>NC_091284.1:842934359-845601015 GCF_032444005.1 Ranitomeya imitator | reverse complement strand
TATACGACATCTCCCCCTCTATATACGACATCTCCTCTATATACGACATCTCCTCCTCTATATACGACATCTCCTCCTCTATATACGACATCTCCTCCTCTATATACGACATCTCCCCTCTATATACGACATCTCCCTCTATATACGACATCTCCTCCTCTATATACGACATCTCCTCCTCTATATACGACATCTCCTCCTCTATATACGACATCTCCTCCTCTATATACGACATCTCCCCCTCTATATACGACATCTCCTCCTCTATATACGACATCTCCTCCTCTATATACGACATCTCCTCCTCTATATACGACATCTCCTCCTCTATATACGACATCTCCTCCTCTATATACGACATCTCCCCCTCTATATACGACATCTCCTCTATATACGACATCTCCTCCTCTATATACGACATCTCCTCCTCTATATACGACATCTCCTCCTCTATATACGACATCTCCTCCTCTATATACGACATCTCCCTCCTCTATATACGACATCTCCTCCTCTATATACGACATCTCCTCCTCTATATACGACATCTCCTCTATATACGACATCTCCTCCTCTATATACGACATCTCCTCTATATACGACATCTCCTCCTCTATATACGACATCTCCTCTATATACGACATCTCCCCCTCTATATACGACATCTCCCTCTATATACGACATCTCCTCCTCTATATACGACATCTCCCCTCTATATACGACATCTCCTCCTCTATATACGACATCTCCTCCTCTATATACGACATCTCCTCTATATACGACATCTCCCCCTCTATATACGACATCTCCTCTATATACGACATCTCCCCCTCTATATACGACATCTCCTCTATATACGACATCTCCTCCTCTATATACGACATCTCCTCCTCTATATACGACATCTCCCTCTATATACGACATCTCCTCTATATACGACATCTCCCCCTCTATATACGACATCTCCTCCTCTATATACGACATCTCCTCCTCTATATACGACATCTCCTCTATATACGACATCTCCCCCTCTATATACGACATCTCCTCTATATACGACATCTCCCCCTCTATATACGACATCTCCTCTATATACGACATCTCCTCCTCTATATACGACATCTCCTCCTCTATATACGACATCTCCCTCTATATACGACATCTCCTCTATATACGACATCTCCCCTCTATATACGACATCTCCTCTATATACGACATCTCCTCCTCTATATACGACATCTCCTCTATATACGACATCTCCCCCTCTATATACGACATCTCCTCTATATACGACATCTCCCCCTCTATATACGACATCTCCTCTATATACGACATCTCCTCTATATACGACATCTCCTCCTCTATATACGACATCTCCCCTCTATATACGACATCTCCTCTATATACGACATCTCCTCTATATACGACATCTCCTCCTCTATATACGACATCTCCTCTATATACGACATCTCCTCCTCTATATACGACATCTCCCCCTCTATATACGACATCTCCCCTCTATATACGACATCTCCTCCTCTATATACGACATCTCCTCCTCTATATACGACATCTCCTCCTCTATATACGACATCTCCCCCTCTATATACGACATCTCCTCTATATACGACATCTCCCCTCTATATACGACATCTCCCCTCTATATACGACATCTCCCTCTATATACGACATCTCCTCTATATACGACATCTCCTCCTCTATATACGACATCTCCTCCTCTATATACGACATCTCCTCCTCTATATACGACATCTCCTCCTCTATATACGACATCTCCTCCCTCTATATACGACATCTCCTCCTCTATATACGACATCTCCTCCTCTATATACGACATCTCCTCCTCTATATACGACATCTCCTCCTCTATATACGACATCTCCCCCTCTATATACGACATCTCCTCTATATACGACATCTCCCCCTCTATATACGACATCTCCTCTATATACGACATCTCCTCCCTCTATATACGACATCTCCTCTATATACGACATCTCCTCCTCTATATACGACATCTCCTCCTCTATATACGACATCTCCTCTATATACGACATCTCCTCCTCTATATACGACATCTCCTCCTCTATATACGACATCTCCTCCTCTATATACGACATCTCCTCCTCTATATACGACATCTCCTCCTCTATATACGACATCTCCTCTATATACGACATCTCCTCTATATACGACATCTCCTCTATATACGACATCTCCTCTATATACGACATCTCCTCTATATACGACATCTCCCCCTCTATATACGACATCTCCCCCTCTATATACGACATCTCCTCCTCTATATACGACATCTCCTCCTCTATATACGACATCTCCTCCTCTATATACGACATCTCCTCTATATACGACATCTCCTCCTCTATATACGACATCTCCTCCTCTATATACGACATCTCCTCTATATACGACATCTCCTCCTCTATATACGACATCTCCTCCTCTATATACGACATCTCCTCCTCTATATACGACATCTCCTCCTCTATATACGACATCTCCTCCTCTATATACGACATCTCCTCTATATACGACATCTCCTCTATATACGACATCTCCTCTATATACGACATCTCCCCCTCTATATACGACATCTCCTCCTCTATATACGACATCTCCTCCTCTATATACGACATCTCCTCCTCTATATACGACATCTCCTCTATATACGACATCTCCTCCTCTATATACGACATCTCCTCCTCTATATACGACATCTCCTCTATATACGACATCTCCTCCTCTATATACGACATCTCCTCCTCTATATACGACATCTCCTCCTCTATATACGACATCTCCTCCTCTATATACGACATCTCCTCCTCTATATACGACATCTCCTCCTCTATATACGACATCTCCTCTATATACGACATCTCCCTCTATATACGACATCTCCCCCTCTATATACGACATCTCCTCCCTCTATATACGACATCTCCTCCTCTATATACGACATCTCCTCCTCTATATACGACATCTCCCTCTATATACGACATCTCCCCCTCTATATACGACATCTCCTCCTCTATATACGACATCTCCCCCTCTATATACGACATCTCCTCCTCTATATACGACATCTCCCCCTCTATATACGACATCTCCTCCTCTATATACGACATCTCCTCCTCTATATACGACATCTCCTCCTCTATATACGACATCTCCTCTATATACGACATCTCCTCCTCTATATACGACATCTCCCCCTCTATATACGACATCTCCTCCTCTATATACGACATCTCCTCCTCTATATACGACATCTCCTCCTCTATATACGACATCTCCTCCTCTATATACGACATCTCCTCCTCTATATACGACATCTCCTCCTCTATATACGACATCTCCTCCTCTATATACGACATCTCCTCCTCTATATACGACATCTCCTCCTCTATATACGACATCTCCTCCTCTATATACGACATCTCCTCCTCTATATACGACATCTCCTCCTCTATATACGACATCTCCTCCTCTATATACGACATCTCCTCCTCTATATACGACATCTCCCCCTCTATATACGACATCTCCTCCTCTATATACGACATCTCCTCTATATACGACATCTCCCCCTCTATATACGACATCTCCCCCTCTATATACGACATCTCCTCCTCTATATACGACATCTCCTCCTCTATATACGACATCTCCTCCTCTATATACGACATCTCCTCCTCTATATACGACATCTCCTCTATATACGACATCTCCCCCTCTATATACGACATCTCCTCTATATACGACATCTCCTCCTCTATATACGACATCTCCTCCTCTATATACGACATCTCCTCTATATACGACATCTCCCCCTCTATAGACGACATCTCCTCTATATACGACATCTCCTCCTCTATATACGACATCTCCTCTCCTCTATATACGACATCTCCTCCTCTATATACGACATCTCCTCCTCTATATACGACATCTCCCCCTCTATATACGACATCTCCTCCTCTATATACGACATCTCCTCCTCTATATACGACATCTCCTCTATATACGACATCTCCCCCTCTATATACGACATCTCCTCCTCTATATACGACATCTCCCCCTCTATATACGACATCTCCTCTATATACGACATCTCCCCTCTATATACGACATCTCCTCCTCTATATACGACATCTCCTCCTCTATATACGACATCTCCTCCTCTATATACGACATCTCCCCCTCTATATACGACATCTCCTCCTCTATATACGACATCTCCTCCTCTATATACGACATCTCCTCTATATACGACATCTCCTCCTCTATATACGACATCTCCTCCTCTATATACGACATCTCCTCTATATACGACATCTCCCCCTCTATATACGACATCTCCTCTATATACGACATCTCCCCCTCTATATACGACATCTCCTCTATATACGACATCTCCTCCTCTATATACGACATCTCCTCCTCTATATACGACATCTCCTCTATATACGACATCTCCCCCTCTATATACGACATCTCCTCTATATACGACATCTCCCCCTCTATATACGACATCTCCTCTATATACGACATCTCCTCCTCTATATACGACATCTCCTCCTCTATATACGACATCTCCTCCTCTATATACGACATCTCCCCCTCTATATACGACATCTCCTCTATATACGACATCTCCTCCTCTATATACGACATCTCCTCTATATACGACATCTCCCCCTCTATATACGACATCTCCTCTATATACGACATCTCCCCCTCTATATACGACATCTCCTCTATATACGACATCTCCTCTATATACGACATCTCCTCCTCTATATACGACATCTCCTCTATATACGACATCTCCTCCTCTATATACGACATCTCCCCCTCTATATACGACATCTCCTCTATATACGACATCTCCTCCTCTATATACGACATCTCCTCCTCTATATACGACATCTCCTCCTCTATATACGACATCTCCCCCTCTATATACGACATCACCTCTATATACGACATCTCCTCCTCTATATACGACATCTCCCCCTCTATATACATCTCCTCTATATACGACATCTCCTCTATATACGACATCTCCTCCTCTATATACGACATCTCCTCCTCTATATACGACATCTCCTCCTCTATATACGACATCTCCTCTATATACGACATCTCCCCCTCTATATACGACATCTCCTCCTCTATATACGACATCTCCTCCTCTATATACGACATCTCCTCCTCTATATACGACATCTCCTCCTCTATATACGACATCTCCCCCTCTATATACGACATCTCCTCTATATACGACATCTCCCCCTCTATATACGACATCTCCTCTATATACGACATCTCCCCCTCTATATACGACATCTCCTCTATATACGACATCTCCTCCTCTATATACGACATCTCCTCCTCTATATACGACATCTCCTCTATATACGACATCTCCTCCTCTATATACGACATCTCCTCCTCTATATACGACATCTCCTCCTCTATATACGACATCTCCTCCTCTATATACGACATCTCCTCTATATACGACATCTCCTCTATATACGACATCTCCTCTATATACGACATCTCCCCCTCTATATACGACATCTCCTCCTCTATATACGACATCTCCTCCTCTATATACGACATCTCCTCCTCTATATACGACATCTCCTCTATATACGACATCTCCTCCTCTATATACGACATCTCCTCCTCTATATACGACATCTCCTCCTCTATATACGACATCTCCTCCTCTATATACGACATCTCCTCCTCTATATACGACATCTCCTCCTCTATATACGACATCTCCTCCTCTATATACGACATCTCCCCTCTATATACGACATCTCCTCCTCTATATACGACATCTCCTCTATATACGACATCTCCCCCTCTATATACGACATCTCCTCCTCTATATACGACATCTCCTCTATATACGACATCTCCCCCTCTATATACGACATCTCCCCCTCTATATACGACATCTCCTCCTCTATATACGACATCTCCTCCTCTATATACGACATCTCCTCTATATACGACATCTCCCCCTCTATATACGACATCTCCTCTATATACGACATCTCCTCCTCTATATACGACATCTCCTCTATATACGACATCTCCCCCTCTATATACGACATCTCCTCTATATACGACATCTCCTCCTCTATATACGACATCTCCTCCTCTATATACGACATCTCCTCCTCTATATACGACATCTCCTCCTCTATATACGACATCTCCCCCTCTATATACGACATCTCCTCCTCTATATACGACATCTCCCCCTCTATATACGACATCTCCTCCTCTATATACGACATCTCCTCCTCTATATACGACATCTCCTCTATATACGACATCTCCCCCTCTATATACGACATCTCCTCCTCTATATACGACATCTCCCCCTCTATATACGACATCTCCCCCTCTATATACGACATCTCCTCCTCTATATACGACATCTCCTCTATATACGACATCTCCCCCTCTATATACGACATCTCCTCCTCTATATACGACATCTCCCCCTCTATATACGACATCTCTTCCTCTATATACGACATCTCCTCTATATACGACATCTCCCCCTCTATATACGACATCTCCTCCTCTATATACGACATCTCCTCCTCTATATACGACATCTCCTCCTCTATATACGACATCTCCCCCTCTATATACGACATCTCCTCCTCTATATACGACATCTCCTCCTCTATATACGACATCTCCTCTATATACGACATCTCCTCCTCTATATACGACATCTCCTCCTCTATATACGACATCTCCTCTATATACGACATCTCCCCCTCTATATACGACATCTCCCCCTCTATATACGACATCTCCCCCTCTATATACGACATCTCCCCCTCTATATACGACATCTCCTCTATATACGACATCTCCCCCTCTATATACGACATCTCCTCTATATACGACATCTCCTCCTCTATATACGACATCTCCTCCTCTATATACGACATCTCCTCTATATACGACATCTCCCCCTCTATATACGACATCTCCTCTATATACGACATCTCCCCCTCTATATACGACATCTCCTCTATATACGACATCTCCTCTATATATGACATCTCCTCTATATACGACATCTCCCCCTCTATATACGACATCTCCTCTATATACGACATCTCCTCCTCTATATACGACATCTCCTCCTCTATATACGACATCTCCTCTATATACGACATCTCCCCCTCTATATACGACATCTCCTCTATATACGACATCTCCTCCTCTATATACGACATCTCCTCTATATACGACATCTCCTCCTCTATATACGACATCTCCCCCTCTATATACGACATCTCCTCCTCTATATACGACATCTCCTCCTCTATATACATCTCCTCCTCTATATACGACATCTCCTCTATATACGACATCTCCCCCTCTATATACGACATCTCCTCCTCTATATACGACATCTCCTCCTCTATATACGACATCTCCTCCTCTATATACGACATCTCCTCCTCTATATACATCTCCTCCTCTATATACGACATCTCCTCTATATACGACATCTCCCCTCTATATACGACATCTCCTCCTCTATATACGACATCTCCCCCTCTATATACGACATCTCCCCCTCTATATACGACATCTCCTCCTCTATATACGACATCTCCTCTATATACGACATCTCCCCCTCTATATACGACATCTCCTCCTCTATATACGACATCTCCCCCTCTATATACGACATCTCCTCTATATACGACATCTCCCCCTCTATATACGACATCTCCTCCTCTATATACGACATCTCCTCCTCTATATACGACATCTCCTCCTCTATATACGACATCTCCTCCTCTATATACGACATCTCCCCCTCTATATACGACATCTCCTCCTCTATATACGACATCTCCTCCTCTATATACGACATCTCCTCTATATACGACATCTCCTCCTCTATATACGACATCTCCTCCTCTATATACGACATCTCCTCTATATACGACATCTCCCCCTCTATATACGACATCTCCCCCTCTATATACGACATCTCCTCCTCTATATACGACATCTCCCCCTCTATATACGACATCTCCTCTATATACGACATCTCCCCCTCTATATACGACATCTCCTCTATATACGACATCTCCTCCTCTATATACGACATCTCCTCCTCTATATACGACATCTCCTCTATATACGACATCTCCCCCTCTATATACGACATCTCCTCTATATACGACATCTCCCCCTCTATATACGACATCTCCTCTATATACGACATCTCCTCTATATATGACATCTCCCCCTCTATATACGACATCTCCTCTATATACGACATCTCCCCCTCTATATACGACATCTCCTCTATATACGACATCTCCTCCTCTATATACGACATCTCCTCCTCTATATACGACATCTCCTCTATATACGACATCTCCCCCTCTATATACGACATCTCCTCTATATACGACATCTCCTCCTCTATATACGACATCTCCTCCTCTATATACGACATCTCCTCTATATACGACATCTCCTCCTCTATATACGACATCTCCCCCTCTATATACGACATCTCCTCCTCTATATACGACATCTCCTCCTCTATATACGACATCTCCCCCTCTATATACGACATCTCCTCCTCTATATACGACATCTCCTCCTCTATATACGACATCTCCTCTATATACGACATCTCCTCCTCTATATACGACATCTCCTCCTCTATATACGACATCTCCTCTATATACGACATCTCCCCCTCTATATACGACATCTCCCCCTCTATATACGACATCTCCTCCTCTATATACGACATCTCCCCCTCTATATACGACATCTCCTCTATATACGACATCTCCCCCTCTATATACGACATCTCCTCTATATACGACATCTCCTCCTCTATATACGACATCTCCCCCTCTATATACGACATCTCCTCCTCTATATACGACATCTCCCCCTCTATATACGACATCTCCTCTATATACGACATCTCCTCCTCTATATACGACATCTCCTCTATATACGACATCTCCCCCTCTATATACGACATCTCCTCTATATACGACATCTCCCCCTCTATATACGACATCTCCTCTATATACGACATCTCCCCCTCTATATACGACATCTCCCCCTCTATATACGACATCTCCTCCTCTATATACGACATCTCCTCTATATACGACATCTCCTCCTCTATATACGACATCTCCCCCTCTATATACGACATCTCCTCCTCTATATACGACATCTCCTCTATATACGACATCTCCCCCCTCTATATACGACATCTCCTCCTCTATATACGACATCTCCCCCTCTATATACGACATCTCCTCTATATACGACATCTCCTCCTCTATATACGACATCTCCTCCTCTATATACGACATCTCCTCTATATACGACATCTCCCCCTCTATATACGACATCTCCTCTATATACGACATCTCCCCCTCTATATACGACATCTCCTCTATATACGACATCTCCCCCTCTATATACGACATCTCCTCTATATACGACATCTCCTCCTCTATATACGACATCTCCTCTATATACGACATCTCCTCTATATACGACATCTCCCCCTCTATATACGACATCTCCTCTATATACGACATCTCCCCCTCTATATACGACATCTCCTCTATATACGACATCTCCCCCTCTATATACGACATCTCCTCTATATACGACATCTCCTCCTCTATATACGACATCTCCTCTATATACGACATCTCCTCTATATACGACATCTCCTCCTCTATATACGACATCTCCTCCTCTATATACGACATCTCCTCCTCTATATACGACATCTCCCCCTCTATATACGACATCTCCCCCTCTATATACGACATCTCCTCCTCTATATACGACATCTCCCCCTCTATATACGACATCTCCTCTATATACGACATCTCCCCCTCTATATACGACATCTCCTCTATATACGACATCTCCTCCTCTATATACGACATCTCCCCCTCTATATACGACATCTCCTCCTCTATATACGACATCTCCCCCTCTATATACGACATCTCCTCTATATACGACATCTCCCCCTCTATATACGACATCTCCTCTATATACGACATCTCCTCTATATACGACATCTCCTCTATATACGACATCTCCTCTATATACGACATCTCCTCCTCTATATACGACATCTCCTCTATATACGACATCTCCTCCTCTATATACGACATCTCCTCCTCTATATACGACATCTCCTCCTCTATATACGACATCTTTCTATATTCAGTTCTTTCCTCATTTCTGTCAGATACATTTCTGCTTTACCTCAGTCTCTGCAGCTCTTCCCTCCTCCTCCTCCTCCTCCAGGTCATGTGACTAATCTGACATCACTTCCTCACTCTAATTTGTATAAACTTTATTTACAATGAACACAGAACAAGCTGCAGACAGAGACAGATCCCCAGTGTCACATCTCCAGTGTACGGTGTATATATATACTGTGTGTACAGAGCTGTATGATCCCCCAGTGTCACATCTCCAGTGTACGGTGTATATATATATATACGTGTGTGTACAGAGCTGTATGATCCCCCAGTGTCACATCTCCAGTGTACGGTGTATATATATATATACGTGTGTGTACAGAGCTGTATGATCCCCAGTGTCACATCTCCAGTGTACGGTGTATATACGTGTGTGTACAGAGCTGTATGATCCTCCAGTGTCACATCTCCAGTGTACGGTGTATATATATATACTGTGTGTACAGAGCTGTATGATCCACCAGTGTCACATCTCCAGTGTACGGTGTATATATACGTGTGTGTACAGAGCTGTATGATCCCCCAGTGTCACATCTCCAGTGTACGGTGTATATATATACGTGTGTGTACAGAGCTGTATGATCCTCCAGTGTCACATCTCCAGTGTACGGTGTATATACACGTGTGTGTACAGAGCTGTATGATCCTCCAGTGTCACATCTCCAGTGTACGGTGTATATATATACACGTGTGTGTACAGAGCTGTATGATCCCCCAGTGTCACATCTCCAGTGTACGGTGTATATACACGTGTGTGTACAGAGCTGTATGATCCCCCAGTGTCACATCTCCAGTGTACGGTGTATATATACGTGTGTGTACAGAGCTGTATGATCCCCCAGTGTCACATCTCCAGTGTACGGTGTATATATATATATACGTGTGTGTACAGAGCTGTATGATCCCCCAGTGTCACATCTCCAGTGTACGGTGTATATATATATATACGTGTGTGTACAGAGCTGTATGATCCCCCAGTGTCACATCTCCAGTGTACGGTGTATATATACACGTGTGTGTACAGAGCTGTATGATCCTCCAGTCTCACATCTCCAGTGTACGGTGTATATATACGTGTGTGTACAGAGCTGTATGATCCTCCAGTGTCACATCTCCAGTGTACGGTGTATATATATACACGTGTGTGTACAGAGCTGTATGATCCTCCAGTGTCACATCTCCAGTGTACGGTGTATATATATACACGTGTGTGTACAGAGCTGTATGATCCCCCAGTGTCACATCTCCAGTGTACGGTGTATATATACGTGTGTGTACAGAGCTGTATGATCCTCCAGTGTCACATCTCCAGTGTACGGTGTATATATATACACGTGTGTGTACAGAGCTGTATGATCCCCCAGTGTCACATCTCCAGTGTACGGTGTATATACACGTGTGTGTACAGAGCTGTATGATCCCCAGTGTCACATCTCCAGTGTACGGTGTATATATACGTGTGTGTACAGAGCTGTATGATCCTCCAGTGTCACATCTCCAGTGTACGGTGTATATATACACGTGTGTGTACAGAGCTGTATGATCCCCCAGTGTCACATCTCCAGTGTACGGTGTATATATATACGTGTGTGTACAGAGCTGTATGATCCTCCAGTGTCACATCTCCAGTGTACGGTGTATATATACACGTGTGTGTACAGAGCTGTATGATCCCCCAGTGTCACATCTCCAGTGTACGGTGTATATATATACGTGTGTGTACAGAGCTGTATGATCCCCCAGTGTCACATCTCCAGTGTACGGTGTATATATACACGTGTGTGTACAGAGCTGTATGATCCTCCAGTGTCACATCTCCAGTGTACGGTGTATATATATACACGTGTGTGTACAGAGCTGTATGATCCTCCAGTGTCACATCTCCAGTGTACGGTGTATATATACACGTGTGTGTACAGAGCTGTATGATCCCCCAGTGTCACATCTCCAGTGTACGGTGTATATATATACGTGTGTGTACAGAGCTGTATGATCCTCCAGTGTCACATCTCCAGTGTACGGTGTATATATATACACGTGTGTGTACAGAGCTGTATGATCCTCCAGTGTCACATCTCCAGTGTACGGTGTATATATATACGTGTGTACAGAGCTGTATGATCCTCCAGTGTCACATCTCCAGTGTACGGTGTATATATATATACACGTGTGTGTACAGAGCTGTATGATCCTCCAGTGTCACATCTCCAGTGTACGGTGTATATATACGTGTGTGTACAGAGCTGTATGATCCTCCAGTGTCACCATCTCCAGTGTACGGTGTATATATATACACGTGTGTGTACAGAGCTGTATGATCCTCCAGTGTCACATCTCCAGTGTACGGTGTATATATACACGTGTGTGTACAGAGCTGTATGATCCCCAGTGTCACGATTCCCCTGACCGCTGGCACCACTGGGTCAGGATTCACACCGTGACCGTCACCCCTACGTCACGGATCAGGGTGACTTTAGGCCAACAGACGGCTATCACATGTGCAGGGGGGCTTATCTTAGTTATCCCTCCACTGCTAACAATGTGATGAAAAACCACACACAAGGCTATTGACCTCTTAGTTTACAGCAGGGGCTTATTTTAGGTATCCCACTGCTTTTCTATATACCACGAACTGCAGGGATTTATGTATATCCCGCTTACAGTTCCTCTTAACACTTGCAGCTCTCTGGCGCCCCCTTACTCTCAGGTCAGATTAGGTACTGCACCCTGGGTAATTAGTCGCCAGAAAGGCTGCCTGCTATGTACTGGCTATTGGGCACGCTGCAGCGACGCGATAACTACTCCCACTCAGGCAGGAACAATAATTATCAAACCCGCAGTTGCTTCAGCAGAATCCAACCGTCAGCACACTTTCGCTGCCACCAGCTTCGATTAAACGGGTCCGAAGCTAACCCAACTCAACAGTAACAGTAGCGTATTTTCCCTTCAAGAGACTTAGGGTACGGTTTAGAGCAGGAGAACGAACTAATATATAATAGTATATCCCATTAAAAATAATTAGGCAATGCTTTATGAAAAAATAGTTTATAAAGAGGTTATAAATGAGACAATTGCAAATATGTACAAGGGTAATTATAACATAAAGGGAATAAATGAGAAAAGATAACACTCACATATTAAAAGCATTGCAGGCATCCAGGCTAGTGCAGTTTCCATACATCCCAGTCCATGGGATGTACCAGCTCTTCCAGGACAATAGGACAAAGCAGTCCAGAAGGAGAAATCAGCAAAAAGTGACTCCTCAGAGCCTGCCAGACACTTAAAACATTAAGGCTGTGACATCACAGAAAGGCTGGCTTATCCAGACCCTCCTCTCTCTACATTCTGCCTAAACTTTAAACTATTCTCTCTGATTTCTATAACTTCACTACAAAACATGTCAGCGTCCTAAAAAGCTCATCATTCATCTCAGATTAACGTGAGCATTCTAATGAGATCAAATATGTCCTATCTGGGATACATATTTACAGAGAAAACCCTACTTCTTTACCAGATGGAGTTAGAAACTCGTGTTTCATGAGATGTGTAGCTACACCGAGTGGGACTACGAATATATATTTTCGTATTTCTAGCTTAAATCGTTTGCCTAATATCTAACAAAAACTAAACAAAGAATCTTTCATGGATTTTTGGAGCCATTTTTCCTGTTCTAGCTGGACAAGAGCTTACACAGGAAATGCCAGTCGTAAATTCCGTTCGGCCATAAAACTTCTAACCCCCACACTCTCTGAGAAGGAAAGCCAGGAATTTGCAGCTACAACTGTTACTCCAAGAAGGGGGGGCTTAGCCCACACAGGCTAGAGAACTACTTATGATATTTCATACCATATCGTGACACCTCCCCCTTTTGGTGTGCGCTAGGGAGGCAGTACCCCACGGTATGCCTCCATGGGCACCTCAGTAGGTTCACCCTGGCGGGAGAGTCCATCTGCATTCCCATGCTCTTTGCCCGTTTTATGTTCAATGGTGAAGTCAAACTGCTGAAGGGCAAGGCTCCAGCGTAGCAACCTGCCGTTGGTTCCACACATGGCGTTTAGCCAGCGCAGAGGGTTGTGGTCGGTCACCACAGTGAAGGTGTGACCGTACAAGTAGGGCTGCAAGCGCTGCAGGGCCCAGACTATGGCCAGGCACTCCTTCTCGATGGTGGAGTAGGCCACTTCCCTCGGCAAGAGTTTCCGACTCAGGTATAACACGGGGTGCTCTTGGTCCTCCGAGTCAACCTGGCTGAGTACAGCACCAAGGCCAAACTCGCTGGCGTCGGTCTGCACCAAGAACGGTCGACTGCTGTCGACTGCTTTCAACACAGGGGCGTTGCACAGTGCGGTTTTCAACGCCTTGAAAGCCCCCTCACAGCCATCTGTCCAGTTGACGATGTGGGGTAGCTTCTTCCTGGTGAGGTCCGTCAAAGGTTTTGCCAGGCTACTATAGTGCGGTACGAAGCGCCTATAGTACCCTGCAGTGCCCAAGAAGGACATCACCTGTTTCTTGGTCACGGGAGTGGGCCAGTTCACGATCGCGCCCACTTTCTCCGGCTCTGGCTTCAGGGTGCCTCCGCCTACCCGGTGTCCTAGGTAGTGAACCTCCCTCTTGCCCATCTGACACTTCCCCGGCTTGATAGTCAGTCCTGCTTGGTGAATCCGCCTGAGCACCTCCTCGAGATGCTGCAGGTGTTCCTTCCAGGAGGGACTGAAGATGGCAATGTCATCCAAGTACGCCACGGCGTACGTCTCCAGTCCCTGAAGCAGGCGGTTGACCATCCGCTGGAAAGTGGCAGGGGCATTCTTCATGCCGAAGGGCATGACCGTGGACTCGTACAGTCCAAAGGGTGTGATAAAGGCGGACTTCTCCTGCGCCTCAGGGGAATCTGCCAGTATCCTCGACTCAGATCCATTATTGTCAGGTATTTTGCGCCAGCTAACTTCTCAAGCAGCTCCTCGATGCGCGGCATTGGGTGCGCATCCGAGGCTGTGATGGCGTTGAGCCCCCTGTAGTCCACGCAGAACCGTGTGGTCCGGTCCTTCTTTGGCACGAGGACTACAGGCGATGCCCACGCGCTCTTTGACCGTCGAATCACCCCCAGCTGTAACATCTCATCGATCTCTTGGCGCATAGTCTGCTGCACCTGGTCAGAGATTCGATAGGGTGTTCGCCGTAGTGGGGCGTGATTCCCGGTGTCCACCTCGTGGACGGCTAACTCAGTCCTCCCAGGTCGGTTGGAGAACACGACCCGGAAAGGTTCCAGTGTGGTTTGCAACTGTACCCGCTGGGGTTCAGTTAACGAGGCGCTTACCTCCACATCCTCGATGGACCCATTGGCCTTGGCTTGGGCCAGCATGTCCAGGAGGGTGTCTTCCTCACCGTCTTCGGGCAAGCTGCAGACCGGGAGGACGAAAGGTTCACGTTCGTGATGAGCCTTCATCATGTTGACGTGAAAGGCCTTTCGCCTACCCCGAGCGTGGTCAAGCGTGACCACGTACGTGACCGGGTTGAGCTGTTGGTGGACGACGTACGGGCCCTCCCAGGCTGCCTGAAGCTTATCCGTTGGTACAGGGACCAGCACCCACACCTTTTGACCCACGTGGTAGGTCCGCTCCCGGGCGTTCTGGTCGTACCAGTGCTTCTGATCAGCCTGAGCCTGCGTCATGTTGTCATGCACCAACTGCGTCAGGGTCTGCATCTTGTCACGGAAGTGCATGACATACTCCACTAGGGACACTTCAGAAGGGTTCGGCTCCTCTTCCCAGGATTCTCTTACCAACCCAAGGGGTCCCCGGACTCGCCTGCCGTACAGGAGCTCGAAGGGGGAGAACCCCGTCGAGGCCTGCGGAACCTCTCGGTAAGCGAACAGCAGGTGTGGGAGGTACCGCTCCCAGTCGCGCCCTTGAGTCTCAACCAGCATGCGTAGCATCTGTTTGAGGGTACCATTGAAGCGTTCACACAAGCCATTGGTCTGTGGGTGGTACGCACTCGATACCAGGTGCTTCACCTGCATTTTCTTACAGAGAGCCTCCATTAGGCGAGACATAAATTGGGTCCCTTGATCAGTAAGCATTTCCCTGGGAAATCCTACACGTGAAAAGATGGCCAACAGGGCATCCGCCACCTTATCTGCCCTAGTTGACGACAGAGCTACTGCCTCTGGGTACCGGGTAGCATAGTCTACCACAGTAAGGATGTATTGCTTTCCAGAGCTGCTGGGGACGGCCAGCGGGCCCACAATGTCCACCGCGATCCTCTGGAAAGGCTCCTCTATCACTGGCAAAGGGATCAGGGGAGCCTTAAGAGCAGGCCCTGCCTTCCCCACTCTTTGACAGGTGACACAGGAGCGGCAGTAGTTTGACACATCTGTCCCCATCTTAGGCCAATAGAAGTGTTGAGACAGCCGGGCCTTAGTTTTGCTGATCCCCAAGTGTCCAGCTAGCGGGATCTCATGGGCAATCCGCAACAACTCACCCCGGAATTGCTGCGGGACGACCAGCTGTCTTTCCCTCAACCACTCCTTTTGTGATTCTCCGGGTACTGTCTCCCGGTATAACCTTCCTCGTTCCCAGAACACCCTCTCCTTATCAGTCACGGAGGTGGGCGTCTCGGCGAGTTGTCTCAAACTCTCTAGGCTCGCATCTGTGTGCAGAGCGGCCTGAAACTCCTGGCTAGGGGAAGCCAAAAGCGACGTCAGGGTCCCTTCCCCACGGGAACCCTCTTGGACCTGCTCTGGGTCCACCTCTGGTTCAGTCACAGTGGTGACTGAGGAGGGTCCGGAAGGCAGACAGTTATCTGCGTTCCGGGCACTCTGACTGCGGGTGACAGCAGCTACGTAGGCTGTCTCCCCGGGGATTTCTACAGGCCCATCAGCCGGCGCTGCTATGGGCTCTACCTCCCCATCCACCCCCAACACTCCAGGGGCTGTGCTACTTATGGGCCAGTTACCTTCCTCGGTGGCACTGGTCACTTTCATGGCGTCACCTTCCCCACGGTTCCCATGCATCTCCCCATTTCCTGTAGCACCGACACTTGCCCCTGTTAGGGGTTCCTCAGCCGTCTCACTCCGCAGAGCGACGTGGCTGGGCACACCTGTACCTATGGACACATTAACCTTCACAGAAAAATCATTATCAGGTTCAGCTGGCACAGGTACAACATTTTCGCCATCAATCCTAGGGAAAAAATCATTAGTAGATGCATCAACACAAGATAAAGCATGGTCAGGTAACACATGCGATTTCCCATCATCATCATCATCATCAGGGTTAACGTTACCCTTATTAGTAGATTGGGGAGGGGTGTCAGGGACGTAGTATGCATACATCCTCCCCAAATCAGTCCCCAACAAAACATCAGTGGGCAAATTATCAGACAGCCCCACTTCCTTCACCCCGCTCCCAGCACCCCAATCAATAAAAACCCGGGCCATTGGTAAGGGACAGCTGATGCCCCCAATCCCAGTGACAGTTAGGGTTTTCCCCGGAATGATTTCTTCAGGGGCCGCCAGTTCGGGTCGGATGAGGGTTCGTTCAGCCCCGGTGTCCTTGAGGCCTGTAGCAACATGGCCTCCCACAGTGACGGGCTGTACGTTGTCACACACCCTCCCAACCACACCACCCACAAAAAGAACTGCTGCATTAGGCCCTGGGGCCTTGGCTGGGGGGTTCTTCGGCCTGTCTGGACAGAAGGTACTGATATGCCCAGGCCGCTTGCAGGTGTGACACGTGCGAGGTTCGGTGGTAGGTCTGGTGCTGTTGGCCACAGGGCCAGGACCTCGGGTGTGCTGGCTGGCAGGGGCACTGGCGTTGGTTGCAGGCTTACCCCCTCTCCAGCTGGTGGTGACTGGCTTCCGCGCTTCCGATCTACGGTTGGCCTCATAGGCATCGGCAATCTGCGCTGCTTTCGTCACGTCTTTGGGTTCTCTGTCCATCACGAACTGTCGCACCTCAGCTGGGCAAAGATGAAAAAACTGGTCTTTGATCATCAGGTCTCGCAGCTGTGCAAAGGTGGTCACTGACAGTCCTTGGGTCCACTGGTCAAAGTGGGTCCCCAGTCCATGCACCACATCACTGTAACTGTCGTGTGGGCCACGTTGGAGGGTCCGGAACTTTCTACGGTACACCTCGGGTGTAAGCTGGTACTTGGCTATCAGGGCCTGCTTGATGGCCTCATAGTCACCATCTTGTTCTTGAGGGAGGGCAGCAAACGCCTCCAGAGCTTTACCTTTCAGCCCTGGTGTCAGGTATCGGGCCCATTCATCTGTAGGCAGCTGGTACTGCCTGCAGGCTTTCTCAAAGGCCCGCAGAAAAGTGTCCAAATCTCCGTCCTTCTCCATAACAGGAAAGTGATCAGGCCGGGGCTTCGGTGTCTGAGCGCTGCTAGGCTCACGGTTGGTCTGAGACAACCCCTGCATTTGCAGTCGGGCTAACTGCAGCTGGTACTCCCGCTCAGCTTGCCGCTCGGCTCGCTGGGCCTCTCTCTCAGCTCGGGCCTCTCTCTCGGCTCGCTCCTGGTATTGCTGGATCAGCTGCAGACGTCTCTCATGGTCGTCAATGGGGAATTCTTTCAAGGCCGCCTGCAGGTGGGGGTCCAATTCGCCCGGATTGCTAACAGGGCCAGCATTCAGTGGTTGGACCTCTGCTGCAGCACCATGTTCGCTGGTGCTGGCTTCTGCGGCCTCTGAGCTCTGAGATTGGTCTCGAGCGGCTTCCCATTGCACCAGATCTGCGACCAGTTGGGCTTTGTTTTTGCTTGCAAAGTCAATGTGCTGTGTCTTGCATAAGGCGACAAGGGTGTCTCTGGTCTGCTGCTCATAAAAGGTTTCTCCCAGCCCAACCATGGTTGCCAAATAAAAGATAGGATAGAAAAACGAAGAGAAAGGGAGGGGATAATTACCAGTACACAATTGTCTCACAACTAAAAAGCACTGAGTTCGTTCTCCAAACTGATTTGCGCAGAGTCCTCGCAAGCACTTTCTGCAAGTTTTTAGTGAGAGGAATGATTACTCAAACCAAATCACTAATGCTCTAAGATATCCCACCGCCTTGCCACCAATTGTCACGATTCCCCCTGACCGCTGTCACCAATGGGTCAGGATTCACACCGTGACCGTCACCCCTACGTCACGGATCAGGGTGACTTTAGGCCAACAGACGGCTATCACATGTGCAGGGGGGCTTATCTTAGTTATCCCTCCACTGCTAACAATGTGATGAAAAACCACACACAAGGCTATTGACCTCTTAGTTTACAGCAGGGGCTTATTTTAGGTATCCCACTGCTTTTCTATATACCACGAACTGCAGGGATTTATGTATATCCCGCTTACAGTTCCTCTTAACACTTGCAGCTCTCTGGCGCCCCCTTACTCTCAGGTCAGATTAGGTACTGCACCCTGGGTAATTAGTCGCCAGAAAGGCTGCCTGCTATGTACTGGCTATTGGGCACGCTGCAGCGACGCGATAACTACTCCCACACAGGCAGGAACAATAATTATCAAACCCGCAGTTGCTTCAGCAGAATCCAACCGTCAGCGCACTTTCGCTGCCACCAGCTTCGATTAAACGGGTCCGAAGCTAACCCAACACAACAGTAACAGTAGCGTATTTTCCCTTCAAGAGACTTAGGGTACGGTTTAGAGCAGGAGAACGAACTAATATATAATAGTATATCCCATTAAAAATAATTAGGCAATGCTTTATCAAAAATAGTTTATAAAGAGGTTATA
The DNA here is from genome assembly GCF_032444005.1 of Ranitomeya imitator. NCBI lineage: Eukaryota > Metazoa > Chordata > Amphibia > Anura > Dendrobatidae > Ranitomeya > Ranitomeya imitator. Next base: position 845,580,906 of record NC_091284.1, on the reverse strand, counting down.
AATGAGACAATTGCAAATATGTACATGGGTAATTATAACATAAAGGGAATAAATGAGAAAAGCAACACTTACATGTTTAAAGCATGACAAGCAACCAGGCTAGTGCAGTTTCCATACATCCCAGTCCATGGGATGTACCAGCTCTTCCAGGACAATAGGACAAAGCCGTCCAGAAGGAGAAATCAGCAAAAAGTGACTCCTCAGAGCCTGCCAGACACTTAAAACATTAAGGCTGTGACATCACAGAAAGGCTGGCTTATCCAGACCCTCCTCTCTCTACATTCTGCCTAAACTTTAAACTATTCTCTCTGATTTCTATAACTTCACTACAAAACATGTCAGCGTCCTAAAAAGCTCATCATTCATCTCAGATTAACGTGAGCATTCTAATGAGATCAAATATGTCCTATCTGGGATACCTATTTACAGAGAAATCCCTACTTCTTTACCAGATGGAGTTAGAAACTCGTGTTTCATGAGATGTGTAGCTACACCGAGTGGGACTACGAATATATATTTTCGTATTTCTAGCTTAAATCGTTTGCCTAATATCTAACAAAAACTAAACAAAGAATCTTTCATGGATTTTTGGAGCCATTTTTCCTGTTCTAGCTGGACAAGAGCTTACACAGGAAATGCCAGTCGTAAATTCCGTTCGGCCATAAAACTTCTAACCCCACACTCTCTGAGAAGGAAAGCCAGGAATTTGCAGCTACAACTGTTACTCCAAGAAGGGGGGGGGCTTAGCCCACACAGGCTAGAGAACTACTTATGATATTTCATACCATATCGTGACACCCAGTGTCACATCTCCAGTGTACGGTGTATATATATACGTGTGTGTACAGAGCTGTATGATCCCCCAGTGTCACATCTCCAGTGTACGGTGTATATATACGTGTGTACAGAGCTGTATGATCCTCCAGTGTCACATCTCCAGTGTACGGTGTATATATATACGTGTGTGTACAGAGCTGTATGATCCCCCAGTGTCACATCTCCAGTGTACGGTGTATATATATACGTGTGTGTACAGAGCTGTATGATCCTCCAGTGTCACATCTCCAGTGTACGGTGTATATATACACGTGTGTGTACAGAGCTGTATGATCCCCCAGTGTCACATCTCCAGTGTACGGTGTATATATACACGTGTGTGTACAGAGCTGTATGATCCCCCAGTGTCACATCTCCAGTGTACGGTGTATATATATATACACGTGTGTGTACAGAGCTGTATGATCCCCAGTGTCACATCTCCAGTGTACGGTGTATATATACGTGTGTACAGAGCTGTATGATCCTCCAGTGTCACATCTCCAGTGTACATATATACGTGTGTGTACAGAGCTGTATGATCCTCCAGTGTCACATCTCCAGTGTACGGTGTATATATATACGTGTGTGTACAGAGCTGTATGATCCTCCAGTGTCACATCTCCAGTGTACGGTGTATATACACGTGTGTGTACAGAGCTGTATGATCCCCCAGTGTCACATCTCCAGTGTACGGTGTATATATACGTGTGTACAGAGCTGTATGATCCTCCAGTGTCACATCTCCAGTGTACGGTGTATATATATACGTGTGTGTACAGAGCTGTATGATCCTCCAGTGTCACATCTCCAGTGTACGGTGTATATATACGTGTGTACAGAGCTGTATGATCCTCCAGTGTCACATCTCCAGTGTACGGTGTATATATACGTGTGTGTACAGAGCTGTATGATCCTCCAGTGTCACATCTCCAGTGTACGGTGTATATATATACGTGTGTGTACAGAGCTGTATGATCCTCCAGTGTCACATCTCCAGTGTACGGTGTATATATACGTGTGTACAGAGCTGTATGATCCCCCAGTGTCACATCTCCAGTGTACGGTGTATATATATACGTGTGTGTACAGAGCTGTATGATCCTCCAGTGTCACATCTCCAGTGTACGGTGTATATACACGTGTGTGTACAGAGCTGTATGATCCCCCAGTGTCACATCTCCAGTGTACGGTGTATATACACGTGTGTGTACAGAGCTGTATGATCCCCCAGTGTCACATCTCCAGTGTACGGTGTATATATACGTGTGTACAGAGCTGTATGATCCTCCAGTGTCACATCTCCAGTGTACGGTATATATATACGTGTGTGTACAGAGCTGTATGATCCTCCAGTGTCACATCTCCAGTGTACGGTGTATATATACACGTGTGTGTACAGAGCTGTATGATCCTCCAGTGTCACATCTCCAGTGTACGGTGTATATATACGTGTGTGTACAGAGCTGTATGATCCTCCAGTGTCACATCTCCAGTGTACGGTGTATATATACGTGTGTGTACAGAGCTGTATGATCCCCAGTGTCACATCTCCAGTGTACGGTATATATATACGTGTGTGTACAGAGCTGTATGATCCTCCAGTGTCACATCTCCAGTGTACGGTATATATATACGTGTGTGTACAGAGCTGTATGATCCTCCAGTGTCACATCTCCAGTGTACGGTATATATATACGTGTGTGTACAGAGCTGTATGATCCTCCAGTGTCACATCTCCAGTGTACGGTGTATATATACACGTGTGTGTACAGAGCTGTATGATCCCCAGTGTCACATCTCCAGTGTACGGTGTATATATATACACGTGTGTGTACAGAGCTGTATGATCCCCCAGTGTCACATCTCCAGTGTACGGTGTATATATACGTGTGTGTACAGAGCTGTATGATCCCCAGTGCCACATCTCCAGTGTACGGTGTATATACACGTGTGTGTACAGAGCTGTATGATCCTCCAGTGTCACATCTCCAGTGTACGGTGTATATATATACACGTGTGTGTACAGAGCTGTATGATCCCCAGTGCCACATCTCCAGTGTACGGTGTATATACACGTGTGTGTACAGAGCTGTTTGATCCCCAGTGTCACCATCTCCAGTGTACGGTGTATATATATACGTGTGTGTGCAGAGCTGTATGATCCCCAGTGTCACATCTCCAGTGTACGGTATATATATACGTGTGTGTACAGAGCTGTATGATCCCCAGTGCCACATCTCCAGTATACGGTGTATATATACGTGTGTGTACAGAGCTGTATGATCCCCCAGTGTCACATCTCCAGTGTACGGTGTATATATACGTGTGTGTACAGAGCTGTATGATCCCCAGTGTCACATCTCCAGTGTACAGTGTATATATATACACACGTGTGTGTACAGAGCTGTATGATCCCCAGTGTCACATCTCCAGTGTACAGTGTATATATATACACACGTGTGTGTACAGAGCTGTATGATCCCCAGTGCCACATCTCCAGTATACGGTGTATATATAAACACGTGTGTGTACAGAGCTGTAGGATCCTCCAGTGTCACATCTCCAGTGTACGGTGTATATATACGTGTGTACAGAGCTGTATGATCCCCAGTGTCACATCTCCAGTGTACGGTGTATATATACACGTGTGTGTACAGAGCTGTATGATCCCCCAGTGTCACATCTCCAGTGTACGGTGTATATATACGTGTGTGTACAGAGCTGTATGATCCCCCAGTGTCACATCTCCAGTGTACGGTGTATATATATACGTGTGTGTACAGAGCTGTATGATCCCCAGTGCCACATCTCCAGTGTACGGTGTATATATACGTGTGTACAGAGCTGTATGATCCCCAGTGTCACCATCTCCAGTGTACGGTGTATATATATACGTGTGTGTACAGAGCTGTATGATCACCAGTGTCACATCTCCAGTATACGGTGTATATATACACGTGTGTGTACAGAGCTGTATGATCCCCAGTGTCACATCTCCAGTGGACGGTGTATATACACGTGTGTGTACAGAGCTGTATGATCCCCAGTGTCACATCTCCAGTGTACGGTGTATATATACGTGTGTGTACAGAGCTGTATGATCCCCAGTGTCACATCTCCAGTGTACGGTGTATATATATATATATATATATATATACACACACGTGTGTGTACAGAGCTGTATGATCCTCCAGTGTCACATCTCCAGTGTACGGTGTATATATACACGTGTGTGTACAGAGCTGTATGATCCCCAGTGTCACATCTCCAGTGTACGGTGTATATATATATATATATACACACACACGTGTGTGTACAGAGCTGTATGATCCTCCAGTGTCACATCTCCAGTGTACGGTATATATATACACGTGTGTGTACAGAGCTGTATGATCCCCAGTGTCACATCTCCAGTGTACGGTGTATATATATACACGTGTGTACAGAGCTGTATGATCCCCAGTGTCACCATCTCCATTGTACGGTGTATATATATATACGTGTGTGTACAGAGCTGTATGATCCCCCAGTGTCACATCTCCAGTGTACGGTGTATATATATACACGTGTGTGTACAGAGCTGTATGATCCCCAGTGTCACATCTACAGTTTATATATATACACGTGTGTGTACAGAGCTGTATGATCCCCCAGTGTACGGTGTATATACACGTGTGTGTGCAGAGCTGTATGATCCTCCAGTGTCACATCTCCAGTGTACGGTGTATATATATACGTGTGTGTACAGAGCTGTATGATCCCCCAGTGTCACATCTCCAGTGTACGGTGTATATATACGTGTGTGTACAGAGCTGTATGATCCCCAGTGTCACCATCTCCAGTGTACGGTGTATATATATACGTGTGTGTACAGAGCTGTATGATCCCCCAGTGTCACATCTCTAGTGTACGGTGTATATATATACACGTGTGTGTACACAGCTGTATGATCCCCCAGTGTCACATCTCCAGTGTACGGTGTATATATACGTGTGTACAGAGCTGTATGATCCCCAGTGTCACATCTCCAGTGTACGGTGTATATATATACACGTGTGTACAGAGCTGTATGATCCCCAGTGTCACCATCTCCATTGTACGGTGTATATATATATACGTGTGTGTACAGAGCTGTATGATCCCCCAGTGTCACATCTCCAGTGTACGGTGTATATATATACACGTGTGTGTACAGAGCTGTATGATCCCCAGTGTCACATCTACAGTTTATATATATACACGTGTGTGTACAGAGCTGTATGATCCCCCAGTGTACGGTGTATATACACGTGTGTGTGCAGAGCTGTATGATCCTCCAGTGTCACATCTCCAGTGTACGGTGTATATATATACGTGTGTGTACAGAGCTGTATGATCCCCCAGTGTCACATCTCCAGTGTACGGTGTATATATACGTGTGTGTACAGAGCTGTATGATCCCCAGTGTCACCATCTCCAGTGTACGGTGTATATATATACGTGTGTGTACAGAGCTGTATGATCCCCCAGTGTCACATCTCTAGTGTACGGTGTATATATATACACGTGTGTGTACAGAGCTGTATGATCCTCCAGTGTCACATCTCCAGTGTACGGTGTATATATACGTGTGTACAGAGCTGTATGATCCCCAGTGTCACATCTCCAGTGTACGGTGTATATACACGTGTGTGTACAGAGCTCTATGATCCCCCAGTGTCACATCTCCAGTGTACGGTGTATATATACGTGTGTGTACAGAGCTGTATGATCCCCAGTGTCACATCTCCAGTGTACGGTGTATATACACGTGTGTGTACAGAGCTGTATGATCCCCCAGTGTCACATCTCCAGTGTACGGTGTATATATATACACGTGTGTGTACAGAGCTGTATGATCCCCAGTGTCACATCTCCAGTGTACGGTGTATATACACGTGTGTACAGAGCTGTATGATCCCCAGTTTCACATCTCCAGTGTACGGTGTATATACACGTGTGTGTACAGAGCTGTATGATCCCCAGTTTCACATCTCCAGTGTACGGTGTATATATACACGTGTGTGTACAGAGCTGTATGATCCCCCAGTGTCACATCTCCAGTGTACGGTGTATATATATACGTGTGTGTACAGAGCTGTATGATCCCCCAGTGTCACATCTCCAGTGTACGGTGTATATATATACGTGTGTGTACAGAGCTGTATGATCCCCAGTGTCACATCTCCAGTGTACGGTGTATATATACACGTGTGTGTACAGAGCTGTATGATCCCCCAGTGTCACATCTCCAGTGTACGGTGTATATATATACGTGTGTGTACAGAGCTGTATGATCCCCAGTGTCACATCTCCAGTGTACGGTGTATATATATATACGTGTGTGTACAGAGCTCTATGATCCCCAGTGTCACATCTCCAGTGTACGGTGTATATATACGTGTGTGTACAGAGCTGTATGATCCCCAGTGTCACATCTCCAGTGTACGGTTTATATACACGTGTGTGTACAGAGCTGTATGATCCTCCAGTGTCACATCTCCAGTGTACGGTGTATATACACGTGTGTGTACAGAGCTGTATGATCCCCAGTGTCACATCTCCAGTGTACGGTGTATATACACGTGTGTGTGTACAGAGCTGTATGATCCCCCAGTGTCACATCTCCAGTGTACGGTGTATATACACGTGTGTGTGTACGGAGCTGTATGATCCCCCAGTGTTACATCTCCAGTGTACGGTATATATACGTGTGTGTACAGAGCTGTATGATCCTCCAGTGTCACATCTCCAGTGTACGGTGTATATATATACACGTGTGTGTACAGAGCTGTATGATCCCCAGTGTCACATCTCCAGTGTACGGTGTATATACACGTGTGTGTACAGAGCTGTATGATCCCCCAGTGTCACATCTCCAGTGTACGGTGTATACAGGTCCTTCTCAAAAAATTAGCATATAGTGTTAAATGTCATTATTTACCATAATGTAATGATTACAATTAAACTTTCATATATTATAGATTCATTATCCACCAACTGAAATTTGTCAGGTCTTTTATTGTTTTAATACTGATGATTTTGGCATACAACTCCTGATAACCCAAAAAACCTGTCTCAATAAATTAGCATATTTCACTCATCCAATCAAATAAAAGTGTTTTTTAATAACAAACAAAAAAACCATCAAATAATAATGTTCAGTTATGCACTCAATACTTGGTGGGGAATCCTTTGGCAGAAATGACTGCTTCAATGCGGCGTGGCATGGAGGCAATCAGCCTGTGACACTGCTGAGATGTTATGGAGGCCCAGGATGCTTCAATAGCGGCCTTAAGCTCATCCAGAGTGTTGGGTCTTGCGTCTCTCAACTTTCTCTTCACAATATCCCACAGATTCTCTATGGGGTTCAGGTCAGGAGAGTTGGCAGGCCAATTGAGCACAGTAATACCATGGTCAGTAAACCATTTACCAGTGGTTTTGGCACTGTGAGCAGGTGCCAGGTCGTGCTGAAAAATGAAATCTTCATCTCCATAAAGCATTTCAGCCGATGGAAGCATGAAGTGCTCCAAAATCTCCTGATAGCTAGCTGCATTGACCCTGCCCTTGATGAAACACAGTGGACCAACACCAGCAGCTGACATGGCACCCCACACCATCACTGACTGTGGGTACTTGACACTGGACTTCAGGCATTTTGGCATTTCCTTCTCCCCAGTCTTCCTCCAGACTCTGGCACCTTGATTTCCGAATGACATGCAAAATTTGCTTTCATCAGAAAAAAGTACTTGGGACCACTTAGCAACAGTCCAGTGCTGCTTCTCTGTAGCCCAGGTCAGGCACCTCTGCCGCTGTTTATGGTTCAAAAGTGGCTTTACCTGGGGAATGCGGCACCTGTAGCCCATTTCCTGCACACGCCTGTGCACGGTGGCTCTGGATGTTTCCACACCAGACTCAGTCCACTGCTTCCTCAGGTTCCCCAAGGTCTGGAATCGGTCCTTCTCCACAATCTTCCTCAGGGTCCGGTCTCCTCTTCTCGTTGTACAGCGTTTTCTGCCACATTGTTTCCTTCCAACAGACTTACCATTGAGGTGCCTTGATACAGCACTCTGGGAACAGCCTATTTGTTGAGAAATTTCTTTCTGGGTCTTACCCTCTTGCTTGAGGGTGTCAATGATGGCCTTCTTGACATCTGTCAGGTCGCTAGTCTTACCCATGATGGGGGTTTTGAGTAATGAACCAGGCAGGGAGTTTATAAAAGCCTCAGGTATCTTTTGCATGTGTTTAGAGTTAATTAGTTGATTCAGAAGATTAGGGTAATAGGTCGTTTAGAGAACCTTTTCTTGATATGCTAATTTATTGAGACAGGTTTTTTGGGTTATCAGGAGTTGTATGCCAAAATCATCAGTATTAAAACAATAAAAGACCTGACAAATTTCAGTTGGTGGATAATGAATCTATAATATATGAAAGTTTAATTGTAATCATTACATTATGGTAAATAATGAACTTTAACACTATATGCTAATTTTTTGAGAAGGACCTGTATATATGTCACGATATGGTATGAAATATCATAAGTAGTTCTCTTGCTAGCCTGAGTGGGCTAAGCCCCCCCTTCTTGGAGCAACAGTTTGTAGCTGCAAATTCCTGGCTTTCCTTCTCTGAGAGTATGGGGGAAGAGAGGTTTTATTGCTCTGGGGTCGTAAATTCCAGGCTCAGAGGAAAGTCCCTCACCCCCTCCCACATTCTCTAGTTCAAACTGGAAAAGTGGCTCCAAGATTCAGGAAAGATTCTTTGTTTAGTTTTTGTTAGATATTAGGCAAACGATTTAAGCTAGAAATACGAAAATATATATTTTTATTCTCACTCGGTGTATCTACACAACCCGCGAAACACGAGCTTCTAACTCCATCTGGTAAAGAAGTAGGGATTTCTCTGGAAATATGTATCCCAGATAGGACATATTTGATCTCATTAGAATGCCCACGTTAATCTGAGATGAATGAGGAGTTTGGTCTGACTCTGACATGTTTTGTAGTGAAGTTATAGAAATCAGAGAGAATAGTTTAAAGTTTAGGCAGAATGTAGAGAAAGGAGGGTCTGGATAAGCCAGCCTTTCGGTGATGTCACAGCCTTGAAAGTATAACTGGCTGCACACATCCCCAGCTGTGTCTCTGCTAGATTTCTTCCTGACTTCTTGTCCTCTCCTGAAGCCAGCAGCATCCCATGGACTGGGATATATGGAAACTCCACTAGCCTGGATGCCTGTCATGCTTTGAACATGTAAGTGTTGCTTTTTCTCATTTATTCCCTTTATGTTATAATTACCCTTGTACACATTGGCAATTGTCTCCTTTGTAACTTCTTTATAAAATATTTTTCATAAAGCACTGCCTAATTAATTTCAATGGAATATACTATTATATATTAGTTCGTTCATCCATGCTCTAAACTTACCCTGTCTTCTGAAGTGAAATACGCTACTGTTACTGTTTTGTTGGGTTAGCTTCGGACCCGTTTAATCGAAGCTGGTGGCAGCGAGAAGTGTGCAGACTTTTGGGTTATGTTGTAGCGGCTGCGACGTTAATAATTATTGTTCCTGCCTGAGTGGGAGTAGTTATCGCGTCGCTGCAGCGTGCCCAATAGCCAGTACATAGCAGGCAGCCTTTCTGGCGACTAATTACCCAGGGTGCAGTACCTAATCTGACCTGAGAGTAAGGGGGCGCCAGAGAGCTGCAAGTGTTAAGTGGAACTGTAAGCGGGATATACATAAATCCCTACAGTTTGTGATATATTGAAAGCAGTGGGATACCTAGAATAAGCCCCTGCTGTAAACTATGAGGTCTATAGCCCTGTGTGTGTTGTTTCATCACATAGTAGCAGTGGAGGGATAACTAAGATAAGCCCCCCTGCACATGTGACAGCCGTCTGTTGGTCTAAAGTCACCTCAATCCGTGACGTAGGGGTGACGGTCACGGTGTGAATCCTGACCCCTTGGTGACAGCGGTCAGGGGAAATCGTGACAATTGGTGGCAAGGCGGTGGGATATCTTAGAGCATTAGTGATTTGGTTTGAGTAATCATTCCTCTCACTAAAAACTTGCAGAAAGTTCTTGCGAGGACTCTGCGCAAATAAGTTTGGAGAACGAACTCAGTGCTTTTTAGTTGTGAGACAATTGCGTACTGGTAATTATCCCCTCCCTTTCTCTTCGTTTTTATATCCTATCTTTTATTTGGCAACCATGGTTGTGCTGGGAGAAACCTTCTATGAGCAGCAGACCAGAGACACCCTTGTCGCCTTATGCAAGTCACAGCACATTGACTTTGCAAGCAAAAACAAAGCCCAACTGGTCGCAGATCTGGTGCAATGGGAAGCCGCTCGAGACCAATCTCAGAGCTCAGAGGCCGCAGAAGCCAGCACCAGCGAACATGAGACTGCAGCAGAGGTCCAACCACTGAATACGGGCCCTACTGGCAACCAGGGGGGCGCAGACCTCCTCCTGCAGCTGGCTCTGCAACAATGCGCCGCAGATGACCTAGAGGGACGTCGGCAGCTGATTCAGCAATACCATGAGCGAGCCGAGCGAGAGGCCCAGCGAGCCGAGCGGCAAGCGGAGCGGGAGTACCAGCTGCAGTTAGCCCAACTGCAAATGCAGGGGTCGTCCCAGTCCAGCCGTGAGCCCAGCAGCGCTCAGATACCTAAGCCCGGCCCGATCACTTTCCTGTTATGGAGAAGGACGGGGACTTGGACACTTTTCTGCGGGCCTTTGAGAAAGCCTGCAGACAGTACCGACTGCCTACCGATGAATGGGCACGATACCTGACACCAGGGCTGAGAGGCAAAGCTCTGGAGGCGTTTGCTGCCCTACCTCAAGAACAAGATGGTGACTATGAGGCCATCAAGCAGGCCCTGATAGCAAAGTACCAGCTTACTCCCGAGGTGTACCGTAGAAAGTTCCGGACCCTCCAACGTGGCCCACACGACAGTTACAGTGATGTGGTGCATGGACTGGGGACCCACTTTGACCAGTGGACCCAAGGACTGTCAGTGACCACCTTTGCGCAGCTGCGAGACCTGATGATCAAAGACCAGTTCTTTCATCTTTGCCCAGCTGAGGTGCGACAGTTCGTGATGGACAGAGAACCCAAAGACGTGACGAAAGCAGCACAGATTGCCGATGCCTATGAGGCCAACCGTAGATCGGAAGTGCGGAAGCCAGTCACCACCAGCTGGAGAGGGGGTAAGCCTGCAACCAACGCCAGTACCCCTGCCAGCCAGCACACCCCGAGGTCCTGGCCCTGTGGCCAACAGCACCAGACCTACCACCGAACCTCGCGCGTGTTACACCTGCAAGCGGCCTGGGCATATCAGTACCTTCTGTCCAGACAGGCCGAAGAACCCCCCAGCCAAGGCCCCAGGGCCTAATGCAGCAGTTCTTTTGGTGGGTGGTGTGGTTGGGAGGGTGTGTGACAACGTACAGCCCGTCACTGTGGGGGGCCATGTTGCTACAGGCCTCAAGGACACCGGGGCTGAACGAACCCTCATCCGACCCGAACTGGCGGCCCCTGAAGAAATCATTCCGGGGAAAACCCTAACTGTCACTGGGATTGGGGGCATCAGCTGTCCCTTACCGATGGCCCGGGTTTTTATTGATTGGGGTGCTGGGAGCGGGGTGAAGGAAGTGGGGCTGTCTGATAATTTGCCCACTGATGTTTTGTTGGGAACTGATTTGGGGAGGATGTTTGCATACTACGTCCCTGACACCCCTCCCCAATCTACTAATAAGGGTAACGTTAACCCTGATGATGATGATGATGATGATGGGAAATCGCATGTGTTACCTGACCATGCTTTATCTTGTAATGATGCATCTAATAACCATTTTTTCCCTAGGATTGATGGTGAAAATGTTGTACCTGTGCCAGCTGAACCTGATAATGATTTTTCTGTGAAGGTTAATGTGTCCATAGGTACAGGCGTGCCCAGCCACATCGCTCTGCGGAGTGAGACGGCTGAGGAACCCCTAACAGGGGCAAGTGTCGGTGCTACAGGAAATGGGGAGATGCATGGGAACCGTGAGGAAGGTGATGCCATGAAAGTGACCAGTGCCACCGAGGAAGGTAACTGGCCCATAAGTAGCACTGCCCCTGGAGTGTTGGGGGTGGATGGGGAGGTAGAGCCCATAGCAGCGCCGGCTGATGGGCCTGTAGAAATCCCCGGGGAGACAGCCTACGTAGCTGCTGTCACCCGCAGTCAGAGTGCCCGGAACGCAGATAACTGTCTGCCTTCCGGACCCTCCTCAGTCATCACTGTGACTGAACCAGAGGTGGACCCAGAGCAGGTCCAAGAGGGTTCCCGTGGGGAAGGGACCCTGACGTCGCTTCTGGCTTCCCCTAGCCAGGAGTTTCAGGCCGCTCTGCACACAGATGCGAGCCTAGAGAGTTTGAGACAACTTGCCAGGACGCCCTTCTCCGAGACTGATAAGGAGAAGGTGTTCTGGGAACAAGGAAGGTTGTACCGGGAGACAGTACCCGGAGAATCACAAAAGGAGTGGTTGAGGGAAAGACAGCTGGTCGTCCCACAGCAATTCCGGGGTGAGTTGTTGCGGATTGCCCATGAGATCCCGCTAGCTGGACACTTGGGGATCAGCAAAACTAAGGCCCGGCTGTCTCAACACTTCTATTGGCCTAAGATGGGGACAGATGTGTCAAACTACTGCCGCTCCTGTGTCACCTGTCAAAGGGTGGGGAAAGCGGGGCCTGCTATTAAGGCTCCCCTGATCCCTTTGCCAATGATAGAGGAGCCTTTCCAGAGGATCGCGGTGGACATTGTGGGCCCGCTGGCCGTCCCCAGCAGCTCTGGAAAGCAATATATCCTTACTGTGGTAGACTACGCTACCCGGTACCCAGAGGCAGTAGCTCTGTCGTCAACTAGGGCAGATAAGGTGGCGGATGCCCTGTTGGCCATCTTTTCACGTGTAGGATTTCCCAGGGAAATGCTTACTGATCAAGGGACCCAATTTATGTCTCGCCTAATGGAGGCTCTCTGTAAGAGAATGCAGGTGAAGCACCTGGTATCGAGTGCGTATCACCCACAGACCAATGGCTTGTGTGAACGCTTCAATGGTACCCTCAAACAGATGCTACGCATGCTGGTTGAGACTCAAGGGCGCGACTGGGAGCGGTACCTCCCACACCTGCTGTTCGCTTACCGAGAAGTTCCGCAGGCCTCGACGGGGTTCTCCCCCTTCGAGCTCCTGTACGGCAGGCGAGTCCGGGGACCCCTTGGGTTGGTAAGAGAATCCTGGGAAGAGGAGCCGAACCCTTCTGAAGTGTCCATGGTGGAGTATGTCATGCGCTTCCGTGACAAGATGCAGACCTTGACGCAGTTGGTGCATGACAACATGACGCAGGCTCAGGCTGATCAGAAGCACTGGTACGACCAGAACGCCCGGGAGCGGACCTACCACGTGGGTCAAAAGGTGTGGGTGCTGGTCCCCGTACCAACGGATAAGCTTCAGGCAGCCTGGGAGGGCCCGTACGTCGTCCACCAACAGCTCAACCCGGTCACGTACGTGATCACGCTTGACCACGCTCGGGGTAGGCGAAAGGCCTTTCACGTCAACATGATGAAGGCTCATCACGAACGTGAACCTTTCGTCCTACCGGTCTGCAGCTTGCCCGAAGACGGTGAGGAAGACACCCTCCTGGACTTGCTGGCCCAAGCCAAGGCCAATGGGTCCATTGAGGACGTGGAGGTAAGCGCCTCGTTAACTGAACCCCAGCGGTTGCAGTTGCAAACCACACTGGAACCTTTCCGGGTCGTGTTCTCCAACCGACCTGGGAGGACTGAGTTAGCAGTCCACGAGGTGGACACCGGGAATCACGCCCCACTACGGCGAACACCCTATCGAATCTCTGACCAGGTGCAGCAGATTATGCGCCAAGAGATTGATGAGATGTTACAGCTGGGGGTGATTCGACGGTCAAAGAGTGCGTGGGCCTCACCTGTAGTTCTCGTGCCAAAGAAGGACCAGACCACCCGATTCTGCGTGGACTACAGGGGACTCAACGCCATCACAGCCTCTGACGCGCACCCCATGCCGCGCATCGAGGAGCTGCTTGAGAAGTTAGCTGGCGCAAAATACCTGACAATAATGGATTTGAGTAGAGGATACTGGCAGATTCCCCTGAGCCCCGAGGCGCAGGAGAAGTCCGCCTTTATCACGCCCTTCGGACTGTACGAGTCCACGGTCATGCCCTTCGGCATGAAGAATGCCCCTGCCAGTTTCCAGCGGATGGTCAACCTCCTGCTTCAGGGACTGGAGACGTACGCCGTGGCGTACTTGGATGACATTGCCATCTTCAGTCCCTCCTGGAAGGAACACCTGCAGCATCTCGAGGAGGTGCTCAGGCGAATTCACCAAGCAGGACTGACTATCAAGCCCGGAAAGTGCCAGATGGGCATGAGGGAGGTTCACTACCTGGGGCACCGGGTAGGCGGGAACACCCTGAAGCCAGAGCCTGACAAAGTGGGAGTGATCGTGAACTGGCCCACTCCCGTGACCAAGAAACAGGTGATGTCCTTCTTGGGCACTGCAGGGTACTATAGGCGCTTCGTAAAGCACTATAGTAGCCTGGCAAAACCTTTGACGGACCTCACCAGGAAGAAGCTACCTCACATTGTCAACTGGACAGATGGCTGTGAGGGGGCCTTCCAGGCGTTGAAAACCGCACTGTGCAACGCCCCTGTGTTGAAAGCAGTCGACAGCAGTCGACCGTTCTTGGTGCAGACCGACGCCAGCGAGTTTGGCCTTGGTGCTGTGCTCAGCCAGGTTGACTCGGAGGACCAAGAGCACCCCGTATTATACCTGAGCCGGAAACTTTTGCCGAGGGAAGTGGCCTACTCCACAATTGAGAAGGAGTGCCTGGCCATAGTCTGGGCCCTGCAGCGCTTGCAGCCCTACTTGTATGGTCACACTTTCACTGTGGTGACCGACCACAACCCTCTTCGCTGGCGAAATGCCATGTGTGGAACCAACGGCAGGTTGCTACGCTGGAGCCTTGCCCTTCAGCAGTTTAACTTCACCATTGAACATAAAACGGGCAAAGAGCATGGGAATGCAGACGGACTCTCCCGCCAGGTGTCACGATATGGTATGAAATATCATAAGTAGTTCTCTTGCTAGCCTGAGTGGGCTAAGCCCCCCCTTCTTGGAGCAACAGTTTGTAGCTGCAAATTCCTGGCTTTCCTTCTCTGAGAGTATGGGGGAAGAGAGGTTTTATTGCTCTGGGGTTGTAAATTCCAGGCTCAGAGGAAAGTCCCTCACCCCTCCCACATTCTCTAGTTCAAACTGGAAAAGTGGCTCCAAGATTCAGGAAAGATTCTTTGTTTAGTTTTTGTTAGATATTAGGCAAACGATTTAAGCTAGAAATACGAAAATATATATTTTTATTCTCACTCGGTGTATCTACACAACCCGCGAAACACGAGCTTCTAACTCCATCTGGTAAAGAAGTAGGGATTTCTCTGGAAATATGTATCCCAGATAGGACATATTTGATCTCATTAGAATGCCCACGTTAATCTGAGATGAATGAGGAGTTTGGTCTGACTGACATGTTTTGTAGTGAAGTTATAGAAATCAGAGAGAATAGTTTAAAGTTTAGGCAGAATGTAGAGAGAGGAGGGTCTGGATAAGCCAGCCTTTCTGTGATGTCACAGCCTTGAAAGTATAACTGGCTGCACACATCCCCAGCTGTGTCTCTGCTAGATTTCTTCCTGACTTCTTGTCCTCTCCTGAAGCCAGCAGCATCCCATGGACTGGGATATATGGAAACTGCCCTAGCCTGGTTGCCTGTCATGCTTTGAACATGTAAGTGTTGCTTTTTCTCATTTATTCCCTTTATGTTATAATTACCCTTGTACATATTGGCAATTGTCTCCTTTGTAACTTCTTTATAAAATATTTTTCATAAAGCACTGCCCAATTAATTTCAATGGAATATACTATTATATATTAGTTCGTTCATCCATGCTCTAAACTTACCGTCTTCTGAAGTGAAATACGCTACTGTTACTGTTTTGTTGGGTTAGCTTCGGACCCGTTTAATCGAAGCTGGTGGCAGCGAGAAGTGTGCAGACTTTTGGGTTATGTTGTAGCGGCTGCGACGTTAATAATTATTGTTCCTGCCTGAGTGGGAGTAGTTATCGCGTCGCTGCAGCGTGCCCAATAGCCAGTACATAGCAGGCAGTCTGTCTGGCGACTAATTACCCAGGGTGCAGTACCTAATCTGACCTGAGAGTAAGGGGGGCGCCAGAGAGCTGCAAGTGTTAAGTGGAACTGTAAGCGGGATATACATAAATCCCTGCAGTTCGTGGTATATAGAAAAGCAGTGGGATACCTAGAATAAGCCCCTGCTGTAAGCAAGAGGTCAATAGCCTTGTGTGTGGTTTTTTCATCACATTGTTAGCAGTGGAGGGATAACTAAGATAAGTCCCCCTGCACATGTGATAGCCGTCTGTTGGCCTAAAGTCACCTCAATCCGTGACGTAGGGGTGACGGTCACGGTGTGAATCCTGACCCATTGGTGACAGCGGTCAGGGGGAATCTTGACACCAGGGTGAACCTACTGAGGTGCCCATGGAGGCATACCGTGGGGTACTGCCTCCCTAGCGCACACCAAAAGGGGGAGGTGTCACGATATGGTTTGAAATATCATATAAGTTTAGTTGCTCGTCAGCTCATGAGGTGGGCTAAACCCCCCCTTCACTAGCTGACTCTACTTGGTTCTCTCTGGGCTACGGACTGTATGCTAGAAGGGGGTTTTATTGCTCTGGGGTCGTAAATTCCAGGCTCAGAGGAAAGTCCCTCACCCCTCCCACATTCTCTAGTTCAAACTGGAAAAGTGGCTCCAAGATTCAGGAAAGATTCTTTGTTTAGTTTTTGTTAGATATTAGGCAAACGATTTAAGCTAGGAACATGAAAATATATATTCGTAGTCTCACTCGGTGTATCTACACATCCCATGAATCTCGGGCTTTTAACTCCGTCTGGTAAAGAAGTAGGGTTTTCTCTGTAAATATGTATCCCAGATAGGACATATTTGATCTCATTAGAATGCTCATGTTAATCCAAGATGAATTATGAGTATGTTAGGACTCTGACATGTTTTGTAGTGAAGTTATAGAAATCAGAGGAAATAGTTTAAAGTTTAGGCAGAATGTAGAGAGAGGAGGGTCTGGATAAGCCAGCCTTTCTATGATGTCACAGCCTGGAAAGTATAACTGGCTGCACACATCCCCAGCTGGGGGTCTGCTAGATTTCTTCCTGACTTCTTGTCCTCTCCTGAAGCCAGCAGCATCCCATGGACTGGGATATATGGAAACTGCCCTAGCCTGATTGCCTGCAATGCTTTTAACATGTGAGTGTTATCTTTCCTCTTTTATTCCCTTTATGTTATAATTACCCTTGTACCTATTGGCAATTGTCTCATTTGTAACTTCTTTATAAAATATTTTTGGTAAAGCACTGCCTAATTAATTTCAATGGAATATACTATTATATATTAGTTCGTTCATCCATGCTCTAAACTTACCCAGTCTTCTGAAGGGAAAATACGCTACTGTTACTGTTGTGTTGGGTTAGCTTCGGACCCGTTTAATCGAAGCTGGTGGCAGCGAAAGTGCACTGACTGTTGGATTATGCTGAAGCAACTGCGGGTTTGATAATTATTGTTCCTGCCTGAGTGGGAGTAGTTATCGCGTCGCTGCAGCGTGCCCAATAGCCAGTACATAGCAGGCAGCCTTTCTGGCGACTAATTACCCAGGGTGCAGTACCTAATCTGACCTGAGAGTAAGGGGGGCGCCAGAGAGCTGCAAGTGTTAAGTGGAACTGTAAGCGGGATATACATAAATCCCTGCAGTTCGTGGTATATAGAAAAGCAGTGGGATACCTAGAATAAGCCCCTGCTGTAAACTAAGAGGTCAATAGCCTTGTGTGTGGTTTTTTTCATCACATCGTGGAGTGGAGGGATAACTAAGATAAGCCCCCCTGCACATGTGATAGCCGTCTGTTGGCCTAAAGTCACCTCAATCCGTGACGTAGGGGTGATGGTCACGGTGTGAATCCTGACCCATTGGTGACAGCGGTCAGGGGAATCGTGACAGGTGTATATATACACGTGTGTGTGTACAGAGCTGTATGATCCTCCAGTGTCACATCTCCAGTGTACGGTGTATATATATACGTGTGTGTACAGAGCTGTATGATCCTCCAGTGTCACATCTCCAGTGTACGGTGTATATATATACGTGTGTGTACAGAGCTGTATGATCCTCCAGTGTCACATCTCCAGTGTACGGTGTATATATACACGTGTGTGTACAGAGCTGTAGGATCCTCCAGTGTCACATCTCCAGTGTACGGTGTATATATATACGTGTGTGTACAGAGCTGTATGATCCACCAGTGTCACATCTCCAGTGTACGGTGTATATATACACGTGTGTGTACAGAGCTGTAGGATCCTCCAGTGTCACATCTCCAGTGTACGGTGTATATATACGTGTGTGTACAGAGCTGTATGATCCTCCAGTGTCACATCTCCAGTGTACGGTGTATATACACGTGTGTGTGTACAGAGCTGTATGATCCTCCAGTGTCACATCTCCAGTGTACGGTGTATATATACGTGTGTGTACAGAGCTGTAGGATCCTCCAGTGTCACATCTCCAGTGTACGGTGTATATACACGTGTGTGTACAGAGCTGTATGATCCCCAGTGTCACATCTCCAGTGTACGGTGTATATATACACACGTGTGTGTACAGAGCTGTATGATCCTCCAGTGTCACTGTGACGCTGTAAGAATCTGGCTGCACTCGGATGTCACCCGAGTGCAGTCCGATTAGAGCATGTATATTCAAACGGAGAGTGGACCCACTGGACCGTGATGACGAACTCCTCTCGGACGAGCTGACCAGGTGGACCGCCCCCTATACAGGGAGAGTTAGGGGCAGGCCCGTGAGGGACTATCGCCACGGAAGCTGGAGGGTCAACTGAGAACAGATGGGAACACAGCAGGCACAAAGGGAAAGAGGGAACAGAAAGGAAATACTGAGACAAGGGAGAAGATGGGAACGCTACAGAGGCACGGAGACTGGCAGGACAATATGGAGAGACCGAGGCTGACGGGAGCAAGGGAAAGATATAGGAGCCGGGCAGGTACTGCAGAGGAAAAGGAACTGAAGGAACAAGACAGGAACACAGGAAACAGGCAGGCACTGCAGAGGGCGGAGGAGACCCAAAGTCAGAGAGCTAGGAACGCTCAGAGACCACAGGTGGCCAGAAGCACTTGTAAACACAAATGAACATCAGGCACAGAGAAGCAGCAGGAAGCAGTTTACATAGCAGCGTGGGAGCTACTTCCGGGTTACAGTCCTCCAGGATGACAGAGAGGACAGGAAAGAGCGCCAACAGAGGAATCAGATGTGCGCACGCGCAGAGCTGAATGCGGCGCGCGCGCGCACCCGGCGAGCTGCAGTGGGAAGAGCCGGCGGCAGCAACGGCATGACAGTACCCCCACCTTTACGCCCCTCCTTTTTAAGACTAGAAAGAAACCGGGACAAAATACGAGGAGCCCGAATGTTCTCTCGAGGCTCCCAGGACCTCTCCTCAGGACCAAAACCCTTCCAGTCAACCAAAAACAAAGTTCTCCCTCTAAGTTTTTTCATGGCTAAGATGTCCCTAACCTCAAAGACATCATCCTCGGAAACAGGCGAA
Organism: Ranitomeya imitator; assembly: GCF_032444005.1. Classification (NCBI taxonomy): domain Eukaryota; kingdom Metazoa; phylum Chordata; class Amphibia; order Anura; family Dendrobatidae; genus Ranitomeya; species Ranitomeya imitator. Next base: position 845,561,321 of record NC_091284.1, on the reverse strand, counting down.
GGAGAACAAAGGTTAGAAGAATGAAACTGATTAAAAACTACAGGTTTAAGGAGAGACACATGAAAAGAATTAGAAATACGCAGAGAGGCAGGCAACTTAAGTTTGTAAGAAACGTCATTAATACGAGACAAAACTACGAATGGACCGATATAGCGAGGACCCAGCTTATGTGAAGGGATTTTGAGACGGATAAATTTAGAAGAAACCCAAACCTTGTCCCCAGGATGGAATATAGGAGAATCAAGACGTCTTTTGTCCGCATGTCTCTTCATCCTAACTTGAGTCAACTCAAGGGCGGACTTGGTCTCCTGCCAGACCCTGGAGAACTCTCTAGACAGAAGATCAGCCGCTGGTACAGTAGAGACAGGAGGAACCGGAAGAGGAAGACCAGGATGTTGACCGTAGACGATAAAAAAAATGGAGATTTGTTAGTAGCTTCGCTGGGATGATTATTGTAAGAAAACTCAGCCCATGGCAGTAAGTCAGACCAATCATTCTGATGAGAATTGGAGAAATGGCGGAGATAAGTTACCAAGGTCTGATTAGTACGTTCCACCTGGCCATTGGACTGTGGATGGTAGGCCGAAGAAAAATCAAGCGAAATGTTCATAGATCTGCAGAGGGATCTCCAGAAGCGGGCGGTGAATTGAACACCTCGGTCAGAAACAATATGTAAAGGAAGACCATGAAGACGAAAAATATGGTGAACAAAAATCTTTGCCAATTCGGGAGCAGAAGGTAAACCTGGGAGAGCGATGAAATGAGCCATCTTGGAGAAACGGTCCATGACCACGAAGACGACGGTGGAACCAGAAGAATGAGGCAGATCAGTGATGAAATCCATAGATAAATGTTGCCACGGAGAGGAAGGTACTGGCAAAGGATATAGAAGCCCAGAAGGTAGTTGCCTGGGAATGTTATTCTTGGCACAGGAAGGACAAGAGGCGACAAAACTTTGGACATCCTTAGACAACGTTGGCCACCAGTAAAAACGAGAGATCAAACGAAAGGTTTTTTTGAAACCAACATGTCCAGCCAGTTTGGAGGCGTGACCCCAAAGTAAGACACGTCTCCTGTTCCCTTCAGCGACAAAGGTCTTACCCGGAGGCAACGAAGTAAGAGAGACTGGAGCAACGGTGATGACTCTGGCAGGATCAATGATGTGTGCAGGCTCGTCCTCCAAATCCACCACCTGGAATGACCTAGACAGAGCGTCGGCTTTGGAGTTTATTTCCTGGCAAAAAACGAAGTTCGAAGTCAAACCTGGCGAAAAACAAGGCCCACCTGGCCTGCCGAGGATTAAGTCTTTCCGCAGAACGAATATACACCAGATTCTTGTGATCGCTGTAGATTATAAAACGATGTAAAGCCCCTTCTAAGAGGTACCGCCACTCCTCTAATGCCAACTTGATTGCCAACAGTTCTTTATCACCGATGGAATAATTTTTTTCCGAGGAGGAGAAGATCTTTGAGAAAAAACCACAAGGCACAAGACGACCAGAAGAGGATTTCTGCGAGAGCACAGCTCCAGCTCCAATTGCAGAAGCATCTACTTCAAGGATGAAGGGTTTATTGGCCACTGGACGATGAAGAATAGGAGCTGAGGCAAAGGCTTGCTTGATGGACCGGAAAGCCTCTTCGGCCTCAGACGACCACAGATGAGGATTGGCACCCTTCCGAATCATGGAGGAGATTGGAGCTGAAAGAGGAAAAGTGAGGTATAAACTGCCGATAGTAGTTAGCAAATCCAAGAAATCGCTGAATTGCTTTCACTCCAAGAGGACGCGGCCAGTTGAGCACGGCAGAAACTTTTCCCGGATCCATACACAAACCAGCGTCGGAAATGATGAAACCCAAGAAGGGTAGAGATGACTGTTCGAAGACACATTTTTCCAGTTTTGCATACAGCCGATTCTCTCTCAAACGCTGAAGTACTTGCCGTACATCTCTTCTGTGAGTAGACAGATCTGGAGAGAACACAAGGATATCGTCCAAGTACACTACAACACAGGTGTAAAGTAGATCCCGAAAAACATCATTTACGAACTCCTGGAAGACTGCGGGTGCATTGCATAAACCGAAGGGCATAACCAAATATTCATAATGACCATCTCTGGTATTAAACGCAGTCTTCCACTCGTCACCAGAACGGATACGGATCAAATTATAAGCTCCTCTGAGATCCAATTTGGTAAAGATTCGTGCTCCACGCAGACGATCAAAGAGTTCTGGTATGAGAGGAAGTGGGTACTTGTTTTTGATCGTGATGGTGTTGAGACCCCGGTAGTCTATACATGGGTGAAGAGAACCGTCCTTCTTTTTAACGAAGAAGAACCCAGCTCCTGCAGGTGAGGAAGACTTTCGAATGAAGCCTCTGGCCAGATTCTCTTGAATATATTCGGACATGGCTTGCGTCTCGGTAGGAGACAATGGGTAAATACGACCCCTAGGTGGCGTAGAACCAGGAACAAGGTCTATCGGGCAGTCATAAGAACGGTGCGGCGGCAAAATCTCCGCTTCCTTCTTGTTAAAGACGTCCGAGAAAGCGCAATAGGCAGGAGGAATTCCCATGGATTCCGAAGCAGACCAAGAGGAGGACGCAGGCTTGACGGGAAGCAGGCACCTGTTCAGACAAGACTGTCCCCACCGTAGAACATCTCCAGTACGCCAGTCCAGCGTGGGTTCGTGATCTCTCAACCAAGGAAGACCCAAAAGGAAAGAATGAGACAAAGGTAAAACATAAAAGGCCAGTTTCTCACGATGAAGTGCTCCAATCTGAAGTTCGACCTCCTCCGTAACCAAGTTGACGGTCTCCCGCAAAGGCTGACCATCGACAGAAGCTATTTGTCTAGGAGTCTCCAAGGGTCTAACAGGTATCCCAAGCCTGTTAACAACCTCGAGCTGAACAAAGTTCCCAGCCGCTCCTGAATCAACATAAGCCTCCAGAGAAAAGTGATGGGAACCTAAATGAAGAATAACAGACAAAACCAGAGGCGGAGAGGAATCATAACCACCTAGGAAGGCCTCTCTTACCTGTCCTAGGCGGATGCGTTTCCCGACTTCTGAGGACACGCGCGTAAGATATGAGAGGCACTGCCGCAGTAAAAACAAAGACCTTGTGCGAGTCTCTCTTTGCGGCGTTGCTCAGAAGACTTAAGGCGATCGACCTGCATGGGTTCAGGAGAAGATGAAGAAGCCCATTGAAGCTCTAAAAAACTATAGGGAGAAAAATACTTTATCTAAAAAACTAATTAAAGCTGCCAAAAAGGAAACAGAGAAGCACATTGCTAAGGAGAGTAAAACTAATCCCAAACTGTTCTTCAACTACATCAATAGTAAAAGAATTAAAACTGAAAATGTAGGCCCCTTAAAAAAATAGTGAGGAAAGAATGGTTGTAGATGACGAGGAAAAAGCTAACATATTAAACACCTTCTTCTCCACGGTATTCACGGTGGAAAATGAAATGCTAGGTGAAATCCCAAGAAACAATGAAAACCCTATATTAAGGGTCACCAATCTAACCCAAGAAGAGGTGCGAAACCGGCTAAATAAGATTAAAATAGATAAATCTCCGGGTCCGGATGGCATACACCCACGAGTACTAAGAGAACTAAGTAATGTAATAGATAAACCATTATTTCTTATTTTTAGGGACTCTATAGCGACAGGGTCTGTTCCGCAGGACTGGCGCATAGCAAATGTGGTGCCAATATTCAAAAAGGGCTCTAAAAGTGAACCTGGAAATTATAGGCCAGTAAGTCTAACCTCTATTGTTGGTAAAATATTTGAAGGGTTTCTGAGGGATGTTATTCTGGATTATCTCAATGAGAATAACTGTTTAACTCCATATCAGCATGGGTTTATGAGAAATCGCTCCTGTCAAACCAATCTAATCAGTTTTTATGAAGAGGTAAGCTATAGGCTGGACCACGGTGAGTCATTGGACGTGGTATATCTCGATTTTTCCAAAGCGTTTGATACCGTGCTGCACAAGAGGTTGGTACACAAAATGAGAATGCTTGGTCTGGGGGAAAATGTGTGTAAATGGGTTAGTAACTGGCTTAGTGATAGAAAGCAGAGGGTGGTTATAAATGGTATAGTCTCTAACTGGGTCGCTGTGACCAGTGGGGTACCGCAGGGGTCAGTATTGGGACCTGTTCTCTTCAACATATTCATTAATGATCTGGTAGAAGGTTTACACAGTAAAATATCGATATTTGCAGATGATACAAAACTATGTAAAGCAGTTAATACAAGAGAAGATAGTATTCTGCTACAGATGGATCTGGATAAGTTGGAAACTTGGGCTGAAAGGTGGCAGATGAGGTTTAACAATGATAAATGTAAGGTTATACACATGGGAAGAGGGAATCAATATCACCATTACACACTGAACGGGAAACCACTGGGTAAATCTGACAGGGAGAAGGACTTGGGGATCCTAGTTAATGATAAACTTACCTGGAGCAGCCAGTGCCAGGCAGCAGCTGCCAAGGCAAACAGGATCATGGGGTGCATTAAAAGAGGTCTGGATACACATGATGAGAGCATTATACTGCCTCTGTACAAATCCCTAGTTAGACCGCACATGGAGTACTGTGTCCAGTTTTGGGCACCGGTGCTCAGGAAGGATATAATGGAACTAGAGAGAGTACAAAGGAGGGCAACAAAATTAATAAAGGGGATGGGAGAACTACAATACCCAGATAGATTAGCGAAATTAGGATTATTTAGTCTAGAAAAAAGACGACTGAGGGGCGATCTAATAACCATGTATAAGTATATAAGGGGACAATACAAATATCTTGCTGAGGATCTGTTTATACCAAGGAAGGTGACGGGCACAAGGGGGCATTCTTTGCGTCTGGAGGAGAGAAGGTTTTTCCACCAACATAGAAGAGGATTCTTTACTGTTAGGGCAGTGAGAATCTGGAATTGCTTGTCTGAGGAGGTGGTGATGGTGAACTCAGTCGAGGGGTTCAAGAGAGGCCTGGATGTCTTCCTGGAGCAGAACAATATTGTATCATACAATTATTAGGTTCTGTAGAAGGACGCAGATCTGGGGATTTATTATGATGGAATATAGGCTGAACTGGATGGACAAATGTCTTTTTTCGGCCTTACTAACTATGTTACTATGTTATGTTACTATGTATGTAAGCCACCGGGGCTGCTTGAGAAAAGGAAGTCCCTCGAGCAACAGTGGTCTGGCGAAGAGGTCTCCTCTCTCTGGCAAGCTCACGAGTGCGCTCCTGAAAGCGCAGATCAATGCGTATGGCCAAGGAGATAAGATCATCCAAAGAGGTGGGAGTGTCCTGTCCCGCCAACTCATCCTTAATCCGTGAAGACAAACCACGCCAAAACGCTCCAACCAAAGCCTCATTATTCCACCCAAGGTCTGAGGACAGAATCCGGAAACGGATGGCGTACTGGGCTACTGAGAGAGTACCCTGGTAAAGGTTAAAAAGGGACTCAGTGGTAGAGACCAGACGACCAGGTTCATCAAAAACCTTACGGAAGGTATCCAGGAACGGATTGAGTTGGGAGACCAAAGGATCATCACGCTCCCAGAGGGGATTAACCCATGCCAAAGCCTCACCCTCCAAATGGGATACTATAAAAGCAAGCTTAGCTCGGTCGGTAGGATAAAGTAGCGGAGACAATTCAAAATGCAACTGGCATTGATTAAGAAAGCCACGGCACGCTTTAGAATCCCCACCATACCGAGGAGGTCTAGCAAGTCGGGGAGAGGGTTGTGGCGCAGAGACAGGAGTGGAACCAGAGGCCACATTCTGGAGGGAGCGAAGCCGATCATTAATGGAGGCCATAAAATTCAAAATATGGGACCGAGTGTCCCGTTGTTGACCTAGCTCCTGCTGAAGGGCAACCAACTGCGGAGCAATACCAGGATCAGAAGGCTGTAAAGCCGCTAGGCGAGACTCCATATTCTTTAAAAATGACATGATCCTAGTCTGGTTTTCACGCAAAAAGAGTAACTCCTTTTGAGTGGCAGAGACTCCAGCGGGGTCCATGGCCTGATGTTACTGTGATGCTGTAAGAATCTGGCTGCACTCGGATGTCACCCGAGTGCAGTCCGATTAGAGCATGTATATTCAAACGGAGAGTGGACCCACTGGACCGTGATGACGAACCCCTCTCGGACGAACTGACCAGGTGGACCGCCCCCTATACAGGGAGAGTTAGGGGCAGGCCCATGAGGGACTATCGCCACGGAAGCTGGAGGGTCGACTGAGAACAGATGGGAACACAGCAGGCACAAAGGGAAAGAGGGAACAGAAAGGAAATACTGAGACAAGGGAGAAGATGGGAACGCTACAGAGGCACGGAGACTGGCAGGACAATATGGAGAGACCGAGGCTGACGGGAGCAAGGAAAAGATATAGGAGCCGGGCAGGTACTGCAGAGGAAAAGGAACTGAAGGAACAAGGCAGGAACACAGGAAACAGGCAGGCACTGCAGAGGGCGGAGGAGACCCAAAGTCAGAGAGCTAGGAACGCTCAGAGACCACAGGTGGCCAGAAGCACTTGTAAACACAAATGAACATCAGGCACAGAGAAGCAGCAGGAAGCAGTTTACATAGCAGCGTGGGAGCTACTTCCGGGTTACAGTCCTCCAGGATGACAGAGAGGACAGGAAAGAGCGCCAACAGAGGAATCAGATGTGCGCACGCGCAGAGCTGAATGCGGCGCGCGCGCGCACCCGGCGAGCTGCAGTGGGAAGAGCCGGCGGCAGCAACGGCATGACAGTCACATCTCCAGTGTGTCACGATATGGTATGAAATATCATAAGTAGTTCTCTAGCCTGTGTGGGCTAAGCCCCCCTTCTTGGAGCAACAGTTTGTAGCTGCAAATTCCTGGCTTTCCTTCTCTGAGAGTATGGGGGAAGAGAGGTTTTATTGCTCTCGGGTCGTAAATTCCAGGCTCAGAGGAAAGTCCCTCACCCCTCCCACATTCTCTAGTTCAAACTGGAAAAGTGGCTCCAAGATTCAGGAAAGATTCTTTGTTTAGTTTTTGTTAGATATTAGGCAAACGATTTAAGCTAGAAATACGAAAATATATATTTTTATTCTCACTCGGTGTATCTACACAACCCGCGAAACACGAGCTTCTAACTCCATCTGGTAAAGAAGTAGGGATTTCTCTGGAAATATGTATCCCAGATAGGACATATTTGATCTCATTAGAATGCCCACGTTAATCTGAGATGAATGAGGAGTTTGGTCTGACTCTGACATGTTTTGTAGTGAAGTTATAGAAATCAGAGAGAATAGTTTAAAGTTTAGGCAGAATGTAGAGAGAGGAGGGTCTGGATAAGCCAGCCTTTCTGTGATGTCACAGCCTTAATGTTTTAAGTGTCTGGCAGGCTCTGAGGAGTCACTTTCTGCTAGATTTCTTCCTGACTTCTTGTCCTCTCCTGAAGCCAGCAGCATCCCATGGACTGGGATATATGGAAACTGCCCTAGCCTGATTGCCTGCAATGCGTTGAACATGTGAGTGTTACTTTTCTCATTTAAACCCTGTTTATTTCATAATTACCCTTGTACATATTTGCAATTGTCTCCTTTGTAACTTCTTTATAAACTATTTTTTCATAAAGCACTGCCTAATTAATTTCAATGGAATATACTATTATATATTAGTTCGTTCATCCATGCTCTAAACTTACCCAGTCTTCTGAAGTGAAATACGCTACGGTTACTGTTGTGTTGGGTTAGCTTCGGACCCGTTTAATCGAAGCTGGTGGCAGCGAGAAGTGTGCAGACTTTTGGGTTATGTGGTACCGGCTGCGGCTTTAATAATTATTGTTCCTGCCTGAGTGGGAGTAGTTATCGCGTCGCTGCAGTGTGCCCAATAGCCAGTACATAGCAGGCAGCCTTTCTGGCGACTAATTACCCAGGGTGCAGTACCTAATCTGACCTGAGAGTAAGGGGGCGCCAGAGAGCTGCAAGTGTTAAGAGGAACTGTAAGCGGGATATACATAAATCCCTGCAGTTTGTGGTATATTGAAAGCAGTGGGATACCTAGAATAAGCCACTGCTGTAAACTAAGAGGTCAATAGCCTTGTGTGTGGTTTTTCATCACAGCGTGGAGTGGAGGGATAACTAAGATAAGCCCCCCTGCACATGTGATAGCCGTCTGTTGGCCTAAAGTCACCCCAACCCGTGACGCAGGGGTGACGGTCACGGTGTGAATCCTGACCAATTGGTGACAGCGGTCAGGGGAATCGTGACACAGTGTACGGTGTATATATACGTGTGTGTACAGAGCTGTATGATCCTCCAGTGTCACATCTCCAGTGTACGGTGTATATATATACGTGTGTGTACAGAGCTGTATGATCCCCAGTGTCACATCTCCAGTGTACGGTGTATATACACGTGTGTGTACAGAGCTGTATGATCCCCCAGTGTCACATCTCCAGTGTACGGTGTATATATACACGTGTGTGTACAGAGCTGTATGATCCCCCAGTGTCACATCTCCAGTGTGCGGTGTATATATACACGTGTGTGTACAGAGCTGTAGGATCCTCCAGTGTCACATCTCCAGTGTACGGTGTGTATACACGTGTGTGTACAGAGCTGTATGATCCCCCAGTGTCACATCTCCAGTGTACGGTGTATATACACGTGTGTGTACAGAGCTGTATGATCCCCCAGTGTCACATCTCCAGTGTACGGTGTATATATACGTGTGTGTACAGAGCTGTATGATCCCCAGTGTCACATCTCCAGTGTACGGTGTATATATACACGTGTGTACAGAGCTGTATGATCCTCCAGTGTCACATCTCCAGTGTACGGTGTATATATACGTGTGTGTACAGAGCTGTATGATCCCCCAGTGTCACATCTCCAGTGTACGGTGTATATATACGTGTGTGTACAGAGCTGTATGATCCCCAGTGTCACATCTCCAGTGTACGGTGTATATATACACGTGTGTACAGAGCTGTATGATCCTCCAGTGTCACATCTCCAGTGTACGGTGTATATATACGTGTGTGTACAGAGCTGTATGATCCCCCAGTGTCACATCTCCAGTGTACGGTGTATATACACGTGTGTGTACAGAGCTGTATGATCCTCCAGTGTCACATCTCCAGTGTACGGTGTATATATACACGTGTGTGTACAGAGCTGTATGATCCCCCAGTGTCACATCTCCAGTGTACGGTGTATATATACGTGTGTGTACAGAGCTGTATGATCCCCAGTGTCACATCTCCAGTGTACGGTGTATATATACACACGTGTGTACAGAGCTGTATGATCCTCCAGTGTCACATCTCCAGTGTACGGTGTATATATACACGTGTGTGTACAGAGCTGTATGATCCCCCAGTGTCACATCTCCAGTGTACGGTGTATATATACGTGTGTGTACAGAGCTGTATGATCCCCAGTGTCACATCTCCAGTGTACGGTGTATATATACACGTGTGTACAGAGCTGTATGATCCTCCAGTGTCACATCTCCAGTGTACGGTGTATATACACGTGTGTGTACAGAGCTGTATGATCCTCCAGTGTCACATCTCCAGTGTACGGTGTATATATACACGTGTGTGTACAGAGCTGTATGATCCCCAGTGTCACATCTCCAGTGTACGGTGTATATATACACACGTGTGTACAGAGCTGTATGATCCTCCAGTGTCACATCTCCAGTGTACGGTGTATATACACGTGTGTGTACAGAGCTGTATGATCCTCCAGTGTCACATCTCCAGTGTACGGTGTATATATACACGTGTGTGTACAGAGCTGTATGATCCCCCAGTGTCACATCTCCAGTGTACGGTGTATATATACGTGTGTGTACAGAGCTGTATGATCCCCAGTGTCACATCTCCAGTGTACGGTGTATATATACACGTGTGTACAGAGCTGTATGATCCCCCAGTGTCACATCTCCAGTGTACGGTGTATATATACGTGTGTGTACAGAGCTGTATGATCCTCCAGTGTCACATCTCCAGAGGGGGGGCTGTATGGGGCGCAGCTAAAAGGAGGCCCCCACATGACTGCGTTGCCATGGGAGCAGTGCAGTAAGTTTTTAAAAAATAAAGAAGTTATGAGAAAAGGGGCCCTGGGATTGGAAGAGTAGGATTGGGGGTGGGGATTTATGCAAAAAGGGAGGTGGGGGCTTGGGAAAGTGCGGGAAAAGGGAGATCAGTCAGCTTAGACGGGCGAAGTGAGTGGACCTGCTGCCACAGCCTCTTACCATGTCTTCCGTGGACAGCCTGGTCGCTCAGCTTCGCCGGGAGGCCAGATCCAGGAGGGCCGGATGGCTGGAGGAGCAGCTCACAGGGCTGCTCGGAGTCAGTGGGAGCCAGGACAGCGGGAGCCGGGGCAGCAGAACCAGGCGGTCTAGGCCGCCAGACAGGCTATCCCCCGACACGACACCGCGCGGCAGGCGCAGGCCGCGGAGCCCCTCCCGGGACCCTGCGGGGGCTGGGGGACGCGGCGGATCCACCTTGCCCGCCCCCTCCCCCGGCAGGAATCCACCTGGCGGCCCTACCGGCGCGAGGCGGCGCGGTGCTGGGCGAGCGGTGCAGACGTGGCAGGACGCCGGCGCTGCACAGGATGCCAGGGCCGCACTTCCGGTGCGGCCTGGCAGAGGGCGCGGCGGCGCCGCAGCACCGAGAATGGCAGCTTCTACCCGCCGGGGAGCATCTCCCGCGGTGGCGGCAACGCGAGCGGCGGGACGGGGGAGGAGCCCAGCGGCGGCGGCAGCATCCACCAGGCAGGAGCCGGGAAGTATCGCGGCGGGTTCAATTGCGGCGGGTGCACCCGGATCCCACCCCCCCAGTGCACCTGGCTCTGCTACAGGACGGCAGAGCAGATTTTCGGGCAGGACAGCGGCGGCATCACGGCAAGGAGCGGGTCGCGGTCGCGCCGCAGGAGCGGCGTCCAGAGGAGACAGTCCAGCGGCTGGAAACAGAGGGATCACGGAGCCGGACAGATCCAGATCCAGCAGGAGGTCGAGGGACCGGTCGCCTTCGCCAGTCTCGGTCCCCCCTGGTGACGTGGAGGCCAGGGGCGCGGGCCTGGGGCAGTTGAGCGGCAGCGATGATTCCGGGAACGAACATCGCGACGAAATGGACCAGCAGGATTCAGGAAGCACGGCTGGTGGGGACACAGCACCTGCGCAGCCACGTGAGTACATGTCCAGTCTTTCCCCAGTGCCGGGTGTTTCGGGTGTAGTGGAGCGGGGTGGGGGCAGTACTGAGGTTCCGGGGGTTAGAGAGCTTTTAGCGGGTATGTCGCAGATTTTGCGTAGATTGGATGGGGGCGGGGGTAGCTCAGTTGCTAATAGTGTGGGATCGTCGCCCGCTGGTGCCTGGGTGTCGGTTGCCGGGGGCGTAGCAGGGGGTTCGAACGAGATTGCGAGCTCGGGTAGTGGGACGCCTGTTCCTGCGGCGGGGGTGTCGGTACAAACGGAAACGGGAAAAGGTGATACCGTTAAGTTAGACGACAGGGCAAAAGGCGAGGTATATATGTGTTTTGAGGGTCCGCTGGGGGCCCATTTGAAGAAAGAAGTCAAGGAGAGGATCTGGAAAGATGAATACGTAGAGATTTTCTCTCTCCTTCCTTTAGAAAAATTTAACTTGGATAAAGGAAAGAAAGATGACAGCAAAAAGGAGGAGGAAGAAAAGAGGCGTTGGCGCCTTATTCTTCAGACGTTCGTTAACTGGCAGCAGGCCTTTGCCATTCTAGCGAGTGTTATAGGGGAGAAATTCCCCGAGAATTGCTCGGGCCTGTTTTGTTATTTGGATGCTATTGGTGAAGCGCATCGTACCTATGGGGGCCAGGCTTGGCTGAGATACGATGAACAGTTCAGGCAGCGAAAAGCAGTGAGGCCGGAGATAAGGTGGGACCAAAAAGACATCGGGTTGTGGTTGAAGGTGATGGCTCCGGTGCGTTATGGGCAGTCCTTTCAGGGGGGAGGGAGGGTAGCAGTCAGCAGTCAGGACAAAGTGGAGGACACGGGTCTCAGGGTTCAAAGGAAAAATCTGGGACATGCTGGCAGTTTAATGAGGGCCAGTGCAAGTATGGCACCACTTGTAAATTTAAACACGTGTGCTCCCACTGCAATGGGGCCTCTCACGGAGCCGCTAAGTGTTTCAAGAAATCACGGGGTAAGCCATCAGTGGGTGGCGGTCAAGGGGGTGACTCCGGTGAGGGTTCAAAAGATGGCCCCTTATCTAAGTAGATACCCGGATGTTAAAAAGGCGGAGGTTATTAGGGACGGTTTTCTTGAGGGGTTTAAGATCCCTCACCCGATGCATGTTGTTCCTTTTTCTACAAAAAATTTGAGATCAGCTAGCTTGCATGCGGAGGTGGTTTCGGCTAAATTGGCGAAAGAGGTTGAGCTGGGAAGAATGGCGGGGCCTTTTAGTTCGTTGCCCATGGCTGGTGTAATTGTTTCCCCGCTTGGGGTGGTGCCCAAGAAGGAGCCGAACAAGTTTCGGCTAATTCAGCATCTTTCGTATCCCAAAGGATCCTCAGTTAATGATGGGATTGCGGAGGAGTTGTGCTCCGTTGTTTACACATCGTTTGATGCGGCTGTTCGGTGGGTGCGAATGTACGGGCCTGGAGCATTGCTGGCAAAAATGGACATCGAGTCGGCCTTTAGGCTCTTGCCTGTGCACCCGCAGAGCATTCCTTTGTTAGGTTGTTGGTGGGAGGGTGGTTTTTACTTGGATAGGTGTTTGCCTATGGGATGTTCGATTTCCTGTGCATTGTTTGAGACTTTCAGTACCTTTTTGGAGTGGGTAGTGAGAGATGTATCAGCCGTTCCTTCTGTCATTCACTACTTGGATGATTTTTTGTTTGTCGGTCCACCGGATTCAGCAGTGTGCGGTCATTTACTTGGGACCATGGAATGGGTGGCCGGACAGTTTGGTGTTCCTTTGGCACAGGAAAAAACGGAGGGCCCCTGCACGGTCCTGAGTTTCTTAGGGATTCTCATTGATTCTGAAAAAATGGAGTGTAGGTTGCCTGATGATAAGTTGGAGTTGCTTAAGCAAGAGGTGAGTCGGATTGGAAAATTGCGGAAGACTTCATTGAAGGAGTTGCAGTCGCTGCTGGGCCGCTTGAATTTTGCTTGTTGTATTATGCCAATGGGCAGGATATTTTGCCGCAGATTGTCCAGGGCGATGGCTGGAGTCCGGTCGGCTCATCATTTTATTCGTTTGGGTAGGGAGCATAAGGAGGACCTTCTTGTTTGGCAACGTTTTTTTTGGAAGGCTATAATGGCAGGTCGCTTATTCAGCAGGAGGATCTGAATGCTTTTGATTGCGAGATCTACACAGACGCAGCAGGTGGAGTTGGTTATGGGGCCTACTGTGGAGGAAAATGGAGCGTCGGGGTGTGGCCAGAGGATTGGCGAAAGAAGGGGCTTACCAAGAATTTGGCATTGTTGGAGTTGTTCCCGATTGTGGTGTCGGTGTTTGTTTGGGGTGACAGCTTTTGTGACCGGCGAGTACGTTTTCATTGCGATAACTCGAGCGTGGTGTCCGTGATTAATAGCTTATCTTTTTCTTCCCCCCCAGTAATTAGGCTGGTCAGGGAGTTGGTCTTGAGATGCTTGGAGTTGAATGCATGGATTTCGGCGGTGCACGTACCAGGAGTTCAGAACAATATAGCTAATGCTTTGTCTCGTTTGCAGTGGGACCGATTCCGGGATTTGGCTCCAGATTCGGAGGCGGCAGGAGCAGCATGTCCTTTGCATCTGTGGCAGGTGGTTACGGAAGGGGAGGCCGATTGATCCAAGCCTCGGTGTCAAACAGGACATGGTCAGATTATGCGGCGTCATGGGCCATGTGGGAAAGTTGGTTGTTTCAATGCGGCTCGGCTGAGTCAGATAGCGACAGGGCAATGGCGTTATTGGCACTGGTAGGTAAGGTCGTGGAGTGGGGTTGGTCCGTGTCTAGGTTAAACAAGTTTATAGCAGGTTTGGCTTTTGGTTTTCAGTTGCAAGGATTGAGGGACGTCACAAAGGACTTTGTTATACGGCAGGCGTTGAAAGGTTTTCGTAAGGGTAATTCGACTTTTGATAAACGTAGGCCCATTTCTTTTGGGATGTTGCAGCGGTTAGGGGAGGCATTGGGCGTAATTTGTTCATCTCAGTTCGAGGTGGTACTGTTTCGATTGGCTTTTTCTTTAGCGTTTTTTGGTGCTTTGCGTCTGGGTGAATTGGTTTCCCCGAGCAAGGACAGGTCGGGTGGTCTTTTGGCGGAAGATGTGGTTTTTTGGGAAATGGGAGTTGCTTTTTGGATAAGGCGTTCAAAGACGGATCAGCTAGGTAGGGGAAAGAAAGTAGTGCTAGGAAGAGTGGCGGGTAGCGGGATGTGTCCGCAACGCTGCTTAAAGGCATATTGGAATTTGTCATCGGTCAGGTCAGGCCCTCTGTTGCAACACCAAGAAGGGGATTTCTTGTCACGTTTCCAGTTTGTAGCCATTTTGAAGAAGGGCTTGGGTTTACTGGGTGTTAACCCGGAAAATTTCGGCTCGCATTCTTTTAGGATTGGGGCCGCATCTGAGGCCGATGGTTTGGGCCTCGGGCCGGAGGTGATCAAGAAAATAGGCAGGTGGAGTTCTAATCGTTACCTGTCTTATGTGCGGCATTAAATCAACAATGCGGGGTGAAGAAGTGCGTCTTTACGGATTGTTAATTGTGGTTGTGTTTTTCAGGTCGTGCCCCTCTTTTGGCGTGGATTGTCGGACACTCTTTCGTATATTGGGGCGCCCTCCGGGCTGATGCGCGCGCGAATGGTAGGCAACTGGGTTTCGGCCGAGAGGCAGTGATCATCCGTTGGATGGGGATTCGTGGTATGTCGTGGCGTAGTTTCTTGCCGGAATTCTCTCGCGCCGCCCGTCTGGATCGCCCCCCGGATATTATAGTGGTTCACTTGGGGGGTAATGATTTGGGGGCAAAACCCGTGAGGGAGCTCATTCGGGATATCCGTTATGACTTGTTGAGGCTGTGGGTATCTTTTCCCGGTATGATGACAGTGTGGTTGGACATTGTGCCACGGAAGACGTGGCGGGAGGCCCGTTCCCATAAAGGGATTAACAGAGCCAGGGTAAAATTGAACAGGATGGTGGCGAGTTTTGTGTCCCGGAATGGGGGTATTGCCGTGAGGCATTTCGAGCTGGAGGCCGGGGTCGGTAATTTCTGGAGGGATGATGGAGTGCATCTTAACGAGATCGGGATGGATTTATGGGCGCTCGGTCTACAGGAAGGAGTAGAAAGAGCTTTGGCGGTGGTGGGGCACTCACGAGCCTGAGGTGGTCAGGGCTGTTCGTGTGTGGCGGGGGGTGGGGTTCTTGGAGTTGGTGATGATGCTGATAGGGTTGATCTGGCTTTTGGTACGGGCTCTGGACGGGGTGTTTACCTCGGGAGCTTTGTGGTTGGTTTGCCCGAAATGGGTTACATGGTGCCCTCGAGCTGGTGGTTACGGCTGAGGGTAAATACGTGTTTTTTGGTCAAAATTTTGGGTAGGCTCTCTGCCTATTATGAGCCAGATTTTTGAGCTCCAAGAGCCCCCCCTCGAGGTTTTATATTTACTGTTTACATGTTGTTATTTATGTATTTGTTTGTTAATAAAATGGCCGCTGTGGCCAAATTATCCAAAAGGAAATTAACGTGGTGGTGTGTTTTCCTGGGTAATAGATGGAGGGGTTAAGAGGGGCAAGGTAGTTGGGGGTGGGGGATGCTTTACGGAAAGGATCCTTTATTGGCTATACGCGGTCAAGTGTACGGTGTATATATACGTGTGTGTACAGAGCTGTATGATCCTCCAGTGTCACATCTCCAGTGTACGGTGTATATATACGTGTGTGTGTCACGATATGGTATGAAATATCATAAGTAGTTCTCTTGCTCAAGGCTGTGGGCTAACAAGCCCCCCTTCCCTTTCATTCAGCCAAGAGCTGCTTTGCCCCTGCACTGGGGGAAGTTTTATGGCCGAACGGAATTTACGACTGGCATTTCCTGTGTAAGCCCTTGTCCAGCTAGAACAGGAAAAATGGCTCCAAAAATCCATGAAAGATTCTTTGTTTAGTTTTTGTTAGATATTAGGCAAATGATTTAAGCTAGAAATACGAAAATATATATTCGTAGTCTCACTCGGTGTAGCTACACATCTCATGACACTCGGGTTTCTAACTCCATCTGGTAAAGAAGTAGGGTTTTCTCTGTAAATATGTATCCCAGATAGGACATATTTGATCTCATTAGAATGCTCACGTTAATCCGAGATGAATTATGGGTTTGGTATGACTCTGTCATGTTTTGTAGTGAAGTTATAGAAATTAGAGAGAATAGTTTAAAGTTTAGGCAGAATGTAGAGAGAGGAGGGTCTGGATAAACCAGCCTTTCTGTGATGTCACAGCCTTAATGTTTTAAGTGTCTGGCAGGCTCTGAGGAGTCACTTTTTGCTGATTTCTCCTTCTGGACGGCTTTGTCCTATTGTCCTGGAAGAGCTGAGTACATCCCATGGACTGGGATGTATGGAAACTGCACTAGCCTGGATGCCTGCAATGCTTTTAATATGTGAGTGTTATCTTTTCTCATTTATTCCCTTTATGTTATAATTACCCATGTACATATTTGCAATTGTCTCATTTGTAACATCTTTATAAACTATTTTTGATAAAGCACGGCCTAATTATTTTTAAGGGGACATACTATTATATGTTAGTTCAGTTCTCCATGCCCTACACTTACCCAGTCTTCTGAAGTGAAATACGCTACTGTTACTGTTGTGTTGGGTTAGCTTCGGACCCGTTTAATCGAAGCTGGTGGCAGTGAAACCGATAGTGTGCAGACTTTTGGGTTATGTGGTAGCGGCTGCGGCTTTAATAATTATTGTTCCTGCCTGAGTGGGAGTAGTTATCGCGTCGCTGCAGCGTGCCCAATAGCCAGTACATAGCAGGCAGCCTTTCTGGCGACTAATTACCCAGGGTGCAGTACCTAATCTGACCTGAGAGTAAGGGGGCGCCAGAGAGCTGCAAGTGTTAAGTGGAACTGTAAGCGGGATATACATAAATCCCTGCAGTTCGTGGTATATAGAAAAGCAGTGGGATACCTAGAATAAGCCCCTGCTGTAAACTAAGAGGTCAATAGCCTTGTGTGTGGTTTTTCATCACATTGTTAGCAGTGGAGGGATAACTAAGATAAGCCCCCCTGCACATGTGATAGCCGTCTGTTGGCCTAAAGTCACCCTGATCCGTGACGTAGGGGTGACGGTCACGGTGTGAATCCTGACCCAGTGGTGACAGCGGTCAGGGGAATCGTGACAATTGGTGGCAAGGCGGTGGGATATCTTAGAGCATTAGTGATTTGGTTTGAGTAATCATTCCTCTCACTAAAAACTTGCAGAAAGTTCTTGCGAGGACTCTGCGCAAATAAGTTTGGAGAACGAACTCAGTGCTTTTTAGTTGTGAGACAATTGTGTACTGGTAATTATCCCCTCCCTTTCTCTTCGTTTTTCTATCCTATCTTTTATTTGGCAACCATGGTTGGGCTGGGAGAAACCTTTTATGAGCAGCAGACCAGAGACACCCTTGTTGCCTTATGCAAGACACAGCACATTGACTTTGCAAGCAAAAACAAAGCCCAACTGGTCGCAGATCTGGTGCAATGGGAAGCCGCTCGAGACCAATCTCAGAGCTCAGAGGCCGCAGAAGCCAGCACCAGCGAACATGGTGCTGCAGCAGAGGTCCAACCACTGAATGCTGGCCCTGTTAGCAATCCGGGCGAATTGGACCCCCACCTGCAGGCGGCCTTGAAAGAATTCCCCATTGACGACCATGAGAGACGTCTGCAGCTGATCCAGCAATACCAGGAGCGAGCCGAGAGAGAGGCCCGAGCTGAGAGAGAGGCCCAGCGAGCCGAGCGGCAAGCTGAGCGGGAGTACCAGCTGCAGTTAGCCCGACTGCAAATGCAGGGGTTGTCTCAGACCAACCGTGAGCCTAGCAGCGCTCAGACACCGAAGCCCCGGCCTGATCACTTTCCTGTTATGGAGAAGGACGGAGATTTGGACACTTTTCTGCGGGCCTTTGAGAAAGCCTGCAGGCAGTACCAGCTGCCTACAGATGAATGGGCCCGATACCTGACACCAGGGCTGAAAGGTAAAGCTCTGGAGGCGTTTGCTGCCCTCCCTCAAGAACAAGATGGTGACTATGAGGCCATCAAGCAGGCCCTGATAGCCAAGTACCAGCTTACACCCGAGGTGTACCGTAGAAAGTTCCGGACCCTCCAACGTGGCCCACACGACAGTTACAGTGATGTGGTGCATGGACTGGGGACCCACTTTGACCAGTGGACCCAAGGACTGTCAGTGACCACCTTTGCACAGCTGCGAGACCTGATGATCAAAGACCAGTTTTTTCATCTTTGCCCAGCTGAGGTGCGACAGTTCGTGATGGACAGAGAACCCAAAGACGTGACGAAAGCAGCGCAGATTGCCGACGCCTATGAGGCCAACCGTAGATCGGAAGCGCGGAAGCCAGTCACCACCAGCTGGAGAGGGGGTAAGCCTGCAACCAACGCCAGTGCCCCTGCCAGCCAGCACACCCGAGGTCCTGGCCCTGTGGCCAACAGCACCAGACCTACCACCGAACCTCGCACGTGTCACACCTGCAAGCGGCCTGGGCATATCAGTACCTTCTGTCCAGACAGGCCGAAGAACCCCCCAGCCAAGGCCCCAGGGCCTAATGCAGCAGTTCTTTTTGTGGGTGGTGTGGTTGGGAGGGTGTGTGACAACGTACAGCCCGTCACTGTGGGAGGCCATGTTGCTACAGGCCTCAAGGACACCGGGGCTGAACGAACCCTCATCCGACCCGAACTGGCGGCCCCTGAAGAAATCATTCCGGGGAAAACCCTAACTGTCACTGGGATTGGGGGCATTAGCTGTCCCTTACCGATGGCCCGGGTTTTTATTGATTGGGGTGCTGGGAGCGGGGTGAAGGAAGTGGGGCTGTCGGATAATCTGCCCACTGATGTTTTGTTGGGAACTGATTTGGGGAGGATGTTGGCATACTACGTCCCTGACACCCCTCCCCAATCTACTAATGAGGGTAAAGTTAACCCTGATGATGATGATGATGGGAAATCGCATGTGTTACCTGACCATGCTTTATCTTGTGTTGATGCATCTACTAATGATTTTTTCCCTAGGATTGATGGTGAAAATGTTGTACCTGTGCCAGCTGAACCTGATAATGATTTTTCTGTGGAGGTTAATGTGTCCATAGGTACAGGTGTGCCCAGCCACGTCGCTCTGCGGAGTGAGACGGCTGAGGAACCCCTAACAGGGGCAAGTGTCGGTGCTACAGGAAATGGGGAGATGCATGGGAACCGTGAGGAAGGTGACGCCATGAAAGTGACCAGTGCCACCGAGGAAGGTAACTGGCCCATAAGTAGCACAGCCCCTGGAGTGTTGGGGGTGGATGGGGAGGTAGAGCCCATAGCAGCGCCGGCTGATGGGCCTGTAGAAACCCCCGGGGAGACAGCCTACGTAGCTGCTGTCACCCGCAGTCAGAGTGCCCGGAACGCAGATAACTGTCTGCCTTCCGGACCCTCCTCAGTCACCACTGTGACTGAACCAGAGGTGGACCCAGAGCAGGTCCAAGAGGGTTCCCGTGGGGAAGGGACCCTGACGTCGCTTTTGGCTTCCCCTAGCCAGGAGTTTCAGGCCGCTCTGCACACAGATGCGAGCCTAGAGAGTTTGAGACAACTCGCCGAGACGCCCACCTCCGTGACTGATAAGGAGAGGGTGTTCTGGGAACAAGGAAGGTTATACCGGGAGACAGTACCCGGAGAATCACAAAAGGAGTGGTTGAGGGAAAGACAGCTGGTCGTCCCGCAGCAATTCCGGGGTGAGTTGTTGCGGATTGCCCATGAGATCCCGCTAGCTGGACACTTGGGGATCAGCAAAACTAAGGCCCGGCTGTCTCAACACTTCTATTGGCCTAAGATGGGGACAGATGTGTCAAACTACTGCCGCTCCTGTATCACTTGTCAAAGAGTGGGGAAGGCGGGGCCTGCTCTTAAGGCTCCCCTGATCCCTTTGCCAGTGATAGAAGAGCCTTTCCAGAGGATCGCGGTGGACATTGTGGGCCCGCTGGCCGTCCCCAGCAGCTCTGGAAAGCAATACATCCTTACTGTGGTAGACTATGCTACCCGGTACCCAGAGGCAGTAGCTCTGTCGTCAACTAGGGCAGATAAGGTGGCGGATGCCCTGTTGGCCATCTTTTCACGTGTAGGATTTCCCAGGGAAATGCTTACTGATCAAGGGACCCAATTTATGTCTCGCTTAATGGAGGCTCTCTGTAGGAAAATGCAGGTGAAGCACCTGGTATCGAGTGCGTACCACCCACAGACCAATGGCTTGTGTGAACGCTTCAATGGTACCCTCAAACAGATGCTACGCATGCTGGTTGAGACTCAAGGGCGCGACTGGGAGCGGTACCTCCCACACCTGCTGTTCGCTTACCGAGAGGTTCCGCAGGCCTCGACGGGGTTCTCCCCCTTCGAGCTCCTGTACGGCAGGCGAGTTCGGGGACCCCTTGGGTTGGTAAGAGAATCCTGGGAAGAGGAGCCGAACCCTTCTGAAGTGTCCATAGTGGAGTATGTCATGCGCTTCCGTGACAAGATGCAGACCTTGACGCAGTTGGTGCATGACAACATGACGCAGGCTCAGGCTGATCAGAAGCACTGGTACGACCAGAACGCCCGGGAGCGGACCTACCACGTAGGTCAAAAGGTGTGGGTGCTGGTCCCCGTACCAACGGATAAGCTTCAGGCAGCCTGGGAGGGCCCGTACGTCGTCCACCAACAGCTCAACCCGGTCACGTACGTGGTCACGCTTGACCACGCTCGGGGTAGGCGAAAGGCCTTTCACGTCAACATGATGAAGGCTCATCACGAACGTGAACCTTTCATCCTACCGGTCTGCAGCTTGCCCGAAGACGGTGGGGAAGACACCCTCCTGGACTTGCTGGCCCAAGCCAAGGCCAATGGGTCCATCGAGG
Organism: Ranitomeya imitator; assembly: GCF_032444005.1. Classification (NCBI taxonomy): domain Eukaryota; kingdom Metazoa; phylum Chordata; class Amphibia; order Anura; family Dendrobatidae; genus Ranitomeya; species Ranitomeya imitator. Next base: position 845,540,250 of record NC_091284.1, on the reverse strand, counting down.
ATGTGGAGGTAAGCGCCTCGTTAACTGAACCCCAGCGGGTACAGTTGCAAACCACACTGGAACCTTTCCGGGTCGTGTTCTCCAACCGACCTGGGAGGACTGAGTTAGCCGTCCACGAGGTGGACACCGGGAATCACGCCCCACTACGGCGAACACCCTATCGAATCTCTGACCAGGTGCAGCAGACTATGCACCAAGAGATCGATGAGATGTTACAGCTGGGGGTGATTCGACGGTCAAAGAGCGCGTGGGCATCGCCTGTAGTCCTCGTGCCAAAGAAGGACCGGACCACACGGTTCTGCGTGGACTACAGGGGGCTCAACGCCATCACAGCCTCGGATGCGCACCCAATGCCGCGCATCGAGGAGCTGCTTGAGAAGTTAGCTGGCGCAAAATACCTGACAATAATGGATCTGAGTCGAGGATACTGGCAGATTCCCCTGAGGCGCAGGAGAAGTCCGCCTTTATCACACCCTTTGGACTGTACGAGTCCACGGTCATGCCCTTCGGCATGAAGAATGCCCCTGCCACTTTCCAGTGGATGGTCAACCGCCTGCTTCAGGGACTGGAGACGTACGCCGTGGCGTACTTGGATGACATTGCCATCTTCAGTCCCTCCTGGAAGGAACACCTGCAGCATCTCGAGGAGGTGCTCAGGCGAATTCACCAAGCAGGACTGACTATCAAGCCGGGAAAGTGTCAGATGGGCATGAGGGAGGTTCACTACCTGGGGCACCGGGTAGGCGAAGGCACCATGGAGCCAGAGCATGGCAATGGTGATGGGTTGGCCCACCAGGGTGAACCTGCTGAGGTGCGCATGGAGGAGAACCATCAGGTCCTGCCTCCCTAGCGCACACCAAAAGGGGGAGGTGTCACGATATGGTATGAAATATCATAAGTAGTTCTCTTGCTCAAGGCTGTGGGCTAACAAGCCCCCCTTCCCTTTCATTCAGCCAAGAGCTGCTTTGCCCCTGCACTGGGGGAAGTTTTATGGCCGAACGGAATTTACGACTGGCATTTCCTGTGTAAGCCCTTGTCCAGCTAGAACAGGAAAAATGGCTCCAAAAATCCATGAAAGATTCTTTGTTTAGTTTTTGTTAGATATTAGGCAAACGATTTAAGCTAGAAATACGAAAATATATATTCGTAGTCTCACTCGGTGTAGCTACACATCTCATGACACTCGGGTTTCTAACTCCATCTGGTAAAGAAGTAGGGTTTTCTCTGTAAATATGTATCCCAGATAGGACATATTTGATCTCATTAGAATGCTCACGTTAATCCGAGATGAATTATGGGTTTGGTATGACTCTGTCATGTTTTGTAGTGAAGTTATAGAAATTAGAGAGAATAGTTTAAAGTTTAGGCAGAATGTAGAGAGAGGAGGGTCTGGATAAACCAGCCTTTCTGTGATGTCACAGCCTTAATGTTTTAAGTGTCTGGCAGGCTCTGAGGAGTCACTTTTTGCTGATTTCTCCTTCTGGACGGCTTTGTCCTATTGTCCTGGAAGAGCTGAGTACATCCCATGGACTGGGATGTATGGAAACTGCACTAGCCTGGATGCCTGCAATGCTTTTAATATGTGAGTGTTATCTTTTCTCATTTATTCCCTTTATGTTATAATTACCCATGTACATATTTGCAATTGTCTCATTTGTAACATCTTTATAAACTATTTTTGATAAAGCACGGCCTAATTATTTTTAAGGGGACATACTATTATATGTTAGTTCAGTTCTCCATGCCCTACACTTACCCAGTCTTCTGAAGTGAAATACGCTACTGTTACTGTTGTGTTGGGTTAGCTTCGGACCCGTTTAATCGAAGCTGGTGGCAGTGATACCGATAGTGTGCAGACTTTTGGGTGATGCTGAAGCGGCTGCGGGGTTAATAATTATTGTTCCTGCCTGAGTGGGAGTAGTTATCGCGTCGCTGCAGCGTGCCCAATAGCCAGTACATAGCAGGCAGCCTTTCTGGCGACTATTTACCCAGGGTGCAGTACCTAATCTGACCTGAGAGTAAGGGGGGCGGCAGAGAGCTGCAAGTGTTAAGTGGAACTGTAAGCGGGATATACATAAATCCCTGCAGTTCGTGGTATATAGAAAAGTAGTGGGATACCTAGAATAAGCCCCTGCTGTAAACTAAGAGGTCAATAGCCTTGTGTGTGTTGTTTCATCACATTGTAGCAGTGGAGGGATAACTAAGATAAGCCCCCCTGCACATGTGACAGCCGTCTGTTGGCCTCAAGTCACCTCAATCTGTGACGTAGGGGTGACGGTCACGGTGGGAATCGTGACAATATACACGTGTGTGTACAGAGCTGTATGATCCCCAGTGTCACATCTCCAGTGTACGGTGTATATATACGTGTGTACAGAGCTGTATGATCCTCCAGTGTCACATCTCCAGTGTACGGTATATATATACGTGTGTGTACAGAGCTGTATGATCCCCAGTGTCACATCTCCAGTGTACGGTGTATATATACGTGTGTGTACAGAGCTGTATGATCCCCAGTGTCACATCTCAAGTGTACGGTGTATATATACGTGTGTGTGTACAGAGCTGTATGATCCTCCAGTGTCACATTTCCAGTGTACGGTGTATATACACGTGTGTGTACATAGCTGTACGATCCCCAGTGTCACATCTCAAGTGTACGGTGTATATATACGTGTGTGTACAGAGCTGTATGATCCCCCAGTGTCACATCTCCAGTGTACGGTGTATATACACGTGTGTGTACATAGCTGTACGATCCCCAGTGTCACATCTCAAGTGTACGGTGTATATATACGTGTGTGTACAGAGCTGTACGATCCCCAGTGTCACATCTCCAGTGTACGGTATATATACACGTGTGTACAGAGCTGTATGATCCCCAGTGTCACATCTACAGTTTATATATATACACGTGTGTGTACAGAGCTGTATGATCCCCCAGTGTACGGTGTATATACACGTGTGTGTGCAGAGCTGTATGAACCCCAGTGTCACATCTCCAGTGTACGGTGTATATATATATATATATATACACGTGTGTGTACAGAGCTGTATGATCCCCAGTGTCACATCTCCAGTGTACGGTGTATATATACGTGTGTGTACAGAGCTATATGATCCTCCAGTGTCACATCTCCAGTGTACGGTGTATATATACGTGTGTGTACAGAGTTGTATGATCCTCCAGTGTCACATCTCCAGTGTACGGTATATATACACACACACGTGTGTGTACAGAGCTGTATGATCCCCCAGTGTCACATCTCCAGTGTACGGTGTATATATATACGTGTGTGTACAGAGCTGTATGATCCCCCAGTGTCACATCTCCAGTGTACGGTGTATATATACGTGTGTGTACAGAGCTGTATGATCCCCAGTGTCACATCTCCAGTGTACGGTGTATATATATACACGTGTGTGTACAGAGCTGTATGATCCTCCAGTGCCACATCTCCAGTGTACGGTGTATATATATGTGTGTGTACAGAGCTGTATGATCCTCCAGTGCCACATCTCCAGTGTACGGTGTATATATACGTGTGTACAGAGCTGTATGATCCCCCAGTGTCACATCTCCAGTGTACGGTATATATATACACGTGTGTGTACAGAGCTGTATGATCCACCAGTGTCACATCTCCAGTGTACGGTGTATATATACGTGTGTGTACAGAGCTGTATGATCCTCCAGTGTCACATCTCCAGTGTACGGTATATATATACACGTGTGTGTACAGAGCTGTATGATCCACCAGTGTCACATCTCCAGTGTACGGTGTATATATACGTGTGTGTACAGAGCTGTATGATCCCCCAGTGTCACATCTCCAGTGTACGGTGTATATATATATACGTGTGTGTACAGAGCTGTATGATCCCCCAGTGTCACATCTCCAGTGTACGGTGTATATATACGTGTGTGTACAGAGCTGTATGATCCTCCAGTATCACATCTCCAGTGTACGGTGTATATATACGTGTGTGTACAGAGCTGTATGATCCTCCAGTGTCACATCTCCAGTGTACGGTGTATATATACGTGTGTGTACAGAGCTGTATGATCCTCCAGTGTCACATCTCCAGTGTACGGTGTATATATACGTGTGTGTACAGAGTTGTATGATCCTCCAGTGTCACATCTCCAGTGTACGGTGTATATATATACGTGTGTACAGAGCTGTATGATCCCCCAGTGTCACATCTCCAGTGTACGGTGTATATATATACGTGTGTACAGAGCTGTATGATCCCCCAGTGTTACATCTCCAGTGTACGGTGTATATATATACGTGTGTACAGAGCTGTATGATCCACCAGTGTCACATCTCCAGTGTACGGTGTATATATACGTGTGTGTACAGAGCTGTATGATCCCCAGTGTCACATCTCCAGTGTACGGTGTATATATATACACACGTGTGTGTACAGAGCTGTATGATCCCCAGTGTCACATCTCCAGTGTACGGTGTATATATACACGTGTGTGTACAGAGCTGTATGATCCTCCAGTGTCACATCTCCAGTGTACGGTGTATATATACGTGTGTGTACAGAGCTGTATGATCCCCCAGTGTCACATCTCCAGTGTACGGTGTATATATACGTGTGTGTGTACAGAGCTGAATGATCCCCAGTGTCACATCTCCAGTGTACGGTATATATATATATACGTGTGTACAGAGCTGTATGATCCTCCAGTGTCACATCTCCAGTGTACGGTGTATATATACACGTGTGTGTACAGAGCTGTATGATCCCCAGTGTCACATCTCCAGTGTACGGTGTATATATACACGTGTGTGTACAGAGCTGTATGATCCTCCAGTGTCAAATGTCCAGTATACGGTGTATATATACGTGTGTGTACAGAGCTGTATGATCCCCCAGTGTCACATCTCCAGTGTACGGTGTATATATATATATATATACACACGTGTGTGTACAGAGCTGTATGATCCTCCAGTGTCACATCTCCAGTGTACGGTGTATATATACGTGTGTGTACAGAGCTGTATGATCCCCCAGTGTCACATGTCCAGTGTACGGTGTATATACACGTGTGTACAGAGCTGTATGATCCTCCAGTGTCACATCTCCAGTGTACGGTGTATATACACGTGTGTGTACAGAGCTGTATGATCCCCAGTGTCACATCTCCAGTGTACGGTATATACACGTGTGTGTACAGAGCTGTATGATCCCCAGTGTCATATCTCCAGTGTACGGTGTATATACACTGTGTGTACAGAGCTGTATGATCCTCCAGTGTCACATGTCTAGTATACGGTGTATATATACACACGTGTGTGTACAGAGCTGTATGATCCCCCATTGTCACATGTCCAGTGTACGGTGTATATATACGTGTGTACAGAGCTGTATGATCCCCAGTGTCACATCTCCAGTGTACGGTGTATATATATACACGTGTGTGTACAGAGCTGTATGATCCCCAGTGTCACATCTCCAGTGTACGGTGTATATATACACGTGTGTGTACAGAGCTGTATGATTCCCCAGTGTCACATCTCCAGTGTACGGTGTATATATACGTGTGTGTACAGAGCTGTATGATCCTCCAGTGTCACATGTCCAGTATACGGTGTATATATACTGTGTGTACAGAGCTGTATGATCCCCCAGTGTCACATCTCCAGTGTACGGTGTATATATACGTGTGTACAGAGCTGTATGATCCCCAGTGTCACATCTCCAGTGTACGGTGTATATCCACGTGTGTGTACAGAGTTGTATGATCCCCCAGTGTCACATCTCCAGTGTACGGTATATATATACACGTGTGTGTACAGAGCTGTATGATCCCCCAGTGTCACATGTCCAGTATACGGTGTATATATACTGTGTGTACAGAGCTGTATGATCCCCCAGTGTCACATCTCCAGTGTACGGTGTATATATACACACATGTGTGTACAGAGCTGTATGATCCCCCAGTGTCACATCTCCAGTGTACGGTGTATATATATACACATGTGTGTACAGAGCTGTATGATCCCCAGTGTCACATCTCCAGTGTACGGTGTATATATATACACGTGTGTGTACAGAGCTGTATGATCCCCAGTGTCACATCTCCAGTGTACGGTGTATATATACACGTGTGTGTACAGAGCTGTATGATCCCCCAGTGTCACATCTCCAGTGTACGGTGTATATATACGTGTGTGTACAGAGCTGTATGATCCCCCAGTGTCACATCTCCAGTGTACGGTGTATATATATACACGTGTGTGTACAGAGCTGTATGATCCCCAGTGTCACATCTCCAGTGTACGGTATATATATACGTGTGTGTACAGAGCTGTATGATCCTCCAGTGTCACATCTCCAGTGTACGGTATATATATATATACACGTGTGTGTACAGAGCTGTATGATCCCCCAGTGTCACATCTCCAGTGTACGGTGTATATATATACACGTGTGTGTACAGAGCTGTATGATCCCCAGTGTCACATCTCCAGTGTACGGTATATATATACGTGTGTGTACAGAGCTGTATGATCCCCCAGTGTCACATCTCCAGTGTACGGTATATATATATATACACACGTGTGTACAGAGCTGTATGATCCCCCAGTGTCACATCTCCAGTGTACGGTGTATATATATACACGTGTGTGTACAGAGCTGTATGATCCCCAGTGTCACATCTCCAGTGTACGGTGTATATATACACGTGTGTGTACAGAGCTGTATGATCCCCCAGTGTCACATCTCCAGTGTACGGTGTATATATACGTGTGTGTACAGAGCTGTATGATCCCCAGTGTCACATCTCCAGTGTATGGTGTATATATACGTGTGTACAGAGCTGTATGATCCTCCAGTGTCACATCTCCAGTGTACGGTGTATATATATATATACACACGTGTGTGTACAGAGCTGTATGATCCCCCAGTGTCACATCTCCAGTGTACGGTGTATATACGTGTGTGTACAGAGCTGTATGATCCCCCAGTGTCACATCTCCAGTGTACGGTGTATATATATATATACACACGTGTGTGTACAGAGCTGTATGATCCTCCAGTGTCACATCTCCAGTGTACGGTATATATATACACGTGTGTGTACAGAGCTGTATGATCCTCCAGTGTCACATCTCCAGTGTACGGTGTATATATACGTGTGTGTACAGAGCTGTATGATCCCCCAGTGTCACATCTCCAGTGTACGGTGTATATATATATATACACGTGTGTGTACAGAGCTGTATGATCCTCCAGTGTCACATCTCCAGTGTACGGTGTATATATACACGTGTGTGTACAGAGCTGTATGATCCTCCAGTGTCACATCTCCAGTGTACGGTGTATATATACGTGTGTGTACAGAGCTGTATGATCCCCAGTGTCACATCTCCAGTGTACGGTGTATATATATACACGTGTGTGTACAGAGCTGTATGATCCCCAGTGTCACATCTCCAGTGTACGGTGTATATATATACGTGTGTGTACAGAGCTGTATGATCCCCAGTGTCACATCTCCAGTGTAGTGTGTATATATACACGTGTGTGTACAGAGCTGTATGATCCCCAGTGTCACATCTCCAGTGTACGGTGTATATATATATATATATATATACACACGTGTGTGTACAGAGCTGTATGATCCTCCAGTGTCACATCTCCAGTGTACGGTGTATATATATACGTGTGTGTACAGAGCTGTATGATCCTCCAGTGTCACATCTCCAGTGTATGGTGTATATATACACGTGTGTGTACAGAGCTGTATGATCCCCCAGTGTCACATCTCCAGTGTACGGTGTATATATACGTGTGTGTACAGAGCTGTATGATCCTTTAGTGTCACCATCTCCAGTGTACGGTGTATATATACACGTGTGTGTACAGAGCTGTATGATCCCCCAGTGTCACATCTCCAGTGTACGGTGTATATACACGTGTGTGTACAGAGCTGTAGGATCCTCCAGTGTCACATCTCCAGTGTACGGTGTATATATACGTGTGTGTACAGAGCTGTATGATCCCCCAGTGTCACATCTCCAGTGTACGGTGTATATATATACACGTGTGTGTACAGAGCTGTATGATCCTCCAGTGTCACATCTCCAGTGTACGGTGTATATACACGTGTGTGTACAGAGCTGTATGATCCCCCAGTGTCACATCTCCAGTGTACGGTGTATATACACGTGTGTGTACAGAGCTGTATGATCCCCCAGTGTCACATCTCCAGTGTATGGTGTATATATACACGTGTGTGTGTACAGAGCTGTATGATCCTCCAGTGTCACATCTCCAGTGTACGGTGTATATATACGTGTGTGTACAGAGCTGTATGATCCTTTAGTGTCACCATCTCCAGTGTACGGTGTATATACACGTGTGTGTACAGAGCTGTATGATCCTCCAGTGTCACATCTCCAGTGTACGGTGTATATATACACGTGTGTGTACAGAGCTGTATGATCCTCCAGTGTCACATCTCCAGTGTACGGTGTATATATACACGTGTGTGTACAGAGCTGTATGATCCCCCAGTGTCACATCTCCAGTGTACGGTATATATATACACGTGTGTGTACAGAGCTGTATGATCCTTTAGTGTCACCATCTCCAGTGTACGGTGTATATACACACGTGTGTGTACAGAGCTGTATGATCCTCCAGTGTCACATCTCCAGTGTACGGTGTATATATACGTGTGTGTACAGAGCTGTATGATCCTCCAGTGTCACATCTCCAGTGTACGGTGTATATATACGTGTGTGTACAGAGCTGTATGATCCTTTAGTGTCACCATCTCCAGTGTACGGTGTATATACACGTGTGTGTACAGAGCTGTATGATCCCCAGTGTCACATCTCCAGTGTACGGTGTATATATATATACACGTGTGTGTACAGAGCTGTATGATCCCCAGTGTCACATCTCCAGTGTACGGTGTATATATATACACGTGTGTGTACAGAGCTGTATGATCCCCAGTGTCACATCTCCAGTGTACGGTGTATATATATATACACGTGTGTGTCACATCTCCAGTGTACGGTGTATATACACGTGTGTGTACAGAGCTGTATGATCCTCCAGTGTCACATCTCCAGTGTACGGTGTATATATATACACGTGTGTGTACAGAGCTGTATGATCCCCAGTGTCACATCTCCAGTGTACGGTGTATATATATACACGTGTGTGTACAGAGCTGTATGATCCTTTAGTGTCACCATCTCCAGTGTACGGTGTATATATATACACGTGTGTGTACAGAGCTGTATGATCCTCCAGTGTCACATCTCCAGTGTACGGTGTATATATATACACGTGTGTGTACAGAGCTGTATGATCCCCAGTGTCACATCTCCAGTGTACGGTGTATATATATATACACGTGTGTGTCACATCTCCAGTGTACGGTGTATATATATACACGTGTGTGTACAGAGCTGTATGATCCTCCAGTGTCACATCTCCAGTGTACGGTGTATATATATATATACACGTGTGTGTCACATCTCCAGTGTACGGTGTATATATATACACGTGTGTGTACAGAGCTGTATGATCCCCAGTGTCACATCTCCAGTGTACGGTGTATATATATATACACGTGTGTGTCACATCTCCAGTGTACGGTGTATATATATATACACGTGTGTGTCACATCTCCAGTGTACGGTGTATACATTCTTGTCAGCCATTAAATTAATGATAATTGTGGAACTCGTCATGGAAAGAATTAATCTAATGCAGCCATGATTTTCTCCAAGACCTACAGTCTCCAATATCAGAATAAAAGACATAATTCCATGTGTTACTAAAGGTACCGTCACACTGAGCAACTTTAGAACGATAACGATCTGTGACGTTGCAGCGTCCTGGATAGCGATATCGTTGTGTTTGACAGGCAGCAGCGATCAGGATTCTGCTGTGACATCGCTGGTCGCGCTTAGTAACCCGATGTTTACCCTGGTTACCATTGTAAAAAAAAAACAAAAACAAACACTACATACTCACATTCCGGTGTGTCGCGTTCCCCGGCGTCAGCTTCCCTGCACTGTGTCAGCGCCGGCCGGCCGTAAAGCAGAGCACAGTGATGACGTCACCGCTCTGCTTTACGGCCGGCTCTTACACAGTGCAGGGAAGCTGACGCCGGGGGACAGACACCGGAATGTGACTATGTAGTTTTTTTTTTTTTTTTTTTTACATTTACACTGGTAACCAGGGTAAACATCGGGTTACTAAGCGCGGCCCTGCGCTTAGTTACCCGATGTTTACCCTGGTTACCCGGGGACTTCGGCATCGTTGGTCGCTGGAGAGCTGTCTGTGTGACAGCTCTCCAGCGACCACACAGCGACTAAACAGCGACGCTGCAGCGATCGGCATCATTGTCTATATCGCTGCAGCGTTGCTTAATGTGACGGTACCTTGTGATGATGAGCTGGCAAAGATCAACAAGTCTGACATATGCTTTGTGGCGCAAAAAGCCCCTACATTAGGAGTGTAAGATTGCGCTCACTAAGTGTATTGGGGGACACTCGCTTGGCATGGGATTAACGTAGTCAGGCACGATTTTTTAACACAAAACAGTCCATACGGTTTATTAAATTGTCATAAACCGGGTTATGCACAGTTCATATTATACATTCATCAAACACAACCGGCACCAACTGGTGATGTTAACTTGCAGCTTTATCTTGTACACTTCATATACGGCTTTGTCTCACAGACACTAAACATGCTGGACCTCTCACTTCGCCCAGTTACCATGGGTGTCCGTACGCCGTACACTTCACCAATGTCCATGGAGCACAACAGGCACCAACATACGACATTACGGTTTGCAGCAACTAACCACGCTGGTCCTCTCCTGACCAGTTGCTGTGGGTTACCACACAGTTCATTTCACAAGCACCAACAGTCTGTACAGGTACCTTAGGGGAGCTCCTGCTCCACCTGCTGACTCCTCGTCAGTCCACTCCTCCGGGAAAGCTGCCTTACGGGGTTCACCAACCTGCCTGGCCGGCACACATCAGTCAGTCCAGAGCCACTGAAGGACGGTAGCTTCCCCGACATAGACCATCCAGAACCACAGTCACTGTGCGCTATTCAGGGATCCAGTCGTACTCCCAGGACCTCCCAACACCCAGGCTCTCCAGAACCTTCCACAGGAACCACACAGGAACATGTGACCCACACCCTGGTCACATTATATACCCTTAACCACTCCCCTGGGTGGGAGTGTGGATGTGTGGCTAGTTTGTCGCGCCCATTTCACACAACTAGCCTAGTAATTCCCCCTTACAACTACACCCACTCTTGAGGGACTACAGGTCCCAGAACAACAACATTGCATCAGACTTACTACACAGACTCCCTCTGCGACACATATCGGCCATTCACATCACTGCCGGTCACTGTTTCACCACCATTATCACAATAGATATGCCTCCATGCACATCCCAAAGAGCACACACAGCGCCCCCTAGCTGTCACAGGGGTCACTGCATCACAGGAGCCATACTGTCACCCGAGAACAGCACATCGGCCGGCAACACCTGGCTGACATAAGGGTTTTTACGTGTCCTTATGTCAGTAACAGCAGCACTTTCTCCTCTTATGTCACAGGACACGCATTCCCCACAAGGTTTTGTGAACTACACTGTAACACTACCGGCGTGGTAGACTTAGGCTACGTTCACATTTGCGTTGTGCGGTGCAGCGTCGGTGACGCAACGCACAACGCAAACAAAAACGCATTGTTTTGTGACGCATGCGTCCTTTTTTGGCATGATTTTGGACGCAAAAAAAATGCAGCTTGCTGCGTCCCCTGCGCCCTGACGCTTGCGCCAAAAATGACGCATGCGTCACAAAATGCAAGACAACGCATATCCATGCGCCCCCTTGTTAGGCTACGTTCACAGTTGCGTTGCATCGGGCGCAGGTTCGGCGACGCATAGCGACGCATGCGTTATGCGTCCCTATATTTAACATTATATATTTGTCTTGCGTTTTGTGATGCATGCGTCATTTTTGGTGCAAGTGTCAGGGCGCAGAGGACGCAGCAAGTTGCATTTTTTTGCGTCCAAAATCATGCCAAAAAATGACGCATGCGTCACAAAACAATGCGTTTTGCATGCGTTTTTGTTTGCGTTGTGCGTTGCGTTGCCAACGCAGCACCGCACAACGCAAATGTGAACATAGCCTAAAATATAGGGGCGTCCGACGCAGCCCCGCAAAACGCTAATGTGAACGTAGCCTTAGAAGAACACACTTGCTGCACCTCAGGACTAGTGTTGAGCCACCTCCCTAGTGTTCGGGTTCAGTTCGGTTTGTCGAACAGGGACGTGTTCAACGAACTGTTCGTCGAACGTTCGACGAACACCGTCGGACCACATTGAAACCAATGGCAGGCAAACACAAACACATACAAACACATAGAAAACACATAGAAAGCACCTTAAAAGGTGTCCAAAAGCTGACAAACTGCTCAGAAAATACAACAAACACATGGAAAAATCACAACTACATACTGTATAGTCATGTGAAAAGAAAAGAGGAGGAGGAGACACAGATATAGGCATGTGGTGCCCTTCTAAAATCAAGAAAGGCTGGAGTAAAAATCTAAACTCACTCTACCAACACCCAGACGTCTTGACAAAAAAACTAAAAGAAATATCTTTAGGTAGAATGGCGACTGGTCCATTCAGAACACTTTCCTTAGAAGACGTAGTGGTACCTCCGTTGGGAGTTGTGCCAAAAAATGAACCCAATACATTCAGACTAATCCACCATTTGTCATATCCAAGGGGCAGGTCAGTAAACGACAACATCGACGTGGAACCAAGTACAGTACTATGTACTGTACCTCCTTTGACGAGGCAATCAGGCGGATCAAGAAGTTGGTAAGGGGCACCCTAATGGCCAAAACAGACATTGAGGGGGCGTTCCGGTTACTACCTGTGCCTCCGAATAGTGTCCTCCCATTGGGCTGCTTCTGTGAAGGAGCATACTACATAGATCGCTGTTTGCCCATGGGGTGCTCCATATCCTGCTCACTATTTGAGGCGTTTAGTTGCTTCCTCAAATGGGTCGTCATGGACGTTTGTAAGGCAGCACATATTATCAATTACCTCGACAACTTCTTATGCCTGGGCCCAAAAGATTTGCCACAGTGTGAAAACACGCGGTAGTCCACCTGTGAGGAGAGAGCTGGAGGGAGAGTGGACACCCCAGAGCCGAGGGGTTAGATCAGACCTGGGCAAGATGCGGCCCGCGGGCCGCATCCGACCCGCCTGATGATTTTGAACGGTCCGCCAGCTAGCTGTCACTTCTGACAGCCGCTCCCGACACCGCTCGGCCAGACGCTTCTGAGGAGGACCACTGGTGGCTGGAGTGAAGGCCCCGAGCTCACTACCACATGCTCCCATGACACACTATACAGCTGAACATCGTTAGCAGTCTGTGCTCGGACACTGTGTGCAGATGGCTGCAGCCAGCACATGTGACCACACAGCTAGCGGGTGTGAAGAGGCGGCACACTGACACTGCGCGGCATGCATGGTGCCCGCCAGGCTGCAGCATGTGAGGATGAGTGCGGGGCTGGACTTCCGGGGGAAGACATACCAGCCGGAGCCGTAGTACTGGCAGTGACAGCAGCAGCGGATCACATGGGTGAAGGGAAGGAGCCCGCGTCCCATCTGTGTAGCCCGGGCCGCGCTGCAGCCGCTCCAGTAAGGCTCCTGCTCACACGTGGGGCGGTGTTATGATCTGGTGGTTTAGGAACAACATGACACAAGCTCTGAAGGAGGTGGTATCTGTACTGACCGCAAACCCTGAACCTAGCAGCGCAACTAAAAATAGCCGTGGGGGGTACCTGACGCTCCCTAGACCCCTCGGCACAGCCTAAGATCTAACTTCCCCTAAAGATGGAAACAGGAAACCTATCTTGCCTCAGAGAAAATCCCCAAAGGAAAGATAGCCTGTTGTGAATTCTGTTATCGAACTCCCTCCTGTGGTCATGAATGGTACTTCGGCGAGTTCTGTCCATGGACTCCCTCTGGTGGCTGTGAGTGGAGCTGCTGCTTCTGAGGTTCCTTCCACAGGTGACGTAGGTTATTCTTTGGCTGGCTGCTCTATTTAACTCCACTCAGATCGTTACTCCATGCCAGCTGTCAATGTTCTTGTACTGGTTCAGTTCGCTCTTGGATCTTTCTGGTGACCTGTCTACTCCAGCAGAAGCTAAGTCCCTGCTAGTTATTTATTTGTTCATTGTTTCCTTGTCCAGCTGGTTATCATGATTTTGCCTTGCTAGCTGGAAGCTCTGGGATGCAGAGTGGCGCCTCCGCACCGTGAGTCGGTGTTTGTAGTTTTTGTGCTGACCGCAAAGATACCTTTCCTATCCTCAGTCTGTTTAGTAAGTCTGGCCTCCCTTTGCTGAAACCTGTTTCATTTCTGTGTTTGTGACTTTCATCTTAACTCACAGTCAATATATGTGGGGGGCTGCCTTTTCCTTTGGGGAATTTCTCTGAGGCAAGGTAGGCTTTATTTTCTATCTTTAGGGCTAGTTAGCTCTTAGGCCGTGAAGAGGCGTCTAGGTCTTGTTAGGTACGCTCCACGGCTATTTCTAGTTGTGTGATAGGATTAGGGGTTGCGGTCAGCAGAGCTCCCACTTCCCAGAGCTTGTCCTGTGTGAGTTTAACAATCAGGTCGTTCCGGGTGCTCCTAACCACCAGGTCCATAACAATAGCCCCCCACAAATATTGACGGTGAGAGGAGGGGAAAATAACATACGCAGAAATTAAATCAGATTTTAGCATAGGAGGCCAGTCTAGCTTGATAGATAGGACAGGAAAGGATACTGTGCGGTCAGTATAAAAACTACAAAACAATCCACACAGAGTTTACAAAAATCTCCACACCTGACTAAAGGTGTGGAGGGCAAATCTGCTTCCCAGAGCTTCCAGCTAACAGAAATAATCCATACTGACAAGCTGGACAAATATAGAATGCACAGAACAATAAGTCCACAACATGTGGTCTGAAATGAGCAAAACCAGAACTTATCTTTGCTGAACTGGTCAGGAAACCTGGAAAATCCAAGCAGAGATGTAAATCCAGCCAGGAAACATTGACAAGTGGCACTGGCTGAAGGAAAGAGCCAGGCATAAATAGCCGAGCAGAAAGACAATTAGTGGAAGCAGCTGCAGACTGCTAAATCCAAGGAGCAGCCATTCCACTTAAAACCACCGGAGGGAGCCCAAGAGCAGAACTCACAAAAGTGCCACTTACAACCACCGGAGGGAGCCCAAGAGCGGAATTCACAACAGTACCCCCCCCCCCTTGAGGAGGGGTCACCGAACCCTCACCAGAGCCCCCAGGCCGATCAGGACGAGCCAAGTGAAAAGCACGAACCAAATTGGCGGCATGGACATCGGAGGCAACAACCCAAGAAT
Organism: Ranitomeya imitator; assembly: GCF_032444005.1. Classification (NCBI taxonomy): domain Eukaryota; kingdom Metazoa; phylum Chordata; class Amphibia; order Anura; family Dendrobatidae; genus Ranitomeya; species Ranitomeya imitator. Next base: position 845,524,792 of record NC_091284.1, on the reverse strand, counting down.
TATCCTCCTGGCCATAACCCTTCCACTTGACAAGATACTGAAGCCTCCGCCTCGAAAAACGAGAATCCAAAATTTTCTCAACCTCATATTCCAACTGTCATGATATGTACTTTGGCCCTGTCCTGTATTTGAATAATATGCCATTTGATGTATGTAACTGTTCTCTGGTTTCTATTAGCTGTAATTTATGTATTTTCTTGTGCTGGGAGTTCACCTGTAACAATATGTCTCCTTCCCCCAATACTTGCAGCCCTAAGCTCTAATGTAATTAAGCTTTGTCAACATCACTAGTGAAAGAATAGCCATTCTTCCTCACAGCAGGTGGCTAGTCAAATGTACATACTACATAGACTAAGTGGAGCCCACCAGTCTAGAATCTTCTGGTGGACCCAACCATTGAATAGAAGGTGTGACCCCTACCCCCCTTCATGGGCGGATCCCAGGAGCTCAGACAATCCATTCTTATTTTGAGATCAGATGTGAGTTGATCCTTAAAGGAGTGGGGATTCTTAGCTGAGGCAAGACCCCACGCCCTTCTGTGACTGCGGAAGCGAACGGGGTGAGACTTGAGCTGAGGACATATCTCGTCGTTCGTGAGATTGTTGTGGGATCCCTTGGACTCGTGTGGACTATTGCTTTGTTAGCTGGCACAAGGATTATCGGGAGGTGCCCCCGAATCTGTTCCGTTGGACTAATTGTGGACTCTGTAGATCTACCTGCATGTGTTGTTCCAGCGTTCTTGATAATAAATCTGTTGAATCATCCCTCGGCCTGTTGTCCCTTCTTGCTCTGCCGTACACCCCGTCACAAACTAGTTGGCAGCAGAGGGATCAGAGCAGAAGGAATGGAGGACAATGGCCCAACATCGGGAACCAACACCACAGAGTACAAGAACTGGACTTTAGGGAGCCTACAATCAAAGGCCCGTGAAGTAGGAGTCCGTTTTAAAGGACTCTCCAAGGAGCAGCTAATTGAGGCTTTGGAAGGAGTTCGCCTGCAAGATGACGCTGAGGAAGGATCCTCACAGCAAATGGAGGAAAGACTGCAGCCGGAGGAAAAAAACCAAAAAAGTCAGTGGGTTGTGTGGTACGAGCAGGAGTTGGCATTGCTGGGAGAAGAGGCCACCATAGACAATAAGAGGGAGGCCATTCACAGAGCTCAGGAGAGGGAGGCCATTCAGAGAGCCGAGGAGAGGGAGGCCATTCACAGAGCCGAGGAGAGAGAGGGAGGCCATTCACAGAGCCGAGGAGAGGGAGAGGGAGGCCAATCACAGAGCTCAGGAGATGGCATTGCTGGAGAGGCAGATCGCTTTGGAAGCAGCTAGAAGCTCCAGACAGACTGTAACCCCGCACCCACCATGAGGGAACTTCCCAGAGTGTCCCGCAAAGACTTCAAGCCCTTTAATGAGGCTGCAGGCGACTGTCATGATCCCAATGGCAGAGGATCACAAAAGGACAAGCACAAAAAACAAAACAAGCTCTAGGGTGATGGAAACTGAGCTGACCGCGATCCTGAATCTCAACACACAACTAGCTGTAGCCGGGGAACGTGCCTACGATGATTCCTAGACGTCTCGCGCCAGCCGAAGAACTAACTTTCCCTATTAGAAGAAACACAGACCTCTCTTGCCTCCAGAGAAACACCCCACAGAAATAGCAACCCCCCACATGTAATGACGGTGAAATGAGAGGAAAGCACATACGTAGTTATGAAAACAGATTCAGCAAAATGAGGCCCGCTAAAGCTAGATAGCAGAGGATACAAAAGTGAACTGTGCGGTCAGCGAAAAACCCTACAAAAAACCATCCTGAAATTACTTGAACTCATGTTCCAACTCATGGAACATGAGGAGTAATATCAGCCCACTAGAGCAACCAGCAAAAAGGAATCACATATCTGCAAGCTGGACTAAGACAAAAATTAAGCAAAACATGGAACAGGAAAATCAAAAACTTAGCTTGTCCTGAAGATTACAGAAGCGGGAAGCAGAGGTAACAAGACACACTGATTACATTGATAGCCGGCGAGGAAATGACAAGAAAGCCAGGTTAAATAGGAAACTCCCATATCCTGATAGAACAGGTGGACACCAGAGACCGCAGAGAACACAAGTCACCCAGTACCATCTGCAACCACCAGAGGGAGCCCAAAAACAGAATCCACAACAGTACCCCCCCTTGAGGAGGGTTCACTGAACCCTCACGAGAACCACCAGGGCGACCAGGATGAGCCCTATGAAATGCACGGACCAAATCAGCAGCATGAACATCAGAGGCAACCACCCAAGAATTATCCTCCTGACCATAACCCTTCCACTTGACCAAATATTGGAGTTTCCGTCTGGAAACACGAGAATCCAAGATCTTCTCCACAACATACTCCAATTCTCCCTCCACCAGCACCGGAGCAGGAGGCTCAAGTGAAGGAACAACAGGTACCTCATACTTCCGCAACAACGACCGATGGAACACATTATGAATAGCAAACGATGCCGGGAGATCCAAACGAAACGACACAGGGTTAAGAATTTCCAAGATCCTATAGGGACCGATGAACCGAGGCTTGAACTTAGGAGAAGAGACCTTCATAGGAACAAAACGAGAAGACAACCACACCAAGTCCCCAACACGAAGTCGAGGACCCACGCGGCGACGGCGATTAGCAAACTGCTGAGCCCTCTCCTGGGACAACTTCAAATTGTCCACCACATGACTCCAAATCTGATGCAACCTATCCACCACCATGTCCACTCCAGGACAATCAGAAGGCTCCACCTGACCAGAGGAAAAACGAGGATGAAACCCCGAATTACAAAAGAAAGGAGAAACCAAGGTAGCAGAACTAGCCCGATTATTAAGGGCAAATTCGGCAAGCGGCAAAAAGGTAACCCAGTCATCTTGATCAGCAGAAACAAATCACCTTAAATAAGTTTCCAAGGTCTGATTAGTTCGTTCCGTCTGGCCATTCGTCTGAGGATGGAATGCAGACGAAAAGGACAAATCAATGCCCATCTTAGCACAGAACGTCCGCCAAAATCTAGACACAAACTGGGATCCCCTGTCAGAAACGATGTTCTCCGGAATCCCATGCATACGAACCACGTTCTGAAAAAACAGAGGGACCAACTCAGAGGAGGAAGGCAACTTAGGCAAGGGTACCAGATGAACCATCTTAGAAAAGCGGTCACACACAACCCAGATGACGGACATTTTTTGAGAGACAGGGAGATCCGAAATAAAGTCCATGGAAATGTGCGTCCAAGGCCTCTTCAGGATAGGCAAAGGTGACAACAATCCACTGGCCCGAGAACAGCAAGGCTTAGCCCGAGCACAAACTTCACAAGACTGCACAAAAGAACGCACATCCCTCGACAAGGAAGGCCACCAAAAAGACCTGGCCACCAAGTCTCTAGTACCAAATATTCCAGGATGACCTGCCAACGCAGAAGAATGGACCTCGGAGATGACTCTACTGGTCCAATTATCCGGAACAAACAGTCTTTCAGGTGGACAACGATCAGGTTTATCTGCCTGAAACTCCTGCAAAGCACGTCGCAAGTCTGGGGAGACAGCCGACAAAATCACCCCATCCCTAAGGATACCAGTGGGCTCAGAATTTCCAGGGGAGTCAGGCACAAAACTCCTAGAAAGAGCATCCGCCTTCACATTCTTTGAACCTGGCAGGTATGAAACCACAAAATCGAAACGGGAGAAAAACAGTGACCAACGAGCCTGTCTAGGATTCAGACGCTTGGCAGACTCAAGGTAAATCAGATTTTTGTGATCAGTCAAGACCACCACACGATGTCTAGCACCCTCAAGCCAATGACGCTACTCCTCAAATGCCCACTTCATTGCCAAAAGCTCCCGATTACCAACATCATAATTCCACTCAGTGGGCGAAAACTTTCTAGAAAAGAACGCACATGGCTTCATCACTGAGCAATCGGAGCTTCTCTGTGTCAAAACCGCCCCCGCTCCAATCTCGGAAGCATCAACTTCAACCTGAAAAGGAAGCGAAACATCTGGCTGACGCAACACAGGAGCAGAAGAAAACCGGCGCTTAAGTTCCTGAAAGGCCTCCACAGCCGCAGGAGACCAATCAGCAACATCAGCACCCTTCTTAGTCAAATCCGTCAAAGGCTTAACAACACTAGAAAAATTAGTTATGAAACGACGATAAAAATTAGCAAAGCCCAAGAACTTCTGTAGACTCTTAAGAGATGTAGGCTGCGTCCAGTCACAAATAGCCTGAACCTTGACGGGATCCATCTCAATAGTAGAAGGGGAAAAAATATACCCCAAAAAAGAAATCATCTGGACTCCAAAGAGACACTTTGAACCTTTTACAAACAAAGAATTGGCCCGCAGGACCTGAAACACCTTCCTGACCTGCTGAACATGGGACTCCCAGTCATCCGAAAAAACCAAAACATCATCCAAATACACAATCATAAATTTATCCAGATATTCACGGAAAATATCGTGCATAAAGGACTGGAAGACAGAAGGAGCATTAGAAAGTCCAAAAGGCATCACCAAATACTCAAAATGGCCCTCAGGCGTATTAAATGCGGTTTTCCACTCATCACCCTGCTTTATCCGCACAAGATTATACGCACCCCGAAGATCAATCTTAGTGAACCATTTAGCCCCCTTAATGCGAGCGAACAAATCAGTCAACAATGGCAAAGGATACTGATATTTAACTGTAATCTTATTCAAAAGACGGTAATCTATACAAGGCCTCAAGGAACCATCTTTTTTGGCCACAAAAAAAAAACCTGCTCCCAAAGGGGACGAAGATGGACGGATATGTCCCTTTTCCAAGGACTCCTTAACATAATCCCGCATAGCAGTATGCTCTGGCACTGACAGATTGAACAAACGACCTTTAGGAAATTTACTGCCAGGAATCAAATCTATAGCACAATCGCAATCCCTGTGAGGAGGAAGCGAATTGAGCTTAGGCTCCTCAAAAACATCCCGATAATCAGACAAAAATACCGGAACCACAGAAGGAGTAGATGAAGCGATAGAAATCGGAGGTGCATCATCATGAACCCCCTGACATCCCCAGCTTAACACAGACATCGTTTTCCAGTCCAAGACTGGGTTATGAGTTTGTAACCATGGCAGACCAAGCACTAAGACATCATGTAAATTATACAGTACCAGGAAGCGAATCACCTCCTGATGAACGGGAGTCATACGCATGGTCACTTGTGTCCAATACTGAGGTTTATTCATAGCCAAAGGTGTAGAGTCAATTCCTTTCAAAGGAATAGGGACTTCCAGAGGCTCCAGACTAAACCCACAGCGGTTGGCAAATGACCAATCCATAAGACTCAGGGCAGCGCCTGAATCCACATAGGCATCGACGGAAATGGCTGATGATGAACAAATCAGAGTCACAGACAGAATGAACTTAGACTGTAAAGTACTAATGGCAACAGACTTATCAACCTTTTTTGTGCGTTTAGAGCATGCTGATATAACATGAGCTGAATCACCACAATAAAAACACAACCCATTTTTCCGCCTATAGTTTTGCCGTTCACTTCTGGACTGAATTCTATCACATTGCATTGTCTCAGGTGCCTGTTCAGAAGACACCGCCAAATGGTGCACAGGTTTGCGCTCCCATAAACGCCGATCAATCTGAATAGCCATAGTCATAGACTCATTCAGACCTGTAGGTGCAGGGAACCCCACCATGACATCTTTAATGGCCTCAGAAAGGCCATCTCTGAATCTTGCAGCCAGGGCGCACTCATTCCACTGAGTAAGCACCGACCATTTCCGAAATTTCTAACAATATATTTCTGCTTCATCTTGCCCCTGAGAGAGAGCCAATAAAGCTTTTTCAGCCTGAATCTCTAGGTTAGGTTCCTCATAGAGCAAACCCAATGCCAGAAAAAACGCATCCACATTGAGCAACGCAGGATCCCCTGGTGCCAATGCAAATGCCCAATTCTGAGGGTCACCCCGCAGGAAAGATATTACAATCCTGACTTGCTGAGCAGGGTCTCCAGAAGAGCGAGATTTCAAAGAAAGAAACAACTTGCAATTGTTCCTAAAATTCAGAAAACTAGATCTATCTCCAGAAAAAAAACTCTGGGATAGGAATTCTAGGTTCAGACATAGGAGCATGTACAACAAAATCTTGTATATTTTGAACCTTAGCAGCAAGATTATTCAGGCTGGAAGCCAAACTCTGGACGTCCATGATAAACAGCTGAGGTCAGAGCCATTCAAGGATTAAGAGGAGGTAAGACGCAGCCAGGCTGCAATTAAGGCTATGCAGCAAACTCTGAGGGGGAAAAAAAAAAAAACTTCCTCAGACTACTTTTCCTCCTACTTCAGCCAATACGATTACCACTTTTTGGCCGGCTATACTGTCATGATCCCAATGGCAGGGGATCACAAAAGGACAAGCACAAAAAACAAAACAAGCTCTAGGGTGATGGAAACTGAGCTGACCGCGATCCTGAACCTCAACATACAACTAGCTGTAGCCGGGGAACGTGCCTACGATGATTCCTAGACGTCTCGCGCCAGCCGAAGAACTAACTTTCCCTATTAGAAGAAACACAGACCTCTCTTGCCTCCAGAGAAACACCCCACAGAAATAGCAGCCCCCCACATGTAATGACGGTGAAATGAGAGGAAAGCACATACGTAGTTATGAAAACAGATTCAGCAAAATGAGGCCCGCTAAAGCTAGATAGCAGAGGATACAAAAGTGAACTGTGCGGTCAGCGAAAAACCCTACAAAAAACCATCCTGAAATTACTTGAACTCATGTTCCAACTCATGGAACATGAGGAGTAATATCAGCCCACTAGAGCAACCAGCAAAAAGGAATCACATATCTGCAAGCTGGACTAAGACAAAAATTAAGCAAAACGTGGAACAGGAAAATCAAAAACTTAGCTTGTCCTGAAGATTACAGAAGCGGGAAGCAGAGGTAACAAGACACACTGATTACATTGATAGCCGGCGAGGAAATGACAAGAAAGCCAGGTTAAATAGGAAACTCCCATATCCTGATAGAACAGGTGGACACCAGAGACCAAAGATGAAGGGTGAGACAGGCTGAGACACAGGTGCACAATTAACTTGAGCCTGAGGCGGGGCAGGGCTGCTGTGTGTGTGCACAGCAGCCTATCAATCACAGTGAACACAGAAAGAATGGCGCACATAACCCAGCGTGCGTGGCAACAGTGGTGGTCAGCCACATACCAATGCAAAGCAAAAAAAAAAAAAGGGGAAGAAGCCAGCACTGCTTATGGTCAGAACGCAATAACTGAAGTGCAATTGCACATAAATTCTAACTGTATTTCAAATATGAGACATTTAGCAAACAATTGATCAATTCTTTGAGCTACCCCGCCACTTCACGGCAATCTCATAATGGGGCAGTCCTAATCTTCGTATTTTATTTACGTTGTGCCATTAAGGACCACATTAAATGCGAACTGTACCTGGAGCATTTTCAGAATCACTCCCTTGGTGCCAGGAAAGGCAAGCGCAGGTAAAGGCCGATCAGGTCCAGTGCGGACATTTCAGATCTGGCTTCCACACTGCCAAACCCGAGTTCCAGGTACAGTTCGCATTTAATGTGGTCCTTTTTTTTTTTTTTTTTTTTTTTTTTTTTTTTATACATTCAGGAAGCCATAATGGCACAACGTAAATAAAATACGAAGATTAGGACTGCCCCATTATGAGATTGCCGTGAAGTGGCGGGGTAGCTCAAAGAATTGATCAATTGTTTGCTAAATGTCTCATATTTGAAATACAGTTAGAATTTATGTGCAATTGCACTTCAGTTATTGCGTTCTGACCATAAGCAGTGCTGGCTTCTTCCCTTTTTTTTTTGCTTTGCATTGGTATGTGGCTGACCACCACTGTTGCCGCGCACGCTGGGTTATGTGCGCCATTCTTTCTGTGTTCACTGTGATTGATAGGCTGCTGTGCACACACACAGCAGCCCTGCCCCGCCTCAGGCTCAAGTTAATTGTGCACCTGTGTCTCAGCCTGTCTCACCCTTCATCTTTGGTGCGGGTTTGGCAGTGTGGAAGCCAGATCTGAAATGTCCGCACTGGACCTGATCGGCCTTTACCTGCGCTTGCCTTTCCTGGCACCAAGGGAGTGATTCTGAAAATGCTCCAGGTATAGTTCGCATTTAATGTGGTCCTTTTTTTTTTTTTTTTTTTTTTATACATTCAGGAAGCCATAATGGCACAACGTAAATAAAATACGAAGATTAGGACTGCCCCATTATGAGATTGCCGTGAAGTGGCGGGGTAGCTCAAAGAATTGATCAATTGTTTGCTAAATGTCTCATATTTGAAATACAGTTAGAATTTATGTGCAATTGCACTTCAGTTATTGCGTTCTGACCATAAGCAGTGCTGGCTTCTTCCCTTTTTTTTTTGGACACCAGAGACCGCAGAGAACACAAGTCACCCAGTACCATCTGTAACCACCAGAGGGAGCCCAAAAACAGAATCCACAACAGGCGACATTGAGGGCTTCTTCCAGGACTTTGAGCATCAGTGTCAAATAATGGAAGTCCCGGAAAGGGAGCGAGTCCGACATCTGGTGAGGCTCTTAGAGGGTGGAGCTGCCGCAGCCTATAGAGCTATGGACCCTCGGGGGAACTGTGAGTATGCGGAGATTAAACGGACTATTCTAGAACATTATGCTGTTACCCCAGACACTTACAGGACTCAGTTCCATACTTTAGCCTGTGATGAGGAAGTGTCTTTCAAGATGTATGCCCACAGACTCAAACAAATATGTCATCGCTGGCTGGAGGCGGAGGAGGCCTTAACCTGGGAGACCTTCCTCCAGGTTATCCTAAAAGAGCAGTTTTACTTCAAGTGCCCTGCTGAGATCCGGGAATGGGTACGTGAGAGGAGACCAGTCACTGTGGAGGAAGCTGCAGCTCTAGCTGATGAGGCTCTCACCATCAAGCCTCAGTGGAGGGTTCTGTTGGAGGATGGAGAGAGGCCTACCAGCTCCACAACACCGGTGGCCCCCTGTTCTTCTGTCCCCATTGTTCCCCGTTCCTCTAAGCCACCACCTCATGCTGATACCCATGTAAATGTGCCTCCAGTTGCTTCTACTGCGTTTTCTGGAATACGACGAGGAGAGGAAGTAGAAGAGCGCAGGTGTTATGGTTGTGGGCATCCGGGGCATCTGCAGGCCTCATACCCAGCCAGCCCATGGAGGAGTCGTCCTCAAAACCCTACAGCACCTTCAGGTGGGGGCCGGCCTCCAGGTTCCCTTACCCATCGCCCAAGAGGACGCCTTGGATGGAGTGAGACCCAGCACAGTTGCTATCGATGTGGACAGCCAGGGCATCTGCAAGCCTCCTGCCCAGCTGTTCAAATGAGGATTAATCCTGTACCCAGTCATATTATTAATTATGTACACCCAAGTGCCATGGAGGACGACGTGTCACCACTACGTGAGGACTGGCCTAGTGCCTCACCCACCCATGTTGCACCACTAGGAGTTTATGGTGTGCGACCTGCAGCTATGACGACTTCTGCTCATCGAGGTAAGCACTTGCAGGAGGTCGTGCTGGATGGACAGAGACTTATTGGATTTTGTGACTTAGGGGCTTTCCTCACACTGGCTGATCCCCGAGTGGTTCGGCCCGAGGCAATCCATCGAGGACCTGGGATTGTCATTGAACTGGCTGGTGGACAATGGAGGACTATTCCCACAGCCACTGTGGATCTGAACTTTGGTTTTGGGGTCAGGCGATGTGTGGTTGGGGTGATGGGTGGTCTGCCTGCAGATGTTCTCCCGGGCAATGATGTGGGAGAGCTACGATGCCAATTCATGGCTGCATGAAGCCACATGTAAGTTACGCTCTGCCTGTGTGTACTTAACCAGCGACCTGTAGAGGTCCCTGGTACGTACACAAATTGGGAGGGGAAGGGATTGTCATGATATGTACTTTTGCCCTGTCCTGTATTTGAATAATATGCCATTTGATGTATGTAACTGTTCTCTGGTTTCTATTAGCTGTAATTTATGTATTTTCTTATGCTGGGAGTTCACCTGTAACAATATGTCTCCTTCCCCCAATACTTGCAGCCCTAAGCTATAATGTAATTAAGCTTTGTCAACATCACTAGTGAAAGAATAGCCATTTTTCCTCACAGCAGGTGGCTAGTCAAATGTACATACTACATAGACTAAGTGGAGCCCACCAGTCTAGAATCTTCTGGTGGACCCAACCATTGAATAGAAGGTGTGACCCCTACCCCCCTTCATGGGCGGATCCCAGGAGCTCAGACAATCCATTCTTATTTTGAGATAAGATGTGAGTTGATCCTTAAAGGAGAAGGAATGGGGATTCTTAGCTGAGGCAAGACCCCACGCCCATCTGTGACTGCGGAAGCGAACGGGGCGAGACTTGAGCTGAGGACATATCTTGTTGTTCGTGAGATTGTTTTGGGATCCCTTGGACTTGTGTGGACTATTGCTTTGTTAGCTGGCACAAGGATTATCGGGAGGTGCCCCCGAATCTGTTCCGTTGGACTAATTGTGGACTCTGTAGATGTACCTGCATGTGTTGTTCCAGCGTTCTTGATAATAAATCTGTTGAATCATCCCTCGGCCTGTTGTCCCTTCTTGCTCTGCCGTACACCCCGTCACACCAACTCTCCCTCAACCAACACCGGGGCAGGAGGATCAACCGAGGGAACAACGGGCACCACATATCTCCGCAACAAAGATCTATGGAAAATATTATGAATGGCAAAAGAGGCTGGAAGAGCCAAACGAAAAGACACCGGATTGATAATTTCAGAAATCTTATAAGGACCAATAAACCGAGGCTTAAACTTAGGGGAAGAAACCTTCATACGAACATGACGAGAAGACAACCAAACCAAATCCCCCACACGAAGCCGGGGACCAACACACTGACGGCGGTTAGCAAAATGTTGAGCCTTTTCCGGAGACAAAGTCAAATTGTCCACCACATGAGTCCAAATCTGCTGCAGCCTGTCAACCACAGTATCCACACCAGGACAATCAGAAGGCTCAACCTGCCCCGAAGAAAAACGAGGATGAAAACCAAAATTACAAAAGAAAGGTGAGACCAAAGTAGCCGAACTAGCCCTATTAAGGGAAAACTCGGCCAACGGCAAGAAAGCCACCCAATCATCCTGATCAGCAGACACAAAGCATCTCAAATAGGTTTCCAAGGTCTGATTAGTTCCCTCAGTTTGGTCATTAGTCTGAGGATGAAACGCCGAAGAAAAAGACAAATCAATGCCCATCCTAGCACAAAAGGCCCGCCAAAACCTAGAAACAAACTGTGAACCTCTGTCAGACACAATATTCTCCGGAATGCCATGCAAACGAACCACATGCTGAAAAAACAATGGAACCAAATCTGAGGAGGAAGGCAACTTGGGCAAAGGTACCAGATGGACCATTTTAGAGAACCGGTCACAAACCACCCAGATAACAGACATCTTCTGGGAAACAGGAAGATCCAAAATAAAATCCATGGAAATATGCGTCCAGGGCCTCTCAGGGACCGGCAAAGGCAGAAGCAACCCACTAGCGTGGGAACAGCAAGGCTTGGCCCGGCACAAGTCCCACAGGACTGCACAAAAGTACGCACATCCCGCGACAAGGAAGGCCACCAAAAGGACCTAGCAACCAAATCTCTGGTACCAAAAATCCCAGGATGACCGGCCAACACTGAACAATGAACCTCAGAAATGACCTTACTTGTCCATCTATCAGGAACAAACAGTTTCCCCACAGGACAGCGGTCAGGTTTATCAGCCTGAAATTCCTGAAGCACCCGCCGCAAATCAGGGGAGATGGCAGAAAGAATCACCCCTTCCTTAAGAATGCCAACCGGCTCAAGGACTCCAGGAGAGTCAGGCAAAAAACTCCTAGAGAGGGCATCAGCCTTAACATTCTTAGATCCCGGAAGATACGAGACCACAAAATCAAAACGGGAGAAAAACAGGGACCATCGAGCCTGTCTAGGGTTCAGCCGCTTGGCCGACTCGAGGTAAATCAGATTCTTATGATCAGTCAAGACCACAACGCGGTGTTTAGCTCCCTCAAGCCAATGTCGCCACTACTCAAATGCCCACTTCATAGCCAACAACTCACGATTGCCGACGTCATAATTGCGCTCCGCAGGCGAAAACTTTCTGTAAAAAAAAGCACACGGTTTCATCAAAGAACCATCAGAATTCCTCTGAGACAAAACGGCCCCTGCCCCAATCTCAGAAGTGTCAACCTCAACCTGAAAAGGAAGAGAAACATCCGGCTGACGCAACACAGGGGCAGAAGTAAATCGGCGTTTAAGCTCCTGAAAGGCCTCAACAGCCTCAGAGGACCAATTCGTCACATCAGCGCCTTTCTTCGTCAAATCAGTAAGGGGCTTAACCACACTGGAAAAGTTGGCAATGAAACGGCGATAGAAATTAGCAAAGCCCAAAAATTTCTGAAGGCTCTTCACAGATGTGGGTTGAATCCAGTCATTAATGGCTTGGACCTTAACAGGATCCATTTCTATAGACGAGGGGGAAAAAATAAAACCCAAAAAAGAGACCTTCTGAACTCCGAATAGGCACTTAGACCCCTTCACAAACAAATCATTATCACGAACGATCTGGAATACCATCCTGACCTGCTTCACATGACACTCCCAATCATCGGAAAAAATCCAAATATCATCCAAATATACAACCATGAATTTATCAAGATAATTGCGGAAAATATCATGCATGAAGGATTGGAACACAGATGGAGCATTAGAGAGCCCGAATGGCATCACAAGGTATTCAAAATGGCCTTCGGGCGTATTAAATGCAGTTTTCCATTCATCACCCTGATTAATACGGACAAGAATATATGCCCCTCGGAGGTCAATCTTAGTAAACCAACTAGCCCCCTTAATCTGAGCAAACAAATCAGAAAGCAAAGGCAAGGGGTATTGGAATTTGACCGTGATCTTATTAAGAAGACGATAATCTATACAGGGTCTCAAGGAGCCATCCTTCTTAGCAACAAAAAAGAAACCCGCTCCCAATGGTGACGAAGTGGCCGAATATGCCCCTTCTCCAAAGACTCCTTAACATAACTCTGCATGGCGGCATGCTCTGGCACAGACAGATTGAAAAGTCGGCCCTTAGGGAACTTACAACCAGGAATCAAGTTAATAGCACAATCACAGTCCCTGTGCGGTGGAAGGGAACTGGACTTGGGCTCATCAAATACATCCTGGAAATCCGACAAAAACTCAGGGACCTCAGAAGAGGGGGAAGAGGAAATTGACATCAAAGGAACGTCACTATGTACCCCTTGACAACCCCAACTAGTCACAGACATAGTTTTCCAATCCAGCACCGGATTATGTTCCTGTAACCACGGAAAACCCAGTACAACAACATCATGCAGGTTATGCAACACCAGAAAACGGCAATCTTCCTGATGTGCTGGAGCCATGTACATGGTCATCTGCGTCCAGAACTGAGGTTTATCCTTGGCCAATGGTGTAGCATCAATGCCCCTCAAAGGAATAGGGCTCTGCAAAGGCTGCAAGGAAAAGCCACAGCGCCTGGCGAATTCTAAGTCCATTAAGTTCAGGGCATCGCCTGAATCCACAAATGCCATGACAGAAAAGGACGACAATGAGCAAATCAGGGTCACAGATAAGAGAAATTTAGGCTGTATAGTACTGATGGTAACAGACCTAGCGACTCTCTTAGTACGCTTAGGGCAATCAGAGATAACATGAGCCGAATCACCACAGTAAAAACACAGCCTATTCTGATGTCTGAATTCCTGCCGTTCTGTTCTAGTCAAAATCTTATCACATTGCATGGCCTCAGGACTCTGCTCAGAGGACACTGCCATATGGTGCACAGCTTTGCGCTCGTGCAGACGCCGATCAATCTGAATGGCTAGAGACATAGATTCGCTCAAACCGGCAGGCGTAGGGAAGTCCACCATAACATCTTTAAGGGCTTCAGAAAGACCTTTTCTGAAAATAGCAGCCAGAGCCTCTTCATTCCATTTAGTGAGCACAGACCATTTTCTAAATTTCTGGCAGTATAATTCTGCCGCTTCCTGACCTTGACACAGGGCCAACAGGGTTTTTTCTGCATGATCCACAGAATTGGGTTCGTCATACAATATTCCGAGCGCTTGAAAAAATGCGTCTACATTCAGCAATGCCGGATCCCCTGATTCAAGGGAAAATGCCCAGTCCTGAGGGTCACCACGCAGCAAGGATATGATGATTTTAACTTGCTGAATGGGATCACCAGAAGAACGGGGTTTCAAAGCAAAAAACAATTTGCAGTTATTTTTAAAGTTCAAAAACTTGGATCTGTCCCCAAAAAACAAATCAGGAGTAGGAATTCTAGGCTCCAAAGCCGGAGTCTGGACAACATAATCTTACATACATAGTAACATAGTAAGGCCGAAAAAAGACATTTGTCCATCCAGTTCAGCCTATATTCCATCATAATAAATCCCCAGATCTACGTCCTTCTACAGAACCTAATTGTATGATACAATATTGTTCTTCTCCAGGAAGACATCCAGGCCTCTCTTGAACCCCTCGACTGAGTTCGCCATCACCACCTCCTCAGGCAAGCAATTCCAGATTCTCACTGCCCTAACAGTAAAGAATCCTCTTCTATGTTGGTGGAAAAACCTTCTCTCCTCCAGACGCAAAGAATGCCCCCTTGTGCCCGTCACCTTCCTTGGTATAAACAGATCCTCAGCGAGATATTTGTATTGTCCCCTTATATTCTTATACATGGTTATTAGATCGCCCCTCAGTCGTCTTTTTTCTAGACTAAATAATCCTAATTTCGCTAATCTATCTGGGTATTGTAGTTCTCCCATCCCCTTTATTAATTTTGTTGCCCTCCTTTGTACTCTCTCTAGTTCCATTATATCCTTCCTGAGCACCGGTGCCCAAAACTGGACACAGTACTCCATGTGCGGTCTAACTAGGGATTTGTACAGAGGCAGTATAATGCTCTCATCATGTGTATCCAGACCTCTTTTAATGCACCCCATGATCCTGTTTGCCTTGGCAGCTACTGCCTGGCACTGGCTGCTCCAGGTAAGTTTATCATTAACTAGGATCCCCAAGTCCTTCTCCCTGTCAGATTTACCCAGTGGTTTCCCATTCAGTGTGTAATGGTGATATTGATTCCTTCTTCCCATGTGTATAACCTTACATTTATCATTGTTAAACCTCATCTGCCACCTTTCAGCCCAAGTTTCCAACTTATCCAGATCCATCTGTAGCAGAATACTATCTTCTCTTGTATTAACTGCTTTACATAGTTTTGTATCATCTGCAAATATCGATATTTTACTGTGTAAACCTTCTACCAGATCATTAATGAATATGTTGAAGAGAACAGGTCCCAATACTGACCCCTGCGGTACCCCACTGGTCACAGCGACCCAGTTAGAGACTATACCATTTATTACCACCCTCTGCTTTCTATCACTAAGCCAGTTACTAACCCATTTACACACATTTTCCCCCAGACCAAGCATTCTCATTTTGTGTACCAACCTCTTGTGCGGCACGGTATCAAACGCTTTGGAAAAATCGAGATATACCACGTCCAATGACTCACCGTGGTCCAGTCTATAGCTTACCTCTTCATAAAAACTGATTAGATTGGTTTGACAGGAGCGATTTCTCATAAACCCATGCTGATATGGAGTTACACAGTTATTCTCATTGAGATAATCCAGAATAACATCCCTCAGAAACCCTTCAAATATTTTACCAACAATAGAGGTTAGACTTACTGGCCTATAATTTCCAGGTTCACTTTTAGAGCCCTTTTTGAATATTGGCACCACATTTGCTATGCGCCAATCCTGCGGAACAGACCCCGTCGCTATAGAGTCCCTAAAAATAAGAAATAATGGTTTATCTATTACATTACTTAGTTCTCTTAGTACTCGTGGGTAGGGTTGAGCGAAACGGGTCGAACATTTTCAAAAGTCGCCGACTTTTGGCTAAGTCGGGGTTTCATGAAACCCGATCCGACCCCTGTGCGGGGTCGGCCATGCGGTACGCGACTTTCGCGCCAAAGTCGCGTTTCAATGACGCGAAAAGCGCCATTTCTCAGCCAATGAAGGTAAACGCAGAGTGTGGGCAGCGTGATGACATAGGTCCTGGTCCCCACCATCTTAGAGAAGGGCATTGCAGTGATTGGCTTGCTGTCTGCAACGTCACAGGGGCTATAAAGAGGCGTTCCCGCCGACCGCCATCTTACTGCTGCTGATCTGAGCTTAGGGAGAGGTTGCTGCCGCTTTGTCAGAAGCAGGGATAGCGTTAGGCAGGGTCCATTAACCACAAAACCGCTTGTGCTGCAGCGATTTGCACTGTCCAACACCACCTTCGGTGTGCAGGGACAGTGGAAGCTACATTTTTTTTTTTTTCCCCTTAGCGCTGTAGCTCATTGGGCTGCCCTAGAAGGTTCCCTGATAGCTGCATTGCTGTGTGTACGCCGCTGTGCAAACCAACTGCTTTTTTCAAAGCACAAATCCTCTTGTTCCTTCCTTTCTGCACAGCTATCTTTTTTGTTTGTCCACACTTTTTATTTCATTTGTGCATCAGTCCACTCCTTATTGCTGCCTGCCATACCTGGCTGAGATTACTGCAGGCAGGGAGATAGTAATTGTAGGACATTCCCTGTTTTTTTTTTTTTTTTTTTTTTGGTGGGAGATTAAGATTGGCAATTTGGCATTTCTGCTAGAGTGCCATCCCTGTGTGTGCCATCTCTCTCACATAGTGGGCCATAGAAAGCCTTTTCATTTTTCTGTATTTTTTTTTGTGGGGTGTATAAATTCTCCCTGATAAAAATACAGTGGGAGATTAATATTGGCCTTTGGGCTTGTGTGCCAGTCCTGAGTGTGCCATCTCTCTCACAAATAGTGGGCCATAGAAAGCCTATTTTATTTTTTTTTGGGTTTTATAAATTCTCCCTGAAAAAAAGGGAGATTAATATTGGCCTCTGGGCTTCTGTGCCAGTCCTGAGCGTGCCATCTGTGCCAGTCCTGAGCGTCCCATCTCTCTCACAAATAGTGGGCCATAGAAAGCCTATTTAATTTTTTTTTTGGTTTTATAAATTTTCCCTGAAAAAAGGGAGATTAATATTGGCCTCTGGGCTTGTGTGCCAGTTGTGAGCGTGCCATCTGTGCCAGTCCTGAGCGTGCCATCTCTCTCACAAATAGTGGGCCATAGAAAGCCTATTTAATTTTTTTTTTGGTTTTATAAATTTTTCCTGAAAAAAGGGAGATTAATATTGGCCTCTGGGCTTGTATGCCAGTTGTGAGCGTGCCATCTGTGCCAGTCCTGAGCGTGCCATCTCTCTCACAAATAGTGGGCCATAGAAAGCCTATTTAATTTTTTTTTTGGTTTTATAAATTTTCCCTGAAAAAAGGGAGATTAATATTGGCCTCTGGGCTTGTGTGCCAGTTGTGAGCGTGCCATCTGTGCCAGTCCTGAGCGTGCCATCTCTCTCACAAATAGTGGGCCATAGAAAGCCTATTTAAATATTTTTTTGGTTTTATAAATTCTCCCAGAAAAAAAGGGAGATTAATATTGGCCTCTGGGCTTGTGTGCCAGTTGTGAGCGTGCCATCTGTGCCAGTCCTGAGCGTGCCATCTCTCTCACAAATAGTGGGCCATAGAAAGCCTATTTAATTTTTTTTTTGGTTTTATAAATTTTCCCTGAAAAAAGGGAGATTAATATTGGCCTCTGGGCTTGTGTGCCAGTTGTGAGCGTGCCATCTGTGCCAGTCCTGAGCGTGCCATCTCTCTCACAAATAGTGGGCCATAGAAAGCCTATTTAAATATTTTTTTGGTTTTATAAATTCTCCCAGAAAAAAAGGGAGATTAATATTGGCCTCTGGGCTTCTGTGCCAGTCCTGAGCGTGCCATCTGTGCCAGTCCTGAGCGTCCCATCTCTCTCACAAATAGTGGGCCATAGAAAGCCTATTTAATTTTTTTTTTGGTTTTATAAATTTTCCCTGAAAAAAGGGAGATTAATATTGGCCTCTGGGCTTGTGTGCCAGTTGTGAGCGTGCCATCTGTGCCAGTCCTGAGCGTGCCATCTCTCTCACAAATAGTGGGCCATAGAAAGCCTATTTAATTTTTTTTTTGGTTTTATAAATTTTCCCTGAAAAAAGGGAGATTAATATTGGCCTCTGGGCTTGTGTGCCAGTTGTGAGCGTGCCATCTGTGCCAGTCCTGAGCGTGCCATCTCTCTCACAAATAGTGGGCCATAGAAAGCCTATTTAAATATTTTTTTGGTTTTATAAATTCTCCCAGAAAAAAAGGGAGATTAATATTGGCCTCTGGGCTTCTGTGCCAGTCCTGAGCGTGCCATCTGTGCCAGTCCTGAGCGTCCCATCTCTCTCACAAATAGTGGGCCATAGAAAGCCTATTTTTTTTGGGGGGGGGTTTTAGAAATTCTCCCTGGAAAAAAAAAGGGAGATTAATATTGCCCTTTGGGCTTGTGTGCCAGTACTAAGCGTTCCATCTCTCTCTCTCTCTCTTAGTCAGTGGGCCATAGAACGCCTATTTTTGGTTTTATTTGTTTTCTAAATTCTCCCTGAAAAAATCATTTTATTTTATTTGGTTTCTAAATTCTTCCTGATAAAATCATATTTTTTTTATTATTTTTTTTTCTAAAGTCTCCCTGAAAAAAAAAAAAAAAAAAAAAAACAGTGGGAGATTAATATTGGCCTTTCTGCTTGTGTGCCAGTCTTGACTCCTGGGTGTGCCATCTCTCTCTCTCTCTCTCTCTCTCTCTCCAATTGTGGTCCATAGAAAGCCTATATTTTTTTTCCTTGATTTGGGTTCCAAAATCTACCAGAGAAAATAACTCCATCAATCATTGGTAGAAAAATATTGGCCTCTGGGCTTGTGTGCCACTCCTGATTCCTGTGTGCGTCATCTCTCAGTCAGTGGGCCATAGAACGCCTATTTTTGGTTTTATTTGTTTTCTAAATTCTCCCTGAAAAAATCATTTTATTTTATTTGGTTTCTAAATTCTTCCTGATAAAATCATATTTTTTTTATTATTTTTTTTTCTAAAGTCTCCCTGAAAAAAAAAAAAAAAAAAAAAAAACAGTGGGAGATTAATATTGGCCTTTCTGCTTGTGTGCCAGTCTTGACTCCTGGGTGTGCCATCTCTCTCTCTCTCTCTCTCTCTCTCTCTCTCCAATTGTGGTCCATAGAAAGCCTATATTTTTTTTCCTTGATTTGGGTTCCAAAATCTACCAGAGAAAATAACTCCATCAATCATTGGTAGAAAAATATTGGCCTCTGGGCTTGTGTGCCACTCCTGATTCCTGTGTGCGTCATCTCTCACTCAGTGGCCCATAGAAAGCATATAGTTTGTTACATTTGTTTTCTAAATTCTCCCTGCAAAAATCAATTTTTTTTTTTGGGGGGGGTTTCTAAAGTGTTCCTGAAAAAAATAAAAATAAAAAACAAATAATAGTGTGACATTAATATTAACATTTGTGCTTCAGTGACAGTCCTGCGTGTGGGGCATCTCTCTAATTTGCAGCCACCAAAAAAAGAGTGTGTAACATTGTGCCTGATTTTCGCGGTGGTCTCACCAACCTGTAAAGGGGTAGCTAAATCATACTGAAGTTATAGCTCACCGTGTAAGTTGTGTGACTGCAACAAATAACGTTAGTTTGGTTACGTTTTTAAAACAATGAGGAAGTCTAGTGGAAGAGGTCGTGGCCGGGGGCGTTCATTGTCAGCTGGTAATGAGGGTAGTGGTAGTGGTGGAGCATCAGGTGGTCGTGGGGAAAAAAATATTGCACCTAAGTCTGGAGCTGTGGAGCCAGGTTCGTCGTCCGGCTACACAAGGCCTCGAACGCTCCCTTTTCTGGGATTAGGAAAACCGCTTTTAAAGCCGGAGCAGCAAGAGCAAGTTTTGGCTTATCTTGCTGACTCAGCCTCTAGCTCTTTTGCCTCCTCTCGTGAAACTGGTAAATGTCAAAGCAGCGCGTCGTTAGTGGATGTTCACGGTCAGGGACAAGTCACTTCCTTGTCCTCTTCAGCAAAAACAACAACAGAGAAGAATGCAGCAGGCGACACAACGGGTTACTCCATGGAGCTCTTTACACATACCGTCCCTGGCTTAGAAAGTGAAGCAGTTAACAGTCCATGCCCATTACAAATTGAATCTGACATGGAGTGCACTGACGCACAGCCACAGCCAGACTACTATGCTGGTCCTTTGACTCAGACCACAACATTGCCCTCGCAGGGTGCTGATCAAGAATCAGACCCTGATGAGACTATGTTGCCCCATCACGAACGCTATACCACCGAACGACACGGTGACACAGACGAAGTTGCGCAGGAGGTACAAGAAGAGTTATTAGATGACCCAGTTCTTGACCCCGATTGGCAGCCATTGGGGGAACAGGGTGCAGGCGGCAGCAGTTCTGAAGCAGAGGAGGAGGAGGGGCCGCAGCAGGCATCAACATCGCCACAGGTTCCATCTGCCGGGCCCGTATCTTGCCCAAAACGCGTGGCAAAGCCAAAACCTGGTGGAGGACAGCGTGGCCATCCGGTTAAAGCTCAGTCTGCAATGCCTGAAAAGGTATCCGATGCTAGAAAGAGTGCAGTCTGGCATTTTTTTAAACAACATCCAATTGATCAGCGCAAAGTCATCTGTCAAAAATGTTCTACTTCCTTAAGCAGAGGTCAGAATCTGAAAAGTCTCAATACTAGTTGCATGCATAGACATTTAACCACCATGCATTTGAAAGCTTGGACTAACTACCAAACGTCCCTTAAGGTTGTTGCACCCTCGGCCAATGAAGCTAGTCATCAACGCAACATCCCTTCCGGCAGTGTAGGGCCACCATTTAGCGCACCACCTGCTGTATCTGTGCAGGTATCTTTGCCAGGCCAAAGCAGTCAGGGTCAGGGAATCACCAGTTTCGTAGTAGGAAACACTGCATCTAGGGCACCGGCGGCAACAATACCATCTCCCACCGTCTCTCAGTCTGCCATGTCCACCGGCACCCCCGCTAGTTCCACGATCTCCATCTCTCCAGTCCAGCTCACCCTACATGAGACTATGGTTAGAAAAAGGAAGTACTTAGCCTCGCATCCGCGTACACAGGGTTTGAACGCCCACATAGCTAGACTAATCTCGTTAGAGATGATGCCCTACCGGTTAGTTGAAAGCGAAGCTTTCAAAGACCTGATGGACTACGCTGTACCACGCTACGAGCTACCCAGTCGACACTTTTTTTTCCAGAAAAGCCATCCCAGCCCTCCACCAGCATGTTAAAGAGCGCATCGTCCATGCACTCAGGCAATCTGTGAGCACAAAGGTGCACCTGACAACAGATGCATGGACCAGTAGGCATGGCCAGGGACGTTACGTGTCCATCACGGCACACTGGGTAAATGTGGTGGATTCAGGGTCCACAGCAAGTTTGGGACAGTTCTGCCTAGCCCACGGTCTAGTAAACAGTTGTCTGTAGCCGTTCGCACCCCCTCCTCCTCCTCCTCCTCCTCGTCCTCCTGCAGAAGCAAGAGCTCGTCCACAGACCGCAGTCGCACAAACACTCCATCCGCACCTGCCACTGTTGCACACCAGGTCTCCCATTATGGGGCAGCTACTGGCATACGTCAGCAGGCTGTATTGGCTATGAAGTGTTTGGGCGACAATAGACACACAGCGGAAGTTCTGTCCGAGTTCTTGCAGCAAGAAACGCAGTCGTGGCTGGGCACTGTAGATCTTGAGGCAGGCAAGGTAGTGAGTGATAACGGAAGGAATTTCATGGCTGCCATCTCCCTTTCCCAACTGAAACACATTCCTTGCCTGGCTCACACCTTAAACCTGGTGGTGCAGTGCTTCCTGAAAAGTTATCCGGGGTTATCCGACCTGCTCCTCAAAGTGCGTGGACTTTGCGCACATATCCGCCGTTCGCCTGTACACTCCAGCCGTATGCAGACCTATCAGCGTTCTTTGAACCTTCCCCAGCATCGCCTAATCATAGACGTTGCAACAAGGTGGAACTCAACACTGCACATGCTTCAGAGACTGTGCGAACAGAGGCGGGCTGTTATGTTTTTGTGGGAGGATACACATACACGGGCAGGCAGTAGGATGGCAGACATGGAGTTGTCAGGTGTGCAGTGGTCGAAGATTCAAGACATGTGTCAAGTCCTTCAGTGTTTTGAGGAATGCACACGGCTGGTTAGTGCAGACAACGCCATAATAAGCATGAGCATCCCCCTAATGCGTCTGCTGATGCAAAGTTTGACGCACATAAAGGATCAGGCGTCTGCACCAGAGGAAGAGGAAAGCCTTGATGACAGTCAGCGATTGTCTGGTCAGGGCAGTGTACATGACGAGGTACCGGGCGAAGAGGAGGTGGAGGATGAGGAGGATGATGGGGATGAGTATATTTTTAATGAGGAAGCTTTCCCGGGGGCACGGGAAATTGGTGGCGTGGCAAGGCCGGGTTCTGGTTTTTTGAGGGACACAAGTGACGTAGATTTGCCTGCAACTGCCCCTCAACCAAGCACAACCGCAGATTTGACAATGGGAACTTTGGCCCACATGGCGGATTATGCCTTGCGTATCCTCAAAAGGGACACACGCATTACAAAAATGATGAACGATGACGATTACTGGTTGGCCTGCCTCCTTGATCCTCGCTATAAAGGCAAATTGCAAAATATTATGCCACATGAGAACTTGGAACTAATATTAGCAACAAAACAATCAACTCTTGTTGACCGTTTGCTTCTGGCATTCCCTGCACACAGCGCCCGTGATCGTTCTCACACGAGCTCCAGGGGCCAGCAGACCAGAGGTGTTAGAGGGGCAGAAATCAGAAGTGGCGTTGGCCAGAGGGGTTTTCTGACCAGGTTGTGGAGTGATTTTTCTATGACCGCAGACAGGACAGGTACTGCAGCATCAATTCAAAGTGACAGGAGACAACATTTGTCCAGTATGGTTACAAACTATTTTTCATCCCTTATCGACGTTCTCCCTCAACCGTCATTCCCATTTGATTACTGGGCATCCAAATTAGACACCTGGCCAGAATTGGCAGAATATGCATTGCAGGAGCTTGCTTGCTCGGCAGCTAGTGTCCTATCAGAAAGAGTATTCAGTGCTGCAGGTTCAATACTAACAGAAAAAAGGACTCGTCTGGCTACCCAAAATGTAGATGATCTAACCTTCATTAAAATGAACCACAACTGGATTTCAAAATCTTTTGCCCCACCCTGCCCGGCTGACACCTAGCTTTCCTATGAAAAGGTCTTGCCTGTGGACTATTCTGAATGACTTTTCCAATCTCGTAATTTTCTTCACCTGATTGTCCAGCATACGACATGTTTCCACCTCACGAAATGGCCAAACTCCCCACACGGGGTCGTGCTATCGCCACTTTGCGCTTGGACCCTTGAGAGTGCTGTTTGTCTGAAGAGGTGGGTGTGGCCGCTTTTGGTCGACGGCACTGCCACTGGGTCCCTCATAGTACAATAAAGTGTCTCTGGCGGTGGTGGTGCGCACCCAACGTCAGACTCACCGTTGTAATATGAGGGGCCCTGTGCCTGTACCGCCGGCCACAAGCCAGTTCCCCCCCCCCCCAGCTCAAACAGTGCTCTACCACTAGCAAAATTATCTCTCACAGCTTCACCAATGTGTAGTCTAGGCGCTGACATCCTTCAATGCCTGGCACTGACAATACCATTGTTTTGACATTTTTGTTATGTTAGGCCTTCGAAGCCTGTCTGCGGTCACTCCTTCCACTAGGCCTCCACTGACCACACCACTGCTGCCCGTGTAACCCTGGAACCAATTTAAAATTGCCTACAGCCATGTGTTATTATTTTAGGCCTTCGATGCCTGTCTGCGGTCACTCCTTCCACTAGGCCTCCACTGACCACACCACTGCTGCCCGTGTACCCCTGGAACCAATTTAAAATTGCCTACAGCCAGCCCAATTTTTTTATTTTAGGCCTTCGATGCCTGTCTGCGGTCCATTCTTTCAACTACTACTACACTGACCAGGGCACTGCTGCCCAAGTACCCCTGGAACCAATTTAAAATTGCCTACAGCCATGTGTTAATATTTTAGGCCTTCGATGCCTGTCTGTGGTCACTCCTTCCACTAGGCCTCCACTGACCACACCACTGCTGCCCGTGTACCCCTGGAACCAATTTAAAATTGCCTACAGCCATGTGTGATTATTTTAGGCCTTCGATGCCTGTCTGCGGTCACTCCTTCCACTAGGCCTCCACTGACCACACCACTGCTGCCCGTGTAACCCTGGAACCAATTTAAAATTGCCTACAGCCATGTGTTATTATTTTAGGCCTTCGATGCCTGTCTGCGGTCACTCCTTCCACTAGGCCTCCACTGACCACACCACTGCTGCCCGTGTACCCCTGGAACCAATTTAAAATTGCCTACAGCCAGCCCAATTTTTTTATTTTAGGCCTTCGATGCCTGTCTGCGGTCCATTCTTTCAACTACTACTACACTGACCAGGGCACTGCTGCCCAAGTACCCCTGGAACCAATTTAAAATTGCCTACAGCCATGTGTTAATATTTTAGGCCTTCGATGCCTGTCTGCGGTCACTCCTTCCACTAGGCCTCCACTGACCACACCACTGCTGCCCGTGTACCCCTGGAACCAATTTAAAATTGCCTACAGCCATGTGTGATTATTTTAGGCCTTCGATGCCTGTCTGCGGCCACTCCTTCCACTAGGCCTCCACTGACCACACCACTGCTGCCCGTGTAACCCTGGAACCAATTTAAAATTGCCTACAGCCATGTGTTATTATTTTAGGCCTTCGATGCCTGTCTGCGGTCACTCCTTCCACTAGGCCTCCACTGACCACACCACTGCTGCCCGTGTACCCCTGGAACCAATTTAAAATTGCCTACAGCCAGCCCAATTTTTTTATTTTAGGCCTTCGATGCCTGTCTGCGGTCCATTCTTTCAACTACTACTACACTGACCAGGGCACTGCTGCCCAAGTACCCCTGGAACCAATTTAAAATTGCCTACAGCCATGTGTTAATATTTTAGGCCTTCGATGCCTGTCTGTGGTCACTCCTTCCACTAGGCCTCCACTGACCACACCACTGCTGCCCGTGTACCCCTGGAACCAATTTAAAATTGCCTACAGCCATGTGTGATTATTTTAGGCCTTCGATGCCTGTCTGCGGTCACTCCTTCCACTAGGCCTCCAATGACCTGTCTACTGCGGCCCGTGTACCCCTTGAACCAACCTAATAAAATATTTAAAAAATTAATTTGATTATAAAAAATAAGATCGTGTTGAGATCTCAAATGCAGACATTTTAACAATCAAAACAAACACACAACAAATATCTGGAACTGTACTACAAAGGTCCAACAGCTACAATTTCTTTCTCCTGCAAGAAGTTAACTGAAAGTTTTTTGGAGTTGTTAACACAGATATGGCATCCACCGAGTGTTGTCCTGTCGCGTCTCCTTTAAATTATTTCCAATAAGATGTTAAACTATTAATTTAATAAAATCAATAATTAAAAAAATAATTGAGTAAGTCAAAAGCACATTGCAAATAAATATTAATTACAAATCAAGAAGCATGGCGCGTCCGAGGGTGAGTAGATACCGAATAAGAATATAATCACCCTCGGGCGCGCAATGCTTATTTACAACAGCCTTCCTTCCTAAGAATCAGCCCTTCCGTGGTGTAGAGAGAGGTTGTTGTTACACTCCAAGGTGTTCCCCAGGTTGCCTTTCCTGAGCTTCGATCTTCCGGCTCTCGTTTAGTAGCTGTTGGAAACTACGCTGCATTAGGCCTACTAATTGTGTATGGGTGAAACAGTGGCGCATCTGCGGTCCCTCCTTCCACTAGGCCTCCACTGACCTGTCTACTGCGGCCCGTGTACCCCTTGAACCAACCTAATAAAATATTTAAAAAATTAATTTGATTATAAAAAATAAGATCGTGTTGAGATCTCAAATGCAGACATTTTAACAATCAAAACAAACACACAACAAATATCTGGAACTGTACTACAAAGGTCCAACAGCTACAATTTCTTTCTCCTGCAAGAAGTTAACTGAAAGTTTTTTGGAGTTGTTAACACAGATATGGCATCCACCGAGTGTTGTCCTGTCGCGTCTCCTTTAAATTATTTCCAATAAGATGTTAAACTATTAATTTAATAAAATCAATAATTAAAAAAATAATTGAGTAAGTCAAAAGCACATTGCAAATAAACATTAATTACAAATCAAGAAGCATGGCGCGTCCGAGGGTGAGTAGATACCGAATAAGAATATAATCACCCTCGGACGCGCAATGCTTATTTACAACAGCCTTCCTTCCTAAGAATCAGCCCTTCCGTGGTGTAGAGAGAGGTTGTTGTTACACTCCAAGGTGTTCCCCAGGTTGCCTTTCCTGAGCTTCGATCTTCATGCTCTCGTTTAGTAGGTGTCGGAAAGTAGGCTGCATTAGGCCTAAAAAATGGGGAATGGGGTGGAGAGAGATGGTGTGTTACACTCCAAGGTGTTCTCCAGGTTTCCTCGCCATTGCTTCGATCTTCCGACTCTCGTTTAGTAGTTGTAGAAAACTACACTGCATTAGGCCTACAAAATGGGTATCGGGTGGAGAGAGATGGTGTGTTACACTCCAAGGTGTTCCCCAGGTTTCCTTGCCATTGCTTCGGTCTTCCGACTCTCGTTTAGTAGTTGTAGAAAAGTACACAGCATTAGGCCTACAAAATGGGTATGGGGTGGAGAGAGATGGTGTGTTACACTCCAAGGTGTTCCCCAGGTTGCCTTTCCTGAGCTTCTATCTTCAGGCTCTCATTAAATTGTGGTTAAATGGAACAACTGCATTTGGCGTACTAGTTGGTTTGGGGCCTACTATCGGTGTCTGCCACTCCTTGCTGTTCTCCTGGTTTCCTGTCCTGAAATTCCATTTTCAGCCTCTCGTTAAGTAGTTGTTAATGTTAGACTGCATTTGGCCTACTAGTTGGGTTGGGGCCTACTATCGGTGTCTGCCACTCCTTGCTGTTCTCCTCCACTGAACAAAGCTGTGCCGCCTGTTTACTACGGTTGCCAATTTTGAACTGCATTTCGACTACTTACTGATTTGGCCCTACTCTCTGTGTCAGCCTCTCATTCCAGTTGTCCTCCACTGCAATGCCCCCTGGTTATTCCTGTGTTACCAATTTTGAACTGCATTTAGCCCACTTTATTCTTTGGGCCTATATCTGTGTTTCCACTTCATCGTGCCCATTGCCCAGCCAGTGATAGATGAGTCTGCTGGTACATTGACCCATAACGCAACATTCCCCGTGCACGCTACACAACAACATTGTGACCCTGCTGAAAGTCAGGTTGCTCTTCCCGCATACCATACCACCTTACACGGGGACAAAGAGGAAGGTGCAGATGAAAGTGCAGGTTCCTTCATCAGGTGGGGGGAGGAATACTAGTTGGCGACGTCACTGGCACAGGGCCTCTCATAGTACGCAAAAGTGTTGCTGCCGGTGGGAGGCGCCCCCGCCGTGCAAACACACCGCTGTACTTTGAGGGGCCCTGTGCCAGTGCCAATGCCAACGAGTGGGCCCCCCCTGCTTGCTCAGGATCACAGCACTTGCAAAGTTGAAATACTTACCTCTCCCTGCTCCACTGCCGTGACGTGGTCCAGATTTACTGGGCCCACTAATTACTTGAACCAGCCCTACCCCCCACAACTTTAGCCAAATGACCCCCAATTTCAAATGCCTTCCAATTATTTTAAGGTAAATTACGCTTGACAAGCTTCATTAAGAAGAATGGATGGTTTTGACATTAAAATGGGCACTCTAGGTGTTTTCCTGGCCCCCACTCACTGCCGACTATGCTGCCCCATTGACTTGCATTGGGTTTCGTGTTTCGGTCGATCCCGACTTTACGTCATAATCGGCCGATTTCACTCGACCCGACTTTGGACATAGTCGGGTTTCGCAAAACCCGGCTCGACTCTAAAAAGGTCAAGGTCGCTCAACTCTACTCGTGGGTGTATGCCATCCGGACCCGGAGATTTATCTATTTTAATCTTATTTAGCCGGTTTCGCACCTCTTCTTGGGTTAGATTGGTGACCCTTAATATAGGGTTTTCATTGTTTCTTGGGATTTCACCTAGCATTTCATTTTCCACCGTGAATACCGTGGAGAAGAAGGTGTTTAATACGTTAGCTTTTTCCTCGTCATCTACAACCATTCTTTCCTCACTATTTTTTAAGGGGCCTACATTTTCAGTTTTTATTCTTTTACTATTGATATAGTTGAAGAACAGTTTGGGATTAGTTTTACTCTCCTTAGCAATGTGCTAAGTATCTTGGATACTCTGTACTCTTGCAGCAAGTTGATCCACACGGGAAACCAAACCCTGAACATCCATGCCAGCGCCAAAATCCTGAACCACCCAGAAGAAAAAAAAGACAAAACAGAGTGCAAAAAAAAAAATGGCTCAGAATTTCTTTTTCCTTCTTTTGAGATGCATTTAATTCATTTTTGGCCACTTGTACTGTTATGAACTGGTGGTTTAGGAGCAACATGGGACAAGCTCTGAAGGAGGTGGTACCTGTACTGACCGCAGTTCCTAAGCTCAACACCACACTAGAAGCAGCCGTGGGATGTTCCTGTCACTCCCTAGACACCTCGTCACAGCCTGAGAATTAACTACCCCTAAAGATAGAAACAGGAAAGCTATCTTGCCTCAGAGAAAATCCCCAAAGAATAGATAGCCCCCCACAAATAATGACTGTGAGTGGAGAGGGAAAAGACATACGTAGAATGAAACCAGGATGTAGCATAGGAGGCCAGTCTAGCTAGATAGATAGGACAGGACGGAATACTGTGCAGTCAGTATTAAAAACTAGAAAAATCCACCAAAGAGTTTACAAAAATCTCCACACCTGACTAAAGGTGTGGAGGGTAAATCTGCTTCCCAGAGCTTCCAGCTTAACTGAATTAATCCATACTGACAAGCTGGACAAAAACATAGAATGTACCGAACAATGAAGTCCACAACATGTGGACAGAAAAGAGCAAAGCAAGGACTTATCTTTGCTGAACTGGTCAGGATATCAGGGAAATCCAAGCAGAGATGTGAATCCAACCAGGAGCCATTGACAAGTGGCACAAGCTGAAGAGAAGAGCCAGGCTAAATAGCCGAGCAGAATAGACAATAAGTGGAAGCAGCTGCTGACTGCTAAATCCAAGGAGGAGCCATTCCACTTAGAACCACCGGAGGGAGCCCAAGTGCAGAACTCACAAAAGTGCTACTTACAACCACCGGAGGGAGCCTAAGAGCGGAATTCACAACACCCTACGTCACGGGTCGGGGTGACTTTAGGCCAACAGACGGCTATCACATGTGCACAGGGGCTTATCTTAGTTATCCCTCCACTGCTACAATGTGATGAAACAACACACACAAGGCTATTGACCTCTTAGTTTACAGCAGGGGCTTATTCTAGGTATCCCACTGCTCTTCAATATACCATGAACTACAGGGATTTATGTATATCCCGCTTACAGTTCCACTTAAGACTTGCAGCTCTCTGGCGCCCCCTTACTCTCAGGTCAGATGAGGTACTGCACCTGGGGTAATTAGTCGCCAGAAAGGCTGCCTGCTATGTACTGGCTATTGGGTTTTTTCCCCTGTAAAAAATGCCTGGCCTGCAAGAACATGGATAAGGCCCAGGAATTTAAGGATATACAGGGTAAAACCATTCGGATCACCCACAACATCACGTGTGGTACTGATCACGTGATCTATCATGCTACGTGTCCTTGCAGACTTGTATATATAGGTATGACCTCTAGGCAATTGAAGATACGGACTCGGGAGCATGTCCGCGACATAACCAATGCATGGGAGGCTAGTGACCTAATGTCTTTAAAACCAATACCACGTCACTTTAAATTGACCCACGATTGTGACTCCAGCCTACTGAGGGTGATTGTCATCGATAGGATCCTGAAGGACTCAAGAGGTGGTGACATGAGAACCAAATTGGCTCAACTTGAGACCAAGTGGATCACAAGGTTGGGCACACTTCAACCCAAGGGCCTGAATGAAGTAATGAGTTTTGCTCCCTTCCTTTAACACTCTTTTAACAATATCTGGGACGTTTGTGTCTTTTTAGAATATACGAATATTTTATATATGTAATGTCTTTGTATTTATAATTGGTTTCTTTTTCCCTATGTATATCCCTCTTTGTGTATACTTTTATGCTCTTTACTAACGATGTGTTGTCTTTTTTCATTGTAGTTATAATAATCTACATTTACCTTACCCAGCAGCTGCGTATCCACTTTCCACTTCTGATGTCGCCTATCCAGGTCTAGGATCTAAGAAGAAGATATGAAACACTTCACTTATATATTCTATTATATTTTTTTATATTTTTATATTAATATTTTTCTATATATATATGTTTGGCATTTACTGTATGTGTATGCATGTGTCTATGTACATATATATACGTATGTATACACGTATGTGCGTGTTTTTGCACATTATGTATTTTTGTCGGTACTTCGATCACACAGGTACTATATTTATAAGGCGCGCTTTATACACACCTATCTTAGCACACCCCCACACAGTGCGCTACATTTTTACTGTCACGTTTTTTTGTATGTGCATTCTCTCTATGCATGCACATTAGCATGTTATCACCTGGTGCCCATGTGGCCCTGATTTTTATTATATTTCTTTATTTTTATATAGTCCACATGTTTATCCCATCCCCGCAGCCCCATGAGTTACCTTAGACCGGACATCTTTGTTCTACCTTCATCATCTATGGTACCCAGCTCCTGGCCCTTCCCACTCCTTTCTTTACTCTAGCTCCTCCCACTCCTTAGCTTCTCATACTTACGTGTAGCTTTGTGTCGGTGCTTTCTAAGTGCCGCGTAGTGCGCTTGCGCCCATCAGCCACTACGGGTTGCCGTGACAACGCGTCCCAGAGCGTCATCTTGATCCCCACCTCTGTGACGCGTCGAAGCAGGGAGGGACCTGATGACGTGGGACGCCGGCCCCACCGCTTCCTGTTCTGTGCCGGATGGACGCCAGCGCCATGACAACCGCCGCACTTATAAACCCGCATTTCGTCCCTTGTACTACCACGACCCCCTGGAAGAAGCTACGCTGCGAAACGCGCGTCGGGGTTTCCCTGTCCCACGGCAGATTCGTCCATCAGCAGGTATGAGCACAGCGCTAACACTCTATCAGTGACCTTTCTATATAGCCTTTGTATAGGCACACTTGGGCATTCACCATATCAGCATTATGCACTGACACTTTACTTGATGGCATTGCCTCACAGCCTTATACTATCTAGCTACCATTCATAGATACCAGCATATGGCCTTATATACCCGCAGTCTTTAGTAGGTTCACGTACCACTCTTTGACTTCCATATATTGGTCTGTTACTTTATTTGTTGGCATAGTTTTATAGCACCATTTGGCAATTTTTTATAAGTATTAGTATATTGCCTTATACACTAGTAGCCTTTAGTAGGCACATTCTATACTCCTTTATTCTCATATATCATCTTGAGATTTCTCTAAATATATTATTTGCTGAGATTCATGGAGAAAGACAAATTCTTTTTTACTGGTTACAGCTACGCCTCAATTTTGGTCATTTTTTCTCTGCAATCCAGAGCCTGCTGTTGCATGTACATTTAGACACTAGTCTATTACTATTATATTTGTATGTATATATAGTGTCATATTTTATGGACTGCCTTGGGTCCACTTTGCCGTGTTTTCATCCCCTTTTTGTATGTATTATTCGTATTTTTGTCTTTTAAAAATTGTTAAATAAAAATTCTTTTATATTTTATTTCTGGTATGTTACTTCCCTCTTCGTTTGGGTATATGTTATTTTGGAGGTACGCCTTGTACATTAGTTGGTCTATAAATTTGGGTATACTATTGGGCATGCTGCAGCGACGCGATATAACTAATCCCACTCAGGCAGGAACAATAATTATCAATGCCACCGTCGCTACAACGACTCCCAAAGGCCGGCACACGGTATCGCTGCCACCAGCTCCGGTTAAACGGGTCCGAAGCTAACCCAAAAACAGTAGCGTAATTCCCTTCAGGAGTCTTAGGGTACGTTTTAGAACAGGAAGAACGAACTAGTATTAAATAATATACCCCATCAAAAGTTTCAGGCAGTGTTTATAAACGGTTATATAAAGATGTTACAATATGAGACAATTGAAATATGTACAAGATAATTATAAAATAAACAGGGATTAAATAAGAAAAGTTACAACTCACATGTTCAGTTCATATCAGTTCAGGCAACAACCATGCTGGTGGGCGGAGCTCCCAAAAGTCCCAATGCATGAGGTACAGCTCTTCAGATCAGACTCACATGTTCTTCCAACAGCAGACTCACTGCTGGGATCTGGCCAACAAACTTATAGCTCAGCTTGGTGACATCACCAAAAGGGCTGGCTATCCCAGACCCTCCTACCCTTTCAGTCTAACTAAATGTAAGTTAAATTTGTCTAAGACTTGTAACTCCGCTACCGAACATGTCATAGTCATAACAAACCCAGGATTCATCTCGTATTAACATTGGCATTCTAGCGAGATCAAATATGTCATATGTGTGATGCGTCATTACAGAGAAATCCCTATTTTTTTACCTGATGGAGTTAGAAGCTCATGTTTAGAGTGGCGGATAGTTCCGCCGAGGGACGTAAAGAATATATATTTTTCCTATTTCTAGCTTAAATCGTTTGCCTAATATCTTACAATAGCAGAACAAAGACTCTCATGGATTTCTGGAAACTTCTAAACAGTTCTCTGCTAGAGGGAGATTTGAGCCTAGTCGTAAATTCCTTTGCTCTCAGAGCTAGAGGCAATAAAATCTCTCTTCCCGCATACATTCCAACACAAAGAGACAAAGAGAGCCACAGAGAGAAGGGGGTTTTAGCCCACCCCATGAGCTGAAGAGCAACTAAACTTATATGATATTTCATACAATATCGTGACACCTCCCCCTTTTGGTGTGTGCTACGGAGGCAGAACCCCTTGGTATGCCTCCATGCGCACCTCAGTAGGTTCACCCTGGCGGGACAGTCCATCTGCATTGCCATGCTCCCTGCCCGTTTTGTGTTCAATGGTGAAGTCAAACTGCTGAAGGGTAAGGCTCCAGCGTAGCAACCTTCTCTTGGTTCCGCACATGGTGTTTAGCCAGTGCAGAGGGTGGTGGTCGGTCAACACAGTGAAGGCACGGCCGTACAAGAAGGGCTGCAAGCGTTGCAGGGCCCAGACTATGGCCAGGCACTCCTTCTCCACAGTGGAGTAGGCGACTTCCCTCTGCAGAAGTTTCCAGCTCAGGTATAACACAGGGTGCTCCTGGTCCTCCGAGTCAACCTGGCTGAGCACAGCACCAAGGCCAAACTCGCTGTCGTCAGTCTGTACCAAGAACTGCTGTCGACTACTTTCAACACAGGGGCGTTGCACAGTGCTGTTTTCAACGCCTGGAAGGCCCCCTCACAACCGTCGGTCCAGTTGACGAGGTGGGGTAGCTTCCTCCTGGTGAGGTCCGTCAAAAGGTTTTGTGTTATGAAAGGCAATTCAGTACTACAATGGTCATAGCGGTCAGAGCACATACAGTGATCTGACAATAACCCAAAATCATAGAACGAACTCTGAGACGTGGGAACTCTGCAGACCGCAATCCCTAATCCTATCCAAACAACACTAGAGGCAGCCGTGGATTGCGCCTAACTCTACCTATGCAACTCGGCACAGCCTGAGAAACTAACTAGCCTGAGGATAGAAAATAAGCCTACCTTGCCTCAGAGAAATACCCCAAAGGAAAAGGCAGCCCCCCACATATAATGACTGTGAGTTAAGATGAAAAGACAAACGTAGAGATGAAATAGATTCAGCAAAGTGAGGCCCGACTTTCTTAACAGATCGAGGATAGAAAAGGTAACTTTGCGGTCTACACAAAACCCTAAAGAAAACCACGCAAAGGGGGCAAAAAGACCCTCAGTACCGAACTAACGGCACGGAGGTACACCCTTTGCGTCCCAGAGCTTCCAGCAACAAATTAGACAAGTTGGACAGAAAAAATAGCAAACAAATAGCAAAGAAGAACTTAGCTATGCAGAGCAGCAGGCCACAGGAATGATCCAGGGAAAAGCAAGTCCAACACTGGAACATTGACAGGAAGCCAGGATCAAAGCATTAGGTGGAGTTAAGTAGAGAAGCACCTAACGACCTCACCAGATCACCTGAGGGAGGAAACTCAGAAGCCGCAGTACCACTTCCCTCCACCAACAGAAGCTCACAGAGAGAATCAGCCGAAGTACCACTTGTGACCACAGGAGGGAGCTCTGCCACAGAATTCACAACAGTACCCCACCCCTTGAGGAGGGGTCACCGAACCCTCACCAGAGCCCCCAGGCCGACCAGGATGAGCCACATGAAAGGCACGAACAAGATCGGGAGCATGGACATCAGAGGCAAAAACCCAGGAATTATCTTCCTGAGCATAACCCTTCCATTTAACCAGATACTGGAGTTTCCGTCTAGAAACACGAGAATCCAAAATCTTCTCCACAATATACTCCAATTCCCCCTCCACCAAAACCGGGGCAGGAGGATCAACAGATGGAACCATAGGTGCCACGTATCTCCGCAACAATGACCTATGGAATACGTTATGTATGGAAAAAGAATCTGGAAGGGTCAGACGAAAAGACACAGGATTAAGAACCTCAGAAATCCTATACGGACCAATGAAACGAGGTTTAAACTTAGGAGAGGAAACCTTCATAGGAATATGACGAGAAGATAACCAAACCAGATCCCCAACACGAAGTCGGGGACCCACACGGCGTCTGCGATTAGCGAAACGTTGAGCCTTCTCCTGGGACAAGGTTAAATTGTCCACTACATGAGTCCAAATCTGCTGCAACCTGTCCACCACAGTATCCACACCAGGACAGTCCGAAGACTAAACCTGTCCTGAAGAGAAACGAGGATGGAACCCAGAATTGCAGAAAAATGGCGAAACCAAGGTAGCCGAGCTGGCCCGATTATTAAGGGCGAACTCAGCCAAAGGCAAAAAGGACACCCAGTCATCCTGATCGGCAGAAACAAAGCATCTCAGATATGTTTCCAAGGTCTGATTGGTTCGTTCGGTCTGGCCATTAGTCTGAGGATGGAAAGCCGAGGAAAAAGACAAGTCAATGCCCATCCTACCACAAAAGGCTCGCCAAAACCTTGAAACAAACTGGGAACCTCTGTCAGAAACGATATTCTCTGGAATGCCATGTAAACGAACCACATGCTGGAAGAACAATGGCACCAAATCAGAGGAGGAAGGCAATTTAGACAAGGGTACCAGATGGACCATCTTAGAAAAGCGATCACAGACCACCCAAATGACTGACATCTTTTGAGAAACGGGAAGATCAGAAATAAAATCCATAGAGATATGTGTCCAAGGCCTCT
This sequence comes from Ranitomeya imitator, assembly GCF_032444005.1. Lineage (NCBI taxonomy): Eukaryota > Metazoa > Chordata > Amphibia > Anura > Dendrobatidae > Ranitomeya > Ranitomeya imitator. The sequence continues at coordinate 845,489,169 of NC_091284.1, read as the reverse complement.
TCGGGACCGGCAAGGGCAAAAGCAACCCACTGGCACAAGAACAGCAGGGCTTAGCCCGAGCACAAATCCCACAGGACTGCACAAAAACACGCACATCCCGCGACAGAGACGGCCACCAAAAGGATCTAGCCACCAACTCTCTGGTACCAAAGATTCCAGGATGACCAGCCAACACCGAACAATGAACCTCAGAGATAACTTTATTGGTCCACCTATCAGGGACAAACAGTCTCTCCGCTGGACAACGATCAGGTTTATTAGCCTGAAATTTTTGCAGCACCCGCCGCAAATCAGGGGAGATGGCAGACACAATTACTCCTTCCTTGAGGATACCCGCCGGCTCAGACAAACCCGGAGAGTCGGGCACAAAACTCCTAGACAGAGCATCCGCCTTCACATTTTTAGAGCCCGGAAGGTACGAAATCACAAAGTCAAAACGGGCAAAAACCAGCGACCAACGAGCCTGTCTAGGATTCAACCGCTTAGCAGACTCAAGATAAGTCAAGTTCTTATGATCAGTCAATACCACCACGCGATGCTTAGCTCCTTCAAGCCAATGACGCCACTCCTCGAATGCCCACTTCATGGCCAGCAACTCTCGGTTGCCCACATCATAATTTCGCTCAGCAGGCGAAAACTTCCTGGAAAAAAAGGCGCATGGTTTCATCACTGAGCAATCAGAACCTCTCTGCGACAAAACAGCCCCTGCTCCAATCTCAGAAGCATCAACCTCGACTTGGAACGGAAGAGAAACATCTGGTTGACACAACACAGGGGCAGAAGAAAAACGACGCTTCAACTCTTGAAAAGCTTCCACAGCAGCAGAAGACCAATTGACCACATCAGCACCCTTCTTGGTCAAATCGGTCAATGGTTTGGCAATACTAGAAAAATTGCAGATGAAGCGACGATAAAAATTAGCAAAGCCCATGAACTTTTGCAGACTTTTCAGAGATGTCGGCTGAGTCCAATCATGGATGGCTTGGACCTTAACAGGATCCATCTCGATAGTAGAAGGGGAAAAGATGAACCCCAAAAATGAAACCTTCTGCACACCAAAGAGACACTTCGATCCCTTCACAAACAAAGAATTAGCACGCAGGACCTGAAAAACTGTTCTGACCTGCTTCACATGAGACTCCCAATCATCCGAGAAGATCAAAATGTCATCCAAGTACACAATCAGGAATTTATCCAGGTACTCTCGGAAGATGTCATGCATAAAGGACTAAAAACACTGATGGAGCATTGGCAAGTCCGAATGGCATCACTAGATACTCAAAATGACCCTCGGGCGTATTAAATGCAGTTTTCCATTCATCTCCTCGCCTGATTCGCACCAGATTATACGCACCACGAAGATCTATCTTGGTGAACCAACTAGCCCCCTTAATCCGAGCAAACAAATCAGATAACAATGGCAAGGGGTACTGAAATTTAACCGTGATCTTATTTAGAAGGCGGTAATCTATACAAGGTCTCAGCGAACCATCCTTCTTTGCTACAAAAAAGAACCCTGCTCCTAATGGTGACGATGACTGGCGAATATGCCCCTTCTCCAGGGATTCCTTCACATAACTGCGCATAGCGGCGTGCTCAGGCACGGATAAATTAAACAGTCGACCTTTTGGGAATTTACTACCAGGAATCAAATTGATAGCACAATCACAATCCCTATGCGGAGGTAGGGCATCGGACTTGGGCTCATCAAATACATCCCGGTAATCAGACAAGAACTCTGGAACCTCAGAAGGGGTGGATGACGAAATTGACAGAAATGGAACATCACCATGTACCCCCTGACAACCCCAGCTGGACACCGACATGGATTTCCAATCTAATACTGGATTATGGGCTTGTAGCCATGGCAACCCCAACACGACCACATCATGCAGATTATGCAACACCAGAAAGCGAATAACCTCCTGATGTGCAGGAGCCATGCACATGGTCAGCTGGGTCCAGTATTGAGGCTTATTCTTGGCCAAAGGCGTGGCATCAATTCCTCTCAATGGAATAGGACACTGCAAGGGCTCCAAGAAAAACCCACAATGCTTAGCAAATTCCAAGTCCATCAAATTCAGAGCAGCGCCTGAATCCACAAATGCCATGACAGAATACGATGACAAAGAGCAGATCAAGATAACGGACAGAAGAAATTTTGACTGTACCGTACCAATGGTGGCAGACCTAGCGAACCGCTTAGTGCGCTTAGGACAATCAGAGATAGCATGAGTGGAATCACCACAGTAGAAACACAGCCCATTCAGACGTCTGTGTTCTTGCCGTTCAACTCTGGTCAAAGTCCTATCGCACTGCATAGGCTCAGGTTTAATCTCAGGTAATACCGCCAAATGGTACACAGATTTACGCTCAAGCAAGCGTCGACCGATCTGAATGGCCAAAGACATAGATTCATTCAAACCAGCAGGCATAGGAAATCCCACCATGACATCCTTAAGGGCTTCAGAGAGACCCTTTCTGAACATAGCTGCCAGCGCAGATTCATTCCATTGAGTGAGCACGGACCACTTTCTAAATTTCTGACAATATACCTCTATCTCATCCTGACCCTGACAAAGAGCCAGCAAATTTTTCTCTGCCTGATCCACTGAATTAGGTTCATCGTACAGCAATCCGAGCGCCAGGAAAAACGCATCGATATTACTCAATGCAGGATCTCCTGGCGCAAGAGAAAATGCCCAGTCCTGAGGGTCGCCGCGCAAAAAAGAAATAACAATCAAAACCTGTTGAACTGGATCACCAGAGGAGCGAGGTTTCAAGGCCAGAAATAATTTACAATTATTTTTGAAACTCAGAAACTTAGTTCTATCTCCAAAAAACAAATCAGGAATAGGAATTCTTGGTTCCAACATAGCTTTCTGATCAATAGTGTCTTGAATCTTTTGTACTCTTGCCGAGAGCTGATCCACAAATGAAGACAGACTTCTAATGTCCATCGCTACACCTGTGTACTGAACCACCCAAATATCTAGGGAAAAAAAAAGGCAAAACACCGTGCAAAGAAAAAAAAATGGTCTCAGAACTTCTTTTTTCCCTCTATTGAGAATCATTAGTACTTTTGGCTTCCTGTACTGTTATGAAAGGCAATTCAGTACTACAATGGACATAGCGGTCAGAGCACATACAGTGATCTGACAATAACCCCAAATCATAGAACGAGCTCTGAGACGTGGGAACTCTGCAGACCGCAATCCCTAATCCTCTCCAAACAACACTAGAGGCAGCCGTGGATTGCGCCTAACTCTGCCTATGCAACTCGGCACAGCCTGAGAAACTAACTAGCCTGAAGATAGAAAATAAGCCTACCTTGCCTCAGAGAAATACCCCAAAGGAAAAGGCAGCCCCCCACATATAATGACTGTGAGTTAAGATGAAAAGACAAACGTAGAGATGAAATAGATTCAGCAAAGTGAGGCCCAACTTTCTTAACAGATCGAGGATAGAAAAGGTAACTTTGCGGTCTACACAAAACCCTAAAGAACACCACGCAAAGGGGGCAAAAAGACCCTCCGTACCGAACTAACTGCACGGAGGTACACCCTTTGCGTCCCAGAGCTTCCAGCAACAAAATAGACAAGCTGGACAGAAAAAATAGCAAACAAATAGCAAAGAAGAACTTAGCTATGCAGAGCAGCAGGCCACAGTAATGATCCAGGGAAAAGCAAGTCCAACACTGGAACATTGACAGGAAGCCAGGATCAAAGCATTAGGTGGAGTTAAGTAGAGAAGCACCTAACGACCTCACCAGATCACCTGAGGGAGGAAACTCAGAAGCCGCAGTACCACTTCCCTCCACCAACAGAAGCTCACAGAGAGAATCAGCCGAAGTACCACTTGTGACCACAGGAGGGAGCTCTGCCACAGAATTCACAACAGTTTTGCCAGGCTACTATAGTGCTGTGCGAAGCGCCTATAGTACCCTGCAGTGCCCAGGAAGGACATCACCTGTTTCTTGGTCCTGGGGGTGGGCCAGTTCACGATCGCTCCCACTTTCTCAGGCTCTGGCTTTAGGGTGCCCCCGCCTACCTGGTGCCCCAGGTAGTGGACCTCACTCATGCCCATTTGGCACTTTCCGGGCTTGATAGTCAGTCCGGATCGGTGAATTCGCCTGAGCACCTCCTTGAGATGTGCTCCCACTTTCTCAGGCTCTGGCTTTAGGGTGCCCCCGCCTACCTGGTGCCCCAGGTAGTGGACCTCACTCATGCCCATTTGGCACTTTCCGGGCTTGATAGTCAGTCCGGATCGGTGAATTCGCCTGAGCACCTCCTTGAGATGCTGCAGTTGTTCATCCCAGGAGGAACTGAAGATGGCAATGTCATCCAAGTACGCCACCGCGTACTTCTCCAGTCCCTGAAGCAGGAGGTTGACCATCCGCTGGAAAGTGGCAGGGGCATTCTTCATGGCGAAGGGCATGACTGTGGACTCGTACAGTCCGAAAGGCGTGATAAAGGCGGACATCTCCTGCGCCTCGGGGCTCAGGGGAATCTGCCAGTATCCTCGACTCAAATCCATTATGGTCAGGTAGTTTGCGCCAGCTAAACTCTCAAGCAGCTCCTCGATGCGCGGCATTGGGTGCGCATCAGAGGCTGTGATGGTGTTGAGCCCCCTTTTGTCCACGCAGAACCGGGTGGTCCGATCCTTCTTTAGCACGAGAACTACAAGTGAGGCCCACACACTCTTTGACTGTCGAATCACCCCCAGCTGTAACATCTCATCGATCTCCTGGCGCATAACCTGCTGCACCTGGTCAGAGATTAAACAGGGTGTTCGCCGTAGTGAGGTGTAAGAGGGTGAACTGTAGTCCCACTGAGAGGGCACTAGGACCCTGTGGTTTCTGCCTGTTGCAGCAGAGGACAGACCTCCCAGAGACAATGTGTGCTGCGGGGTGGGGTCTAGTGTCTCGAGTGTAAAGTGAAAGTAGGAAGTGAGAGCTGAGAAAAAAAAGGCGGGAAGAAAAGGAGAGGCTGCTGTGAGATCTTAAAAAAATACTGTGTGGATTTACTGCAAGTGTTTTTGGAGGAAAAGAAGCTTTTGAGAGACTTTTTGTTGCTAACGTTCCCCTGGAGAAGAGCTAACCTTTTGTTTAACTCTGTGAGAGACTTGTGTTGCTAACGTTTCCTGGAGAGGAGCTAACCCTTTATCTAAGAAAAGACGGAGACTTTGCTAAGAACCCAGTACGAATTTGGAAGTCTGTGGATTCCCTGTGCATTGAGTGGAGGAACAAGTCTGGACAGACTGCTGATACAGAGACGGACGGATTGTCGTGGAACCATTCCTAGGAGCTACAGAAGCAGAGACTACATCGTGAGACCACTAACTAAGTCCTCGGCGTTTGGGCTCGGCATCGGCCGACAAGACAAGAGGAGCTTGCTGTAACTTATTGGCGCTGAAGATATGGACTGGCTACAGCCTGTGCGGATTCCTGCCTGAGAGGAAATCTATCTCAGGATACGGTACCATAGTTATAGATACCCGGGTATCTCTGCTCAGAGTGTTAAGTTGTTACTTTAGAGGTGTATCTTATATTAGAGTTGTGTAAGTTATACTCAATGTGCCATTCCAGGGGCTCCCTTAATAACACTACATTCAATTTACACTTGTTCCTGTTTTTAGTTGTCTGTTAGGTAAATTTCTTACTAGTCTGTTGTAGTACACAGTTCTCAGGAGACCTTTGAGTGGCACAGTGATTTCAGCTGCTGCTGAATTAGTGTATCTTTGGGGTGCATCTGCCTTAATATTCTCCATATTACCTTGATTATTTTGCCTTTGAGTAAATACCGTTGGAGATTTCTGCCTTGGTCTTGGTTTGTGACTCACTGGATCTTATTCGGACCTCTGGTCATTACAGAGGCATGATTCCCGGTGTCCACCTCGTGGACTGCTAACTCAGTCCATCCAGGTCGGTTGGAGAACACGACCCGGAAGGGTTCCAGCTTGGTCCGCAACTGCGACCTCTGGGGTTCGGTTAGTGAGGCGCTTACCTCCATGTCCTCGATGAACCCACCGGTCTTGGCTGGTGCCAGCATGTCCAGGAGGGTGTCTTCCTCCCCATCTTCGGGCAAGCTGCAGACCGGTAGGACGAAAGGTTCACGTTCGTGATGAGCCTTCATCATGTTGACGTGAAAGGCCTTTCGCCTACCCCGAGCGTGGTCAAGCGTGATCATGTAGGTGACCGGGTTGAGCTGTTGGTGGACGACGTACGGGCCCTCCAAGGCTGCCTGACGCTTATCCTTTAGCACGAGGACCAGCACCCACACCTTTTGACCCACGTGGTAGGTCCGCTCCCAGGTGTTCTGGTCGTACCAGTGCTTCTGGTCAGCCTGAGCCTGTGTCATTTTGTCATGCACCAACTGCGTCAAGGTCTGCATCTTGTCATGGAAGCGCATGACATACTCCACTATGGACACTTCAGAAGGGTTCGGCTCCTCTTACCAGGATTCCCTTACCAACCCAAGGGGTCCCCGGACTCGTCTGCCATACAGGAGCTCAAAGGGGGAGAACCCCGTCGAGGCCTGCGGAACCTCTCGGTAAGCGAATAGCAGGTGTGGGAGGTACCGCTCCCAGTCACGCCCTTGGGTCTCAACCAGCATGCGTAGCATCTGTTTGAGGGTACCATTGAAGCGTTCACACAAGCCATTAGTCTGTGGGTGATACGCACTCGATACCAGGTGCTTCACCTGCATTCTCTCCATTAGGCAAGACATAAATTGGGTCCCTGGATCAGTAAGCATCTCCCTGGGAAATCTTACACGTGAAAAGATAGCCAACAGGGCATCCGCCACCTTATCTGCCCTAGTTGACGACAGAGCTACTGCCTCTGGGTATCGGGTAGCGTAGTCTACCACAGTAAGGATGTATTGCTTTCCAAAGCTACTGGGGACAGTCAGCGGGCCCACAATGTCCACCGCGATTCTCTGGAAAGGCTCCTCTATCACTGGCAAAGGGATCAGGGGAGCCTTAGGAGCAGGCCCCGCCTTCCCTACTCTTTGACAGGTGACACAGGAGTGGCAGTAGTTTGACACATCTGTCCCCATCTTAGGCCAATAGAAGTGTTGAGACAGCCAGGCCTTAGTTTTGCTGATCCCCAAGTGTCCAGCGAGCGGGATCTCATGGGCAATCCGTAACAACTCACCCCGGAATTGCTGCGGGACAACCAGCTGTCTTTCCCTCAACCAGTCCTTTTGTGATTTTCCGGGTACTGTCTCCCGGTACAACCTTCCTCGTTCCCAGAACACCCTCTCCTTATCAGTCACGGAGGTAGGCGTCTTGGCGAGTTGTCTCAAACTCCCTAGGCTCACATCTGCGCGCAGAGCAGCCTGAAACTCCTGGCTAGGGGAAGCCAGAACCGATATCAGGGTCCCTTCCTGTTGTGAGTTCTGTTTTTGGGCTCCCTCTGGTGGTTACTGATGGTACTGGGTGACTTGTCTTTCCTGGGTTTCTGGGTTCCACCTGTTCCATCAGCATATGGGAGTTTCCTATTTAACCTGGCTTTGCTGGCATTTCCTCGCCGGTTATCAATGTATCCAGTGCTGGTGGAGGGAGAATGGGAGTATGTTGTGGAGAAGATCTTGGATTCTCGTGTTTCCAGACGGAAACTCCAGTATTTGGTCAAGTGGAAGGGTTATGGTCAGGAGGATAATTCTTGGGTGGTTGCCTCGGATGTTCATGCTGATGATTTGGTTCGCGCTTTTCATAGGGCTCATCCTGGTCGCCCTGGTGGTTCTCGTGAGGGTTCGGTGACCCCTCCTCAAGGGGGGGGTACTGTTGTGAGTTCTGTTTTTGGGCTCCCTCTGGTGGTTACTGATGGTACTGGGTGACTTGTCTTTCCTGGGTTTCTGGGTTCCACCTGTTCCATCAGCATATGGGAGTTTCCTATTTAACCTGGCTTTGCTGGCATTTCCTCGCCGGTTATCAATGTATCCAGTGTGTCTTGTTACCTCTGCTCCCTGCTCCTAGAACCTTCTGGACAAGCTAAGTTTGGATTTTCCTGTTTTGTGTTTTGCTTAATTTGGGTTTTAGTCCAGCCTGCAGATATGTGATTCTCTGCTGCTGGTTGCTCTAGTGGGCTGAAATTGCTTTTCATGTACCATGAGTTGGCACATGAGTTCAAGTAATTTCAGGATGGTTTTTTGAAGGGTTTTTCGCTGACCGCGCAGTTCACTTTTGTATCCTCTGCTATCTAGCTTTAGCGGGCCTCATTTTGCTGAAACTGTTTTCATACTACGTATGTGCTTTCCTCTCATTTCACCGTCATTATATGTGGGGGGCTGCTATTTGCTGTGGGGTATTTCTCTGGAGGCAAGAGAGGTCTGTGTTTCTTCTGATAGGGGAAGTTAGATCTTCGGCTGGAGCGAGACGTCTAGGATCATCGTAGGCACGTTCCCCGGCTACTTTTATTTGTGTGTTAGGTTTAGGGTCGCGGTCAGCTCAGGTTCCATCGCCCTAGAGCTTGTTTGTATCTGTGCTTGTCATTTTTGTGATCCCCTGCCATTGGGATCATGACACCTTCCCCACAGGAGCCCTCTGGGACCTGCTCTGGGTCTACCTCTGGTTCAGTCACAACGATGACTGAGGAGGGTCCGGAAGGCAAACAGTTATCTGCGTTCCGGGCACTCTGACTGAGGGTGACAGCAGCTACGTCGGCTGTGTCCCCGCGGATTTCCACAGACCCATTAGCCGGCCCTGCTATGGGCTCTACATCCCCATCCACCCCAACACTTCAGGAGCAGTGCTACTTATGAGCCAGTTACCCTCCTCAGTGGCACTGGTCACTTGCATGGCATCACCTTCCTCACGGTTCTCATGCATCTCCCCATTTCCTGTAGCACTGACACTTGCCCTTGCTAGGGATTCCTCAGCCGTCTCACTCCGCAGAGCTATGGGGCTGAGCATTCCTGTACCTATGGACACATCAACTTTCACAGAAAAATCATTATCAGGTTCAGTTGGCATAGGTGTCACGATATTGTATGAAATATAATATGTTATAGCTTTGCCCTTCAGCCCATGCTGTGGGCTAAATCCCCCCGCCCCCCCCCCCCCTTCTCTCTTTGGCTCTCTTTGCTTCTCTGTGTGCTTTGGAATGTATGGTAGAAGGGGGTTTTATTGCCCTGGCCATAAATTCCAGGCTCGAAGCAAGTTACTCGTCCCCCTCCCAACTGCACTAGCTGAAACTGGTATGGATGGCTCCAAAATCCATGAGAGTCTTTGTTCTAATATTATAAGATTCTGGGCCAATGACTTGAGAGAATAATAAATACATATTGCTAACATCCATCGGCGCATCTATCCATTACTGTAAGCAGGAGTCTCCAAGTCCAACAGGGACAGAGTACAGATTACGCTGGAATGGAGTGTCCCTACTAGCCTGAGTTTAGTATATATAGAGAGCAAATCCTAATACAAGATGAATGCTGGGTGTGTTATGATTCTGACATGTTCTGTAGCGGAGATACAGGCATTAGACAAACTTGTGTGAAATTTACTAAGGCTGAAGAGGTAGGAGGGTCTAAGGAAGCCAGCCCTGTTGGTGATGTCACGGGCTGTGGTTTATAAGTTTCTGACAGACCCCAGCAGTGAGTTTTCTACCTGGGAAGCCCTGACTGCTAGCCTGATGCACTGGGACAGATGGAAACTCCACCAACTAGCCTGGTTGCCTGCAATGCTCTGAACACATGTAAGTGTTGATTTCTCATGTCATCCCTGTTTTTTTATAATTACCTTTGTACATATTTTCAATTGTCTCATATTGTAACATCTTTATATAACTTTTTATAAACACTGCCTTATCTTTAGGAGTAAAAATATTTAAAGTACTAGTTGGTTCTTCCTGTTCTAAAACGTATCCTAAGTCTTCTGAAGGGAATTACGCTATTGTTTTGGGTTAGCTTCGGACCCGTTTAATCGAAGCTGGTGGCAGCATACGCTTGTACTGGGTAGTTGGGAGTCGTTGTAGCGACTGCGGCGTTGATAATTATTGTTCCTGCCTGAGTGGGAGTAGTTAAATCGCCTCGCTGCAGCGTGCCCAATAGCCAGTACATAGCAGGCAGCCTTTCTGGTGACTAATTACCCTAGGTCCAGTACCTAATCTGATCTGAGAGTAAGGGGGGCGCCAGAGAACTGCAAGTTTCAAGCGGAACTGTAAGCGGGAAATACATAAATCCCTGCAGTTCGTGGTATATTGCAGAGCAGTGGGATACCTAAAATAAGCCCCTGCTGTAAACTAAGAGGTCAATAGCCTTGCTGAGTTTTTTCATCACATTGTGGAGTGGAGGATAACTAAGATAAGCCCCCTGCACATGTGATAGCCGTCTGTTGGCCTAAAGTCACCCCGACCCGTGACGTGGGGGTGACGGTCACGGTGTGAATCGTGACAAATTGGTGGCAAGGCAGTGGGATCCTAGAGCATTAGTGATGTGGTTTGAGTGATCATTCCTCTCACTAAAAACTTGCAAAGTTCTTGTGAGAACTCTGCGCAAATAAGTTTTGAGAACGAACTCAGTGTTTATTAGTCAAGACAATTGTGTGTACTGGTAATTATCCCTTCCCTTTCTCTTTGTTTTTCTGTCCTATCTTTTATTTGGCAACCATGGTTGTGCTGGGAGAAACCTTTTATGTGCAGCAGACTATAGACACCCTTATTGCCTTATGCAAGTCACAGCACATTGACTTTGCAGGCAAAAATAAAGCCCAACTGGTCTCAGATCTGGTGCAATGGGAAGCCGCTATAGACCACTCTCAGAGCCCAGTGGCCGCAGAAGCCAGCACAAGCGAACATGGTGCTGCAGCAGAGGTCCAACCACTGAATACGGGTCCGACTAGCAACCAGGGCGAATTGGACCCCCACCTGCTGGCGGCCTTGAAAGAATTCCCCACTGACGACCATGAGGGATGTCGGCAGCTGATTCAGCAATACCAGCAGGAGGTCGAGGCCCGAGCAGAGCGAGAGACTCAGCGAGCCGAGGGTCAATTGACAGAGCATAGTGGTGGATATACATTCTTCTGGAGTGGTCGAGGCAGCACTGAAAAACGAGAAGCAAGAGTGGGATTTGCTATCAAAACTCATCTTGCTCGTAAACTTACCAGGCTTCCGGAGGGCATCAACGACCGTCCGATGACATTTCAGCTCCCACTTACAAACAAGAAACACGCAACTCTGATCAGTTCCTATGCTCCCACGATGACTAATCCGGATGACATTAAAGATAAGTTCTACGATGAACTTGACACACTTATTTCAGCAATCCCACAGGCAGACAAGCTCATTATACTTGAAGACTTTAATGCCAGAGTGGAAACAGACCATCAAAACTGGGAAGGGATCATTGGGAGATACGGCACTGGCAAGTGTAACAGTAATGGCCTGCTGCTCCTCAAGATGTGTGCCACACATGACCTTGTCATCACCAACACTTTATTCCGCTTACCCACACGCAAGAAGACATCATGGATGCACCCACGCTCGAGGCATTGGCATCTCATTGATTACATCATTGCCAGGAAAAGAGATGAGATGGACTTTAGAGTGAAGAAGGCCATGTGCGGTGCAGACTGCTGGACTGACCATAGCCTCATTGTGTCTAAATGCAGGCTCCGCATCCTGCCTGCGAGGAGACCCCAAGGGCAGAAAACGACAAAGAGGCTGAATATCTATAAGCTGCAAAATAAAAGAATTGCAAGGGAATTTGCCAATGACCTTGATGGCAGACTGTTAAATATACTACAGGCAGAGGAGATTGGCGTTGAGGAACAGGGGACAATTCTGAGAGATGCTGTTTATAATACTGCTCTGGAGCATCTTGGATCAGCAACCAGAAATAATCAAGACTAGTTCGATGAAAACAACGAGGAAATAAAGACACTCCTAGAAGAGAAACATCAGCGGTATAAGGTGTATCAAAATGACCCCACGTCGTTAGCTAAGAAAGGTGCCTTTACCAACATAAAATGAAAGGTACAAATCAAGCTACACGAGATGCAGGATATCTGGTTTAGCAAGAAGGTGTTATGATCTGGTGGTTTAGGAACAACATGAGACAAGCTCTGAAGGAGGTGGTATCTGTACTGACCGCAGACCCTGAACCTAGCAGCGCAACTAGAAATAGCCGTGGGGGGTACCTGACGCTCCCTAGACCCCTCGGCACAGCCTAAGATCTAACTTCCCCTAAAGATGGAAACAGGAAACCTATCTTGCCTCAGAGAAAATCCCCAAAGGAAAGATAGCCCCCCACAAATATTGACGGTGAGAGGAGGGGAAAATAACATACGCAGAGATTAAATCAGATTTTAGCATAGGAGGCCAGTCTAGCTTGATAGATAGGACAGGAAAGGATACTGTGCGGTCAGTATAAAAACTACAAAACAATCCACACAGAGTTTATAAAATCTCCACACCTGACTAAAAATGTGGAGGGTAAATCTGCTTCCCAGAGCTTCCAGCTAACAGAAAAAATCCATAATGACAAGCTGGACAAAAATAGAATGCACAGAACAATAAGTCCACAACATGTGGACTGAAATGAGCAAAACCAGAACTTATCTTAGCAGAACTGGTCAGGAAACCAGGAGAATCCAAGCAGAGATGTGAATCCAGCCACAAAACATTGACAAGTGGCATAGGCAGAAGACTAGAGCCAGGTTAAATAGCAGAGCCAGGAGAGACGATTAGTGAAAGCAGCTGCTAAAGCTAAAACCAAGGAGCAGCAGTTCCACTCAAAACCACCAGAGGGAGCCCAAGGGCAGGATTCACAAAAGTGCCATTTACAACCACCGAAGGGAGCCCAAGAGCGGAATTCACAACAGTACCCCCCCCTTGAGGAGGGGTCACCGAACCCTTACCAGAGCCCCCAGGCCGATCAGGACGAGCCAAGTGAAAAGCACGAACCAAATCGGTAGCATGGACATCGGAGGCAACAACCCAAGAATTATCCTCCTGGCCATAACCCTTCCACTTGACAAGATACTGGAGCCTCCGCCTCGAAAAACGAGAATCCAAAATCTTCTCAACCTCATATTCCAACTCTCCCTCAACCAACACCGGGGCAGGAGGGTCAACCGAGGGAACAACGGGCACCACATATCTCCGCAACAAAGATCTATGGAAAACATTATGAATGGCAAAAGAGGCCGGAAGAGCCAAACTAAAAGAGACCGGATTAATAATTTCAGAAATTTTATAAGGACCAATAAACCGAGGCTTAAACTTAGGAGAAGAAACCTTCATAGGAACATGACGAGAAGACAACCAAACCAAATCCCCCACACGAAGCCGGGGACCAAAACGCCGACGGCGGTTAGCAAAACGTTGAGCCCTTTCCTGAGACAACGTCAAATTGTCCACCACATGAGTCCAAATCTGCTGCAGCCTGTCCACCACAGAATCAAGACCAGGACAATCAGAAGGCTCAACCTGCCCAGAAGAAAAACGAGGATGAAAACCAAAATTACAAAAGAAAGGTGAAACCAAAGTAGCCGAACTAGCCCGATTATTAAGGGCAAACTCGGCCAACGGCAAGAAAGACACCCAATCATCCTGATCAGCAGACACAAAGCATCTCAAATAGGTCTCCAAGGTCTGATTAGTTCGCTCAGTTTGGCCATTAGTCTGAGGATGAAACGCCGAAGAAAAAGACAAATCAATGCCCATCCTAGCACAAAAGGCCCGCCAAAATCTAGAGACAAACTGAGAACCTCTGTCAGACACAATATTCTCCGGAATGCCATGCAAACGAACCACACGCTGAAAAAACAATGGAACCAGATCTGAGGAGGAAGGCAACTTAGGCAAAGGTACCAAATGGACCATTTTAGAGAACCGGTCACAAACCACCCAGATAACAGACATCTTCTGGGAAACAGGAAGATCCGAAATAAAATCCATGGAAATATGCGTCCAGGGCCTCTCAGGGACCGGCAAAGGCAAAAGCAACCCACTAGCGCGGAAACAGCAAGGCTTGGCCCGGGCACAAGTCCCACAGGACTGCACAAAAGCACATACATCGCGAGACAAAGAAGGCCACCAAAAGGACCTAGCAACCAAATCTCTGGTACCAAAAATCCCAGGATGACCAGCCAACACTGAACAATGAACCACAGAAATTACCTTACTTGTCCATCTATCAGGAACAAACAGCTTCCCCACTGGACAGCGGTCAGGCCTATCAGCCTGAAATTCCTGAAGCACCCGGCGCATATCAGGGGAGATAGCAGAAAGAATCACCCCCTCCTTAAGAATGCCAACCGGCTCAAGGACTCCAGGAGAATCAGGCGAAAAACTCCTAGAGAGGGCATCAGCCTTAACATTCTTAGATCCCGGAAGATACGAGACCACAAAATCAAAACGGGAGAAAAACAGGGACCATCGAGCCTGTCTAGGATTCAGCCGCTTGGCCGACTCGAGGTAAATCAGATTCTTATGATCGGTCAGGACCACAACACGGTGTTTAGCTCCCTCAAGCCAATGTCGCCACTCCTCAAACGCCCACTTCATAGCCAACAACTCCCGATTGCCGACATCATAATTGCGTTCCGCAGGCGAAAACTTTCTGGAAAAAAAAGCACACGGTTTCATCAAAGAACCATCAGACTCCCTCTGAGAAAAGACGGCCCCTGCCCCAATCTCAGAAGCGTCGACCTCAACCTGAAAAGGAAGAGAAACATCCGGTTGATGCAACACAGGGGCAGAAGTAAATCGGTGTTTAAGCTCCTGAAAGGCCTCAACAGCCTCAGAGGACCAATTCGTCACATCAGCGCCTTTCTTCGTCAAATCAGTAAGGGGCTTAACCACACTGGAAAAGTTGGAAATGAAACGGCGATAGAAATTAGCAAAGCCCAAAAATTTTTGAAGACCCTTCACAGATGTGGGTTGGATCCAGTCATGAATAGCTTGGACCTTAACAGGATCCATTTCTATAGACGAGGGAGAAAAAACAAAACCCAAAAAAGAGACCTTCTGAACTCCGAATAGGCACTTAGACCCCTTCACAAATAAAGCATTATCACGAAGGATCTGGAACACCATCCTGACATGCTTCACATGAGACTCCCGATCATTGGAAAAAATCAAAATATCATCCAAATATACGACCATGAATTTATCAAGATAATTGCGGAAAATATCATGCATGAAAGACTGGAACACAGATGGAGCATTAGAGAGCCCAAATGGCATCACAAGGTATTCAAAATGGCCTTCGGGCGTATTAAATGCAGTTTTCCATTCGTCACCCTGTTAATACGAACAAGATTATATGCCCCTCGGAGGTCAATCTTAGTAAACCAACTAGCCCCCTTAATCTGAGCAAACAAATCAGTAAGCAAAGGCAAGGGGTATTGGAATTTGACCGTGATCTTATTAAGAAGACGATAATCAATACAGGCTCTCAAGGAGCCATCCTTCTTAGCAACAAAAAAGAAACCCGCTCCCAATGGTGACGAAGACGGCCGAATATGCCCCTTCTCCAAAGATTCCTTAACATAGCTCCGCATGGCGGCATGCTCTGGCACAGACAGATTGAAAAGTCGGCCCTTAGGGAACTTACAGCCAGGAATCAAGTCAATAGCACAATCACAGTCCCTGTGCGGAGGAAGGGAACTGGACTTGGGCTCATCAAATACATCCAGGAAATCTGACAAAAACTCAGGAACCTCAGGAGAGGGGGAAGAGGAAATTGACATCAAAGGAACGTCACTATGTACCCCTTGACAACCCCAACTAGTCACCGACATAGTTTTCCAATCCAGCACCGGATTATGTTCCTGTAACCATGGAAAACCCAGTACAACAACATCATGCAGGTTATGCAACACCAGAAAACGGCAATCTTCCTGATGTGCTGGAGCCATGTACATGGTCATCTGTGTCCAGTACTGAGGTTTATCCTTGGCCAATGGTGTAGCATCAATGCCCCTCAAAGGAATAGGGCTCTGCAAAGGCTGCAAGGAAAAACCACAGCGCCTGGCGAATTCTAAGTCCATTAAGTTCAGGGCAGCGCCTGAATCCACAAATGCCATGACAGAAAATAATAATAATAATAATTTTTATTTATATAGCGCCAACATATTCCGCAGCGCTTTACAAATTATAGAGGGGACTTGTACAGACAATAGACATTACAGCATAACAGAAATACAGTTCAAAACAGATACCAGGAGGAATGAGGGCCCTGCTCGCAAGCTTACAAACTATGGGGAAAAGGGGAGACACGAGAGGTGGATGGTAACAATTGCTTTAGTTATTCGGACCAGCTATAGTGTAAGGCTCAGGTGTTCATGTAAAGCTGCATGAACCAGTTATCAGCCTAAGTATGTAGCAGTACAGACACAGAGGGCTATTAACTGCATAAAGTGTATGAGAACATGATGCGAGGAACCTTTTTTTTTTATTTTTTTTTATTATAAATAGGCCACACAGGGATCGTTAGGTTAATGCATTGAGGCGGTAGGCCAGTCTGAACAAATGAGTTTTTAGGGCACGCTTAAAACTGTGGGGATTGGGGATTAATCGTATTAACCTAGGTAGTGCATTCCAAAGAATCGGCGCAGCACGTGTAAAGTCTTGGAGACGGGAGTGGGAGGTTCTGATTATTGAGGATGCTAACCTGAGGTCATTAGCGGAGCGGAGGGCACGGGTAGGGTGGTAGACTGATACCAGAGAGGAGATGTAGGGTGGTGCTGAGCCATGGAGTGCTTTGTGGATGAGGGTAATAGTTTTGTACTGGATTCTGGAGTGGATGGGTAGCCAGTGTAATGACTGGCACAGGGTAGAGGCATCGGTGTAACGGTTGGTGAGGAATATGATCCTGGCTGCAGCATTCAGGACAGATTGGAGCGGGGAGAGTTTTGCAAGAGGGAGGCCGATTAGTAGAGAGTTACAATAGTCCAGACGAGAATGAATAAGTGAAACAGTCAGAGTTTTTGCAGAGTCGAAAGTAAGAAAAGGGCGAATTCTAGAAATGTTTTTGAGATGCAGGTAAGAGCGAGCCAGTGATCGGATGTAGGGGGTGAATGAAAGGTCAGAATCAAGGATGACCCCAAGGCAGCGGGCATGTTGCTTTGGAGTAATGGTGGAACCGCACACGGAGATGGCAATGTCAGGCAAAGGTAGGTTAGTAGAGGGAGAGAACATGAGGAGTTCAGTTTTTGACAGGTTTAGTTTCAGATAGAGGGAGGACATGATGTTAGAGACAGCGGTAAGACAATCACTGGTGTTTACTAAGAAGGTCGGTGTGATATCGGGAGCAGAAGTGTATAATTGGGTGTCGTCAGCATAGAGATGGTACTGGAAACCAAATCTACTGATTGTTTGTCCAATAGGGCCAGTATGCAAAGAGAAGAGAAGGGGGCCTAGGACTGATCCTTGAGGAACCCCAACAGTAAGGGGAAGGTGAGAGGAGGAGGAACCAGCAAAACATACAGTGAAGGATCGGTCAGAGAGATAGGAGGAGAACCAGGAGAGAACGGTGTCCTTGAGGCCGATGGAGCGGAGCATAGTGAGGAGGAGCTGATGATCCACAGTGTCGAATGCTGCAGAGAGATCCAAGAGAATTAGCATGGAGTAGTGACCATTAGATTTAGTTGTAAGTAGGTCATTAGAGACTTTAGTGAGGGCAGTTTCAGTAGAGTGTAAAGAGCGGAAGCCAGATTGAAGAGGGTCGAGAAGAGACTTATCTGAGAGATAGCGGGTAAGACGGGAGTGGACCAGGCGTTCGAGGAGTTTAGAGATGAAGGGAAGATTAGAGACAGGTCTATAATTAGCGGCACAGTTTTGATCGAGGGATGGTTTTTTAACTAATGGATGTATGATGGCATGCTTAAATGAGGAGGGAAAAATACCGGAAGTGAGGGAAAGGTTGAATATTTTTGTTAGGTGAGAGGTGACAGCCGGGAAAAGGGACTGGAGGAGATGTGACGGAATGGGGTCACTGGTGCAAGTGGTCGGGCGAGAAGATGCAAGGAGCCTGCTTACTTCTTCTTCTGTAACTGCTTCAAAGTCAGAAAGTGAACTAGATGCAGTGGGGGAGGGAGGACAGTGCATGGTATGAAGAGATTGGGAGATGATTTCCTGTCGAATGTGGTCAATTTTTTCTTTGAAGTAATTGGCCAGATCGTCAGCACGGAGATCCGTGGTTGGGGCCTGCTCTCTTGGGTTGAGTAGGGACTGGAACGTGTCAAAGAGACGTTTAGGGTTATTGGAAAGGGAGGTGATGAGGGTGTTGAAGTAGGTTTGTTTGGAGAGGTGAAGGGCAGAATTGTATGTCTTTAGCATGAACTTATAATGGATGAAATCTTCGGGTAGATTAGATTTTCTCCACAGACGTTCTGCGCACCTGGAGCACCGCTGCAGGAAACGTGTTTGCAGCGTGTGCCACGGTTGTTGCCGTCTGTGCCGAGTTGTTTTATGTATAGGAGGAGCAGCTTCATCCAGAGCACTTTGCAGGGTTTCATTGTAATGCTTCAATGCAGAATCAGGACATGAGATGGAGGAGATTGGGGCCAATGAGGACTGCAAGTTCTTCATAAGTTTCTGGGTGTTAATGGCCTGTATGTTTCTATAAGTGTGGAAAGTGGGGGTGACCTGAGCGGGATGGCAGTTGTTGATAGAGAATGAAAGAAGGTTGTGGTCAGAGAGCGGGAGAGGGGAGTTTGTGAAATCATCCACTGAGCAAAGTCGGGAGAAGACCAAGTCAAGGGAGTTTCCATCTTCATGTGTTGGAGAGTTAGTATGCTGCGAGAGGCCAAAAGAGGAGGATAGAGATAAAAGGTGAGAAGCAGATGGGGAGAGGGGAGAGGCAATGGGGATGTTGAAATCACCCATGATAAGGGTGGAGGTGTCACAGGAGAGAAAGTGTGGAAGCCAGGTGGCAAAGTGATCCAGGAACTGATGAGAGGGGCCGGGAGGACGATACACCACCGCCACTCGCATGGAGAAGGGGACGTAGAGTCTGACCACATGGACCTCAAAGGAAGGGAAGACAAGTGAGGGTACTTGGGGGATAACTTGGAAAGTACATTTGGGTGATAGGAGCAGACCAACGCCTCCACCTGCTCTGTTGTCTGATCTTGGGGTATGAGAAAAGTGTAGTCCACCATATGAAAGAGCAGCAGCCGCAGTGGTGTCTGACTGCTGGATCCAGGTTTCAGTAAGAGCCAGGAGATTAAGAGAATTAGAAAGGAAGAAGTCATGAATGAAGGAGAGTTTATTACACACAGAGCGAGAATTCCAAAGGGCACAATTGAAAGAGACAGCAGGCATGCAGGGAATATTAATAAGGTTAGAGGGGTTTCTGGGTGTAGCAATTGGGAGGTTTGACTGGCTATAACATGGGGGGCCGGGGTTTGGAGATATGTCTCCAGCGACTAGGAGAAGGAGGATCGAAATAGTGAGCAGATGGTTAAGTGATTTGTGAGAGCGTCTCTTGTGTTGGATGGTGGGACTGAATGGATCTGTGCTGTTAAGCAATGTGAACAGAGCATGAGTGCTATACATAGGAGAGGCAAGGACAGAGGGGCCGATATGGATGGAGTGTAGAGAGTTAATGCGAGGGCGGTGAATGTGAGTGAATGCAGCAGCCAGAATATAGATTATACAAATAAATATGGTGAGTATTTGTGCTGTTTCAAGTGAATATGGATTAGATTTAGTTTTTCTTACCTGTCTCCTGCCCTGTCTAACTGCCATGTTATAACTGCCGAGTACTTAGAAAAAAAAATACTTTGAATAAAAAATACACGAATAACAGTGCACGAATGCACCCCTGCACGAATGCATCCCCAAGCTAAATCTACATTTATAGAAGGCTAGCCCTTAGATCTCCCTTTTTTTTTTTTTTTTTTTTTTTGGGTTAAAGCTCGTTAGCAATCAATCTAACTCAGTTGAGACAACAAATAAAAGGACGACAATGAGCAAATCAGGGTCACAGATAAGAGAAATTTAGGCTGTATAGTACTAATGGTAACAGACCTAGCGACTCTCTTAGTACGCTTAGGGCAATCAGAGATAACATGAGCCGAATCACCACAGTAAAAACACAGCCTATTCTGACGTCTGAATTCCTGCCGTTCTATTCTAGTCAAAATCCTATCACATTGCATAGGTTCAGGACTCTGCTCAGAGGATACTTGTTATGACCTGGTGGTCAGGACAATAATGGACCTGGTGGTTAAGAGCACACGGAATGACCTGATAGTTACTGATAATTAAGGACGAGCTCTGGGACGTGGGAACTCTACTAACCACAATCCCTAATCCTATCAAACACACTAGAAATAGCCGTGGATTGCTCCTAACGCTCCCTATGCAACTCGGCACAGCCTAAGGAACTAGCTAGCCCTGAAGATAGGAAAATAAAGCCTACCTTGCCTCAGAGAAATTCCCCAAAGGAAAAGGCAGCCCCCCACATATAATGACTGTGAGTAAGATGAAAATACAAACACAGAGATTAAATAGATTTAGCAAAGTGAGGCCCGAGTAACTGAACAGACCGAGGATAGGAAAGGTTACTTTGCGGTCAGCACAAAAACCTACAAAAAGACCACGCAGAGGGCGCAAAAAAGACCCTCCGCACCGACTCACGGTGCGGAGGCGCTCCCTCTGCGTCCCAGAGCTTCCAGCAAGCAAGACAACAAAAAATAGCAAGCTGGACAGAAAAATAGCAAACCAAAGAAATAGAAGCTGGAACTTAGCTTCTGCAGGGAAGACAGGTCACAAGAACGATCCAGGAGTGAACTAGACCAATACTGGAACATTGACAGGTGGCCAGGAGCAAAGATCTAAGTGGAGTTAAGTAGAGCAGCCCACTAACGAATTAACCTTGTCGCCTGTGGAAGGAAACTCAGAAACACCCACCAGAGGAAGTCCATGGACAGAACCAGCCGAAGTACCATTCATGACCACAGGAGGGAGCCCGACAACAGAATTCACAACAGTACCCCCCCTTGAGGAGGGGTCACCGAACCCTCACCAGAGCCCCCAGGCCGACCAGGATGAACCAAATGAAAGGCACGAGCCAGATCGGCAGCATGAACATCAGAGGCAAAAACCCAGGAATTATCTTCCTGACCATAACCCTTCCACTTGACCAGGTACTGGAGTTTCCGTCTCGAAACACGAGAATCCAAAATCTTCTCCACCACATACTCCAACTCCCCCTCAACCAACACCGGGGCAGGAGGATCAACGGATGGAACCACAGGTGCCATGTATCTCCGCAATAACGACCTATGGAACACATTATGGATGGCAAAAGAAGCAGGAAGGGCCAAACGAAATGACACAGGATTGATAACCTCAGAAATCTTATACGGACCAATGAAACGAGGCTTAAACTTAGGAGAGGAAACCTTCATAGGAACATAACGAGACGACAACCAAACCAAATCCCCAACACGAAGTAGGGGACCCACACAGCGCCGGCGGTTAGCAAAACGTTGAGCCTTCTCCTGGGACAATGTCAAATTGTCCACCACATGAGTCCAAATCTGCTGCAACCTATCCACCACAGTATCTACACCAGGACAGTCCGAAGACTCAACCTGCCCTGAAGAGAAACGAGGATGGAAACCAGAATTGCAGAAAAAAGGCGAAACCAAAGTAGCCGAGCTGGCCCGATTATTAAGGGCGAACTCAGCCAACGGCAAAAAGGACACCCAATCATCCTGATCAGCAGAAACAAAGCATCTCAGATATGTTTCCAAAGTTTGATTAGTTCGTTCGGTTTGGCCATTTGTCTGAGGATGGAAAGCCGAGGAAAAAGACAAATCAATGCCCATCCTTGCACAAAAGAAACGCCAAAACCTCGAAACAAACTGGGAAACTCTGTCAGAAACGATGTTCTCCGGGATACCATGTAAACGAACCACATGCTGGAAAAATAATGGCACCAAATCAGAGGAGGAAGGCAATTTAGACAAAGGTACCAAATGGACCATCTTAGAAAAGCGATCACAAACCACCCAAATGACCGACATCTTTTGAGAGACGGGGAGATCCGAAATAAAATCTATAGAAATATGCGTCCAGGGCCTCTTCGGGACCGGCAAGGGCAAAAGCAACCCACTGGCACGAGAACAGCAGGGCTTAGCCCGAGCACAAGTCCCACAGGACTGCACAAAAGAACGCACATCCCGTGACAAAGACGGCCACCAAAAGGATCTAGCCACCAAATCTCTGGTACCAAAGATTCCAGGATGCCCAGCCAACACTGAACAATGAATCTCAGAGATAACTCTACTAGTCCATCTATCAGGGACAAACAGTTTCTCCGCTGGGCAACCGTCAGGTCTATCAGCCTGAAATTTTTGCAGCACCCGCCGCAAATCAGGCGAGATGGCAGACAAAATTACCCCCTCTTTGAGAATACCCGCCGGCTCAGGAACACCCGGAGAGTCGGGCACAAAACTCCTTGATAGGGCATCAGCCTTCACATTCTTAGAGCCCGGAAGGTACGAAACCACAAAATCAAAACGGGAGAAAAATAACGACCATCGAGCCTGTCTCGGATTCAACCGTTTGGCAGACTCAAGATAAGTCAAATTCTTGTGATCTGTCAAGACCACCACGCGATGCTTGGCTCCTTCAAGCCAATGACGCCACTCCTCGAATGCCATAATTACGCTCAGCAGGCGAAAACTTTCTAGAAAAGAAAGCACATGGCTTCATCACCGAGCCATCAGAACTTCTTTGCGACAAAACAGCCCCTGCTCCAATCTCAGAAGCATCAACCTCAACCTGAAACGGGAGGGAAACATCTGGCTGGCACAACACAGGGGCAGAAGAAAAATGACGCTTCAACTCCTGAAAAGCCTCCACAGCTGCAGAAGACCAATTGAACACATCAGCACCCTTCTTGGTCAAATCAGTCAACGGTTTAGCAACAGTAGAAAAATTAGCGATGAAGCGCCGATAAAAATTAGCAAAGCCCAGGAACTTTTGCAGGCTCTTCACAGATGTCGGCTGAGTCCAATCGTAAATGGCCTGGACTTTAACAGGGTCCATCTCGATAGTAGAAGGGGAAAAAATGAACCCCAAAAATGAAACCTTCTGAACTCCAAAGAGACACTTTGACCCCTTCACAAACAAGGAATTCGCACGAAGGACCTGGAACACCATTCTGACCTGCTTCACATGAGACTCCCAATCATCCGAAAAGACCAAAATATCATCCAAATACACAATCAGGAATTTATCCAGGTACTCTCGGAAGATGTCATGCATAAAGGACTGAAATACTGATGGAGCATTGGAAAGCCCGAATGGCATAACCAGGTACTCAAAATGGCCCTCGGGCGTATTAAATGCTGTTTTCCATTCATCGCCTTGTTTAATACGCACAAGATTATACGCCCCTCGAAGATCTATCTTGGTGAACCAACTAGCCCCTTTAATACGAGCAAACAAATCAGACAGCAGCGGCAAAGGGTACTGAAATTTGACTGTAATTTTATTGAGAAGGCGGTAATCAATGCAAGGTCTCAAAGAACCATCCTTCTTGGCCACAAAAAAGAACCCTGCTCCTAACGGTGATGACGACGGGCGAATATGACCCTTCTCCAAGGATTCCTTTATATAACTCCGCATAGCGGCATGTTCTGGCACAGATAAATTGAACAATCGGCCCTTAGGAAACTTACTACCAGGAATCAAATTAATTGCACAATCGCAATCCCTATGAGGAGGTAGGGCACTGGCTTTGGGCTCATCAAATACATCCCGATAATCCGACAGAAACTCTGGAACTTCAGAAGGAGTGGAAGACGAAATAGACAAAAATGGAACATCACCATGCACCCCCTGACAACCCCAGCTGGACACAGACATAGATTTCCAGTCCAATACTGGATTATGAACCTGTAGCCATGACAACCCCAAAACGACCACATCATGCAGATTATGCAACACCAGAAAGCGGATATCCTCCTGATGTGCAGGAGCCATGCACATGGTCAATTGGGTCCAGTACTGAGGCTTATTCTTGGCCAAAGGTGTAGCAGTAATTCCTCTCAATGGAATAGGATACTGCAAGGGCTTCAAGAAAAAACCACAGCGCCTAGCATACTCCAAGTCCATCAAATTCAGGGCAGCGCCTGAATCCACAAATGCCATAACAGAATAGGATGACAAAGAGCAAATCAGAGTAACGGACAATAGAAATTTAGACTGTACCGTACCAATGGTGGCAGACCTAGCGAACCGCTTAGTGCGCTTAGGACAATTGGAGATAGCATGAGTGGAATCACCACAGTAAAAACACAGCCCATTCCGACTTCTGTGTTCTTGCCGTTCAGCTCTGGTCAAAGTCCTATCACATTGCATAGGCTCAGGCCCATGCTCAGATAGTACCACCAAATGGTGCACAGGTTTACGCTCACGCAAGCGTCGATCGATCTGAATGGCCAAGGACATAGACTCATTCAGACCAGCAGGCATGGGAAATCCCACCATGACATCCTTAAGGGCTTCAGAGAGACCCTTTCTGAAGATTGCTGCCAGGGCACATTCATTCCACTGAGTGAGCACAGACTACTTTCTAAACTTCTGACAATATATCTCCGCTTCATCCTGACCCTGACACAGAGCCAGCAAGATCTTCTCTGCCTGATCCACTGAATTAGGTTCGTCATAAAGTAATCCAAGCGCCAGGAAAAACGCATCAACATCACGCAATGCCGGATCTCCTGGCGCAAGGGAAAATGCCCAGTCTTGAGGGTCACCATGTAACAAAGAAATAATGATCTTTACTTGTTGAACAGGGTCACCTGAGGAGCGAGGTTTCAAGGCAAGAAACAATTTACAATTATTTTTGAAATTCAAGAACTTAGATCTATCACCAAAAAACAAATCAGGAATTGGAATCCTAGGCTCTGACATCGGATTCTGAACCACAAAATCTTGAATGTTTTGTACCCTTGCAGTGAGATTATCCATACAAGAGGACAGACCTGCTGAATGGGATCACCAGAAGAACGGGGTTTCAAAGCAAAAAACAATTTGCAGTTATTTTTAAAGTTCAAAAACTTGGATCTGTCCCCAAAGAACAAATCCGGAGTAGGAATTCTGGGCTCTAAAGCCGGAGTCTGGACAACATAGTCCTGGATGCTCTGTACTCTTGCAGCAAGTTGATCCACACGAGAAAACAAACCCTGAGCATCCATGCCAGAGCATATATCCTGCACCACCCAGATATCAAGAGGAAAAAAGAGGCAAACCAGAGCACAGAAAAAAAAAATGGTTCAGAACTTTCTTTTCCTTCTTTTGAGATACATTTAGTTCATTTTCGGCCACTTGTACTGTTATGATCTGGTGGTTTAGGAACAACATGAGACAAGCTCTGAAGGAGGTGGTATCTGTACTGACCGCAGACCCTGAACCTAGCAGAGCAACTAAAAATAGCCGTGGGGGGTACCTGACGCTCCCTAGACCCCTCGGCACAGCCTAAGATCTAACTTCCCCTAAAGATGGAAACAGGAAACCTATCTTGCCTCAGAGAAAATTCCCAAAGGAAAGATAGCCCCCCACAAATATTGACGGTGAGAGGAGGGGAAAATAACATACGCAGAAATGAAATCAGATTTTAGCATAGGAGGCCAGTCTAGCTTGATAGATAGGACAGGAAAGGATACTGTGCGGTCAGTATAAAAACTACAAAACAATCCACACAGAGATTACAAAATCTCCACACCTGACTAAAGGTGTGGAGGGTAAATCTGCTTCCCAGAGCTTCCAGCTAACAGAAAAAATCCATAATGACAAGCTGGACAAAAATAGAATGCACAGAACAATAAGTCCACAACATTTGGACTGAAATGAGCAAAACCAGAACTTATCTTAGCAGAACTGGTCAGGAAACCAGGAGAATCCACGCAGAGATGTGAATCCAGCCAGAAAACATTGACAAGTGGCACAGGCTGAAGAAAGAGCCAGACTTAAATAGCAGAGCCAGGAGAGACGATTAGTGAAAGCAGCTGCTAAAGCTAAACCCAAGGAGCAGCAGTTCCACTCAAAACCACCAGAGGGAGCCCAAGGGCAGAATTCACAAAAGTGCCATTTACAACCACCGGAGGGAGCCCAAGAACGGAATTCACAACAGAAGGCCGACGAAATTCAGGGCTATGCAGATACCCATGACCAGAAACGCTTCTACAATGCGCTCAAAGCAGTATATGGACCCCAGTCATCAAGCTCTTCATCTCTGCTTAACGCAGATGGAACTAAGCTGCTGAAAGAAAGGAAACAAATTCTGGAACGGTGGGCTGAGCACTTTAATAATATTCTTAATCGCCCTGCCAATATCAATGATGAGGCTATTGCTCGCCTGCCCCAGGTAGAAATCAACAAGGAGCTTGATGTTCTTCCAAGTGGAGATGAAGTCAGGAAAGCAGTAAAACAACTTTCTTGTGGAAAAGCACAAGGAAATGATGCTATACCTGCTGAGGTATATAAAGCTGGCGGCCCTGTTCTGATGCAAATGGTGACCAAACTATTCCAATATATGTGGAAAAAGGAACGGGTTCCACAACAGATGAAAGATGCCAGCATAATCCACATATACAAGAGGAAAGGTAATCGCCAATCTTGTGTACGGTGTTCATTTTAGGACATGGTCACAAATCAAAGTCAAACATCAGAAATACTCTGTCTGATACCTCATTCTGATACTTGAGTCTGATACCCGAGTCTGATACCTGAGTCTGATACTTGACTCTGATACCTGACTCTGATACCTGACTCTGATACCTGACTCTGATACCTGACTCTGATACCTGACTCTGATACTTGACTCTAATACCTGACTCTGATACCTGACTCTGATACCTGACTTTGATACCTGACTCTGATACTTGACTCTGATACCTGACTCTGATACCTGACTCTGATACCTGACTCTGATACTTGACTCTGATACCTGACTCTGATACCTGACTCTGATACCTGACTTTGATACCTGACTCTGATACTTGACTCTGATACCTGACTCTGATACCTGACTCTGATACCTGACTCTGATACCTGACTCTGATACCTGACCCTGATACTTGACTCTGATACTTGAGTCTGATACATGAAATTAGTAAAATTAGTAAAATTAGCTAAAATTAGTACCTGGGATCACTCGAGCTTGTGGTGCAATGGTAAGGCCAACGGCTGTAGTGTCTAGACGCAGGATCCGTTTTTTTTCCGCCGGATCAGTTTTATTTTTCTGCCGGCTCCGTTCTTTTACGCCGGATCCGATTTTTTTTTACGTCAGATCTGTTTTTTTTACGCCGGATCCGGGTGTTTTTCTACGCCGGATTCATTTTTTTTTCGCCGGATCCGTTTTTTTTTTAACGCCGGATCTGTTTTTTTTTTTGCCTGATCCGTTTTTTTTCCGCCAGATCCTTTTTTCTTCCGTCGGATCTGTTTTCTTCGCCGGATCCGTTTTATTACGCCGGATCGGGTTTTTTTCGCCTGATCCATTTTTTTTACGCCGAATCCGTTTTTTTTCGCGGGATCCGTTCTTTTCTGTCGGATCTGTTTTTTTACGCCATATCCATTTTTTTATGCCGGATTCGTTTTTTTTTACGCCAGATCCGTTTTTTTTTTTTTTTACACTGGATTTTTTTTTTTTGCCGGATCCGTTTCTTTTCACCTGATCCATTTTTCTTACGCCGAATCCGTTTTTTTCGCCTGATCCATTTTTTCTTCCAGATCCATTTTTTTTTACGCCTGATCAGTTTATTTTTGCGCCGTACCCGTTTTTTTACGCCGGATCCATTTTTCTTCTGCCGGCGGAAAAAAAAACGGATCCGGCGTAAAAAAAAAAAAGGGATCCGGCGTAAAAAACGTTTTTTTTTACGCCGGATCCGTTTTTTCCGGCGGCAGAAAAAAAACGGATCTGGCGGAAAAAAACGGATCCGGTGTAAAAAAAACCCGGATCCAGCGTAAAAATAAATGGATCAGGCGTAAAAAAAAAATGGATCCGGAAGAAAAAAATTAATCCGGCGAAAAAAACGGATTCAGCGTAAAAAAACGGATCCGGCGAACAAAAACGGATCCGGCGAAAAAAACGGATCCGGCAAAAAAAAACGGATCTGGCGAAAAAAAAACGGATCCGGTGTAAAAAAATGGATCCGGCGTTAAAAAAAATGGATCCGGCGTAAAAAAATGGATATGGCGTTAAAAAAAACAGATTTGGCAGAATAAAACGGATCCGGCAAAAAAAAACGGATTTGGCGTAAAAAAAATGGATCCGGCGTAAAAATAAACGGATCAGGCGTAAAAAAAACGGATCCGGAAGAAAAAATGAATCCGGCGAAAAAAACGGATTTGGCGTAAAAAAAAAACGGATCCGGCGAAAAAAAACGGATTTGGCGTAAAAAAAACGGATCCGGCAGAAAAAAAACGGATCTGGTGAAAAAAAAACGGATTTGGCGTAAAAAAACGGATCCGGTGAAAAAAACGGATCCGGCGGAAGAAAAACCGATCCGGCGTAAAAAAAACGGATCCGGCAAAAAAAAAATGGATCCGGCGTAAAAAAAAAATGGATCCGTCGAAAAAAAACGGATCCGGCAGAAAAAATCGGATCTGGCGTTAAAAAAAACGGATCCGGCAAAAAAAAAAAAAAAACAGATCTGGCAGAAAAAAAAAGGATCCGGCGAAAAAAAAACGGATCCGGTGTAAAAAAAACGGATCCGGTGTAAAAAAAAGGATCAGGCAGAAAGAAAACGGAGCCGGCAGACAAAAACGGATCCGGCGGACAAAAACGGATCCGGAAAAAAAAACGGATCCTGAGGAAAAAAAACGGATCCTGCAGAAAAAAAACGGATCTGGCGGAAAAAAAACGGATCCGGCCGACAAAAACGGATCCGGCAGAAAAATAAAACCGATCCGGCGGGAAAAAAAAGGATCGGCGGAAAAAAAACGGATCCTGCGTCTAGAGGCTACAGCCGTCGGCATTATCATTGCACCACAAGCTCAAGTCATCCCAGGTACTAATTTTAGCTAATTTTACTAATTTTACTAATTTCATGTATCAGAATCAAGTATCAGATTCAGGTATCGGAGTCAAGTATCAGAGTCAAGTATCAGAGTCAAGTATCAGAGTCAGGTATCAAAGTCAAGTATCAGAGTCAAGTATCAGAGTCAGGTATCAAAGTCAAGTATCAGAGTCAAGTATCAGAGTCAGGTATCAAAGTCAAGTATCAGAGTCAAGTATCAGAGTCAGGTATCAAAGTCAAGTATCAGAGTCAAGTATCAGAGTCAGGTAACAAAGTCAAGTATCAGAGTCAAGTATCAGAGTCAAGTATCAGAGTCAGGTATCAAAGTCAAGTATCAGAATCAGGTATCAAAGTCAAGTATCAGAGTCAAGTATCAGAGTCAGGTATCAAAGTCAAGTATCAGAGTCAAGTATCAGAGTCAGGTATCAAAGTCAAGTATCAGAGTCAAGTATCAGAGTCAAGTATCAGAATGAGGTATCAGACAGAGTATTTCTGATGTTTGACTTTGATTTGTGACTTTGATATGTGAAAGTCAGGTATCAGAATCAAGTATCAGAATGAGGTATCAGACAGAGCATTTCTGATGTTATTTCTGATGTTTGACTTTGATTTGTGACCATGTGTGAAAGTCAGGTATAAGAGTCAAGTATCAGAATGAGGTATCAGACAGAGTATTTCTGATGTTTGACTTTGATTTGTGACCATGTCCTAAAATGAACACCGTACTTGTGACAACCATCGAGGCATCTCCCTTCTGTACACTGCAGGCAAGATATTGGCTCGTGTCTTGCTCAACCGCCTTTTACATCATCTTGAGCAAGGACTATTACCCGAAAGCCAGTGTTGTTTCCATGCTAAACGTGGAACAGTAGATATGGTCTTTTCAGCACATCAACTTCAGGAAAAGTGCCAGGAGCAACACCGTGACCTTTATGTAACTTTTGTTGATTTGACCAAGGCTTTTGACACAGTCAGTAGGGACGGCCTGTGGAAGATCATGGCAAAATTTGGCTGCCCGATCAAGTTCATCTCAGTCATCCGGCAGTTCCATGATGGCATGATGGTGAAGGTTCTGAATGATGGAGACGTATCTGAGGCTTTCCCAGTAACAAACGGCGTAAAACAAGGCTGTGTGCTTGCTCCAACCCTGTTCAGTATGCTGTTCTCTGCAATGTTAAGTGCTGCCTTTAACTACTGTGAAGATGGAATCCAGGTTAGGTACAGGACTAATGGCAAGCTATTCAACCCAAAACGCCTGAAGGCGGTTACGAAAGTGCATGAGACTGTTATCCGTGAATTACTATTTGCTGATGACTGTGCACTTAACGCTAGCACGGAACAGCAGATGCAGCATGAAATGGACAGTTTTTCGCAAGCCTGCGACAGTTTTGGTCTCGAGATCAACATTAGAAAAACCGAAGTCATGTATCAACCAGTTCCAGGAAAACTGTACAAGGAACCACGTATCACGGTGAAGGAGCAAAACCTCAAAGCAGTCGATAACTTCACCTACTTAGGCAGCACACTTTCCCGTGAAGTAACCATAGATGCTGAGGTTAATAACAGAATCGCCAAAGCCAGTGCCGCCTTCGGGAGACTGAGTAAGAACGTCTGGGAACGAAGGGGACTCAGCCTTACCACCAAGCTGAAGGTCTATTACGCGGTGGTCCTCACCACACTTCTCTATGCCAGCGACACCTGGACAGTGTACAGCCGGCATGCTAAACAGCTTAATCATTTCCACATGAGTTGCCTCCGCAGACTCCTCCACATCAGGTGGCAAGACAAGGTCCCGGACACAGCAATTCTGGAAAAAACTGGGCTCTGCAGCATTTACACTCTCCTGCTGAAAGTCCAAGCCAGGTGGGCTGGACATGTGGTCTGAATGCCTGACAGCCGACTACCGGAACAACTGCTGTACGGAGAACTGTGCCAAGGAAAGCGAGCAGTTGGGGGGCAGAAGAAGCGCTATAAAGACTGCCTTAAGGTGTCTCTCAAAAACCTGGAAGTCAACACCAATGAATGGGAAGAGCTTGCCCTGGATCGTCCAGGTTGGCGGGGCAGGATCACCTCAGGAGCACGTGCAGCTGAAGATAGGAAAATCTGTGACGCAAAAAGAAAGCGTGCTGTACGCAAGGCACAAGTAGAATCTGGTGTACTGACCACATCTGCTTTCGTATGTCAAGTATGTGGGCGAACCTTCAGGGCCCGGATTGGACTCATCAGCCACCTCCGGACCCAAAACTATTAATTCTCTTCTAACCCTGAAGTCATGGTCATCTTTGAAAACGAAGGACGAACATCATCACCAATTGCCCGGGTTTATATTGATTGGGGTGCCGGGAGTGGGGTGAAGGAAGTGGGGCTGTCTGATAATTTGCCCACTGATGTTTTGTTGGGGACTGATTTGGGGAGGATGGTTGCATACTACGTCCCTGACACCCCTCCCCAATCTGCTAATGAGGGTAACGTTAACCCTGAGGATGATGATGATGATGATGGGAAATCGCATGTGTTACCTGACCATGCTTTATCTTGTAATGATGCATCTGATAACCATTTTTTCCCTAGGATTGATGGTGAAAATGTTGTACCTGTGCCAACCGAACCTGATAACCATTTTCCTGCAAAGGTTAATGTGTCCACAGGTACAGGCGTGCTGAGCCACGTCGCTCTGCGGAGTGAGACGGCTGAGGAACCCCTAGCAGGGGCAAGTGTCGGTGCTACAGGAAATGGGGAGAAGTATGGGAACTGTGCGAAAGGTGATGCCATGAAAGTGACCAGTGCCACCGAGGAAGGTAACTGGCCCATAAGTAGCACTGCCCCTGGAGTGTTGGGGGTGGATGGGGAGGTAGAGCCCATAGCAGCGCAGGCTGATGGGTCTGTAGCCTACGTTGCTGCTGTCACACGCAGTCAGAGTGCCCGAAATGCAGATAACTGTCTGCCTTCAGGACCCTCCTCAGTCATCAGTGTGACTGAACCAGAGGTGGACCCAGAGCAGGTCCAAGAGGGTTCCCGTGGGGAAAGGACCCTGACATCGCTTCTGGCTTCCCCTAGCCAGGAGTTTCAGGCCGCTCTGTGCACAGATGCGAGCCTAGAGAGTTTGAGACAACTCGCCGAGACGCCCACCTCCGTGACTGAGAAGGAGAAGGTGTTCTGGGAACGAGGAAGGTTGTACCGGGAGACAGTACCTGGAAAATCGCAAAAGGAGTGGTTGAGGGAAAGACAGCTGGTCGTCCCGCAGCAATTCCGGGGTGAGTTGTTGCGGATTGCCCATGAGATCCCGCTAGCTGGATACTTGGGGATCAGCAAAACTAAGGTCCTGCTGTCTCAACACTTCTATTGGCCTAAGATGGGGACAGATGTGTCAAACTACTGCCGCTCCTGTATCACCTGTCAAAGAGTGGGGAAGGCGGGGCCTGCTCTTAAGGCTCCCCTGATCCCTTTACCAGTGATAGAGGAGCCTTTCCAGAGAATCGCGGTGGACATTGTGGGCCTGCTGGCTGTCTCCAGCAGCTCTGGAAAGCAATACATCCTTACTGTGGTAGACTACGCTACCCGGTACCCAGAGGCAGTAGCTCTGTCGTCAACTAGGGCAGATAAGGTGGCGGATGCCCTGTTGGCCATCTTTTCACGTGTAGGATTTCCCAGGGAGATGCTTACTGATCAAGGGACCCAATTTATGTCTCGCCTAATGGAGGCTCTCTGTAAGAGAATGCAGGTGAAGCACCTGGTATCGAGTGCGTATCATCCACAGACCAATGGCTTGTGTAAACGCTTCAATGGTACCCTCAAACAGATGCTACGCATGCTGGTTGAGACCCAAGGGCGCGACTGGGAGCCGTACCTCCCACACCTGCTATTCGCTTACTGAGAGGTTCCGCAGGCCTCGACAGGGTTCTCCCTCTTCGAGCTCCTGTACGGCAGGCGAGTCCGGGGACCTCTTGGGTTGGTAAGAGAATCCTGGTAAGAGGAGCCGAACCCTTCTGAAGTGTCCATAGTGGAGTATGTCATGCGCTTCCGTGACAAGATACAGACATTGATGCAGTTGGTGCATGACAACATCACGCAGGCTCAGGCTGACCAGAAGCACTGGTATGACCAGAACGCCCGAGAGAGGACCTACCACGTGGGTCAAAAGGTGTGGGTGCTGGTCCCCGTACCAAAGGATGAGCTTCAGGCATCCTGGGAGGGCCCGTACATCGTCCACCAACAACTCAACCCGGTCACCTACGTGGTCACGCTTGACCACGCTCGGGGTAGGCGAAAGGCCTTTCACGTCAACATGATGAAGGCTCATCACGAACGTGAACTTTCGTCCTACCGGTCTGCAGCTTACCCGAAGACAGGAGGGAAGACACCCTCCTGGACATGCTGGCCCAAGCCAAGGCCGGTGGGTCCATCGAGTATGTGGAGGTAAACGCATCGTTAACTGAACCCCAGTGGTTGCAGTTGCAAACCACACTGGAACCCTTCTGGGTCGTGTTCTCCCACCGACCTGGGAGGACTGAGTTAGCAGTTCACGAGGTGGACACCGGGAATCACGCCCCACTACGGCAAACACCCTATCGAATCTCTGACCAGGTGCAGCAGGTTATACGCCAGGAGATCGATGAGATGTTACAGCTGGGGGTGTGTTGTGAATTCTGTGGCCAAGCTCCCTCCTGTGGTCGTGAGTGGTACTTCGGCTGGTTCTGTCTATGAGTTTCCTTTGGTGGTTGAGAGTCGTACTGCGGCTTCTGAGTTTCCTTCCTCAGGTGATGAGGTTAAGTCGTTAGGTGCTGCTCTATTTAACTCCACCTGGTGCTTTGATCCTGGCCTCCAGTCAATGTTCTAGTATTGGTCTTGCTTCCTCCTGGATCGTTCCTGTGGCCTGTCCATTCTGCATAAGCTAAGTTCTGCTTGTGTTATTTTTGTTTGCTATATTTTCTGTCCAGCTTGCTATATTGGTTTTTCTTGCTTGCTGGAAGCTCTGAGACGCAGAGGGATCACCTCCGTACCGTTAGTCGGTGCGGAGGGTCTTTTTGCCCCTCTGCGTGGTTGTTTGTAGGTTTTTGTGTTGACCGCAAAGCTATCTTTCCTATCCTCGGTCTATTCAGTAAGTCGGGCCTCACTTTTCTAAATCTATTTCATCTCTGTGTTTGTATTTTCATCTTTACTCACAGTCATTATATGTGGGGGGCTGCCTTTTCCTTTGGGGAATTTCTCTGAGGCAAGGTAGGCTTATTTTTCTATCTTCAGGGCTAGTTAGTTTCTCAGGCTGTGCCGAGTTGCATAGGGAGCGTTAGGCGCAATCCACGGCTACCTCTAGTGTGGTGTGATAGGATTAGGGATTGCGGTCAGCAGAGTTCCCACGTCTCAGAGCTCGTCCTATGTTTTTGGTAATTGTCAGGTCACTTTGTGTGCTCTGAACTTCAAGGTCCATTGTGGTTCTGAATTACCTGTTCATAACAGTACTGGAGGCCCAAAGTACTAATGCTTCTCAATATAGGGAAAAGAGAAGTTCTGAGACCATTTTTTTTTCTTTGCACTGTGTTCTGTCTTTCTTTTCCCCTTTACATCAGGGTGGTTCAGAACACAGGTGTGGACATGAACATTCAGGGTCTGTTCTCTTTGATGGATAATCTCGCTATAAATGTACAGAATATTCAAGATTTAGTGGTTCAGAATCCTATGTTAGAACCTAAAATTCCTATTCCTGAGTTATTTTCTGGAGATAGAACTAAGTTTTTGAATTTTAAAAATAGTTGTAAACTATTTCCCGCTCCTCTGGTGACCCAGTTCAACAAGTTAAGATCATTATTTCTTTATTACGTGGCGACCCTCAAGACTGGGCATTTTCCCTTGCGCCAGGAGATCCTGCATTATGTAATATTGATGCATTTTTCCTGGCGCTCGGATTGCTGTACGATGAACCTAATTCAGTGGATCAGGCAGAGAAAAATTTGCTGGCCCTGTGTCAGGGTCAGGATGAGATAGAGATTTATTGTCAGAAGTTTAGAAAGTGGTCCGTGCTCACTCAATGGAATGAATGTGTGCTGGCAGCTATTTTCAGAAAGGGTCTCTCTGAAGCCCTTAAGGATGTCATGGTGGGATTTCCTATGCCTGCTGGTCTGAATGAGTCTATGTCTTTGGCCATTCAGATCGGTCGACGCTTGCGTGAGCGTAAATCTGTGCACCATTTGGCGGTATTATCTGAGCATAAACCTGAGCCTATGCAGTGCGATAGGACTTTGACCAGAGCTGAAAGGCAAGAACACAGACGTCAGAATGGGCTGTGATTCTACTGTGGTGATTCCACTCATGCTATCTCCAATTGTCCTAAGCGCACTAAGCGGTTCACTAGGTCTGCCACCATTGGTACGGTACAGTCGAAATTTCTTTTGTCCGTTACTTTGATCTGCTCTTTGTCTTCCTATTACATAGTAACATAGCAACATAGTTAGTAAGGCCGAAAAAAGACATTTGTCCATCCAGTTCAGCCTATATTCCATCATAATAAATACCCAGATCTACGTCCTTCTACAGAACCTAATAATTGTATGATACAATATTGTTCTGCTCCAGGAAGACATCCAGGCCTCTCTTGAACCCCTCGACTGAGTTCGCCATCACCACCTCCTCAGGCAAGCAATTCCAGATTCTCACTGCCCTAACAGTAAAGAATCCTCTTCTATGTTGGTGGAAAAACCTTCTCTCCTCCAGACGCAAAGAATGCCCCCTTGTGCCCGTCACCTTCCTTGGTATAAACAGATCCTCAGCGAGATATTTGTATTGTCCCCTTATATACTTATACATGGTTATTAGATCGCCCCTCAGTCGTCTTTTTTCTAGACTAAATAATCCTAATTTCGCTAATCTATCTGGGTATTGTAGTTCTCCCATCCCCTTTATTAATTTTGTTGCCCTCTTTTGTACTCTCTCTAGTTCCATTATATCCTTCCTGAGCACCGGTGCCCAAAACTGGACACAGTACTCCATGTGCGGTCTAACTAGGGATTTGTACAGAGGCAGTATAATGCTCTCATCATGTGTATCCAGACCTCTTTTAATGCACCCCATGATCCTGTTTGCCTTGGCAGCTGCTGCCTGGCACTGGCTGCTCCAGGTAAGTTTATCATTAACTAGGATCCCCAAGTCCTTCTCCCTGTCAGATTTACCCAGTGGTTTCCCGTTCAGTGTGTAATGGTGATATTGATTCCCTCTTCCCATGTGTATAACCTTACATTTATCATTGTTAAACCTCATCTGCCACCTTTCAGCCCAAGTTTCCAACTTATCCAGATCCATCTGTAGCAGAATACTATCTTCTCTTGTATTAACTGCTTTACATAGTTTTGTATCATCTGCAAATATCGATATTTTACTGTGTAAACCTTCTACCAGATCATTAATGAATATGTTGAAGAGAACAGGTCCCAATACTGACCCCTGCGGTACCCCACTGGTCACAGCGACCCAGTTAGAGACTATACCATTTATAACCACCCTCTGCTTTCTATCACTAAGCCAGTTACTAACCCATTTACACACATTTTCCCCCAGACCAAGCATTCTCATTTTGTGTACCAACCTCTTGTGCGGCACGGTATCAAACGCTTTGGAAAAATCGAGATATACCACGTCCAATGACTCACCGTGGTCCAGCCTATAGCTTACCTCTTCATAAAAACTGATTAGATTGGTTTGACAGGAGCGATTTCTCATAAACCCATGCTGATATGGAGTTAAACAGTTATTCTCATTGAGATAATCCAGAATAACATCCCTCAGAAACCCTTCAAATATTTTACCAACAATAGAGGTTAGACTTACTGGCCTATAATTTCCAGGTTCACTTTTAGAGCCCTTTTTGAATATTGGCACCACATTTGCTATGCGCCAGTCCTGCGGAACAGACCCTGTCGCTATAGAGTCCCTAAAAATAAGAAATAATGGTTTATCTATTACATTACTTAGTTCTCTTAGTACTCGTGGGTGTATGCCATCCGGACCCGGAGATTTATCTATTTTAATCTTATTTAGCCGGTTTCGCACCTCTTCTTGGGTTAGATTGGTGACCCTTAATATAGGGTTTTCATTGTTTCTTGGGATTTCACCTAGCATTTCATTTTCCACCGTGAATACCGTGGAGAAGAAGGTGTTTAATATGTTAGCTTTTTCCTCGTCATCTACAACCATTCTTTCCTCACTATTTTTTAAGGGGCCTACATTTTCAGTTTTTATTCTTTTACTATTGATATAGTTGAAGAACAGTTTGGGATTAGTTTTACTCTCCTTAGCAATGTGCTTCTCTGTTTCCTTTTTGGCAGCTTTAATTAGTTTTTTAGATAAAGTATTTTTCTCCCTATAGTTTTTTAGAGCTTCAATGGTGCCATCCTGCTTTAGTAGTGCAAATGCTTTCTTTTTACTGTTAATTGCCTGTCTTACTTCTTTGTTTAGCCACATTGGGTTTTTCCTATTTCTAGTCCTTTTATTCCCACAAGGTATAAACCGCTTACACTGCCTATTTAGGATGTTCTTAAACATTTCCCATTTATTATCTGTATTCTCATTTCTGAGGATATTGTTCCAGTCTACCAGATTAAGGGCATCTCTAAGCTGGTCAAACTTTGCCTTCCTAAAGTTCAGTGTTTTTGTGACTCCCTGACAAGTCCCCCTAGTGAAAGACAGGTGAAACTGCACAATATTGTGGTCGCTATTTCCTAAATGCCCAACCACCTGCAGATTTGTTATTCTGTCAGGTCTATTAGATAGTATTAGGTCTAAAAGTGCTGCTCCTCTGGTTGGATTCTGCACCAATTGTGAAAGATAATTTTTCTTGGTTATTAGCAGAAACCTGTTGCCTGGCATCTGTCATGGCATTTGTGGATTCAGGCGCTGCCCTGAATTTGATGGACTTGGAGTTTGCCAGGCGCTGTGGGTTTGTCTTGGAGCCCTTGCAGTGTCCTATTCCATTGAGAGGAAGTGATGCTACGCTTTTGGCCAAGAATAAGCCTCAGTATTGGACCCAGCTGACCATGTGCATTGCTCCTGCGCCCCAGGAGGATATTCGCTTTCTGGTGTTGCATAATCTGCATGATGTCATCGTGTTGGGGTTGCCATGGCTACAAGTCCATAACCCAGTATTAGATTGGAAATCAATGTCTGTGTCCAGCTGGGGTTGTCAGGGGGTACATGGTGATGTTCCATTTCTGTCTATCTCGTCATCCACCTCTTCTGAGGTCCCAGAGTTCTTGTCTGATTACCGGGATGTATTCGATGAGCCCAAGTCCAATGCCCTACCTCCGCATAGGGATTGTGAGTGTGCTATCGATTTGATTCCTGGTAGTAAGTTTCCTAAGGGTCGACTGTTTAATATATCTGTACCTGAGCACGCCGCTATGCGGAGTTACGTGAAGGAGTCTTTGGAGAAGGGTCATATTCGCCCGTCATCGTCGCCATTGGGAGCGGGGTTCTTTTTTGTGGCCAAGAAGGATGGTTCGCTGAGACCTTGTAATGATTACCGCCTTCTAAATAAAATTACGGTCAAATTTCAGTACCCCTTGCCGCTGCTGTCTGATTTGTTTGCTCGGATTAAGGGGGCTAGTTGGTTCACCAAGATAGATCTTCGTGGTGCATATAATCTTGTGCGTATTAAACGGGGCGATGAATGGAAAAAAGCATTTAATACGCCCGAAGGCCATTTTGAGTACCTGGTTATGCCATTCGGGCTTTCTAATGCTCCATCAGTGTTTCAGTCCTTTATGCATGACATCTTCCGAGAGTACCTGGATAAATTCCTGATTATATACTTGGATGATATTTTGGTCTTCTCGGATGATTGGGAGTCTCATGTGAAGCAGGTCAGAATGGTGTTCCAGGTCCTGCGTGCTAATTCTTTGTTTGTGAAGGGGTCAAAGTGTCTCTTTGGTGTTCAGAAGGTTTCATTTTTGCGGTTCATTTTTTCTCCTTCTACTATTGAGATGGACCCTGTTAAAGTTCAGGCCATTTATGATTGGACTCAGCCAACATCTCTGAAGAGTCTGCAGAAGTTCCTGGGCTTTGCTAATTTTTATCGTCGCTTCATCAATAATTTTTCTAGTATTGCTAAACCGTTGACTGATTTGACCAAGAAGGGTGCTGATGTGGTCAATTGGTCTTCTGCTGCTGTGGAAGCTTTTCAGGAGTTGAAGCGTCGTTTTTCTTCTTCCCCTGTGTTGTGCCAGACAGATGTTTCGCTTCCGTTCCAGGTCGAGGTTGATGCTTCTGAAATTGGTGCAGGGGCGGTTTTGTCGCAGAGAAGTTCTGATTGCTCGGTGATGAAACCATGCGCCTTCTTTTCCAGGAAGTTTTCGCCTGCTGAGCAAAATTATGATGTTGGCAATCGAGAGTTGCTAGCCATGAAGTGGGCATTCGAGGAGTGGCGTCATTGGCTTGAAGGAGCTAAGCATCGCGTGGTGGTCTTGACTGATCACAAGAACTTGACTTATCTCGAGTCTGCCAAGCGCTTGAATCCTAGACAGGCTCGTTGGTCGCTATTTTTCTCCCGTTTTGACTTTGTGGTTTCGTACCTTCCGGGCTCTAAAAATGTGAAGGCGGATGCCCTGTCTAGGAGTTTTGTGCCCGATTCTCCGGGTTTGCCTGAGCCGGTGGGTATTCTCAAAGAGGGGGTAATTTTGTCTGCCATCTCCCCTGATTTGCGGCGGGTGCTGCAAAAATTTCAGGCTAATAGACCTGACCGTTGCCCAGCGGAGAAACTGTTTGTCCCTGATAGGTGGACGAATAAAGTTATCTCTGAGGTTCATTGTTCGGTGTTGGCTGGTCATCCTGGAATCTTTGGTACCAGAGATTTGGTGGCTAGATCCTTTTGGTGGCCGTCTCTGTCACGGGATGTGCATTCTTTTGTGCAGGCCTGTGGGATATGTGCTCGGGCTAAGCCCTGCTGTTCTCGAGCCAGTGGGTTGCTTTTGCCCTTGCCGGTCCCGAAGAGGCCTTGGACACATATCTCTATGGATTTTATTTCGGATCTCCCCGTCTCTCAAAGAATGTCGGTCATTTGGGTGGTTTGTGATCGCTTCTCTAAGATGGTCCATTTGGTGCCCTTGTCTAAATTGCCTTCCTCCTCTGATTTGGTGCCATTGTTTTTCCAGCATGTGGTTCGTTTACATGGCATTCCAGAGAACATCGTTTCTGACAGAGGTTCCCAGTTTGTTTCGAGGTTTTGGCGAGCCTTTTGTGCTAGGATGGGCATTGATTTGTCTTTTTCCTCGGCTTTCCATCCTTAGACAAATGGCCAGACTGAACGAACCAATCAGACCTTGGAAACATATCTGAGATGTTTTGTTTCTGCTGATCAGGATGATTGGGTGTCCTTTTTGCCTTTGGCTGAGTTCGCCCTTAATAATCGGGCCAGCTCGGCTACTTTAGTTTCGCCGTTTTTCTGCAATTCTGGGTTCCACCCTCATTTCTCTTCAGGGCAGGTTGAGTCTTCGGACTGTCCTGGTGTGGATACTGTGGTGGATAGGTTGCAGCAGATTTGGACTCATATAGTGGACAATTTGACTTTGTCCCAGGAGAAGGCTCAACGTTTCGCTAACCGCAGGCGCTGTGTGGGTCCCCGACTTCGTGTTGGGGATTTGGTTTGGTTGTCATCTCGTTATATTCCTATGAAGGTTTCCTCTCCTAAATTTAAGCCTCGTTTCATTGGTCCATATAGGATTTCTGAGGTTCTTAATCCTGTGTCTTTTCGTTTGACTCTTCCATCTTCTTTTTCCATCCATAATGTGTTCCATAGGTCATTGTTGCGGAGATACGTGGCACCTGTGGTTCCATCTATTGATCCTCCTGCTCCGGTTTTGGTTGAAGGGGAATTGGAGTATATAGTGGAGAAGATTTTGGATTCTCGTGTTTCGAGACGGAAACTCCAGTATCTGGTTAAGTGGAAAGGTTATGGTCAGGAAGATAATTCCTGGGTCTTTGCCTCTGATGTCCATGCTGCCGATCTGGTTCGTGCCTTTCATGTGGCTCATCCTGGTCGGCCTGGGGGCTCTGGTGAGGGTTCGGTGACCCCTCCTCAAGGGAGGGGGTACTGTTGTTAATTCTGTGGCCAAGCTCCCTCCTGTGGTCGTGAGTGGTACTTCGGCTGGTTCTGTCTATGAGTTTCCTTTGGTGGATGAGAGTGGTACTGCGGCTTCTGAGTTTCCTTCCTCAGGTGATGAGGTTAAGTCGTTAAGTGCTGCTCTATTTAACTCCACCTGGTGCTTTGATCCTGGCCTCCAGTCAATGTTCTAGTATTGGTCTTGCTTCCTCCTGGATCGTTCCTGTGGCCTGTCTATTCTGCATAAGCTAAGTTCTGCTTGTGTTATTTTTGTTTGCTATATTTTCTGTCCAGCTTGCTATATTGGTTTTTCTTGCTTGCTGGAAGCTCTGAGACGCAGAGGGAGCACCTCCGTACCGTTAGTCGGTGCGGAGGGTCTTTTTGCCCCTCTGCGTGGTTGTTTGTAGGTTTTTGTGTTGACCTCAAAGCTATCTTTCCTATCCTCGGTCTATTCAGTAAGTCGGGCCTCACTTTGCTAAATCTATTTCATCTCTGTGTTTGTATTTTCATCTTTACTCACAGTCATTATATGTGGGGGGCTGCCTTTTCCTTTGGGGAATTTCTCTGAGGCAAGGTAGGCTTATTTTTCTATCTTTAGGGCTAGTTAGTTTCTCAGGCTGTGCCGAGTTGCATAGGGAGCGTTAGGCGCAATCCACGGCTACCTCTAGTGTGGTGTGATAGGATTAGGGATTGCGGTCAGCAGAGTTCCCACGTCTCAGAGCTCGTCCTATGTTTTTGGTAATTGTCAGGTCACTTTGTGTGCTCTGAACTTCAAGGTCCATTGTGGTTCTGAATTACCTGTTCATAACAGGGGTGATTCGACGGACAAAGAGCACGTGGGCATCACCTGTAGTTCTCGTGCCAAAGAAAGACGGGACCGCCCGCTTCTGTGTGGACTACAGGGAGCTCAACGCCATCACAGCCTCTGACGCGCACCCAATGGCGCATCGAGGAGCTGCTTGAGAGGTTAGCTGGCGCAAAATACATGACAATAATGGATCTGAGTCGAGGATACTGGCAGATTCCCCTGAGCCCCGAGGCGCAGGAGAAGTCGCCTTTATCACACCCTTTGGGCTGTACGAGTCCACGGTCATGCCCTTCAGCATGAAGAATGCCCCTGCCACTTTCCAGCGGATGGTCAACCTCCTGCTTGAGGGACTGGAGAAGTACGCAGTGGCGTACTTGGATGACATTGCCATCTTCAGTCCCTCCTGGGAGGAGCACCTGCAGCATCTCGAGGAGGTGCTCAGGCGAAATCACCGAGCAGGACTGACTATCAAGCCGGGAAAGTGCCAGATGGGCATGAGGGAGGTCTGTTGTGAATTCTGTGGTCAAGCTCCCTCCTGTGATCATGAGTGGTACTTCGGCTGGTTCTGTCCATGAGCTTCCTCTGGTGGATGTGAGTGGGGCTGCGGCTTCTGAGTTTCCTTCCTCAGGTGACGAGGTTGGGTCGTTAGGTGCTGCTCTATTTAACTCCACCTAGTTCTTTGTTCCTGGCCTCCAGTCAATGTTCCAGTATTGGTCTTGCTCTCTCCTGGATCGTTCTTGTGGCCTGTCTTCACTGCATAAGCTAAGTTCTGCTGGTGTTACTTTTGTCTGCTATTTTTTCTGTCCAGCTTGCTATATTGGTTTTTCTTGCTTGCTGGAAGCTCTGGGACGCAGAGGGAGCACCTCCGTACCGTTAGTCGGTGCGGAGGGTCTTTTTGCGCCCTCTGCGTGGTTGTTTGTAGGTTTTTGTGCTGACCGCAAAGCTATCTTTCCTATCCTCGGTCTATTCAGTAAGTCGGGCCTCACTTTGCTAAAATCTATTTCATCTCTGTGTTTGTATTTTCATCTTTACTCACAGTCATTATATGTGGGGGGCTGCCTTTTCCTTTGGGGAATTTCTCTGAGGCAAGGTAGGCTTATTTTTCTATCTTCAGGGCTAGCTAGTTTCTCAGGCTGTGCCCGAGGCGCCTAGGTCTGGTCAGGAGCGCTCCACGGCTACCTCTAGTGTGGTGTGATAGGATTAGGGATTGCGGTCAGCAGAGTTCCCACGTCTCAGAGCTCGTCCTATGTTATTAGTAGCTATCAGGTCACTTTGTGTGCTCTTAACCACCAGGTCCATTGTGGTTCTGAATCACCAGTTCATAACAGAGGTCCACTACCTGGGGCACCGGGTAGGCGGAGGCACCCTAAAGCCAGAGCCTGAGAAAGTGGGCGCGATCGTGAACTGGCCCACTCCTGGGACCAAGAAGCAGGTGATGTCCTTCCTGGGCACTGCAGGGTACTATAGGCGCTTCGCACAGCACTATAATAGCCTGGCAAAACCCTTGACGGACCTCACCAGGAAGAAGCTACCCCACATCGTCAACCGGACCGACGGCTGTGAGGGGGCCTTCCAGGCGTTGAAAACAGCACTGTGCAACGCCCCTGTGTTGCAAGCAGTCAACAGCAGTCAACCGTTCTTGGTACAGACTGATGCCAGCGAGTTTGGCCTCAGTGCTGTACTCAGCCAGGTTGACTCGGAGGACCAAGATCACCCTGTGTTGTACCTGAGCCGGAAACTTTTGCCGAGGGAAGTGGCCTACTCCACCATCGAGAAGGAGTGCCTGGCCATAGTCTGGGCCCTGCAATGCTTGCAGCCCTACTGGTACGGTCGCACCTTCAACGTGGTGACTGACCACAACCCTCTGCGCTGGCAAAATGCCATGTGTGGAACCAACGGCAGGTTGCTACGCTGGAGCCTTGCCCTTCAGCAGTTTGACTTCACCATTGAAGACAAAATGGGCAGGGAGCATGGAAATGCAGATGGACTGTCCCGCCAGGGGGAACCTACTGATGTACGCATGGAGGCATACCGAGGGGTTCTGCCTCCATAGCGCAGACCAAAAGGGGGAGGTGTCACGATATTGTATGATATATAATATGATGTTGCAGGTTTGCCCTTCAGCCCATGCTGTGGGCTAAACCCCCTCTTCTCTCTTTGGCTCTCTTTGCTTCTCTGTGTGCTTCGGAATGTATGGTAGAAGGGGGTTTTATTGCCCTGGCCATAAATTCTAGGCTCGAAGCAAGTTATTCGTCCCCCTCCCAACTGCACTAGCTGAAACTGGTATAGATGGCTCCAAAATCCATGAGAGACTTTGTTCTAATATTATAAGATTCTGGGCCAACGACTTGGGCTAAGAGAATAATAAATACATATTGCTAACATCCATCGGCGCATCTATCCATCACTGTAAGCAGGAGTCTCCAAGTCCAACAGGGACAGAGTACGGATTACGCTGGAATGGAATG
The DNA here is from genome assembly GCF_032444005.1 of Ranitomeya imitator. Taxonomy (NCBI): domain Eukaryota; kingdom Metazoa; phylum Chordata; class Amphibia; order Anura; family Dendrobatidae; genus Ranitomeya; species Ranitomeya imitator. The sequence continues at coordinate 845,444,819 of NC_091284.1, read as the reverse complement.
TCCATTACTAGCCTGATGTCATGATTCACACCGAGACCGTCACCCCCACGTCAAGGATCGGGGTGACTTTAGGCCAACAGACGGCTATCACATGTGCAGGGGGGCTTATCTTAGTTATCCCTCCACTCCACAATGTGATGAAAAACACACACAAGGCTATTGACCTCTTAGTTTACAGCAGGGGCTTATTTTAGGTTTCCCACTGCTCTGCAATATACCACGAACTGCAGGGATTTATGTATATCCCACTTACAGTTCCACTTGAAACTTGCAGCTCTCTGGCGCCCCCCTTACTCTCAGGTGAGATTAGGTACTGCACCTAGGGTAATTAGTCGCCAGAACGGCTGCCTGCTATGTGCTGGCTATTGGGCACACTGCAGCGTCGCGATTAACTACTCCCACTCAGGCAGGAACAATAATTATCAACGCCGCAGTCGCTACATCACCCATAGGCCCACACACAATATGCTGCCAGCAACTTCGATTAAATGGGTCCGAACCTAACCCAAAACAATAACGTAACTCCCTTCAGAAGACTTAGGGTACGTTTTAGAGCAGGAAAAATGACTCTAGTATTAAATATTATACTCCGTCAAATGTTTCAGGCAGTGTTTATAAACAGTTATATAAAGATGTTATAATATGAGACAATTGAAAGTATGTACAAGGTAATTATAAAAATAACAGGGGTTAAATGAGAAATCAACACTTACATGTGTTCAGAGCATTGCAGACAACCAGGCTAGTTCCATATGTCCCAATGCATTAGGACTCCGGTTAGGAACAGCTCTTCAAGTCAGACTCACATAGGCTCCAGCAGACACACTCACTGCTGGGGTCTGGCAAAATTTATAAACCGCAGCCTGTGACATCACCAACAGGGCTGGCTTACCCAGACCCTCCTCTCTCTTCAGTTTAACTAAATTTAATCTAAATTTGTCTAATGCCTGTAACTCTGCTACAGAACATGTCATAGTCATAACAAACCCAGCATTCATCTCGTATTAACATTGGCATTCTAATGAGATCAAATATGTCCTATTTGTGATGCATAATTACAGAGAAATCCCTACTTTTTACCTGATGGAGTTAGAAGCTCATGTTTAGAGTGGCTGACAGAACCGCCGACGAATATTAACAATATGTATTTTTCCTTTTTCTAGCCTAATTGTTGGCCCAATATCTTACAATAATGGAACAAAGGACTTCTTGCATTTACAGAAGGGAATCAGACCAGTTTTTACCTGCACAACTTTCCACTGCAGCTATGCCAGTCGTAAATACCTTTCTTCAATAAAACTCCCCCACATGCATCGACAAGGCAAGCTCTTGCCTGAGTGAAAGGGAAGGGGGGGGGTTTAGCCCACAGCCTGGGCTAACAAGAGAAACTAAACTTATATGATATTTCATACAATATCGTGACACCTGAGTTTAGTATCTATAGAGAGCAAATCCTAATACAAGATGAATGCTGGGTGTGTTATGATTCTGATATGTTCTGTAGCGGAGATACATGCATTAGACAAACTTGTGTGAAATTTACTAAGGCTGAAGAGGTAGGAGGGTCTAAGGAAGCCAGCCCTGTTGGTGATGTCACAGGCTGTGGTTTATAAGTTTCTGACAGACCCAAGCAGTGAGTTTTCTACCTGGGAAGCCCTGACTGCTAGCCTGATGCACTGGGACAGATGGAAACTCCACCAACTAGCATGGTTGCCTGCAATGCTCTGAACACATGTAAGTGTTGATTTCTCATGTAATCCCGGTTTTTTTATAATTACCTTTGTACATATTTTCAATTGTCTCATATTGTAACATCTTTATATAACTTTTTATAAACACTGCCTTATCTTTCGGAGTAAAAATATTTAAAGTACTAGTTCGTTCTTCCTGTTCTAAAATGTACCCTAAGTCTTCTGAAGGGAATTACGCTACTGTTTTGGGTTAGCTTCGGACCCATTTAATCGAAGCTGGTGGCAGCATAGTTTGTACTGGGTAGTTGGGAGTCGTTGTAGCGACTGCGGCATTGATAATTATTGTTCCTGCCTGAGTGGGAGTAGTTAAATCACCTCGCTGCAGCGTGCCCAATAGCCAGCACATAGCAGGCAGCCTTTCTGGTGACTAATTACCCTAGGTGCAGTACCTAATCTGACCTGAGAGTAAAGGGGGCGCCATAGAGCTGCAAGTTTCAAGTGGAACTGTAAGCGGGATATACATAAATCCCTGCAGTTCGTGGTATATTGCAGAGCAGTGGGATACCTAAACTAAGCCCCTGTTGTAAACTAAGAGGTCAATAGCCTTGTGTGAGTTTTTTCATCACATTGTGGAGTGGAGGATAACTAAGATAAGCCCCCTGCACATGTGATAGCCGTCTGTTGGCCTAAAGTCACCCTGATCTGTGACGTGGGGGTGAAGTTCACGGTGTGAATCGTGACAACAGGTACAACATTTTCACCATCAATCCTAGGGAAAAAATGGTTATCAGATGCATCATTACAAGATAAAGCATGGACAAGTAACACATGCAATTTCCCATCATCATCCTCATCAGGGTTAACGTTACCCTTATTAGAGACTTAGAGTACATTTTAGAGCAGGAGAAAGAAACTAGTATTTTAGATATTGTACTCCGTAAAAGAACAGGCAGTGTTTATAAAAATATTACAAGGATGTTACAATAAGAGACAATTGATATATGTACAAAGCAATTACAAAATAACATGGAATAAAGAAGAAAGGTAAATCTCACGTCCTCAGTTCATTTCAGACAAAAACCATACTGGCAGGCAGAGCCCAGATGTCCCAGTGCATAGTGCAGCTCCTCAGGCAAGACTGAAGGCTGGGTGAAGAGTCGAGACTTATAAACTGCAGCCTCGGGACATCACTAAAGGGCTGGTTAATGATATACACTGAGGTCAGAGATATTTAAGTTCTTGGACCCTGGAGACAAAAGAAATTCCTGACTGAGAAGGGAGGGACAACAGGTGGCTTTGCAGGATTGGTCAACTGCAGTTTAAAGCCACACCCTGCTCACACACTAGCTTCAAGTTACCCGGTGTCTGCCATAGGGCTGGTTTGTTGTATTCGGGGGGGTGGGAGAGAGAGGGGGTTTACAGCTGCCAAGTGCTTTCAGGATCATGAATTCGGACAAACAACTGCACTCAGAAAATGTATTCAGATTGCATCAGAAGAGTGAAGTGTTTATTGAGTAACACCACAGTGGCCAATGGGGTTCTGAGGTAATGTTTCGACCCTATGGGTCTTTATCAAACCTCACTTACTAAGTAGAGAATGATAGGGGAGAGAGGAGGAAGCTTGTCCAATGGACGGAGATAGAGGCTCCACAAAGTGTTGTGAATTCCGCTCTTGGGCTCCCTCCGGTGGTTGTAAGTGGCACTTTTGAGAGTTCTGCTCTTGGGCTCCCTCCGGTGGTTTTAAGTGGTATGGCTGCTCCTTGGATCTGCGTGCGCAGATGGAGATCGCGGCGGCCATTTTCCTAAAGCCCTGGGCAGCAGAGGACTCCATATGCGCACGCGCGGCCTCAGGAAGATGGCTGCCCCCACAGATCACCAGGGAAATAGCGCCGATCGCGCGTTTTTTCTTCTCCTGCCCAGTGGATTCAGAAGATGGGCATGCGCAAACCACTACGCCACCAACGGAAATATATGCAAGATCTGGGGGAAGAAACAGTGATGTCGCCACGCCCATATGACCTGACCAGCCTGATTGACAGGTGAAAACGACGACTTTGCTAAGTTATTTCGGCAGCATAGGTGGGGAATCAGGGTACACAAAATACACTATAGTAACGCACAGCTCAGGCCCTATTTAACAGTATTTTTATCTCGTACTGAAAAAACGGGGTGACAGGTTCCCTTTAAGTCCGCACATTTTGACAACCGGTTTATGTCATCATTTATCATCATGACATCCGCCATCATGAAGATCCACTTTTCTCCTGATGAACCGTGACGCATTGGGGTGACTTCAACACATGCTAAGTTATTTCTTGATTTGATTTATTTTTGTTTGTAGCAATTTGTGGCTGATTTATGACCCAAAAAGAATCTTTTTGATATGCATTTGAAAAGTTATTACATGCTGTGGCATTGGAAATTGTCAGCATCTTTGAGGAACCAAAAAATCGTTCTCTTAAGGTGCCACCCTCCACAGTCAGGCAGGCATGAGTATTTGGCCTATTTTAGGGCCATGTCAGGTACCTGTTTGGTCTATTTTTTCTATTTTTATGGTATCTAACCATTTGAAATACAGGGTTTATGTCTTTTTATATTTATACATAAAGCTGAAGCTTTAAAAGGGATTATATGTACGCACTATATTTAGGAATCCCTGATTCGATTTATTCTGAGATTATTATTTCTCTAGCACCATTGATTCCATGGTGCTGTACATGAGAAGGGGTTACATACTAATTACAGATATCACTTACAGTAAACTAACAATGACAGACTGATACAGAGGGGCGAGGACCCTGCCCTGGGGGGCTTACATTCTACAGGATGGTGGGGATGGAGACAGGTCGAGGGTTGTAGGAGCTCCGATGTTGGTGAGGCGGTAGCTTCAGTAGTGGTGAGGAGGCAGCGGGGTCAGTGCAGGCTGTAGGCTTTCCTGAAGAGGTGGGTTTTCAGGTTCCGTCTGAAGGATCTGAATGTGGTTGATAGTCGGATGTGTTGAGGCAAAGAATAGCAGAGGATGGGGGATATTCTGGAGAAGTCCGGAGATTACGTGAGGGAAGATATCGGGAGATTAGTTCAGAGATATATGGAGGAGACAGGTTGTGGATGGCTTTGTAGGTCAGTATTAGTAATTTGAACTGGATACGCTGAGGGAATGGGAGCCAGTGAAGAGATTTGTAGCCTGGAGAAGCAGAGGAGTAGCGAGGAGAGAGATGAAATAGTCGGGCAGCAGAGTTAAGGATGGACTAGAGAGGTGCAAGGGTGTTAGCAGGGAGGCCACAGAGGAGGGTGTTGCAGTAGTCAAGGCAGAGATGATGAGGGCATGCACAAGCATTTTAGTAGATTGACGGTTGAGGAAAGGACGGATTCTGGAGATATTATTGAGCTGGAGGCGACAGGAGGTGGAAGGAGCTTGGATGTGCAATTTGAAGGACAGGGCAGAGTCAAGGGTTACTCCGAGGCAGCGGAGTTCCGGTATGAGGAAAGCGTGATGTCGTTAATTGCGATAGATAGGTCAGGTAAGGAAGATCTATGGGATGGAGGAAAGATGATGAGTTCAGATTTGTCCACATTGAGTTTGAGGAGGCGAGAGGAGAAGGAGGAGGATATGGCTGATAGACACTCCGGAATTCTGGACAGCAGGGAGGTGACGACTGGGCCAGAAAGGTAGATCTGAGTGTCATCAGCATAAAGGTGGTGCTGGAATCCATGGGACATTATGAGTTGTCCCAGGCCAAGTGTGCAGATTGAGAAGAGTAGGGGTCCCAGTGACCAGGAGCCAATAGTTTCTAGTATTGGTAGCCTGTGTGAAAAGGCGTGCACCTATATAGACTTCTTTCTGCAGGTGTTGGTTATCACTAGGGTTTAGCGAAACGGGTCGTTCATTTTCAAAAGTCGCCGACTTTTGGCAAAGTCGGGTTTCATGAAACCCGATCCGACCCCTGTGCGGGGTCGGCCATGCGGTACGCGACTTTCGCGCCAAAGTCGCGTTTCAATGACGCGAAAAGCGCCATTTCTCAGCCAATGAAGGTAAACGCAGAGTGTGGGCAGCGTGATGACATAGGTCCTGGTCCCCACCATCTTAGAGAAGGGCATTGCAGTGATTGGCTTGCTGTCTGCGGCGTCACAGGGGCTATAAAGGGGCGTTCCCGCCGACCGCCATCTTACTGCTGCTGATCTGAGCTTAGGGAGAGGTTGCTGCCGCTTCGTCAGAAGCAGGGATAGCGTTAGGCAGGGTCCATTAACCCCCAAACCACTTGTGCTGTAGCGATTTCCACTGTCCAACACCACCTTCGGTGTGCAGGGACAGTGGAAGCTACATTTTTTTCCCCCCTCAGCGCTGTAGCTCATTGGGCTGCCCTAGAAGGCTCCCTGATAGCTGCATTGCTGTGTGTACGCCGCTGTGCAAACCAACTGCTTTTTTTCAAAGCACAAATCCTCTTGTTCCTTCCTTTCTGCACAGCTATCTTGTTTGTTTGTCCACACTTTTTATTTAATTTGTGCATCAGTCCACTCCTTATTGCTATACCACACAAACAAGCACCAAAAAAATCGCAGTCAACAAGATCCTGATTATGCAAATATAGAAAAAACCTTTATTAATAAAAAGACACAGGTACACAATATGGTAGGCTAAAACAATCCCCCACACAAGCCCACACATACACATCCTAATCAACAAGGACCGGACGGAAGTGCACTTAGTATTTCAGTATATGGACAGAGTCCATATGAGAAATCAATGTGCTTTACAGCATACAAAACATCACCAGTACCTATGACCTTACAGATGTACATACGATGTATAGTATACATACCACGGTGGTAGATCATAGTATACGTGCACGACAGTCCCGCCCTCCCCAACGCGCGTTTCGGCAAACAGCCTTCCTCAGGGGGACGCTGGGGGGCACTGATTAAATACCTTGTAACCCGGAAATAGCGGCGGCCGCGCTCACCATCGCCTCGCATCACCCCATATCCGGTCCGCACAGCCTGCGGGGCTGGAAACACACAGGCCTCATGTGATCCGCCCCACAAGGCACCGCAGAAGCCAGGAGTGGAGGTGACACCACAGCGCATGCGCGGACGCCCGCCGCGGCCATCTTGGAAAGGGGCATACATATGGGCACCTCAGGGAGCGCCGTAGCAGCTCACCAGTAAAACACACATCCCACTAACCATGGTGTGTAATGTAAAACGCTGTGAACAAACAAGTACAAACAACTATACAACATTAATACCCAGCTATAAAGACCCATATATCGGTATAGCGCCGATCTCAAATGCAGGACCAAAAAGTTATCACTTAATGTGAAAGACAGGTATACATATATCGGGTACAATCACAAAGTAAACATATCACACACTGGTATCATAGCTAAACATACATAGATACTCGGATGCACCACCACCCCCACCCTATCCATCCATAGAGCTAAATATCAATATAAGTGGCAATGTCCATCTAGAATACACGCTCTTCATCATAAGTTCATAGTGTCCAGGAGATAGAGCTGATGTGCAGTTACGAGAAATCCACCAGTGATGTAACCTAAACAGGTCCCAATGTGCATTCTTCTCACAGTCAAATAAGGTGACTATTCCGTACATGGGTCACTATCCAGGAACAAGCTAAAATAATAGAAATAAAAAACAAATTAAAACCAAATAAGAATAGCACATGCGGAGCCGTGCAAAGGAAAGAGTGCACAGCAGTCAGATGACTACAAAAACGGAGCGAACGACAGACCCTCATTAAGCCCTTCTGGCTGGACGGTGCGTAAGCGCCAAATCCAGCGTGTCTCCAACATACCGAGTCTTTTAGATAAACGGCCACCTCTGATGTTGATCCTGAGGGCATCAATTCCCCTCACTCTCAGCAACGTGGCATCACAGTCATGATATTCATGGAAGTGCCTTGGCAGAGTTTTTAGTGTGGTCGTATCCACGTGGCCGGCGGCCGCCCGAATCCCCAACACATGCTCCCTCACGCGGACTTTTAACTGTCGAGTAGTTAGGCCGACGTATATCAGTCGGCAGGGGCATGTAGCATGATAAATGACGTATCTAGTGGTACAGGTGATACGTTGTCTGATAGAAAATACCCGTGTACCACTAGAGTTCGAAAACGAGTCACTCTTGACAATGTTGGGGCAGGCGACACACCGGCCACACGGAAAACAACCCACCCCAGGTGAAAATCTATCCAAAAAGGTTACTCGGGGCCGTCCCTCATAATGACTATGAACCAACTGGTCTCTAAGGTTGGCCGCTCTCCTGAATGTAATGGATGGTTTATTAGGGATAAACTTTTTAATTATCGGATCCACCTGTAGGATCGGCCAAGCTTTATCCAAGGCTCTCCTGATCTGATCCGCCTTGGAATTGTAAGTGGTGATGAACCTAATGTTATTATTATTGGTCTTACCTACACGTCCATTTTGATTGCTATACAATAAATCATGGCGTGTCGCATGTTTAGCCCTCTGATATGCTCTCTTGATGGATCTGCCACTATATCCCCGTGCTGCAAAACGCATCCGCAGCTCCCCAGCTCTCTTCTCGAAATCACTGTCAGTGGAGCAGATACGGCGAAGCCGAAGAAACTGCCCCACTGGGATAGAACGTATCATATGCTGAGGATGACCTGAGGATGCGTGCAGCAGGGTATTAGTGGACGTCTTCTTTCGAAAAATATCGGTACATAGAGTACCATTGAGGTCCCTCTTGATCGTCACATCTAGGAAATCGATGGATACATCACTCCACACAAATGTCAAATGAATGTTCAGGTCGTTGCTATTCAAGGAGGAGACGTAGTGCGCAAGGTCGGCGGATGTGCCCTGCCAGACGAAGAAGATGTCATCAATATACCGTGTCCATAAAGGGACACGGTCAATTGATCCCTGTTCGCCCGACAGGAGGAGGTCCCTCTCCCACAGCCCCAGGAAGAGATTTGCATATGAGGGCGCAAAGGCCGCCCCCATTGCAGTCCCCTGAAGCTGCAGGTAGAAGGACCCCTTAAAAACAAAAAAATTGTGGGTGAGGGTGAACTCTAGAAGCTCCAGCAGAAGCGATCTCAACCCAACTGATAAGGTAGATGACTCCAAGAAATATCGGACAGCACCAATGCCGTCTTTATGCCTAATGTTGGTATATAGAGATTCGACATCTGCCGAAGCCAATAGAGTGTCACCCTCCAAACACAATCCGTCGACCCTACGCAGCACGTCCCCGGTATCCTTAAGAAAGGAGGGCAGACTAATGACCAACGGCTGCAGATGGAAATCTATCCACCTATTAACATGTTCCAGTAGATTTCCCCGTCCAGAAATAATAGGCCTCCCCGGGGGTGACGACAGATTTTTGTGGATCTTAGGAAGTAGATATAGTGTAGGAACGGTAGGTTCAATAACCACCAGAGCTGTTGCAAGATCTTTGGTGATAACGTCGTTCTGTAAGGCCCGCTGGATGATAGAGTCCAATTGGGCACCATAGGCCGAAAGAGGATTGTATGTAAGTTTTTTATAGCAGGTATTGTTATTCAACTGCCTATACACCTCTTTCTCATACATCTCCACGGGCCACAGAACGACGTTACCACCTTTATCCGCTGGTTTCACTACTATATCAGGGAGATTTCGAATGTAAAGTAATCTCTCCCTCTCTTGTACTGAAAGATTATCATGTCCACCAAAATTACGGATATTAGAAAGATTCTCAGTCACCACCCGGACGAATAAATCAATGCTAGAGCATGATGATAGAGGGGGAAATCTACTGGAACGTGGGCGTATAGATGGAGGAACCTTACCTCCCGGATGTACATGTTCCACTGCCAGTTCTTCTAAGATCATTAGCGCATTCTGTTCCTCCTCTGTTGGAAACAATAGATGTAATTCATTATTAAAATGATACCTCTTGAAGAGCAATGACCTAGCGAACAAGTGGAGGTCTTTAATGACATTAAACAGATTGAACCCAGATGTGGGAGAAAAAGAGAGACCCCTTTCCAAGAGCTGAAGATCCACCTCAGACAAAACATGGTTACTCAGGTTAATCACCTTATTATCCTTCTTCGATGACATGGATGTTATATTGCCTCTCCTATAGGGATGATACGTATGGTCACGTAGTCTACCATTATCCCCCATACCAGTAGTAGACACGGATGTTGATGATAAATCTGAGCGTCCACTCAGAGATGACAATGACACATTAGATCCAGCCCGATATAGATGTTGGTTATTACCACTTTTCCACAAGTAGACTCTTTTGGACTGATAGTCCTTCGCACCATATATCGGTATAGCGCCGATCTCAAATGCAGGACCAAAAAGTTATCACTTAATGTGAAAGACAGGTATACATATATCGGGTACAATCACAAAGTAAACATATCACACACTGGTCTTGTCACCCCCCTGAGGAAGGCTGTTTGCTGAAACGCGCGTTGGGGAGGGCGGGACTGTCGTGCACGTATACTGTGATCTACCACCGTGGTATGTATACTATACATCGTATGTACATCTGTAAGGTCATAGGTACTGGTGATGTTTTGTATGCTGTAAAGCACATTGATTTCTCATATGGACTCTGTCCATATACTGAAATACTAAGTGCACTTCCGTCCGGTCCTTGTTGATTAGGATGTGTATGTGTGGGCTTGTGTGGGGGATTGTTTTAGCCTACCATATTGTGTACCTGTGTCTTTTTATTAATAAAGGTTTTTTCTATATTTGCATAATCAGGATCTTGTTGACTGCGATTTTTTGGTGCTTGTTTGTGTGGTATATCTATATATGCAGTTGTCCATTTACGGTCTAGATCCATCTTGGTAGTTACAATAGATTTTATCTGATGGGATTATCACCAAGATGGATCATGTATTCTACTGAATTGGGGCACTCCTTATTGCTGCCTGCCATACCTGGCTGAGATTACTGCAGGGAGATAGTAATTGAAGGACAGTTCCTTTTTTTTTTTTTTTTTTGTGGGAGATTAAGATTGACATTTCTGCTAGAGTGCCATCCCTGTCTGTGCCATCTCTCACTCAGTGGGCCATAGAAAGCCTATTTATTTTTTTGCTTGATTTGGGTTCCAAAATCTACCTGAAAAAATCACAACATCAATCAGTGGGAGAAAAATATTGGCCTTTGGGCTTGTGTGCCACTCCTGACTCCTGTGTGTGCCATCTCTCACTCAGTGGGCCATAGAAAGCCTATTAATTTTTTTGCTTGATTTGGGTTCTAAATTCTACCTGAAAAAATCAATAAATCAATCAGTGGGAGATTAATATTGGCCTTTGGGCTTGTGTGCCAGTCCTAAGCGTGCCATCTCTCTCTCTCAGATAGTGGGCCATAGAAAGCCTATTTATTATTTTTTTTATTGGGTTTATAAATTTTCCCTGGAAAAAAAAAAAAAAGTGGGAGATTAATATTGGCCTCTGGGCTTGTGTGCCACTCCTGAGCGTGCCATCTCTCTCACAAATAGTGGGCCATAGAAAGCCTATTTCTTTTTTGGTTGATTTGGGTTCCAAAATCTACCTGAAAAAATCACTACATCAATCAGTGGGAGATAAATATTGGCCTCTGGGCTACTCCTGACTCCTGTGTGGGTCATCTCTCACTCAGTGGGCCATAGAAAGCCTATTTTTTGTTTTATTTGTTTTCTAAATTCTCCCTGAAAAAATCATTTTATTTTATTTGGTTTCTAAATTATTCCTGAAAAAATCATTTTTTTTGTATTTTTTTTTTCTAAAGTCTCCCTGAAGAAAAAAAAAAAAAAAAATCAAATCAGTGGGAGATTAATATTGCCCTTTCTGCTTGTGTGCCAGTCTTGACTCCTGGGTGTGCCATCTCTCTCTCTCCAATTGTGGGCCATAGAAAGCCTATTTATTTTTTTGCTTGATTTGGGTTCCAAAATCTACCTGAAAAAATCACTAAATCAATCAGTGGGAGATAAATATTGGCCTCTGGGCTTGTGTGCCACTCCTGACTCCTGTGTGCGTCATCTCTCACTCAGTGGGCCATAGAAAGCCTATTTTTTTTTTTATTTGTTTTCTAAATTCTCCCTGAAACAATCATTTCATTTTATTTGGTTTCTAAATTCTTCCTTAAAAAATCATTTTTTTTTATTATTTTTTTTTTCTAAAGTCTCCCTTTTAAAAAAAAAAAAAAAAATCAGTGGGAGATTAATATTTACATTTGCGCTTCAGTGACAGTCCTGCGTGTGTGGCATCTCTCTCATTTGTTGCCAACAACAACAGAGTGTGTAACATTGTGGCTGATTTTCGTTGTGGTCTCACTCACCTGTAAAGGGGTAGCTAAATCATACTGAAGTTATAGCTCACCGTGTAAGTTGTGTGACAGCAACAAATACCGTTAGTTTGGTTACGTTTTTAAAACAATGAGGAAGTCTGGTGGAAGAGGTCGTGGCCGGGGGCGTTCATTGTCAGCTGGTAATGATGGTAGTTGTAGTGGAGCATCAGGTGGTCGTGGGAAAAAAAATATTGCACCTAAGTCTGGAGCTGTGGAGCCAGGTTCGTCGTCTGGCTACACAAGGCCTCGAACCCTCCCTTTTCTGGGAGTAGGAAAACCGCTTTTAAAGCCAGAGCATCAAGAGCAAGTTTTGGCTTATCTTGCTGACTCAGCCTCTAGCTCTTTTGCCTCCTCTCGTGAAACTGGTAAAAGTAAAAGCAGCGCGTCGTTAGTGGATGTTCACGGTCAGGGACAAGTCGCTTCCTTGTCCTCTTCAGCAAAAACAACAACAGAGAAGAATGCAGCAGGCGACACAACGGGTTACTCCATGGAGCTCTTTACACATACCGTCCCTGGCTTAGAAAGTGAAGCAGTTAACAGGCCATGCCCATTACAAGTTGAATCTGACATGGAGTGCACTGATGCACAGCCACAGCCAGATTACTATGCTGGTCCTTTGACTCAGACCACAACATTGCCCTCGCAGGGTGCTGATCAAGAATCAGACCCTGATGAGACTATGGTGCCCCGTCACGAACGCTATACCACCGACCGACACGGTGACACAGACGAAGTTGCACACGAGCTACAAGAAGAGGTAATAGATGACCCAGTTCTTGACCCCGATTGGCAGCCATTGGGGGAACAGGGTGCAGGCGGCAGCAGTTCTGAAGCGGAGGAGGAGGGGCCGCAGCAGGCATCAACATCGCAACAGGTTCCATCTGTCGGGCCCGTATCTTGCCCAAAACGCGTGGCAAAGTCAAAACCTGTTGGAGGACAGCGTGGCCATCCGGTTAAAGCTCAGTCTGCAATGCCTGAAAAGGTATCCGATGCTAGAAAGAGTGCAGTCTGGCATTTTTTTAAACAACATCCAATTGATCAGCGCAAAGTCATCTGTCAAAAATGTTCAACTACCTTAAGCAGAGGGCAGAATCTGAAAAGTCTCAATACAAGTTGCATGCATAGACATTTAACCACCATGCATTTGCAAGCTTGGACTAACTACCAAACGTCCCTTAAGGTTGTAGCACCCTCGGCCAATGAAGCTAGTCATCAACGCAACATCCCTTCCGGCAGTGTAGGGCCACCATTTTCTGCACCACCTGCAGTATCTGTGCAGGTTTCTTTGCCAGGCCAAAGCAGTCAGGGTCAGGGAATCACCAGTTTCGTAGTAGGAAACACTGCATCTAGGGCACCGGCGGCAACAATACCATCTCCCACCGTCTCTCAGTCTGCCATGTCCACCGGCACCCCCGCTAGTTCCACGATCTCCAGCTCTCCAGTCCAGCTCACCCTACATGAGACTATGGTTAGAAAAAGGAAGTAATAATAATAATAATAATAATAATAATTTTTATTTATATAGCGCCAACATATTCCGCAGCGCTTTACAAATTATAGAGGGGACTTGTACATACAATAGACATTACAGCATAACAGAAATACAGTTCAAAACAGATACCAAGAGGAGTGAGGGCCCTGCTCGTAAGCTTACAAACTATGAGGAAAAGGGGAGACACGAGAGGTGGATGGTAACAATTGCTATAGTTATTCGGACCAGCCATAGTGTAAGGCTTGGGTGTTCATGTAAAGCTGCATGAACCAGTTAATTAATTTTTTTTTTTTTTTTTTTAATATAGGCCACACAGGGATCGTTAGGTTAATGCATTGAGGCGGTAGGCCAGTCTGAACAAATGAGTTTTTAGGGCACGCTTAAAACTGTGGGGATTGGGGATTAATCGTATTATCCTAGGTAGTGCATTCCAAAGAATCGGCGCAGCACGTGTAAAGTCTTGGAGACGGGAGTGGGAGGTTCTGATTATTGAGGATGCTAACCTGAGGTCATTAGCGGAGCGGAGGGCACGGGTAGGGTGGTAGACTGAGACCAGAGAGGAGATGTAGGGTGGTGCTGAGCCATGGAGTGCTTTGTGGATGAGGGTAGTAGTTTTGTACTGGATTCTTGAGTGGATGGGTAACCAGTGTAATGACTGGCACAAGGTAGAGGCATCGGTGTAACGGTTGGTGAGGAATATGATCCTGGCAGCAGCATTCAGGACAGATTGGAGCGGGGAGAGTTTGGTAAGAGGGAGGCCGATTAGTAGAGAGTTACAATAGTCCAGACGAGAATGAATAAGTGAAACAGTAAGAGTTTTTGCAGAGTCGAAAGTAAGAAAAGGGCGAATTCTAGAAATGTTTTTGAGATGCAGGTAAGAAGAGCGAGCCAGTGATCGGATGTGGGGGGTGAATGAAAGGTCAGAATCAAGGATGACCCCAAGGCAGCGGGCATGTTGCTTTGGAGTAATGGTGGAACCGCAAACGGAGATGGCAATGTCAGGCAAAGGTAGGTTAGTAGAGGGAGAAAACACGAGGAGTTCAGTTTTTGACAGGTTTAGTTTCAGATAGAGGGAGGACATGATGCTAGAGACAGCGGTAAGACAATCACTGGTGTTTTCTAATAAGGCAGGCGTGAGATCAGGAGAAGAAGTGTATAGTTGGGTGTCGTCAGCATAGAGATGGTACTGGAAGCCAAATCTACTGATTGTTTGTCCAATAGGGGCAGTATACAAAGAGAAGAGGAGGGGGCCTAGGACTGATCCTTGAGGAACCCCAACAGTAAGGGGAAGGTGAGAGGAGGAGGAACCAGCGAAACATACAGTGAAGGATCGGTCAGAGAGATAGGAGGAGAACCAGGAGAGAACGGTGTCCTTGAGGCCGATGGAGCGGAGCATAGTGAGGAGGAGCTGATGATCCACAGTATCAAATGCTGCAGAGAGATCCAAGAGAATTAGCATGGAGTAGTGACCATTAGATTTAGCTGTTAGTAGGTCATTAGAGACTTTAGTGAGGGCAGTTTCAGTAGAGTGTAAAGAGCGGAAACCAGATTGAAGAGGGTCGAGAAGAGAGTTATCTGAGAGATAGCGGGTAAGACGGGAGTGGACCAGGCGTTCGAGGAGTTTAGAGATGAAGGGAAGATTAGAGACAGGTCTATAATTAGCGGCACAGTTTTGGTCGAGGGATGGTTTTTTAAGTAATGGATGTATGATGGCATGCTTAAATGAGGAGGGAAAAATACCGGAAGTGAGGGAAAGGTTGAATATTTTTGTTAGGTGAGAGGTGACAGCCGGGGAAAGGGACTGGAGGAAATGTGACGGAATGGGGTCACTGGTGCAAGTGGTCGGGCGAGAAGATGCAAGGAGCCTGCTTACTTCTTCTTCTGTAACTGGTTCAAAGTCAGAGAGTGAACTAGATGCAGTGGGGGAGGGAGGACAGTGCATGGTATGAAGAGATTGGGAGATGATTTCCTGTCGAATATGGTCAATTTTTTCTTTGAAGTAATTGGCCAGATTGTCAGCACGGAGATCCGTGGTTGGGGCCTGCGCTCTTGGGTTGAGTAGGGACTGGAATGTGTCAAAGAGACGTTTAGGGTTATTGGACATGGAGGTGATGAGGGTGTTGAAGTAGGTTTGTTTGGAGAGGTGAAGGGCAGAATTGTATGTCTTTAGCATGAACTTATAATGGATGAAATCTTCGGGTAGATTAGATTTTCTCCACAGACGTTCTGCGCACCTGGAGCACCGCTGCAGGAAACGTGTTTGCAGCGTGTGCCACGGTTGTTGCCGTCTGTGCCGAGTTGTTTTATGTATAGGAGGAGCAGCTTCATCCAGGGCACTTTGCAGGGTTTCATTGTAATGCTTCAGAGCAGAATCAGGACATGAGATGGAGGAGATTGGGGCCAATGAGGACTGCAAGTCCTTATCCTCGCATCCGCGTACACAGGGTTTGAACGCCCACATAGCTAGACTAATCTCGTTAGAGATGATGCCCTACCGGTTAGTTGAAAGCGAAGCTTTCAAAGCCCTGATGGACTACGCTGTACCACGCTACGAGCTACCCAGTCGACACTTTTTTTCCAGAAAAGCCATCCCAGCCCTCCACCAGCATGTTAAAGAGCGCATCGTCCATGCACTCAGGCAATCTGTGAGCACAAAGGTGCACCTGACAACAGATGCATGGACCAGTAGGCATGGCCAGGGACGTTACGTGTCCATTACGGCACACTGGGTAAATGTGGTGGATGCAGGGTCCACAGGGGACAGCAAGTTTGGGACAGTTCTGCCTAGCCCACGGTCTAGGAAACAGTTGGCTGTAGCCGTTCGCACCCCCTCCTCCTCCTCCTCGTCCTCCTGCAGAAGCGAGACCTCGTCCACAGACCGCAGTCGCACAACCACTCCATCCGCAGCTGCCACTGTTGCACACCAGGTCTCCCATTATGGGGCAGCTACTGGCAAACGTCAGCAGGCTGTATTGGCTATGAAGTGTTTGGGCGACAACAGACACACCGCTGAAGTTCTGTCCGAGTTCTTGCAGAAAGAAACGCAGTCGTGGCTGGGCACTGTAGATCTTGAGGCAGGCAAGGTAGTGAGTGATAACGGAAGGAATTTCATGGCTGCCATCTCCCTTTCCCAACTGAAACACATTCCTTGCCTGGCTCACACCTTAAACCTGGTGGTGCAGTGCTTCCTGAAAAGTTATCCGGGGTTATCCGACCTGCTCCTCAAAGTGCGTGGACTTTGCTCACATATCCGCCGTTCGCCCGTACACTCCAGCCGTATGCAGACCTATCAGCGTTCTTTGAACCTTCCCCAGCATCACCTAATCATAGACGTTGCAACAAGGTGGAACTCAACACTGCACATGCTTCAGAGACTGTGCGAACAGAGGCGTGCTGTTATGTTTTTGTGGGAGGATACACATACACGGGCAGGCAGTAGGATGGCAGACATGGAGTTGTCAGGTGTGCAGTGGTCGAAGATACAAGACATGTGTCAAGTCCTTCAGTGTTTTGAGGAATGCACACGGCTGGTTAGTGCAGACAACGCCATAATAAGCATGAGCATCCCCCTAATGCGTCTGCTGATGCAAAGTTTGACACACATAAAGGATCAGGCATCTGCAGCTGAGGAAGAGGAAAGCCTTGATGACAGTCAGCCATTGTCTGGCCAGGGCAGTGTACAGGACGAGGTAGCGGGCGAAGAGGAGGATGATGGGGATGATTATATTTTTAATGAGGAAGCTTTTCCGGGGCCAGTGGAAATTGTTGGCGCGGCAAGGCCGGGTTCTGGTTTTTGGAGGGACACAAGTGACGTGGATTTGCCTGAAACTGCCCCTCAACCAAGCACAACCACAGATTTGAGAACTGGAACTTTGGGCCACATGGCGGATTATGCCTTACGTATCCTCAAAAGGGACACACGCATAACAAAAATGATGAACGATGACGATTACTGGTTGGCCTGCCTCCTTGATCCTCGCTATAAAGGCAAATTGCAAAATATAATGCCACATGAGAACTTGGAACTAATATTAGCAACCAAACAATCAACTCTTGTTGACCGTTTGCTTCTGGCATTCCCTGCACACAGCGCCGGTGATCGTTCTCACACGAGCTGCAGGGGCCAGCAGACCAGAGGTGTTATAGGGGCAGAAATCAGAAGTGGCGTTGGCCAGAGGGGTTTTCTGACCAGGTTGTGGAGTGATTTTGCTATGACCGCAGACAGGTCAGGTACTGCAGCATCAATTCAAAGTGACAGGAGACAACATTTGTCCAGTATGGTTACTAACTATTTTTCATCCCTTATCGACGTTCTCCCTCAACCGTCATTCCCATTTGATTACTGGGCATCCAAATTAGACACCTGGCCAGAATTGGCAGAATATGCATTGCAGGAGCTTGCTTGCCCGGCAGCTAGTGTCCTATCAGAAAGAGTATTCAGTGCTGCAGGTTCAATACTAACAGAAAAAAGGACTCGTCTGGCTACCCAAAATGTAGATGATCTAACCTTCATTAAAATGAACCACAACTGGATTTCGAAATCTTTTGCCCCACCTTGCCCGGCTGACACCTAGCTTTCCTATGAAAAGGTCTTGCCTGTGGACTATTCTGAATGACTTTTCCAATCTCGTAATTTGCAGCACCTGATTGTCCAGCATCCGACATGTTAACACCTCCCTAAATGGCCAAAGTCCCCACACGGGGCCGTGGTATCGCCACTTGGCGCCAGCACCCGTGAGAGTACTGTTTGTCTGAGCAGGTGGGTGTGCCCGCTTTTGGTCGACGGCACTGCCACTAGGTCCCTCATAGTACAATAAAGTGTCTGGCGGTGGTGGTGCGCACCCAACGTCAGACACACCGTTGTAATATGAGGGGCCCTGGGCCTGTACCGCCGGCCACAAGACAGTCCCCCCCCCCAGCTCAAACAGTGCTCTACCACTTGCAAAATTTTCTCTCACAGCTCCAGCAATGTTTAGTCTATGCGCTGACATCCTTCAATGCCTGGCACTGTCAATACCATTGTATTGACATTTTTCTTATGTTAGGCCTTCGAAGCCTGTCTGCGGTCACTCCTTCCACTAGGCCTCCACTGACCTGTCTACTGCTGCCCGTGTTCCCCTGGAACCAATTTTAAATTGCCTACAGCCCTATTTTTGTTATGTTAGGCCTTCGAAGCCTGTCTGCGGCCCGTTCTTTCCACTACTACTACACTGACCAGGCCACTGCTGCCCGTGATCCCCTGGAACCAATTTTAAATTGCCTACAGCCAGCCCAATTTATTATGTTAGGCCTTCGAAGCCTGTCTGCGGTCCCTCCTTCCACTAGGCCTCCACTGACCTGTCTACTGCTGCCCGTGTTCCCCTGGAACCAATTTTAAATTGCCTACAGCCAGCCCAATTTATTATGTTAGGGCTTCGAAGCCTGTCTGCGGTCCCTCCTTCCACTAGGCCTCCACTGACCTGTCTACTGCTGCCCGTGTTCCCCTGGAACCAATTTTAAATTGCCTACAGCCCAATTTTTGTTATGTTAGGCCTTCGAAGCTTGTCTGCGGCCCGTTCTTTCCACTACTACTACACTGACCTGGCTACTGCCGCCCGTGTTCCCCTGGAACCAATTTAAAATTGCCGACAGCAAGCCCATTTTATTATGTTAGGGCTTCGAAGCCTGTCTGCGGTCCCTCCTTCCACTAGGCCTCCACTGACCTGTCTACTGCTGCCCGTGTTCCCCTGGAACCAATTTTAAATTGCCTACAGCCCAATTTTTGTTATGTTAGGCCTTCGAAGCCTGTCTGCGGCCCGTTCTTTCCACTACTACTACACTGACCTGGCTACTGCCGCCCGTGTTCCCCTGGAACCAATTTAAAATTGCCGACAGCAAGCCCAATTTATTATGTTAGGCCTTCGAAGCCTGTCTGCGGTCCCTCCTTCCACTAGGCCTCCACTGACCTGTCTACTGCTGTCCGTGTTCCCCTGGAACCAATTGTAAATTGCCTACATCCCAATTTTTGTTATGTTAGGCCTTCGAAGCCTGTCTGCGGCCCGTTCTTTCCACTACTACTACACAGACCAGGCCACTGCTGCCTGTGTTCCCCTGGAACCAATTTTAAATTGCCTACAGCCAGCCCAATTTATTATGTTAGGCCTTCGAAGCCTGTCTGCGGTCCCTCCTTCCACTAGGCCTCCACTGACCTGTCTACTGCTGCCCGTGTACCCCTTGAACCAACATCAGAAAATATAAAAATAAGTATTTTGCTTATAAAAAAGAAAATACTGGAGAGATATCAAATGCAGACATTTTAACATTAAAAACAAACACATACAACAAAAATCTGGTACAGTACTAAAAATGGCCACCAGCTACAATAACTTTCTCCTGCAAGTAGTTAACTGAAAGTTTTTTTCAATTTAAAACACAGATATGGCATCCACCGAGTGTTGTCCTGTCGCGTCTTCTTTATATTATTGCCAAGAAGATGCAAAACAATGAAAATAATAAAATCATTATTTACCAAAAAAAATAGAGTAAGTCAAAACCACATTGCAAATAAACATTCATTACAAATAAAGAAGCAGGGCGCGTCCGAGGGTGAGTATATACCTAATAAGAATATAATCACCCTTGGACGCGCCCTGCTTCTTTCCGACAGCCTTCCTTCCTAAGAATCAGCCCTTCCGTGGTGTAGAGAGAGGGTTTGTTACACTCCAAGGTGTTCCCCAGGTTGCCTTTCCTGAGCTTCGATCTTCCGGCTCTCGTTTAGTAGTTGTCGGAAAGTCTTCCGACTCTCGTTTAGTAGTTGTACAAAACTACACTGCATTAGGCCTACAAAATGGGTATCGGGTGGAGAGAGATGGTGTGTTACACTGTCACGATTCCCCCTGACCGCTGTCACCAATGGGTCAGGATTCACACCGTGACCGTCACCCCTACGTCACGGATTGAGGTGACTTTAGGCCAACAGACGGCTATCACATGTGCAGGGGGCTTATCTTAGTTATCCCTCCACTCCACGATGTGATGAAAAAAACCACACACAAGGCTATTGACCTCTTAGCTTACAGCAGGGGCTTATTCTAGGTATCCCACTGCTTTCAATATACCACAAACTGCAGGGATTTATGTATATCCCGCTTACAGTTCCACTTAACACTTGCAGCTCTCTGGCGCCCCCCTTTCTCTCAGGTCAGATTAGGTACTGCACCCTGGGTAATTAGTCGCCAGAAAGGCTGCCTGCTATGTACTGGCTATTGGGCACGCTGCAGCGACGCGATAACTACTCCCACACAGGCAGGAACAATAATTATTAACCCCGCAGTCGCTTCAGCATCGCTCAACAGTCTGCACACTTTCGCTGCCACCAGCTTCGATTAAACGGGTCCGAAGCTAACCCAACTCAACAGTAACAGTAGCGTATTTCACTTCAGAAGACTGGGTAAGTTTAGAGCATGGATGAACAAACTAATATATAATAGTATATTCCATTGAAATTAATTAGGCAGTGCTTTATGAAAAAATATTTTATAAAGAAGTTACAAATGAGACAATTGCAAATATGTACAAGGGTAATTATGAAATAAACAGGAATTAAATGAGAAAAAAGTATCACTCACATGTTCAACGCATTGCAGGCAATCAGGCTAGGGCAGTTTCCATATATCCCAGTCCATGGGATGCTGCTGGCTTCAGGAGAGGACAAGAAGTCAGGAAGAAATCTAGCAGAAAGTGACTCCTCAGAGCCTGCCAGACACTTAAAACATTAAGGCTGTGACATCACAGAAAGGCTGGCTTATCCAGACCCTCCTCTCTCTACATTCTGCCTAAACTTTAAACTATTCTCTCTGATTTCTATAACTTCACTACAAAACATGTCAGAGTCAGACCAAACTCATCATTCATCTCAGATTAACGTGGGCATTCTAATGAGATCAAATATGTCCTATCTGGGTGTGAAGGACTACCCCTTCCTCCCACGTCACCAATCCGTGACGTCACTACACAGGTCCAGCTCTCCGGCGCCCCCTTTGTCTCTCAGGTCAGTAAAGGGACTGCACCTAGAGCAAATGGCCACTGTGAAGGACTACCCCTTCCTCCCACGTCACCAATCCGTGACGTCACTACACAGGTCCAGCTCTCCGGCGCCCCCTTTGTCTCTCAGGTCAGTAAAGGGACTGCACCTAGAGCAAATGGCCGCCGGGGAGACTGCCCTGTTACCCACCCTGGGTATTCTAAGATTCGCAATCAGAGTAAAAGGATCAGCCCAAAATTAATTTATGATTTAATTGCCTTAAGGGCGCACTAGATAATTACAAGAAATATACAATCACAATATATCAAGAGCTACAGTCAGAGTACAATATAACAACAATAATACAAGGCTTAAAGGTATAAAGCTGGAGGTCCATTTACCAGGTCGAAGGTCGCTTGTGGAAGCCGGGGGGCATAGCATTCCGCAGGTCCAAAAACTTAGTTGCCGGGCAGCCCCCAGAAAGCATGTGCTTGCTCCCCCCTGGCTGGCATACCCTGTTCCTTAAGATGTCATCATCATCATCTTCTTCTGTGGAGTGAGACCCTCCCAGTGACCTCAGCGTCTTCTTATGCCTGGCTGAGCCCCCCTGCCTGCAGCTGGGTGGGCTTAGCAATCTCCACCCCCTCTGTCTCCCTGCAAGATTTATTCCAATATCTAATAAATGGGATAACTTCTCTCAGGATGATCGGATCAGCACACGGGCAGTACCAGCGCCTGTGGTTTGTTCTGCCGGTCGTACTGGGATCAAACCTGGACCCATTCGGTCCCTGTAGGAGGCTGATCCCTATATCTCGGGTTTCAGACCTTCCACCGTCACGGGAGTCACACTGTTGGATGCACAATTTATTTAGGGTAAGGAGAATATTTTTTATGAGCCTGTACCTCGGACGATGCGTCCATAATTCACAATTCCATGTTGGAGACGGTTCGGCTGGGCTGCCATAATAGATGTGTATCCAGTGGCCACTTGGCATGCGTGTTTTAATTAAGTCCCCAAGCATTTCCAAGCCCCCTGCTGGCGTGGTTTCCTCAGTGAGCTTTTAAAATACCGTCTACAGTTTACACTGAGCTCAGCCCGTTAGCATACTAATAGGAACTCTATTCATTAGCAAAGGTGGGGGCCAGGAGCACTCCTGGCTGCCTACCTGACCAGGAGACAAAATGGAGTCACGCCAATCTGTAGTATGCCTGTCCCAAGATGGCGGCTGCTCCCTCATCACACCTCCCTGCTTTAGAGGGCGCTAGGGGGCATCACATTCCTGTGTTCCCCCATGCGCCCTTCCGCACCTTCTCCTTGCCGGGGCAACCCATCAGCATTACTATGGTCTCGGCCTCTCTCTCCCTGAGCCTGTCTCTGCCTCCTCCTCTCTGAGGATGACTCTGTCCCTCCTCTCTCTTTCTCTCTGAGGCTGTCTCTGCCTCTCCCCTCTTTCTGAGGCTGTCTCTGCCTCCTCCCCTGTCTCTCTCTGAGGCTGTTTCTGCCCCCTCCTCTCTCTCCCTGAGGCGGTCTCTGCCCCCTCCTCCTTCTCTCTCTGAGGCTGTCTCTGCCTCCTCCCCTCTCTTTCTGAGGCGGTCTCCGCCTCCTCCTCCGTCTCTCTCTGAGGCTGTCTCTGCCCCCTCCTCTCTCTCCCTGAAGCTGGCTCTGCCTCCTCCTTCTCTCTCTGAGGCCGTCTCTGCCCCCTCCTCTCTCTCGCTGAGGCTGTCTCTGCCTCCTCCTCCGTCTCTCTCTGATGCTGTCTCTGCCCCCTCCTCTCTCTTTCTGAGGCTGTCTCTGCCCCCTCCTTCTCTGTCTCTCTCTGAGGCTGTCTCTGCCCCCTCCTCTCTCTCTCTGAGGCTGTCTCTGCCCCCTCCTCCTCTGTCTCTCTCTGAGGCTGTCTCTGCCCCCTCCTCCTCTGTCTCTCTTTGAGGCTGTCTCTGCCCCCTCCTCCTTCTCTCTCTGAGGCTGTCTCTGCCCCCTCCTCTCTCTCTCTGAGGCTGTCTCTGCCCCCTCCTCCTCCATCTCTCTCTGAGGCTGTCTCTGCCCCCTCCTCTCTCTCCCTGAGGCTGTCTCTGCCCCCTCCTCCTTCTCTCTCTGAGGCTGTCTCTGCCCCCTCCTCCCTCTCTCTGAGGCTGTTTCTTCCTCCTCTGTCTCTCTCTGAGGCTGTCTCTGCCCCCTCCTCTCTCTCTCTGAGGCTGTCTCTGCCCCTCCTCCTTCTCTCTCTGAGGCTGTCTCTGCCCCCTCCCATCTCTCTCTCTCTCTGAGGCTGTCTCTGCCCCCTCCTCCTTCTCTCTCTGAGGCTGTCTCTGCCCCCTCCCCTCTCTCTCTGAGGCTGTCTCTGCCCCCTCCTCCTTCTCTCTCTGAGGCTGTCTCTGCCTCCTCCCCTCTCTTCCTGAGGCGGTCTCCGCCTCCTCCTCTGTCTCTCTCTGAGGCTGTCTCTGCCCCCTCCTCTCTCTCTCTGAGGCTGTCTCTGCCTCCTCCTCCTTCTCTCTCCGAGGCCGTCTCTGCCCCCTCCTCTCTCTCGCTGAGGCTGTCTCTGCCCCCTCCTCCTCTCTCTGAGGCTGCCTCTAACTGTCGGTCCCTGGGCCACGCCTCCGGTGAGCCCTGCTGGACCGATACCCGGTACAGCCGTCCCTGGTCCCAGACCACCCGCTCGCGGTCTGACCCCCCGGGAGGCTGTGCCGCCTGCTCCTTAAGAGCTTTCAGGCTAGCATCAGCTTCCAACGCTGCCTGAAATCCCGGACTCGATGTGGCGAGAATGGACGACACTGCCACATCCACCGTCAGCTCCCCGGGATCTGTCTCCTGGCCGCTGTCTGACTCGGCAGCCACTTGGTCAGAGAGGGAAAAGCCGTCGGACCTCTGCAAGGCTCCTTGGGCTCCGGCGCTCCCACTCCTGGTGACAGCGGCCACGACCACTGTGCCCATGGGTAGCGCCTGCTTCCCCCCGGCTCCTGACCAAGTCGCCGGGTCAGGCAGACTTCCCTGCCCTCCTGACATCCCAGGTGTGGGGAACTCCTGCCCTGGGGTCTTACCTGGTGGCTCCTCTCCCGGGACGCCTCCTCCCCCCACGGCCTGTTCCTCTTCCTGCAGGGGCCCTAGACTCAGCAGGCTGGATTCTCTTAGGGGCCCTACACTGCCCATAGCAGCCCCTCCCTCCACCTCTGAGCTCTCCCCTACAGTCTCCTCACCTGTCCTCACTGTGAGCCCTGTGTGTGTGGTGTCAGTGTATGGAGTACCCTCAGGTTTCACTCCCTCCCCCACTGTTGGAGGCACATTCAACACATCAACATTCACAGTAGAGTCATGACCTTCTTGGGGAGCCGAACTTGGGGGTTCAGTGGCCACATACTGAGACACTAGCCGCCCCAAATCGGTCCCAAGTAATACATTAGCAGGAATATTTGACGTTACTCCCACCTCCCGCATTCCCCTCCCGGCACCCCAGTCCAAAAACACCTTTGCGACAGGCAGCGCCGGTTCCACGCCTCCAATTCCGGAGACGGACAGGGTTCTCCCTGGCACCAAGTCTTGAGGGGACACCACCTCAGGACGTACCAGGGTTCGTTCAGCGCCTGTGTCCCGCAGTCCCATGACCGCTGAGCGGCCGATAGTGACGGGTTGGTAATTGTCCAGGGACCTCCCACCACCCCCTCCCACACATAAAACAGTGGACTGTTCCGGGGACAGGGATGGGGGCTTAAGACGCTGGGGACATGCAGCTTTGAAGTGTCCCAGCTGGTTGCAGTGATGACAACGTCTGGGTTCTGCGCCTGGCCTGGAGAGGGCATCAGGGGGGTACACCCCTTGCACTCTGGGGGCTGGGGAAACAGGGGCAGGATTGGGCTTACCCCCTCTCCAGGTGCTGCTGGCAGGCTTCTTCGGCTCAGGCGCCCTGTTATTGGCATACTCATCTGCCAGGGCGGCTGTAGCAGAAGCCCCCTTCGGTTTCCGGTCACGGAGGAACTGCTGGAGGTCCTCTGGGCAGTTCCACAAGAACTGCTCCATGACGAACAGTTCCTGGACCTCCTGGCGGTTGGTGAGCGCTAGACCCGAGGTCCAGTGCTCTGCAGCTCTCAGCAACGCCCGCATGTGGTCGGTCCAGGTGTCCTTTGGGCCCCGCTGCAGGCTCCGGAACTTCTTGCGGTAAGACTCTGGGGTGAGGTTGTAGTGCTGGATCAGGGCCCGCTTGATGCTGCTGTAGTCCTGCTCAGCCCCGGCAGGTAAGTCCCCCAAAACTTCCAGGGACTTACCCCTCAAACGGGGGGTCAGGTATCTTGCCCACTGATCCGGGGCCAGATGGTGTTGAAGGCAGGTCCTTTCAAAGGCCAGCAAGAAGGAATCCAGGTCTCCATCCTTCTCAAGCAGAGGGAAGTCCTCGGCCCGGACTTTGGAAGCCCTGGACTCTGGTGGTGCTGGGGCGTCCAGCGGGAGCCCGTGTTGAGCCATCTCCAGACGGTGCTGGCGCTCCGCTGCTCTCTCTGCCGCTGCTTGCTCCGCTGCCCGCTCTGCCGCCTCTCGGCGTTCTGCACGCTCTCGCTCTGCCGCTCTCTCTGCTCGCTCCGCTGCTTCACGGCGTTCTGCACGCTCAGCCTCCGCTGCTTTCTCTGCAGCTGCCATGAGTCTCATGAGTCTCATATAGCTTCATTACCCGCCTCGAGACGTGCTACTGCCGCTGCAACAAGGGCCGCTGATGTGGACAGGCTGGGGCGGGTAGGTGGTGGGTAGTCCCTTGCCGGACTAAGCACGGGTGGCTGGCTCCTTGGGGAGTCTGGGCTGAGCTCCCCCTCGCCTGGAACAGTACCGTCCACCACCACCTCCTCATAGGCCATAGCACTGGCCTGCGCCCTCACTGCACTCCTGGTGCCCTCCGCCATCTTTGGAACCTCTGGTTACTGACACAGCTGTACCCCTGACCTTGCACACAACTTATTATATCTACACTCTGACCGTCTAGTGCTGGGCTGACCTTAAGACCCCAGCAGTGAAAGTTACCACTGGTAGTCTTTAGTGTCTGGGAGTAGGGGTCCCACGCACACTATTACTCTGATCCCACCTACGCTGCCACCACTGTGAAGGACTACCCCTTCCTCCCACGTCACCAATCCGTGACGTCACTACACAGGTCCAGCTCTCCGGCGCCCCCTTTGTCTCTCAGGTCAGTAAAGGGACTGCACCTAGAGCAAATGGCCGCCGGGGAGACTGCCCTGTTACCCACCCTGGGTATTCTAAGATTCGCAATCAGAGTAAAAGGATCAGCCCAAAATTAATTTATGATTTAATTGCCTTAAGGGCGCACTAGATAATTACAAGAAATATACAATCACAATATATCAAGAGCTACAGTCAGAGTACAATATAACAACAATAATACAAGGCTTAAAGGTATAAAGCTGGAGGTCCATTTACCAGGTCGAAGGTCGCTTGTGGAAGCCGGGGGGCATAGCATTCCGCAGGTCCAAAAACTTAGTTGCCGGGCAGCCCCCAGAAAGCATGTGCTTGCTCCCCCCTGGCTGGCATACCCTGTTCCTTAAGATGTCATCATCATCATCTTCTTCTGTGGAGTGAGACCCTCCCAGTGACCTCAGCGTCTTCTTATGCCTGGCTGAGCCCCCCTGCCTGCAGCTGGGTGGGCTTAGCAATCTCCACCCCCTCTGTCTCCCTGCAAGATTTATTCCAATATCTAATAAATGGGATAACTTCTCTCAGGATGATCGGATCAGCACACGGGCAGTACCAGCGCCTGTGGTTTGTTCTGCCGGTCGTACTGGGATCAAACCTGGACCCATTCGGTCCCTGTAGGAGGCTGATCCCTATATCTCGGGTTTCAGACCTTCCACCGTCACGGGAGTCACACTGTTGGATGCACAATTTATTTAGGGTAAGGAGAATATTTTTTATGAGCCTGTACCTCGGACGATGCGTCCATAATTCACAATTCCATGTTGGAGACGGTTCGGCTGGGCTGCCATAATAGATGTGTATCCAGTGGCCACTTGGC
The DNA here is from genome assembly GCF_032444005.1 of Ranitomeya imitator. Classification (NCBI taxonomy): domain Eukaryota; kingdom Metazoa; phylum Chordata; class Amphibia; order Anura; family Dendrobatidae; genus Ranitomeya; species Ranitomeya imitator. The sequence goes on along the minus strand of NC_091284.1, from coordinate 845,417,310 downwards.
ATGCGTGTTTTAATTAAGTCCCCAAGCATTTCCAAGCCCCCTGCTGGCGTGGTTTCCTCAGTGAGCTTTTAAAATACCGTCTACAGTTTACACTGAGCTCAGCCCGTTAGCATACTAATAGGAACTCTATTCATTAGCAAAGGTGGGGGCCAGGAGCACTCCTGGCTGCCTACCTGACCAGGAGACAAAATGGAGTCACGCCAATCTGTAGTATGCCTGTCCCAAGATGGCGGCTGCTCCCTCATCACACTGGGATACATATTTCCAGAGAAATCCCTACTTCTTTACCAGATGGAGTTAGAAGCTCGTGTTTCGCGGGTTGTGTAGATACACCGAGTGAGAATAAAAATATATATTTTCGTATTTCTAGCTTAAATCGTTTGCCTAATATCTAACAAAAACTAAACAAAGAATCTTTCCTGAATCTTGGAGCCACTTTTCCAGTTTGAACTAGAGAATGTGGGAGGGGTGAGGGACTTTCCTCTGAGCCTGGAATTTACGACCCCAGAGCAATAAAACCTCTCTTCCCCCATACTCTCAGAGAAGGAAAGCCAGGAATTTGCAGCTACAAACTGTTGCTCCAAGAAGGGGGGCTTAGCCCACACAGGCTAGAGAACTACTTATGATATTTCATACCATATCGTGACACCTCCCCCTTTTGGTGTGCGCTAGGGAGGCAGTACCCCACGGTATGCCTCCATGGGCACCTCAGTAGGTTCACCCTTGGCGGGAGAGTCCATCTGCATTCCCATGCTCTTTGCCCGTTTTATGTTCAATGGTGAAGTCAAACTGCTGAAGGGCAAGGCTCCAGCGTAGCAACCTGCCGTTGGTTCCACACATGGTGTTTAGCCAGCGAAGAGGGTTGTGGTCGGTCACCACAGTGAAAGTGTGACCATACAAGTAGGGCTGCAAGCGCTGCAGGGCCCACACTATGGCCAGGCACTCCTTCTCAATTGTGGAGTAGGCCACTTCCCTCGGCAAAAGTTTCCGGCTCAGGTATAACACGGGGTGCTCTTGGTCCTCCGAGTCAACCTGGCTGAGCACAGCACCAAGGCCAAACTCGCTGGCGTCGGTCTGCACCAAGAACGGTCGACTGCTGTCGACTGCTTTCAACACAGGGGCGTTGCACAGTGCAGTTTTCAACGCCTGGAAGGCCCCCTCACAGCCATCTGTCCAGTTGACAATGTGAGGTAGCTTCTTCCTGATGAGGTCCGTCAAAGGTTTTGCCAGGCTACTATAGTGCTTTACGAAGCGCCTATAGTACCCTGCAGTGCCCAAGAAGGACATCACCTGTTTCTTGGTCACGGGAGTGGGCTAGTTCACGATCACTCCCACTATGTCAGGCTCTGGCTTCAGGGTGTTCCCGCCTACCCGGTGCCCCAGGTAGTGAACCTCCCTCATGCCCATCTGACACTTTCCCGGCTTGATAGTCAGTCCTGCTTGGTGAATTCGCCTGAGCACCTCCTCGAGATGCTGCAGGTGTTCCTTCCAGGAGGGACTGAAGATGGCAATGTCATCCAAGTACGCCACGGCGTACGTCTCCAGTCCCTGAAGCAGGAGGTTGACCATCCGCTGGAAAGTGGCAGGGGCATTCTTCATGCCGAAGGGCATGACCGTGGACTCGTACAGTCCAAAGGGTGTGATAAAGGCGGACTTTTCCTGCGCCTCGGGGCTCAGGGGAATCTGCCAGTATCCTCGACTCAGATCCATTATTGTTAGGTAATCTGCGCCAGCTAACTTCTCAAGCAGCTCCTCCATGCGCGGCATTGGGTGCGCATCCGAGGCTGTGATGGCGTTGAGCCCCCTGTAGTCCACGCAGAACCGGGTGGTCCGGTCCTTCTTTGGCACGAGAACTACAGGTGATGCCCACGCGCTCTTTGACCGTCGAATCACCCCCAGCTGTAACATCTCATCGATCTCTTGGCGCATAGTCTGCTGCACCTGGTCAGAGATTCGATAGGGTGTTCGCCGTAGTGGGGCGTGATTCCCGGTGTCCACCTCGTGGACTGCTAACTCAGTCCTCCCAGGTCAGTTGGAGAATACGACCCGGAAGGGTTCCAGTGTGGTTTGCAACTGCACCCGCTGGGGTTCAGTTAACAAGGCGCTTACCTCCACATCCTCGATGGACCCATTGGCCTTGGCTTGGGCCAGCAAGTCCAGGAGGGTGTCTTCCTCCCCGTCTTCGGGTAAGCTGCAGACCGGTAGGACGAAAGGTTCACGTTCGTGATGAGCCTTCATCATGTTGACGTGAAAGGCCTTTCGCCTACCCCGAGCGTGGTCAAGCGTGACCACGTACGTGACCGGGTTGAGCTGTTGGTGGACGACGTACGGGCCCTCCCAGGCTGCCTGAAGCTTATTTGTTGGTACAGGGACCAGCACCCACACCTTTTGACCCACGTGGTAGGTCCGCTCCCGGGCGTTCTGGTCGTACCAGTGCTTCTGATCAGCCTGAGCCTGCGTCATGTTGTCATGCACCAACTGCGTCAAGGTCTGCATCTTGTCACGGAAGCGCATGACATACTCCACTATAGACACTTCAGAAGGGTTCGGCTCCTCTTCCCAGAATTCTCTTACCAACCCAAGGGGTCCCCGGACTCGCCTGCCGTACAGGAGCTCGAAGGGTGAGAACCCCGTCGAGGCCTGCGGAACCTCTCGGTAAGCGAACAGCAGGTGTGGGAGGTACCGCTCCCAGTCGCGCCCTTGAGTCTCAACCAGCATGCGTAGCATCTGTTTGAGGGTACCATTGAAGCGTTCACACAAGCCATTGGTCTGTGGGTGATACGCACTCGATACCAGGTGCTTCACCTGCATTCTCTTACAGAGAGCCTCCATTAGGCGAGACATTAAATTGGGTCCCTTGATCAGTAAGCATTTCCCTGGGAAACCCTACACGTGAAAAGATGGCCAACAGGGCATCCGCCACCTTATCTGCCCTAGTTGACGACAGAGCTACTGCCTCTGGGTACCGGGTAGCGTAGTCTACCACAGTAAGGATATATTGCTTTCCAGAGCTGCTGGGGACGGCCAGCGGGCCCACAATGTCCACCGCGATCCTCTGGAAAGGCTCCTCTATCACTGGCAAAGGGATCAGGGGAGCCTTAAGAGCAGGCCCCGCCTTCCCCACTCTTTGACAAGTGATACAGGAGCGGCAGTAGTTTGACACATCTGTCCCCATCTTAGGCCAATAGAAGTGTTGAGACAGCCGGGCCTTAGTTTTGCTGATCCCCAAGTGTCCAGCTAGCGGGATCTCATGGGCAATCCGCAACAACTCACCCCGGAATTGCTGCGGGACGACCAGCTGTCTTTCCCTCAACCACTCCTTTTGTGATTCTCCGGGTACTGTCTCCCGGTACAACCTTCCTTGTTCCCAGAACACCTTCTCCTTATCAGTCTCGGAGAAGGGCGTCCCGGCAAGTTGTCTCAAACTCTCTAGGCTCGCATCTGTGTGCAGAGCGGCCTGAAACTCCTGGCTAGGGGAAGCCAGAAGCGACGTCAGGGCCCCTTCCCCACGGGAACCCTCTTGGACCTGTTCTGGGTCCACCTCTGGTTCAGTCACAGTAATGACTGAGGAGGGTCCGGAAGGCTGACAGTTATCTGCGTTCCGGGCACTCTGACTGCGGGTGACAGCAGCTACGTAGGCTGTCTCCCCGGGGATTTCTACAGGCCCATCAGCCGGCGCTGCTATGGGCTCTACCTCCCCATCCACCCCCAACACTTCAGGGGCAGTGCTACTTATGGGCCAGTTACCTTCCTCGGTGGCACTGGTCACTTTCATGGCATCACCTTCCTCACGGTTCCCATGCATCTCCCCATTTCCTGTAGCACCGACACTTGCCCCTGTTAGGGGTTCCTCAGCCGTCTCACTCCGCAGAGCGACGTGGCTGGGCACGCCTGTACCTATGGACACATTAACCTTCACAGAAAAATCATTATCAGGTTCAGCTGGCACAGGTACAACATTTTCACCATCAATCCTAGGGAAAAAATGGTTAATAGATGCATCATTACAAGATAAAGCATGATCAGGTAACACATGCGATCTCCCATCATCATCATCATCAGGGTTAACTTTACCCTCATTAGTAGATTGGGGAGGGGTATCAGTGACGTAGTGGGCAACCAACCTCCCCAAATCAGTCCCCAACAAAACATCAGTGGGCAAATTATCAGACAGCCCCACTTCCTTCACCCCGCTCCCAGCACCCCAATCAATAAAAACCCGGGCCATCGGTAAGGGACAGCTGATGCCCCCAATCCCAGTGACAGTTAGGGTTTTCCCCGGAATGATTTCTTCAGGGGCCGCCAGTTCGGGTCGGATGAGGGTTCGTTCAGCCCCGGTGTCTTTGAGGCCTGTAGCAACATGGCCTCCCACAGTGACGGGCTGTACGTTGTCACACACCCTCCCAACCACACCACCCACTAAAAGAACTGCTGCATTAGGCCCTGGGGCCTTGGCTTGGGTGTTCTTCTGCTTGGTTGGGCAGGAGAGACTGATATGACCAGTCTGACGGCAGGTGTAACACGTGCGAGGTTCGGTGGTCGGTCTGGTGCTGTTGGCCACGGGGCCAGGACCTCTGGTGTGTTGGCTGGCAGGGGTACTGGCGTTGGTTGCAGGCTTACCCCCTCTCCAGCTGGTGGTGACTGGCTTCCGCCCTTCCGATCTACGGTTGGCCTCATAGGCATCGGCAATCTGTGCTGCTTTCGTCACGTCTTTGGGTTCTCTGTCCATCACGAACTGTCGCACCTCAGCTGGGCAAAGATGAAAGAACTGGTCTTTGATCATCAGGTCTCGCAGCTGTGCAAAGGTGGTCACTGACAGTCCTTGGGTCCACTGGTCAAAGTGGGTCCCCAGTCCATGCACCACATCACTGTAACTGTCGTGTGGGCCACGTTGGAGGGTCCGGAACTTTCTACGGTACACCTCGGGTGTAAGCTGGTACTTGGCTATCAGAGCCTTTTTGATGGCCTCATAGTCACCATCTTGTTCTTGAGGGAGGGCAGCAAACGCCTCCAGAGCTTTACCTCTCAGCCCTGGTGTCAGGTATCGGGCCCATTCATCTGTAGGCAGCTGGTACTGCCTGCAGGCTTTCTCAAAGGCCCGCAGAAAAGTGTCCAAGTCCCCGTCCTTCTCCATAACAGGAAAGTGATCGGGCCGGGGCTTAGGTATCTGAGCGCTGCTGGGCTCACGTCTCTGGGCGGTGGAGGGCATCCCCCCCTGCCGGAGCATCTCCAGTTCATGTGCTCGCTGGGCTTGGCGCTCGGCTCTCTCAGCCTCCCGCTCGGCCTCTCGCTCGGCTCGCTCCTGGTATTGCTGGATCAGCTGCAGACGCCTCTCTAGGTCATCTGCGGAGCATTGTTGCAGAGCCAGCTGCAGGAGGAGGTCTGCACCCCCCTGGTTGCCAGTAGGGCCCGTATTCAGTGGTTGGACCTCTGCTGCAGCACCATGTTCGCTCGTGCTGGCTTCTGCGGCCTCTGGGCTCTGTGGCCTGGCTTGGTCTGCTTCAAATTGCACCAGTTCAGCGACCATTTGAGCCTTGGTCTTGCCCTGGGGGTTCAAGCCATGGCACGTGCATATCCGTCCTTCTTCTGCTGGTTGTACCAGGCTTCCCCTTTCGCAGCCATGGTTGCCAAATAAAAGATAGGATAGAAAAACAAAGAGAAAGGGAAGGGATAATTACCAGTACGCAATTGTCTCACAACTAAAAAGCACTAAGTTCGTTCTCCAAACTTATTTGCGCAGAGTCCTCGCAAGAACTTTCTGCAAGTTTTTAGTGAGAGGAATGATTACTCAAACCAAATCACTAATGCTCTAAGATATCCCACCGCCTTGCCACCAATTGTCACGATTCCCCCTGACCGCTGTCACCAATGGGTCAGGATTCACACCGTGACCGTCACCCCTACGTCACGGATTGAGGTGACTTTAGGCCAACAGACGGCTATCACATGTGCAGGGGGCTTATCTTAGTTATCCCTCCACTCCACGATGTGATGAAAAAAACCACACACAAGGCTATTGACCTCTTAGCTTACAGCAGGGGCTTATTCTAGGTATCCCACTGCTTTCAATATACCACAAACTGCAGGGATTTATGTATATCCCGCTTACAGTTCCACTTAACACTTGCAGCTCTCTGGCACCCCACTTTCTCTCAGGTCAGATTAGGTACTGCACCCTGGGTAATTAGTCGCCAGAAAGGCTGCCTGCTATGTACTGGCTATTGGGCACGCTGCAGCGACGCGATAACTACTCCCACACAGGCAGGAACAATAATTATTAACCCCGCAGTCGCTTCAGCATCGCTCAACAGTCTGCACACTTTCGCTGCCACCAGCTTCGATTAAACGGGTCCGAAGCTAACCCAACTCAACAGTAACAGTAGCGTATTTCACTTCAGAAGACTGGGTAAGTTTAGAGCATGGATGAACGAACTAATATATAATAGTATATTCCATTGAAATTAATTAGGCAGTGCTTTATGAAAAAATATTTTATAAAGAAGTTACAAATGAGACAATTGCAAATATGTACAAGGGTAATTATGAAATAAACAGGGATTAAATGAGAAAAAAGTATCACTCACATGTTCAACGCATTGCAGGCAATCAGGCTAGGGCAGTTTCCATATATCCCAGTCCATGGGATGCTGCTGGCTTCAGGAGAGGACAAGAAGTCAGGAAGAAATCTAGCAGAAAGTGACTCCTCAGAGCCTGCCAGACACTTAAAACATTAAGGCTGTGACATCACAGAAAGGCTGGCTTATCCAGACCCTCCTCTCTCTACATTCTGCCTAAACTTTAAACTATTCTCTCTGATTTCTATAACTTCACTACAAAACATGTCAGAGTCAGACCAAACTCATCATTCATCTCAGATTAACGTGGGCATTCTAATGAGATCAAATATGTCCTATCTGGGATACATATTTCCAGAGAAATCCCTACTTCTTTACCAGATGGAGTTAGAAGCTCGTGTTTCGCAGGTTGTGTAGATACACCGAGTGAGAATAAAAATATATATTTTCGTATTTCTAGCTTAAATCGTTTGCCTAATATCTAACAAAAACTAAACAAAGAATCTTTCCTGAATCTTGGAGCCACTTTTTGCCAGTTTGAACTAGAGAATGTGGGAGGCGTGAGGGACTTTCCTCTGAGCCTGGAATTTACGACCCCAGAGCAATAAAACCTCTCTTCCCCCATACTCTCAGAGAAGGAAAGCCAGGAATTTGCAGCTACAAACTGTTGCTCCAAGAAGGGGGGCTTAGCCCACACAGGCTAGAGAACTACTTATGATATTTCATACCATATCGTGACATACACTCCAAGGTGTTCCCCAGGTTTCCTTGCCATTGCTTCGGTCTTCCGACTCTCGTTTAGTAGTTGTAGAAAACTACACTGCATTAGGCCTACAAAATGGGTATCGGGTGGAGAGAGATGGTGTGTTACACTCCAAGGTGTTCTCCAGGTTGCCTTTCCAGAGCTTCGATCTTAATGCTCTCGTTTAGTAGTTGTTGGAAACTACACTGCATTAGGCCTCCAAATTGGCTATGGGGTGGAGAGAGATGGTGTGTTACACTCCAAGGTGTTCTCCAGGTTTCCTCGCCATTGCTTCGATCTTCCGACTCTCGTTTAGTAGTTGTAGAAAACTACACTGCATTAGGCCTACAAAATGGGTATCGGGTGGAGAGAGATGGTGTGTTACACTCCAAGGTGTTCCCCAGGTTTCCTTGCCATTGCTTCGGTCTTCCGACTCTCGTTTAGTAGTTGTAGAAAACTGCACTGCATTAGGCCTACAAAATGGGTATGGGGTGGAGAGAGATGGTGTGTTCCACTCCAAGGTGTTCTCCAGGTTGCCTTTCCTGAGCTTCTATCTTCAGGCTCTCGTTAAATTGTAGTTAAATGGAACAACTGCATTTGGCGTACTAGTTGGTTTGGGGCCTACTAACAGTGTCTGCCGCTCCTTGCTGTTCTCCTGGTTTCCTGTCCTGAAATTCCGTTTTCAGGCGCTCGTTAAGTAGTTGTTAATGTTAGACTGCATTTGGCCTACTAGTTGGGTTGGGGCCTACTATCGGTGTCTGCCACTCCTTGCTGTTCTCCTCCACTGAACAAAGCTGTGCCGCCTGTTTACTACGGTTGCCAATTTTGAACTGCATTTCGACTACTTACTGATTTGGGCCTACTCTCTGTGTCAGCCTCTCATTCCAGTTGTCCTCCACTGCAATGCCCCCTGGTTATTCCTGTGTTACCAATTTTGAACTGCATTTAGCCAACTTTATTATTTGGGCCTATATCTGTGTTTCCACTTCATCGTGCCCATTGCCCAGCCAGTGATAGATGAGTCTGCTGGTACATTGACCCATAACGCAACATTCCCCGTGCACGCTACACTGCAAGATTGTGACCCTGCTGAAAGTCAGGTCCCCCTTCCCGCATACCATACCACCTTACACGTGGACAAAGAGGAAGGTGCAGATGAAAGTGCAGGTTCCTTCATCAGGTGGGGGGAGGAATACTAATTGGCGACGTCACTGGCACAGGGCCTCTCATAGTACGCAAAAGTGTTGCTGCCGGTGGGAGGCGCCCCCGCCGTGCAAACACACCGCCGTACTTTGAGGGGCCCTGTGCCAGTGCCAATGCCAACGAGTGGGCCCCCCCTGCTTGCTCAGGTTCACAGCACTTGCAAAGTTGAAATACTTACCTCTCCCTGCTCCACTGCCGTGACGTGGTCCAGATTTCCTGGGCCCACTAAATACTTGAACCAGCCCTACCCACCACAACTTTAGCCAAATGACCCCCAATTTCAAATGCCTTCCAATTATTATAAGGTAAATTACGCTTGACAAGCTTCATTAAGAAGAATGGATGGTTTTGACATTAAAATGGGCACTCTAGGTGTTTTCCTGGCCCCCACTCACTGCCGACTATGCTGCCCCATTGACTTGCATTGGGTTTCGTGTTTCGGTCGATCCCGACTTTACTTCATAATCGGCCGATTTCACTCGACCCGACTTTTGAGATAGTCGGGTTTCGCGAAACCTGGCTCGACTCTAAAAAGGTCAAGGTCGCTCAACTCTAGTTATCACATTACCCTCTTACATCAAGAACTCTTCACATTTCATTAACACATACAAGGGGGTGGTTCTAGCTGTGGATGAATTCATGGTCACATGTGATGTCGAATCACTTTATTCGAACATCAATCACGATAATGGCATGCGGGCTGTTCTGTTTTTCCTTGATCAACAGTCAAACTCTGACAGAATGCATGATTCCTTCATTATTGATCTACTGAATCTTGTCTTGAGACATTATTTATTTTTGTTCTTACAGACATCAGGTGTGGCCATGGGGGCACAGTGTGCCCCAGCTTTTGAAAATCTTTTTTTTTAGGATGGTGTGAGTCTACGGTCGTCTATGTGTCCAGCTGGTTTAAGAAGAAGGTACGACATTGGTCGCACTATATAGATGACATTTTCTTTATTTGGTCTGGCTCACCTGAGGAATGTCTGGGCTTCCTGGACTTCCTCAATAATAATCCTTTTAACATCTTTTTGACCCACCATTTCTACTCTGTTACAGTCAACTTTTTGGATCTTGAGGTCAAATGTCAGGATGGTGTACTGTCCACGTGTTTATATCACAGCCATAAACAGTTTGTTGGAGTATCGCAGCTTCCATCCCAGACATACCAAGGATGGGGTCCCGATGGGCCAGTTTCTTAGGGTCAGGCGGAATTGCACACAGGATCAAGACTTCCAGGAGAAGCTCAGGACCTTACGACAAGATTCAGAAGAAGGAATAACCCCAAAAAATGCATTTCTCGGGCCTATCAGAGGGCCAACTCACAGACACAAGATTCCTTGCTTGTTTCGACCAAGAAAGAAAATCGGACAATTATGTGCAGTTCATCACGGGTTATCATACCCAATGGTCTCAGGTAAGGAAGATTTTGAGGGATCACTGGAGGATTTTAACCACGGATGTGCAGACGTCCCAAGTAGTTAGTGCTCAGCCACTGATTACAGCCAGAAGGGCTCCTAACTTTAGGGACATACTTACCAGGAGTCATTACACTAGGCCCACGCAGAGGCTCAATCGTGGTATCTCTTTGAGAGGCTCTTTTTCATGTGGGGATTGTAATGTTTGTCCATACATGCATCCCACTCGTGACTCCTTCTGCAATCCTAATGACCAGGTGCAGAACAAACTGAAGACGTATATTAACTGTAAAACTACAAATCTATTATATAATTGTCTAAGGGTCACTTCCGTCTGTCTGTCTTTCTGTCTGTCTGTCACGGATATTCATTGGTCGCGGCCTGTGTGTCATGGAAATCCAAGTCGCTGATTGGTCGTGGCAAAACGCCCATGACCATTGCCACGACCAATCAGCAATGGGCACAGTCCAGCGGCAACATGGCCGCTCCTTCCTCCCCGCAATCAGTGCCCGCTCCATACTCCCCTCCAGTCAGCGCTCACACAGGGTTAATGGCAGTGCTATCGGACCACATTATGCCGCGGTGCAACGCAATCCATTAACGCTGCTATTAACCTTGTGTGACCAACTTTTTACTATTGATACTGCCTATGCAGCATCAATAGTAAAAAGATCTAATGTTAAAAATAATTAAAAAAATTAAAAATCGTTATATACTCACCGTCCGTCGGCCCCTCGGATCCAGAACAGGCCTTTCCCGCTCGCGGCACTCCGGTAACCGGTCCATGCTGCGATCTCACGAGATGATGACGTATCAGTCTCGCGAGAACCCTACGTCATCATCTCGCGAGACCGCAATGCACTCTTGAGACCGGAGCGCGCGAGGAGCGTCGGTAAACGCTTCCTGGATCCGGGGGCCAACGGAAGGTGAGTATATAACTATTTTTTATTTTAATTCTTTTTTTTAACAGGGATATGATGCCCACATTGCTATATACTACGTGGGCTGTGCAATATACTGTGTGGGCTGTGCAATATACTGTGCGGGCTGTGCTATGTACTGCGTGGGCTGTGCTATATACTGGGTGGGCTGTGCAATGTACTACTTGGGCTGTGCTATACACTACGTGGCCTGTGCTATACACTACGTGGCCTGTTATATACTGCGTGCGTGGGCTGTTATATACTACGTGAGCTGTGTTATATGCTATGTGGGCTGTTACACACTTCGTGGGCTGTGCTCTATACTACGTGGCTCTGCTATATACTACGTGGGCTGTGCTATATACTACGTGGCTGTGCTATATCCTATGTGGCTGTGCTATATACTACGTGGCTGTGGTATTTACTACATGGGCTGTGCAATGTACTACTTGGGCTGTGCAATATACTACATGGGCTGCGCTATACACTACGTGGCCTGTGTTATATACTGCGTGCGTGGGCTGTTATATACTATGTGAGCTGTGTTATATGCTATGTGGGCTGTTATACACTTTGTGGGCTGTGCTCTATACTACGTGGCTGTGCTATATACTACATGGCTCTGCTATATACTCTGTGGTCTGTGCTATATACTCTGTGGCCTGTGCTATATACTACGTGGCTGTGCAATATACTACATGGCTGTGCAATATACTACGTTGCTGTGATATTTACTACATGGGCTGTTATATACTACGTGGCTGTGCTATATACTGCGTGGGCTGTGAAATATACTGCGTGGGCTGTGCAATGTACTACATGGGCTGTGCAATGTACTACGTGGGCTGTGCAATGTACTACTTGGGCTGTGCAATATACTACGTGGGCTGTGCAATATACTACGTGGCTGTGCAATATACTACGTGGCTGTGCTATATACTGCGTGGGCTGTGCTATATACTGCGTGGGCTGTGCAATGTACTACTTGGGCTGTGCTATACACTACGTGGGCTGTGCTATATATTACGTGGCCGGCCGCGAACAATCAGCGACAAGCGCATTCCGGCCGCGAATTTGCGTGGGATTTGTACCACGCTTTGCTAATTGGTCGCGGACGGCCAAAACCTGTGTATTCAATGTATTATTCTAAAATCTTCATAAATAAACTACATACATATTCTAGAATGCCCAATGCGTTAGAATCGGACCACCATCTAGTGTTATATATGCTCTTATCTGTCCTTGCCCTCGCATCTATGTAGGTCAGACTTCACAAGAGTTATGTTGGAGGGTTCAAGGACATTTCTCAACTATAAATACAGCTGCAGCGGACAGTCGGAAAGGTAAGACCCTTACCACGGAGGCTTTGCATTTCTTATTCCATCATGCGGGTAGCTGTGTGAATACGAGGGTAGTTGGACTGGAACACATTTGGAGTTCTGGGAGAGGTGGCTCCCTACACAAGAAGTCACTACAAGGTCGAATCACGTTGGATTTATTTATTTCATTCTACAGCACCCCAAGGTATTAATGAGGATCTCTGTTGTGAATTCTGTGGATGAATTCACTCCTGTGGTCACAAGTGGTACTGCAGCTTCTGAGCTTCCTCCCTCAGGTGTTCTGGTGAGCTCGTTAACTGCTTCATTACTTAACTCCGCCTGATGCTGCTATCCTTGCTCCTTGTCAATGTTTCAGTGTTGGATCTGAGCTTCTCCTGATTGTTCCTGTGACCTGCTGCTCTGTATAGCTAAGTGCCTTTTGCTTTTTTGTTGCTTTTTTTCTGTCCAGCTTGTCTTTTGTTTTGCTGGAAGCTCTGAGACGCAAAGGGTGTACCGCCGTGCCGTTAGTTCAGCACGGTGGTTTTTTTTTTGCCCCCTTTGCGTGGTTTTGCTTTAGGGTTTTTTGTAGACTGCAAAGTTCGCTTTACTGTCCTCGCTCTGTCCTAGAATATCGGGCCCCACTTTGCTGAATCTATTTCATCCCTACGTTTTGTCTTTTCATCTTACTCACAGTCATTATATGTGGGGGGCTGCCTTTTCCTTTGGGGAATTTCTCTGGGGCAAGTCAGGCCTATTTTTCTATCTTCAGGCTAGCTAGTTTCTTAGGCTGTGCCGAGTTGCCTAGGTAGTTGTTAGGCGCAATCCACAGCCGCTTTTAGTTGTGTTTAGGATAGGATCAGGTGTGCAGTCTACAGAGTTTCCACGTCTCAGAGCTCGTTCTTGTATTTTTGGGTATTTGTCAGATCACTGTGTGCGCTCTGATCGCTAAGCACACTGTGTTTCTGGATTGCCTTCATAACACCTGTCATTAGCAAACATAACAGTACAAGGAGCCACACTAATGATTCTCAATAGAGGGAAAGAAAAAGTTCTGACATAATTTTTTTTTTTTCTGCTCTGTGTTCACTTTTTTTTTTTCCCCTAGACATTTGGGTGATTCTGGACACAGGTGTGGACATGGATATTCAGGGTCTGTGCTCTTCAATGGATAATCTCGCTATAAATGTACAAAAAATTCAAGATACTATTGATCAGAAATCTATGTTAGAACCAAGAATTCCTATTCCTGATTTGTTTTTTGGAGATAGAACTAAGTTTCTAAGTTTCAAAAATAATTGTAAGCTATTTCTGGCCTTGAAACCTCATTCTTCTGGTAATCCTATTCAACAGGTTTTGATTATTATTTCTTTTTTGCGCGGCGACCCTCAAGACTGGGCATTTTCTCTTGCGCCAGGAGACCCTGTCGATGCGTTTTTCCTGGCGCTCGGATTGCTGTACGATGAGCCTAATTCAGTGGATCAGGCTGAGAAAAATTTGCTGGCTTTGTGCCAGGGTCAGGATGATATAGAAGTATATTGTCAGAAATTTAGGAAATGGTCAGTACTCACTCAGTGGAATGAATCTGCGCTGGCAGCTTTGTTCAGAAAGGGTCTCTCTGAGGCTCTTAAGGATGTCATGGTGGGATTTCCTATGCCTGCTGGTTTGAATGAGTCTTTGTCTTTGGCCATTCAGATCGGTCGACGCTTGCGCGAGCGTAAATCTGTGCACCATTTGGCGGTACTGCCTGAGGTTAAACCTGAGCCTATGCAGTGCGATAGGACTATGACTAGAGTTGAACGGCAGGAATACAGACGTCTGAATGGTCTGTGTTTCTACTGTGGTGATTCCACTCATGCTATTTCTGATTGTCCTAAGCGCACTAAGCGGTCCGCTAGGTCTGCCGTCATTGGTACTGTACAGTCCAAATTCCTTCTGTCCATTACCTTGATATGATCTTTGTCGTCGTTTTCTGTCATGGCGTTTGTGGATTCAGGCGCTGCACTGAATCTGATGGATTTGGATTATGCTAAACGTTGTGGGTTTTTCTTGGAGCCTTTGCGGTGTCCTATTCCATTGAGAGGAATTGATGCTACACCTTTGGCCAAGAATAAACCTCAATACTGGGCCCAGCTGACCATGTGCATGGCTCCTGCACATCAGGAAGTTATTCGCTTTCTGGTGTTGCATAATCTGCATGATGTGGTCGTGTTGGGGTTGCCATGGCTACAAACCCATAATCCAGTATTGGATTGGAATTCCATGTCGGTATCCAGCTGGGGTTGTCAGGGGGTACATGGTGATGTTCCATTTTTGTCGATTTCGTCATCCACCCCTTCTGAGGTCCCAGAGTTCTTGTCTGATTATCAGGATGTATTTGAAGAGCCCAAGTCCGATGCTCTACCTCCGCATAGGGATTGTGATTGTGCTATCAATTTGATTCCTGGTAGTAAATTCCCTAAAGGTCGATTATTTAATTTATCCGTGCCCGAACACGCCGCTATGCGCAGTTATGTGAAGGAATCCCTGGAGAAGGGACATATTCGCCCATCGTCATCACCACTGGGAGCAGGGTTCTTCTTTGTAGCCAAGAAGGATGGTTCGCTGAGACCGTGTATTGATTACCGCCTTTTTAATAAGATCACTGTTAAATTTCAGTACCCCTTGCCATTGTTATCTGACTTGTTTGCTCGGATTAAGGGGGCTAGTTGGTTCACTAAGATAGATCTTCGTGGTGCGTATAATCTGGTGAGAATCAGGCAAGGAGATGAATGGAAAACTGCATTCAATACGCCCGAGGGTCATTTTGAGTATCTAGTGATGCCGTTCGGACTTGCCAATGCTCCATCTGTGTTTCAGTCTTTTATGCATGACATCTTCCGTGAGTATCTGGATAAATTCCTGATTGTTTACTTGGATGACATTTTGATCTTCTCGGATGATTGGGAGTCTCATGTGAAGCAGGTCAGAATGGTTTTCCAGGTCCTGCATGCTAACTCTTTGTTTGTGAAGGGATCAAAGTGTCTCTTCGGTGTGCAGAAAGTTTCATTTTTAGGGTTCATCTTTACCCCTTCTACTATCGAGATGGATCCAGTTAAGGTCCAAGCCATCCAGGATTGGATTCAGCCGACATCTCTGAAAAGTCTGCAAAAGTTCCTGGGCTTTGCTAATTTTTATCGTCGCTTCATCTGTAATTTTTCTAGCATTGCCAAACCATTGACCGATTTGACCAAGAAGGGTGCTGATTTGGTTAATTGGTCTTCTGCTGCTGTGGAAGCTTTTCAGGAGTTGAAGCGTCGTTTTTGTTCTGCCCCTGTGTTGTGTCAGCCAGATGTTTCTCTTCCGTTCCAGGTCGAGGTTGATGCTTCTGAGATTGGAGCAGGGGCGGTTTTGTCACAGAGAGGTTCTGATTGCTCAGTGATGAAACCATGTGCTTTCTTTTCCAGGAAGTTTTCGCCTGCTGAGCGTAATTATGATGTGGGCAATCGAGAGTTGCTGGCCATGAAGTGGGCATTCGAGGAGTGGCGTCATTGGCTTGAAGGAGCTAAGCATCGCGTGGTGGTATTGACTGATCATAAGAACTTGACTTATCTCGAGTCTGCCAAGCGCTTGAATCCTAGACAGGCCCGTTGGTCGTTATTTTTTGCCCGCTTCGACTTTGTGATTTCGTACCTTCCGGGCTCTAAAAATGTGAAGGCGGATGCTCTGTCTAGGAGTTTTGTGCCCGACTCTCCGGGTTTATCTGAGCCAGCGGGTATCCTCAAGGAAGGAGTCATTGTGTCTGCCATCTCCCCTGATTTGCGGCGGGTGCTGCAAAAATTTCAGGCGAATAAACCTGATCGTTGTCCAGCAGAGAAACTGTTCGTCCCTGATAGGTGGACTAATAAACTTATCTCTGAACTTCATTGTTCGGTGTTGGCTGGTCATCCTGGAATCTTTGGTACCAGAGAGTTAGTGGCTAGATCCTTCTGGTGGCCATCTCTGTCACGGGATGTACGTACTTTTGTGCAGTCCTATGGGATTTGTGCTAGGGCTAAGCCCTGCTGTTCTCGTGCCAGTGGGTTGCTTTTGCCCTTGCCGGTCCCAAAGAGGCCTTGGACACATATTTCGATGGATTTCATTTCTGACCTTCCCGTTTCTCAAAAGATGTCAGTCATTTGGGTGGTCTGTGATCGCTTTTCTAAAATGGTCCATCTGGTGCCCTTGGCTAAATTGCCTTCCTCCTCTGATTTGGTACCTTTGTTCTTTCAGCATGTGGTTCGGTTGCATGGCATTCCTGAGAATATTGTTTCTGACAGAGGTTCCCAGTTTGTTTCAAGGTTTTGGCGAGCCTTTTGTGGTAGGATGGGCATTGACCTATCCTTTTCCTCGGCTTTCCATCCTCAGACTAATGGCCAGACCGAACGAACCAATCAGACCTTGGAAACATATCTGAGATGTTTTGTTTCTGCAGACCAGGATGATTGGGTGTCCTTTTTGCCGTTGGCTGAGTTCGCCCTTAATAATCGGGCCAGCTCGGCTACCTTGGTTTCTCCATTTTTTTGCAATTCTGGGTTCCATCCTCGTTTCTCTTCAGGACAGGTTGAGTCTTCGGACTGTCCTGGTGTGGATTCTGTGGTGGATAGGTTGCAGCAGATCTGGACTCAGGTAGTGGACAATTTGATCTTGTCCCAGGAGAAAGCTCAACTTTTCGCTAATCGCAGACGCCGTGTGGGTCCCCGACTTCGTGTTGGGGATCTGGTTTGGTTATCTTCTCATCATATTCCTATGAAGGTTTCCTCTCCTAAATTTAAACCTCGTTTTTTTGGTCCGTATAGGATTTCTGAGGTTCTCAATCCTGTGTCTTTTCGTTTGACCCTCCCAGACTCCTTTTCCATACATAATGTATTCCATAGGTCGTTGTTGCGGAGATACGTGGCACCTATGGTTCCATCTGTTGAGCCTCCTGCCCCGGTTTTGGTGGAGGGGGAATTGGAGTATATTGTGGAGAAGATTTTGGATTCTCATGTTTCAAGACGGAAACTCCAGTATCTGGTTAAATGGAAGGGTTATGCTCAGGAAGATAATTCCTGGGTTTTTGCCTCTGATGTTCATGCTTCCGATCTTGTTCGTGCCTTTCATGCGGCTCATCCTGGTCGGCCTGGGGGCTCTGGTGAGGGTTCGGTGACCCCTCCTCAAGGGGGGGGTACTGTTGTGAATTCTGTGGCTGAATTCACTCCTGTGGTCACAAGTGGTACTGCAGCTTCTGAGCTTCCTCCCTCAGGTGTTCTGGTGAGCTCGTTAGCTGCTTCATTACTTAACTCCGCCTGATGCTGCTATCCTTGCTCCTTGTCAATGTTTCAGTGTTGGATCTGAGCTTCTCCTGATTGTTCCTGTGACCTGCTGCTCTGTATAGCTAAGTGCTTTTTGCTTTTTTGTTGCTTTTTTTCTGTCCAGCTTGTCTTTTGTTTTGCTGGAAGCTCTGAGACGCAAAGGGTGTACCGCCGTGCCGTTAGTTCGGCACGGTGGGGTTTTTTTGCCCCCTTTGCGTGGTTTTGCTTTAGGGTTTTTTGTAGACTGCAAAGTTCGCTTTACTGTCCTCGCTCTGTCCTAGAATATCGGGCCCCACTTTGCTGAATCTATTTCATCCCTACGTTTTGTCTTTTCATCTTACTCACAGTCATTATATGTGGGGGGCTGCCTTTTCCTTTGGGGAATTTCTCTGGGGCAAGTCAGGCCTATTTTTCTATCTTCAGGCTAGCTAGTTTCTTAGGCTGTGCCGAGTTGCCTAGGTAGTTGTTAGGCGCAATCCACAGCCGCTTTTAGTTGTGTTTAGGATAGGATCAGGTGTGCAGTCTACAGAGTTTCCACGTCTCAGAGCTCGTTCTTGTATTTTTGGGTATTTGTCAGATCACTGTGTGCGCTCTGATCGCTAAGCACACTGTGTTTCTGGATTGCCTTCATAACACCTGTCATTAGCAAACATAACAGATCTCCTTTTTACAGGTTTCTTGGGTTGAATTTTCTGCTGCAGGTCTCTATAACTGCTTTGGCCAGTGGAATTTAGGAGATGACTTTGTGTTCACATGTGAACCATCTGCCATGGATGGTCTTTGTGGCTGGATCCTGCTGTAGGCCTCCGTAACTACCTTGTCTAGTGGAATCTGGGGGATGACATCGTATCAACAAGGGAATCATCTCTTGAATGGCTGGATCCTGTTGTAGGCCTCCGTAACTACCTTGTCTAGTGGAATCTGGGGGATGACGTCGTATCAACAAGGGAATCATCTCTTGAATGGCTGGATCCTGTTGTAGGCCTCCGTAACTACCTTGTCTAGTGGAATCTGGGGGATGACGTCGTATCAACATGGGAATCATCTCTTGAATGGCTGGATCCTGCTGTAAGCCTCCGTAACTGTCTTGCCTAGTGGAATTTGGGGGATGACCTGTTTCAACATAGAATTCATCCGCCATGGATACTCCCTCTAAGTTTGGAACATATAAGTCCCTGTTCTTTTTGACTGTTTGCGTTATTATTGGTTATGCAGCCATTTTTTCATAGGGCTGACTGCTGCGCCTTTCATTTGTTTATTTTTTTCTTTGTAATGTTACTTTTACTTTATTCAAAGCATTATGGGTTTTTTTCTTTTTATTATGTGTTGCTATTTTATTTTCCTGATTTAATTAGGATTTTCTTTCAGATTTTGCTCTTTATCATTTAAGAGTCTAGTAATATTATATGGAGTCTATCCCCCTTAACATTCTGGGTTTGCCATTGCATGAGAGCCTGCTTTGCAGGCATGTTCGATTGTGCCATCTGGCTTCCTGCTAAGTGCTCCTGGAGCTGCGCATGCACATACTCACTTTTTTTTCTGCTCTCTTGCGGACCGCCGGTCCATTGACCGGCGCGTGCGCCGTAAAACAGTACTGGCAGAGACGTCTGACCTCTTTACGCGCTCCATTTCCGGCGCGGGCGCAGTGGAGCAGTACTGGCAGAGATATCTGCCCTTTCTTCGCGGTCTACCTCCGGCCATCCCGCTTCCTGCTTGTCACAGCCACGCACCGGTGTTTGATGATTGCCGCACATTTAGGTATTGAAAGGCTCTATTGGTTATGGTAAGCTCACTTCCCCTGACGAAGCGGTCTTAGCAACAGCGATACGCGTTGGGTCCTCCCTTCATTTCGCCTTGTTCCCTCCACTGGCCGCTCAGGTTATTTATCCTTTGAAGATTACTAGGTCATGTTCTGGTGCAGTCTTTATTGTCTACACTGTGGTCTTTTTTGTTTATTCCACAGCTGCTGACCCCTCTTTGCTTTCACTCTCATTTTAGGCATTATTGGACATTATTTACGCTGGTGTATTTTTACACTGGGGGTCTTACCACTATATAGGCATTTCATTGCTCCTTAGGGGGATCTTTAGTGTATGGTCATCTATTGGGACTGACTACACTTAAGGGTCAATTTTCATTATCTTATAATATTGTTTGTGTGCCATGCATTTTACCTAGCAGTAACCATTTGTATATCTTCAGTGCCATGTGGGGAATTTTTGTGATATTCTGGTTATTTATGTTGTTATGGGAACCGGCTCAATGAAGAAGTGTTTTTTGCACGGTTTTTAATTGTTTTTATGATTGTTACCAATAAAGCTTGTCCCCTTTTCACATATTCAATTGGTGGTGTGCGGATTATGTAGTGGCTCTTTTCTCTGTGCTCAAGGTAGAGCATGTGGGAGTCTAGGTGTGCGAGGTTTCTGCGGGGGTGCGCATGTTGATGGACATGGGTGACAGTTGAGGAGGACAGGGATGAGAAAGTGAGTAGATGTGGTTGGAAAGAGGAAGAGGGGAGGTGGTGACGTTAGAGAGCAGAGACGGGTGAAGACCAGGTCTAAGGTATGTCCGTCTGTGTGGGTGGCTGCGGAGGACCACTAGGTTCACATTGCGTTAGTGGGTGTACGCTGACGGAATCCGTTTCATAGTGGCACTAACGCTATGTAACGGATCCGTTAGCGCACCCATTGACCGCAATTATGTAGCGCATCGCTAACGCATGCCATTGTTGGCATGCGTTAGTGATGTGCCGTTATTTTGTGACGGACCCTCGAACGCTGTTTGCAGCATTTTTGGGTCCGTTCCCGCTAGCGCAGATAGAGGATCTGCGCTAGCGCGATCGCATAACACGATCCCTTTTCGGCAATTGCATTAACGCAGTCTGTTAGCGTATGCGCTAAACGGACTGCACTAACGCAATGTGAACCTAAGTCCAAAAGATGAAGTAAGGGACAGAAGTTTTGAGGCTGTTGACTGAGGGGTATCAGTGGGGATGTTGAAATCACCCATGATGATAGTGGGAATGTCAATGAAAAGAAAGTGAAGAAGCCAAGGTGGAGAATTGGTCAATAAAGGTAGTGGTCGGGCCCGGGGTCGGTACATGACGACCACTTGGACGCTAGAGGAAGAGTAGATGCAGACAGAGTGGACTTCAAAAGAGGGGAGGATAAGGGAGGGTAGAGGTGGGATTAGGTTAATGGTGCAGTTAGAAGAAAGGAGAAGACCCACTCCTCCACCGTGTCTGTTGCCGCGGCGAGGAGTGTGGGTGAAGTGGAGGCCGCCGTAACACAGTGCAGCAGGGGAGGTGGTGTCAGCTATTATTATTTTTTTATTATTATTACTCATTTTTATAGCGCCATTTATTCCATGGCGCTTTACATGTGAATGAGGCAAATATAGACAAGTACAATAAACATGAGTAAAACAAGGCACACACAAGTACAGGAGGAGAGAGGACCCTGCCTGCGAGGGCTCACAGTCTACAGGGGATGGGTGAGGATACACTAGGTGAGGATAGAGCTGGTCATGCGGTGGTTCAGTAGACTGGGGATCACTGCAGGTTGTAGGCTTGTCGGAAGAGGTGGGTCTTCAGGTTCCTTTTGAAGGTTTATGTTAGCCATGTTTTTGTGAGGCCAAGGAAGGCAAGCATGTGAGAGAGAAAAAGGTCATGAATCACATGAAGCTTATTGCAGATTGAGCGGGCATTCCAGAGTGCTCCAGAGAGGGAGCAGGTGGGTGGGCATCAGGAGCACAGGTTTTATGTTGAACAGATTGCGGTAGTTCATATTAGACAGGGAGTGGTTGGAGGGGGTAGTAATGAGAGGTATGAGCTGTGGGGGTCGAGAGTTGGGAGATATGTCGCCAGCAGTGAGGAGAAGCAGAGAAAGGGAGAGCAGGTGGGAAAAGGAGAGTGGCCAGCTTGTTTTATTAGGAGAGATCTGAGGTGGAGGAGCAGCTCAGCAGAGGAGAACAGGTGGGTAGGTAAGAGGGAAGGGGAGATGATTATTTGGTTAGAGGGTGCTGGGGTTTGGGGATAGCGAATGAGAGTGAAGATTAGTGGAGCAAACACTGTAAGGGCATATGTAAACATGGTGAAGGGGTAAGATGGCTTAATAGAAAAGCTAGATCCAAGTATTAGGAATTCTTTATCTCAGAATAATGCGACAGAGCAGGACTAAGACTGTTTAGCCAAAATGCATTGGTCTTGCACCCCTGGGATCTCTAAGGTGGCCAACATGTCGTTTTTTAATAATAATAATAATAATAATAATAATAATAATAATAAATGTGAAGTTTTATCTTTTCCTCTTTGAAGAATATCTCTTCTTATTTCTGCCTCAAGAAATGCCCAGGACCAGGGCGGCTCCGAGCGTGGATTTCATTCCTTAGCAAGTGCCTGAGATACGGTGAGCTGACTATTTCCCCCTCTTCATATATCATCTGAATGAATCACAACTATTAATATTGTATTGTAGCCAAAAAAAAAAAGGAGTGTATCCAGCGAGTGTTGAAGGAACAGTGACAGACGTTTCTGCAAAGAACTTCTCAATATTTAATGAATAGTGTTGAGCATTCCGATACCGCAAGTATCGGGTATCGGCCGATACTTGCGGTATCGGAATTCCGATACCGAGATCCGATATTTTTGTGATATCGGGTATCGGTATCGGAAGTGTAAAATAAAGAATTAAAATAAAAAATATTGTTATATTCACCTCTCCGGCGGCCCCTGGACATCAGCGGGAGGATCCGGCGTCCGGGACGGCTTCTTTCTTCAAAATGCGCGCCTTTAGGACCTGTGGTATGACGTCCCGGCTTCTGATTGGTCGCGTGCCGCCCATGTGACCGCCACGCGACCAATCAGAAGCCGCGACGTCATTCCTCAGCTAAAGTCCTAGAATGAGCGCCTTCTAGGACCTGAGGAATGACGTCGCGGCTTCTGATTGGTCGCGTGGCAGTCACATGGGCGGCACGCGACCAATCAGAAGCCGGGACGTCATTCCACAGGTCCTGAAGGCGCGCATTTTGAAGAAAGAAGCCGTGCCGGACGCCGGATCCTCCCGCTGATGTCCAGGGGCCGCCGGAGAGGTGAATATAACAATATTTTTTATTTTAATTCTTTATTTTACACTTTAATATGGATCCCAGGGCCTGAAGGAGAGTTTCCTCTCCTTCAGACCCTGGGATCCATGAGGATACATTCCGATACTTGATGTCCCATTGACTTGTATTGGTATCGGATATCGGTATCGGCGATATCCGATATTTTTCGGGTATCGGCCGATACTATCCGATACCGATACTTTCAAGTATCGGACGGTATCGCTCAACACTATTAATGAATCCACAAATGTTACATGTATAGACAAACATTTTTTAAAATTATATTGTGGCCCACAGCCTAATGTTTCGCCCGCGACTTCACACGTGGACACTTTGCAGTACCAAGAAGATTCGTCAGGTTGAGGAGTTATGGTTTCATCCCGTCAGTAGTGAGCGGTCTGGGGTTATAAGTTATCCAGCAGGTTTTGTCCATCAACGCCACCTCAAGATCAGTACTGAAGAGGTCACTGCTCCACGTGGAGATCGGTTCTGGTGGATATGACAAGTCCTGCTCTGCTTCTCGTCATACATTGAGGTCACTGCTCCAAGCGAAAGTTGGGTCTAGTAGACATGACAAGTCCTGCTCTGCTTCTCGTCATACATTGAGGTCACTGCTCCATGTGGTGATCGGTTCTGGTGGACATGACAAGTTTTGCGCTGCTTCTCATCGTACACTGATCCACATGGAGCGCGGTTCTGGTGGACATGACAAGTCTTGTTCTGCTTCATGTCATACATTGAAATCACTGCTCCACTTGGAGGTCGGTTCTAATGGACATGACAAGTCCTGCTCTGCTTCTCATCGTACATTGAGGCCACTGCTCCATGTGGAGGACTGACTGAGGCTGCCGTCATACTAGCAGTATTTGGTCAGTATTTTACATCAGTATTTGTAGCCAAAACCAGGAGTGGAACAATTAGAGGAAAAGTATAATAGAAACATATGCACCACTTCTGCATTTATCACACACTCCTGGTTTGGCTTACAAATACTGATGTAAAATACTGACCAAATACTGCTAGTGTGACGGCAGCCTGACTGGTGGACATGTCAAGTCCTGTCCTGCTTCTCATCATACTTTGAGATCACTGCTACACATGGAGCTCGGATCTGGTGGACATGACAAGTCTTGTTCTGCTTCATGTCATACATTGAGGTCACTGCTCCACGTGGAAGTCGGTTCTGGTGACATGACAAGTCCTGCTCTGCTTCTCATCGTACATTGAGGTCCTTCCTATCAGTGCAGCTTTTGTTCAGCTGTGACCTCTTGTGTCCGGCTCATGGCCGGAGCTGCAGCTCAGTAGTGCGCGCCATGATGCTCCGCCGTCCTCTGGAGGATTTCCTTCTCATTGGCGTAGAGGGGAATCTTATGATCCAAGAGCTGCCAGCGAAGCGACACCTCAGAATCGGATTCTTTCAAGTTCTACAATGATACAAAATGCAAGCAAATAATCGAAAATAGAAGGGCTGAGGCTGATAACAGAATGAAACAAGCGACACAAACATTTCTCTGCCATTCCATGTGCAGCTTTCCATACATTGTCGTTTTATTAGCAAAACCATGGGCACGTAGAGGAACATCCCCCACAAATAGATGCCAAAGGGGGACTGTTAAGCATGTAAAGAATTAACGAAGATATGCAAAAAAAAGATGGCGCTGACATTATGAGTCACATCTGTGTTATATTATAGATTTCATGAGGCTTATGTGGCTTTGTGGACATTCACCTGTTATGTGCAGCTTCGCAAACAGATATTATTACTTCAGCTAAGAATAGCCGGACAATAAAAGGTCTCTTACCGAAAACCAGCGCTGCTGCTGCTCTCTCATATGGAGGGCTACACTTCTCTCATACCCCAAGATTGGACAACAGAACAGGTGGAGGTGTTGGTCTGCTCCTATCAACCAAATGTACCTTTCAAGTTTTCCCCCAAGTACCCTCACTTGTCTTCCCTTCCTTTGAGGTCCATGCTGTCAAGACTCTACATCCCCTTCTCCATGCAAGTGGCGGTGGTGTATCGTCCTCCCGGCCCCTCTCATCAGTTCCTGGATCACTTTGCGACCTGGCTTCCACACTTTCTCTCCTGTGACACCCCCACCCTTATCATGGGTGATTTCAACATCCCCATTGCCTCTCCCCTCTCCCCATCTGCTTCTCTCCTTTTATCTCTATCCTCCTCTTTCGGCCTCTCGCAGCATACTAACTCTCCAATGCATGAAGACAGAAACTCTCTCGACTTGGTCTTCTCTCGGCTTTGCTCAGTGGATGATTTCACAAACTCCCCTCTCCCGCTCTCTGACCACAACCAGATGTTTCGCTTCCGTTCCAGGTCAAGGTTGATGCTTCTGAGATTGGAGCAGGGGCTGTTTTGTCGCAGAGAAGTTCTGGTTGCTCGGTGATGAAACCATGCGCCTTCTTTTCCAGGAAGTTTTCGCCTGCTGAGCGAAATTATGATGTTGGCAATCGAGAGTTGCTGGCCATGAAGTGGGCATTCGAGGAGTGGCGTCATTGGCTTGAAGGAGCTAAGCATCGCGTGGTGGTCTTGACTGATCATAAGAACTTGACTTATCTTGAGTCTGCCAAGCGGTTGAATCCTAGACAGGCTCGTTGGTCGCTGTTTTTTGCCCGTTTTGACTTTGTGGTTTTGTACCTTCCGGGCTCTAAAAATGTGAAGGCGGATGCCCTGTCTAGGAGTTTTGTGCCCGACTCTCCGGGTTTATCTGAGCCGGCGGGTATTCTCAAAGAGGGAGTAATTGTGTCTGCCATCTCCCCTGATTTGCGGCGGGTGCTGCAAAAATTTCAGGCGAATAAACCTGATCGTTGCCCAGCGGAGAAACTGTTTGTCCCTGATAGGTGGACGAATAAAGTTATCTCTGAGGTTCATTGTTCGGTGTTGGCTGGTCATCCTGGAATCTTTGGTACCAGAGAGTTAGTGGCTAGATCCTTTTGGTGGCCATCTCTGTCGCGGGATGTGCGTTCTTTTGTGCAGTCCTGTGGGATTTGTGCTCGGGCTAAGCCCTGCTGTTCTCGTGCCAGTGGGTTGCTTTTGCCCTTGCCGGTCCCGAAGAGGCCTTGGACACATATCTCTATGGATTTTATTTTAGATCTTCCCGTCTCTCAAAAAATGTCAGTCATTTGGGTGGTTTGTGATCGCTTCTCTAAGATGGTCCATTTGGTACCCTCGTCTAAATTACCTTCCTCCTCTGATTTGGTGCCATTGTTCTTCCAGCATGTGGTTCGTTTACATGGCATTCCAGAGAATATCATTTCTGACAGAGGTTCCCAGTTTGTTTCGAGGTTTTGGCGAGCCTTTTGTGCTAGGATGGGCATTGATTTGTCTTTTTCCTCGGCTTTCCATCCTCAGACTAATGGCCAAACCGAACGAACCAATCAGACCTTGGAAACATATCTGAGATGCTTTGTTTCTGCTGATCAGGATGACTGGGTGTCCTTTTTGCCTTTGGCTGAGTTCGCTCTTAATAATCGGGCCAGCTCGGCTACCTTGGTTTCGCCGTTTTTCTGCAACTCTGGGTTCCATCCTCGTTTCTCTTCAGGGCAGGTTGAGTCTTCGGACTGTCCTGGTGTGGATACTGTGGTGGACAGGTTGCAGCAGATTTGGACTCATGTAGTGGACAATTTGACCTTGTCCCAGGAGAAGGCTCAACGTTTCGCTAATCGCAGACGCTGTGTGGGTCCCCGACTTCGTGTTGGGGATTTGGTTTGGTTGTCTTCTCGTCATATTCCTATGAAGGTTTCCTCTCCTAAGTTTAAACCTCGTTTCATTGGTCCGTATAGGATTTCTGAGGTTCTTAATCCTGTGTCTTTTCGTTTGACCCTTCCTGATTCTTTCTCCATCCATAATGTATTCCATAGGTCATTGTTGCGGAGATACGTGGCACCTATGGTTCCATCTGTTGATCCTCCTGCCCCGATTTTGGTGGAGGGGGAGTTGGAGTATATTGTGGAGAAGATTTTGGATTCTCATGTTTCAAGACGGAAACTCCAGTATCTGGTTAAGTGGAAGGGTTATGCTCAGGAAGATAATTCCTGGGTCTTTGCCTCTGATGTCCATGCTCCCGATCTTGTTCGTGCCTTTCATATGGCTCATCCTGGTCGTCCTGGGGGCTCTGGTGAGGGTTCGGTGACCCCTTCTCAAGGGGGGGGTACTGTTGTGAATTCTGTGGCAGAGCTCCCTCCTGTGGTCACAAGTGGTACTTCGGCTGATTCTCTCTATGAGCTTCCGTTGGTGGAGGAGAGTGGTACTGCGGCTTCTGAGTTTCCTTCCTCAGGTGATGTGGTGAAGTCGTTAGGTGCTGCTCTATTTAACTCCACCTAGTGCTTTGATCCTGGCCTCCAGGCAATGTTCTAGTATAGGACTTGCTTCCTCCTGGATCGTTCCTGTGGCCTGCTGCTCTGCATAGCTAAGTTCCGCTTTTGTTATTTTTGTTTGCTGTTTTTTTCTGTCCAGCTTGCTTGTTTGGTTTTTCTTGCTTGCTGGAAGCTCTGGGACGCAGAGGGTGTACCTCCGTGCCGTTAGTCGGTACGGAGGGTCTTTTTGCCCCTTTGCGTGGTTTTTGTAGGGTTTTGTGTTGACCGCAAAGTTACCTTTCCTATCCTCGCTCTGTTCAGAAAGTCGGGCCTCACTTTGCTAAATCTATTTCATCTCTACGTTTGTCTTTTCATCTTATCTCACAGTCATTATATGTGGGGGCTGCCTTTTCCTTTGGGGTATTTCTCTGAGGCAAGGTAGGCTTATTTTATATCTTCAGGCTAGCTAGTTTCTCAGGCTGTGCCGAGTTGCATAGGGAGCGTTAGGCGCAATCCACGGCTGCTTCTAGTGTGGTTGGAGAGGATTAGGCAGAGTTCCCACGTCTCAGAGCTCGTTCTATGTTTTTGGGTTATTGTCAGGTCACTGTATGTGCTCTGACTTCTATGTCCATTGTGGTACTGAATTACCTAATCACAACAGACACCGTTCTCTCCTGGTTCTCCTCCTATCTCTCTGACCGCTCCTTCACTGTATCTTTTGCTGGTCCCTCCTCCTCTCACCTTCCCCTTACTGTTGGGGTTCCTCAAGGATCAGTCCTAGGCCCCCTCCTCTTCTCTTTGTATTCTGCCCCTATTGGACAAACAATCAGTAGATTTGGGTTCCAGTACCATCTCTATGCTGACGACACCCAATTATACACTTCTCCTCCTATATCTCACCTGCCTTTTTAGAAAACACCAGTGATTGTCTTACTATTGTCTCTAACATCATGTCCTCCCTCTATCTGAAACTGAGCCTGTCAAAAACTGAACTCCTCGTGTTCTCTCCCTCTACTAACCTACCTTTGCCCGACATTGCCATCTCCGTGTGTGGTTCCTCCATTACTCCCAAGCAACATGCCCGCTGCCTTGGGGTCATCCTTAATTCCGAGCTTTCATTCACCCCCCACATTCGATCACTGGCTCGCTCTTATTATCTGCACCTCAAAAACATTTCTAGAATTCGACCTTTTCTTACTTTTGACTCTGCAAAAACTCTCACTGTTTCACTTATTCATTCTCATCTGGACTATTGTAACTCTCTACTAATCGGCCTCCCTCTTACCAAACTCTCCCCTCTCCAATCTGTCCTGAATGCTGCCGTCAGGTTCATATTCCTCACCAACCGTTATTCCGATGCCTCTACCTTGTGCCAGTCATTACACTGGTTACCCATCCACTCCAGAATCCAGTATAAACTTATTACCCTCATCCACAAAGCATTCCATGGCTCAGCTCCACCCTACAGGTTTCAGTGGCGCTCACTGATCTTTCTGCGGCATATGACACTGTGTGGAGGGAAGGACTTCAATATAAGTTTCTGTAGGTGATTCCATGTAAGAAAATTATGTACCTCTTGAATAATATGATTGCAAATCGAACCTTTCAACTAATCATGGGTGATTTAACCAGTTGTAAGAAAACCTTAAACAATGGTTTGGCCCAGGGATCAGTGCTGGCACCTCTCCTGTTTGCTTTGTATCTAGCTGACATTCCTGACACAATATCATGGAAATTTGGATACGCCGATGACTGGGCACTCGCTACAGTGAGCAATACAATGGAGGTTCTAACAGAAGATCTTAGTATAATGGGAAAGTATTTTCGACAATGGAGGCTAAAGCCCAATCCATCAAAAATGGAAGTATGTTGCTTTCATTTACACAAAGCAAGTGCTAAGACTGAACTCAAAGAACATTTTGAAGGTCAACTTGTCAAACACAACTTCAATCCCAAGTATTTAGGCATAATCCTTGATAGAAGCCTAACCTTCAAATCTCAATTGGATAAGACAGCACAGAAACTGGAAGCACGTAATAATATTATTCAGAAACTCTGCGGATCCTCCTGGGGTTCCTCAACACCGGTCTTGCGAAAGTCAACCCTTGCCTTGGTGTACTCTGCCGCAGAATATTGTGCTCCAGTATGGCTGAATAGTTGTCACGTGAATGCAATCGACAATCAGCTGAAAAACTCTCTGCGCATAATATCTGGTGCTATCAGACCTGTAGTGAATAATGAAAATCTACCAATACATCAAAATATCCAAGATGTTCAAATAGAGCGACTGAAATCAAGACCTCCACCCATCCGAACCGGAATTACCCTGTATGAACATGAGATCAATTTAAAAGAGAAATGGTGTGCACTTTGGGTCAGTGCAGTAGACGGTGAGCCTCAAATGCTTCCTCACTTCCAAAATTCACCACCAGGCTTTAACTTATTGAGGAAAACCAGGGTCACTGAATCGTATCAGAGCAAACTTTGGTGTCTGTGCAGTACTTATGCATAAGTGGGAAAATCTGACTCTCCTGCCTGTGACTGTGGAGCCGACCATCAAACAATTCAGCGCACTGTCGAGGAATGTCCCCTCAGACCTTACACTGGTGACAAGAATGATTTCTATACCGGAAACGACAATGTTACTGTACACACTACAGACCAAAAGTTTGGACACACCTTGTCATTTAAAGATTTTTCTGTAATTTCATGACTATGAAAATTGTACATTCACACTGAAGGCATCAAAACTATTTATTTTACACATGTGGAATTATATACTTAACAAAAAAGTGTGAAACAACTGAAATATGTCTTATATTCTAGGTTCTTCCAAGTAGCCACCTTTTGCTTTGATGACTGCTTTGCACACTCTTGGCATTCTCTTGATGAGCTTCAAGTGGTAGTCACCGGGAATGGTTTTCTCTTCACAGGTGTGCCCTGTCAGGTTTAATAAGTGGGATTTCTTGCCTTATAAATGGGGTTGGGACCATCAGTTGTGTTGTGCAGAAGTCTGGTGGATACACAGCTGATAGTCCTTCTGAATAGACTGTTAGAATTTGTATTATGGCAAGAAAAAAGCAGCTAAGTAAAGAAAAACGAGTGGCCATCATTACTTTAAGAAATGAAGGTCAGTCAGTCTGAAAAATTGGGAAAACTTTGAAAGTGTCCCCAAGTGCAGTGGCAAAAACCATCAAGCGCTACAAAGAAATTGGCTCACTTGAGGATCGCCCCAGGAAAGGAAGACCAAGAGTCACCTCTGCTTCTGAGGATAAGTTTATCCGAGTCACCAGCCTCAGAAATCGCAGGTTAACAGCAGCTCGGATTGGAGACCAGGTCAATGCCACACAGAGTTCTAGCAGCAGACACATCTCTACAACAACTGTTAAGAGGAGACTTTGTGCAGCAGGCCTTCATGGTAAAATAGCTGCTAGGAAACCACTGCTAAGGACAGGCAACAAGCAGAAGAGACTTGTTTGGGCTAAAGAACACAAGGAATGGACATTAGACCAGTGGAAATCTGTGCTTTGGTCTGATGAGACCAAATTTGAGATCTTTGGTTCCAACCACCGTGTCTTTGTGCGACACAGAAAAGGTGAACGGATGGACTCTACATGCCTGGTTCCCACCATGAAGCATGGAGGAGGAGGAGTGATGTGTGGGGGGGGGCTTTGCTGGGGACACTGTTGGGGATTTATTCAAAATTGAAGGCATACTGAACCAGCATGGCTACCACAGCATCTTGCAGCGGCATGCTATTCCATCCGGTTTGCGTTTAGTTGGACCATCATTTATTTTTCAACAGGACAATGACCCCAAACACCTCCAGGCTGTGTAAGGGCTATTTGACCAAGAAGGAGAGTGATGGGGGGCTACACCAGATGACCTGGCCTCCACAGTCACCAGACCTGAACCCATCGAGATGGTTTGGGGTGAGCTGGACGCAGAGTGAAGGCAAAAGGGCCAACAAGTGCGAAGCATCTCTGGGAACTCCTTCAAGATTGTTGGAAGACCATTCCCGGTGACTACCTCCTGAAGCTCATCAAGAGAATGTCAAGAGTGTGCAAAGCAGTCATCAAAGCAAAAGGTGGCTACTTTGAAGAACCTAGAATATAAGACATATTTTCAGTTGTTTCACACTTTTTTGTTAAGAATATAATTCCACATGTGTTAATTCATAGTTTTGATGCCTTCAGTGTGAATGTACAATTTTCATAGTCTTGAAAATACAGAAAAATCTTGAAATGAGAAGGTGTGTCCAAACTTTTGGATAGAAAACCTCGATATGTGACTCTGATCTCTGCTCCTGTGTTCTTTTCAATTACTGTTTATTGTTTGTTATTTATTCTTATATGATGTTAAAATATATGTTCATACAATTAAAGTAAAGGAAACCCTAAATCTCCTCCCTGGTCTCAGTCTACCACCCTACCCGTGCCCTCCGCTCCGCTAATGACCTCAGGTTAGCATCCTCAATAATCAGAACCTCCCACTCCCGTCTCCAAGACTTTACACGTGCTGCGCCGATTCTTTGGAATGCACTACCCAGGTTAATACGATTAATCCCCAATCCCCACAGTTTTAAGCGTGCCCTAAAAACGCATTTGTTCAGACTGGCCTACACATTAACCTAACTATCCCTGTGTGGCCCATTCCCAAAACTTACACCATAATCAGGTTCCTCGCATCATGTTCTTATACACTTTATGCAGTATTAGCCCTCTGTGTCTGTACTGTTACATACTTAGGCAGGTAACTGGTTCATGCAGCTTTACATGAACACCTGAGCCTTACACTATGGCTGGTCCGAACAATGAAAGCAATTGTTACCATCCACCTCTCGTGTCTCCCCTTTTCCTCATACTTTGAAGCCTGCGAGCAGCAGGGCCCTCATTCCTCTTGTATCTATTGTGAACTGTGATTTCTGTTATGCTGTAAAGGACAGGCCGGAGCGAGCCGTCCCCTCCCCCCTCGGCCTAAGCGAAGGCCAGCATGACAATGGGTTGGAGAGGAGGGGGTGGGGCTGAAGAGGTTAATTACATTAGGGGGTGGGGGCTAGTGGTGGAGGGGTTAGAGCAGTGTCAGGGGGCGGGGGCAGGTCAGTTCCCGCTCACCTTCACAAGAAGCAGCATGTCTGGAGTGGACGCTGTGCTGCAGAGCCTGAGGGCGGCTGCAGCCTCTCGGCCTTCTGGATGGCTGGAGGCACAGGTGGCCCACCTGCTAGACGGCGGCGCCGGCGGTCCCCCCTCTTGATCGGCGAGCTCGGCGGTCACGGCCCCCCGAGAGCCTTTCACCGGATCCCGGGCCAAGCACCCCCCGCAGGCGCAGGAGCCCCTCCCGGGACCATCCAGGCCGGGCGCCGGTAAGAGCAGCGGCGAGCAGGCCCCGGCCTGGGGCCTAGAGCAGCGGGAGGCCGCGGTGGTGTTGTTCCTGCCGCGCGGCCTGCCTCGGCGGTGCGAGCTGGGTCCAGAGGAGCGGTGGATGGAAGCGGGGCGGGCGGCCCGAGGCTGGACGGCGCTGGGTCGGCCCCTGCAGCAGCGGCGGGGGGTCCCCCTGCTCCAGGGCTGTGGAGCGGACAGCCTCCTGCGGCGGCCGGGAGTGCGGCTGGAGCCGGTCAGCAGGACGTGCCCTCTCCCTATCGCTTGGAGTCCGAATCCGGTGTCACACGTGTCGGCGACGTCCCGGAGCAGCGGGTCTGATGGACACCTCCAGGGCACATCAGTGGATGGGTCGGTGGCAGATTGGACAGCTCGTGGACGTCCGGATACCAGCACTCCGGCTGGAGGGACCACAGATCCCTTGCAGCCCGGTGAGTATGCGTCTGTGTCTCGTGTTTGTCTTTCTGATGCTGGTGCGCCTGCGTTTAGTGGTGGTCAGGGAGCGCTTAGCGGCGTAGCTGCGGCAGGGGTAGCAGGCGGCGGTGAAGCGGCAGGGGTGCGGGAGCTTTTGGCTAGTGTGCAGAACCTGCTAGCTAGATTGGATCGCGATGTGGCTCCGCAGGGATTTTTGAGTGCTTGGTCTGGTGCGCAGCACAGTCCGGTTAGTGCAGCAGTGGTGCAGGCTGAGGTCGTGGAGCCGGTTTCTGTTTCTGTGCAGACTGAGAAGGAAAAGGAGTGCAGGGTCCACTTAGATGATAGGGCGCACGGCGAAGTATACGTGTGTTTTGAGGGCCCGTTGGGGGCGCATCTTAAGAAAGAGGTGAGGGAAAAGATAAGTTAGGACGAGTATGTTGAAATTTTTTCACTGCTTCCGCTAGAGAAATTTAACATTGATAAGGGGAAGAAGAAGGATTCAAAAAAGGAGGAGGAAGAAAAACGGCGTTAGCGTTTGATTCCCCAGACTTTCGCTAATTGGCTTCAGGCTTTTGCCGTTCTGGCCAGTGTCATTGGCGAGAAGGCTCCTGAGAATTGCTCGGGGCTATTTTGCTACATGGATTCTATTAGCGAGGCTCACAGGGTGTATGGCGGTCAGGCGTGGCTTAGGTACGACGAGCAGTTTAGGCAGAGAAAAGCGGTGCGGCCGGCCATTAGGTGGGACCAGAAAGATATTGGTCTCTGGTTGCGGGTAATGGCGCAGTACAAGTTCGGCCATCCCTTTCAGGGGGGGGCCGGTGGGTCCGGCCATGGATCACAGTCCGGTGCGGGGAGTACCTCAGGCAAAGCTGGTCAGGCAGGCGGACAGAAGTTGGGCGTCTGCTGGCAATTTAATGAGGGACAGTGCAAATTTGGAGCCAATTGTAAGTTTAAACATTTGTGCTCCCACTGCAGTGGTTCCTCCCACGGAGCCGCAAAATGCTTTAAGAAGGGCAAGGCAAAATCAGGTTCAGGTAATTCCCATGAGGGAGACTCCGGTGATGGTGGAAAGGATGGTCCCTTATCTAAATAGGTACCCGGATAGGGAAAAGGCGTCCTTGTTGTTGTCCGGTTTTACAGAAGGTTTTGTTATTCCGGCCCCTCCTTTTGTGGTTCCTTTTGTTAGGAAAAATTTGCATTCAGCCTTGTTACACTCTGAGGTGGTTTCGGAGAAGTTACGCAAGGAGGTGGCTCTTGGCCGCATGGCGGGCCCATTTGACCATGCTCCGTTTGAGGACTTAGTTGTTTACCCCCTGGGGGTGGTCCCTAAGAAGGAAGCGGGTAAGTTTCGCCTTATTCAGCACCTGTCGTATCCCAAGGGTAGGTCGGTGAACGACGGCATTGATCCTGAGTTGTGTTCAGTGGTTTACGCATCGTTTGACGAGGTGGTA
The DNA here is from genome assembly GCF_032444005.1 of Ranitomeya imitator. Taxonomy (NCBI): domain Eukaryota; kingdom Metazoa; phylum Chordata; class Amphibia; order Anura; family Dendrobatidae; genus Ranitomeya; species Ranitomeya imitator. Next base: position 845,383,164 of record NC_091284.1, on the reverse strand, counting down.
GTTTGGGTGCAAAAATGCGGAAAAGGCGCCCTTCTTGCAAAAACGGACATAGAATCCGCTTTTCGATTGCTGCCGGTTCATCCGTCTAGCGTTAGACTTCTTGGTTGTTTTTGGGAGGACAGATTTTTTGTTGACAGATGTTTGCCCATGGGTTGTTCGTTGTCTTGCGCTCTGTTCGAGGCGTTTAGTTCCTTTTTGGAATGGGTTGTGCGGGATGTGTCTGGTTGTGACTCGGTACTGCACTACCTAGACGATTTTTTGTGCATCGGTCCGGTGGGGTCTGATTGTTGTTCGAGGATTTTGAGTGCGATTGAATGGTTGGCTTTGCGGTTCGGCGTTCCGCTGGCCCCTGGTAAGACAGAGGGCCCGAGTGCATGTTTGTGTTTCTTAGGCATAGTCATTGATACCGTGCGGTGGGAGTTTCGGTTGCCCGAGGACAAAGTGGCGGGCCTGCGGGAAGATGTTGGGCGGGCTGGTGGCCTGCGTAAGTTGCCTTTGCGAGACCTGCAATCACTGCTTGGTAAACTTAATTTCGATTGTCGAGTCATGCCGATGGGACGAGGTTTTTCTAGGAGGTTGGCTAGCGCCACGGCGGGAGTTAAGGCTCCTCACCATTTCGTGCGGTTATCGGCCGAGCACAAGGAGGATTTGGCAGTGTGGTGTGAGTTCCTGAAGTCGTATAATGGCAGGTCTTTGTTTATGGCGGGAGTGATTGACAACGAGTCTTTGGAGTTATTTACTGACGCAGCCGGAGGTTCGGTACTTTCAGGGGCAATGGTGTGCGGCAAAATGGCCGGCGAGTTGGATTTCTTCCAGTTTGGTTCGTAACATTGCTCTTCTGGAGATTTTTCCCATTCTGGTAGCGGTGCACTTGTGGCAAGGGATTTTTCGGAACAGGCGCGTTCGGTTTCGCTGCGATAACATGGGGGTGGTGTGCGCGATTAACAGTTTGTCCGCATCATCGCCTCCGGTGGTTTGCGTGTTACGGCATTTGGTGTTGTTGTGTTTGACTTTGAACGCGCATGTCACAGCGTCGCATGTGCCGGGAGTTCATAATTCTATCGCTGACTCTCTTTCTCGTTCACAGTTCGATCGTTTTCGGTCGTTGGCCCCGGAGGCGGAGACGGTCGGTTTGGAGTGCCCTCCAGAACTTTGGCTAGTGGTGTCCGGGACGCTCAGGCGTTGATTAAGGCGTCGTTGGCTCCCAGAACCTGGGAGGCTTATCAGGCAATTTGGCGGGAGTGTTTATCAAACAGGAGAAAAAGAGGAGCATACAATCTAGGTATTATTTAATAAACATATATCTTTATTTGAATACAAAAAGATAAAATACAAAAACGGTTCCATATAAAGTGCAATCCAGTCAAGCACGGGGGGGGGGAACCATCCCCTGCAAATCCCATGCTGCATATGACGGTGGTAATCAAGGGGCAAAAAGAGAACCCCGTATGAACAAGTACTGGGAAGCCTCAACACACATATATCTGAAACGGTATTATGGCAGATAGTAATACTAAGCTAAGAATAATATATAGTGCGTGGTAAGGTAGCAAGCACTGTGGCTAAGCCTATCTACAGGCATATATAGCAGCCCGTGGCACTTTGCCATAGGTAATGTGTATAGCGCATAATATACCATAGAATAACAGGTACTGTGGTCAAGCTCACCTACAAGGGATGCAGAGGAAGGGTCCCGCCGGAAAAGAAAAGCGCCCCGACGCGCGTTTCGCGGCTCCTAAGCGCCGCTTTCTCAAGGGGATGCTTGTCCGCCGGTGCAGGACCTGCTAATAACCCCCCCTGACCCCGGTCACGTGTGCCGTAGTGGCCAATCCGCGCGGCCATAGCGGCGCATGCGCACTGCGGAGAGCGGGTCCGGAGCGGGGGCAGGGCATCAGGCCAAGGGCGCAGGCGCCGGGAAAAGACCCGGCGACCGCGCACAAGGCACCAAGACGCCCCGCCCACACACCAGAGCCGCTCACAAGCAGCGCGATGCGCACAGCCGCCTAGATAAGATGGTGAAGGTTGAATGTAACCCCTGAATATCAATGGGAGACATATACAAAGCGACATATAGCGGCACATGAGGCACAAGGACCCGCATAAAGAGGTACTCACAGTGGATATATGTATAAAGACAAAAATAATATATAACAACATCCTAAACACAGACATACATAATATACATGAAAATACTAAATGCAGGTGTGTGCCAATATATATTGTCCATAATGTCTTCAGAATTGCCAGGTGATGAACGCTGTACAGTCTCACGCAAATAGTCAACGGATGGCGAGAATTTATATAGAGCATTCACTCCACACGAGCCAGGATCAGAAGAGAGCCACATGCAAAAGATATTACTATGGAGGAAATAACATAGAATTAAAATCAGATTACTACCTCAAACCTTTGGTGGAGACCTTACCTTCTTACATTAAGGACACCTCGGACGTCCTGGCGAGGGTCGATGGCATCCTTGTGGATCACGATACGATTCTTGTTACAGCCGACGTCGAGAGTTTATATACGTGCATCGACCACTCCCATGGACTAGATGCCGTTCGCCGCTTTCTGAGTGCCTCCGATCTGGACGGCCCTCTATGTGAGCTAATCCTCGAGCTGGTGGAATACATCTTGACCCACAACTTTTTCATCTTTAAGGACAGCTTCTATCTACAACAACGCGGCACAGCCATGGGCGCGGCGTGCGCGCCCTCGTATGCCAACCTCTTCCTGGGCGCCTGGGAGAGGGAGATCTTTGGCGACGAGGGCCCGCCGTCCGCTGCCCATGTGCTGTGCTGTGCTGGTATCGTTATATAGACGATATTCTGTTCCTTTGGGGTGGGTCTGTCCACCAGCTCGAGGATTTCATGAGAGATCTTAATGATAACATACTGAATATACGTTTGACCTATACCTTCAGTACTGTGACGGTTGACTTCCTTGACGTCCGTCTGGAAATTGACTCTGATCGGCGCATCCAGACTGACGTCTTTAGGAAGCCCACCTCGGTCAACTCGTTATTACATGCCACCTCTGCTCATCATCCAGCCACTGTGAGGGCCGTCCCGGTCGGACAGTTTCTCATAATGCGGCGTATCTGCTCCTCCGAGATAAAATTTGAACAACAGGCCGGTGATTTGAAACAGAGATTTAGGGCCCGTGGTTATAGCCACAGGTCCATTAAAGCCGGCTATGACCGAGCGAGGATTACTCCACGGAGTGATCTTTTGCACGGTACCTCTCGACGTCGGCAGGAAAACAAGGGCGGACCAATAAGATACATTTCCACCTATAATCACGAGTGGGAGAACATGCGTTCTATTTTTGCCAAACATTGGCCTGTGTTACATACTGAGCCCTCCCTGCGTGCTGCCCTGGGGAATTTTCCTTTAATGACCCCTAAAAGGTGTAAGAGCTTAAATGACATATTAGTGAGGAGTCATTATATTCCATCTCCATCTAATGTTTTTGGTACAGGTGGTCCCCGTCCAGGTTGTGTTCCGTGTGGGCGTTGTCTTGCCTGCGCCAATGTCCTCCGCTGCTCTGACTTTGTTTCGAGTGATGGTAAGAAAACATTTCAAATCAGACATCGCATAACTTGTAATACCACCAATGTCATTTATTATGCGACTTGTCCATGCCCAAAAATATATATTGGGCTCACCACTCGTGAACTTAGGGTTCGGATACGTGAGCATGTGCGGGACATTGGCGCGGCCAGGACAGCGCCCACTCTGGTGGACTTGAAAACAATTCCACGCCATTTTCGGCAGCACCACAATTGTAATGCCAAATTACTTTCTGTCAGAGGGATCGATGCCCTTCATCTTGGCATTAGAGGTTGTGACTATAAAAAACGACTCGCACAAATCGAGTCGAAATGGATAGTTCTGCTTGACACCCTTACGCCCAGGGGCCTCAATGAGTCCCTGAGTTTCGCCCCCTATCTATAGCGTAGCTTTATATGAGTCTCTGTTGAGTTCCCTTTTTGTTGTCCCTCCGGATTTTTGCTTTGTTTTTATTTTCTTTTATTGTAATATTCTGATTTTAATTCTATGTTATTTCCTCCATAGTAATATCTTTTGCATGTGGCTCTCTTCTGATCCTGGCTCGTGTGGAGTGAATGCTCTATATAAATTCTCGCCATCCGTTGACTATTTGCGTGAGACTGTACAGCGTTCATCACCTGGCAATTCTGAAGACATTATGGACAATATATATTGGCACACACCTGCATTTAGTATTTTCATGTATATTATGTATGTCTGTGTTTAGGATGTTGTTATATATTATTTTTGTCTTTATACATATATCCACTGTGAGTACCTCTTTATGCGGGTCCTTGTGCCTCATGTGCCGCTATATGTCGCTTTGTATATGTCTCCCATTGATATTCAGGGGTTACATTCAACCTTCACCATCTTATCTAGGCGGCTGTGCGCATCGCGCTGCTTGTGAGCGGCTCTGGTGTGTGGGCGGGGCGTCTTGGTGCCTTGTGCGCGGTCGCCGGGTCTTTTCCCGGCGCCTGCGCCCTTGGCCTGACGCCCTGCCCCCGCTCCGGACCCGCTCTCCGCAGTGCGCATGCGCCGCTATGGCCGCGCGGATTGGCCACTACGGCACACGTGACTGGGGTCAGGGGGGGTTATTAGCAGGTCCTGCACCGGCGGACAAGCATCCCCTTGAGAAAGCGGCGCTTAGGAGCCGCGAAACGCGCGTCGGGGCGCTTTTCTTTTCCGGCGGGACCCTTCCTCTGCATCCCTTGTAGGTGAGCTTGACCACAGTACCTGTTATTCTATGGTATATTATGCGCTATACACATTACCTATGGCAAAGTGCCACGGGCTGCTATATATGCCTGTAGATAGGCTTAGCCACAGTGCTTGCTACCTTACCACGCACTATATATTATTCTTAGCTTAGTATTACTATCTGCCATAATACCGTTTCAGATATATGTGTGTTGAGGCTTCCCAGTACTTGTTCATACGGGGGTTCTCTTTTTGCCCCTTGATTACCACCGTCATATGCAGCATGGGATTTGCAGGGGATGGTTCCCCCCCCCCGTGCTTGACTGGATTGCACTTTATATGGAACCGTTTTTGTATTTTATCTTTTTGTATTCAAATAAAGATATATGTTTATTAAATAATACCTAGATTGTATGCTCCTCTTTTTCTCCTGTTTGATAAATATGCCTATTATGGAGCTTGTGTGACTGATCCGGGGACACTTTATGGTTGTGTAGTGTGACCCGGACCAGCACTATGATATTGGGATCTCTGATAATCAAATTTGGCGGGAGTGGGAGGTTTTGTTAGCGGCGGCATCTGGTGGGCTGAGCCACCAGGATCAGGTCGGGATCTTGTTGTCATGGGTAAGCCGGGGGGCATCAGTGGGTTGGTCGTCTGCCAAGGTGTCAAGAGTCATGGCGGCTTTGGCTTTTGGTTGCAAATTGCGGGGTCAGGACGATATCACCAAGTCCTTTTTGGTGCAGAGGGCTGTAAAAGGTTTCAGGTGGCGGCCCGGAAGAATAGATTCAAGGCGGCCCGTGTCTTTTAACGTTTTGGAACAGTTGGGCGAGGCGTTGCCTTCATTGTGTTTTTCGTTTTTTGAGCTTTGTTTGTTTCGGCTGGCTTTTTCGTTGGCCTTTTTTGGGGCGTTTAGAGTAGGTGAGTTGGTGGCACCTAACAAAAAAGGGGCGGGGGGCTTGTTGGCCAGAGACGTGTTGTTGGCTGAGGGTCGGGTGGAGCTATGGTTACGACGTTCAAAGTCGGATCAGGAGGGTCGGGGTAGCAGAATTGTTTTGGGTTCAGTCGCGGGTTCTATTATGTGTCCGGTCTCTTGCCTTAACAGCTTTTGGGGCCTTCAGCCTAGGCGTGATCGGTCTTTGTTATGTCACCAAGACGGTTCCTGCTTGTCTCGATACCAGTTCACGGCGGTCTTCAAAAAGGCGATTGCTTTGTTAGGTTTGGATGGGGCTTGTTTTGCCCCTCACTCCTTCCGGATAGGAGCCACAACTGAGGCGGCAATTGGGGGGTTGGGGGATTCCGCCATTCGCTAGATTGGTAGGTGGCGCTCCAACCGCTTTAAAAGTTATGTGCGGCCTCAAGGGGTGGTTGAGGCGGTTTTATAGGTCTGGATGGAGTGGTTTTCCTTAGGCGGTGACATTTGTTGAGTTTGTGTTTTGTTTTCCAGGTCCCCAGGCTTTATTGGTGTGATTCTCGGACACTCGTACGTGCTTTGGGGAGCTCTGCGCGCTGATGTTCGGACTGAGGGCAGGCAACTTGGTTTTGACCGAAGCGTGGCAGTCATCCGGTGGCTCGGTTTTCGGGGAATGGCCTGGAATTGCGTGTTGCGGGAGATCCATAACAGCGTGAGATTGGATAGAGCCCCCGACGTTTTGGTCTTGCACGTGGGGGGTAACGATCTAGGGGTCCGACCTTTTCGGGAGTTGGTTAGAGACATAAAGCAGGATTGTTTGTGGTTGTGGGTTTTGTACCCGGGGTTGAGTATCGTTTGGTCGGAAATCGTGCCGCGGAAACGGTGGAAGCACATGCGGTCTTTGGTAAAAATTGACAAGGCACACATAAAGGTTAACAGGGCGGTGTCCGCCTTTGTGGTTAGGAATGGGGGCGCGGCGGTTAGACATTTTGAACTGGAATCAGGAAAAGGGGAGTATTGGTTGGCGGACGGCGTTCATTTGAATGCTGTGGGAATGGATTTCTGGGCTCTCGGGTTGCAGGAGGGCATTGAAAGGGCCATAGCTTTTCGGTCGGGTGGGGTCTCGGGCCTTTAAGGTGTTCAAAGGCCTCTCGTTGTGGCGGCTGGGGGGAGTCCTTGGAGTTGGTGGAAATTGGTTTGGGGGGTCCATCGGTATATGGCTCCTCTGTTTTGGAGTTTAATATGTTTAGGATCTGGTGAATGGTGGTGGGGAGTTCCGGCAGGGGTGGTCGGATCTCCCGTTTTTTACCGCGAACAGTGAACCCTCTTGTGGGGTTTTTGGTGCTCCCGAGCCAGGGTTACAACGGCTGGGAGTAAAATATGGTTTTAAGTTATGTTCGCGGTATGGTTAAAATCACCAGATTCTTGTGGGCTCCAAGGACTTCTCCTAGTTTTTGAAATGTATGCTTTTACATTCATTGTTAACTGTTGTTTTGTTTAATAAACAGGATGCTGTGGCCTACATAATTCCAACGAAACACCGGGTTCGGGTGGTCGTGTTGGGACAAAAGGTAAGGGATTGAAAGGGTGTGAGCAGGAGGTATTTCCCTCTTTCCCATGAAGCGCCTTCGACAATACCAGGGTCATGGCAGCTTGTCCCAATCCCCCCATGTGAAGCAATCACTGAGATATAAAGGGGCTGTGAGTGGCTAATGGGCCCGTATACTGTTCTTATACAGGGGCCCCGGCCACCATAATGGCAGCTTGTCCCAATCCCCCCATGTGAAGCAATCACTGAGATGTAAAGGGGCTGTGAGTGACTAATGGGCCCGTATACTGTTCTTATACAGGGGCCCCGGCCACCATAATGGCAGCTTGTCCCAGTCCCCCCATGTGAAGCAATCACTGAGATATAAAGGGGCTGTGAGTGGCTAATGGGCCCGTATACTGTTCTTATACAGGGGCCCCGGCCACCATAATGGCAGCTTGTCCCAATCCCCCCATGTGAAGCAATCACTGAGATGTAAAGGGGCTGTGAGTGGCTAATGGGCCCTTATATACTGTTCTTATACAGGGACTCCGGCCACCATAATGGCAGCTTGTCCCAATCCCCCCATGTGAAGCAATCACTGAGATGTAAAGGGGCTGTGAGTGGCTAATGGGCCCGTATACTGTTCTTATACAGGGGCCCCGGCCACCATAATGGTAGCTTGTCCCAATCCCCCCATGTGAAGCAATCACTGAGATTTAAAGGGGCTGTGAGTGACTAATGGGCCCGTATACTGTTCTTATACAGGGGCCCTGGCTACCCTAATAGCAACTTGTCCCAATCCCTCCATGTGAAGCAGTCACGGCTCGCTGTCACGGAGATACAAAGGGGCTGTGAGTGGCTAATGGGCCCGTATTCTGTTCTTATACAGGGGCCCCGGCCACCCTAATGGCAGCTTGCCCCAATCCCCCCATGTGAAGCAATCACTGAGATATAAAGGGGCTGTGAGTGGCTAATGGGCCCGTATACTGTTCTTATACATGAGCCCCGGATCTGTGCACTCTACCACAAACTCGGGCATGAAGTGTTCTGCAGTAACCATATTCCAGACGAGAGCAGAAGATGGAGAAGTCATAAGAGTGGTTGAACACAACATGAAGCAGAGGAGCGTTACCTGCAGTGATTTGGGTTTACCTGAAGGAGTCGATCACAAGCTTCTGACGTGTCGAAATGAATATTGGTGGCCAAGCTCTCGATCCAGGCATTATCCGTATTTCGTGGGTCATCCAGGTACCAGTGGAAAACCTGAGATAGATCCACATCTCATGATTTGCTTCACATGTCCTACACGGACATAAATGATCCCCTGAACCCCTGTATACCAACCTCTGCCCCAGCTCTGAGCAAGGCCAGGAATTCATCCAGATAGCCCGGCATCAGGAGGGCCTGGAACTTCAGTGGAACCTGTTCCCCTGGATCCAGGGTCCCCTGTGTTCAATATGCAGAGTTACTCCAGATACTGAGTTATGGACAGACCTAAGGGACAAATATCGCACCCTTTATCTGCAGCTTACCCCGGGCAATCCCCACAGCTCATTACCCATCAGCTTCACTACCAAAACCTCCAGCATCCTGCGGGACATCTTCTTATTAGGACCTCCTTCTATGTTTCTACTCCACCTGCAGAATAGAGACACATTACAGGACATCATATGAAGATTGAGCAAGCGCCTAGCATAATGAGTATCATGAGATGATGGCATCTGCCCCATCCACTACATTTGCCTGAACTAGGTGTACACAGCCCCAATGTCCTCATCACATATGGTCAGGAATCACCCCTGTGCTGCTCCTCACCGCGTCAGTACTGGATGAAGGGAATGATTCGGTCCAAACCAACGAAGACTCCCGACACCCCTCAGTCCCGTTCTTCCCATTGGGTTCCTGAAGGATTGAGAAGGACACAGAGTAAAGTCTTTACGAGTCAGAGCCTCCATCATCGGAGGGGGGGAGAAATGAATACAAGACATACATAGTTCAGAGCACATTGCCAGATGACCTGCCTGACAGTGTCTCCAGAGGCCCCAATTACTGCCTTGCACCTGATATCTATTGGCCACTCACATGTCCAAGCGTGATGAAGTGATTATTATCTGACTCCTCAAAATAAAACCATAATAATTCTGACCAAACCTGTACGTGGCTGTCCTACAAGGTGCTGCACCGGTATTGACAGCGGCCTTTTAGCCGCACACCTGCACTGTTCAAAACTGTCATGTCAATGCTCAACCAGTCAACCGCTACTGGATCCTACCATTGGCACGAAGTCTCATCGTGAATGACTGTGCATGTGTTCTCTATGGATAGACCGAGCATGGACCTCTCTGCCTTGCTCCAGTACTCCGTCACCTCCAAACCATCTGTTCTCTGCAGATACCTCTTTACTCTTCAAACCCCTCAATTGCTCCAGACTGCGGTGTCTCCTTTAAGACCATTTCGTCTCTTTATCCCTATGTCTCCTCCTTTCCCCAGTGTCCTCCTATGCCTTCTTTATTCCTTCAGATCCATATGTTCTTCCAAACGTGTCTGTCCCCTCCAGACGCTTCAGTCCTTTTCCTCAAACTCCACAGTCTAGTCCCTTTTGTTTTGCCCAGGTTCTCTATCCTCCTCCAGCCCACTCTGCCACCTCCAGACTTCACTGTACTCCTCCAGACCCATCTTTATCTCCAGCCTCCTATTAATCACCTGTCCTTGCTCCAGCCATGACCCATGGATCCTCATTCCCCGGTAGTATTTTCTTTCTGCTCTAGTGTGTGTCGAGTTGGCATTGTAACCCAGCACTCATCTGTAATGTCTAGTTCCAAGATCTTTTAAGGCTGACTCAGGCAGCTATGTAAAGCCTGAGAATTCAGGTAGTGAGCGCAGACTGCTGCCAGGTACCTGCACTACGCCTTGCCACAGAAAAAACAGGTTGGCTATCTTTACACTCTGCTGTACCAATGTGTCTGCCAGCTTGACTCTGCTCTATTCCAAACACACTTGGCTCTGAAAAACCAACATGCCTGCCTAACATCTCGGCGTTGCTGTTCCAAGATGTTGTTCACACACTCAGCTCTGACATATCAAGCTACCTGTCTGTAAAAGAGTGAAACATGTCTGACTACCTGACAACTTGTAAACCGTCATTCCACTTATGGGTTTTTGTTTGTGCAATACTTTAAGTGATTTACAGGTACATCTCACAAAATTAGAATATCAAAAAGTGAATTTATTTCAGTTCTTCAATACAAAAAAGTGAAATTCATATATTCTATAGAGTCATTAAACACACAGTGATCTATTTCACTTGTTTTTTTCTGTTAATGTTGATGATTATGGCTTACAGCCAATGAAAACCCAGAAGCAATTATCTCAGTAAATTAGAATACTCTAACACCAGCTGTAAAAATGATTGTAAAATCTGAAATATTGGTCTACTGAAATGTAACTTCAGTAAATGCACTCAAGAGCGAGGCTAAGTGTCAGAATTGTCACATCTTAGAGAGGCGCTTTATCTGGGGAGGCTGAGAGCTGATGTTTTTAGCCTGGAAGGGGGGGCCAGTATCCATTGCCCCTTGCTAGGCTATTAATATCAGCCCGCAGCTGTCTGCATAGCCTTTGCTGGTTATTAAAAAGCAGGGGACCCTATGCCATTTTTATTCAGGGTCCCCCATTTTAATAGCCAGTAAAGGCTAATTATACAGCTGTGAGCTGATATTAATAGCCTGGGAAGCTCGATGGGTATTACCCCTTACCAAGGTATAAACATCGCCCCCAGCCGTCAGCTTTCCCTCTGCTGGTTACTAAAATTACACGGGAGGCCATGCCATCTTTTTCAGAAAAATAACCTTTTATTAATTAAATACATGTCCAGTAATTTACACACACACAGTACTAATTGAATTTGTCACTGATATCTATATATCTACTGTGATGGTGTTATATGGGTATCATTTTGTGTATATTTATATTTTACTGATTTTCATAGTGTTATCTTGTTGCCCTGTATCATTCCCTGTATTCCCCATATTGTCTAGATTCTCAATTACCTTCCAAAAGGCTGATAATTGGATTAGCTCACTTACTGTCTGCAGCCTGACTGTATCTATGCCTCTTGATGACCCCCTGTAGTGCCTTAATCCCCGAGGAACCGCCCCAACCTGCCTGACTACCCCTGGACATAAGGAGTGGGCTGGGGAGGACATGAGCTGAAAGTCAGATCCCGTGTGGTGAGGATGGTGTGAAGACAGCACGTCAGAGAGAAAGGGAAGCGTATCGACCATTTTATCCTCGGTCTGCTGGATTATTGGACTCATCTCCCTGGATATTTTATCCTGTTGCTGAACTGAATTAATGTTCTGGACTATTGTATCCTCAGTGTGGTGGATTGTTTATGGACCTTTTAGTTTTTCCTATAATAAAGGTCTTGGGATTATTCACACTTCCCTCGTTCTGTTGATGGTGTGGTAGAAGGTCCCCGTGACAACTGGTGGCAGCAGTGGGATCAACAGAGCGTAACCTAACAGAGAACCACCCACAGAGTGAGTACAGAAATTGGACTGTATCCAGTTTACAGGAGAGAGCCAGAGACCTGGGCCTGAACTACCAGGGACTGACTAAAGAAACCTTAATTGACCTACTGGTGGTTGCTAGCCAGATCACCTCCTCCCAGATGTCTGAAGGACGAGCACTGGAGACGAGGACCCCCACCCCAAAAAGCCAGTGGTTGGTGTGGTATGAAGAAGAGATGGCGGTTCTGGGCCCAGGCGTCTCTCAGGAGTATAAGGAGGAGGTTGCCTGCCGGGCACAGTGGAGACAAAAAGCAATGGAGCTTGAAAGAGGGAGTAATGCAATGTGGAGTGTAAACCCAACGATCTGGGAGCCTGTACGGATCACCCGGACAGAGTTTAAGCCATTTTATGAGGCTTCCGGAGATGTGGAGGGGTTCTTCAAGGACTTTGAGCAGCAGGGTGCTGTGATGGAGGTACCCCACGCTGGCTGGATACGTTTGTTAGTGGGGAGCCTGGCGAAGGCTTACCGAACCATTGACTCACAGTGGAATCGAGATTATAACATTGTAAAGCAGACTATCCTGGAGTACCATGCTATCACCACAGACTTATATAGGGCCAAGTTCTGAGACCTCGCATGCACCACAGGAGGATCGTTTTGGATGTATGCACATAAGATGTCCCAGGCATGTCAGAGATGTCTGGAAGCAGAAAACGCCTTTACTGTGGAAGATGTTATACAGGCGTTCCTTATAGAACAATTTCTTGCCAAGTGCCCCACAGAGGTACGGGAATGTGTCCAGGAGCGCACGCCGTGTACTGTGGATAGAGCAGCAACCCTGGCCGATGAAGCCCTTACTATCCGACCGCTTTTGAGGAGGCTTCTGGACATTGAACCACGGCCTTTTCTCGCACCCCATCGCCCTCCGATTATATCTGCCCTTCCACCTAGTTGCAAGCTGATGACAATCACGCCTCACAATCCTGGGCCCCAACAGTTCCGACCATGACCTGGGGTATCACAGAGAGGAGATGTTATGGGTGTGGGCAACCTGGACATTTGCAGTCTGGCTGTCCCTCAAGGATTCGGAGGGAGCCCACACAGTCCCACCTCGTCCAGTACATCTTGTGCACTCCATCCCGCCTGAGGAAGAGCTACCACCACCCCCACCAGAGAGGACCATTGACAACGGCACCATAGATACCCCTCCAGGAGTGTACAGACTCTGGCGTTTGTCCTTTAGCTACCCAGAGCAACGGCATCGCCACCTGCAGGATGTCTTAATTGATGGATACAAAGTGTCAGGATTTAGAGACACGGGGGCATTCCTGACTATCGCTGACCCCCGTGTGGTTTGACCCTAGGCAATTCACCAGGGTCCGGGAATTCCCATTGTTCTGGCGGGGGGTGTCCGCAAATATATACAGCGAGCTTCTGGCGTTTGGATTATGGTTGTGGAGAAAAACTGTGTTGGATTGGAGTTATGGGAGGACTTCCTGCAGATATCCTCCTTGGGAACGACATTGGGGAGTTACAGTGCCAATTTGTGGGAGCAGTCACCCAGCCTGTAGGCCCTTCAAGCACTACGTCATCCGGACCTCACCAACCACCACGAACCGCATCAGAGCTGGTAAGCTATACGTTTGCTGCTACTGTGGCGCCCCAGGATCCTGGTCATCACAGCAGTATTGCTTTCCTCTCGAGGAGAGTGATGGTAAGTTTGGAGGCAAGGAAGGATAACTGCATCCAGGTGTCACAAACATGCAACGCATTTCACACTCCAGGCCACCAGGGGGAGCTTCTGCTCCTATTTATTAGGTCACTCCCCATCTATATACATAATTGTCTAAGGGGTACTTCCGTCTGTCTGTCTGTCCTTCTGTCACGGTTATTCGTTCGCTGATTGGTTTCGGCAGCTGCCTGTCATGGATGCCGCGACCAATCAGCGACGCGCACAGTCCGGAAGAAAATGGCCGCTCCTTACTCCCCGCAGTCAGTGCCTGTCGCCCGCATACTCCCCTCCGCTCACACAGAGTTAATGGCAGCGGTAACGGATCGCGTTATGCCACGGGTAACGCACTCCGTTACCGCTGCTATTAACCCTGTGTGACCAAGTTTTTTTACTATTGACGCGGCCTATGCAGCGCCAACAGTAAAAACATCTAATGTTAAAAATAATTAAAAAAATAAAAAACGATTATATACTCACCTACGCCGCCTTTCCTGCTCCTGGCGATACAACCGCCACGTTCCAGTTGCATCGGATGGTGTGGCAGAAGGACCTGCCGTGACGTCACAGTCATGTGACCGCTACACGGTCATGTGATCGAGACATCACGGCAGGTCCTGCATGACAAGGACCTTGCCGCTTGCAATGCAGCGGTCCCGGGAGCGTGGCGAGGAGCGGCAAAGGCGAAGGATGGTAATTATAGCAGGACTTCCAACAGGCCTTCGGAAGGTGAGTATATGTTTATTTATTTTTTACGTCTCTATACTACATGGCTCTGTGCTGGACAATATACTCCGTAACTGGGCAATATACTCCGTAACTGGGCAATATACTACGTGACTGGGCAATATACTACGTGGCTGCGCAATATACTACGTGGCTGGGCAATATACTACGTGGCTGGGCAATGTACTACGTGGCTGGGCAATGTACTACGTGGCTGGGCAATGTACTACGTGACTGTGCAATATACTACGTGGCTGGGCAATATACAACGTGGCTGGGCAATATACTACGTGACTGGGCAATATACTACGTGGCTGGGCAATATACTACGTGACTGGGCAATATACTACGTGGTTGGGCAATATACTCCGTAACTGGGCAATATACTACGTGACTGGGCAATATACTACGTGGCTGCGCAATATACTACGTGGCTGGGCAATATACTACGGGACTGGGCAATATACTACGTGGCTGGGCAATATACTACGTGGCTGGGCAATATACTACGTGGCTGGGCAATATACTACGTGGCTGGGCAATATACTACGTGGCTGGGCAATATACTACGTGGCTGGGCAATATACTACGTGGCTGGGCAATATACTACGTGGCTGGGCAATATACTACGTGGCTGGGCAATATACTACGTGACTGGGCTATATACTACGTGACTGGGCAATATACTACGTGACTGGGCAATATACTACGTGGCTGGGCAATATACTACGTGACTGGGCAATATACTACGTGACTGGGCAATGTACTAAGTTACTGGGCAATGTACTACGTGACTGGGCAATGTACTACGTGACTGGGCAATGTACTACGTGACTGGGCAATATACTATGTGACTGGGCAATATACTACGTGGCTGGGCAATGTACTACGTGACTGGGCAATGTACTACGTGACTGGGCAATATACTATGTGACTGGGCAATATACTACGTGGCTGGGCAATATACTATGTGACTGGGCAATATACTACGTGGCTGGGCAATATACTATGTGACTGGGCAATATACTATGTGACTGGGCAATATACTACGTGGCTGGGCAATATACTACGTGTCTGTGCTATAAACTACGTGGCTGGGCAATATACTAGGTGGCTGTGCTATATACTACGTGGACATGCATATTCTAGAATACCCGATGCGTTAGAATCGGGCCACCATCTAGTATATATATATATAACTGGTAGTCTGTAGGGAGAGTTAGCTAGTTCCAGACAGAAGTCAGTTCCTGGCAGAGCTCCAGACAGGAGTTCTGTTAGTTCCAGACGAGTTTGAGGAGGATGGAAGGTTAACGGAGTTGTGCATGTCCTCGGAGCTGCAACTCCCAGAAAGAGACATTGAAAGGCAGAACTGTAAGGCAGCGACCTTGAAGGAAGTCGAAGCAAAGGAGAGGATACCAGAAGGGGACCAGCCCCACTCAAGGTTACCTGTCCGCACCTACACCCAGGAGGCACGGTGACACCTACAGAGCCGGTTATCTAAGAGACCCTATAAACAGGCTCAAGTCACCAGTCATACGAGTTTTGTCCTATCCTATATGGGGGACAGAGAGAGAGAAACACCACATCTGTGAGACCCTTATGTGACGCCATAGGCAGTATGGGACTACACCACCGCAGCGCAAGGGAAGGCTACTGATTTCCACCTGGATAAGGGGACTCTGGATTTGCCTTCAGACCGGCCGGACTCTGCCTACCCTGTGATCTGGTGCTCTGGACTGGATGCTGAAGCCTTCAGTAAAAAGGTAAAGAGACTGCACCCATTGTGTCCTCGTTCTTCACCGCGCCTTGCACCAACCACACATCGGGAAGCCCTGGGGACACACTTCACCTGTGGGAAGGTATACCATCTGGCTGCCATAACATCACCCCAGTGGATCCCGTGCAGTGTCGGTCACCCTGACCGAATACCACAGGTGGGGTCACGAACATAAACTCTATACCTTTAAAGACTTTTCCCTTTTATACGGACGTCCCAGGGCCATGGACCGGGTCAGCCACCGTGACATCCCCCTGTGAGCCGAAGGACCCGGTACCGAGTACCCCACTGCCCTACTGGGGGCGATCCACTACAACATTGGGAGAGTCATGGGATAGAGTGGAGTTTAGGAGAGAAATAGAAGGTGACACTACCTTAGCAGCCCTTAGGCTAAGGACAGAAACTGGGCACATGGGAGATAATGGGGATGGCGTCACTCGAGAATACGGACTGTATTATCGTGTAACAAAGGTCAGTGACAAGGGCAACCCTGACGCAACAACCAGGCAACTCATTGTCCCTCAGAAGTACAGGGCACAGCTAGTCCAACTGGCCCATGAAATCCCCTTGGCTGGGCATCAAGGGAGAAAAAGTGTATCCTCAGTGTGGTGGATTGTTTATGGACCTTTTAGTTTTGCCTATAATAAAGGTCTTGGGATTGTTCACACTTCCCTCGCTCTGTTGATTGTGTGGTATCGGAGAAGGACACCGTGACATCTACCTATTCTATATGTATTTACTGTATGTAATCCTTCTCTTCTATCCTGTCGGCTTCTGCAGTGATTTTACAGAACATGGAATTACTGGCTTTTATTCAATCTATGTAATATATACAGTATATGTATGTGTGTCACTGACATCTATAACCTGTCAGTGTGATTTTACTGTACACACACAAATTACTGGCTTTTCTTCTATCTGTCTACAGTGGGGGAAATAAGTATTTGATCCCTTGCTGATTTTGTAAGTTCACCCCCTGACAAAGACATGAACAGTCTATGATTTTAAGGGTGGGTTAATTTTTACATTGAGAGATAGAATATCAAAAATAAAATCCAGAAAATCACATTGTATAAATTATATACATTTGTATTTTGCAGTGAGAAATAAGTATTTGATCCCTCTGGCAAACAAGACTGAATACTCGGTGGTAAAACCCTTGTTGGCAAGCCCAGCAGTCGGACGTTTTTTGTAGTTGGTGATGAGGTTTGCGCACATGTCAGGAGGAATTTTGCTCCACTCCTCTTTGCAGATCATCTCTAAATCATTAAGATTTTAAGGCTGTCACTTGGCAACTCGGAGCTTCATCTCTCTCCATAAGTTTTCTATGGGATCAAGGTCTGGAGACTGGCTAGGCCACTCCATGACCTTAATGCGCTTCTTTTTGAGCCACTCCTTTGTTGCCTTGGCTGCATGTTTTGAGTCATTGTCTTGCTGGAAGACCCAGCCACAGCCCATTTTTAATGTCCTGTTGGAGGGAAGATGGTTGTCACTCAGGATTTTACTGTACATGGCTCCATCCATTCTCCCATTGATGCGGTGAAGTAGTTCTGTGCCCTTAGCAGTAAAGCACCCCAAAACATAATGTTTCCACCTCCATGCTTGACAGTGGGGATGGTGTTCTTTGGGTCATAGGCAGCATTTCTGTTCCTCCAAACATGTTGAGTTGAGTAAATGCCAAAGACCACAATTTTTTTCTCATCTGACCACAGCACCTTCTCCCAATCACTCACAGAATCGTCCAGGTGTTCATTGGCAAATGTCAGACGGTCCTGCACATGTGCCTTCTTCAGCAGGGGGACCTTGTGGGCACTGCAGGATTTTATACGTTTACAGCGTAATGTGTTACCAATGGTTTTCTTGGTGACTGTGGTCCCAGCTGCCTTGAGATCATTAACAAGTTCCCCCCGTGTAGTTTTAGGCTGATCTCTCACCTTCCTCATGATCAAGGACACCCCACAAGGTGAGATTTTCAATGGTGCTCCAGATCGATGTCGATTGACAGTCATTTTGCATTTCTTCCATTTTCTTACTATTGCACCAACAGTTGTCTCCTTCTCACCCACCATCTTACTTATGGTTTTGTAGCCCATTCCAGCTTTGTGCAGGTCTATGATCTTGTCCCTGACATCCTTAGAAAGCTCTTTGGTCTTGCCCATGTTGTAGAGGTTAGAGTCTGACTGATTAGTTGAGTCTGTGTACAGGAGTCTTTTATAAAGGTGACTATGTAAGACAGCTGTCTGTAATGCAGGTAACGAGTTGATTAGGAGTCTATCTGGTCTGTAGGAGGCAGAACTCTTAATGGTTGGTAGGGGATCAAATACTTATTTCTCACTGCAAAATGCAAATAAATGTATATAATTTATACAATGTGATGTTCTGGATTTTATTTTTGATATTCTATCAATGTTAAAATTAACCTACCCTTAGAATTATAGACTGTTCATGTTTTTGTCAGTGGGTGAACTTACAAAATCAGCAAGGGATCAAATCCTTATTTCCCCACTGTATGTATGTAATATAAATACATATATATATGTGTGTCACTGACATCTATATATCTATCTATTCTATGTGTATATATCTATTCTATTCTAACCTGTCACTGTGATTTTACTGATCGCGGCACATGAATTGCCGGCTTTTATTCTATCTTTTACCGAATGTTACCGACTTTTTCTGATTTTAAGATAAATGCTCGTGTTACCGATCACAAATCCAAATGTGCCATTTTCGTACCAAATTTATGTCTGGCGATCGTTTTCCAAACATATTCACTCATCTCTAATCAGTATATCACACGATCAGCATCAGGTGACAACATATAGATACGTCAGTATGTCACATGATCAGGGTCACATGACAACATATAGAGACATCAGTAGGTCACATGATCAGCGTCACATGACAACATATAGACACATCAGTAGGTCACATGATCAGCGTCACATGACAACATATAGAGACGTCAGGAGGTCACATGATCAGCGTCACATGACAACATATAGAGACGTCAGTAGGTCACATGATCAGCGTCACATGACAACATATAGAGACGTCAGGAGGTCACATGATCAGCGTCACATGACAACATATAGAGACGTCAGTAGGTCACATGATCAGCGTCACATGACAACATATAGAGACGTCAGTAGGTCACATGATCAGCGTCACATGACAACATATAGAGACGTCAGTAGGTCACATGATCATGGGCCATGGGCCAGAATGCTGGACATTGGGGGCAGAGATGCTGGACACACTGGGGGCAGAGATGCTGGGGACATTGGGGGCAGAGATGCTGGACACACTGGGGGCAGAGATGCTGGACACACTGGGGGCAGAGATGCTGGACACACTGGGGGCAGAGATGCTGGACACACTGGGGGCAGAGATGCTGGACACACTGGGGGCAGAGATGCTGGACACACTGGGGGCAGAGATGCTGGACATTGGGGGCAGAGATGCTGGACACACTGGGGGCAGAGATGCAGGACACACTGGGGGCAGAGATGCTGGACACACTGGGGGCAGAGATGCTGGGGACACTGGGGGGCAGAGATGCTGGACACACTGGGGGGCAGAGATGCTGGAGACACTGGGGGGCAGAGATGCTGGAGACACTGGGGGCAGAGATGCTGGACACACTGGGGGCAGAGATGCTGGACACACTGGGGGCAGAGATGCTGGACACACTGGGGGCAGAGATGCTGGACACACTGGGGGCAGAGATGCTGGACACACTGGGGGCAGAGATGCTGGACACACTGGGGGCAGAGATGCTGGACACACTGGGGGCAGAGATGCTGGACACACTGGGGGCAGAGATGCTGGACACACTGGGGGCAGAGATGCTGGACACACTGGGGGCAGAGATGCTGGGGACACTGGGGGCAGAGATGCTGGGGACACTGGGGGCAGAGATGCTGGACACACTGGGGGCAGAGATGCTGGACACACTGGGGGCAGAGATGCTGGACACACTGGGGGCAGAGATGCTGGGGACACTGGGGGCAGAGATGCTGGGGACACTGGGGGCAGAGATGCTGGACACACTGGGGGCAGAGATGCTGGGGACACTGGGGGCAGAGATGCTGGGGACACTGGGGGCAGAGATGCTGGACACACTGGGGGCAGAGATGCTGGACACACTGGGGGGCAGAGATGCTGGACACACTGGGGGCAGAGATGCTGGGGACACTGGGGGCAGAGATGCTGGACACACTGGGGGCAGAGATGCTGGACACACTGGGGGCAGAGATGCTGGACACACTGGGGGCAGAGATGCTGGACACACTGGGGGCAGAGATGCTGGACACACTGGGGGCAGAGATGCTGGGGACACTGGGGGCAGAGATGCTGGGGACACTGGGGGCAGAGATGCTGGGGACACTGGGGGCAGAGATGCTGGGGACACTGGGGGCAGAGATGCTGGGGACACTGGGGGCAGAGATGCTGGGGACACTGGGGGCAGAGATGCTGGGGACACTGGGGGCAGAGATGCTGGGGACACTGGGGGCAGAGATGCTGGGGACACTGGGGGCAGAGATGCTGGGGACACTGGGGGCAGAGATGCTGGGGACACTGGGGGCAGAGATGCTGGGGACACTGGGGGCAGAGATGCTGGGGACACTGGGGGCAGAGATGCTGGGGACACTGGGGGCAGAGATGCTGGGGACACTGGGGGCAGAGATGCTGGGGACACTGGGGGCAGAGATGCTGGGGACACTGGGGGCAGAGATGCTGGGGACACTGGGGGCAGAGATGCTGGGGACACTGGGGGCAGAGATGCTGGGGACACTGGGGGCAGAGATGCTGGGGACACTGGGGGCAGAGATGCTGGGGACACTGGGGGCAGAGATGCTGGGGACACTGGGGGCAGAGATGCTGGGGACACTGGGGGCAGAGATGCTGGGGACACTGGGGGCAGAGATGCTGGGGACACTGGGGGCAGAGATGCTGGGGACACTGGGGGCAGAGATGCTGGGGACACTGGGGGCAGAGATGCTGGGGACACTGGGGGCAGAGATGCTGGGGACACTGGGGGCAGAGATGCTGGACACACTGGGGGCAGAGATGCTGGACACACTGGGGGCAGAGATGCTGGACACACTGGGGGCAGAGATGCTGGACACACTGGGGGCAGAGATGCTGGACACACTGGGGGCAGAGATGCTGGACACACTGGGGGCAGAGATGCTGGACACACTGGGGGCAGAGATGCTGGACACACTGGGGGCAGAGATGCTGGACACACTGGGGGCAGAGATGCTGGACACACTGGGGGCAGAGATGCTGGACACACTGGGGGCAGAGATGCTGGACACACTGGGGGCAGAGATGCTGGACACACTGGGGGCAGAGATGCTGGACACACTGGGGGCAGAGATGCTGGACACACTGGGGGGCAGAGATGCTGGACACACTGGGGGCAGAGATGCTGGGGACACTGGGGGCAGAGATGCTGGGGACACTGGGTGCAGAGATGCTGGACACATTGGGGGCAATATGCTGGACACACTGGGGGCAGAGATGCAGGTCACACTGGGGGCAGAGATGCTGGACACACTGGGGGCAGAGATGCTGGACACACTGGGGGCAGAGATGCTGGACACACTGGGGGCAGAGATGCTGGGGACACTGGGGGGGAGAGATGCTGGGGACACTGGGGGGGAGAGATGCTGGGGACACTGGGGGGGAGAGATGCTGGACACACTGGGGGCAGAGATGCTGGACACATTGGGGGCAGAGATGCTGGACACACTGGGGGCAGAGATGCTGGACACACGGGGGGCAGAGATGCTGGGCACACTGGGGGCAGAGATGCTGGACACACTGGGGGCAGAGATGCTGGGGACACTGGGGGGGAGAGATGCTGGGGACACTGGGGGGGAGAGATGCTGGACACACTGGGGGCAGAGATGCTGGACACACTGGGGGCAGAGATGCTGGACACATTGGGGGCAGAGATGCTGGACACACTGGGGGCAGAGATGCTGGACACACTGGGGGCAGAGATGCTGGACACACTGGGGGCAGAGATGCTGGGGACACTGGGGGGGAGAGATGCTGGGGACACTGGGGGGGAGAGATGCTGGACACACTGGGGGCAGAGATGCTGGACACACAGGGGGCAGAGATGCTGGACACATTGGGGGCAGAGATGCTGGACACACTGGGGGGCAGAGATGCTGGACACACTGGGGGCAGAGATGCTGGGGACACTGGGGGCAGAGATGCTGGACACATTGGGGGCAGAGATGCTGGACTTTCCCTGAGGAAGTACATCTCCGAAACGCGCGTCGGGGTGGGTCTAGAGCGGACGCTCTCCCCACGTCAGCATCTGGTAAGACACCTCTTGGATATACCCTATATTGGCATATTTTCCTGCTATTTGCTGGTACGGGCTCCTGTCATATATGCAGCATGCTCAGAGATTTCCAATATGGAGCGTGCAGTAACTAGGGAGCACCTTGTACCTTCACTGTGCTTTGCCTGGTTGCTGATGTGTGGTGTGTGGTCGTGCTCCATGCGTACTGTACATGATATCTGCATTTTTTAACCCACTATTTCTGTATTCCTGGTTTTGTTATCTATAAATTTAATAAAGATTTTGTCTATTTTGGACGTTTTTTTGCACCTATTCTTCTGTGGTTTTTTACTGTATACTATATACAGAGCTCCTGTGTATAAAGTCACCGGTGATCACTGTATTACCTCCACACAGACGCTGCATACTAAGTTCAGATCTCCTGTGAATACTGGCACTTATGGTGATAGTATTGTGTTTTGTTTTATTACTGATCAGTACTGTAGTATTCAGTCACTATGTGGTGGTAATATTTGGTCTGGTCATGGTGTTGCGGTATTTGTCCCTTGTATGTGATATTTGGTCACTTTGTGGTGGTAATATGTGGTCTGGTCATGGTGCGGTGGTATTTGTCCCTTGTATGTGGTATTTGGTCACTCTGTGGTGATAATATGTGGTCTGGTCATGGTGCGGTGGTATTTGTTCTTTGTATGTGATATTATTCGGTCACTGGTGGTAATATGTGGTCTGGTCATGGTGTTGTATTTATTCCTTGTATGTGATATTATTGGTCATTTTAAAAATTGAAAAATAAATAAAATTATACCTAAATTATATTGCAGATTTTAACAAATATTTAATAGGTTATAATAGAGTAGGGCCCGGCCAAATGTGTCTACCGTGTTATGGTGGCGGCTTGAAAAATCTTTCGCCCAAAACAAAAGCTGCCGACTATATGTGGGAACTGTTTATGTGTGAATGTGTGATAGATGAGAAGCGGAGTTTCACTCAGCAACTATTTTTCTGGAATAATCTGGTTCAGGTATCTGCTATTCCTTCCTGGTATGTCCGCTGGCTGATATGACTGTTTGTTTTTCCCTTCCCCAGCATGTTTTCTCATTTTAATTCCTTGATGCCGATAAACAGTTTGGCTTTATCTTTCCATTTGGATCTATTTCCCCTTCTGACTTCTAATTCATCCCCTCCTATGTCTGTGACCAGTCTCCCTGCTGCCCCTCCATCCTGATCACACCTGGCCTATTTCATGAGCACTTAGCCTGTTATAGATCCAGAGACACAGGTCTGTCTGAACCTCGGTCTGTCTCTAGAAGGATAATAACAAATAAGACAGCAGAAATATGCCAGAAAAGAGCCAGAAGTGAACAGAAGGTAAGACTAACCACTGTTAATAAATGTACTAAATTTCTTTCCCTTTCCGCCACACTTATTCTCATCATGCAGACATACGCTCTAACAGTCTTGGCTCCCTTACTCCTCACTCTCCTTCGCTATCCTCAAACCCCAGCACCCTCTAACCAAGTAATAATCTCTCCTTCCCTCCTGCCTCCCCACCTGACCTCCTCTGCTGACCTGCTCCTCAACATCAGATCTCTCCTAATAAAACACAGAACAAGCCGCCCACTCTCCTTCTCCCACCTGCTCTGTCTCTCTCTGCTTCTCCTCACTGCTGGAGACATATCTCCCAATCCTGGACCCCCACAGCTCATACCTCCTATTACTACCACCTTCTATCCCTCTCAACCCAATATAAACACCCGAAATCTTGCCCACCTCAAATCCGTGCCCATGACGCCCACCTCCCTGCTCCCTCTCTCTGGATCACTCTGGAATGCCTGCTCCATCTGCAATAAACTCCACGTGATTCACGACCTCTTTACCTCTCGCAATCTTTTCTTTCTGGGCATCACCGAAACATGGCAGACACCCTCTGACACAGCCTCCCCTGCTGCGCTATGTTATGGTGGCCTCCACTTCACCCATACTCCTCGCCCTGGTAACAAACATTGTGGAGGAGTGGGCCTTCTCCTTTCTTCCAACTGTATCTTTAACCCAATCCCACCTCTATCCTCCCTTATCCTCCCCTCTTTTGAAGTCCACTCTGTCCGCATCTACTCCCCCTACAACCTCCAAATGGCCATCATATACCGACCTCAGGGCCCGGCCACTGCCTTTATTGACCAATTCTCCACCTAGCTCCTTCACTTTCTCTCTGCTGACATTCCCACCATCATCATGGGTGACTTCAACATCCCCATTGACACCCACCAGTCAGCAGCCTCCAAACTCCTGTCCCTTACTTCATCCTTTGGACTTACTCAGTGGTCATCCTCAGCCACCCACACAGACGGATATACATTAGAGCTGGTCTTCACCCATCTCTGCTCCCTATCTAACTTCACAACCTCCCCTCTCCCTCTATCTGACCACCATCTACTCACTTTCTCATCCCTGTCCTCCTCACCTGTCACCTATGTCCAGCACCATTCGCACCCACGCAGGAACCTTGCACACCTAGACACCAACACACTCTCTGACTCTATCCTACCACTGTCCTCTATATCCTCACTCCACGACACAGATACAGACACTGCTTTCTACAATGCCATTCTTGCATCAGCTATTGACACGGTCGACCCTATCATGCATAGCAGAGAGCGATGAATCAATAGACAACCCTGGCACAATAACATCACTGAAAAGCTTCGGCAAGCATCCAGAATTGCAGAACGGCATTGGAAGAAAACTCATTCACAAGACGATTTCACTGCACTCAAACAAGCAACACTGGCATTCAAATCAGCTCTCACCTCTGCTACAGGCCTACTTCACAACCCTCGGATCTTCCTTATCCCACAACCCCAAACAGTTGTTCAACACTTTTAACTCCCTCATCTGCCCACCACTCCCCCCTCCGAGTTCCCTAATCATTGCCGAGGACTTTGCAACGCACTTCAAAAATAAGATAGACCAAACAAGGCAAGTCTTTGTTGTCCAACCACCACAACCTCTTTGTAGAGACCAATGCCCAAACCCCATAACTTCCCTCTCCAAAATCACTGAAGGGGAGCTTGCTCATCTCTCCAAATCACACCTCACCACTTGTGCACTTGACCCCATCCCATCCCACCTCCTCCCTAACCTCACCACCACACTAATCCCATCCCTATCCCATCTCTTCAACCTTTCACTAACTTCTGGTACCTTCCCCTCTGCTTTCAAACATGCCATAATCACACCTATCCTCAAAAAGCCATCCCTTGACCCAAGCGCTATGTCCAGCTATCGCCCCATATCTTTGCTCCCATTTGCTTCCAAACTCCTTGAGCAGCACGTCCATGCTGAACTTTCCTCTCACTTTGTATCTAACTCTCTCTTCGACAACCTACAATCTGGCTTCCGTCCCCACCATTCCACTGAGACTGCCCTGACCAAAATTACTAACGACTTACTTACAGCCAATTCTCTATACTCCTCCTCCTAGACCTGTCCTCTGCCTTCGACACAGTTGACCACTGCCTGCTACTACAGATCTTCCTCTCTTCCTTTGGGGTCAAAGACCTTGCCCTATCTTGGATCTCCTCATACCTTGCCAACCACACATTTAGCGTTTCCTACTCCCATACTACCTCTTCATCTCGCCCCCTCTCTGTTGGAGTCCCCCAAGGCTCTGTCCTAGGACCCTTACTCTTCTCAATCTATACACTCGGCCTGGGACAACTCATGAGGTCCTATGGCTTCCAGTACCATCTATATGCCGATGACACTCAGATCTACCTCTCTGGCCCAGATGTCACCTCTCTGCTGTCCAGAATCCCAGAGTGTCTATCGGCCATATCCTCCTTCTCCTCTCGCTTCCTCAAGCTGAATGTGGACAAACCTGAACTCATCATCTTTCCTCCATCACGCATATCTACCCTGCCTGATCTATCTATCACAATAAATGAAATCACACTTTCCCCTGTCCCCAAAATCCGCTGCCTTGGAGTAACCCTCGACTCTGCCCTGTCCTTCAAACCGCACATCCAAGCTCTCGCCACTTCCTGTCGCCACCAGCTAAAAAATATTTCCAGAATCCATCCTTTCCTCAACCCACACTCTACCAAAATGCTCATGCATGCCCTCATCATCTCCCGCCTCGACTACTGCAACATACTCCTCTGTGGCCTACCTTCTAACACTCTCGCACCTCTCCAGTCCATCCTTAACTCTGCTGCCCGACTAATTAATCTCTCTCCTCGCTACACTCCTGCTTCTCCTCTGTAAATCCCTTCACTGGCTCCCAATTTCCCAGCGTATCCAGTTTAAATTACTAACACTGACCTACAAAGCCATCCATAACCTTTCTCCTCCGTATATTTCCACACTAATCTCTCAATACCTTCCCTCACGTGATCTCTGATCCTCCCAAGACCTCTTCCTTTCCTCCACGCTTATTCGCTTCTCACTCAATCGCCTCCAAGACTTCTCCCGAATATCACCCATCCTCTGGAATTCTGTGCCCCAACACAACCGGTTATCCACTACTTTTGGATCCTTCAAAAGAAACCTGAAAACCCATCTCTTCAAGGAAGCTTACAACCTGTAATGACCACACGGCCACCTCAACACCATTGGAGCTACCGCAACCCTCAACCTACTGTCTCCTTCCCCATAATCCTGTAGAATGTAAGCCCGCAAGGGCAGGGTCCTCGCCCCTCTGTACCAGCCTGTCATTGTTAGTTTTCTTTACTGTAAATGATATTTGTATTTTGATGTAACCCTTTTTCATGTACAGAACCATGGAATTAATGGTGCTATATAAATAATAATAATAATAATAATAATAATAATGATGACCCCGTTGCATGACCCCATCACATGACCAGGGGGCCCACAGAGTCTGAACAGCCCGGGGCCCTGGCTACCCTTAATCCACCCCTGCATACACCCAAAAACAGCATGCAACAATCTCCAGGAGCAACAGCAATGATGACCTCCAACTCAGCACTGCAACTCCAAGGAGCTAGGAAGCAAAACTTTCACTGGCAAGGAAGAGAAGGTCTGGCAAGATTTTATAGCAAAAGGAAATGACCAGGTCAGGAACAGCTGTGAGATGCTGCTGCAAGGTTCTAATCAGTATAGAAAGGGTCGTTAACCTCTTCAGCACCAAAGGAAATAAAACCTATTTAATAGGAAACACAGACACACAGACTGAATGGAAGATCTGCTATTCACAATGCGTAGTAACCTTCTAACCCCAGATCTCCCAGGAGGACGTGATCCACTTGTGACAGCTAGACAGGCACAACACTGGAGGAGGTCTGGAGTAGTAAAACCAACAACTGCTGCACCAATCGACCATGCCAAGGCATAGAACCAGAGAGACTTCCAAATAATAAGAAAATATGTGGTTTCTCCAGGCACTGGCACAAGGGAGGATGAGCCAAAGGTAAATGAAGAAGGATAAAACATTAAAAATAAAATATCCTTCTTCATTTACCTTTGGCTCATTACCCCTTATAGCAGCGCCCAGAGAAACCCCATCTTTTGTTAGTCCGTGGATTTTGTCTTCATCAGACCCCTTTACCTTCACCAGACTCCTGCTCCAAACTTCTCTATCCTTCCGCCATCTCTTCTGTCCTTTCACGGACACATTTCTCCTCTCCAGAATAGTCTGCAAATGCCACACTCCTCTGTTCCCTCATCCACACCCCTCTGTCCTCCTCCATGTTCCTACGACCCCTTCAGACACAGGAGTTCAGTGATACAGGCACTAGTTCCACAAGTCTCTTCCTAAGGTTTTTCCATCTGTTTTGGTTATCAGAAGATACTTACATGGGTAGTCCATCCTCTACCCGATATGTTCCCAGGCGGCTGCGGAAGTCCAGTAATCCATCTACTCCATTGTATTTCCTCTTTTTCTGCTGCATTCTAGAGAAGCATGAGAAACATTACTGATCTATGGATAACCATCACTCTCCGCTCATCTGCTACTGACAATATGCATGAAACAGTTAATAAAATCAGAGGCCTCCAAACCATCTCAGTTGGTTTCAAATGTGGGAGTTGTCCCACTGTCCAAGGATACTAATGTTATGTCCTGAGGACATCGATACAGTTAGATCCCTGATCCACAATTTAGGTCTAGAGACTAAAAGACCTGGAAAATCCTTCAGATATCGTGTCATTACCAATTCATATCCCAAGGCAGTAGAGTCCTGATCAGTAACATAGGAGCAAAGATGTAACTAGAAACATAGGCAAGTGAGGGTCACTGTGGAAGCTTCATACGGAGTGTGGAGGAATGTCCGGTGAGGATACTCTGTGTGCCGAGAATGTTCTGTGGGGACAACATACTATGTGGGGGAATGCATTGTGGGGAGAGTATACGGAGGGTGGGAGATTGCACTCTGAGGATATCCAACAACAACAAAGTTATTCTACACTTTAACCCCCCCCTCCAACCGCCACTGCCAATCCGACCCTCCGACCTCTCTCATCTCTGCAGAAGACTTAGTTGCACATTTCAAATATAAGATTGACCAGACAAGAAAAGCATTTACAGGTCAACCATCACAAACCCTAAGTAGAACAGACAATTGCCCTTCCTACATAACCTTCCTCATCACCATCACTGAAGGAGAGCTTACTCATCTTCTCTCCAATACATCTCACCACTAGTGAGGGGGAAAATCCCTGGATGTTCGGGTCTGGTGGGTTCGCAGAACATTTTAAACAAATATTATCCGAATCCCATTTAGATGAAGCCCAAACCTGCGTTGTTTGTCACGCTGTCATCTGCATGTCAGCACGTCAAACACGGGCTCTCATCGGAGGTAAGATCATTACCATTGGTCAGATAGCTGCGGTTCCAATGCTGTCAGAAGACAGCGTCAGCCAGCAGCTGTGATTGGCAGTAAAACTTTAACTACTGGTCACAAGGGCGTTGGCTGATGTGAGTACTACTGATAATAACAGCAAGAGCAGGTGCCACTGATGGGAGTATTCATCAGCTGGCGCCTGTGCTATAAATAAATAAAATGACGTAGGGTCTGTTATATAACCAGTGTGGCAAAACTGACAGCCAACCCTCAGCTGTTAGCTTTATCGTGGCTGGTTATAAAAAAAAGAGGTGTCCCCAAGCAGTATTTTAAAATCATTTAAATAAATAATTTAAAAATAGGCATGGGATCTCCCCCATTTTTGACAATCAGCGAAGCTATTGCAGACACCTGGGGTCTGGTATTCTCAGGGGGCATGTATATTGCCCCACCCAAGGCTAAAAATAGCAGCCTCCCTAGAAGAGGCACTTCTATTATATGCGGCAATTCTGGCTCTTTGTCCCGCTCTTCCGACTTGCCCTGTAGTGATGGCAAGTGGGGTAATATTTGTGGAGTTGATGTCAGCTGTTTTATAGCCCACAGATTAGTAATGGAGAATCGTCTATAAGAAGCCCCCATTATGAACCCCATAATCATACTATAAATAAAAAACACCCAGAATAAAGTTTGGTACATTATTTGAAAAAAAAATTCTACACTATGTTTTACAATTTTATTTTACAATTAAGAAACAAATTGATACCTTTATACCAAATTTATATATTTCACCTCACGCCTAATCCATTTAAGCCCTTGACCCCTGTAAAAAAAATGAAAATAATAAACAATCATCTTTACGCATAATCCACCTATGCCCATGTCTTCTGTAAAAAAAGACAAATAATAAACCATATCCCTCACCTGTCCAAAGTGAAAATGTCACATAGTAACATAGTTATTAAGGTTGAAGGAAGACTTTAAGTCCATCTAGTCCAACCCATAGCCTAACCTAATATGCCCTAACATGTTGATCCAGAGGAAGGCAAAAAAAAACCATGTGGCAAAGAGTAAGCTCCACATTGGGGAAAAAAATTCCCGACTCCACATACGGCAATCAGACTAGTTCCCTGGATCAACGCCCTATCGAGGAATCTAGTGTATATACCCTGTAACATTATACTTTTCCAGAAATGTATCCAGTCCCCTCTTAAATGTAAGTAATGAATCACTCATTACAACATCATACGGCAGAGAGTTCCATAGTCTCACTGCTCTTACAGTAAAGAATCCGCGTCTGTTATTATGCCTAAACCTTTTTTCCTCCAGACGTAGAGGATGCCCCCTTGTCCTTGTCTCAGGTCTATGATTAAAAAGATCATCAGAAAGGTCTTTGTACTGTCCCCTCATATATTTATACATTAAAATAAGATCACCCCTTAGTCTTCGTTTTTCCAAACTAAATAGCCCCCAGTGTAATAACCTATCTTGGTATTGCAGACCCCCCAGTCCTCTAATAACCTTGGTCGCTCTTCTCTGCACCCGCTCCAGTTCAGCTATGTCTTTCTTAAACACCGGAGACCAGAACTGTGCACAGTATTCTAAGTGTGGTCGCACTAGTGACTTGTATAGAGGTAAAATTATGTTCTCCTCATGAGCATCTATGCCTCTTTTAATGCATCCCATTATTTTATTTGCCTTTGTAGCAGCTGCCTGACACTGGCCACTGAATATGAGTTTGTCATCCACCCATACACCCAGGTCTTTTTCATTGACGGTTTTGCCCAGAGTTTTAGAATTAAGCACATAATTATACATCTTATTACTTCTACCCAAGTGCATGACCTTACATTTATCCCCTTTAAAGCTCATTTGCCATTTATCAGCCCAAGCTTCTAGTTTACATAAATCATCCTGTAATATAAAATTGTCCTCCTCTGTATTGATTACCCTGCAGAGTTTAGTGTCATCTGCAAATATTGACATTCTACTCTGAATGCCCCCTACAAGGTCATTAATAAATATGTTAAAAAGTAGAGGGCCCAATACTGACCCCTGTGGTACCCCACTGCTAACCGCTACCCAGTCCGAGTGTGCTCCATTAATAACCACCCTTTGTTTCCTATCCCTGAGCCAGCTCTCAACCCACTTGCACATATTTTCCCCTATCCCCATTATTCTCATTTTATGTATCAACCTTTTGTGTGGCACCGTATCAAAAGCTTTTGAAAAGTCCATATACACTACATCCACTGGGTTCCCTTGGTCCAGTCCAGAACTTACCTCTTCATAGAAACTGATCAAATTAGTCTGACATGAACGGTCCCTAGTAAACCCGTGCTGATACTGGGTCATGAGGTTATTCCTCTTCAGATACTCCAGTATAGCGTCCCTTAGAATGCCCTCCAGGATTTTACCCACAGTAGAGGTTAAGCTTACTGGCCTATAGTTTCCGAGTTCAGTTTTTGTCCCCTTTTTGAATATTGGCACCACATTTGCTATACGCCAGTTCTGTGGTACAGACCCTGTTATTATGGAGTCTTTAAAGATTGCCATAATCCATGTCTGGGATATGTGGTTTACAACCTGAACCGTGCCAAGATGCAACCGTCCAGGCTGAAAACCTCGGGAGAATGAGGTGTTCCGAGCACAGCCTCAGTGACTAGCGGTGATGTCATCGAGGTTACCGCAGGTCACTGAGGCTAAATTCACACACTTCACTGTGAGACGGGACAATGAACTTCAGTGACCTGAATGAGTGCTCACGATGATCTCATTGAGGTCATCGCAGTTCATCTTCCTGACACTTCACAACAGAGGAAGAAGTGCAGGCTAGATCTTATGCATACAAAAGGCCAAACCCAAGACTTAATACAGAAGGAACTCTATAATTCCATTGTTATTATAGTCGGTAGTCGCATTGTGTGGATGGGGATTGTAGACGAAGGGAAGTGGTCACAACAAGGGGTCTCACATACAGTCCCAGGTGATGGGCTGCTGGAATATTCTTCATTCTTTGAGCTAAAACCTAATGTTTAAGAGGGAGGGTGTGTACATTTCTGCCATTCAGGGGGCTGATCCCAGGGAGGGAAGAAAGAAGCCACAGGTTTAGATATGGAGTGGAGAGAGTGACTTTGAGAGGAGAGGATCCAGGCTGCAGTGGATGGATGGACGGCCTATGGAGTTTTGTAGATCGGTTGTCGGCTGTGCTGGCTCGCCCGTTACGGTTGAGAGATCTGTCATTTGGATTTAACAAATTTTCTTAAGGACTGTTGGTCCTGAATACATGGACATCGATAGTGATATTTGTCATCTGGAGGAGCCTGGACTGTGACTACAGACTATACTGGCTGGAAATACCAAAAGCTGTGGGCCAGGCAAAAGTTGGGAGACAGTTATTATCGCCTGGTATGGGGGCAGTGGGAATATCAGCCCTGGGGAAGGGATCTTGTGGACTGAGGACATTGCATTTTGGGCATCTTTCTAGATGTGTTGTAAAACCATGTACGTATGTAATAAAAAATAGTTGCATCGTTAACCTGCCTAGGTGATTATTACAACCCACAAACTCAGATCTTCACCCTCACTAACTGCACATTGAGAGTATACCACTCCTACTTGTCATCCTGCCCTTTCTCTGTAGGTTTCCCTCAAGGCTCTGTCCTGGGACCTCTTCTCCTGTCTATCTATTTCTTTGGCCTGGGACAGCGGATAAAGTCCCATGGCTTCCAGTACCACCTATACCCTGACAACAATAAGATCTACCTCTCTTGCCTAGATGTCACTTCTCTGCTATCCAGAATCCCAGAGTGTCTATCAGCCACGTCCTCTTTATTCTCCTTTCATTTCTTATAGCTCAATGTGGCCAAAACTGAACTCCTCATCTTTCTTCCATCTTACCTAAAGGTACTGTCACACTAGACGATATCGCTAGCGATCCGTGACGTTGCAGCGTCCTCGCTAGCGATATCGTCCAGTGTGACAGGCAGCAGCGATCAGGCCCCTGCTGGGAGATCGCTGGTCGGGGAAGAAAGTCCAGAACTTTATTTGGTCGCTGGACTCCCCGTAGACATCGCTGAATCGGCGTGTGTGACACCGATTCAGCGATGTCTTTGCTGGTAACCAGGGTAAACATCGGGTAACTAAGCGCAGGGCCGCGCTTAGTAACCCGATGTTTACCCTGGTTACCATCCTAAAAGTAAAAAAACAAACAGTACATACTTACCTACAGCCGTCTGTCCTCCAGCGCTGTGCTTCTCTGCTCTCCTCCTGCTCTGGCTGTGAGCCTCGGTCAGCCGGAAAGCAGAGCGCTGACGTCACCGCTCTGCTTTCTGGCTGCCCGGCGCTCACAGCCAGACCAGAGAAGCAGAGCGCCGAGGACAGACAGCGGTAGGTAAGTATGTAGCGTTTGTTTTTTTACTTTTTAGGATGGTAACCAGGGTAAACATCGGGTTACTAAGCGCGGCCCTGCGCTTAGTTACCCGATGTTTACCCTGGTTACCGGGGACCTCGGGATCGTTGGTCGCTGGAGAGCTGTCTGTGTGACAGCTCTCCAGCGACCAAACAGCGACGCTGCAGCGATCCGGATCGTTGTCGGTATCGCTGCAGCGTCGCTAAGTGTGACGGTACCTTAACTCCCCTACCAGATTTATATCACAATAAATGACCTAACGCTTTTCCCTATACCGGAAGTCCACTGCCTAGGAGTAACCATCGACTCTGCCCTGTCCGTCAATTCCTTTATCCGAGCTCTTGCCACTTCCTGCTTCTTCCAACTCAAAATATCTCCAGAATTCATTTTAGTGCATGCCCTCATCATCTCCCACCTCAACTACTGCAATAACCTCCTCTGTGGCCTCTCTGCTGACAGTCTCGCATCTCTCCAGCCTGATATTAACACTATGCACGACTAATCCACCTCTCTCCTTGCTACTCCTCTACAATTCTCTCCCAGTGCTTCGAGTTCCCCTACGTACCCAGTTAAAACTGCTACCATTGACCTACAAGGCCATAAATGATCTGTCTCACTCGTATATCTCCGAAGTCCCGATATCTTCCCTCACATAATCTCTAGTCCTCCCAAAACTTCCTTCTCTCCTCCACACTTGTATCTTCCTCACTCAACCGCCTTCAAGACTTCTCCTGAGAATCCCTTGTCTTCTGGAATTATGTGACTCAACACGTCCAATTATCCACGACATTCGGAGTTTTCAGATGGGACTCAAAAACCCATGTCTGCAAGAAAGCTTACAGATTGAAATGACCCTGCTGCCACCGCACCACCAGCAGAGCTGCCGCAACCTCCCACCCTACTATCTCCTTCTCCATTATCTTATGGACCAGGTGTGGGGATTTATTTTCTGTCAAGGATCATTTGGATATTTATATAATCCTTAGGGGGCGTACAAATTGCGTGCTAACTAAGCTCACAAAGTATTTCCTGAGGCTGGCACGGGATTCAGGTCATAATTTTTAATTACACGCACCTCAGCATTCAATACAGGAGTGCTCAGGAATCTGCCCAGGGGCTGGACAAAAGTTCCTCGTGGGATGTAGACATCCCGCAGGCTTGGGGTTCCCCACGACTGCTGTAGACTGTAATCCACAAGATCAAAACCTTCTCAGCTCTGTACCAGTCTGTCATTGTTAGCTTGTTCATTATATTATATATTTGTTTGGTATGTAACCTTCTCACATGTACAGCAGTAACTTCATATTATGTGTGGGGGAATGTACTGTGGGCAGCAGAGCATACTGTGTGTGTGGGGGAATGTACTGTGGGGAGAGTATACTGTGTGTGGGGGAATGTATGGTGGGGACATCATACTGTGTGTGGGGAATGTACTGTGTGGACATCATACTGTGTGTGTGGGGGAATGTACGGTGGGGACATCATACTGTGTGTGGGGAATGTACTGTGGGGACATCATACTGTGTGTGTGGGGGAATGTACTGTGGGGAGAGTATACTGTGTGTGGGGGAATGTATGGTGGGGACATCATACTGTGTGTGGGGAATGTACTGTGTGGACATCATACTGTGTGTGTGGGGGAATGTACGGTGGGGACATCATACTGTGTGTGGGGAATGTACTGTGGGGACATCATACTGTGTGTGTGGGGGAATGTACTGTGGGGAGAGTATACTGTGTGTGGGGGAATGTATGGTGGGGACATCATACTGTGTGTGGGGAATGTACTGTGGGGACATCATACTGTGTGTGTGGGGGAATGTACGGTGGGGACATCATACTGTGTGTGGGGAATGTACTGTGGGGACATCATACTGTGTGTGTGGGGGAATCTATGGTGGGGACATCATACTGTGTGTGGGGAATGTACTGTGGGGACATCATACTGTGTGTGTGGGGGAATGTACTGTGAGGACATCATACTGTGTGGGGGAATGTACTGTAGGGACATCATACTGTGTGTGTGGGGGAATGTACTGTGGGGACATCATACTGTGTGTGGGGAATGTACTGTAGGGACATCATACTGTGTGTGGGGGAATGTACTATGGGGGCATCATACTGTGTGTGGGGAATGTACTGTGGGGGCATCATACTGTGTGTGGGGGAATGTACTGTGGGGACATCATACTGTGTGGGGGAATGTACTGTGGGGACATCATACTGTGTGTGGGGGAATGTACTGTGGGGACATCATACTGTGTGTGGGGGAATGTAATGTGGAGACATCATACTGTGTGTGGAGGAATGTACTGTGGAGACATCATACTGTGTGTGGGGAGCAATGTACTGAGGGGACAACATACTGTGTGTGGGGGAATGTACTGTGGGGACTTCATACTGTGTGTGTGGAGGAATGTAATGTGGGGACTTCATACTGTGTGTGGGGGGAATGTACTGTGGGGAGATCATACTGTGTGGGGAGCAATGTACTGAGGGGACAACATACTGTGTGTGGGGGGAATGTACTGTGGGGAGATCAGACTGTATGTGGGGGAATGTACTGTGGGGACTTCATACTGTGTGTGTGGAGGAATGTAATGTGGGGACTTCATACTGTGTGTGGGGGGAATGTACTGTGGGGAGATCAGACTGTGTGGGGGAATGTACTGTGGGGACTTCATACTGTGTGTGGGGGGAATGTACTGTGGGGAGATCAGACTGTGTGGGGGAATGTACTGTGGGGACATCATACTGTGTGTGTGGGGAATGTACTGTGGGGACATCATACCGTGTGTGGGGGAATGTACTGTGGGGACATCATACTGTGTGTGGAGGAATGTACTGTGGGAACATCATACTGAGTGTGGAGGAATGTACTGTGGGGACATCATACTGTGTGGGGGGAATGTACTGTGGGGACATCATACTGAGTGTGGAGGAATGTACTGTGGGGACATCATACTGTGTGTGAGGAATGCACTGTGGGGACATCATACTGTGTGTGAGGAATGCACTGTGGGGACATCATACTGTGTGTGAGGAATGCACTGTGGGGACATCATACTGTGTGTGGGGGAATGTACTGTGGAGACCTCATACTGTGTGGGGGAATGTAATGTGGGGGCATCATACTGTGTGGGGGAATGTAATGTGGGGACATCATACTGTGTGAGGAATGTACTGTGGGACATTATACTGTGTGGGGTAATGTACCGTGGGGACATCATACTGTGTGGGGGAATGTACCGTGGGGACATCATACTGTGTGGGGAATGTACTGTGGGGACATCATACTGTGTGGGGGAATGTACTGTGGAGACATCATACTGTGTGTGTGGAGGAATGTACTGTGAGGACATCATACTGTGTCTGGGGGAATGTAATGTGGGGACATCATACTGTGTGGGGGAATGTACTGTGGGGAGATCAGACTGTATGTGGGGGAATGTACTGTGGGGACTTCATACTGTGTGTGTGGAGGAATGTACTGTGGGGACATCATACTGTGTGTGGAGGAATGTAATGTGGGGACTTCATACTGTGTGTGGGGGAATGTACTGTGGAGACATCATACTGTGTGTGGGGGAATGTACTGTGGGGACACCATACTGTGTGGGGGGAATGTACTGTGGAGACCTCATACTGTGTGTGAGGAATGTACTGTGGGGACATCATACTGTGTGGGGGAATGTACTGTGGGGGCATCATACTGTGTGGGGGGAATGTACTGTGGAGACATCATACTGTGTGTGAGGAATGTACTGTGGGGACACCATACTGTGTGGGGGGAATGTACTGTGGAGACATCATACTGTGTGTGGGGAATGTACCGTGGGGACATCATACTGTGTGTGAGGAATGTACTGTGG
Source organism: Ranitomeya imitator (assembly GCF_032444005.1). Lineage (NCBI taxonomy): Eukaryota > Metazoa > Chordata > Amphibia > Anura > Dendrobatidae > Ranitomeya > Ranitomeya imitator. Next base: position 845,345,817 of record NC_091284.1, on the reverse strand, counting down.
GGGCATCATACAGTGTGGGGGGAATGTACTGTGGGGACATCATACTGTGTGGGGGAATGTACTGTGGGGATATCATACTGTGTGGGGGAATGTACTGTGGGGGCATCATACTGTGTGGGGGGAATGTACTGTGGGGGCATCATACTGTGTGGGGGGAATGTACTGTGGAGACATCATACTGTGTGTGAGGAATGTACTGTGGGGACACCATACTGTGTGGGGGGAATGTACTGTGGAGACATCATACTGTGTGTGAGTAATGTACTGTGGGGGCATCATACAATGTGGGGGGAATGTACTGTGGGGGCATCATACTGTGTGGGGGAATGTACTGTGGGGGCATCATACTGTGTGGGGGAATGTACTGTGGGGGCATCATACTGTGTGGGGGAATGTACTGTGGGGACATCATACTGTGTGGGGGAATGTACTGTGGGGGCATCATACTGTGTGGGGGAATGTACTGTGGGGGCATCATACTGTGTGGGGGGAATGTACTGAAATAGAAGTTGTTGTGGTGCAGAATTTGTCTCTTTTGTATGTGACAACCCTCTATATACTGAGACTGACAACCAATGTCGCAGCTCCTCACATCACAACACTGGATTAATATCTTGTTCCAGGAGCCATTTTATAATAATCTCTATAATTAAAGAGTCAGGAAGCTGGTCGGCGCTCCGTGTGATCGTCGTGGATGTGGAGAGGAACCCCGGCCTCTGGTGAGAAGAATCGCTTATCTGCTCCAGTGACATCCAGACAACAGACGTTTCCGCCGTCCCTGGCTGATCGGTAATGGGGCCGCCATAGAGTGGGATTAGTGATGTCGTAACACCAAAGAATCGACGTCACCACAATTAAAACCGCAAACTAATTCTACACATCTATAAGTTCTACAAAAGTCTGCAGCAAATTTGTGATCCAATAACAGAATACAGAACTGAAAAGATGGTAACAAATTGCAAGCTTTCGAGACTACATACATCTCTTCACCAAAAGTCTCTTCTCGAAACCTTGCAATTTGTTACCATCTTTTCAGTTAGCCATTAAAAGGTATCAACCACTGAGGACTCTCAATTCTAAATATTTTTCTTTAATAACAGAATAATCATCCAGACTGATCGATACATCAGTTATTTCTCAGACATGTCATTTTCACGAGGATGTCAAAAGGTTTGTTTTTTCCAAAAATATTTTTCCATTCAGTCTTACTCCAGTGATGCACATAAAGGATTGTTTTCCATCCTCGGAGATAATTCTGACATCCTCATGAAAATGAATTACACTACGTCTGACGTGTGAGGAATAATTGATGTATCCATGAGTCTGGATGATTATTCTGTTATTGGATCACAACTTTGTTGCAGATTTTTGTAGAACTTTTACGTGTGTAGAATTATTTTACGGTTTTAATTGTGGTGACGTCGTTTCCTTGGTGTTACAGCATCACTAATCCCGCTCTTTGGCGGTCCCATTACTGATCAGCCTGGGACGGCGGAAACATCTGTTGTCTGGATGTCATTGAGCAGATAAGCGATTCTTCTCAGCAGAGGCCGGGGTTCCTCTCCATTTCCTCACGGTCACCGTCTGCTCCATCTACAATCTCTCCTCACTTATCTTCTGAGATTTCGCCATATTGGATGAAGAAAGAAAATGTCTCACTCTTGTGCCGGGTCGTACGTTCCCCGGTCGTGTCTCTCAGCATTGTAAAGTGGAGGGTTGTAGTCCGGGAAGTCCACCTGTAGAAAGACGACAGTGTGAGAAAAGCCACCAGTGTCCTTACATGAGGAGTAAACGGAGAGCGACGAATACTGGGGGGTCAGAGTCCACAGGACGACTTATACGCCCCCCAAATTACCCGGACATGCAGATATATCTACAGACACCCAGACACAACAGACGTATCTCCATACACCAAGAGATGCCGACATATATCCAGACACCCAGACATGCAGACGTATCTCCAGACACCCAGACATGCAGATATATCTACAGACTGTGAGGCATTGACCGGTGTCATATGTCAGGGTCACTATGTGTCCGCCAGGATGCGCTCAGAAGCGTATTAGATCCACTGGAGTGCCTTGTGGTTACAAGGCAGAATAAAAGTAAGTTTGAACCTGGTCAAGTTATTTTTGACCAAGGAGCTTGTTCAGGAAAACCAGGCCATGGGCTTTTATTTTTGAAACGGACTGCATGAAGGTAGTGGGGTCTGGTCCATTTCCTCCAGCCCAGATCTTATAAGTGACCCATAGCGCCCACATCTCCTCTCAGCTGCGAGCCCTTAGGTGCACATAAATTCAAAGCCATGAATCTGACCAGACGTGTCTGACCATCTTTCAAATTCCATCTTTTAAATTACAGATTTTTAATTACTGTAACACCTGCACTGGGAACTGTTAGGGCAGCTACTGGTATACTGGGATTTACAGACACTAAGAAGAGCTTTGCAGCTGCTGTTATACCAGGACCTACAGACATTAGCAGATTTTCCTCTGAGCTGCAGTGGACTACAATTCCCAAGGACCCCTGGACTACAATTCCCAGGGATCCTTGTTTGAGTCAGATGACACAGCTTGGATTGGAGGAGGAGGGACTTGGAGGCAGGAGCTGGGGAGAAAGTGAAACTAAGAATACACAGGAAGAAAAGAGCGTGGTATCTTGTTGGGAGAGACGGAGCACGGGGGGCTTGCCTGGCCCCATGCTGCAGGGTTGCTGTCCTCCCGGATATACTCGTGTTGCTGGAGAGAGTGTGACTTTGTGTTACCCTCTGGAGCAAGTTGCATCAAAAACTTGGAGATTTCTGCCTGCACTCCCACCGTATAAAGGACTGAATCCGGCCGCCCCCAGCTGGTGTCCAGAGAACCATCCGACCGTTAGAGACGTGCCGTGAGTGACTTTCTGAGACTTGTGGTCCTACCAGCGTTATTTATAGTGAGTACATTACAGCTCAGACTATTGCCAGTTATATTCGTCTAAGTGCACCAACTGTTTTAATTTGCGCGCCTGCATCCGCGGCAACTGGGCCCCAACGTTTGGACTGAGTTAAACTAGAAGAAACAAACAAAAAACCCTACTACGTTATACTTGCAGGGTTGAAGTAGAATTAGAGTGAGATGTGTATATGACCTTGACAGAGCACAGTTATTTGTATTTCATGTTATTCTTTTAAATCCATCTAATTTATGCTGCATAGCAATAAACCTGTTAAACTGTTTTACTCCTGATCCCTGTGAGTGTGTACTGAGAGTGGCAGGGGTTTCCCGAATCAGCCCCTGGCAGAAGATAATAGCCCTTCTGCAGTCCCAGAGAGAGAACTCCAATCAAGATTCGGGTGGAGGCACTGCGCCCTGGAGAGGTGAGACCCCCCATAACACCCAGTGTACCGTGGTAGCCCTAAAGGGGTGTTACAGTGGAGGCACTGCTGAGATCTAGAAGTAACACAGGAGTATTTACTATGGAGACTTTAACAGAACAAGAAGTGTATTTATGGTGTGAAGAGATGGATGTTCCCGCCAAACAAAGCTTTGCAGTGAGTGGTGAGCTCTGTGATGCGTCTGATGAAGAGATACTGGAAATAGTTAACCGACTCACTGAACTTGCCCACCCTAAAGTGGTTGATCGCAGGAAGGAAAAGGGGGGACAGTTACCCACAGCCCTGATTTCATCCGGGCAGATCTTGAGGAAAGAATACTTCCCCTCTATGGTAGTTGTGTCTTCAGAGTATGGTCGACAATGGCAGATCACTTGGCCTACTGAGTCCGAAGTTGAGACCCGGCAACAGGAATCAACCACTCAGCCTAGAAAGACTAGTATATCTCCACCTTCTACTCCACCTAGATTCCGTCCTGAAGAGACAGCGGCCCCTGCTGATGTGCTTATGACAGCTTTGGAAAAGTTAGTCAGTCAGTTTGCCAAGATGCAGCCAGAAGGGAACTACCGTCGTCTAAGAATTTTCTCGGGTGCCCTCCCCACCCCTACTGGAGAAGAAGGATATGATACTTGGAGGGATGTCACTTTACAGTGCCTAGAAGAGTGGCAGTGCACTGATGCTGTAAAGAGGCAGAGAATAGTAGAGAGCTTGAAGGGTACTGCTATGGAGGTAGTGCAGGCTGCTTGGCGGAGCACGCCTCTGGCAACTTATCAGGATTATATGAATGCTTTAGAAGATGCTTTTGGATCCCCTGAAGATGCTACTGATCTACTCTTTAAACTCCGTACCACCTACCAACAGCCAGATGAGAAGATGTCCGACTATTTATACCGACTAGATAAGCTGGTTCATAGAATAGTAGCTAAAGGTGGCATCAGCCCTCAAGAAGTTGATCAGTGTCGCCTGGAACAAGTACTCAGAGGAGCTCTCACTCATGATCCAATTGCCCAGCGGATGAGGTCTTGTGATAGAGAGAAGATTCCTGGATCTTTTCATGAGTTGCTTAAGGAAGTTCGGAAGGAGGAGGTTATTTTGGCCGCAAGAGAGAAGGCATCCCCTCGGGTGACTACTGTTGCCTTGAAGCCAGAAGCCGAATGCCGACACATAGAACTGTTGAAAGTCATCGAGAAACAGGGGGAGCAGATTACACAACTGTTAAGTGCTCAGGCCAAGACAATACAGCGACTTCAAAGTGTTGCGGAGGTAGCCGAGCAGAAAACACTGGTTTCAGGAAGAGAGAAAGAAGATCTCGGTAGAGTGGAGAGTAGGAAACCAGAAGGGTGCTTCGTCTGTGGGAGTCCAGGCCATATAGCTCGTCAGTGTCCAAAGAGGTGGAGCTCAAAGAACTCTTCACAGCTTCCCCATCACCCTCAGAGGCAGTCGGGAAACGGGAAAGGGGGCCAGTAGAACCCCATACTGAGCCCCCATCAGCAACTAGGACCTACTCTACCGCCCCATCTAATAGTGCATCATCGAAAACCCTGCCTGAAGGTTTAGTGGGATCATCCCCACATGTCCCCGCATATATCAATGGTCAACCTTGCACAGTATTACTGGATAGCGGGTCTCAAGTATCTATCATCTTTGAAGGATGGTATAAGAGATATTTATCCAAAGTGCCTCTGAAACCGTTGTCTGGACTCGTGGTGTGGGGACTGAGTGAGCACAGCTACCCCTACAGAGGATACGTGTCCGTGACGCTACGATTCTCAGAGACTGTTGTTGGAGTGGATAAAGAGATACCCATCATAGCGTTAATCTGCCCAGAGGCCGAGGCAGATGAGAGACAAACACCTGTCATAGTGGGAACAAATGCCAACATCTTCCGTACGTTAGCTCAGTGGTGTCGGGAAGTTGGGGGAGAAAATTACTCGCAGACCCTATCCATCCACCCAGTCTGCCTGGAGGCCTATGTGAGAACGGAGGAAGAGAAGAGGGAACTACGGCCTGAAAGCTTTGACCCTTGTTTTGAAGGAAGCGAGCTAAAAGGAGAAGAGAGGGGGTTGGTCATTGATGGACTGATGATGCGAGGTGCAGTTTTTTCTCTAGGTGAATGGGACATGGGCCTCGCTCATGGAGTGGAGCATCGCATTCGGTTGAAGGATCAAAAGCCTTTTCGAGAGAGGTCCCGAAGATTGGCTCCAGCAGATATCGAAGATGTCAGGCAGCATCTACGCGGTATGTTAGACACAGGAGTCATCATAGAATCTAGTAGCCCTTATGCTTCCCCCATTGTGATAGCTCGAAAGAAAAATGGAGCTATTCGGATGTGTGTGGATTATCGAACCTTGAATAAGCGTACGATCCCCGACCAGTACACTGTGCCCAGAATCGATGAAGCTTTGGATTGCTTGCAAGGGAGCCAATGGTTTTCTGTGTTAGATCTCCGGAGTGGCTACTATCAGATACCCAAGTCAAAAGAAGATCAAGAGAAGACTGCTTTTATCTGCCCCATTGGGTTCTTCGAGTTTCAGAGACTGCCTCAAGGACTGACAGGTGCTCCGGCCACTTTTCAGAGATGTATGGACAAAGTAGTGGGGGACATGCACTTACGTGAGGTCCTGGTTTATCTCGATGATCTAATTGTTTTTGGGAAGACTCTGGAAGAACACAACCAGCGGTTGTTCAAGGTGCTGGATCGGTTGAAGGAGGCTGGGTTGAAGTTGTCCCTTGATAAGTGCCGGATTTGCCAGACGACTGTGAAATATGTGGGGCACATAGTCAGCAGAGAAGGAATTTCCACCGACCCCGCCAAAGTGGAGGCTGTTGTAAACTGGCCAAAACCCACCAAACTGAAGGAGCTTAGGTCCTTTTTAGGACTTTGCGGATACTACCGAAGATTTGTACCCCAGTACTCTCGGATTGCGAAGCCATTAACTGCCCTTACTCAGGGGTATCCCCCTTCCGGGAGGACAGCCCATTCCTCAAGGTCAGGAAAGAAGGTCTACTTCAAAGTTAACGAACTTTTTGGGGATAGATGGACACCGGCATGCGATGAGGCATTCGAGAAAATGAAGTCATGTTTTAACCCCAATTCATGTTTCAGGTGGTGAGTCCTCATGTCGTGATGGGACACTTTCAATGACTCACCAGGGGGAGAGTGTAACACCTGCACTGGGAACTGTTAGGGCAGCTACTGGTATACTGGGATTTACAGACACTAAGAAGAGCTTTGCAGCTGCTGTTATACCAGGACCTACAGACATTAGCAGATTTTCCTCTGAGCTGCAGTGGACTACAATTCCCAAGGACCCCTGGACTACAATTCCCAGGGATCCTTGTTTGAGTCAGATGACACAGCTTGGATTGGAGGAGGAGGGACTTGGAGGCAGGAGCTGGGGAGAAAGTGAAACTAACAATAAGAATAAGAAACTGGATAAGTTGGAAACTTGGGTTGAAAGGTGGCAGATGAGGTTTAACAATGATAAATGTAAGGTTATACACATGGGAAGAAGGAATCAATGTCACCATTACACACTGAATGGGAAACCACTGGGTAAATCTGACAGGGAGAAGGACTTGGGGATCCTAGTTAATGATAAACTTACCTGGAGCAGCCAGTGCCAGGCAGCAGCTGCCAAGGCAAACAGGATCATGGGGTGCATTAAAAGAGGTCTGGATACACATGATGAGAGCATTATACTGCCTCTGTACAAATCCCTAGTTAGACCACACATGGAGTACTGTGTCCAGTTTTGGGCACCGGTGCTCAGGAAGGATATAATGGAACTAGAGAGAGTACAAAGGAGGGCAACAAAATTAATAAAGGGGATGGGAGAACTACAATACCCAGATAGATTAGCGAAATTAGGATTATTTAGTCTAGAAAAAAGACGACTGAGGGGCGATCTAATAACCATGTATAAGTATATAAGGGGACAATACAAATATCTCGCTGAGGATCTGTTTATACCAAGGAAGGGGACGGGCACAAGGGGGCATTCTTTGCGTCTGGAGGAGAGAAGGTTTTTCCACCAACATAGAAGAGGATTCTTTACTGTTAGGGCAGTGAGAATCTGGAATTGCTTGCCTGAGGAGGTGGTGATGGCGAACTCAGTCGAGGGGTTCAAGAGAGGCCTGGATGTCTTCCTGGAGCAGAACAATATTGTATCATACAATTATTAGGTTCTGTAGAAGGACGTAGATCTGGGGATTTATTATGATGGAATATAGGCTGAACTGGATGGACAAATGTCTTTTTTCGGCCTTACTAACTATGTTACTATGTTACTATGTAATACACAGGAAGAAAAGAGCGTGGTATCTTGTTGGGAGAGACGGAGCACGGGGGGCTTGCCTGGCCCCATGCTGCAGGGTTGCTGTCCTCCCGGATATACTCGTGTTGCTGGAGAGAGTGTGACTTTGTGTTACCCTCTGGAGCAAGTTGCATCAAAAACTTGGAGATTTCTGCCTGCACTCCCACCGTATAAAGGACTGAATCCGGCCGCCCCCAGCTGGTGTCCAGAGAACCATCCGACCGTTAGAGACGTGCCGTGAGTGACTTTCTGAGACTTGTGGTCCTACCAGCGTTATTTATAGTGAGTACATTACAGCTCAGACTATTGCCAGTTATATTCGTCTAAGTGCACCAACTGTTTTAATTTGCGCGCCTGCATCCGCGGCAACTGGGCCCCAACGTTTGGACTGAGTTAAACTAGAAGAAACAAACAAAAAACCCTACTACGTTATACTTGCAGGGTTGAAGTAGAATTAGAGTGAGATGTGTATATGACCTTGACAGAGCACAGTTATTTGTATTTCATGTTATTCTTTTAAATCCATCTAATTTATGCTGCATAGCAATAAACCTGTTAAACGGTTTTACTCCTGATCCCTGTGAGTGTGTACTGAGAGTGGCAGGGGTTTCCCGAATCAGCCCCTGGCAGAAGATAATAGTCCTTCTGCAGTCCCAGAGAGAGAACTCCAATCAAGATTCGGGTGGAGGCACTGCGCCCTGGAGCGGTGAGACCCCCCATAACACCCAGTGTACCGTGGTAGCACTAAAGGGGTGTTACATTACTATTAATTAGACTAGAATTGGACTGGAATTGACTGGAAGGTAAAGGAATAGACAACTACTATAATGTTTCGGTTTCTTGTAACATACACCCCCATACTACTTTATTTCTTCCTATCTCCTGTAATCCCTCCACCCAGTAAGGAACTAGTCATTTCTTCCTCCATCCTCCCCAGCCATCTCACCTTCTCCTCAGAACTGTTCCTCCACATACAATCCTTTTTCTCCAGACACACACGGCCACATCATGTCCTATCCTGCTCCCACCTTCTCTGTCTACTGCTCCTCATTGCTGGCGACATATCCCCTAATCCCGGCCCTCCCCAACTCATCCCCACACTCATTTCTAATCCCCTGCCACGATCCTCTACATATCTTCTCAACCATGATAACCTCATACCCATTCATCCAGCCCCCACTCCCCAGGTCCCCGTACCTGGTGCACTATGGAACACACGCTCTGTCTGCAATAAACTGTCATTTATCCACGACCTCTTTATCAATAACAAACTTTCCTTCCTTGGCATCACAGAAACCTGGCTCACCCCCTCTGACTCAGCCTCTCCAGCCACGATTTCCTATGGTGGATTCCACCTCTCTCACACCCCTCGCCCCAATAACAAACAAGGTGGAGGAGTTGGCTTGGTCCTGTCCGATACCTGCTCCTTTACCCCAATTCCAAAACCACCCTCCGCTACTCTTCCCTCGTTTGAGGTGCACTCTGTCCGCATGTACTCCCCCTCCAACCTCCAACTGGCTGTCATCTACCGCCCCCCAGAACTAGCCACCTCCACCTTTCTTGACTACTTCACCACCTGGCTACTTCATTTCCTCTCAGCCAACATCCCCACTATCATCATGGGTGACTTCAATATCCCCATTGACACTTCCACCTCAGCCGCCTCTAAACTCTTATTGCTGACTGCCTCCTTTGGTCTCACTCAATGGTCATCCGCAGCCACCCATAAAGATGGCCACTGTTGTGAATTCTGTTGTCGGGCTCCCTCCTGTGGTCATGAATGGTACTTCGGCTGGTTCTGTCCATGGACTTCCTCTGGTGGGTGTTTCGGAGTTTCCTTCAACAGGTGACGAGGTTAATTCGTTAGCTGGCTGCTCTATTTAACTCCACTTAGATCTTTGCTCCATGCCACCTGTCAATGTTCCAGTATTGGTCTAGTTCACTCCTGGATCGTTCTTGTGACCTGTCTTCCCAGCAGAAGCTAAGTTCCTGCTTGTATTTTCTTTGGTTTGCTATTTTTCTGTCCAGCTTGCTATTTTTATTGTTGTCTTGCTTGCTGGAAGCGCTGGGACGCAGAGGGAGCGCCTCCGCACCGTGAGTCGGTGCGGAGGGTCTTTTTGCACCCTCTGCATGGTCTTTTTGTAGGTTTTTGTGCTGGCCGCAAAGCAACCTTTCCTATCCTCAGTCTGTTCAGTAAGTCGGGCCTCACTTTGCTAAATCTATTTCATCTCTGTGTTTGTATTTTCATCTTTACTCACAGTCATTATATGTGGGGGGCTGCCTTTTCCTTTGGGGAATTTCTCTGAGGCAAGGTAGGCTTTATTTTTCTATCTTCAGGGCTAGCTAGTTCCTTAGGCTGTGCCGAGTTGCATAGGGAGCGTTAGGAGCAATCCATGGCTATTTCTAGTGTGTCTGATAGGATTAGGGATTGCGGTCGGCAGAGTTCCCACGTCCCAGAGCTCGTCCTTTATTATCAGTAACTATCAGGTCATTCCGTGTGCTCTTAACCACCAGGTCCATTATTGTCCTGACCACCAGGTCATAACAGGCCACACACTGGACCTCATCTTCACCCGCCGCTGTTCCCTTACTAATGTCACTAACTCACCCCTCCCCCTGTCTGACCACAACCTACTGACATTTTCTTCCCTCTCCTCTCCTAGTGCGCATCCCCTACTCCACAAACTCTCTCACCCTCGCAGAAATCTCAAACACCTCAATTTACAATCACTATCTGAGTCCCTTCTCCCTCTTACAGACATAGCTTCCTTACATGACACAGATGCTACTGCCACTTTTTATAACGCCACAATAACAACTACACTTGATTTGGCCATCCCCCTCATGCATAGCAAAACTCGTACAATCAACAGGCAGCCCTGGCCGACTAGCCTGACCAAAGTACTGAGACGGGCTTCCAGGGTCGTCGAGCGGGATGGAAGAGATCTCATTCTACTGAGCACTTCACTGCATATAAGCAGTCCCTCGCCAGCTTCAAGTCCATGCTCACTGCCACAGAACAAATTTACTTCTCATCTCTCATATCCTCCCTGACTCACAGCCCTAAACAGCTGTTCAACACTTTATTCTCTACTCCGTCCCCCAGCACCTCCTCCCTCTCCTCTCATTTCTGCTGAAGACTTTGCCTCTTTCTTTAAGCAGAAGATCGATAACATCAGAGAAAGCTTTGGCCCGCAGCCCCCAATGCCCCTCCTCTTGACTTCTCAGCCCTGTTCCAAAGCCAGCTTCTCCACCATGACAGAAGATCTGCTCTCCATCTTTCTGTCAAGATCACATCTCACCACTTGCATGCTTGACCCGCTCCCGTCCCACCTCGTCCCTAACCTCACAAAAGTCTTCATCCCAACCCTAACACAACTCTTCAACCTCTCACTTACAAACGGTGTCTTCCCCTTATCCTTCAAACATGCATCAATCACACCTATCCTCAAAAAAACCTCCATCAACCCATCCTCTGTGTCCAGCTGTTGCCCGAAATCCCTTCTCCCCTATGTCTCAAAACTACTGGAACAGCATGTCCATCTTGAACTGTCCTCTCACCTCTCCTCCTTCTCCCTCTTTGACCGGTTACGATCTGGCTTCCGATCACATCACTCAACTGAAACTGCCCTAACTAACGTGACCAATGACCTACTAACCGCCAAGAGCAAGCGACACTACTCTGTCCTCCTCCTCCTGGACTTGTCTTCTGCCTTCAACACTGTGGACCACTCCCTCCTGTTACAAATTCTCTCATCCCTTGGCATCACAGACTTGGCCCTATCCTGGATCTCATCATATCTAACAGACCAGACATTCAGTGTCTCCCTCTCCCACACCACCTCCTCATCTCGCCCTCTGTCTGTCGGTGTTCCCCAAAGCTCAGTTCTAGGACCCCTACTCTTTTCCATATACATCTTCAGCCTGCGACAGCTCATAGAATCCCACAGTCTACAATATCATCTCTATGCTGATGACACGCAGATCTACCAATCTGGACCTGACCTCACCTCCTTACTGACCAAAATCCCACACTGTCTGCTATTTCATCCTTCTTTTCTGCTCGCTTTCCAAAACCGAACATGGACAAAACAGAATTCATCATCTTTCCCCCACCTCACTCTACCCCTCCACCCGACCTATCCATCAATGTCAATGGCTGCTCACTTTCCCCGGTCCCGCACACTCGCTGCTTCAGGGTGATCATTGACTCTACCCTCTCTTTCAAGCCACATATCCAAGCCCTTGCCTCCTCTTGCCGATTCCAACTCAAAAACATTTCCCGGATCCGTGCATTCCTTGACCATGCATTCCTCTGCAAATCACTTCACTGGCTCCCATTCCCTCAGCGTATCCAGTTCAAATTACTAATACTGACCTACAAAGCCATCCACAACCTGTCTCCTCCATATATCTCTGAACTAATCTCCCGATATCTTCCCTCACATGATCTCTGATCCTCCCGAGACCTCATCTCTCTCCTCCACACTTATTCGCTCCTCACCCAACCGCCTCCAAGACTTCTCCCGAATATCCCCCATCCTCTGGAATTCTTTGCCCCAACACGTCCGACTATCAACCACATTCGGATCCTTCAGACGGAACCTGAAAACCCATCTCTTCAGGAAAGCCTACAACCTGCACTGACCCCGCTGCCGCCTCATCACTACCGAAGCTACCGCCTCACCAACACCGGAGCTACCACCTCACCAACACCGGAGCTACCGCCTCACCAACACCGGAGCTACCGCCTCACCAACACCGGAGCTACCGCCTCACCAACACCGGAGCTCCTGCAACCCTCAACCTACTGTCTCCATCCCCATAATCCTGTAGAATGTAAGCCTGCGGGGGCAGGGTCCTCGCCCCTCTATATCAGTCCGTCATTGTTAGTTTACTGTAAGTGATATCTGTAACTTGTATGTAACCGCTTCTCATGTACAGCACCATGGAATCAATGGTGCTATAGAAATAAATAATAATAATAATAATATAGATTTTCAACGTTGTACCGAAAGGACAGACATGACGCATTCACCCACATTGCCGTGGGGCCAGTAGAAACTCTTCAACTTAAAACCGTTCCGATAGCTGATGTTATCCAGGTGATGTTTGAGCCCTATGTAATGGTAAATGCACAATAAATAACTTGGCAACAACCTGGGACCTCCAGGGGCGAAGATATCCTGTAAGTTGGGAATTAGCTCATCGAGGGGAGGTGTGTGGGCATAGCACTGATGTAATAAAAGGCAGTATTTGGGTCTGGATCATTTGTCAGTCCAGGCAGGTGCAGCTCATTGTAGGTTGTCCATTTTCCCAGAATGCTTCCCTTCGCTAAGCTCAGAGACATTTCCATTAAATCAGGTTTAGTAATTCTCTTTTGCTATCCTTTTTGTTTTATATAATTGTATATATCATTGTTTTGCTCTCATTTGGTATCATGTTGTATATTGTTATAAATACTGCCTATCTTTCTGGATTAATGATATAAAAATTAATAGCTCCATAAACCTCATCCCTGAAGCCATAAGCTACCTGTAATGGGTTTCCGATCACTCACAGATGATGGTGGAAAATCCAGGAGGAAGAATTGTCATGAAAGGACTATTACAGGACTGTACTGCTATTAGCGAGCCCTGCACCACCGACCGTTCTGTCACATGGTAACATAGAAGAGGCCAATAGCATGGCACGGGTGGAGGCTGCACACCGGGGAGTGTGGGGCCAGATAATTCTCACCAGGGGCAAGAGGGTGCATGTTATACACAGTGGGTGGGCGAGCGGACAGATATTATACACCATGAGCGATGGGTCAAAAGCTATACACTGGGAGCTGGATGTTGTATACCAGGAACGACGGGGTCAGATGTCCTACACCAAGGGCAATGAAGATGAATGTTATACCCCAGAGGTGAAAGGAAAGAGGGAGAGAATGGAATACAGTGATTAAGATGGGTCTCCCAATAGGAGTGTCCATATACTGTAAACACTTGGTACATACATACACACAGGGCCGGACTGGCCATCGGGCATTTCTGGCAAATGCCAGAAGGGCTGGTGGCAGTCGTGGGCCGCTCGCCAGAGATTCTATGGGGGTTCTGCTGCATTACATTCTATGGGGGCTGTGCTGTATTACATTCTATGGGGGCTGTGCTGTATTACATTCTATGGGGGCTGTGCTGCATTACATTCTATGGGGGGCTTTATTACATTCTAAGGGGGCTGACTGCATTACATTCTATTGGGGCTGGCTGCATTACATTCTATGGGGACTGGCTGCATTACATTCTATGCATTCTATGGGGACTGGCTGCATTTAGGGAAGCTCTAAAAAACTATAGGGAGAAAAATACTTTATCTAAAAAACTAATTAAAGCTGCCAAAAAGGAAACAGAGAAGCACATTGCTAAGGAGAGTAAAACTAATCCCAAACTGTTCTTCAACTATATCAATAGTAAAAGAATAAAAACTGAAAATGTAGGCCCCTTAAAAAATAGTGAGGAAAGAATGGTTGTAGATGACGAGGAAAAAGCTAACATATTAAACACCTTCTTCTCCACGGTATTCACGGTGGAAAATGAAATGCTAGGTGAAATCCCAAGAAACAATGAAAACCCTATATTAAGGGTCACCAATCTAACCCAAGAAGAGGTGCGAAACCGGCTAAATAAGATTAAAATAGATAAATCTCCGGGTCCGGATGGCATACACCCACGAGTACTAAGAGAACTAAGTAATGTAATAGATAAACCATTATTTCTTATTTTTAGTGACTCTATAGCGACAGGGTCTGTTCCGCAGGACTGGCGCATAGCAAATGTGGTGCCAATATTCAAAAAGGGCTCTAAAAGTGAACCTGGAAATTATAGGCCAGTAAGTCTAACCTCTATTGTTGGTAAAATATTTGAAGGGTTTCTGAGAGATGTTATTCTGGATTATCTCAATGAGAATAACTGTTTAACTCCATATCAGCATGGGTTTATGAGAAATCGCTCCTGTCAAACCAATCTAATCAGTTTTTATGAAGAGGCAAGCTATAGGCTGGACCACGGTGAGTCATTGGACGTGGTATATCTCGATTTTTCCAAAGCGTTTGATACCGTGCCGCACAAGAGGTTGGTACACAAAATGAGAATGCTTGGTCTGGGGGAAAATGTGTGTAAATGGGTTAGTAACTGGCTTAGTGATAGAAAGCAGAGGGTGGTTATAAATGGTATAGTCTCTAACTGGGTCGCTGTGACCAGTGGGGTACCGCAGGGGTCAGTATTGGGACCTGTTCTCTTCAACATATTCATTAATGATCTGGTAGAAGGTTTACACAGTAAAATATCGATATTTGCAGATGATACAAAACTATGTAAAGCAGTTAATACAAGAGAAGATAGTATTCTGCTACAGATGGATCTGGATAAGTTGGAAACTTGGGCTGAAAGGTGGCAGATGAGGTTTAACAATGATAAATGTAAGGTTATACACATGGGAAGAGGGAATCAATATCACCATTACACACTGAACGGGAAACCACTGGGTAAATCTGACAGGGAGAAGGACTTGGGGATCCTAGTTAATGATAAACTTACCTGGAGCAGCCAGTGCCAGGCAGCAGCTGCCAAGGCAAACAGGATCATGGGGTGCATTAAAAGAGGTCTGGATACACATGATGAGAGCATTATACTGCCTCTGTACAAATCCCTAGTTAGACCGCACATGGAGTACTGTGTCCAGTTTTGGGCACCGGTGCTCAGGAAGGATATAATGGAACTAGAGAGAGTACAAAGGAGGGCAACAAAATTAATAAAGGGGATGGGAGAACTACAATACCCAGATAGATTAGCGAAATTAGGATTATTTAGTCTAGAAAAAAGACGACTGAGGGGCGATCTAATAACCATGTATAAGTATATAAGGGGACAATACAAATATCTCGCTGAGGATCTGTTTATACCAAGGAAGGTGACGGGCACAAGGGGGCATTCTTTGCGTCTGGAGGAGAGAAGGTTTTTCCACCAACATAGAAGAGGATTCTTTACTGTTAGGGCAGTGAGAATCTGGAATTGCTTGCCTGAGGAGGTGGTGATGGCGAACTCAGTCGAGGGGTTCAAGAGAGGCCTGGATGTCTTCCTGGAGCAGAACAATATTGTATCATACAATTATTAGGTTTTGTAGAAGGACGTAGATCTGGGGATTTATTATGATGGAATATAGGCTGAACTGGATGGACAAATGTCTTTTTTCGGCCTAACTATGTTACTATGTTACTATGTTACTATGTTACATTCTATGGGGGTTGTGCTGCATTACATTCTATGGGGGGCTTTATTACATTCTAAGGGGGCTGACTGCATTACATTCTATGGGGGCTGTGCTGTATTACATTCTATGGGGACTGGCTGCATTACATTCTATGGGGGTTGTGCTGCATTACATTCTATTGGGGCTGGCTGCATTACATTCTATGGGGGCTGTGCTGCATTACATTCTATGGGGGTTGTGCTGCATTACATTCTATGGGGGCTGTGCTGTATTACATTCTATGGGGGCTGTTCTGCATTACATTCTATGGGGGGGCTTTATTACATTCTAAGGGGGCTGACTGCATTACATTCTATTGGGGCTGACTGCATTACATTCTATTGGGGCTGGCTGCATTACATTCTATGGGGACTGGCTGCATTACATTCTATGGGGGGCTTTATTACATTCTAAGGGGGCTGACTGCATTACATTCTATGGGGGCTGTGCTGTATTACATTCTATGGGGACTGGCTGCATTACATTCTATGGGGGTTGTGCTGCATTACATTCTATTGGGGCTGGCTGCATTACATTCTATGGGGGGCTTTATTACATTCTAAGGGGGCTGACTGCATTACATTCTATGGGGGCTGTGCTGTATTACATTCTATGGGGACTGGCTGCATTACATTCTATGGGGGTTGTGCTGCATTACATTCTATTGGGGCTGGCTGCATTACATTCTATGGGGGCTGTGCTGCATTACATTCTATGGGGGTTGTGCTGCATTACATTCTATTGGGGCTGGCTGCATTACATTCTATGGGGGCTGTGCTGTATTACATTCTATGGGGGCTGTTCTGCATTACATTCTATGGGGGGGCTTTATTACATTCTAAGGGGGCTGACTGCATTACATTCTATTGGGGCTGACTGCATTACATTCTATTGGGGCTGGCTGCATTACATTCTATGGGGACTGGCTGCATTACATTCTATGGGGGTTGTGCTGCATTACATTCTATGGGGGCTGTGCTGCATTACATTCTATGGGGGGCTTTATTACATTCTAAGGGGGCTGACTGCATTACATTCTATTGGGGCTGGCTGCATTACATTCTATGGGGACTGGCTGCATTACATTCTATGGGGGCTGTGCTGTATTACATTCTATGGGACTGGCTGCATTACATTCTATGGGGGCTGTGCTGTATTACATTCTATGGGGGCTGTGCTGCATTACATTCTATGGGGGCTGTGCTGCATTACATTCCATTGGGGCTGACTGCATTACATTCTATTGGGGCTGGCTGCATTACATTCTATGGGGACTGACTGCATTACATTCTATGGGGGTTGTGCTGCATTACATTCTATGGGGGCTGTGCTGTATTACATTCTATGGGGGCTGTGCTGCATTACATTCTATGGGGGGCTTTATTACATTCTAAGGGGGCTGACTGCATTACATTCTATTGGGGCTGTGCTGTATTACATTCTATGGGACTGGCTGCATTACATTCTATTGGGGCTGGCTGCATTACATTCTATGGGGACTGGCTGCATTACATTCTGTGGGGGCTGTGCTGTATTACATTCTATGGGACTGGCTGCATTACATTCTATGGGGGCTGTGCTGTATTACATTCTATGGGGGCTGTGCTTTGTTACATTCTAAGGGGGCTGACTGCATTACATTCTATTGGGACTGTGTTGTGAATTCTGTGGCTGAGTTCACTTCTGTGGTCACAAGTGGTATTGCAGTCTCTGGGCTTCCTCCCTCAGGTGTTTTGGTGAGCTCGTTGGCTGCCTTGCTATTTAGCTCCACCTGAGTCTGTCTTCCTTGCTCCTTGTCAATGTTCCAGTGTTGGATCTGAGCTACTGCATCTTTCCTTGGGCCTGCTGCTCTGCTAGATAAGTGCTTCTAGTTTGTTTTCGGTTTTTTCTGTCCAGCTTGTTATTATCTTTTGCTGGAAGCTCTGAGAAGCAAAGGGGTGCACCGCCGTGCTGTTAGTTCGGCACGGTGGGTCTTTTTGCCCCTTTGCGTGGTTTTCGTTTTAGGGTTTTTTGTAGACTGCATAGTTCTCTTTGCTATCCTCGCTCTGTCTAGAATATCGGGCCTCACTTTGCTGAATCTATTTCATTCCTACGTTTGTCTTTTCATCTTGCTAACAGTCATTATATGTGGGGGGCTGCCTATTCCTTTGGGGTATTTCTCTGAGGTAAGTCAGGCTTGTATTTCTATCTTCAGGCTAGTCAGCTCCTCAGGCAGTGCCGAGTTGCATAGGTAGTGATAGGCGCAATCCACTGCTGCTTATAGTTGTGTGAGGATAGATCAGGTACTGCAGTCTACAGAGATTCCACGTCTCAGAGCTCGTCCTATTGTTTTGGGTTATTGCCAGATCTCTGTATGTGCGCTGATTACTGCACGCTGTGTTGCCTGATTGCCAGCCATAACAGTACAAGGAGCCATTCAATGATTTCCAATAGAGGGAAAAAAGAAATCCTGACATCATTTTTTTTTCTTAGCTCTGTCTTCAGTCTTTTTTTTCCCCTAGACATTAGAGTGCTTCAGGACACAGCTGTGGACATGGATATTCAGGCTCTGTGCTCCTCAATGGATAATCTCGTTGTAAATGTACAAAAGATTCAAGATACTATTGATCAGAAATCGATGCTAGAACCAAGAATTCCGATTCCTGATTTGTTTTTTGGTGACAGAACTAAGTTCCTGAGCTTCAGAAATAATTGTAAGCTATTTCTGGCCTTGAAACCTCATTCTTCTGGTAATCCTATTCAACAGGTTTTGATTATTATTTCTTTTTTGCGCGGCGACCCACAGGACTGGGCGTTTTCTCTTGCACCAGGAGATTCTGCATTGAGTAATGTTGATGCATTTTTCCAGGCGCTGGGATTGCTTTACGATGAGCCTAATTCAGTGGATCAAGCTGAGAAAAATCTGCTGGCTTTATGCCAGGGTCAGGATGATGTAGAAGTATATTGTCAGAAATTTAGGAAGTGGTCAGTACTCACTCTGTGGAATGAATCTGCACTAGCGGCTTTGTTCAGAAAGGGTCTCTCTGAAGCTCTTAAGGATGTCATGGTGGGATTTCCTATGCCGGCTGGTTTGAATGAGTCTATGTCCTTGGCCATTCAGATCGGTCGTCGCTTGCGCGAGCGTAAATCTGTGCACCATCTGGCGGTATTGTCTGAGAGTAAGCCTGAGCCTATGCAGTGCGACAGGACTATGACTAAAGTAGAACGGCACGAACACAGACGTCTGAACAGACTGTGTTTCTATTGTGGTGATTCTACTCATGCTATTTCTAATTGTCCTAAACGCACTAGGCGGTTCGATAGCTCTGCCGTTATTGGTACTGTACAGTCCAAATTCCTTTTGTCCATTACCTTAATGTGCTCTTTGTCATCATATTCTGTCATGGCGTTTGTGGATTCAGGCGCTGCCCTGAATCTGATGGATTTGGATTATGCTAAACGTTGTGGATTTTTCTTGGAGCCTTTGCGGTGTCCTATTCCGTTGAGAGGAATTGATGCTACACCTCTGGCCAAGAATAAGCCTCAGTACTGGGCCCAGCTGACCATGTGCATGGCTCCTGCACATCAGGAAGTTATTCGCTTTTTGGTACTGCATAATTTGCATGATGTGGTCGTGTTGGGGTTGCCATGGCTACAAACCCATAATCCAGTATTGGATTGGAACTCTATGTCGGTAACCAGCTGGGGTTGTCAGGGAGTACATGGTGATGTTCCATTTTTGTCTATTTCGTCATCCATTCCTTCTGACATCCCAGAGTTCTTGTCGGACTTTCAGGATGTATTTGAAGAGTCCAAGTCTGATGCCCTTCCTCCGCATAGGAATTGTGATTGTGCTATCGATTTGATTCCTGGTAGTAAATTCCCTAAGGGTCGTTTATTTAATTTGTCCGTGCCTGAACACACCGCTATGCGCAGTTATGTGAAGGAGTCCCTGGAGAAGGGACATATTCGCCCATCGTCGTCACCATTGGGAGCAGGGTTCTTTTTTGTAGCCAAGAAGGATGGTTCGCTAAGACCATGTATTGATTACCGCCTTCTTAATAAGATCACTGTTAAGTTTCAGTATCCCTTGCCATTGATTTCTGACTTGTTTGCTCGGATTAAGGGGGCTAGTTGGTTTACTAAGATTGATCTTCGTGGTGCGTATAATCTGGTGAGAATCAGGCAGGGAGATGAATGGAAAACGGCATTTAATACGCCCGAGGGTCATTTTGAGTATCTGGTGATGCCGTTCGGACTTGCCAATGCTCCATCTGTTTTTCAGTCTTTTATGCATGACATCTTCCGTGAGTATCTGGATAAATTCCTGATTGTTTACTTGGATGACATTTTGATCTTCTCAGATGATTGGGACTCTCATGTGAAGCAGGTCAGAATGGTTTTCCAGGTCCTGCGTGCTAATTCCTTGTTCGTGAAGGGATCAAAGTGTCTCTTCGGTGTGCAGAAAGTTTCATTTTTGGGGTTCATCTTTTCCCCTTCTACTATCGAGATGGATCCGGTTAAGGTTCAGGCCATCCAGGATTGGACTCAGCCGACATCTCTAAAAAGTTTGCAGAAATTCCTGGGCTTTGCTAATTTTTATCGTCGCTTCATCTGTAATTTTTCTAGCATTGCCAGACCATTGACCGATTTGACCAAGAAGGGTGCTGATTTGGTTAATTGGTCTTCTGCTGCCGTGGAAGCTTTTCAGGAGTTGAAGCGTCGTTTTTGCTGTGCCCCTGTGTTGTGTCAACCTGATGTTTCTCTTCCGTTCCAGGTCGAGGTTGATGCTTCTGAGATTGGTGCAGGGGCGGTTTTGTCACAGAGAGGTTCTGGTTGCTCAGTGTTCAAACCATGTGCTTTCTTTTCCAGGAAATTTTCTGCTGCTGAGCGTAATTATGATGTGGGCAACCGAGAGTTGCTGGCCATGAAGTGGGCATTCGAGGAGTGGCGTCATTGGCTTGAGGGTGCTAAGCATCGCGTGGTGGTTTTGACTGATCATAAGAACCTTACTTATCTTGAGTCTGCCAAGCGCTTGAATCCTAGACAGGCCCGTTGGTCGTTGTTTTTTGCTCGTTTTGATTTTGTGATTTCATACCTTCCGGGCTCTAAAAATGTGAAGGCGGATGCTCTGTCTAGGAGTTTTGTGCCCGACTCTCCGGGGTTATCTGAGCCGGCGAGTATCCTCAAGGAAGGAGTCATTGTGTCTGCCATCTCCCCTGATTTGCGGAGAGTGTTGCAGAAATTTCAGGCTAATAAACCTGATCGTTGTCCGGCCGAGAAACTGTTCGTCCCTGATAGGTGGACTAGTAAAGTTATCTCTGAACTTCATTGTTCGGTGCTGGCCGGTCATCCAGGAATCTTTGGTACCAGGGAGTTGGTTGCTAGATCCTTCTGGTGGCCATCTCTGTCACGGGATGTGCGTGCTTTTGTGCAGTCCTGTGGAATTTGTGCTAGGGCTAAGCCCTGCTGTTCACGTGCCAGTGGGTTGCTTTTGCCCTTGCCGGTCCCGAAGAGGCCTTGGACACATATTTCGATGGATTTCATTTCTGACCTTCCCGTTTCTCAAAAGATGTCTGTCATTTGGGTGGTCTGTGATCGCTTTTCTAAAATGGTCCATCTGGTGCCCTTGGTTAAATTGCCTTCCTCCTCTGATTTGGTGCCTTTGTTCTTCCAGCATGTGGTTCGTTTACATGGCATTCCTGAGAATATTGTTTCTGACAGAGGTTCCCAGTTTGTCTCGAGGTTCTGGCGAGCCTTTTGTGGTAGGATGGGCATTGACCTATCTTTTTCCTCGGCCTTCCATCCTCAGACTAATGGCCAGACCGAACGAACCAATCAGACCTTGGAAACATATCTGAGATGTTTTGTTTCCGCTGACCAGGATGATTGGGTGTCATTTTTGCCGTTGGCTGAGTTCGCCCTTAATAATCGGGCCAGCTCGGCTACCTTGGTCTCTCCATTTTTCTGCAATTCTGGGTTCCATCCTCGTTTCTCTTCAGGACAGGTTGAGTCTTCGGACTGTCCTGGTGTGGATAATGTGGTGGACAGGTTGCAGCAGATCTGGACTCAGGTAGTGGACAATTTGACCTTGTCCCAGGAGAAGGCTCAGCTTTTCGCTAATCGCAGACGCCGTGTGGGACCCCGACTTCGTGTTGGGGATCTGGTTTGGTTATCTTCTCGTCATATACCTATGAAGGTTTCCTCTCCTAAATTTAAACCTCGTTTTATTGGTCCGTATAGGATTTCTGAGATTCTCAATCCGGTGTCTTTTCGTCTGACCCTCCCAGACTCCTTTTCCATACATAATGTATTCCATAGGTCGTTGTTGAGGAGATACGTGGCACCTATGGTTCCATCTGTGGAGCCTCCTGCCCCTGTTTTGGTGGAGGGGGAATTGGAGTATATTGTGGAGAAGATTTTGGATTCTCGTGTCTCTAGACGGAAACTCCAGTATCTGGTCAAATGGAAGGGTTATGCTCAGGAAGATAATTCCTGGGTTTTTGCCTCTGATGTCCATGCCCCAGATCTTGTTCGTGCCTTTCATGTGGCTCATCCTGGTCGGCCTGGGGGTTCTGGTGAGGGTTCGGTGACCCCTCCTCAAGGGGGGGGTACTGTTGTGAATTCTGTGGCTGAGTTCACTTCTGTGGTCACAAGTGGTATTGCAGTCTCTGGGCTTCCTCCCTCAGGTGTTTTGGTGAGCTCGTTGGCTGCCTTGCTATTTAGCTCCACCTGAGTCTGTCTTCCTTGCTCCTTGTCAATGTTCCAGTGTTGGATCTGACCTACTGCATCTTTCCTTGGGCCTGCTGCTCTGCTAGATAAGTGCTTCTAGTTTGTATTCTGTTTTTTCTGTCCAGCTTGTTATTATCTTTTGCTGGAAGCTCTGAGAAGCAAAGGGGTGCACCGCCGTGCTGTTAGTTCGGCACGGTGGGTCTTTTTGCCCCTTTGCGTGGTTTTCGTTTTAGGGTTTTTTGTAGACTGCATAGTTCTCTTTGCTATCCTCGCTCTGTCTAGAATATCGGGCCTCACTTTGCTGAATCTATTTCATTCCTACGTTTGTCTTTTCATCTTGCTAACAGTCATTATATGTGGGGGCTGCCTATTCCTTTGGGGTATTTCTCTGAGGTAAGTCAGGCTTGTATTTCTATCTTCAGGCTAGTCAGCTCCTCAGGCAGTGCCGAGTTGCATAGGTAGTGGATAGGCGCAATCCACTGCTGCTTCCAGTTGTGTGAGGATAGATCAGGTACTGCAGTCTACAGAGATTCCACGTCTCAGAGCTCGTCCTATTGTTTTGGGTTATTGCCAGATCTCTGTATGTGCGCTGATTACTGCACGCTGTGTTGCCTGATTGCCAGCCATAACAGGACTGGCTGCATCACATTCTATGGGGGTTGTGCTGCATTACATTCTATGGGGGCTGTGCTGCATTACATTCTATGGGGGCTGTGCTGCATTACATTCTATGGGGGGCTTTATTACATTCTAAGGGGGCTGACTGCATTACATTCTATGGGGGCTGGCTGCATTACATTCTATGGGGGCTGGCTGCATCACATTCTATGGGGGCTGTGCTGCATTACATTCTATGGGGGCTTTATTACATTCTAAGGGGGCTGACTGCATTACATTCTATGGGAGATGGCTGAATTACATTCTATGGGGGCTGGCTGCATTACATTCTATGGGAGATGGCTGCATTACATTCTATGGGGGTCTGTATTACATTCTATGGGGGCTGTGCTGCATTACATTCTATGGGGGCTGTGCTGCATTACATTCTATGGGGGCTGTGCTGCATTACATTCTATGGGGGCTGTGCTGCATTACATTATATGGGGGCTGTGCTGCATTACATTATATGGGGGCTGTGCTGTATTACATTCTATGGGGGCTGGCTGTGTTAGATTCTATGGGGGCTGGCTGCATTACATTCTATGGGGGCTGTGCTGCATTACATTCTATGGGGACTGTGCTACATTACATTCTATGGGGGCTGTGCTGCATTACATTCTATGGGGGCTGTGCTGCATTACATTCTATGGGGACTGTGCTGCATTACATTCTATTGGGGCTGTGCTGCATTACATTCTATGGGAGGCTTTATTACATTCTATGGGGTGCTGGCTGCATTACATTCTATGGGGGCTGGCTGCGTTAGATTCTATGGGGGCTGGCTGCATTACATTCTATGGGGCTGGCTGCATTACATTCTATGGGGGCTGGCTGCATTACACTTTATAAGGGGCTGGCTGCATTACATTCTATGGGGGCTGGCTGCATTACATTCTATGGGAGATGGCTGCATTACATTCTATGGGGGTCTGTATTACATTCTATGGGGGAGGGCTGTATTGCATTCTATGGGGGGTTACATTATATTCTATGGGGGCTGTGTTATATTCTATGGGGAGGTGGGCTGTATTACATTCTATGTGGGCTGTATTACATTCTATGGGGGCTGTGCTGCATTACATTCTATGGGGACTGTGCTGCATTACATTCTATTGGGGCTGTGCTGCATTACATTCTATGGGAGGCTTTATTACATTCTATGGGGTGCTGGCTGCATTACATTCTATGGGGGCTGGCTGCGTTAGATTCTATGGGGGCTGGCTGCATTACATTCTATGGGGCTGGCTGCATTACATTCTATGGGGGCTGGCTGCATTACACTTTATAAGGGGCTGGCTGCATTACATTCTATGGGGGCTGGCTGCATTACATTCTATGGGAGATGGCTGCATTACATTCTATGGGGGTCTGTATTACATTCTATGGGGGAGGGCTGTATTGCATTCTATGGGGGGTTACATTATATTCTATGGGGGCTGTGTTATATTCTATGGGGAGGTGGGCTGTATTACATTCTATGGGGGCTGTATTACATTCTATGGGGTGCTGTATTATATTCTATGGAGGGGCTACATTATATTCTATGGGGTGCTGCATTATGCTCTATGAGGGGGCTACCATATATTATATATGCAGGGGCTGCATTATACTATATGAGGGGGCTGCATTATATTCTCTGGGGGGTTACATTGTACTCAGGGGGCTACAATATATTCTGTGGGGTGGCTGCATTATACTCTGGGGTGGCATCATTATACTATATGTGGGCTGCATTATACTGTATCGAGGAGAGGTGAGGAGAGTGTTTTCTTTAAATATATCACTGAGTGATAACTGGATTGTGTGGCTATTGGAGGGGCTGTATTACATTCTATTGGGGCTGTGCTGTATTACATTCTATGGGGCTGTGCTGCATTACATTCTATGGGGGCTTTATTACACTTTATGGGGGCTGGCTGCATTACATTCTATGGGGGCTGTGCTGCATTACATTCTATGGGGGCTGGCTACATTACATTCTATGGGAGCTGGCTACATTACATTCTATGGGGGCTGTGCTGTATTACATTCTGTGGGGGCTGTGCTGTATTACATTCTGTGGGGGCTGTGCTGTATTACATTCTATGGGGGCTGTGCTGTATTACATAGTATGGGGGCTGGCTGCATTACATTCTATGGGGGCTGGCTGCATTACATTCTATGGGGGCTGGCTGCATTACATTCTATGGGAGCTGGCTGCATTACATTCTATGGGGGGCTGTATTACATTCTATGCGGGAGGGCTGTATTACATTCTTTGGGGGGCTGTATTACATTCTATGGGGTGCTGTATTATATTCTATGGGGGGCTGCATTATGATCTATGAGGGGGCTGCATTATATTCTCTGGGGGTTACATTGTACTCAGGGGGCTACAATATATTCTGTGGGGTGGCTACATTATACTCTGGGGTGGCATCATTATACTATATGTGGGCTGCGTTATACTGTATCGAGGACTATGGGGAATACATCATACTATATGAAGAACTATGGGGTGCATTATACTATGGGAAGTGAATTGTACTACATGGATGACAATGGCGGGGCACTATACTATATGGAGCACTATGAGGAATGTGTTATACTATTTGGAGGACTGAGGAGTGTATTATACTATATGGAGGACTGTGGCAGTACATTATGCTATATGGAGGACTGAGGAGTGTATTATACTATATGGAGGACTATGGGGTGTATTATACTAAACAAGCAAAATGCTGCCTATTCATCGAGTGATTGGTTTGTTTATGTGGGAACAGAAATCCTTGTTCTCAACAGCACATCGCCGGTGTAAACTGTAGATGTGCTGCTGATAACATGATACTGTATGGGGTCAGATTGATCTAATTGTGATTGTTCTGTTCCCTTCATTCTTTCTCAGTTTGTGTAAAGAGGCCGGGAAACAAGCGTCGAACGACTTCAGTATTGTCGATCACACTCATTTTGCGGCCTGAGATCAGCGCATGTAAATACAGCAGAAATGCTTCTCAGGGAGACCAGGCAAGGATAATGACAGTTGTAGTTAGTACCCGGCGCCTGGGAATAGCGCTAACTATACTGCCTTTCCCAGCTACCAGAGCATTTAATTCTGGTATGTGTAATGATTTTTAGGGTTGATGTCAGCTGCGTAATGCCAGCTGCCATCAATCCCTGGTGTAAGTAATGGAGAGGTGTCTATCAGACACCCCTAAAACTAGTATAAATCATAACCCTACCCTATAAAAAACAATTTTTATTATTCATTAATAAAACCAAAAGATAGGTTACTAAAAACCCCAAAACACCGTGAAATGACAAACAATCCCAACACCTGGGATATTAAGGGAATCCCTAGCACTGTACCTATGCTGTTACCTTCCTACCAGCGGGGGTTGGCACGCTATGGGAAACGTATTGGCGCCCCCGCTCAACGATGGCTACCCCTAGTGGCCCTAAAGATACCATGAGCCGCAACCCTCCCCAGATAGGGAATAAGGGGCACCTCTAGGTCTATACAGTGACCCTAATTCCCCAATATATGTGCAAACTAAAACCAAATGATGAACACAATTGACGTATGGTGGTAATATTATGCTTATAAATCTCTCTTATTGATCCCAAAAGGGTAACCATAGAGAAGCATCAATGATACATATGGTTAACCCTTTAGACAAAAAAGTACCATATAGGCATGTCTAATCCTAATGACAAAGGTTTGCTGCAGTCCAAACCATGCCTTGGTGGCCCTTTAAAAACATGAGCACAAATTCCGACATGACATGAAAAATGTATTGGTACTCATCCAAGCATATCCACCCGCCACTTCCGCCTCAACGCGTTTCGCCCCTCTGGCTCATCAGGAGGCCCGCTGTAGAGAAAGTGTTCCGATTTTGATATGATGCTTACCGATAGATAGAGCCCCTCCATTTAAATAGTCCCGCTCTTCTCTCTCTCCGCTTGCACTTCCGTCACATCAGACCGGAAGTGCCGTGGCCCCGCCGTATTGTGGGAAACATCCCACTGCTCATGCCCCAGCTGGTACGCATAAGATTTAACTGCGCACGCTCAATGTGGAACGCGGCCAGTAGAATACAGAAGGGCTGCGCTATAACAATATCATCAGGCTTTTCAATGGATAGGCGATAGCGCATGCGCCCTACGTAGTAAACGATCCTAACTCCATGCTGTCAGATGGCTGCCGCTGAATTATTAACCCTCTATTATACAGACAGGTAAAAGCCAAACAACCGCTGCATAGATAGAACAGAGGGGCGACACTTATAGTGAGTCACGTCCTCGGGTTGGCCCATAGTTATAATTAGACAGCCACGGGGGAGGCAAATTACGGGCAATATCATGGATTAAAAGCACAGTTTTCCCTCTCCTCTAGGACTCATATATAAAGAAAACCCCTAAATGTATTCACATGAATACATTGTTATTATAATTATGCAGCAAAGTGCAAATATTTTTCTCGACAGTTTGATAAAATTTTAAATGAAATATAATCCACCCTGTAATAACTATTATGGCTAAAGAGGAGGGGGGAGAGAAAACAGAAACGGAACCCCTGGAGGATTTTTATTAAAGATCGGTTTACAACCATATGTATGACCCCAACACAGGGGGGGGATTTTTGAGTTCAGAACTTCCCTATTAGCTTTTCTATGCTTCTATACTCACAGTCCAAATGGGAGAATTAACCCATTATGTTGAAGCCACATCCCAGGCCTACAGAAAACATGCAAACGACATTTGTTCATTTAGACCTTTGGGCACCAGTGAGTCCAATCTAAATGTCCACTCACATTCTCTTCTAAGAATGGACTTATCCCAGTTTCCACCTCTGCAATTGTGTATTACAACTTCAATGATCATAAAATAAATATTGTCTGGTTGGTCTCCATGAACTGATCTCATATGTTTAGCCAGGGGGGTGTCCCTACTACTCCTAATGTCCCCCAGGTGTTCCCCCACTGCCAACTGCCAAATGTGTAAGTGGATGAAGCCAAATAAATCTTTTGAGAGCTCATCCACGGGTAAAAAATTCTACCAAAGAGACTTCTCCAACTGTAAAACGACTGGTGTTGTCTATAAGGCCACTTGCCCCTGTCCAAGGGACTACGTAGGTAAGACGAAACGTGAGTTACGGAGAAGAGTGGGGGAACACCTAGGGGACATTAGGAACTTCCTAACGGAAGTGCAAGCGGAGAGAGAGAAGAGCGGGACTATTTAAATGGAGGGGCTCTATCTATCGGTAAGCATCATATCAAAATCGGAACACTTTCTCTACAGCGGGCCTCCTGATGAGCCAGAGGGGCGAAACGCGTTGAGGCGGAAGTGGCGGGTGGATATGCTTGGATGAGTACCAATACATTTTTCATGTCATGTCGGAATTTGTGCTCATGTTTTTAAAGGGCCACCAAGGCATGGTTTGGACTGCAGCAAACCTTTGTCATTAGGATTAGACATGCCTATATGGTACTTTTTTGTCTAAAGGGTTAGCCATATGTATCATTGATGCTTCTCTATGGTTACCCTTTTGGGATCAATAAGAGAGATTTATATGCATAATATTACCACCATACGCCAATTGTGTTCATCATTTGGTTTTAGTTTGCACATATATTGGGGAATTAGGGTTACCCTTCGTTGTGTAGGAGTGATCACTGTATAGACCTAGAGGTGCCCCTTATTCCCTATCTGGGGAGGGTTGCGGCTCATGGTATCTTTAGGGCCACTAGGGCCATCGTTAAGCGGGGGCGCCAATACGTTTCCCATAGGGTGCCAACCCCCGCTGGTAGGAAGGTGACAGCATAGGTACAGTGCTAGGGATTCCCTTAATATCCCAGGTGTTGGGATTGTTTGTCATTTCACGGTGTTTTTTGGTTTTTAGTAACCTATCTTTTGGTTTTATTAATGAATAATAAAAATTGGTTTTTATAGGGTAGGTTTATGATTTATATTAGGTGATTTATGCCCTTAAGATATCTGTCCTTGGTATTTACCCCTACTACTAGCCCAGACCTGGCGAGACCCAGCGACTCTGAAGAGCAGTGACGGTAGTAACAATACCGCTCTTCAGTCGCCGAGCTCAGCGCAAGACCCGGAATGTCTGAAGAGCGGTGACGTTACTGATGTCACCGCTCTTCAGAGTCACCGGGTCTCGTCATGCAGCGGAACCAAAAGTGGCTGTAGGCGACTATTATGGAGCATCAGAATGAGGTTCCATGGCCTTTGGTCATCTCAATCCCTTTATTATCTATGAGATCTAGTTATGTAGGTAAAGTAGCGACTTTTCTTGGTACTGCAACTAAAAGCAATAAATAGGACTGAGCTGTAATGCTGGATACAGCTGTGATTATATGGTATATAGTCGTGTTACACTCCCCTCACTTCTTGTAACCTACAAGTGTACAAAGATATTATACAGTCACCATGTGACAAGTGGGTCTGTGTGACTTCAAATGCCAGGGCTGAATATTAGTCCCAGTCCGGCGCTGCATACACATATATGTAAAATTAGCACATACATTATACTCTGCTTACCTTCCATGGCACAAGCTCATCCGGCACTGGCTGTCGGACTACTTTATAGTCTGGATATTGCAATATCCTAGAGTTCACGTGATACAGACACTTCTTGTCTCCTGTGGTATCTGAGGTTAATACAGCATCAGAATCTGAGGAGGCACTGTGAACTATGGAGAAGACACAAGATCACACTGAGGGGAGGACACAAGAACGCCCTGAGGAGAGGACAAAGGAGAGCACTGAGGAGAGGACACAAGAGAGCACTGAGGAGAGGACACATGAGAGCACCGAGGAGAGGACACAAGAACGCCCTGAGGAGAGAACACAGGAGCACAGTGAGGAGAGGACACAAGAGAGCACTGAGGAAAGGACACAAGAGAGCACTGAGGACAGGACAAAGGAGAGCACTGAGGAGAGGACACAAGAGAGCACTGAGGAGAGGACACAGGAGAGCACCGAGGAGAGGACACAAGAACGCCCTGAGGAGAGAACACAGGAGCACACTGAGGAGAGGACACGGGAGAGCACTGAGGAGAGGACACAAGAGAGCACTGAGGAGAGGACACAAGAGAGCACTGAGGAGAGAACACGGGAGAGCACTGAGGAGAGGACACAAGAGAGCACTGAGGAGAGAACACGGGAGAGCACTGAGGAGAGGACACAAGAGAGCACTGAGGAAAGGACACAAGAGAGCACTGAGGAGAGGACACAAGAGAGCACTGAGGAGAGGACACAGGAGCACACTGAGGAAAGGACACAGGAGAGCACCGAGGAGAGGACACAGGAGCGCACCAAGGAGAGGACACAAGAGAGCACTGAGGAGAGGACACAAGAGAGCACTGAGGAGAGGACACAAGAGAGCACTGAGGAGAGGACACAAGAGAGCACTGAGGAGAGGACACAAGAGAGCACTGAGGAGAGAACACGGGAGAGCACTGAGGAGAGGACACAAGAGAGCACTGAGGAGAGAACACGGGAGAGCACGGAGGAGAGGACACAAGAGAGCACTGAGGAGAGGACACAGGAGCACACTGAGGAAAGGACACAGGAGAGCACCGAGGAGAGGACACAGGAGCGCACCAAGGAGAGGACACAAGAGAGCACTGAGGAGAGGACACAAGAGAGCACTGAGGAGAGGACACAGGAGAGCACTGAGGAGAGGACACAAGAACGCCCTGAGGAGAGAACACAGGAGCACACTGAGGAGAGAACACAGGAGAGCACTGAGGAGAGGACACAAGAGAGCACACGGGAGAGCACTGAGGAGAGGACACAAGAGAGCACTGAGGAGAGAACACGGGAGAGCACTGAGGAGAGGACACAAGAGAGCACTGAGGAGAGGACACAAGAACGCCCTGAGGAGAGAACACAGGAGCACACTGAGGAGAGAACACGGGAGAGCACTGAGGAGAGGACACAAGAGAGCACACGGGAGAGCACTGAGGAGAGGACACAAGAGAGCACTGAGGAGAGGACACAGGAGCACACTGAGGAAAGGACACAGGAGAGCACCGAGGAGAGGACACAGGAGCGCACCAAGGAGAGGACACAAGAGAGCACTGAGGAGAGGACACAAGAGAGCACTGAGGAGAGGACACAAGAGTGCACTGAGGAGAGGACACAAGAGAGCACTGAGGAAAGGACACAGGAGCACACTGAGGAGAGGACAGGGGAGAGCACCAAGGAGAGGACACAAGAACGCCCTGAGGAGAGGACACAGGAGCACACTGAGGAAAGGACACATGAGCGCACTGAGGAGAGGACACAAGAGAGCACTGAGGAGAGGACACAAGAGCGCACTGAGGAGAGGACACAAGAGAGCACTGAGGAAAGGACACAGGAGGGCACTGAGGAAAGGACACAAGAGCGCACCGAGGAGAGGACACAAGAGCGCACTGAGGAGAGGACACAAGAGCGCACTGAGGAGAGGACACAAGAGAGCACTGAGGAGAGGACACAAGAGAGCACTGAGGAGAGGACACAAGAGAGCACTGAGGAGAGGACACAGGAGCACACTGAGGAGAGGACACAAGAGAGCACTGAGGAAAGGACACAGGAGGGCACTGAGGAGAGGACACAAGAGCGCACCGAGGAGAGGACAGGGGAGAGCACTGAGGAGAGGACACAGGAACGCACTGAGGAGAGAACACGGGAGAGCACGGAGGAGAGGACACAGGAGAGCACTGAGGAGAGGACACAGGAGCACACTGAGGAAAGGACACAGGAGAGCACCGAGGAGAGGACACAAGAGCGCACTGAGGAAAGGACACAAGAGCGCACTGAGGAGAGGACACGGGAGAGCACTGAGGAGAGGACACAAGAGCGCACTGAGGAGAGGACACAAGAGCGCACCGAGGAGAGGACACGGGAGAGCACTGAGGAGAGGACACAAGAGCGCACCGAGGAGAGGACACGGGAGAGCACTGAGGAAAGGACACAAGAGCGCACTGAGGAGAGGACACAAGAGCGCACTGAGGAGAGGACACGGGAGAGCACTGAGGAAAGGACACAAGAGCGCACTGAGGAGAGGACACAAGAGAGCACTGAGGAGAGAACACGGGAGAGCACTGAGGAAAGGACACAAGAGCGCACTGAGGAGAGGACACGGGAGAGCACTGAGGAGAGGACACGGGAGAGCACTGAGGAGAGAACACGGGAGAGCACCGAGGAGAGGACACAAGAGAGCACTGAGGAGAGGACACGGGAGAGCACTGAGGAGAGGACACGGGAGAGCACTGAGGAGAGGACACAAGAGAGCACTGAGGAGAGGACACAAGAGCGCACCGAGGAGAGGACACAAGAGCGCACTGAGGAGAGGACACAAGAGAGCACTGAGGAGAGGACACAAGAGAGCACCGAGGAGAGGACACAAGAATGCCCTGAGGAGAGAACACAGGAGCACACTGAGGAGAGAACACGGGAGAGCACTGAGGAGAGGACACAAGAGAGCACTGAGGAGAGGACACAAGAGAGCACTGAGGAGAGGACACAAGAGCGCACTGAGGAGAGGACACAAGAGAGCACTGAGGAAAGGACACAGGAGCACGCTGAGGAGAGGACAGGGGAGAGCACCAAGGAGAGGACACAAGAACGCCCTGAGGAGAGAACACAGGAGCACACTGAGGAGAGGACAGGGGAGAGCACCAAGGAGAGGACACAAGAACGCCCTGAGGAGAGAACACGGGAGAGCACTGAGGAGAGGACACAAGAGAGCACTGAGGAGAGGACACAAGAGAGCACTGAGGAGAGGACACAAGAGAGCACTGAGGAGAGGACACAAGAGAGCACTGAGGAGAGGACACAAGAGAGCACTGAGGAGAGGACACAAGAGAGCACCGAGGAAAGGACACAGGAGGGCACTGAGGAGAGGACACAAGAGCGCACCGAGGAGAGGACAGGGGAGAGCACTGAGGAGAGGACACAGGAACGCACTGAGGAGAGGACACAGGAGAGCACTGAGGAGAGGACACAGGAGCACACTGAGGAAAGGACACAGGAGAGCACCGAGGAGAGGACACAAGAGCGCACTGAGGAAAGGACACAAGAGCGCACTGAGGAGAGGACACGGGAGAGCACTGAGGAGAGGACACAAGAGCGCACTGAGGAGAGGACACAGGAGAGCACCGAGGAGAGGACACAAGAGAGCACCGAGGAGAGGACTGTAGAATGCCCCAGAGAGAGGAGGTGTGAATGCAATGAGCAGAGGAAAATACACACAGCTGACCCAATTGATCCAAGAGGAAAAGTCACAGTGTAATGCTGGTGGGTGTGGACCCATTGCGCATCGGGCGCCACTCCTGGGCAGTCCCCGACTCTGCAGCAGCTGACCAGAGAGTCAGATGCATATTTTTAAGGTACAGAGGGGTGAAGCATCATCATAGTCAAACGGTCTGACGTTGGGGCATGCAGTACAGTATCAGTAAACGTAGCTGAGGTCAGAGCAGAGGTGTCAGACAGAACTGGTAAACAGCCAGGTTAGTAACGGTAAGTGGAATAAGAAGGAACACATGAATGCTAACAGCATAGGATGGTTGCCTAATAAAGGCTCTGTTAGCACGGGAAAGGCCAGGGAACCTAATCTTTGCAGAACCTTGCATGGTTAATTCCTGCATAAACCGGGCATGCCACCTTAATTCTACATAAATGTCACAAGCAGATAGAGCAGTGCAACATGAGGTAGACTAGCGGAACAGCCTGATGTGGGGACAAACTGCACAGTGAGTAGAGGGGCGCTGAGGAGGCATATGAGTTACCACTGTGAAAATACCCCCCTTATATACCCTCCTTTATTGGCCAGTACATTGGAGGAACCTCTCAAGGATGACAGGGGTGTGGATGTTCAAATCATGCTCCAAAGACATTTCTTTGGGACCAAACCCCTTCAGACAACCAAATAGTCTTTTCGCCGACCTTCTTAAAGCCCAAAATATCCTTTACCTTTAACACATCCAAAGAGCCTTCAGCAATGGATGTAGGGGCAGGAGAACGAACCTTGGAGAATCGATTCACGACTATTGGCTTCAAGCGATTTATCTGGAAGGCATTCTGGATCCTTAGACTTTGTGGCAGCTGACATTTATAGAGTACCGGTATGACCTGTCTGAGAATTCTGAAAGGACTAAGGTACCGAGGAGCAAACATATATGAAGACACCTTCAGACGAATGTTCTGAGAAGTTGCCGTAAACGGCAGCAGCTGCAGGAACCCCAAAGTAGTAGACATAGGAGAGGGTTCTTGTACTTGTACCCATTTATCCTGAAGGGCAGAGATGAAGTGATGAAGATAGCTCTCAAGGATCTGGTTTACCCGTTCCACTTGCCCATTGATGTGCGGATGGTATGCGGAGGAGAAGTCCAGGTGGACATTAAAAAGTTTGCACAGGGCTCTCCAAAACTTAGAAGTTAACTGGACTCCATGACCAGAGACTATGTGGAGTTCCTGCAGACGAAGTACATGCTGGAAAACTTGCATGATGAGCTGAGGAGTGGAAGGGAAGCTGGCCAAAGGTACGAAATAATCTATCCTAGCTAACCAGGCAACCACAACCCAGATGGTGTTGCAACTCACATAAAAAGGGGCAGATCCATAATGAAATCCATAGTGATATGTTGCCAGGAAGCAGAAGGAACCAGCAGAGGGTAGAGGAAGCCAAGAGACTTGTTTCTAACACATTGTGAACAAGTGTTTATGAAGTCCTGGACATACTGGAGCATCAAGAGTCACCAGACGAGGTGAGTAATCAGCTCAGTGGACTTATGTATGCCCATATGAATGGCAAACTTGGACTCATGTCTCCAGGACAGAATTTTCTTTCTGCTTAACAGAGAGGACAAAGGTCTTGACCATAGGAATGTACTTTAAAAGGTCAGGGGCTGCCTCAATAATCCAGATCTGGATGATGATGTGATGAGAGTTTCAACTGCTGGGTTGACTGCAAGGTGGTCAGATTGTTACGATCCATGTAAATCATTGGGGAGCTGACACCCTCCTGTAGATGTTTCCACTCCTCAAGAACCGTCCCGATAGCCAGAAGTTGACAATCTCCAATAGCATAATTTAGCTCAGCCAGTGAAAACAGTTTGGAGTAAAAACTGCAAGAGAGATTTCGCCGGCAACGGCACTTACCTCCAAAAGAAACTGCTTCTCGGGTGATGCAGCACTGAAGGACTCCAGCCTTTGTGTAGGGAGCTGAAGTCAATGGAAGAGATATAGATGAATGAAGTCATCACGGAGCCGGAATTCAAATGAGCAGAGATTGAGAGGGACCTCTCCTGTCAATTCAAGATAACTTCAGACATTAGTCTTGAAGAGCAATTACTCTCACCTAGGGTCGTCTTTCGGGCCAACCCTAGATGCCGACGTTTCCCTGTCTCACTTGGCATTGTTTCTGTCAAACGAAAATTCCCGTGCCGCTACAATACATACAAATGTTCTCTGCACCTCTGCTGTTATTCCTGTATAGAAAATGTAGTGCGTTGAACCTGTATTAGTTGGGAAGCTAGTGGTGTCACTTGCAAAAGCAAAGAAGCCTTTTAGAGCCAGCCTGGGAGATCTTCTGGCACAAGGAGACACTGAAGCTTGTTCCAGAGCTTGCTCATGGAAGTTGAGATCAATCCTGATTTCCAGTTGTATAATGGCATCTAGTAAAGAGGTTAAGTCTCTGGCATAAAGCTCACCCTTAATTCAACCAGGAAGCCACCAGAGCTTCTTCGTTCCATGCCAACTGAGCCACCAAGGTACGGAAGCGCAAGGCATACTAGGCGATGGAATCCGTGCTCTACCTTAGGCTCAACAAAGACGAGGCATCAGAAGAAGTATGACCTGGAACCTCAAATAAACATGGAACATTTCGAGGATCCTCTCAACATCGCGGGTCTCAAGACTACTATGCTCCCAAATAAGGTTTGCCCAGGCCAGGGCTTGTCCAGACAGCAAAGACACCACGAATGCTGTCTTAGTGTTATCTAACGAAAAGAGGGGAGTGTGGATCTTGCACTGGTTAATCAAACAACGGCTTTCATTAGGGTCTCCATCAAAGCAGGATAGAAGTGGAAGCTGGAGCTTAGCAATTCCACCAGAAACTTGACCATAGGGCAGAACCCTCGTAGTGCTTGACTGTCCAGAAGGGGGCTGGCTGAACATGGTACATGTGGACTTAGCGGTGAACAGGCCCTGCAGCTGGGTTGCCACCATATTGTTGGCCTGCATCAACTGGTCCTGACATTCACAGCGAGAGCAGACCTCCTTTTGCAACACTTTTACAGTCGTCTGGAGATTCCGGAGTCCATGGCACAAATGTAATGTAACCCTGGTTGGTATGGACACACTGCGCCATGGGGGGGCTTACCTAGGAGGGGCTTAATTAAGTGACTA
This sequence comes from Ranitomeya imitator, assembly GCF_032444005.1. NCBI lineage: Eukaryota > Metazoa > Chordata > Amphibia > Anura > Dendrobatidae > Ranitomeya > Ranitomeya imitator. The sequence continues at coordinate 845,309,079 of NC_091284.1, read as the reverse complement.
CTAGGTATTCGCTAGAGCATCTGATGGTGAGGCTAGGCTTTGCTGCCAGAAGCCACCTCACCTGGGCAGTCCCCAGACCTTCAGCAGCTGACCGGAAGGTAAGAGGCATGGTTTCAAGATTCAGAAGGGTAAGGCAGAGACGCAGTCAAACAGACTGAAGTTGGGGCAGGCAGCACAGGATCAGTAAACATAGCTGAGGTCAGGAGAGGAGATGTCAGACAGGACGGGTAAACAATCTGGGTCAGTGACGGTAAGTGGAATAACAAGGAACGCATGAATGGGTGCTAAAAGTATAGGAAACCAATGTTCGGGCAGGGAGGGGTAGACAGAGCTGCCTAATAAAGGCCCTTCTAGGACAGGATAGGCCAGGGAACTTAATTTCTGCAGGATCTGGCAGGGTTAATTCCTGCAGAGACCGGCTATGGCTATGCTCACATGCAGGGGTAGACTAACGCAATGGCCTGATGCAAGGAGAAACCGCACAGTGAATAGAGGGGTGCTGAAGAGTTATCGCTGTGACTCAGAATGTCGATAATGGGAAGTTTTGATAAACTTCACGCATTTTGTTGAAAAGTAATTAAAATAAAAAAAAGTTGATGTACATGAATGATTACAAAATTATGAGTAGTCAGTATTCTTTGTGTTGAAACACTCTCAAGTGGACAGCAGTGAGATATTAGATGGACAGAAGTAAGGTGTTAAGCAACCAATAGTGAGGTGTCAGGTGGCTGGCAGTCTGAGGTGTCAGGTGGCTGGCAGTCTGAGATGTCAAGTGGCTGGCAGTCTGAGGTGTCAGGTGGCTGGCAGTCTGAGGTGTCAGGTGGCTGGCAGTCTGAGGTGTCAGGTGGCTGGCAGTCTGAGGTGTCAGGTGGCGGGCAGTCTGAGGTGTCAGGTGGCTGGCAGTCTGAGATGTCAAGTGGCTGGCAGTCTGAGGTGTCAGGTGGCTGGCAGTCTGAGGTGTCAGGTGGCTGGCAGTCTGAGGTGTCAGGTGGCTGGCAGTCTGAGGTGTCAGGTGGCTGGCAGTCTGAGGTGTCAGGTGGCTGGCAGTCTGAGATGTCAAGTGGCTGGCAGTCTGAGATGTTAGGTTGCGGGCAGTCTGAGGTGTCAGGTGGCTGGCAGTCTGAGGTGTCAGGTGGCGGGCAGTCTGAGGTGTCAGGTGGCTGGCAGTCTGAGGTGTCAGGTGGCTGGCAGTCTGAGGTGTCAGGTGGCTGGCAGTCTGAGGTGTCAGGTGGCTGGCAGTCAGATGTTAGGTGGCTAGCAGTCTGAGGTGTCAAGTGGCCGACAGTGGGAGGTGTCAGGAGACCACATAGTACATGATAATTTACCTAATATTCGAGTTTTGCTGCTGAATCCTTTCTCTGTCATGGCAGAGATGATCCAGTTCATGTATCGTGAGGACTGCACCATCTGTCAGGAGAGAATAGAGGGCATTAGCTGTACATCGGACACACTGTGGGCACACCCCATCTTCGAGGCCGCCTGGTGCATTGGAAACATAAAGGAGGAATGTAGTAATAATTGTGTGCATTTAATAATTCATTGCACAAATTATTGTATACACTAAAACTGAAATAAAACCTGTGCTCAGCAGGTGCAGGGTTATTTCAGAGGGTTGTGGTCTTCATGATATGGTGAAATGGGTAAAAGACAGAAAATGGCAAAAGTAATGGTGTGAATCTGCTTCCTCTACCGCCAGATGCAGATCTTACTTTCTTCATTTTCGGAGGCCCATTGGGATGAATTTTAGAAAAAAATGTAACTAAAGTGGTGAATTCACCTGCTCCTCCAGCGCGGACAGCCTGGACTCCAGCTGATGGCCGACACTGCCCTTCTCCACTTTAAATAGCCGCATCATGGTGGAGACGCTGCACAGTGGACACAAGATGAAGACATTACGTGAGACAGAGACCGAAGCAAGCAGCACCGGATACCTGACCAAACCGAACACTGGATAATCTTCACCAACTGCATACAATGTGCATAAAGCTGCAGAAAAAAATGTCATAAAATAGAAAGACTGAACGCACCTGCCCAAAACCCAGGAAAAGTCTGTGTCATAAAACACAAAGACTGGGCGCACCTGCCCAAAGCCCGGAAAAAGTCTGTGTCATAAAATAGAAAGACTGGGCACACCTGCCCAAAACCCGGGAAAAGTCTGTGTCATAAAATACAAAGACTGAACGCACCTGCCCAAAACACAGGAAAAGTCTGTGTCATAAAATACAAAGACTGAACGCACCTGCCCAAAACACAGGAAAAGTCTGTGTCATAAAATAGAAAGACTGGGCGCACCTGCCCAAAACCAAGGAAAAGTCTGTGTCATAAAACAGAAAGACTGGGCACACCTGCCCAGAACACACAAAAAGTCTGTGGCATAAAATAGAAAGACTGAACGCACCTGCCCAATACCCAGGAAAAGTCTGTGTCATAAAATAGAAAGACTGGGCGCACCTGCCCAAAACCCGGGAAAAGTCTGTGTCATAAAACACAAAGACTGGGCGCACCTGCCCAAAGCCCGGAAAAAGTCTGTGTCATAAAATAGAAAGACTGGGCACACCTGCCCAGAACACACAAAAAGTCTGTGGCATAAAATAGAAAGACTGAACGCACCTGCCCAAAACCCAGGAAAAGTCTGTGTCATAAAATACAAAGACTGAACGCACCTGCCCAAAACACAGGAAAGGTCTGTGGCATAAAATACAAAGACTGGGCACACCTGCCCAAAACACAGGAAAAGTCTGTCATAAAATACAAAGACTGCGCACACCTGCCCAAAACCCGGGAAAAGTCTGTGTCATAAAATACAAAGACTGAACGCACCTGCCCAAAACACAGGAAAAGTCTGTGTCATAAAATACAAAGACTGAACGCACCTGCCCAAAACACAGGAAAAGTCTGTGTCATAAAATAGAAAGACTGGGCGCACCTGCCCAAAACCAAGGAAAAGTCTGTGTCATAAAACAGAAAGACTGGGCACACCTGCCCAGAACACACAAAAAGTCTGTGGCATAAAATAGAAAGACTGAACGCACCTGCCCAATACCCAGGAAAAGTCTGTGTCATAAAATAGAAAGACTGGGCGCACCTGCCCAAAACCCGGGAAAAGTCTGTGTCATAAAATAGAAAGACTGGGCGCACCTGCCCAAAACACAGGAAAAGTCTGTGTCATAAAATAGAAAGACTGGGCGCACCTGCCCAAAACCCGGGAAAAGTCTGTGTCATAAAATACAAAGACTGGGCGCACCTGCCCAAAACACGGGAAAAGTCTGTGTCATAAAATAGAAAGACTGGGCGCACCTGCCCAAAACCCAGGAAAAGTCTGTGTCATAAAATACAAAGACTGGGCGCACCTGCCCAAAACACAGGAAAAGTCTGTGTCATAAAATAGAAAGACTGAACGCACCTGCCCAAAACCCGGGAAAAGTCTGTGTCATAAAATAGAAAGACTGGGCGCACCTGCCCAAAACCCAGGAAAAGTCTGTGTCATAAAATACAAAGACTGCGCGCACCTGCCCAAAACCCAGGAAAAGTCTGTGTCATAAAATAGAAAGACTGGGCGCACCTGCCCAAAACCCGGGAAAAGTCTGTGTCATAAAATAGAAAGACTGGGCGCACCTGCCCAAAACACAGGAAAAGTCTGTGTCATAAAATAGAAAGACTGGGCGCACCTGCCCAAAACCCGGGAAAAGTCTGTGTCATAAAATACAAAGACTGGGCGCACCTGCCCAAAACCCAGGAAAAGTCTGTGTCATAAAATACAAAGACTGGGCGCACCTGCCCAAAACACAGGAAAAGTCTGTGTCATAAAATAGAAAGACTGGGCACACCTGCCCAAAACACAGGAAAAGTCTGTGTCATAAAATACAAAGACTGGGCGCACCTGCCCAAAACACGGGAAAAGTCTGTGTCATAAAATAGAAAGACTGGGCGCACCTGCCCAAAACCCAGGAAAAGTCTGTGTCATAAAATACAAAGACTGGGCGCACCTGCCCAAAACACAGGAAAAGTCTGTGTCATAAAATAGAAAGACTGAACGCACCTGCCCAAAACCCGGGAAAAGTCTGTGTCATAAAATAGAAAGACTGGGCGCACCTGCCCAAAACCCAGGAAAAGTCTGTGTCATAAAATACAAAGACTGCGCGCACCTGCCCAAAACCCAGGAAAAGTCTGTGTCATAAAATACAAAGACTGGGCGCACCTGCCCAAAACACAGGAAAAGTCTGTGTCATAAAATACAAAGACTGGGCGCACCTGCCCAAAACCTAGGAAAAGTCTGTCATAAAATAGAAAGACTGGGCGCACCTGCCCAAAACCCAGGAAAAGTCTGTGGCATAAAATAGAAAGACTGGGCACACCTGCCCAAAACACAGGAAAAGTCTGTGTCATAAAATAGAAAGACTGTGCGCACCTGCCCAAAACACAGGAAAAGTCTGTGTCATAAAATAGAAAGACTGGGCGCACCTGCCCAAAACACAGGAAAAGTCTGTGTCATAAAATAGAAAGACTGGGCACACCTGCCCAAAACCCGGGAAAAGTCTGTGGCATAAAATAGAAAGACTGGGCACACCTGCCCAAAACACAGGAAAAGTCTGTGTCATAAAATAGAAAGACTGTGCGCACCTGCCCAAAACACAGGAAAAGTCTGTGTCATAAAATAGAAAGACTGGGCGCACCTGCCCAAAACACAGGAAAAGTCTGTGTCATAAAATAGAAAGACTGGGCACACCTGCCCAAAACCCAGGAAAAGTCTGTGTCATAAAATAGAAAGACTGGGCACACCTGCCCAAAACACAGGAAAAGTATGTGGCATAAAATAGAAAGACTGGGCACACCTGCCCAAAACCCGGGAAAAGTCTGTGGCATAAAATAGAAAGACTGTGCGCACCTGCCCAAAACCCAGGAAAAGTCTGTGTCATAAAATACAAAGACTGGGCGCACCTGCCCAAAACACAGGAAAAGTCTGTGTCATAAAATACAAAGACTGGGCGCACCTGCCCAAAACCCAGGAAAAGTCTGTGTCATAAAATACAAAGACTGGGCGCACCTGCCCAAAACACAGGAAAAGTCTGTGTCATAAAATAGAAAGACTGGGCACACCTGCCCAAAACCCAGGAAAAGTCTGTGTCATAAAATAGAAAGACTGGGCACACCTGCCCAAAACACAGGAAAAGTATGTGGCATAAAATAGAAAGACTGGGCGCACCTGCCCAAAACCCAGGAAAAGTCTGTGTCATAAAATACAAAGACTGGGCGCACCTGCCCAAAACACAGGAAAAGTATGTGGCATAAAATAGAAAGACTGGGCACACCTGCCCAAAACCCAGGAAAAGTCTGTGTCATAAAATACAAAGACTGGGCGCACCTGCCCAAAACACAGGAAAAGTATGTGGCATAAAATAGAAAGACTGGGCGCACCTGCCCAAAACACAGGAAAAGTCTGTGGCATAAAATACAAAGACTGGGCGCACCTGCCCAAAACCCAGGAAAAGTCTGTGTTATAAAATATAAAGACTGGGCGCACCTGCCCAAAACCCGGGAAAAGTCTGTGGCATAAAATAGAAAGACTGAACGCACCTGCCCAAAACCCAGGAAAAGTCTGTGTCATAAAATACAAAGACTGGGCGCACCTGCCCAAAACCCAGGAAAAGTCTGTGTCATAAAATACAAAGACTGCGCACACCTGCCCAAAACACAGGAAAAGTCTGTGTTATAAAATATAAAGACTGGGCGCACCTGCCCAAAACCCGGGAAAAGTCTGTGTCATAAAATACAAAGACTGCGCACACCTGGGTGAAATGCCAAATCTGGCACTTAGCCTCGTTCTTCTCTGTTGATCATGTGTAGTGCAGCGGTGTCCACACTGTGCAGAGATGAGGCAGTGACCAAGGAAAAGTTTAAAGTGAAGTCTCTTTTAATGAACAGCGTATTCACAAACAGAAAGTAAATCGGATCCTCTGGATCGCAGCCGGGAAAACAAAGACAGTCCGTGACCAGTTGCCGTGGGCTACTGCACTGCTGTGTACACTTAGGGTGCCAGGCCTTTTGGCTCCTCTTGGCCCTGTGTTGCCTCATACAGGATGAGCTCTGCAGAGCCTTCTCTTCCTGCAAGACCAAAACTGACACACCAAACCTTCTGCTGCTGTGGTTTTTTTCTAGTGATGAGCATGCTCGGGTGTCCTCCGAGTATTTTGACGTGCTCAGAGATTTAGTTTTGTCACCGCAGCTGCACGATTTGCGACTGCTAGACAGCCTGAATACATGTGGGGGTTGCCTGTTTGTTAGGGAATTATCACATGTATTCCGGCTGTCTAGCAGTCGCAAATCATGCAGCTGAGGTGACGAAAACTAAATCTTCGAGCACGCCAAAATACTGGAGACCATTGCTTGGGAAATCCGAGCAACAAGTATACTCGCTCATCACTAGTTTTTACAGATCATAGGAGTTCACGGTAAGACACTGAGCAGCGATAGCACACAATGCTCAGTGTCTCTGTTGGATGGCAGGCTGTATAGTCACATCATGCAACAATGCAGCCTGCCATCTAGACATAGCAGAGCTAGACCCATTGCAGGAAAAAACTATTATTATCTTCTAAACAAACTAGTGTTAAAATAGAATTAGACTTACCGGTAATTCGGTTTCTAATAACCTAGCACAACAGCACACAGGAAGATGTCATCTCATCCTAATAATAGGGACAGGAAACATGAAAGAGGTCAAATAACCACTCCCACCTCCATTCCCCAATGTTGTTATAAAGGACCAGAATAGTATGAATGCTTAACCATATTATTTATTACTACTAGATCCAATAATTGAGTAGAGGGGTGGGAATTACCCATGCTGTAATGGTAGGTTATTATAAACCAAATTACTGGTAAGTCTAATTCTATTTTCTCTAAAAAAACTCCCATGACAGCACACAGGAGGAATTCTCACAAGACTAATGCTTAGGGAGGGACAACCGCTTGGAGAATCTTTTTCCCAAAATAATTGATCCTTGACGGTTGTTAAATCAAGTCTATAATGCCTGAAAAAGGTGTGGACAGATGACCATGTAGCAGCTCTGCATAGCTGCTCGATGGAAGCTCTAGCTTTTTCCACCCAACTGTTACTGCTCTGGTGGAATGAGCTGTGAACTTCTCTGGAGGTGTGAGATCTTGAATCTGATAAGCCTCAATGATTGCTCTCTTTATCCAATTTGCCACCAAAGTCTTGGATGCCTTCTTTCCCCTATTCTGGCCATAGGGTTGAATAAATAAGTTCTTATCTTTCCTCCTCTCTCTGGTTATCTGGAGATAATGTAGGACCACTCTCCTTACATCAAGAGAATGGAAATCTTCTTTCTTGCTTTTTGGCTTTTGGCAAAGAGAAGGTATTATTATATCCTGGTTTTTATGAAACTCTAACCACCATTGGTAGAAATGAAAGATCCAGACAAAACACCATCCGGTCTCCCAATATCCTAACGTAGGGCTCTGATATTGAAAGAGCCTGCAACTCCCCCACACGCCTGTCCCTTGCGATTGCTACCAGGAACACCGTCTTCCAGGATAGTCTGTCCAACATTATTGATGGTAGGGGTTCGAACCGTGGAAGAGTTAGTCCTTCAAGGACTATGTTGAGGTCCCAAACGGGGACCAGACTGATTGATCTAGGATGAAGTCTTGTAGCCGCCATCATAAATTGCCTTACCAACCGGTGTTCAGCAAGGGCCTGGTCACAGTAAGAGCTTAATGCCGCCACCTGCACGTTAAGGGTACTGGGTCTAAGAAAATCTAAGAACTGGGCGATATTGGCCTGCTGGGGATCAGGCCAGTCTGATGCACACCATGACACAAATGTCCTTCAGGTTTTCTGGTATATGGCGTTTGTCATTGCCTTTCTTCTCTTCTGTAGTGTGTTGATGACTAGTGTTGAGCATTCCGATACCCGATACTTGCGGTATCGGCCGATATTTGCAGTATCGGAATTCCGATACCAAGTTCCGATATTTTTGCGATATCGGGAATCGGTATCGGGAAGAAGAATCATGTGTAAAATAAAGAAAAATAAAAAAAATGTTGATATACTCACCCTCAGACGCGCCCTGGTTGTAACCGCTGTAACCGCCATGCTTCCCTTCCTAAGAATGAGCGCGTGAAGGACCTGCGATGATGTCGTGGCTTGTGATTGGTCGCGTGAGTGGTCACATGAGCGGTCACGCGACCAATCACAAGCCGCGACGTCATCGAAGGTCCTTTACGCGCTCATTCTTAGGAAGGGAAGCATGGCGGTTGCAGCGGTTACAACCAGGGCGCGTCCGAGGGTAAGTATATCAATATTTTTTTTTTTATTCTTTATTTTACACATGAATATGGATCCCAGGGCCTGAAGGAGAGTTTCCTCTCCTCCAGACCCTGGGAACCATTACAGGATACATTCCGATATTTGTGTCCCATTGACTTGTATTGATATCGGTATCGGCGATATCCGATATTTTTCGGATATTGGCCGATACAATCCGACACCGATACTTTCAAATATCGGACGGTATCGCTCAACACTATTGATGACTCTTTCAGAGAGACCCATGGCCTTCAGAATTGAGAACTCAGAAGCCAAGCAGTCAGATGCAAGTTCTCTATGTCCGAGTGATAGACAGATCCCTGGTGTTGGAGATTCCCAATTGGTGGAAGGATTAGAGGACCGCCTACACAGACTGGTTATAATGCCATACCAGCTTCTCTTCGGCCAGAGGAGTGCCACTAGAATGACCTTGGTCTGTTCATCTCTTATATTCTGTAAAGTCTTTGGCAAGAGCAGGATCGGAAGAAAGGTGTAAGTCAAACAGAATTGCTACTGGTGGGCCAAGGCGTCTATGCCTAAACATGTGTCGTCTGGGTCTAGAAACTAATAGTGGGTCACTTTTGCATTCTGGTGCCCTGCAAATAGATCGACCTCTGGATAACCCCATCTCTTGGTCAATATCTGGAACACTTCTGGGTCTAGATTCTACTCCCCTGGGTGGATATCTCTTCTGCTCAGGAAGTTGGCTCGTTTGATGTCTGCTCCGTTTATGTGACGGGCTGACACAGAAAGAAGATGTTTTTCGGCCCAGCAGAACATTCTTGCCGAGATCACTTTTAAGTCTTTGTACTTTGCACTTCCCTGGTGATGGAGGTGTGCAATCGTGGTTATATTGTCTGAATAGACTCTCAAGTGAGTACCTTGGACCGCTGAGATTGCTGCCCTGAGGGTCTCCTCCACTGCCTTCCACTCTGAAGTTCGAAGACTGTTTGCTTACTACGGCTGACCAGAGACCTTGGAAGGATTTCTGGGAGACTAAGACCCCCTATCCCCTCTTGCTGGCATCTACCTCTATGTTGACTAGTGGGTTCTGGATCCAAGGCACTCCATTGTTCAGCTTTCTTGGGTTGTCCCATCAAGCCAATGAGGCTCCTATCTGGGCTGGTATTGACACCTTCCTGTCCAGCGATCTGGGGGAACCGTCCCATGCTGTTAGGTCTATAACTCTGCAAGTCTCTGGTGTGGGCCTGGGCCCAGGCAACTGACTGGATACAAGATGCCATGGAACCGAGGACTGACATGGCAAATCTCATGGACACGAACTGTCTGCTCCGCAGGATGTTTATCTTTGTCCTCAGTTGGATCTGTTTTTCTTTGGGCAAGGATGTTTGTGCCTGAGAATCCGTGAAAACACCTACGAAGGATTTCCTTGTGGCAGGAATGATATCTGACTTCTGTTGATTTATTAGCCATCCCAGTGACGTCAGAATCTGAGTCGTCATCTGCATCTGCTCTTGTAATGCCTGTACTGATGGAGCTACCAGCAGAAAGTCGTCGAGATACGGTATGATACAAAATCTGCTGACCTCTGATATGAGTCATGACTTCTGCCATAATCTTCGTAAATATTTGGGGAGCTGAAGATAGCCTGAATGGAAGCACCTTGAACTGGTAATGAGTTATTTGCTAAACTTGGGCAACTGCGAATCTCAGGAACCTCCGATAGTCTGGATGGATTGGGACATGAAAACGTGTGTCCTGCAGATCAATCGTCGCAATGGTGAAGTCTTTCCCTATCAGGGGGACTGCAGATTTGACTGACTCCATTTTGAATCTCCTGTAACAGATGTATTGGTTTAGATGGTTCAAATTTATTATAACTCTGTGGGATTCATTTGGTTTCTTTATTAAGAAGAGTCAGGAGTAGTGACCCCTGTTCTTCTCCGTCTCTGGGTTCAGTGAGATTGCTCCTGAAGCTAAAAGGTTTCTGAGGCCCAATTCCAGGGCTCTTTGGAGTGTCTGAGCAGAGAGCTGTGTAACTTTTACTCTCTGCGGAGGGTAGGAGGGAAATTCTATTCTCACCCCCTCCTGAATGGACATTAGGACCCATGAGTTAGTGGATATGTCCCACCACTTTGGAAGGAAGTGAGAAATACGACCTCCTACTCTCCCCTGGGCGTCATGGTGTACTCTTACGCTGGCCCTGGGAGAGAAATAGATTCCTGCCCTGGCCATCTTTGGGGTAGCTCCACCTACCTCTATATCGGGGGAGACTGCTCCTGAGGGGGCCGAAAGGACCTCTTTTTGGTCTCTTTTTGGCACTCTTAGGCTCCGGCAGCAACTTCTTCTTGTCCGAAGCCTTCTCCAATACATCATCCAATGCAGGCCCAAACATATATTTCCCTTTAATGGGAATGGAACATAGCTTGAAGTTTTGCCATCTGCCGAGGCAGCTTCTATGTGTTCAACTACAGCAATCACATGCATGTTTCAGAATTGACCGCATGAGGATTTTCATCAAGGACCTCGAGGGTCCCGCAGTATAGAGGAGTGGGAACCTTCATACTAGACTATTAATAACCTGTGGACTATTTAGAATAAGACTTTCATAGCACTGCCGACTCCACCTCACTGTTCTATTGTCTTTGGCATACAGAAGTATTCCTTTATTGCAGGTCTTATAACAATTTTTCTAGGTGGCCATTAACCCTTGTTGGCTGTTTAACTGTATAGACATATATATATATTTCATCCACAGATGGGCAAGGTGCAAGAATCCAGTTGGGCTAAGTGCAATTATCTTATGGGCATAGTGCAATTTGTTTTCTAGCCTGCTGACAGTTTTACATTTTACCCCCAGCAAACACATTATTTTCTTCCCGGTCTCATTTTGCACAAATTTATTACTAGAAAATTGATTATCCTACCGACAACACTGTGGTTATTGTCTAGATTTGCAGCACTAGGAGATCATTTATAGTAGCGCCGCTGTACCATAGATCTAGGGACAGGAAAACACTGGGGAATGGAGGTGGGAGGGGCTATTTGACCTCTTTCGTGTTTCCTGTCCCTATTAGGATGAGATGACGTCCTCCTGTGTGCTGTCATGGGAGGGTGGTAGAGAAATATTGTTGTTTATCATTTTAGTTCTGTTACAGAAGACATTGGCTTCTGTGGACTGGGAGATGACGTGAGTATGGTTTAATTTAAATTACTTAAAGGAGTCTGTTTCATTCTTTCAATTATAAGTTTTTATTCCGGGTGTGTGTTTATTTACCATATAACTATAGGATTAGTAATGGATAGGGGTCTTCTAGATCTCCACTACTAGCCTGTGGGCTTGATGTCACTGGACAATACAAAGGTGACATCAACCCCACAAATATGAACCCCACTTGCCAAGTGGTAAGAGCCGGGCAAAGCGCCAGAATTGACGTATCTAATACATTAGCTTCTTCTGGTTCGGCTGCAGGTTGCTATTTTTACTCTTGAGGGTTGGGGCAATATCCATGACCCCTTACCAGCCTCACAATACCAGCCCCAGCAGTCTGCTTTAGCTTGGCTGGTTGTCAAAATAGGGGACCCCATGTTATTTTTTAAAATTATTTATTTTTGCACCCCATAATAAAAATTAAAAAAAAAAAAAATCAGGTTTTGTGCAGCTGCTATACTGTATATTTAGCTATGGACTGTGAAGCGCTGAGCCCTGCCTAGAGGCTGTATTCTGTCACTCTCACTGCTCCTGCACCTGTATCTAGGCTAAATGCAGATTGTATGTGATAGTAGGGCTATTAGTATAATAGCTCAGCTTCAGCACCAATATCTACAGTACAGCGCTAATCCCTCTCTACAGACTGCACAGCGCTAATCCCTGTCTATAGACTGGATTCTGCCACTCTCCCTGCTCCTGCTACTCCCTCTCCCTCCCTAAGGTAATTACAGATTGTACGTGACAGACAGTTACCCCTTAGAGGTGCTGTTAGTATGATAGCACAGCTTCAGAACCAGTATCTACACTGCAGGCCTCCGATTCATTATACTGTGCAGACACAGGCCTGGACAAACTCTCTACATCCAATACCATGTGTCACAGAGGTGTGCAATGGCGTTAGTGTGCTGAGCCAGGTGGCGCCTGTCCTTTTATAACCCCTGATGATGTCACACGACCAGCCAATCACAGTAATGCCACAACCAAGATGGCTACGACATTACAGTGACTCACAGGCAATCTCTGCATGCTCATTGGCTGCATAACAGGTGACAAAGCTGTGAGGCGGAGATTTGTGTTTGAAATTAAGCACCGCCCATTGCTCGCTGAGCACCGAGCACTGTGATACTCGAGTGATATCCGAGCTCCAAGCACCACAACACTGGAGTGATAGCCAAGCACCGAGCACATCCGAGCACCACGATACTGGAGTGATAATAATCTTTATATAGCGCTAACATATTCCACAGCGCTTTACAGTTTTGCACACATTATCATCGCTGTCCCCGATGGGGCTCACAATCTAGAATCCCTATCAGTATGTCTTTGGAATCTGGGAGGAAACCGGAGTGCACGGAGGAAACCCACGCAAACACGGAGAGAACATATAAACTCTTTGCAGATGTTGTCCAGGGTGGGGTAAGAACCCAGGACTCCAGCGCAGCAAGGCTGCAGTGCTAACCACTGAGCTACCATGCTGTGCCACCACCAAGCACCGAGCATATCCGAGCACCGCGATATTGGAGTGATAGCCAAGCACCGAGCACCGTAATACTGAAGTGATAACCGAGCACATCTGAGCACCGTGATACTGAAGTGATAACCGAGCACATCTGAGCACCGTGATACTGGAGTGATAACCGAGCACATCTGAGCACCGTGATACTGGAGTGATAGCCGAGCACATCTGAGCACCGTGATACTGGAGTGATAGCCAAGCACCGAGCACCGTAATACTGAAGTGATAACCGAGCACATCTGAGCACCGTGATACTGGAGTGATAGCCGAGCACATCTGAGCACCGTGATACTGGAGTGATAGCCAAGCACCGAGCACCGTAATACTGAAGTGATAACCGAGCACATCTGAGCACCGTAATACTGAAGTGATAACCGAGCACATCCGAGCACCGCGATATTGGAGTGATAGCCAAGCACCGAGCACCGTAATACTGAAGTGATAACCGAGCACATCTGAGCACCGTAATACTGAAGTGATAACCGAGCACATCTGAGCACCGTAATACTGAAGTGATAACCGAGCACATCTGAGCACCGTGATACTGGAGTGATAACCGAGCACATCTGAGCACCGTGATACTGGAGTGATAACCGAGCACATCCGAGGCTGCTTTGATTTTGAATCCCCTGAAGTTTTATGAAAGCAATAAAACTGCACATGTTTGGACGAAACAGCATTTCCTGTGTGAGCACTGCCTACTGCCTACCTCGTGAATTTCTACATCCCATATAAAATGTGTAATCCGTATTCTCCTGTACACACTACACACACAAGCCACCATTGCACTCAGGACCAGGAGGTCCTTAGTATCCAGGACTCCCAGCCCTTCCCACCAGGTGATGGCAAATTCTGTTTGGTATTGTCACGGTGTGACCTGACCCAACGGGTGATCAGTCAATGGATGGCACAACTCACAAACAACAGGATGGAAAAGGTGAGAGGAAGACCCTATCCCTAGGGAATGGTCACCACTTGAGCTCAACCTGAGCCTGTCCATACGCTCCCCTAATACCCTATGCGGGTCCTTCCCCCCGCCGCCGCCAGAATACCTCATCCCAAGTAGTCACCTATTACTGCCCTGGCTACTGCACACTGTCGGACAAGGAGCACTAGCCTCACCTCTACAGATAATACACACAGGGGGAAGCAACAGCAATTGGACTCCAATCACCAGACGTGGCTGACACCAGAGAGCTGCTCCTGCTAGGCTGGTCTCCAGAAAGAAACTGTATCACCAACAGTCAGCTGATGCATGAGGTGGCCTTTTAAAGGATGGTGGGTGTGGTCACCAACTGCACCAGCTGTCCCAGCAGCACTGCAGTAACATCAGATAGCCAGTAGGAGAAAAAACTCACATTAACCCCCAATGGTCCAAAAGGTAAAAAAAATTAAACTGAGTGGAACCAGAGCTGCCCCAAATCCAAAAATGGATCCTGACAGTACCCCCCTTTCAATGAGGGGCCTCTGGACCCTCAACACCGGACCTCACCAGAAAACAGCACATGGTGAGGATGCCTCGATCCACCAGAGTTCACCTCTGCAGTCACCTGACTCTCAGGTTTACAGTGAATGCAGCCCGATGGAGGTGACAATAACAAAGGCTCCCAAGGCACCACAAATCTCCATAGCGGCGACATGTGGAATGAGTTGTGTATGTGCATTACTGGGGGTAACTCCAGTTGGAAAGTCTCAGGGTTGAGAATGGCCGACACCTGATATGGCCCGATCACCCTAGCAAACTTCTACCTGATGTTTTTGGTGGACACCCACACATACTCGTTCACACACAGATCCAGACCTGAACGTTTAATTCCAAGCATACGTTTGCCGCAAGATGGTGAACTTTTTGAGGAACCGACAAGAGAGGCATCCCCCCTGTGTCACCACACTCATACCCCCACTATGCACAGAGGGAACTACCACCCTCCCCTGACCCTTCCTCCTAAGAGGACTCCGACACACAGGGTTTACTTGTGGTGAGGCTTGAGTCAGAGTATCTTGTAGCCTAGCTGACAGACCCTGACAAAAATGGCTCCTAAGTACAGTGTCATTCCACTGCGTGTCAGTTGCCCACCTCCTAAACTCTGAGCAGTACTCCTCAGCCAGCCAGCTCCACTGCTTGATTTTAAGAGTTGAGACTCAGCCAGGGAGATGCCATCAGGATCCCCATACACCAGCGACAATGCCGCAAAAAACTCATCCACCGACCGAAAAGATGGTGAACCAGCTGGCAGGGAGGAGGCCCAGGATTGGGGACCACCCTTGAGAAGGGAGACTATAACTATATACACACGCTGTTTCGCACTCACCGAAGAAGGAGGGCGAAGCCTGAAATATAGCTTGCAGGCTTCTTTAAACACTACAAACTTATCTCTCCCTCCAGAGAAACAGTCAGGGAGAGATATTTTGGGTTCCGATTGATACTGCAACTGAGCCGAGGCCCAGATCCCCATCAACTTCTGAAGCTGATGTGTCACCTGACCCCGCAGCTCCTTAAGCTCATCAGTGAGGGTCTGGATCAGTTGGGCAAAGGCCTGCATTTGAGACATTGCTCACCGGAATTAATGTGACAGTTGGTGATATGTCACACGGTGACTATCACACTGACTCGACCCAACGGGTGGTCGGTCAACGGAAGGTACAACTCACAAATAACTGGATGGAAAAGGTGAGAGGATGGCGCTGCCCATAGGCAATGGGGGATGGTCACCACCTGAGCTCAAACCTGAGCCTGTCCCTGCATTCCCCTAATGCCCTATGAAGGTCCTTCCCCCCGCCACCGTCAGGATAACTCGTCCCTAGTGGTCACCAATTACTGCCCTGGCTACTGCACTGGCCGGCAAGGAGCACTAGCCTCACCTCTACAGATAATACACACAGGGGGAAGTGACAAACACCAAAGGGACAAGGTAAAAAAAAACACCACACTTACCATATGAATGCTGCTGCTCAGCTCCGCACCACAGATTACAACAGTAACTGGACTCCAATCACCAGACGTGGCTGACACCAGAGAGCTGCTTCTGCTAGGCTGGTCTCCACAAAGAAACTATCACCAAGCTGATGCATCAGGTGACCTTTTAAAGGATGGTGGGAGTGGTCACCACCTGCATCAGCTGACCCAGCAGCACTGCAGTAACATCAGATTACAGCGGGGGGAAGGGGGAACTGACATTAACCCCCGATAGTCCAAAAGAAAAATGTTTTAAACTGAGTGGAACCAGAGCTGCCCCAAATCCAAAAATGGATCATGACAGGTGTGATGTTAAGGGTCGAGTTCCCGCCTCTGCACAGGGGGAATCTCGGGCCATCTCCGCTGCAGTCTCCCATTCTTCTCCTGCCGCAGCGGAGTCTGCTCAGCAGAGGCATCAGTCCCAGCATCTTGCTCAGTCTCACTCTGTACAAAGAGTTACTGCTGCTTTTCCTGCTTCTGCCATTGAAGTCAGTGTTGGGCAGCGGCGAGCAGATGCTTTTGGGACTAAGTCCTGCTTTTCTCTTTCTGAGCATGCCCAGGGCAAGATCTCCCATTGGAGATCGAGGGTCACATGCTCAGGTACTGCAGCACATCCCATTGGTCCTCCAGGAAGGTCCTGAAAGGGCAAAACTTCGGTAGCAGCAGTTCCCATTGGTCCTTTATTGGAAGGTCCTGAACGTGCTGCAACTATATAAGCTGCGCATGACCGCACGGCCATGCGCTAGTATAGACTTGATAATCGTGTGTGTGTTGTGAGTAAAAGTCGTTCATTAATATCCCCTCCCTATTGGATGTCTGTTCGCGGAAGGTGGGTGTTTGCTATCTAGCGCCCGACTCAGCTACCAGCACGTTACACACTATTCAGCGTCTAATTGCTGTGACAGCCAGTGCGGCGCCGTGCGCTTTCTCAGCATTTTCCTGACCCAAGCCTGGGTGGTTAGTGGCGTCCGCCAGTGCGGCATTGCATGCACTCTCGTTCATCTTTTATTATTACTTTGGTTACTCTGACACCCCATTAGCGGTGTTGAGCGCAAGTAGTCTAGTCGGACTCGGATCCCAAGTCTATGGACTGAGCTTGGTGACTCCTTGCTTGCGCTCTTGTGTGCGGTACCGCGGCCCTGTGACTTAACAGGGTTCGCTTCCTTCACACAGGGTGAAGTTAACCCGTGTGTGTATTCACATTGTACCGCCATATAGTCCGTCATTACTTGGCAGCAGGTTCCATCTCTGCACGGTGGACCCCGGGCTGCGAACGCACCTTAATCTATCTTATTATTTGGTGCGTTCCGCTAGCCCTAACGTGATCTGTGCCACGTGTCCCTTCCCATCACGGTATTGTCGGCGCAGACGTCTCACCCCTCTGCCGTTTCCTTCACCAGATACTCTTGGCTTTGTCCGTCCAGCTGTTGCTGCGTCTGCTGATAATTGTCCTTCATGTAGGATTCCCAGGAAAGCAAAGATGACTCCTGACCTTCCTCCAACAGGCGCCCTGAAAGAATTAATGGATTATAGTCATTGATACAGTGAGGTATGGACATTACTTGCAAAATGTACATAAGTACAAACGCTGTCTTATACCCCAGAGCTGCACTCACTATTCTGCTGGTGCAGTCACTGTGTACATACATTACATTACTGATCCTGAGTTACCTCCTGTCTTATACCCCAGAGCTGCACTCACTATTCTGCTGGTGCAGTCACTGTGTACATACATTACATTACTGATCCTGAGTTACATCGTGTATTATACCCAAGAGCTGCACTCACTATTCTGCTGATGCAGTCACTGTGTACATACATTACATTACTGATCCTGAGTTACATCGTGTATTATACCCCAGAGCTGCACTCACTATTCTGCTGATGCAGTCACTGTGTACATACATTACATTACTGATCCTGAGTTACCTCCTGTATTATACTCCAGAGCTGCACTCACTATCCTGCTGGTGCAGTCACTGTGTACATACATTATATTACTGATCCTGTGTTACATCCTGTATTATACTCCAGAGCTGCACTCACTATTCTGCTGGTGCAGTCACTGTGTACATACATTACATTACTGATCCTGAGTTTCATCGTGTATTATACCCCAGAGCTGCACTCACTATTCTGCTGGTGCAGTCACTGTGTACATACATTACATTACTGATCCTGAGTTACCTCCTGTCTTATACCCCAGAGCTGCACTCACTATTCTGCTGGTGCAGTCACTGTGTACATACATTACATTACTGATCCTGAGTTACATCGTGTATTATACCCAAGAGCTGCACTCACTATTCTGCTGATGCAGTCACTGTGTACATACATTACATTACTGATCCTGAGTTACATCGTGTATTATTCCCCAGAGCTGCACTCACTATTCTGCTGATGCAGTCACTGTGTACATACATTACATTACTGATCCTGAGTTACCTCCTGTATTATACTCCAGAGCTGCACTCACTATCCTGCTGGTGCAGTCACTGTGTACATACATTACATTACTGATCCTGAGTTACATCCTGTATTATACCCCAGAGCTGCACTCACTATTCTGCTGGTGCAGTCACTGTGTACATACATTACATTACTGATCCTGAGTTTCATCGTGTATTATACCCCAGAGCTGCACTCACTATTCTGCTAGTGCAGTCACTGTGTACATACATTACATTACTGATCCTGAGTTACATCCTGTATTATATTCCACAGCTGCACTCACTATTCTGCTGGTGCAGTGACTGTGTACATACATTACATTACTGATCCTGAGTTACATCATGTATTATACTCCAGAGCTGCACTCACTATTCTGCTGGTGCAGTCACTGTGTACATACATTACATTACTGATCCTGAGTTACATCCTGTATTATACCCCAGAGCTTCACTCACTATTCTGCTGGTGCAGTCACTGTGTACATACATACATTACTGATCCTGAGTTACATCCTGTATTATACCCCAGAGCTGCACTCACTATTCTGCTGGTGCAGTCACTGTGTACATACATTACATTACTGATCCTGAGTTACCTCCTGTATTATATCCCAGAGCTGCACTCACTATTCTGCTAGTGCAGTCACTGTGTACATACATTACATTACTGATCCTGAGTTACATCCTGTATTATACCCCAGAGCTGCACTCACTATTCTGCTGGTGCAGTCACTGTGTACATACATTACATTACTGATCCTGAGTTACCTCCTGTATTATACCCCAGAGCTGCACTCACTATTCTGCTGGTGCAGTCACTGTGTACATACATTACTGATCCTGAGTTACATCCTGTATTATACCCCAGAGCTGCACTCACTATTCTGCTGGTGCAGTCACTGTGTACATACATTACATTACTGATCCTGAGTTACATCCTGTATTATACCCCAGAGATGCACTCACTATTCTGCTGGTGCAGTCACTGTGTACATACATTACATTACTGATCCTGAGTTACCTCCTGTATTATATCCCAGAGCTGCACTCACAATTCTGCTAGTGCAGTCACTGTGTACATACATTACATTACTGATCCTGAGTTACATCCTGTATTATACCCCAGAGCTGCACTCACTATTCTGCTGGTGCAGTCACTGTGTACATACATTACATTACTGATCCTGAGTTACCTCCTGTCTTATACTCCAGAGCTGCACTCACTATTCTGCTGGTGCAGTCACTGTGTACATACATTACATTACTGATCCTGAGTTACATCGTGTATTATACCCAAGAGCTGCACTCACTATTCTGCTGATGCAGTCACTGTGTACATACATTACATTACTGATCCTGAGTTACATCGTGTATTATACCCCAGAGCTGCACTCACTATTCTGCTGATGCAGTCACTGTGTACATACATTACATTACTGATCCTGAGTTACCTCCTGTATTATACTCCAGAGCTGCACTCACTATCCTGCTGGTGCAGTCACTGTGTACATACATTATATTACTGATCCTGTGTTACATCCTGTATTATACTCCAGAGCTGCACTCACTATTCTGCTGGTGCAGTCACTGTGTACATACATTACATTACTGATCCTGAGTTTCATCGTGTATTATACCCCAGAGCTGCACTCACTATTCTGCTGGTGCAGTCACTGTGTACATACATTACATTACTGATCCTGAGTTACCTCCTGTCTTATACCCCAGAGCTGCACTCACTATTCTGCTGGTGCAGTCACTGTGTACATACATTACATTACTGATCCTGAGTTACATCGTGTATTATACCCAAGAGCTGCACTCACTATTCTGCTGATGCAGTCACTGTGTACATACATTACATTACTGATCCTGAGTTACATCGTGTATTATACCCCAGAGCTGCACTCACTATTCTGCTGATGCAGTCACTGTGTACATACATTACATTACTGATCCTGAGTTACCTCCTGTATTATACTCCAGAGCTGCACTCACTATCCTGCTGGTGCAGTCACTGTGTACATACATTATATTACTGATCCTGTGTTACATCCTGTATTATACTCCAGAGCTGCACTCACTATTCTGCTGGTGCAGTCACTGTGTACATACATTACATTACTGATCCTGAGTTTCATCGTGTATTATACCCCAGAGCTGCACTCACTATTCTGCTGGTGCAGTCACTGTGTACATACATTACATTACTGATCCTGAGTTACATCCTGTATTATATTCCAGAGCTGCACTCACTATTCTGCTGGTGCAGTCACTGTGTACATACATTACATTACTGATCCTGAGTTACATCATGTATTATACTCCAGAGCTGCACTCACTATTCTGCTGGTGCAGTCACTGTGTACATACATTACATTACTGATCCTGAGTTACATCCTGTATTATACCCCAGAGCTTCACTCACTATTCTGCTGGTGCAGTCGCTGTGTACATACATACATTACTGATCCTGAGTTACATCCTGTATTATACCCCAGAGCTGCACTCACTATTCTGCTGGTGCAGTCACTGTGTACATACATTACATTACTGATCCTGAGTTACCTCCTGTATTATATCCCAGAGCTGCACTCACTATTCTGCTAGTGCAGTCACTGTGTACATACATTACATTACTGATCCTGAGTTACATCCTGTATTATACCCCAGAGCTGCACTCACTATTCTGCTGGTGCAGTCACTGTGTACATACATTACATTACTGATCCTGAGTTACCTCCTGTATTATACCCCAGAGCTGCACTCACTATTCTGCTGGTGCAGTCACTGTGTACATACATTACTGATCCTGAGTTACATCCTGTATTATACCCCAGAGCTGCACTCACTATTCTGCTGGTGCAGTCACTGTGTACATACATTACATTACTGATCCTGAGTTACATCCTGTATTATACCCCAGAGCTGCACTCACTATTCTGCTGGTGCAGTCACTGTGTACATACATTACATTACTGATCCTGAGTTACCTCCTGTATTATACCCCAGAGCTGCACTCACTATTCTGCTGGTGCAGTCACTGTGTACATACATTACATTACTGATCCTGAGTTACTTCCTGTATTATACCCCAGAGCTGCACTCACTATTCTGCTGGTGCAGTCACATAGTAACATAGTAACATAGTTAGTAAGGCCGAAAAAAGACATTTGTCCATCCAGTTCAGCCTATATTCCATCATAATAAATCCCCAGATCTACGTCCTTCTACAGAACCTAATAATTGTATGATACAATATTGTTCTGCTCCAGGAAGACATCCAGGCCTCTCTTGAACCCCTCGACTGAGTTCGCCATCACCACCTCCTCAGGCAAGCAATTCCAGATTCTCGCTGCCCTAACAGTAAAGAATCCTCTTCTATGTTGGTGGAAAAACCTTCTCTCCTCCAGACGCAAAGAATGCCCCCTTGTGCCCGTCACCTTCCTTGGTATAAACAGATCCTCAGCGAGATATTTGTATTGTCCCCTTATATACTTATACATGGTTATTAGATCGCCCCTCAGTCGTCTTTTTTCTAGACTAAATAATCCTAATTTCGCTAATCTATCTGGGTATTGTAGTTCTCTTATCCCCTTTATTAATTTTGTTGCCCTCCTTTGTACTCTCTCTAGTTCCATTATATCCTTCCTGAGCACCGGTGCCCAAAACTGGACACAGTACTCCATGTGCGGTCTAACTAGGGATTTGTACAGAGGCAGTATAATGCTCTCATCATGTGTATCCAGACCTCTTTTAATGCACCCCATGATCCTGTTTGCCTTGGCAGCTGCTGCCTGGCACTGGCTGCTCCAGGTAAGTTTATCATTAACTAGGATCCCCAAGTCCTTCTCCCTGTCAGATTTACCCAGTGGTTTCCCGTTCAGTGTGTAATGGTGATATTGATTCCCTCTTCCCATGTGTATAACCTTACATTTATCATTGTTAAACCTCATCTGCCACCTTTCAGCCCAAGTTTCCAACTTATCCAGATCCATCTGTAGCAGAATACTATCTTCTCTTGTATTAACTGCTTTACATAGTTTTGTATCATCTGCAAATATCGATATTTTACTGTGTAAACCTTCTACCAGATCATTAATGAATATGTTGAAGAGAACAGGTCCCAATACTGACCCCTGCGGTACCCCACTGGTCACAGCGACCCAGTTAGAGACTATACCATTTATAACCACCCCCTGCTTTCTATCACTAAGCCAGTTACTAACCCATTTACACACATTTTCCCCCAGACCAAGCATTCTCATTTTGTGTACCAACCTCTTGTGCGGCACGGTATCAAACGCTTTGGAAAAATCGAGATATACCACGTCCAATGACTCACCGTGGTCCAGCCTATAGCTTGCCTCTTCATAAAAACTGATTAGATTGGTTTGACAGGAGCGATTTCTCATAAACCCATGCTGATATGGAGTTAAACAGTTATTCTCATTGAGATAATCCAGAATAACATCCCTCAGAAACCCTTCAAATATTTTACCAACAATAGAGGTTAGACTTACTGGCCTATAATTTCCAGGTTCACTTTTAGAGCCCTTTTTGAATATTGGCACCACATTTGCTATGCGCCAGTCCTGCGGAACAGACCCTGTCGCTATAGAGTCACTAAAAATAAGAAATAATGGTTTATCTATTACATTACTTAGTTCTCTTAGTACTCGTGGGTGTATGCCATCCGGACCCGGAGATTTATCTATTTTAATCTTATTTAGCCGGTTTCGCACCTCTTCTTGGGTTAGATTGGTGACCCTTAATATAGGGTTTTCATTGTTTCTTGGGATTTCACCTAGCATTTCATTTTCCACCGTGAATACCGTGGAGAAGAAGGTGTTTAATATGTTAGCTTTTTCCTCGTCATCTACAACCATTCTTTCCTCACTATTTTTTAAGGGGCCTACATTTTCAGTTTTTATTCTTTTACTATTGATATAATTGAAGAACAGTTTGGGATTAGTTTTACTCTCCTTAGCAATGTGCTTCTCTGTTTCCTTTTTGGCAGCTTTAATTAGTTTTTTAGATAAAGTATTTTTCTCCCTATAGTTTTTTAGAGCTTCAATGGTGCCATCCTGCTTTAGTAGTGCAAATGCTTTCTTTTTACTGTTAATTGCCTGTCTTACTTCTTTGTTTAGCCACATTGGGTTTTTCCTATTTCTAGTCCTTTTATTCCCACAAGGTATAAACCGCTTACACTGCCTATTTAGGATGTTCTTAAACATTTCCCATTTATTATCTGTATTCTCATTTCTGAGGATATTGTCCCAGTCTACCAGATTAAGGGCATCTCTAAGCTGGTCAAACTTTGCCTTCCTAAAGTTCAATGTTTTTGTGACTCCCTGACAAGTCCCCCTAGTGAAAGACAGGTGAAACTGCACAATATTGTGGTCGCTATTTCCTAGATGCCCGACCACCTGCAGATTTGTTATTCTGTCAGGTCTATTAGATAGTATTAGGTCTAAAAGTGCTGCTCCTCTGGTTGGATTCTGCACCAATTGTGAAAGATAATTTTTCTTGGTTATTAGCAGAAACCTGTTGCCTTTATGGGTTTCACAGGTTTCTGTTTCCCAGTTAATATCCGGGTAGTTAAAGTCCCCCATAACCAGGACCTCATTATGGGTTGCAGCTTCATCTATCTGCTTTAGAAGTAGACTTTCCATGCTTTCTGTTATATTTGGGGGTTTGTAACAGACCCCAATGAGAATTTTGTTACCATTTTTCCCTCCATGAATTTCAACCCATATGGACTCGACATCCTCATTTCCTTCGCTAATATCCTCCCTTAAAGTGGACTTTAGACAAGACTTTACATAGAGACAAACCCCTCCTCCTCTCCGATTTTTACGATCCTTTCTAAACAGACTGTAACCCTGTAAGTTAACTGCCCAGTCATAGCTTTCATCTAACCATGTCTCGGTTATTCCCACTATGTCAAAGTTACCTGTAGATATTTCTGCTTCTAGTTCTTCCATCTTGTTTGTCAGGCTTCTGGCGTTTGCGAGCATGCAGTTTAGAGGATTTTGTTTTGTTCCAATCTCCTCACTGTGGATTGTTTTAGAAATGTTCTTACCTCCCTTCTGAGTATGTTTTCCTGGGTCGTCTTTGTTCGAGTCTAATGTTTTTCTTCCCGTCCCCTCTTCTTCTAGTTTAACGCCCTCCTGATGAGTGTAGCGAGTCTTCTGGCGAATGTGTGTTTCCCAGGTTTGTTGAGGTGTAGTCCGTCTCTGGCGAGGAGTCCATCATACCAGTAATTCACACCGTGGTCCAGGAATCCAAATCCTTGTTGTCTGCACCATCGTCTTAGCCAGTTGTTTGCATCAAGGATCCTGTTCCATCTCCTGGTGCCATGCCCGTCTACTGGAAGGATAGAAGAAAAAACTACCTGTGCATCCAGTTCCTTTACTTTCTTCCCCAACTCTTCAAAGTCCTTGCAGATTGTCGGTAGGTCCTTCCTTGCCGTGTCATTGGTGCCAACATGTATCAGAAGAAATGGGTGGACGTCCTTGGAGCTGAAGAGCTTTGGTATCCTATCGGTCACATCCTTGATCATCGCACCTGGAAGGCAGCATACTTCTCTTGCAGTTATGTCCGGTCTGCAGATGGCTGCTTCGGTGCCTCTCAGTAGTGAGTCTCCCACCACCACCACTCTTCGTTGCTTCTTGGCTGTACTTTTTGCTGTCACTTGTTGCTGTGTGCCCTTTTATTTTTTTGCTTGCTGGTATTGCTTCATTCTTAGGTGTGCCATCTTCATCCTCTACAAAGATTTGATATCGGTTCTTCAGTTGTGTGGTTGGTGATTTCTCCATGTCACTGTGTACATACATTACATTACTGATCCTGAGTTACATCCTGTATTATACTCCAGAGCTGTACTCACTATTCTGCTGGTGCAGTCACTGTGTACATACATTACATTACTGATCCTGAGTTACATCCTGTATTATACCCCAGAGCTGCGCTCACTATTCTGCTGGTGCAGTCACTGTGTACATACATTACATTACTGATCCTGAGTTACCTCCTGTATTATATCCCAGAGCTGCACTCACTATTCTGCTAGTGCAGTCACTGTGTACATACATTACATTACTGATCCTGAGTTACATCCTGTATTATACCCCAGAGCTGCACTCACTATTCTGCTGGTGCAGTCACTGTGTACATACATTACATTACTGATCCTGAGTTACCTCCTGTATTATACCCCAGAGCTGCACTCACTATTCTGCTGGTGCAGTCACTGTGTACATACATTACATTACTGATCCTGAGTTACCTCCTGTATTATATCCCAGAGCTGCACTCACTATTCTGCTAGTGCAGTCACTGTGTACATACATTACATTACTGATCCTGAGTTACATCCTGTATTATACCCCAGAGCTGCACTCACTATTCTGCTGGTGCAGTCACTGTGTACATACATTACATTACTGATCCTGAGTTACTTCCTGTATTATACCCCAGAGCTGCACTCACTATTCTGCTGGTGCAGTCACTGTGTACATACATTACTCATCCTGAGTTACATCCTGTATTATACTCCAGAACTGCACTCACTATTCTGCTGGTGCAGTCACTGTGTACATACATTACATTACTGATCCTGAGTTACTTCCTGTATTATACCCCAGAGCTGCACTCACTATTCTGCTGGTGCAGTCACTGTGTACATACATTACTGATCCTGAGTTACATCCTGTATTATACCCCAGAGCTGCGCTCACTATTCTGCTGGTGCAGTCACTGTGTACATACATTACTGATCCTGAGTTACATCCTGTATTATACTCCAGAGCTGCACTCACTATTCTGCTGGTGCAGTCATTGTGTACATACATTACATTACTGATCCTGAGTTACATCCTGTATTATACTCCAGAGCTGCACTCACTATTCTGCTGGTGCAGTCACTGTGTACATACATTACATTACTGATCCTGAGTTACCTCCTGTATTATACCCCAGAGCTGCACTCACTATTCTGCTGGTGCAGTCACTGTGTACATACATTACATTACTGATCCTGAGTTACCTCCTGTCTTATACCCCAGAGCTGCACTCACTATTCTGCTGGAGCAGTCACTGTGTACATACATTACTGATCCTGAGTTACATCCTGTATTATACTCCGGAGCTGCACTCACTATTCTGCTGGTGCAGTCACTGTGTACATACATTACATTACTGATCCTGAGTTATTTCCTGTATTATCCTCCAGAGCTGCACTCACTATTCTGCAGGTGCAGTCATGGTGTACATACATTACATTACTGATCCTGAGTTACCTCCTGTATTATACCCCAGAGCTGCACTCACTATTCTGCTGGTGCAGTCACTGCGTACATACATTACATTACTGATCCTGAGTTACATCCTGTATTATACTCCAGAGCTGCACTCACTATTCTGCTGGTGCAGTCAGTGTGTACATACATTACATTACTGATCCTGAGTTACATCCTGTATTACACCCCAGAGCTGCACTCACTATTCTGCTGGTGCAGTCACTGTGTACATACATTACATTACTGATCCTGAGTTACCTCCTGTATTATTATACTCCAGAGCTGCACTCACTATTCTGCTGGTGCAGTCAGTGTGTACATACATTACATTACTGATCCTGAGTTACATCCTGTATTACACCCCAGAGCTGCACTCACTATTCTGCTGGTGCAGTCAGTGTGTACATACATTACATTACTGATCCTGAGTTACATCCTGTATTATACCCCAGAGCTGCACTCACTATTCTGCTGGTGCAGTCACTGCGTAGATACATTACATTACTGATCCTGAGTTACATCCTGTATTATACCCCAGAGCTGCACTCACTATTCTGCTGGTGCAGTCACTGTGTACATACATTACATTACTGATCCTGTGTTACATCCTGTATTATACTCCAGAGCTGCGCTCACTATTCTGCTGGTGCAGTCAGTGTGTACATACATTACATTACTGATCCTGAGTTACATCCTGTATTACACCCCAGAGCTGCACTCACTATTCTGCTGGTGCAGTCACTGTGTACATACATTACATTACTGATCCTGAGTTACCTCCTGTATTATTATACTCCAGAGCTGCACTCACTATTCTGCTGGTGCAGTCAGTGTGTACATACATTACATTACTGATCCTGAGTTACATCCTGTATTACACCCCAGAGCTGCACTCACTATTCTGCTGGTGCAGTCAGTGTGTACATACATTACATTACTGATCCTGAGTTACATCCTGTATTATACCCCAGAGCTGCACTCACTATTCTGCTGGTGCAGTCACTGCGTACATACATTACATTACTGATCCTGTGTTACATC
This sequence comes from Ranitomeya imitator, assembly GCF_032444005.1. Lineage (NCBI taxonomy): Eukaryota > Metazoa > Chordata > Amphibia > Anura > Dendrobatidae > Ranitomeya > Ranitomeya imitator. Next base: position 845,281,312 of record NC_091284.1, on the reverse strand, counting down.
CTGTATTATACTCCAGAGCTGCGCTCACTATTCTGCTGGAGCAGTCAGTGTGTACATACATTACATTACTGATCCTGAGTTACATCCTGTATTATACCCCAGAGCTGCACTCACTATTCTGCTGGTGCAGTCACTGTGTACATACATTACATTACTGATCATGAGTTACATCCTGTATTATACCCCAGAGCTGCACTCACTATTCTGCTGGTGCAGTCACTGTGTACATACATTACATTACTGATCATGAGTTACCTCCTGTATTATACCCCAGAGCTGCACTCACTATTCTGCTGGTGCAGTCACTGTGTACATACATTACATTACTGATCCTGAGTTACATCCTGTATTATACTCCAGAGCTGCGCTCACTATTCTGCTGGTGCAGTCACTGTGTACATACATTACATTACTGATCCTGAGTTACATCCTGTATTATACTCCAGAGCTGTACTCACTATTCTGCTGGTGCAGTCACTGTGTACATACATTACATTACTGATCCTGAGTTACATCCTGTATTATACCCCAGAGCTGCGCTCACTATTCTGCTGGTGCAGTCACTGTGTACATACATTACATTACTGATCCTGAGTTACCTCCTGTATTATATCCCAGAGCTGCACTCACTATTCTGCTAGTGCAGTCACTGTGTACATACATTACATTACTGATCCTGAGTTACATCCTGTATTATACCCCAGAGCTGCACTCACTATTCTGCTGGTGCAGTCACTGTGTACATACATTACATTACTGATCCTGAGTTACCTCCTGTATTATACCCCAGAGCTGCACTCACTATTCTGCTGGTGCAGTCACTGTGTACATACATTACATTACTGATCCTGAGTTACCTCCTGTATTATATCCCAGAGCTGCACTCACTATTCTGCTAGTGCAGTCACTGTGTACATACATTACATTACTGATCCTGAGTTACATCCTGTATTATACCCCAGAGCTGCACTCACTATTCTGCTGGTGCAGTCACTGTGTACATACATTACATTACTGATCCTGAGTTACTTCCTGTATTATACCCCAGAGCTGCACTCACTATTCTGCTGGTGCAGTCACTGTGTACATACATTACTCATCCTGAGTTACATCCTGTATTATACTCCAGAACTGCACTCACTATTCTGCTGGTGCAGTCACTGTGTACATACATTACATTACTGATCCTGAGTTACTTCCTGTATTATACCCCAGAGCTGCACTCACTATTCTGCTGGTGCAGTCACTGTGTACATACATTACTGATCCTGAGTTACATCCTGTATTATACCCCAGAGCTGCGCTCACTATTCTGCTGGTGCAGTCACTGTGTACATACATTACTGATCCTGAGTTACATCCTGTATTATACTCCAGAGCTGCACTCACTATTCTGCTGGTGCAGTCATTGTGTACATACATTACATTACTGATCCTGAGTTACATCCTGTATTATACTCCAGAGCTGCACTCACTATTCTGCTGGTGCAGTCACTGTGTACATACATTACATTACTGATCCTGAGTTACCTCCTGTATTATACCCCAGAGCTGCACTCACTATTCTGCTGGTGCAGTCACTGTGTACATACATTACATTACTGATCCTGAGTTACCTCCTGTCTTATACCCCAGAGCTGCACTCACTATTCTGCTGGAGCAGTCACTGTGTACATACATTACTGATCCTGAGTTACATCCTGTATTATACTCCGGAGCTGCACTCACTATTCTGCTGGTGCAGTCACTGTGTACATACATTACATTACTGATCCTGAGTTATTTCCTGTATTATCCTCCAGAGCTGCACTCACTATTCTGCAGGTGCAGTCATGGTGTACATACATTACATTACTGATCCTGAGTTACCTCCTGTATTATACCCCAGAGCTGCACTCACTATTCTGCTGGTGCAGTCACTGCGTACATACATTACATTACTGATCCTGAGTTACATCCTGTATTATACTCCAGAGCTGCACTCACTATTCTGCTGGTGCAGTCAGTGTGTACATACATTACATTACTGATCCTGAGTTACATCCTGTATTACACCCCAGAGCTGCACTCACTATTCTGCTGGTGCAGTCACTGTGTACATACATTACATTACTGATCCTGAGTTACCTCCTGTATTATTATACTCCAGAGCTGCACTCACTATTCTGCTGGTGCAGTCAGTGTGTACATACATTACATTACTGATCCTGAGTTACATCCTGTATTACACCCCAGAGCTGCACTCACTATTCTGCTGGTGCAGTCAGTGTGTACATACATTACATTACTGATCCTGAGTTACATCCTGTATTATACCCCAGAGCTGCACTCACTATTCTGCTGGTGCAGTCACTGCGTAGATACATTACATTACTGATCCTGAGTTACATCCTGTATTATACCCCAGAGCTGCACTCACTATTCTGCTGGTGCAGTCACTGTGTACATACATTACATTACTGATCCTGTGTTACATCCTGTATTATACTCCAGAGCTGCGCTCACTATTCTGCTGGTGCAGTCAGTGTGTACATACATTACATTACTGATCCTGAGTTACATCCTGTATTACACCCCAGAGCTGCACTCACTATTCTGCTGGTGCAGTCACTGTGTACATACATTACATTACTGATCCTGAGTTACCTCCTGTATTATTATACTCCAGAGCTGCACTCACTATTCTGCTGGTGCAGTCAGTGTGTACATACATTACATTACTGATCCTGAGTTACATCCTGTATTACACCCCAGAGCTGCACTCACTATTCTGCTGGTGCAGTCAGTGTGTACATACATTACATTACTGATCCTGAGTTACATCCTGTATTATACCCCAGAGCTGCACTCACTATTCTGCTGGTGCAGTCACTGCGTACATACATTACATTACTGATCCTGTGTTACATCCTGTATTATACTCCAGAGCTGCGCTCACTATTCTGCTGGAGCAGTCAGTGTGTACATACATTACATTACTGATCCTGAGTTACATCCTGTATTATACCCCAGAGCTGCACTCACTATTCTGCTGGTGCAGTCACTGTGTACATACATTACATTACTGATCATGAGTTACATCCTGTATTATACCCCAGAGCTGCACTCACTATTCTGCTGGTGCAGTCACTGTGTACATACATTACATTACTGATCATGAGTTACCTCCTGTATTATACCCCAGAGCTGCACTCACTATTCTGCTGGTGCAGTCACTGTGTACATACATTACATTACTGATCCTGAGTTACATCCTGTATTATACTCCAGAGCTGCGCTCACTATTCTGCTGGTGCAGTCACTGTGTACATACATTACATTACTGATCCTGAGATATATCATGTATTATACTCCAGAGCTGCACTCACTATTCTGCTGGTGCAGTCACTGTGTACATACATTACATTACTGATCCTGAGTTACATCCTGTATTATACCCCAGAGCTGCACTCACTATTCTGCTGGTGCAGTCACTGCGTACATACATTACATTACTGATCCTGAGTTACATCCTGTATTATACTCCAGAGCTGCACTCACTATTCTGCTGGTGCAGTCAGTGTGTACATACATTACATTACTGATCCTGAGTTACATCGTGTATTATACCCCAGAGCTGCACTCACTATTCTGCTGGTGCAGTCACTGTGTACATACATTACATTACTGATCCTGAGTTACATCCTGTATTATACTCCAGAGCTGCGCTCACTATTCTGCTGGTGCAGTCACTGTGTACATACATTACATTACTGATCCTGAGATATATCATGTATTATACTCCAGAGCTGCACTCACTATTCTGCTGGTGCAGTCACTGTGTACATACATTACATTACTGATCCTGAGTTACATCCTGTATTATACTCCAGAGCTGCACTCACTATTCTGCTGGTGCAGTCACTGTGTACATACATTACATTACTGATCCTGAGTTACATCCTGTATTATACCCCAGAGCTGCACTCACTATTCTGCTGGTGCAGTCACTGTGTACATACATTACATTACTGATCCTGAGTTATATTCTGTATTATACCCCAGAGCTGCACTCACTATTCTGCTGGTGCAGTCACTGTGTACATACATAACATTACTGATGCTGAGTTACATCCTGTATTATACTCCAGAGCTGCACTCACTATTCTGCTGGTGCAGTCACTGTGTACATACATTACATTACTGATCCTGAGTTACATCCTGTATTATACCCCAGAGCTGCACTCACTATTCTGCTGGTGCAGTCACTGTGTACATACATTACATTACTGATCCTGAGTTACATCCTGTATTATACTCCAGAGCTGCACTCACTATTCTGCTGGTGCAGTCACTGTGTACATACATTACTGATCCTGAGTTACATAGTAACATAGTAACATAGTAACATAGTTAGTAAGGCCGAAAAAAGACATTTGTCCATCCAGTTCAGCCTATATTCCATCATAATAAATACCCAGATCTACGTCCTTCTACAGAACCTAATAATTGTATGATACAATATTGTTCTGCTCCAGGAAGACATCCAGGCCTCTCTTGAACCCCTCGACTGAGTTCGCCATCACCACCTCCTCAGGCAAGCAATTCCAGATTCTCACTGCCCTAACAGTAAAGAATCCTCTTCTATGTTGGTGGAAAAACCTTCTCTCCTCCAGACGCAAAGAATGCCCCCTTGTGCCCGTCACCTTCCTTGGTATAAACAGATCCTCAGCGAGATATTTGTATTGTCCCCTTATATACTTATACATGGTTATTAGATCGCCCCTCAGTCGTCTTTTTTCTAGACTAAATAATCCTAATTTCGCTAATCTATCTGGGTATTGTAGTTCTCCCATCCCCTTTATTAATTTTGTTGCCCTCCTTTGTACTCTCTCTAGTTCCATTATATCCTTCCTGAGCACCGGTGCCCAAAACTGGACACAGTACTCCATGTGCGGTCTAACTAGGGATTTGTACAGAGGCAGTATAATGCTCTCATCATGTGTATCCAGACCTCTTTTAATGCACCCCATGATCCTGTTTGCCTTGGCAGCTGCTGCCTGGCACTGGCTGCTCCAGGTAAGTTTATCATTAACTAGGATCCCCAAGTCCTTCTCCCTGTCAGATTTACCCAGTGGTTTCCCGTTCAGTGTGTAATGGTGATATTGATTCCCTCTTCCCATGTGTATAACCTTACATTTATCATTGTTAAACCTCATCTGCCACCTTTCAGCCCAAGTTTCCAACTTATCCAGATCCATCTGTAGCAGAATACTATCTTCTCTTGTATTAACTGCTTTACATAGTTTTGTATCATCTGCAAATATCGATATTTTACTGTGTAAACCTTCTACCAGATCATTAATGAATATGTTGAAGAGAACAGGTCCCAATACTGACCCCTGCGGTACCCCACTGGTCACAGCGACCCAGTTAGAGACTATACCATTTATAACCACCCTCTGCTTTCTATCACTAAGCCAGTTACTAACCCATTTACACACATTTTCCCCCAGACCAAGCATTCTCATTTTGTGTACCAACCTCTTGTGCGGCACGGTATCAAACGCTTTGGAAAAATCGAGATATACCACGTCCAATGACTCACCGTGGTCCAGTCTATAGCTTACCTCTTCATAAAAACTGATTAGATTGGTTTGACAGGAGCGATTTCTCATAAACCCCAGTTACATCCTGTATTATACTCCAGAGCTGCACTCACTATTCTGCTGGTGCAGTCACTGTGTACATACATTACATTACTGATCCTGAGTTACATCCTGTATTATACTCCAGAGCTGCACTCACTATTCTGCTGGTGCAGTCACTGTGTACATACATTACATTACTGATCCTGAGTTACATCCTGTATTATACCCCAGAGCTGCACTCACTATTCTGCTGGTGCAGTCACTGTGTACATACATTACATTACTGATCCTGAGTTACATCCTGTATTATACTCCAGAGCTGCACTCACTATTCTGCTGGTGCAGTCACTGTGTACATACATTACTGATCCTGAGTTACATCCTGTATTATACTCCAGAGCTGCACTCACTATTCTGCTGGTGCAGTCACTGTGTACATACATTACATTACTGATCCTGAGTTACATCCTGTATTATACTCCAGAGCTGCGCTCACTATTCTGCTGGTGCAGTCACTGTGTACATACATTACATTACTGATCCTGAGATATATCATGTATTATACTCCAGAGCTGCACTCACTATTCTGCTGGTGCAGTCACTGTGTACATACATTACATTACTGATTCTGAGTTACATCCTGTATTATACCCCAGAGCTGCACTCACTATTCTGCTGGTGCAGTCACTGCGTACATACATTACATTACTGATCCTGAGTTACATCCTGTATTATACTCCAGAGCTGCACTCACTATTCTGCTGGTGCAGTCAGTGTGTACATACATTACATTACTGATCCTGAGTTACATCCTGTATTACACCCCAGAGCTGCACTCACTATTCAGCTGGTGCAGTCACTGTGTACATACATTACATTACTGATCCTGAGTTACCTCCTGTATTATTATACTCCAGAGCTGCACTCACTATTCTGCTGGTGCAGTCAGTGTGTACATACATTACATTACTGATCCTGAGTTACATCCTGTATTACACCCCAGAGCTGCACTCACTATTCTGCTGGTGCAGTCAGTGTGTACATACATTACATTACTGATCCTGAGTTACATCCTGTATTATACCCCAGAGCTGCACTCACTATTCTGCTGGTGCAGTCACTGCGTACATACATTACATTACTGATCCTGTGTTACATCCTGTATTATACTCCAGAGCTGCACTCACTATTCTGCTGGTGCAGTCACTGTGTACATACATTACTGATCCTGTGTTACATCCTGTATTATACCCCAGAGCTGCCCTCACTGTTCTGCTGTTGCAGAGATGACACACATGGTAGATATGGCGGCACACATTTCTGCGGCACTCACTGAGCACTTTGTGGCTGCGGGTCGGCCGTCGGCAGATGACGTACTTCAGGAACATGTAGACGTGAGTGAGGAGGATGAGCGGTGGAGGAGCTGCTGGTCGCTCATTGTATTCTTTTATTAAGCCGAAGCGCTGGAACTTCCAGACCTGATCCGTGTGACTTTCAATCTCCGCAAAAGTGTAACTGCAGCAGAAAAAGGCAGTGAGACGGCACCCTGAGACCCATCCTGATGCCACGGGGAAGAAAGGACTACTACACCCAGCAACATCCACTGCTCAAGGACAGATGTATGCCATGTATTACTTTATCAGACAGGCTGGACAGAGGCTGAGACAAGGAGAACATGAGTTATATAAGAAGGTTCTCCTCCAGAAGCATGGAGTAGGCCCAGGCTCTAATCAGACATCATCTCATAGCACTCTGTTACCTGGAGATGTCTCCGATGCTTCCTGCCCGGTGACCTCTGCCCATAGCCGGGTGCTATCTAGGTTGTCACCAATTGCTGAGTGCCAGGTGACCTCAGCCCATAGCCGGGTGCTATCTAGGTGATCACCAATTGCTGAGTGCCAGGTGACCTCAGCCAATAGCCGGGTGTTATCTAAGTTGTCACCAACTGCTGGGTGCCAGGTGACCTCAGCACATAGCCGGGTGTTATCTAGGTGATCACCAATTGCTGGGTGCCAGGTGACCTCAGAACATAGCCAGATGTTATCTAGGTGGTCACCAATTGCTGGGTGCCAGGTGACCTCAGAACATAGCCGGGTGTTATCTTAGTGGTCAGCTAACATAGAAAAACTCAAAAAAACACAACATGAAGAGCAGACTCACCAACCTTGTCAAATGACAAATGCACTCATTTGACAAGGTTGGTGAGTGTGCTCTTCATGTTGTGTTATCTTACTCAGAACATAGCCGGGTGTTATCTTAGGGGTCACCAATTGCCAGGTGACCTCAGCATATAGCCGGGTGTTATCTAGGTGGTCACCAATTGCTGGGTGCCAGGTGACCTCAGCATAGAGCCGGGTGTTATCTAGGTGGTCACCAAATGATGGGTGCCAGGTGACCTCAGCACATAGCCGGGTGTTATCTAGTTGATCACCAATTGCTGGGTGCCAGGTGACCTCAGAACATAGCCAGATGTTATCTAGGTGGTCACCAATTGCTGGGTGCCAGGTGACCTCAGAACATAGCCGGGTGTTATCTTAGGGGTCACCAATTGCCAGGTGACCTCAGCATATAGCCGGGTGTTATCTAGGTGGTCACCAATTGCTTGGTGCCAGGTGACCTCAGCATAGAGCCGGGTGTTATCTAGGTGGTCACCAAATGATGGGTGCCAGGTGACCTCAGCACATAGCCGGGTGTTATCTAGGTGATCACCAATTGCTGGGTGCCAGGTGACCTCAGAACATAGCCAGATGTTATCTAGGTGGTCACCAGTTGCTGGGTGCCAGGTGACCTCAGAACATAGCCGGGTGTTATCTTAGTGGTCAGCTAACATAGAAAAACTCAAAAAAACACAACATGAAGAGCAGACTCACCAACCTTGTCAAATGACAAATGCACTCATTTGACAAGGTTGGTGAGTGTGCTCTTCATGTTGTGTTATCTTAGTGGTCACCAATTGCTGGGTGCCAGGTGACCTCAGAACATAGCCGGGTGTTATCTTAGGGGTCACCAATTGCCAGGTGACCTCAGCATATAGCCGGGTGTTATCTAGGTGGTCACCAATTGCTGGGTGCCATTTGACCTCAGCACATAGCCGGGGTGTTATCTAGGTGGTCACTAAATGATGGGTGCCAGGTGACCTCAGCATAGAGCCGGGTGTTGTCACGATATAGTATGAAATATCATATAAGTAGTTTCTCTTGCTAGCAAGGCTGTGGGCTTAAAATCCCCCCTTCCCTTTCACTCAGCCAAGAGCTTTCCTTTCCAAGGTATGGGGGAAAAAGAGTTTATTACCTCTAGCTCGGAGAGCAAAGGTATTTACGACCGGCATCCCTGCAGTGGAAAGTGACCGGCTAGAACTGGATTATAAGTCTCTAGAATCCATGGAAGTTCTTTGTTCTGTTTTTGTAAGATATTACGCAAACCGTTTAAGTTAAGAACACGAAAATATATATTCTTAATCTCCCTCGGTGGATCTACCCAGCACTCTAAACACGGGCTTCTAAGGGTACCGTCACACAGTGGCATTTTGATCCGTGACGTTCCAGCGATATATCCATGACGTTCCAGCGATCTCGCTGTGTCTGACACGCTCCTGCGATCAGGGACCCTGCTGAGAATCGTACGTCGTAGCAGATCATTTGAAACTTTCTTTCGTCGTCCAGTGTCCCGCTGTGGCGGCATGATCGCATGGTGTAACAAAGGTGTGCACGATATTGTATACGATGTGCGCATAGTAACCAACGGCTTCTACATCGCACATACGTCATGAAATTATCGCTCCAGCGTCGTACATTGCAAAGTGTGACAGCAGTCTACGACGCTGGAGCGATATTGTTACGATGCTGGAGCGTCACGGATCGTGCCGTCGTAGCGATGAAAATGCCACTGTGAGACGGTACCCTAACTCCACCTGGTAAAGAAGTAGGGATTTCTGTTATGATTAGTGTTATGAACAGGTAATTCAGAACCACAATGGACATTGAAGTTCAGAGCACACAAAGTGACCTGACAAATACCAAAAACAAAGGACGAGCTCTGAGACGTGGGAACTCTGCTGACCGCAATCCCTAATCCTAACACACCACACTAGAGGTAGCCGTGGATTGCGCCTAACGCTCCCTATGCAACTCGGCACAGCCTGAGAAACTAACTAGCCCTGAAGATAGAAAAATAAGCCTACCTTGCCTCAGAGAAATTCCCCAAAGGAAAAGGCAGCCCCCCACATATAATGACTGTGAGTAAGATGAAAATACAAACACAGAGATGAAATAGATTTAGCATAGTGAGGCCCGACTTACTGAATAGACCGAGGATAGGAAAGATAGCTTTGCGGTCAACACAAAAACCTACAAACAACCACGCAGAGGGGCAAAAAGACCCTCCGCACCGACTAACGGTACGGAGGTGCTCCCTCTGCGTCTCAGAGCTTCCAGCAAGCAAGAAAAACCAATATAGCAAGCTGGACAGAAAAAATAGCAAACAAAAATAACACAAGCAAAACTTAGCTTATGCAGGATAGACAGGCCACAGGAACGATCCAGGAGGAAGCAAGACCAATACTAGAACATTGACTGGAGGCCAGGATCAAAGCACCAGGTGGAGTTAAATAGAGCAGCACCTAACGACTTAACCTCGTCACCTGAGGAAGGAAACTCAGAAGCCGCAGTACCACTCTCATCCACAGGAGGGAGCTTGGCCACAGAATTCACAACAGATTAGGTGGCCTTGGAGCAGCATGAAAACCTTCACTGGAGTAAGTGGTAACTATACTGACCGCAAACCCTGATCTTATCACCGCGACTAGAAGTAGCCGTGGGGTGTGCCTAACAAAACCTAGACACCTCAACACAGCCGGAGGACTAAATACCCCTAAAGATGGAAATAGGAAAACTATCTTGCCTCAGAGTAGACCCCCAAAGGATAGGCAGCCCCCCACAAATAATGACTGTGAGTTGGAGAGGAAAAGACACACGCAGGCAGAAAACAGGCTTAGCAAAGGAGGCCAATTCTAGCTAAATAGAAAAGGACAGGACAGGATACTAAGCGGTCAGCATAAAAATACTACAAAAATATCCACAGCAGAAAATACAAAACTCCACCATCTAACTAAAGATGTGGAGAGTATAATTGCAACTCCAGAGAATCCAACCAGACTGAGAAAAACAACTGACACAGTCTAAGCTGGACAAATAGAAACAAAAGATCAGCACTGAAAATAAGCACACAGCATATGTGCTTCAGAAAAAGAAACAGACACTTATCTTTGCTGAACTGGCAGTTAAGCAGGAGAGGCCAGGCAGAGATCCAATACTTCCAAAGAAACATTGACAACTGGCAAGTGCTAAAGGATCCTGCACACCTAAATATCCCAGTCAGAATTGTAATCATCCGATACACCTGACCAGGACTGTGAGTCAGAGACAACTGCATTCCCACCAACAACCACTGGAGGGAACCCAAGAGCAGAATTCACAACAGATTTCTCTGTAAATATGTATCCCAGATAGGACATATTTGATCTCATTAGAATGCCCACGTTAATCCGAGATGAATGCTGGGTTTGTTATGACTATGACATGTTTTGTAGCGAAGTTATAGAAATTAGACAAATTTAAGGTAAAATTAGTTAACTGAAGAGGTAGGAGGGACGAGGTGATCCAACCCCTTTCTGGGATGTCACAGGCTGCAGCTATAACTGTCTGCTGCTGATCCCAGGAGTCAGTCTGCTGCTGGAAGGACATGTGAGTCTGATCTGAAGAGCTGTATCTCATGCATTGGGACAGATGGAAACTCCACTAGCCTGGTTGCCTGCAATGCTTTGAACACATGTAAGTGTTATTCTCATGTAATCCTTGTTTTTTTTATAATTACCCTGTACATATTTGCAATTGTCTCTTTTGTAACATCTTTGTAAAATATTTTGATAAAACACTGCCTAAACGTTATGGAGTATAATAATTAATATACTAGATTCGTTCTCCTGTTCTAAAACGTACCCTGTCTCCTGAAGGGAATTACGCTACTGTTTTGGGTTAGCTTCGGACCCGTTTAATCGAAGCTGGTGGCAGCGATAGTGTGCAGGCTTTTGGGTGATGTTGTAGCGACAGCGGCGTTGATAATTATTGTTCCTGCCTGAGTGGGAGTAGTTATCGCGTCGCTGCAGCGTGCCCAATAGCCAGTACATAGCAGGCAGCCTGTCTGGCGACTAATTACCCAGGGTGCAGTACCTAATCTGACCTGAGAGTAAAGGGGCGCCAGAGAGCTGCAAGTGTTAAGTGGAACTGTAAGGTTAATATACATAAATCCCTGCAGTTCGTGGTATATTGAAGAGCAGTGGGATACCTAGAATAAGCCCCTGCTGTAAACTAAGAGGTCAATAGCCTTGTGTGTGTGGTTTCATCACATTGTTAGCAGTGGAGGGATAACTAAGATAAGCCCCCCTGCACATGTGATAGCCATCTGTTGGCCTAAAGTCACCCCGATCCGTGACGTAGGGGTGACGGTCACGGTGTGAATCGTGACAAATTGGTGGCAGCGGTCAGGGATTCCTGACAGGTGTTATCTAGGTGATCACCAATTGCTAGGTGCCAGGTGACCTCAGCACATAGCCGGGGTGTTATCTAGGTGGTCACCAATTGCTTGGTGCCAGGTGACCTCAGCACATAGCCGGGGTGTTATCTAGGTGGTCACCAATTGCTTGGTGCCAGGTGACCTCAGCATAGAGCCGGGTGTTATCTAGGTGTTCACCAAATGATGGGTGCCAGGTGACCTCAGCCCATAGCCAGGTGTTATCGAGGTGGTCACCAATTGCTGGGTGCCAGGTGACTTCAGCACATAGCCGGGTGTTATCTAGGTTGTCATCAATTGCTGGGTGCCAGTTGACCTCAGCAAATAGCCGGGGTGTTATCTAGGTGGTCACCAAATGATGGGTGCCAGGTGACCTCAGCACATAGCCGGGTGTTATCTAGGTGATCACCAATTGCTGGGTGCCAGGTGACCTCAGCCCATAGCCGGGTGTTATCTAGGTGGTCACCAATTGCTGGGTGCCAGGTGACCTCAGCATATAGCCGGGTGTTATCTAGGTGGTCACCAATTGCTGGGTGCCAGGTGACCTCAGCACATAGCCAGGTGTCATCTAGGTGTCACCAATTGCTGGGTGCCAGGTGACCTCAGCCCATAGCCGGGTGTTATCTAGGTGATCACCAATTGCTGGGTGCCAGGTGACCTCAGCCCATAGCCGGGTGTTATCTAGGTGGTCACCAATTGCTGGGTGCCAGGTGACCTCAGCATATAGCCGGGTGTTATCTAGGTGGTCACCAATTGCTGGGTGCCAGGTGACCTCAGCACATAGCCAGGTGTCATCTAGGTGTCACCAATTGCTGGGTGCCAGGTGACCTCAGCCCATAGCCGGGTGTTATCTAGGTGATCACCAATTGCTGGGTGCCAGGTGACCTCAGCATATAGCCAGGTGTTATCTAGGTGATCACCAATTGCTGGGTGCCAGGTGACCTCAGCCCATAGCCAGGTGTTATCTAGGTGGTCACCAATTGCTGGGTGCCAGGTGACCTCAGCCCATAGCCAGGTGTTATCTAGGTGATCACCAATTGCTGGGTGCCAGGTGACCTCAGCCCATAGCCAGGTGTTATCTAGGTGATCACCAATTGCTGGGTGCCAGGTGACCTCAGCCCATAGCCGGGTGTTATCTAGGTGGTCACCAATTGCTGGGTGCCAGGTGACCTCAGCCCATAGCCGGGTGTTATCTAGGTGTCACCAAATGATGGGTGCCAGGTGACCTCAGCCCATAGCCGGGTGTTATCTAGGTGTCACCAACTGATGGGTGCCAGGTGACCTTAGCCCATAGCCGGGTGTTATCTAGGTGTCACCAAATGATGGGTGCCAGGTGACCTCAGCCCATAGCCGGGTGTTATCTAGGTGTCACCAAATGATGGGTGCCAGGTGACCTCAGCCCATAGCCAGGTGTTATCTAGGTCATCACTCACCGGTCATGTGTCACCAATTGATGGGTGCCAGGTGACCTCAGCCCATAGCCGGGTGTTATCTAGGTGGTCACCAATTGCTGGGTGCCAGGTGACCTCTGCCCATAGCCAGGTGTTATCTAGGTGGTCACCAATTGATGGGTGCCAGGTGACCTCTGCCCATAGCCAGGTGTTATCTAGGTGGTCACCAATTGCTGGGTGCCAGGTGACTTCAGCCCATAGCCAGGTGTTATCTAGGTCATCACTCACCGGTCATGTGTCACCAATTGCTGGGTGCCAGGTGACCTCAGCCCATAGCCAGGTGTTATCTAGGTCATCACTCACCGGTCATGTGTCACCAATTGCTGTGTGCCAGGTGGGATACTAATGAGGGCACTTAGATAGTAAGAGAGGGCAGTAAAGTGACCCAACTAAAGTCAAGCTGAAGCTCTGCCTGAACTGTCTTCCTTTTCTTCTGGAGATGCCCACACCAGGCTTTGGTGCACCTACCTGAACATGGCAATGAGAAGGTTGAGTAGAAGAATGTTTGCCAGCAGCAGATACAGGCACATGAGTATGATGGTCAGCCACTCCGGGAACAGAGCTTTGCCATTTCCATCATTGTAAACACATTTGGGCAGGTCAGGGTCACTGCCATTTTGCGAACATTTTGTAGGATCAAAATTCAAACCTGAAAATAAAGTTACAGAGGTCATTGCATGTGCACTGCAGATGTCTCATCGTGTCCGTCAGACCCATCACTTACTGTCCACTTCAGATGGAATCTGGCCAAATAGGGTGAGATACGGACCGTAGATGACATTACGAAAGATCCAGTACAACCTTTCCTCATTGGTGGTCAGGATCGCCTGCTTGGCTACTCCATAGGCTACGATCCAAATGGCCAAAAGGAAGAGGAAGAAGAAAATGTCTTTTACCTGTCAGATAAATACGAGTGATTAAATGCGGCACATAGTCCACCAATGTAATAAACAGTGACCTTGGCAGATAACTCACCATTCGGCGGAGGATAATGATTTTTGGCCCTAGAACTTTGCTGACTGTGAATATATGCATGAAGCGAATGCAGAATATGGTGAAGTCCAGAGACAGGAACACACGACCCAAGTAGACAGTGCTTGTGCTGACCAATCTAGAAGAATAATGGATTCTCATGTGGTTATGTGTGTTCTCCACTCTCACGATGTTACAGGGTTTAGTGTTTCACTACCCTGAAACCACTCTGTGTGAATTTGCACTGTACACCTCACCTGCAGATCAACCCCACAATGAATAGTCCCAGGGAGACTGTGTCCACCTGGTTCCAGAACTCAGTGATATATTGGACAGATTTTAACATAAATCCACGCTGGTCTGGATCATAAAATAGCTGTAAAACAGGGAAAATCCAACTAAGGTGGTGAAAACTCAAGAATGGGACAGAAACATGAAGCTTGTGAGATGAGAAAAAACAGGATCCATTCAAAAATAGGACAGAAGAACCACCGTACATAAAGAGATGGGACAGAAGAACCACAGTCCATAAACAGATGGGACAAAAAAACCACAGTCCATAAAGAGGTTGGACAAAAGAACCACAGTCCATAAAAGACAGGACAAAAGAACCATAGTCCATAAAGAGATTGGACAGAAGAACCACAGTCCATAAAAGACAGGACAAAAGAACCATAGTCCATAAAGAGATTGGACAAAAGAACCACAGTCCATAAAAGACAGGACAAAAGAACCATAGTCCATAAAGAGATTGGACAAAAGAACCACAGTCCATAAAAGACAGGACAAAAGAACCATAGTCCATAAAGAGATTGGACAGAAGAACCCCAGTCCATAAAGAGATGGGACAAAAGAACCACAGTACAAATAGAGATGGGACAGAAGAACCACAGTCCATAAAAGACAGGACAAAAGAACCACAGTACAAAAAGAGATGGGACAGAACAACCACAGTCCATAAAAGACAGGACAAAAGAACCACAGTACAAAAAGAGATGGGACAGAAGAACCACAGTCCATAAAGAGAAGAGATAGAAGAGCCACAGTCCATAAAGAGATGGAACAGAAGAGCCACAGTCCATAAACAGATGGGATAAAAGAACCACAGTACGAAAAGAGATGGGACAGAAGTACCACAGTCCATAAAAGACAAGACAAAATAAATATAGTCCATAAAGAGATTGGACAAAAGAACCACAGTCCATAAAGAGATGGAACAGAAGAACCACAGTCCATAAAGAGAAGGGACAGAAGAACCACAGTCCATAAAGAGATGGGACAGAAGAACCACAGTCCATAAAGAGATGGGACAGAAGAACCACAGTCCATAAAGAGAAGAGATAGAAGAGCCACAGTCCATAAAGAGATGGAACAGAAGAGCCACAGTCCATAAACAGATGGGATAATAGAACCACAGTACGAAAAGAGATGGGACAGAAGTACCACAGTCCATAAAAGACAAGACAAAAGAAATATAGTCCATAAAGAGATTGGACAAAAGAACTACAGTCCATAAAGAGATGGAACAGAAGAACCACAGTCCATAAAGAGAAGGGACAGAAAAACCACAGTCCATAAAGAGATGGGACAGAAGAACCACAGTCCATAAAGAGATGGGACAGAAGAACCACAGTCCATAAAGAGAAGAGATAGAAGAGCCACAGTCCATAAAGAGATGGAACAGAAGAGCCACAGTCCATAAACAGATGGGATAAAAGAACCACAGTACGAAAAGAGATGGGACAGAAGTACCACAGTCCATAAAAGACAAGACAAAAGAAATATAGTCCATAAAGAGATTGGACAGAAGACCCACAGTCCATAAAGAGATGGGACAGAAGAACCACAGTCCATAAAGAGATGGGACAGAAGAACCACAGTCCATAAAGAGAAGAGATAGAAGAACCACAGTCCATAAAGAGAAGAGATAGAAGAGCCACAGTCCATAAAGAGATGGGACAAAAGAACCCCATAAGGAGATAGGACAGAAGAAAACCAATAGTCGATTAAAGTATAGGACGTAAGAACCACAGTCTATAAATAGTTGAGACAGAAGAAACTACAGTCCATAAAGAGACAGGACAGATGAAGAAAGAAGATTCATAAAGAGAATCACAGCACTTAAAGAGACATGACAGAAGAACCATAGTCCATAAAAACATGGGACAGAAGAACCACACAGTCCATAAAGAGATGGGACAGAAGAACCACATAAAGAGATAAGACCAAAGAACAACATACTATAAAAGACAGGACAGAAGAACCACAGTACATAAAGAGATGGGACAGAAGAACCACAGTCCATAAAGAGATAAGACCAAAGAACCATAGACTATAAAAGACAAGACAGAATAACCACAGTCCATAAAGAGACAGGACAAAATAACTACAGTCTATAAATACATGGGACAGAAGAACCACACAGTCCATAAAGAGATGGGACAGAAGAACCACATAAAGAGATGGGACAGGCCATAAAAAGACAGGACAAAAAACCATAGTCCATAAAGAGACAGGACAAAAGAACCGTAAGAGTCCATAAAGAGATAGGACAGAAAGAGAATTACAGCACATAAAGAGACCGGACAGAAGAAAGTACATAAAGAGATAGGACAGCAAAAGAAGAAAGTCCATAAAAAGATTGGCCAGAAGGAGAACCATAGTTTGCAAATAGATTTGACAGATGAAGAACCATAGTCCATATAGAAAAGACAGTAGGATAATCATAATCCATAAAACACAGGACAGAAGAATAACCACAGTCCATAACAAGACATAACAGGACAGAAAAATCTGTCCATATAATATGGGACAGAAGAACCACAGTCCATAAGAGATAGAACAGAAAGAGAACCACTGTCCATAAACAGACAGGACATAAGAAGTCCATAAGCAGATGGGACAGAAGAAAAAACATAGTCTAATAAAGGATAGGACATAAGAACCACAGTCTATAAATAGTTGGGACAGAAGACGAAAAATAGTCTATAAAGAGACAGAACAGTAGAAGAGCAAGGTCTATGAAGAGATGAGACAGGGGAACCACAGTTTCAAAAAAGATGGGACAGAAGAACCAGAGTTTGTAAAGAGATGGGGAAAAAAGAACCACAGTCCATAAAAAGACCATGTAGAATGAGAAACATAGACCATTAAGAGATGCGGCAGAAGAACAACAGTCCATAAATAGATGGGACAGAAGAATTATAGTCCATAATGAATTTGGACAGAAAAAACTATAGTCCATAAAGAGACAGGACAGACGAAGAGATGGAACAGAAGAAAAAACACAGACCATAAAGATATGGGACAGAAGATAAACCACCGTTCATGAAGAGATGGTGTCAGGAAATATGACGTAATGTCTTAATGTTCGATCGCACACTGAGCTCTGCTATATCCATTAGGGTTGCTGTTCTAAACACAAAGAGCTCTGCAGACACACAGCTGCATGGCCTCTCACTCAGCCTGTAGGTGATGACAGCCCTCCTTCGCCTGAGAAATAAGCAGCTTTTCTTCTTCTCACGCTGTCTGTGTAATTATAAACCACTCATCCCCCCTCCCTCTGGGCAGCAGAAAACCCGTTTTTTTTTCCAGCCATGGGTGTTCTGTTGTGTTTGAGGGTTAGTGACATAGGTGTGAAAATTACATATTTGGGATGTGCAACAAAGGGGCTACACACCAGTGCGTTTTCGAAGCTCAGCGCCTAGCAGAAATGGATTACTACTTAACCGGGTCACACAGCTACCCCATGTGTAGACTTAAATGGAAGCTAACCTCGTGAGAAGACATGTAATACTTTCGTCGCCACTCTAGAAGGTTCCCAGCGTATGCTATGACGGATATGAGTCTTAATAAAGTTCTGAGTCTCTTTGGAAAGGGAAGAATCCATGGCGCAGCCCACTCAGTGATGTCACGACCAGGGGGGTATAAGATAGTGGGAGCTCATTTTGCACTAGGTTTTGCCCAGGGAGCCAGCTAGGAGAGACTCTGTGATGCATTTTGATGTCACCCTCCCCATGCTGCATGGTCAGCCATGATATAAGACAAATGTAAGTTTATTGTCATCTTTAATCCCTTTTATTTTGTGATCATTCTTGTACATATATAATTATCTCATTTTGGTAATATCTTTTTATATACTTTTGTAAACACTGCCTAATCTCTTTGGAGTAAAAGCTATAATATTTACTAGTCTCATTCTCCTTGCTCTAAAGCGTACCTCTAGTGTCTTCTTTAGTAAATTACGCTACTGATTGGGTTGTATCCTTACCCGCTATTAGTCATAGGAATAGGAGCTGGTGGCAGCAGATCGTACGGAGCTTGTTTGGTAAAGCTGGCAGTAACGGAACGGGGTTATAAGTGTATTGCTCGGCTGCGCCTGGGAATAATTATATCACCATCACGGCAGCATGCCCAATAGCCAGTACATGAGCAGGCAGCTTTTCTGGCAACTAATTGTCTAAGGTGCAGTTCTCTGACTGACCTTAGGGTAAGAGGGGCGCCAGAGAGCTGCAAGTTCCAAAACGGAACTGGAAAGTGGGATATAAATAAATCCCTGCAGAACAAACTGGGGGCAACCAAACACCCCCGGTTCATGACAGATGGGTCAGAAGGAGAATCATAGTTTATAAAGAGATTTGACAGAGGAAGAACCATAGTCAATAAAAAGGACATGAAAAGAACCATAGTTCATAAAAAGATGGGACAGAAGTAGAACCAAGTTCATAAAGAGACAGGACAGAAGAACAACAACAGTCCATAACAAGAAAGGACAGAAGAATCAGTCCATACACATGGGACAGAAGAACCACAGTCCATAAGTGACACAAGCAGTTCATAAGGAGATGGGACAGAAGAAAAAACACAGTCCATTAAAGGATAGGCCATAAGAACCACAGTCCATAAAGAGATGGGACAAAAGAACCACAGTCAATAAAGAGACAGGGCAGAAAGAACCATAGCCCATTAAGAGATGAGACAGAAGAACCACAGTCCATTAAGTGATGGAACAGCAGAACCATAAGCCATAAATAGATGGGTAGAAGAAGAACCATAGTCCATAAAAAATGGGATAGAAGAAAAATTCAGTTCATAAACAGACAGAACAAAAGAAGAACCATTCTCCGTTACAAGAGGAGACAGAAAAATAACCACAGCCCATAAAGAGATGGGACAGAAGCAAAAAACATAGTCTATAAAGAGAGGGGGCATAAGAACTACAGTACATAAAGAGAAGGAACAGAAGGACAACCATAGCCTAAAACTAGAAGGGACAGATCATCCACATGGGACAGGAGGAGAATCATAGTCCATAAAGAGATGGGGCAGAAAATGAACCACAGCCCGTAAAGAGATGGAACAGAGAAGAAAAGCAGTATGTAAAGAGATTGGACAGAGGAACCACAGTCTATAAAGAGGTGGGACAGACGAAAAGTCCATAAAGAGATAGAACAGAAGAAGAACCAAACAAGGACCAACTTTCTACTACTCAGGCCGAATTTCAGGGTGGCCATATGTAGAAGGACAAGACCTGAACAAATGAATGCAGAGCGAAGGCATCAGCAGCATATTTGGGAAGAGCATGGTCTCCTCCTTATGTAGCAATAGGAAGGATGAAAACCTGCTTGTGGCATCGCTGACTTCTCAGCTTCTCCACATAAAACACTCAGGTGCCATGACCATATCTGTGGCAATATTCTCTAATATTTCATAATTGCACACTTGTGCACTGTACCTGCCGCAACTCCTCACACAAGATAGTAAACACCCAGGCATACAGTAAGTACTCCCTCCAGGATGGTGTTGTCTGGAAATCAATCATCAAGACATAAGCGAATAGCCAAAGGAAGCCGATGTACGACACCACATTGTAGTAGAACTTAACGACTGGAGCATTATAGAAAGACATGAGTTTCCAGAGACAGCTGTATGGTTTAGGCCTGCAGGAGATATCAGAATAAAAAAAATTCGATAAGTACAACTTCCATCTGGACTGAAACCAGGGATATTATATGGCCGGGTTGAGATCTCGAGCTTTGTATAGACAATCCTTAGACCTCGAGTATTGTACGGAAAGGCTGAGACCTCGAGCATTGTAGAGACAGGCTGAGACTTTGATCATTGTAGGGACAGAATGAGACCTCGAGCATTGTAGGGACGGGCTGAGACCTCGAGCATTATACGGACAGGCTGAGACCTCGAGCATTGTATGGACAGGCTGAAACCTCGACCATTGTATAGACAAGCTGAAACCTTGAGCATTGTAGGGAAAGGCTGAGATCTTGAATATTGTTTGGACTGGTTGAGATCTTGAGCATTGGTTGGACAGACTGAGACCTCGAGCATTTTATGGACAGGTGAAGACACTGAGCATTCTATGGACAGGCGAAGACCCCCTGAGCATTTAATGGACAGGAGGAAACCTCAAGCCTTGTGATGTAGACTGAGACCTTGAACATTGCATAGACTGACAGAGATCTCATGCATACAGACAGGTTGAGACCTCAAGCATTGAAAGGACAGGATGAGACCTAGAGCATTGTAGGGACAGGCTGAGACCTCGAGTACTGTACGGAAAGGCTGAGACCTCGAGCATTGTAGAAACAGGCTGAGACCTCGAGCATTGTACAGACAGGCTGAGACCTCAACTATTGTAGGGAAAGGCTGAGACCTCGAGCATTGTAGGGACTGTCTGAGACCACGAGCATTGAAGGGACAGGCTGAGACGTCGAGCATTGTAGGGACAGGCTGAGACCTCGAGCATTGTAGGGATAGGCTGAGATCTCAAGCACAGTAGGGACAGGCTGAGACCTCAAGGATTGTAGAAACAGGCTGAGACCGGGAGCATTGTAGGGACAGGCTGAGACCTCAAGCATTGTAGGGACAGGCTGAGTCCTCGAGCATTGTAGGGACAGGCTGAGTCCTCGAGCATTGTAGGGACAGGCTGAGATCTCGAGCATTATAGGTACACGCTGAGATCTCAAGCATTGTAGGGACAGGCTGAGACGAGACCTCGAACATTGTAGGGACAGGCTGAGACCTCGAGTATTGTATGGACTGGCTGAGATCTTGAACATTGGTTGGACAGACTGAGACTTCGAGCATTTTATGGACAGGTGAAAACCCCGAGCGTGTTATGGACAGGCGGAGACCTGAAGCCTTGTAGGTAGACTGAGACCTTGAACATTGTATGGACTGACAGAGATCTCAGGCTCAGGTTGAGACCTTGAGCATTGAAGGGACAGGCTGAGATCTTGAGCATTGTAGGGACAGGCTGAGACCTCGGGTATTGTACGGAAAGGCTGAGACCTCGAGCATTGTAGGGATAGGCTGAAACCTTGAGCACAGTAGTGAGAGGCTGAGACCTCGAGCATTGTAGAAAAAGGCTGAGACCTCGAGTATTCTATAGACAGGCTGAGACCTCAAACATTCTATGGACAGGCTGAGACCTCGAGCATTGAATGGACAGGATAAGATCTCGAGCATTGTAGAGATAGGCTGAGACCTCGAGCATTGAATGCACAGGATAAGATCTCGAGCATTGTAGAGATAGGCTGAGACCTCGAGCATTGAATGGACAGGATAAGATCTCGAGCATTGTAGAGATAGGCTGAGACCTCGAGCATTGTAGGGACAGCTGAAACCTTGCGCATTGTAGGGATAGCCTGAGACCTCGACAATTGTACGGACAGGATGGGACCTCAAGCATTGTATGGAAAGGGCTGAGAACTCGAGCATTGTGGAGACAGGCTGAAACCTCGAGAGTTGAAGGGACAGGCTGAGACCATGAGCATTGTGTGGACTGACAGAAATCTCTAGCATTGTACGGACAGACTGAGACCTTCAGTATTGTATGGATAGCCTGAGACCTCAAGCATTCTATGGACAGGCTGAGACCTCGAGTATTGTGTGGATAGCCTGAGACCTGAAGCATTGTATGGACAGGCTGAGACCTCGAGCATTCTATGGACAGGCTGAAACATCGAGAATTTTATGGACAGGTTGAGACTGTGAGCATTATAGTGAACGGCTGAGACTTCGAGCATTTTATGGACAGGCGAAGACCCCGAGCATTTTATGAACAGGCTCAGACCTCGAGCATTGTTGGGACAGTTTGTGACCATGAGCATTGTATGGACTGAGAGATCCAAGCATTGTACGGACAGCATGAGACCTTCAGTATTGTATGGATAGCCTGAGACCTCGAGCATTCTATGGACAGGCTGAGACCTCGAGCATTCTATGGACAGGCTGAGACCTTGAGCGTTGAAGGGACAGGCTGAGACCATGAGCATTGTGTGGACTGACAGAAATCTCTAGCATTGTACGGACAGGCTGAGACCTCGAGCATTGTAGGGACAGGCTGAGACTTCGAGGGTTGAAGGGACAGGCTGAGACCTCAAGCACTCTCGAGCATTCTATGGACAGGCTGAAACATGGAGAATTTTATGGACAGGTTGAAACCTCGAGCATTGTTTGGATAGGCCTAGACCAAAAGAATTGTACGGACAGGCTGAAACCTCAGGCAATATTTGGACAGACTGATGCTGCGGAAAGTATATAGCCAGCAGAAAATAAAATTCTATCCGATTTTGAAGAAGGATAATATGGTCTCTGCTGGATTTGTAGCCCGCAATACTTATGTTCTGATTGATTAGCCAATGGCCCCCTTATAGAAGTTGAAAAACACTGTCTGACATCAAAATGATCATCGTGGAGGCTAAAGGATAAGGGGCACAGGATGGTAACATGTATTATTCCATTTTTTAGTAGCATTCCTTGTGCTTTCCTCGGCACTCACCCCTGGTGGCGCTGTATACTGTTCTTCCTCTGTTCATGGCGACTTCTTGTGCTCTGACGCTCATTTGTGATCACTTCCACCCCAGAACGGTTGGACGCATAGCCTTTCCTGTAATGAGGATGAGGTGAGAATGCTGTATTATAACGGCCATCTGTATATCAGATAAGGGAATATTAAGGTTACATGCACCAGGCCCACCTGAATGTGATGAGGCCACTGTAGATGAGTGGGAAGAGTAACATACATAGCATGATCTGGATAAAACCATTGTCCAAGGACAATCCCCCCCACCACGTCTTAGTGAGGAACATCTGGTGGGAAGGAAAATAAAAACTTAGATCCACATTATAGATCGAAAAGCATCAAAAGCCCAACAAGACCCCAAAACACAAATATCACATATCCTCTGTATACACGTCAGTTGAGACCATCATAGACACCAAGTCACCCATATTTTCTGTATACACAGCAGGTGAGATCACCATAGACACCAGGTGAAATGTATCCTCTGTCCACCGCTGGTGAGACCACCAAAATATACTTCACAATTTGAAGACACCTTAGCTCTTTAGTGTTTTGCACCATTTTTGGTCCAGGTGAGGATCTACTATAAGGTTCAGGTCAATTCAAAATTCTGGAACAAAATGAATCCACCTGTCCACTCTGTTTTTAGGTAGTATGGATGGAGAATGCATTGTCCTTGGAGTCCTCCTCCATCCCATGTCCTCCCATTAATGGGTACAGAGGCCCCATCATCCTCCATTCCATGGTCTCCCATTAATGGGTACAGAGGCCCCATCATCCTCCATCCCATGTCCTCCCATTAATGGGTACAGAGGCCCCATCATCCTCCATTCCATGGTCTCACATTAATGGGTGCAGAGTTCCCATCATCCTCCATCCCATGTCCTCCCATTAATGGGTACAGAGGCCCCATCATCCTCCATTCCATGGTCTCACATTAATGGGTGCAGAGTTCCCATCATCCTCCATCCCATGTCCTCCCATTAATGGGTACAGAGGCCCCATCATCCTCCATTCCATGGTCTCCCATTAATGGGTACAGAGGCCCCATCATCCTCCATTCCATGGTCTCCCATTAATGGGTACAGAGTTCCCATCATCCTCCATTCCATGGTCTCACATTAATGGGTGCAGAGTTCCCATCATCCTCCATTCCATGGTCTCCCATTAATGGGTGCAGAGTTCCCATCATCCTCCATTCCATGGTCTCACATTAATGGGTGCAGAGTTCCCATCATCCTCCATCCCATGTCCTCCCATTAATGGGTACAGAGGCCCCATCATCCTCCATTCCATGGTCTCACATTAATGGGTGCAGAGTTCCTATCATCCTCCATCCCATGTCCTCCCATTAATGGGTACAGAGGCCCCATCATCCACCATTCCATGGTCTCCCATTAATGTGTGCAGAGTTCCTGTCATCCATTATCCCATGGTCTCCCATTAATGGGTGCAGAGTTCCTGTCATCCATTATCCCATGTTCTCCCCTTAATGAGTACAGAGGCCGTGTCATCCTTTATCCCATGTTTTCCTATTAATGAGTACAGAAGCCCTGTTACCTTCCTTCCAGTGTTTTCCCATTAATGGGTACAGTTATGCTCTGTCAGGAACGTGAGGTATTTGATTGTGTATTATCGCGCACACTGAGCTCTACTACATCCAAGAGCGGA
This sequence comes from Ranitomeya imitator, assembly GCF_032444005.1. Taxonomy (NCBI): domain Eukaryota; kingdom Metazoa; phylum Chordata; class Amphibia; order Anura; family Dendrobatidae; genus Ranitomeya; species Ranitomeya imitator. The sequence continues at coordinate 845,256,197 of NC_091284.1, read as the reverse complement.
GAACAGATACCCGCTGCAGATTCGACCCCCCTTCTTTTCTCTGCCTGCAACACAGTGGAATTCAAGCCACTCATTTCCCTGCTCCACAAGGAATGTCTTTGTTTGCCACTGTGAAGCTGAACGTAAAGAGTACAGAAAGCATGAGATTCTTTGTTCTATTAAAGTGATATATATGGGCACCGATCCGGGCTAGAGATATAAGAATTATATATTCCGGATTTCCATTGATAGATCGATATCTCACTGAAACCGCTAGCAGCTAAACGCAACGAGTGCAAAGAGTGGACTTCTCCTTAAGCGGGTCATGTAATTACTTTGTGTATACACTTGGAGGAATACCCATCATGTGGGGCACATCCTGATCATTGTGGCTTTCTTATACGAAGGTTCATACAGCAAGATATGCGTAAAAATGGCATTTCATACCGCTAAGAAAAGGGGAGGTTTCAGCCTCTAAGGCTACGTTCACACTAGCGTTGTGCGCCGCTGCGTCGGCGACGCAACGCACAACGCACGCAAAAACGCAGCAAAACGCACGCAAAAACGCTGCGTTTTGCGACGCATGCGTCGGTTTTTGCCGAAATTTGGACGCAAGAAAAATGCAACTTGTTGCGTTTTCTTGGTCCGACGCTAGCGGCAAAAAAGACGCATGCGTCGCACAACGCAACAAAAAAAACGCATGCGTCCCCCATGTTAAATATAGGGGCGCATGACGCCCGACGCAAACTAGCATAACGCTAGTGTGAACGTTACCTAAGTGAGGTCACCACAAGGGGAGTGCCTGGGTTTTGGGCTGGGAGATAATTTAGTAAGACAGCAGTCTTGCAGTGTCTTTTTTCCGGGGTCTAGCTGCTGTACAGATGTGTGATATGCATCTAGATGTAGCCCCTCCTCTTAACACGGCCAGCCATGATGATGCAATGACATAACGACCTGTAAGTGTTCTTTTCAATTTTAATCCCATTTTATTTGTAATTGTATTGTACATATGATTTGTCTCCTTAATAATATCTTTTTATACCTCTGTAAACACTGCCTACCTTTTTTGGAGTAAAATATAAAAGTACTAGCTTGTCTCTCCTTGTTCTATAATGAACTGTCGCATCCTCTGAAGTGAATTACGCTACTGATTTGGTTTGGCTCCGGACCCGTTAATACTTGGAAAATCGAAGCTGGTGGCAGCAGAATTTGTCCTGTGCGTTTGGGAGGCTTTGTATCGACGGCGGCGTTGATAATTATTGTTCCCGCCTGAGTGGGAGTAGTTATATCGCCCTCGCTGCTGTGTGCCCAATAGCCAGTACATAGCAGGCAGCCTCTCTGGTGACTAATTACCCTAGGTGCAGTACCCTGACTGACCTGAGGGTTAGGGGGCACCAAAGAGCTGCAAATTCCAAACCGGAACTGGGATATAGATAAATCCCCTTCAGGAAAGAACCAGGGGCGACCAAAAAACCCCGGTTCATGACAAATTGGTGTGAGTGGTGGGGATGATAAAGGTATCTTTCCCGTGAACCGTGACACATTGGTGGGATCCCTGACCTATCCGGCAGGATTCATGACATCATCCAATGTTCACCCATTAATCGGTACAGAGGCCCCGTCATCCTCCATCCCATGTTCTCCCATTAATGGGTACAAAGGCCCCATCATCATCCATCCCATGTTCTCCGATTAATCAGTACAGAGGCCGTCATCTTCCATTCTATCTTCTACCATTAATGGGTACAGAGGCCATGTCATCCTCTATCCCATGTTCTACCATTAATGGGTACAGATGCCCTGTCATCTTCCATCCCATGATCCCCATTAATGGATACAGAGGCCATGTCATCCTCTACCCCATGTTCTCCCGTTAATGGGTACAGAGGCCCCATAATCCTCCGTCTCATGTTCTCCCATAATTGGGTAAAGAGGTCCTGTCATCATCTATCCCATATTCTCACATTAATAGGTAGAGAGGTCATGTCATCTTCCATCCCATGTTCTTCCATTAATGGGTACAGAGGCCCCATCATCCTCCATCCCATATTCTTCCATTAATGGGTACAGAGGACCTGTCATCCTCCATCCCATGTTCTTCCATTAGGTTCGGTTTGGTTAGGTGAACGTCCCAATGTTCGCCAAACATGTTCACCGAATGGTTCATCGTACATTCCCGAACCCCATTGAATTCAATGGGAAGGCAAAACCAAACGCAAAGAGCACACCTTTGGGGGGGGAAGGGGGGGCAAAAAGCTGCCAAAACAGCTCAAATTAGGGGCATACACCAGGTAAAAGTGACATCAATTGACCCATCAATTGCATTATAAATGAATAATTATTTAAAAACTGACGTGTGTTCCCATATATTTTTGTTAATTAGCCAGGCAAAACGGAAAGCTGTGGGCTGAAACCCTTGGCTGTCAGCATGGGAAAGGCTAGTTGTTGAGAATAGAGGCGTCCCCATGTTGTGTTTTTAATTATTTAAATAAATAATTAAAAATGGTGTGGAATCCCCTTCTTCCCCATTTTCGACAACCAGCCAAGCTAAAGCAGACAGCTGGGGGCTTGTATTCTCAGGCTGCTAAAAGGCCATGGATATTGGCCCCCCAGGCTAAAATAGCAGCCAGAAGTCACCCAGACATGTGGCATCTATTAGATGCGCCAATTCTGGCTCTTTCAATGGCTCTTCCCACTTGCCCTGTTGTGGTGGCAAGTGAGGTTCATATTTGTGGGATTGATGTCACCTTTGTCCAGGATCTGCATCAGAGCGCAGCAGGCAGGATTTGCACCAGAATGAAGCATTCAGGATTTGCACCGGAGTGCAGCAAGGACAGGTATGCAACCTTACACAACTTAGACTGCAAAACAGGAAGGTTGCTCAGGCACCTCCGGAGTGGGGAGGAAGCAATGTATACATAATGTCCCACAGCTATTGGTTGGGGAGGAAATAGCAAGTGCATTCGCTGACCCTTTAAGAGGGTGGGAGTGAATGCGTGCGTGCCGTAAGGACATGGCTATAGTACCGGCTGAAAGCATGCAGAGCATGGGGAAGGGCAGAACTGACCGCAGCACAGGTGACTGAAGTGACAAGCCGGAGACCCTGCCCATCCGAGCAGGACTCTGCTGCGGTGCTAACAGAACCTCCCCTTTACGCTCCCTCCTCTTCAGGCCATTGAGGAATTTCTGGAGGAGAATCGGAGCGGGAATCTTCTCCTTCGGCTCCCAGGATCTCTCTTTGGGACCAAATCCCTTCCAGTCAATGAGAAAGAAGGTCTCGCCTTTCACCTTCTTCATGGCCAAGATGTTCTAAACCTCAAAAACATCATCAGAGGCTGTTGGCATGGGCATAGTAGTGGGTTCCTTGAAGAAGGGACTCAGGATGACTGGCTTTAGCAGATATATGTGGAAGAAATTTGGAATCTGTACAGAAGGAGGCAGCTTCAATTTATAGCAGACCTCGTTGATCCTCTTCAATACCTCGAAAGACCCGATAAAACAAGGACCTAACTTGAAAGAAGGAACCTTCAGCCGGACGTACTTGGACGAGAGCCAAACCTTGTCACCAGGACAAAAGCACGGAGGATCCAGATACCTTTTATCTGCATGTCGCTACATACAGGCCGAGGACGCTTCTAAAGTGGCTTTGGTGTCCTCCCACAACTTCACAAAATCCTTGGAGAGGACTGGGACATCAGAAGGAATCGTCACCGGGAGGGGAACCTCGGGTTGCCAACCGAACACAATGTAGAATGGAGATTCTCCCGTGGCTTCACCAAAGCGATTATTGTACGAGAACTCAGCCAAGAGAAGCAATTCCACCCAATCATTATGGTGGGCATTGACGTAGTGTCGCAGGCAATTGCCCAGGACCTGGTTGATACACTCCACTTGCCCATTGGACTGGGAGTGATAGGCTGATGAGAAATCCAAGGCGATATCCAGATGTTTACAGAGAGCTCGTCAGAATTTGGAAGTGAACGGTTAACCTCGATCAGACACAATGTGACGAGGAAATCCATGCAGCTGGAAAATATGCCATTTTGAAGAAGCGATCCACGACTACCCAGATGATGCAACCTTTGGACACTGGCAAATCCGTAATGAAGTCCATAGGTATGTGCTGCCATGGACCAGATGGTATGGGTAATGGCAGGAGAGAACCAGCAAGATGTTGTCTGGGGACTTTATTGCGGGCACAAATCGCACAGGCAGCCACATAAGCATAGATCTCTCTCCACATGGACGGCCACAAGAAGTGGCGAGAAATCAACTGTAGAGTTTTCCTTTGTCCCACATGACCAACCACCTTCGACGAGTGGTCCCAAGACAAAACTCGCTCCTTCTCGGTTTCAGCCACAAGAGTCTTCCCTGGGGGAATTCATGACAGACTGAATGGAGTGACAGTGACCAACTTGGACGGTTCAATGATAAATTGTGGATCCTCCTCTTTATCCTCGGACAGAAAAGACCTAGAGAGGGCATCGGCTCTGACATTCTTGTCAGTGGACCTGAAATGTAAAAGAAAGTTAAGCTGGCAAAAAACAAAGATCACTTAACTTGGCGTGGATTAAGTCTCTGGGCGGACTGGAGATACGCCAGGTTCTTATGGTTCGTGTAGATGACCACTGGATATACTGTGGCCTCCAGCAGGTATCGCCACTCCTCCAGAGCCATCTTAATGGCAAGTAACTCTCGGTCCCCGATAGAGTAGTTACGCTCAGGAGCGGAGAAGGCCTTAGAGAAGAAACTACAGGACACGTGGCGACACGAGGATGACTTCTGGGTGAGCACAGCTCCAGCCCCTAACTAGGATGCGTCCACCTCTAGGAAGAACTGTTTGTTTAAATCTGGGCGATGCAAAACGGGAGCAGTGTAGAAGGACCGTTTAAGAGAGCGGAAGGCCTCTTCAGCCTCGGAGGACCAGTTCTTCGGATCGGCTCCCCTTCGGGTCATAGCAGAGATGGGAGCGGTCAGCGCGGAGAAGTGAGAAATGAATAGCCGATAATAATTAGCAAGGCCAAGGAATCGTTGAAGTGCTTTGACTCCCATGGGCAGCGGCCATTTAAGGATGGAAGAAACTTTCTCAGGATCCATCCTGAGTTCGGTATCCGAGATAATGTAACCCAAGAAGGGAAGAGAGGACTATTCGAAAATGCATTTCTCATACCTGGCATAGAGGCGAATCTCCCTCAGACGCTGAAGAACCTTCTGAACTGCTCGTCTGTGGGAGGCCAGATCCGGGGAAAATACCAAAATATCGTCCAGATACATGCCAACGCAGGAATAAGGCAGTTCTTGGAAGATGTCATTGACAAATTCTTGAAAAACTGCCGATGCATTACTAAGACCGAAGAGCATCGGTATTCATAATGTCCATCCCTGGTGATGAAAGCCATCTTCCATTCATCTCCCCGGCGAAAGCAGATTAGATTGTAGGCATTGTAGGCACCTCTTAAGTCTAATTTGGTGAAGATCCTGGCACCTCTTAATCTGTCGAACAACTCAGGAATCAGTGGGATAGGGTATTTATTTTTCACCGCGATCTGATTGAGACCTCGATAGTCGGAGTGATCCATCCTTCTTAACGAAGAAAAACCCGGCACCAGCAAGATAGGAGGATTTCTGAATAAACCCCCTGGCAAAATTTTCCTGAATGTAGTCTGACATATCTTGAGTCTCAGCTGGGGACAGAGGGTAAATTTGGCCTCTAAGTTGTGAAGATCCGGGAATCAAGTCGATCTGGCAGTCATACTGCCTGTGGGATGGCAAAGTCTCTGCTTCTTTCTTGTCAAACACATCTGCAAAGGACCGATAGGCAGATGGCAAACTGGGCAGTGATGCCAGACAAGATGGGGCCTTAGCTGAAGGTAGTAGAGCCAGACACTTCTCATGACAGGAATGTCCCCAGTGGAGCACCTCTCCAGTTCTCCAGTCCAACACAGGTTCGTGCTACCATAGCCATGGTAGGCCTAAGAGAAAGGCTTGAGACATGAGGGAAAGAACATATAAGGCAATCCTCTCAGTATGAAGCATCTCAATACGGACCTCAAGTGGCTCAGTAGCCAGACGAACCATCTCCCGAAGAGCTCTCTGATCGAGAGATGTTATTGCCAGGGGGTTCTTGAGTGGATGAACTGGAATTTGGAACCAATCCATTACAGCCTGGAGGGTAAAATTTCCGGCTGCCCCGGAATTCAAATACACCGACTCAACAAACTGAGATTCACCGGTTGTCACGGCCACAGTAAGGGTCAGGGAGATGCCTTTTCCATCTAGGGAGGCCTCTCCTACCAACTCTAGATGCCGGAGCTTCTCTGGCTTTACCAGACAGACTTGAATTGAGTGGCCAACGTCTCCACAATACTGGCCTTTAGCGTGTGGATCCCTCAGTCGATGTCTAGCAAGGGCAAGATGGTCGATCTGCATGGGTTCAAATGAGTCCTCGACAAGGAAGGGCGAAGGAACAAGTGGCCTTTGAAAAGACGGAGCCAGGGGCCGCGGTCCTCTTTCACGTGCCACCTCACAGGCATGCCCACGGAAACAAAGGTCTATACAGATGTTGAGGGAGACCAGGTCGTCAAAGGTAGTTGGTAAGTCTCGACCAGCTAGCTCATCCTTTATGTTTCCAGAGAGGCCCTCCCAGAATGTTGCCACCAACGCTTTATTATTCCAACTGAGCTGGGATACCAGAGTACGGAAGAGTACCACATATTGTTCCACAGAAGAGCTGGACTGCGTAAGCAAAGAAGAGCGGAAGCAGCAGAGGTGGTTCACCCGGATTCGTTGAATACTTTGCAAAAGGCTTCCAAGAATAGGGACAAATTGAAGATGATATCCATAGAAAAGAAAGCGGATAGGCACATACCGTCCCGAGCAACAAAATCCTTTATTGTGGCATCATAATACCAACAGCAGGCGGATAAAACGATGGAGCAAATACAAACGACGATTGTTTCGCGCTTACATTGCGCTTCAACGATGACCTGTTGAAGCGCAATGCAAGAGCGAAACGATCGCCATCTGTATTTGCTCCATCGTTTTATCCACCTGCTGTTGGTATTATGATGCCACAATAAAGGATTTTGTTGCACGGGACTGTATGTGCCTATCCGTTTTCTTTTCTATGGATACACAGATTCTTTTTCTTTGGAAGTGGCACCCATAATCCCTGGTGTGTGTGCAGCTTCATTAACCCGAGGTCATACAGCTGTGCCTTCGTCCTGCTTCTCTCCCATGGTATACAAATTGGACATGATAGTGTCCTCTCTCCCATAATGGATTCAACCACCCCAGGGCCTCACCTCCAAGATGTGACATAACAAATGCCACCTTTGTTCGATCTGATGGGAAGTGATGAGGAAGGAGTTCAAAGTGTAGCCGGCACTGATTGACGAACCTGAGGCAGAGCTTCGGATTGCCGTCAAAACGTGGTGGAGTTGGGGAACTGGATCTTGAACCAAGCAGACTGTCTGGGAAGTCTCAGGAGAAGACACGGCAGCTTGAACATGCTGGAACTCTGGAGGGATGTTTAACCCCTTAGTGACAGAGCCAATTTGGTACTTAATGACCGGGCCAATTTTTGCAATTCTGACCACTGTCACTTTATGAGGTTATAACTCTGGAACGCTTCAACGGATCCCGCTGATTCTGAGACTGTTTTTTCGTGACATATTGTACTTCATGTTAGTGGTAACATTTCTTCGATATTACTTGCGATTATTTATGAAAAAACGGAAATATGGCGAAAATTTTTAAAATTTTGCAATTTTCAAACTTTGTATTTTTATGCCCTTAAATCAGAGAGATATGTCATGAAAAATAGTTAATAAATAACATGTCCCACATGTCTATTTTACATCAGCACAATTTTGGAAACAAAATTTTTTTTTGTTAGGGAGTTATAAGGGTTAAAAGTTGACCAGCAATTTCTCATTTTTACAACACCATTTTTTTTTAGGGACCACATCACATTTGAAGTCATTTTGAGGGGTCTATATGATAGAAAATAATGAAGTGTGACACCATTCTAACAACTGCACCCCTCAAGGTGCTCAAAACCACATTCAAGAAGATTATTAACCCTTTACGTGCTTCACAGGAACTGAAACAATGTGGAAGGAAAAAATGAACATTTAACTTTTTTTTGCAAACATCTTAATTCAGAACCATTTTTTTTATTTTCACAAGTGTAAAAACAGAAATGTAACCATAAATTTTGTTATGCAATTTCTCCTGAATACGCCAATACCCCATATGTGGGGGTAAACCACTGTTAGGGCGCACCGCAGAACTTAGAAGTGAAGGAGCGCCGTTTGACTTTTTCAATGTAGAATTGGCTGGAATTGAGATCGGACGCCATGTCACATTTGGAAAGCCCCTGATGTGCCTAAACAGTGGAAACTCCCCACAAGTGACACCATTTTGGAAACTAGACCCCTTAAGGAACTTATCTAGATGTGTGGTGAGCACTTTGAACCCCCAAGTGCTTCACAGAAGTTTATAACGTAGAGCCGTGAAAATAAAAAATCGCTTTTGTTTACACAAAAATGATCTTTTCGCCCACAAATTCTTATTTTCACATGGGTAACAGGAGAAATTAGACCACTAAAGTTGTTGAGCAATTTCTCCTGAGTACGCTGATACCCAATATGTGGGGGTAAACAACTGTTAGGGCGCACCGCAGAGCTTGGAAGAGAAGGAGTGCCGTTTTACTTTTTCAATGTAGAATTGGCTGGAATTGAGATTGGACGCCATGTCGCGTTTGGAGAGCCCCTGATGTGCCTAAACAGTGGAAACCCCCCACAAGTGACACCATTTTGGAAACTAGACCCCTTAAGGAACTTATCTAGATGTGTGGTGAGCACTTTGAACCCCCATGTGCTTCACAGAAGTTTATAACGTAGAGCCGTGAAAATAAAAAATCGCATTTTTTCTACAAAACTGAATTTTTGCCCACAAATTTTTATTTTCACAAGGGTAACAGGAGAAATTAGACCACAAAAGTTGTTGTGCGATTTCTCCTGAGTACGCTGATACCCAATATGTGGGGGTAAACAGCTGTTAGGGCGCACCGCAGAGCTTGGAAGAGAAGGAGTGCCGTTTTACTTTTTCAATGTAGAATTGGCTGGAATTGAGATCGGACGCCATGTCGCGTTTGGAGAGCCCCTGATGTGCCTAAACAGTGGAAACCCCCCACAAGTGACACCATTTTGGAAACTAGACCCCCCCATGGAACTTATCTAGATGTGTGGTGAGAACCTTGAATGCCCAAGTGCTTCACAGAAGTTTATAATGCAGAGCCGTGAAAATAAAAAATATTTTTTTTTTCCACAAAAAAGATTTTTTAGCCACCAAATTTTTATTTTCACAAGGGTAACAAGAGAAATTGGACCCCAAAAGTTGTTGTCCAATTTGTCCTGAGTATGCTGGTACCCCATATGTGGGGGTAAACCACTGTTTGGGCGCACGGCAGAGCTCGGAAGGAAGGAGCGCCGTTTTGGAATGCAGACTTTGATAGAATGGTCTGCGGGTATTATGTTGCGTTTGCAGAGCCCCTGATGTACCTAACCAGTAGAAACCCTCCACAAGTGACCCCATTTTGGAAACTAGACCCCCCAAGGAACTTATCTAGATGTGTGGTGAGAACTTTGAATGCCCAAGTGCTTCACAGAAGTTTAGAATGCAGAGTCGTGAAAATAAAAAATATTTTTTTTTCCACAAAAAAGATATTGTAGCCCCCAAGTTTTTATTTTCACAAGGGTAACAGGAGAAATTGGACTGCAATAGTTGTTGTCCAATTTATCCCGAGTACGCTGATGCGCCATATGTGGGGGTAAACCACTGTTTGGGCGCACGGCAGAGCTCGGAAGGGAAGGAGCACCTTTTTGGAATGCAGACTTTGATAGAATGGTCTGTGGGCATTATGTTGCGATTGCAGAGCCCCTGATGTACCTAAACTGTAGTAACCCCCCACAAGTGACCCCATTTTGGAAACTAGACCCCCCAAGGAACTTATCTAGATGTGTGGTGAGAACTTTGAATGCCCAAGTGCTTCACAGAAGTTTAGAATGCAGAGTCGTGAAAATAAAAAATATTTTTTTTTTCCACAAAAAAGATATTGTAGCCCCCAAGTTTTTATTTTCACAAGGGTAACAGGAGAAATTGGACTGCAATAGTTGTTGTCCAATTTATCCCGAGTACGCTGATGCGCCATATGTGGGGGTAAACCACTGTTTGGGCGCACGGCAGAGCTCGGAAGGGAAGGAGCGCCTTTTTGGAATGCAGACTTTGATAGAATGGTCTGTGGGCATTATGTTGCGATTGTAGAGCCCCTGATGCACCTAAACTGTAGTAACCCCCCACAAGTGACCCCATTTTGGAAACTAGACCCCCCAAGGAACTTATCTAGTTGTGTGGTGAGAACTTTGAATGCCCAAGTGCTTCACAGAAGTTTAGAATGCAGAGTCGTGAAAATAAAAAATATTTTTTTTTTCACAAAAAAGATTTTGTAGCCCCCAAGTTTTTATTTTCACAAGGGTAACAAGAGAAATTGGACCCCAGAAGTTGTTGTCCAATTTTTCCCGAGTACGCTGATGCCCCATATGTGGGGGTAACCCACTGTTTGGGCGCACGGCAGAGCTCAGAAGGGAGGGAGCACCATTTGACTTTTTGAGCGCAAAATTGGCTGTCGTGTTTGGAGACCCCCTGATGTACCTAAACAGTGGGAACCCCCCAATTCTAGCTCCAACCCTAACCCCAACACACCCCTAACCCTAATCCCAACCTGATCCATAATCCTAATCACTAACCCTAACCATAATCACAACCCTTACCCCAAAACAACCCTAATGTCAACCCTAACCATAACCCTAATCAAAACCCTAAATCCAACACACCCCTAATCCTAATCTCAACCCTAACCTCAAACCTAACCCTAATCCCAATACACCCCTAATCACAACCCTAACCTTAACCCTAATCCCAAACCTAACCCTAATCCCAAGCGTAACCCTAATGCCAACCCTAACCCTAATACCAACCCTAATCCAAACCCTAACCCTAATCCCAGCTCTAACCCTAACTTTAGCCCCAACCCTAGCCCTAACTTTAGCCCCAACCCTAACCCTAGCCCTAGGGCTACTTTCACACTTGCGTCGTTTGGCATTCCGTCGCAATCCGTCGTTTTGGACAAGAAACGGATCCTGCAAATGTGCCCACAGGATGCGTTTTTTGCCCATAGACTTGTATTGCCGACGGATCGTGTTCGGATGGCCACACGTCGCGTCCGTCGTGCACTGGATCAGTTGTGTTTTGGCGGACCGTCGGCACAAAAAAACGTTCAATGAAACGTTTTTTTGTACATCGCATCCGCCATTTCTGACCGCGAATGCGTGGCCGTAACTCCGCCCCCTCCTCCCCAGGACATAGATTGGGCAGCGGATGTGTTGAAAAACTACAGCTGCTGCCCACGTTGTGCACAATTTTCACAACGTGCGTCGGTATGTCGGGCCGACGCATTGCGACGGCCCCGTACCGACGTAAGTGTGAAAGAAGCCTAACCCTAAGTTTAGCCCCAACCCTAACCCTAAATTTAGACCCAACCCTAACCCTAAATTTAGCCCTAGCCCTACCCCTAACCCTACCCCTACCCCTAACCCTACCCCTACCCCTAACCCTAACCCTACCCCTACCCCTACCCCTAACCCTAACCCTACCCCTACCCCTAACCCTACCCCTAACCCTACCCCTAACCCTACCCCTAACCCTAACCCTACCCCTAACCCTACCCCTAACCCTACCCCTAACCCTAATTTTAGCCCCAACTGCTGTTCTCCTGCCGGCCGGCAGATGGAGACAGATGGCGGGCGCACTGGGCATGCGTCCGCCATGTTCTGCTGCCGGTGGCCAGGAGGAGCAGCAAGAGGATCCAGGGACCTAGGTGAGTATGCTAGGGTCCCCGAATCCCCCTATTTCTCTGTCCTCTGATGTGCGATCACATCAGAGGACAGAGAATTACACTTTCCTTTTTTTTTTTTTTTTTTTTTTTGCGGTCGCCGGTAAACAGTTAATTACCGGCGATCGCAAAACAGGGGTCGGTAATACCGACCCCGATCATGCTCTTTGGGGTCTCGGCTACCCCCGGCAGCCGAGACCCCAAAGATTCTCCCGGTGCCGGCCGGCGGGCGCACTGCGCATGCGCCCGCCATTTTGAAGATGGCGGCGCCCACCGGGAGACACGAGGAGCATCGGGGGAGCTAGGTGAGTATTGGGGGGCCACCTGGGACCCCTTTTCTCTGTCCTCCGATGTGTGATCACATCGGAGGACAGAGAAATTAAAAAGAGATCGCTTTTTTTTTTTTTTTTGCGATCGCCGGTAAACGGTTAATTACCGGCGATCGCAAATGCGGGGTGGGTTAAAAACCCCCCGAATCATGTTCTCTGGGGTCTCGGCTACCCTCGGAGAAAATCAGCCTCTGGGGGGCGCTATGGACTTTTTCCACAGCGCCGTTAATTAACGGTGCTGTGGTTTAAGTACCTTTAGCGGCCGCCGTTAAAAGGCGTATCGGTGGTCGCTAAGGGGTTAAGGTCTCCAACTTAGTAGTTAAGGACTGCAACTGTATGGACAGCTCTTCCTGTGCGTCTTTCAGTCGGCAAAGCTCCTGGCACATGGTCCGAACAGGCAGGATCCGGGGTCCAGCAGGATCCATGGCCTGAGCAAACTGTCAGGGACGTGGTTTGTGGAACCACTGTGCCACAGACCGTGGAGAGCCTGGACGGGGCGTGACTAAGCAAACACCTGACTGTTCACTAGAGCCTCTGATGATGAGGTTAGACTGGGCTCCCGATGAATGCCAGGTGCCATTCCAGGACAGACAAACGAACCCAGAGGACTGACTGGAGGGAGCAGCTGGCAGAGTAAGATTTAGAATGCAGCAGAGAGAGTTCGCATCAGAGTGCAGCAGAGTTCGCACCAGAGTGCAGCAGGCAGGATTTGCACCAGAGTGCAGCAGGCAGTGTTTGTACCAGAGTGCAGCTGACAGGATCTGCACCAGAGTGCAGCAGGCAGGATCTGCACCAGAGTGCAGCAGGCAGGATTTGCACCAGAGTACAGCTAACAGGATCTGCCTCAGAGTGCAGCAGGCAGGATTTGCACCAGAGTGCAGCAGGCAGTGTTTGTACCAGAGTGCAGCTGACAGGATCTGCACCAGAGTGCAGCAGGCAGGATCTGCATCAGAGTGCAGCAGGCAGGATTTACACGAGAATGCAGCAGGCAGGATTTGCACTGCAGTGCAGGAGGGACAGGTATGCAACCTTACGCAACTTAGACTGCAAAACAGGAAGGTTGCTCAGGCACCTCCCGAGTGGGGAGGAAGCAATATATACATAATGTCCCACAGCTATTGGCTGGGGAGGAAATAGCAAGTACACGTGCTGGCCCTTTAAGAGGGTGGGAGTGCACGTGCGTAAGCCCTAAGGACATGGCTAGAGGACCGGATGGAAGCATGCAGAGCATGGGGAAGGGAAGAGCTGACTGCAGCATGGGTGACTGAAGTGACACGCCGGAGACCCTGCCTGTCAGAGCATGACTCCGGCGTGGTGCTAACACTGGTGACATCAAGCCCACAGCTATCCATTACTAATCCTATAGTTATACGGTAAGTAAACACACAACCGGAATAAAGTATTCTATTTGAAAGAATGACAGACTCCTTTAATGAATCTAAATTAAACAATACTCACATCATTGCCCTGTCCACACAAGCCATTGTCTCCTGTAACAAAATAAAAATAATAAGCCACAATATTCCTCACCTGTCTGCGGAGAAGATAATAATCCATTTGTCCCATCAGAAAGTCAGAAAGGTCCTTGGAGTTCACAGCCAATGAACTCAGCTCATCTCACTGATGTCAGCGCGCGCAGTGGGAAAAGTTGTAATACGGCTTGCGCTGATATCAGCGAGTTGAGCTGAGTTCATTGGCTGTGAACTTCAAGGACCTTTCTGATGGCACCGTGAGCATGACAACTTTCTCACGTTCATGGTGATGTCAGTCAGGTCATTGGAGTTCACCGTGATACACTGGGCAGTGCTAGCACACACTGCTCAGTATATCTGCTGGATGGCAGGCTGTATAGTTGTATCATGCAACAATGCAGCCTGCCATCTAGATGTAGCAGAGCTAGACCCATCGTGGGACAAATGGATTATTTTCTTCTCTTTGGACAGGTGAGGAATATTGTGGTTTATTATTTTAATTCTGTTACAGGAGACAATGGCTTCTGTGGACTGGGCAATGACGTAAGTATTGGTTAATTTAAATGAACCCCTTAGGCTACTTTCACACTTGCGTCGCTACGGGCCCGTCGCAATGCGTCGGGCCGACGTACCGACGCACGTTGTGAAATAAATGAACAACGGGGGCAGCGGATGCAGTTTTTCAACGCATCCGCTGCCCCATTGTAATGTCCGGGGAGGAGGAGGCGGAGTTCCGGGCATGCATGCGCGGTCGGAAATGGCTGACTTGATGCACAAAAAAACCTTACATGTAACTTTTTTTGTGCCGACGGTCCGCCAAAACACGACGCATCCATCGAACGACAGATGCGACGTGTGGCCATACGTCGCAATGCGTCGGCTAATGCAAGTCTATGGAGAAAAAACGCATCCTGCGGGCAAATTTGCAGGATGCATTTTTTCTCCAAAACGACACATTGCGACGTACGTCGCACAACGCAAGTGTGAAAGTAGCCTTAGTGATCGAGCAAATTTTTTTTAAATCTGACCAGTGTCACTTTATGTAGCAATAACTCTGAAATGCATCAATATATCCCATTGATTTTGAGATTGTTTTTTCAAGACACATTATACTTTATGATAATGGGAATTTAAGTTAATATGTTTTGCTTTACTTTATAAAAAATATCAGAAATTTTACTAAAATAAAAAAAAATGCAATTTTCAAACTTTGAATGATTATCCCTTTAATCTAGATAGACTTATCACACAAAAACATTAATAAATAACATTTCTCTCATGGCTGCCTTACACCAGCACCATGTGTAAAATGTTGTTTTATTTTGTTAGCATTTTAGAAGGTTTAAAAATTGTAGCAGCAATTTTTCATTTTTTCAAGGAAATTTACAAAACTTACTTTTATAGGGACCTGTTCAGTTTTTAAGTGACTTTGTGGGTCCTACATATTGGAAACTCCAAATGTGATACCATTTTAAAAACATAACCCCTCAACGTGTTCAAAATTGCTTTAAGGTGGTTTATTAACCCTTCAAGTGCTTTTCAGGAGGACAGGACAGGTATGAAAAAGTGTATTTTTACCACCTAAATGTTTCTAACTTCTGAACAGGCGGCTCTAACCGGCAGGCTCTAAGGCTGTTATTTGGTCATGAACTGCCATCGCAAACATCAGGACCACATGATCAAGATCTCAGGATGCCAATGGGCTTAAAGAGGAAGCCCCCCCACACACTCTCTTAACCATTTAGATGCTGTAGTCACTATTGACAGCGCATTTAAGGGGTTAAAGAGCTATGGACGGTGTCAACAATGATAGTGGCTGATGCAGGACTGTCACCTGTATGGGGATGCTATTCTCTTATATCTCAGGTCAGTAAAAGGATGTATTAGTGGTCACTAAGGGGTTAATTAAAGGAGTCTTTGCCATTCTTTCAATTAAAGGACTTCATTCTGGGTGTGTGCTTATTTACCATATAACTAGCCTCCAGCTGTCAGCTTTGCCTGGCTGGTTATCATAAATACAGGGAAAACCACATCATTTTGTTATTTTTATTTATAGTGCAGGTGGTGGCTGATGAATTCTCCCATCAGTCGCTGCCTGCTCTCACTGTTAACAGTTGAATACAACTCTCATCATTGTCACCTGCTAGTGCTGATCGCTGTGGACAGGGGACACTGATGAGAGCAGTCTTCTTCAGCACCTGGCACCAGGGATCAGCACAAACAGTACCGCTGATTCCCAGGCGCCGGTACATGTCACACTGATGACACATGGATGTGATCCGTGTGTTATCAGTGTGCATGTGTGCGGGACATTTTGTGGCCCGAGCTGCTACCAGAAACATTGACATCTGAAAGAGCCCTTAGTGGACGCGATAATTTAACAAACTTTGGCTGACTTTTGCCGATTTTGAGGGAAAAAGCTCATGAATGTGAACACAAATCAGAATGTGTAGTGTTGGTGCTGAATTTGAGATTGGCAAACTTTTTTCGAACACGTTCTCTCTTCTCTAATCAGCAGCTGCTTCTGACCTCTTCTGTTCGTTCCACCTCCCTGCCATCTTTTAGGTGGAGGCGCCTGCACAGAGCTGAATCAAACACACCTGCACTCCACCCTGGGACATGAAGTTCTGGGCTTGGGATTCCTGGGCAAGTTCTAGAGCGCTGGTTTTCCCCCATATGGGAGACACTCGGATGAGGAGAAATTCTGCTCGCTTTTCATCATATCGATAACATTCGGAAAAGACTCCTGAACAAAGACAAAAAGATTCAAAGTCAGAGATACTAGACAGAGAAAGCCAGGTCAGTGAGGGTCCTCTGCTCACCTACAGCCCTCTCCTCATAGATGTTGGCCAGGGTCATCATCTCATTTATGTTCTCCGTGTCCTCCTCTTCTTTGGAGAGGGACTTTAGGATCTTAGTACAAGCCAAAGCCCCTGCAACACAATCCTGAGACTGCAGGAAAATAAAGAGGATTGAGTGAGTATGAGGTTCTGAACCCAACATATATGAGGTTCATTAGCGTTGCCAAACCTAAACTGTGGTCCACATACAAGGTAATGGCAGAGGTGTGAATCGTTCTACCAATACTAGCAGCACAGTGACAAGCAGAGATTAGAACAAGGTGAAGCCAAGGAGTAATTACCAGATTCCAGATTATATCTGCAAGTTCCTTCCGGTTCTGGACGATGCACCATATGAGAAGATCACGCACCGGGTGCTCAAGCTGCTGATAATTCTCAGATTTTCTCATCACAGACACTTTACCATTCATCTGAAATGGAAGGACACATTCATGAAACTTCGGCCAATGTGATGAATCATAGATCACCCTGAAATAAAACCGATCCCAAGCTGATCAAATCGGAATCCAGAGGCAATCATCATTCTCCTGGACATAGAAGATGTCATGTAGGAGATGTCATTGTGTACTGTATGTAGATGACACCTACATGCAGTACACAATGGAAGAAATATTACCTTGACGTTGACATGTCCCAGACTGTGAATTTTGCGATGTTTTCCTTCTGGATATAGAGGTTCAGAGAGATCTCCCAAAATCTCCTGCAGGACGCGGGATACATGGTGCAGCTCGATGGTGGCTTCAACCTTCTCCCTTGATCCCTCCCCCTTCTCCATTCTCTCCAGCTTGCTGTGAATCAGACTGGACGGGTCTGTGTTGTTGTACAGGTGTGTGAGAGCGTCCCAAGTGACGAATTCTGACAAACTGACTCCACGCTCCAGGAAGAGGCGGACGAATAAAGGCTTATCTTCAATCAGTGACACCGTCAGAGATGGGTACAAATCCGAGGGCTGAAAAACAGAAAATGTGTCATCAGATACCCCTCGCTCTCACACAGTCCCTGACGCCACAGATGGTTCCTGGTGGCCCAATGCATCGCAAACATTCAGGACATCTGAGGGTTCGTGAGGCTTCTAAATGCTTTGCAGTCTCTTAAACTTACATGTTCAGACAAACAACTAAGAGCCCAACCACATGTCAGTCTCTCATACGTGGTCCGTGTTTAGTCATGGTGTGACTGTGAGATAATAAGTGTACACCTATACTGACCCTCAGGTTAGGTAGTGGTTCCTGGCTATCCCTGTTGTGAATTCTGCTCTTGGGTTCCCTCCAGTGGTTGTTGGTGGGAATGCAGTTGTCTCTGAGTCACAGTCCTGGCCAGGTGTATCGGATAATTACAATTCTGACTGGGATATTTAGGTGTGCAGGATCCTTTAGCCCTTGCCAGTTGTCAATGTTCCTTGTGAAGTGATGGATCTCTTTCTGGCTTCTCCTGCTGGCTGCCAAATTCAGCAAAGATAAGTGTTTGGTTCTTTGTATCTGTGGCGCACTGCTGTGTGCTTGTTTCAGTTTATTCCTGCTCTGTTTGTAGGATTCACTGGAGTTGCAGATATACGCTCCTACATCTTTAGTTAGATGTAGGAAGTTTTTAGTATATTCTGCTGTGGATTTTTTGAAGGGTTTTTTAATACTGACCGCACAGAACTCTGTCCTATCCTGTCCTACCTAGCTAGAGTGGCCTCCTGTGCTAAATCCTGTTTTTTCTGCCTGTGTATGTTTTTTTCTCTCCGACTCACCGCCAATATTTGTGGGGGGCTGTCTATCCTTTGGGGATTTTCTCTGAGGCAAGATAGTATTCCGATTTCCATCTTTAGGGGTATTTAGTCCTCCGGCTGTGACGAGGTGTCTAGGTGTGTTAGGTACACTCCACGGCTACTTCTAGTTGCGGTGTTAAGTTCAGGTTTGCGGTCAGTATAGTGGCCACTTTCTCCAGTGAAAGTTCTCATGCTGCTCCAAGGCCACCTAATCATAACATATCCCTGTCCCAGGAGTACACCAGAAGGTGGAGATGCCTGAGCCTCATACCTTCCTATGCTCCTAAGTATTGCTAGTCTGAAACATGTATGGGGAAATACATAACAAGACAGACATGTCAGAAACGGAAGCACAATCACACAACACTCAGGGAAATACACAGTGGGATATAAAGTTCACAGCGCGAGAAGCAACAAAGAAATATAAAGATACCTAGGAGAAAAGGAAAGGGTTAAGCAAACACCGCTCGCAACAACTTAAGAAATAACACCCAACAACCATGACGTGTCCACCTCTCCAGACCAGGATAGAGAACTATTGCTGGCGTTACCTGAACAGCGGTGCAAACGTAAAGGAAAAAAAGCTAATTTTAATCAATAGATCTTGGAATAATTATATTTCCACCATTAGATGTGATTAAATAAAATGTTCCTGTCACTGTGCGGAGATAATCCTATAAACGTCTCCTGCTGTGTACTGTATAATGGTCGTGTCCGACCATGCAGGGACATGGTGTGATCATACCACATCTACTGGGCAGGGAGGACGCAAAATAGAAGATACAGACATTACAGCCGGGGATCACAGCTGATGCTTGGTGTGAGGTAAAGCATCTCCCTCAGTGTAGGATACACGGCACTCTGTGGAGGGTGGATGTTGGTGCTCAAGTAGAGACTCCAACCCGAATCAACAAATCTAAGAAACAAACTTAGCACTCAATATTTTCGGAAGAAGGGTAAGGTTGTTTATTTCACATCCTGACAAACAGATCAATTGCTGAACGTTCTCGGTCCAACACGGACCTTCCTCAGAGCAATAGATAAACTATAGAGGAAGGTCCGTGTTGGACCGAAAACGTTCAGCAATTGATCTGTTCGGTTATTTCTTATATAAAGCATTTCCCTGTCTGTTTTTAAACAATGTTTTACTTCAAAGGAAGAATAATTCTGAGCTGTAATGTCTGTATACTCTCTTTTGCATCCACCCCTGCCCAGGAGATGTGGTATAATCAGACCATCTTCCTGTATGGTCGGACACGACCATTAAACAGCACACAGCAGGAACATTTTATTTAATCACATCCAATTGTGAAAATTATTATTATTCCAAGATCTATTGATTAAAATGAGCTTTTTTTTCATGGGAAAACCCCTTTATAAAGGGAAAGAGCAGACATTACTGGCTCTCCCGCAGCATGTGACCAAAGGCAATCAACAAGATGAGTCCAGCAAAGATTTTACTCCTAACCTACCTAGTAGATGCAGCTCTAGATGTCGACACACGCAGTCAGTCACTCTGTGCTGAGCATAGCTATCTACAGTATGGAGTCTGTTATGATCAGGTGGCCTTGGAGCAGCATGAAATGACCTTCGCTGGAGCAGTGGTAACTTTACTGACCGCAACCCCTGATCCTATCACCGCAACTAGAAGTAGCCGTGGGGTGTGCCTAACCAGACCTAGACACCTCGACACAGCCTAAGGACTAAATATCCCTAAAGATGGAAATAGGAAAACTCTCTTGCCTCAGAGTAGACCCCCAAAGGATAGGTAGCCCCCCACAAATGACTGTGAGTAGTAGAAGAAAAGACACACGCAGGCAGAAAACGGATAAGCAAAGGAGGCCACTTCTACCTAGATAGGAAAGGATAGTACAGGATACTATGCGGTCAGCATAAAACACTACAAAATATCCACAGCAGAAAAATACAAAAACTCCACCACCTAACTAAAGATGTGGAGAGTATATCTGCGACTCCAGCGAGTCCAACTAGACTGAGAAAAACATCAGGCACAGTCTAGCAGGAACAAAATAGAAACAAGATAAGCACAGAAAATAAACACACAGCAGTGTGTCTAAAAAATGAAGCAAACACTTTGCTGAGATGGCAGCAAGCAGGAGAGGCCAGGCAGAGGACCAATACTTCCAAAGGAACATTGACTACTGGCAATGAGTCCTGCCCAGCTAAATACCCCAGTCAAATTGCAATTAGCAGAAACACCTGTCCAAGACTGCTGCTCAGGAATAACTGCATTACCATCTACAACCACCGGAGGGAGCCCAAGACCAGAATTCACAACAGGAGTCACAAGGAGGAATGTCTGAATCCACACACCCTGACACCGTCATGATAGTTGAAGATGTTTGAGGAAACCTCCTTGTGACAGTTATTCATGGATTGCACTCGCACCTATGATGGTCTATGGGGAAGTCATCGGCATAACGCGCGTCGGGCATGTGGGTCATTCATCCTAGGCCATTATGCACTTCTCTGCAGACGTTTATACGTGTTTTTCTTATGTGGCGCCTTTGTCCATACCTCTTTGTCCACAGATATGCACTGTACTTCTAGCCATTGGTAGTTTATTATTTATAACTGCATATTTTCTTTGGTCATTTAACCCTACCTACGAGCACCTTAATAACATTTATGTAAAAATCTTTGCAATGTGCCTGAGCCTCTGTGTGTTATATCATTTTCAATATACACACACATGATGTTTTACCTTAACTATGTTTTGACAATTCATGACCTTATGAGTTACTACTCCTGTATTTGCACTTTATGAGGTTCACTTTATGATTGTTCATTTTAAATCATGCAATCAATAAATATACAATTTAAAATATATTCTCTGCATATGTACCTGTGTATCACATTTTTAGGTTCTACATTCATTGCGGATATACCGCAATTAGTCATACTATTTTTTTCTGTGTTCATGTAATAGAAAATATTAAAAATCCTTGAGGTTCCTCATATCCCCCCTCCATTTTTTCGTTCCTATACTATTTGTCATGAGGAGACAAAGCACTCCAAGCTGCATTCATGTAAAATGCAGTGTACAGAGGTGGGAAGCAGCTTAATTAAAATGCAAGGAGCCCTCTTTATGCCCAGGTCATTGAGAGGATGTGTATTGTCCATAGACCAAGAGACGAAAAAAGTCTTATTAGGTTCTGAGTGGATCAAAGGAAGATCTGACACCCTTTAGGCTATGTGCACACATTCAGGATTTCTTGCAGAAATTTCCTGAGAAAAACCTGAAATTTTCTGCCAAAAATCTGCAAGAAATCTGCATACGTTTTTTGCACGTTTACCGTGTTTTTTTTGGACATTTCCCAATGCATTATATAGTGGGAAATCCACAAAAAATCCGCAAAATTAATGAACATGCTGCGTTTTTTTACCGTGATGCGTTTTTTTCGCGGAAAAAAAGCATCATGTGCACAAAGATTGCGGAATTCATTCTAAATGACGACATGCATAATGTATGCTGTTTTTTTGCGGTTTTATAGAGTTTTTATAGCGAAAAAACGCGAAAAAAAACGTGAAAAATCAGCAACATGTGCACACAGTCTTAGCCTATGTGCACACATTCAGGATTTCTTGCAGAAATTTCCTGTGCAAAACCGGACATTTTCTGCAAGGAATCCACATGCGTTTTTACTGCAATTTTACGGCGATTTTATCGCGTTTTACATGCTTTTTTTTTGCAGATTTTTCTGGAGGTTCCCAATGCAATAATATAGTGGGAAATCCGCAAAAAAATTCGCAAAATTAATGAACATGCTGCGTTTTTAAGGCTATGTGCACACGTTCAGAATTTCTTGCAGAAATTTCCTGTGCAAAACAGGACATTTTCTGCAAGAAATCCGCATGCGTTTTTATCTCGATTTTACCGCTTTTTTTTTGCGGATTTTTCCGGAGGTTCCCAATGCAATAATATAGTGGGAAATCCGCAAAAAATCCACAAAATTAATGAACATGCTGCGTTTTTACCGCGATGTGTTTTTTTCGCAGAAAAAAACGCATCATCTGCACAAAAATTGCAGAATGCATTCTAAATGTTGGGATGCATAATGTATGCTTTTTTTTGTGTTTTTATAGCGAAAAAAACACAAAAAAATGCAAAAAACGTGTGCACACAGCCTTACTGCATGTGCACAAAAATTGCGGAATGCATTCTAAATGATGCATAATGTGTGCACTTTTTTCACGTTTTTATAGCGTTTTTATAGTGAAAAAAATTCGAAAAGTCTGCAACGTGTGCACACAGCCTTAGAAAAAGCCGTGGTCACTGTAGTTACAATAAATCAGGAGACAGTACAGGAGTACCATGTGGAGTTAGCCCGACTCCAGGGGCCGAGGTCGTCCCAGTCCAGCAGCGAGCCCAACAGCGCTCAGATCTCTAAACCCCGACCCGGGCACTTTCCTGTGATCGAAAAGGACGGGGTCTTGAACACTTTTCTGTGGGCCTTTGAGAAGACCTGTAGACAGTACCGGCTGCCTGAGAACTAATGGGCCCAATATTTGACCCCAGGGCTCAAAGGCAAATCTCTGGAGGCATTTGCTTCTCTCCACACTGAAAAAGATGGAGACTATGAGGCCATCAAACAGGCCCTGATAAAGAAGTACCAGCTAACTCCTGAGGTTCATTGTAAAAAGTCCCAGACCCTCCAACGTGGCCCACACGACAGTTATAGCGATGTGGCGCATGGACTCAGGAGCCACTTTAACCAGTGGACCCAAGGACTGTCAGTGACCACCTTTGAGCAGCTGGGAGACCTGATGATCAAAGACCAGTTTCTACATCTTTGCCCAGCTGAGGTGCGACAGTTCGTGTTGGACTGAGAGCCCAAAGACGCTGATAGAGCAGCACAGATTGCCGATGCCTATGAGGCCAGCAATAAATTGGAAGTCCAGAAGCCAGTCACCGCCAGCTGGAGAGGGGGTAAGCCTGCAAACAACCTCAGTAACCCCACTAGCTGACTCACCGGAGGCCTTGTCGCCTTTGCCAACAGCACCTGACCTACCACTGACCTTCGCAAGTGTTTTCCATGCAATAGGACTGGTCATATCAGCACCAACTGTCCAGAGAAGAACCCCCCAGCCAAGGTCCCAGGGCCTAATGCAGCTGTTCTTTTGGTAGGTGGGGCAGTTGGGAGGGTCTATGACAATGTGCAGCACGTCACCATAGGGGGCCATGTCGCTACAGGCCTCAAGGACACCGGGGCTGAACGAACCCTCATCCGACCTAAACTGGCGGCCCCTGAGGAGATTATTCTGGGGAAAACCATGACTGTCACTGGGATTGGGGGCATCCGTTGTCCCTTGCCGATGGCCCGGGTGATTATAGATTGGGGTGTCGGGAGTGGGGCGAAGGAAGTGGGGTTAACCGAAAATTTTCCCACCAACGTTTTATTGGGGACTGATTTGGGGAGGATGGTTGCATATTTTGTCCATGACCCCCCTCCCCAATCTAATGCTGAAGATAATGATGGGAAATTGCATGTGTTACCCGACAATGCTTTACCGTTTAATGATTTACCTGATGACCATTTGTCTGAAATGCCAAGGGTAATACTGATGATGCTGATGATGAAAATGTGCATGTTTTACCTGCTAATTATTTATTTCCTAAGAATTATGTGTTTACAGGTGCAGGAGTGCTCAGCCACGTCACTCTGCGGGGTGAAGTGGCTGAGGAACCCCTAACAGGAGCAAGCGATGGTGCTATGGGAAATGGGGAGATGCATGGGAACCATGAGGAAGGTGACGCCGTGCAACTGACCAGTGCCACAGAGGAAGGTAGCTTCCCCATAAGTAGCACTGCTCCTGAGATGTTGGGGGTGGATGGGGAGGTAATACCCATAGCAGCACCAGCTGATGGGTCTGTGGAAATCCCCGGGGAGACAGCCAAAGTAGCTGCTGTCACCCGCAGTCAGAGTGCTCGGAATGCAGATAATGGTCTGCCTTCTGGACCTTCCTCAGTCACAGACGTGACTAAACCAAGGATGGACCCAGAGCAGGTCCCAGAGGGTTCCCCTGGGGAAGGGACCCTGACGTCACTTCTGGCTTCCCCTAGCCAGGAGCCTGGAGAATTTGAGACACCTCGCTGAGACACCCAGCTCCGTGACTGATAAGGAGAAGGTGTTCTGGGAACGAGGGAGGTTGAACTGGGAGACAGTACCAGGAAAATCCCAAAAGAAGTGGCTGAGGGAAAGACAGCTGGTCGTCCTGTACCAATTGAAGGGTGAGTTGTTGGGGATTGCCATGAGATCCCACTTGCTGGACACTTGGGGATCAGCAAAACTAAGGCTCGGCTGTCTCAAAACTTCTATTGGCCCAAAATGGGGACAGATGTGAAAAACTACTGCCGCTCCTGTATCACCTGTCAAAGGGTGGGGAAGGCGGGGCCTGCTCTTAAGGCTCCCCTGATCCCTTTGCCAGTGATAGAGGAGCCTTTCCAGAGAATCGCGGTGGACATTGTCCCCAGCAGCTCTGGAAAGCAATATGTCCTCACTGTGGTAGACTACACTACCCAGTACCAAGAGGCAGTGGCTCTGTCCTCAACTAGGGAGGATAAGGTGGCGGATGCACTGTTGGCCATCTTTTCACAGGTAGGATTTCTCAAGGGACCCAATTCATGTCTCGCCTAATGGAGGCTCTCTGTAAGAGAATGCAGGTGAAGCGTCTGATATCGAGTGTGTATCACCCGCAGACCAATGGTTTGTGTGAGCGCTGCAATGGTACTCTCCATCAGATGCCATGTATGCTGGTTGAGACCCAAGGACACAACTGGGAGCGGTACCTCCCACACCTGCTATTCACTTACCGAGAGGTTCCACAGGCATCGACGGGGTTCTCCCCCTTCGAGCTCCTGTTCAGCAGGTGAGTCCTGGGACCCCTTGGATTGGTAAGGGAATCCTGGGAAGAGGAGTCGAACCCTTCAGAAGTGTAGATCGTGGAGTATGTCATGCGCTTCCGTGATAAAATGCAGACCTTGACGCAATTGGTGCATGACAACATGATGCAAGCTCAAGCTGACCAGAAGCACTGGTATGACCAGAATGCCCGGGAGCGTACCTACCAGGTCGGTCAAAAGGTGTTGTTGCTGGTCCCCGTACCAAAGGATAAGCTTCAGGCAGCCTGGGAAGGCCCGTACGTCGTCCACCAACAGCTCAACCCAGTCACCTATGTGGTCACGCTTGACCCCGCTCGGGTAGGCGGAAGGCCTTTCACGTCAATATGATGAAGGCTCATCACGAATGTGAAGCCTATGTCCTACCGGTCTGCAACCTGCCCGAAGACGGGAAGGAAGACCCCTCCCTGGACATGCTGGCCCAAGCCAAGGTTGGTGGGTATATCAAGGATATGGAGGTAAGTGCCTTGTTAACCAAATCCCAGTGGTCACAGTTGCGAACCAGGCTGGAACCCTTCCGGGCCGTGCTCTCCAATCGACCTGGAAGGACTGAAAACGAGGTGGACACCGGGAATCATGCCCCATTACGGCGAACACCCTATCGGATCTCCAACAAGGTGCAGCAGGTTATACGCCAGGAGATCGATGAACTGTTACAGTTGGGGGTGATCCAATGGTCCAAAAGCATGTGGGCCTCACCAATAGTCCTCATGCCAAAGAAGGTTCGGACCACCTGGTTCTGCGTGGACTACAGGGGGCTCAATGCCATCACAGCCTCTGATGCGCACCCAAATGCCGTGCATCGAGGACCTGCTTGAGCGGTTAGCTGGCGCAAATTATCTGTCCATTATGGATCTGAGTCGGGGATACTGGCGCAGGAGAAGTCTACCTTTATCATCCCCTTCAGACTGTACGAGTCCTCGGTCATGCCATTTTGGCATTAAAAATGCTCCTGCCACCGAGGGTCCCTCCCACATGTTTTCGGTGCTCTATGGCCTGGTCTTGAATTCACTTCCCTCTACTACGCTTGGATTTATAGAGGCTTGGGAGAGGGACCTGGGGATCACCTTTTCTGAGGCGGATAGTCTGAAAATCTTCACTCTTGCACATAAGATGACGATGTCCAGTCAGGCACAGGAGAGGAATTATAAATTACTGACACGCTGGTATAGGTGTCCCGCCCTTCTCCACAGGATTAACCCGGAGATCTCGGATGCCTGCTGGAAATGTGGTTCCGTGCTTCATGTTTGGTGGTCCTGTGGTCCCCTGCAACCCTTCTGGAACTCCGTTTTCGATGCCTTTCATTTGATGACTGGGGTCCGCCACGAGCCCTCTCCCCAAATGGCCCTACTGTCCCTGATACCCAGTTCGATAGCTTCCGTTAAAAAGGGGATCCTGAGATTTTGCCTCATAGCTGCCAGGGCAGTTATTCCCCGACATTGGAGGCCCACTGAGGTCCCCTCCATGGAAGAATGGATAGCTGAAATGATACAATACAATATACAATACAATATTGTTCTGCTCCAGGAAGAAATGGATAGATTACATCGCCTGGAGTCGCTGGTGGCGGGTAATGGTGATGCTGCATATGACCAGGGACGCACCTGGTTCCTCTGGCAATCCTTCAAGGAGAGCACAGGGTTCCTGACTTGGCTGCGTACATACTCATAATTCTCAATACGTGGATGTGTACATTGCTGGGTCTCCCTTAACCCCCCCTCCCCTCCCCCTCCTTACTCTCCTTCTCCCCCATACCCCCTCCCCCCCCTTTTTTTTTCTCTTCTTCTCTTTCTTTCCTTTTCTCCTATCTCTACAATTGCTTTTTCTTACAGGTTCTGTATTCTGTATGTAAGGTCCATGTCCCGAGGTGATTCTCAAGATGAGAAGCATGTACCCTTTATGTGCCAGAATCCTTGTTCAACTACACTTGTGCTGTGTTCTCAGAGGCGTAATGTATAGCTCTGGACATTGTAATGATTCTTTTTATTGTTTTTCCTGTTTAAAATTTCATTAAAATTTCAATAAATATATTTACTGAGAAAAAAAAATGCTCCTGCCACTTTCCAGCGGATGGTCAACCACCTGCTTCAGGGACTGGAGAAGTACGCGGTGGCGTACTTGGATGACATTGCCGTCTTCACTTCCTCCTGGGATGACCACCTGCAACATCTACAGGAGGTGCTCAGGTGAATTCACCAAGCAGGCCTGAACATAAAGCTGGGAAAGTGCCAGATGGGCATGAGAGAGGTCCACTACTTGGGGTAGGTGGCAAGACCATGAAACCAGAGAGGCTTCATGAGGCCAGAGCCTGGGAAAGTGGATGCGATCGCATCCTGGCCCACCCCCAGGGCCAAGAAGAAGGTGATGTCCTTTCTGGGCACTACAGGGTACTATAGGCACTTTGTACAGAACTATAGTAGCATGGCAAAACCCTTGACAGACCTCACCAGGAAGAAGCTACCCCAAACAGTCGACTGGACGGACGGCTGTGAAGTGGCTTTCCGGGCTTTGAAAACAGCCCTGTGCAACTCTCTTATGTTGAAGGCAGTCGAGCGTTCCTGGTGCAGACTGATGCCAGCGAGTTTGGCCTCGGTGCTGTGCTCAGCCAGGTCGACTCGGAGAACCATGAGCACCCCATGCTGAACCTGAGCCAGAAGCTTCTGCCAAGGGAAGTGGCCTATTCCATGATCGAGAAGGAGTGCCTGGCCATGGTCTGGGCCCTGCAATGTTTGCAGCCCTACCTGTACGGTCGCACCTTCACTGTTGTAACCGACCACAACCCTCTGCACTGGCTACAATCTGTGTCTGGTACCAACAGAAGGTTGCCGCGCTGTAGCCTTGCCCTCCAGCAGTACGACTTTACCATTAAATACAAAAAGGGCAGCGGGCATGGTAATGCAGGCGGGTATTCCCAGTGGGGCAAACCTACCGAGGTGCGCATGGAGGAGTACAGAGAGGTCCTGCCTCCGTAGCACAGCCCAAAAGGGGGAGGTGTCAGGAAATATGAAGAATTTCTTATTATTTCAATTACACATACAGCACTCTCAGCTGCAGTTTTCTCTATCTGTATGTGCCTGTGAGCTATTTCACTCCCCCCTCCCTCTCCCCTACTATACAGCTGAAATGTGAGACCAGCTTGCCAGCAGTCCTCACAGAGGAGTTTTATGGTCTTAAACTGAAAGTACAAGTAGAAGCACATGGGAAAACCCAGGTTTCTTTGTCTTAGCAAATGTAAATATCATAGCACCGACTAATGACAGAAGTGGGACAAATACATCTTTGGCATGTGCCTCGGTAGAACTACCAGCCAGTGAGTTTTCTAGGTTCCAGAACCAGCACAATTGAGAAACGGATTACTACTTAACCGGGTCACATAGCTACTCCATGCTTATATTTAAATGAACCACTATGTCACGCTGAGCATAACGACACGGGTGTCGTCTTTCTACGAGGTTCATGCGCCGAGATATGTGGGATGATGTTTTTTCATATACTCAAGAAAGAGTAGTGCATTCCATAGCTCTGCCCACCCCATGAGGTCATCCAGGGGGGGACCCTTAGTTTTGGGCAAAGGTATAAACTCAGAGGCCCAGACAAGGGAGGGTATTTTGCTGGGGGATTCAGCTATGACAGGCTGTGTAATCTGACCTTATGATTTTGGGAAGGTCCCCTCCACCACCACCACCACATGGCATACCACTGAATGATATGAAAGAACTGTAATTTGATTTTCACCTTTAATCCCTGTTATTTTTGTAATTGTCTATATATACGATACTTGTCTTCTTTTATAATATCTTTTTACCCTTTTGTAAACAAGCCTACCTTTTGGAGTAAAACATATAAAATTACTAGCTTCGTTTCTCCTTGCTCTATAACATACTGTCACGTCCTCTGAGGTAAAATCACGCTACTAATTGGGTTGGCTCCTGACCCATTACTGATTAAGAAATGTCATCACAGGACCCTCTGGCTTTGCATTGACTTTACAAGTCTCAATAAGATCAAGTATCTGTTGCTATTGATTCCGGAGTTGTTTAGACGTGCCAAGAGCTTTACCAAGATGGTTAGAGCATACAATCTAATCCGGATACGTCGAGGAGATGATGGCTTTCAACACCTGTGATGGCCATTATGTGTACAGAGTTATGCTATTTGGGCTCAATAGTGCCTCAGCTGTCCAAGAATTTGTGAACAACATCTCTTGAGACCACCTCTACACTTGTTTCATGGTTTACCTAGACGATATTTTGGTCTATTCTCCCAATCCGCCATTTCAGAGAAAATCGCCTGAGAAAATTTGAGAAATGTGTGTTTAAACAATCTTCTCTGCCTTTCCTAGGTTATATCATCTCGGACACAGGCCTGGAGATGAATCTGGAGAAGGAGCCTTCCATCTTCGAGTGGCCGCGTCCTGCCGTTGTTAAAGCTATCCAGAGATGTGCCAACTACTGATGACAATTCAATACGCATTTTTCGTTCCTGACTACTTTCATCTCCACTATGATCTGTAAGGGTCCCAATCTGAAGGTATGGACTCCACTACCTAAGGCTAAGTTCACATTAGCGTTTGTGTGCATCATATAATCTGCATGCGCAAATGCATGCCAAAACGCATGCTTACGCCTCTGCATAATCTTACACATGGCGCAAAAAACCGCTGCGTGTGCATGTGTTTGCGTTGTTTATGTGCATGGTGGAGGTGGTGAAATCACTTCCTGGACATGCGCAGTCTGAAGTACGCATGCATATCGAACGCATGCATACGCATGTCCTTGCGTACAAATGAGTTCCCATAGACAGTAATGCGTCTTTTTTACGCACGCATCAGCAATAATCTGCGTACGCATGATTGCGCAATATTTGACTCCTCAAAAAATGCAACATGTTGCGTTCACCAGACACCGCCGCACACCGCGAAACGACGCATGCGTAAGCATCTGCGTGCAAACGTATGCAAACGCATGTCCCTGCATTCACCATGTTAAAGAAATGTATGCATGACGCATGCAGATCTATGCGGATCATACGGTGCGCACAGATATGCTAATGTGAACCCAGCTTAAGAATGCTTTTCTTTTCCTGAAACAGGCCTTTTTCTTTACCCCATTATTACATCGACCAGAAGTGAACAAACAATTCTTTCTGGAGGTAGATGCTTCATCTTTTATGGCTGGAACTGTTCTCACCCAAAAGTCTCCTTCCGGCCTTATGGTGAACTGTGTTTTGTTCTCCAAGGCCTTTTCTTCCCTGGAGCACAACTACTTGATAGGCGGGCAAGAGTTTTTAGCTATTAAGATGGCCCTAGAGAAGTGGCGGTAAATTCTCAAGGGAGCAGTCCATCCAGCCCTCATTTATACAGACCACAAGAATCTGACCTATCTGCTGTCCACGAAAAGAACAAAATCGTGTCAGGATAGGTGGTTGTTACTTTTCTTCATTTCTTCATCTGGGTAATGGTGGATTGCTTCTCAAGATGGCACAATTCACCCCATTCCAGAGCGACCTTCTGTCCGCTCTGGAACTGGTGGAGAAATTCATCCTGCACATCTTCCATCTTCACAGATTCCCTCGCCATATTGTGTCCGACAGATGTGTCCAGTTCACATTCAGATTTTGGCAAGCTTTGTGTAAGCTTCTGAACGTTCTCATCTGCATGCCACCGTCAACCCAACGAAGAGGTAGAGAGAATCAACCAGATTCTGGCCAGCTTCCTGCGTTACTTCACAAATGCACATCATGACGATTGGGTCAAGCTCTTACCATGGGCTGAGTTCTCCTATAACAACCATGTAAGTGAGTCTTCTGTAAGCTCTCCATTCATTATTGTTTTTGGGCCATAGCCAGGAATCCCTCTTCTGGTGATGTCCACTTCTGGTGTGCCAGCTACCGATGCCCTTTCAAAGAATTTCTCCAAGATATGGGAGAACACTAAAGCTACTCAAGAGAAATCGTCTAAGTGTATGAAGAACCATGGACAAGAGACGCTTGGATGCTCCTTGCTATCAGCCATGGAATAAGGTGTGGCTATCTTCCAAGTACATCTGTCTCAAGATCGCATCCTGCAAGTTGAGTGCTCGTTTCATCAGTCCCTTGGGAGTCAAACAAATTAATGCAGTATCCTATAAGTTGGAGCTGCCAACCTCCTTACAAACACCCAAATCCATTAAGTCCCATGAGTCCCTTCTACAAGGATCCTGGTGCCATGCCTGCTTCCATCAGCTCCAAAGAAATCTTTGCGGTGAAGAATATCCTAGCCTTGAAGAGGAGGAGATTAAAGACCTTTTTCTTAGTTGATTGGAAGGGATTTGGACCTAAAGAAAGGTCTTTGGTGCCCAGAGAAAATATTCATGCTCCACCTTTTTCTGAAATTCCTAGGGGGTTTAAAGAAGAGAGGGCATAAAGGGGGTACTGTTAGACCAGCAATGGTGCCCCTGCGTGTGTCCCCTTCCTCCTCCCAGCAGGGACGCTGGTGTGTTCACTTATGTAACAGAGTGTCCCCCCAGCCTGTTTCATGGACCACACTGTAATCAGGCCTACATTAGCATCTTGTCCTGCATCTGGTGGGGTCATGTTTGTCTTTGTTCCTCTCTGCAGGGGGCATCTCAAATACACATGCAGGCAGGGCTTCTGGAACATTCTTCATCCTTTGAGCTATGTTTAAGAGGGTGGGTGTTAGTAGCTCTGCTCAACAAGGTGGCTGATCCCAAGAGAGGTAGGACTATAAGGCTAGGTTCACATTGCGTTAGTGCAGTCCATTCAACGCATACGCTAACGGACTGCGCTAACGCAAGTGCCGAAAAAGGATCGCGTTTAGGTGATCGCGCTAGCGCAAATGCTCTATCTGCGCTAGCCGTGACGGACCCGAAAACGCTGCAGACGCTGCAGACTGCGTCCGAGGGTCCGTTACAGAATGACGGCACATCACTAACGCATGCGCTACATAATGGCAGTCAATGGGTGCGCTAACGGATCCGTTACATTACGTTAGTGCCACTATGTAATGGATGCTGTCAGCGGACTGCCATTAACGCAATGTGAACCCAGCCTAAGCCACATGCCAACATCAATATGTTGAGTTAGTTGATGCTGTGTGTTGGGAAGGGAGAGGATCTGCAGCTGCAACCAGAAACACTGCAGATCCGCAAGCAATTTACAGTACAATGTAAATCAATGGGGGGATAAAAATGCTGCGCTAATGGTGCGGAAAATGCCGCACTAAAAACGCAGCAGATTTTAAAAAGGACCATGTCAATTATTTTTGCAAATCTGCAGCGTTTCTGCACCCATTGACTTCCATTGACTCAATCAAATCTGCAGCAAAACCGCAGGATCTGCGGTTTTGCTGCAGAGTTGGGTGCGAGAAATGCTGCAGATCAGGAGGGGGAAGAGTGTGTGGGTGGAGACTGTGTGTGGGCGGAGACTGTGTGTGGGCGGAGACTGTGTGCGGGGAAGATGTGTGTGTCTGTGTGCGGGTGTTTGTGTGTCTGTGTGTGCCTGCGGTGGTCTGCGGGGCTTGGGTGTGTTTGTGGGGGGATCGCAGGCTTGTGCAGGGATCGTGGGGCTGTGTGTGTCTGTGTGGGTGTGAGTGGGTGTGTGTGGGGCTGTGTTTGTGCGGGTCCGTATGTAGGCAGCCATCGTCCGATGGGATTACTAGTCCCATCCGGCTATGCCTGCTACAATGACAGCTAGCCAGATCATGGGACAGTATAGTCCCATCATCCGGCTATTGTGTTCAAGTGTAAAAAAAAAACCACATACGCATATATACAGAACATACAGTTACACATATAGACATACAGTACATACAACATACAGTACAGACTGGTGGAGGGCTGCAGTGATCGTTGACTTTGTGGAACTTTCTCCCATCTCCCTACTGCATCTCTAGAGCTCAGCCACAGTGATCTTTGGGTTCTTCTTTACATCTCTCACCAAGGCTCTTCTCCCACGATTGCTCAGTTTGGCTGGATGGCCAGGTCTAGGAAGATTCTGGTGGTCCCAAACTTCTTCCATGTAAGGATTGTGGAGGCCACTGTGCTCTGAGGAACCTTGAGTCCTGCAGAAATTCTGTTGTAACCTTGGCCAGATCTGTGCCTTGCCACAATTCTGCCTCTGAGCTCCTTGGCCAGTTCCTTTGACCTCATGATTCTCATGTGGTCTGACATGCACTGTGAGCTGTGAGTTCTTATATAGACAGGTGTGCGCCGCTCCAAATCAAGTCCTATCAGATTAATTACACACAGCTGGACTCCAATGAAGGAGGAGAACCATCTCAAGGAGGATCACAAGGAAATGGACCTAAATATGAGTGTCTGAGCAAAGGGTCTGAAGACTTATGACCATGTGATATTTCAATTTTTCTTTTTTAATACATTTGCAAAAAATTTCTACATTTGTTTTTTTTTTCAAGATGGGGTGCAGAGTGTACATTAATGAGAAAAAAAAATGAACTATTTGGAATTTACCAAATGGCTGCAATGAAACAAAGAGTGAAAAATGTAAAGGGGTCTGAATACTTTCCGTACTCACTGTATACACCTATGTCTCATCTTACACACTTGATTGAATTCTTGCTGTGTGGCACAGAACTCATATTTGTTTGCAGCGCCAATCAATTTCTCTGTTAATGGTGAAAACTGACACCAATGACTGATGGTAAAACTGACACTGACTAATTACTGATGGTAATCACATACCCTGGGAGAGAGGCAGGAGGAAGGCACAGCTGTATGACCTCGGGTTAATGAAGCTGCGGATTGGCACATACCGTCCCGTGCAATAAAATCCTTTATTGTGGCATCATCATACCAACAGCCGGCAGATAAAATGGCGGAGCAAATGCAGACGACGATCGTTTCACGCTTACATTGCGCTTCAACAGGTCACTGATGGTAAAACTGACACTGACCAATCACTGATGGTGATAAATGACACTGACTAATTACTGATGGTGATAAATGACACTGACTGATCACTGATCGTAATCACATACCCTGGGAGAGAGGCAGGAGGAAGGCACAGCTGTATGGCCTCGGGTTAACCAGGGATTACGGGTGCCACTTCCAAAGAAAGAGAATATGTATGTCCATAAAGAAGAAAGTGGATTGGCACATACCGTCCCGTGCAACAAAATCCTTTATTGTGGCATCATCATACCAACAGCCGGCAGATAAAATGGCGGAGCAAATGCAGACGACGATATTTTCGCGCTTACATTGCGCTTCAATAGGTCACTGATGGTAAAACTGAAACTGACCAATCATTGATGGGGAAAACTGACACTGACCAATCACTGATGGTGATAAATGACACCGACCAATCACTGATGGTGAAAACTGACACTAGGCAAATATTAATGAAACTCAGACTGTTTTTGGGTATGAGAAAAATCACTGACCTGTGAATAAGTCTTTAATGACAGGAGTGACAACATGCAGGTAAAGAGATGCAAGGTAAAAGGTGATGGAAGACCTCGGTGACCTTACCTTCCAAGTCCAATCTTCAGTAAAAATCTGCGTCTCAGCAATATCTGGGCGGTTCCAGGTCACGGCCAGTTTCAGTTGATGGTCAAAGTTTTCTTGTCCGTAGCGATCAGTACTGTGAGAAGCTGAAAGACACAAGCTCTGGTGAGATTCCAGGTCACCATCATGGTCACCATCATGGGGCCAGTCTTTTATGGACTGTGGAGAATATGATCTGAGCCACTGCTCTATATCCCATGCTCAGGCCTCAGACATTGGATTTGGTTTGCTGAGAAATTACCCTAGACAAAAGACTCTATTACGAGCACTGGAGCCAGGGAGAAGCACTGCCTTGAGATGAGCCTAAATTGTCTGGAAGAAGACCCTTTTACTATATTCAGTAGGCCCAGAGGCATTGACTATTATCTTTATGTTGACTTTTGAATTTGTGTGGCTTTTCTTTGGTTGGTCAAGAAGCACAATAGTTCATATGAGCCTGGATGTTGACTTTTGAATTGATGTTTGTTGTAACTTATTGTCTGTTATCTCTGGAGGACAGGGACTCAGGGTCATGGAACAATAAAGGTTTGTTAACCCCTTCATCCGAAGCCTGTTTTCACCTTCCTGGCCAGGCCAATTTTTACAATTCTGACCAGTGTCACTTAATAGAACATATAGATCCTTCTGTAGAAAGCCATATTAGGATCAAGGAGTGTTTTTAAACCACAATATTATCCTAAGTCATGTGACAAGGCTCGGTAAAGGGTCGACATTGACTGTTAGGATTGCTACTTCCAATAGGTGGCACTAGAGTTCTAGTCCTCTTCCTCTCTGAAGAGACAATTTGCATATTTCCCAGAGGAGCATTGCGGCTTTAAGTCTCCTCATCTCTGCATGCTTATCATCTCACTCTCCGCAAGGAGAAACGATACTTCTTGGATCTAAACCACAATATTAAAACAATAAATTTATTAATTCAACAAATATAAACCATGCGATAAAATAGAACAGATTGGTCCCTCAGACCAAGCAAAGAGAGGCCAGCATAGTACATTTGTTTTAATATTGTGGTTTAAAAACACTTGTTGATCCTAATCTGGCTTTCTACAGAAGGATCTATATGTTCCCTATGTATTATGGAGTGTTGCCTACCCTTGTGTAGGACCTATGGGCACGGGTAATGTGCTTACTACAGTGTCACTTAATGTGGTAATAACTCTGGAACGCTTCAATCCCACAGATTCGAAGGATGTTTTCTTGTGACATATTGTACTTCATGATAGCGGTAACATTTGTTCAATATGACTTGTGTTTGTTTGTGAAAAAAATTTGGTTAAAATTTGGAAAATTGTGCATTTTTTAATTTTTAATTCTTGTGCCCTTAAACCAGAGAGTTGTCACACAAAATACTTAATAAATAACATTTCCCACATGTCTACTTTACATCAGCACAATTTTTAAAACCTAATTGTTTTTGTTGTTTGAGAAATTGCTGGGCAACTTTTAACCCTTAGAATTTCCTATCTTTCCAACATAATTTACAAAACCATTTTTTAGGGACCACATCACACTGAAAGGGACTTTGAGGGGTCTATATGACAGAAAATACCCAGAAGTGACACCATTCTAAAAACTGCACCCCTCAAGTTACTTAAAACCACATTCAAGAAGGGTATTAACCCTTCAGGTGCTTCACAGGAATTCATTCAATGTGGAAGGAAAAAATGAACACTTCACTTTTTAAAAAAAAAATGTTACTTTAGACCCAAATTTTTTTTATTTTTGCAAGTATAAGGCTACTTTCACACTGGCGTTTTTTTTTAATGCGTCATTTAGGGGAAAAAACGCATCCTGCAAAGTTGTTTGCAGGATGCGTTTTTGCCCCATAGAGTAACATTACCGACGCATTGCGACGCATTGCCACACGTAGCAACCGTCGTGCGATGGTTGCGCCGTGTTGTGGCGGACCACCGGGAGAAAAAAACATTAAATGTAACGTTTTTTGCTCCAGACAGACCGCTTTTTCTGACCGCGCATGCGCGGCCAGAACTCCGCCCCCACCTCCCCGCACCTCACAATGGGGCAGTGGATGCGCCGGAGAATGCATCCGCTGCACCCGTTGTGTGGCGCTAACAATGCTAGCGTCGGAATCTCGGCCCGATGCAATGCGACGGGCCGAATTCCGACGCTAGTTTGAAAGTAGCCTAACAGGAAAAAATGGACATTAAAATTTGTTATGCAATTTCTCCCAAGTATGCCGATACCCCATATGTGGAAGAAAACGAGACCCCTCTGGGAGCTTATCTAGATATGTCGTGAGCACAATTAACCCCAGGTACTTCACAGTTTATAACATTGAGCCGTGAAAATAAGAAAATCTCATTTTTCAAACAAAAAATGTTACTTTAACCCAAATTTTGCATTTTAACAAGGGTAACAGGAGAAACTGCACCATACAATTTGTTGTGTAAATTCTTCTGAGTACGCCGATACCCCGTATGTGCTCGAAAACGACTTTTGAGGCACAGTGCAAAGGTCAGAAGGGATAAAACGCCGTATTGGAGTTCAGATTTTGCTGGATTGGTTTGAGGGTGCCATGCCACATTGTTGCGGCCCCTGAGGTGCCAGAGCAGCAAACCCCCCATAAGTGACCCCATTTTACAAAATACAATGAATTTAATCTACAGGTGCAGTGATCATATTGACACCACAGGTGTGTCACAGAATTTTATACCATTGGGCATGAAGAAAAAATAATTA
Source organism: Ranitomeya imitator (assembly GCF_032444005.1). Classification (NCBI taxonomy): domain Eukaryota; kingdom Metazoa; phylum Chordata; class Amphibia; order Anura; family Dendrobatidae; genus Ranitomeya; species Ranitomeya imitator. Next base: position 845,218,701 of record NC_091284.1, on the reverse strand, counting down.
CATTTTTACCACCAACATTTTTTTTATCCCCAGATTTTACATTTTCACACTGGGAAACGACTAAAAATGGCACCAAAATGTGTCCCACAACTTCTGATGAATGTAGAAATATCCCCTATGTGGCTGTACAGTGCTGCCTAGTCATCCGGTGAGACTCGGGAGGGACTGAGAGCTATTTGCCTCTTGGAGTGCAGATTTCCCTAGTATAGTTGGTGGTCTCTAACTGCTAGAAGAGCAGATTTCCCCCCTCAAGTGACCCGATTTTATTAAGTTATACCCCTTTTGAGAATCTATGTGCAGGTGCAGTGGTGATGTTGACTCCGTGGGTGTTTTCTAGAAACAAACAGCAGTGGATGTCGCTGAGTAGTGACCAGTACATTGGAGACACGAACCTGTAAATTAGGCGGGCTCTCATCGCTACAGAAATGCCAAACATGTGGGTGCTAAATGTGGTTTATACATGCTAGGGCTCAGGAGGAAGTGGGCATTTGGATTTCTGAGGGCAGAATTTGCTGAATTTCTTTTGGAGTGTGAGGAGCTATTGTACTGTTTCAAGCCTTTGTCATACCTTTAAGGTGCATGCCCCCTATATTTCCGTCAACAGATGATGGACCTGAGTGGGGACTTGCTTTTTTGTGGATTGAGTTGAAGTTTTTATTTTGCATAACATTTGGGATCACATTTATCTGGCGCTCTACACTGATCACGTATCATACAATTATTAGGTTCTGTAGAAGGACGTAGATCTGGGGATTTATTATGATGGAATATAGGCTGAACTGGATGGACAAATGTCTTTTTTCGGCCTTACTAACTATGTTACTATGTTAAGGTTTTACACCTAAATCTCTGAGTGACATAATTTAGATGAAAGCCCCAAGGGATCCAGTCACTATAGCGAGGCAGCAACATTACTCTGGACTCCGCCTGGCCTCTGTTCAGTGGTGACCTTTTTATTCAGAGGTGCACAAAACTGTGGCCGACAGCACTTTTTTTTTTCAAACACACCTAAAAAGACTTACACCATAAGTCAGACGACATCCACAGTGCCACCATATGCCTCATTATAGGGAATCTTCTGCTGGGGGTTCCGTCTGAATCACGCATTTTGGAGATTTCCATGGAAATCTTTGTGTAAGCGCTCAGCATATCGTGCAGGATAAATATGCGCTGAGCCTTACTATGATCTTTGGGAGGCAGAATGAACAAGTCAACAGCAGGTGAAGAATTTTGAATGTTTATTTACATTTTTCTTTTTTATCGTGTTTTATTCCACTTTTAGTTCAGCGGTATGATGATAAAGCATTGTTTTTTGCCTCTTTTTTATTTATTTTTTAACGGCATTCACTAAAGGGGTTAACTAGTGTGCTTTTTTTATAGGTTGGGTGGTTTCGGACGCAGCAATACCAAATGGTGTATTTTTTTATTTTCTTTTTTTACATAAATGTTTTTTATTGGATTAATAATTTTTCTTTTTGTTCTTTATTATGCAATTTTTAAAAAATATTTGTACAATTTTTATTGACTTGTTTTACTTTTTGCCATTGTCCCAGGATGGGACATCAACTTCACACTGACAGATAGCTGATCTAATACTCTGCAATGCTTCTGGGATTAGATCTGCATCTAACATGCAAGGAGGACACGTGTCAGGTGCTGCTCTGAGCATGAGCTGACAGGCCAACATCTCTGGGTGACTCCGGGGCCATCTTTTAGCCTGGGGTCACCATGAAGACCATCGGCATCTCCCTCTGTGATGCCCCATGATGTCGCTATCACTATTGACCGTGGAATAACAGGAGTTAAACGCCCGTGCAATTATGACTTTGTGTATATCAGGCGGGATGCGGGAGTTCGCTGTATATATATATATGGCGCACGTTGGGAAGGGGTTAATATGTTGATTACATATTGTGCCAGGCTAGCTAGTTTGTTGACCTACAAAACAGAGGAGGATGAACTATACAGATTGATGAAATACTCAAACGATGCCAGTTAAACTCATCCCACCTCCCCCATTGACCTGTAGAAGATGACCAGAGCCACAGATGTGGATATAAAGAGGGATTTCTAGTGTTCTACAAGAAGAATCAAGTGACTTGACAGAACAAGAGCCAGGACACCATAACTCCATAAACAAACACTCTACCAGGACAACATGGTTCCATTAATAGGGACACAGAGTTGACCTTCTACATGATATCAGCTTAGGGGACTACTGCCCCAGCTGAAAGAATACAGATCTGCTCCAATGACCATCATGGATACATTTGGGGAAGCCAGGATATGGACCCTCTGGTCACCTGAGCCCCATTGATATGCTTAGTGAAGCCAGGATTGGCACCCATCGGTCACCTGGCTCCATGGAAATGTTCAGAGAAGCCGAGTTGTGACCTTCTGGTCACCTGGCCACGCATCTCAATGGACTGTCAGCTTCCTAAGCTTGTCGTTACCTCCTCTCTGTGGGTGCCCACCAAAAGTAGGGTGCCACAGGTGGAGGTAGTTGGCCCTGGAAGCTCTGAAGTCGAAGCTGCTCTAATCCCGGTGACTCAGCGTAAGGGTGTGACTCTGTAATTTGCACCATCTTGTGTATTTGCTGGACCTGTTCTATATGTTATTGTATATTATATATTATATGGTATTGCCTCTTTGTTTTACCCTCACCTTGAGTAGTATTCTTCCCATGATAAAAGGAGAGAGGGTGTTCAGTGGGATGTTCCCTGGTCCATGCGGTCTCGGGCCTCTGACAAGAGAACCCACTGACCCCCCGTATCTCCACACTATACATAAAGCACACTGACCCTTTAGTAATGCGTGCAGGATGGCGACGTCCATTCCTTGGTCTCCTACTTTCTCTTCCCTCAGGATGGTAAGCAGAGATCCCATCCGCACAATGTCTTGAATCTGCAGGAAATAAATCAGGAAAAGTTAACAGAGAATTTCCTCTAAAGCAAAATCTAATTTTTAGTGGAGATTTGTGGTAAAGTCTTCATCACACTGAAGTGGGAAAGAAGTGGACCAGGTTTTCTGTGGTCAAATCCTACACTTTGTGACTTACCTTCTTGGTCCACATGATGATCTGAGCTTCTGTGAAATTATCATATGTGTCATGGAAGAGGTTCCTCAGTTTGTCCTTGATAAGAGAGATGGTAATCCTTGATGAACTAAGGTTTGCTACTTGCGCAATGATGTCAGCAACACGTCCAGACCCTTCTACGATTACGCACGGCGTGTTATTACACATAGAGCTGTGGATCGTCTGCAGAGAGATTACAGTAATGACTTGATGGTGTGGTGGGACATCAGAAAGAAGGGGCCATAACTGGTTGGCCAGACCTGGAGCAGGGTTCATAGCTCACCTAGATTGTCTTAATATCATGATGGAAAGAGATAAAGAGAAAGTGACCAAGTAACATATTCCAACTCTTCTATCATTCCAACAGGACGGGTTGTAACAGCCGGCATAAGACAAGTGTGCGCTATCTGTCCTGGTGTAGATGTGGCTCCACATCAGACCCTGGACCATGGCTTTGACTATTGGTCATATCATCAGTAAATGGAACATTTGGTTAGTCTAGGGGTCTAGTGTCAGATCTGGAGCTTTTCATTCTGGAGATCACAGGTCATCTCTATGTATATACAGAAATCATTTTGACTGGAACCGACCACAGAACTGATAGACTGGTTCAAGTTTCTCATGGACAATGGAAAAGCTTGAGATGAAGAAGGTGATTGAAAAAAAGTGAGAAACATGAAAGACTAGAACAGCCGGGTGTGCGGGGCACTTACATCCAGGGTTCCCGGGCCTCCTTCAAGCACCACACACACTATTGGGACTTTTAATGCTGTCCCTGAAAGACATAAAAGTTATATGATGGCAGAATAATAAGAGGAACCCAAACATCCAGGCACATCATAATGTGAAACACGCTGGACAGTAGTAGGATCATGTGTATTATGTGCAGAACAGGACAAGTTTGCTCTAGATCAGTGTTCTCCAACCAGTGGATCATGGCCCTCATGCTGTGTGACTTGTGACCCCATGTTGTGTGCTTTGTGACCCAAATGCTGTTTGCTTCATGACCCTCATGCCATGTGACTGGTGGTGACTCTAATGCTGGTTTTCTGATTGGATCGCAACCCCATGCTGTGAGGTTATCCTCATGCTGTGAGGCTTCCCAAAGAAGTCCTGAATTTTGACGACACACTGACAATTTACATTATTACTAAAGGATCCCAGTCACAAATCATAAAAATGGATGTCAAGTCTTAGTAGCATAGTAACATAGTAACATAGTTAGTAAGGCCGAAAAAAGACATTTGTCCATCCAGTTCAGCCTATATTCCATCATAATAAATCCCCAGATCTACGTCCTTCTACAGAACCTAATAATTGTATGATACAATATTGTTCTGCTCCAGGAAGACATCCAGGCCTCTCTTGAACCCCTCGACTGAGTTCGCCATCACCACCTCCTCAGGCAAGCAATTCCAGATTCTCACTGCCCTAACAGTAAAGAATCCTCTTCTATGTTGGTGGAAAAACCTTCTCTCCTCCAGACGCAAAGAATGCCCCCTTGTGCCCATCACCTTCCTTGGTATAAACAGATCCTCAGCGAGATATTTGTATTGTCCCCTTATATACTTATACATGGTTATTAGATCGCCCCTCAGTCGTCTTTTTTCTAGACTAAATAATCCTAATTTCGCTAATCTATCTGGGTATTGTAGTTCTCCCATCCCCTTTATTAATTTTGTTGCCCTCCTTTGTACTCTCTCTAGTTCCATTATATCCTTCCTGAGCACCGGTGCCCAAAACTGGACACAGTACTCCATGTGCGGTCTAACTAGGGATTTGTACAGAGGCAGTATAATGCTCTCATCATGTGTATCCAGACCTCTTTTAATGCACCCCATGATCCTGTTTGCCTTGGCAGCTGCTGCCTGGCACTGGCTGCTCCAGGTAAGTTTATCATTACCTAGGATCCCCAAGTCCTTCTCCCTGTCAGATTTACCCAGTGGTTTCCCGTTCAGTGCTGCATACATCTTCTCCATTTTTATTTACATTTGGCTAGTGAAGAATATGATTCGTAAGGTAGAAGAGGCAAGAGACCTCTGTCATGGACATTCTATTCCATGTTCTTGCCCATTTCTTAAGAGATAAGCAAGTTTTTTTTTTAGATATGATGAACAAACAATCACTGCTACGTTTCCAGGCATGGCCGGTGTCTTTATTAATTGCACAAAGCACCACAAGGGCCAAAACTTGTAGAGTTCACTGAATGGATGTCAATGAATCCACTTCAGCATATCTAATATGGATTTGTACCCACTAGTGGTGCACTTCTTATGAAGATGCTGATGCTTCCTCTATGGAAAACCAGTGGAACAAATACGGGAAAAACTATGGCCTGCATATTCAGAATATTGCAGGGGTCACAGCTCCCATTCAATATATTCAGTCCACCAAAATTGGAAATAAAGAATCCAGAAACTCAACACTCTCTTCTCTGCCCAACTCGACTCAGGGCCCTTGTGAAATGGGACAACATTGTCCTTTGAGGTCTATGCGTTGCCAGGTCCAGACCAATCGGAACCACTCTAGAAGTTCTGATGGCCTCTACCGAGCATGAGTGCACTTTAATATATTCACACGGGAGGCACCAAGACATGAGAACCATGAAGAAGTTTAGGTAAAATGTATATCCTTTATAAACGATATTTTGGTGTTTCCGTGTGCATATGTTTTCTATGTCCAGATGTAAGATGGCCTGAAATCAGGGGCCTTGCTCATGCCAGGACACTATCAGTCACCTCTGTGGTGAGAACTCTTGGACCGGCATGGGTGAGATGGATATTTGGTGTAGAAATAATGACTTTCCAGTGTATTTCTATGTTCACAGCTCCACGTGGAGGTCTACTCATTACTATCTCACCTCCTGTCTGCATTGTTTGCTGGGAGATGTATTTCTCTAGTCGACCTCTCAGCGGGATTTCCACTCCATACTTTCCATGTGTCCCGTCATCCACCAGGATAAAGTGTGTGTGGTTGTTATCCAGACAGCACAATGCCCCCTGAGATCCCTCATCCATCGGGTATAGAGCTGGAGCGCCACCCTGTGGGGAAAGCACAAGTATATACCTTCATCCAAAAAAACCCCCTGAAATTCCTCACTTGGTTAGGTCACTATTAGGGTATGTGCACACGTTGCGGATTTCCTGCCGATCCACAGTGTTTTTTGCCTCGCAGAAACGTTACAGATCCGCAAGTGATTTACAGTACAATGTAAATCAATAGGGGAAAAAAACGCTGTGCTAATGGTGCGGAAAATTCCGTGCGGAAACGCTGCGGATTAAAAGAAGGAGCGTGTCACTTCTTTGTGCGGATCTGCAGCGTTTTTTTGTACCCATTCCATTATAGAAATTCGCAGGGGTAAAAAACACAGTAAATCCGCAAAAAATCCGCAGTAAATCCACAGCAAATCCGCACAAAATCTGCACAAAAAACGCGTCAAATCCGCACAAAAATTTCCTAAGCCTAATCCGCAACGTGGGCACATAGCCTTAATAATAATCTTTGTTTTTTATATAACGCTAACATATTCCGCAGCGCTTTACAGTTTGCACATATTATCATCGCTGTCCCCGATGGGGTTCACAATCTAAATTCCCTATCAGTATGTCTTTGGAATGTGGGAGGAAACCGGAGAACCTGGAGGAAACCCACGCAAACACAGAGAGAACATACAAACTCTTTGCAGCCTTAGTGATGACTAGTGTTGAGCATACCGATACCGCAAGTATCGGGTATCGGCCGATATTTGCGGTATCGGAATTCCGATACTGAATTCCGATACTTCCCGCGTATCGGATACCGGAATCGGAAGTTCCCAGAATTCAAATTGAACGCTGCAGCCAATGAGGAATGAATGAAAGTGTGGGCACATCCTGTTTAGCATGGTGGGCATGTAAGTACTGGCAAGGCTGGGATTGGCTGCTGAAATGATGTCACTCTGCACTATAAAAAAGCGCTGCCGCCATTTTGCGCTCACTCTGCTGTGATTTCAGTTAGGGACAGGACGCTGTGTTCTAACTGAGGGCCAGTTGAGATAGCTAATTGCTTTATTTTCCTTTCCAAAGGCTAATTTAGCAAAACGCTGTGTGTTCTTCACTGTTCACCTTGCTCTTGCCTTGCAGCGCTGTTTTAACAGCGTTCTGCAAGGTCTCTGTGTGTGTGTGTGTGTGCAGCTCACTCTGTAGTCTGTGTGCAGCCATATACCCGGTATTCAGCTCAGGGGGGGTTCACACTGCCTCACACAGTTGTTCTTTTTTGCTCTTAGTGCAGCCTGCTGCACATTTTTTCTCAAATTTCCTATTAGTGTTTTTCCACCAGTCTCCAGCTCTATTGTGGAAAAACACTACATAGGATAACCTAGAGGGGGGTTTTGGGGCCTTGCAGCGCCGTTTACGGCTGTCTGCACGGTCTCCGTGTGAGCCCAGCTCGCCCTGTAGTCTGTGTGCAGCTATAGCCGGTTGGATTCAGCTCAGGGTTCGTTACTGGCTCATACCTTGCGAAAAATTTTCCTTTTTTTTCAAATAGTGCAGCCTGTTTAAAATTTGACAAAAAAAAATCCTATAAGTGTCTTTCCACTCGTATCCAGCTAAATAGTGGAAAAACACTATATAGGATAACCTAGAGGGGGTTTTTTGGCCTTGCAGCGCCGTTTACGGCTGTCTGCACGGTCTCCGTGTGAGCCCAGCTCGCCCTGTAGTCTGTGTGCAGCCATAGCCGGTTGGATTCAGCTCAGGGTGCGTTACTGCCTCATACCTTGAGAAAAATTTTCCTTTTTTTGAAATAGTGCAGCCTGTTTAAAATTTGAAAAAAAAAAAAATTCCTATTAGTGTCTTTCCACCAGTCTCCAGCTCAATTGTGGAAAAACACTGCATAGGATAACCTAGAGGGTTTTTTTGGGGCCTTGCAGCGCCGTTTACGGCTGTCTGCACGGTCTCCGTGTGAGCGCAGCTCGCCCTGTAGTCTGTGTGCAGCCATAGCCGGTTGGATTCAGCTCAGGGTGCGTTACTGCCTCATACCTTGAAAAACAATTTCCTTTTTTACAAATAGTGCAGCCAGTTTAAAATTTGAAAAAAAAAATTCCTATTAGTGTCTTTCCACTTGTATCCAGCTAAATAGTGGAAAAACACTATATAGGATAACCTAGAGGAGGGTTTTTTGGCCTTGCAGCGCCGTTTACGGCTGTCTGCACGGTCTCCGTGTGATTTAAACTTGCTCTGTAGCCCGATCTGCACCAAAAAAAAGGTTAAGTTCACCAAACACAACTTAACACTTGTGTAGGCCACATTTGAAAAATAATAAAGTTTAGTCCACAATTTACAACATTAGTGTTTCTTACACCTGTTAGGAGGAGCATTACAGGAATAAGCACACTAAGGCCTTAGTACTTTTCTGCTTATCTTTATCTGTCAACCAAGATGAAGAGGGCAGGGAGTAAGGCACGTGGGCGTGGGCGCGGAGCAGGGAGAGGAGCAGGGAGAGGACGTGGTGATTCTGTGCCTGCTGCGGGCGCCGGTGACTCGTCGTCACTCAGTTTCAGCAGGGAACAGTCCTTCATGCGCAGCTTTGTCGGAGAGCGCCGTGCACCGCTGCTGCGTGAAGACCAAATTGAAGCCGTTGTCGGGTGGATGGCAGCTAACGCCTCGGCATCGACTTCAGTTAGTGCCGCATCCTCTCAGGCACAGAGCACTGGAGAGCAGCCATCTGTCTCTTCACCACCTGCCAAATTGGCCAGGCAGTCAGAGAGCCCAGGACAGGAGCCGTCTCTACTTCTGTTCTCTGAATCTCTTGGCTTGGAAACAGGGGGCCAGCCAAGCAGAATTGGAGAAATGGAAGAAGAGGCAGTGTGCAGTGATGCCCAACACCTTTTTCTCTCTGACTCTGAAGAGGCAGGTGGGCCAGTGCCTCCGGTGACCACAGCGCAGTACGCATCTGATGATGAAACTCAGGTGCCGCTTTCTCGTGCGTACTGTGCTGCTGAGACTACCCAGGAGGAGCAGTTGGTGGCAGAGGGTAGTGGAGATGATGAGGTCCTTGACCCATCGTGGCGTGAGGAACAGGAAGGTGGTGGGAGCAGCTCAGAGGAAGAGCTTCCTCTTACGGGCCAAAGAGGGAGAGGGAGGGGGAAGACTGCGGAGCCTGTAGCCTCCACTTTGGCACCCGTTAGGAGCCTGTCTCTTTCCAAAGCCAAAAAGGGCGCTCCCAAGACTTGCAGTGCCTGGTCCTTTTTTGACACAGTTGCAGATGACATTTGTTTTGTCAAATGCAAGCTGTGTCATCATAAAGTAAAAAGAGGGAAAAATGTCAGCAACCTCAATACCACAAATATGTGGAAACATGTGCGGACCAGGCACGCGGTGGAGTTACAGAAACACACTGAAGATGTAGGCCAACCAACAGCGGCAGCTACCACCTCTTCAGCTCGTGTTGCCTCTTCCTCCAGCTCACGCACAGCTGGTTTGGCTTCCTCCCAGAGACCTTGTGTAATTCCACCCACAGCACCACCTTCCCAGTCATCCTCACACTCCCAGTCTACTCTACAGCCATCGGTAGTACAGGCATGGGAGAAAAGGCGGGCATTCTCGGCCAACCACCCCCGAGCACAGGCTCTGAATGCAGGCATTGCCAAACTGTTGTCCCTGGAAATGCTCTCGTTCAGGCTGGTGGAGACTGACAGCTTCCGTGACTTGATGGCATTGGCAGTCCCACAGTACAAGGTGCCCAGCCGCTTTTACTTCAGCAGGCAGGCTGTCCCTGCCCTGCACAGGCATGTTGAGGCAAACATAAAACATGCGCTACTGAACGCCGTCAGTAGCAAGGTCCACCTCACCACCGATGCGTGGACCAGTCAGCATGGACAGGGGCGATATGTTTCCCTCACTGCCCATTGGGTTAATGTTGTTGAGCCAGGTACAGATCGTGTGAGTGGCGCAGGACGTGTCCTGCCCACTCCAAGGATTGCAGGAATCCAGTCTGTACGCATCGACTCCTCCTCTTACACCAGTTCCTCTGATTCCTCTCTGCAGGATCCGTGACAGTCCACCTCCACATGGACCCGTGAACGTTTACCTATGACCGACATGAGCACAGCCGTGGCCAAACGTCAGCAGGCCGTCTTGAAACTAGTTTCATTGGGGCATCGAAGCCACACAGCGCAGGAGCTCTGGAATGCCATCAAGCAGGAGAGCGATGTGTGGTTACTGCCAGCGAATCTCCAGCCAGGCATGGTAGTGTGTGACAATGGCCGAAATCTGGTGGCAGCTTTGGCCCTTGGCAACCTCACTCACATCCCATGTCTGGCACATGTGCTCAATTTGGTTGTGCAGACTTTTCTGAGGGACTATCCGGATCTTGATGCCCTGCTGCACAAGGTCCGCCTAGAGTGTGCTCACTTGCGGCGTTCCAGCTTGGCCAGATCCCGCATTGCTGCTCTGCAGCGCCGATTCCGCCTTCCGGAACACCGCATCATATGTGACCTACCTACCCGGTGGAATTCCACGTTACATATGTTGGAGCGGTTGTGTGAGCAGCAGCAAGCAGTTATGGAGTACCAGCTGCATCAGGCGCAAAGAAGTCGCAGTCAGCGCCGATCAGACTTCACAACCACAGAGTGGGCCACTATGAAGGACGTCTGCCAGGTTTTGCGTCCTTTTGATTATTCCACGCGGATGGCAAGTGCAGATGATGCACTAGTCAGCATGACTGTCCCCCTTATCTGCCTGCTTCAGCAAACTTTGCAAGGGTTAAGGGATGATGTGGTGGAAGAGGTGGAGGATGAGGAGTCACCTTTTCCATCAGCTTCTGGAGAGTCAGCGCCACGTGGTTCCTCACAAAGGGGTACGCAGGGGCCAATTTGTGAGGAGGATGAGGAGGAGTCAATGGAGGAGGAAGAGCTCCGTCCAGAGGAGGGAGCGACACAATTGTCCAGTGGTCAGTGTGTACAGCGAGGGTGGGGTGATGACGAGCGGGCAGAGATCATGTCTCAAGCAGGGGACAGCGTTTCTGGGCCAGTTGGCACTCTGCAGCACATGGTGGATTTCATGCTGCAGTGCCTGAGAAACGACCGCCGCATCGACCACATTCTCAACATGCCTGATTATTGGGTGTTCACCCTCCTCGATCCTCGCTACCGGGACAACGTCCAAAACCTCATCCCTGCGTTGACCCGGGAGCGTAAATTGTGGTAATAAGTACCACGACACACTGGTGAATTCCATCATCTTCTCCTGTCCAACTGAGAGGAGTGCTGCTAGTGCTTTACAAAGCAGCTCAGTGCGTCGAGGCAGTGGGGGAGGCTCTGCCCAAAGAGGGAGCAGAAGCAGTGCCTCTGCCCAAGGCAAGCCCAGTATGGCACAACTCTGGCACACTTTTGTGTGCCCGCCCCAAATGTCTACACCATCACCGGCGGCTCCAGTCAGCAGGAGGCAACGGTTCTGTCAGATGGTGACAGACTACATGGCTTGCCCTCTTACTGTACTCCCAGACGGCTCTTCCCCGTTCAAGTTTTGGGTCTCTAAGCTGGATACATGGCCAGAGCTAAGCCAGTATGCATTGGAGGTGCTGGCTTGCCCTGCGGCTAGTGTCTTATCGGAACGTGTCTTTAGTGCCGCAGGTGGTGTACTAACAGACCGTCGCATGCGACTATCCTCCGATAACGTTGACCGGCTTACTTTCCTGAAAATGAACCAGGCCTGGATCTCGCAGGAATTTGCCACTCCTCTGCCTGATTAAGTAATTGGGTGTCATCCAGGTCTCCTGCTGTGTTCATCTTTCTACCACCTGAACTGCTATTCCTGGGCTCCAACACCGCCAGTTGCGGCTCAGAAGTGCAGGCTGCACAGTAAAAAAATACGACCCAGTGTTATTGGGTTTCAGTAACGTCAGCTGATCCCCAGCTGTGTAGCCAGCAATGTGTCCTGCGACCGCCACGCTGGCACAACAACCTAAATGTAAGGGAACCTGTCCCCCCCCCCCCCGTCGTTTGTTACTGAAAGAGCCATCTTGTGCAGCAGTAATGCTGCACAAGGAAAAGGTAGCTTTTTTTTTTTTAGCTCTTTGCACACGCAGAACTTAACACTTATAAAATGTGTTCACTGATACCGTTATACCGTCCCGGAGCTGGGACTTTCCTTCGTAATGTGACGCAGCACAGCCGTCATTCCTACCCCCTTGGTGCCATCCGCTGCCTCCTCAGCGTTGTTTTAAGCTGTCACGGAGCCTGCGCTGTTCTGTTATCCCTTGGGCATGCCCTATTTGCGCTGCCTGTCTTCTGACATAATTTGGTGTCAGGCTGGCTGCGCCTGTGCGGCCGCGGTGCCCGAGATCCCGCCTCGCAGTGTCTTCTGATTGAGTCACACTGCGGGCCTGGGATCCATGGGCATGCGCAGTGCATATCTTCCCCTCGGGCTCTCGCTCATTTCCCTCCGCCTTCTTTAGACTGTGCGCCGTCAGCTGATCCCTAGCATGCCACGGCCGTGACACCGCACAGTCTGAAGAAGAGGGAAGGAGGGGAGTGAGAGTCGAGGTTATGCACTGTGCATGCCCATGGTTCCAAGGCCCGCAGTGGGATTACGTTAGATGAGACTGCGAGGTGGGATCTGGAGCAGCGTGGACGCACAGGCACTGACAGCCTGACACCAAATTATGTCAGAAGACAGGCAGCGCTAATTGGGCATGGCCAAGGGCTAACAGAACAGCGCAGGCTCCGTGACAGCTTAAAACAACGCTGAGGAGGCAGCGCACGGCATCAAGGGGATAGGAATGACAGCTGTGCTGTGTCCCATTACGAAGGAAATTCGCACCTCCGGAACGGTTTAACGGTATAAAGGGACACATTTTTAGTGTTTACTTCGGTGTTTGCAAGGAGCATAATTAAAAGAGCAACCTTTTCCTTTTGCATCCTTAGTGCTGCACAACATGGCTCTTTCAGCTACAAACGTCTTGGGGGGGGTTAAAGGTTTCCTTTCAACTTGCTCCAATCAGGCTTCGGCCTACACTCTGTTCCTCTGCTCCTCCTGCTGTCCCTGGGCTCTAACACCGCCAGTTGGTGCCTGGAAGTGCTGTGTGCACAGTCAACAGTCGCTCCTCTGTTATTGGGGTTCAGTAACGTCAGCTGATCCCCAGCTGTGTGTGCGGCAATACCTCCAATCTGCTCCTCCTGCTGTCCCTGGGCTCTAACACCGCCAGTTGGTGCCTGGAAGTGCTGTGTGCACAGTCAACAGTCGCTCCTCTGTTATTGGGGTTCAGTAACGTCAGCTGATCCCCAGCTGTGTGTGCGGCAATACCTCCAATCTGCTCCTCCTGCTGTCCCTGGGCTCTAACACCGCCAGTTGGTGCCTGGAAGTGCTGTGTGCACAGTCAACAGTCGCTCCTCTGTTATTGGGGTTCAGTAACGTCACCTGATCCCCAGCTGTGTATCCGGCAACGTGTCATGCGACCGCCACGCTGGCACAACTAAAATGTAAGGGGACCTGTCCCCCCCCCCCCCTAGGCGTTTGTTACTGAAAGAGCCACCATGTGCAGCACTAATACTGCACAAGGGAAAGGTCGCTCTTGAAATTATGCTCCTTGCAAACGCTGAACTACACACTCATGTAATGTGTCCCCTCACACCGTCCAACCGTCCCGGAGGTGGGACTTTCCTTTGTAATGTGACGCAGCACAGCCGTCATTGCTACCCCCTTGGCACCGTGCGCTGCCTCCTTAGCGTTGTTTGATTCCGTCATGGACCCTGCGCTGTTATGTTATCCCTTGGCCATGCACAGTTTGCGCTGCCCGTCCTCTGACATCATTTGTTGTCGTCCTGGCTGCGCCTGTGCGTCCACGCTGCCCGAAATCACACCTCGCAGTGTCGTCTAATGTGATCCCACAGTGGGCCTGGTATCCATGGCCATGCGCAGTGCATATACTAGCCTCTCACTCCCCTTCTTCACGCTTCTTCAGACTAGGCGGCGTCAGCTGATCCCTAATAGCATGCCACGGCCGTGACGCCGCACAGTCTGAAGAAGCAGGAAGGAGGTGAGTGAGAGGCGATGATATGCACTGCGCATGCCCATGGATCCCTGGCCCGCAGTGGGACTACATTAGATGACACTGCAAGGTTGGATCTCGGGCAGCTTGGACGCACAGGCACTGCCAGCCTGACACCTACATGATGTCAGAAGACGGGCACCGCTAACTGTGCATGGCCAAGGGATAACATTACAGCGCGGGCTCCGTGACAGAACCAAACAACGTTGAGGAGGTGGCGCCCGGCACCAAGGGGGTTGGAATGACGGCTGTGCTGTGTCACATTACAAAGGAAAGTCCCACTTCCGGGATGGTTTGACGGTGTGAGGGGACACATTATATGAGTGTGTACTTCAGCGTTTGCAAGGAGCATAATTTTCGGAACAACCATTTTCCATGTGCAGTATTACTGCTGTACAAGATGGCTCTTTCAGCAACAAATGCCTGGGGGGGGGGTTAAAGGTTCCCTTTCAACTTGCTCCACTGCAGGCTTCGGCCTACACTCTGCTCCTCTTTGATTCCCTGGGTTTCAACACTGTCAGTTGCCACCTGGAAGTGTTGTCTACACAGAAAAAACACTAGGTGATGTGTCAGTGGGGTTCAGCACCGCCAGCTGTTCCCCTGCTGTGTAGTCGGCAACGTGTCCAGCACAAGCCACGCTGGCACAACAGAACAAAAGCTGCCACCAGTGCAGGCTTCGGCCTACACTCTGCTCCTCTCCTCCTCCTGCTGACCCTGGGCTCAAACACCGCTAGTTTTTGCCCGGAAGTGCTAGCTGCACAGAGAAAAACACCAGCCAATGTGTTAGTGGGGTTCAGCAACGCCAGCTGTTCCCCTGCTGTGTAGCCGGCAACGTGACCTGCAAACGCCATGCAGGCACAGGAACTGAAATTAAAAGGGAACCTGGCCCCACCCCCCCAGGTGTTTCTATGTATAACAGCCACCTAGTACAGCAGTACTGCTGCATTTGTACAAGGTGGCTGACTTTTTCTCCTTGCCCACGTGGAACTCAACACGTACAAAATGTGTCTCATTGAGACCATTCCACTGTCACTGAGGTGTGACTTTCCTTTGTAATGATACGCAGCACCCCCCTTGGTAGCGTTTCCCGTCTTTTGTCATCATGGTTAGCTGGCTGCGCCTGTGCATCCGCCCTGCTAGAAACAACGCCCCTCGTTGTCATATTTATTTTGTCAGCGAGGGTGTGGTTTATGGGCACGAGCAGTGCATATGTTCGCCTGTCTTAACTCATCTCCTTCCGCCTTCTTCAGACTGTGCGGCCTCCTGGCCGTGGTAGGCGATAAGGGATCAGCTGAGGCCGCCCAGTCTGGAGCAGGTGTAAGGACATGTGTAAGCGGCAAACCTATTTACTGCACAAGGCCACGAATCCCAGCCACGCAGTGTGATTTTTTGAAAACACACTGTGGGTCTGGGATTCATGTCCATCGCTAACCGCAACGGCCGACATGAAATGAGGTCAGAAGACAGGAAGCGCTCACAGCGCATGGCCAAGGGATCACAATAGCGCAGACTCCTGTACAGCAAATAACAACGCTCAGGAATCTGCGCCCAGTACCTAGGTGCAAATTTTGACACCTGTGCTGCGTCTCGTTAAAAAGACAAGTCACGCCTCCACAACTGTTTGACAGTATAATGGGCTAAATAGTGTACGTGTTTAATTCAGCGTGTGCAAGGAGCAAAATTAAATAGAGCAACCTTTGACTTGTGCATCATTAATGCTGTTCAAGGTGTGGCTCTTGTACCTTGCAACACCTGAGGGGGGGGTTAAAGGTAACCTTTGAAATTGGTTCAACTAGGCTTCGGCCTACACTCTGCTCCTCTACTCCTCCTGCTGACCCTGGGCTCAAACACCGCTAGTTTTTGCCCGGAAATGCTAGCTGCACAGAGAAAAACACCAGCCAATGTGTTAGTGGGGTTCAGCAACGCCAGCTGTTCCCCTGCTGTGTAGTCGGCAACGTGTCCAGCACAAGCCACGCTGGCACAACAGAACAAAAGCTGCCACCAGTGCAGGCTTCGGCCTACACTTTGCTCCTCTCCTCCTCCTGCTGACCCTGGGCTCAAACAACGCCAGTTTCTGCCCGGACATGCTAGCTGCACAGAGAAAAACACCAGCCAATGTGTTAGTGGGGTTCAGCACCGCCAGCTGTTCCTCTGCTGTGTAGTCGGCATCGTGTCCAGCACAAGCCACGCTGGCACAACTGACCAAAAGCTGCCACCAGTGCAGGCTTCGGCCTACACTTTGCTCCTCTCCTCCTCCTGCTGACCCTGGGCTCAAACAACGCCAGTTTCTGCCCGGACATGCTAGCTGCACAGAGATAAAAAAAACAGCCAATGTGTTAGTGGGGTTCAGCACCGCCAGCTGTTCCCCTGCTGTGTAGCTTGCAACGTTTCCTGCAAACGCCACGCAGGAACATGAACTGAAATTGAAGGGAGCCTGCCCCCCACCCCCCCAGGTGTTTCTATGTATAACAGCCACCTTGTACAGCAGTACTGCTGCATTTGTACAAGGTGGCTGACTTTTTCTCCTTGCACACGTGGAACTCAACAAGTACAAAATGTGTCTCATTACAGACCATTACAATGTCCCTGAGGTGTGACTTTCCTTTTTAATGACACGCAGCACCCCCATTGTTAGCGCTGCCCGTCTCCTGACATCATTGGTTGGCTGGCTGTGCCTGTGCGTCCCCCCTGCCCGACACAACGCCCCCCGTTGTCTCATATATTTTGACTGCGAGGGTGTGATTGATGGGCACGAGCAGTGCATATGTTCCCCTGTTTTCACTCCCCTCCTTCCGCCTTCTTCTGACTGTGCGGCCTCATGGCCGCGGCATGCGATAAGGGATCAGCTGAGGCCGCCCAGTCTGAAGCAGGTGTAAGGACATGTGTGAGCGGCGAACATATTTACTGCACAAGGCCACGAATCCCAGCACCGCAGTGTGACTTTAGGAAAAGCCACTGTGGGTCTGGGATTTATGGCCATCGTTAACCGCACCGGCCAACATGAAATGAGGTCATGAGACGGCCTGCACTAACAGGGTATTGCCAAGGGATAACACAAGAGCGCAGTTTCCTGTACTGCAAATAACAACGGTAAGGAATCAGCGCACAGCACCTAGGTGTAAATTTGTACACCTGTGCTGCGTCACCTTAAAAAGACTAGTAGTCACGCCTCCACTACTGTTTGACAGTATAATGGGCTAAATAGTGTACGTGTTTAATTCAGCGTGTGCAAGGAGCAAAATTAAATAGAGCAACCTTTGACTTGTGCATCATTAATGCTGTTCAAGGTGTGGCTCTTGTACCTTGCAACACCTGAGGGGGGGTTAAAGGTAACCTTTGAAATTGGTTCAACTAGGCTTCGGCCTACACTCTGCTCCTCTACTCCTCCTGCTGACCCTGGGCTCAAACACCGCTAGTTTTTGCCCGGAAATGCTAGCTGCACAGAGAAAAACACCAGCCAATGTGTTAGTGGGGTTCAGCACCGCCAGCTGTTCCCCCGCTGTGTAGCCGGCATCGTGTCCAGCACAAGCCACGCTGGCACAACCGACCAAAAGCTGCCACCAGTGCAGGCTTCGGCCTACACTTTGCTCCTCTCCTCCTCCTCCTGCTGACCCTGGGCTCTAACACCGCTAGTTTTTGCCCGGACATGCAATCTGCACAGAGAAAAACACCAGTCAATGTGTCAGTGGGGTTCAGCAACGCCAGCTGTTCCCCTGCTGTGTAGCTTGCAACGTGACCTGCAAACGCCACGCAGGCACATGAACTGAAATTGAAGGGAGCCTGCCCCCCACCCACAGGTGTTTCTATGTATAACAGCCACCTTGTACAGCAGTACTGCTGCATTTGTACAAGGTGGCTGACTTTTTCTCCTTGCCCACGTGGAACTCAACACGTACAAAATGTGTCTCATTAGAGACCATTACAATGTCCCTGAGGTGTGACTTTCCTTTGTAATGACACGCAGCACCACCCTTGTTAGCGCTGCCCGTCTTTTGACATCATTGGTTAGCTGGCTGCGCCTGTGCATCTCCCCTGCTCGAAACAACGCCCCACGGTGTCTTATTTTTTTGGACAGCGAGGGTGTGATTGATGGGCATGTGCAGTGCATATGTTTGCCTGTGTTCACTCATCTCCTTCCGCCTTCTTCAGACTGGGTGTCCTCATGGCCGCGGCAGGCGATAAGGGATCAGATGAGGCCGCCCAGTCTGAAGCAGGTGTAAGGACATGTGTGAGCGGCAAACATATTTAGTGCACCAGGGCACGAATCCCAGCACCGCAGTGTGATTTTTTAAAAACACACTGTGGGTCTGGGATTCATGTCCATCGCTAACCGCAACGGCCAACATGAAATGAGGTCATAAGACAGGAAGCGCTCACAGCGCATGGCCAAAGGATCACAAGAGCGCAGACTCCTGTACAGCAACTAACAACGCTCAGGAAGCTTCGCCCATGCAAAAAGGTGTTGTTTTCGACACCTGTGCTGCTTTTCTTTAAAAAGACAAGTCACGCCTCCACTACTGTTTAACAGTATAATGGGCTAAATAGTGTACGTGTTGCATTCAGCTTGTGCAAGTAGACAAATTAATAGAGCAACCTTTTACTTGTGCAGCATTAATGCTGCAGAAGGAGTGGCTCTTGTACTTTGTAACACCTGAGGGGGGGTTAAAGGTAACCTTTGAAATTGGTTCAACTAGGCTTCGGCCTACACTCTGCTCCTCTCCTCCTCCTGCTGACCCTGGGCTCTAACAACGCTAGTTTTTGCCCGGAAATGCTAGCTGCACAGAGAAAAACACCAGCCAATGTGTTAGTGGGGTTCAGCACCGCCAGCTGTTCCCCCGCTGTGTAGCCGGCATCGTGTCCAGCACAAGCCACGCTGGCACAACCGACCAAAAGCTGCCACCAGTGCAGGCTTCGGCCTACACTTTGCTCCTCTCCTCCTCCTCCTGCTGACCCTGGGCTCTAACACCGCTAGTTTTTGCCCGGACATGCAATCTGCACAGAGAAAAACACCAGTCAATGTGTCAGTGGGGTTCAGCAACGCCAGCTGTTCCCCTGCTGTGTAGCTTGCAACGTGACCTGCAAACGCCACACAGGCACATGAACTGAAATTGAAGGGAGCCTGCCCCCCACCCACAGGTGTTTCTATGTATAACAGCCACCTTGTACAGCAGTACTGCTGCATTTGTACAAGGTGGCTGACTTTTTCTCCTTGCCCACGTGGAACTCAACACGTACAAAATGTGTCTCATTAGAGACCATTACAATGTCCCTGAGGTGTGACTTTCCTTTGTAATGACACGCAGCACCACCCTTGTTAGCGCTGCCCGTCTTTTGACATCATTGGTTAGCTGGCTGCGCCTGTGCATCTCCCCTGCTCGAAACAACGCCCCACGGTGTCTTATTTTTTTGGACAGCGAGGGTGTGATTGATGGGCATGTGCAGTGGATATGTTTGCCTGTGTTCACTCATCTCCTTCCGCCTTCTTCAGACTGGGTGTCCTCATGGCCGTGGCAGGCGATAAGGGATCAGATGAGGCCGCCCAGTCTGAAGCAGGTGTAAGGACATGTGTGAGCGGCAAACATATTTAGTGCACCAGGGCACGAATCCCAGCACCGCAGTGTGATTTTTTAAAAACACACTGTGGGTCTGGGATTCATGTCCATCGCTAACCGCAACGGCCAACATGAAATGAGGTCATAAGACAGGAAGCGCTCACAGCGCATGGCCAAAGGATCACAAGAGCGCAGACTCCTGTACAGCAACTAACAACGCTCAGGAAGCTGCGCCCATGCAAAAAGGTGTTGTTTTCGACACCTGTGCTGCTTTTCTTTAAAAAGACAAGTCACGCCTCCACTACTGATTAACAGTATAATGGGCTAAATAGTCTACGTGTTGCATTCAGCTTGTGCAAGTAGAAAAATTAATAGAGCAACCTTTTACTTGTGCAGCATTAATGCTGCAGAAGGAGTGGCTCTTGTACTTTGTAACACCTGAGGGGGGGTTAAAGGTAACCTTTGAAATTGGTTCAACTAGGCTTCGGCCTACACTCTGCTCCTCTCCTCCTCCTGCTGACCCTGGGCTCTAACAACGCTAGTTTTTGCCCGGAAATGCTAGCTGCACAGAGAAAAACACCAGCCAATGTGTTAGTGGGGTTCAGCACCGCCAGCTGTTCCCCCGCTGTGTAGCCGGCATCGTGTCCAGCACAAGCCACGCTGGCACAACCGACCAAAAGCTGCCACCAGTGCAGGCTTCGGCCTACACTTTGCTCCTCTCCTCCTCCTCCTGCTGACCCTGGGCTCAAACACCGCTAGTTTTTGCCCGGAAATGCTAGCTGCACAGAGAAAAACACCAGCCAATGTGTTAGTGGGGTTCAGCACCGCCAGCTGTTCCCCTGCTGTGCAGCTTGCAACGTGACCTGCAAACGCCACGCAGGCACATGAACTGAAATTGAAGGGAGCCTGGCCCCCACCCCCAGGTGTTTCTATGTATAACAGCCACCTTGTACAGCAGTACTGCTGCATTTGTACAAGGTGGCTGATGTTTTCTCCTTGCCCACGTGGAACTCAACACGTACAAAATGTGTCTCTTTGAGACCATTCCACTGTCCCTGAGGTGTGACTTTCCTTTCTAATGATACGCAGCACCCCCCTTGGTAGCGCTTCCCGTCTTCTGACATCATTGGTTGGCTACTTGCGCCTGTTCGTCCGCCCTGCCTGAATAAAATGCTCCTCGTTGTCTTAATTATTTTGACTGCGAGGGTGTGATTGATGGGCACGAGCAGTGCATATCTTCGCCTGTCTTAACTCATCTCCTTCCGCCTTCTTCAGACTGTGCAGCCTCATGGCCGCGGCATGCGAGAAGGGATCAGCAGAGGCCGCCCAGTCTGAAGCAGGTGTAAGGACGTGTGTGAGCGGCCAAAATATTTACTGCTCAAGGCCACGAATACCAGCACCGCAGTGTGGCTTTATGAAAAGACACTGTGGGTCTGGGATTTATGGCCATCGTTAACCGCACCGGCCAACATGAAATGATGTCATAAGATGGGCAGCGCTAACAGGGCATTGCCAAGGGATAACACAAGAGCGCAGACTCCTGTACAGCAAATAACAACGCTCAGGAAGCTGCGCCAAGCACCAAGGCGTTATTTTGGACACCTGTGCTGCGTCTCATCAAAAAACCAAGTCACGCATCCACTACAGTTTGACTGTAGAATGGGGTAAATTGTGTATGTCTTTCATTCAGCGTGTGCAAGTAGACAAATTAATAGAGCAACCTTTCACTTGTGCAGCATTAATACTGCACAAGGTGTGTCTCTTGTACTTTGTAACACCTGAGGGGGGGGTTAAAGGTTTCCTTTGAAATTGGTTCAACTAGGCTTCGGCCTACACTCTGCTCCTCTCCTCCTCCTCCTCCTGCTTCAACACGGGCTCTAACATCGCTAGTTTTTGCCCGCAAGTGCTAGCTGCACAGTGAAAAACACACGCCATTGTGTTAGTGGGGTTCAGCAACGCCAGCTGTTCCCCCAGTGTGTAGCCGGCAAAGTGTCCTGCAAACGCAACGCAGACACAAAGCTGCCTCCAGTGCAGGCTTCGGCCTACACTCATCTCCCCCTGCTTACCCTTTGCTCCAACACCGCTAGTTGGGGCTCTAGGAAGACAATCTTTATTAGGCAAGGCAACGCATCTGGGTTCCAGCACCGCCAGCTGGTTCTCGGCAGTGTTCTTGTCACAGGTACTCCCTCGTGCCAAGCCTGGTTTCAGCACCGTCAGCTGTTTCCGGGTTGTGTCAACTTCACTGAGACGCCTATGCTTGCCCCGTCGTGGTGCGGTCGAGTTAGCCAACTCCAGGGTGCCTCCAGTTTAGGAGCTTCCTATGTGGGCTGCGTGAACTGGTAGTCAAGGCTGGTTCTGTAGTGCCAGTAGGCTCAGCTCCCCCTGTAGGACTGTTGGGGTTCGGTAACTGCGGCTGCCTCGCGGCCTAGCTGTTCTCTCCTCTCCTGTGGGCCTTGGGGTTCACCACCTGGTTCCAGCACCGTCAGCTGGTTCCGGGCCGAGCCTTTGGCTTAGGTGCCTCCTCCTGGGTATCCGAGTTCCGCCAACGCCAGGCGGTCCTTGGTAGTGCTTTTAAGTGCGGGCACCTACAGCTTAGTAACCGGGTTCCAGCACCGTCAGCTAGTCCTCGGTCGTGCCATTGGCTCTTGCACACTGGGGCAACGCATCCGGGTTCCAGCACCGCCAGCTGGTTCTCGGCAGTGTTTTTGTCACAGGTACTCCCTCGTGCCAAACCTGGTTTCAGCACCGTCAGCTGTTTCCGGGTTGTGTCAAGCTCACTGAGACACCTATGCTTGCCTCGTCGTGGTGCGGTCGGGTTAGCCAACTCCAGGGTGCCTCCAGTTTAGGAGCTTCCTATGTGGGCTGCGTGAACTGGTAGTCAAGGCTGGTTCTGTAGTGCCAGTAGGCCCAGCTCCCCCTGTAGGACTGTTGGGGTTCGGTAACTGCGGCTGCCTCGCGGCCTAGCTGTTCTCTCCTCTCCTGTGGGCCTTGGGGTCCACCACCTGGTTCCAGCACCGTCAGCTGGTTCCGGGCCGAGCCTTTGGCTTAGGTGCCTCCTCCTGGGTATCCGAGTTCCGCCAACGCCAGGCGGTCCTTGGTAGTGCTTTTAAGCGCGGGCACCTACAGCTTAGTAACCGGGTTCCAGCACCGTCAGCTGGTCCTCGGTCGTGCCATTGGCTCTTGCACACTGGGGCAACGCATCCGGGTTCCAGCACCGCCAGCTGGTTCTCGGCAGTGTTTTTGTCACAGGTACTCCCTCGTGCCAAGCCTGGTTTCAGCACCGTCAGCTGTTTCCGGGTTGTGTCAAGCTCACTGAGACACCTATGCTTGCCTCGTCGTGGTGCGGTCGGGTTAGCCAACTCCAGGGTGCCTCCAGTTTAGGAGCTTCCTATGTGGGCTGCGTGAACTGGTAGTCAAGGCTGGTTCTGTAGTGCCAGTAGGCCCAGCTCCCCTGTAGGACTGTTGGGGTTCGGTAACTGCGGCTGCCTCGCGGCCTAGCTGTTCTCTCCTCTCCTGTGGGCCTTGGGGTCCACCACCTGGTTCCAGCACCGTCAGCTGGTTCCGGGCCGAGCCTTTGGCTTAGGTGCCTCCTCCTGGGTATCCGAGTTCCGCCAACGCCAGGCGGTCCTTGGTAGTGCTTTTAAGCGCGGGCACCTACAGCTTAGTAACCGGGTTCCAGCACCGTCAGCTGGTCCTCGGTCGTGCCATTGGCTCTTGCACACTGGGGCAACGCATCCGGGTTCCAGCACCGCCAGCTGGTTCTCGGCAGTGTTCTTGTCACAGGTACTCCCTCGTGCCAAGCCTGGTTTCAGCACCGTCAGCTGTTTCCGGGTTGTGTCAAGCTCACTGAGACACCTATGCTTGCCTCGTCGTGGTGCGGTCGGGTTAGCCAACTCCAGGGTGCCTCCAGTTTAGGAGCTTCCTATGTGGGCTGCGTGAACTGGTAGTCAAGGCTGGTTCTGTAGTGCCAGTAGGCCCAGCTCCCCCTGTAGGACTGTTGGGGTTCGGTAACTGCGGCTGCCTCGCGGCCTAGCTGTTCTCTCCTCTCCTGTGGGCCTTGGGGTTCACCACCTGGTTCCAGCACCGTCAGCTGGTTCCGGGCCGAGCCTTTGGCTTAGGTGCCTCCTCCTGGGTATCCGAGTTCCGCCAACGCCAGGCGGTCCTTGGTAGTGCTTTTAAGCGCGGGCACCTACAGCTTAGTAACCGGGTTCCAGCACCGTCAGCTAGTCCTCGGTCGTGCCATTGGCTCTTACACACTGGGGCAACGCATCCGGGTTCCAGCACCGCCAGCTGGTTCTCGGCAGTGTTTTTGTCACAGGTACTCCCTCGTGCCAAACCTGGTTTCAGCACCGTCAGCTGTTTCCAGGTTGTGTCAAGCTCACTGAGACACCTATGCTTGCCTCGTCGTGGTGCGGTCGGGTTAGCCAACTCCAGGGTGCCTCCAGTTTAGGAGCTTCCTATGTGGGCTGCGTGAACTGGTAGTCAAGGCTGGTTCTGTAGTGCCAGTAGGCCCAGCTCCCCCTGTAGGACTGTTGGGGTTCGGTAACTGCGGCTGCCTCGCGGCCTAGCTGTTCTCTCCTCTCCTGTGGGCCTTGGGGTCCACCACCTGGTTCCAGCACCGTCAGCTGGTTCCGGGCCGAGCCTTTGGCTTAGGTGCCTCCTCCTGGGTATCCGAGTTCCGCCAACACCAGGCGGTCCTTGGTAGTGCTTTTAAGCGCGGGCACCTACAGCTTAGTAACCGGGTTCCAGCACCGTCAGCTAGTCCTCGGTCGTGCCATTGGCTCTTGCACACTGGGGCAACGCATCCGGGTTCCAGCACCGCCAGCTGGTTCTCGGCAGTGTTTTTGTCACAGGTACTCCCTCGTGCCAAACCTGGTTTCAGCACCGTCAGCTGTTTCCGGGTTGTGTCAAGCTCACTGAGACACCTATGCTTGCCTCGTCGTGGTGCGGTCGGGTTAGCCAACTCCAGGGTGCCTCCAGTTTAGGAGCTTCCTATGTGGGCTGCGTGAACTGGTAGTCAAGGCTGGTTCTGTAGTGCCAGTAGGCCCAGCTCCCCCTGTAGGACTGTTGGGGTTCGGTAACTGCGGCTGCCTCGCGGCCTAGCTGTTCTCTCCTCTCCTGTGGGCCTTGGGGTCCACCACCTGGTTCCAGCACCGTCAGCTGGTTCCGGGCCGAGCCTTTGGCTTAGGTGCCTCCTCCTGGGTATCCGAGTTCCACCAACGCCAGGCGGTCCTTGGTAGTGCTTTTAAGCGCGGGCACCTACAGCTTAGTAACTGGGTTCCAGCACCGTCAGCTAGTCCTCGGTCGTGCCATTGGCTCTTGCACACTGGGGCAACGCATCCGGGTTCCAGCACCGCCAGCTGGTTCTCGGCAGTGTTCTTGTCACAGGTACTCCCTCGTGCCAAGCCTGGTTTCAGCACCGTCAGCTGTTTCCGGGTTGTGTCAAGCTCACTGAGACACCTATGCTTGCCTCGTCGTGGTGCGGTCGGGTTAGCCAACTCCAGGGTGCCTCCAGTTTAGGAGCTTCCTATGTGGGCTGCGTGAACTGGTAGTCAAGGCTGGTTCTGTAGTGCCAGTAGGCCCAGCTCCCCCTGTAGGACTGTTGGGGTTCGGTAACTGCGGCTGCCTCGCGGCCTAGCTGTTCTCTCCTCTCCTGTGGGCCTTGGGGTTCACCACCTGGTTCCAGCACCGTCAGCTGGTTCCGGGCCGAGCCTTTGGCTTAGGTGCCTCCTCCTGGGTATCCGAGTTCCGCCAACGCCAGGCGGTCCTTGGTAGTGCTTTTAAGCGCGGGCACCTACAGCTTAGTAACCGGGTTCCAGCACCGTCAGCTAGTCCTCGGTCGTGCCATTGGCTCTTGCACACTGGGGCAACGCATCCGGGTTCCAGCACCGCCAGCTGGTTCTCGGCAGTGTTTTTGTCACAGGTACTCCCTCGTGCCAAACCTGGTTTCAGCACCGTCAGCTGTTTCCGGGTTGTGTCAAGCTCACTGAGACACCTATGCTTGCCTCGTCGTGGTGCGGTCGAGTTAGCCAACTCCAGGGTGCCTCCAGTTTAGGAGCTTCCTATGTGGGCTGCGTGAACTGGTAGTCAAGGCTGGTTCTGTAGTGCCAGTAGGCCCAGCTCCCCCTGTAGGACTGTTGGGGTTCGGTAACTGCGGCTGCCTCGCGGCCTAGCTGTTCTCTCCTCTCCTGTGGGCCTTCGGGTCCACCACCTGGTTCCAGCACCGTCAGCTGGTTCTCGGCAGTGTCTTTTGCTCTTGTACCTTCTGCTCCCCATCCTGGTTCCAGTACCGTCAGCTGGTTCCGGGCAGAGCCTTTGGCTTAGGTGCCTCCTTCTGGGTATCCAAGTTCCACCAACGTCAGGTGGTCCTTGGTAGTGCTTTCAGGCACGGGTACCTCCTGCTTAGTAACCGGGTTCCAGTAACGTCAGCTGGTCCTTGGTAGTTCCATTGGCTCTTGGACCTTCGGCTACCCATCCGGGTTCCAGTACCGTCAGCTGGTTCTCGGCAGTGTCTTTTGCTCTTGTACCTTCTGCTCCCCATCCTGGTTCCAGTAACGTCAGCTGGTTCCGGGCAGAGCCTTTGGCTTAGGTGCCTCCTTCTGGGTATCCGAGTTCCGCCAACGTCAGGCGGTCCTTGGTAGTGCTTTTTAGCACGGGTACCTCCTGCTTAGTAACCGGGTTCCAGTAACGTCAGCTGGTCCTCGGTAGTTCCATAGGCTCTTGAACCTTCGGGTAGCCATCCGAGTTCCAGTTCCATCAGCTGGTTCTTGGCATTTTCTCAGCCTTCTTGTACCTTCTGCTACATTTCCAAGTTGAAGACCCTAACGTCGACGACCCGGAAGACCACCCCGATGACGACGACCCGGAAGACCACCCCGATGACGACGACCCGGAAGACCACCCCGATGACGACGACGACCCGGAAGACCACCCCGATGACGACGGCGGAGACGACGACGGCGGAGACGACGACGGCTGAGACGACGACGGCGGAGATGACGACACTGGAGACGACGACCCTGGAGACGACGACATGGAAGACCGAGAAGCAGAAGAACAAGAGGCTGCAGAACAAAGAGCAGAAGAACATTAAGCATAAGACTTAATATCAGAGCAAAAGATATTATCTAAATTATATGCAGAAGAAGACTAAGCAGTGTATGGGGGTGAGTCCGTTCCTCCTCGTGGTGCCCCTGGATAAAGCCTGATGCTGCAGGCCAAACTGAACGCGGACAAATGTAACTTTTGTGACTGGCAGAACGGAAGGTGTAATCTTCCAACTTTTATAGATAACAACTACGGGAATGCCTGTCACAAATGAGAATATGATGAAGAAGTAGAATAGGAAGAATAATAACAGTGGAATAAAAAGAATATGTAGAATAGGAAGAATAATAATAGTTGAAGAAAATGAATATGAAGAATGTAATAAAAAAAAAAATATAGGTAGAAGATGAAGTAGAAGATGAATAAGGTGAAGAAGTTGATGTCAAAGATGCTGATGATGATGAAGATGAAAGTGTGGGAAAAGGAAAAAAAAGAAGGGGAAGGTCGTGGAATAGTGAAACATCAATATCTGACAAAATAAAAAAAATTTACATAGTCAATATCTTTTTCAATCCGAACGTCTTTAAAAAAAAAAAAAATCATGCTATTCTATTTGATTGGACTAATCCTCATTGCCTTTAATGTCTCCGCCACCTCCCCCATACATCCTACATTATTCTTAGTTGTTTTCCTTCATGTAGAATGAACCTACAAGGAAAGAAAGGGTTTATTTTAATTCCGATATTTTGGTCCCATTGACTTGCATTGGGATCGGGTATCGGTATCGGCGATATCCGATATTTTTTGAATATCGGCCGATCCAAACCGATACCGATACTTTCCGATATCGGAAGGTATCGCTCAACACTAGTGATGAGCGACTGTGCTCGCAACTACTCGTTACTCGCCCCAGTATCACTATGCTCGGTGTACTCGGCGAGCAGCGAGCATTTCCGGGATTATTCAGAGGTAACTGGTGTCTCCACCCAGCGTTTTTGCCGGACTTTAGAGACCCAATCACGGTGCAGGGATTGTCTGCCAGGCCATGACACGCCGCAGCCATCTTTGTTGTGGTCGTGCAGTGATTGGCTGGGCCGTACAGCATCATCCCGAGTATAAGAGACCTGGTGCCGCTCTGCTCGCCGCATTCTGCTCCGGATTCAGCGAGAGTAGGGAGAGCTGCTGCAGAGATAGGGTCAGAATCGTGGTTTTACCGTTAGTGTAGGTCTGCACATCCACCACTCCTCAGAAACCAACAGTCCTTTTTCGTGGGTCCCGATATTGCAGCGCTAGGTAGACAGGGCACAGCATATCCACATCAGTGCAAGGCCTGCAGGCTCTGTATGTGCGTCCATTGCTCCCACTGCATCCCTCCCAAAGCTCCATAACTGTCTGCTGCTGCAGCTTCTTTACTATATACCTAGTTGCATTTTTTTCCCCAAGAATTCACCCCCCAAAAAAATATACAGTGTGTTCTGTCAGACTGAAGCCTGTTTAAACATCATAGTTTGTCAGGCATACGTATCATAGTTGTGTGTGCTAGCCTTGTGCCACTTTTTTTTTGTGTGTTTTAAATTCACCAAAAAAGGCCTCATATATCTGCGTGCTCCAAGTTTGGGCATTTTAGGCCATTTTTGCCACTGTTTTTGCTGTCTGTTACTCTAATTATATACAGCAGTATTTGGCATTCAAAAAAAAGGCCACATTTTTGCCAGTGTGTTATTTCTGTGACAGCCCTCATATACCTGCGTGCTCCAAGTTTGGTCATTGTGGGCTGGTGGACCACTTTTTTTGCTGTCTGTTACTCTAATTATATACAGCACTATCTGGTGTTAGGGCTGGCAGAACGCACTGAGTAAATATTGAGATAATATTGGTGCGTTCGCAGCCCGGGGTATACCGTGCAGGAGTGGAACCTGCTGCTAGTAAATGGCGGCACTATATGGCGGTACAATGCCTGAATAGACACGGGTTCCGTCACCCGGTCGGTATAGGAGCGAACTCTGTTGCTTCACAGAGTCACTGGGATTAGGATAACCCTGTGCCCTATTAACCTCACAGAGGATCACAGCTCACTAACAGAGCAGGTAGCATACTGTGGTCATACAGTAGGCATCAGCACACAAACAACTCCTCTCCGGAGGTGCCGGAAATCTAGTGGCTTAAGGCCAGACCTAAATTCACACATACAAACTCCTCTCCAGAGGTGCCGGAATTATAGTGCCTATACAGCCAACCCCGAGCACATGCAGACACAGACCATAAGGTAGCTAAGCTCATAAACATAAGTTAATACTAGTGCATGGCCGTGCGGCCATACATACCTTTTATAGAGGAAGCTCGCCATGACCTTCCTAGTGGTCCAATAGGAACTACTTCAGGACCTGAGCATGTGACCCCCTGACCTCCAATAAGAGGTCGTCCCTTGGGCATGACCAGTGGAGGAAAAGCTGGACTTAGTCACAGGAGCATCTGCTGGTTACAATGGCTGAGTCTAGAAGATCCACAGTGACCAAGCGTACAGTATCTTCCTGAGCCAGATGCTGGGACCGACTTCTCCGCTGAGCAGACTCCACTGCGGCTGGAGAAGGATGGGAGACCGCAGCGGAGGTGGTTCGAGATTCCTCCTGTGTGGCGGGAACTCGACACCTAACATCTGGAATTTTTTTAAAAAAAGGCCACATATTTGCCAGTTTGGTATTTCCGTGACAGCCCTCGTATATCTGCGTGCTCCAAGTTTGGGCATTGTAGGCCGTTTTGCCACTGTTTTTGCTGTCTGTTACTCTAATTATATACAGCACTATTTGGCATTTTGAAAAAAAAAACAGGCCACATATTTGCCAGTGTGTTATTTCTGTGACAGCCCTCATATACAGTGGGGCAAAAAAGTATTTAGTCAGTCAGCAATAGTGCAAGTTCCACCACTTAAAAAGATGAGAGGCGTCTGTAATTTACATCATAGGTAGACCTCAACTATGGGAGACAAACTGAGAAAAAAAAAATCCAGAAAATCACATTGTCTGTTTTTTTAACATTTTATTTGCATATTATGGTGGAAAATAAGTATTTGGTCAGAAACAAAATTTCATCTCAATACTTTGTAATATATCCTTTGTTGGCAATGACAGAGGTCAAACGTTTTCTGTAAGTCTTCACAAGGTTGCCACACACTGTTGTTGGTATGTTGGCCCATTCCTCCATGCAGATCTCCTCTAGAGCAGTGATGTTTTTGGCTTTTCGCTTGGCAACACGTACTTTCAACTCCCTCCAAAGGTTTTCTATAGGGTTGAGATCTGGAGACTGGCTAGGCCACTCCAGGACCTTGAAATGCTTCTTACGAAGCCACTCCTTCGTTGCCCTGGCGGTGTGCTTTGGATCATTGTCATGTTGAAAGACCCAGCCGCGTTTCATCTTCAATGCCCTTGCTGATGGAAGGAGGTTTGCACTCAAAATCTCACGATACATGGCCCCATTCATTCTTTCATGTACCCAGATCAGTCGTCCTGGCCCCTTTGCATAGAAACAGCCCCAAAGCATGATGTTTCCACCACCATGCTTTACAGTAGGTATGGTGTTTGATGGATGCAACTCAGTATTCTTTTTCCTCCAAACACGACAAGTTGTGTTTCTACCAAACAGTTCCAGTTTGGTTTCATCAGACCATAGGACATTCTCCCAAAACTCCTCTGGATCATCCAAATGCTCTCTAGCAAACTTCAGACGGGCCCGGACATGTACTGGCTTAAGCAGTGGGACACGTCTGGCACTGCAGGATCTGAGTCTATGGTGGCGTAGTGTGTTACTTATGGTAGGCCTTGTTACATTGGTCCCAGCTCTCTGCAGTTCATTCACTAGGTCCCCCCGCGTGGTTCTGGGATTTTTGCTCACCGTTCTTGTGATCATTCTGACCCCACGGGGTGGGATTTTGCGTGGAGCCCAGATCGAGGGAGATTATCAGTGGTCTTGTATGTCTTCCATTTTCTAATTATTGCTCCCACTGTTGATTTCTTCACTCCAAGCTGGTTGGCTATTGCAGATTCAGTCTTCCCAGCCTGGTGCAGGGCTACAATTTTGTTTCTGGTGTCCTTTGACAGCTCTTTGGTCTTCACCATAGTGGAGTTTGGAGTCAGACTGTTTGAGGGTGTGCACAGGTGTCTTTTTATACTGATAACAAGTT
Organism: Ranitomeya imitator; assembly: GCF_032444005.1. Taxonomy (NCBI): domain Eukaryota; kingdom Metazoa; phylum Chordata; class Amphibia; order Anura; family Dendrobatidae; genus Ranitomeya; species Ranitomeya imitator. Next base: position 845,187,824 of record NC_091284.1, on the reverse strand, counting down.
TAAACAGGTGCCATTACTACAGGTAATGAGTGGAGGAAAGAGGAGACTCTTAAAGAAGAAGTTACAGGTATGTGAGAGCCAGAAATCTTGATTGTTTGTTTCTGACCAAATACTTATTTTCCACCATAATATGCAAAAAAAATGTTAAAAAAAACAGACAATGTGATTTTCTGGATTTTTTTTTCTCAGTTTGTCTCCCATAGTTGAGGTCTACCTATGATGTAAATTACAGACGCCTCTCATCTTTTTAAGTGGTGGAACTTGCACTATTGCTGACTGACTAAATACTTTTTTGCCCCACTGTACCTGCGTGCTCCAAGTTTGGTCATTGTAGGCCGGTGTACAACTTTTTTGTTGCCTGTTACTCTAATTCTATACAGCACTATTTTGCATATAAAAAAAGGCCACATATTTGCCAGTGTGGTATTTCCGCGACAGCCCTCATATATCTGCGTGCTTCATGTTTAGTAATTGTAAGACGGTGTACCACTTTTTCTTGCTGTCTGGTACTCTCATTCTATACAGCACTATCTTGCATTTAAAAAAAAAAAGAAAAAACAGGCCACATATTTGCCAGTTTGGTATTTCTGTAACAGCCCTCATATATCTGCGTGCTCCAAGTTTGGGCATTGTAGGCCGGTGTACAACTTTTTTGCTGTCTGTCACTCTAATTATATACAGCACTATTTTGCATAAATTAACTTCACAAAAAAGCCCCCAAAAATTGAATACAGTCTGTTATGTCAGGCTGAGGCCTGCCTGGTGTTTGGTTTTGAAAAATCATAGATTTGCAGGCATACTGATCAGATATTATTTCGCTACTAATAAATACATTTGTGTTGAGCATTTGAAATAGTGCAGTAGTCCATTTAGAATGGGCAAGGCAAGGGATGGGGAAGTGGACGTGATGCTGATGGTGCATGCAGAGGATGAGGCCGTGGACAAGGTGAAAGTGGACAACAACAAAGACCCACATCTTCTTGCTCACCTTCCTGTCCCAGTTTCTAGGGGACTGCAGCACACCACTATTGAAGCCAGAGCAGTGTGAAACGGTTATTGGTTGGATAGCGGATAATGCTTCCAGTCACTTAGCCACCACAATGTCTTCCACACGGTCAAGTCAGAGTAGCCTTGAGTGTGGCCCGGATATTCCTCACCCTGATCCTCCTTCCTCCCACCATGCCGAGTGCCCTGAGACAACTGATCCCACACTTGGACACTCTGAAGAGCTGTTCAGTTTTCCATTTCAAGATTCCGAACTCTCAGCCGGTCAACTTGAAGTGGGGACAGATGAGATCGCATGTAGAGATGCCCAAAGCTTTGACCAGCCCTGGTCTCATGAAGGCGATGGTGGGAAAGTGTCAGAAGAGGTGGACGACGATGAGACACAATTGCCAGAAAGTCAGGAGGAGGAGCAGGGTGTGGATGTGGAAGATGAGGTGGTGGGTGACTATGTGACTGACCCAACCTGGCAGGAGGACATGCAGAGCGAGGCATATCACCCCAACAGGCAGGGAGAGGCAGTGTGGTGGCCACAGACAGAAGGCGTGCATCCATTCTCCGTAACACCAAGATGAGGGAAGCTTCCATTCCAACTGATAGATGTTCCCGAGTCTGGTTATTTTTTAAAGACTCTGCCAATAACCCCATATAGGCCATTTGCAGCACCTGCCATGCCCGCATCAGCATTTCTGGGATTATTCGGCAGGAGCTCGGGTCTCCTCTTTTTAATTTTGGTGCTTTTTAGAGTCTGGTTATTTTTTAAAGACTCTGACGATAACCCCAAACAGGTCATTTGCAGCACCTGCCATACCTGCATCAGCAGGGGTAGCAAAACAACCAGCCTGACCACCACCAGCATGATCAGGCACATGGCAGCAAAGCACCCGACTTTGTGGGCCGAACCCCAGGCTCCAGGAACACTGTCTGTAGGTGACACCACTGCTTCTTTCACTGTTTTGCATAGAAGCCAATCTCCAGTACACCGTGCATGTAAATGCCTCTAGCCCTGCACCTGTTGTCAAGTCAAGCAGCACCATCATCAAGCCCGTCCACGTCCGTGTCCCAGCACAGCCTTCAGTTGTCTATACCCCAGTCTTTGGAACGCAAGCGGAAATACCGAGCCAATGCCCCACAGGCCACAGTCCTCAATTCTGATATTTCTCTTCTGCTTGCGCTAGAAATGCTGCCTTTTAGGCTTGTTGAGATGGAAGCTTTCCGCAACCTGATGGCGGCAGCCTTCCCAAGGAACTGGGTCCCCAGTCGCCACTATTTCTCCCGGTGTGCCGTACCGGCATTACACCAGCATGTGTCCCACAACATTACCCTTGCCCTCAACAATGCTGTTATAGGGAAATTCCACCTAACCACGGACACATGGACAAGTGCTTGTGGGCAGGGACGGTACATCTCACTGACGGCACACTGGGTTAACATAGTGGAAGCCGGGGCCCAGTTGGACCTTGGGATGGAACACATCCTCCCCATGCTGAGGATTGCTGGCCCCACATCAATCAGGGTTGCCCCCACAGTCCACAGCTCCTGCACCTCCTTTTCCTCCTCTTCATCCTCCATCTCTGAAATCAACACATCAGTCAGAAGCTGGAAGCACTGCAGCACTGCCTCAGCCAAGCGGCAACAGGCTGTGCTGAAGCTAATCTGCATAGGTGACAAACCGCACAATGCAGAAGAGTTGTGGACAGTGCTGAAAGAGCAGTCAGATGTTTGCATGACACCGCTGAATCTATAGCCAGGCAAGGTCGTGTGTGACAATGGCCATAACCTGGTGGCGACTCTGAGGCAAGGTGAGCTCACACACGTACCTTGCTTGGCCCATGTGCTTAACCTCGTGGTTCAATGTTTTCTGAAAAGCTACCCGAAGCTGCTGGATCTGTTAGTGAAAGTACACCGTTTGTCTGCCCATTTTAGAAAGTCAACTACGGCTTCAGCCGCCCGTGCTGTGCTTCAGCAGCGTTTGCAGCTTCCAGCTCACGGGCTGATGTGTGATGTCCCCACGCGCTGGAACTCTACACTGCAGATGTTGGAAAGGATTTGTGAGCAGAAGAGGGCAGTTGCTGACTACCAACATCAACAAGGCTGTCGATATTCAGTTCAGACTCCACACATAAGACCTCAGGAGTGGACATGGATGTCCGACATATGTACCATCCTCCAAAACTTTGAGGACTGCACCAAGATGGTGAGCGGCGATGGCGGCGATGACGCCATAATTAGCGTCACCATCCCTCTTTTCAGCATTCTGAAAACCTCTCTCCTCATAATTAAATAGGATGCATTGCAGGCAGAGCACGAGGACACGGAGCAAGGAACCATACAAGGGGATTACACTCAGCCCAGCCTCATGTCCTCTCAACGTGGATTGGTAGTCAATGAGGGGGAGGAAGAATAGGAGCTACTTTCATGCACTATAGACGGTACTACAAGCACAGCTATCATACCATCTGTTCAGCGGGGAAGGCCTGAGGACAGGAAGGAGGATGATGAGGATAAGGAGGAGGAGGACAGCATGGTCAGTCGTCCTGTTGGTGAAGACACGGAAGTCTTGCCTGTTAGCAGTCTGGCACGCATGGCTGACTTTATGTTACGCTGCGTTTTACGTGACCCTCGCATTATAAAAATTTTGGGTTTGGGTGACACTCATTACTGGTTGGTGACACTTCTAGACCCACGCTACAAGGAGAACTTTCAATCTCTTCTGCCAGAGGCAGAGAGGTGTACTAAAATGTTGTAGTACCAGAGGGCCCTTGTAGCGGAATTACTTAGAAAATTCCCATGTGAGAACGCTGGCCGCAGACGTCAGAGTTTGTTGTACAACTAAGGAGTCCAAGTGAGAGAGACAGAAGTACAATCCAGCTCAGGCAGGGGAACAATGGTAAAGTTCTGGGACAGTTTTCTGAGACCCTCCCATCATCTGTGGACAGAGGCAAGGGGTTTTTGTGTTGCCTGGTTGCTCACATTGGACACAATACACTTCATATAAATTTGATAAAGCAATGTTCTTCGTTTAGCTCAGTAGTTCATTAAAAATATTTCTTTGTCCACTATATTAGTTTCTCTCCTTGAGAGCGATAACTTTGGCTGCCTAAAATGTACAAATGGTGAATAAACAAATGGCGATTTGGAATCCAGATTAAAATACTATATACCGAATGCATTCAGACAATCACATAGCTGCATTTCTTGTAAAACATTTACAGATGTGACAGACAATGCTCATAGTGACACAATCTTGATAAATGTTTGCTTATTCACTTCACAAAAAGTTCTAAGCCTCTATATGTTTGCTGTTTGTCATTGTAAAACATTAAGGTTTACTGAAACTATGCCTGTGGTGGTTTGATCTAAATCATTGTGGCTTTTAATTTTTAGGGGTTTATGGCCCCTCGTCTGATGACTCCATGATATCTCAGTTTCATACAACATTGAAAGCTGGCCACTTAAAGGGCTGGGTGAAACTAGAGTTAGTGCAGCGCCCCAGAGATCTGGTCGTTGCAGTATGACACTCTGCCACTAAGGGGAGCAGCGGTACGTCTGATGGCACTAAAGAGTTATCCTGACCAGGTATCACCAGAACACATTACACTTCACACTCCGGCCACTAGGGGAAGCAAAAGGCTTTATTTATTGGGCCACTCCTCACACTGGTAAAACTAGGGGCTGGGGAGGAAGTTAGTCAGAAGCTGACTGGGTTGGAACCAGGCAACATCCCGTGGCAGGGGGTGTTGCAGGGAGAAGACACAGGGGGGTCCCTGTCAGGCGTGGGAACCTGGCAGGCGCCTAGCGAACAGAACAGAATGTAACGGAACCGCGCCTGCACACCTTGCGGCGGTATCCTGAGAGACAAGAGGGGAAGAATATTGTGGAACAGTGTAAACGAGATCAAGCACAAAGGAGAGCCAGTAAGAGTCGTGCCGAGAGAGGAAAGCAACATCCTACTGAGGCGCGTAGCCGGTGGCCGGATCACCGTAGGAGTAACTGACTTCAGGCCTTACTTCAAATTCCGCTGGACAGTTGATTATAGGTTGGCTGTCTACCTTCTACACCTACGAAGACATAGGGGGCAACATTGGGAGAGGGGCGTCTCTAGGGTCCCGGAAGACCTCCAAGCCTTCCCGTCAAACGGGTGGCATCCTAGCCATAACATATCTGGGGGACGTTAGAAACTAGCAACATCTGGAACCAAAGAACGAGAGAGAGAGAGAGAGCTGTAGAGAACGAACGAACGAGAACAGCAGTTGTGAGGACTATTCCGAATGCTCAGCAGGGTAGGACTACAACATACAAGCGCTATTGGTAGGCAACGATTTCCATCTGCGAGGGAAACTCTGGATGTGCCCATTGGACCGGCCGGTCTCTGATAGCCCAGTTGAACGTGCTCTGGACTGAGTATATCGAAGCCTTCAGTAAAGAGGTAAAGAGACTGCAACCTTGTGTCCTCATTATTGCCTGCACCTCACACCATCACCATCCGCCTTACTGGGAAGCCCTGGGGACATACTTCACCTGTGGGAAGGTATACCATCCAGCTGCCATTCCATCACCCCAGCGGACCCCACAGCAGCGTCGGTCACCCTGACCGAACACCACAGGTGGCGTCACGAATCATTGACAGACTGTACAAATCCTTTTACTGGACGCCCCTTAGCAGGGTCACGGACCGGGTCTAGCCACCGTGACAGCCTCAGAACCGAACCAGAGAGGCCCGTTACCGAGAACTCGTGGCCCTGTGTCTGGGGTTGCTCCATTACTACATAGTGTAAATCACTATATAAGACCAGAGAAACATGACAAAGACAGATGCCAAAACTGGGGTACCTGTACATGTACAGTGTGCTGATACCTGCATAATTGGGGACGCCCATGCAGTGTAGGTAATCTCCCAGGAGTTCTCTGTCTTGGTGTTGCTTCTCTGACATTCCAGACGGATGATGTTTAAAAGCCTCTTGTGGATGACGTAAGTATACTGTATGTAGTTAATCTTCATATATACGTAATCACTATATTTAATCCTTATATGTACTTATTAACCTGTGTATGTTAACCCCTTCATGACCGTGGGATTTTTCGTTTTTCCGTGTTCGTTTTTCACTCCCCTCCTTCCCAGAGGCATAACTTTTTTATTTTTCCGTCAATTTGGCCATGTGAGGGCTTATTTTTTGCGGGACGAGTTGTACTTTTGAACGACATCATTGGTTTTACCATGTCATGTACTAGAAAATGGGAAAAAAATTCCAAGTGCGGTGAAATTGCAAAAAAAGTGCAGTCCCACACTTGTTTTTTGTTTGGCTTTTTTGCTAGGTTCACTAAATGCTAAAACTGACCTGACATTATGATTCTCCAGGTCAGTACGAGTTCATAGACACCAAACATGACTAGGTTATTTTTTATCTAAGTGGTGAAAAGAAATTCCAACTTTGCTAAAAAAAAAAAAAAAAAAATTGCGCCAATTTCTGATACTCGTGGCGTCTCCATTTTCCGTGATCTGGGGTCGGGTGAGGGCTTATTTTTTGCGTGCCGAGATGACGTTTTTAATGATAGCATTTCGGTGCAGATACGTTCTTTTGATCGCCCGTTATTGCATTTTAATGCAATGTTGCGGCGACCAAAAAACGTAATTCTGGCGTTTTGAATTTTTTTCCCGCTACGCTGTTTAGCAATCAGGTTAATGCTTTTTTTTAGTTGATAGATCGGGCGATTCTGAGCGCAGCGATACCAAATGTGTGTAGATTTGATATTTTTTTTATTGATTTATTTTGATTGGGGCGAAAGGGGGGTGATTTAAACTTTTTTCTTTTTTTTTTTTTTTAACATTTTTTTCAACTTTTTTTTTTAGTTTTGCCATGCTTCAATAGCCTCCATGGGAGGCTAGAAGCAGGCACAACGCGATCGGCTCTGCTACATAGCAGCGATCTGCTGATCACTGCTATGTAGCAGAAATGGAGGTGTGCTGTGAGCGCCGACCACAGGGTGGCGCTCACAGCTGCCGGGGATCAGTAACCATAGAGGTCTCAAGGACCTCTATGGTTACCATCCAGACGCATCGCCGACCCCCGATCATGTGACGGGGGTCGGCGATGACGTCATTTCCGGCCGCCTGGCCGCAAGCGGTAGTTAAATACTGCTGTCTGCGTTTGACAACGGCATTTAACTAGTTAATAGGTGCGGGCAGATTGCGATTCTGCCCGCGCCTATTACGGGCACATGTCAGCTGTTCAAAACTGTTCTTTCTTCGGCTGGCTCAACACAGCCTGGCCGGGCATCTCTTTTACTATGTCCCACGATGATACACGGATAAACTTCTTGGATACAATGGTTATCCTCCAGTCAGACGGCTCCATCTCCACCGATTTGTATACTAAAAGCACCGATCGGAATAGCCTGTTACATTTCACAAGCTTCCACCCTCCCGCTACAAAGAAATCGGTACCCAAGTCTCAGTTTCAGCGGGTGTCCAAAATTGTATCAGACGGAGACCTAAGGCCTCTCCGTCTTCAGGAGATGTCCACTAAATTTTCTGAACGGGGCTACCCATCATCAGAACTACAACAGGCCGTCGTACCTTCTCCTCCACGTCTAAACAGAGCCACCAACAGAATTCCATTTATACACACTTACCATCCATTCGCATATATCTTACACAGGTCTATCTGTCAAAATTGGCATCTACTATCTAAAGCTTATCCTCAGGTACCCGAATTTCAAAATCCATTTCTCCCTAGTTTCAAACGCCCGTTGAACCTCAAAGATTCTCTCGTAAGGGCAGACATGGGGTCGTGTAAAGCCTCACCTCGCCAACAATTTCTACAAAATCCTCGTACGGGAACTTTCCCATGCCTCAACTGTGCGCAATGCCACAAGGTCCTTAAGGGTTCTTCCTTTCACCATCCTCGTTCTGGCAAAACATTCCGTATCCCAGGGTATTTCACGTGTGCCTCATCATGGGTCGTATATCTGATCAAATGCCCCTGCGGATTCCTCTACGTGGGAGAAACCACGCAATCCATACGTGATCGCATCTCCAAACACAAATCCACGATCCGGTGCAAGAATCTTCTATTACCCATCCCGTCACACTTTAGCAATCAAGGCCATAGTGTTTCACAACTACAATTCCAAGTCATTGAGCATATCCCCCCTAACAGACGGGGTGGTGACCGAGTGGCCCGTCTAAAACGTAGGGAGGCCTTTTGGATCCATACATTGGAGACCCTTCATCCACTGGGTCTTAATAGAGAGTATGATCTGGCATCATTTTTGTAATATTATGTGGTTCTCCCCTTTTCTTTTGGTAGCCCTATAGGCTCTATATGTTCATTTGGGTAGACACCACTTTGGGTCTCCCCCTTATACAACGTTAAGCCATACCACCATCTTAATATGTTTTACTCCCCGGTTCTACACTCGCACCTAACATGGCTAAGATGCGAATAGACATATGCATATTTATCTGTATGTATTTGTATGTCAGGTATTAATTATCTCTCTTTCTCCTTTATCATTAGAATCGGCTGTACTGAGGTCCGCTCATGTCACTCATCTAGCGCACTGGAATGTGGTCACATTCCTCACTCTGCTCCTCTATCTCTGGCTCGACTCAGCGCAGACACTAAGGAGATCCTCCACCCGCCACTGGTTCTCCTTTTAGGCACCGCCTCCCCCTGTCTGTGAGAACTTGTTTATCCTCTTGCTTTAGGTGGAACCTTCCTCTCTGTGACTTTGTTTTGCCGGACAGTTACACTAGATCATCACTTCCGCCGGACCTGTAGTGCGGCGCACACACGCCGCTGCTTCTCAGCGCTGCCGCGTTGTCATGGCAGCGTGACGCACTTCCGGTTTCGCCGCACGCTCTCCTATTGGTCCATGAGCCCCTCCTCCTGCTTTTATACAGCGGTCTCTCATTCTTACGACTAGACCAGCGGTGGATACCGCGTCTAGCTCATGGCACAGCTCATCTCACCCGGAACAGGTAACTTCTTCTTCCAGCGGAGCACGACATCTCTCACATGGTCCTACAGTAGGCTCACCTTTCCCATCTCTCTTTTCTGCCCCCAGTAATTGGTCCTACATAGATTTCCCTACGGAGCTCTGGCACTAGGTATGACGCAAGTTATATTTCTTTCACACTCCACCTATAGGGCACTATTTTTATACCATCCATTGTGACCCTTTAGACGCTGCTTTACACGTGTGCCTAGACACCTTGGTCTCTTTGACCCTACTTAAAGCTCAGTACGGTACGTGTCACACGGTTTTCTATAATTTTCCTGTGTACTTCCTACTCTTATACACGGAACATGATAGTGCCTCGATATTCTACATGGTTCTCTCTGGCGATTCTGTCGCTGTATCTACAGACCTGTACATATGATATCGATGCCGTTGTTCTAAATCTCTATATGTTATGTATATACTTTGTTTATTTATGTATTTATTTTGATTTTTTTATTATTTGTATTATTATTTTCACTTGTAGTTACTGATGAAGGTCCGTGTGGTGGACCGAAACGTTTATTTGGTACTACAATAAATCTTTCACTTTGAGCATCAAGTTGAGTGCTAGGTTCTTTTTGTATAGTTCAAAACAGCTGACATGTCCCGGCTTTGATGCGGGCTCACCACCGGAGCCCGCATCAAAGCGGGGCTTCTGACCTCGGACGTACTATCCCGTCCAAGGTCAGATAGGGGTTAACAGATACAATAGTGTACGCACTCACACTATTCAATCATACTATTCCTTGAATTTTGTAGTTTGCAATAAAATTGCCTTGTATTGCAAGTATTAGCCTTATGTAAAGCCGTATCTGAACCTTAGTGTTAAAAACACTGCAAATAAAATTGCTAAATTCTCCTGTAAATAATTGTGCAAAGAGGGAACCATCAAACCAGTAGAAAATACGAGTGGATTTTCATGGGCCCATCCAGTATGTGGGTTCCAAGGCATAATGGGGGGCATATGAATTGGTAGCAGGGCAGGCCTTGCATTCAATGCAATGCTTTTCAGGAGGCCCCCCTGGACATCTTATGACAGGGGTATTATGGTGCATCGTAATTCTTGGCAGCCCATCTATTCACAACGTAGGCAACAACAGTTTAGGAGACCCACTGTTTCATAATGGCCCTTTAAGAAGATTAATGCCGCCTGATGCCCCTCTAAAATAGGCTCTGTGACTTTTACGAGCCCCTCCTTCATAAATGAAACAAGATGGGTCTGCTTATGTGTCACCCACCACATGGCCAGCCAGGGGGGTTACATGTTACAATGAGGTTTCCCAGTGAATGCATTTGTAGTGGTTCAAAGCAATGTTACAGTTGAAAAACGCTTCAAAAACGCTGCGTCTGAACTACGCCAAAGAGGGGGAGGAAATTTTCTGTGTGGGGTTAAATATTTGGCCTTACAGGGAAGTCATTAACCTGCAGAGGATGGACCTTGACATATTTCCCCGGTAAAAATACTCGGGTCTCCCATAGACTTACACTGGGCTCGTTGTTCTGACCGAGTACCCGAATATTCCAATCTGCTCGACCCGAGCAACGAGCACTCGAGCATTTTACTGCTCGCCCATCACTAGTCACTATGTGATGACACAGTTCCACATTCATCCATTGTGACCAATGTGAGCAAAACCGGAGAAGTCACCAGTGATGACCACAGGCACCACAATTACCAGAGGAGATCACAATTACTGGAAGGGATCACAATTACCAGAGGAGATCACAATTACTGGAAGGGATCACAATCACCAGAGGTGATCACAATTACTGGAAGTGATCACAATTACTAGAGGAAATCACAATTACTGGAAGGGATCACAATCACCAGAGGAGATCACAATTACTGGAAGGGATCACAATCACCAGAGGAGATCACAATTACTGGAAGGGATCACAATCACCAGAGGAGATCACAATTACTGGAAGGGATCACAATCACCAGAGGAGATCACAATTACTGGAAGGAATCACAATTACTGGAAGTGATCACAATTACTAGAGGAAATCACAATTACTAGAAGGGATCACAATTACCAGAGGAGATCACAATTACTAGAAGGGATCACAATTACCAGAGGAGATCACAATTACTGGAAGGGATCACAGTGATTGAAAGGGATCACAATTACTAGAGGAAATCACAATTACTAGAAGGGATCACAATTACTGGAAGGGATCACAGTTACTGGAAGGGATCACAATTACTAGAGGAAATCACAATTACCAGATGGGATCACAATTACTAGAGGGGATCACAATTACTAGAGGGGATCACAATTACTAGAAGGGATCACAATTACCAGAGGAGATCACAATTACTGGAAGGGATCACAGTGATTGGAAGGGATCACAATTACTAGAGGAAATCACAATTACTAGAAGGGATCACAATTACTGGAAGGGATCACAGTTACTGGAAGGGATCACAATTACTAGAGGAAATCACAATTACTAGAAGGGATCACAATTACCAGATGGGATCACAATTACTAGAGGGGATCACAATTACCAGATGGGATCACAATTACCAGAGGGGATCACAATTACTAGAGGGGATCACAATTACTAGAGGGGATCACAATTACTAGAGGGGATCACAATTACTAGAGGGGAATACAATTACTAGAGGGGATCACAATTACTAGAGGGGATCACAATTACTAGAGGGGATCACAATTACTAGAGGGGATCACAATTACTAGAGGGGATCACAATTACTAGAATGGATCACAATTACTAGAGGGGATTACAATTACTAGAGGGGATCACAATTACTAGAATGGATCACAATTACTAGAGGGGATCACAATTACTAGAATGGATCATAATTACTATAAATGAACACAATTACTAGAGGGGATCACAATTACTAGAGGGAATCACAATTACTAGAATGGATCACAATTACTAGAGGGGATCACAATTACTAGAGGGGATCACAATTACTAGAGGGGATCACAATTACAAGAATGGATCACAATTACTAGAGGGGATCACAATTACTAAAAGGGATCACAATTACTAGAGGGGATCACAATTACTAGAATGGATCACAATTACTAGAATGGATCATATTTACTATAAATGAACACAATTACTAGAGGGGATCACAATTACTAGAATGGATCACAATTACTAGAGGGGATTACAATTACTAGAGGGGATCACAATTACTAGAATGGATCACAATTACTAGAGGGGATCACAATTACTAGAGGGGATCACAATTACTAGAATGGATCACAATTACTAGAGGGAATCACAATTACTAGAAGGGATCACAATTACTAGAGGGGATCACAATTACTAGGGGACGGGAAGAAAAACATTAGACTTGAACAAAGAAGATCCAGGAAAACATACTCAGAAGGGAGGTAAGAACATTTCTAAAACAATCCACAGTGAGGAGATTGGAACAAAACAAAATCCTCTAAACTGCATGCTCGCAAATGCCAGAAGCCTGACAAACAAGATGGAAGAACTAGAAGCAGAAATATCTACAGGTAACTTTGACATAGTGGGAATAACCGAGACATGGTTAGATGAAAGCTATGACTGGGCAGTTAACTTACAGGGTTACAGTCTGTTTAGAAAGGATCGTAAAAATCGGAGAGGAGGAGGGGTTTGTCTCTATGTAAAGTCTTGTCTAAAGTCCACTTTAAGGGAGGATATTAGCGAAGGGAATGAGGATGTCGAGTCCATATGGGTCGAAATTCATGGAGGGAAAAATGGTAACAAAATTCTCATTGGGGTCTGTTACAAACCCCCAAATATAACAGAAACCATGGAAAGTCTACTTCTAAAGCAGATAGATGAAGCTGCAACCCATAATGAGGTCCTGGTTATGGAGGACTTTAACTACCCGGATATTAACTGGGAAACAGAAACCTGTGAAACGCATAAAGGCAACAGGTTTCTGCTAATAACCAAGAAAAATTATCTTTCACAATTGGTGCAGAATCCAACCAGAGGAGCAGCACTTTTAGACCTAATACTATCTAATAGACCTGACAGAATAACAAATCTGCAGGTGGTTGGGCATTTAGGAAATAGCGACCACAATATTGTGCACTTTCACCTGTCTTTCACTAGGGGGACTTGTCAGGGAGTCACAAAAACATTGAACTTTAGGAAGGCAAAGTTTGACCAGCTTAGAGATGCCCTTAATCTGGTAGACTGGGACAATATCCTCAGAAATGAGAATACAGATAATAAATGGGAAATGTTTAAGAACATCCTAAATAGGCAGTGTAAGCGGTTTATACCTTGTGGGAATAAAAGGACTAGAAATAGGAAAAACCCAATGTGGCTAAACAAAGAAGTAAGACAGGCAATTAACAGTAAAAAGAAAGCATTTGCACTACTAAAGCAGGATGGCACCATTGAAGCTCTAAAAAACTATAGGGAGAAAAATACTTTATCTAAAAAACTAATTAAAGCTGCCAAAAAGGAAACAGAGAAGCACATTGCTAAGGAGAGTAAAACTAATCCCAAACTGTTCTTCAACTATATCAATAGTAAAAGAATAAAAACTGAAAATGTAGGCCCCTTAAAAAATAGTGAGGAAAGAATGGTTGTAGATGACGAGGAAAAAGCTAACATATTAAACACCTTCTTCTCCACGGTATTCACGGTGGAAAATGAAATGCTAGGTGAAATCCCAAGAAACAATGAAAACCCTATATTAAGGGTCACCAATCTAACCCAAGAAGAGGTGCGAAACCGGCTAAATAAGATTAAAATAGATAAATCTCCGGGTCCGGATGGCATACACCCACGAGTACTAAGAGAACTAAGTAATGTAATAGATAAACCATTATTTCTTATTTTTAGTGACTCTATAGCGACAGGGTCTGTTCCGCAGGACTGGCGCATAGCAAATGTGGTGCCAATATTCAAAAAGGGCTCTAAAAGTGAACCTGGAAATAATAGGCCAGTAAGTCTAACCTCTATTGTTGGTAAAATATTTGAAGGGTTTCTGAGGGATGTTATTCTGGATTATCTCAATGAGAATAACTGTTTAACTCCATATCAGCATGGGTTTATGAGAAATCGCTCCTGTCAAACCAATCTAATCAGTTTTTATGAAGAGGTAAGCTATAGACTGGACCACGGTGAGTCATTGGACGTGGTATATCTCGATTTTTCCAAAGCGTTTGATACCGTGCCGCACAAGAGGTTGGTACACAAAATGAGAATGCTTGGTCTGGGGGAAAATGTGTGTAAATGGGTTAGTAACTGGCTTAGTGATAGAAAGCAGAGGGTGGTTATAAATGGTATAGTCTCTAACTGGGTCGCTGTGACCAGTGGGGTACCGCAGGGGTCGGTATTGGGACCTGTTCTCTTCAACATATTCATTAATGATCTGGTAGAAGGTTTACACAGTAAAATATCGATATTTGCAGATGATACAAAACTATGTAAAGCAGTTAATACAAGAGAAGATAGTATTCTGCTACAGATGGATCTGGATAAGTTGGAAACTTGGGCTGAAAGGTGGCAGATGAGGTTTAACAATGATAAATGTAAGGTTATACACATGGGAAGAAGGAATCAATGTCACCATTACACACTGAATGGGAAACCACTGGGTAAATCTGACAGGGAGAAGGACTTGGGGATCCTAGTTAATGATAAACTTACCTGAAGCAGCCAGTGCCAGGCAGCAGCTGCCAAGGCAAACAGGATCATGGGGTGCATTAAAAGAGGTCTGGATACACATGATGAGAGCATTATACTGCCTCTGTACAAATCCCTAGTTAGACCGCACATGGAGTACTGTGTCCAGTTTTGGGCACCGGTGCTCAGGAAGGATATAATGGAACTAGAGAGAGTACAAAGGAGGGCAACAAAATTAATAAAGGGGATGGGAGAACTACAATACCCAGATAGATTAGCGAAATTAGGATTATTTAGTCTAGAAAAAAGACGACTGAGGGGCGATCTAATAACCATGTATAAGTATATAAGGGGACAATACAAATATCTCGCTGAGGATCTGTTTATACCAAGGAAGGTGACGGGCACAAGGGGGCATTCTTTGCGTCTGGAGGAGAGAAGGTTTTTCCACCAACATAGAAGAGGATTCTTTACTGTTAGGGCAGTGAGAATCTGGAATTGCTTGCCTGAGGAGGTGGTGATGGCGAACTCAGTCGAGGGGTTCAAGAGAGGCCTGGATGTCTTCCTGGAGCAGAACAATATTGTATCATACAATTATTAGGTTCTGTAGAAGGACGTAGATCTGGGGATTTATTATGGTGGAATATAGGCTGAACTGGATGGACAAATGTCTTTTTTCGGCCTTACTAACTATGTTACTATGTTACTAGAGGGGATTACAATTACTAGAGGGGATCACAATTACTAGAATGGATCACAATTACTAGAGGGGATTACAATTACTAGAGGGGATCACAATTACTAGAATGGATCACAATTACTAGAGGGGATCACAATTACTAGAATGGATCATATTTACTATAAATGAACACAATTACTAGAGGGGATCACAATTACTAGAGGGGATCACAATTACTAGAGGGGATCACAATTACTAGAGGGGATCACAATTACTAGAGGGGATCACAATTACTAGAATGGATCACAATTACTAGAGGGGATCACAATTACTAGAATGGATCACAATTACTAGAGGGGATCACAATTACTAGAATGGATCACAATTTCTAGAGGGGATTACAATTACTAGAATGGATCACAATTACTAGAGGGGAACACAATTACTAGAGGGGATCACAATTACTAGAATGGATCACAATTACTAGAATGGATTATAATTACTATAAATGAACACAATTACTAGAGGGGATCACAATTACTAGAATGGATCACAATTACTAGAGGGGATCACAATTACTAGAATGGATCACAATTTCTAGAGGGGATTACAATTACTAGAATGGATCACAATTACTAGAGGGGATCACAATTACTAGAGGGGATCACAATTACTAGAGGGGATCACAATTACTAGAGGGGAACAAAATTACTAGAAGGGATCACAATTACCAGAGGGGGTCACAATTACTGGAAGGGATCAGAATTACCAGAGGGGATCACAATTAATAGGAGGGAGCACAATTACTAGAGGGGGTCACAATTACTAGAGGGGATCACAATTACTAGAATGGATCACAATTACTAGAATGGATCATATTTACTATAAATGAACACAATTACTAGAGGGGATCACAATTACTAGAAGGGATCACAATTACTGGAAGGGATCACAGTTACTGGAAGGGATCACAATTACTAGAGGAAATCACAATTACTAGAAGGGATCACAATTACCAGATGGGATCACAATTACTAGAGGGGATCACAATTACTAGAGGGGATCACAATTACTTGAGGGGAACACAATTACTAGAGTGGATCACAATTACTAGAGGAAATCACAATTACTAGAAGGGATCACAATTACCAGAGGGGATCACAATTACTAGAAGGGATCACAATTACCAGAGGGGGTCACAATTACTAGAGGGGAACACAATTACTAGAGGGGATCACAATTACTAGAATTGATCACAATTACTAGAGGGGATCACAATTACTAGAATGGATCACAATTACTAGAATGGATCATATTTACTATAAATGAACACAATTACTAGAGGGGATCACAATTACTAGAGGGGATCACAACTACTAGAGGGGATCACAATTACTAGAGGGGATCACAATTACTAGAATGGATCACAATTACTAGAGGGGATTACAATTATTAGAGGGGATCACAATTACTAGAGGCGATCACAATTACTATAAATGAACACAATTACAAGAGGGGATCACAATTACTAGAATGGATCACAATTACTAGAATGGATCATAATTACTACAAATGAACACAATTACTAGAGGGGATCACAATTACTAGAGGGGATCACAATTACTAGAGGGGATCACAATTACTAGAGGCGATCACAATTACTATAAATGAACACAATTACAAGAGGGGATCACAATTACTAGAATGGATCACAATTACTAGAATCGATCATATTTACTATAAATGAACACAATTACTAGAGGGGATCACAATTACTAGAGGGAATCACAATTACTAGAGGGGATCACAATTACTAGAATGGATCACAATTACTAGAGGGGATCACAATTACTAGAATGGATCACAATTACTAGAGGGGAACACAATTACTGGAGGGGATCACAATTACTAGAATGGATCACAATTACTAGAATGGATCATAATTACTATAAATGAACACAATTACTAGAGGGGATCACAATTACTAGAGGTGATCACAATTACTATAAATGAACACAATTACAAGAGGGGATCATAATTACTAGAATGGATCACAATTACTAAATGGGATCACAATTACTAGAATGGATCACAATTACTAGAATGGATCATATTTACTATAAATGAACACAATTACTAGAGGGGATCACAATTACTAGAGGGGATCAAAATTACTAGAGGGGATCACAATTACTAGAATGGATCACAATTACTAGAGGGGAATACAATTACTAGAGGGGATCACAATTACTAGAGGGGATCACAATTACTAGAATGGATCACAATTACTAGAATGGATCATATTTACTATAAATGAACACAATTACTAGAGGGGATCACAATTACTAGAGGGGATCACAATTACTAGAGGGGATCACAATTACTAGAATGGATCACAATTACTAGAGGGGAATACAATTACTAGAGGGGATCACAATTACTAGAGGGGATCACAATTACAAGAGGGGATCATAATTACTAGAATGGATCACAATTACTAGAGGGGATTACAATTACTAGAATGGATCATAATTACTATAAATGAACACAATTACTAGAGGGGATCACAATTACTAGAGGGGATCACAATTACAAGAGGGGATCATAATTACTAGAATGGATCACAATTACTAGAGGGGATTACAATTACTAGAATGGATCATAATTACTATAAATGAACACAATTACAAGAGGGGATCACAATTACTAGAATGGATCACAATTACTAGAGGGGATCACAATTACTAGAGGGGATCACAATTACTAGAGGGGATCACAATTACTAGAATGGATCACAATTACTAGAGGGGATCACAATTACTAGAATGGATCACAATTACTAGAGGGGATCACAATTACTAGAATGGATCACAATTTCTAGAGGGGATTACAATTACTAGAATGGATCACAATTACTAGAGGGGAACACAATTACTAGAGGGGATCACAATTACTAGAATGGATCACAATTACTAGAATGGATTATAATTACTATAAATGAACACAATTACTAGAGGGGATCACAATTACTAGAATGGATCACAATTACTAGAGGGGATCACAATTACTAGAATGGATCACAATTTCTAGAGGGGATTACAATTACTAGAATGGATCACAATTACTAGAGGGGATCACAATTACTAGAGGGGATCACAATTACTAGAGGGGATCACAATTACTAGAGGGGAACAAAATTACTAGAAGGGATCACAATTACCAGAGGGGGTCACAATTACTGGAAGGGATCAGAATTACCAGAGGGGATCACAATTAATAGGAGGGAGCACAATTACTAGAGGGGGTCACAATTACTAGAGGGGATCACAATTACTAGAATGGATCACAATTACTAGAATGGATCATATTTACTATAAATGAACACAATTACTAGAGGGGATCACAATTACTAGAAGGGATCACAATTACTGGAAGGGATCACAGTTACTGGAAGGGATCACAATTACTAGAGGAAATCACAATTACTAGAAGGGATCACAATTACCAGATGGGATCACAATTACTAGAGGGGATCACAATTACTAGAGGGGATCACAATTACTTGAGGGGAACACAATTACTAGAGTGGATCACAATTACTAGAGGAAATCACAATTACTAGAAGGGATCACAATTACCAGAGGGGATCACAATTACTAGAAGGGATCACAATTACCAGAGGGGGTCACAATTACTAGAGGGGAACACAATTACTAGAGGGGATCACAATTACTAGAATTGATCACAATTACTAGAGGGGATCACAATTACTAGAATGGATCACAATTACTAGAATGGATCATATTTACTATAAATGAACACAATTACTAGAGGGGATCACAATTACTAGAGGGGATCACAACTACTAGAGGGGATCACAATTACTAGAGGGGATCACAATTACTAGAATGGATCACAATTACTAGAGGGGATTACAATTATTAGAGGGGATCACAATTACTAGAGGCGATCACAATTACTATAAATGAACACAATTACAAGAGGGGATCACAATTACTAGAATGGATCACAATTACTAGAATGGATCATAATTACTACAAATGAACACAATTACTAGAGGGGATCACAATTACTAGAGGGGATCACAATTACTAGAGGGGATCACAATTACTAGAGGCGATCACAATTACTATAAATGAACACAATTACAAGAGGGGATCACAATTACTAGAATGGATCACAATTACTAGAATCGATCATATTTACTATAAATGAACACAATTACTAGAGGGGATCACAATTACTAGAGGGAATCACAATTACTAGAGGGGATCACAATTACTAGAATGGATCACAATTACTAGAGGGGATCACAATTACTAGAATGGATCACAATTACTAGAGGGGAACACAATTACTGGAGGGGATCACAATTACTAGAATGGATCACAATTACTAGAATGGATCATAATTACTATAAATGAACACAATTACTAGAGGGGATCACAATTACTAGAGGTGATCACAATTACTATAAATGAACACAATTACAAGAGGGGATCATAATTACTAGAATGGATCACAATTACTAAATGGGATCACAATTACTAGAATGGATCACAATTACTAGAATGGATCATATTTACTATAAATGAACACAATTACTAGAGGGGATCACAATTACTAGAGGGGATCAAAATTACTAGAGGGGATCACAATTACTAGAATGGATCACAATTACTAGAGGGGAATACAATTACTAGAGGGGATCACAATTACTAGAGGGGATCACAATTACCAGAGGGGGTCACAATTAATAGGAGGGAACACAATTACTAGAGGAAATCACAATTACTAGAAGGGATCACAATTACTGGAAGGGATCACAGTTACTGGAAGGGATCACAATTACTAGAGGAAATCACAATTACTAGAAGGGATCACAATTACCAGATGGGATCACAATTACTAGAGGGGATCACAATTACTAGAGGGGATCACAATTACTAGAGGGGAACACAATTACTAGAGTGGATCACAATTACTAGAGGAAATCACAATTACTAGAAGGGATCACAATTACCAGAGGGGGTCACAATTACTAGAGGGGAACGCAATTACTAGAGGGGATCACAATTACTAGAAGGGATCACAATTACTAGAAGGGATCACAATTACTGGAAGGGATCACAGTTACTGGAAGGGATCACAATTACTAGAGGAAATCACAATTACTAGAAGGGATCACAATTACCAGATGGGATCACAATTACTAGAGGGGATCACAATTACTAGAGGGGAACACAATTACTAGAGTGGATCACAATTACTAGAGGGGATCACATTTACTAGAAGGGATCACAATTACTAGAGGGGATCACAATTACTAGAGGGGAACACAATTACTAGAGGGGATCACAATTACTAGAAGGGATCACAATTACTAGAGGGGATCACAATTACTAGAGGGGATCACAATTACTAGAGGGGATCACAATTACTAGAATGGATCACAATTACTAGAGGGGATTACAATTACTAGAGGGGATCACAATTACTAGAATGGATCACAATTACTAGAGGGGAACACAATTACTAGAGGGGATCACAATTACTAGAATGGATCACAATTACTAGAGGGGATCACATTTACTAGAGGGGATCACAATTACTAGAATGGATCACAATTACTAGAGGGGATTACAATTACTAGAGGGGATCACAATTACTAGAATGGATCACAATTACTAGAGGGGAACACAATTACTAGAGGGGATCACAATTACTAGAATGGATCACAATTACTAGAATGGATCATAATTACTATAAGTGAACACAATTACTAGAGGGGATCACAATTACTAGAGGGGATCACAATTACTAGAGGCGATCACAATTACTATAAATGAACACAATTACAAGAGGGGATCATAATTACTAGAATGGATCACAATTACTAAATGGGATCACAATTACTAGAATGGATCACAATTACTAGATGGGATCACAATTACTAGAGGGGATCACAATTACTAGAGGGGATCACAATTACTATAAATGAACACAATTACTAGAGGGGAACACAATAACAAGAGGGGATCATAATTACTAGAATGGATCACAATTACTAGATGGGATCACAATTACTAGAGGGGAATACAATTACTAGAGCGGATCACAATTACTAGAGGGGATCACAATTACTATAAATGAACACAATTACTAGACGGGATCACAATTACTAGAATGGATCACAATTACTAGAGGGGAATACAATTACTAGAGGGGATCACAATTACTAGAATGGATCACAATTACTAGAATGGATCATAATTACTATAAATGAACACAATTACTAGAGGGGATCACAATTACTAGAATGGATCACAATTACTAGAATGGATCATAAATAATTACTATAAATGAACACAATTACTAGAGGGGATCACAATTACGAGAGGGGATCACAATTACTAGAGGGGATCACAATTGCTAGAGGGGATCACAATTACTAGAGGGGATCACAATTACTAGAATGGATCACAATTACTAGAATGGATCATAATTAATATAAATGAACACAATTACTAGAGGGGATCACAATTACTAGAGGGGATCACAATTAGTAGAGGGGATCACAAAGACTAGAATGGATCACAATTACTAGAGGGGATCACAATTACTAGAGGGGATCACAATTACTAGAGGGGAACGAAATTACTAGAAGGGATCACAATTACCAGAGGGGGTCACAATTACTGGAAGGGATCAGAATTACCAGAGGGGATCACAATTAATAGGAAGGAACACAATTACTAGAGGAAATCACAATTACTAGAAGGGATCACAATTACTGGAAGGGATCACAGTTACTGGAAGGGATCACAATTACTAGAGGGGATCACAATTACTAGAGGGGATCACAATTACTAGAAGGGATCACAAGTACCAGATGGGATCACAATTACTAGAGGGGATCACAATTACTAGAGGGGATCACAATTACTAGAGGGGAACACAATTACTAGAGTGGATCACAATTACTAGAGGGGATTACAATTACTAGAGGGGATCACAATTACTAGAATGGATCACAATTACTAGAGGGGATTACAATTACTAGAGGGGATCACAATTACTAGAATGGATCACAATTACTAGAGGGGATTACAATTATTAGAGGGGATCACAATTACTAGAGGCGATCACAATTACTATAAATGAACACAATTACAAGAGGGGATCACAATTACTAGAATGGATCACAATTACTAGAATGGATCATAATTACTACAAATGAACACAATTACTAGAGGGGATCACAATTACTAGAGGGGATCACAATTACTAGAGGGGATCACAATTACTAGAGGCGATCACAATTACTATAAATGAACACAATTACAAGAGGGGATCACAATTACTAGAATGGATCACAATTACTAGAATGGATCATATTTACTATAAATGAACACAATTACTAGAGGGGATCACAATTACTAGAGGGAATCACAATTACTAGAGGGGATCACAATTACTAGAATGGATCACAATTACTAGAGGGGATCACAATTACTAGAATGGATCACAATTACTAGAGGGGAACACAATTACTGGAGGGGATCACAATTACTAGAATGGATCACAATTACTAGAATGGATCATAATTACTATAAATGAACACAATTACTAGAGGGGATCACAATTACTAGAGGTGATCACAATTACTATAAATGAACACAATTACAAGAGGGGATCATAATTACTAGAATGGATCACAATTACTAAATGGGATCACAATTACTAGAATGGATCACAATTACTAGAATGGATCATATTTACTATAAATGAACACAATTACTAGAGGGGATCACAATTACTAGAGGGGATCAAAATTACTAGAGGGGATCACAATTACTAGAATGGATCACAATTACTAGAGGGGAATACAATTACTAGAGGGGATCACAATTACTAGAGGGGATCACAATTACTAGAATGGATCACAATTACTAGAATGGATCATATTTACTATAAATGAACACAATTACTAGAGGGGATCACAATTACTAGAGGGGATCACAATTACTAGAGGGGATCACAATTACTAGAATGGATCACAATTACTAGAGGGGAATACAATTACTAGAGGGGATCACAATTACTAGAGGGGATCACAATTACAAGAGGGGATCATAATTACTAGAATGGATCACAATTACTAGAGGGGATTACAATTACTAGAATGGATCATAATTACTATAAATGAACACAATTACTAGAGGGGATCACAATTACTAGAGGGGATCACAATTACTAGAATGGATCACAATTACTAGAGGGGATTACAATTACTAGAATGGATCACAATTACTAGAGGGGAACACAATTACTAGAGGGGATCACAATTACTAGAATGGATCACAATTACTAGAATGGATCATAATTACTAGAGGGGAACACAATTACAAGAGAGGATCATAATTACTAGAATGGATCACAATTACTAGAGGGGAATATAATTACTAGAGGGGATCACAATTACTAGAATGGATCACAATTACTAGAGGGGAATACAATTACTAGAGGGGATCACAATTACTAGAATGGATCACAATTACTAGAATGGATCATAATTACTATAAATGAACACAATTACTAGAGGGGATCACAATTACTAGAATGGATCACAATTACTAGAATGGATCATAAATAATTACTATAAATGAACACAATTACTAGAGTGGATCACAATTACGAGAGGGGATCACAATTACTAGAGGGGATCACAATTGCTAGAGGGGATCACAATTACTAGAGGGGATCACAATTACTAGAATGGATCACAATTACTAGAATGGATCATAATTAATATAAATGAACACAATTACTAGAGGGGATCACAATTACTAGAGGGGATCACAATTAGTAGAGGGGATCACAAAGACTAGAATGGATCACAATTACTAGAGGGGATCACAATTACTAGAGGGGATCACAATTACTAGAGGGGAACGAAATTACTAGAAGGGATCACAATTACCAGAGGGGGTCACAATTACTGGAAGGGATCAGAATTACCAGAGGGGATCACAATTAATAGGAGGGAACACAATTACTAGAGGAAATCACAATTACTAGAAGGGATCACAATTACTGGAAGGGATCACAGTTACTGGAAGGGATCACAATTACTAGAGGGGATCACAATTACTAGAGGGGATCACAATTACTAGAAGGGATCACAAGTACCAGATGGGATCACAATTACTAGAGGGGATCACAATTACTAGAGGGGATCACAATTACTAGAGGGGAACACAATTACTAGAGTGGATCACAATTACTAGAGGGGATTACAATTACTAGAGGGGATCACAATTACTAGAATGGATCACAATTACTAGAGGGGATTACAATTACTAGAGGGGATCACAATTACTAGAATGGATCACAATTACTAGAGGGGATTACAATTATTAGAGGGGATCACAATTACTAGAGGCGATCACAATTACTATAAATGAACACAATTACAAGAGGGGATCACAATTACTAGAATGGATCACAATTACTAGAATGGATCATAATTACTACAAATGAACACAATTACTAGAGGGGATCACAATTACTAGAGGGGATCACAATTACTAGAGGGGATCACAATTACTAGAGGCGATCACAATTACTATAAATGAACACAATTACAAGAGGGGATCACAATTACTAGAATGGATCACAATTACTAGAGGGGATCACAATTACTAGAGGGGATCACAATTACTAGAGGGGATCACAATTACTAGAATGGATCACAATTACTAGAGGGGATCACAATTACTAGAATGGATCACAATTACTAGAGGGGATCACAATTACTAGAATGGATCACAATTTCTAGAGGGGATTACAATTACTAGAATGGATCACAATTACTAGAGGGGAACACAATTACTAGAGGGGATCACAATTACTAGAATGGATCACAATTACTAGAATGGATTATAATTACTATAAATGAACACAATTACTAGAGGGGATCACAATTACTAGAATGGATCACAATTACTAGAGGGGATCACAATTACTAGAATGGATCACAATTTCTAGAGGGGATTACAATTACTAGAATGGATCACAATTACTAGAGGGGATCACAATTACTAGAGGGGATCACAATTACTAGAGGGGATCACAATTACTAGAGGGGAACAAAATTACTAGAAGGGATCACAATTACCAGAGGGGGTCACAATTACTGGAAGGGATCAGAATTACCAGAGGGGATCACAATTAATAGGAGGGAGCACAATTACTAGAGGGGGTCACAATTACTAGAGGGGATCACAATTACTAGAATGGATCACAATTACTAGAATGGATCATATTTACTATAAATGAACACAATTACTAGAGGGGATCACAATTACTAGAAGGGATCACAATTACTGGAAGGGATCACAGTTACTGGAAGGGATCACAATTACTAGAGGAAATCACAATTACTAGAAGGGATCACAATTACCAGATGGGATCACAATTACTAGAGGGGATCACAATTACTAGAGGGGATCACAATTACTTGAGGGGAACACAATTACTAGAGTGGATCACAATTACTAGAGGAAATCACAATTACTAGAAGGGATCACAATTACCAGAGGGGATCACAATTACTAGAAGGGATCACAATTACCAGAGGGGGTCACAATTACTAGAGGGGAACACAATTACTAGAGGGGATCACAATTACTAGAATTGATCACAATTACTAGAGGGGATCACAATTACTAGAATGGATCACAATTACTAGAATGGATCATATTTACTATAAATGAACACAATTACTAGAGGGGATCACAATTACTAGAGGGGATCACAACTACTAGAGGGGATCACAATTACTAGAGGGGATCACAATTACTAGAATGGATCACAATTACTAGAGGGGATTACAATTATTAGAGGGGATCACAATTACTAGAGGCGATCACAATTACTATAAATGAACACAATTACAAGAGGGGATCACAATTACTAGAATGGATCACAATTACTAGAATGGATCATAATTACTACAAATGAACACAATTACTAGAGGGGATCACAATTACTAGAGGGTGTCACAATTACTAGAGGGGATCACAATTACTAGAGGCGATCACAATTACTATAAATGAACACAATTACAAGAGGGGATCACAATTACTAGAATGGATCACAATTACTAGAATCGATCATATTTACTATAAATGAACACAATTACTAGAGGGGATCACAATTACTAGAGGGAATCACAATTACTAGAGGGGATCACAATTACTAGAATGGATCACAATTACTAGAGGGGATCACAATTACTAGAATGGATCACAATTACTAGAGGGGAACACAATTACTGGAGGGGATCACAATTACTAGAATGGATCACAATTACTAGAATGGATCATAATTACTATAAATGAACACAATTACTAGAGGGGATCACAATTACTAGAGGTGATCACAATTACTATAAATGAACACAATTACAAGAGGGGATCATAATTACTAGAATGGATCACAATTACTAAATGGGATCACAATTACTAGAATGGATCACAATTACTAGAATGGATCATATTTACTATAAATGAACACAATTACTAGAGGGGATCACAATTACTAGAGGGGATCAAAATTACTAGAGGGGATCACAATTACTAGAATGGATCACAATTACTAGAGGGGAATACAATTACTAGAGGGGATCACAATTACTAGAGGGGATCACAATTACTAGAATGGATCACAATTACTAGAATGGATCATATTTACTATAAATGAACACAATTACTAGAGGGGATCACAATTACTAGAGGGGATCACAATTACTAGAGGGGATCACAATTACTAGAATGGATCACAATTACTAGAGGGGAATACAATTACTAGAGGGGATCACAATTACTAGAGGGGATCACAATTACAAGAGGGGATCATAATTACTAGAATGGATCACAATTACTAGAGGGGATTACAATTACTAGAATGGATCATAATTACTATAAATGAACACAATTACTAGAGGGGATCACAATTACTAGAGGGGATCACAATTACTAGAATGGATCACAATTACTAGAGGGGATTACAATTACTAGAATGGATCACAATTACTAGAGGGGAACACAATTACTAGAGGGGATCACAATTACTAGAATGGATCACAATTACTAGAATGGATCATAATTACTAGAGGGGAACACAATTACAAGAGAGGATCATAATTACTAGAATGGATCACAATTACTAGAGGGGAATATAATTACTAGAGGGGATCACAATTACTAGAGGGGATCACAATTACTAGAGGGGAACAAAATTACTAGAAGGGATCACAATTACCAGAGGGGGTCACAATTAATAGGAGGGAACACAATTACTAGAGGAAATCACAATTACTAGAAGGGATCACAATTACTGGAAGGGATCACAGTTACTGGAAGGGATCACAATTACTAGAGGAAATCACAATTACTAGAAGGGATCACAATTACCAGATGGGATCACAATTACTAGAGGGGATCACAATTACTAGAGGGGATCACAATTACTAGAGGGGAACACAATTACTAGAGTGGATCACAATTACTAGAGGAAATCACAATTACTAGAAGGGATCACAATTACCAGAGGGGGTCACAATTACTAGAGGGGAAAGCAATTACTAGAGGGGATCACAATTACTAGAAGGGATCACAATTACTGGAAGGGATCACAGTTACTGGAAGGGATCACAATTACTAGAGGAAATCACAATTACTAGAAGGGATCACAATTACCAGATGGGATCACAATTACTAGAGGGGATCACAATTACTAGAGGGGAACACAATTACTAGAGGGGATCACAATTACTAGAATGGATCACAATTACTAGAGGGGATCACAATTACTAGAATGGATCACAATTACTAGAGGGGAACACAATTACTGGAGGGGATCACAATTACTAGAATGGATCACAATTACTAGAATGGATCATAATTACTATAAATGAACACAATTACTAGAGGGGATCACAATTACTAGAGGTGATCACAATTACTATAAATGAACACAATTACAAGAGGGGATCATAATTACTAGAATGGATCACAATTACTAAATGGGATCACAATTACTAGAATGGATCACAATTACTAGAATGGATCATATTTACTATAAATGAACACAATTACTAGAGGGGATCACAATTACTAGAATGGATCAAAATTACTAGAGGGGATCACAATTACTAGAATGGATCACAATTACTAGAGGGGAATACAATTACTAGAGGGGATCACAATTACTAGAGGGGATCACAATTACTAGAATGGATCACAATTACTAGAATGGATCATATTTACTATAAATGAACACAATTACTAGAGGGGATCACAATTACTAGAGGGGATCACAATTACTAGAGGGGATCACAATTACTAGAATGGATCACAATTACTAGAGGGGAATACAATTACTAGAGGGGATCACAATTACTAGAGGGGATCACAATTACAAGAGGGGATCATAATTACTAGAATGGATCACAATTACTAGAGGGGATTACAATTACTAGAATGGATCATAATTACTATAAATGAACACAATTACTAGAGGGGATCACAATTACTAGAGGGGATCACAATTACTAGAATGGATCACAATTACTAGAGGGGATTACAATTACTAGAATGGATCACAATTACTAGAGGGGAACACAATTACTAGAGGGGATCACAATTACTAGAATGGATCACAATTACTAGAATGGATCATAATTACTAGAGGGGAACACAATTACAAGAGAGGATCATAATTACTAGAATGGATCACAATTACTAGAGGGGAATATAATTACTAGAGGGGATCACAATTACTAGAGGGGATCACAATTACTAGAGGGGAACAAAATTACTAGAAGGGATCACAATTACCAGAGGGGGTCACAATTAATAGGAGGGAACACAATTACTAGAGGAAATCACAATTACTAGAAGGGATCACAATTACTGGAAGGGATCACAGTTACTGGAAGGGATCACAATTACTAGAGGAAATCACAATTACTAGAAGGGATCACAATTACCAGATGGGATCACAATTACTAGAGGGGATCACAATTACTAGAGGGGATCACAATTACTAGAGGGGAACACAATTACTAGAGTGGATCACAATTACTAGAGGAAATCACAATTACTAGAAGGGATCACAATTACCAGAGGGGGTCACAATTACTAGAGGGGAAAGCAATTACTAGAGGGGATCACAATTACTAGAAGGGATCACAATTACTGGAAGGGATCACAGTTACTGGAAGGGATCACAATTACTAGAGGAAATCACAATTACTAGAAGGGATCACAATTACCAGATGGGATCACAATTACTAGAGGGGATCACAATTACTAGAGGGGAACACAATTACTAGAGTGGATCACAATTACTAGAGGGGATCACATTTACTAGAAGGGATCACAATTACTAGAGGAGATCACAATTACTAGAGAGGAACACAATTACTAGAGGGGATCACAATTACTAGAAGGGATCACAATTACTAGAGGGGATCACAATTACTAGAGGGGATCACAATTACTAGAGGGGATCACAATTACTAGAATGGATCACAATTACTAGAGGGGATTACAATTACTAGAGGGGATCACAATTACTAGAATGGATCACAATTACTAGAGGGGAACACAATTACTAGAGGGGATCACAATTACTAGAATGGATCACAATTACTAGAGGGGATTACAATTACTAGAATGGATCACAATTACTAGAGGGGAACACAATTACTAGAGGGGATCACAATTACTAGAATGGATCACAATTACTAGAATGGATCATAATTACTAGAGGGGAACACAATTACAAGAGAGGATCATAATTACTAGAATGGATCACAATTACTAGAGGGGAATATAATTACTAGAGGGGATCACAATTACTAGAGGGGATCACAATTACTAGAGGGGAACAAAATTACTAGAAGGGATCACAATTACCAGAGGGGGTCACAATTAATAGGAGGGAACACAATTACTAGAGGAAATCACAATTACTAGAAGGGATCACAATTACTGGAAGGGATCACAGTTACTGGAAGGGATCACAATTACTAGAGGAAATCACAATTACTAGAAGGGATCACAATTACCAGATGGGATCACAATTACTAGAGGGGATCACAATTACTAGAGGGGATCACAATTACTAGAGGGGAACACAATTACTAGAGTGGATCACAATTACTAGAGGAAATCACAATTACTAGAAGGGATCACAATTACCAGAGGGGGTCACAATTACTAGAGGGGAACGCAATTACTAGAGGGGATCACAATTACTAGAAGGGATCACAATTACTAGAAGGGATCACAATTACTGGAAGGGATCACAGTTACTGGAAGGGATCACAATTACTAGAGGAAATCACAATTACTAGAAGGGATCACAATTACCAGATGGGATCACAATTACTAGAGGGGATCACAATTACTAGAGGGGAACACAATTACTAGAGTGGATCACAATTACTAGAGGGGATCACATTTACTAGAAGGGATCACAATTACTAGAGGGGATCACAATTACTAGAGGGGAACACAATTACTAGAGGGGATCACAATTACTAGAAGGGATCACAATTACTAGAGGGGATCACAATTACTAGAGGGGATCACAATTACTAGAGGGGATCACAATTACTAGAATGGATCACAATTACTAGAGGGGATTACAATTACTAGAGGGGATCACAATTACTAGAATGGATCACAATTACTAGAGGGGAACACAATTACTAGAGGGGATCACAATTACTAGAATGGATCACAATTACTAGAGGGGATCACATTTACTAGAGGGGATCACAATTACTAGAATGGATCACAATTACTAGAGGGGATTACAATTACTAGAGGGGATCACAATTACTAGAATGGATCACAATTACTAGAGGGGAACACAATTACTAGAGGGGATCACAATTACTAGAATGGATCACAATTACTAGAATGGATCATAATTACTATAAGTGAACACAATTACTAGAGGGGATCACAATTACTAGAGGGGATCACAATTACTAGAGGCGATCACAATTACTATAAATGAACACAATTACAAGAGGGGATCATAATTACTAGAATGGATCACAATTACTAAATGGGATCACAATTACTAGAATGGATCACAATTACTAGATGGGATCACAATTACTAGAGGGGATCACAATTACTAGAGGGGATCACAATTACTATAAATGAACACAATTACTAGAGGGGAACACAATAACAAGAGGGGATCATAATTACTAGAATGGATCACAATTACTAGATGGGATCACAATTACTAGAGGGGAATACAATTACTAGAGCGGATCACAATTACTAGAGGGGATCACAATTACTATAAATGAACACAATTACTAGACGGGATCACAATTACTAGAATGGATCACAATTACTAGAGGGGAATACAATTACTAGAGGGGATCACAATTACTAGAATGGATCACAATTACTAGAATGGATCATAATTACTATAAATGAACACAATTACTAGAGGGGATCACAATTACTAGAATGGATCACAATTACTAGAATGGATCATAAATAATTACTATAAATGAACACAATTACTAGAGGGGATCACAATTACGAGAGGGGATCACAATTACTAGAGGGGATCACAATTGCTAGAGGGGATCACAATTACTAGAGGGGATCACAATTACTAGAATGGATCACAATTACTAGAATGGATCATAATTAATATAAATGAACACAATTACTAGAGGGGATCACAATTACTAGAGGGGATCACAATTAGTAGAGGGGATCACAAAGACTAGAATGGATCACAATTACTAGAGGGGATCACAATTACTAGAGGGGATCACAATTACTAGAGGGGAACGAAATTACTAGAAGGGATCACAATTACCAGAGGGGGTCACAATTACTGGAAGGGATCAGAATTACCAGAGGGGATCACAATTAATAGGAAGGAACACAATTACTAGAGGAAATCACAATTACTAGAAGGGATCACAATTACTGGAAGGGATCACAGTTACTGGAAGGGATCACAATTACTAGAGGGGATCACAATTACTAGAGGGGATCACAATTACTAGAAGGGATCACAAGTACCAGATGGGATCACAATTACTAGAGGGGATCACAATTACTAGAGGGGATCACAATTACTAGAGGGGAACACAATTACTAGAGTGGATCACAATTACTAGAGGGGATTACAATTACTAGAGGGGATCACAATTACTAGAATGGATCACAATTACTAGAGGG
Organism: Ranitomeya imitator; assembly: GCF_032444005.1. NCBI lineage: Eukaryota > Metazoa > Chordata > Amphibia > Anura > Dendrobatidae > Ranitomeya > Ranitomeya imitator. The sequence continues at coordinate 845,155,196 of NC_091284.1, read as the reverse complement.
GATTACAATTACTAGAGGGGATCACAATTACTAGAATGGATCACAATTACTAGAGGGGATTACAATTATTAGAGGGGATCACAATTACTAGAGGCGATCACAATTACTATAAATGAACACAATTACAAGAGGGGATCACAATTACTAGAATGGATCACAATTACTAGAATGGATCATAATTACTACAAATGAACACAATTACTAGAGGGGATCACAATTACTAGAGGGGATCACAATTACTAGAGGGGATCACAATTACTAGAGGCGATCACAATTACTATAAATGAACACAATTACAAGAGGGGATCACAATTACTAGAATGGATCACAATTACTAGAATGGATCATATTTACTATAAATGAACACAATTACTAGAGGGGATCACAATTACTAGAGGGAATCACAATTACTAGAGGGGATCACAATTACTAGAATGGATCACAATTACTAGAGGGGATCACAATTACTAGAATGGATCACAATTACTAGAGGGGAACACAATTACTGGAGGGGATCACAATTACTAGAATGGATCACAATTACTAGAATGGATCATAATTACTATAAATGAACACAATTACTAGAGGGGATCACAATTACTAGAGGTGATCACAATTACTATAAATGAACACAATTACAAGAGGGGATCATAATTACTAGAATGGATCACAATTACTAAATGGGATCACAATTACTAGAATGGATCACAATTACTAGAATGGATCATATTTACTATAAATGAACACAATTACTAGAGGGGATCACAATTACTAGAGGGGATCAAAATTACTAGAGGGGATCACAATTACTAGAATGGATCACAATTACTAGAGGGGAATACAATTACTAGAGGGGATCACAATTACTAGAGGGGATCACAATTACTAGAATGGATCACAATTACTAGAATGGATCATATTTACTATAAATGAACACAATTACTAGAGGGGATCACAATTACTAGAGGGGATCACAATTACTAGAGGGGATCACAATTACTAGAATGGATCACAATTACTAGAGGGGAATACAATTACTAGAGGGGATCACAATTACTAGAGGGGATCACAATTACAAGAGGGGATCATAATTACTAGAATGGATCACAATTACTAGAGGGGATTACAATTACTAGAATGGATCATAATTACTATAAATGAACACAATTACTAGAGGGGATCACAATTACTAGAGGGGATCACAATTACTAGAATGGATCACAATTACTAGAGGGGATTACAATTACTAGAATGGATCACAATTACTAGAGGGGAACACAATTACTAGAGGGGATCACAATTACTAGAATGGATCACAATTACTAGAATGGATCATAATTACTAGAGGGGAACACAATTACAAGAGAGGATCATAATTACTAGAATGGATCACAATTACTAGAGGGGAATATAATTACTAGAGGGGATCACAATTACTAGAATGGATCACAATTACTAGAGGGGAATACAATTACTAGAGGGGATCACAATTACTAGAATGGATCACAATTACTAGAATGGATCATAATTACTATAAATGAACACAATTACTAGAGGGGATCACAATTACTAGAATGGATCACAATTACTAGAATGGATCATAAATAATTACTATAAATGAACACAATTACTAGAGTGGATCACAATTACGAGAGGGGATCACAATTACTAGAGGGGATCACAATTGCTAGAGGGGATCACAATTACTAGAGGGGATCACAATTACTAGAATGGATCACAATTACTAGAATGGATCATAATTAATATAAATGAACACAATTACTAGAGGGGATCACAATTACTAGAGGGGATCACAATTAGTAGAGGGGATCACAAAGACTAGAATGGATCACAATTACTAGAGGGGATCACAATTACTAGAGGGGATCACAATTACTAGAGGGGAACAAAATTACTAGAAGGGATCACAATTACCAGAGGGGGTCACAATTACTGGAAGGGATCAGAATTACCAGAGGGGATCACAATTAATAGGAGGGAACACAATTACTAGAGGAAATCACAATTACTAGAAGGGATCACAATTACTGGAAGGGATCACAGTTACTGGAAGGGATCACAATTACTAGAGGGGATCACAATTACTAGAGGGGATCACAATTACTAGAGGGGAACACAATTACTAGAGTGGATCACAATTACTAGAGGGGATTACAATTACTAGAGGGGATCACAATTACTAGAATGGATCACAATTACTAGAGGGGATTACAATTACTAGAGGGGATCACAATTACTAGAATGGATCACAATTACTAGAGGGGATTACAATTATTAGAGGGGATCACAATTACTAGAGGCGATCACAATTACTATAAATGAACACAATTACAAGAGGGGATCACAATTACTAGAATGGATCACAATTACTAGAATGGATCATAATTACTACAAATGAACACAATTACTAGAGGGGATCACAATTACTAGAGGGGATCACAATTACTAGAGGGGATCACAATTACTAGAGGCGATCACAATTACTATAAATGAACACAATTACAAGAGGGGATCACAATTACTAGAATGGATCACAATTACTAGAATGGATCATATTTACTATAAATGAACACAATTACTAGAGGGGATCACAATTACTAGAGGGAATCACAATTACTAGCGGGGATCACAATTACTAGAATGGATCACAATTACTAGAGGGGATCACAATTACTAGAATGGATCACAATTACTAGAGGGGAACACAATTACTGGAGGGGATCACAATTACTAGAATGGATCACAATTACTAGAATGGATCATAATTACTATAAATGAACACAATTACTAGAGGGGATCACAATTACTAGAGGTGATCACAATTACTATAAATGAACACAATTACAAGAGGGGATCATAATTACTAGAATGGATCACAATTACTAAATGGGATCACAATTACTAGAATGGATCACAATTACTAGAATGGATCATATTTACTATAAATGAACACAATTACTAGAGGGGATCACAATTACTAGAGGGGATCAAAATTACTAGAGGGGATCACAATTACTAGAATGGATCACAATTACTAGAGGGGAATACAATTACTAGAGGGGATCACAATTACTAGAGGGGATCACAATTACTAGAATGGATCACAATTACTAGAATGGATCATATTTACTATAAATGAACACAATTACTAGAGGGGATCACAATTACTAGAGGGGATCACAATTACTAGAGGGGATCACAATTACTAGAATGGATCACAATTACTAGAGGGGAATACAATTACTAGAGGGGATCACAATTACTAGAGGGGATCACAATTACAAGAGGGGATCATAATTACTAGAATGGAACACAATTACTAGAGGGGATTACAATTACTAGAATGGATCATAATTACTATAAATGAACACAATTACTAGAGGGGATCACAATTACTAGAGGGAATCACAATTACTAGAATGGATCACAATTACTAGAGGGGATTACAATTACTAGAATGGATCACAATTACTAGAGGGGAACACAATTACTAGAGGGGATCACAATTACTAGAATGGATCACAATTACTAGAATGGATCATAATTACTAGAGGGGAACACAATTACAAGAGAGGATCATAATTACTAGAATGGATCACAATTACTAGAGGGGAATATAATTACTAGAGGGGATCACAATTACTAGAGGGGATCACAATTACTAGAGGGGAACAAAATTACTAGAAGGGATCACAATTACCAGAGGGGGTCACAATTAATAGGAGGGAACACAATTACTAGAGGAAATCACAATTACTAGAAGGGATCACAATTACTGGAAGGGATCACAGTTACTGGAAGGGATCACAATTACTAGAGGAAATCACAATTACTAGAAGGGATCACAATTACCAGATGGGATCACAATTACTAGAGGGGATCACAATTACTAGAGGGGATCACAATTACTAGAGGGGAACACAATTACTAGAGTGGATCACAATTACTAGAGGAAATCACAATTACTAGAAGGGATCACAATTACCAGAGGGGGTCACAATTACTAGAGGGGAAAGCAATTACTAGAGGGGATCACAATTACTAGAAGGGATCACAATTACTAGAAGGGATCACAGTTACTGGAAGGGATCACAATTACTAGAGGAAATCACAATTACTAGAAGGGATCACAATTACCAGATGGGATCACAATTACTAGAGGGGATCACAATTACTAGAGGGGAACACAATTACTAGAGTGGATCACAATTACTAGAGGGGATCACATTTACTAGAAGGGATCACAATTACTAGAGGGGATCACAATTACTAGAGAGGAACACAATTACTAGAGGGGATCACAATTACTAGAAGGGATCACAATTACTAGAGGGGATCACAATTACTAGAGGGGATCACAATTACTAGAGGGGATCACAATTACTAGAATGGATCACAATTACTAGAGGGGATTACAATTACTAGAGGGGATCACAATTACTAGAATGGATCACAATTACTAGAGGGGAACACAATTACTAGAGGGGATCACAATTACTAGAATGGATCACAATTACTAGAGGGGATTACAATTACTAGAATGGATCACAATTACTAGAGGGGAACACAATTACTAGAAGGGATCACAATTACTAGAATGGATCACAATTACTAGAATGGATCATAATTACTAGAGGGGAACACAATTACAAGAGAGGATCATAATTACTAGAATGGATCACAACTACTAGAGGGGAATATAATTACTAGAGGGGATCACAATTACTAGAGGGGATCACAATTACTAGAGGGGAACAAAATTACTAGAAGGGATCACAATTACCAGAGGGGGTCACAATTAATAGGAGGGAACAAAATTACTAGAGGAAATCACAATTACTAGAAGGGATCACAATTACTGGAAGGGATCACAGTTACTGGAAGGGATCACAATTACTAGAGGAAATCACAATTACTAGAAGGGATCACAATTACCAGATGGGATCACAATTACTAGAGGGGATCACAATTACTAGAGGGGATTACAATTACTAGAGGGGAACACAATTACTAGAGTGGATCACAATTACTAGAGGAAATCACAATTACTAGAAGGGATCACAATTACCAGAGGGGGTCACAATTACTAGAGGGGAACGCAATTACTAGAGGGGATCACAATTACTAGAAGGGATCACAATTACTAGAAGGGATCACAATTACTGGAAGGGATCACAGTTACTGGAAGGGATCACAATTACTAGAGGAAATCACAATTACTAGAAGGGATCACAATTACCAGATGGGATCACAATTACTAGAGGGGATCACAATTACTAGAGGGGAACACAATTACTAGAGTGGATCACAATTACTAGAGGGGATCACATTTACTAGAAGGGATCACAATTACTAGAGGGGATCACAATTACTAGAGGGGAACACAATTACTAGAGGGGATCACAATTACTAGAAGGGATCACAATTACTAGAGGGGATCACAATTACTAGAGGGGATCACAATTACTAGAGGGGATCACAATTACTGGAATGGATCACAATTACTAGAGGGGATTACAATTACTAGAGGGGATCACAATTACTAGAATGGATCACAATTACTAGAGGGGAACACAATTACTAGAGGGGATCACAATTACTAGAATGGATCACAATTACTAGAGGGGATCACAATTACTAGAGGGGATCACAATTACTAGAATGGATCACAATTACTAGAGGGGATTACAATTACTAGAGGGGATCACAATTACTAGAATGGATCACAATTACTAGAGGGGAACACAATTACTAGAGGGGATCACAATTACTAGAATGGATCACAATTACTAGAATGGATCATAATTACTATAAATGAACACAATTACTAGAGGGGATCACAATTACTAGAGGCGATCACAATTACTATAAATGAACACAATTACAAGAGGGGATCATAATTACTAGAATGGATCACAATTACTAAATGGGATCACAATTACTAGAATGGATAACAATTACTAGAGGGGATCACAATTACTAGAGGGGATCACAATTACTAGAGGGGATCACAATTACTAGAGGGGATCACAATTACTATAAATGAACACAATTACTAGAGGGGAACACAATAACAAGAGGGGATCATAATTACTAGAATGGATCACAATTACTAGATGGGATCACAATTACTAGAGGGGAATACAATTACTAGAGCGGATCACAATTACTAGAGGGGATCACAATTACTATAAATGAACACAATTACTAGACGGGATCACAATTACTAGAATGGATCACAATTACTAGAGGGGAATACAATTACTAGAGGGGATCACAATTACTAGAATGGATCACAATTACTAGAATGGATCATAATTACTATAAATGAACACAATTACTAGAGGGGATCACAATTACTAGAATGGATCACAATTACTAGAATGGATCATAAATAATTTCTATAAATGAACACAATTACTAGAGGGGATCACAATTACGAGAGGGGATCACAATTACTAGAGGGGATCACAATTGCTAGAGGGGATCACAATTACTAGAGGGGATCACAATTACTAGAATGGATCACAATTACTAGAATGGATCATAATTAATATAAATGAACACAATTACTAGAGGGGATCACAATTACTAGAGGGGATCACAATTAGTAGAGGGGATCACAAAGAATAGAATGGATCACAATTACTAGAGGGGATCACAATTACTAGAGGGGATCACAATTACTAGAGGGGAACAAAATTACTAGAAGGGATCACAATTACCAGAGGGGGTCACAATTACTGGAAGGGATCAGAATTACCAGAGGGGATCACAATTAATAGGAGGGAACACAATTACTAGAGGAAATCACAATTACTAGAAGGGATCACAATTACTGGAAGGGATCACAGTTACTGGAAGGGATCACAATTACTAGAGGGGATCACAATTACTAGAGGGGATCACAATTACTAGAAGGGATCACAAGTACCAGATGGGATCACAATTACTAGAGGGGATCACAATTACTAGAGGGGATCACAATTACTAGAGGGGAACACAATTACTAGAGTGGATCACAATTACTAGAGGGGATTACAATTACTAGAGGGGATCACAATTACTAGAATGGATCACAATTACTAGAGGGGATTACAATTACTAGAGGGGATCACAATTACTAGAATGGATCACAATTACTAGAGGGGATCACAATTACTAGAATGGATCATAATTACTATAAATGAACACAATTACTAGAGGGGATCACAATTACTAGAGGGAATCACAATTACTAGAATGGATCATATTTACTATAAATGAACACAAATACTAGAGGGGATCACAATTACTAGAGGGGATCACAATTACTAGAGGGGATCACAATTCCTAGAGGGGATCACAATTACTAGAATGGATCATAATTACTATAAATGAACACAATTACTAGAATGGATCACAATTACTAGAGGGGATTACAATTACTAGAATGGATCACAATTACTAGAGGGGAACACAATTACTAGAGGGGATCACAATTACTAGAATGGATCACAATTACTAGAATGGATTATAATTACTATAAATGAACACAATTACTAGAGGGGATCACAATTACTAGAATGGATCACAATTACTAGAGGGGATCACAATTACTAGAGGGGATCACAATTACTAGAGGGGATCACAATTACTAGAGGGGAACAAAATTACTAGAAGGGATCACAATTACCAGAGGGGATCACAATTAATAGGACGGAGCACAATTACTAGAAGGTATCACAATTACCAGAGGGGGTCACAATTACTAGAGGGGATCACAATTACTAGAATTAATCACAATTACTAGAGGGGATCACAATTACTAGAATGGATCACAATTACTAGAATGGATCATATTTACTATAAATGAACACAATTACTAGAGGGGATCACAATTACTAGAGGGGATCACAACTACTAGAGGGGATCACAATTACTAGAGGGGATCACAATTACTAGAATGGATCCAAATTACTAGAGGGGATTACAATTATTAGAGGGGATCACAATTACTAGAGGCGATCACAATTACTATAAATGAACACAATTACAAGAGGGGATCACAATTACTAGAATGGATCACAATTACTAGAATGGATCATAATTACTACAAATGAACACAATTACTAGAGGGGATCACAATTACTAGAGGTGATCACAATTACTAGAGGGGATCACAATTACTAGAGGCGATCACAATTACTATAAATGAACACAATTACAAGAGGGGATCACAATTACTAGAATGGATCACAATTACTAGAATGGATCATAATTACTATAAATGAACACAATTACTAGAGGGAATCACAATTATGAGAATGGATCACAATTACTAGAATGGATCATAATTACTATAAATGAACACAATTACTAGAGGCGATCACAATTACTAGAGGGGATCACAATTGCTAGAGGGGATCACAATTACTAGAGGGGATCAAAATTACTAGAATGGATCACAATTACTAGAATGGATCATAATTACTATAAATGAACACAATTACTAGAGGGGATCACAATTACTAGAATGGATCACAATTTCTAGAATGGATCACAATTACTAGAATGGATCATAATTACTATAAATGAACACAATTACTAGAGGGGATCACAATTACTAGAGGGGATCACAATTACTAGAATGGATCACAATTACTAGAGGGGATTACAATTACTAGAATGGATCACAATTACTAGAGGGGAACACAATTACTAGAGGGGATCACAATTACTAGAATGGATCATAATTACTAGAGGGGAACACAATTACAAGAGAAGATCATAATTACTAGAATGGATCACAATTACTAGAGGGGAATATAATTACTAGAGGGGATCACAATTACTAGAGGGGATCACAATTACTAGAGGGGATCACAATTACTAGAGGGGAACAAAATTACTAGAAGGGATCACAATTACCAGAGGGGGTCACAATTACTGGAAGGGATCACAATTACCAGAGGGGATCACAATTAATAGGAGGGAGCACAATTACTACAGGAAATCACAATTACTAGAAGTGATCACAATTACTAGAGGAAATCACAATTACTAGAAGGGATCACAATTACTGGAAGGGATCACAGTTACTGGAAGGGATCACAATTACTAGAGGAAATCACAATTACTAGAGGGGATCACAATTAATAGAGGGGATCACAATTACTAGAGGGGATCACAATTACTAGAGTGGATCACAATTACTAGAGGAAATCACAATTACTAGAAGGGATCACAATTACCAGAGGGGGTCACAATTACTAGAGGGGAACACAATTACTAGAGGGGATCACAATTACTAGAATTGATCACAATTACTAGAGGGGATCACAATTACTAGAATGGATCACAATTACTAGAATGGATCATATTTACTATAAATGAACACAATTACTAGAGGGGATCACAATTACTAGAGGGGATCACAATTACTAGAATGGATCACAATTACTAGAGGGGATCACAATTACTAGAATGGATCACAATTACTAGATGGGAACACAATTACTGGAGGGGATCACAATTACTAGAATGGATCACAATTACTAGAATGGATCATAATTACTATAAATGAACACAATTACTAGAGGGGATCACAATTACTAGAGGTGATCACAATTACTAAATGGGATCACAATTACTAGAATGGATCACAATTACTAGAATGGATCATATTTACTATAAATGAACACAATTACTACAGGGGATCACAATTACTAGAGGGGATCACAATTACTAGAGGGGATCACAATTACTAGAATGGATCACAATTACTAGAGGGGAATACAATTACTAGAGGGGATCACAATTACTAGAGGGGATCACAATTACTAGAGGGGATCACAATTACTAGAATGGATCACAATTACTAGAGGGGAACACAATTACTAGAGGGGATCACAATTACTAGAATGGATCACAATTACTAGAATGGATCATAATTACTAGAGGGGAACACAATTACAAGAGAGGATCACAATTACTATAAATGAACACAATTACTAGAGGGGATCACAATTACAAGAGGGGATCATAATTACTGGAATGGATCACAATTACTACAGGGGATTACAATTACTAGAATGGATCATAATTACTAGAGGGGAACACAATTACTAGAGGGGATCACAATTACTATAAATGAACACAATTACTAGAGGGGATCACAATTACAAGAGGGGATCATAATTACTAGAATGGATCACAATTACTAGAGGGGATTACAATTACTAAAATGGATCATAATTACTATAAATGAACACAATTACTAGAGGGGATCACAATTACTAGAATGGATCACAATTACTAGAGGGGATTACAATTACTATAATGGATCACAATTACTAGAGGGGATCACAATTACTAGAGGGGATCACAATTACTAGAATGGATCACAATTACTAGAATGGATCATAATTACTAGAGGGGAACACAATTACAAGAGAGGATCACAATTACTTGAGGGGAATATAATTACTAGAGGGGATCACAATTACTAGAGGGGATCACAATTACTAGAGGGGAACAAAATTACTAGAAGGGATCACAATTACCAGAGGGGGTCACAATTAATAGGAGGGAACACAATTACTAGAGGAAATCACAATTACTAGAAGGGATCACAATTACTGGAAGGGATCACAGTTACTGGAAGGGATCACAATTACTAGAGGAAATCACAATTACTAGAAGGGATCACAATTACCAGATGGGATCACAATTACTAGAGGGGATCACAATTACTAGAGGGGATCACAATTACTAGAGGGGAACACAATTACTAGAGTGGATCACAATTACTAGAGGAAATCACAATTACTAGAAGGGATCACAATTACCAGAGGGGGTCACAATTACTAGAGGGGAACGCAATTACTAGAGGGGATCACAATTACTAGAAGGGATCACAATTACTGGAAGGGATCACAGTTACTGGAAGGGATCACAATTACTAGAGGAAATCACAATTACTAGAAGGGATCACAATTACCAGATGGGATCACAATTACTAGAGGGGATCACAATTACTAGAGGGGAACACAATTACTAGAGTGGATCACAATTACTAGAGGGGATCACATTTACTAGAAGGGATCACAATTACTAGAGGGGATCACAATTACTAGAGGGGAACACAATTACTAGAGGGGATCACAATTACTAGAAGGGATCACAATTACTAGAGGGGATCACAATTACTAGAGGGGATCACAATTACTAGAGGGGATCACAATTACTAGAATGGATCACAATTACTAGAGGGGATTACAATTACTAGAAGGGATCACAATTACTAGAATGGATCACAATTACTAGAGGGGAACACAATTACTAGAGGGGATCACAATTACTAGAATGGATCACAATTACTAGAGGGGATTACAATTACTAGAATGGATCACAATTACTAGAGGGGAACACAATTACTAGAGGGGATCACAATTACTAGAATGGATCACAATTACTAGAATGGATCATAATTACTAGAGGGGAACACAATTACAAGAGAGGATCATAATTACTAGAATGGATCACAATTACTAGAGGGGAATATAATTACTAGAGGGGATCACAATTACTAGAGGGGATCACAATTACTAGAGGGGAACAAAATTACTAGAAGGGATCACAATTACCAGAGGGGGTCACAATTAATAGGAGGGAACACAATTACTAGAGGAAATCACAATTACTAGAAGGGATCACAATTACTGGAAGGGATCACAGTTACTGGAAGGGATCACAATTACTAGAGGAAATCACAATTACTAGAAGGGATCACAATTACCAGATGGGATCACAATTACTAGAGGGGATCACAATTACTAGAGGGGATCACAATTACTAGAGGGGAACACAATTACTAGAGTGGATCACAATTACTAGAGGAAATCACAATTACTAGAAGGGATCACAATTACCAGAGGGGGTCACAATTACTAGAGGGGAACGCAATTACTAGAGGGGATCACAATTACTAGAAGGGATCACAATTACTAGAAGGGATCACAATTACTGGAAGGGATCACAGTTACTGGAAGGGATCACAATTACTAGAGGAAATCACAATTACTAGAAGGGATCACAATTACCAGATGGGATCACAATTACTAGAGGGGATCACAATTACTAGAGGGGAACACAATTACTAGAGTGGATCACAATTACTAGAGGGGATCACATTTACTAGAAGGGATCACAATTACTAGAGGGGATCACAATTACTAGAGGGGAACACAATTACTAGAGGGGATCACAATTACTAGAAGGGATCACAATTACTAGAGGGGATCACAATTACTAGAGGGGATCACAATTACTAGAATGGATCACAATTACTAGAGGGGATTACAATTACTAGAGGGGATCACAATTACTAGAATGGATCACAATTACTAGAGGGGAACACAATTACTAGAGGGGATCACAATTACTAGAATGGATCACAATTACTAGAGGGGATCACAATTACTAGAGGGGATCACAATTACTAGAATGGATCACAATTACTAGATGGGATTACAATTACTAGAGGGGATCACAATTACTAGAATGGATCACAATTACAAGAGGGGAACACAATTACTAGAGGGGATCACAATTACTAGAATGGATCACAATTACTAGAATGGATCATAATTACTATAAGTGAACACAATTACTAGAGGGAATCACAATTACTAGAGGGGATCACAATTACTAGAGGCGATCACAATTACTATAAATGAACACAATTACAAGAGGGGATCATAATTACTGGAATGGATCACAATTACTAAATGGGATCACAATTACTAGAATGGATAACAATTACTAGAGGGGATCACAATTACTAGAGGGGATCACAATTACTAGAGGGGATCACAATTACTAGAGGGGATCACAATTACTATAAATGAACACAATTACTAGAGGGGAACACAATAACAAGAGGGGATCATAATTACTAGAATGGATCACAATTACTAGATGGGATCACAATTACTAGAGGGGAATACAATTACTAGAGCGGATCACAATTACTAGAGGGGATCACAATTACTATAAATGAACACAATTACTAGACGGGATCACAATTACTAGAATGGATCACAATTACTAGAGGGGAATACAATTACTAGAGGGGATCACAATTACTAGAATGGATCACAATTACTAGAATGGATCATAATTACTATAAATGAACACAATTACTAGAGGGGATCACAATTACTAGAATGGATCACAATTACTAGAATGGATCATAAATAATTACTATAAATGAACACAATTACTAGAGGGGATCACAATTACGAGAGGGGATCACATTTACTAGAGGGGATCACAATTGCTAGAGGGGATCACAATTACTAGAGGGGATCACAATTACTAGAATGGATCACAATTACTAGAATGGATCATAATTAATATAAATGAACACAATTACTAGAGGGGATCACAATTACTAGAGGGGATCACAATTAGTAGAGGGGATCACAAAGACTAGAATGGATCACAATTACTAGAGGGGATCACAATTACTAGAGGGGATCACAATTACTAGAGGGGAACGAAATTACTAGAAGGGATCACAATTACCAGAGGGGGTCACAATTACTGGAAGGGATCAGAATTACCAGAGGGGATCACAATTAATAGGAGGGAACACAATTACTAGAGGAAATCACAATTACTAGAAGGGATCACAATTACTGGAAGGGATCACAGTTACTGGAAGGGATCACAATTACTAGAGGGGATCACAATTACTAGAGGGGATCACAATTACTAGAAGGGATCACAAGTACCAGATGGGATCACAATTACTAGAGGGGATCACAATTACTAGAGGGGATCACAATTACTAGAGGGGAACACAATTACTAGAGTGGATCACAATTACTAGAGGGGATTACAATTACTAGAGGGGATCACAATTACTAGAATGGATCACAATTACTAGAGGGGATTACAATTACTAGAGGGGATCACAATTACTAGAATGGATCACAATTACTAGAGGGGATCACAATTACTAGAATGGATCATAATTACTATAAATGAACACAATTACTAGAGGGGATCACAATTACTAGAGGGAATCACAATTACTAGAATGGATCATATTTACTATAAATGAACACAAATACTAGAGGGGATCACAATTACTAGAGGGGATCACAATTACTAGAGGGGATCACAATTTCTAGAGGGGATCACAATTACTAGAATGGATCATAATTACTATAAATGAACACAATTACTAGAGGGGATCACAATTACTAGAGGGGATCACAATTACTAGAATGGATCACAATTACTAGAGGGGATTACAATTACTAGAATGAATCACAATTACTAGAGGGGAACACAATTACTAGAGGGGATCACAATTACTAGAATGGATCACAATTACTAGAATGGATTATAATTACTATAAATGAACACAATTACTAGAGGGGATCACAATTACTAGAATGGATCACAATTACTAGAGGGGATCACAATTACTAGAGGGGATCACAATTACTAGAGGGGATCACAATTACTAGAGGGGAACAAAATTACTAGAAGGGATCACAATTACCAGAGGGGGTCACAATTACTGGAAGGGATCAGAATTACCAGAGGGGATCACAATTAATAGGACGGAGCACAATTACTAGAAGGTATCACAATTACCAGAGGGGGTCACAATTACTAGAGGGGATCACAATTACTAGAATTAATCACAATTACTAGAGGGGATCACAATTACTAGAATGGATCACAATTACTAGAATGGATCATATTTACTATAAATGAACACAATTACTAGAGGGGATCACAATTACTAGAGGGGATCACAACTACTAGAGGGGATCACAATTACTAGAGGGGATCACAATTACTAGAATGGATCCAAATTACTAGAGGGGATTACAATTATTAGAGGGGATCACAATTACTAGAGGCGATCACAATTACTATAAATGAACACAATTACAAGAGGGGATCACAATTACTAGAATGGATCACAATTACTAGAATGGATCATAATTACTACAAATGAACACAATTACTAGAGGGGATCACAATTACTAGAGGGGATCACAATTACTAGAGGGGATCACAATTACTAGAGGCGATCACAATTACTATAAATGAACACAATTACAAGAGGGGATCACAATTACTAGAATGGATCACAATTACTAGAATGGATCATAATTACTATAAATGAACACAATTACTAGAGGGGATCACAATTATGAGAATGGATCACAATTACTAGAATGGATCATAATTACTATAAATGAACACAATTACTAGAGGGGATCACAATTACTAGAGGGGATCACAATTGCTAGAGGGGATCACAATTACTAGAGGGGATCAAAATTACTAGAATGGATCACAATTACTAGAATGGATCATAATTACTATAAATGAACACAATTACTAGAGGGGATCACAATTACTAGAATGGATCACAATTTCTAGAATGGATCACAATTACTAGAATGGATCATAATTACTATAAATGAACACAATTACTAGAGGGGATCACAATTACTAGAGGGGATCACAATTACTAGAATGGATCACAATTACTAGAGGGGATTACAATTACTAGAATGGATCACAATTACTAGAGGGGAACACAATTACTAGAGGGGATCACAATTACTAGAATGGATCATAATTACTAGAGGGGAACACAATTACAAGAGAGGATCATAATTACTAGAATGGATCACAATTACTAGAGGGGAATATAATTACTAGAGGGGATCACAATTACTAGAGGGGATCACAATTACTAGAGGGGATCACAATTACTAGAGGGGAACAAAATTACTAGAAGGGATCACAATTACCAGAGGGGATCACAATTAATAGGAGGGAGCACAATTACTACAGGAAATCACAATTACTAGAAGTGATCACAATTACTAGAGGAAATCACAATTACTAGAAGGGATCACAATTACTGGAAGGGATCACAGTTACTGGAAGGGATCACAATTACTAGAGGAAATCACAATTACTAGAGGGGATCACAATTAATAGAGGGGATCACAATTACTAGAGGGGATCACAATTACTAGAGTGGATCACAATTACTAGAGGAAATCACAATTACTAGAAGGGATCACAATTACCAGAGGGGGTCACAATTACTAGAGGGGAACACAATTACTAGAGGGGATCACAATTACTAGAATTGATCACAATTACTAGAGGGGATCACAATTACTAGAATGGATCACAATTACTAGAATGGATCATATTTACTATAAATGAACACAATTACTAGAGGGGATCACAATTACTAGAGGGGATCACAATTACTAGAATGGATCACAATTACTAGAGGGGATCACAATTACTAGAATGGATCACAATTACTAGATGGGAACACAATTACTGGAGGGGATCACAATTACTAGAATGGATCACAATTACTAGAATGGATCATAATTACTATAAATGAACACAATTACTAGAGGGGATCACAATTACTAGAGGTGATCACAATTACTAAATGGGATCACAATTACTAGAATGGATCACAATTACTAGAATGGATCATATTTACTATAAATGAACACAATTACTACAGGGGATCACAATTACTAGAGGGGATCACAATTACTAGAGGGGATCACAATTACTAGAATGGATCACAATTACTAGAGGGGAATACAATTACTAGAGGGGATCACAATTACTAGAGGGGATCACAATTACTAGAGGGGATCACAATTACTAGAATGGATCACAATTACTAGAGGGGAACACAATTACTAGAGGGGATCACAATTACTAGAATGGATCACAATTACTAGAATGGATCATAATTACTAGAGGGGAACACAATTACAAGAGAGGATCACAATTACTATAAATGAACACAATTACTAGAGGGGATCACAATTACAAGAGGGGATCATAATTACTGGAATGGATCACAATTTCTACAGGGGATTACAATTACTAGAATGGATCATAATTACTAGAGGGGAACACAATTATTAGAGGGGATCACAATTACTATAAATGAACACAATTACTAGAGGGGATCACAATTACAAGAGGGGATCATAATTACTAGAATGGATCACAATTACTAGAGGGGATTACAATTACTAAAATGGATCATAATTACTATAAATGAACACAATTACTAGAGGGGATCACAATTACTAGAATGGATCACAATTACTAGAGGGGATTACAATTACTATAATGGATCACAATTACTAGAGGGGATCACAATTACTAGAGGGGATCACAATTACTAGAATGGATCACAATTACTAGAATGGATCATAATTACTAGAGGGGATTACAATTACAAGAGAGGATCACAATTACTTGAGGGGAATATAATTACTAGAGGGGATCACAATTACTAGAGGGGATCACAATTACTAGAGGGGAACAAAATTACTAGAAGGGATCACAATTACCAGAGGGGGTCACAATTAATAGGAGGGAACACAATTACTAGAGGAAATCACAATTACTAGAAGGGATCACAATTACTGGAAGGGATCACAGTTACTGGAAGGGATCACAATTACTAGAGGAAATCACAATTACTAGAAGGGATCACAATTACCAGATGGGATCACAATTACTAGAGGGGATCACAATTACTAGAGGGGATCACAATTACTAGAGGGGAACACAATTACTAGAGTGGATCACAATTACTA
Organism: Ranitomeya imitator; assembly: GCF_032444005.1. Taxonomy (NCBI): domain Eukaryota; kingdom Metazoa; phylum Chordata; class Amphibia; order Anura; family Dendrobatidae; genus Ranitomeya; species Ranitomeya imitator. The sequence goes on along the minus strand of NC_091284.1, from coordinate 845,137,500 downwards.
GAGGAAATCACAATTACTAGAAGGGATCACAATTACCAGAGGGGGTCACAATTACTAGAGGGGAACGCAATTACTAGAGGGGATCACAATTACTAGAAGGGATCACAATTACTGGAAGGGATCACAGTTACTGGAAGGGATCACAATTACTAGAGGAAATCACAATTACTAGAAGGGATCACAATTACCAGATGGGATCACAATTACTAGAGGGGATCACAATTACTAGAGGGGAACACAATTACTAGAGTGGATCACAATTACTAGAGGGGATCACATTTACTAGAAGGGATCACAATTACTAGAGGGGATCACAATTACTAGAGGGGAACACAATTACTAGAGGGGATCACAATTACTAGAAGGGATCACAATTACTAGAGGGGATCACAATTACTAGAGGGGATCACAATTACTAGAGGGGATCACAATTACTAGAATGGATCACAATTACTAGAGGGGATTACAATTACTAGAAGGGATCACAATTACTAGAATGGATCACAATTACTAGAGGGGAACACAATTACTAGAGGGGATCACAATTACTAGAATGGATCACAATTACTAGAGGGGATTACAATTACTAGAATGGATCACAATTACTAGAGGGGAACACAATTACTAGAGGGGATCACAATTACTAGAATGGATCACAATTACTAGAATGGATCATAATTACTAGAGGGGAACACAATTACAAGAGAGGATCATAATTACTAGAATGGATCACAATTACTAGAGGGGAATATAATTACTAGAGGGGATCACAATTACTAGAGGGGATCACAATTACTAGAGGGGAACAAAATTACTAGAAGGGATCACAATTACCAGAGGGGGTCACAATTAATAGGAGGGAACACAATTACTAGAGGAAATCACAATTACTAGAAGGGATCACAATTACTGGAAGGGATCACAGTTACTGGAAGGGATCACAATTACTAGAGGAAATCACAATTACTAGAAGGGATCACAATTACCAGATGGGATCACAATTACTAGAGGGGATCACAATTACTAGAGGGGATCACAATTACTAGAGGGGAACGCAATTACTAGAGTGGATCACAATTACTAGAGGAAATCACAATTACTAGAAGGGATCACAATTACCAGAGGGGGTCACAATTACTAGAGGGGAACGCAATTACTAGAGGGGATCACAATTACTAGAAGGGATCACAATTACTAGAAGGGATCACAATTACTGGAAGGGATCACAGTTACTGGAAGGGATCACAATTACTAGAGGAAATCACAATTACTAGAAGGGATCACAATTACCAGATGGGATCACAATTACTAGAGGGGATCACAATTACTAGAGGGGAACACAATTACTAGAGTGGATCACAATTACTAGAGGGGATCACATTTACTAGAAGGGATCACAATTACTAGAGGGGATCACAATTACTAGAGGGGAACACAATTACTAGAGGGGATCACAATTACTAGAAGGGATCACAATTACTAGAGGGGATCACAATTACTAGAGGGGATCACAATTACTAGAGGGGATCGCAATTACTAGAATGGATCACAATTACTAGAGGGGATTACAATTACTAGAGGGGATCACAATTACTAGAATGGATCACAATTACTAGAGGGGAACACAATTACTAGAGGGGATCACAATTACTAGAATGGATCACAATTACTAGAGGGGATCACAATTACTAGAGGGGATCACAATTACTAGAATGGATCACAATTACTAGAGGGGATTACAATTACTAGAGGGGATCACAATTACTAGAATGGATCACAATTACTAGAGGGGAACACAATTACTAGAGGGGATCACAATTACTAGAATGGATCACAATTGACCGATAGGATACCGATAGGTAGAATGACCGATAGGATACCAAAGCTCTTCAGCTCCAAGGACGTCCACCCATTTCTTCTGATACATGTTGGCACCAATGACACGGCAAGGAAGGACCTACCGACAATCTGCAAGGACTTTGAAGATTTGGGGAAGAAAGTAAAGGAACTGGATGCACAGGTAGTTTTTTCTTCTATCCTTCCAGTAGACGGGCATGCCACCAGGAGATGGAACAGGATCCTTGATGCAAACAACTGGCTAAGACGATGGTGCAGACAACAAGGATTTGGATTCCTGGACCACGGTGTGAATTACTGGTATGATGGACTCCTCGCCAGAGACGGACTACACCTCAACAAACCTGGGAAACACACATTCGCCAGAAGACTCGCTACACTTATCAGGAGGGCGTTAAACTAGAAGAAGAGGGGACGGGAAGAAAAACATTAGACTCGAACAAAGACGACCCAGGAAAACATACTCAGAAGGGAGGTAAGAACATTTCTAAAACAATCCACAGTGAGGAGATTGGAACAAAACAAAATCCTCTAAACTGCATGCTCGCAAACGCCAGAAGCCTGACAAACAAGATGGAAGAACTAGAAGCAGAAATATCTACAGGTAACTTTGACATAGTGGGAATAACCGAGACATGGTTAGATGAAAGCTATGACTGGGCAGTTAACTTACAGGGTTACAGTCTGTTTAGAAAGGATCGTAAAAATCGGAGAGGAGGAGGGGTTTGTCTCTATGTAAAGTCTTGTCTAAAGTCCACTTTAAGGGAGGATATTAGCGAAGGGAATGAGGATGTCGAGTCCATATGGGTTGAAATTCATGGAGGGAAAAATGGTAACAAAATTCTCATTGGGGTCTGTTACAAACCCCCAAATATAACAGAAAGCATGGAAAGTCTACTTCTAAAGCAGATAGATGAAGCTGCAACCCATAATGAGGTCCTGGTTATGGGGGACTTTAACTACCCGGATATTAACTGGGAAACAGAAACCTGTGAAACCCATAAAGGCAACAGGTTTCTGCTAATAACCAAGAAAAATTATCTTTCACAATTGGTGCAGAATCCAACCAGAGGAGCAGCACTTTTAGACCTAATACTATCTAATAGACCTGACAGAATAACAAATCTGCAGGTGGTTGGGCATTTAGGAAATAGCGACCACAATATTGTGCAGTTTCACCTGTCTTTCACTAGGGGGACTTGTCAGGGAGTCACAAAAACATTGAACTTTAGGAAGGCAAAGTTTGAACAGCTTAGAGATGCCCTTAATCTGGTAGACTGGGACAATATCCTCAGAAATGAGAATACAGATAATAAATGGGAAATGTTTAAGAACATCCTAAATAGGCAGTGTAAGCGGTTTATACCTTGTGGGAATAAACGGACTAGAAATAGGAAAAACCCAATGTGGCTAAACAAAGAAGTAAGACAGGCAATTAACAGTAAAAAGAAAGCATTTGCACTACTAAAGCAGGATGGCACCATTGAAGCTCTAAAAAACTATAGGGAGAAAAATACTTTATCTAAAAAACTAATTAAAGCTGCCAAAAAGGAAACAGAGAAGCACATTGCTAAGGAGAGTCAAACTAATCCCAAACTGTTCTTCAACTATATCAATAGTAAAAGAATAAAAACTGAAAATGTAGGCCCCTTAAAAAATAGTGAGGAAAGAATGGTTGTAGATGACGAGGAAAAAGCTAACATATTAAACACCTTCTTCTCCACGGTATTCACGGTGGAAAATGAAATGCTAGGTGAAATCCCAAGAAACAATGAAAACCCTATATTAAGGGTCACCAATCTAACCCAAGAAGAGGTGCGAAACCGGCTAAATAAGATTAAAATAGATAAATCTCCGGGTCCGGATGGCATACACCCACGAGTACTAAGAGAACTAAGTAATGTAATAGATAAACCATTATTTCTTATTTTTAGTGACTCTATAGCGACAGGGTCTGTTCCGCAGGACTGGCGCATAGCAAATGTGGTGCCAATATTCAAAAAGGGCTCTAAAAGTGAACCTGGAAATTATAGGCCAGTAAGTCTAACCTCTATTGTTGGTAAAATATTTGAAGGGTTTCTGAGGGATGTTATTCTGGATTATCTCAATGAGAATAACTGTTTAACTCCATATCAGCATGGGTTTATGAGAAATCGCTCCTGTCAAACCAATCTAATCAGTTTTTATGAAGAGGTAAGCTATAGGCTGGACCACGGTGAGTCATTGGACGTGGTATATCTCGATTTTTCCAAAGCGTTTGATACCGTGCCGCACAAGAGGTTGGTACACAAAATGAGAATGCTTGGTCTGGGGGAAAATGTGTGTAAATGGGTTAGTAACTGGCTTAGTGATAGAAAGCAGAGGGTGGTTATAAATGGTATAGTCTCTAACTGGGTCGCTGTGACCAGTGGGGTACCGCAGGGGTCAGTATTGGGACCTGTTCTCTTCAACATATTCATTAATGATCTGGTAGAAGGTTTACACAGTAAAATATCGATATTTGCAGATGATACAAAACTATGTAAAGCAGTTAATACAAGAGAAGATAGTATTCTGCTACAGATGGATCTGGATAAGTTGGAAACTTGGGCTGAAAGGTGGCAGATGAGGTTTAACAATGATAAATGTAAGGTTATACACATGGGAAGAGGGAATCAATATCACCATTACACACTGAACGGGAAACCACTGGGTAAATCTGACAGGGAGAAGGACTTGGGGATCCTAGTTAATGATAAACTTACCTGGAGCAGCCAGTGCCAGGCAGCAGCTGCCAAGGCAAACAGGATCATGGGGTGCATTAAAAGAGGTCTGGATACACATGATGAGAGCATTATACTGCCTCTGTACAAATCCCTAGTTAGACCGCACATGGAGTACTGTGTCCAGTTTTGGGCACCGGTGCTCAGGAAGGATATAATGGAACTAGAGAGAGTACAAAGGAGGGCAACAAAATTAATAAAGGGGATGGGAGAACTACAATACCCAGATAGATTAGCGAAATTAGGATTATTTAGTCTAGAAAAAAGACGACTGAGGGGCGATCTAATAACCATGTATAAGTATATAAGGGGACAATACAAATATCTCGCTGAGGATCTGTTTATACCAAGGAAGGTGACGGGCACAAGGGGGCATTCTTTGCGTCTGGAGGAGAGAAGGTTTTTCCACCAACATAGAAGAGGATTCTTTACTGTTAGGGCAGTGAGAATCTGGAATTGCTTGCCTGAGGAGGTGGTGATGGCGAACTCAGTCGAGGGGTTCAAGAGAGGCCTGGATGTCTTCCTGGAGCAGAACAATATTGTATCTTACAATTATTAGGTTCTGTAGAAGGACGTAGATCTGGGGATTTATTATGATGGAATATAGGCTGAACTGGATGGACAAATGTCTTTTTTCGGCCTTACTAACTATGTTACTATGTTACAATTACTAGAATGGATCATAATTACTATAAGTGAACACAATTACTAGAGGGGATCACAATTACTAGAGGGGATCACAATTACTAGAGGCGATCACAATTACTATAAATGAACACAATTACAAGAGGGGATCATAATTACTGGAATGGATCACAATTACTAAATGGGATCACAATTACTAGAATGGATAAAAATTACTAGAGGGGATCACAATTACTAGAGGGGATCACAATTACTAGAGGGGATCACAATTACTAGAATGGATCATAATTACTATAAGTGAACACAATTACTAGAGGGGATCACAATTACTAGAGGGGATCACAATTACTAGAGGGGATCACAATTACTAGAGGCGATCACAATTACTATAAATGAACACAATTACAAGAGGGGATCATAATTACTAGAATGGATCACAATTACTAGATGGGATCACAATTACTAGAGGGGAATACAATTACTAGAGCGGATCACAATTACTAGAGGGGATCACAATTACTATAAATGAACACAATTACTAGACGGGATCACAATTACTAGAATGGATCACAATTACTAGAGGGGAATACAATTACTAGAGGGGATCACAATTACTAGAATGGATCACAATTACTAGAATGGATCATAATTACTATAAATGAACACAATTACTAGAGGGGATCACAATTACTAGAATGGATCACAATTACTAGAATGGATCATAAATAATTACTATAAATGAACACAATTACTAGAGGGGATCACAATTACGAGAGGGGATCACAATTACTAGAGGGGATCACAATTGCTAGAGGGGATCACAATTACTAGAGGGGATCACAATTACTAGAATGGATCACAATTACTAGAATGGATCATAATTAATATAAATGAACACAATTACTAGAGGGGATCACAATTACTAGAGGGGATCACAATTAGTAGAGGGGATCACAAAGACTAGAATGGATCACAATTACTAGAGGGGATCACAATTACTAGAGGGGATCACAATTACTAGAGGGGAACGAAATTACTAGAAGGGATCACAATTACCAGAGGGGGTCACAATTACTGGAAGGGATCAGAATTACCAGAGGGGATCACAATTAATAGGAGGGAACACAATTACTAGAGGAAATCACAATTACTAGAAGGGATCACAATTACTGGAAGGGATCACAGTTACTGGAAGGGATCACAATTACTAGAGGGGATCACAATTACTAGAGGGGATCACAATTACTAGAAGGGATCACAAGTACCAGATGGGATCACAATTACTAGAGGGGATCACAATTACTAGAGGGGATCACAATTACTAGAGGGGAACACAATTACTAGAGTGGATCACAATTACTAGAGGGGATTACAATTACTAGAGGGGATCACAATTACTAGAATGGATCACAATTACTAGAGGGGATTACAATTACTAGAGGGGATCACAATTACTAGAATGGATCACAATTACTAGAGGGGATCACAATTACTAGAATGGATCATAATTACTATAAATGAACACAATTACTAGAGGGGATCACAATTACTAGAGGGAATCACAATTACTAGAATGGATCATATTTACTATAAATGAACACAAATACTAGAGGGGATCACAATTACTAGAGGGGATCACAATTACTAGAGGGTATCACAATTCCTAGAGGGGATCACAATTACTAGAATGGATCATAATTACTATAAATGAACACAATTACTAGAGGGGATCACAATTACTAGAGGGGATCACAATTACTAGAATGGATCACAATTACTAGAGGGGATTACAATTACTAGAATGGATCACAATTACTAGAGGGGAACACAATTACTAGAGGGGATCACAATTACTAGAATGGATCACAATTACTAGAATGGATTATAATTACTATAAATGAACACAATTACTAGAGGGGATCACAATTACTAGAATGGATCACAATTACTAGAGGGGATCACAATTACTAGAGGGGATCACAATTACTAGAGGGGATCACAATTACTAGAGGGGAACAAAATTACTAGAAGGGATCACAATTACCAGAGGGGGTCACAATTACTGGAAGGGATCAGAATTACCAGAGGGGATCACAATTAATAGGACGGAGCACAATTACTAGAAGGTATCACAATTACCAGAGGGGGTCACAATTACTAGAGGGGATCACAATTACTAGAATTAATCACAATTACTAGAGGGGATCACAATTACTAGAATGGATCACAATTACTAGAATGGATCATATTTACTATAAATGAACACAATTACTAGAGGGGATCACAATTACTAGAGGGGATCACAACTACTAGAGGGGATCACAATTACTAGAGGGGATCACAATTACTAGAATGGATCCAAATTACTAGAGGAGATTACAATTATTAGAGGGGATCACAATTACTAGAGGCGATCACAATTACTATAAATGAACACAATTACAAGAGGGGATCACAATTACTAGAATGGATCACAATTACTAGAATGGATCATAATTACTACAAATGAACACAATTACTAGAGGGGATCACAATTACTAGAGGGGATCACAATTACTAGAGGGGATCACAATTACTAGAGGCGATCACAATTACTATAAATGAACACAATTACAAGAGGGGATCACAATTACTAGAATGGATCACAATTACTAGAATGGATCATAATTACTATAAATGAACACAATTACTAGAGGGGATTACAATTATGAGAATGGATCACAATTACTAGAATGGATCATAATTACTATAAATGAACACAATTACTAGAGGGGATCACAATTACTAGAGGGGATCACAATTGCTAGAGGGGATCACAATTACTAGAGGGGATCAAAATTACTAGAATGGATCACAATTACTAGAATGGATCATAATTACTATAAATGAACACAATTACTAGAGGGGATCACAATTACTAGAGGGGATCACAATTACTAGAATGGATCACAATTACTAGAGGGGATTACAATTACTAGAATGGATCACAATTACTAGAGGGGAACACAATTACTAGAGTTGATCACAATTACTAGAATGGATCATAATTACTAGAGGGGAACACAATTACAAGAGAGGATCATAATTACTAGAATGGATCACAATTACTAGAGGGGAATATAATTACTAGAGGGGATCACAATTACTAGAGGGGATCACAATTACTAGAGGGGATCACAATTACTAGAGGGGAACAAAATTACTAGAAGGGATCACAATTACCAGAGGGGGTCACAATTACTGGAAGGGATCACAATTACCAGAGGGGATCACAATTAATAGGAGGGAGCACAATTACTACAGGAAATCACAATTACTAGAAGTGATCACAATTACTAGAGGAAATCACAATTACTAGAAGGGATCACAATTACTGGAAGGGATCACAGTTACTGGAAGGGATCACAATTACTAGAGGAAATCACAATTACTAGAGGGGATCACAATTAATAGAGGGGATCACAATTACTAGAGGGGATCACAATTACTAGAGTGGATCACAATTACTAGAGGAAATCACAATTACTAGAAGGGATCACAATTACCAGAGGGGGTCACAATTACTAGAGGGGAACACAATTACTAGAGGGGATCACAATTACTAGAATTGATCACAATTACTAGAGGGGATCACAATTACTAGAATGGATCACAATTACTAGAATGGATCATATTTACTATAAATGAACACAATTACTAGAGGGGATCACAATTACTAGAGGGGATCACAATTACTAGAATGGATCACAATTACTAGAGGGGATCACAATTACTAGAATGGATCACAATTACTAGATGGGAACACAATTACTGGAGGGGATCACAATTACTAGAATGGATCACAATTACTAGAATGGATCATAATTACTATAAATGAACACAATTACTAGAGGGGATCACAATTACTAGAGGTGATCACAATTACTAAATGGGATCACAATTACTAGAATGGATCACAATTACTAGAATGGATCATATTTACTATAAATGAACACAATTACTACAGGGGATCACAATTACTAGAATGGATCACAATTACTAGAGGGGAATACAATTACTAGAGGGGATCACAATTACTAGAGGGGATCACAATTACTAGAGGGGATCACAATTACTAGAATGGATCACAATTACTAGAGGGGAACACAATTACTAGAGGGGATCACAATTACTAGAATGGATCACAATTACTAGAATGGATCATAATTACTAGAGGGGAACACAATTACAAGAGAGGATCACAATTACTATAAATGAACACAATTACTAGAGGGGATCACAATTACAAGAGGGGATCATAATTACTAGAATGGATCACAATTACTAGAGGGGATTACAATTACTAAAATGGATCATAATTACTATAAATGAACACAATTACTAGAGGGGATCACAATTACTAGAGGGGATCACAATTACTAGAATGGATCACAATTACTAGAGGGGATTACAATTACTATAATGTATCACAATTACTAGAGGGGATCACAATTACTAGAGGGGATCACAATTACTAGAATGGATCACAATTACTAGAATGGATCATAATTACTAGAGGGGAACACAATTACAAGAGAGGATCACAATTACTAGAGGGGAATATAATTACTAGAGGGGATCACAATTACTAGAGGGGATCACAATTACTAGAGGGGAACAAAATTACTAGAAGGGATCACAATTACCAGAGGGGGTCACAATTAATAGGAGGGAACACAATTACTAGAGGAAATCACAATTACTAGAAGGGATCACAATTACTGGAAGGGATCACAGTTACTGGAAGGGATCACAATTACTAGAGGAAATCACAATTACTAGAAGGGATCACAATTACCAGATGGGATCACAATTACTAGAGGGGATCACAATTACTAGAGGGGATCACAATTACTAGAGGGGAACACAATTACTAGAGTGGATCACAATTACTAGAGGAAATCACAATTACTAGAAGGGATCACAATTACCAGAGGGGGTCACAATTACTAGAGGGGAACGCAATTACTAGAGGGGATCACAATTACTAGAAGGGATCACAATTACTGGAAGGGATCACAGTTACTGGAAGGGATCACAATTACTAGAGGAAATCACAATTACTAGAAGGGATCACAATTACCAGATGGGATCACAATTACTAGAGGGGATCACAATTACTAGAGGGGAACACAATTACTAGAGTGGATCACAATTACTAGAGGGGATCACATTTACTAGAAGGGATCACAATTACTAGAGGGGATCACAATTACTAGAGGGGAACACAATTACTAGAGGGGATCACAATTACTAGAAGGGATCACAATTACTAGAGGGGATCACAATTACTAGAGGGGATCACAATTACTAGAATGGATCACAATTACTAGAGGGGAACATAATTACTAGAGGGGATCACAATTACTAGAATGGATCACAATTACTAGAATGGATCATAATTACTATAAGTGAACACAATTACTAGAGGGGATCACAATTACTAGAGGGGATCACAATTACTAGAGGCGATCACAATTACTATAAATGAACACAATTACAAGAGGGGATCATAATTACTAGAATGGATCACAATTACTAAATGGGATCACAATTACTAGAATGGATAACAATTACTAGAGGGGATCACAATTACTAGAGGGGATCACAATTACTAGAGGGGATCACAATTACTAGAGGGGATCACAATTACTATAAATGAACACAATTACTAAAGGGGAACACAATAACAAGAGGGGATCATAATTACTAGAATGGATCACAATTACTAGATGGGATCACAATTACTAGAGGGGAATACAATTACTAGAGCGGATCACAATTACTAGAGGGGATCACAATTACTATAAATGAACACAATTACTAGACGGGATCACAATTACTAGAATGGATCACAATTACTAGAGGGGAATACAATTACTAGAGGGGATCACAATTACTAGAATGGATCACAATTACTAGAATGGATCATAATTACTATAAATGAACACAATTACTAGAGAGGATCACAATTACTAGAATGGATCACAATTACTAGAATGGATCATAAATAATTACTATAAATGAACACAATTACTAGAGGGGATCACAATTACGAGAGGGGATCACAATTACTAGAGGGGATCACAATTGCTAGAGGGGATCACAATTACTAGAGGGGATCACAATTACTAGAATGATCACAATTACTAGAATGGATCATAATTACTATAAATGAACACAATTACTAGAGGGGATCACAATTACTAGAAAGATCACAATTAGTAGAGGGGATCACAATTACTAGAATGGATCACAATTACTAGAGGGGATCACAATTACTAGAGGGGATCACAATTACTAGAGGGGAACGAAATTACTAGATGGGATCACAATTACCAGAGGGGGTCACAATTACTGGAAGGGATCAGAATTACCAGAGGGGATCACAATTAATAGGAGGGAACACAATTACTGGAAGGGATCACAGTTACTGGAAGGGATCACAATTACTAGAGGGGATCACAATTACTAGAGGGGATCACAATTACTAGAAGGGATCACAATTACCAGATGGGACCACAATTACTAGAGGGGATCACAATTACTAGAGGGGATCACAATTACTAGAGGGGAACACAATTACTAGAGTGGATCACAATTACTAGAGGAAATCACAATTACTAGAAGGGATCACAATTACCAGAGGGGAACGCAATTACTAGAGGAAATCACAATTACTAGAGGGGATCACAATTACTAGAGGGGAACGCAATTACTAGAGGGGATCACAGTTACTCGAAGGGATCACAATTACTAGAGGAAATCACAATTACTAGAAGGGATCACAATTACCAGATGGGATCACAATTACTAGAGGGGATCACAATTACTAGAGGGGATCACAATTACTAGAGGGGAACACAATTACTAGAGTGGATCACAATTACTAGAGGGGATCACAATTACTAGAAGGGATCACAATTACCAGAGGGGGTCACAATTACTAGAGGGGAACACAATTACTAGAGGGGATCACAATTACTAGAATGGATCACAATTACTAGAGGGGAACACAATTACTAGAGGGAATCACAATTACTAAAATGGATCACAATTACTAGAATGTATCATATTTACTATAAATGAACACAATTACTAGAGGGGATCACAATTACTAGAGGGGATCACAATTACTAGAGGGGATCACAATTACTAGAATGGATCACAATTACTAGAGGAGATTACAATTACTAGAGGGGATCACAATTACTAGAATGGATCACAATTACTAGAGGGGAACACAATTACTAGAGGGGATCACAATTACTAGAATGGATCACAATTAATAGAATGGATCATAATTACTATAAGTGAACACAATTACTAGAGGGGATCACAATTACTAGAGGGGATCACAATTACAAGAGGGGATCATAATTACTAGAATGGATCACAATTACTAAATGGGATCACAATTACTAGAATGGATAACAATTACTAGAGGGGAATACAATTACTAGAGGGGATCACAATTACTAGAGGGGATCACAATTACTAGAGGGGATCACAATTACTAGAGGGGATCACAATTACTAGAGGGGATCACAATTACTATAAATGAACACAATTACTAGAGGGGAACACAATAACAATAGGGGATCATAATTACTAGAATGGATCACAATTACTAGATGGGATCACAATTACTAGAATGGATCACAATTACTAGAGGGGAGTACAATTACTAGAGCGGATCACAATTACTAGAGGGGATCACAATTACTATAAATGAACACAATTACTAGACGGGATCACAATTACTAGAATGGATCACAATTACTAGAGGGGAATACAATTACTAGAGGGGATCACAATTACTAGAATGGATCACAATTACTAGAATGGATCATAATTACTATAAATGAACACAATTACTAGAGGGGATCACAATTACTAGAATGGATCACAATTACTAGAATGGATCATAAATAATTACTATAAATGAACACAATTACTAGAGGGGATCACAATTACTAGAGGGGATCACAATTACTAGAGGGGATCACAATTGCTAGAGGGGATCACAATTACTAGAGGGGATCACAATTACTAGAATGGATCACAATTACTAGAATGGATCATAATTACTATAAATGAACACAATTACTAGAGGGGATCACAATTACTAGAGGGGATCACAATTAGTAGAGGGGATCACAATTACTAGAATGGATAACAATTACTAGAGGGGATCACAATTACTAGAGGGGATCACAATTACTAGAGGGGATCACAATTATTAGAGGGGATCACAATTGCTAGAGGGGATCACAATTGCTAGAGGGGATCACAATTACTATAAATGAACACAATTACTAGAGGGGATCACAATTACTAGAATGGATCACAATTACTAGAGGGGAATACAATTACTAGAGGGGATCACAATTACTAGAATGGATCACAATTACTAGAATGGATCATAATTACTATAAATGAACACAATTACTAGAGGGGATCACAATTACTAGAGGGGATCACAATTAGTAGAGGGGATCACAATTACTAGAATGGATCACAATTACTAGAAGGGATCACAATTACTAGAATGGATCACAATTACTAGAATGGATCACAATTACTAGAGGGGAACACAATTACTAGAGGGGATCACAATTACTAGAATGGATCACAATTACTAGAATGGATCACAATTACTAGAGGGGAATATAATTACTAGAGGGGATCACAATTACTAGAGGGGATCACAATTACTAGAGAGGATCACAATTACTATAGGGGATCACAATTAATAGAGGGGATTACAATTACTAGAGGGGATCACAATTACTAGAGGGGATCACAATTACTAGAATGGATCACAATTACTAGAGGGGATTACAATTACTAGAGGGGATAACAATTACTAGAATGGATCACAATTACTAGAGGGGATCACAATTACTAGAGGGGATCACAATTACTAGAGGCGATCACAATTACTATAAATGAACACAATTACAAGAGGGGATCATAATTACTAGAATGGATCACAATTACTAAATGGGATCACAATTACTATAAATGAACACAATTACTAGAGGGGAACACAATAACAAGAGGGGATCATAATTACTAGAATGGATCACAATTACTAGATGGGATCACAATTACTAGAATGGATCACAATTACTAGAGGGGAATACAATTACTAGAGCGGATCACAATTACTAGAGGGGATCACAATTACTAGAATGGATCACAATTACTATTGGGGAATACAATTACTAGAGGGGATCACAATTACTAGAATGGATCACAATTACTAGAATGGATCATAATTACTATAAATGAACACAATTACTAGAGGGGATCACAATTACTAGAATGGATCACAATTACTAGAATGGATCATAAATAATTACTATAAATGAACACAATTACTAGAGGGGATCACAATTACTAGAGGGGATCACAATTACTAGAGGGGATCACAATTGCTAGAGGGGATCACAATTACTAGAGGGGATCACAATTACTAGAATGGATCACAATTACTAGAATGGATCATAATTACTATAAATGAACAGAATTACTAGAGGGGATCACAATTACTAGAGGGGATCACAATTAGTAGAGGGGATCACAATTACTAGAATGGATCACAATTACTAGATGGGATCACAATTACTAGAGGGGATCACAATTACTGGAGGGTATCACAATTACTAGAGGGGATCACAATTGCTAGAGGGGATCACAATTACTAGAGGGGATCACAATTACTAGAGGGAATCACAATTACTATAAATGAACACAATTACTAGAGGGGATCACAATTACTAGAATGGATCACAATTACTAGAGGGGAATACAATTACTAGAGGGGATCACAATTACTAGAATGGATCACAATTACTAGAATGGATCATAATTACTATAAATGAACACAATTACTAGAGGGGATCACAATTACTAGAGGGGATCACAATTAGTAGAGGGGATCACAATTACTAGAATGGATCACAATTACTAGAGGGGATCACAATTACTAGAATGGATCACAAATACTAGAATGGATCACAATTACTAGAGGGGAACACAATTACAAGGGGGGATCATAATTACTAGAATTGATCACAATTACTAGAGGGGAATATAATTACTAGAGGGGATCACAATTACTAGAGGGGATCACAATTACTAGAGGGGATCACAATTACTAGAGGGGATCACAATTACTAGAGGGGATCACAATTACTATAAATGACAAAAAGAACTAGCACTCAACTTGATGCTTATGTGCAAGTTTTATTGTAGTACCCAATAAACGTTTCGGTCCATCATACGGACCTTCATCAGTAACTACATGTGAGAAAATAAAAATAAAATTAACAACCAAACCAAAATTAAGAAAAAAACAAAGTATATACATAGCATGAGGAGACAAAGAGAACAGCATCAATATAAAAAAAAACAGGTCTTTAGAGTGAGCGACATACATGCTAGAGAGGGCCATACCGAGTATCGAGGCACTGAAATGTTCCACAACAAAGAGTAAAAAAGAAGAACGAAACAAGAAAATGGGAAGTGTGAGGCACGTACCATACTATACTGGAGTAAGGGCAAAGAGACAAAAGAGTCTCTGGGCACAAGTGTAAGAGGCGTCTAAAGGTCATAGGAGAGTGAGTATTAGACGAGCGTCAGCCTGCGGTGCAGTGATCAGAGGGCGTGCTACATTAGGCGTACCTTACAAGAGCGCTTGGCTGGAGAATATGCTGAGGGTAAATAGAGGGATATGATAAGTGTACATGCCGAATAGCTATGCGGAGGGTGACATGCTGCGCTGAAGAGAGGTTACCTGTAGCGAGTGGGTAGAGCTGTGCCACTGATAGACGCGGAGTCCACCGCTGGTCTAATCAGTAAAAGGAAGAACCGCTACTAAATAGGCAGAGGGAGTGGCCATATCGGCCAATAGAGTGGTGGGCAGTGAACCGGAAGTGACGTCACGGAGCCATGGAAACGCTGAGACGCTAGCGAGCGGCGGTGTGAGTAGCACATGAGTCAGAGCCGGCGGAAGTGACGTGTGTATGTGTCGCAGCTCCTGAGAAAACATGCCATAGTCGAAGAGGTTCCACCCAATAGGATGTAGACAGGTGGACCCCGGAGACGTAAGGAGGTGGTGCCTAGCGGAGAGCCAGTGATTGGTGGAGGATCTCCGTGGTGACTGCGCTCATTCTGCATAGGATTCAGCCGTATGGTACTAGGCATAGTGAAGAAAGCAGACTCAGTCCAGCCATCTGTTCAGCAACAGACTGCTTCACCTCCGCTTCCACGACCCAACAGAGCCACCAATAGGGTCCCGTTTATACACTCATATCACCCATTTGCTTATATTCTACACAGGTCTATTTTCCAAAACTGGCATTTACTATCGAAGGCTTACCCTCACGTTCCTGAATTTCAAAACCCTTTTCTCCCCAGCTTCAGACGTCCACCTAATCTTAAAGACTCTTTGCTAGCGTCTCAGCGTTTCCATGGCTCCGTGACGTCACTTCCGGTTCACTGCCCACCACTCTATTGGCCGATATGGCCACTCCCTCTGCCTATTTAGTAGCGGTTCTTCCTTTTACTGATTAGACCAGCGGTGGACTCCGCGTCTATCAGTGGCACAGCTCTACCCACTCGCTACAGGTAACCTCTCTTCAGCGCAGCATGTCACCCTCCGCATAGCTATTCGGCATGTACACTTATCATATCCCTCTATTTACCCTCAGCATATTCTCCAGCCAAGCGCTCTTGTAAGGTACGCCTAATGTAGCACGCCCTCTGATCACTGCACCGCAGGCTGACGCTCGTCTAATACTCACTCTCCTATGACCTTTAGACGCCTCTTGCACTTGTGCCCAGAGACTCTTTTGTCTCTTTGCCCTTACTCCAGTATAGTATGGTACGTGCCTCACACTTCCCATTTTCTTGTTTCGTTCTTCTTTTTTACTCTTTGTTGTGGAACATTTCAGTGCCTCGATACTCGGTATGGCCCTCTCTAGCATGTATGTCGCTCACTCTAAAGACCTGTTTTTTTTATATTGATGCTGTTCTCTTTGTCTCCTCATGCTATGTATATACTTTGTTTTTTTGTTAATTTTGTTATTGTTGTTTATTTTATTTTTATTTTCTCACATGTAGTTACTGATGAAGGTCCGTATGATGGACCGAAACGTTTATTGGGTACTACAATAAAACTTGCACATAAGCATCAAGTTGAGTGCTAGTTCTTTTTGTCATTTGCATTAAGGTGTGGGAACCTACCTTAGCACCATTCTTACAGTAGTGCACACGTCCTTCTCCACTACGTAATTACTATAAATGAACACAATTACTAGAGGGGATCACAATTACTAGAAGCGATCACAATTACTATAAATGAACACAATTACTAGAATGGATCACAATTACTAGAGGGGAATACAATTACTAGAGGGGATCACAATTACTAGAGGGGATCACAATTACTAGAGGGGATCACAATTACTAGAATGGATCACAATTACTAGAATGGATCACAATTACTAGAGGGGATCACAATTACTAGAGGGGATCACAATTACTAGAGGGGATCACAATTACTACAGGGGATCACAATTACTAGAGGGGATCACAATAACTAGAGGGGATCACAATTACTAGAATGGATCACAATTACTAGAGGGGATCACAATTACTAGAGGGGATCACAATTACTAGAATGGATCACAATTACTAGAGGGGATCACAATTACTAGAGGGGATCACAATTACTAGAGGGGATCACAATTACTAGAGGGGATCACAATTACTAGAGGGGATCACAATTACTAGAGGGGATCACAATTACTAGAATGGATCACAATTACTAGAGGGGATCACAATTACTAGAGGGGATCACAATTACTAGAGGGGATCACAATTACTAGAGGGGATCACAATTACTAGAGGGGATCACAATTACTAGAAGCGATCACAATTACTATAAATGAACACAATTACTAGAATGGATCACAATTACTAGAGGGGAATACAATTACTAGAGGGGATCACAATTACTAGAGGGGATCACAATTACTAGAGGGGATCACAATTACTAGAATGGATCACAATTACTAGAATGGATCACAATTACTAGAGGGGATCACAATTACTAGAGGGGATCACAATTACTAGAGGGGATCACAATTACTACAGGGGATCACAATTACTAGAGGGGATCACAATAACTAGAGGGGATCACAATTACTAGAATGGATCACAATTACTAGAGGGGATCACAATTACTAGAGGGGATCACAATTACTAGAATGGATCACAATTACTAGAGGGGATCACAATTACTAGAGGGGATCACAATTACTACAGGGGATCACAATTACTAGAGGGGATCACAATAACTAGAGGGGATCACAATTACTAGAATGGATCACAATTACTAGAGGGGATCACAATTACTAGAGGGGATCACAATTACTAGAATGGATCACAATTACTAGAGGGGATCACAATTACTAGAGGGGATCACAATTACTAGAGGGGATCACAAATACTAGAGGGGATCACAATTACTAGAGGGGATCACAATTACTAGAGGGGATCACAATTACTAGAATGGATCACAATTACTAGAGGGGATCACAATTACTAGAGGGGATCACAATTACTAGAGGGGATCACAATTACTAGAGGGGATCACAATTACTAGAGGCGATCACAATTACTATAAATACACAATTACTAGAGGGAATCACAATTACAAGAGGGGATCATAATTACTAGAATGGATCACAATTACTAGAGGGGATCACAATTACTAGAATGGATCACAATTACTAGAGGAGAATACAATTACTAGAGGGGATCACAATTACTAGAGGGGATCACAATTACTAGAGGGGATCACAATTACTAGAGGGGATCACAATTACTAGAATGGATCACAATTACTAGAGGGGAACACAATTACTAGAGGGGATCATAATTACTAGAATGGATCACAATTACTAGATGGGAATATAATTAGTAGAGGGGATCACAATTACTAGAGGGGATCACAATTACTAGAGGGGATCACAATTACTATAAATGAACACAATTACTAGAGGGGATCACAATTACTAGAATGGATCACAATTACTAGAAGGGAACACAATTACTAGAGGGGATCACAATTACTATAAATGAACACAATTACTAGAGGGGATCACAATTACTAGAATGGATCACAATTACTAGAGGGGAATACAATTAGTAGAGGGGATCACAATTACTAGAGGGGATCACAATTACTAGAGGGGATCACAATTACTATAAATGAACACAATTACTAGAGGGGATCACAATTACTAGAATGGATCACAATTACTAGAGGGGAATACAATTAGTAGAGGGGATCACAATTACTAGAGGGGATCACAATTACTAGAGGGGATCACAATTACTATAAATGAACACAATTACTAGAGGGGATCACAATTACTAGAATGGATCACAATTACTAGAAGGGAACACAATTACTAGAGGGGATCACAATTACTAGAGGGGATCACAATTACTATAAATGAACACAATTACTAGAGGGGATCACAATTACTAGAATGGATCACAATTACTAGAGGGGATCACAATTACTAGAGGGGATCACAATTACTAGAGGGGATCACAATTACTAGAGGGGAATACAATTACTAGAGGGGATCACAATTACTAGAGGGGATCACAATTACTATAAATGAACACAATTACTAGAGGGGATCACAATTACTAGAATGGATCACAATTACTAGAGGGGATCACAATTACTAGAGGGAATCACAATTACTATAAATGAGCACAATTACAAGAGGGGATCACAATTACTAGAGGGGATCACAATTACTATAAATGAACACAATTACTAGAGGGGATCACAATTACTAGAATGGATCACAATTACTATAAATGAACACAATTACTAGAGGGGGTCACAATTACTAAAATGGATCACAATTACTAGAGGGGAACACAATTACTAGAGGGGATCACAATTACTAGAATGGATCACAATTACTAGAGGGGATCATAATTACTAGAGGGGATCACAATTACTAGAGGGGATCACAATTACAAGAGGGGATCACAATTACAAGAGGGGATCACAATTACAAGAGGGGATCACAATTACTGGGGGGATCACAATTACTAGAATGGATCACAATTACTAGAGGGGATCATAATTACAAGAGGGGATCACAATTACTAGAGGGGATCACAATTACTAGAGGGGATCACAATTACTAGAGGGGATCACAATTACTAGAGGGGATCACAATTACTATAAATGAACACAATTACTAGAGGGGATCACAATTACTAGAGGGGATCACAATTACTAGAGGGGATCACAATTACTAGAGGGGATCACAATTACTAGAATGGATCACAATTACTAGAGGGGATCACAATTACTAGAGGGGATCACAATTACTAGAGGGGATTACAATTACAAGAGGGGATCCCAATTACTAGAGGGGATCACAATTACAAGAGGGGATCACAATTACTAGAGGGGATCACAATTACAAGAGGGGATCACAATTACTAGAGGGGATCACAATTACTAGAGGGGATCACAATTACAAGAGGGGATCACAATTACTAGAGGGGATCACAATTACTAGAGGGGATCACAATTACTAGAGGGGATCCCAATTACTAGAATGGATCACAATTACTAGAGGGGATCATAATTACAAGAGGGGATCACAATTACTAGAGGGGATCACAATTACAAGAGGGGATCACAACTACAAGAGGGGATCACAATTACTAGAGGGGATCACAATTACAAGAGGGGATCACAATTACAAAAGGGGATCACAATTACTAGAGGGGATCACAATTACTAGAGGGGATCACAATTACTAGAATGGATCACAATTACTAGAGGGGATCACAATTACTAGAGGGGATCACAATTACTAGAGGCGATCACAATTACAAGAGGGGATCACAATTACTAGAGGGGATCACAATTACAAGAGGGGATCACAATTACTAGAGGGGATCACAATTACAAGAGGGGATCACAATTACTAGAGGGGATCAGAATTACTAGAGGGGATCACAATTACAAGAGGGTATCACAATTACTAGAGGGGATCACAATTACTAGAATGGATCACAATTACTAGAATGGATCACAATTATTAGAGGGGAACACAATTACTAGAGGGGATCACAATTACTAGAATGGATCACAATTACTAGAGGGGATCACAATTACTAGAGGGGATCACAATTACTAGAGGGGAACACAATTACTAGAGGGGATCACAATTAATAGAGGGGATCACAATTACTAGAGGGGATCACAATTAGTAGAGGGGATCACAATTACTAGAATGGATCACAATTACTGGAGGGGATCACAATTACTGGAAGGGATCACAATGACTAGTGAGGAGTACAGGCGATAGTACTGGAGATAATATAGGGGTAATGTAAGGGAGCAATCTGTAAGCTGTTGATGTAGGGATGCTGGGCCCCACGCTCTGTGGGTGGATATTTTTAACTGGACTGGAAGTAGCAAGCCTCAGTCTCTGTGGCAGCCGAATTAAAATGTTTATGTTAATTATTTACTTCCTAATTTATCATGGTTGCTATGGTGACTGCACCTCTTTAAGTCATTTTCCTGTCCACTTTTGTTTGCGGTGCAGTTGTCCTGCTCTTACTCTCACTTTTCCTTCCTTTGCAGCCCCCCCTAGCCCTGGCTATGACCATTTTACAGCACTGAAGTTCAGGTCCCCATTGACTTATATAGGGTCCAAGGTCAAGTTGGAGTCCTGAACAGGACCTTTTACAAAGTCAGTTCGGACCCAGAAAAACCCAAACATCCATGGGTTCTCTCATCACTAGTCCTGTCTTTTTCATCATTACACAACTTCTTCTTGCAGTAATTTAAGTGTTGAGGAGTACATCACTGGAGATCACAATCACTAGTGAGGAGGATCACTAATGGCCGGCGATCAATGTCACAGCTTTGGAGAGGATCAAAATCATTAGGAGTCTCACCGCTTCGCTCAGCAGGTATTCTCTGTTGTGGACAATTCCCCAGGTGGCAATGCCGATGAGGACAATCTCTGAGTTTTGCTGGTCTCCACTGAAGTCCCTTATGGCCTCTCCCACGTGCTTCATGACCCCAGCATGAGAACCTCCTGTGATGATCCACGCACCTAAGTGGGAAAACACATATAGACGTCTGCCAAGGAAAATGATGACAATCTGGACTGAGCTCAAGTTATCAAAGCATGAAGTATGAGTGAGCCAATGTCAACCCTGCGGATATACCTGGAGCCCAAGTTACCGAACCATGAAGAACCACCTGAGCCATTGTCATCCCTGCAGATATACCTGGAGCCCAAGTTACCGAAGCATGAAGAACCACCTTAGCAAATGTCGTCCCTGCAGATATACCTGGAGCCCAAGTTACCGAAGCATGAAGAACCACCTTAGCAAATGTCGTCCCTGCGGATATACAGTAGCTGAAGCCCAAGTTACCGAACCATGAAGAACCACATGAGCCAATGTCATCCCTGCAGATATACCTGGAGCCCAAGTTACCGAAGCATGAAGAACCACCTTAGCAAATGTCATCCCTGCAGATATACCTGGAGCCCAAGTTACCGAAGCATGAAGAACCACCTTAGCAAATGTCGTCCCTGCGGATATACAGTAGCTGAAGCCCAAGTTACCGAACCATGAAGAACCACATGAGCCAATGTCATCCCTGCAGATATACCTGGAGCCCAAGTTACCGAAGCATGAAGAACCACCTTAGCAAATGTTGTCCCTGCGGATATACAGTAGCTGAAGCCCAAGTTACCGAACCATGAAGAACCACATGAGCCAATGTCATCCCTGCAGATATACCTGGAGCCCAAGTTGCCGAAGCATGAAGAACCACCTGAGCCATTGTCATCCCTGCAGATATACCTGGATCCCACATTACCGAAGCATGAAGAACCACCTTAGCCAATGTCGTCCCTGCGGATATACAGTAGCTGAAGCCCAAGTTACCGAACCATGAAGAACCACCTGAGCCATTGCCATCCCTGCAGATATACCTGGATCCCACATTACCGAAGCATGAAGAACCACCTTAGCCAATGTCGTCCCTGCGGATATAGCTGGAGCCCAAGTTACCGAACCATGAAGAACCACCTTAGCCAATGTCATCCCTGCAGATATACCTGGAGCCCAAGTTACCGAAGCATGAAGAACCACCTTAGCAAATGTCGTCCCTGCGGATATACAGTAGCTGAAGCCCAAGTTACCAAACCATGAAGAACCACATGAGCCAATGTCATCCCTGCAGATATACCTGGATCCCACATTACCGAAGCATGAAAAACCACCTTAGCCAATGTCGTCCCTGCGGATATAGCTGGAGCCCAAGTTACCGAACCATGAAGAACCACCTGGGCCATTGTCGTCCCTGTGGATACACCTGGAGCCCAAGTTACTGAACGATGAAGACCCACCTGAGCCATTGTCATCCCTGCGGATATACTTGGAGCCCAAGTTACCGAACCATGAAGAAGCACCTGAGCCAATGTTGACCCTGCACATATACCTGAAGCCCAAGTTACTGAGCTATGAAGAACCACTTGAGCCAATGTCGTCCCTGCGGATATACCTTATTATGAAATGTTAAATGGCAGACATAGAGGCAGGAGATGAGAATCCATAGTTAACAATGGGACAATCTGGGGAAATGTGAAAGGAGCCTCATGTGGCATCACTGTGGACCATCACTGGTATCATATGCAGCCAAGATAAGCAGAAGTTAAGCAGATAATATTGCAGTATCGGTATATAAAGTGATTGGAAGTGTGGCCACTAAGGGGCCATTACAGTAGAGGCAGCACTAGTTGTCTCCTTACCCCAGTGCATGACTCCAATGAATATAGCGAACTGCATCTTTAACAAGAGAACGATAGGGATGGGTCCAACATTCATGGAAATCCCACAGAGTGTCTTCAGATGGCAGAACACACCCCTATAATTGTAAGCCATTTTGGTCTATGTAATGATCTCCACTCTACAAATCAGCAGGACAATCTGAATCTAGACCAGCACACTTCAACCTTAAGGCCAGAATCTCCAGATTGGAGGTTTTGGCCGAAGTTATAGATAAGTGCCACCATCTCACCTGTACTCTGCGCAGCTTTCACCAGACCACGACTGAACTGGTTCTTCAGTCTTGGGCTGATGTTGAAGTTCTTTGCTCCCCCTGTCACAGATATGAGGAGACTAGGCATGCTGAGGCCCCACTGCTCGGTCATCAAGTCAAACAAAACACTTGGCTTTGTGTCACACGAGGCACGCACATACTGTAAAGGGCAAGGGTTGCAAGTTACAATAAATGGTAGAGAAAGAGATATCTTACTGCTCACTAATATCTGGCACATGGACACATGGAAACTAAAGCTTAAGGAATAATAAATGGCCTCCTGAAGAGCCAGAGGGATTGGATCCACTATGCACTCACTTTTGCCCAAGTTCTATTGGTTCCTGTGAAAGTCATGTCCCCATGGGAATCACTAGGAAATTCTCTAACATGCTTCAGAGGATCCCAGGAGATATCAGCAGTCACATCAGTTGTCAAACCCTGGACGTGCCGATCTTGGGTGTGACCACAACCGCAAATGTCTCTGCAAGAGAAAACTAAATGATGAAAAGACTTTATCATGTCACCATCATCTCAATGACTCTCTGTTATGAGACGCCCCATCACCATGAGGAAGCGACTCGGCTAGTGATGGTCAGTCCTGTAAAAGGTAGAAAGTTCAATATGACAAAAATTAGTGAGAACATAGAAAATTCTCTAATGACTTATTCACTGGTCCATGTGGTTCTTGGCCTGGTAGCGGGTCTCCTGGCCACTTATGCCTGGCTATAAGGCTGTTAGTGAGGGCCAGGAAATCCAGCCATGAAATATACTGTACAGATAATAAACATTCAAAGACCAAAGTAGAATAACGTTTTTGACCAGCAGAAATGTCTCTCATTACTCACTCCTCCCCCGAGGATCTGGGAATGAAGGTCACACATTCTTTCTTCTTAATATGCTTTGACACCCAAGAGTTGAGAACATCAACCTGTAAATAAAAGTTAAAAATTCACTAAAGTAGAAAAAGACAAAAAGAGAATGTTTGAAATAAAACAAATCTGTGTTCTGAAGGAAGAAATTAATATAAGGTGAGAACATGTCTCAACAGTCACTATTGTTTGTATCTCAGCTTCACCCTCTGGCACTCATGGAATGGAGGAACATATGACTGAAGAGCCACAGCAGTAAATACAGATCGTGGCTGTTACATGAAATCCTTCACCTTAGCTCCATCCAGGAATTGCGGGGACGTCTTCTTCTTCTTCTTCTTGGCGTCAGCGGTGCCAGGACGGTATGGAGAATGTAAGTTATTTGTCTGGTGCAGATCCGCCCCGTCCACCCGGTCAGTGTGCTTTACTTTACTCTTCGTGTTTCCCATGATGTCCAAGATCCATTGGATGACTTACGTGACAAGGAGAGAGCAGTGGTAGCAGGACACAGTCAGACTACAACAGAGCAGATGATATATGTCAAAATGAGATGTAAAATGGGAAGAGAAGGAATGTAGACAGAATGAACATAACCCTTTAGTGACAGAGCCAATTTGGGACTTAATGACCGGGCCAATTTTTGCAATTCTGACCACTGTCACTTTATGAGGTTATAACTCTGGAACGCTTTAACGGATCCCGCTGATTCTGAGACTGTTCTTTCGTGACATATTGTACTTCATGTTAGTGGTAACATTTCTTCGATATTACTTGCGATTATGAAAAAAATGGAAATATGGCGAAAATGTTTAAAATTTTGCAATTTTAAAACTTTGAATTTTTATGCCTTTAAATCACAGAGATATGTCACGAAAAATAGTTAATAAATAACATTTCCCACATGTATACTTTACATCAGCACAATTTTGGAACCAAATTTTTGTTGTTGTTAGGAAGTTAGGAAGAACTGGATGCACAGGTAGTTTTTTCTTCTATCCTTCCAGTAGACGGGCATGGCACCAGGAGATGGAACAGGATCCTTGATGCGAACAACTGGCTAAGACGATGGTGCAGACAACAAGGATTCGGATTCCTGGACCATGGTGTGAATTACTTGTACGATGGACTCCTCGCCAGAGACGGACTACACCTCAACAAACCTGGGAAACACACATTCGCCAGAAGACTCGCTACAATCATCAGGAGGGCGTTAAACTAGAAGAAGAGGGGACGGGAAGAAAAACATTAGACTCGAACAAAGAAGACCCAGGAAAACATACTCAGAAGGGAGGTAAGAACATTTCTAAAACAATCCACAGCGAGGAGATTGGAACAAAACAAAATCCTCTAAACTGCATGCTCGCAAACGCCAGAAGCCTGACAAACAAGATGGAAGAACTAGAAGCAGAAATATCTACAGGTAACTTTGACATAGTGGGAATAACCGAGACATGGTTAGATGAAAGCTATGACTGGGCAGTTAACTTACAGGGTTACAGTCTGTTTAGAAAGGATCGTAAAAATCGGAGAGGAGGAGGGGTTTGTCTCTATGTAAAGTCTTGTCTAAAGTCCACTTTAAGGGAGGATATTAGCGAAGGGAATGAGGAGGTCGAGTCCATATGGGTCGAAATTCATGGAGGGAAAAATGGTAACAAAATTCTCATTGGGGTCTGTTACAAACCCCCAAATATAACAGAAACCATGGAAAGTCTACTTCTAAAGCAGATAGATGAAGCTGCAACCCATAATGAGGTCCTGGTTATGGGGGACTTTAACTACCCGGATATTAACTGGGAAACAGAAACCTGTGAAACCCATAAAGGCAACAGGTTTCTGCTAATAGCCAAGAAAAATTATCTTTCACAATTGGTGCAGAATCCAACCAGAGGAGCAGCACTTTTAGACCTAATACTATCTAATAGACCTGACAGAATAACAAATCTGCAGGTGGTTGGGCATCTAGGAAATAGCGACCACAATATTGTGCAGTTTCACCTGTCTTTCACTAGGGGGACTTGTCAGGGAGTCACAAAAACACTGAACTTTAGGAAGGCAAAGTTTGACCAGCTTAGAGATGCCCTTAATCTGGTAGACTGGGACAATATCCTCAGAAATGAGAATACAGATAATAAATGGGAAATGTTTAAGAACATCCTAAATAGGCAGTGTAAGCGGTTTATACCTTGTGGGAATAAAAGAACTAGAAATAGGAAAAACCCAATGTGGCTAAACAAAGAAGTAAGACAGGCAATTAACAGTAAAAAGAAAGCATTTGCACTACTAAAGCAGGATGGCACCATTGAAGCTCTAAAAAACTATAGGGAGAAAAATACTTTATCTAAAAAACTAATTAAATTTGCCAAAAAGGAAACAGAGAAGCACATTGCTAATAAGAGTAAAACTAATCCCAAACTGTTCTTCAACTATATCAATAGTAAAAGAATAAAAACTGAAAATGTAGGCCCCTTAAAAAATAGTGAGGAAAGAATGGTTGTAGATGACGAGGAAAAAGCTAACATACTAAACACCTTCTTCTCCACGGTATTCACGGTGGAAAATGAAATGCTAGGTGAAATCCCAAGAAACAATGAAAACCCTATATTAAGGGTCACCAATCTAACCCAAGAAGAGGTGCGAA
Source organism: Ranitomeya imitator (assembly GCF_032444005.1). Lineage (NCBI taxonomy): Eukaryota > Metazoa > Chordata > Amphibia > Anura > Dendrobatidae > Ranitomeya > Ranitomeya imitator. The sequence goes on along the minus strand of NC_091284.1, from coordinate 845,109,504 downwards.
ACCGGCTAAATAAGATTAAAATAGATAAATCTCCGGGTCCGGATGGCATACACCCACGAGTACTAAGAGAACTAAGTAATGTAATAGATAAACCATTATTTCTTATTTTTAGGGACTCTATAGCGACAGGGTCTGTTCCGCAGGACTGGCGCATAGCAAATGTGGTGCCAATATTCAAAAAGGGCTCTAAAAGTGAACCTGGAAATTATAAGCCAGTAAGTAACATAGTAACATAGTAACATAGTAACATAGTTAGTAAGGCCGAAAAAAGACATTTGTCCATCCAGTTCAGCCTATATTCCATCATAATAAATCCCCAGATCTACGTCCTTCTACAGAACCTAATTGTATGATACAATATTGTTCTGCTCCAGGAAGACATCCAGGCCTCTCTTGAACCCCTCGACTGAGTTCGCCATCACCACCTCCTCAGGCAAGCAATTCCAGATTCTCACTGCCCTAACAGTAAAGAATCCTCTTCTATGTTGGTGGAAAAACCTTCTCTCCTCCAGACGCAAAGAATGCCCCCTTGTGCCCGTCACCTTCCTTGGTATAAACAGATCCTCAGCGAGATATTTGTATTGTCCCCTTATATACTTATACATGGTTATTAGATCGCCCCTCAGTCGTCTTTTTTCTAGACTAAATAATCCTAATTTCGCTAATCTATCTGGGTATTGTAGTTCTCCCATCCCCTTTATTAATTTTGTTGCCCTCCTTTGTACTCTCTCTAGTTCCATTATATCCTTCCTGAGCACCGGTGCCCCAAACTGGACACAGTACTCCATGTGCGGTCTAACTAGGGATTTGTACAGAGGCAGTATAATTCTCTCATCATGTGTATCCAGACCTCTTTTAATGCACCCCATGATCCTGTTTGCCTTGGCAGCTGCTGCCTGGCACTGGCTGCTCCAGGTAAGTTTATCATTAACTAGGATCCCCAAGTCCTTCTCCCTGTCAGATTTACCCAGTGGTTTCCCGTTCAGTGTGTAATGGTGATATTGATTCCCTCTTCCCATGTGTATAACCTTACATTTATCATTGTTAAACCTCATCTGCCACCTTTCAGCCCAAGTTTCCAACTTATCCAGATCCATCTGTAGCAGAATACTATCTTCTCTTGTATTAACTGCTTTACATAGTTTTGTATCATCTGCAAATATCGATATTTTACTGTGTAAACCTTCTACCAGATCATTAATGAATATGTTGAAGAGAACAGGTCCCAATACCGACCCCTGCGGTACCCCACTGGTCACAGCGACCCAGTTAGAGACTATACCATTTATAACCACCCTCTGCTTTCTATCACTAAGCCAGTTACTAACCCATTTACACACAATTTCCCCCAGACCAAGCATTCTCATTTTGTGTACCAACCTCTTGTGCGGCACGGTATCAAACGCTTTGGAAAAATCGAGATATACCACGTCCAATGACTCACCATGGTCCAGTCTATAGCTTACCTCTTCATAAAAACTGATTAGATTGGTTTGACAGGAGCGATTTCTCATAAACCCATGCTGATATGGAGTTAAACAGTTATTCTCATTGAGATAATCCACAATAACATCCCTCAGAAACCCTTCAAATATTTTACCAACAATAGAGGTTAGACTCGAACAAAGACGACCCAGGAAAACATACTCAGAAGGGAGGTAAGAACATTCCTATTCCTGATTTGTTTTTTGGAGATAGAACTAAATTTCTGAGTTTCAAAAATAATTGTAAACTATTTCTGGCTTTGAAACCTCGCTCCTCTGGTGACCCAGTTCAACAAGTTAGGATCATTATTTCTTTTTTTACGTGGCGACCCTCAGGACTGGGCATTTTCGCAGGAGATCCTGCATTAAGTAATATCGATGCGTTTTTCCTGGCGCTCGGATTGCTGTACGATGAACCTAATTCAGTGGATCAGGCAGAGAAAAATTTGCTGGCTCTGTGTCAGGGTCAGGATGAGATAGAGGTATATTGTCAGAAATTTAGAAAGTGGTCCGTACTCACTCAATGGAATGAAGGTGCGCTCGCAGCTATTTTCAGAAAGGGTCTCTCTGAAGCCCTTAAAGATGTCATGGTGGGATTTCCTATGCCTGCTGGTCTGAATGAGTCTATGTCTTTGGCCATTCAGATCGGTCGACGCTTGCGTGAGCGTAAATCTGTGCACCATTTGGCGGTATTATCTGAGCATGGACCTGAGCCTGTGCAGTGCGATAGGACTTTGACCAGAGTTGAACGGCAAGAACACAGACGTCTGAATGGGCTGTGTTTCTACTGTGGTGATTCCACTCATGCTATCTCTGATTGTCCTAAGCGCACTAAGCGGTTTGCTAGGTCTGCCACCATTGGTACGGTACAGTCAAAATTTCTTTTGTCCGTTACCTTGATCTGCTCTTTGTCATCTTATTCTGTCATGGCATTTGTGGATTCAGGCGCTGCCCTGAATTTGATGGACTTGGAGTATGCTAGGCGTTGTGGGTTTTTCTTGGAGCCCTTGCAGTGTCCTTTTCCATTGAGAGGAATTGATGCTACGCCTTTGGCCAAGAGCAAGCCTCAGTACTGAACCCAGCTGACCATGTGCATGGCTCCTGCACATCAGGAGGTTATTCGCTTTCTGGTGTTGCATAATCTGCATGATGTGGTCGTGTTGGGGTTGCCATGGCTACAAGCCCATAATCCAGTATTAGATTGGAAATCCATGTCTGTGTCCAGCTGGGGTTGTCAGGGGGTACATGGTGATGTCCCATTTCTGACGATTTCGTCATCCACCCCTTCTGAAGTTCCAGAGTTCTTGTCTGATTACCGGGATGTATTTGATGAGCCCAAGTCCGATACCCTACCTCCGCATAGGGATTATGATTGTGCTATCGATTTGATTCCTGGTAGTAAATTCCCAAAAGGTCGACTGTTTAATTTATCTGTGCCTGAGCACGCCGCTATGAGGAGTTATGTGAAGGAGTCTTTGGAGAAGGGGCATATTCGCCCGTCATCGTCGCCATTAGGAGCAGGGTTCTTTTTTGTAGCCAAGAAGGATGGTTCACTGAGACCTTGTATAGATTACCGCCTTCTAAATAAGATCACGGTTAAATTTCAGTACCCCTTGCCGCTGCTGTCTGATTTGTTTGCTCGGATTAAGGGGGCTAGTTGGTTCACCAAGATAGATCTTCGTGGTGCGTATAATCTGGTGCGAATCAGGCGAGGCGATGAATGGAAAACTGCATTTAATACGCCTGAGGGCCATTTTGAGTATCTAGTAATGCCATTCGGACTTGCCAATGCTCCATCAGTGTTTCAGTCCTTTATGCATGACATCTTCAGAGAGTACCTGGATAAATTCCTGATTGTGTACTTGGATGACATTTTGATCTTCTCGGATGATTGGGAGTCTCATGTGAAGCAGGTCAGAACGGTGTTTCAGGTCCTGCGTGCTAATTCTTTGTTTGTGAAGGGATCAAAGTGTCTCTTTGGTGTTCAGAAGGTTTCATTTTTGGGGTTTATCTTTTCCCCTTCTACTATCGAGATGGACCCTGTTAAGGTCCAAGCCATCCATGATTGGACTCAGCCGACATCTCTGAAAAGTCTGCAAAAGTTCCTGGGCTTTGCTAATTTTTATCGTCGCTTCATCTGCAATTTTTCTAGTATTGCTAAACCATTGACCGATTTGACCAAGAAGGGTGCTGATGTGGTCAATTGGTCTTCTGCTGCTGTGGAAGCTTTTCAAGAGTTGAAGCGTCGTTTTTCTTCTGCCCCTGTGTTGTGTCAACCAGATGTTTCGCTTCCATTCCAGGTCGAGGTTGATGCTTTTGAGATTGGAGCAGGGGCTGTTTTGTCGCAGAGAAGTTCTGATTGCTCGGTGATGAAACCATGCGCCTTCTTTTCCAGGAAGTTATCGCCTGCTGAGCGAAATTATGATGTTGGCAATCGAGAGTTGCTGGCCATGAAGTGGGCATTCGAGGAGTGGCGTCATTGGCTTGAAGGAGCTAAGCATCGCGTGGTGGTCTTGACTGATCATAAGAACTTGACTTATCTCGAGTCTGCTAAGCGTTTGAATCCTAGACAGGCTCGTTGGTCGCTGTTTTTTGCCCGTTTTGACTTTGTGATTTCATACCTTCCGGGCTCTAAAAATGTGAAGGCTGATGCTCTGTCTAGGAGTTTTGTGCCCGACTCTCCAGGTTTATCTGAGCCGGCGGGTATTCTCAAAGAGGGAGTAATTGTGTCTGCCATCTCCCCTGATTTGCGGCGGGTGCTGCAAAAATTTCAGGCTAATAAACCTGATCGTTGCCCAGCGGAGAAACTGTTTGTCCCTGATAGGTGGACGAATAAAGTTATCTCTGAGGTTCAATATTCGGTGTTGGCTGGTCATCCTGGAATCTTTGGTACCAGAGAGTTAGTGGCTAGATCCTTTTTGTGGCCATCTCTGTCGCGGGATGTGCGTTCTTTTGTGCAGTCCTGTGGGATTTGTGCTCGGGCTAAGCCCTGCTGTTCTCGTGCCAGTGGGTTGCTTTTGCCCTTGCCGGTCCCGAAGAGGCCTTGGACACATATCTCTATGGATTTTATTTCAGATCTTCCCGTCTCTCAAAAAATGTCAGTCATTTGGGTGGTTTGTGATCGCTTCTCTAAGATGGTCCATTTGGTACCCTTGTCTAAATTGCCTTCCTCCTCTGATTTGGTGCCATTGTTCTTCCAGCATGTGGTTCGTTTGCATGGCATTCCAGAGAACATCGTTTCTGAAAGAGGTTCCCAGTTTGTTTCGAGGTTTTGGCGAGCCTTTTGTGCTAGGATGGGCATTGACTTGTCTTTTTCCTTGGCTTTCCATCCTCAGACTAATGGCCAGACCGAACGAACCAATCAGACCTTGGAAACATATCTGAGATGTTTTGTTTCTGCTGATCAGGATGACTGGGTGTCCTTTTTGCCTTTGGCTGAGTTCGCCCTTAATAATCGGGCCAGCTCGGCTACCTTGGTTTCGCCGTTTTTCTGCAACTCTGGGTTCCATCCTCGTTTCTCTTCAGGGCAGGTTGAGTCTTCGGACTGTCCTGGTGTGGATACTGTGGTGGACAGGTTGCAGCAGATTTGGACTCATGTAGTGGACAATTTGACCATGTCCCAGGAGAAGGCTCAACGTTTCGCTAATCGCAGACGCTGTGTGGGTCCCCGACTTCGTGTTGGGGATTTGGTTTGGTTGTCTTCTCGTCATATTCCTATGAAGGTTTCCTCTCCTAAGTTTAAACCTCGTTTCATTGGTCCGTATAGGATTTCTGAGGTTCTTAATCCTGTGTCTTTTCGTCTGACCCTTCCAGATTCTTTTTCCATTCATAACGTATTCCATAGGTCATTGTTGCGGAGATACGTGGCACCTATGGTTCCATCTGTTGATCCTCCTGCCCCGGTTTCGGTGGAGGGGGAGTTGGAGTATATTGTGGAGAAGATTTTGGATTCTCGTGTTTCAAGACGGAAACTCCAGTATCTGGTTAAGTGGAAGGGTTATGCTCAGGAAGATAATTCCTGGGTCTTTGCCTCTGATGTCCATGCTCCCGATCTTGTTCGTGCCTTTCATATGGCTCATCCTGGTCGTCCTGGGGGCTCTGGTGAGGGTTCGGTGACCCCTCCTCAAGGGGGGGGTACTGTTGTGAATTCTGTGGCAGAGCTCCCTCCTGTGGTCACAAGTGGTACTTCGGCTGATTCTCTCTGTGAGCTTCCGTTGGTGGAGGAGAGTGGTACTGCGGTTTCTGAGTTTCCTTCCTCAGGTGATGTGGTGAAGTCGTTAGGTGCTGCTCTATTTAACTCCACCTAGTGCTTTGATCCTGGCCTCCAGTCAATGTTCTAGTATTGGACCTGTTTCCTCCTGGATCGTTCCTGTGGCCTGCTGCTCTGCATAGCTAAGTTCCGCTTTTGCTATTTTGTTTGCTGTTTTTTCCTGTCCAGCTTGCTTAGTTGTTTTTTTTCTTGCTTGCTGGAAGCTCTGGGACGCAGAGGGTGTACCTCCATGCCGTTAGTTCGGTACGGAGGGTTTTTTGCCCCCTTTGCGTGGTTGTTTGTAGGGTTTTGTGTTGACCGCAAAGTTACCTTTCCTATCCTCGCTCTGTTCAGAAAGTCGGACCTCACTTTGCTAAATCTATTTCATCTCTACGTTTGTCTATTCATCTTAACTCACAGTCATTATATGTGGGGGCTGCCTTTTCCTTTGGGGTATTTCTCTGAGGCAAGGTAGGCTTATTTTCTATCTTCAGGCTAGCTAGTTTCTCAGGCTGTGCCGAGTTGCATAGGGAGCGTTAGGCGCAATCCACGGCTGCCTCTAGTGTGGTTGGAGAGGATTAGGGATTGCGGTCAGCAGGTCAGCAGAGTTCCCACGTCTCAGAGCTCGTTCTATGTTTTTGGGTTATTGTCAGGTCACTGTATGTGCTCTGACTTCTATGTCCATTGTGGTACTGAATTACCAGATCATAACAATCCTAATACCAACCCTAACCCTAATCCAAACCCTAATCCCAACTCTAACCCTAACTTTAGCCCCAACCCTAACCCTAACTTTAGCCCCAACCCTAACTTTAGCCCCAACCCTAACCCTAACTTTAGCACCAACCCTAACTCTAACTTTACCCCTGTCCCTAACTTTAGCCCCAACCCTAACACTAACTCTAGCCCTAACCCTAATTGGAAAATAGAAATACATACATTTTTTTGAAATTTATCATTTTTTCCTAACTAAGGGGATGATAAAGGGGGGGGGATTATTTACTATTTTTTTATTTTGATCACTGTGATAGGATCTCACAGTGACCAAAATAAAACAAGAGGAAGAATCTTCCTCTACCGGCTGGCACATCACGGCGGGCGCACTGCGCATGCGCCCAAAATTTTCTTCCTGGAGGAAGAATCCAGCGGCCAGGAGGGGATGGAGGAGGACCCAGGGACACCGGTAAGTATGATAGGGTCCCCGAATCCCCCTATTTCTCTGTCCTCTGATGTGCGATCACATCAGAGGACAGAGAATAACACGCAGCTTTTTTTTTTTGCGTTCGCCGGTAAATGGTTAATTACCGGCGATCGCAAAACAGGGGTCAGTAAAAACCGACCCCGATCATGTTCTTTGGGGTCTCGGCTACCCCCAACAGCCGAGACCCCAAAGATCTGCCGCGTGCCGGCCGGCGGGCGCACTGCGCATGTGCCCGCCATTTTTTCCCAGGAAAAAGATGGCGGCACCCATCGGGAGCCACGAGGAGCATCGGGGGAGACGGGTGAGTATCGGGGGCTATCGGGGACCCCATTTCTCTGTCCTCTGATGTGCGATCACATCGGAGGACAGAGAAATTAAATGGGAAATCGCGTTTTTTTTCTTTTTGCGGCTGCAGGTGAACGGTTAATTACCGGGGGTCGCAACCCGGGGGTCGGTAAAAACTGACCCGAATCATGTTCTCAGGCGTCTCGGCTACCCTCGGCAACCAAGACCCCAGAGAAAATCTGACTCTGGGGAGCGCTATTCACTTTTTTTTTTATTTTTAATTAACGGCGCTGTGGTTTAAGTACCCTTAACTGCCGCCGTTAAAAGGCGTATCGGCGGTCGTTAAGGGGTTAATAACAATAGTAATAATAACAGACATGGCGCCAAAATATTCTGAACAGAGGAACATGTATGGACAATATCAGACTGTCATGATCCATTTTTGGATTCGAGACAGCTCTGGCTCTGCTTTAATTTAAATGTTGTTTTTTCCATTCAGGCCAGCAAGGGTTAATGTCAGTTTCCTTGCTGCAAGTTGCTAAGTTCCTAGGTCAGCTGATGTGGGTGGTGACCACTCCAACATCCTTTAAATAGTCACATGATGCATCAGCTGACCGTTAGTGAGAGAGTTATTCTATGTAGACCAGGCCTGGAGTGTGCAGCTACTTCTGGAGTTTTTGGTCCTGTTTCCGTGTCTTCTACGGTGTGGAGCTTGGCAGCAGAGCCTGGAGCCAAGTTTTGTTTTTTTACCCTCTCTGTCTTGTGCTTGCCACTATCTCCTGTGTTTGTATCATTTGCAGTGATGAGGCTAGCGCCCTTGCCAGCCAGTGCACTAGCGAGGGTTAAGTGAGGTGACAGCTATGGACCAGGTTTGTGACGGCGGCGGGGGGAGGACCAGCTTAGGGCGTCAGGGGAGCTTAGGGATAGGCACAGGCTATTGTTATTGTAATGCCACCAGCAATACACCGTGGCGACGTCGAAACAACTACAGAAGACCGGGGTCATTCAGTTCTGGCAGCAATTCATCAACCGACTCTACCAGACAGCATTTTTTAGCCAAAGGCCGCAGAGGGGTCCTCAACATACAAACCAACCCAACAAGCGCGGAGAAAGAATGACGACCAGCAGCCAGGTAAGCCATCAAACCTGGTGGTAAATATCTCCAGTTACTCCCTGTGCCCTGCTGAACTGGCGGTGTTACAGAAAGGATTATCTTTCTGCCCAACACCTCATTGGGACCCACTCCCCAGCTGGAGAAGGACCTACATCGCTTCTATAGGACAATCAGATTCAAAACCCACTTTGGCGTCATGCCTACGTCTACGACAACCACAGGATCTTCCATGAGTGCGAGTACTGCTCCGGGATTGTCCATCTCCTCTCTGGGGCTTCGGAATACTAGTACTTTCTCACCTCCTCACTCATATCACACAAGTGAAACCTTTATTTCCCCTTGTGGATTGCGACATTAAATCTTTGTCGCACCAACAGAGACTAGGTTTTTTTCCAACACATACCAATCTGGCACTAGAGGAGAAACAGGCACTTACATCACTACGGTCTAACAACACCATTATAATTAAACCAGCTGACAAAGGGGGTGCTACCGTCGTTATGGATCGGTCACAATATCGTAGCGAGGTTCTACGACAACTCTCGGACACCAATACCTATAAGGTCATCCCTAGAGACCCCACCTCCGTGATTACCAAAAAGATCAACGACCTTATCAATGTGTACCTCGATAATAGAACCATCGACCGTAAAACAGCCAGTTTTTTACAGAACCCCCATCCTATCACTCCCGTCTTTTACATCTTACCCGAAATTCGTAAATCCCTCCATAACCCCCCAGGGAGGCCGATCGTGGCCTCCATTGATTCAGTCTTATCACCCCTCTCAATTTTTTGGGAAAAAATCCTGACACTTTTAACTAAGACCACCAGACAATCAAACAGATCATTCAGGTACCCCCACATAGTCTTCTCGTCACACTGGACGTAAATAGCCTGTATGCGTCAATAACCCATGAAAAAGACATTCTTGCCACTAGGGACCTCCTTGAGCAGACTGATATGCCCCAAAACGCCATCTCCTTTTGTCTTGACCTTCTGACAGTAGTCCTGTTATGAACAGGTGATTCAGAACCACAATGGACCTAGTGGTTAAGAGCACACAAAGTGACCTGATAGTTACTAACATAGGACGAGCTCTGAGACGTGGGAACTCTGCTGACCGCAATCCCTAATCCTATCACATCACACTAGAGGTAGCCGTGGATTGCGCCTAACGCTCCCTATGCAACTCGGCACAGCCTGAGAAACCAGCTAGCCCTGAAGATAGAAAAATAAGCCTACCTTGCCTCAGAGAAATTCCCCAAAGGAAAAGGCAGCCCCCCACATATAATGACTGTGAGTAAGATGAAAATGCAAACACAGAGATGAAATAGATTTTAGCAAAGTGAGGCCCGACTTACTGAATACACCGAGGATAGGAAAGATAGCTTTGCGATCAGCACAAAAACCTACAAACAACCACGCAGAGGGGGCAAAAAGACCCTCCGCACCGACTAACGGTATGGAGGTGCTCCCTCTGCGTCTCAGAGCTTCCAGCAAGCAAGAAAAACCAATATAGCAAGCTGGACAGAAAATATAGCAAACAAAAGTAGCACAAGCAGAACTTAGCTTATGCAGGGCAGACAGGCCACAAGAACGATCCAGGAGAGAGCCAGACCAATACCGGAACATTGACTGGAGGCCAGGAACAAAGAACTAGGTGGAGTTAAATAGAGCAGCACCTAACGACTTAACCTCGTCACCTGAGGAAGGAAACTCAGAAGCCGCAGCCCCACTCACATCCACCAGCGGAAGCTCATAGACAGAACCAGCCGAAGTACCACTCATGACCACAGGAGGGAGCTTGACCACAGAATTCACAACAGTACCCCCCCCTTGAGGAGGGGTCACCGAACCCTCACCAGAGCCCCCAGGCCGACCAGGATGAGCCAAATGAAAGGCACGAACCAGATCGGCAGCATGAACATCAGAGGCAAAGACCCAGGAATTATGTTCCTGACCATAACCCTTCCACTTAACCAGGTACTGAAGTTTCCGTCTCGAAACACGAGAATCCAAAATCTTCTCCACTATATACTCCAACTCCCCCTCAACCAAAACCGGGGCAGGAGGATCAACGGATGGAACCACAGGTGCCACGTATCTCCGCAACAATGACCTATGGAATACGTTATGGATGGAAAAAGAAGCTGGAAGGGTCAAACGAAAAGACACAGGATTAAGAACCTCAGAAATCCTATACGGACCAATGAAACGAGGCTTAAACTTAGGAGAGGAAACTTTCATAGGAATATAACGAGATGACAACCAAACCAAATCCCCAACACGAAGTCGGGGACCCACACAGCGCCTGCGGTTAGCGAAACGTTGAGCCTTCTCCTGAGACAATGTCAAATTGTCCACCACATGAGTCCAAATCTGCTGCAACCTATCCACCACAGTATCCACACCAGGACAGTCAGAAGACTCAACCTGCCCTGAAGAGAAACGAGGATGGAAACCAGAATTGCAGAAAAACGGCGAAACCAAAGTAGCCGAGCTGGCCCGATTATTAAGGGCGAACTCAGCCAAAGGCAAAAAAGACACCCAATCATCCTGATCGGCAGAAACTAAACATCTCAGATATGTTTCCAAGGTCTGATTGGTTCGTTCAGTCTGGCCATTTGTCTGAGGATGGAAAGCCGAGGAAAAAGACAAATCAATGCCCATCCTAGCACAAAAGGCTCGCCAAAACCTCGAAACAAACTGGGAACCTCTGTCAGAAACGATGTTCTCCAGAATGCCATGTAAACGAACCACATGCTGGAAGAACAATGGTACCAAATCAGAGGAGGAAGGCAATTTAGACAAGGGTACCAAATGGACCATCTTCGAGAAGCGATCACAAACAACCCAAATGACCGACATTTTTTGAGAGACGGGGAGATCCGAAATAAAATCCATAGAGATATGTGTCCAGGGCCTCTTCGGGACTGGCAAGGGCAAAAGCAACCCACTGGCACGAGAACAGCAGGGCTTAGCCCGAGCACAAATCCCACAGGACTGCACAAACGAACGCACATCCCGCGACAGAGACGGCCACCAAAAGGATCTAGCCACCAAATCTCTGGTACCAAAGATTCCAGGATGACCAGCCAACACCGAACAATGAACCTCAGAGATAACTCTACTCGTCCATTTATCAGGGACAAACAGTTTCTCCGCTGGGCAACGGTCAGGTCTATCAGCCTGAAATTTTTGCAGCACCCGCCGCAAATCAGGGGAGATGGCAGACAAAATTACCCCCTCTTTGAGAATACCCGCCGGCTCAGACAAACCCGGAGAGTCGGGCACAAAACTCCTAGACAGGGCATCCGCCTTCACATTTTTAGAGCCCGGAAGGTACGAAACCACAAAGTCAAAACGGGAGAAAAACAGCGACCAACGAGCCTGTCTAGGATTCAACCGTTTGGCAGACTCGAGATAAGTCAAGTTCTTGTGATCAGTCAAGACCACCACGCGATGCTTAGCTCCTTCAAGCCAATGACGCCACTCCTCGAACGCCCACTTCATGGCCAGCAACTCTCGATTGCCAACATCATAATTACGCTCAGCAGGCGAAAACTTCCTGGAAAAGAAGGCGCATGGTTTCATCACCGAGCCATCAGAACTTCTTTGCGACAAAACAGCCCCTGCTCCAATCTCAGAAGCATCAACCTCGACCTGGAACGGGAGCGAAACATCTGGTTGACACAACACAGGGGCAGAAGAAAAACGACGCTTCAACTCTTGAAAAGCTTCCACAGCAGCAGAAGACCAATTGACCACATCAGCACCCTTCTTGGTTAAATCAGTCAACGGTTTAGCAATACTAGAAAAATTATTGATGAAGCGACGATAAAAATTAGCAAAGCCCAGGAACTTTTGCAGACTCTTCAGAGATGTCGGCTGAGTCCAATCATAAATGGCCTGAACTTTAACAGGGTCCATCTCGATAGTAGAAGGGGAAAACATGAAACCCAAAAATGAAACCTTCTGAACTCCAAAGAGACACTTTGACCCCTTCACAAACAAGGAATTTGCATGAAGGACCTGGAACACCATTCTGACCTGCTTCACATGAGACTCCCAATCATCCGAAAAGACCAAAATATCATCCAAGTATACAATCAGGAATTTATCCAGGTACTCTCAGGAGATGTCATGCATAAAGGACCGAAATACTGATGGAGCATTGGAAAGCCCGAATGGCATAACCAGGTACTCAAAATGGCCTCGGGCATATTAAATGCTGTTTTCCATTCATCGCCCTGTTTAATGCGCACAAGATTATACGCACCACGAAGATCTAACTTGGTGAACCAACTAGCCCCCTTAATCCGAGCAAACAAATCAGACAGCAGCGGCAAGGGGTACTGAAATTTGACTGTGATATTATTTAGAAGGCGGTAATCAATACAAGGTCTCAGCGAACCATCCTTCTTGGCCACAAAAAAGAACCCTGCTCCCAATGGCGACGACGACGGGCGAATATGACCCTTCTCCAAGGATTCCTTTACGTAACTCCGCATAGCGGCGTGCTCAGGCACAGATAAATTGAACAATCGGCCCTTAGGAAACTTACTACCAGGAATCAAATTAATTGCACAATCGCAATCCCTATGAGGAGGTAGGGCACTGGATTTGGGCTCATCAAATACATCCCGGTAATCCGACAAAAACTCTGGAACTTCAGAAGGGGTGGATGACGAAATAGACAAAAATGGAACATCACCATGTACCCCCTGGCAACCCCAGCTGGACACAGACATAGATTTTCAGTCCAATACTGGATTATGAACCTGTAGCCATGGCAACCCCAAAACGACCACATCATGCAGATTATGCAACACCAGAAAGTGGATATCCTCCTGATGTGCAGGAGCCATGCACATGGTCAATTGGGTCCAATACTGAGGCTTATTCTTGGCCAAAGGCGTAGCATCAATTCCTCTCAATGGAATAGGACACTGCAAGGGCTCCAAGAAAAAACCACAGCGCCTGGCAAACTCCAAGTCCATCAAATTCAGGGCAGCGCCTGAGTCCACAAATGCCATAACAGAATAGGACGACAGAGAGCAAATCAGAGTAACGGACAAAAGAAATTTAGACTGTACCATACCAATGGTGGCAGACCTAGCGAACCGCTTAGTGCGCTTAGGACAATCGGAGATAGCATGAGTGGAATCACCACAGTAAAAACATAGCCCATTCCGATGTCTGTGTTCTTGCCGTTCAGCTCTGATCAAAGTCCTATCACATTGCATAGGCTCAGGCCCATGCTCAGATAGTATCGCCAAATGGTGCACAGCTTTACGCTCACGCAAGCGTTGATCGATCTGAATGGCCAAGGACATAGACTCATTCAGACCAGCAGGCATGGGAAATCCCACCATGACATCCTTAAGGGCTTCAGAGAGACCCTTTCTGAAGATTGCTGCCAGGGCACATTCATTCCACTGAGTGAGTACAGACCACTTCCTAAACTTCTGACAATATATCTCCGCTTCATCCTGACCCTGACACAGAGCCAGCAAGATTTTCTCTGCCTGATCCACTAAATTAGGTTCGTCATAAAACAATCCAAGCGCCAGGAAAAACGCATCAACATCACGCAATGCCGGATCTCCTGGCGCATGGGAAAATGCCCAGTCTTGAGGTTCACCACGTAACAAAGAAATAATGATCTTTACTTGTTGAACAGGGTCACCTGAGGAGCGAGGTTTCAAGGCAAGAAACAATTTACAATTATTTTTGAAATTCAAGAACTTAGATCTATCACCAAAAAACAAATCAGGAATTGAAATCCTAGGCTCTGACATCGGATTCTGAACCACAAAATCTTGAATGTTTTGTACCCTTGTAGTGAGATTATCCATCCAAGAGGACAGACCTTGAATGTCCATGTTTACACCAGTGTCCTGAACCACCCAGAGGTAAAGGGGAAAAGAGAGACAAAACACACTGCAAAGAAAAAAAAATGGTCTCAGAACTTCTCTTATCCCTCTATTGAGATGCATTAGTACTTTGGGCCACCTGTACTGTTATGACCTGGTGGTCAGGACAATAATGGACCTGGTGGTTAAGAGCACACGGAATGACCTGATAGTTACTGATAATAAGGACGAGCTCTGGGACGTGGGAACTCTGCTGACCGCAATCCCTAATCCTATCAAACACACTAGAAATAGCCGTGGATTGCGCCTAACGCTCCCTATGCAACTCGGCACAGCCTAAGGAACTAGCTAGCCCTGAAGATAGAAAAATAAAGCCTACCTTGCCTCAGAGAAATTCCCCAAAGGAAAAGGCAGCCCCCCACATATAATGACTGTGAGTAAAGATGAAAATACAAACACAGAGATGAAATAGATTTAGCAAAGTGAGGCCTGACTTACTGAACAGACCGAGCTCTGCGTCCCAGAGCTTCCAGCAAGCAAGACAACAATAAAAATAGCAAGCTGGACAGAAAAATAGCAAACCAAAGAAATACAAGCTGGAACTTAGCTTCTGCTGGGAAGACAGGTCACAAGAACGATCCAGGAGTGAACTAGACCAATACTGGAACATTGACAGGTGGCAAGGAGCAAAGATCTAAGTGGAGTTAAATACAGCAGCCAGCTAACGAATTAACCTCGTCACCTGTGGAAGGAAACTCAGAAACACCCACCAGAGGAAGTCCATGGACAGAGCCAGCCGAAGTACCATTCATGACCACAGGAGGGAGCCCGACAACAGAATTCACAACACCCAAGCAACAAGGCGTTTGAAGCTCTCTCCGGGGGGTCAAGAGCATAGACCCTGTGTCCCTGGGGTGTGAATTTGTGTGCAGGACCAGCCAAAATGGATTCCTTTGTCTGACTCACTCCACATGCAGACTTTGTGGCACCACAGATCCCAGCAAGATTCTGAGATACTGAAACTTGAAAATGACCTATAATACCAGAATGCAATATCGCTGAGCCTAGCCGATCACATAATTGGAATCTGCATTCTTTCCCCATGAGCCCATACCAGGAAGCTGCCCTTAGCACTCTGCATTATGGAGTTTCCGAGTATACCAGGAATTAAATACAGTAGCTGTGTTTGGTCTCCCTGCACAGATGAAATCCAGCAGAACCCACTGGAGCTGCCGCCGTTCCATTTGGACCTTCGGGTGTAAAGTTATGGGCCATCCACGGTTCTGCCTGGAGAATCATGTTCTCAGATATGATATGAAGAGGCGGCTCAGCCCATTGGTGGGTGCAGCGTGAGGGAGAGAAGCAGCCTAGGAGATATTAGGCAGCTCCTCATTTTGGACTGAGTTTTTCTACTGGCAGGAGGCCCGTTAGCTGACGCGGCCAGGGAATCACATAACTAAGATTTAGACCTGTGATCCACCAACGCCTCCCTGTGGTCACATGCTACATAACACGGTAATTGTAATCTATCTGTATCCTACCCTTGTACTACACTCCAAACTGTATACTTGTATACTGTATTTGGTCTTGTACATACTGTATATACCTGTATATTTCAAGTGCGCCTGTCAGCGATTAAATATAAAATTAATCTTGGGCTGCTCTTTTATCTTGATTCACAAATCCCCACATCCGCATGCTCAGTCGATTATTATATGCTACCCTGGGGTTGGTTTCTGACCCGCTATAAGCCTGCTGTCGGACAGGGCTTATATCGAACGAGGAACTGGTGGCAGCATAATGTGCTGTGTTAATAAGGAACTCTGACCGTGATGGCCGGGAGGTTTATATATATATATCCCCAGCCTGGACTGGTGATATATATCTCCTCTCACTGGGAGATATTCAATATAAGGAAAGCCTTTCCGGCGACTATTTGCCCTATTTGCAGCTCCCTGACTGACCTGGGGCAAATGGTGGTGCCAGAGAGCCGATTCCTGCTGGGTCCTTCTCTCCACTCCTCAGAGGTGAGTGAAGTCGACACACCCCTTCCCCTGTGCGATCCGTCATAGGTGGCATAGTTTCTTCCTCAGGTGGGTGGCTGAGTGGCTTCCACAGGAAGACACTACTGGACGTTTGGGCCCAATCTGCAGAAGAACCTGGTTTCTGCAGGAGCTGAAAAAGATGCTCAGAAGGCGGGTGACCCCATGGCAGAAGCTGTTAGAGGACAATGCCTCCTGTTGGGTGGTCTCTCCACAGGCAGGATTTAGTATATGTGGCTCTATAAAAGCCTTTAACTGTTCTACTACTGGGGAACCTCAAAAATGAAGAGGGGAAACATGTGGAGGATGCAAGTGCCGTGGATTGGATGCTCGTGGCCATGACTTAGGACCATGGAGGATCACCACTGATAGTCATTCACATGGAATAGTGTTGCTGTTTATTTGTTGGTGGATGTATCGAACATGAAGAGGAGGCCCGGGCTGCGGCTGCCGCTCACCTCCTCCCGATGGTCGATTTGTCTAAAGGCGGGGCCAATGACGCCAGTGTTGATTGGGCGCAGGGCTCATGTGTCAACTGTCAGGAGGAAGACCGGGCTGTGGGTATCTGTACCGAGCCAGGTCCGGAACTGTTGAGGCTGCCTCCCATGTTGCCTGGGGGAAGGAATGAGGCACTGGACCAACCTCATGACCCAGGTAGGAGGGGCGCTATAAAAGAAAAAGTGTGCGCAGTGGCAGGCAGTTTGGCATGAACAGACAGCGTGCAGCAGGGAGAGCAGTGTGCTGCAATAGGCTGCGGCTGTCGGCTCCCGTCGCGAACAGCAGGGCCGAGAAGGAGAGAGGTGTCGCGCACTCAGAGACTGAGTACTGCACATGTGCGGAGGAGAGGCGGCCGAGGATCGGACATTCGTTTGCGGCCTATCCTGACATTTGCTGGACGACAACCCACGTTCCACCCCGAGAGTGCTGCAGCCTGGTTTGCTCTGGCTGCACAAGTTGATGGACTAGGGGCTCAGGGAAAGTACCGGTGACCGACCGCTGCCGCCAGAAGACAAAGGACCCCTCTGAGGACCTCTTCCCGGCCGTTGCCGGTGCTACAACCCCTGCGGGATCATCTGCAGTGGAGGAGCATTAAGGACGCGATGAGTTTAAGGCCGGGGACACACACAACGTATAAAAAATCGGTCCGTTTTTGTCGGACGAGAATCGCACAAATTTTTACAAAACAGTGATCCGAGTGCAGTGCGAGGATGCGATTTTCTCGCATCAAATGATCCGTGTGACATCCGTATGGCATCCGTACTGTGTGTTTTTATCGCAGGCTTGCAAAACCAACATACGCCAATACAAGGGATCCATGTGTCAAAAAAAAACAAACATATATACTGTCTATATATATATATATATGTCAGTAGACACATATATGTATATATATTATTATTTCATCCAGCGCGATATAGCAGAAAGCTGGTAATTCAATTGCCGGCTTCTGCTTTCTCCTTCCTAAAACCCGACATGATTTGAGACCTGGTTTACATACAGTAAACCATGTCTTCTCCCCATTTTTTTTGCATATTCCACACTACTAATGTTAGTAGTGTGTATATGCAAAATTTGGCCGTTCTAGCTCTTAAAATAAAGGGTTAAATGGCGGAAAAAATTGGCATGGGCTCCCGCGCAATTTTCTCCGCCAGAGTAGTAAAGCCAGTGACTGAGGGCAGATATTAATAGCCTGGAGAGGGTCCATGGTTATTGGCCCCCCCCTGGCTAAAAATATCTGCCCCCAGCCACCCCAGAAAAGGCACATCTGGAAGATGCGCCTATTCTGGCACTTGGCCACTCTCTTCCCATTCCCGTGTAGCAGTGGGATATGGGGTAATGAAGGGTTAATGCCACCTTGCTATTGTAAGGTGACATTAAGCCTAATTAATAATGGAGAGGCGTCAATTATGACACCTATCCATTATTAATCCAATTGAATGAAAGGGTTAAATAAAAGACAAACACATTATTTAAAATTATTTTAATGAAATAAAAACAATGGTTGTTGGAGTATTTTATTCTACGCCCAATCCAGTCACTGAAGACCCTCGTTCTGAAAGTAAAAAAACATAATAAACCAACAATATCCTTACCCTCCGCAGATCTGTAACGTCCAACGATGTAAATCCTTCTGAAGGGGTTAAAACATTTTGCAGCAAGGAGTTCCGCTAATGCAATGCTACTGCTGCAAAACCCCGGGGAATGAGGCTAAAAATAGGTCACTGATCTATATTTAGCTTCATTTGCGGTGAGGCGCCCTCTGCTGGCTGTTCATAGATCGTGGGAACTTTCCTAGCTCCCAGGATCACTGTATGTAACCAGGTCTCATATCATGTCGGGTTTTAGGAAGGAGAAAGCAAAAGCCGGTAATTGAATTACCGGCTTTTTGCTATATCGCGGCTGTATGAAGGAATAATATATATACATATATGTGTCTACTGACATATATATATATATATACCTATTCTATGTGTACACATTTATTCTACCTATTCTACTGTAAGCTGTCAGTGTGATTTTACTGTACACCGCACTGAATTACCGGCTTTTCTCTCTAACAGCGCTGCGTATTTCTCGCAAGTCACACTGCTGGTCCGTGTGGAATCCGTATTTTTGGGGCTTCCATAGACTTTCATTGGCGATTCTTGGCCGAGAAACGCTGAGAATTGCAGCATGCTGCGATTTCACTTGGATCCTGAATACGGCCGAGAAAATATCGGATGATGGGAGCTGCCCCATAGATTAACATTGGGACAAGTGCTATGCGATTTTTTATCGCATTGCACTCGTCCGTATTACGGTCTAGTGTGACCCCGGCCTAATAACTGGACGGCTAATATTTCCTACTTTTTGTTTCTTCTACCTATTCTTTAACCATTTATCTCCCTGCCAGGAGTTAATTCCCTGTTTAAGTAAATTGTTGTTTGTTAACCCTTGCTCTGCCTCCTGTCTGTCACTACATCACGCAACCTGCTTACACAACAACCAGACGAGAGTCCCGGGACTGCGAGTGCCGACACTGCGGGAATGACGGCTGCTCAGGAGGTGAGTACAGGAGTTTGTATGTAACCAGCGCCGAACATTCACACCGAGAAGGGATTGTCCTAATAGAGTGCTGGAGACGCCGACGGGAGCAGATCTGTGTGATACTGTCTGCTGAGCCGTGTATCTAATCCTATCCTGTGTGATACTGACTGCTGAGCCACGTATCTAATCCTATCCTGTGTGATACTGACTGCTGAGCCACGTATCTAATCCTATCCTGTGTGATACTGACTGCTGAGCTGTGTATCTAATCCTATCCTGTGTGATACTGACTGCTGAGCCGTGTATCTAATCCTATCCTGTGTGATACTGACTGCTGAGCCACGTATCTAATCCTATCCTGTGTGATACTGACTGCTGAGCCGTGTATCTAATCCTCTCCTGTGTGATACTGACTGCTGAGCCACGTATCTAATCCTATCCTGTGTGATACTGACTGCTGAGCCGTGTATCTAATCCTCTCCTGTGTGATACTGACTGCTGAGCTGTGTATCTAATCCTATCCTGTGTGATACTGACTGCTGAGCTGTGTATCTAATCCTATCCTGTGTGATACTGACTGCTGAGCCGTGTATCTAATCCTATCCTGTGTGATACTGACTGCTGAGCCGTGTATCTAATCCTATCCTGTGTGATACTGACTGCTGAGCTGTGTATCTAATCCTCTCCTGTGTGATACTGACTGCTGAGCCGTGTATCTAATCCTATCCTGTGTGATACTGACTGCTGAGCCACGTATCTAATCCTATCCTGTGTGATACTGACTGCTGAGCCACGTATCTAATCCTATCCTGTGTGATACTGTCTGCTGAGCCACGTATCTAATCCTCTCCTGTGTGATACTGACTGCTGAGCCGTGTATCTAATCCTGTCCTTTGTGATACTGACTGCTGAGCCGTGTATCTAATCCTCTCCTGTGTGATACTGACTGCTGAGCTGTGTATCTAATCCTATCCTGTGTGATACTGACTGCTGAGCCACGTATCTAATCCTCTCCTGTGTGATACTGTCTGCTGAGCCGTGTATCTAATCCTCTCCTGTGTGATACTGACTGCTGAGCTGTGTATCTAATCCTCTCCTGTGTGATACTGTCTGCTGAGCCGTGTATCTAATCCTCTCCTGTGTGATACTGACTGCTGAGCTGTGTATCTAATCCTCTCCTGTGTGATACTGACTGCTGAGCCGTGTATCTAATCCTATCCTGTGTGATACTGACTGCTGAGCCACGTATCTAATCCTATCCTGTGTGATACTGACTGCTGAGCCACGTATCTAATCCTATCCTGTGTGATACTGACTGCTGAGCCACGTATCTAATCCTATCCTGTGTGATACTGACTGCTGAGCCACGTATCTAATCCTATCCTGTGTGATACTGACTGCTGAGCCATGTATCTAATCCTCTCCTGTGTGATACTGACTGCTGAGCCACGTATCTAATCCTATCCTGTGTGATACTGACTGCTGAGCCACGTATCTAATCCTATCCTGTGTGATACTGACTGCTGAGCTGTGTATCTAATCCTATCCTGTGTGATACTGACTGCTGAGCCATGTATCTAATCCTCTCCTGTGTGATACTGACTGCTGAGCTGTGTATCTAATCCCCTCCTGTGTGATACTGACTGCTGAGCTGTGTATCTAATACTCTCCTGTGTGATACTGTCTGCTGAGCCGTGTATCTAATCCTCTCCTGTGTGATACTGACTGCTGAGTCGTGTATCTAATCCTATCCTGTGTGATACTGACTGCTGAGCCGTGTATCTAATCCTCTCCTGTGTGATACTGACTGCTGAGCTGTGTATCTAATCCTCTCCTGTGTGATACTGACTGCTGAGCCATGTATCTAATCCTATCCTGTGTGATACTGACTGCTGAGCTGTGTATCTAATCCCCTCCTGTATATACTGACTGCTGAGCCGTGTATCTAATCCTATCCTGTGTGATACTGACTGCTGAGCCGTGTATCTAATCCTGTCCTGTGTGATACTGACTGCTGAGCCACGTATCTAATCCTATCCTGTGTGATACTGACTGCTGAGCCGTGTATCTAATCCTATCCTGTGTGATACTGACTGCTGAGCCACGTATCTAATCCTATCCTGTGTGATACTGACTGCTGAGCCACGTATCTAATCCTATCCTGTGTGATACTGACTGCTGAGCCACGTATCTAATCCTATCCTGTGTGATACTGACTGCTGAGCCACGTATCTAATCCTATCCTGTGTGATACTGACTGCTGAGCCGTGTATCTAATCCTCTCCTGTGTGATACTGACTGCTGAGCCATGTATCTAATCCTCTCCTGTGTGATACTGACTGCTGAGCCACGTATCTAATCCTATCCTGTGTGATACTGACTGCTGAGCTGTGTATCTAATCCTATCCTGTGTGATACTGACTGCTGAGCTGTGTATCTAATCCTATCCTGTGTGATACTGACTGCTGAGCTGTGTATCTAATCCCCTCCTGTGTGATACTGACTGCTGAGCTGTGTATCTAGTCCCCTCCTGTGTGATACTGACTGCTGAGTTGTGTATCTAATCCTCTCCTGTGTGATACTGTCTGCTGAGCGGTGTATCTAATCCTCTCCTGTGTGATACTGACTGCTGAGTCGTGTATCTAATCCTATCCTGTGTGATACTGACTGCTGAGCCGTGTATCTAATCCTCTCCTGTGTGATACTGACTGCTGAGTCGTGTATCTAATCCTATCCTGTGTGATACGGACTGCTGAGCCGTGTATCTAA
Organism: Ranitomeya imitator; assembly: GCF_032444005.1. Classification (NCBI taxonomy): domain Eukaryota; kingdom Metazoa; phylum Chordata; class Amphibia; order Anura; family Dendrobatidae; genus Ranitomeya; species Ranitomeya imitator. The sequence goes on along the minus strand of NC_091284.1, from coordinate 845,087,456 downwards.
TCCTCTCCTGTGTGATACTGACTGCTGAGCTGTGTATCTAATCCTCTCCTGTGTGATACTGACTGCTGAGCCATGTATCTAATCCTATCCTGTGTGATACTGACTGCTGAGCTGTGTATCTAATCCCCTCCTGTGTATACTGACTGCTGAGCTGTGTATCTAATCCTATCCTGTGTGATACTGACTGCTGAGCCGTGTATCTAATCCTGTCCTGTGTGATACTGACTGCTGAGCCACGTATCTAATCCTATCCTGTGTGATACTGACTGCTGAGCCGTGTATCTAATCCTGTCCTGTGTGATACTGACTGCTGAGCCGTGTATCTAATCCTGTCCTGTGTGATACTGACTGCTGAGCCACGTATCTAATCCTATCCTGTGTGATACTGACTGCTGAGCCGTGTATCTAATCCTGTCCTGTGTGATACTGACTGCTGAGCCACATATCTAATCCTATCCTGTGTGATACTGACTGCTGAGCTGTGTATCTAATCCTATCCTGTGTGATACTGACTGCTGAGCCATGTATCTAATCCTCTCCTGTGTGATACTGACTGCTGAGCTGTGTATCTAATCCCCTCCTGTGTGATACTGACTGCTGAGCTGTGTATCTAATCCTCTCCTGTGTGATACTGTCTGCTGAGCCGTGTATCTAATCCTCTCCTGTGTGATACTGACTGCTGAGTCGTGTATCTAATCCTATCCTGTGTGATACTGACTGCTGAGCCGTGTATCTAATCCTCTCCTGTGTGATACTGACTGCTGAGCCGTGTATCTAATCCTCTCCTGTGTGATACTGACTGCTGAGCCGTGTATCTAATCCTATCCTGTGTGATACTGACTGCTGAGCCGTGTATCTAATCCTCTCCTGTGTGATACTGACTGCTGAGCCGTGTATCTAATCCTCTCCTGTGTGATACTGACTGCTGAGCCGTGTATCTAATCCCCTCCTGTGTGATACTGACTGCTGAGCTGTGTATCTAATCCTCTCCTGTGTGATACTGTCTGCTGAGCCGTGTATCTAATCCTCTCCTGTGTGATACTGACTGCTGAGCCGTGTATCTAATCCTCTCCTGTGTGATACTGACTGCTGAGTCGTGTATCTAATCCTATCCTGTGTGATACTGACTGCTGAGCCGTGTATCTAATCCTCTCCTGTGTGATACTGACTGCTGAGCTGTGTATCTAATCCTCTCCTGTGTGATACTGACTGCTGAGCCATGTATCTAATCCTATCCTGTGTGATACTGACTGCTGAGCTGTGTATCTAATCCCCTCCTGTGTATACTGACTGCTGAGCTGTGTATCTAATCCTATCCTGTGTGATACTGACTGCTGAGCCGTGTATCTAATCCTGTCCTGTGTGATACTGACTGCTGAGCCGTGTATCTAATCCTCTCCTGTGTGATACTGACTGCTGAGCCATGTATCTAATCCTATCCTGTGTGATACTGACTGCTGAGCCGTGTATCTAATCCCCTCCTGTGTGATACTGACTGCTGAGCTGTGTATCTAATCCTCTCCTGTGTGATACTGACTGCTGAGCCGAGTATCTAATCCTCTCATGTGTGATACTGACTGCTGAGCTGTGTATCTAATCCTATCCTGTGTGATACTGACTGCTGAGCCATGTATCTAATCCTATCCTGTATGATACTGACTGCTGAGCTGTGTATCTAATCCCCTCCTGTGTGATACTGACTGCTGAGCCGTGTATCTAATCCTATCCTGTGTGATACTGTCTGCTGAGCCGTGTATCTAATCCCCTCCTGTGTGATACTGACTGCTGAGCTGTGTATCTAATCCTATCCTGTGTGATACTGACTGCTGAGCCGTGTATCTAATCCTCTCCTGTGTGATACTGACTGCTGAGCCGTGTATCTAATCCTATCCTGTGTGATACTGACTGCTGAGCCGTGTATCTAATCCCCTCCTGTGTGATACTGACTGCTGAGCTGTGTATCTAATCCTATCCTGTGTGATACTGACTGCTGAGCCATGTATCTAATCCTATCCTGTGTGATACTGACTGCTGAGCCGTGTATCTAATCCCCTCCTGTGTGATACTGACTGCTGAGCTGTGTATCTAATCCTATCCTGTGTGATACTGTCTGCTGAGCCGTGTATCTAATCCCCTCCTGTGTGATACTGACTGCTGAGCCGTGTATCTAATCCTATCCTGTGTGATACTGACTGCTGAGCCGAGTATCTAATCCTCTCCTGTGTGATACTGTCTGCTGAGCTGTGTATCTAATCCTATCCTGTGTGATACTGACTGCTGAGCCGGGTATCTAATCCTATCCTGTGTGATACTGACTGCTGAGCCGTGTATCTAATCCTCTCCTGTGTGATACTGACTGCTGAGCTGTGTATCTAATCCTCTCCTGTGTGATACTGACTGCTGAGCTGTGTATCTAATCCTCTCCTGTGTGATACTGTCTGCTGAGCCGTGTATCTAATCCTATCCTGTGTGATACTGACTGCTGAGCCGTGTATCTAATCCTATCCTGTGTGATACTGACTGCTGAGCCGTGTATCTAATCCTCTCCTGTGTGATACTGACTGCTGAGCTGTGTATCTAATCCTATCCTGTGTGATACTGACTGCTGAGCCGAGTATCTAATCCTCTCCTGTGTGATACTGACTGCTGAGCTGTGTATCTAATCCTATCCTGTGTGATACTGACTGCTGAGCCATGTATCTAATCCTATCCTGTGTGATACTGACTGCTGAGCTGTGTATCTAATCCCCTCCTGTGTGATACTGACTGCTGAGCTGTGTATCTAATCCTATCCTGTGTGATACTGTCTGCTGAGCCGTGTATCTAATCCCCTCCTGTGTGATACTGACTGCTGAGCTGTGTATCTAATCCTATCCTGTGTGATACTGACTGCTGAGCCGTGTATCTAATCCTATCCTGTGTGATACTGACTGCTGAGCCGTGTATCTAATCCTCTCCTGTGTGATACCGACTGCTGAGCTGTGTATCTAATCCTATCCTGTGTGATACTGACTGCTGAGCCGTGTATCTAATCCTATCCTGTGTGATACTGACTGCTGAGCTGTGTATCTAATCCCCTCCTGTGTGATACTGACTGCTGAGCTGTGTATCTAATCCTCTCCTGTGTGATACTGTCTGCTGAGCCGTGTATCTAATCCTCTCCTGTGTGATACTGACTGCTGAGCCGTGTATCTAATCCTATCCTGTGTGATACTGACTGCTGAGCCGTGTATCTAATCCTCTCCTGTGTGATACTGACTGCTGAGCTGTGTATCTAATCCTATCCTGTGTGATACTGACTGCTGAGCCATGTGTCTAATCCTATCCTGTGTGATACTGACTGCTGAGCTGTGTATCTAATCCCCTCCTGTGTGATACTGACTGCTGAGCTGTGTATCTAATCCTATCCTGTGTGATACTGACTGCTGAGCCGTGTATCTAATCCTATCCTGTGTGATACTGTCTGCTGAGCCGTGTATCTAATCCCCTCCTGTGTGATAGTGACTGCTGAGCCGTGTATCTAATCCTCTCCTGTGTGATACTGACTGCTGAGCCATGTATCTAATCCTATCCTGTGTGATACTGACTGCTGAGCCGAGTATCTAATCCTCTCCTGTGTGATACTGACTGCTGAGCTGTGTATCTAATCCTCTCCTGTGTGATACTGTCTGCTGAGCTGTGTATCTAATCCTCTCCTGTGTGATACTGACTGCTGAGCCGTGTATCTAATCCTATCCTGTGTGATACTGTCTGCTGAGCTGTGTATCTAATCCTATCCTGTGTGATACTGACTGCTGAGCCGTGTATCTAATCCTCTCCTGTGTGATACTGACTGCTGAGCCGTGTATCTAATCCTATCCTGTGTGATACTGACTGCTGAGCCGAGTATCTAATCCTCTCCTGTGTGATACTGACTGCTGAGCTGTGTATCTAATCCTCTCCTGTGTGATACTGTCTGCTGAGCCGTGTATCTAATCCTATCCTGTGTGATACTGACTGCTGAGCCGTGTATCTAATCCTCTCCTGTGTGATACTGACTGCTGAGCCATGTATCTAATCCTATCCTGTGTGATACTGACTGCTGAGCTGTGTATCTAATCCCCTCCTGTGTGATACTGACTGCTGAGCTGTGTATCTAATCCTATCCTGTGTGATACTGTCTGCTGAGCCGTGTATCTAATCCCCTCCTGTGTGATACTGACTGCTGAGCCGTGTATCTAATACTATCCTGTGTGATACTGTCTGCTGAGCTGTGTATCTAATCCCCTCCTGTGTGATACTGACTGCTGAGCTGTGTATCTAATCCTCTCCTGTGTGATACTGTCTGCTGAGCCGTGTATCTAATCCTCTCCTGTGTGATACTGACTGCTGAGTCGTGTATCTAATCCTATCCTGTGTGATACTGACTGCTGAGCCGTGTATCTAATCCTCTCCTGTGTGATACTGACTGCTGAGTCGTGTATCTAATCCTATCCTGTGTGATACTGACTGCTGAGCCGTGTATCTAATCCTCTCCTGTGTGATACTGACTGCTGAGCTGTGTATCTAATCCTCTCCTGTGTGATACTGACTGCTGAGCCATGTATCTAATCCTATCCTGTGTGATACTGACTGCTGAGCTGTGTATCTAATCCCCTCCTGTGTATACTGACTGCTGAGCCGTGTATCTAATCCTATCCTGTGTGATACTGACTGCTGAGCCGTGTATCTAATCCTGTCCTGTGTGATACTGACTGCTGAGCCACGTATCTAATCCTATCCTGTGTGATACTGACTGCTGAGCCGTGTATCTAATCCTATCCTGTGTGATACTGACTGCTGAGCCACGTATCTAATCCTATCCTGTGTGATACTGACTGCTGAGCCACGTATCTAATCCTATCCTGTGTGATACTGACTGCTGAGCCACGTATCTAATCCTATCCTGTGTGATACTGACTGCTGAGCCACGTATCTAATCCTATCCTGTGTGATACTGACTGCTGAGCCGTGTATCTAATCCTCTCCTGTGTGATACTGACTGCTGAGCCATGTATCTAATCCTATCCTGTGTGATACTGACTGCTGAGCTGTGTATCTAATCCTATCCTGTGTGATACTGACTGCTGAGCTGTGTATCTAATCCTATCCTGTGTGATACTGACTGCTGAGCCATGTATCTAATCCTCTCCTGTGTGATACTGACTGCTGAGCTGTGTATCTAATCCCCTCCTGTGTGATACTGACTGCTGAGCTGTGTATCTAGTCCCCTCCTGTGTGATACTGACTGCTGAGCTGTGTATCTAATCCTCTCCTGTGTGATACTGTCTGCTGAGCCGTGTATCTAATCCTCTCCTGTGTGATACTGACTGCTGAGTCGTGTATCTAATCCTATCCTGTGTGATACTGACTGCTGAGCCGTGTATCTAATCCTCTCCTGTGTGATACTGACTGCTGAGTCGTGTATCTAATCCTATCCTGTGTGATACGGACTGCTGAGCCGTGCATCTAATCCTCTCCTGTGTGATACTGACTGCTGAGCTGTGTATCTAATCCTCTCCTGTGTGATACTGACTGCTGAGCCATGTATCTAATCCTATCCTGTGTGATACTGACTGCTGAGCTGTGTATCTAATCCCCTCCTGTGTATACTGACTGCTGAGCTGTGTATCTAATCCTATCCTGTGTGATACTGACTGCTGAGCCGTGTATCTAATCCTGTCCTGTGTGATACTGACTGCTGAGCCACGTATCTAATCCTATCCTGTGTGATACTGACTGCTGAGCCGTGTATCTAATCCTGTCCTGTGTGATACTGACTGCTGAGCCGTGTATCTAATCCTGTCCTGTGTGATACTGACTGCTGAGCCACGTATCTAATCCTATCCTGTGTGACACTGACTGCTGAGCCGTGTATCTAATCCTATCCTGTGTGATACTGACTGCTGAGCTGTGTATCTAATCATATCCTGTGTGATACTGACTGCTGAGCCATGTATCTAATCCTCTCCTGTGTGATACTGACTGCTGAGCTGTGTATCTAATCCCCTCCTGTGTGATACTGACTGCTGAGCTGTGTATCTAATCCTCTCCTGTGTGATACTGTCTGCTGAGCCGTGTATCTAATCCTCTCCTGTGTGATACTGACTGCTGAGTCGTGTATCTAATCCTATCCTGTGTGATACTGACTGCTGAGCCGTGTATCTAATCCTCTCCTTTGTGATACTGACTGCTGAGTCGTGTATCTAATCCTATCCTGTGTGATACTGACTGCTGAGCCGTGTATCTAATCCTCTCCTGTGTGATACTGACTGCTGAGCTGTGTATCTAATCCTCTCCTGTGTGATACTGACTGCTGAGCCATGTATCTAATCCTATCCTGTGTGATACTGACTGCTGAGCTGTGTATCTAATCCCCTCCTGTGTGATACTGTCTGCTGAGCCGTGTATCTAATCCTATCCTGTGTGATACTGACTGCTGAGCCGTGTATCTAATCCTGTCCTGTGTGATACTGACTGCTGAGCCGTGTATCTAATCCTCTCCTGTGTGATACTGACTGCTGAGCCATGTATCTAATCCTATCCTGTGTGATACTGACTGCTGAGCCGTGTATCTAATCCCCTCCTGTGTGATACTGACTGCTGAGCTGTGTATCTAATCCTCTCCTGTGTGATACTGACTGCTGAGCCGAGTATCTAATCCTCTCATGTGTGATACTGACTGCTGAGCTGTGTATCTAATCCTATCCTGTGTGATACTGACTGCTGAGCCGTGTATCTAATCCTATCCTGTGTGATACTGTCTGCTGAGCCGTGTATCTAATCCTATCCTGTGTGATACTGTCTGCTGAACTGTGTATCTAATCCTCTCCTGTGTGATACTGACTGCTGAGCCGTGTATCTAATCCTATCCTGTGTGATACTGTCTGCTGAGCCGTGTATCTAATCCTCTCCTGTGTGATACTGACTGCTGAGCCGTGTATCTAATCCCCTCCTGTGTGATACTGACTGCTGAGCTGTGTATCTAATCCTCTCCTGTGTGATACTTACTGCTGAGCCGAGTATCTAATCCTCTCCTGTGTGATACTGACTGCTGAGCCACGTATCTAATCCTATCCTGTGTGATACTGACTGCTGAGCTGTGTATCTAATCACATCCTGTGTGATACTGACTGCTGAGCCATGTATCTAATCCTCTCCTGTGTGATACTGACTGCTGAGCTGTGTATCTAATCCCCTCCTGTGTGATACTGACTGCTGAGCTGTGTATCTAATCCTCTCCTGTGTGATACTGTCTGCTGAGCCGTGTATCTAATCCTCTCCTGTGTGATACTGACTGCTGAGTCGTGTATCTAATCCTATCCTGTGTGATACTGACTGCTGAGCCGTGTATCTAATCCTCTCCTGTGTGATACTGACTGCTGAGTCGTGTATCTAATCCTATCCTGTGTGATACTGACTGCTGAGCCGTGTATCTAATCCTCTCCTGTGTGATACTGACTGCTGAGCTGTGTATCTAATCCTCTCCTGTGTGATACTGACTGCTGAGCCATGTATCTAATCCTATCCTGTGTGATACTGACTGCTGAGCTGTGTATCTAATCCCCTCCTGTGTGATACTGTCTGCTGAGCCGTGTATCTAATCCTATCCTGTGTGATACTGACTGCTGAGCCGTGTATCTAATCCTGTCCTGTGTGATACTGACTGCTGAGCCGTGTATCTAATCCTCTCCTGTGTGATACTGACTGCTGAGCCATGTATCTAATCCTATCCTGTGTGATACTGACTGCTGAGCCGTGTATCTAATCCCCTCCTGTGTGATACTGACTGCTGAGCTGTGTATCTAATCCTCTCCTGTGTGATACTGACTGCTGAGCCGAGTATCTAATCCTCTCATGTGTGATACTGACTGCTGAGCTGTGTATCTAATCCTATCCTGTGTGATACTGACTGCTGAGCCGTGTATCTAATCCTATCCTGTGTGATACTGTCTGCTGAGCCGTGTATCTAATCCTATCCTGTGTGATACTGTCTGCTGAACTGTGTATCTAATCCTCTCCTGTGTGATACTGACTGCTGAGCCGTGTATCTAATCCTATCCTGTGTGATACTGTCTGCTGAGCCGTGTATCTAATCCTCTCCTGTGTGATACTGACTGCTGAGCCGTGTATCTAATCCCCTCCTGTGTGATACTGACTGCTGAGCTGTGTATCTAATCCTATCCTGTGTGATACTGACTGCTGAGCTGTGTATCTAATCCTATCCTGTGTGATACTGTCTGCTGAGCCGTGTATCTAATCCTATCCTGTGTGATACTGACTGCTGAGCCGTGTATCTAATCCCCTCCTGTGTGATACTGACTGCTGAGCCGTGTATCTAATCCTATCCTGTGTGATACTGTCTGCTGAGCCGTGTATCTAATCCTCTCCTGTGTGATACTGACTGCTGAGCCGTGTATCTAATCCTATCCTGTGTGATACTGTCTGCTGAGCCGTGTATCTAATCCTCTCCTGTGTGATACTGACTGCTGAGCCGTGTATCTAATCCCCTCCTGTGTGATACTGACTGCTGAGCTGTGTATCTAATCCTCTCCTGTGTGATACTTACTGCTGAGCCGAGTATCTAATCCTCTCCTGTGTGATACTGACTGCTGAGCTGTGTATCTAATCCTATCCTGTGTGATACTGACTGCTGAGCCATGTATCTAATCCTATCCTGTGTGATACTGACTGCTGAGCCGTGTATCTAATCCCCTCCTGTGTGATACTGACTGCTGAGCTGTGTATCTAATCCTATCCTGTGTGATACTGTCTGCTGAGCCGTGTATCTAATCCCCTCCTTTGTGATACTGACTGCTGAGCCGTGTATCTAATCCTATCCTGTGTGATACTGACTGCTGAGCCGAGTATCTAATCCTCTCCTGTGTGATACTGACTGCTGAGCTGTGTATCTAATCCTCTCCTGTGTGATACTGTCTGCTGAGCCGTGTATCTAATCCTATCCTGTGTGATACTGACTGCTGAGCCGTGTATCTAATCCTCTCCTGTGTGATACTGACTGCTGAGCCGTGTATCTAATCCTCTCCTGTGTGATACTGACTGCTGAGCTGTGTATCTAATCCTATCCTGTGTGATACTGACTGCTGAGCCGTGTATCTAATCCTCTCCTGTGTGATACCGACTGCTGAGCTGTGTATCTAATCCTATCCTGTGTGATACTGACTGCTGAGCCGTGTATCTAATCCTATCCTGTGTGATACTGACTGCTGAGCTGTGTATCTAATCCTCTCCTGTGTGATACTGACTGCTGAGCCGTGTATCTAATCCTCTCCTGTGTGATACCGACTGCTGAGCTGTGTATCTAATCCTATCCTGTGTGATACTGACTGCTGAGCCGTGTATCTAATCCTATCCTGTGTGATACTGACTGCTGAGCTGTGTATCTAATCCTCTCCTGTGTGATACTGACTGCTGAGCCGTGTATCTAATCCCCTCCTGTGTGATACTGACTGCTGAGCTGTGTATCTAATCCTCTCCTGTGTGATACTGACTGCTGAGCCGTGTATCTAATCCTCTCCTGTGTGATACTGACTGCTGAGCCGTGTATCTAATCCTATCCTGTGTGATACTGACTGCTGAGCCGTGTATCTAATCCTCTCCTGTGTGATACTGACTGCTGAGCTGTGTATCTAATCCTATCCTGTGTGATACTGACTGCTGAGCTGTGTATCTAATCCTATCCTGTGTGATACTGTCTGCTGAGCCGTGTATCTAATCCCCTCCTGTGTGATAGTGACTGCTGAGCCGTGTATCTAATCCTCTCCTGTGTGATACTGACTGCTGAGCCATGTATCTAATCCTATCCTGTGTGATACTGACTGCTGAGCCGAGTATCTAATCCTCTCCTGTGTGATACTGACTACTGAGCTGTGTATCTAATCCTCTCCTGTGTGATACTGTCTGCTGAGCTGTGTATCTAATCCTCTCCTGTGTGATACTGACTGCTGAGCCGTGTATCTAATCCTATCCTGTGTGATACTGTCTGCTGAGCTGTGTATCTAATCCTATCCTGTGTGATACTGACTGCTGAGCCGTGTATCTAATCCTCTCCTGTGTGATACTGACTGCTGAGCCGTGTATCTAATCCTATCCTGTGTGATACTGACTGCTGAGCCGAGTATCTAATCCTCTCCTGTGTGATACTGACTGCTGAGCTGTGTATCTAATCCTCTCCTGTGTGATACTGTCTGCTGAGCCGTGTATCTAATCCTATCCTGTGTGATACTGACTGCTGAGCCGTGTATCTAATCCTCTCCTGTGTGATACTGACTGCTGAGCCATGTATCTAATCCTATCCTGTGTGATACTGACTGCTGAGCTGTGTATCTAATCCTATCCTGTGTGATACTGTCTGCTGAGCCGTGTATCTAATCCCCTCCTGTGTGATACTGACTGCTGAGCCGTGTATCTAATACTATCCTGTGTGATACTGACTGCTGAGCTGTGTATCTAATCCTATCCTGTGTGATACTGTCTGCTGAGCCGTGTATCTAATCCTCTCCTGTGTGATACTGTCTGCTGAGCCGTGTATCTAATCCTCTCCTGTGTGATACTGACTGCTGAGCTGTGTATCTAATCCTATCCTGTGTGATACTGACTGCTGAGCCGTGTATCTAATCCTCTCCTGTGTGATACTGACTGCTGAGCCGTGTATCTAATCCTATCCTGTGTGATACTGTCTGCTGAGCCGTGTATCTAATCCCCTCCTGTGTGATACTGACTGCTGAGCCGTGTATCTAATCCTCTCCTGTGTGATACTGACTGCTGAGCCGTGTATCTAATCCTATCCTGTGTGATACTGACTGCTGAGCCGAGTATCTAATCCTCTCCTGTGTGATACTGACTGCTGAGCCGTGTATCTAATCCTCTCCTGTGTGATACTGACTGCTGAGCCGTGTATCTAATCCTATCCTGTGTGATACTAACTGCTGAGCCGTGTATCTAATCCTCTCCTGTGTGATACTGTCTGCTGAGCCGTGTATCTAATCCTCTCCTGTGTGATACTGTCTGCTGAGCCGTGTATCTAATCCTCTCCTGTGTGATACTGACTGCTGAGCCGTGTATCTAATCCTCTCCTGTGTGATACTGACTGCTGAGCCGTGTATCTAATCCTATCCTGTGTGATACTGACTGCTGAGCCGTGTATCTAATCCTCTCCTGTGTGATACTGACTGCTGAGCTGTGTATCTAATCCTCTCCTGTGTGATACTGTCTGCTGAGCCGTGTATCTAATCCTATCCTGTGTGATACTGACTGCTGAGCCGTGTATCTAATCCTCTCCTGTGTGATACTGACTGCTGAGCCATGTATCTAATCCTCTCCTGTGTGATACTGTCTGCTGAGCCGTGTATCTAATCCTATCCTGTGTGATATTGACTGCTGAGCCGTGTATCTAATCCTCTCCTGTGTGATATTGACTGCTGAGCCGTGTATCTAATCCTATCCTGTGTGATACTGACTGCTGAGCCGTGTATCTAATCCTCTCCTGTGTGATACTGTCTGCTGAGCCGTGTATCTAATCCTCTCCTGTGTGATACTGTCTGCTGAGCCGTGTATCTAATCCTCTCCTGTGTGATACTGTCTGCTGAGCCGTGTATCTAATCCTATCCTGTGTGATACTGACTGCTGAGCTGTGTATCTAATCCTATCCTGTGTGATACTGTCTGCTGAGCCGTGTATCTAATCCCCTCCTGTGTGATACTGACTGCTGAGCCGTGTATCTAATACTATCCTGTGTGAAACTGACTGCTGAGCCGTGTATCTAATCCTCTCCTGTGTGATACTGACTGCTGAGCTGTGTATCTAATCCTATCCTGTGTGATACTGACTGCTGAGCCGTGTATCTAATCCTCTCCTGTGTGATACTGACTGCTGAGCCGTGTATCTAATCCTATCCTGTGTGATACTGTCTGCTGAGCCGTGTATCTAATCCCCTCCTGTGTGATACTGACTGCTGAGCCGTGTATCTAATCCTCTCCTGTGTGATACTGACTGCTGAGCCGTGTATCTAATCCTATCCTGTGTGATACTGACTGCTGAGCCGAGTATCTAATCCTCTCCTGTGTGATACTGACTGCTGAGCCGTGTATCTAATCCTCTCCTGTGTGATACTGACTGCTCAGCCGTGTATCTAATCCTATCCTGTGTGATTCTGACTGCTGAGCCGTGTATCTAATCCTCTCCTGTGTGATACTGTCTGCTGAGCCGTGTATCTAATCCTCTCCTGTGTGATACTGTCTGCTGAGCCGTGTATCTAATCCTCTCCTGTGTGATACTGACTGCTGAGCCGTGTATCTAATCCTATCCTGTGTGATACTGACTGCTGAGCCGTGTATCTAATCCTCTCCTGTGTGATACTGACTGCTGAGCTGTGTATCTAATCCTATCCTGTGTGATACTGACTGCTGAGCCGAGTATCTAATCCTCTCCTGTGTGATACTGACTGCTGAGCTGTGTATCTAATCCTATCCTGTGTGATACTGACTGCTGAGCCATGTATCTAATCCTATCCTGTGTGATACTGTCTGCTGAGCCGTGTATCTAATCCTCTCCTGTGTGATACTGACTGCTGAGCTGTGTATCTAATCCCCTCCTGTGTGATACTGACTGCTGAGCCACGTATCTAATCCTGTCCTGTGTGATACTGACTGCTGAGCCACGTATCTAATCCTATCCTGTGTGATACTGACTGCTGAGCCGTGTATCTAATCCTATCCTGTGTGATACTGACTGCTGAGCCGTGTATCTAATCCTATCCTGTGTGATACTGACTGCTGAGCCGTGTATCTAATCCTATCCTGTGTGATACTGACTGCTGAGTCGTGTATCTAATCCTCTCCTGTGTGATACTGACTGCTGAGCCGTGTATCTAATCCTCTCCTGTGTGATACTGACTGCTGAGCTGTGTATCTAATCCTCTCCTGTGTGATACTGTCTGCTGAGCCGTGTATCTAATCCTCTCCTGTGTGATACTGACTGCTGAGCCGTGTATCTAATCCTCTCCTGTGTGATACTGACTGCTGAGCCACGTATCTAATCCTATCCTGTGTGATACTGACTGCTGAGCCGTGTATCTAATCCTCTCCTGTGTGATACTGACTGCTGAGCTGTGTATCTAATCCCCTCCTGTGTGATACTGACTGCTGAGCTGTGTATCTAATCCTCTCCTGTGTGATACTGTCTGCTGAGCCGTGTATCTAATCCTCTCCTGTGTGATACTGACTGCGGAGCCGTGTATCTAATCATATCCTGTGTGATACTGACTGCTGAGCTGTGTATCTAATCCTCTCCTGTGTAATACTGACTGCTGAGCCGTGTATCTAATCCTCTCCTGTGTGATACTGACTGCTGAGCCACGTATCTAATCCTATCCTGTGTGATACTGACTGCTGAGCCGTGTATCTAATCCTATCCTGTGTGATACTGACTGCTGAGCCGTGTATCTAATCCTCTCCTGTGTGATACTGTCTGCTGAGCCGTGTATCTAATCCCCTCCTGTGTGATACTGACTGCTGAGCCACGTATCTAATCCTGTCCTGTGTGATACTGACTGCTGAGCCGTGTATCTAATCCTCTCCTGTGTGATACTGACTGCTGAGCCACGTATCTAATCCTGTCCTGTGTGATACTGACTGCTGAGCCGTGTATCTAATCCTCTCCTGTGTGATACTGACTGCTGAGCCACGTATCTAATCCTATCCTGTGTGATACTGACTGCTGAGCCGTGTATCTAATCCTCTCCTGTGTGATACTGACTGCTGAGCCACGTATCTAATCCTATCCTGTGTGATACTGACTGCTGAGCCGTGTATCTAATCCTTTCCTGTGTGATACTGACTGCGGAGCCGTGTATCTAATCATATCCTGTGTGATACTGACTGCTGAGCTGTGTATCTAATCCTCTCCTGTGTGATACTGACTGCTGAGCCGTGTATCTAATCCTCTCCTGTGTGATACTGACTGCTGAGCCACGTATCTAATGCTGTCCTGTGTGATACTGACTGCTGAGCCGTGTATCTAATCCTCTCCTGTGTGATACTGTCTGCTGAGCTGTGCATCTAATCCTATCCTGTGTGATACTGACTGCTGAGCCGTGTATCTAATCCTCTCCTGTGTGATACTGACTGCTGAGCCACGTATCTAATCCTGTCCTGTGTGATACTGACTGCTGAGCCGTGTATCTAATCCTCTCCTGTGTGATACTGACTGCTGAGCCACGTATCTAATCCTATCCTGTGTGATACTGACTGCTGAGCCACGTATCTAATCCTTTCCTGTGTGATACTGACTGCTGAGCCATGTATCTAATCCTATCCTGTGTGATACTGACTGCTGAGCCGTGTATCTAATCCTCTCCTGTGTGATACTGACTGCTGAGCCGTGTATCTAATCCTATCCTGTGTGATACTGACTGCTGAGCCGAGTATCTAATCCTCTCCTGTGTGATACTGACTGCTGAGCCGTGTATCTAATCCTCTCCTGTGTGATACTGACTGCTCAGCCGTGTATCTAATCCTATCCTGTGTGATTCTGACTGCTGAGCCGTGTATCTAATCCTCTCCTGTGTGATACTGTCTGCTGAGCCGTGTATCTAATCCTCTCCTGTGTGATACTGTCTGCTGAGCCGTGTATCTAATCCTCTCCTGTGTGATACTGACTGCTGAGCCGTGTATCTAATCCTATCCTGTGTGATACTGACTGCTGAGCCGTGTATCTAATCCTCTCCTGTGTGATACTGACTGCTGAGCTGTGTATCTAATCCTATCCTGTGTGATACTGACTGCTGAGCCGAGTATCTAATCCTCTCCTGTGTGATACTGACTGCTGAGCTGTGTATCTAATCCTATCCTGTGTGATACTGACTGCTGAGCCATGTATCTAATCCTATCCTGTGTGATACTGTCTGCTGAGCCGTGTATCTAATCCTCTCCTGTGTGATACTGACTGCTGAGCTGTGTATCTAATCCCCTCCTGTGTGATACTGACTGCTGAGCCACGTATCTAATCCTGTCCTGTGTGATACTGACTGCTGAGCCACGTATCTAATCCTATCCTGTGTGATACTGACTGCTGAGCCGTGTATCTAATCCTATCCTGTGTGATACTGACTGCTGAGCCGTGTATCTAATCCTATCCTGTGTGATACTGACTGCTGAGCCGTGTATCTAATCCTATCCTGTGTGATACTGACTGCTGAGTCGTGTATCTAATCCTCTCCTGTGTGATACTGACTGCTGAGCCGTGTATCTAATCCTCTCCTGTGTGATACTGACTGCTGAGCTGTGTATCTAATCCTCTCCTGTGTGATACTGTCTGCTGAGCCGTGTATCTAATCCTCTCCTGTGTGATACTGACTGCTGAGCCGTGTATCTAATCCTCTCCTGTGTGATACTGACTGCTGAGCCACGTATCTAATCCTATCCTGTGTGATACTGACTGCTGAGCCGTGTATCTAATCCTCTCCTGTGTGATACTGACTGCTGAGCTGTGTATCTAATCCCCTCCTGTGTGATACTGACTGCTGAGCTGTGTATCTAATCCTCTCCTGTGTGATACTGTCTGCTGAGCCGTGTATCTAATCCTCTCCTGTGTGATACTGACTGCGGAGCCGTGTATCTAATCATATCCTGTGTGATACTGACTGCTGAGCTGTGTATCTAATCCTCTCCTGTGTAATACTGACTGCTGAGCCGTGTATCTAATCCTCTCCTGTGTGATACTGACTGCTGAGCCACGTATCTAATCCTATCCTGTGTGATACTGACTGCTGAGCCGTGTATCTAATCCTATCCTGTGTGATACTGACTGCTGAGCCGTGTATCTAATCCTCTCCTGTGTGATACTGTCTGCTGAGCCGTGTATCTAATCCCCTCCTGTGTGATACTGACTGCTGAGCCACGTATCTAATCCTGTCCTGTGTGATACTGACTGCTGAGCCGTGTATCTAATCCTCTCCTGTGTGATACTGACTGCTGAGCCACGTATCTAATCCTGTCCTGTGTGATACTGACTGCTGAGCCGTGTATCTAATCCTCTCCTGTGTGATACTGACTGCTGAGCCACGTATCTAATCCTATCCTGTGTGATACTGACTGCTGAGCCGTGTATCTAATCCTCTCCTGTGTGATACTGACTGCTGAGCCACGTATCTAATCCTATCCTGTGTGATACTGACTGCTGAGCCGTGTATCTAATCCTTTCCTGTGTGATACTGACTGCGGAGCCGTGTATCTAATCATATCCTGTGTGATACTGACTGCTGAGCTGTGTATCTAATCCTCTCCTGTGTGATACTGACTGCTGAGCCGTGTATCTAATCCTCTCCTGTGTGATACTGACTGCTGAGCCACGTATCTAATGCTGTCCTGTGTGATACTGACTGCTGAGCCGTGTATCTAATCCTCTCCTGTGTGATACTGTCTGCTGAGCTGTGCATCTAATCCTATCCTGTGTGATACTGACTGCTGAGCCGTGTATCTAATCCTCTCCTGTGTGATACTGACTGCTGAGCCACGTATCTAATCCTGTCCTGTGTGATACTGACTGCTGAGCCGTGTATCTAATCCTCTCCTGTGTGATACTGACTGCTGAGCCACGTATCTAATCCTATCCTGTGTGATACTGACTGCTGAGCCACGTATCTAATCCTTTCCTGTGTGATACTGACTGCTGAGCCATGTATCTAATCCTATCCTGTGTGATACTGACTGCTGAGCTGTGTATCTAATCCTCTCCTGTGTGATACTGACTGCTGAGCCGTGTATCTAATCCTCTCCTGTGTGATACTGACTGCTGAGCCACGTATCTAATCCTATCCTGTGTGATACTGACTGCTGAGCCGTGTATCTAATCCTCTCCTGTGTGATACTGACTGCTGAGCCACGTATCTAATCCTATCCTGTGTGATACTGACTGCTGAGCCACGTATCTAATCCTTTCCTGTGTGATACTGACTGCTGAGCCATGTATCTAATCCTATCCTGTGTGATACTGACTGCTGAGCCACGTATCTAATCCTATCCTGTGTGATACTGACTGCTGAGTCGTGTATCTAATCCTCTCCTGTGTGATACTGACTGCTGAGCCACGTATCTAATCCTATCCTGTGTGGTACTGACTGCTGAGCCGTGTATCTAATCCTCTCCTGTGTGATACTGACTGCTGAGCCGTGTATCTAATCCTCTCCTGTGTGATACTGACTGCTGAGCCACGTATCTAATCCTGTCCTGTGTGATACTGACTGCTGAGCCGTGTATCTAATCCTATCCTGTGTGATACTGACTGCTGAGCCGTGTATCTAATCCTCTCCTGTGTGATACTGACTGCTGAGCCACGTATCTAATCCTATCCTGTGTGATACTGACTGCTGAGCCATGTATCTAATCCTCTCCTGTGTGATACTGACTGCTGAGCCACGTATCTAATCCTATCCTGTGTGATACTGACTGCTGAGCCGTGTATCTAATCCTTTCCTGTGTGATACTGACTGCTGAGCCGTGTATCTAATCCTATCCTGTGTGATACTGACTGCTGAGCCACGTATCTAATCCTATCCTGTGTGATACTGACTGCTGAGCCGTGTATCTAATCCTCTCCTGTGTGATACTGACTGCTGAGCCACGTATCTAATCCTATCCTGTGTGGTACTGACTGCTGAGCCGTGTATCTAATCCTCTCCTGTGTGATACCGACTGCTGAGCCGTGTATCTAATCCTCTCCTGTGTGATACTGACTGCTGAGCCGTGTATCTAATCCTCTCCTGTGTGATACTGACTGCTGAGCTGTGTATCTAATCCTCTCCTGTGTGATACTGACTGCTGAGCCGTGTATCTAATCATATCCTGTGTGATACTGACTGCTGAGCTGTGTATCTAATCCTCTCCTGTGTGACACTGACTGCTGAGCCGTGTATCTAATCCTCTCCTGTGTGATACTGACTGCTGAGCCACGTATCTAATCCTATCCTGTGTGATACTGACTGCTGAGCCACGTATCTAATCCTATCCTGTGTGATACTGACTGCTGAGCCGTGTATCTAATCCTCTCCTGTGTGATACTGACTGCTGAGCCACGTATCTAATTCTGTCCTGTGTGATACTGACTGCTGAGCCGTGTATCTAATCCTCTCCTGTGTGATACTGACTGCTGAGCCGTGTATCTAATCCTCTCCTGTGTGATACTGACTGCTGAGCCACGTATCTAATCCTATCCTGTGTGATACTGACTGCTGAGCCGTGTATCTAATCCTCTCCTGTGTGATACTGACTGCTGAGCCACGTATCTAATCCTATCCTGTGTGATACTGACTGCTGAGCCGTGTATCTAATCCTCTCCTGTGTGATACTGACTGCTGAGTCGTGTATCTAATCCTCTCCTGTGTGATACTGACTGCTGAGCCACGTATCTAATCCTATCCTGTGTGGTACTGACTGCTGAGCCGTGTATCTAATCCTCTCCTGTGTGATACTGACTGCTGAGCCGTGTATCTAATCCTCTCCTGTGTGATACTGACTGCTGAGCTGTGTATCTAATCCTCTCCTGTGTGATACTGACTGCTGAGCCGTGTATCTAATCATATCCTGTGTGATACTGACTGCTGAGCTGTGTATCTAATCCTCTCCTGTGTGACACTGACTGCTGAGCCGTGTATCTAATCCTCTCCTGTGTGATACTGACTGCTGAGCCGTGTATCTAATCCTATCCTGTGTGATACCGACTGCTGAGCTGTGTATCTAATCCTCTCCTGTGTGATACTGTCTGCTGAGCCGTGTATCTAATCCTCTCCTGTGTGATACTGACTGCGGAGCCGTGTATCTAATCATATCCTGTGTGATACTGACTGCTGAGCTGTGTATCTAATCCTCTCCTGTGTGACACTGACTGCTGAGCCGTGTATCTAATCCTCTCCTGTGTGATACTGACTGCTGAGCCACGTATCTAATCCTATCATGTGTGATACTGACTGCTGAGCCGTGTATCTAATCCTATCCTGTGTGATACTGACTGCTGAGCCGTGTATCTAATCCTCTCCTGTGTGATACTGACTGCTGAGCCACGTATCTAATCCTGTCCTGTGTGATACTGACTGCTGAGCCACGTATCTAATCCTCTCCTGTGTGATACTGACTGCTGAGCCGTGTATCTAATCCTCTCCTGTGTGATACTGACTGCTGAGCCACGTATCTAATCCTATCCTGTGTGATACTGACTGCTGAGCCGTGTATCTAATCCTCTCCTGTGTGATACTGACTGCTGAGCCACGTATCTAATCCTATCCTGTGTGATACTGACTGGTGAGCCGTGTATCTAATCCTTTCCTGTGTGATACTGACTGCTGAGCCGTGTATCTAATCCTATCCTGTGTGATACTGACTGCTGAGCCACGTATCTAATCCTATCCTGTGTGATACTGTCCGCTGAGCCGTGTATCTAATCCTCTCCTGTGTGATACTGACTGCTGAGCTGTGTATCTAATCCTCTCCTGTGTGATACTGACTGCTGAGCCGTGTATCTAATCCTTTCCTGTGTGATACTGTCTGCTGAGCCGTGTATCTAATCCTATCCTGTGTGATACTGACTGCTGAGCCGTGTATCTAATCCTTTCCTGTGTGATACTGACTGCTGAGCCGTGTATCTAATCCTATCCTGTGTGATACTGACTGCTGAGCCACGTATCTAATCCTATCCTGTGTGATACTGTCCGCTGAGCCGTGTATCTAATCCTCTCCTGTGTGATACTGACTGCTGAGCCGTGTATCTAATCCTATCCTGTGTGATACTGACTGCTGAGCTGTGTATCTAATCCTCTCCTGTGTGATACTGTCTGCTGAGCCGTGTATCTAATCCTCTCCTGTGTGATACTGACTGCTGAGCCGTGTATCTAAACCTCTCCTGTGTGATACTGACTGCTGAGCCACGTATCTAATCCTGTCCTGTGTGATACTGACTGCTGAGCCGTGTATCTAATCCTCTCCTGTGTGATACTGACTGCTGAGCCACGTATCTAATCATATCCTGTGTGATACTGACTGCTGAGCCGTGTATCTAATCCTCTCCTGTGTGATACTGACTGCTGAGCTGTGTATCTAATCCTATCCTGTGTGATACTGACTGCTGAGCCGTGTATCTAATCCTCTCCTGTGTGATACTGACTGCTGAGCCGTGTATCTAATCCTATCCTGTGTGATACTGACTGCTGAGCCACGTATCTAATCCTATCCTGTGTGATACTGACTGCTGAGTCGTGTATCTAATCCTCTCCTGTGTGATACTGACTGCTGAGCCATGTATCTAATCCTCTTCTGTGTGATACTGACTGCTGAGCCGTGTATCTAATCCTATTCTGTGTGATACTGTCTGCTGAGCCGTGTATCTAATCCTATCCTGTATGATACTGACTGCTGAGCCGTGTATCTAATCCTTTCCTGTGTGATACTGTCTGCTGAGCCGTGTATCTAATCCTCTCCTGTATGATACTGACTGCTGAGCCGTGTATCTAATCCTATCCTGTGTGATACTGACTGCTGAGCCGTGTATCTAATCCTCTCCTGTGTGATACTGACTGCTGAGCCGTGTATCTAATCCTATCCTGTGTGATAATGACTGCTGAGCTGTGTATCTAATCCTATCCTGTGTGATACTGTCTGCTGAGCTGTGTATCTAACCTCCCCTGTGTGATACTGTCTGCTGAGCCATGTATCTAATCCTCTTCTGTGTGATACTGACTGCTGAGCCGTGTATCTAATCCTTTCCTGTGTGATACTGACTGCTGAGCTGTGTATCTAACCTCCCCTGTGTGATACTGTCTGCTGAGCCGTGTATCTAATCCTCTTCTGTGTGATACTGACTGCTGAGCCGTGTATCTAATCCTTTCCTGTGTGATACTGGCTGCTGAGCCGTGTATCTAATCCTGTCCTATGTGATATTGTCTGCTGAGCCGTGTATCTAATCCTATCCTGTGTGATACTGACTGCTGAGCCGTGTAACTAATCCTCTCCTGTGTGATACTGACTGCTGAGCCGTGTATCTAATCCTCTCCTGTGTGATACTGACTGCTGAGCCGTGTATCTAATCCTCTTCTGTGTGATACTGTCTGCTGAGCCATGTATCTAATCCTATCCTGTGTGATACTGTCTGCTGAGCCGTGTATCTAATCCTCTCCTGTGTGATACCGACTGCTGAGCCGTGTATCTAATCCTCTCCTGTGTGATACTGACTGCTGAGCCGTGTATCTAATCCTCTCCTGTGTGATACTGACTGCTGAGTCGTGTATCTAATCCTGTCCTGTGTGATACTGACTGCTGAGCCGTGTATCTAATCCTCTCCTGTGTGATACCGACTGCTGAGCCGTGTATCTAATCCTCTCCTGTGTGATACTGACTGCTGAGCCGTGTATCTAATCCTCTCCTGTGTGATACTGACTGCTGAGTCGTGTATCTAATCCTATCCTGTGTGATACTGACTGCTGAGCCATGTATCTAATCCTCTCCTGTGTGATACTGTCTGCTGAGCTGTGTATCTAATCCTATCCTGTGTGATACTGTCTGCTGAGCCGTGTATCTAATCCTGTCTTGTGTGATACTGTCTGCTGAGCCGTGTATCTAATCCTATCCTGAGTGATACTGTCTGCTGAGCCGTGTATCTAATCCTCTCCTGTGTGATACTGACTGCTGAGCCGTGTATCTAATCCTATCCTATGTGATATTGTCTGCTGAGCCGTGTATCTAATCCTATCCTGTGTGATACTGTCTGCTGAGCTGTGTATCTAACCTCCCCTGTGTGATACTGTCTGCTGAGCCATGTATCTAATCCTCTTCTGTGTGATACTGACTGCTGAGCCGTGTATCTAATCCTCTCCTGTGTGATACTGACTGCTGAGCCACGTATCTAATCCTATCCTGTGTGATACTGACTGCTGAGCCGTGTATCTAATCCTATCCTGTGTGATACTGACTGCTGAGCCGTGTATCTAATCCTCTCCTGTGTGATACTGACTGCTGAGCCACGTATCTAATCCTATCCTGTGTGATACTGACTGCTGAGCCGTGTATCTAATCCTTTCCTGTGTGATACTGACTGCGGAGCCGTGTATCTAATCATATCCTGTGTGATACTGACTGCTGAGCTGTGTATCTAATCCTCTCCTGTGTGATACTGACTGCTGAGCCGTGTATCTAATCCTCTCCTGTGTGATACTGACTGCTGAGCCACGTATCTAATGCTGTCCTGTGTGATACTGACTGCTGAGCCGTGTATCTAATCCTCTCCTGTGTGATACTGTCTGCTGAGCTGTGCATCTAATCCTATCCTGTGTGATACTGACTGCTGAGCCGTGTATCTAATCCTCTCCTGTGTGATACTGACTGCTGAGCCACGTATCTAATCCTGTCCTGTGTGATACTGACTGCTGAGCCGTGTATCTAATCCTCTCCTGTGTGATACTGACTGCTGAGCCGTGTATCTAATCCTCTCCTGTGTGATACTGACTGCTGAGCCACGTATCTAATCCTATCCTGTGTGATACTGACTGCTGAGCCGTGTATCTAATCCTCTCCTGTGTGATACTGACTGCTGAGCCACGTATCTAATCCTATCCTGTGTGATACTGACTGCTGAGCCACGTATCTAATCCTTTCCTGTGTGATACTGACTGCTGAGCCGTGTATCTAATCCTATCCTGTGTGATACTGACTGCTGAGCCACGTATCTAATCCTATCCTGTGTGATACTGACTGCTGAGTCGTGTATCTAATCCTCTCCTGTGTGATACTGACTGCTGAGCCACGTATCTAATCCTATCCTGTGTGGTACTGACTGCTGAGCCGTGTATCTAATCCTCTCCTGTGTGATACTGACTGCTGAGCCGTGTATCTAATCCTCTCCTGTGTGATACTGACTGCTGAGCTGTGTATCTAATCCTCTCCTGTGTGATACTGACTGCTGAGCCGTGTATCTAATCATATCCTGTGTGATACTGACTGCTGAGCTGTGTATCTAATCCTCTCCTGTGTGACACTGACTGCTGAGCCGTGTATCTAATCCTCTCCTGTGTGATACTGACTGCTGAGCCACGTATCTAATCCTATCCTGTGTGATACTGACTGCTGAGCCACGTATCTAATCCTGTCCTGTGTGATACTGACTGCTGAGCCGTGTATCTAATCCTATCCTGTGTGATACTGACTGCTGAGCCGTGTATCTAATCCTCTCCTGTGTGATACTGACTGCTGAGCCACGTATCTAATCCTATCCTGTGTGATACTGACTGCTGAGCCGTGTATCTAATCCTCTCCTGTGTGATACTGACTGCTGAGCCACGTATCTAATCCTATCCTGTGTGATACTGACTGCTGAGCCGTGTATCTAATCCTTTCCTGTGTGATACTGACTGCTGAGCCGTGTATCTAATCCTATCCTGTGTGATACTGACTGCTGAGCCACGTATCTAATCCTATCCTGTGTGATACTGACTGCTGAGTCGTGTATCTAATCCTCTCCTGTGTGATACTGACTGCTGAGCCACGTATCTAATCCTATCCTGTGTGGTACTGACTGCTGAGCCGTGTATCTAATCCTCTCCTGTGTGATACCGACTGCTGAGCCGTGTATCTAATCCTCTCCTGTGTGATACTGACTGCTGAGCCGTGTATCTAATCCTCTCCTGTGTGATACTGACTGCTGAGCTGTGTATCTAATCCTCTCCTGTGTGATACTGACTGCTGAGCCGTGTATCTAATCATATCCTGTGTGATACTGACTGCTGAGCTGTGTATCTAATCCTCTCCTGTGTGACACTGACTGCTGAGCCGTGTATCTAATCCTCTCCTGTGTGATACTGACTGCTGAGACACGTATCTAATCCTATCCTGTGTGATACTGACTGCTGAGCCACGTATCTAATCCTATCCTGTGTGATACTGACTGCTGAGCCGTGTATCTAATCCTCTCCTGTGTGATACTGACTGCTGAGCCACGTATCTAATTCTGTCCTGTGTGATACTGACTGCTGAGCCGTGTATCTAATCCTCTCCTGTGTGATACTGACTGCTGAGCCGTGTATCTAATCCTCTCCTGTGTGATACTGACTGCTGAGCCACGTATCTAATCCTATCCTGTGTGATACTGACTGCTGAGCCGTGTATCTAATCCTCTCCTGTGTGATACTGACTGCTGAGCCACGTATCTAATCCTATCCTGTGTGATACTGACTGCTGAGCCGTGTATCTAATCCTCTCCTGTGTGATACTGACTGCTGAGTCGTGTATCTAATCCTCTCCTGTGTGATACTGACTGCTGAGCCACGTATCTAATCCTATCCTGTGTGGTACTGACTGCTGAGCCGTGTATCTAATCCTCTCCTGTGTGATACTGACTGCTGAGCCGTGTATCTAATCCTCTCCTGTGTGATACTGACTGCTGAGCTGTGTATCTAATCCTCTCCTGTGTGATACTGACTGCTGAGCCGTGTATCTAATCATATCCTGTGTGATACTGACTGCTGAGCTGTGTATCTAATCCTCTCCTGTGTGACACTGACTGCTGAGCCGTGTATCTAATCCTCTCCTGTGTGATACTGACTGCTGAGCCGTGTATCTAATCCTCTCCTGTGTGATACCGACTGCTGAGCTGTGTATCTAATCCTCTCCTGTGTGATACTGTCTGCTGAGCCGTGTATCTAATCCTCTCCTGTGTGATACTGACTGCTGAGCTGTGTATCTAATCCTCTCCTGTGTGACACTGACTGCTGAGCCGTGTATCTAATCCTCTCCTGTGTGATACTGACTGCTGAGCCACGTATCTAATCCTATCCTGTGTGATACTGACTGCTGAGCCGTGTATCTAATCCTATCCTGTGTGATACTGACTGCTGAGCCGTGTATCTAATCCTCTCCTGTGTGATACTGACTGCTGAGCCACGTATCTAATCCTGTCCTGTGTGATACTGACTGCTGAGCCACGTATCTAATCCTCTCCTGTGTGATACTGACTGCTGAGCCGTGTATCTAATCCTCTCCTGTGTGATACTGACTGCTGAGCCACGTATCTAATCCTATCCTGTGTGATACTGACTGCTGAGCCGTGTATCTAATCCTCTCCTGTGTGATACTGACTGCTGAGCCACGTATCTAATCCTATCCTGTGTGATACTGACTGCTGAGCCGTGTATCTAATCCTATCCTGTGTGATACTGACTGCTGAGCCACGTATCTAATCCTATCCTGTGTGATACTGTCCGCTGAGCCGTGTATCTAATCCTCTCCTGTGTGATAATGACTGCTGAGCTGTGTATCTAATCCTCTCCTGTGTGATACTGACTGCTGAGCCGTGTATCTAATCCTTTCCTGTGTGATACTGTCTGCTGAGCCGTGTATCTAATCCTATCCTGTGTGATACTGACTGCTGAGCCGTGTATCTAATCCTTTCCTGTGTGATACTGACTGCTGAGCCGTGTATCTAATCCTATCCTGTGTGATACTGACTGCTGAGCCACGTATCTAATCCTATCCTGTGTGATACTGACTGATGAGCCGTGTATCTAATCCTCTCCTGTGTGATACTGACTGCTGAGCCGTGTATCTAATCCTATCCTGTGTGATACTGACTGCTGAGCTGTGTATCTAATCCTCTCCTGTGTGATACTGTCTGCTGAGCCGTGTATCTAATCCTCTCCTGTGTGATACTGACTGCTGAGCCGTGTATCTAATCCTCTCCTGTGTGATACTGACTGCTGAGCCACGTATCTAATCCTGTCCTGTGTGATACTGACTGCTGAGCCGTGTATCTAATCCTCTCCTGTGTGATACTGACTGCTGAGCCACGTATCTAATCATATCCTGTGTGATACTGACTGCTGAGCCGTGTATCTAATCCTCTCCTGTGTGATACTGTCTGCTGAGCTGTGTATCTAATCCTATCCTGTGTGATACTGACTGCTGAGCCGTGTATCTAATCCTCTCCTGTGTGATACTGACTGCTGAGCCGTGTATCTAATCCTATCCTGTGTGATACTGACTGCTGAGCCACGTATCTAATCCTATCCTGTGTGATACTGACTGCTGAGTCGTGTATCTAATCCTCTCCTGTGTGATACTGACTGCTGAGCCGTGTATCTAATCCTTTCCTGTGTGATACTGTCTGCTGAGCCGTGTATCTAATCCTCTTCTGTGTGATACTGACTGCTGAGCCGTGTATCTAATCCTATTCTGTGTGATACTGTCTGCTGAGCCGTGTATCTAATCCTATCCTGTATGATACTGACTGCTGAGCCGTGTATCTAATCCTTTCCTGTGTGATACTGTCTGCTGAGCCGTGTATCTAATCCTCTCCTGTATGATACTGACTGCTGAGCCGTGTATCTAATCCTATCCTGTGTGATACTGACTGCTGAGCCGTGTATCTAATCCTCTCCTGTGTGATACTGACTGCTGAGCCGTGTATCTAATCCTATCCTGTGTGATACTGACTGCTGAGCTGTGTATCTAATCCTATCCTGTGTGATACTGTCTGCTGAGCTGTGTATCTAACCTCCCCTGTGTGATACTGTCTGCTGAGCCATGTATCTAATCCTCTTCTGTGTGATACTGACTGCTGAGCCGTGTATCTAATCCTTTCCTGTGTGATACTGACTGCTGAGCTGTGTATCTAACCTCCCCTGTGTGATACTGTCTGCTGAGCCGTGTATCTAATCCTCTTCTGTGTGATACTGACTGCTGAGCCGTGTAACTAATCCTCTCCTGTGTGATACTGACTGCTGAGCCGTGTATCTAATCCTGTCCTATGTGATATTGTCTGCTGAGCCGTGTATCTAATCCTATCCTGTGTGATACTGACTGCTGAGCCGTGTAACTAATCCTCTCCTGTGTGATACTGACTGCTGAGCCGTGTATCTAATCCTCTCCTGTGTGATACTGACTGCTGAGCCGTGTATCTAATCCTCTCCTGTGTGATACTGACTGCTGAGCCGTGTATCTAATCCTCTTCTGTGTGATACTGTCTGCTGAGCCATGTATCTAATCCTATCCTGTGTGATACTGTCTGCTGAGCCGTGTATCTAATCCTCTCCTGTGTGATACCGACTGCTGAGCCGTGTATCTAATCCTCTCCTGTGTGATACTGACTGCTGAGCCGTGTATCTAATCCTCTCCTGTGTGATACTGACTGCTGAGTCGTGTATCTAATCCTCTCCTGTGTGATACTGACTGCTGAGCCGTGTATCTAATCCTCTCCTGTGTGATACTGACTGCTGAGTCGTGAATCTAATCCTATCCTGTGTGATACTGACTGCTGAGCCATGTATCTAATCCTCTCCTGTGTGATACTGTCTGCTGAGCTGTGTATCTAATCCTATCCTGTGTGATACTGTCTGCTGAGCCGTGTATCTAATCCTCTCCTGTGTGATACTGACTGCTGAGCCGTGTATCTAATCCTCTCCTGTGTGATACTGTCTGCTGAGCTGTGTATCTAATCCTATCCTGTGTGATACTGACTGCTGAGTCGTGTATCTAATCCTATCCTGTGTGATACTGACTGCTGAGCCATGTATCTAATCCTCTCCTGTGTGATACTGTCTGCTGAGCTGTGTATCTAATCCTATCCTGTGTGATACTGTCTGCTGAGCCGTGTATCTAATCCTGTCTTGTGTGATACTGTCTGCTGAGCCGTGTATCTAATCCTATCCTGAGTGATACTGTCTGCTGAGCCGTGTATCTAATCCTCTCCTGTGTGATACTGACTGCTGAGCTGTGTATCTAATCCTATCCTGTGTGATACTGACTGCTGAGCCGTGTATCTAATCCTATCCTATGTGATATTGTCTGCTGAGCCGTGTATCTAATCCTATCCTGTGTGATACTGTCTGCTGAGCCATGTATCTAATCCTCTTCTGTGTGATACTGACTGCTGAGCCGTGTATCTAATCCTTTCCTGTGTGATACTGAGTGCTGAGCTGTGTATCTAATCCTCTCCTGTGTGATACTGTCTGCTGAGCCATGTATCTAATCCTCTTCTGTGTGATACTGACTGCTGAGCCGTGTATCTAATCCTCTCCTGTGTGATACTGACTGCTGAGCCGTGTATCTAATCCTCTCCTGTGTGATACTGACTGCTGAGCTGTGTATCTAATCCTTTCCTGTGTGATACTGGCTGCTGAGCCGTGTATCTAATCCTATCCTGTGTGATACTGACTGCTGAGCCATGTATCTAATCCTTTCCTGTGTGATACTGTCTGCTGAGCCGTGTATCTAATCCTATCCTGTGTGATACTGACTGCTGAGCCATGTATCTAATCCTATCCTGTGTGATACTGTCTGCTGAGCCGTGTATCTAATCCTCTCCTGTGTGATACTGACTGCTGAGCTGTGTATCTAATCCTCTCCTGTGTGATACTGACTGCTGAGCCGTGTATCTAGTCCTATCCTGTGTGATACTGACTGCTGAGCCGTGTATCTAATCCTATCCTGTGTGATACTGACTGCTGAGCCGTGTATCTAATCCTCTCCTGTGTGATACTGTCTGCTGAGCCATGTATCTAATCCTATCCTGAGTGATACTGACTGCTGAGCTGTGTACCTAATCCTCTCCTGTGTGATACTGTCTGCTGAGCTGTGTATCTAATCCTCTCCTGTGTGATACTGACTGCTGAGTCGTGTATCTAATCCTCTCCTGTGTGATACTGTCTGCTGAGCTGTGTATCTAATCCTCTTCTGTGTGATACTGACTGCTGAGCCGTGTATCTAATCCTCTCCTGTGTGATACTGTCTGCTGAGCCGTGTATCTAATCCTATCCTGAGTGATACTGACTGCTGAGCCGTGTATCTAATCCTCTCCTGTGTGATACTGACTGCTGAGCCGTGTATCTAATCCTCTCCTGTGTGATACCGCCTGCTGAGCCGTGTATCTAATCCTATCCTGTGTGATACCGACTGCTGAGCCATGTATCTAATCCTATCCTGTGTGATACTGACTGCTGAGCCGTGTATCTAATCCCCTCCTGTGTGATACTGACTGCTGAGCTGTGTATCTAATCCTATCCTGTGTGATACTGTCTGCTCAGCCGTGTATCTAATCCCCTCCTGTGTGATACTGACTGCTGAGCCGTGTATCTAATCCTATCCTGTGTGATACTGACTGCTGAGCCGAGTATCTAATCCTCTCCTGTGTGATACTGACTGCTGAGCCGAGTATCTAATCCTCTCCTGTGTGATACTGACTGCTGAGCTGTGTATCTAATCCTCTCCTGTGTGATACTGTCTGCTGAGCCGTGTATCTAATCCTATCCTGTGTGATACTGACTGCTGAGCCGTGTATCTAATCCTATCCTGTGTGATACTGACTGCTGAGCCGTGTATCTAATCCTCTCCTGTGTGATACTGACTGCTGAGCTGTGTATCTAATCCTATCCTGTGTGATACTGACTGCTGAGCCGAGTATCTAATCCTCTCCTGTGTGATACTGACTGCTGAGCCGTGTATCTAATCCTATCCTGTGTGATACTGACTGCTGAGCCATGTATCTAATCCTATCCTGTGTGATACTGACTGCTGAGCTGTGTATCTAATCCTCTCCTGTGTGATACTGTCTGCTGAGCCGTGTATCTAATCCTCTCCTGTGTGATACTGACTGCTGAGCCGTGTATCTAATCCTATCCTGTGTGATACTGACTGCTGAGCCGTGTATCTAATCCTCTCCTGTGTGATACTGACTGCTGAGCTGTGTATCTAATCCTATCCTGTGTGATACTGACTGCTGAGCCATGTATCTAATCCTATCCTGTGTGATACTGACTGCTGAGCTGTGTATCTAATCCCCTCCTGTGTGATACTGACTGCTGAGCTGTGTATCTAATCCTATCCTGTGTGATACTGACTGCTGAGCCGTGTATCTAATCCTATCCTGTGTGATACTGTCTGCTGAGCCGTGTATCTAATCCCCTCCTGTGTGATAGTGACTGCTGAGCCGTGTATCTAATCCTCTCCTGTGTGATACTGACTGCTGAGCCATGTATCTAATCCTATCCTGTGTGATACTGACTGCTGAGCCGAGTATCTAATCCTCTCCTGTGTGATACTGACTGCTGAGCTGTGTATCTAATCCTCTCCTGTGTGATACTGTCTGCTGAGCTGTGTATCTAATCCTCTCCTGTGTGATACTGACTGCTGAGCCGTGTATCTAATCCTATCCTGTGTGATACTGTCTGCTGAGCCGTGTATCTAATCCTATCCTGTGTGATACTGACTGCTGAGCCGTGTATCTAACCCTCTCCTGTGTGATACTGACTGCTGAGCCGTGTATCTAATCCTATCCTGTGTGATACTGACTGCTGAGCCGAGTATCTAATCCTCTCCTGTGTGATACTGACTGCTGAGCTGTGTATCTAATCCTCTCCTGTGTGATACTGTCTGCTGAGCCGTGTATCTAATCCTCTCCTCTGTGATACTGACTGCTGAGCCGTGTATCTAATCCTATCCTGTGTGATACTGACTGCTGAGCCGTGTATCTAATCCTGTCCTGTGTGATACTGTCTGCTGAGCCGTGTATCTAATCCTCTCCTGTGTGATACTGACTGCTGAGCCGTGTATCTAATACTATCCTGTGTGATACTGACTGCTGAGCTGTGTATCTAATCCCCTCCTGTGTGATACTGACTGCTGAGCTGTGTATCTAATCCTATCCTGTGTGATACTGTCTGCTGAGCCGTGTATCTAATCCCCTCCTGTGTGATACTGACTGCTGAGCCGTGTATCTAATACTATCCTGTGTGATACTGACTGCTGAGCCGTGTATCTAATCCTCTCCTGTGTGATACTGACTGCTGAGCTGTGTATCTAATCCTATCCTGTGTGATACTGACTGCTGAGCCGTGTATCTAATCCTCTCCTGTGTGATACTGACTGCTGAGCCGTGTATCTAATCCTATCCTGTGTGATACTGTCTGCTGAGCCGTGTATCTAATCCCCTCCTGTGTGATACTGACTGCTGAGCCGTGTATCTAATCCTCTCCTGTGTGATACTGACTGCTGAGCCGTGTATCTAATCCTATCCTGTGTGATACTGACTGCTGAGCCGAGTATCTAATCCTCTCCTGTGTGATACTGACTGCTGAGTCGTGTATCTAATCCTCTCCTGTGTGATACTGACTGCTGAGCCGTGTATCTAATCCTATCCTGTGTGATACTGACTGCTGAGCCGTGTATCTAATCCTCTCCTGTGTGATACTGTCTGCTGAGCCGTGTATCTAATCCTCTCCTGTGTGATACTGTCTGCTGAGCCGTGTATCTAATCCTCTCCTGTGTGATACTGACTGCTGAGCCGTGTATCTAATCCTATCCTGTGTGATACTGACTGCTGAGCCGTGTATCTAATCCTCTCCTGTGTGATACTGACTGCTGAGCTGTGTATCTAATCCTATCCTGTGTGATACTGACTGCTGAGCCGAGTATCTAATCCTCTCCTGTGTGATACTGACTGCTGAGCTGTGTATCTAATCCTATCCTGTGTGATACTGACTGCTGAGCCATGTATCTAATCCTATCCTGTGTGATACTGTCTGCTGAGCCGTGTATCTAATCCTCTCCTTTGTGATACTGACTGCTGAGCTGTGTATCTAATCCCCTCCTGTGTGATACTGACTGCTGAGCCATGTATCTAATCCTGTCCTGTGTGATACTGACTGCTGAGCCACGTATCTAATCCTATCCTGTGTGATACTGACTGCTGAGCCGTGTATCTAATCCTCTCCTGTGTGATACTGACTGCTGATCCACGTATCTAATCCTATCCTGTGTGATACTGACTGCTGAGCCGTGTATCTAATCCTTTCCTGTGTGATACTGACTGCTGAGCCGTGTATCTAATCCTATCCTGTGTGATACTGACTGCTGAGCCGTGTATCTAATCCTATCCTGTGTGATACTGACTGCTGAGCCATGTATCTAATCCTATCCTGTGTGATACTGACTGCTGAGTCGTGTATCGAATCCTCTCCTGTGTGATACTGACTGCTGAGCCGTGTATCTAATCCTCTCCTGTGTGATACTGTCTGCTGAGCTGTGTATCTAATCCCCTCCTGTGTGATACTGACTGCTGAGCCGTGTATCTAATCCTATCCTGTGTGATACTCTCTGCTGAGCCGTGTATCTAATCCTCTCCTGTGTGATACTGACTGCTGAGCCGTGTATCTAATCCTCTCCTGTGTGATACTGACTGCTGAGCCACGTATCTAATCCTATCCTGTGTGATACTGACTGCTGAGCCGTGTATCTAATCCTCTCCTGTGTGATACTGACTGCTGAGCTGTGTATCTAATCCCCTCCTGTGTGATACTGACTGCTGAGCTGTGTATCTAATCCTCTCCTGTGTGATACTGTCTGCTGAGCCGTGTATCTAATCCTCTCCTGTGTGACACTGACTGCGGAGCCGTGTATCTAATCATATCCTGTGTGATACTGACTGCTGAGCTGTGTATCTAATCCTCTCCTGTGTGATACTGACTGCTGAGCCGTGTATCTAATCCTCTCCTGTGTGATACTGACTGCTGAGCCACGTATCTAATCCTATCCTGTGTGATACTGACTGCTGAGCCGTGTATCTAATCCTATCCTGTGTGATACTGACTGCTGAGCCGTGTATCTAATCCTCTCCTGTGTGATACTGACTGCTGAGCCACGTATCTAATCCTGTCCTGTGTGATACTGACTGCTGAGCCGTGTATCTAATCCTGTCCTGTGTGATACTGACTGCTGAGCCGTGTATCTAATCCTCTCCTGTGTGATACTGACTGCTGAGCCACGTATCTAATCCTGTCCTGTGTGATACTGACTGCTGAGCTGTGTATCTAATCCTATCCTGTGTGATACTGACTGCTGAGCCATGTATCTAATCCTATCCTGTGTGATACTGTCTGCTGAGCCGTGTATCGAATCCTCTCCTGTGTGATACTGACTGCTGAGCCGTGTATCTAATCCTCTCCTTTGTGATACTGACTGCTGAGCTGTGTATCTAATCCCCTCCTGTGTGATACTGACTGCTGAGCCATGTATCTAATCCTGTCCTGTGTGATACTGACTGCTGAGCCACGTATCTAATCCTATCCTGTGTGATACTGACTGCTGAGCCGTGTATCTAATCCTCTCCTGTGTGATACTGACTGCTGATCCACGTATCTAATCCTATCCTGTGTGATACTGACTGCTGAGCCGTGTATCTAATCCTTTCCTGTGTGATACTGACTGCTGAGCCGTGTATCTAATCCTATCCTGTGTGATACTGACTGCTGAGCCGTGTATCTAATCCTATCCTGTGTGATACTGACTGCTGAGCCATGTATCTAATCCTATCCTGTGTGATACTGACTGCTGAGTCATGTATCGAATCCTCTCCTGTGTGATACTGACTGCTGAGCCGTGTATCTAATCCTCTCCTGTGTGATACTGTCTGCTGAGCTGTGTATCTAATCCCCTCCTGTGTGATACTGACTGCTGAGCCGTGTATCTAATCCTCTCCTGTGTGATACTCTCTGCTGAGCCGTGTATCTAATCCTCTCCTCTGTGATACTGACTGCTGAGCCGTGTATCTAATCATCTCCTGTGTGATACTGACTGCTGAGCCACGTATCTAATCCTATCCTGTGTGATACTGACTGCTGAGCCGTGTATCTAATCCTCTCCTGTGTGATACTGACTGCTGAGCTGTGTATCTAATCCCCTCCTGTGTGATACTGACTGCTGAGCTGTGTATCTAATCCTCTCCTGTGTGATACTGTCTGCTGAGCCGTGTATCTAATCCTCTCCTGTGTGATACTGACTGCGGAGCCGTGTATCTAATCATATCCTGTGTGATACTGACTGCTGAGCTGTGTATCTAATCCTCTCCTGTGTGATACTGACTGCTGAGCCGTGTATCTAATCCTCTCCTGTGTGATACTGACTGCTGAGCCGTGTATCTAATCCTATCCTGTGTGATACTGACTGCTGAGCCGTGTATCTAATCCTCTCCTGTGTGATACTGACTGCTGAGCCACGTATCTAATCCTGTCCTGTGTGATACTGACTGCTGAGCCGTGTATCTAATCCTCTCCTGTGTGATACTGACTGCTGAGCCGTGTATCTAATCCTCTCCTGTGTGATACTGACTGCTGAGCCACGTATCTAATCCTGTCCTGTGTGATACTGACTGCTGAGCTGTGTATCTAATCCTCTCCTGTGTGATACTGACTGCTGAGCCACGTATCTAATCCTATCCTGTGTGATACTGACTGCTGAGCCGTGTATCTAATCCTCTCCTGTGTGATACTGACTGCTGAGCCACGTATCTAATCCTATCCTGTGTGATACTGACTGCTGAGCCGTGTATCTAATCCTTTCCTGTGTGATACTGACTGCGGAGCCGTGTATCTAATCATATCCTGTGTGATACTGACTGCTGAGCCGTGTATCTAATCCTATCCTGTGTGATACTGACTGCTGAGCCGTGTATCTAATCCTCTCCTGTGTGATACTGACTGCTGAGCCACGTATCTAATCCTGTCCTGTGTGATACTGACTGCTGAGCCACGTATCTAATCCTTTCCTGTGTGATACTGACTGCGGAGCCGTGTATCTAATCATATCCTGTGTGATACTGACTGCTGAGCCGTGTATCTAATCCTATCCTGTGTGATACTGACTGCTGAGCCGTGTATCTAATCCTCTCCTGTGTGATACTGACTGCTGAGTCACGTATCTAATCCTATCCTGTGTGATACTGACTGCTGAGCCGTGTATCTAATCCTATCCTGTGTGATACTGACTGCTGAGCCGTGTATCTAATCCTCTCCTGTGTGATACTGACTGCTGAGTCACGTATCTAATCCTATCCTGTGTGATACTGACTGCTGAGCCACGTATCTAATCCTGTCCTGTGTGATACTGACTGCTGAGCCGTGTATCTAATCCTCTCCTATGTGATACTGGCTGCTGAGCCGTGTATCTAATCATATCCTGTGTGATACTGACTGCTGAGCCGTGTATCTAATCCTATCCTGTGTGATACTGACTGCTGAGCCGTGTATCTAATCCTTTCCTGTGTGATACTGACTGCGGAGCCGTGTATCTAATCATATCCTGTGTGATACTGACTGCTGAGCCGTGTATCTAATCCTATCCTGTGTGATACTGACTGCTGAGCCGTGTATCTAATCCTTTCCTGTGTGATACTGACTGCGGAGCCGTGTATCTAATCATATCCTGTGTGATACTGACTGCTGAGCCGTGTATCTAATCCTATCCTGTGTGATACTGACTGCTGAGCTGTGTATCTAATCCTTTCCTGTGTGATACTGACTGCGGAGCCGTGTATCTAATCATATCCTGTGTGATACTGACTGCTGAGCCGTGTATCTAATCCTATCCTGTGTGATACTGACTGCTGAGCCGTGTATCTAATCCTCTCCTGTGTGATACTGACTGCTGAGTCACGTATCTAATCCTCTCCTGTGTGATACCGACTGCTGAGTCACGTATCTAATCCTATCCTGTGTGATACTGACTGCTGAGCCGTGTATCTAATCCTATCCTGTGTGGTACTGACTGCTGAGCCGTGTATCTAATCCTCTCCTGTGTGATACTGACTGCTGAGTCACGTATCTAATCCTATCCTGTGTGATACTGACTGCTGAGTCACGTATCTAATCCTATCCTGTGTGATACTGACTGCTGAGCCGTGTATCTAATCCTATCCTGTGTGGTACTGACTGCTGAGCCGTGTATCTAATCCTCTCCTGTGTGATACTGACTGCTGAGTCGTGTATCTAATCCTCTCCTGTGTGATACTGACTGCTGAGCCACGTATCTAATCCTCTCCTGTGTGATACTGACTGCTGAGCCACGTATCTAATCCTATCCTGTGTGGTACTGACTGCTGAGCCGTGTATCTAATCCTCTCCTGTGTGATACTGACTGCTGAGCCGTGTATCTAATCCTCTCCTGTGTGATACTGACTGCTGAGCTGTGTATCTAATCCTCTCCTGTGTGATACTGACTGCTGAGCCGTGTATCTAATCATATCCTGTGTGATACTGACTGCTGAGCTGTGTATCTAATCCTCTCCTGTGTGACACTGACTGCTGAGCCGTGTATCTAATCCTCTCCTGTGTGATACTGACTGCTGAGCCGTGTATCTAATCCTATCCTGTGTGATACTGACTGCTGAGCTGTGTATCTAATCCTCTCCTGTGTGATACTGTCTGCTGAGCCGTGTATCTAATCCTCTCCTGTGTGATACTGACTGCGGAGCCGTGTATCTAATCATATCCTGTGTGATACTGACTGCTGAGCTGTGTATCTAATCCTCTCCTGTGTGACACTGACTGCTGAGCCGTGTATCTAATCCTCTCCTGTGTGATACTGACTGCTGAGCCACGTATCTAATCCTATCCTGTGTGATACTGACTGCTGAGCCGTGTATCTAATCCTATCCTGTGTGATACTGACTGCTGAGCCGTGTATCTAACACTCTCCTGTGTGATACTGACTGCTGAGCCACGTATCTAATCCTGTCCTGTGTGATGCTGACTGCTGAGCCGTGTATCTAATCCTCTCCTGTGTGATACTGTCTGCTGAGCCGTGTATCTAATCCTCTCCTGTGTGATACTGACTGCTGAGCTGTGTATCTAATCCTATCCTGTGTGATACTGACTGCTGAGCCATGTATCTAATCCTCTCCTGTGTGATACTGACTGCTGAGCCATGTATCTAATCCTATCCTGTGTGATACTGACTGCTGAGCCGTGTATCTAATCCTCTCCTGTGTGATACTGTCTGCTGAGCTGTGTATCTAATCCTCTCCTGTGTGATACTGACTGCTGAGCCGTGTATCTAATCCTTTCCTGTGTGATACTGACTGCTGAGCCGTGTATCTAATCCTATCCTGTGTGATACTGACTGCTGAGCCACGTATCTAGTCCTATCCTGTGTGATACTGTCCGCTGAGCCGTGTATCTAATCCTCTCCTGTGTGATACTGACTGCTGAGCCGTGTATCTAATCCTCTCCTGTGTGATACTGACTGCTGAGCCGTGTATCTAATCCTATCCTGTGTGATACTGACTGCTGAGCTGTGTATCTAATCCTCTCCTGTGTGATACTGACTGCTGAGCCGTGTATCTAATCCTCTCCTGTGTGATACTGACTGCTGAGCCACGTATCTAATCCTGTCCTGTGTGATACTGACTGCTGAGCCGTGTATCTAATCCTCTCCTGTGTGATACTGACTGCTGAGC
Source organism: Ranitomeya imitator (assembly GCF_032444005.1). Lineage (NCBI taxonomy): Eukaryota > Metazoa > Chordata > Amphibia > Anura > Dendrobatidae > Ranitomeya > Ranitomeya imitator. Next base: position 845,050,166 of record NC_091284.1, on the reverse strand, counting down.
CACGTATCTAATCCTATCCTGTGTGATACTGACTGCTGAGCCGTGTATCTAATCCTCTCCTGTGTGATACTGACTGCTGAGCCACGTATCTAATCCTATCCTGTGTGATACTGACTGCTGAGCCGTGTATCTAATCCTCTCCTGTGTGATACTGACTGCTGAGCCGTGTATCTAATCCTATCCTGTGTGATACTGACTGCTGAGCCACGTATCTAATCCTATCCTGTGTGATACTGACTGCTGAGTCGTGTATCTAATCCTCTCCTGTGTGATACTGTCTGCTGAGCCGTGTATCTAATCCTCTTCTGTGTGATACTGACTGCTGAGCCGTGTATCTAATCCTATTCTGTGTGATACTGTCTGCTGAGCCGTGTATCTAATCCTATCCTGTATGATACTGACTGCTGAGCCGTGTATCTAATCCTTTCCTGTGTGATACTGACTGCTGAGCCACGTATCTAGTCCTATCCTGTGTGATACTGACTGCTGAGCTGTGTATCTAATCCTCTCCTGTGTGATACTGTCTGCTGAGCCGTGTATCTAATCCTCTCCTGTGTGATACTGACTGCTGAGCCGTGTATCTAATCCTATCCTGTGTGATACTGACTGCTGAGCTGTGTATCTAATCCTCTCCTGTGTGATACTGTCCGCTGAGCCGTGTATCTAATCCTCTCCTGTGTGATACTGACTGCTGAGCTGTGTATCTAATCCTCTCCTGTGTGATACTGTCTGCTGAGCCGTGTATCTAATCCTCTCCTGTGTGATACTGACTGCTGAGCCGTGTATCTAATCCTATCCTGTGTGATACTGACTGCTGAGCTGTGTATCTAATCCTCTCCTGTGTGATACTGACTGCTGAGCCGTGTATCTAATCCTCTCCTGTGTGATACTGACTGCTGAGCCATGTATCTAATCCTGTCCTGTGTGATACTGACTGCTGAGCCGTGTATCTAATCCTCTCCTGTGTGATACTGACTGCTGAGCCACGTATCTAATCCTATCCTGTGTGATACTAACTGCTGAGCCGTGTATCTAATCCTCTCCTGTGTGATACTGACTGCTGAGCCACGTATCTAATCCTATCCTGTGTGATACTGACTGCTGAGCCGTGTATCTAATCCTCTCCTGTGTGATACTGACTGCTGAGCCGTGTATCTAATCCTATCCTGTGTGATACTGACTGCTGAGCCACGTATCTAATCCTATCCTGTGTGATACTGACTGCTGAGTCGTGTATCTAATCCTCTCCTGTGTGATACTGTCTGCTGAGCCGTGTATCTAATCCTCTTCTGTGTGATACTGACTGCTGAGCCGTGTATCTAATCCTATTCTGTGTGATACTGTCTGCTGAGCCGTGTATCTAATCCTATCCTGTATGATACTGACTGCTGAGCCGTGTATCTAATCCTGTCCTGTGTGATACTGTCTGCTGAGCCGTGTATCTAATCCTCTCCTGTATGATACTGACTGCTGAGCCGTGTATCTAATCCTATCCTGTGTGATACTGACTGCTGAGCCGTGTATCTAATCCTCTTCTGTGTGATACTGACTGCTGAGCCGTGTATCTAATCCTTTCCTGTGTGATACTGACTGCTGAGCTGTGTATCTAACCTCCCCTGTGTGATACTGTCTGCTGAGCCGTGTATCTAATCCTCTTCTGTGTGATACTGACTGCTGAGCCGTGTATCTAATCCTTTCCTGTGTGATACTGGCTGCTGAGCCGTGTATCTAATCCTGTCCTATGTGATATTGTCTGCTGAGCCGTGTATCTAATCCTATCCTGTGTGATACTGACTGCTGAGCCGTGTAACTAATCCTCTCCTGTGTGATACTGACTGCTGAGCCGTGTATCTAATCCTCTCCTGTGTGATACTGACTGCTGAGCCGTGTATCTAATCCTCTCCTGTGTGATACTGACTGCTGAGCCGTGTATCTAATCCTCTTCTGTGTGATACTGTCTGCTGAGCCATGTATCTAATCCTATCCTGTGTGATACTGACTGCTGAGCCGTGTATCTAATCCTCTCCTGTGTGATACCGACTGCTGAGCCGTGTATCTAATCCTCTCCTGTGTGATACTGACTGCTGAGCCGTGTATCTAATCCTCTCCTGTGTGATACTGACTGCTGAGTCGTGTATCTAATCCTGTCCTGTGTGATACTGACTGCTGAGCCGTGTATCTAATCCTCTCCTGTGTGATACCGACTGCTGAGCCGTGTATCTAATCCTCTCCTGTGTGATACTGACTGCTGAGCTGTGTATCTAATCCTCTCCTGTGTGATACTGACTGCTGAGTCGTGTATCTAATCCTATCCTGTGTGATACTGACTGCTGAGCCATGTATCTAATCCTCTCCTGTGTGATACTGACTGCTGAGTCGTGTATCTAATCCTATCCTGTGTGATACTGACTGCTGAGCCATGTATCTAATCCTCTCCTGTGTGATACTGACTGCTGAGCCGTGTATCTAATCCTCTCCTGTGTGATACTGACTGCTGAGTCGTGTATCTAATCCTGTCCTGTGTGATACTGACTGCTGAGCCGTGTATCTAATCCTCTCCTGTGTGATACCGACTGCTGAGCCGTGTATCTAATCCTATCCTGTGTGATACTGACTGCTGAGCCGTGTATCTAATCCTCTCCTGTGTGATACTGACTGCTGAGCTGTGTATCTAATCCTCTCCTGTGTGATACTGACTGCTGAGTCGTGTATCTAATCCTATCCTGTGTGATACTGACTGCTGAGCCGTGTATCTAATCCTCTCCTGTGTGATACTGACTGCTGAGTCGTGTATCTAATCCTATCCTGTGTGATACTGACTGCTGAGCCATGTATCTAATCCTCTCCTGTGTGATACTGTCTGCTGAGCTGTGTATCTAATCCTATCCTGTGTGATACTGACTGCTGAGCCGTGTATCTAATCCTGTCCTGTGTGATACTGACTGCTGAGCTGTGTATCTAATCCTATCCTGTGTGATACTGACTGCTGAGCCGTGTATCTAATCCTATCCTATGTGATATTGTCTGCTGAGCCGTGTATCTAATCCTATCCTGTGTGATACTGTCTGCTGAGCTGTGTATCTAACCTCCCCTGTGTGATACTGTCTGCTGAGCCATGTATCTAATCCTCTTCTGTGTGATACTGACTGCTGAGCCGTGTATCTAATCCTCTCCTGTGTGATACTGACTGCTGAGTCGTGTATCTAATCCTATCCTGTGTGATACTGACTGCTGAGCCATGTATCTAATCCTCTCCTGTGTGATACTGACTGCTGAGCCGTGTATCTAATCCTCTCCTGTGTGATACTGACTGCTGAGTCGTGTATCTAATCCTATCCTGTGTGATACTGACTGCTGAGCCATGTATCTAATCCTCTCCTGTGTGATACTGACTGCTGAGCCGTGTATCTAATCCTCTCCTGTGTGATACTGACTGCTGAGTCGTGTATCTAATCCTGTCCTGTGTGATACTGACTGCTGAGCCGTGTATCTAATCCTCTCCTGTGTGATACTGTCTGCTGAGCCATGTATCTAATCCTCTTCTGTGTGATACTGACTGCTGAGCCGTGTATCTAATCCTCTCCTGTGTGATACTGTCTGCTGAGCCGTGCATCTAATCCTATCCTGAGTGATACTGTCTGCTGAGCCGTGTATCTAATCCTCTCCTGTGTGATACTGACTGCTGAGCCGTGTATCTAATCCTATCCTGAGTGATACTGACTGCTGAGCCGTGTATCTAATCCTCTCCTGTGTGATACTGTCTGCTGAGCCATGTATCTAATCCTATCCTGAGTGATACTGACTGCTGAGCCGTGTATCTAATCCTCTCCTGTGTGATACTGTCTGCTGAGCCATGTATCTAATCCTATCCTGAGTGATACTGACTGCTGAGCCGTGTATCTAATCCTGTCCTGTGTGATACTGACTGCTGAGCCGTGTATCTAATCCTCTCCTGTGTGATACTGTCTGCTGAGCCGTGCATCTAATCCTATCCTGAGTGATACTGTCTGCTGAGCCGTGTATCTAATCCTCTCCTGTGTGATACTGACTGCTGAGCCGTGTATCTAATCCTCTCCTGTGTGATACTGTCTGCTGAGCCATGTATCTAATCCTATCCTGAGTGATACTGACTGCTGAGCCGTGTATCTAATCCTCTCCTGTGTGATACTGTCTGCTGAGCCATGTATCTAATCCTATCCTGAGTGATACTGACTGCTGAGCCGTGTATCTAATCCTCTCCTGTGTGATACTGTCTGCTGAGCCATGTATCTAATCCTATCCTGAGTGATACTGACTGCTGAGCCGTGTATCTAATCCTCTCCTGTGTGATACTGTCTGCTGAGCCATGTATCTAATCCTCTCCTGTGTGATACCGTCTGCTGAGCCGTGTATCTAATCCTATCCTGTGTGATACTGTCTGCTGAGCCGTGTATCTAATCCTGTCCTGTGTGATACTGACTGCTGAGCTGTGTATCTAATCCCATCCTATGTGATACATCCAGGTACAATGTATTTCTCTCACCTGTGGTCCGGTTGTGGTTGTGTTCGTGCTCTTGTGTGGTGCTGAGTGTCACTGAGTTGTCAGGTGTCAGTGCTTTTGTACCTGGTGTCACTTTGATAACTGAAGCTTTACTTCCATTCACCAGTAACTAAGGAGTCGAGTTACTGCGGGGAACAAAAGCTGCTGCCGGCGACACCGAAATATGTGATCCAACTGACAAACTGCACCTGAGTCACCTGTACAAAAGGCCCCTCACCTGTACACATGGCCCCTCACCTGTGCACCGCACCCCTCACCTGTACACGTGGCCCCTCACCTGTACACCGCACCCCTCACCTGTACACATGACCCCTCACCTGTACACCGCACCCCTCACCTGTACACATGGCCCCTCACCTGTACACATTGCCCCTCACCTGTACACATGACCCCTCACCTGTACACCGCACCCCTCACCTGTACACATGACCCCTCACCTGTACACCGCACCCCTCACCTGTACACATGGCCCCTCACCTGTACACCGCACCCCTCACCTGTACACGTGGCCCCTCACCTGTACACCGCACCCCTCACCTGTACACACTGATACACAGGGCCCCTCACCTGTACACTGTGCCCCTCACCTTTAAACACCGATACACAGGGCTGCTCACCTGTACACATTGCCCCTCACCTGTACACCGCACCCCTCACCTGTACACATTGCCCCTCACCTGTACACCGCACCCCTCACCTGTACACACTGATACACAGGGCCCCTCACCTGTACACTGTGCCCCTCACCTGTAAATACCGATACACAGGGCTGCTCACCTGTACACATTGCCCCTCACCTGTACACCGTACCCCTCACCTGTACACATTGCCCCTCACCTGTACACCGCACCCCTCACCTGTACATATGGCCCCTCACCTGTACACCGCACCCCTCACCTGTACACATTGCCCCTCATCTGTACACCGCACCCCTCACCTGTACACATTGCCCCTCACCTGTACACCGCACCCCTCACCTGTACACATGGCCCCTCACCTGTACACCGCACCCCTCACCTGTATACGTGGCCCCTCACCTGTACACCGCACCCCTCACCTGTACACACTGATACACAGGGCCCCTCACCTGTACACTGTGCCCCTCACCTGTAAACACCGATACACAGGGCTGCTCACCTGTACACATTGCCCCTCACCTGTACACCGCACCCCTCACCTGTACACATTGCCCCTCACCTGTACACCGCACCCCTCACCTGTACACATTGCCCCTCACCTGTACACCGCACCCCTCACCTGTACACACTGATACACAGGGCCCCTCACCTGTACACTGTGCCCCTCACCTGTAAACACCGATACACAGGGCTGCTCACCTGTACACATTGCCCCTCACCTGTACACCGCACCCCTCACCTGTACACATTGCCCCTCACCTGTACACCGCACCCCTCACCTGTACACATTGCCCCTCACCTGTACACCGCACCCCTCACCTGTACACACTGATACACAGGGCCCCTCACCTGTACACTGTGCCCCTCACCTGTAAACACCGATACACAGGGCTGCTCACCTGTACACATTGCCCCTCACCTGTACACCGCACCCCTCACCTGTACACATTGCCCCTCACCTGTACACCGCACCCCTCACCTGTACACATTGCCCCTCACCTGTACACCGCACCCCTCACCTGTACACATTGCCCCTCACCTGTACACCGCACCCCTCACCTGTACACACTGATACACAGGGCCCCTCACCTGTACACTGTGCCCCTCACCTGTAAACACCGATACACAGCGCCGCTCACCTGTACACACACAGATACACAGCGCCCCACACCTGTAAACAACGCACCTCACCTGTACACACCGATACACAGGGCCCCTCACCTGTACACACTGATACACATGGCCCCTCACCTGTACACAAATATACTCAGCGCCCCTCACCTATAAACAGCGTCCCTCACCTGTACACAGCGTCCCTCACCTGTACACAGTGCCCCTCACCTGTATACAGCGCCCCCCTCCTGTATACAGCGCCCCTCACCTGTACACACCGATACACAGCGTCCTCCTTCTGTACACACTGTACACAGGGCTGTTGTGAATTCTGTTGTCGAACTCCCTCCTGTGGTCGTGAATGGTACTTCGGCGAGTTCTGTCCATGGACTCCCACTGGTGGCTGTGAGGGAAGCTGCTGCTTCTGAGGTTCCTTACACAGGTGACGTGGTTTATCCTTTGGTTGGCTGCTCTATTTAACTCCACTCAGATCGTTACTCCTTGCCAGCTGTCAATGTTCCTGTGCTGGTTCAGTTCGCTCTTGGATTTTTCTGGAGACCTGTCTCTTCCTGCAAGAAGCTAAGTCCCCGTTTGTGATTTTCTGTTCATGGTTTTCTAGTCCAGCTTGCTTTCATGATTTTGGTCTTGCTAGCTGGAAGCTCTGGGATGCAGGGTGGCGCCTCCGCACCGTGAGTCGGTGCGGGGGTCTTTTTGCACACTCTGCGTGGTCTTTTGTGGTTTTTGTGCTGACCGCAAAGATACCTTTCCTATCCTCTGTCTATTTAGTTAGACTGGCCTCCCTTTGCTAAACCTGTTTAATTTCTATGTTTGTGACTTTCATCTTAACTCACAGTCAATATATGTGGGGGGCTTCCTTTTCCTTTGGGGAATTTCTCTGAGGCAAGGTAGGCTTTATTTTCTATCTCTAGGGCTAGTTAGCTCTTAGGCTGTGAAGAGGCGTCTAGGGAGAGTCAGGAGCGCTCCACGGCTATTTTTAGTGTGTGCGATAGGATTAGGGCTTGCGGTCAGCAGAGCTCCCACTTCCCAGAGCTTGTCCTGTGAGTTTAACCATCAGGTCATTCCTGGTGCTCCTAAACACCAGGTCATAACACAGGGCCCCTCATCTGTACACAGTAATGCACACTGATACACAGTGCCCCTTACCTGTACAGTGACCCTCACGTGTACACACCGATACACAGTGCCCCTCACCTGTGCACAGCGCCCCTCACCTGTACACAGGGCCCCTCACCTGTACACACCGATACTGAGTGCCCCTCACCTGTACACAGGGACCCTCACCTGTACACACCGATACACAGTGCCCCTCACCTGTACACAAATATACACGGTGCTCCTCACCTGTACACAGCATCTCTCACCTGTACACAGTGCCCCTCACCTGTACACAGCGCCCCTCACCTGTATACAGTGCTCCTCACCTGTACATAGCACCCCTCACCTGTACACAGTGCCCCTCATCTGTACACACCGATACACAGCGTCCCTCACCTGTACAAAGGACCTGTCATGAACTGGGGGTGTTGGTTGCCCCAATTCTTTCTACAGAGATTTATTTATATCCCACTTCCCAGTTCTGGTTTGGAACTTGCAGCTCTCTGGTGCCCCCCCTTACCCTCAGGTCAGTCAGGGAACTGCACCTAGGGTAGTAAGTCGCCAGAAAGGCTGCCCGGTCGCGTACTGGCTATTGGGCATGCTGCAGTGAGGGCGATATACCTATTCCCCGCCGCAGATAGGCAATCTATATATATAATTGTCTAAGGGTTTTTCCGTCTGTCTGTCTTTCTGTCTGTCTGTCTTTCTGTCTGTCTGTCTTTCTGTCTGTCCTGGAAATCCCGCCTCTCTGATTGGTCGAGGCCGCCAGGCCTCGACCAATCAGCGACGGGCACAGCGACGATGATGTCATAAAGGACGTAGATATCCCGCGTCTGATTGGTCGAGGCCACCAGGCCTCGACCAATCAGCAACGGGCACAGTATCAACGTAGATGTCATAATGGTTGCCATGGCGATGATGATGTCCTAAAGGTTGCCTCAACCAATCAGCGACGGGCACAGTCTGCCGCGAATTCTGGAATCATCATTGTCCATATACTACGGGGACATGCATATTCTAGAATACCCGATGCGTTGGAATCGGGCCACAATCTAGTACTCTTATAAACCCCTTTCCGTCACTGCCATCATTACGCAACAAGCTCAGTATGCTCTGCTACCACCAGCTCCTATTCCTATGATTAATAGTGGGTCAGGAGCCAACCCAATCAGTAGTGTAATTTACTTCAGAGGACGTTGGAGGTACGTTTTAGAGCAAGGAAAACGATGCTAGTAAATATTATAACTTTTGCTCCAAAAAGAAATAGGTAGTGTTTACAAAAGGTATAAAAAACGATATTACAAGATGAGACAATTATAGTATGTACAGAACGATTATAAAATAAAAGGGTTTAAAGTATAAAATAAACTTACAAATCCAATATAGAATCACTGCACTCAGTAGAGAGATATGCTTTAAGTGAAATAATTTTTATTTAGGTGATGGGTGGAGCGACAAATTTGACGTTTCGGCCGAACTCCGGCCTTTATCATATAGTCGCTAGAAAAAAATCGAAAAATATATACAATTAGAACAATATATACAAAATATACATACTATATACATGATAAGAGAAAGCTGGCATATCCAGGTTTGTACAGGTGCAATAATGCAGATGCATTTCTACTAGAGACATCGGAGAACAAAAGATACTGGGTATCAAAGTTGCAAAGACATGGCATGTAACATAAACCAAAAAGATATAAAGCATACCCTTCGAGGTCACCGAGAGAATGTTGGCACCGTTTGTTTTGGAACATTTAATCAATGGCATATATCCTAAAGGTAAGGATAAGGGGAAGTATAGTTAGGAAAATATCCTAGGAATCCCTGGTAAAAGTGTGATATAGGAACATATTGTAGTGGTGTATCTCTAAATGATGTAACGTGACCGAGGGTAAAAAGAAAAAAGGGGGGGAGAAAAGGAAAAAATATAGTACCGGTTCAGTGGATGGTCCAGAAGGGGTTTTATCAGCAAGCCCGGGGAGCGCTATCCTGACCGTAATAATAGGGCTGTAGGGGGTAACGTGATCAAGGTAAGGATATGCAACAATCCTGAAATCTAAGTGGGCGGTAGTTCCACGAAAAGGTACTTACATGTATTGGTGGCGCAGTGGTCCTGCGGAGGCACAGGCGAGTAGGTGCAGTATGTGTGTACTGCACGAGAGGGGGAGCCCTTATGAACGTGCGCCGTCCGGTCATGTGACCGGAAGTAAGCCTAGAGCTACTGCGCGTGCGTGCCCCAACAGAATGGTGTCAATGGACATCTGCGCATGCGAAGATTATACATCCCCGCTGTTTGCGGTCAGTGAGGGGGAGAGAAAGACAACCGGCTGTATGGCGCATGCATCGGTCGGACAGCGCTAGTGGGAGCTACTGCGCGTGCGTGCCTCAATAGTACCGTGTCAATGGACACCTGCGCATGCGTAAATTATACATCCCCGCTCTCTGTCATGATGAAAAGTGTCATGACAGTTTGTGGTTAGTGAGGGGGAAAAAAAGGGACCAGCTGTATGGCGCATGCGTCGGTCGGACAGCGCTAGCAGGGGATGTTTGTGCCTGCGTGCATGATGGAGCCATATAAATATGAGGCACCAATACGTGTGTACTAGGAAACATATATTCTAAAGCGTGGAGTCACTACGTTCATATACAAACGCTGTTGGTAATGCAAATACGGTGAATATATGTATAGCACAGTCAGCGGTCAGTATAATGATAGGTGGTACAATCGACAATTCCGAAAAATAATAAATAAATCATAAATGGTAATAATCGACGTTTGTAGGAGTCCAAACAAAATAGAAAATAAAAGAAACAAATGGATGAAATGAAAGAAAAAAGGAGGGTAAAAGAAAAAGAAAACATAAAAAAAGGGGGGGAGGGTTAAAGCAGAAGTTGATCTTACCGCCCCAGAAGAAGGATGAAGAGACTGAGACAAACGATTTTTCAATGGGTCTAAGGAAAGAAACATATTAAATTAGCCAATCTATTTCACGGTTTAAACCCCTAGGGTGTAGGGTATCCAGGGTGTAAATCCAATATGTCTCTCTTTGTTTTAATAAGCGGATATGGTTCCCTCCTCTTTTTTGTCTTGGCACTTTTTCAATGATTTGGAACCTTAATTGAGATACATTATGTTTTGCCTCTTTAAAGTGTGCTGGTAGGGGTAGCCATGTCTTACCGCATCGAATAGTGGATTTATGTCCAGAAATACGGTCACGTATGGCCTGGGTGGTCTCGCCTACGTATAATAATCCACATGGGCATTTTATAATATACACAACAAAATTTGTTTCACATGTGAAGAAGTCTTTAACCCCTTCCCGACCCATGACGCCACGTAGGCGTCATGAAAGTCGGTGCCATTCCGACCCATGACGCCTATGCGGCGTCATGGAAAGATCGCGTCCCTGCAGATCGGGTGAAAGGGTTAACTCCCATTTCACCCGATCTGCAGGGACAGGGGGAGTGGTAGTTTAGCCCAGGGGGGGTGGCTTCACCCCCTCGTGGCTACGATCGCTCTGATTGGCTGTTGAAAGTGAAACTGCCAATCAGAGCGATTTGTAATATTTCACCCATTATAACGGGTGAAATATTACAATCCAGCCATGGCCGATGCTGAAATATCATCGGCCATGGCTGAAAATACTAATGTGCCCCCACCCCACCCCTCCGATCGCCCCCCCACCCCCCCGATCTGGCCGGTACACTGCTCCGGCTCCCCTCCGCCCTGTGCTCCGCTCCCCCCCGTGCTCGTGTCCGCTCCCCCCGTGCTCCAATCACCCCCCCGTGCTCCAATCACCCCCCCTGCACTCCGATCCACCCCCCCCGTGCTCCGTTCCACCCCCCCGTGCTCCATTCCAGCCCCCCCGTGCTCCGTTCCACCCCCCCCCGTGCTCCGTTCCACCCCCCCGTGCTCCATTCCAGCCCCCCCGTGCTCCGTTCCACGCCCCCCGTGCTCCGATTCCCCCCCCCCGTGGTCCCACCCCACCCTATCATACTTACCGATCCAGCCGTGGTCCCGTCCGTCTTCTCCCGGGCGCCGCCATCTTCCAAAATGGCGGGCGCATGCGCAGTGCGCCCGCCGAATCTGCCGGCCGGCAGATTCGTTCCAAAGTGCATTTTGATCACTGAGATATAATCTATCTCAGTGATCAAAATAAAAAAAATAATAAATGACCCCCCCCCCTTTGTCACCCCCATAGGTAGGGACAATAAAAAAATAAAGAAATTTTTTTTTTCCACTAATGTTAGAATAGGGTTAGGGTTAGGGGTAGGGTTAGGGGTAGGGTTAGGGGTAGGGCTAGGGGTAGGGTTAGGGGTAGGGGTAGGGTTAGGGCTAGGGTTAGGGCTAGGGTTAGGGCTAGGGTTAGGGTTAGGAATGTGCACACGTATTCTGGTCCTCTGCGGATTTGATAAATCCGCAGTGCTAAACCGCTGCGGATTTATGGCGGATTTACCGCGTTTTTTTCTGCGCATTTCACTGCGGTTTTACAATTGCGATTTTCTATTGGAGCAGTTGTAAAACCGCTGCGGAATCCGCACAAAGAAGTGACATGCTGCGGAATGTAAACCGCTGCGTTTCCGTGCAGTTTTTCCGCAGCATGTGCACAGCGATTTTTGTTTCCCATAGGTTTACATTGAACTGTAAACTCATGGGAAACTGCTGCGGATCCGCAGCGTTTTCCGCAGCGTGTGCACATACCTTTAGAATTAGGCCATGTGCACACGGTGCGGATTTGGCTGCGGATTCGCAGCAGTGTTCCATCAGGTTTACAGTACCATGTAAACATATGAAAAACCAAATCCGCTGTGCCCATGGTGCGGAAAATACCGCGCGGAAACGCTGCGTTGTATTTTCCGCAGCATGTCAATTCTTTGTGCGGATTCCGCAGCGTTTTACACCTGTTCCTCAATAGGAATCCGCAGGTGAAATCCGCACAAAAACACTGGAAATCCGCGGAAAATCCGCAGGTAAAACACAGTGCCTTTTACCCGCAGATTTTTCAAAAATGGTGCGGAAATATCTCACACAAATCCGCAACGTGGGCACATAGCCTTAGGGTTAGGGTTGGAATTAGGGTTGTGGTTAGGGTTAGGGGTGTGTTGGGGTTAGTGTTGTGGTTAGGGGTGTGTTGGGGTTAGGGTTGTGATTAGGATTATGGCTACAGTTGGGATTAGGGTTAGGGGTGTGTTGGGGTTAGTGTTGGAGTTAGAATTGAGGGGTTTCCACTGTTTAGGCACATCAGGGGTCTCCAAACGCAACATGGCGCCACCATTGATTCCAGCCAATCTCGTATTCAAAAAGTCAAATGGTGCTCCCTCACTTCCGAGCCCTGACGTGTGCCCAAACAGTGGTTTACCCCCACATATGGGGTACCAGCATACTCAGGACAAACTGCGCAACAATTACTGGGGTCCAATTTCTCCTGTTACCCTTGTGAATCTAAAAAAATGCTTGCTAAAACATAATTTTTGAGGAAAGAAAAATTATTTTTTATTTTCACGGCTCTGCGTTGTAAACGTCTGTGAAGCACTTGGGGGTTCAAAGTGCTCACCACATATCTAGATAAGTTCCTTGGGGGGTCTAGTTTCTAAAATGGGGTCACTTGTGGGGGGTTTCTACTGTTTAGGCACACCAGGGGCTCTGCAAACGCAACGTGACACCCGCAGACCATTCCATCAAAGTCTGCATTTCAAAAGTCACTACTTCCCTTCTGAGCCCCGACGTGTGCCCAAACAGTGGTTTACCCCCACATATGGGGTATCAGCGTACTCAGGAGAAACTGGACAACAACTTTTGGGGTCCAATTTCTCCTGTAACCCTTGGGAAAATAAAAAATTCTGGGCTAAATAATTATTTTTGAGGAAAGAAAACGTATTTATTATTTTCACGGCTCTGCATTATAAACTTCTATGAAGCACTTGGGGGTTCAAAGTGCTCACCACACATCTAGATAAGTTCCTTTCAGGGTCTAGTTTCCAAAATGGGGTCACTTGTGGGGGGTTTCTACTGTTTAGGCACATCAGGGGCTCTGCAAACGCAACGTGACGCCCGCAGAGCATTCCATCAAAGTCTGCATTTCAAAACGTCACTACTTCAATTCCAAGCCCCGGCATGTGCCCAAACAGTAGTTTACCCCCACATATGGGGTATCACCGTACTCAGGAGAAACTGGACAACAAATATTGGGGTCAAATTTCTCCTGTTACCCTTGGGAAAATTAAAAAATTCTGGGCTAAATAATTATTTTTGAGGAAAGAAAACGTATTTATTATTTTCACGGCTCTGCATTATAAACTTCTATGAAGCACTTGGGGGTTCAAAGTGCTCACCACACATCTAGATAAGTTCCTTTGGGGGTCTAGTTTCCAAAATGGGGTCACTTGTGGGGGGTTTCTACTGTTAAGCCACATCAGGGGCTCTGCAAATGCAACGTGACGCCCACAGAGCATTCCATCAAAGTCTGCATTTCAAAACGTCACTACTTCACTTCCGAGCCCCGGCATGTGCCCAAACAGTGATTTACCCCCACATATGGGGTATCAGCGTACTCAGGAGAAACTGGACAACAACTTTTGGGGTCAAATTTCTCCTGTTACCCTTGGGAAAATAAAAAATTGCAGGCTAAAAGATCATTTTTGAGAAAATAATTTTTTTTTTTTTTTTCATGGCTCTGCGTTATAAACTTCTGTGAAGCACTTGGGGGTTCAAAGTCCTCACCACACATCTAGATTAGTTCCTTTGGGGGTCTAGTTTCTAAAATGGTGTCATTTCTGGGGGATCTCCAATGTTTAGGCACACAGGGGCTCTCCAAACGTGACATGGTGTCCGCTAATGATTGGAGCTAATTTTCCATTTAAAAAGCCAAATGGCGTGCCATCCCTTCCGAGCCCTGCCGTGCGCCCAAACAGTGGTTTACCCCCACATATGGGGTATCAGCGTACTCAGGACAAACTGGACAACAATATTTGGGGTCCAATTTCTCCTATTATCCTTGGCAAAATAGGAAATTCCAGGCTAAAAAATCATTTTTGAGGAAAGAAAAATTATTTTTTATTTTCATGGTTATAAACTTCTGTGAAGCACCTGGGGGTTTAAAGTGCTCAATATGCATCTAGATAAGTTCCTTGGGGGGTCTAGTTTCCAAAATGGGGTCACTTGTGGGGGAGCTCCAATGTTTAGGCACACAGGGGCTCTCCAAACGCGACATGGTGTCCACTAACAATTGGAGCTAATTTTCCATTCAAAAAGTCAAATGGCGCGCCTTCTCTTCCGAGCCCTGCCGAGTGCCCAAACAGTGGTTTACCCCCACATATGAGGTATCGGCGTACTCGGGAGAAATTGCCCAACAAATTTTATGATCCATTTTATCCTACTGCCCATGTGAAAATGAAAAAATTGAGGCGAAAATAATTTTTTTGTGAAAAAAAATTACTTTTTCATTTTTACAGATCAATTTGTGAAGCACCTGAGGGTTTAAAGTGCTCACTAGGCATCTAAATTAGTTCCTTGGGGGGTCTAGTTTCCAAAATGGGGTCACTTGTGGGGGAGCGCCAATGTTTAGGCACACAGGAGCTATCCAAACGCGACATGGTGTCCGCTAACGATGGAAATAATTTTTCATTCAAAAAGTCAAATGGCGCTCCTTCCCTTCCGAGCCTTACCATGTGCCCAAACAGTGGTTTACCCCCACATGTGAGGTATCGGTGTACTCAGGAGAAATTGCCCAACACATTTTAGGATCCATTTTATCCTGTTGCCCATGTGAAAATGAAAAAATTGAGGCTAAAAGAATTTTTTTGCGAAAAAAAAGTACTTTTTCATTTTTACGGATCAATTTGTGAAGCACCTGGGGGTTCAAAGTGCTCACTATGCATCTAGATAAGTTCCTTGGGGCGTCTAGTTTCCAAAATGGGGTCACTTGTGGGGGAGCTCCAATTTTTAGGCACACGGGGGCTCTCCAAACGTGACATGGTGTCCGCTAAAGAGTGGAGCCAATTTTTGATTCAAAAAGTCAAATGGCGCTCCTTCCCTTCCAAGCCCTGCCGTGCGCCAAAACAGTGGTTTACCCCCACATATGAGGTATCAGCGTACTCAGGACAAATTGGACAACAACTTTCGTGGTTCAGTTTCTCTTTTTACCATTGGGAAAATAAAAAAATTGTTGCTAAAAGATAATTTTTGTGACTAAAAAGTTAAATGTTCATTTTTTCCTTCCATGTTGCTTCTGCTTCTGTGAAGCACCTGAAGGGTTAATAAACTTCTTGAATGTGGTTTTGAGTACCTTGAGGGGTGCAGTTTTTAGAATGGTGTCACTTTTGGGTATTTTCAGCCATATAGACCCCTCAAACTGACTTCAAATGTGAGGTGGTCCCTAAAAAAATGGTTTTGTAAATTTCGTTGTAAAAATGACAAATCGCTGGTCGAATTTTAACCCTTATAACTTCCTAACAAAAAAAAATTTTGTTTCCAAAATTGTGCTGATGTAAAGTAAACATGTGGGAAATGTTATTTATTAACTATTTTGTGTCACATATCTCTCTGGTTTAACAGAATAAAAATTCAAAATGTGAAAATTGCGAAATTTTCAAAATTTTCGCCAAATTTCCGTGTTTATCACAAATAAATGCAGAATTTATTGACCTAAATTTACCACTAACATGAAGCCCAATATGTCACGAAAAAACAATCTCAGAACCGCTAGGATCCGTTGAAGCGTTCCTGAGTTATTACCTCATAAAGGGACACTGGTCAGAATTGCAAAAAACGGCAAGGTCTTTAAGGTCAAAATAGGCTGGGTCTTGAAGGGGTTAATAGGGTATGATTTGCCTGTTCGGGGGTGTACAACTTCGTTGCCCTTTATGATGTTTGAACAGCTCATACAGTTCAGGCACGGAAAAGTGCCCGTTCTGTGGAGTCCTGTAAGAGTACGTGTGGATGTCTTGTTGTTGTGTCCCATGTCAGCTCTGACTACCTTGTCCTTGATGTTTTGGGGTCTCCTGAGGCACATTAAAGGTGGGTTTTTGAATATGGAGATATTGGGATATGCTTTGGTGAGGAGAGGCCAGTGTTTGTGGATCAAATTGTGGACTTTATTCATGGATGGGTGATGGTCATGGACAAATGGTAACCTGGGTGGTTTTGTAGTAGGACTATTGATTTCCCTGTCCTCGAGGGCTCTCGTCATTTCTGTGGCCAAAAGTGTAGGTGGATAATTCCTAGATTTGAATTTGTCAGACATTTCTTGTAGTCTGGTTTGTCTGGTGGTATTATCAGATACAATTCTTGTGACCCTTTTAAATTGCGAACGTGGAAGACTGTCCCTTGTGGATTTAGGATGGCAACTGTCATAACGAAGGAGATTATTACAATCAGTGGGTTTAGTATAGATGTCGGTGGTCAATTTGCCCTGGGAGTCCTTCTGAACTCGTGTGTGGAAGAAAGTAATAGTCTCTGAGTCATGAGAGAGTGTAAACTTGAGTTCTTCCCTGACGCCGTTGAGGGTATTGAAGAAAGTAGATAGGCTATTGAAATCTCCGAGCCAGATACAAAAAATGTCGTCGATATAGCGGAGCCATATAATGGCATGCTGCTGGAATAATGAATTGGAATAAACATAGTCACGTTCAAATCTGTCCATATATAAGTTGGCATAGGGGGGGCAACATTTGAGCCCATCGCGGTCCCGCACGTCTGGACGAAAAAATCATCCTCAAACCGAAAAAAGTTTTCCCTCAATACTATGTTGAGGAGGTCAAGACATAGTTCTTGTGATCTTATGTCAGTGTTTGCGTCCTCTAGGGTCTGAAAAACTGCTTGTATACCCTTTTCGTGTGCTATAGATGTGTACAGGCTGTTCACATCGAGGGTACAGAGGATACTGGTAGATGGAACTGTGTCAAGAGTACGAATTTTGTTCAGAAAATCACCCGTGTCTAAAATGAAGGATTTGGTATTGTGAGTGTATGGTGTTAGTATTTTCTCGAGAAATATTGATAAAGGGTTCAGAATTGAATCGGTTGAGGCAACAATAGGGCGGCCGGGTGGATTATGTAAATCTTTGTGGATATTAGGTAGAATATAAAGCACTGGGGTAACTGGGTGTTGGTTGATTAAGAAAGTTTTTGTTTTACTATCAATTGTCTTGTTCTCTAAGTGTTTGTTGAGGATATTGTCAATTTTTTTACGTATGATGAACGTGGGATCAGATTGATTTTTTTTTTAAGTGTTGGTGTCTGCTAGTTGTCTCCTAATTTCACCTACATATTGGCTTTTGTTCATGACCACTAAGGCCCCTCCCTTGTCCGCTGCCTTAATAATGATATTAGTGTTGTCCTGTAAGGATTTCAATGTTTGTTTTTCTAATGATGATAAGTTATGTCGGATGGGGAGTAGGCCTAGATGTTGAGTATGGATAGTTTGTTTAATGTCTCTGTCTACCAGGTTCACAAATGTCTCGACGGCATGATTGGATCTGGGGGGAAGAAAATTGCTTGGATTCCTTAGACCCAAGGAGTCAATGGAGATGGATGGGCCAGGTTCACGATCAGGGATAGAACCTAGAGAGTTGGGTATGTGTGGTAAGGTGTTCTCAAAGTGTACCTTTAGTCTGATGTTTCGGTAAAATTGTTGGAGATCTCTCTCCAGTTGGAAAGCATTCATAGTAACATAGTAACATAGTAACATAGTTAGTAAGGCCGAAAAAAGACATTTGTCCATCCAGTTCAGCCTATATTCCATCATAATAAATACCCAGATCTACGTCCTTCTACAGAACCTAATAATTGTATGATACAATATTGTTCTGCTCCAGGAAGACATCCAGGCCTCTCTTGAACCCCTCGACTGAGTTCGCCATCACCACCTCCTCAGGCAAGCAATTCCAGATTCTCGCTGCCCTAACAGTAAAGAATCCTCTTCTATGTTGGTGGAAAAACCTTCTCTCCTCCAGAAGCAAAGAATGCCCCCTTGTGCCCGTCACCTTCCTTGGTATAAACAGATCCTCAGCGAGATATTTGTATTGTCCCCTTATATACTTATACATGGTTATTAGATCGCCCCTCAGTCGTCTTTTTTCTAGACCAAATAATCCTAATTTCGCTAATCTATCTGGGTATTGTAGTTCTCCCATCCCCTTTATTAATTTAGTTGCCCTCCTTTGTACTCTCTCTAGTTCCATTATATCCTTCCTGAGCACCGGTGCCCAAAACTGGACACAGTACTCCATGTGCGGTCTAACTAGGGATTTGTACAGAGGCAGTATAATGCTCTCATCATGTGTATCCAGACCTCTTTTAATGCACCCCATGATCCTGTTTGCCTTGGCAGCTGCTGCCTGGCACTGGCTGCTCCAGGTAAGTTTATCATTAACTAGGATCCCCAAGTCCTTCTCCCTGTCAGATTTACCCAGTGGTTTCCCATTCCATTTGGGTGTTGGACAGAAGGAGAGACCAAGATTAAGAACTTTGAGCTCCAGGGGAGAAAGTGAATAGTCAGAAATGTTTGCAACTATGTTTGGACTCCTACCTGAGAGCGAAGGACCATCTGCCGATTCTCGTCCCCCCCTCCTCCTCGACCGCCTCGTTGGTGCACGCTTTGGCCTAAAAAAGCCGTTCTGGAGGTAGGAGCTCTGCCAGTATCGCTCCCGGATCCTGGAGATGAACCCCCGGCAGGAGAGGAGCCCCCTGAAGCTGTGTATCCTCCCTGTTGATAGCGGGGTCTCTGTCGATAACGTCTCTGAGTTGTATCCTCCCATCTATACACTCTATTGTTGAGGTAGTCCTCGGTGTCGCTTTGGAACTTCGACCTTTTCCTGTCTTCTAAGGTTTTCTGATGTGTTACGAGTGCCGAGTCGATCTTGCTTTTCAGGGTATTAAGGTCCGTTGTGCTCAAGGTGGAAGTAAGTTGTGTTTCGATTGTGGTGATTTTTTCCTCAGTCTCTTTAATGGCTTCTTGGAGATACTCGATTGTGAGAAGAATAATATCGAACGAGCACTTGTTCAGGATTTTCTGAAAGGTAGCACAATATTTGTTATTATCAGAAAACAGGGTAGGTCGTAGATTACACCTTAATCCACGGGGTATCTTGCCCTGTCTGTGATACTCTCCCAGTGTCGCACAATGCAAATCGTATGTTATCAGTCTCTTTCTTTCCTTCTCCCAGTCTTTTGTCTTGATGTCCCTGCTTGGGATGTGGAGAAAGTCTGTACCAGATCTGATTCTGGATAGGATTGTGGAGCCTAATGCATCGTCGTACATGTAGGTTTCAGACGACATGGATATTCAGGTCGGTGCTGATAACCAAGAAATAGTCCAATTCTAGTATAGATGGTTATCACTCGACTATATAGAGAAAAGGTGCCAGTGAAAAGGAACCCAATGTTCCGTAAAGTCCAAATCCAATATAGAATCACTGCACTCAGTAGAGAGATATGCTTTAAGTGAAATAATTTTTATTTAGGTGATGGGTGGAGCGACAAATTTGACGTTTCGGCCGAACTCCGGCCTTTATCATATAGTCGCTAGAAAAAATCGAAAAATATATACAATTAGAACAATATATACAAAATATACATATTATATACATGACAAGAGAAAGCTGGCATATCCAGGTTTGTACAGGTGCAATAATGCAGATGCATTTCTACTAGAGACATCGGAGAACAAAAGATACTGGGTATCAAAGTTGCAAAGACATGGCATGTAACATAAACCAAAAAGATATAAAGCATACCCTTCGAGGTCACCGAGAGAATGTTGGCACCGTTTGTTTTGGAACATTTAATCAATGGCATATATCCTAAAGGTAAGGATAAGGGGAAGTATAGTTAGGAAAATATCCTAGGAATCCCTGGTAAAAGTGTGATATAGGAACATATTGTAGTGGTGTATCTCTAAATGATGTAACGTCACCGAGGGTAAAAAGAAAAAAGGGGGGGAGAAAAGGAAAAAATATAGTACCGGTTCAGTGGATGGTCCAGAAGGGGTTTTATCAGCAAGCCCGGGGAGCGCTATCCTGACCGTAACAATAGGGCTGTAGGGGGTAACGTGATCAAGGTAAGGATATGCAACAATCCTGAAATCTAAGTGGGCGGTAGTTCCACGAAAAGGTACTTACATGTATTGGTGGCGCAGTGGTCCTGCGGAGGCACAGGCGAGTAGGTGCAGTGTGTGTGTACTGCACGAGAGGGGGAGCCCTTATGAACGTGCGCTGTCCGGTCATGTGACCGGAAGTAAGCCTAGAGCTACTGCGCGTGCGTGCCCCAACAGAATGGTGTCAATGGACATCTGCGCATGCGAAGATTATACATCCCCGCTGTTTGCGGTCAGTGAGGGGGAGAGAAAGACAACCGGCTGTATGGCGCATGCGTCGGTCGGACAGCGCTAGTGGGAGCTACTGCGCGTGCGTGCCTCAATAGTACGGTGTCAATGGACACCTGCGCATGCGTAAATTATACATCCCCGCTCTCTGTCATGATGAAAAGTGTCATGACAGTTTGTGGTTAGTGAGGGGGAAAAAAAGGGACCAGCTGTATGGCGCATGCGTCGGTCGGACAGCGCTAGCAGGGGATGTTTGTGCCTGCGTGCATGATGGAGCCATATAAATATGAGGCACCAATACGTGTGTACTTGGAAACATATATTCTAAAGCGTGGAGTCACTACGTTCATATACAAACGCTGTTGGTAATGCAAATACGGTGAATATATGTATAGCACAGTCAGCGGTCAGTATGATAGATGGTACAATCGACAATTCCGAAAAATAATAAATAAATCATAAATGGTAATAATCGACGTTTGTAGGAGTCCAAACAAAATAGAAAATAAAAGAAACAAATGGATGAAATGAAAGAAAAAAGGAGGGTAAAAGAAAAAGAAAACATAAAAAAAGGGGGGGAGGGTTAAAGCAGAAGTTGATCTTACCGCCCCAGAAGAAGGATGAAGAGACTGAGACAAACGATTTTTCAATGGGTCTAAGGAAAGAAACATATTAAATTAGCCAATCTATTTCACGGTTTAAACCCCTAGGGTGTAGGGTATCCAGGGTGTAAATCCAATATGTCTCTCTTTGTTTTAATAAGCGGATATGGTTCCCTCCTCTTTTTTGTCTTGGCACTTTTTCAATGATTTGGAACCTTAATTGAGAT
Organism: Ranitomeya imitator; assembly: GCF_032444005.1. Lineage (NCBI taxonomy): Eukaryota > Metazoa > Chordata > Amphibia > Anura > Dendrobatidae > Ranitomeya > Ranitomeya imitator. The sequence goes on along the minus strand of NC_091284.1, from coordinate 845,028,603 downwards.
ACATTATGTTTTGCCTCTTTAAAGTGTGCTGGTAGGGGTAGCCATGTCTTACCGCATCGAATAGTGGATTTATGTCCAGAAATACGGTCACGTATGGCCTGGGTGGTCTCGCCTACGTATAATAATCCACATGGGCATTTTATAATATACACAACAAAATTTGTTTCACATGTGAAGAAGTCTTTAATAGGGTATGATTTGCCTGTTCGGGGGTGTACAACTTCGTTGCCCTTTATGATGTTTGAACAGCTCATACAGTTCAGGCACGGAAAAGTGCCCGTTCTGTGGAGTCCTGTAAGAGTACGTGTGGATGTCTTGTTGTTGTGTCCCATGTCAGCTCTGACTACCTTGTCCTTGATGTTTTGGGGTCTCCTGAGGCACATTAGAGGTGGGTTTTTGAATATGGAGATATTGGGATATGCTTTGGTGAGGAGAGGCCAGTGTTTGTGGATCAAATTGTGGACTTTATTCATGGATGGGTGATGGTCATGGACAAATGGTAACCTGGGTGGTTTTGTAGTAGGACTATTGATTTCCCTGTCGCATGCGCAGATGTCCATTGACACCATTCTGTTGGGGCACGCACGCGCAGTAGCTCTAGGCTTACTTCCGGTCACATGACCGGACGGCGCACGTTCATAAGGGCTCCCCCTCTCGTGCAGTACACACACACTGCACCTACTCGCCTGTGCCTCCGCAGGACCACTGCGCCACCAATACATGTAAGTACCTTTTCGTGGAACTACCGCCCACTTAGATTTCAGGATTGTTGCATATCCTTACCATGATCACTTTACCCCCTACAGCCCTATTGTTACGGTCAGGATAGCGCTCCCCGGGCTTGCTATTAAAACCCCTTCTGGACCATCCACTGAACCGGACTATATTTTTTCCTTTTCTCCCCCCCTTTTTTCTTTTTACCCTCGGTCACGTTACATCATTTAGAGATACACCACTACAATATGTTCCTATATCACACTTTTACCAGGGATTCCTAGGATATTTTCCTAACTATACTTCCCCTTATCCTTACCTTTAGGATATATGCCATTGATTAAATGTTCCAAAACAAACGGTGCCAACATTCTCTCGGTGACCTCGAAGGGTATGCTTTATATCTTTTTGGTTTATGTTACATGCCATGTCTTTGCAACTTTGATACCCAGTATCTTTTGTTCTCCGATGTCTCTAGTAGAAATGCATCTGCATTATTGCACCTGTACAAACCTGGATATGCCAGCTTTCTCTTATCATGTATATAGTATGTATATTTTGTATATATTGTTCTAATTGTATATATTTTTCGATTTTTTCTAGCGACTATATGATAAAGGCCGGAGTTCGGCCGAAACGTCAAATTTGTCGCTCCACCCATCACCTAAATAAAAATTATTTCACTTAAAGCATATCTCTCTACTGAGTGCAGTGATTCTATATTGGATTTGGACTTTACGGAACATTGGGTTCCTTTTCACTGGCACCTTTTCTCTATATAGTCGAGTGCTAACCATCTATACTAGAATTAAAATAAACTTACATTTGTCTTATGTCATTCCATGGTAAGCCATGCGGCAGGAAGGAGGAGAAGCATATGTCCCAATGCATCAGGCACAGTATCTGCTAGGTGACTTCCCAGGCCAAGAGAGAAAGAGGGAGAGAGAGAGACGGGGCTCTAGTCCCTCCTCTGTGTCTTATACCTGTGCTCAAACTTAAGGCATTCCTACTGTGCTGACCTCACTGGGTGGTTGGGGAACTCCCCTTTCTGAACAGTTATGAAATACTCTATTACTCATATCTCTAAGGGTGACACTCGTAGAAGAAAGACAAAATTATCATTATGCTCAGCATGACATGGGGAGTTAATTTAAGTATAAACACGAAGTGGATACATGACCTGCTTACGAATAAATCCTTTCCTTGGATTTTGGTTGGGTTTGGATCCTAGAGATTTCTCTGGGTTATAGATCTATTGGTGGACATTCGGAATATGTAACTTTTATATCTCTATCACTAATTGGGGCCAAGTTATGCTCCACTATTACTTTTTTAAATGAACAAAAGAGCACGATTCCACAACTGCCTTCAGCCAGCTTTGGACCATAAACTACTCAGTGGGGAGCTGCTAGCACACTGGTATCACGTTGCACAGAGTGTGTAGTGAGAAGGAGCTCAGAGGGGAAGTCAAAAAGCCCACAGCATGTGTCTGTAAAGCCATGGAACCTTCTAGAAATATACTCAGAATATGGCATATTTATATAATCGTGACACCTCCCCCTTTTGGACTCCGCTACGGAGTTAGGACCTTGAGGTACTCCTCCATGCACACCTCGGCAGGTTCACCACGGCGGGACAACCCATCGGCATTGCCATGCTCGCTGCCCTTTTTGTGTTTCACAGCAAAGTCATACTGTTGGAGGGCAAGGCTCCAGCGTAGCAGCCTTCCGTTGGTACCGGACATGCATTGTAGCCAGCTCAGGGGGTTGTGTTCAGTCACCACAGTGAAGGTGTGACCGTACAGGTAGGGATGCAAATGTTGCATGGCCCAGACCATGGCCAGGCACTCTTTCTCTATGGTGAAATAGGCCACTTCCCTCGGCAGAAGCTTCTGGCTCAGGTACAACACGGGGTGCTCTTGGTTCCCCGAGTCCACCTGGCTAAGCACAGCACCGAGGCCAAATTCGCTGGCATCAGTCTGTACTAGCAACGGCCGACTGTTGTCAACATCTATTTTCAAAGCCCGGAAAGCCACCTTACAGCCATCTGTTCAGTCGACAGTTTGGGGTAGCTTCTTCCTGGTGAGGTCTGTCAAGGGTTTTGCCAAGCTGCTATAGTTCTGTACGAAGCGCCTATAGTACCCTGCAGTGCCCAGGAAGGACATCACCTGCTTCTTGGTCATGGGGGTGGGCCAGGACGCGATTGCATCCACTTTCCCGGGCTCTGGCCTCATGAAGCCCCCCGCCTACCCAGTGTCCCAGGTAGTGGACCTCGCTCATGCCCATCTGGCACTTTCCCGGCCTGATGGTCAGACCTGCTTGGTGAATTTGCCTGAACACCTCCTGGAGATGCTGCAGGTGTTCCTCCCAGGAGGGACTGAAGACGGCAATGTTATCCAGGTACGTCACCGCGTACTTCTCCAGTCCCTGAAGCAAGTGGTTGACCATCTGCTGGAAAGTGGCTGGGGCATTCTTCATGTCATGGACTCGTACAGTCTGAAGGGGGTGAAAAAGGCAGACTTCTCCTGCCCCTTGGGGCTCAGGGGAATCTACCAATATCCCTGACTCAAATCCATTATGGACAAATATTTTTCACCAGCTAACCGCTCAAGCAGCTTCTCGTGGCATTGGGTGCACGTCCGAGGCTGTGATGGCGTTGAGCCCCCTGTAGTCCACGCAGAACCAGGTGGTCCGATCCTTCTTTGGCATGAGCACTACAGGTGAGGCTCGGAAGGGTTCCAGTGTGGTCTGCAACTGCGGCTCCTGGGGTTCGGATAGCAAGGCGCTTACCTCCACGTCCTTGATGGACCAACCGGCCTTGGCTTGGGTCAGCATGTCCAGGAGAGGGTCTTCCTTCCCGTCTTCAGGCATGTTGCAGACCGATAGGACACAGGCTTCACGTTCGTGTTGAGCCTTCATCATATTGACGTTAAAGGCCTTTTGCCTTCCTCCGAGCGTGGTCAAGCGTGACCACGTAGGTGACTGGGTTGAGCTGTTAGTGGACAACGTACAGTCCTTCCCAGGTTGCCTGAAGCTTATCCTTTGGTACGGAGACCAGCATCCACATCTTCTCACCCACCTGGTAGGTCCGGTCTCGGGCGTTCTGGTCGTACCAGTGCTTCTGATCAGCCTGGGCCTGCGCCATGTTGTCATGCACCAACTGTGTCAAGGTCTGCATTTTGTCACGTAAGCGCACGACATACTCCATGATGGACACTTCAGAAGGGTTTGGCTCTTCTTCCCTAAGTGGTTCTCCAAATTAACCTCAGGGGGGCATATAATCTCATTCGGTTGAAGAAGGGGGATGAATGGAAAATGGCGTTTAATACTCCAGAGGGACATTACGAGAGCCTGGTCATGCCTTTTGGGTTGTGTGGTGCTCCTGCGGTGTTCCAACGCTTTGTCAATGATATAGTTAGTCATCTGATAGGTAGGTTTGTGGTGGTATATCTCGATGACATCTTAATTTATTCCCCTGACCTCGAGTCCCATCAGGTTCATGAAAGGCAGGTCCTTCAGGTACTCAGGGACAATAAACTATTTGCCAAACTTGAGAAATGCATGTTCGCGGTCAAAGAGATTCCGTTTCTGGGTTATTTCTTATCCTCCACAGGTTTTCGTATGGATCCGGCTAAGGTCTAGGCGGTCCTGGACTGGGAGCGTCCTGAAGACCTTAAGGCCTTACAGAGGTTTTTAGGTTTTGCAAACTACTATCGCAAATTTATTAAAGACTTTTCAGTAGTAGCCAAACCTTTAACAGATATGACCAAGAGAGGCACGGACTTCTCTGTCTGGTCCAGTGTGGCCTGCCAGGCTATCGAAACTTTGAAGAAGTGTTTTTCCACTGCACCCATATTAATACAGCCTGACATCACGCAGCCATTTGTGGTAGAGGTGGATGCCTCTGAGGTTAGGGTGGGAGCTGTATTGTCACAGGGAATTTCTCCGAGTAAGTGGCGTCTGTGTGCATTTTTCTCGAAAAAATTATCTCCTACTGAGAGGAATTATGATATTCGTAACAGGGAGCTGTTGGCAATTAAATGGGCATTTGAAGAATGGCGCCATTTTTTGGAGGGAGCCCTTCACCCAGTCATGGTGATCACAGATCACAAAAATCTGTTGTATTTAGAATCTGCGAAGCGTCTCATGCCTAGGCAAGCTAGGTGGTCTCTGTTCTTCGCCAGGTTCAATTTCTACATTACGTATAGGCCGGGAAGCAAGAATGTCAAGGCTGATGCGTTATCCCGTTGTTTTTCAGGGGGTGCGGATAATTGTGAGCCAGGTCCTATACTGCAGAAGGGTGTAATTGTCGCTGCAATTAATTTGGATCTTGAGAGAGAGGTGGTAGAGGCACAGGGGGACGCCCCAGCAGCCTGTCCTTTAGATAAACTGTATGTTCCTGCTAATCTTCGTCTTAGGGTCATCAATGAACATCATGATTCGGTTCTGGCCGGACACTCTGGAAGTAAGGTTACCTCGGACCTTCTGGCTCAGCGTTTTTGGTGGTCTGGGGTAAATCATGATGTACAGGAATATGTCGCAGCCTGCAGTGTGTGTGCGCGTTCCAAGACGCTTCGTACTCGCCCGTCTGGGTCTCTCCAACCTCTGGAGATTCCCAATAGACCTTGGACCCATTTGTCAATAGACTTCATCATTGACTTACCGGTTTCTGAGGGCAATACAGTTATTTTAGTCGTAGTTGACAGATTTAGCAAGATGTCTTATTTTATTGCTCTTCCCGCGTTACCTAATGCCAAGACTCTGGCACAGATCTTTATCAAGGAGGTTGTGAGATTGCATGGTGTTCCTTCAGATATTGTGTCAGACCGTGGGGTGCAGTTTATTTCTAAGTTTTGGAGGGCTTTCTGCAGCCGGTTGGGGATTCATTTTTCATTTTCTTCAGCCTTTCATCCTCAATCCAATGGTCAGACAGAACGTGTAAATCAAAATCTTGAAACTTATCTCAGGTGTTTCGTTTCAGAAAATCAGGAGGACTGGGTTAAATACTTACCGTTGGCAGAATTTGCTATAAACAATCGTACTCATGAGTCCACTGGTAAGTCCCCGTTTTTTGGGGCATATGGTTTTCATCCTTAATTCAGTTCTTTTAATAGGAAGGATTCATCAGGTGTTCCTGAAGAGGAGAGGTTTTCTTTGTCCTTCACGTCTGTTTGGCAAGGGGTTCTTGATAAATTAAAGAGGACGGGTTCCAGGTATAAGAATGCGGCTGATCGGAGACGTGTGGAAGGTCCGGACCTGTGTGTGGGTGATTGGGTTTGGTTGTCCTCAAAGAATATTAAACTGAGAGTTCCCTCGAGGAAATTGGGCCCTAGGTTCATTGGCCCTTATAGGATTGTGGCCGTCGTGAATTCTGTTGCTTTTCGGCTGGCTTTGCCTCAGTCATTTAAGATTCATAATGTTTTTCATCGCTCCTTACTCAAGAAGGTTGTGGCGTCATCCAATCCGTCCTCTTCACCTCCATCTCCAGTCCTTGTTGATGGAAATCTCGAGTTCCAGATTTCCAGGATAATGGATTCTCGTTTAGTTCGTCGGTCCCTACAATATCTGGTACACTGGAGAGGGTACGATCCTGAGGAGAGGACGTGGGTACCTGCTGCCAATGTCCATGCACTTAGGTTGGTTCGGGCATTTCATAGAGCTCATCCTGAGAAACCTGGTCCTGAGGTTCCGGAGGTCCCTCGTAGAAGGGGGGTACTGTCATGGGGATACCGCGACAGAGAGGTTCCAGAGAACCGCAGCGCTCTGGGCCTCGTTCACACACAGTGAACAGAAGCTCTTGTCCTGTATTTTGACCTGGCTGCTTTGTGCCAGAAGTGCAGGAGTTAACATTGTTGCTGAGTTGCTGTGAGCTGGGTCTCTCAGCTGAAGTGGATTTTGTAATCTCCTCCTCTATATAGACCCAGCCTTGACTACAGCTATTGTCAGTGATCCGTTCTGCTGCCTGGCTTGGAGGTTGAAGGATTGGTGTCTGCTGTTTTGGTTGCATGTTAAACCTGTTTTTTCTTCCTATTTTTTTCCTTCTCTTCTCTTCTCTTCTCTGTGTTTCCTCTGTGGCTGTGTGAGCATTTGGTGAGTTTGAGACTTTTTGTTATCTTGTCTGTATACCAGAGGTGTCAAACTGCATTCCTCGAGGGCCGCAAACAGGTCATGTTTTCAGGATTTCCTTGTATTGCACAAGGTGCTGGAATCATTCTGTGCAGGTGATTACATTATTACCTGTGCAATACAAGGAAATCCTGAAAACATGACCTGTTTGCGGCCCTCGAGGAATGCAGTTTGACACCTCTGCTGTATACCCTGTTAATTGTTGTATTTATACACTGGTGCAGTCCTACTTCCTGGGGGGGGGAGAGGAAGGCCACTGATAGGGCCTGCACAGGAGACAGGGATATGCTGGCGGCTCAGGCCTCCTATCCATCATAGGTACCCCTGAGATAAGGGAAAGCCAGGGCCCCTTATAGTGGCAGGGACAGGTGCGGGTCCCAGTACGCCGTCCTGCCCTTATCGCCGTAATCGGCGTGACACAGACCCTTTGCTCAGACACTCATATTTAAGTCACATGCTGTCCATTTCCTTGTGATCCTCCTTGAGATGGTTCTACTCCTTCATTGGAGTCCGGCTGAGTGTAATTAAACTGATAGGACTTGATTTGGAGCGGCACACACCCGTCTATATAAGACCTCACAGCTCACAGTGCATGTCAGACCATATGAGAATCATGAGGTCAAAGGAACTGGCCAAGGAGCTCAGAGACAGAATTGTGGCAAGGCACAGATCTTGCGAAGGTTACAACAGAATTTCTGCAGTACTCAAGGTTCCTAAGAGCACATAATACTTAAATGGAAGAAGTTTGGGACCACCAGAAGTCTTCCTAGACCAGGCCGTCCAGCCAAACAGCAATTGTGGGAGAAGAACCTTGGTGAGAGAGCTAAAGAAGAACCCCAAGATCACTGTGGCTGAGCTCCAGAGATGCAGTAGGGAGATGGGAGAAAGTTCCACAAAGTCAACTCTCACTGCAGCCCTCCACCAGTCGGGTCTTTATGGCACAATGTGAGACACTTAGAACTCCTAGAGTGAACCCGCAGATCCACGGCATTGAACCTCCCCTGGGTGAGCTAGCCAGATAGACCACCCCTTACACAGGGAGCGTTAGGGGAAGGCCCGAAGGAGACTATCGCCACTGAAGCTGGCACCAGGGGACAAGCAGTAGGAGAGCCCAGAGAAAGGAGCAAAGGGTAGACCAGACTGGGAGAAACAGGACGCTGGGCGGATAGGTAGGAAGGCGACACAAGAAGGAGAAGGGATGGAGAGGACACAAGAGGGACTGAGCAGGAACGGCGAAGCAAGGAAGGCTATGAACGGTGGGAAGGCTAGACTGGCTGGGCAGAGAGAGACACAGGGCTTAGCGAGCAGAGGAAAAGGAGGACCTGGGTCAAATGAGCACAAATGACAAACAGGTAAGGAGTACAGGAAGGAGACACCTTAAATATACGACATGCAGGAGGACTTCCGGGTCAGGATCCTCCAGGATCACCAAGTGGTTGCCTGGAGTGCCTGTATATCAGAGAGAGGGGGTGCGCGTGCACAGAGGGAGCTAGAGTGAGGTGCGCACGTGCACCCGGCGAGATCCCGGAAGTAGCGGTGAATCATGAAGAAGAGGACGCAAACCTGCAGGAACAGCACAACGGAGACGGTAAGCATGCCGGCGAGCGGCGAAGGAGGCGGCAGGCACGGCAGCAGGAACGGAGGCCGTGACACACAATGGCCTAACGGAAGCCTCACCTCAGAGCAAGTCATATGAAAGCCCGCATAGAGTTTGCTAAAAAAACACACGAAGGACTCCCAGACTATGAGAAATAAGATTCTCTGGTCTGATGAGACAAAGATAGACCTTTGTGGTGATAATTCTAAGCGGTATGTGTGGAGAAAACCAGGCACTGCTCATCACCTGCCCAATACAATCCCAACAGTGAAACATGGTGCTGGCAGCATCATGCTATGGGGTGTTTTTCAGCTGCAGGGACAGGACGACTGGTTGCCATTGAAGGAAACATGAATGCGGCCAATGTCATGATCCCAATGGCAGGGGATCACAAAAGGACAAGCACACAAAAAACAGAACAAGCTCTAGGGTGATGGAAACTGAGCTGACCGTGATCCTGAACCTAATTCACAACACTAGCAGTAGCCGGGGAACGTGCCTACGATGATTCTAGATGTCTCGCGCCAGCCGAAGGACTAGCTTCCCCTATTAGAAGAAACAAAGACCTCTCTTGCCTCCAGAGAAACACCCCACAGAAATAGCAGCCCCCCACATGTAATGACGGTGAAATGAGAGGAAAGCACATACGTAGTAATGAAAACAGATTCAGCAAAATGAGGCCCGCTAAAACTAGATAGCAGAGGATACAAAAGTGAACTGCGCAGTCAGCGAAAAACCCTACAAAAAAACCATCCTGAAATTACCTGAACTCATGTGCCAACTCATGGAACATGAGGAGTAATATTAGCCCACTAGAGCAACCAGCAACAAGGAATCACATAACTGCAAGCTGGACTAAAACAAAAATAAAGCAAAACGTGGAACAGGAAAATCAAAAACTTAGCTTGTCCTGAAGATTACTGAAGCGGAAAGCAGAGGTAACAAGACACACTGATTACATTGATCGCCGGCGAGGAAATGACAAGAAAGCCAGGTTAAATAGGAAACTCCCATATCCTGATAGAACAGGTGGACACCAGAGACCACAGAGAACACAAGTCACCCAGTACCATCTGTAACCACCAGAGGGAGCCCAAAAACAGAATCCACAACAGTACCCCCCCCTTGAGGAGGGGTCACCGAACCCTCACGAGAACCACCAGGGCGACCAGGATGAGCCCTATGAAATGCACGGACCAAATCAGCAGCATGAACATCAGAGGCAACCACCCAAGAATTATCCTCCTGACCATAACCCTTCCACTTGACCAAATACTGAAGTTTCCGTCTGGAAACACGAGAATCCAAGATCTTCTCCACAACATACTCCAATTCTCCCTCCACCAGCACCGGAGCAGGAGGCTCAAGCGAAGGAACAACAGGTACCTCATACTTCCGCAACAACGACCGATGGAACACATTATGAATAGCAAACGATGCCGGGAGATCCAAACGAAACGACACAGGGTTAAGAATTTCCAAGATCCTATAGGGACCGATGAACCGAGGCTTGAACTTAGGAGAAGAGACCTTCATAGGAACAAAACGAGAAGACAACCACACCAAGTCCCAACAAGTCAAATTCGGCAAGCGGCAAAAAGGTAACCCAGTCATCTTGATCAGCAGAAACAAAACACCTTAAATAAGTTTCCAAGGTCTGATTAGTTCGTTCCGTCTGGCCATTCGTCTGAGGATGGAATGCAGACGAAAAGGACAAATCAATGCCCATCTTAGCACAGAACGTCCGCCAAAATCTAGACACAAACTGAGATCCCCTGTCAGAAACAATGTTCTCCGGAATCCCATGCAAACGAACCACGTTCTGAAAAAACAGAGGGACCAACTCAGAGGAGGAAGGTAACTTAGGCAAGGGTACCAGATGAACCATCTTAGAAAAGCGGTCACACACAACCCAGATGACGGACATTTTTTGAGAGACAGGGAGATCCGAAATAAAGTCCATGGAAATGTGCGTCCAAGGCCTCTTCGGGATAGGCAAAGGTGACAACAATCCACTGGCTCGAGAACAGCAAGGCTTAGCCCGAGCGCAAACTTCACAAGACTGCACAAAAGAACGCACATCCCTCGACAAGGAAGGCCACCAAAAAGACCTGGCCACCAAGTCTCTAGTACCAAATATTCCAGGATGACCTGCCAACGCAGAAGAATGGACCTCGGAGATGACTCTACTGGTCCAATTATCCGGAACAAACAGTCTTTCAGGCGGACAACGATCAGGTTTATCCGCCTGAAACTCCTGCAAAGCACGTCGCAAGTCTGGGAAGACAGCCGACAAAATCACCCCATCCCTAAGGATACCAGTGGGCTCAGAATTTCCAGGGGAGTCAGGCACAAAACTCCTAGAAAGAGCATCCGCCTTCACATTCTTTGAACCTGGCAGGTATGAAACCACAAAATCGAAACGGGAGAAAAACAGTGACCAACGAGCCTGTCTAGGATTCAGACGCTTGGCAGACTCAAGGTAAATCAGATTTTTGTGATCAGTCAAGACCACCACACGATGTCTAGCACCCTCAAGCCAATGACGCCACTCCTCAAATGCCCACTTCATGGCCAAAAGCTCCCGATTACCAACATCATAATTCCGCTCAGTGGGCGAAAACTTTCTAGAAAAGAACGCACATGGCTTCATCACCGAGCAATCGGAGCTTCTCTGTGACAAAACCGCCCCCGCTCCAATCTCAGAAGCATCAACCTCAACCTGAAAAGGAAGCGAAACATCTGGCTGACGTAACACAGGAGCAGAAGAAAACCGGCGCTTAAGTTCCTGAAAGGCCTCCACAGCCGCAGGAGACCAATCAGCAACATCAGCACCCTTCTTAGTCAGATCCGTCAAAGGCTTTACAACACTAGAAAAATTAGTTATGAAACGACGATAAAAATTAGCAAAGCCCAAGAACTTCTGTAGACTCTTAAGAGATGTAGGCTGCGTCCAGTCACAAATAGCTTGAACCTTGACGGGATCCATCTCAATAGTAGAAGGGGAAAAAATATACCCCAAAAAAGAAATCTTCTGGACTCCAAAGAGACACTTTGAACCTTTTACAAACAAAGAATTGGCCCGCAGGACCTGAAACACCTTCCTGACCTGCTGAACATGGGACTCCCAGTCATCAGAAAAAAACAAAACATCATCCAAATACACAATCATAAATTTATCCAGATACTCACGGAAAATATCGTGCATAAAGGACTGGAAAACAGAAGGAGCATTAGAAAGTCCAAAAGGCATCACCAAATACTCAAAATGGCCCTCAGGCGTATTAAATGCGGTTTTCCACTCATCACCCTGCTTAATCCGCACAAGATTATACGCACCCCGAAGATCAATCTTAGTGAACCATTTAGCCCCCTTAATGCGAGTGAACAAATCAGTCAACAATGGCAAAGGATACTGATATTTGACCGTAATCTTATTCAAAAGACGGTAATCTATACAAGGCCTCAAGGAACCATCTTTTTTGGCCACGAAAAAAAAACCTGCTCCCAAAGGAGACGAAGATGGACGGATATGTCCCTTTTCCAAGGACTCCTTAACATAATTCCGCATAGCAGTATGCTCTGGCACTGACAGATTGAACAAACGACCTTTAGGAAATTTACTACCAGGAATTAAATCTATAGCACAATCGCAATCCCTGTGAGGAGGAAGCGAATTGAGCTTAGGCTCCTCAAAAACATCCCGATAATCAGACAAAAATACAGGAACCTCAGAAGGAGTAGATGAAGCGATAGAAATCGGAGGTGCATCATCATGAACCCCCTGACATCCCCAGCTTAACACAGACATCGTTTTCCAGTCCAAGACTGGGTTATGAGTTTGTAACCATGGCAGACCAAGCACTAAGACATCATGTAAATTATACAGTACCAGGAAGCGAATCACCTCCTGATGAACGGGAGTCATACGCATGGTCACGTGTGTCCAGTACTGAGGTTTATTCATAGCCAAAGGTGTAGAGTCAATTCCTTTCAAAGGAATAGGGACTTCCAGAGGCTCCAGACTAAACCCACAGCGGTTGGCAAATGACCAATCCATAAGACTCAGAGCAGCGCCTGAATCCACATAGGCATCGACGGAAATGGCTGATAATGAACAAATCAGAGTCACAGACAGAATGAACTTAGACTGTAAAGTACTAATGGCAACAGACTTATCAACCTTTTTTGTGCGTTTAGAGCATGCTGATATAACATGAGCTGAATCACCACAATAAAAACACAACCCATTTTTCCGCCTATAGTTTTGCCGTTCACTTCTGGACTGAATTCTATCACATTGCATTATCTCAGGTGACGGTTCAGAAGACACCGCCAAATGGTGCACAGGTTTGCGCTCCCGTAAACGCCGATCAATCTGAATAGCCATAGTCATAGACTCATTCAGACCTTTAGGCGCAGGGAACCCCACCATAACATCTTTAATGGCCTCAGAAAGGCCATCTCTGAATCTTGCAGCCAGGGCGCACTCATTCCACTGAGTAAGCACCGACCATTTCCGAAATTTCTGACAATATAATTCTGCTTCATCTTGCCCCTGAGAGAGAGCCAATAAAGCTTTTTCAGCCTGAATCTCTAGGTTAGGTTCCTCATAGAGCAAACCCAATGCCAGAAAAAACGCATCCACATTGAGCAACGCAGGATCCCCTGGTGCCAATGCAAATGCCCAATTCTGAGGGTCACCCCGCAGGAAAGATATTACAATCTTGACTTGCTGAGCAGGGTCTCCAGAGGAGCGAGATTTCAAAGAAAAAAACAACTTGCAATTGTTCCTAAAATTCAGAAAGCTAGATCTATCTCCAGAAAAAAACTCTGGGATAGGAATTCTAGGTTCAGACATAGGAGCATGTACAACAAAATCTTGTATATTTTGAACCTTAGCAGCAAGATTATTCAGGCTGGAAGCCAAACTCTGGACGTCCATGATAAACAGCTGAGGTCAGAGCCATTCAAGGATTAAGAGGAGGTAAGACGCAGCAAACTCTGAGGGAAGGAAAAAAAAAAAAAAAAAAAAAAACTTCCTCAGACTACTTTTCCTCCTACTTCAGCCAATATGATTACCACTTTTCGGGCCGGCGATACTGTCATGATCCCAATGGCAGGGGATCACAAAAGGACAAGCACACAAAAAACAGAACAAGCTCTAGGGTGATGGAAACTGAGCTGACCGCGATCCTGAACCTAATTCACAACACTAGCAGTAGCCGGGGAACGTGCCTACGATGATTCCAGACGTCTCGCGCCAGCCGAAGGACTAGCTTCCCCTATTAGAAGAAACAAAGACCTCTCTTGCTTCCAGAGAAACACCCCACAGAAATAGCAGCCCCCCACATGTAATGACGGTGAAATGAGAGGAAAGCACATACATAGTAATGAAAACAGATTCAGCAAAATGAGGCCCGCTAAAACTAGATAGCAGAGGATACAAAAGTGAACTGCGCGGTCAGCGAAAAACCCTACAAAAAAAACATCCTGAAATTACCTGCACTCATGTGCCAACTCATGGAACATGAGGAGTAATATCAGCCCACTAGAGCAACCAGCAACAAGGAATCACATAACTGCAAGCTGGACTAAAACAAAAATAAAGCAAAACGTGGAACAGGAAAATCAAAAACTTAGCTTGTCCTGAAGATTACTGAAGCGGAAAGCAGAGGTAACAAGACACACTGATTACATTGATCGCCGGCGAGGAAATGACAAGAAAGCCAGGTTAAATAGGAAACTCCCATATCCTGATAGAACAGGTGGACACCAGAGACCACAGAGAACACAAGTCACCCAGTACCATCTGTAACCACCAGAGGGAGCCCAAAAACAGAATCCACAACAGGCCAAGTACAGAGATATCCTGGATGAAAACCTCTTCCAGAGTGCTCTGGACCTCAGACTTGGCCGAAGGTTCACCTTCCAACAAGACAATGACCCTAAGCACACAGCTAAAATAACAAAGAAGTGGCTTCAGGACAACTCTGTGACCATTCTTGACCGACCCAACCAGAGCCCTGACCTAAACCCAATGGAGCATTTCTGGAGAGACTTGAAAATGACGTCCACCAATGTTCACCATCCAACCTGACGGAACTGGAGAGGATCTGCAAGGAAGAATGGCCGAGGATCCCCAAATCCACAGGTGAAAACTTTTATTGTTATTATTATTACTGTATTTATTTATATAGCACCATTAATTCCATGGTGCTGTACATGAGAAAGGGGTTACATATAGAGTTACAGATATCTTTTAAGTAAACAAGTTTACAGTGACAGACTGGTACAGAGGGGAGAGGACCCTGTCCTTGCGGACTTACATTCTATGGGATAGTGGGGAAGAGTCAGAAGGTAGGGGGCAAGGCGGCGGCTCTGGCGATGGCGAGGCAGCGTTCTGGCGATGGCGAGGCGGCGGCTCTGGCAATGGCGAGGCGGCGGCTGTTGTGAAAGGTAATTCAGTACCACAATGGACATAGAGGTCAGAACACATACAGTGACCTGACAATAACCCAAAAACATAGAACGAGCTCTGAGACGTGAGAACTCTGCTGACCGCAATCCCTAATCCTCTCCAATCACACTAGAGGCAGCCGTGGATTGCGCCTAACGCTACCTATGCAACTCGGCACAGCCTGAGAAACTAGCTAACCTGAAGATAGAAAATAAGCCTACCTTGCCTCAGAGAAATACCCCAAAGGAAAAGGCAGCCCCCACATATAATGACTGTGAGTTAAGATGAAAAGACAAACGTAGAGATGAAATAGATTTAGCAAAGTGAGGCCCGACTTTCTGAACAGAGCGAGGATAGGAAAGGTAACTTTGCAGTCAACACAAAACCCTACAAAAACCACGCAAAGGGGGCAAAAAGACCCTCCGTACCGAACTAACGGCACGGAGGTACACCCTCTGCGTCCCAGAGCTTCCAGCAAGCAGGAAAAAACAAATAGACAAGCTGGACAGAAAAAACAGCAAACAAAATAGCAAAGCGGAACTTAGCTATGCAAAGCAGCAGGCCACAGGAACGATCCAGGAGGAAACAGGTCCAAAACTAGAACATTGACTGGAGGCCAGGATCAAAGCACCAGGTGGAGTCAAATAGAGCAGCACCTAACGACTTCACCACATCACCTGAGGAAGGAAACTCAGAAGCCGCAGTACCACTTTCCTCCACCAACGGAAGCTCACAGAGAGAATCAGCCGAAGTACCACTTGTGACCACAGGAGGGAGCTCTGCCACAGAATTCACAACAGGCGGCTCTGGCTGACAGACACTTCGGGATTCAGCAGAGAGGTGACATCTGGGCCAGAGAGGTAGATATGAGTGTCGTCTGCATACAGGTGGTACAGGAAGCCATGGGACTTTATGAGTTGTCCTAGGCCAAGGGTACAGATGGAAAAAAGTAGGGGCCCTAGGACAGAGCCTTGAGGGACTCCAACAGAGAGAGGGCGGGATGACGAGGTGGTGTGGGAGTGGGAAACGCTAAATGAGGCAATCCAGGACAGGGCAAGGTCTTTGATACCAAGGGAAGAAAGAATCTGTAGCAGTAGGCAGTGATCGACTGTGTCAAAAGCAGAGGAAATGTCAAGAAGGAGGATGGAGAACTGTCTGTTAGCTTTTGCTGTGAGTAAGTCATTAGTAATTTTAGTCAGGGCAGTTTCGGTGGAGTGGTGGCGGCTAGGGTTGAGCGAAACGGATCGTTCATTTTCAAAAGTCGCCGACTTTTGGCAAAGTCGGGTTTCATGAAACCCGACCCCTGTGTGGGGTGGGCCATGCGGTACGCGACTTTCGCGCCAAAGTCGCGTTTCAATGACGCAAAAAGTGCCATTTCTCAGCCAATGAAGGTGGACGCAGAGTGTGGGCAGCGTGATGACATGGGTCCTGGTCCCCACCATCTTACAGAAGGGCATTGCAGTGTCTGCGGCGTCACAGGGGCTATAAAGAGGCGTTCCCGCCGACCGCCATCTTACTTCTGCTGATCTGAGCCTAGGGAGAGGTTGCTGCCGCTTCGTCAGAAGCAGGGATAGTGTTAGGCAGGGTCCATTAATCCCCAAACCGCTTGTGCTGTAGCGATTTCCACTATCCAACACCACCTTCGGTGTGCAGGGACAGTGGAGGCTACATTTTTTTTTCCTCAGCGCTGTAGCTCATTGGGCTGCCCTAGAAGGCTCCCTGATAGCTGCATTGCTGTGTGTACGCCGCTGTGCAAACCAACTGCTTTTTTCAAAGCACAAATCCTCTTGTTCCTTCCTTTCTGCACAGCTATCTTGTTTGTTTGTCCACACTTTTTATTTAATTTGTGCATCAGTCCACTCCTTATTGCTGCCTGCCATACCTGGCTGAGATTACTGCAGGGAGATAACAATTGTAGGACAGTCCCTGTTTTTTTTTTTTTTCTAATTCTCCCTAAAAAAATAAGTTGTGGGAGATTAATATTGGCCTTTCTGCTTGTGTACCAGTCCTGAGTGTGCCATCTCTCTCAAATAGTGGGCCATAGAAAGCCTAGTTTGTTTTTTTTTATTTGGTTTCTATATTCTCCCTGGAAAAATAAAAAAAAAACAGTGGGAGATTAATATTGGCCTTTCTGCTTGTGTGCCATTCCTGACTCCTGGGTGTGCCATCTCTGTCTCTCAAATAGTGGGCCATAGAAAGCCTATTTTTTTTTTTATTTGGTTTCTAAATTCTCCCTGAAAAAATCATTTTTTTTATTTGGTTTCTAAATTCTCCCTGAAAAAAGAAAAAAAAAACAGTGGGAGATTAATATTGGCCTTTCTGCTTGTGTGCCATTCCTGACTCCTGGGTGTGCCATCTCTGTCTCTCAAATAGTGGGCCATAGAAAGCCTATTTTTTTTTTTTTATTTGGTTTCTAAATTCTCCCTGAAAAAATCATTTTTTTTTATTTGGTTTCTATATTCTCCCTGGAAAAATAAAAAAAAAACAGTGGGAGATTAATATTGGCCTTTCTGCTTGTGTGCCATTCCTGACTCCTGGGTGTGCCATCTCTGTCTCTCAAATAGTGGGCCATAGAAAGCCTATTTTTTTTTTTATTTGGTTTCTAAATTCTCCCTAAAAAAATCATTTTTTTAATTTGGTTTCTAAATTCTCCCTGAAAAAATAAAAAAAAAACAGTGGGAGATTAATATTGGCCTTTCTGCTTGTGTGCCATTCCTGACTCCTGGGTGTGCCATCTCTGTCTCTCAAATAGTGGGCCACAGAAAGCCAATTTTTTTTTTTATTATTTGGTTTCTAAACTCTCCCTGAAAAAATAATAAAAAAAAATCAGTGGGAGATTAATATTGCCCTTTCTGCTTGTGTGCCAGTCTTGACTCCTGGGTGTGCCATCTCTCTCTCAAATAGTGGGCCATAGAAAGCCTATTTTTATCTTTTTATTTGGTTTCTAAATTCTCCCTGAAAAAATAAAAAATAAAAAGTGGGAGATCAATATTGACATTTGTGCTTGAGTGACAGTCCTGCGTGTGTGGCATCCCTCTCATTTGGTGCCACCGAAAACAGAGTGTGTAACATTGTGCCTGATTTTCCTTGCGGTCTCACCCACCTGTAAAGGGATATCTAAATCATACTGAAGTTATAGCTCACCGTGTAAGTTGTTTGACGGCAACAAATACCGTTACTTTGGTTAAGTTTTTAAAACAATGAGGAAGTCTGGTGGAAGAGGTCGTGGCCGTGGGCGTTCATTGTCAGCTGGTAATGATGGTAGTTGTAGTGGAGCATCAGGTGGTCGTGGGAAAAAAAATATTGCACCTAAGTCTGGAACTGTGGAGCCAAGTTCGTTGTCTGGCTACAGAAGGCCTCGAACGCTCCCTTTTCTGGGAGTAGGAAAACCGCTTTTAAAGCCGGAGCAGCAAGAGCAAGTTTTGGCTTACCTTGCTGACTCAGCCTCTAGCTCTTTTGCCTCCTCTTTTGAAACTGGTAAATGTAAAAGCAGCGCGTCGTTAGTGGATGTTCACGGTCAGGGACAAGTCGCTTCCTTGTCCTCTTCAGCAAAAACAACAACAGAGAAGGATGCAGCAGGTGACACAACGGGTTACTCCATGGAGCTCTTTACACATACCATCCCTGGCTTAGAAAGTGAAGCAGTTGACAGGCCATGCCCATTACAAGTTGAATCTGACATGGAGTGCACTGATGCACAGCCACAGCCAGATTACTATGCTGTTCCTTTGACTCAGACCACAACATTGCCCTCGCAGGGTACTGATCCAGAATCAGACCCTGATGAGACTATGTTGCCCCGTCACGAACGCTCTACCACCGACTTACACGGTGACACAGACGAAGTTGCGCACGAGCTAGAAGAGGAGGTTATAGATGACCCAGTTGTTTACCCCGATTGGCAGCCATTGGGGGAACAGGGTGCAGGCGGCAGCAGTTCTGAAGCGGAGGAGGAGGGGCTGCAGCAGGCATCAACATCACAACAGGTTCCATCTGCCGGGCCCGTATCTTGCCCAAAACGCGTGGCAAAGCCAAAACCTGTTGGAGGACAGCGTGGCCATCCGGTTAAAGCTCAGTCTGCAATGCCTGAAAAGGGATCCGAGGCTCGAAAGAGTGCAGTCTGGCATTTTTTTAAACAACATCCAATTGATCAGCGCAAAGTCATCTGTCAAAAATGTTCAACTACCTTAAGCAGAGGGCAGAATCTGAAAAGTCTCAATACAAGTTGCATGCATAGACATTTAACCACCATGCATTTGCAAGCCTGGACGAACTACCAAACGTCCCTTAAGGTTGTAGCACCCTCGGCCAATGAAGCTAGTCAGCAACGCTACATCCCTTCAGTCACTGTAAGGCCACCATTTTCCGCACCACCTGCAGTATCTGTGCAGGTTTCTTTGCCAGCCCAAAGCAGTCAGGGTCAGGGAATCACCAGTTTCGTAGTAGGAAACACTGCATGTAGGGCACCGGCGGAAACAATACCGTCTCCAACCGTCTCTCAGTCTGCCATGTCCACCGGCACCCCCGCTAGTTCCACGATCTCCAGCTCTCCAGTCCAGCTCACCCTACATGAGACTCTGGTTAGAAAAAGGAAGTACTTATCCTCGCATCCGCGTACACAGGGTTTGAACGCCCACATAGCTAGACTAATCTCATTAGAGATGATGCCCTACCGGTTAGTTGAAAGCGAAGCTTTCAAAGGCCTGATGGACTACGCTGAACCACGCTACGAGCTACCCAATCGACACTTCTTTTCGAGAAAAGCCATCCCAGCCCTCCACCAGCATGTTAAAGAGCGCATCGTCCATGCACTCAGGCAATCTGTGAGTACAAAGGTGCACCTGACAACAGATGCATGGACCAGTAGGCATGGCCAGGGACGTTACGTGTCCATCACGGCACACTGGGTGAATGTGGTGGATGCAGGGTCCACAGGGGACATCAATTTCGGGACAGTTCTGCCTTGCCTACGGTCTAGGAAACAGTTGGCTGTAGGTGTTCGCACCCCCTCCTCCTCCTCCTCGTCCTTCTGCAGAAGCGAGAGCTCGTCCACAGACCGCAGTCGCCCAACCACTCCATCCGCAGCTGCCACTGTTGCACACCAGTTGTCCCATTATGGGCCAGCTACTGGCAAGCGTCAGCAGGCTGTATTGGCTATGAAGTGTTTGGGCGACAACAGACACACCGCGGAAGTTCTGTCCGAGTTCTTGCAGAGAGAAACGCAGTCGTGGCTGGGCACAGTAGATCTTGAGGCAGGCAAGGTAGTGAGTGATAACGGAAGGAATTTCATGGCTGCCATCTCCCTTTCCCAACTGAAACACATTCCTTGCCTGGCTCACACCTTAAACCTGGTGGTGCAGTGCTTCCTGAAAAGTTATCCGGGGTTATCCGACCTGCTCCTCAAAGTGCGCGGACTTTGCTCGCATATCCGCCGTTCGCCCGTACACTCCAGCCGTATGCAGACCTATCAGCGGTCTTTGAACCTTCCCCAGCATCACCTAATCATCGACGTTGCAACAAGGTGGAACTCCACACTGCACATGCTTCAGAGACTGTGCGAACAGAGGCGTACTGTTATGTATTTGTGGGAGGATACACATACACGGGCAGGCAGTAGGATGGCAGACATGGAGTTGTCGGGTGTGCAGTGGTCGAAGATACAAGACATGTGTCAAGTCCTTCAGTGTTTTGAGGAATGCACACGGCTGGTTAGTGCAGACAATGCCATAATAAGCATGAGCATCCCACTGATGCGTCTGCTGATGCAAAGTTTGACGCACATAAAGGAGCAGGCGTCTGCAGCCGAGGAAGAGGGGAGCCTTGATGACAGTCAGCCATTGTCTGGCCAGGGCAGTGTACAGGACGAGGTAGCGGGCGAACAGGAGGAGGAGGACGAGGAGGATGATGGGGATGAGTATTTTTTTAATGAGGAAGCTTCTCCGGGGCCACTGGAAATTGGTGGCGTGGCAAGGCCGGGTTCTGGTTTTTTGAGGGACACAAGTGACGTAGATTTGCCTGAAACTGCCCCTCAACCCAGCACAACCGCAGATTTGACAACTGGAACTTTGGCACACATGGCGGATTATGCCTTACGTATCCTCAAAAAGGAACACACGCATTACGAAAATGATGACCGATGACGATTACTGGTTGGCCTGCATCCTTGATCCTTGCTATAAAGGCAAATTGCAAAATATTATGCCACATGAGAACTTGGAACTAATATTAGCAACCAAACAATCAACTCTTGTTGACCGTTTGCTTCTGGCATTCCCTGCACACAGCGCCCGTGATCGTTCTCACACGAGCTGCAGGGGCCAGCAGACCAGAGGTGTTAGAGGTGCAGAAATCAGAAGTGGCGTTGGACAGAGGGGTTTTCTGACCAGGTTGTGGAGTGATTTTGCTATGACCGCAGACAGGACAGGTAACATAGTAACATAGTAACATAGTTAGTAAGGCCGAAAAAAGACATTTGTCCATCCAGTTCAGCCTATATTCCATCATAATAAATACCCAGATTACTGCAGCATCAATTCAAAGTGACAGGAGACAACATTTGTCCAGTATGGTTACTAACTATTTTTCATCCCTTATCGATGTTCTCCCTCAACCGTCATTCCCATTTCATTACTGGGCATCCAAATTAGACACCTGGCCAGAATTGGCAGAATATGCATTGCAGGAGCTTGCTTGCCCGGCAGCTAGTGTCCTATCAGAAAGAGTATTCAGTGCTGCAGGTTCAATATTAACCGAAAAAAGGACTCGTCTGGCTACCCAAAATGTTGATGATCTAACCTTCATTAAAATGAACCACAACTGGATTTCGAATTCTTTTGCCCCACCTTGCCCGGCCGACACCTAGCTTTCCTATGAAAAGGTCTTGCCTGTGGACTACTCTGACTGACTTTTCCAATCTCGTAATTTGCAGCAGCTGATTGTCCAGCATACGACATGTGTACACCTCCCTAAATGGCCAAACTCCCCCCACGGGGCCGTGGGCTCGCCACTTGGCGCAAGCACCCGTGAGAGTGCTGTTTGTCTGAAGAGGTGGGTGTGCCCGCTTTTGGTCGACAGCACTGCCACTGGGTCCCTCATAGTACAATAAAGTGTCTCTGGCGGTGGTGGTGCGCACCCAACGTCAGACACACTGTTGTAACATGAGGGGCCCTGGGCCTGTACCGCCGGCCACAAGAGAGTAACCCCCCCAGCTCAAACAGTGCTCTACCACTTGCACAATTATCTCTCACAGTTCCACCAATGTTTAGTCTATGCGCTGACATCCTTAAATTCCTGCCACTGACAATACCATTGTGTTGACATGTATGATGCTACTTAACATAGTCAGGGGCAGTGTCCTATATTTACCCAAGTAAATACTTTGCGCCAAATTACTAGGTCTGAAACTATGCAGAGGAGCCCACCCCTGTACCGAATGATTGCACCCTTTTGTGTTTTCGTTTTGTTGTAATGCGAGACATTAACATGTATTTATTGTTTGGGACTACTAACTGGCAGACACTCATTACAATCGGCCTACGCTGACAACACCAATGCTGCCTGTGTACCCCTGCAAGAGAATTCAAAGTGCCTACAGCCAAATTTTATTATGTTAGGCCTTCGAAGCCTGTCTGCGGTCCCTCCTTCCACTAGGCCTCCACTGACCTGTCTACTGCTGCCCGTGTGCCCCTAGAACCAATTTTAAAGTGCCTACAGCCCAATTTTATTATGTTAGGCCTTCGAAGCCTGTCTGCGGTCCCTCCTTCCACTAGGCCTCCACTGACCAGACCACTACTGCCCGTGTACCCCTGGAACCAATTTTAAAGTGCCTACAGCCCAATGTTATTATGTTAGGCCTTTGAAGCCTGTCTGCGGTCCCTCCTTCCACTAGTCCTCCACTGACCAGACCACTGCTGCCCGTGTACCCCTGGAACCAATTTTAAAGTGCCTACAGCCATATTTTATTATGTTAGGCCTTCGAAGCCTGTCTGCGGTCCCTCCTTCCACTAGGCCTCCACTGACCTGTCTACTGCTGCCCGTGTACCCCTGGAGCCAATTTTAAAGTGCCTACAGCCCAATGTTATTATGTTAGGCCTTCGAAGCCTGTCTGCGGTCTCTCCTTCCACTAGTCCTCCACTGACCAGACCACTGCTTCCCGTGTACCCCTGGAACCAATTATAAAGTGCCTACAGCCCAATGTTATTATGTTAGGCCTTCGAAGCCTGTCTGCGGTCCCTCCTTCCACTAGTCCTCCACTGACCAGACCACTGCTGCCCTTGTACCCCTGGAACCAATTTTAAAGTGCCTACAGCCCAATTTTATTATGTTAGGCCTTCGAAGCCTGTCTGCGGTCCCTCCTTCCACTAGGCCTCCACTGACCTGTCTACTGCTGCCCGTGTGCCCCTGGAACCAATTTTAAAGTGCTTACAGCCAAATTTTATTATGTTAGGCCTTCGAAGCCTGTCTGCAGTCCCTCCTTCCACTAGTCCTCCACTGACCAGACCACTGCTGCCCGTGTGCCCCTGGAACCAATTTTAAAGTGCCTACAGCCCAATTTTATTATGTTAGGCCTTCGAAGCCTGTCTGCGGTCCCTCCTTCCACTAGTCCTCCACTGACCAGACCACTGATGCCCGTGTACCCCTGGAACCAATTTTAAAGTGCCTTCAGCCATATTTTATTATGTTAGGCCTTCGAAGCCTGTCTGCGGTCCCTCCTTCCACTAGGCGTCCACTGACCTGTCTACTGCTGCCTGTGTTCCCCTGTAACCTTTTTTAAACTGCATTGAGCCACATTTTTGGTTTAAGGCCTACTACCTGTGTCTGTCTACGCCACTCATTACAGCTGTCCTCCTTTGAAAAAAGGTGAGCGTCAATAGTCTTGTTTTCAGCCTCTAGGAATTTGAAAACTGCATTGGGGCTACTATTTCGGTAGGGCCTACTAACGGTGTCTGCCGCTCCAAGGTGTGCCCCAGGTTTCCTCGCCATTGCTTCGATCTTCTGACTCTCGTTTAGTAGTTACATAGTAACATAGTAACATAGTAACATAGTTAGTAAGGCCGAAAAAAGACATTTGTCCATCCAGTTCAGCCTATATTCCATCATAATAAGTACCCAGATCTACGTCCTTCTACAGAACCTAATAATTGTATGATACAATATTGTTCTGCTCCAGGAAGACATCCAGGCCTCTCTTGAACCCCTCGACTGAGTTCGCCATCACCACCTCCTCAGGCAAGCTATTCCAGATTCTCACTGCCCTAACAGTAAAGAATCCTCTTCTATGTTGGTGGAAAAACCTTCTCTCCTCCAGACGCAAAGAATGCCCCCTTGTGCCCGTCACCTTCCTTGGTATAAACAGATCCTCAGCGAGATATTTGTATTGTCCCCTTATATACTTATACATGGTTATTAGATCGCCCCTCAGTCGTCTTTTTTCTAGACTAAATAATCCTAATTTCGCTAATCTATCTGGGTATTGTAGTTCTCCCATCCCCTTTATTAATTTTGTTGCCCTCCTTTGTACTCTCTCTAGTTCCATTATATCCTTCCTGAGCACCGGTGCCCAAAACTGGACACAGTACTCCATGTGCGGTCTAACTAGGGATTTGTACAGAGGCAGTATAATGCTCTCATCATGTGTATCCAGACCTCTTTTAATGCACCCCATGATCCTGTTTGCCTTGGCAGCTGCTGCCTGGCACTGGCTGCTCCAGGGAAGTTTATCATTAACTAGGATCCCCAAGTCCTTCTCCCTGTCAGATTTACCCAGTGGTTTCCCGTTCAGTGTGTAATGGTGATATTGATTCCCTCTTCCCATGTGTATAACCTTACATTTATCATTGTTAAACCTCATCTGCCACCTTTCAGCCCAAGTTTCCAACTTATCCAGATCCATCTGTAGCAGAATACTATCTTCTCTTGTATTAACTGCTTTACATAGTTTTGTATCATCTGCAAATATCGATATTTTACTGTGTAAACCTTCTACCAGATCATTAATGAATATGTTGAAGAGAACAGGTCCCAATACTGACCCCTGCGGTACCCCACTGGTCACAGCGACCCAGTTAGAGACTATACCATTTATTACCACCCTCTGCTTTCTATCACTAAGCCAGTTACTAACCCATTTACACACATTTTCCCCCAGACCAAGCATTCTCATTTTGTGTACCAACCTCTTGTGCGGCACGGTATCAAACGCTTTGGAAAAATCGAGATATACCACGTCCAATGACTCACCGTGGTCCAGTCTATAGCTTACCTCTTCATAAAAACTGATTAGATTGGTTTGACAGGAGCGATTTCTCATAAACCCATGCTGATATGGAGTTAAACAGTTATTCTCATTGAGATAATCCAGAATAACATCCCTCAGAAACCCTTCAAATATTTTACCAACAATAGAGGTTAGACTTACTGGCCTATAATTTCCAGGTTCACTTTTAGAGCCCTTTTTGAATATTGGCACCACATTTGCTATGCGCCAATCCTGCGGAACAGACCCTGTCGCTATAGAGTCACTAAAAATAAGAAATAATGGTTTATCTATTACATTACTTAGTTCTCTTAGTACTCGTGGGTGTATGCCATCCGGACCCGGAGATTTATCTATTTTAATCTTATTTAGCCGGTTTCGCACCTCTTCTTGGGTTAGATTGGTGACCCTTAATACAGGGTTTTCATTGTTTCTTGGGATTTCACCTAGCATTTCATTTTCCACCGTGAATACCGTGGAGAAGAAGGTGTTTAATATGTTAGCTTTTTCCTCGTCATCTACAACCATTCTTTCCTCACTATTTTTTAAGGGGCCTACATTTTCAGTTTTTATTCTTTTACTATTGATATAGTTGAAGAACAGTTTGGGATTAGTTTTACTCTCCTTAGCAATGTGCTTCTCTGTTTCCTTTTTGGCAGCTTTAATTAGTTTTTTAGATAAAGTATTTTTCTCCCTATAGTTTTTTAGAGCTTCAATGGTGCCATCCTGCTTTAGTAGTGCAAATGCTTTCTTTTTACTGTTAATTGCCTGTCTTACTTCTTTGTTTAGCCACATTGGGTTTTTCCTATTTCTAGTCCTTTTATTCCCACAAGGTATAAACCGCTTACACTGCCTATTTAGGATGTTCTTAAACATTTCCCATTTATTATCTGTATTCTCATTTCTGAGGATATTGTCCCAGTCTACCAGATTAAGGGCATCTCTAAGCTGTTCAAACTTTGCCTTCCTAAAGTTCAATGTTTTTGTGACTCCCTGACAAGTCCCCCTAGTGAAAGACAGGTGAAACTGCACAATATTGTGGTCGCTATTTCCTAAATGCCCAACCACCTGCAGATTTGTTATTCTGTCAGGTCTATTAGATAGTATTAGGTCTAAAAGTGCTGCTCCTCTGGTTGGATTCTGCACCAATTGTGAAAGATAATTTTTCTTGGTTATTAGCAGAAACCTGTTGCCTTTATGGGTTTCACAGGTTTCTGTTTCCCAGTTAATATCCGGGTAGTTAAAGTCCCCCATAACCAGGACCTCATTATGGGTTGCAGCTTCATCTATCTGCTTTAGAAGTAGACTTTCCATGCTTTCTGTTATATTTGGGGGTTTGTAACAGACCCCAATGAGAATTTTGTTACCATTTTTCCCTCCATGAATTTCAACCCATATGGACTCGACATCCTCATTCCCTTCGCTAATATCCTCCCTTAAAGTGGACTTTAGACAAGACTTTACATAGAGACAAACCCCTCCTCCTCTCCGATTTTTACGATCCTTTCTAAACAGACTGTAACCCTGTAAGTTAACTGCCCAGTCATAGCTTTCATCTAACCATGTCTCGGTTATTCCCACTATGTCAAAGTTACCTGTAGATATTTCTGCTTCTAGTTCTTCCATCTTGTTTGTCAGGCTTCTGGCGTTTGCGAGCATGCAGTTTAGAGGATTTTGTTTTGTTCCAATCTCCTCACTGTGGATTGTTTTAGAAATGTTCTTACCTCCCTTCTGAGTATGTTTTCCTGGGTCGTCTTTGTTCGAGTCTAATGTTTTTCTTCCCGTCCCCTCTTCTTCTAGTTTAACGCCCTCCTGATGAGTGTAGCGAGTCTTCTGGCGAATGTGTGTTTCCCAGGTTTGTTGAGGTGTAGTCCGTCTCTGGCGAGGAGTCCATCATACCAGTAATTCACACCGTGGTCCAGGAATCCAAATCCTTGTTGTCTGCACCATCGTCTTAGCCAGTTGTTTGCATCAAGGATCCTGTTCCATCTCCTGGTGCCATGCCCGTCTACTGGAAGGATAGAAGAAAAAACTACCTGTGCATCCAGTTCCTTTACTTTCTTCCCCAACTCTTCAAAGTCCTTGCAGATTGTCGGTAGGTCCTTCCTTGCCGTGTCATTGGTGCCAACATGTATCAGAAGAAATGGGTGGACGTCCTTGGAGCTGAAGAGCTTTGGTATCCTATCGGTCACATCCTTGATCATCGCACCTGGAAGGCAGCATACTTCTCTTGCAGTTATGTCCGGTCTGCAGATGGCTGCTTCGGTGCCTCTCAGTAGTGAGTCTCCCCCACCACCACTCTTCGTTGCTTCTTGGCTGTACTTTTTGCTGTCACTTGTTGCTGTGTGCCCTTTTCTTTTTTGCTTGCTGGTATTGCTTCATTCTTAGGTGTGCCATCTTCATCCTCTACAAAGATTTGATATCGGTTCTTCAGTTGTGTGGTTGGTGATTTCTCCATGGTCTTCTTGCTTCTTTTGGTCACATGCTTCCACTCATCTGCTTTTGGAGGTTCTCTGACACTTTTTGCACCTTCTGTGACCAGTAGAGATGCTTCTGTTCTGTCTAGAAAGTCTTCATTCTCTTTGATGAGTTTCAAAGTTGCTATTCTTTCTTCCAGACCCCGCACCTTTTCTTCTAAAAGGGCCACTAGTCTACACTTCTGACAGGTGAAATTGGATTCTTCTTCTGGTCGATCTGTGAACATGTAGCACATGCTGCAGCTCACCATGTAGGTTGTCACATCTGCCATGTTGCTCCTAGATCCTGCTGACTTGCTGTGTGTTTTCCTTCTTGTGTAATCTACTCAGCCAAGCTCTCTTGCAATAATGTCCTACAGGCAAAAATTGGTGGTTTGGTGATGCTTTCGAAGCAGCTGGTCCCGGCTGTATCCAACGATCTTCTAGCTTAGGGAGACTTCGCTTCTCCCAGAAGGCACCTGGAATATGCAAATTAGCCTCCTGAAGCTTGAATCCCTGGTTTGGTGATGCTTTCGAAGCAGCTGGTCCCGGCTGTATCCAACGATCTTCTAGCTTAGGGAGACTTCGCTTCTCCCAGAAGGCACCTGGAATATGCAAATTAGCCTCCTGAAGCTTGAATCCCTGGTTTGGTGATGCTTTCGAAGCAGCTGGTCCCGGCTGTACCCAACGATCTTCTAGCTTAGGGAGACTTCGCTTCTCCCAGAAGGCACCTGGAATATGCAAATTAGCCTCCTGAAGCTTGAATCCCTGGTTTGGTGATGCTTTCGAAGCAGCTGGTCCCGGCTGTATCCAACGATCTTCTAGCTTAGGGAGACTTCGCTTCTCCCAGAAGGCACCTGGAATATGCAAATTAGCCTCCTGAAGCTTGAATCCCTGGTTTGGTGATGCTTTCGAAGCAGCTGGTCCCGGCTGTATCCAACGATCTTCTAGCTTAGGGAGACTTCGCTTCTCCCAGAAGGCACCTGGAATATGCAAATTAGCCTCCTGAAGCTTGAATCCCTGGTTTGGTGATGCTTTCGAAGCAGCTGGTCCCGGCTGTATCCAACGATCTTCTAGCTTAGGGAGACTTCGCTTCTCCCAGAAGGCACCTGGAATATGCAAATTAGCCTCCTGAAGCTTTAATCCCTGGTTTGGTGATGCTTTCGAAGCAGCTGGTCCCGGCTGTATCCAACGATCTTCTAGCTTAGGGAGACTTCGCTTCTCCCAGAAGGCACCTGGAATATGCAAATTAGCCTCCTGAAGCTTGAATCCCTGGTTTGGTGATGCTTTCGAAGCAGCTGGTCCCGGCTGTATCCAACGATCTTCTAGCTTAGGGAGACTTCGCTTCTCCCAGAAGGCACCTGGAATATGCAAATTAGCCTCCTGAAGCTTGAATCCCTGGTTTGGTGATGCTTTCGAAGCAGCTGGTCCCGGCTGTATCCAACGATCTTCTAGCTTAGGGAGACTTCGCTTCTCCCAGAAGGCACCTGGAATATGCAAATTAGCCTCCTGAAGCTTGAATCCCTGGTTTGGTGATGCTTTCGAAGCAGCTGGTCCCGGCTGTATCCAACGATCTTCTAGCTTAGGGAGACTTCGCTTCTCCCAGAAGGCACCTGGAATATGCAAATTAGCCTCCTGAAGCTTGAATCCCTGGTTTGGTGATGCTTTCGAAGCAGCTGGTCCCGGCTGTATCCAACGATCTTCTAGCTTAGGGAGACTTCGCTTCGCTTAGTTGTTGAAAACTACACTGCATTAGGCCTACAAATTGGGTATGGGGTGTAGAGACGGTGTGTTCCACTCCAAGGTGTTCCCCAGGTTTCCACTCCATTGCTTCAATCTTAAAGCTCTTGTTTAGTAGTTGTTGAAAACAACACTGCATTCGGCCTGCAAGTTGGGTATGGGGTGTAGAGACGGTGTGTTCCACTCCAAGGTGTTCCCCAGGTTTCCTCTCCATTGCTTCAATCTTCTGGCTCTCGTTTAGTAGTTGGTGAAAACAACACTGCATTCGGCCTACAAGTTGGGTCAGGGGTGTAGAGACGGTGTGTTCCACTCCAAGGTGTTCCCCAGGTTGCCTCTCCATTGCTTCAATCTTAAGGCTCTCGTTTAGTAGTTGTTGAAAACAACACTGCATTCGGCCTACAAGTTGGGTCAGGGGTGTAGAGAAGGTGTGTTCCACTCCAAGGTGTTCCCCAGGTTGCCTCTCCATTGTTTCAATCTTAAAGCTCTTGTTTAGTAGTTGTTGAAAACAACACTGCATTCGGCCTACAAGTTGGGTCAGGGGTGTAGAGACGGTGTGTTCCACTCCAAGGTGTTCCCCAGGTTTCCTCTCCATTGCTTCAATCTTCTGGCTCTCGTTTAGTAGTTGTTGAAAACAACACTGCATTCGGCCTACAAGTTGGGTCAGGGGTGTAGAGACGGTGTGTTCCACTCCAAGGTGTTCCCCAGGTTGCCTCTCCATTGCTTCAATCTTAAAGCTCTTGTTTAGTAGTTGTTGAAAACAACACTGCATTCGGCCTACAAGTTGGGTCAGGGGTGTAGAGACGGTGTGTTTCACTCCAAGGTGTTCCCCAGGTTTCCTCTCCATTGCTGCAATCTTCTGGCTCTCGTTTAGTAGTTGTTGAAAACAACACTGCATTCGGCCTACAAGTTGGGTCTGGGTTGTAGAGACGGTGTCTTCCGCTCCAAGGTGTTCTCCAGGTTTCCTCTCCATAGCTTCAATCTTCATGCTCGTCTTACGTAGTTGTTGAAACAACACTACATTAGGCCTACAAGTTGGGTCTGGGTCGTAGAGACGTTGTCTGCGGCTCCAAGGTGTTCTCCAGGTTGCCACTTAATCGAAGCTGCATAGAGCCTATTTTGTAATTGTACGCCTACAAAGTCTTTCTGCGGTCCCTCCTTCCAATTGTCCTCCACTGAGCACACCAATGCAGAACGTGTACCCATGTAACCATTTTTAAACCAGCGTCGAGCCAACTTTGTGGTTTAAGGCCTACTTGTAGTGTCTGGCTGCGCCACTCAATACAGCTGTCCTCTTTACAAAAAATGACCTACAATTATCTGGTTTTCAGCCTATCGGGATTTTAAAACTGCAGTGGGCCTACGAGTTGGGTTGGGGCCTTCTATCTGTGTCTGCCGCTCCTTGCTGTTCTCCTACAGTGAACAAAGCTGTGCCGCCTGTTTACTACTCTTGCCAATTTTGAACTGCATTTGGCCTACTTACTGATTTGGGCCTACTCTCTGTGTCAGCCTCTCATTCCAGTTGTCCTCCACTGAACAAAACAATGCCCCCTGGTTAGTCCTGTTACCAATTTTGAACTGCATTTAGCCCACTTTAGTCTTTGGGCCTATATCTGTGTTTCCTCCTCATCCTGCCCATTGCCCAGCCAGTGATAGATGAGTCTGCTGGTACATTGACCCATAACGCAACATTCCCCGTGCACGCTACACAGCAACATTGTGACCCTGCTGAAAGTCAGGTCCCCCTTCCCGCATACCATACCACCTTACGCGGGGACAAAGAGGAAGGTGCAGATGAAGGTGCAGGTTCCTTCATCAGGTGGGGGGAGGAATACTCGTTGGCAACGTCACTGGCACAGGGCCCCTCATAGTACGCAAAAGTGTTGCGGCTGGTGGGAGGCGCCCCCGCCGTGCAAACACACCGCTGTACTTTGAGGGGCCCTGTGCCAGTGCCAATGCCAACGAGGGGGCCCCCCCTGCTTGCTCAGGATCACAGCACTTGCAAAGTTGAAATACTTACCTCTCCCTGCTCCACTGCCGTGACGTGGTCCAGATGTCCTGGGCCCACTAATTGCTTGAACCAGCCCTACCCCCCACAACTTTAGCCAAATGACCCCCAATTTCAAATGCCTTACAATTATTATAAGCTAAATTACGATTGACAAGCTTCAGTAGCAAGAATGGATGTTTTTGCCAATACAATGGGCTCTGTACATGTTTTCCTGGTCTCTACTCACTGCCGACTATGCTCTCCCATTGACTTGCATTGGGTTTCGTGTTTCGGTCGATCCCCGACTTTTCGCGATAATCGGCCGATTCCACTCGACTTGACTTTTGAGATAGTCGGGTTTCGCGAAACCCGGCTCGACTCTAAAAAGGTCAAGGTCGCTCAACTCTAGTGGCGGCGGAAGCCAGATTGGAGGTTGTCAAGGAGAGAGTTAGATGAGAGGTGGGAGGAAAGTTGAGCATGGACATGCTGCTCAAGGAGTTTTGAAGCAAGCAGGAGCAATGATATGGAGCGGTAGCTGGGCATAGCAGTTTGGTCAAGGTTAGTTTTTTTGAGGATGGGTGTGATGGTGGCATGTTTGAAGGCAGAGGGGAAGGTACCAGAAGATAGCGATAGGTTGAAGAGATGGGTTAGGGCTGGAATGAGCATGTTAGTGAGGTTGGGGAGCAGGTGGGAAGGGATGGGGTCAAGTGCACAGGTGGTGAGGTGTGATTTGGAAAAGAGGCGAGTAAGCTCTCCTTCAGTGATGTTGGAGAGGGAGGTTATTAGGGAAGGGCAGAGGTCTGGTATATGGAGTGTTTGGGGTGTTGGAACAGTTAGGGTTTGCCTTGTTTGGTCGATCTTGTTTTTGAAGTAGGTGGCAAAGTCCTCAGAGGAGATGAGGGGAGTTGGAGGTGGCAGTGGTGGGCCGAGAAGGGAGTTAAATGTGCTGAATAGTTGTTTTGGGTTGTAGGATAGTGAAGATACAAGGTTACTGAAATTGTTTAGCGGAGGTGAGGGCTGATTTGAAGTAAAATGTAGTTTGGTTGAAAGCAGTGAAGTCGTCTGGCAGGCGTGTTTTCTTCCAACGCCGTTCCGCAACCCTGGATGCTTGTCGAAGTTTTTTTGTGAGATTGTTATGCCAAGGTTGCCTATTGGTTCGTCACACTGTGCCATGCAAGAGAGGTGCGACTGAGTCTACGGCTGATGTGAGGGTGGAGTTATAGAAAGCGGTGGCGCTGTCCGTGTCGTGGAGTGAAGATATGGAGGACAGGGGTAGAAGAGAGTCAGAGTCTGTGAATGTCTAGGTGTGCGAGGTTTCTGCGAGGATGTGGTAATGGTTGGACATGGGGGTCGGGTGAGGAGGACAAGGAAGAGAAGGTGAGTAGATGGTGGTCAGATAGGGGGAAGGGAGAGGTTGTGAGATTAGATAAGGAACAGAGGCGGGTGAAGATGAGGTCTAGTGTATGTCCGTCTGCGTTGGTGGCTGTGGAGGACCACTGAGTAAGTCCAAAGGATGAAGTGAGGGCCAGTAGATTGGAGGCTGCTGGCTGGTGGGTGTCAGTAGGGATATTAAAGTCACCCATGATGATGGTGGGGATGTCAGCAGAGAGAAAGTGAAGGAGCAGGTGGAGAATTGGTCAATGAAGGCAGTGGCTGAGCCCGGTGGACGGTGGTGGTATGACAGCCATTTAGAGACTGGAGGGAGCGTAGATATGGATAGAGTGAACCTCGAAAGAAGGGAAGATAAGGGAGGGTGGGGGTTGGATAGGGTTGAAAGAGCAGTTTTAGAAAGGATACCCACTCCTCCACCATGGCTGTTGCCAGAGCGAGGAGTGTGGGTAAATTGGAGGCCACCGTAACTCAGTGCTGCAGGGGAGGCCGTGTCAGGGGGCGTCAGCAAGGTCTCAGTGAGGGCCAGGAAGGAAAGGTTGCAGGAAGTAAAGAGATTGTGGATCACATGGAGCTCGTTGCATATAGAGCGGGCATTCCAAAGTGCCCCAGAGAGAGGAAGCGGGGGTGGGGGCTGTTTGTCTGTAACAGAAATCCTGCATCGCTGATTGGTCACCACATAATTCACTCACGTTTACTGAACAAGTTCTGTTAGTCAAAGTACCACGCAGTTCAGTCACATTTACTGAACACGTTCTGTCACAGTGCCACGCAGTTCACTCACGTTTACTGAACAAGTTCTGTCAGTCACAGTGCCACGCAGTTCACTCACATTTACTGAACACGTTCTGTCAGTCACAGTGCCACACAGTTCAGTCACGTTTACTGAACAAGTTCTGTCAGTCACAGTGCCACGCAGTTCACTCACGTTTACTGAACAAGTTCTGTCAGTCACAGTGCCACGCAGTTCACTCACGTTTACTGAACAAGTTCTGTCAGTCACAGTGCCACGCAGTTCACTCATGTTTACTGAACAAGTTCTGTCAGTCACAGTGCCACATAGTTTACTCACTTTTACTGAACAAGTTCTGTCAGTCACAGTGCCACGTAGTTCAGTCACGTTTACTGAACAAGTTCTGTCAGTCACAGTGCCACGCAGTTCACTCAGGTTTACTGAACAAGTTCTGTCAGTCACAGTGCCATGCAGTTCACTCAGGTTTACTGAACAAGTTCTGTCAGTCACAGTGCCACACAGTTCAGTCACGTTTACTGAAATAGTTCTGTCAGTCACAGTGCCACGTAGTTCAGTCACGTTTACTGAACAGGTTCTGTTAGTCACAGTGCAATGCAGTTCAATCACGTTTACTGAACAAGTTCTGTCAGTCACAGTGCCACATAGTTCAGTCACGTTTACTGAACAAGTTCTGTCAGTCACAGTGCCACGTAGTTAACTCACGTTTACTGAACAAGTTCTGTCAGTCACAGTGCCAGGCAGTTCAGTCACGTTTACTGAAATAGTTCTGTCAGTCACAGTGCCACGTAGTTCAGTCACGTTTACTGAACAAGTTTTGTCAGTTCACAGTGCCATGTAATTCAGTCACGTTTACTGAACAAGTTTTGTCAGTCACAGTGCCACGTAGTTCACTCACGTTTACTGAACAAGTTCTATCAGTCACAGTGCCATGCAGTTCAGTCACTTTTACTGAAATAGTTCTGTCAGTCACAGTGCCACGTAGTTCAGTCACGTTTACTGAACAAGTTTTGTCAGTCACAGTGCCACGTAGTTCAATCACGTTTACTGAACAAGTTCTGTCAGTCACAGTGTAACGTAATTCAGTCACGTTTACTGAACAAGTTCTGTCAGTCACAGTGCCACTTACTTCACTCACGTTTACTGAACAAGTTCTGTCAGTCACAGTGCCACATAGTTCACTCACGTTTACTGAACAAGTTCTGTCTGTCACAGTGCCACACAGTTCAGTCACGTTTACTGAACAAGTTCTGTCAGTCACAGTGCCACACAGTTCAGTCACGTTTACTGAACAAGTTCTGTCAGTCACAGTGCCACGCAGTTCACTCACGTTTACTGAACAAGTTCTGTCAGTCACAGTGCCACGCAGTTCACTCATGTTTACTGCAGAAGTTCTGTCAGTCACAGTGCCAAGCAGTTCAGTCACGTTTACTGAACAAGTTCTGTCAATCACAGTGCCACGCAGTTCACTCATGTTTACTGAACAAGTTCTGTCAGTCACAGTGCCACGTAGTTCAGTCACGTTTACTGAACAAGTTCTGTCAGTCACAGTGCCACGCAGTTCACTCAGGTTTACTGAACAAGTTCTGTCAGTCACAGTGCCACGCAGTTCAGTCACGTTTACTGAAATAGTTCTGTCAGTCACAGTGCCACGTAGTTCAGTCACGTTTACTGAACAGGTTCTGTTAGTCACAGTGCAATGCAGTTCAATCACGTTTACTGAACAAGTTCTGTCAGTCACAGTGCCACATAGTTCAGTCACATTTACTGAACAAGTTCTGTCAGTCACAGTGCCACGTAGTTAACTCACGTTTACTGAACAATTTCTGTCAGTCACAGTGCCAGGCAGTTCAGTCACGTTTACTGAAATAGTTCTGTCAGTCACAGTGACAAGTAGTTCAGTCACGTTTACTGAACAAGTTTTGTCAGTTCACAGTGCCATGTAATTCAGTCACGTTTACTGAACAAGTTTTGTCAGTCACAGTGCCACGTAGTTCACTCACGTTTACTGAACAAGTTCTATCAGTCACAGTGCCATGCAGTTCAGTTACTTTTACTGAAATAGTTCTGTCAGTCACAGTGCCACGTAGTTCAGTCACGTTTACTGAACAAGTTCTGTCAGTCACAGTGCCACGTAGTTCACTCACGTTTACTGAACAAGTTCTATCAGTCACAGTGCCATGCAGTTCAGTTACTTTTACTGAAATAGTTCTGTCAGTCACAGTGCCACGTAGTTCAGTCACGTTTACTGAACAAGTTTTGTCAGTCACAGTGCCACGTAGTTCAATCACGTTTACTGAACAAGTTCTGTCAGTCACAGTGCCACGCAGTTCAGTCACGTTTACTGAACAAGTTATGTCAGTCACAGTGCCACATAGTTCAGTCATGTTTACTGAACAAGTTCTGTCAGTCACAGTGCCACGCAGTTCACTCACGTTTACTGAACAAGTTCTGTCAGTCACAGTGCCACGCAGTTCAGTCACGTTTACTGAACAAGTTATGTCAGTCACAGTGCCACATAGTTCAGTCATGTTTACTGAACATGTTCAGTTAGTCAATGTGGTGCACAAAAATATTTTGGGTTGATATTGTTAACAAATATATTATTGTGTCGATGTACTTCTTTCATCTGATGATTTATTTAAATACAGTTAGATATTCATGTCACGATTCACACCGTGACCGTCACCCCCACATCACGGATCGGGGTGACTTTAGGCCAACAGACGGCTATCACATGTGCAGGGGGGCTTATCTTAGTTATCCCTCCACTGCTACAATGTGATGAAAAAACACACACACAAGTCTATGGACCTCTTAGTTTACAGCAGGGGCTTATTCTAGTTATCCCACGGCTCTTCAATATACCACGAACTGCAAGGATTTATGTATATCCCGCTTTACAGTTCTGCTTGAACTTGCAGCTCTCTGGCTTCCCCCCCCTTACCCTCAGGTCAGATTAGGTACTGCACCTAGGGTAATTAGTCACCAGAAAGGCTGCCTGCTATGTACTGGCTATTGGGCACGCTGCAGCGAGGCGATAACTACTCCCACTCTGGCAGAAACAATAATTGTCAATGCCGCTGTCGCTACAACGACTCCCAAATACCCAGAACACGGTATGCTGCCACCAGCTTCGTTTAAACGGGTCCGAAGGTAACCCAAAACAGTAGCATAATTCCCTTCAGAAGACTTAGGGTACGTATTAGAGCAGAAGAATGAATCTAGTATTTTAAATATTATACTCCATAAAAGATTTAAGGCAGTGTTTATAAAAAGTTATATAAAGATGTTACAATATGAGACAATTGAAAATATGTACAAAGTAATCATAAAAATAACAGGGATTAAATGAGAAATTAACACTTACATGTGTTCAGGTCATTTCAGGCAAAACCAGGCTAGTGGGCGGAGCTCCCAAATGTCCCAATGCATCAGGACTGGCAGTGAGGGCTCCTCAAGTCAGACTCAGACAGACTCTGAAGGCTGGGTAAAGTGGAGTCACTTAAATAACCATAGCCTCGTGACATCACTAACAGGGCTGGTTTCCTCAGACCCTCCTATCTCTTCAGTCTTACTAAATTTAACACAAGTTTGTCTAATGCCTGTATCTCCGCTACAGAACACGTCAGAATCATAACACACCCAGCATTCATCTTGTATTAACATTGGCGTTCTAATGAGACCAAATTTGGGCTTGATGGGATGTATAGTTCCAGAGAAATCCAGAAATCCGTACTTTTTTACCTGTTGGAATTAGAGGCTAGCGCTTACAGTGGTGGATAGATGCGCCGATGGACTTTAGCAATATGTACTTATTATTTTCCTAGCCCAATTCGTTGGCCCAGAATCTTACAAGATTAAGACAAAGAGCCTCATGTTTTAAAAGGGAGATCCGACCAGTTTCAGCTGGTACAACTGTCTATGCATCTATACTGATTGTAAAAATTCCTTTGGGAGGGGCATGAGGGGTTTGGGAGCTGAAAGTCAGGAATTTGCAGCAAGAAGCAATAAAAGCTCTTCTATACCCATTGAGAAGAAAAGCTAAACCCTGAAGTAAAGGGGGGTCAACGCCCACAGTATGTGCTGGCAGAGAAACTAAACTTATTATATACAGTTTCCTCACAATTCATCTAATGGTTTTATATATTTTGATGATCTGTTTAATAATTTCGCTCAGTTGTATTAAGTTCTATGAGCAATAAAATTTATTGATAATGTATATATTTTACCCAGAAAATCCTGTGTATTCATTGCATTATTCTGAAATCTTCATAAATAAACTACATACATATTCTAGAATACCCGATGCTTTAGAATCGGGCCACCATCTAGTTTAAGTATAAACAGGCAGTGGATACATGACCGGCTTACAGAGAAATCCGTTCCTTGACTTTCATTGGGTTTTAATCCTAGCGATTTCAGTGGGGTATAGATCTCTCGGTGGGCATTCGGAATATGTAACTTTTATATCTCTGTCTCCAATTGGGGTCAAGTTACTATTAAAGGGAATGTCACCAGGTTTTTGGGCTAGCAGGTAAAAATACCATTCAATTCAGTGCCCCCTATGCATAACGCAAGTACTTCTGATACCCCTGACTCCCCACGTATCATCCATAAATACCTTTTTCACTCCTCCAGCGCTGTATGTTAATATGGTCGTCCGATGGGCGGGGCTTAGTGTCCGTCTCTCCCCCCTCCTCGCTTGTTTCTACACATTCCTTGCGGTGAATTTTGGCGATTGCGGGATGTACCATTTATAGGGGGATACATCACTTATAGGGGATGTACCATTTATAGGGGGATTCATCACTTATAGGGGGATGTACCATTTATAGGGGGATTCATCACTTATAGGGGATGTACCATTTATAGGGGGATTCATCACTTATAGGGGGATGTACCATTTATAGGGGGATTCATCACTTATAGGGGGAGGTACCATTTATAGGGGGATTCATCACTTATAGGGGGATGTACCATTTATAGGGGGATCCATCACTTATAGGGGGATGTACCATTTATAGGGGGATCCATCACTTATAGGGGATGTACCATTTATAGGGGGATTCATCACTTATAGGGGGATGTACCATTTATAGGGGGATTCATCACTTATAGGGGGATGTACCATTTATAGGGGGATCCATCACTTATAGGGGGATGTACCATTTATAGGGGGATCCATCACTTATAGGGGATGTACCATTTATAGGGGGATCCATCACTTATAGGGGATGTACCATTTATAGGGGGATTCATCACTTATAGGGGGATGTACCATTTATAGGGGGATCCATCACTTATAGGGGATGTACCATTTATAGGGGGATCCATCACTTATAGGGGGATGTACCATTTATAGGGGGATCCATCACTTATAGGGGGATGTACCATTTATAGGGGGATTCATCACTTATAGGGGGAGGTACCATTGATAGGGGGATCCATCACTTATAGGGGATGTACCATTTATAGGGGGATTCATCACTTATAGGGGGATGTACCATTGATAGGGGGATCCATCACTTATAGGGGATGTACCATTTATAGGGGGATTCATCACTTATAGGGGGATGTACCATTTATAGGGGGATCCATCACTTATAGGGGATGTACCATTTATAGGGGGATTCATCACTTATAGGGGGAGGTACCATTTATAGGGGGATTCATCACTTATAGGGGATGTACCATTTATAGGGGGATCCATCACTTATAGGGGGATGTACCATTTATAGGGGGATCCATCACTTATAGGGGATGTACCATTTATAGGGGGATCCATCACTTATAGGGGGATGTACCATTTATAGGGGGATTCATCACTTATAGGGGGATGTACCATTTATAGGGGGATTCATCACTTATAGGTGGAGGTACCATTTATAGGGGGATTCATCACTTATAGGGGGAGGTACCATTTATAGGGGGATTCATCACTTATAGGGGGATGTACCATTTATAGGGGGATTCATCACTTATAGGGGGAGGTACCATTTATAGGGGGATTCATCACTTATAGGGGATGTACCATTTATAGGGGGATTCATCACTTATAGGGGGATGTACCATTTATAGGGGGATCCATCACTTATAGGGGATGTACCATTTATAGGGGGATTCATCACTTATAGGGGGATGTACCATTTATAAGGGGATCCATCACTTATAGGGGATGTACCATTTATAGGGGGATTCATCACTTATAGGGGATGTACCATTTATAGGGGGATCCATCACTTATAGGGGGATGTACCATTTATAGGGGGATCCATCACTTATAGAGGGATGTACCATTTATAGGGGGATCCATCACTTATAGGGGATGTACCATTTATAGGGGGATCCATCACTTATAGGGGGATGTACCATTTATAGGGGGATCCATCACTTATAGGAGATGTACCATTTATAGGGGGATCCATCACTTATAGGGGGATGTACCATTTATAAGGGGATCCATCACTTATAGGGGATGTACCATTTATAGGGGGATTCATCACTTATAGGGGATGTACCATTTATAGGGGGATCCATCACTTATAGGGGGATGTACCATTTATAGGGGGATCCATCACTTATAGGGGGATGTACCATTTATAGGGGGATCCATCACTTATAGGGGATGTACCATTTATAGGGGGATCCATCACTTATAGGGGGATGTACCATTTATAGGGGGATCCATCACTTATAGGAGATGTACCATTTATAGGGGGATCCATCACTTATAGGGGGATGTACCATTTATAGGGGGATCCATCACTTATAGGGGATGTACCATTTATAGGGGGATTCATCACTTATAGGGGATGTACTATTTATAGGGGGATTCATCACTTATAGGGGATGTACCATTTATAGGGGGATCCATCACTTATAGGGGG
The DNA here is from genome assembly GCF_032444005.1 of Ranitomeya imitator. Classification (NCBI taxonomy): domain Eukaryota; kingdom Metazoa; phylum Chordata; class Amphibia; order Anura; family Dendrobatidae; genus Ranitomeya; species Ranitomeya imitator. The sequence goes on along the minus strand of NC_091284.1, from coordinate 844,988,239 downwards.
ATGTACCATTTATAGGGGGATCCATCATTTATAGGGGATGTACCATTTATAGGGGGATTCATCACTTATAGGGGATGTACCATTTATAGGGGGATTCATCACTTATAGGGGATGTACCATTTATACGGGGATCCATCACCTATAGGGGGATGTACCATTTATAGGGGGATTCATCACTTATAGGGGGATCCATCACTTATAGGAGATGTACCATTTATAAGGGGATCCATCACTTATAGGGGGATGTACCATTTACAGGGGGATTCATCACTTATAGGGGGATCCATCACTTATAGGAGATGTACCATTTATAAGGGGATCCATCACTTATAGGGGGATGTACCATTTATAGGGGGATCCATCACTTATAGGGGGATGTACCATTTATAGGGGGATCCATCACTTATAGGGGGATGTACCATTTATAGGGGGATTCATCACTTATAGGGGGATCCATCACTTATAGGAGATGTACCATTTATAGGGGGATCCATCACTTATAGGGGGATGTACCATTTATACGGGGATCCATCACCTATAGGGGGATGTACCATTTATAGGGGGATTCATCACTTATAGGGGGATCCATCACTTATAGGAGATGTACCATTTATAGGGGGATCCATCACTTATAGGGGGATGTACCATTTATAGGGGGATCCATCACTTATAGGGGGATGTACCATTTATAGGGGGATCCATCACTTATAGGGGGATGTACCATTTATAGGGGGATCCATCACTTATAGGGGGAGGTACCATTTATAGGGTGATCATCACTTATAGGGGATGTACCATTTATAGGGGGATCCATCACTCATAGGGGGATGTACCATTTATAGGGTGATCCATCACTCATAGGGGATGTACCATTTATAGGGGGATCCATCACTTATAGGGGGAGGTACCATTTATAGGGTGATCCATCACTTATAGGGGATGTACCATTTATAGGGGGATCCATCACTCATAGGGGGATGTACCATTTATAGAGGGATCCATCACTAATAGGGGGATATACCATTTATAGGGGGATCCATCACTTATAGGGGGATGTACCATTTATAGAGGGATCCATCACTAATAGGGGGATGTACCATTTATAGGGGGATCCATCACTTATAGGGGGATGTACCATTTATAGGGGGATCCATCACTTATAGGGGATGTACCATTTATAGGGGGATTCATCACTTATAGGGGGAGGTACCATTTATAGGGGGATTCATCACTTATAGGGGATGTACCATTTATAGGGGGATCCATCACTTATAGGGGGATGTACCATTTATAGGGGGATCCATCACTTATAGGGGATGTACCATTTATAGGGGGATTCATCACTTATAGGGGGAGGTACCATTTATAGGGGGATTCATCACTTATAGGGGATGTACCATTTATAGGGGGATCCATCACTTATAGGGGGATGTACCATTTATAGGGGGATCCATCACTTATAGGGGATGTACCATTTATAGGGGGATCCATCACTTATAGGGGGATGTACCATTTATAGGGGGATTCATCACTTATAGGGGGATGTACCATTTATAGGGGGATTCATCACTTATAGGTGGAGGTACCATTTATAGGGGGATTCATCACTTATAGGGGGAGGTACCATTTATAGGGGGATTCATCACTTATAGGGGGATGTACCATTTATAGGGGGATTCATCACTTATAGGGGGAGGTACCATTTATAGGGGGATTCATCACTTATAGGGGATGTACCATTTATAGGGGGATTCATCACTTATAGGGGGATGTACCATTTATAGGGGGATCCATCACTTATAGGGGATGTACCATTTATAGGGGGATTCATCACTTATAGGGGGATGTACCATTTATAAGGGGATCCATCACTTATAGGGGATGTACCATTTATAGGGGGATTCATCACTTATAGGGGATGTACCATTTATAGGGGGATCCATCACTTATAGGGGGATGTACCATTTATAGGGGGATCCATCACTTATAGAGGGATGTACCATTTATAGGGGGATCCATCACTTATAGGGGATGTACCATTTATAGGGGGATCCATCACTTATAGGGGGATGTACCATTTATAGGGGGATCCATCACTTATAGGAGATGTACCATTTATAGGGGGATCCATCACTTATAGGGGGATGTACCATTTATAAGGGGATCCATCACTTATAGGGGATGTACCATTTATAGGGGGATTCATCACTTATAGGGGATGTACCATTTATAGGGGGATCCATCACTTATAGGGGGATGTACCATTTATAGGGGGATCCATCACTTATAGGGGGATGTACCATTTATAGGGGGATCCATCACTTATAGGGGATGTACCATTTATAGGGGGATCCATCACTTATAGGGGGATGTACCATTTATAGGGGGATCCATCACTTATAGGAGATGTACCATTTATAGGGGGATCCATCACTTATAGGGGGATGTACCATTTATAGGGGGATCCATCACTTATAGGGGATGTACCATTTATAGGGGGATTCATCACTTATAGGGGATGTACTATTTATAGGGGGATTCATCACTTATAGGGGATGTACCATTTATAGGGGGATCCATCACTTATAGGGGGATGTACCATTTATAGGGGGATCCATCATTTATAGGGGATGTACCATTTATAGGGGGATTCATCACTTATAGGGGATGTACCATTTATAGGGGGATTCATCACTTATAGGGGATGTACCATTTATACGGGGATCCATCACCTATAGGGGGATGTACCATTTATAGGGGGATTCATCACTTATAGGGGGATCCATCACTTATAGGAGATGTACCATTTATAAGGGGATCCATCACTTATAGGGGGATGTACCATTTACAGGGGGATTCATCACTTATAGGGGGATCCATCACTTATAGGAGATGTACCATTTATAAGGGGATCCATCACTTATAGGGGGATGTACCATTTATAGGGGGATCCATCACTTATAGGGGGATGTACCATTTATAGGGGGATCCATCACTTATAGGGGGATGTACCATTTATAGGGGGATTCATCACTTATAGGGGGATCCATCACTTATAGGAGATGTACCATTTATAGGGGGATCCATCACTTATAGGGGGATGTACCATTTATACGGGGATCCATCACCTATAGGGGGATGTACCATTTATAGGGGGATTCATCACTTATAGGGGGATCCATCACTTATAGGAGATGTACCATTTATAGGGGGATCCATCACTTATAGGGGGATGTACCATTTATAGGGGGATCCATCACTTATAGGGGGATGTACCATTTATAGGGGGATCCATCACTTATAGGGGGATGTACCATTTATAGGGGGATCCATCACTTATAGGGGGAGGTACCATTTATAGGGTGATCCATCACTTATAGGGGATGTACCATTTATAGGGGGATCCATCACTCATAGGGGGATGTACCATTTATAGGGTGATCCATCACTCATAGGGGATGTACCATTTATAGGGGGATCCATCACTTATAGGGGGAGGTACCATTTATAGGGTGATCCATCACTTATAGGGGATGTACCATTTATAGGGGGATCCATCACTCATAGGGGGATGTACCATTTATAGAGGGATCCATCACTAATAGGGGGATATACCATTTATAGGGGGATCCATCACTTATAGGGGGATGTACCATTTATAGAGGGATCCATCACTAATAGGGGGATGTACCATTTATAGGGGGATTCATCACTTATAGGGGATGTACCATTTATAGGGGGATTCATCACTTATAGGGGATGTACCATTTATAGGGGGATCCATCACTTATAGGGGGATGTACCATTTATAGGGGGATCCATCACTTATAGGGGGATATACCATTTATAGAGGGATCCATCACTAATAGGGGGATGTACCATTTATAGGGGGATTCATCACTTATAGGGGATGTACCATTTATAGGGGGATTCATCACTTATAGGGGATGTACCATTTATAGGGGGATCCATCACTTATAGGGGGATGTACCATTTATAGGGGGATCCATCACTTATAGGGGATGTACCATTTATAGGGGGATTTATCACTTATAGGGGGATGTACCATTTATACGGGGATCCATCACTTATAGGGGATGTACCATTTATAGGGGGATTCATCACTTATAGGGGATGTACCATTTATAGGGGGATCCATCACTTATAGGGGGATGTACCATTTATAGGGGGATTTATCACTTATAGTGGGATGTACCATTTATAGGGTGATTCATCACTTATAGGGGATGTACCATTTATCGGGGGATCCATCACTTATAGGGGGATGTACCATTTATAGGGGGATTCATCACTTATAGGGGGATGTACCATTTATAAGGGGATCCATCACTTATAGGGGATGTACCATTTATAGGGGGATTCATCACTTATAGGGGATGTACCATTTATGGGGGGATCCATCACTTATAGGGGGATGTACCATTTATAGGGGGATTTATCACTTATAGGGGGATGTACCATTTATAAAGGATCCATCACTTATAGGGGGATGTACCATTTATAGGGGGATCCATCACTTATAGGGGGAGGTACCATTTATAGGGGGATCCATCACTTATAGGGGGATGTACCATTTATAGGGGGATTCATCACTTATAGGGGGATGTACCATTTATAGGGGGATCCATCACTTATAGGGGGAGGTACCATTTATAGGGGGATCCATCACTTATAGGGGGATGTACCATTTATAGGGGGAATCATCACTTATAGGAGATGTACCATTTATAGGGGGATCCATCACTTATAGGGGATGTACCATTTATAGGGGGATCCATCACTTATAGGGGGATGTACCATTTATAGGGGGATTCATCACTTATAGGAGGAGGTACCATTTATAGGGGGATCCATCACTTATAGGGGGAGGTACCATTTATAGGGGGATTCATCACTTATAGGGGGATGCACCATTTATAGGGGGATTCATCACTTATAGGGGATGTACCATTTATAGGGGGATGTACCATTTATAGGGGGATCCATCACTTATAGGGGGATGTACCATTTATACGGGGATCCATCACTTATAGGGGGATGTACCATTTATAGGGGGATTCATCACTTATAGGGGATGTACCATTTATAGGGGGATTCATCACTTATAGGGGGATGTACCATTTATAGGGGGATTCATCACTTATAGGGGGATGTACCATTTATAGGGGGATCCATCACTTATAGGGGGATGTACCATTTATAGGGGGATTCATCACTTATAGGGGGATGTACCATTTATAGGGGGATTCATCACTTATAGGGGGAGGTACCATTTATAGGGGGATCCATCACTTATAGGGGGAGGTACCATTTATAGGGGGATTCATCACTTATAGGGGGATGCACCATTTATAGGGGGATTCATCACTTATAGGGGATGTACCATTTATAGGGGGATGTACCATTTATAGGGGGATCCATCACCTATAGGGGGATGTACCATTTATACGGGGATCCATCACTTATAGGGGGATGTACCATTTATAGGGGGATTAATCACTTATAGGGGATGTACCATTTATAGGGGGATCCATCACTTATAGGGGGATGTACCATTTATAGGGGGATTTATAACTTATAGGGGGATGTACCATTTATAGGGGATCCATCACTTTTAGGGGGATGTACCATTTATAGGGGGATCCATCACTTATAGGGGGATGTACCATTTATAGGGGGATTCATCACTTATAGGGGGATGTACCATTTATAGGGGGATCCATCACTTATAGGGGGATGTACCATTTATAGGGGGATCCATCACTTATAGGGGATGTACCATTTATAGGGGATCCATCACTTATAGGGGGATGTACCATTTATAGGGGGATTCATCACTTATAGGGGGATGTACCATTTATAGGGGGATTCATCACTTATAGGGGGATGTACCATTTATAGGGGGATCCATCACTTATAGGGGGAGGTACCATTTATAGGGGGATCCATCACTTATAGGGGATGTACCATTTATAGGGGATCCATCACTTATAGGGGGATGTACCATTTATAGGGGGATTCATCACTTATAGGGGATGCACCATTTATAGGGGGATCCATCACTTATAGGGGGATGTACCATTTATAGGGGATCCATCACTTATAGGGGGATGCACCATTTATAGGGGGATTCATCACTTATAGGAGATGTACCATTTATAGGGGGATTCATCACTTATAGGGGATGTACCATTTATAGGGGGATCCATCACTTATAGGGGGATGTACCATTTATAGGGGGATTCATCACTTATAGGGGGAGGTACCATTTATAGGGGGATCCATCACTTATAGGGGGAGGTACCATTTATAGGGGGATTCATCACTTATAGGGGGATGCACCATTTATAGGGGGATTCATCACTTATAGGGGATGTACCATTTATAGGGGGATGTACCATTTATAGGGGGATCCATCACCTATAGGGGGATGTACCATTTATACGGGGATCCATCACTTATAGGGGGATGTACCATTTATAGGGGGATTAATCACTTATAGGGGATGTACCATTTATAGGGGGATCCATCACTTATAGGGGGATGTACCATTTATAGGGGGATTTATAACTTATAGGGGGATGTACCATTTATAGGGGATCCATCACTTTTAGGGGGATGTACCATTTATAGGGGGATCCATCACTTATAGGGGGATGTACCATTTATAGGGGGATTCATCACTTATAGGGGGATGTACCATTTATAGGGGGATCCATCACTTATAGGGGGATGTACCATTTATAGGGGGATCCATCACTTATAGGGGATGTACCATTTATAGGGGATCCATCACTTATAGGGGGATGTACCATTTATAGGGGGATTCATCACTTATAGGGGGATGTACCATTTATAGGGGGATTCATCACTTATAGGGGGATGTACCATTTATAGGGGGATCCATCACTTATAGGGGGAGGTACCATTTATAGGGGGATCCATCACTTATAGGGGATGTACCATTTATAGGGGATCCATCACTTATAGGGGGATGTACCATTTATAGGGGGATTCATCACTTATAGGGGATGCACCATTTATAGGGGGATCCATCACTTATAGGGGGATGTACCATTTATAGGGGATCCATCACTTATAGGGGGATGCACCATTTATAGGGGGATCCATCACTTATAGGGGGATGTACCATTTATAGGGGATCCATCACTTATAGGGGGATGTACCATTTATAGGGGGATTTATCACTTATAGGGGATGTACCATTTATAGTGGGATCCATCACTTATAGGGGATGTACCATTTATAGGGGGATTCATCACTTATAGGGGATGTACCATTTATAGGGGGATCGATCACTTATAGGGGATGTACCATTTATAGGGGGATTCATCACTTATAGGGGCATGTACCATTTATAGGGGGATTCATCACTTATAGGGGGATGTACCATTTATAGGGGGATCCATCACTTATAGGGGGATGTACCATTTATAGGGGGATTCATCACTTATAGGGGGATGTACCATTTATAGGGGGATCCATCACTTATAGGGGGATGTACCATTTATAGAGGGATTCATCACTTATAGGGGATGTACCATTTATAGGGTGATCCATCACTTATAGGGGATGTACCATTTATAGGGGGATCCATCACTTATAGGGGATGTACCATTTATAGGGGGATCCATCACTTATAGGGGGATGTACCATTTATAGGGGGATTCATCACTTATAGGGGGAGGTACCATTTATAGGGGGATTCATCACTTATAGGGGGATGTACCATTTATAAGGGGATCCATCACTTATAGGAGATGTACCATTTATAGGGGGATCCATCACTTATAGGGGGATGTACCATTTATAGGGGGATCCATCACTTATAGGGGGATGTACCATTTATAGGGGGATTCATCACTTATACGGGATGTACCATTTATAGGGGGATCCATCACTTATAGGGGGAGGTACCATTTATAGGGGGATCCATCACTTATAGGGGGATGTACCATTTATAGGGGGATCCATCACTTTTAGGGGGATGTACCATTTATAGGGGGATCCATCACTTATAGGGGAATGTACCATTTATAGGCGGATCCATCACTTATAGGGGATGTACCATTTATAGGGGGATTCATCACTTATAGGGGATGTACCATTTATAGGGTGATCCATCACTTATAGGGGATGTACCATTTATAGGGGGATCCATCACTTATAGGGGATGTACCATTTATAAGGGGATCCATCACTTATAGGGGATGTACCATTTATAGGGGGATCCATCACTTATAGGGGGATGTACCATTTATAGGGGGATCCATCACTTATAGGGGGATGTACCATTTATAGGGGGATTCATCACTTATAGGGGGATTGTACCATTTATAAGGGGATCCATCACTTATAGGGGATGTACCATTTATAGCGGGATTCATCACTTATAGGGGATGTACCATTTATAGGGGGATCGATCACTTATAGGGGATGTACCATTTATAGGGGGATTCATCACTTATAGGGGGATGTACCATTTATAGGGGGATCCATCACTTATAGGGGGATGTACCATTTATAGGGGGATCCATCACTTATAGGGGGATGTACCATTTATAGGGGGATCCATCACTTATAGGGGGATGTACCATTTATAGGCGGATCCATCACTTATAGGGGATGTACCATTTATAGGGGGATTCATCACTTATAGGGGATGTACCATTTATAGGGGGATCCATCACTTATAGAGGGATGTACCATTTATAGGGGGATTCATCACTTATAGGAGATGTACCATTTATAGGGGGATTCATTACTTATAGGGGATGTACCATTTATAGGGGGATCCATCACTTATAGGGGGATGTACCATTTATAGGGGGATCCATCACTTATAGGGGGAGGTACCATTTATAGGGGGATTCATCACTTATAGGGGGATGTACCATTTATAGGGGGATCCATCACTTATAGGGGGATGTACCATTTATAGGGGGATTCATCACTTATAGGGGATGTACCATTTATAGGGGGATTCATCACTTATAGGGGATGTACCATTTATAGGGGGATTCATCACTTATAGGGGGATGTACCATTTATAGGGGGATTCATCACTTATAGGGGGATGCACCATTTATAGGGGGATTCATCACTTATAGGGGATGTACCATTTATAGGGGGATGTACCATTTATAGGGGGATCCATCACTTATAGGGGGATGTACCATTTATACGGGGATCCATCACTTATAGGGGGATGTACCATTTATAGGGGGATTCATCACTTATAGGGGATGTACCATTTATAGGGGGATCCATCACTTATAGGGGGATGTACCATTTATAGGGGGATTTATAACTTATAGGGGGATGTACCATTTATAGGGGATCCATCACTTTTAGGGGGATGTACCATTTATAGGGGGATCCATCACTTATAGGGGATGTACCATTTATAGGGGGATTCATCACTTATAGGGGGATGTACCATTTATAGGGGGATCCATCACTTATAGGGGGATGTACCATTTATAGGGGGATCCATCACTTATAGGGGATGTACCATTTATAGGGGATCCATCACTTATAGGGGGATGTACCATTTATAGGGGGATTCATCACTTATAGGGGGATGTACCATTTATAGGGGGATTCATCACTTATAGGGGGATGTACCATTTATAGGGGGATCCATCACTTATAGGGGGAGGTACCATTTATAGGGGGATCCATCACTTATAGGGGATGTACCATTTATAGGGGATCCATCACTTATAGGGGGATGTACCATTTATAGGGGGATTCATCACTTATAGGGGGATGTACCATTTATAGGGGGATTCATCACTTATAGGGGATGTACCATTTATAGGGGGATTCATCACTTATAGGGGGATGTACCATTTATAGGGGGATTCATCACTTATAGGGGATGCACCATTTATAGGGGGATCCATCACTTATAGGGGGATGTACCATTTATAGGGGATCCATCACTTATAGGGGGATGTACCATTTATAGGGGAATTCATCACTTATAGGGGATGTACCATTTATAGTGGGATCCATCACTTATAGGGGATGTAGCATTTATAGGGGGATTCATCACTTATAGGGGATGTACCATTTATAGGGGGATCGATCACTTATAGGGGATGTACCATTTATAGGGGGATTCATCACTTATAGGGGGATGTACCATTTATAGGGGGATTCATCACTTATAGGGGGATGTACCATTTATAGGGGGATCCATCACTTATAGGGGGATGTACCATTTATAGGGGGATTCATCACTTATAGGGGATGTACCATTTATAGGGGGATCCATCTCTTATAGGGGGATGTACCATTTATAGGGGGATTCATCACTTATAGGGGATGTACCATTTATAGGGGGATCCATCACTTATAGGGGGAGGTACCATTTATAGGCGGATCCATCACTTATAGGGGGATGTACCATTTATAGGGGGATCCATCACTTATAGGGGGATGTACCATTTATAGGGGGATTCATCACTTATACGGGATGTACCATTTATAGGGGGATTCATCACTTATAGGGGGAGGTACCATTTATAGGGGGATCCATCACTTATAGGGGGATGTACCATTTATAGGGGGATCCATCACTTTTAGGGGGATGTACCATTTATAGGGGGATCCATCACTTATAGGGGGATGTACCATTGATAGGCGGATCCATCACTTATAGGGGATGTACCATATATAGGGGGATTCATCACTTATAGGGGATGTACCATTTATAGGGTGATCCATCACTTATAGGGGATGTACCATTTATAGGGGGATCCATCACTTATAGGGGATGTACCATTTATAAGGGGATCCATCACTTATAGGGGATGTACCATTTATAGGGGGATCCATCACTTATAGGGGGATGTACCATTTATAGGGGGATCCATCACTTATAGGGGGATGTACCATTTATAAGGGGATCCATCACTTATAGGGGATGTACCATTTATAGGGGGATTCATCACTTATAGGGGGATGTACCATTTATAAGGGGATCCATCACTTATAGGGGATGTACCATTTATAGGGGGATCGATCACTTATAGGGGATGTACCATTTATAGGGGGATTCATCACTTATAGGGGGATGTACCATTTATAGGGGGATCCATCACTTATAGGGGGGATGTACCATTTATAGGGGGATTCATCACTTATAGGGGATGTACCATTTATAGGGGGATCCATCACTTATAGGGGGAGGTACCATTTATAGGCGGATCCATCACTTATAGGGGATGTACCATTTATAGGGGGATCCATCACTTATAGGGGGATATACCATTTATAGGGGGATCCATCGCTTATAGGGGGATGTACCATTTATAGGGGGATCCATCACTTATACGGGATGTACCATTTATAGGGGGATCCATCACTTATAGGGGGAGGTACCATTTATAGGGGGATCCATCACTTATACGGGATGTACCATTTATAGGGGGATCCATCACATATAGGGGGAGGTACCATTTATAGGGGGATTCATCACTTATAGGGGAGGTATCACTTATAGGGGGATCCATCACTTATAGGGGGATGTACCATTTATAGGCGGATCCATCACTTATAGGGGGATGTACCATTTATAGAGGGATTCATCACTTATACGGGATGTACCATTTATAGGGGGATCCATCACTTATAGGGGGATGTACCATTTATAGGGGGATCCATCACTTATAGGGGATGTACAATTTATAGGGTGATCCACCACTTATAGGGGGAGGTACCATTTATAGGGGGATCCATCACTTATAGGGGGATGTACCATTTATAGGGGGATCCATCACTTATAGGGGGATGTACCATTTATAGGGGGATCCATCACTTATAGGGGGATGTACCATTTATAGGGGGATCCATCACTTATAGGGGGATGTACCATTTATAGGGGGATTCATCACTTATAGGGGGATGTACCATTTATAGGGGGATCCACCACTTATAGGGGGATGTACCATTTATAGGGGGATCCATCACTTATAGGGGGATGTACCATTTATAGGCGGATCCATCACTTATAGGGGGATGTACCATTTATAGGGGGATTCATCACTTATACGGGATGTACCATTTATAGGGGGATCCATCACTTATAGGGGGATGTACAATTTATAGGGTGATCCACCACTTATAGGGGGAGGTACCATTTATAGGGGGATCCATCACTTATAGGGGATGTACCATTTATATGCGGATCCATCATTTATAGGGGATGTACCATTTATAGGGGGATGCATCACTTATAGGGGGATGTACCATTTATAGGGGGATCCATCACTTATAGGGGATGTACCATTTATAGGCGGATCCATCATTTATAGGGGGATGTACCATTTATAGGGGGATCCATCACTTATAGGGGATGTATCATTTATAGGGGGATCCATCACTTATAGGGGGATGTACCATTTATAGGGGGATCCATCACTTATAGGGGGATGTACCATTTATAGGGGGATCCATCACTTATAGGGGATGTACCATTTATAGGAGGATCCATCACTTATAGGGGATGTACCATTTATAGGGGGATTCATCACTTATAGGGGGATGTACCATTTATAGGGGGATTCATCACTTATAGGGGGAGGTACCATTTATAGGGGGATCCATCACTTATAGGGGATGTACCATTTATAGGGGGATTCATCACTTATAGGGGGATGTACCATTTATAGGGGGAATCCATCACTTATAGGGGGATGTACCATTTATAGGGGGATCCATCACTTATAGGGGATGTACCATTTATAGGGGGATCCATCACTTATAGGGGGATGTACCATTTATAGGGGGATTCATCACTTATAGGGGATGTACCATTTATAGGGGGATTCATCACTTATAGGGGGATGTACCATTTATAGGGGGATTCATCACTTATAGGGGGAGGTACCATTTATAGGGGGATCCATCACTTATAGGGGATGTACCATTTATAGGGGGATTCATCACTTATAGGGGGATGTACCATTTATAGGGGGATTCTTCACTTATAGGGGATGTACCATTTATAGGGGGATCCATCACTTATAGGGGGATGTACCATTTATAGGGGGATCCATCACTTATAGGGGGAGGTACCATTTATAGGGGGATTCATCACTTATAGGGGATGTACCATTTATAGGGGGATTCATCACTTATAGGGGGATGTACCATTTATAGGGGGATTCATCACTTATAGGGGATGTACCATTTATAGGGGGAATCATCACTTATAGGGGGATGTACCATTTATGGGGGATCCATCACTTATAGGGGATGTACCATTTATAGGGGGATTCATCACTTATAGGGGGATGTACCATTTATAGGGGGATCCATCAATTATAGGGGGATGTACCATTTATAGGGGGATCCATCACTTATAGGGGATGTACCATTTATAGGGGGATCCATCACTTATAGGGGGATGTACCATTTACAGGGGGATCCATCACTTATACAGGATGTGCCATTTATAGGGGATCCATCACTTATAGGGGATGTACCATTTATAGGCGGATCCATCACTTATAGGGGGATGTACCATTTATAGAGGGATCCATCACTTATAGGGGATGTACCATTTATAGGGGGATTCATCACTTATAGGGGGATGTACCATTTATAGGGGGATCCATCACTTATAGGGGATGTACCATTTATGGGGGATCCATCACTTATAGGGGGATGTACCATTTATAGGGGGATCCAGCACTTATAAGGGATGTGCCATTTATAGGGGGATCCATCACTTATAGGGGGATGTACCATTTATAGGCGGATCCACCACTTATAGGGGGATGTACCATTTATAGGCGGATCCGTCACTTATAGGGGGATGTACCATTTATAGGGGGATCCGTCACTTATAGGGGGATGTACCATTTATAGGGGGATCCACCACTTATAGGGGGATGTACCATTTATACGGGGATCCATCACTTATAGGGGATGTACCATTTATAGGGGGATCCATCACTTATAGGGGATGTACCATTTATAGGCGGATCCATCACTTATAGGGGGATCCATCACTTATAGGGGGATGCACCATTTATAGGGGGATCCACCACTTATAGGGGATGTACCATTTATAGGGGGATTCATCACTTATAGGGGGATGTACCATTTATAGGGGGATCCATCACTTATAGGGGATGTACCATTTATAGGGGGATCCATCACTTATAGGGGGATGTACCATTTATAGGGGGATTCATCACTTATAGGGGATGTACCATTTATAGGCGGATCCATCACTTATAGGGGGAGGTACCATTTATAGGGGGATCCATCACTTATAGGGGGATGTACCATTTATAGGCGGATCCATCACTTATAGGGGGATGTACCATTTATAGGCGGATCCATCACTTATACGGGATGTACCATTTATAGGGGGTCCATCACTTATAGGGGATGTACCATTTATAGGGGGATCCATCACTTATAGGGGGATGTACCATTTATAGGCGGATCCATCACTTATAGGGGGAGGTACCATTTATAGGGGGATCCATCACTTATAGGGGGATGTACCATTTATAGGGGGATCCATCACTTATAGGGGGATGTACCATTTATAGGCAGATCCATCACTTATAGGGGGATGTACCATTTATAGGCGGATCCATCACTTATAGGGGGAGGTACCATTTATAGGGGGATCCATCACTTATAGGGGGATGTACCATTTATAGGGGGAATCCATCACTTATAGGGGGATGTACCATTTATAGGGGGATCCATCACTTATAGGGGATGTACATTTATAGGGGGATCCATCACTTATAGGGGGATGTACCATTTATAGGGGGAATCCATCACTTATAGGGGGATGTACCATTTATAGGGGGAATCCATCACTTATAGGGGGATGTACCATTTATAGGGGGATCCATCACTTATAGGGGATGTACCATTTATAGGGGGATCCATCACTTATAGGGGATGTACCATTTATAGGGGGATTCATCACTTATAGGGGGATGTACCATTTATAGGGTGATCCACCACTTATAAAGGGAGGTACCATTTATAGGGGGATCCATCACTTATAGGGGGATGTACCATTTATAGGGGGATCCATCACTTATAGGGGGATGTACCATTTATAGGGTGATCCACCACTTATAAAGGGAGGTACCATTTATAGGGGGATCCATCACTTATAGGGGGATGTACCATTTATAGGGTGATCCACCACTTATAAAGGGAGGTACCATTTATAGGGGGATCCATCACTTATAGGGGGATGTACCATTTATAGGCGGATCCATCACTTATAGGGGGATGTACCATTTATAGGGGGATCCATCACTTATAGGGGGATGTACCATTTATAGGCGGATCCATCACTTATAGGGGGAGGTACCATTTATAGGGGGATCCATCACTTATAGGGGGATGTACCATTTATAGGGGGATCCATCACTTATAGGGGGATGTACCATTTATAGGCGGATCCATCACTTATAGGGGGATGTACCATTTATAGGGGGAATCCATCACTTTTAGGGGGATGTACCATTTATAGGCGGATCCATCACTTATAGGGGGAGGTACCATTTATAGGGGGATCCATCACTTATAGGGGGATGTACCATTTATAGGGGGAATCCATCACTTATAGGGGGATGTACCATTTATAGGGGGATCCATCACTTATAGGGGATGTACCATTTATAGGGGGATCCATCACTTATAGGGGGATGCACCATTTATAGGGGGAATCCATCACTTATAGGGGGATGTACCATTTATAGGGGGATCCATCACTTATAGGGGATGTACCATTTATAGGGGGATCCATCACTTATAGGGGATGTACCATTTATAGGGGGAATCCATCACTTATAGGGGGATGTACCATTTATAGGGGGAATCCATCACTTATAGGGGGATGTACCATTTATAGGGGGATCCATCACTTATAGGGGATGTACCATTTATAGGGGGATCCATCACTTATAGGGGATGTACCATTTATAGGGGGATTCATCACTTATAGGGGGATGTACCATTTATAGGGTGATCCACCACTTATAAAGGGAGGTACCATTTATAGGGGGATCCATCACTTATAGGGGGATGTACCATTTATAGGGGGATCCATCACTTATAGGGGGATGTACCATTTATAGGGTGATCCACCACTTATAAAGGGAGGTACCATTTATAGGGGGATCCATCACTTATAGGGGGATGTACCATTTATAGGGGGATCCATCACTTATAGGGGGATGTACCATTTATAGGGGGATCCATCACTTATAGGGGGATGTACCATTTATAGGGGGATCCATCACTTATAGGGGGATGTACCATTTATAGGAGGATCCATCACTTATAGGGGATGTACCATTTATAGGGGGATTCATCACTTATAGGGGGATGTACCATTTATAGGGGGATCCACCACTTATAGGGGGATGTACCATTTATAGGGGGATCCATCACTTATAGGGGGATGTACCATTTATAGGCGGATCCATCACTTATAGGGGGATGTACCATTTATAGGGGGATTCATCACTTATACGGGATGTACCATTTATAGGGGGATCCATCACTTATAGGGGATGTACAATTTATAGGGTGATCCATCACTTATAGGGGATGTACCATTTATAGGCGGATCCATCATTTATAGGGGGATGTACCATTTATAGGGGGATCCATCACTTATAGGGGGATGTACCATTTATAGGGGGATCCATCACTTATAGGGGATGTACCATTTATAGGCGGATCCATCATTTATAGGGGGATGTACCATTTATAGGGGGATCCATCACTTATAGGGGGATGTACCATTTATAGGGGGATCCATCACTTATAGGGGATGTACCATTTATAGGAGGATCCATCACTTATAGGGGGATGTACCATTTATAGGGGGATCCATCACTTATAGGGGGATGTACCAATTATAGGAGGATCCATCACTTATAGGGGATGTACCATTTATAGGGGGATTCATCACTTATAGGGGGATGTACCATTTATAGGGGGATTCATCACTTATAGGGGGAGGTACCATTTATAGGGGGATCCATCACTTACAGGGGATGTACCATTTATAGGGGTATCCATCACTTATAGGGGATGTACCATTTATAGGGGGATCCATCACTTATAGGGGGATGTACCATTTATAGGGGGATCCATCACTTATAGGGGATGTACCATTTATAGGGGGATTCATCACTTATAGGGGGATGTACCATTTATAGGGGGATCCATCACTTATAGGGGGATGTACCATTTATAGGCGGATCCATCACTTATAGGGGGATGTACCATTTATAGAGGGATCCATCACTTATAGGTGGATGTACCATTTATAGGGGGATTCATCACTTATAGGGGATGTACCATTTATAGGGGGATTCATCACTTATAGGGGGATGTACCATTTATAGGGGGATCCATCACTTATAGGGGGAGGTACCATTTATAGGGGGATCCATCACTTATAGGGGGATGTACCATTTACTGGGGGATTCATCACTTATAGGGGATGTACCATTTATAGGGGGATTCATCACTTATAGGGGGAGGTACCATTTATAGGGGGATCCATCACATATAGGGGATGTACCATTTATAGGGGGATTCATCACTTATAGGGGGATGTACCATTTATAGGGGGATTCATCACTTATAGGGGATGTACCATTTATAGGCGGATCCATCACTTATAGGGGGATGTACCATTTATAGGGGGAATCCATCACTTATAGGGGGATGTACCATTTATAGGCGGATCCATCACTTATAGGGGGAGGTACCATTTATAGGGGGATCCATCACTTATAGGGGGATGTACCATTTATAGGGGGAATCCATCACTTATAGGGGGATGTACCATTTATAGGGGGATCCATCACTTATAGGGGATGTACCATTTATAGGGGGATCCATCACTTATAGGGGGATGCACCATTTATAGGGGGAATCCATCACTTATAGGGGGATGTACCATTTATAGGGGGATCCATCACTTATAGGGGATGTACCATTTATAGGGGGATCCATCACTTATAGGGGATGTACCATTTATAGGGGGAATCCATCACTTATAGGGGGATGTACCATTTATAGGGGGAATCCATCACTTATAGGGGGATGTACCATTTATAGGGGGATCCATCACTTATAGGGGATGTACCATTTATAGGGGGATCCATCACTTATAGGGGATGTACCATTTATAGGGGGATTCATCACTTATAGGGGGATGTACCATTTATAGGGTGATCCACCACTTATAAAGGGAGGTACCATTTATAGGGGGATCCATCACTTATAGGGGGATGTACCATTTATAGGGGGATCCATCACTTATAGGGGGATGTACCATTTATAGGGTGATCCACCACTTATAAAGGGAGGTACCATTTATAGGGGGATCCATCACTTATAGGGGGATGTACCATTTATAGGGGGATCCATCACTTATAGGGGGATGTACCATTTATAGGGGGATCCATCACTTATAGGGGGATGTACCATTTATAGGGGGATCCATCACTTATAGGGGGATGTACCATTTATAGGAGGATCCATCACTTATAGGGGATGTACCATTTATAGGGGGATTCATCACTTATAGGGGGATGTACCATTTATAGGGGGATCCACCACTTATAGGGGGATGTACCATTTATAGGGGGATCCATCACTTATAGGGGGATGTACCATTTATAGGCGGATCCATCACTTATAG
The DNA here is from genome assembly GCF_032444005.1 of Ranitomeya imitator. Taxonomy (NCBI): domain Eukaryota; kingdom Metazoa; phylum Chordata; class Amphibia; order Anura; family Dendrobatidae; genus Ranitomeya; species Ranitomeya imitator. The sequence goes on along the minus strand of NC_091284.1, from coordinate 844,969,476 downwards.
GGGGATGTACCATTTATAGGGGGATTCATCACTTATACGGGATGTACCATTTATAGGGGGATCCATCACTTATAGGGGATGTACAATTTATAGGGTGATCCATCACTTATAGGGGATGTACCATTTATAGGCGGATCCATCATTTATAGGGGGATGTACCATTTATAGGGGGATCCATCACTTATAGGGGGATGTACCATTTATAGGGGGATCCATCACTTATAGGGGATGTACCATTTATAGGCGGATCCATCATTTATAGGGGGATGTACCATTTATAGGGGGATCCATCACTTATAGGGGGATGTACCATTTATAGGGGGATCCATCACTTATAGGGGATGTACCATTTATAGGAGGATCCATCACTTATAGGGGGATGTACCATTTATAGGGGGATCCATCACTTATAGGGGGATGTACCAATTATAGGAGGATCCATCACTTATAGGGGATGTACCATTTATAGGGGGATTCATCACTTATAGGGGGATGTACCATTTATAGGGGGATTCATCACTTATAGGGGGAGGTACCATTTATAGGGGGATCCATCACTTACAGGGGATGTACCATTTATAGGGGTATCCATCACTTATAGGGGATGTACCATTTATAGGGGGATCCATCACTTATAGGGGGATGTACCATTTATAGGGGGATCCATCACTTATAGGGGATGTACCATTTATAGGGGGATTCATCACTTATAGGGGGATGTACCATTTATAGGGGGATCCATCACTTATAGGGGGATGTACCATTTATAGGCGGATCCATCACTTATAGGGGGATGTACCATTTATAGAGGGATCCATCACTTATAGGTGGATGTACCATTTATAGGGGGATTCATCACTTATAGGGGATGTACCATTTATAGGGGGATTCATCACTTATAGGGGGATGTACCATTTATAGGGGGATCCATCACTTATAGGGGGAGGTACCATTTATAGGGGGATCCATCACTTATAGGGGGATGTACCATTTATTGGGGGATTCATCACTTATAGGGGATGTACCATTTATAGGGGGATTCATCACTTATAGGGGGAGGTACCATTTATAGGGGGATCCATCACATATAGGGGATGTACCATTTATAGGGGGATTCATCACTTATAGGGGGATGTACCATTTATAGGGGGATTCATCACTTATAGGGGATGTACCATTTATAGGGGGATCCATCACTTATAGGGGGATGTACCATTTATAGGGGGATCCATCACTTATAGGGGGAGGTACCATTTATAGGGGGATTCATCACTTATAGGGGATGTACCATTTATAGGGGGATTCATCACTTATAGGGGGATGTACCATTTATAGGGGGATTCATCACTTATAGGGGATGTACCATTTATAGGGGGATTCATCACTTATAGGGGGATGTACCATTTATGGGGGATCCATCACTTATAGGGGATGTACCATTTATAGGGGGATTCATCACTTATAGGGGGATGTACCATTTATAGGGGGATCCATCACTTATAGGGGGATGTACCATTTATAGGGGGATCCATCACTTATAGGGGATGTACCATTTATAGGGGGATCCATCACTTATAGGGGGATGTACCATTTATAGGGGGATCCATCACTTATACGGGATGTGCCATTTATAGGGGGATCCATCACATATAGGGGATGTACCATTTATAGGGGGATTCATCACTTATAGGGGATGTACCATTTATAGGGGGATTCATCACTTATAGGGGGATGTACCATTTATGGGGGATCCATCACTTATAGGGGATGTACCATTTATAGGGGGATTCATCACTTATAGGGGGATGTACCATTTATAGGGGGATCCATCACTTATAGGGGGATGTACCATTTATAGGGGGATCCATCACTTATAGGGGATGTACCATTTATAGGGGGATCCATCACTTATAGGGCGATGTACCATTTATAGGGGGATCCATCACTTATAGGGGATGTACCATTTATAGGCGGATCCATCACTTATAGGGGGATGTACCATTTATAGAGGGATCCATCACTTATAGGGGATGTACCATTTATAGGGGGATTCATCACTTATAGGGGGATGTACCATTTATAGGGGGATCCATCACTTATAGGGGATGTACCATTTATGGGGGATCCATCACTTATAGGGGGATGTACCATTTATAGGGGGATCCATCACTTATAGGGGATGTACCATTTATAGGGGGATTCATCACTTATAGGGGGATGTACCATTTATAGGGGGATCCAGCACTTATACGGGATGTGCCATTTATAGGGGGATCCATCACTTATAGGGTGATGTACCATTTATAGGCGGATCCACCACTTATAGGGGGATGTACCATTTATAGGGGGATCCATCACTTATAGGGGGATGTACCATTTATAGGCGGATCCATCACTTATAGGGGGATGTACCATTTATAGGGGGATCCACCACTTATAGGGGGATGTACCATTTTTACGGGGATCCATCACTTATAGGGGATGTACCATTTATAGGGGGATCCATCACTTATAGGGGGATGTACCATTTATAGGGGGATCCATCACTTATAGGGGATGTACCATTTATAGGGGGATCCATCACTTATACGGGATGTGCCATTTATAGGGGGATCCATCACTTATAGGGGATGTACCATTTATAGGCGGATCCATCACTTATAGGGGGATGTACCATTTATAGGGGGATCCACCACTTATAGGGGATGTACCATTTATAGGGGGATTCATCACTTATAGGGGGATGTACCATTTATAGGGGGATCCATCACTTATAGGGGATGTACCATTTATAGGGGGATCCATCACTTATAGGGGGATGTACCATTTATAGGGGGATTCATCACTTATAGGGGATGTACCATTTATAGGCGGATCCATCACTTATAGGGGGAGGTACCATTTATAGGGGGATCCATCACTTATAGGGGGATGTTACATTTATAGGCGGATCCATCACTTATAGGGGGATGTACCATTTATAGGCGGATCCATCACTTATACGGGATGTACCATTTATAGGGGGATCCATCACTTATAGGGGATGTACCATTTATAGGGGGATCCATCACTTATAGGGGGATGTACCATTTATAGGCGGATCCATCACTTATAGGGGGAGGTACCATTTATAGGGGGATCCATCACTTATAGGTGGATCTACCATTTATAGGGGGATCCATCACTTATAGGGGGATGTACCATTTATAGGCGGATCCATCACTTATAGGGGGATGTACCATTTATAGGGGGATCCATCACTTATAGGGGGATGTACCATTTATAGGGGGATCCATCACTTATAGGGGGATGTACCATTTATAGGGGGAATCCATCACTTATAGGGGGATGTACCATTTATAGGGGGAATCCATCACTTATAGGGGGATGTACCATTTATAGGGGGATCCATCACTTATAGGGGATGTACCATTTATAGGGGGATCCATCACTTTTAGGGGATGTACCATTTATAGGGGAATTCATCACTTATAGGGGGATGTACCATTTATAGGGGGATCCACCACTTATAGGGGGATGTACCATTTATAGGGTGATCCACCACTTATAGGGGGAGGTACCATTTATAGGGGGATCCATCACTTATAGGGGGATGTACCATTTATAGGGGGATCCATCACTTATAGGGGGATGTACCATTTATAGGGGGATCCATCACTTATAGGGGGATGTACCATTTATAGGGGGATCCATCACTTATAGGGGGATGTACCATTTATAGGAGGATCCATCACTTATAGGGGATGTACCATTTATAGGGGGATTCATCACTTATAGGGGGATGTACGATTTATAGGGGGATCCACCACTTATAGGGGGATGTACCATTTATAGGGGGATCCATCACTTATAGGGGGATGTACCATTTATAGGGGGATCCATCACTTATAGGGGATGTACCATTTATAGGGGGATCCATCACTTTTAGGGGATGTACCATTTATAGGGGAATTCATCACTTATAGGGGGATGTACCATTTATAGGGGGATCCACCACTTATAGGGGGATGTACCATTTATAGGGTGATCCACCACTTATAGGGGGAGGTACCATTTATAGGGGGATCCATCACTTATAGGGGGATGTACCATTTATAGGGGGATCCATCACTTATAGGGGGATGTACCATTTATAGGGGGATCCATCACTTATAGGGGGATGTACCATTTATAGGGGGATCCATCACTTATAGGGGGATGTACCATTTATAGGAGGATCCATCACTTATAGGGGATGTACCATTTATAGGGGGATTCATCACTTATAGGGGGATGTACGATTTATAGGGGGATCCACCACTTATAGGGGGATGTACCATTTATAGGGGGATCCACCACTTATAGGGGGAGGTACCATTTATAGGGGTATCCATCACTTATAGGGGGATGTACCATTTATAGGGGGATCCATCACTTATAGGGGGATGTACCATTTATAGGGGGATCCATAACTTATAGGGGATGTACCATTTATAGGAGGATCCATCACTTATAGGGGATGTACCATTTATAGGGGGATTCATCACTTATAGGGGGATGTACCATTTATAGGGGGATTCATCACTTATAGGGGGATGTACCATTTATAGGGGGATCCATAACTTATAGGGGATGTACCATTTATAGGAGGATCCATCACTTATAGGGGATGTACCATTTATAGGGGGATTCATCACTTATAGGGGGATGTACCATTTATAGGGGGATCCATCACTTATAGGGGATGTACCATTTATAGGGGGATCCATCACTTATAGGGGGATGTACCATTTATAGGCGGATCCATTATTTATAGGGGGATGTACCATTTATAGGGGGATCCATCACTTAAAGGGGGATGTACCATTTATAGGGGGATCCATCACTTATAGGGAATGTACCATTTATAGGCGGATCCATCATTTATAGGGGGATGTACCATTTATAGGGGGATCCATCACTTATAGGGGGATGTACCATTTATAGGGGGATCCATCACTTATAGGGGATGTACCATTTATAGGGGTATCCATCACTTATAGGGGGATGTACCATTTATAGGGGGATCCATCACTTATAGGGGGATGTACCATTTATAGGGGGATCCATAACTTATAGGGGATGTACCATTTATAGGAGGATCCATCACTTATAGGGGATGTACCATTTATAGGGGGATTCATCACTTATAGGGGGATGTACCATTTATAGGGGGATTCATCACTTTTAGGGGGAGGTACCATTTATAGGGGATCCATCACTTATAGGGGATGTACCATTTATAGGGGGATCCATCACTTATAGGGGATGTACCATTTATAGGGGGATCCATCACTTATAGGGGGATGTACCATTTATAGGGGGATCCATCACTTATAGGGGATGTACCATTTATAGGGGGATTCATTACTTATAGGGGGATGTATCATTTATAGGGGGATCCATCACTTATAGGGGGATGTACCATTTATAGGCGGATCCATCACTTATAGGGGGATGTACCATTTATAGGGGGATCCATCACTTATAGGGGGATGTACCATTTATAGGGGGATTCATCACTTATAGGGGATGTACCATTTATAGGGGGATTCATCACTTATAGGGGGATGTACCATTTATAGGGGGATCCATCACTTATAGGGGGAGGTACCATTTATAGGGGGATCCATCACTTATAGGGGGATGTACCATTTATAGGGGGATTCATCACTTATAGGGGATGTACCATTTATAGGGGGATTCATCACTTATAGGGGGAGGTACCATTTATAGGGGGATCCATCACATATAGGGGATGTACCATTTATAGGGGGATTCATCACTTATAGGGGGATGTACCATTTATAGGGGGATTCATCACTTATAGGGGATGTACCATTTATAGGGGGATTCATCACTTATAGGGGGATGTACCATTTATAGGGGGATTCATCACTTATAGGGGATGTACCATTTATAGGGGGATTCATCACTTATAGGGGGATGTACCATTTATGGGGGATCCATCACTTATAGGGGATGTACCATTTATAGGGGGATTCATCACTTATAGGGGGATGTACCATTTATAGGGGGATCCATCACTTATAGGGGGATGTACCATTTATAGGGGGATCCATCACTTATAGGTGGAGGTACCATTTATAGGGGGATCCATCACTTATAGGTGGAGGTACCATTTATAGGGGGATCCATCACTTATAGGGGGATGTACCATTTATAGGGGGATCCATCACTTATAGGGGGAGGTACCATTTATAGGGGGATTCATCACTTATAGGGGATGTACCATTTATAGGGGGATTCATCACTTATAGGGGGATGTACCATTTATAGGGGGATTCATCACTTATAGGGGATGTACCATTTATAGGGGGATTCATCACTTATAGGGGGATGTACCATTTATGGGGGATCCATCACTTATAGGGGATGTACCATTTATAGGGGGATTCATCACTTATAGGGGGATGTACCATTTATAGGGGGATCCATCACTTATAGGGGGATGTACCATTTATAGGGGGATCCATCACTTATAGGGGATGTACCATTTATAGGGGGATCCATCACTTATAGGGGGATGTACCATTTATAGTGGGATCCATCACTTATACGGGATGTGCCATTTATAGGGGGATCCATCACTTATAGGGGATGTACCATTTATAGGCGGATCCATCACTTATAGGGGGATGTACCATTTATAGAGGGATCCATCACTTATAGGGGATGTACCATTTATAGGGGGATTCATCACTTATAGGGGGATATACCATTTATAGGGGGATCCATCACTTATAGGGGATGTACCATTTATGGGGGATCCATCACTTATAGGGGGATGTACCATTTATAGGGGGATCCAGCACTTATACGGGATGTGCCATTTATAGGGGGATCCATCACTTATAGGGGGATGTACCATTTATAGGCGGATCCACCACTTATAGGGGGATGTACCATTTATAGGGGGATCCATCACTTATAGGGGGATGTACCATTTATAGGGGGATCCACCACTTATAGGGGGATGTACCATTTATAGGGGGATCCATCACTTATAGGGGGATGTACCATTTATAGGCGGATCCATCACTTATAGGGGGATGTACCATTTATAGGGGGATCCACCACTTATAGGGGGATGTACCATTTATACGGGGATCCATCACTTATAGGGGATGTACCATTTATAGGGGGATCCATCACTTATACGGGATGTGCCATTTATAGGGGGATCCATCACTTATAGGGGATGTACCATTTATAGGCGGATCCATCACTTATAGGGGGATGTACCATTTATAGGGGGATCCACCACTTATAGGGGATGTACCATTTATAGGGGGATTCATCACTTATAGGGGGATGTACCATTTATAGGGGGATCCATCACTTTTTGGGGATGTACCATTTATAGGGGGATCCATCACTTATAGGGGGATGTACCATTTATAGGGGGATTCATCACTTATAGGGGATGTACCATTTATAGGCGGATCCATCACTTATAGGGGGAGGTACCATTTATAGGGGGATCCATCACTTATAGGGGGATGTACCATTTATAGGCGGATCCATCACTTATAGGGGGATGTACCATTTATAGGGGGATCCATCACTTATAGGGGGATGTACCATTTATAGGGGGATCCATCACTTATAGGGGATGTACCATTTATAGGCGGATCCATCACTTATAGGGGGATGTACCATTTATAGGCGGATCCATCACTTATACGGGATGTACCATTTATAGGGGGATCCATCACTTATAGGGGATGTACCATTTATAGGGGGATCCATCACTTATAGGGGGATGTACCATTTATAGGCGGATCCATCACTTATAGGGGGAGGTACCATTTATAGGGGGATCCATCACTTATAGGTGGATCTACCATTTATAGGGGGATCCATCACTTATAGGGGGATGTACCATTTATAGGCGGATCCATCACTTATAGGGGGATGTACCATTTATAGGGGGATCCATCAGTTATAGGGGGATGTACCATTTATAGGCGGATCCATCACTTATAGGGGTAGGTACCATTTATAGGGGGATCCATCACTTATAGGGGGATGTACCATTTATAGGGGGATCCATCACTTATAGGGGGATGTACCATTTATAGGCGGATCCATCACTTATAGGGGGATGTACCATTTATAGGCGGATCCATCACTTATAGGGGGATGTACCATTTATAGGGGGATTCATCACTTATACGGGATGTACCATTTATAGGTCGAATCCATCACTTATAGGGGGATGTACCATTTATAGGCGGATCCATCACTTATAGGGGGAGGTACCATTTATAGGGGGATCCATCACTTATAGGGGGATGTACCATTTATAGGCGGATCCATCACTTATAGGGGGATGTACCATTTATAGGGGGATTCATCACTTATACGGGATGTACCATTTATAGGGGGATCCATCACTTATAGGGGGATGTACCATTTATAGGGGGATCCATCACTTATAGGGGGATGTACCATTTATAGGCGGATCCATCACTTATAGGGGGATGTACCATTTATAGGGGGAATCCATCACTTATAGGGGGATGTACCATTTATAGGGGGATCCATCACTTATAGGGGATGTACCATTTATAGGGGGATCCATCACTTATAGGGGGATGTACCATTTATAGGGGGAATCCATCACTTATAGGGGGATGTACCATTTATAGGGGGATCCATCACTTATAGGGGATGTACCATTTATAGGGGGAATCCATCACTTATAGGGGGATGTACCATTTATAGGGGGATCCATCACATATAGGGGGATGTACCATTTATAGGGGGAATCCATCACTTATAGGGGGATGTACCATTTATACGGGGATCCATCACTTATAGGAGATGTACCATTTATAGGGGGAATCCATCACTTATAGGGGATGTACCATTTATACGGGGATCCATCACTTATAGGGGATGTACCATTTATACGGGGATCCATCACTTATAGGAGATGTACCATTTTTAGGCGGATCCATCACTTATAGTGGATGTACCATTTATAGGGGGATTCATCACTTATAGGGGGATGTACCATTTATAGGGGGATTCATCACTTATAGGGGATGTACCATTTATAGGGGGATTCATCACTTATAGGGGATGTACAATTTATAGGGTGATCCACCACTTATAGGGGGAGGTACCATTTATAGGGGGATCCATCACTTATAGGGGGATGTACCATTTATAGGGGGATTCATCACTTATAGGGGGATGTACCATTTATAGGCGGATCCATCACTTATAGGGGATGTACCATTTATAGGGGGATTCATCACTTATAGGGGATGTACCATTTATAGGGGGATTCATCACTTATAGGAGATGTACCATTTATAGGGGGATTCATCACTTATAGGGGGATGTACCATTTATAGGGGGATCGATCACTTATAGGGGATGTACCATTTATAGGGGGATCCATCACTTATAGGGGGATGTACCATTTATAGGGGGATTCATCACTTATAGGGGATGTACCATTTATAGGGGGATCCATCACTTATAGGGGGATGTACCATTTATAGGGGGATTCATCACTTATAGGGGGATGTACCATTTATAGGGGGATCCATCACTTATAGGGGATGTACCATTTATAGGCGGATCCATCACTTATAGGGGGAGGTACCATTTATAGGGGGATCCATCACTTATAGGGGGATGTACCATTTATAGGGGGATCCATCACTTATAGGGAGATCTACCATTTATAGGGGGATCCATCACTTATAGGGGGATGTACCATTTATAGGCGGATCCATCACTTATAGGGGGATGTACCATTTATAGGGGGATCCATCACTTATAGGGGGATGTACCATTTATAGGGGGATCCATCACTTATAGGGGGATGTACCATTTATAGGGGGATCCATCACTTATAGGGGATGTACCATTTATAGGGGGATCCATCACTTATAGGGGGATGTACCATTTATAGGGGGAATCCATCACTTATAGGGGGATGTACCATTTATAGGGGGATCCATCACTTATAGGGGATGTACCATTTATAGGGGGATCCATCACTTATAGGGGGATGTACCATTTATAGGGGGAATCCATCACTTATAGGGGGATGTACCATTTATAGGGGGATCCATCACATATAGGGGGATGTACCATTTATAGGGGGAATCCATCACTTATAGGGGGATGTACCATTTATAGGGGGATCCATCACTTATAGGGGATGTATCATTTATAGGGGGATTCATCACTTATAGGGGGATGTACCATTTATAGGGGGATCCATCACTTATAGGGGGATGCACCATTTATAGGGGGATCCACCACTTATAGGGGATGTACCATTTATAGGGGGATCCATCACTTATAGGGGGATGCACCATTTATAGGGGGATCCACCACTTATAGGGGATGTACCATTTATAGGGGGAATCCATCACTTATAGGGGGATGTACCATTTATAGGGGGATCCATCACTTATAGGGGATGTACCATTTATAGGGGGAATCCATCACTTATAGGGGGATGTACCATTTATAGGGGGATTCATCACTTATAGGGGATGTATCATTTATAGGGGGATTCATCACTTATAGGGGGATGCACCATTTATAGGGGGATCCACCACTTATAGGGGATGTACCATTTATAGGGGGATCCATCACTTATAGGGGGATGTACCATTTATAGGGGGATCCATCACTTATAGGGGGATGCACCATTTATAGGGGGATCCACCACTTATAGGGGATGTACCATTTATAGGGGGAATCCATCACTTATAGGGGGATGTACCATTTATAGGGGGATCCATCACTTATAGGGGATGTACCATTTATAGGGGGATCCATCACTTATAGGGGGATGTACCATTTATAGGGGGAATCCATCACTTATAGGGGATGTACCATTTATACGGGGATCCATCACTTATAGGAGATGTACCATTTATAGGGGGATCCATCACTTATAGGGGATGTACCATTTATAGGGGGATCCATCACTTATAGGGGGATGTACCATTTATAGGGGGATTCATCACTTATAGGGGGATGCACCATTTATAGGGGGATCCACCACTTATAGGGGATGTACCATTTATAGGGGGATCCATCACTTATAGGGGATGTATCATTTATAGGGGGATTCATCACTTATAGGGGGATGCACCATTTATAGGGGGATCCACCACTTATAGGGGATGTACCATTTATAGGGGGATCCATCACTTATAGGGGGATGCACCATTTATAGGGGGATCCACCACTTATAGGGGATGTACCATTTATAGGGGGAATCCATCACTTATAGGGGGATGCACCATTTATAGGGGGATCCACCACTTATAGGGGATGTACCATTTATAGGGGGAATCCATCACTTATAGGGGATGTACCATTTATACGGGGATCCATCACTTATAGGAGATGTACCATTTATAGGGGGATCCATCACTTATAGGGGATGTACCATTTATAGGGGGATTCATCACTTATAGGGGGATGTACCATTTATAGGGGGATTCATCACTTATAGGGGGATGTACCATTTATAGGGGGATCCATCACTTATAGGGGATGTACCATTTATACGGGGATCCATCACTTATAGGGGATGTACCATTTATAGGGGGATCCATCACTTATAGGGGATGTACTATTTATTCGGGGATCCATCACTTATAGGGGATGTACCATTTATAGGGGGATACATCACTTATAGGGGATGTACCATTTATAGGGGGATCCATCACTTATAGGGGATGTACCATTTATAGGGGGATCCATCACTTATACGGGATGTACCATTTATAGGGGGAATCCATCACTTATAGGGGGATGTACCATTTATAGGGGGATCCATCACTTATAGGGGGATGTACCATTTATACGGGGATCCACCACTTATAGGGGATGTACCATTTATACGGGGATCCACCACTTATAGGGGATGTACCATTTATAGGGGGATCCATCACTTATAGGGGATGTACTATTTATAGGGGGATCCATCACTTATAGGGGATGTACCATTTATAGGGGGATACATCACTTATAGGGGATGTACCATTTATAGGGGGAATCCATCACTTATAGGGGATGTACCATTTATAGGGGGATCCATCACTTATACGGGATGTACCATTTATAGGGGGAATCCATCACTTATAGGGGGATGTACCATTTATAGGGGGATCCATCACTTATAGGGGGATGTACCATTTATAAGGGGATCCATCACTTATAGGGGGATGTACCATTTATAGGGGGATTCATCACTTATAGGGGGATGTACCATTTATAGGGGGATTCATCACTTATAGGGGGATGTACCATTTATAGGCGGATCCATCACTTATAGGGGGAGGTACCATTTATAGGGGGATTCATCACTTATAGGGGATGTACCATTTATAGGGGGATCCATCACTTATAGGGGGATGTACCATTTATAGGGGGATTCATCACTTATAGGGGATGTACCATTTATAGGGGGATCCATCACTTATAGGGGATGTACCATTTATAGGAGGATCCATCACTTATAGGGGATGTACCATTTATACGGGGATCCATCACTTATAGGGGATGTACCATTTATAGGGGGATCCATCACTTATAGGGGATGTACCATTTATAGGGGGAATCCATCACTTATAGGGGGATGTACCATTTATAAGGGGATCCATCACTTATAGGGGATGTACCATTTATACGGGGATCCATCACTTATAGGGGATGTACCATTTATAGGGGGATCCATCACTTATAGGGGATGTACCATTTATAGGGGGATCCATCACTTATACGGGATGTACCATTTATAGGGGGATCCATCTTTACGTTTCGGGCCAGTAGTTGCAGACACATAGGAAGAAGCGCCGGTGATTTATCCCTGGCACGTTGGGGGTTAACATACGCACGAGGACTACACACCACGTGGTCTCCGGCTATTAATATCCCATCACATGCTAGCTGGGGGCGGGGCGCAATGTGACAGTCACATGATTCCACCCAGGAGGGAGGAGTCAGCGGATGACACGCCCCCGACAATGTGACACAGGGACAGTCACTGAGGGCAGCGACATGGAGCGGAGGTGAGAGGGACGGGGACCCGGGGAGAGTGTGGACCGGGGGAGGAGGAGAGAGGGGACCGGGGGAGAGTGTGGACCGGGGGAGAGAGTGGACCGGGGAGGAGGAGAGAGGGGACCGGGGGAGAGTGTGGACCGGGGGAGAGAGTGGACCTGGGGAGAGTGTGGACCGGGGAGGAGGAGAGAGGGGACCCGGGGAGAGTGTGGACCGGGGGAGAGAGTGGACCGGGGAGGAGGAGAGAGGGGACCCGGGGAGAGTGTGGACCGGGGGAGAGAGTGGACCGGGGAGGAGGAGAGAGGGGACCGGGGGAGAGTGTGGACCGGGGGAGAGAGTGGACCTGGGGAGAGTGTGGACCGGGGGGGAGGAGGAGAGAGGGGACCGGGGGAGAGTGTGGACCGGGGGAGAGTGTGGACCGGGGAGGAGGAGAGAGGGGACCGGGGAGGAGGAGAGAGGGGACCGGGGGAGAGTGTGGACCGGGGGAGAGAGTGGACCGGGGAGGAGGAGAGAGGGGACCGGGGGAGAGTGTGGACCGGGGGAGAGAGTGGACCTGGGGAGAGTGTGGACCGGGGAGGAGGAGAGAGGGGACCGGGGGAGAGTGTGGACCGGGGGAGAGTGTGGACCGGGGAGGAGGAGAGAGGGGACCCGGGGAGAGTGTGGACCGGGGGAGAGAGTGGACCGGGGAGGAGGAGAGAGGGGACCGGGGGAGAGTGTGGACCGGGGGAGAGAGTGGACCTGGGGAGAGTGTGGACCGGGGAGGAGGAGAGAGGGGACCGGGGGAGAGTGTGGACCGGGGGAGAGTGTGGACCGGGGAGGAGGAGAGAGGGGACCCGGGGAGAGTGTGGACCGGGGGAGAGAGTGGACCGGGGAGGAGGAGAGAGGGGACCGGGGGAGAGTGTGGACCGGGGGAGAGAGTGGACCTGGGGAGAGTGTGGACCGGGGAGGAGGAGAGAGGGGACCGGGGGAGAGTGTGGACCGGGGGAGAGTGTGGACCGGGGAGGAGGAGAGAGGGGACCGGGGGAGAGTGTGGACCGGGGAGGAGGAGAGAGGGGACCGGGGGAGAGTGTGGACCGGGGGAGGAGGAGAGAGGAAACCGGGGGAGAGTGTGGACCGGGGGAGGAGGAGAGCAGTGGACCGGGAAAGAGGGAGTGTGGCCGGGTGAGGAAGAGAGCGAGCAGTGGGGGAGAGCGGGGACCGGGGGAGGAGGAGAGAGGGGACCGGGGGAGAGCGGGGACCGGGGGAGGAGGAGAGAGGGGACCGGGGGAGTGTGGGGACCGGGGGAGGAGGAGGAGAGTAGAGGAGAGAGGGGACCGGGGGAGGAGGAGGAGAGTAGAGGAGAGAGGGGACCGGGGGAGAGCGGGGACCTGGGCTAGATAGGAGAGTGTGGCCGGGCGAGGAAGAGAGCGAGTGGGGACCGGGGGAGGAGGGAGGAGAGAGGGAACCGGGCTAGATAGGAGAGTGTGGACCGGGGGAGGAGGAGAGCAGAGGATAGTGTGGACCGGGAGCAAGGGAGTGTGGCCGGGCAAGGAAGAGAGCGAGCAGTGGGGGAGGAGGAGATTGGGGACCAGGGGAGGGGTAGATCAGAGATTGGGGGAGGGAGGAGAGAGGGGACCGGGGGAGGAGGAGAGTGGTTTTGGGGGAGAGAGGAGATTGGGAAAGGAAGAGAGCAGGGGAGGGAGGAGAGAGGGGAGTGGGGACCGGGGGAGGAGGAGAGCGGAGATTGGGGGAGGGAGGAGAGTGGAAATTGGGGAAGGAAGAGAGCATGGGAGGGAGGAGAGAGGGGACCAGGGGAGGTGGAGGGAGGAGAGCGGAGATTGGGGGAGGGAGGGGACCGGGGGAGGAGGAGAATGAAGATTGGGGAGAGAGGGGATCGGGGGAGGAGGAGAATGAAGATTGGGGGAGAGAGGGGGGACTGGGGGAGGGGGAGAGGTGGAACTGGGGGAGAGGGGAGAATGTGGATTGGGGGAGGGAGGAGGAGAGATAGGATTGAGGGAGGAGGAGAGATGGCACTGGGGGAGAGAGGAGAGTGGTGATCGGAGGGGAAGGAGGAGGGAGTTGAGTGGGGACTGGGGGAGGAGATCTGGGACCGGGGGAGGAGGATGGAGGTGAGTGAGGACCGGGGGAGGGAGGGGATCGGAGAGGAGGAGAGCCGGGACTGGGTGAGGAAGATGGAGGAGAGCGGGACCAGGGAAGGGGGAGGAGGATGTGTGTCCCCCGGTGTCCTGGAGATGTTCTCAGCCTGTGTCTCCTCTGCAGATTTTGCTTCTTCTTCGTTCTCTTCTTCATCCAACTGAAGATCAGCGACTGCAGAGTCTTCCCGGAGCCGGACCAGAGTCTGAGGTCAGTGCCCCCCACAGGGTCCGATGCTGGGGGACATGAGGCCGATGTGTGTCCAGGACTATCCTGCAGGAGGTACACGTCCTGTACACCCGGCTATCCTCCAGATATCAGCACATAATAGTATATTATATATACAGCCAGGACTATCCTGCAGGAGGTACACGTCCTGTACACCCGGCTATCCTCCAGATATCAGCACATAATAGTATATTATATATACAGCCAGGACTATCCTGCAGGAGGTACACGTCCTGTACACCCGGCTATCCTCCAGATATCAGCACATAATAGTATATTATATATACAGCCAGGACTATCCTGTAGGAGATACACGTCCTGTACACCCGGCTATCCTCCAGATATCAGCACATAATAGTATATTATATACACAGCCAGGACTATCCTGCAGGAGATACACGTCCTGTACACCCGGCTATCCTCCAGATATCAGCACATAATAGTATATTATATATACAGCCAGGACTATCCTGTAGGAGATACACGTCCTGTACACCCGGCTATCCTCCAGATATCAGCACATAATAGTATATTATATACACAGCCAGGACTAACCTGCAGGAGATACACGTCCTCTACACCCGGCTATCCTCCAGATATCAGCACATAATAGTATATTATATACACAGCCAGGACTATCCTGCAGGAGATACACGTCCTGTACACCCGGCTATCCTCCAGATATCAGCACATAATAGTATATTATATACACAGCCAGGACTATCCTGCAGGAGATACACGTCCTGTACACCCGGCTATCCTCCAGATATCAGCACATAATAGTATATTATATACACAGCCAGGACTATCCTGCAGGAGATACACGTCCTGTACACCCGGCTATCCTCCAGATATCAGCACATAATAGTATATTATATACACAGCCAGGACTAACCTGCAGGAGATACACGTCCTCTACACCCGGCTATCCTCCAGATATCAGCACATAATAGTATATTATATACACAGCCAGGACTATCCTGCAGGAGATACACGTCCTGTACACCCGGCTATCCTCCAGATATCAGCACATAATAGTATATTATATACACAGCCAGGACTATCCTGCAGGAGATACACGTCCTGTACACCCGGCTATCCTCCAGATATCAGCACATAATAGTATATTATATACACAGCCAGGACTAACCTGCAGGAGATACACGTCCTCTACACCCGGCTATCCTCCAGATATCAGCACATAATAGTATATTATATACACAGCCAGGACTATCCTGCAGGAGATACACGTCCTGTACACCCGGCTATCCTCCAGATATCAGCACATAATAGTATATTATATACACAGCCAGGACTATCCTGCAGGAGATACACGTCCTGTACACCCGGCTATCCTCCAGATATCAGCACATAATAGTATATTATATACACAGCCAGGACTATCCTGCAGGAGATACACGTCCTGTACACCCGGCTATCCTCCAGATATCAGCACATAATAGTATATTATATACACAGCCAGGACTATCCTGCAGGAGATACACGTCCTGTACACCCGGCTATCCTCCAGATATCAGCACATAATAGTATATTATATACACAGCCAGGACTATCCTGCAGGAGATACACGTCCTGTACACCCGGCTATCCTCCAGATATCAGCACATAATAGTATATTATATACACAGCCAGGACTAACCTGCAGGAGATACACGTCCTGTACACCCGGCTATCCTCCAGATATCAGCACATAATAGTATATTATATACACAGCCAGGACTAACCTGCAGGAGATACACGTCCTCTACACCCGGCTATCCTCCAGATATCAGCACATAATAGTATATAATATACACAGCCAGGACTATCCTGCAGGAGGTACACGTCCTGTACACCCGGCTATCCTCCAGAAATCAGCACATAATAGTATATTATATATACAGCCAGGACTATCCTGCAGGAGGTACACGTCCTGTACACCCGGCTATCCTCCAGAAATCAGCACATAATAGTATATTATATATACAGCCAGGACTATCCTGTAGGAGATACACGTCCTGTACACCCGGCTATCCTCCAGATATCAGCACATAATAGTATATTATATACACAGCCAGGACTATCCTGCAGGAGGTACACGTCCTGTACACCCGGCTATCCTCCAGAAATCAGCACATAATAGTATATTATATACACAGCCAGGACTATCCTGTAGGAGATACACGTCCTGTACACCCGGCTATCCTCCAGATATCAGCACATAATAGTATATTATATATACAGCCAGGACTATCCTGCAGGAGGTACACGTCCTGTACACCCGGCTATCCTCCAGATATCAGCACATAATAGTATATTATATACACAGCCAGGACTATCCTGTAGGAGATACACGTCCTGTACACCCGGCTATCCTCCAGATATCAGCACATAATAGTATATTATATACACAGCCAGGACTATCCTGCAGGAGATACACGTCCTGTACACCCGGCTATCCTCCAGATATCAGCACATAATAGTATATTATATACAGCCAGGACTATCCTGCAGGAGGTACACGTCCTGTACACCCGGCTATCCTCCAGATATCAGCACATAATAGTATATTATATACACAGCCAGGACTATCCTGCAGGAGATACATGTCCTCTACACCCGGCTATCCTCCAGATATCAGCACATAATAGTATATTATATACACAGCCAGGACTATCCTGTAGGAGATACACGTCCTGTACACCCGGCTATCCTCCAGATATCAGCACATAATAGTATATTATATACACAGCCAGGACTATCCTGCAGGAGGTACACGTCCTGTACACCCGGCTATCCTCTAGATATCAGCACATAATAGTATATTATATACACAGCCAGGACTATCCTGCAGGAGATACACGTCCTGTACACCCGGCTATCCTCCAGATATCAGCACATAATAGTATATTATATACACAGCCAGGACTATCCTGCAGGAGATGCACGTCCTGTACACCCGGCTATCCTCCAGATATCAGCACATAATAGTATATTATATACACAGCCAGGACTATCCTGCAGGAGGTACACGTCCTGTACACCCGGCTATCCTCCAGATATCAGCACATAATAGTATATTATATACACAGCCAGGACTATCCTGCAGGAGGTACACGTCCTGTACACCCGGCTATCCTCCAGATATCAGCACATAATAGTATATTATATACACAGCCAGGACTATCCTGCAGGAGGTACACGTCCTGTACACCCGGCTATCCTCCAGATATCAGCACATAATAGTATATTATATACACAGCCAGGACTATCCTGCAGGAGATACACGTCCTGTACACCCGGCTATCCTCCAGATATCAGCACATAATAGTATATTATATACACAGCCAGGACTATCCTGCAGGAGATACACGTCCTGTACACCCGGCTATCCTCCAGATATCAGCACATAATAGTATATTATATACAGCCAGGACTATCCTGTAGGAGATACACGTCCTCTACACCCGGCTATCCTCCAGAAATCAGCACATAATAGTATATTATATACACAGCCAGGACTATCCTGTAGGAGATACACGTCCTGTACACCCGGCTATCCTCCAGATATCAGCACATAATAGTATATTATATATACAGCCAGGACTATCCTGCAGGAGGTACACGTCCTGTACACCCGGCTATCCTCCAGATATCAGCACATAATAGTATATTATATACACAGCCAGGACTATCCTGCAGGAGGTACACGTCCTGTACACCCGGCTATCCTCCAGATATCAGCACATAATAGTATATTATATACACAGCCAGGACTATCCTGCAGGAGGTACACGTCCTGTACACCCGGCTATCCTCCAGATATCAGCACATAATAGTATATTATATACACAGCCAGGACTATCCTGCAGGAGATACACGTCCTGTACACCCGGCTATCCTCCAGATATCAGCACATAATAGTATATTATATACACAGCCAGGACTATCCTGTAGGAGATGCACGTCCTGTACACCCGGCTATCCTCCAGATATCAGCACATAATAGTATATTATATACAGCCAGGACTATCCTGTAGGAGATACACGTCCTCTACACCCGGCTATCCTCCAGAAATCAGCACATAATAGTATATTATATACACAGCCAGGACTATCCTGTAGGAGATACACGTCCTCTACACCCGGCTATCCTCCAGATATCAGCACATAATAGTATATTATATACAGCCAGGACTATCCTGCAGGAGATACACGTCCTGTACACCCGGCTATCCTCCAGATATCAGCACATAATAGTATATTATATACACAGCCAGGACTATCCTGCAGGAGATACACGTCCTCTACACCCGGCTATCCTCCAGATATCAGCACATAATAGTATATTATA
The DNA here is from genome assembly GCF_032444005.1 of Ranitomeya imitator. Taxonomy (NCBI): domain Eukaryota; kingdom Metazoa; phylum Chordata; class Amphibia; order Anura; family Dendrobatidae; genus Ranitomeya; species Ranitomeya imitator. The sequence continues at coordinate 844,949,651 of NC_091284.1, read as the reverse complement.
TACACAGCCAGGACTATCCTGCAGGAGGTACACGTCCTGTACACCCGGCTATCCTCCAGATATCAGCACATAATAGTATATTATATACACAGCCAGGACTATCCTGCAGGAGATACACGTCCTGTACACCCGGCTATCCTCCAGATATCAGCACATAATAGTATATTATATATACAGCCAGGACTATCCTGCAGGAGGTACACGTCCTGTACACCCGGCTATCCTCCAGATATCAGCACATAATAGTATATTATATACACAGCCAGGACTATCCTGCAGGAGATACACGTCCTGTACACCCGGCTATCCTCCAGATATCAGCACATAATAGTATATTATATACAGCCAGGACTATCCTGTAGGAGATACACGTCCTCTACACCCGGCTATCCTCCAGAAATCAGCACATAATAGTATATTATATACACAGCCAGGACTATCCTGCAGGAGATACACGTCCTCTACACCCGGCTATCCTCCAGATATCAGCACATAATAGTATATTATATATACAGCCAGGACTATCCTGCAGGAAATATATGTCCTGTACACCCGGCTATCCTCCAGATATCAGCACATAATAGTATATTATATACACAGCCAGGACTATCCTGCAGGAGGTACACGTCCTGTACACCCGGCTATCCTCCAGATATCAGCACATAATAGTATATTATATACACAGCCAGGACTATCCTGCAGGAGGTACACGTCCTGTACACCCGGCTATCCTCCAGATATCAGCACATAATAGTATATTATATATACAACCAGGACTATCCTGCAGGAGATACACGTCCTGTACACCCGGCTATCCTCCAGATATCAGCACATAATAGTATATTATATACAGCCAGGACTATCCTGTAGGAGATACACGTCCTCTACACCCGGCTATCCTCCAGAAATCAGCACATAATAGTATATTATATACACAGCCAGGACTATCCTGCAGGAGGTACACGTCCTGTACACCCGGCTATCCTCCAGATATCAGCACATAATAGTATATTATATATACAACCAGGACTATCCTGCAGGAGGTACACGTCCTGTACACCCGGCTATCCTCCAGATATCAGCACATAATAGTATATTATATACAGCCAGGACTATCCTGTAGGAGATACACATCCTCTACACCCGGCTATCCTCCAGAAATCAGCACATAATAGTATATTATATACACAGCCAGGACTATCCTGTAGGAGATACACGTCCTGTACACCCGGCTATCCTCCAGATATCAGCACATAATAGTATATTATATACACAGCCAGGACTATCCTGCAGGAGGTACACGTCCTGTACACCCGGCTATCCTCCAGATATCAGCACATAATAGTATATTATATACACAGCCAGGACTATCCTGCAGGAGATACACGTCCTGTACACCCGGCTATCCTCCAGATATCAGCACATAATAGTATATTATATACAGCCAGGACTATCCTGCAGGAGATACACGTCCTGTACACCCGGCTATCCTCCAGATATCAGCACATAATAGTATATTATATACACAGCCAGGACTATCCTGCAGGAGATACACGTCCTGTACACCCGGCTATCCTCCAGATATCAGCACATAATAGTATATTATATACAGCCAGGACTATCCTGCAGGAAATATATGTCCTGTACACCCGGCTATCCTCCAGATATCAGCACATAATAGTATATTATATACAGCCAGGACTATCCTGCAGGAGATACACGTCCTGTACACCCGGCTATCCTCCAGATATCAGCACATAATAGTATATTATATACACAGCCAGGACTATCCTGCAGGAGATACACGTCCTGTACACCCGGCTATCCTCCAGAAATCAGCACATAATAGTATATTATATACAGCCAGGACTAACCTGCAGGAGATACACGTCCTCTACACCCGGCTATCCTCCAGATATCAGCACATAATAGTATATTATATACACAGCCAGGACTATCCTGCAGGAGATACACGTCCTGTACACCCGGCTATCCTCCAGATATCAGCACATAATAGTATATTATATATACAGCCAGGACTATCCTGCAGGAAATATATGTCCTGTACACCCGGCTATCCTCCAGCTATCAGCACATAATAGTATATTATATACAGCCAGGACTAACCTGCAGGAGATACACGTCCTCTATACCCGGCTATCCTCCAGATATCAGCACATAATAGTATATTATATACAGCCAGGACTATCCTGTAGGAGATACACGTCCTCTACACTCGGCTATCCTCCAGATATCAGCACATAATAGTATATTATATACAGCCAGGACTATCCTGTAGGAGATACACGTCCTCTACACCCGGCTATCCTCCAGATATCAGCACATAATAGTATATTATATACAGCCAGGACTATCCTGCAGGAGATACACGTCCTGTACACCCGGCTATCCTCCAGATATCAGCACATAATAGTATATTATATACAGCCAGGACTATCCTGCAGGAGATACACGTCCTCTACACCCGGCTATCCTCCAGATATCCGCACATAATAGTATATTATATACAGCCAGGACTATCCTGCAGGAGGTACACGTCCTCTACACCCGGCTATCCTCCAGATATCAGCACATAATAGTATATTATATACAGCCAGGACTATCCTGCAGGAGATACACGTCCTGTACACCCGGCTATCCTCCAGATATCAGCACATAATAGTATATTATATACAGCCAGGACTATCCTGCAGGAGATACACGCCCTCTACACCCGGCTATCCTCCAGATATCAGCACATAATAGTATATTATATACAGCCAGGACTATCCTGTAGGAGATACACGTCCTCTACACCCGGCTATCCTCCAGATATCAGCACATAATAGTATATTATATACAGCCAGGACTAACCTGCAGGAGATACACGTCCTCTACACCCGGCTATCCTCCAGAAATCAGCACATAATAGTATATTATATACAGCCAGGACTATCCTGCAGGAGATACACGTCCTGTACACCCGGCTATCCTCCAGATATCAGCACATAATAGTATATCATATACAGCCAGGACTATCCTGCAGGAGATACACGTCCTCTACACCCGGCTATCCTCCAGATATCAGCACATAATAGTATATTATATACACAGCCAGGACTATCCTGCAGGAGATACACGTCCTGTACACCCGGCTATCCTCCAGATATCAGCACATAATAGTATATTATATACAGCCAGGACTATCCTGCAGGAGATACACGTCCTGTACACCCGGCAGTGAGGTCGGAGCGCTTTGTGTAGTGGTGGAAAGATGCTGGCCTTTGTCAGGTGCCGCAGGGGATGCCTCAGTCGCAGGTCCCTGTCGTGTGGGTGTATGCTGCCCTCCATCGGCCACTTTTGTGTGGTGTGGGTATGCCTCCCTCCACAGGCCCCTGTTTGGTTTTGGGAGAAAACCTCCCTCCGCCGGCCCCTGACGGGTTATATGCTTCTCTCTGCCTGCCTGTGGCCCGGGGGACTCCTCCCTCCACCGCCCCCTGTTGAGTTTTGAGGCTATGCCTCCCTCTGCCAACCCCTGTCCTGTGGCGGGGAGGACGCCTCCCTCTCCCGGCCCCTGATGGGTTTTGGGGTTATGCCTCCCTCCGCCGGCTCGGGGGACTCCTCCTTCTGCCGGCCCCTGTCGTGTGGCGGGGGGACGCCTTCCTCTGCCGGCCTCTGTCGTGTGACGGGGGGACGCCTTCCTCTGCCGGCCTCTGTCGTGTGGCGGGGGGACTCCTCCTTCTGCCGGCCCCTGTCGTGTGGCGGGGGGACGCCTTCTTCTGCCGGCCTCTGTCGTGTGGCGGGGGGAATGCCTTCCTCTGCCGGCCTCTGTCGTGTGGCGGGGGGAATGCCTTCCTCTGCCGGCCTCTGTTGTGTGGCGGGGGGACGCCTTCCTCTGCCGGCCTCTGTCGTGTGGCGGGGGGAATGCCTTCCTCTGCCGGCCTCTGTTGTGTGGCGGGGGGACGCCTTCTTCTGCCGGCCTCTGTCGTGTGGTGGGGGGACGCCTCCTTCTGCCAGCCTCTGTCGTGTGGCGGGGGGGACGCCTTCCTCTAACGGCCTCTGTCGTGTGGCGGGGGGGACGCCTTCCTCTGCCGGCCTCTGTTGTGTGGCGGGGGGACGCCTTCTTCTGCCGGCCTCTGTCGTGTGGTGGGGGAACGCCTTCTTCTGCCGGCCTCTGTCGTGTGGTGGGGGGACGCCTTCTTCTGCCGGCCTCTGTCGTGTGGTGGGGGGACGCCTCCTTCTGCCAGCCTCTGTCGTGTGGCGGGGGGGACGCCTTCCTCTAACGGCCTCTGTCGTGTGGCGGGGGGACGCCTTCTTCTGCCGGCCTCTGTCGTGTGGTGGGGGGACGCCTTCCTCTGCCGGCCTCTGTCGTGTGGTGGGGGGACGCCTCCTTCTGCCGGCCCCTGTCGTGTGGCGGGGGGGACGCCTTCCTCTAACGGCCTCTGTCGTGTGGCGGGGGGACGCCTTCTTCTGCCGGCCTCTGTCGTGTGGTGGGGGGACGCCTTCTTCTGCCGGCCTCTGTCGTGTGGTGGGGGGACGCCTTCTTCTGCCGGCCTCTGTCGTGTGGTGGGGGGACGCCTCCTTCTGCCAGCCTCTGTCGTGTGGCGGGGGGGGGGGACGCTTTCCTCTGCCGGCCTCTGTCGTGTGGCGGGGGGACGCCTTCCTCTGCCGGCCTCTGTCGTGTGGCGGGGGGACGCCTCCTTCTGCCGGCCTCTATCGTGTGGCGGGGGGACGCCTCCTTCTGCCGGCCTCTGTCGTGTGGCGGGGGGACGCCTCCTTCTGCCGGCCCTTGTCATGTGGCGGGGGGGACGCCTTCCTCTGCCGGCCTCTGTCGTGTGGCGGGGGGACGCCTCCTTCTGCCGGCCCTTGTCATGTGGCGGGGGGGACGCCTTCCTCTGCCGGCCTCTGTCGTGTGGCGGGGGGACGCCTCCTTCTGCCGGCCCTTGTCATGTGGCGGGGGGGACGCCTTCCTCTGCCGGCCTCTGTCGTGTGGCGGGTTGCCGGCCTCCCTCCTCCAGCAGGTGCAGCCGTACTGCTTGGATAATGATTTTCCTATCTGCCTGTGGGCTGAGGTGTGATAATCTGCGTCTTCTCTCCAGCGTTCCCCAGGGTTGGCTTCCTGCAGAGCGTCTCTCCTACAATGACCCGGTCGTGCTGACTTTTGCTCTGAAGCAGCAGAATGTGGAGAAGTTGGAAGCGCTGGTGAGACGGGTGTCCGACCCCGACGCCCCAGATTATGGTAAATGTTTCATTTCTGTGTTACCGGCTGTGGTCACGTAAGATCGGCCGCGGTGTGTCCCAGAGACCAGTCATGGCAAACGAAATCTGTCCACGAGGAGCAATGTGCTCCATCATTAATGCAGCGGGGGCCTGTGATATGTATGTGACTGTACACACTGCCATTACCGGAGTCATACACGGCGTCGTTTCCTGTCTTATACACTCTCCACAGTCCGGAATCTGAGCCTCGTGCAGAAATCCCAGCACCTCCGACCTCGGCTGCTGTCACTGAGGTCTGAGGAAGGATTGGCCGCTCAGTGTACAAATTGTCCGGATTCGCTGCCGGCAGCTCCTGTGTAATCACCGACCAATGACATCCCCGGCAGAGACAAGTCTGGAGACGCTGCCCGGCATCTCCTGTGTGATCACCAACCAATGACATCCCCGACAGAGACAAGTCTGGAGACGCTGCCCGGCATCTCCTGTGTGATCACCAACCAATGACATCCCCGACAGAGACAAGTCTGGAGACACTGCCGGCATCTCCTGTGTGATCACCAACCAATGATGTCCCCGACAGAGACAAGTCTGGAGACGCTGCCCGGCATCTCCTGTGTGATCACCAACCAATGACATCCCCGACAGAGACAAGTTGGGAGACGCTGCCGGCAGTTCCTGTGTGATCACCAACCAATGACGTCACCGACAGAGACAAGTCTGGAGACACTGCCGGCATCTCCTGTGTGATCACCAACCAATGATGTCCCCGACAGAGACAAGTCTGGAGACGCTGCCCGGCATCTCCTGTGTGATCACCAACCAATGACATCCCCGACAGAGACAAGTTGGGAGACGCTGCCGGCAGTTCCTGTGTGATCACCAACCAATGATGTCCCCGACAGAGACAAGTCTGGAGACGCTGCCCGGCATCTCCTGTGTGATCACCAACCAATGACATCCCCGACAGAGACAAGTTGGGAGACGCTGCCGGCAGTTCCTGTGTGATCACCAACCAATGATGTCCCCGACAGAGACAAGTCTGGAGACGCTGCCCGGCATCTCCTGTGTGATCACCAACCAATGATGTCCCCGACAGAGACAAGTCTGGAGACGCTGCCCGGCATCTCCTGTGTGATCACCAACCAATGACATCCCCGACAGAGACAAGTTGGGAGACGCTGCCGGCAGTTCCTGTGTGATCACCAACCAATGATGTCCCCGACAGAGACAAGTCTGGAGACGCTGCCCGGCATCTCCTGTGTGATCACCAACCAATGATGTCCCCGACAGAGACAAGTTGGGAGACACTGCCGGCAGCTCCTGTGTGATCACCGAGAGAGAATGTTTTAAGGCATTTATATTACTAAGAGGACTATGCCTACAATTCTGGAGTGCCCATATGATGATGTCAGGTGTTTGGAAGCTTCTGTATTTTAATACACACCTGAAACACACTGCTTCTTTATGTAGCATCATGAGAAAGTCTCAAGAAATCAGCCAAGATATCAGGCAGAGAATTGTGGACTTGCACAAGTCTGGCTCATCCTAGGGTACGATTTCAAAATACCTGAAGGTGCCTCGTTCATCTGTGCAAACAATTATACACAAGTACAAACAAGATGGGAATGTCGAGCCATCAATACCGCTCAGGAAGAAGATAATAATAATAATATATAATAATTTTTATTTATATAGCGCCAACATATTCCGCAGCGCTTTACAAATTAGCCAAGATGGGTTCTGTGTCCCAGAGATGAACGTGCTTTTGTCCAACATGTGCATATCAACCCAAGGAGAAAAGACTGTGTGAAGATGATGGCGGAAGATGGTAAGATTGTATCACTATCCACAGTGAAATGAGTACTGTATCAACATGGGCTGAAAGGCCACTCTGCCAGGAAGAAGCCATTACTCTAAAAGAAACATTAGAAAGCCAGATTAATGTTTGCAAATGCACACGGGAACAAAGATCTTAATTTTTAGAGACGTCCTGTGGTCTGAGGAAACTAACATTGAACTTTTTTGGGCATAATGACCATCATTACGTTTTGGAGGAAAAAGGGAGAAGCTTGGGAGCCTAAGAACACCATCCCCACTGTGAAACATGAGGGAGGCAGCATCATTTTGTGAGGTTGTTTGCTGCAGGACTGGTGCACATCACAAAATAGATGGCTTCATGAGAAAAGAAGATTATGTGGCAATACTGAAGCAACATCTCAAGACATCAGCCAGGAAGTTACAGCTTGGGTGGAAATGGGTCCAAATGGACAATGACCCGAAGCACACTGCCAAAATGGTGAAAAGTGGCTTGAGGATAACTAAGTCTGTGCTTTGGAGCGGCCATCACAAAGCCCTGATCTCAATCCTAGTGAATATGTATCGGCAAAGCTGAAAAGGCCGATGCTGGCAAGGTGACCTACAAACCGGGATCAGTTACACCAGTGCTGTCAGGATTAATGGGCCCAAATTCTGACCATCTATTGTGAGAAGCTTGTGGAAGGAGATCCCAAACGTCTAACCCAAGTCATTCAGTGTAAGGGCAATGGTGGCAAATACTAATGAAATGGACGGAGACTTCTGACTTTGCAGTAAGGAATAAACTCTCTCTCAGCTCACCAATACTCACCAGCCCACAGCAGGGGATGAATAATACTCACCAGCTCACAGCAGGGGATGAATAATACTCACCAGCTCACAGCAGGGGATGAATAATACTCACCAGCCCACAGCAGGGGATGAATAATACTCACCAGCTCACAGCAGGGGATTAATAATACTCACCAGCTCACAGCAGGGGATGAATAATACTCACCAGCTCACAGCAGGGGATGAATAATACTCACCAGCCCACAGCAGGGGATGAATAATACTCACCAGCCCACAGCAGAGGATTAATAATACTCACCAGCTCACAGCAGAGGATTAATAATACCAGCCCACAGCAGAGGATTAATAATACTCACCAGCCCACAGCAGAGGATTAATAATACTCACCAGCCCACAGCAGGGGATGAATAATACTCACCAGCCCACAGCAGGGGATGAATAATACCAGCCCACAGCAGAGGATTAATAATACCAGCCCACAGCAGAGGATTAATAATACTCACCAGCCCACAGCAGAGGATTAATAATACTCACCAGCCCACAGCAGAGGATTAATAATACCAGCCCACAGCAGAGGATTAATAATACCAGCCCACAGCAGGGGATTAATAATACTCACCAGCCCACAGCAGGGGATGAATAATACTCACCAGCCCACAGCAGAGGATTAATAATACTCACCAGCTCACAGCAGGGGATGAATAATACTCACCAGCCCACAGCAGGGGATGAATAATACTCACCAGCCCACAGCAGAGGATTAATAATACTCACCAGCCCAAAGCAGAGGATTAATAATACTCACCAGCCCACAACAGAGGATTAATAATACTCACCAGCCCACAGCAGAGGATTAATAATACTCACCAGTCCACAGCAGGGGATTAATAATACTCACCAGTCCACCACAGGGGATTAATAATACTCACCAGCCCACAGCAGGGGATTAATAATACTCACCAGCTCACAGCAGGGGATTAATAATACTCACCAGCCCACAGCAGGGGATTAATAATACTCACCAGCCCACAGCAGGGGATGAATAATACTCACCAGCCCACAGCAGAGGATTAATAATACTCACCAGCCCACAGCAGAGGATTAATAATACTCACCAGCCCACAGCAGGGGATTAATAATACTCACCAGTCCACAACAGGGGATTAATAATACTCACCAGCCCACAGCAGAGGATTAATAATACTCACCAGCCCACAGCAGGGGATGAATAATACTCACCAGCTCACAGCAGAGGATTAATAATACTCACCAGCCCACAGCAGGGGATGAATAATACTCACCAGCCCACAGCAGAGGATTAATAATACTCACCAGCTCACAGCAGGGGAAGAATAATACTCACCAGCTCATAGCAGAAGATTAATAATACTCACCAGCTCACAGCAGAGGATTAATAATACTCACCAGCTCACAGCAGGGGAAGAATAATACTCACCAGCTCATAGCAGAAGATTAATAATACTCAGCAGCTCACAGCAGAGGATTAATAATACTCACCAGCCCACAGCAGAGGATTAATAATACTCAGCAGCTCACAGCAGAGGAAGAATAATACTCACCAGCTCATAGCAGAAGATTAATAATACTCACCAGCTCACAGCAGAGGATTAATAATACTCACCAGCTCACAGCAGAGGATTAAAAATACTCACCAGTCCACAGCAGAGGATTAATAATACTCACCAGCTCACAGCAGAGGATTAATAATACTCACCAGCTCACAGCAGGGGATTAATAATACTCACCAGCCCACAGCAGGGGATGAATAATACTCACCAGACCACAACAGGGGATTAATAATACTCACCAGCTCACAGCAGGGGAAGAATAATACTCACCAGCTCATAGCAGAAGATTAATAATACTCACCAGCCCACAGCAGGGGATGAATAATACTCACCAGCTCACAGCAGGGGATGAATAATACTCACCAGCTCACAGCAGGGGATTAATAATACTCACCAGCCCACAGCAGAGGATTAATAATACTCACCAGTCCACAGCACGGGATTAATAATACTCACCAGCTCACAGCAGGGGATTAATAATACTCACCAGCCCACAGCAGAGGATTAATAATAGTCACCAGCCCACAGCAGGGGATGAATAATACTCTCCAGCCTACAGCAGAGGATTAATAATACTCACCAGCCCACAGCAGGGGATGAATAATACTCACCAGCCTACAGCAGAGGATTAATAATACTCAGCAGCTCACAGCAGAGGATTAATAATACTCAGCAGCTCACAGCAGAGGATGAATAATACTCACCAGCTCACAGCAGGGGATGAATAATACTCACCAGCTCACAGCAGGGGATGAATAATACTCACCAGCCCACAGCAGAGGATTAATAATACTCACCAGACCACAGCAGAGGATTAATAATACTCACCAGTCCACAGCAGAGGATTAATAATACTCACCAGTCCACAACAGGGGATTAATAATACTCACCAGCCCACAGCAGAGGATTAATAATACTCACCAGTCCACAGCAGGGGATGAATAATACTCACCAGCCTACAGCACGGGATAAATAATACTCACCAGCTCACAGCAGGGGATTAATAATACTCACCAGCCCACAGCAGAGGATTAATAATACTCAGCAGCTCACAGCAGAGGAAGAATAATACTCACCAGCTCATAGCAGAAGATTAATAATACTCACCAGCTCACAGCAGAGGATTAATAATACTCACCAGCTCACAGCAGAGGATTAATAATACTCACCAGCTCACAGCAGGGGATGAATAATACTCACCAGCCCACAGCAGAGGATTAATAATACTCACCAGCTCACAGCAGAGGATTAATAATACTCACCAGTCCACAGCAGGGGATGAATAATACTCACCAGCCTACAGCACTGGATTAATAATACTCACCAGCTCACAGCAGGGGATTAATAATACTCAGCAGCTCACAGCAGAGGATTAATAATAGTCACCAGCCCACAGCAGGGGATGAATAATACTCACCAGCCTACAGCAGAGGATTAATAATTCTCACCAGACCACAGCAGAGGATTAATAATACTCACCAGCTCACAGCAGAGGATTAATAATACTCAGCAGCTCACAGCAGAGGATTAATAATACTCAGCAGCTCACAGCAGAGGATTAATAATACTCAGCAGCTCACAGCAGAGGATTAATAATACTCAGCAGCTCACAGCAGAGGATTAATAATACTCACCAGACCACAGCGGAGGATTAATAATACTCACCAGCTCACAACAGAGGATTAATAATACTCACCAGCCCACAGCAGGGGATTAATAATACTCACCAGTCCACAGCAGAGGATTAATAATACTCACCAGCCCACAGCAGGGGATGAATAATACTCACCAGCACACAGCAGGGGATTAATAATACTCACCAGCCCACAGCAGAGGATTAATAATACTCACCAGTCCTCCTCTCTCCAGTATGTCGGATATAGAGTGGGATTAGACACCTGCGTACTCCTGACCGGCTCTTGGTTGGGTATAATAGGGATGGCCACCCGTGAGCGGGGGGCGCTGTTTTCCACCTTTTCTATAGGGGGCCGCTCTCTGCCGTTTAGGTGGGTAAAAGCCAAGGGCAGATCCGTTTTTCCCTGTAGGTTTCATGGTTCCTGACCGGTTCCTCTCTCTGCCAATGCCAGAACCTGTGTGAGAAGTCCTTGTCCTTCTCCGGATGGAGGAATTGTCAGTAACATCAAGGTCAGATCCAGGAAACCTAGGAGTTTCCACTTTGTACTTTTGTGTATGGGGAGCATATAGCAAATAAGGATTGTTGTTATTGGCTATATCCTCTGTGACCCCTCATAGTAACATACATAGTAACATAGTTAGTAAGGCCGAAAAAAGACATTTGTCCATCCAGTTCAGCCTATATTCCATCATAATAAATCCCCAGATCTACGTCCTTCTACAGAACCTAATAATTGTAAGATACAATATTGTTCTGCTCCAGGAAGACATCCAGGCCTCTCTTGAACCCCTCGACTGAGTTCGCCATCACCACCTCCTCAGGCAAGCAATTCCAGATTCTCACTGCCCTAACAGTAAAGAATCCTCTTCTATGTTGGTGGAAAAACCTTCTCTCCTCCAGACGCAAAGAATGCCCCCTTGTGCCCGTCACCTTCCTTGGTATAAACAGATCCTCAGCGAGATATTTGTATTGTCCCCTTATATACTTATACATGGTTATTAGATCGCCCCTCAGTCGTCTTTTTTCTAGACTAAATAATCCTAATTTCGCTAATCTATCTGGGTATTGTAGTTCTCCCATCCCCTTTATTAATTTTGTTGCCCTCCTTTGTACTCTCTCTAGTTCCATTATATCCTTCCTGAGCACCGGTGCCCAAAACTGGACACAGTACTCCATGTGCGGTCTAACTAGGGATTTGTACAGAGGCAGTATAATGCTCTCATCATGTGTATCCAGACCTCTTTTAATGCACCCCATGATCCTGTTTGCCTTGGCAGCTGCTGCCTGGCACTGGCTGCTCCAGGTAAGTTTATCATTAACTAGGATCCCCAAGTCCTTCTCCCTGTCAGATTTACCCAGTGGTTTCCCGTTCAGTGTGTAATGGTGATATTGATTCCTTCTTCCCATGTGTATAACCTTACATTTATCATTGTTAAACCTCATCTGCCACCTTTCAGCCCAAGTTTCCAACTTATCCAGATCCATCTGTAGCAGAATACTATCTTCTCTTGTATTAACTGCTTTACATAGTTTTGTATCATCTGCAAATATCGATATTTTACTGTGTAAACCTTCTACCAGATCATTAATGAATATGTTGAAGAGAACAGGTCCCAATACCGACCCCTGCGGTACCCCACTGGTCACAGCGACCCAGTTAGAGACTATACCATTTATAACCACCCTCTGCTTTCTATCACTAAGCCAGTTACTAACCCATTTACACACATTTTCCCCCAGACCAAGCATTCTCATTTTGTGTACCAACCTCTTGTGCGGCACGGTATCAAACGCTTTGGAAAAATCGAGATATCAATCTTCTCAGCTCCTGCCCCCTTGGCCTCTGGGCTCCTGCCCCCTTTAGCCTCCGGGCTCCTGCCTCCTTAGCCTCCGGGCCTCTGCCCGCTTAGCCTCCGGGCTCCTGCCCGCTTAGCCTCCGGGCTCCTGCCATCTTAGCCTCCGGGCTCCGGCCCCCTTGGCCTCTGGGCTCCTGCCCCCTTGGCCTCTGGGCTCCTGCCCCCTTGGCCTTTGGGCTCCGGCCCCCTTGGCCTCTGGGCTCCTGCCACCTTGGCCTCCATGCTCCTCGGCAGATGCTGACTGATGGCCGCCTTTCTTGTATCCGTGCTCGCAGTTACTCCAGTTTAGGAGTTTTGTCACTTTTTGCGGACTGATTTCAGGTTCTCATTCAGACTTAGATCTGGGGAGTTTCCAGCCTTGGACTCAAACTGTCAATGATTTCATCTCACTGACCCTGGTGACCTGATCTCCATCATGGGGGGGGAAACCATCATCCCCACATTGTGCTGGATGATGAAAGAAGTACTTCTTGGAAGAGGAGTGGATCCCGCTTTTATTCCTGGCCATGGTCTTTTTATTGCCCGGGCCACCTCCAGCTCTGCGCAGTCTCCATCTTGACTTGTAAATCCGCTCCCCCAACCAACGTATTAGGGTCCAATTCTCAGTAGACGTGTGCAGAGCACAGAGACCACCACAAAGCCTCGGCTGGACCACCACCAAACCCCCGCCGGCCGGATCAGCACTCAGCCCCCGCCGACCCGATCACCACCAAGCCCCCGCCGGCCGGACCATCACCAAGCCCCTGCTGGCCGGACCACCACCAAGCCCCCGCCGGCCGGACCATCACCAAGCCCCTGCTGGCCGGACCACCACCAAGCCCCTGCCGGACCACCATCAAGCCCCCGCCGGCCGGACCACCACCAAGCCCCTGCCGGACAACCACGAAGCCCGCGCCGGCCGGACCACCACGAAGCCCGCACCGGCCGGACCACCACGAAGCCCCGGCTAGACCACCACGAAGCCCCCGCCGGCCGGACCACCACGAAGCCCCCGCCGGCCGGACCACCACGAAGCCCCCGCCGGCCGGACCACCACGAAGCCCCCGCCGGCCGGACCACCACCAAGCCCCCGCCGGCCGGACCACCACCAAGCCCCCGCCGGCCGGACCACCACCAAGCCCCCGCCGGCCGGACCACCACCAAGCCCCCGCCGGCCGGACCACCACCAAGCCCCCGCCGGCCGGACCACCACCAAGCCCCCGCCGGACGGACCACCACCAAGCCCCCGTCGGCCGGATCACCACCAAGCCCCCGCTGGACGGACCACCACCAAGCCCCCGCTGGACGGATCACCACCAAGCCCCCGTTGGACGACTCTCAGGTGAGAATGTTGTCACTCACTTGTCCAGCTCATGGAAATATTGAATGGAGGAGATGAAAATGGAATAAAATCTTGTCCTTTATTAGAGCCGACGCGTTTCAGGCAGCGCTGCCCTCAGTCATAGCATAATAAAAACACAAAAGGCTGCAACCAATCACAACATAGGTCACATAACAGATATCACACACCTGAGTACCCATTGGATGACGACGCACCTGCCCAAGCGGAGCGTTATACAAATGTTATCGCCACTCAGTCTATATCCAGTATTGTAAGAATACAGCAGTACCCTTCACCGATACATGGAAATACATAAAATCCCCCACATATATATATATATATATATATATATATATATATATATATACATACATGTTGTAACGGGGTCTATCATGCTGGGGTACCTCTTTCAGTACCACCCCGTGTTTTCGGAGGTCCACTCTGCTTTGGCTGGAGTCTGAATGAAGGACGCTGGCTGGAATTGCTTGGTTACATGGTCGCATATAAAAGATCACTGCTTCTCCACGTATTTCCAGTCTGACAACACTTTACTCACAGGACACAGAATATATCACACAGATACAGAGGGCAGACCAATAGAAAAGCGGCAGGCCAGACATACATTACAATAGCCGCAGGTGGCCGGAGTCTGTCGATATTTACTGTGGGAATTACAAAGGTGGGGGGAGGACAAAAGGGGAATATTGTGTCCCCTCTGCCCAGGGGCGCAGCCTGTGGGCTGATGCATTAGGGACATGCATCTCACATGGAACCTATTATACATACATATAACTGCACAACATATTCTGGGTGCTGAGTGGTTCCGTAACACGTAACACATGTACGGTAAATACATAAAATCCCCCACATTCATGGACCCTCCCTGGTGTCCGCACCCTCCTGACCCTGATCATGGCTGTTACCGGATCCTCGCTCTTCTATTCTCTGCTGTCAGTCACCTGTGGTCGACCCCACGTGTCGCACATTACAGCTGACGGTGTGCTCCCGCTGTGCAGCTTTACCTCTGAATTTGGTGGTTTTTCCGTATATTGACACGATCCACATCCACTCTGCCGCACTCGTGGTTCCGCGCACTTTCTAACCAGGAATCGGCTCTTTCCTGAATTATTTGGTCCCACATATAAACTGGGCGACAACATGTTGGGTAAAGTCTTGGATTCTTTGGCTACAAATCGCACTCGATTATCTAAGATGCTGTTAGTGTTTTATCCTGCCTGGAAGATGATGTTTTATTATATTAACTATTTGTGGATATTCAATGGAAAATGGTGCAGAATAAGCTGCTTGTGACTGAGAATCCGCTGTGCTGCGCTCCATTAACCATTGTTGTGTTTGTGCTGCGTGCGATTCTCCGCTGGGCAGATTCTCTATAGTGTGAACAGGGTGCGCTGGATCCTCCATTCCCCAGAGTCGTCTTACGGTATTATCTGCTGCGTGCGATATCTCTGGCCCTGTCCACACATGTGAGTAACCGCGCTGCTGGAATCGCCTTGTAATTACTCTGTGCTCCTGATAGAATCCTCCTCTGGGCAGATTCTCTATAGTGTGAACAAGGTGCACTGGATCCTCCATTCCCCAGAGTCGTCTTACGGTATTATCTGCCGCGTGCGATATCTCTGGCCCTGTGCACACATGTGAGTAACCGCGCTGCTGGAATCGCCTTGTATTTACTCTGTGCTCCTGATAGAATCCTCCTCTGGGCAGATTCTCTATAGTGTGAACAAGGTGCACTGGATCCTCCATTCCCCAGAGTCGGCTTACGGTATTATCTGCTCCATGCGATATCTCTGGCCCTGTCCACACATGTGAGTAACCGCGCTGCTGGAATCGCCTTGTATTTACTCTGTGCTCCTGATAGAATCCTCCTCTGGGCAGATTCTCTATAGTGTGAACAAGGTGCGCTGGAACCTCCGTTCCCCAGAGTCTTCTTACGGTATTATCTGCACCATGCGATATCTCTGGCCCTGTTCACACATGTCAGTAACCGCGCTGCTGGAATCGCCTTGTAATTACTCTGTGCTCCTGATAGAATCCTCCGCTGGGCAGATTCTCTATAGTGTGAGCAGGGTGCGCTGGATCCTCCATTCCCCAGAGTCTTCTTACGGTATTATCTGCACCATGCGATATCTCTGGCCCTGTTCACACATGTCAGTAACCGCGCTGCTGGAATCGCCTTGTATTTACTCTGTGCTCCTGATAGAATCCTCCTCTGGGCAGATTCTCTATAGTGTGAACAGGGTGCGCTGGATCCTCCATTCCCCGGAGTCGTCTTACGGTATTATCTGCTGCATGCGATATCTCTGGCCCTGTTCACACATGTGAGTAACCGCGCTGCTGGAATCGCCTTGTAATTACTCTGTGCTCCTGATAGAATCCTCCTCTGGGCAGATTCTCTATAGTGTGAACAAGGTGCACTGGATCCTCCATTCCCCAGAGTCGTCTTACGGTATTATCTGCCGCGTGCGATATCTCTGGCCCTGTGCACACATGTGAGTAACCGCGCTGCTGGAATCGCCTTGTATTTACTCTGTGCTCCTGATAGAATCCTCCTCTGGGCAGATTCTCTATAGTGTGAACAAGGTGCGCTGGAACCTCCGTTCCCCAGAGTCGTCTTACGGTATTATCTGCACCATGCGATATCTCTGGCCCTGTCCACACATGTCAGTAACCGCGCTGCTGGAATCGCCTTGTAATTACTCTGTGCTCCTGATAGAATCCTCCGCTGGGCAGATTCTGTATAGTGTGAACAAGGTGCACTGGATCCTCCATTCCCCAAAGTCGGCTTACGGTATTATCTGCCGCGTGCGATATCTCTGGCCCTGTGCCCACATGTGAGTAACCGCGCTGCTGGAATCGCCTTGTAATTACTCTGTGCTCCTGATAGAATCCTCCTCTGGGCAGATTCTCTATAGTGTGAACAAGGTGCACTGGATCCTCCATTCCCCAGAGTCGTTTTACGGTATTATCTGCTGCATGCGATATCTCTGGCCCTGTGCACACATGTGAGTAACCGCGCTGCTGGAATCGCCTTGTAATTACTCTGTGCTCCTGATAGAATCCTCCGCTGGGCAGATTCTCTATAGTGTGAGCAGGGTGCGCTGGAACCTCCATTCCCCAGAGTCGGCTTACGGTATTATCTGCACCATGCGATATCTCTGGCCCTGTGCACACATGTGAGTAACCGCGCTGCTGGAATCGCCTTGTAATTACTCTGTGCTCCTGATAGAATCCTCCTCTGGGCAGATTCTCTATAGTGTGAACAGGGTGCACTGGATCCTCCATTCCCCAGAGTCATCTTACAGTATTATCTGCACCATGCGATATCTCTGGCCTTGTTCACACATGTCAGTAACCGCGCTGCTGGAATCGCCTTGTAATTACTCTGTGCTCCTGATAGAATCCTCCGCTGGGCAGATTCTCTATAGTGTGAACAGGGTGCACTGGATCCTCCATTCCCCAGAGTCGTCTTACGGTATTATCTGCCGCGTGCGATATCTCTGGCCCTGTCCACACATGTGAGTAACCGAGCTGCTGGAATCGCCTTGTAATTACTCTGTGCTCCTGATAGAATCCTCCTCTGGGCAGATTCTCTATAGTGTGAACAAGGTGCACTGGATCCTCCATTCCCCAGAGTCGTCTTACGGTATTATCTGCACCATGCGATATCTCTGGCCCTGTCCACACATGTCAGTAACCGCGCTGCTGGAATCGCCTTGTAATTACTCTGTGCTCCTGATAGAATCCTCCGCTGGGCAGATTCTGTATAGTGTGAACAAGGTGCACTGGATCCTCCATTCCCCAAAGTCGGCTTACGGTATTATCTGCCGCGTGCGATATCTCTGGCCCTGTGCACACATGTGAGTAACCGCGCTGCTGGAATCGCCTTGTAATTACTCTGTGCTCCTGATAGAATCCTCCTCTGGGCAGATTCTCTATAGTGTGAACAAGGTGCGCTGGAACCTCCATTCCCCAGAGTCGTCTTACGGTATTATCTGCCGCGTGCGATATCTCTGGCCTTGTTCACACATGTCAGTAACCGCGCTTCTGGAATCGCCTTGTAATTACTCTGTGCTCCTGATAGAATCCTCCTCTGGGCAGATTCTCTATAGTGTGAACAAGGTGCACTGGATCCTCCATTCTCCAGAGTCAGCTTACGGTATTATCTGCCGCGTGCGATATCTCTGGCCTTGTTCACACATGTCAGTAACCGCGCTTCTGGAATCGCCTTGTAATTACTCTGTGCTCCTGTTAGAATCCTCCTCTGGGCAGATTCTCTATAGTGTGAACAGGGTGCACTGGATCCTCCGTTCCCCAGAGTCGTCTTACGGTATTATCTGCTGCATGCGATATCTCTGGCCCTGGAGCGCACCGGACGGCACAGCGCACTCTGACATGTTATTGGTGTAGACTGTCTTCATGATCACTGAGCCGTGAGGATTCCCGATTCCTCCAGTGCCGCCACTGACACTCCTTCATCCAGAGGAGTAAATCACCATTATTGTGCAGATTCGGTTCATATGAACAGTGGATCTCGTGTCTTTTCATTGATCTTCTGACACGTATTTATATTGTGTGGCCGGGCAGGATGAATACACTGATCGGAGACAGATCCACGGCCTGCGCCTCGGGTGACTCCGGGTATTTTCCCCGTTCTCTGCTTTCTGCCCCTTTTTGAAGCAGATTTTGGATTTTTTTCCATGCTTCTGCCCCATTGTCCGTATCCTCATCCTCCATATTGTCTCCTGGGGCCAAACATAACTTTTCATCTCCACAATGTCGGAAGCGCTGTTCATCCCAGATTTCAGATTCGGCTTCAGGGGAATCGTCTTCCTCCACCTGCTGCGCTGATCATTAGTGTCTCACTCATAGTTACGGGTTTTGTAGCCACAATTTCCTCCTCCATTTTATTTCTTGTATTCCGTATCATTATGATTTTTCATTAGTTTCGTCTGGATTTGTGCGACATTTTCTTCTGAATCTGCCAGTTTCTGATTTTCACAATTTAATTATCAACATTATTAATTTGACAGAACCATTGTTTCAATATTTGATGGCTCATTAATAGGAGGCCGCGTGGTGTCCTGGTGGCCTCAGTGTATCTCTGCAGCGTGGTAATGTCCCACTTCAGGGGAGCAGCGCGCCGCCCATCAGGCCCCAAATAATTCAGGAAAGAGCTGCGGGGAACCACAAGTGCGGCAGAGTGGATGTGGATCGTTCAATATATGGAAAAAACACCAAATTCAGAGGTAAAGCTGCACAGCGGGAGCACACCGTCAGATGTCATGTGCGACACGTGGGGTCGACCACAGGTGACTGACAGCAGAGAGTAGAAGAGCGAGGATCCGGTAACAGCCATGATCGGGGTCAGGAGGGTGCGGACATATATATATATATATATATGTGGGGGATTTTATATATTTCCATGTATCGGTGAAGGGTACTGCTGTATCTTACAATACTGGATATAGACTGAGTGGCGATAACATTTGTATAACGCTCCGCTTGGGCAGGTGCGTCTTCATCCAATGGGTACTCAGGTGTGTGATATCTGTTATGTGACCTGTATTGTGATTGGTTGCAGCCTTCTGTGTTTTTATTATACCATGACTGAGGGCAGCGCTGCCTGAAACGCGTCGGCTCTAATAAAGGACAAGATTTTATTCCATTTTCATCTCCTCCATTCAATATTCGCATGAGCTGGACAAGTGAGTGATGTCCATCATGACTGTTACCGGGGCGGACAGTCGCCTTGGGGCTCCAGCCTGAGTGGGGCTCCAGCCTGAGTGGGTCCCATCTTCTGCCGGAGCCCCGGGCTCATCGTCATTCACTCAGGCCCCACTGCGGGATGGAGGGTCGTCGGTTGGTCTCTGGCCGCCCGGTGATGTCTCCTCTGGTGTCTCCTGCAGGTCGGTTCCTGTCCCTGGAGGAGCTCCGGGCCCTCGTGAAACCCTCTGATGACACCCTGAGGACGGTGAAGCACTGGCTGCAGAAACATGGGGTCCTGAGTTGTGATACTATCGTGACGGGAGACTTCTTACAGTGCCAGATGTATACCAGGTCAGCCGCATGCCGGGGTCACCAGCCTATGGGCAGGATGCCATAGAAGAAGCCCAGGGTCAATCCGTCCAGTGGTTGTCAGTGGCGGAAAGTAGGCGACCAGGGGTGGGAGGAGCCAATCACAGGAAAGGGGAGGAGCCAGAGCTGGCCAGCTGCAGGCAGGCAGGGCAGCTGGTCAGCGGGATGGGGAGGGACGTGTGGCGCTTTTCGCTGTGACCTTTCTCTGTGCCCCCCACATACAGCACAGGATTCGTGTGCTGGGGTCAGAGGGGAAATTCTGAGAATGTTACTGTGCAGCTTCTGAAAATGGTGTAATCTGTCCCCGAATGGCGCTTTCCCGGCTGTGACCTGCCGCACCGCGAGCGTCCTCCTAATCCCCCTGCCCCTCGTGTTACAGGACAGCGGAGGAGCTGCTGCCCGGTGCCCACTTCGTTCGTTACGTGAAGGGAGATGAACACGTCATCAGATCTAGTTCCCCGTACTCCCTGGATGCAGACATCGCACCGCACATCGACTTTGGTGAGCTACCAGTGAGATCGAGGGTAGACCGTCGCCAGCTGCATAGCAGGGATAGCTTGTCGCCAGCCGCATCGCAGTTTTTGGTTGTTGCCAGCCGCAGCGCAGGAGCATCGCAGGGGTAGACGGTCGCCAGCCGCAGCGCAGGAGCATCGCAGGGGTAGACGGTCACCAGCCGCAGTGCAGGAGCATCTCAGGGATATCTTGTCGCCAGCCGCAGCGCAGGAGCATCGCAGGGGTAGTTTGTTGCCAGCCGCTGTGCAGGAGCATGGCAAGGGTAGGTTGTCGCCAGCCCCAGTGCAGGAGCATCGCAGGGGTAGACGGTCGCCAGCCACAGCGCAGGAGCATCGCAGGGGTAGACGGTCACCAGCCGCAGTGCAGGAGCATCTCAGGGATATCTTGTCGCCAGCCGCAGCGCAGGAGCATCGCAGGGGTAGTTTGTTGCCAGCCGCTGTGCAGGAGCATGGCAAGGGTAGGTTGTCGCCAGCCCCAGTGCAGGAGCATCGCAGGGGTAGGTTGTCACCAGCCACAGTGCAGGAGCATCGCAGGGGTAGGTTGTTGCCAGCCACAGTGCAGGAGTCAACTGTCACCAGCTGAGCCTTAGGAGCAGTGCAGTGGTAGACCGTCATTAGCCGCAGCACAGGGGTAGGCTGTCACCAGCTGAGCCTTAGGAGCAGTGCAGTGGTAGACCGTCATTAGCCGCAGCACAGGGGTAGGCTGTCACCAGCTGAGCCTTAGGAGCAGTGCAGTGGTAGACCGTCATTAGCCGCAGCACAGGGGTAGGCTGTCACCAGCTGAGCCTTAGGAGCAGTGCAGAGGTAGACTGTCATTAGCCGCAGCACAGGGGTAGGCTGTCACCAGCTGAGCCTTAGGAGCAGTGCAGTGGTAGACTGTCATTAGCCGCAGCACAGGGGTAGGCTGTCACCAGCTGAGCCTTAGGAGCAGTGCAGTGGTAGACTGTCATTAGCCGCAGCACAGGGGTAGGCTGTCACCAGCTGAGCCTTAGGAGCAGTGCAGTGGTAGACTGTCATTAGCCGCAGCACAGGGGTAGGCTGTCACCAGCTGAGCCTTAGGAGCAGTGCAGTGGTAGACTGTCATTAGCCGCAGCACAGGGGTAGGCTGTCACCAGCTGAGCCTTAGGAGCAGTGCAGTGGTAGACTGTCATTAGCCGCAGGGCAGGGGTAGGCTGTTACCAGCTGAGCCTTAGGAGCAGTGCAGTGGTAGACTGTCATTAGCCGCAGGGCAGGGGTAGGCTGTCACCAGCTGAGCCTTAGGAGCAGTGCAGTGGTAGACTGTCATTAGCCGCAGCACAGGGGTAGGCTGTCACCAGCTGAGCCTTAGGAGCAGTGCAGTGGTAGACTGTCATTAGCCGCAGCACAGGGGTAGGCTGTCACCAGCTGAGCCTTAGGAGCAGTGCAGAGGTAGACTGTCATTAGCCGCAGCACAGGGGTAGGCTGTCACCAGCTGAGCCTTAGGAGCAGTGCAGTGGTAGACTGTCATTAGCCGCAGCACAGGGGTAGGCTGTCACCAGCTGAGCCTTAGGAGCAGTGCAGTGGTAGACTGTCATTAGCCGCAGCACAGGGGTAGGCTGTCACCAGCTGAGCCTTAGGAGCAGTGCAGTGGTAGACCGTCATTAGCCACAGCACAGGGGTAGGCTGTCACCAGCTGAGCCTTAGGAGCAGTGCAGTGGTAGACTGTCATTAGCCGCAGGGCAGGGGTAGGCTGTCACCAGCTGAGCCTTAGGAGCAGTGCAGGGGTAGACTGTCATTAGCCGCAGGGCAGGGGTAGGCTGTCACCAGCTGAGCCTTAGGAGCAGTGCAGAGGTAGACTGTCATTAGCCGCAGCACAGGGGTAGGCTGTCACCAGCTGAGCCTTAGGAGCAGTGCAGAGGTAGACTGTCATTAGCCGCAGGGCAGGGGTAGGCTGTCACCAGCTGAGCCTTAGGAGCAGTGCAGAGGTAGACTGTCATTAGCCGCAGGGCAGGGGTAGGCTGTCACCAGCTGAGCCTTAGGAGCAGTGCAGTGGTAGACTGTCATTAGCCGCAGGGCAGTGGTAGGCTGTCACCAGCTGAGCCTTAGGAGCAGTGCAGTGGTAGACTGTCATTAGCCGCAGCACAGGGGTAGGCTGTCACCAGCTGAGCCTTAGGAGCAGTGCAGAGGTAGACTGTCATTAGCCGCAGGGCAGGGGTAGGCTGTCACCAGCTGAGCCTTAGGAGCAGTGCAGTGGTAGACTGTCATTAGCCGCAGGGCAGGGGTAGGCTGTCACCAGCTGAGCCTTAGGAGCAGTGCAGTGGTAGACTGTCATTAGCCGCAGCACAGGGGTAGGCTGTCACCAGCTGAGCCTTAGGAGCAGTGCAGTGGTAGACTGTCATTAGCCGCAGCACAGGGGTAGGCTGTCACCAGCTGAGCCTTAGGAGCAGTGTAGTGGTAGGCTGTCATTAGCCGCAGCACAGGGGTAGGCTGTCACCAGCTGAGCCTTAGGAGCAGTGCAGAGGTAGACTCATTAGCCGCAGGGCAGGGGTAGGCTGTCACCAGCTGAGCCTTAGGAGCAGTGCAGTGGTAGACTGTCATTAGCCGCAGCACAGGGGTAGGCTGTCACCAGCTGAGCCTTAGGAGCAGTGCAGAGGTAGACTGTCATTAGCCGCAGGGCAGGGGTAGGCTGTCACCAGCTGAGCCTTAGGAGCAGTGCAGAGGTAGACTGTCATTAGCCGCAGCACAGGGGTAGGCTGTCACCAGCTGAGCCTTAGGAGCAGTGCAGAGGTAGACTGTCATTAGCCGCAGCACAGGGGTAGGCTGTCACCAGCTGAGCCTTAGGAGCAGTGTAGTGGTAGACTGTCATTAGCCGCAGCACAGGGGTAGGCTGTCACCAGCTGAGCCTTAGGAGCAGTGCAGAGGTAGACTGTCATTAGCCGCAGGGCAGGGGTAGGCTGTCACCAGCTGAGCCTTAGGAGCAGTGTAGTGGTAGACTGTCATTAGCCGCAGCACAGGGGTAGGCTGTCACCAGCTGAGCCTTAGGAGCAGTGCAGAGGTAGACTGTCATTAGCCGCAGCACAGGGGTAGGCTGTCACCAGCTGAGCCTTAGGAGCAGTGTAGTGGTAGACTGTCATTAGCCGCAGCACAGGGGTAGGCTGTCACCAGCTGAGCCTTAGGAGCAGTGCAGAGGTAGACTGTCATTAGCCGCAGGGCAGGGGTAGGCTGTCACCAGCTGAGCCTTAGGAGCAGTTCAGTGGTAGACTGTCATTAGCCGCAGCACAGGGGTAGGCTGTCACCAGCTGAGCCTTAGGAGCAGTGCAGTGGTAGATCGTCATTAGCCGCAGGGCAGGGGTAGGCTGTCACCAGCTGAGCCTTAGGAGCAGTTCAGTGGTAGACTGTCATTAGCCGCAGCACAGGGGTAGGCTGTCACCAGCTGAGCCTTAGGAGCAGTGTAGTGGTAGACTGTCATTAGCCGCAGCACAGGGGTAGGCTGTCACCAGCTGAGCCTTAGGAGCAGTGCAGTGGTAGACTGTCATTAGCCGCAGCACAGGGGTAGGCTGTCATTAGCCGCAGGGCAGGGGTAGGCCGTTTCCCTCTTCAGTGCAGGATTGGGGGTACGCAGATTTCTGCAGACTACATCCACATGATTGCCGATATCCCCATCTCGCTCACACCCCGGGGTCTCTCTTTCAGTCGGAGGACTGCATCGGTTTTCAAAGGATCGGAAAGTACTGAGACGTGGAAAAGGGGCAGAAGATAACGTGGCTGTGGAGTTCCACCTGGGCGTCACCCCGTCCATCCTGCGACAAAGATACAATCTGTCCGACAGTGATGTGGGGACACATCCAAACAACAGCCAGGCCTGTGCTCAGGTAGAAACCCCTCCCCCTGGACTCATCGGCACAGGTCCAGCTGTGGCCTTCAGTCAGCAGCGCTCCCACCGTGTGCATCAATCAGTGTATATACCCCTCCGCTCCTGGGAGAGAGGGCCGGATATATACCCCTCCGCTCCTGGGAGAGAGGGCCGGATATATACCCCTCCGCTCCCGGGAGAGAGGGCCGGATATATACCCCTCCGCTCCCGAGAGAGAGGACCGGATATATACCCCTCCGCTCCTGGGAGAGAGGGCCGGATATATACCCCTCCGCTCCTGGGAGAGAGGGCCGGATATATACCCCTCCGCTCCCGGGAGAGAGGGCCGGATATATACCCCTCCGCTCCCGAGAGAGAGGACCGGATATATACCCCTCCGCTCCAGGGAGAGAGGGCCGGATATATACCCCTCCGCTCCAGGGAGAGAGGGCCGGATATATACCCCTCCGCTCCTGGGAGAGAGGACCGGATATATACCCCTCTGCTCCTGGGAGAGAGGGCCGCATATATACCCCTCCGCTCCTGGGAGAGAGGACCGGATATATACCCCTCTGCTCCTGGGAGAGAGGACCGGATATATACCCCTCTGCTCCTGGGAGAGAGGGCCGCATATATACCCCTCCGCTCCTGGGAGAGAGGACCGGATATATACCCCTCCGCTCCCGAGAGAGAGGGCCGGATATATACCCCTCCGCTCCCGGGAGAGAGGGCCGGATATATACCCCTCTGCTCCTGGGAGAGAGGGCCGGATATATACCCCTCCGCTCCCGGGAGAGAGGGCCGGATATATACCCCTCTGCTCCTGGGAGAGAGGGCCGGATATATACCCCTCCGCTCCAGGGAGAGAGGGCCGGATATATACCCCTCCGCTCCTGGGAGAGAGGACCGGATATATACCCCTCTGCTCCTGGGAGAGAGGGCCGCATATATACCCCTCCGCTCCCGGGAGAGAGGGCCGGATATATACCCCTCCGCTCCCGGGAGAGAAGTCCACATGGGCCAGATATTTACCCCTCCGCTCCCGGGAGAGAGGGCCGGATATATACCCCTCCGCTGCCAGGAGAGAGGGCCGGATATTTACCCCTCCGCTCCCGGGAGAGAGGGCCGGATATATACCCCTCCGCTCCTGGAGAGAGGGCTGGATATATACCCCTCCGCTCCCAGGAGAGAGGGCCGGATATATACCCCTCTGCTGCCAGGAGAGAGGGCCAGATATATACCCCTCTCCTCTGCTCCTGGGAGAGAGGGCCGGATATATACCCCTCTGCTCCTGGGAGAGAGGGCCGGATATATACCCCTCCGCTCCCGGGAGAGAGGGCCGGATATATACCCCTCCGCTCCTGGAGAGAGGGCCGGATATATACCCCTCCGCTGCCAGGAGAGAGGGCCAGATATATACCCCTCCGCTCCTGGGAGAGAGGGCCGGATATATACCCCTCTGCTGCCAGGAGAGAGGGCCAGATATATACCCCTCCGCTCCTGGGAGAGAGGGCCGGATATATACCCCTCTGCTGCCAGGAGAGAGGGCCAGATATATACCCCTCCGCTCCCGGGAGAGAGGGCCGGATATATACCCCTCCGCTCCCGGGAGAGAGGGCCGGATATATACCCCTCCGCTCCTGGGAGAGAGGGCCGGATATATACCCCTCCGCTCCCGGGAGAGAGGGCCGGATATATACCCCTCTGCTCCCGGGAGAGAAGTCCACATGGGCCAGATATATACCCCTCCGCCCCCGGGAGAGAGGGCCGGATATATACCCCTCTGCTCCCGGGAGAGAAGTCCACATGGGCCGGATATATACCCCTCTGCTCCCAGAAGAGAGGGCCGGATATATACCCCTCCGCTCCTGGGAGAGAAGTCCACATGGGCCGGATATATACCCCTCTGCTCCCGGGAGAGAAGTCCACATGGGCCGGATATATACCCCTCCGCTCCTGGGGAGAAGTCCACATGGGCCGGATATATACCCCTCTGCTCCCGGGAGAGAAGTCCACATGGGCCGGATATATACCCCTCCGCTCCTGGGAGAGAAGTCCACATGGGCCGGATATATACCCCTCTGCTCCCGGGAGAGAGGGCCGGATATATACCCCTCCGCTCCTGGGAGAGAGGGCCGGATATATACCCCTCCGCTCCCGGGAGAGAGGGCCGGATATATACCCCTCTGCTCTCGGGAGAGAAGTCCACATGGGCCGGATATATACCCCTCTGCTCCCAGAAGAGAGGGCCGGATATATACCCCTCCGCTCCCGGGAGAGAAGTCCACATGGGCCGGATATATACCCCTCTGCTCCCAGAAGAGAGGGCCGGATATATACCCCTCCGCTCCTGGGGAGAAGTCCACATGGGCCGGATATATACCCCTCTGCTCCTGGGAGAGAGGGCCGGATATATACCCCTCCGCTCCTGGGAGAGAGGGCCGGATATATACCCCTCTGCTCCTGGGAGAGAGGGCCGGATATATACCCCTCCGCTCCTGGGAGAGAGGGCCGGATATATACCCCTCTGCTCCTGGGAGAGAGGGCCGGATATATACCCCTCCGCTCCTGGGAGAGAGGGCCGGATATATACCCCTCCGCTCCCGGGAGAGAAGTCCACATGGGCCGGATATATACTCCTCTGCTCCCGGGAGAGAGGGCCGGATATATACCCCTCCGCTCCTGGGAGAGAGGGCCGGATATATACCCCTCCGCTCCCAGGAGAGAGGACCGGATATATACCCCTCCGCTCCTGGGAGAGAGAGCCGGATATATACCCCTCCGCTCCAGGGAGAGAGGGCCGGATATATACCCCTCCGCTCCTGGGAGAGAGGGCCGGATATATACCCCTCCGCTCCTGGGAGAGAGGGCCGGATATATACCCCTCCGCTCCTGGGAGAGAGGGCCGGATATATACCCCTCTGCTCCTGGGAGAGAGGGCCGGATATATACCCCTCTGCTCCCGGGAGAGAGGGCCGGATATATACCCCTCCGCTCCCGGGAGAGAGGGCCGGATATATACCCCTCCGCTCCTGGGAGAGAGGGCCGGATATATACCCCTCTGCTCCTGGGAGAGAGGGCCGGATATATACCCCTCCGCTCCCGGGAGAGAAGTCCACATGGGCCAGATATATACCCCTCCGCTCCCGGGAGAGAGGGCCGGATATATACCCCTCCGCTCCCGGGAGAGAGGGCCGGATATATACCCCTCTGCTCCCGGGAGAGAGGGCCGGATATATACCCCTCCGCTCCAGGGAGAGAGGGCCGGATATATACCCCTCCGCTCCTGGGAGAGAGGACCGGATATATACCCCTCTGCTCCTGGGAGAGAGGGCCGCATATATACCCCTCCGCTCCCGGGAGAGAGGGCCGGATATATACCCCTCCGCTCCCGGGAGAGAAGTCCACATGGGCCAGATATATACCCCTCCGCTCCCGGGAGAGAGGGCCGGATATATACCCCTCCGCTCCCGGGAGAGAGGGCCGGATATATACCCCTCCGCTGCCAGGAGAGAGGGCCGGATATTTACCCCTCCGCTCCCGGGAGAGAGGGCCGGATATATACCCCTCCGCTCCTGGAGAGAGGGCTGGATATATACCCCTCCGCTCCCAGGAGAGAGGGCCGGATATATACCCCTCTGCTGCCAGGAGAGAGGGCCAGATATATACCCCTCCGCTCCCGGGAGAGAAGTCCACATGGGCCGGATATATACCCCTCTGCTCCCAGAAGAGAGGGCCGGATATATACCCCTCCGCTCCTGGGGAGAAGTCCACATGGGCCGGATATATACCCCTCTGCTCCTGGGAGAGAGGGCCGGATATATACCCCTCCGCTCCTGGGAGAGAGGGCCGGATATATACCCCTCTGCTCCTGGGAGAGAGGGCCGGATATATACCCCTCCGCTCCTGGGAGAGAGGACCGGATATATACCCCTCCGCTCCTGGGAGAGAGGGCCGGATATATACCCCTCCGCTCCCAGGAGAGAGGGCCGGATATATACCCCTCCGCTCCCGAGAGAGAGGGCCGGATATATACCCCTCCGCTCCTGGGAGAGAGGGCCGGATATTTACCCCTCCGCTCCTGGGAGAGAGGACCGGATATATACCCCTCCGCTCCCGGGAGAGAGGGCCGGATATATACCCCTCCGCTCCTGGGGAGAAGTCCACATGGGCCGGATATATACCCCTCTGCTCCCAGAAGAGAGGGCCGGATATATACCCCTCCGCTCCCGGGAGAGAAGTCCACATGGGCCGGATATATACCCCTCTGCTCCCGGGAGAGAGGGCCGGATATATACCCCTCCGCTCCTGGGGAGAAGTCCACATGGGCCGGATATATACCCCTCTGCTCCCAGAAGAGAGGGCCGGATATATACCCCTCCGCTCCCGGGAGAGAAGTCCACATGGGCCGGATATATACCCCTCTGCTCCCGGGAGAGAGGGCCGGATATATACCCCTCCGCTCCTGGGGAGAAGTCCACATGGGCCGGATATATACCCCTCTGCTCCTGGGAGAGAGGGCCGGATATATACCCCTCTGCTCCCGGGAGAGAGGGCCGGATATATACCCCTCTGCTCCCGGGAGAGAGGGCCGGATATATACCCCTCCGCTCCTGGGGAGAAGTCCACATGGGCCGGATATATGCCCTTCTGGGAAGATCTGAGGAGGTGGTTTGTAACAGTCACCTAGCAGGTTAGCAATGTAATTATTTTTATTCCTTAGGTCCATGGTCTAACAGTAATTCTGGGAAGATGGTCACAATGAGATTACCCCGGTCCACAAGATCCCAGCCTGGGTCTGTAATTCCGCAGCCCTCGTACCAGGCAATACCCACTGTCTCCCAGCTTTTGGATGGCCACAGCTTTTGTTTCTCCTTCCAGTCTAGTCTATAGTCACAGTCCATGCTCCATATAGTGCAGTCCTAACCGGGGTTTTCCAAACGTCTTTTTTGGGTTCAGTGAGGGTAAGAGGGGCAGACCTGTATTCAACCAGATGGAGCCATGGGTCCTTGGGCTGTTCCTGAAGAGGATCTCTCGACAGAGGGAGCCCGAGACTTTTTATATCCACAGCTCCTTTCAGGTTATTCTTCCACAGGATTGGAGGAGGGTGGGGCGGGGTCCCGGGTGGGGCGGGGTCCCGGGTGGGGCGGGGTCCCGGGTGGGGCGGGGTCCCGGGTGGGGCGGGGTCCCGGGTGGGGCGGGGTCCCGGGTGGCGCGGGGTCCCGGGTGGCGCGGGGTCCCTCGGTGTAAACTGTAGTAGGCCGATGCAATTTGAAATCAGCAGGCATTCACAAATTAACATAGGACAAAAGTCAGCGTACAGTCTCATATGAAACAATGGCCTAATTGAGGCCTCTGAGACACTAACAAGTAATGGAATGATTGCTTTTACCTTTATCTTATAACAAACAGGCATTCCTCACATGTATTCAGCGTATCTGGAAGCCGTAAATCATGCTGCTGAGGCGATGAAAACTATATCTCCGAGCAATAACAAATACTCGCTCATCACTACTTCTTACACATTTGTGGTTTCTTCTCAGTTTCTGGAGCAGTATTTCAGTCCTGCTGACCTCTCCGAGTTTATGAGCCTCTTCGGAAAAAGTTTTGAGCACCGCCGTGAGGTGGATCAGGTGGTCGGACAGCAGGGCGGAGGACGGGCCGGAATAGAGGCCAGCTTGGATGTGCAGTATATCATGAGTATGGGCGCCAACATATCCACCTGGGTGTTCAGTAACCCCGGTAAGTTTTAGGTTTAGGGGCTTCTCTTGTGATTCCCTGCACTGTACACGGGCTCACCAGTCCTCTCCTCAGGCCGCCACGAGTCCCAGGAGCCATTCCTAGACTGGATCTTACTGCTCAGTAACATGACCTTTCTCCCCTGGGTCCACACCATCAGCTACGGTGATGATGAAGACAGTCTTTCTCTGGCTTTCATGCAGAGAATCAATGTGGAGTTCATGAAGGCGGCCGCCCGGGGCCTCTCCATCCTGTTTGCGTCAGGTAACTAGATACAAGTAGGGTTCGCAACTCTCGTCATCTGTGGGGCCTCACGGATTGTCCTGGACAGTAGACCATCCATAGACCAGTAGTGATGAGCGAGTGTACTCGTTGCCCGGGTTTTCCTGAGCACGATCGGGTGTCCTCCTTTTTTAGTGTTCGGAGTTTTAGTTTTCATCCCGGCAGCTGAATGATTTACAGCTACTAGCCAGCTTGATTACATGAGGGGATTCCCGCAGCCTGGCTAGTAGCTGTAAATCATTCAGCTGCCGCGATGAAAACTAAATCTCCAAGCACTAACAAATACTCGGAGGTGACCCGAACAACGAGAACACTCGCTGATCAATAGTAACAAGCCCTCATGTAAGGCCTTGTGCTCGTACCTTGCAGTAATCAGGGCTCCTCCTCGTTGCGATTCTTTCCTTACATCCCCCATACGCTGACACCAATTTATAGGGCGACAAATGATAACTTTCATGTCACCAATGGGACGTTTATCCAGGGACCTTGTCTGACGCTTCCCCTACATTGGGGTAGTTGGCTCCTGCCCCCCATGGTTTGTGCTGTCTTCTGTGGCCATACGTTAGGGTGAGAGGCTGAACACAAGTTGAAGAAAATATTGAAAATCCCTACAATGAGCGAAGTATCGATCAATCTGGAGACGTGGCCATGGGTGAACATGACACAGAGGCAGGTGGAGCCCCGTCTGGCGTATTTCAGCAGCCCCCCACTCTTGTCTGATGGAGCAGGAATCCAGGGTGTAGCAAGGAGCGGCTGCGCTCTGGTCCACCATGAGAAGCTTGCACCCCGGCTCAGACTAGAATATTTCCCCCATAACTAGACCTTCAGAAGACGTTGAGCATGAGATGGTAATATCCATCCTACACCAAGAGTCGGGGTGCGGATGGCCGCACGTCCTTACCTTTCCTGCAGAGATCGATGGGTGCGTGTCAGTGCCCTTGGAAGAAGCAATCACGCGAAACTGAAACACCCCCCAGTGCACTCCCTGCCTGATTTGCATGTGTTAGGTTTATCATGACTGATGAATGGATCTCAGGAAATGTCTTCCCTCTATTTTGTCAAGACATAAGATTGTAGAAGATTTTTTGAGACCACTTTGACGTTGGTTGATGGGCAGGCATGATTTGGCCAAATTTGTGCAAAGCGTCTCATTTTTTCCTAGTATACAGAAGCCGTATTGCTCTTTATATTTCAGATATTTCACATCGACATTCTTTAGCACGATAGAGTGCTACCGTGTTTTGTATAAGATTGTAAATGACAGCGATCACCGCTGGGGCTTTAACACAGCCCCTTTATTGCGGTGGCATGTGTGAAGCATGGAAGTGGAGGAACCGAGGCGAGCGACAGCTGTGCGTGAAAAGCCTTCCTCCAGCTCCTGCTTCACAAGGAAACACCACTCCTAATTATCAGACGTCCCGTCAAGTCATGAGTCCACGTAAGAATGGACTGAGGTCACGTCGCTCATTTACTCCCAAAGATCAATAAACCTCGGTCACCACCGGATACCAGGACTGGCTCCAGAAACGAGTCCCCAAAACGCAGACAGTTGGGGTCAGTTCTATCTGCCGGTCTCATACGAGCCATCACTCTTGGGGAACCTTTACCCAGCAAACATGAAGGCATAGGTTCACCAATGCGATTCTGCCAGGATGGAATGGTCGTCCCTATGTAGAATCGCCCACAAGTACGTTGTGCGCTTAGCTGCCGCCTCCATTATCACAGGACATATGTGCGCCGTCTGCACTGCAGCGTCCCCTCATGTTCTCCTGTGCAGCCAGTCTGGTTCTTCCATTGTATAAATCCACCTTTCACCACAATGCCTGTAACAATTCTGCTTCTGAAGGACTTTATTCTGCCTCTCTTGTGCCCAACAACTCTCCTTCGGTGACTGTTTGCTGCTGATTTTCCAGGTGATGATGGCGCCGGATGCCGACAAGTGTCTAAAGACAAAAACGTGTTCCGCCCGAGCTTCCCGGCCTCCAGGTGAGTGTCCACGTGTACCATGAACCCCGGGGGTCCATGCACTGGACATTGGGAGCCTCACACCTGTGTCTTTCCACAGCCCCTATGTGACCACTGTGGGAGGAACCTCTTTTAAGAACCCGTTCCAGGTCACTTATGAGGTGACAGATTACATCAGCGGGGGAGGGTTCAGCAATGTCTTCTCTATGCCCGACTACCAGGTAAGGTGCCATGATGTCCTAGTACTTGCTGGTCAGGACAGAGGAGCTCTGTGGGTCACCCTGCTCGTATATCCCCAAGGTCTCTGCAGTATCACAGTATTTCACGTCCTCAGTGAAGATGCCACCAGAGAGTTACTACAACCGCAGCGGGCGGGCATATCCCGACGTGGCAGCTCTGTCTGACAACTACTGGGTGGTGATGAATCGTGTCCCAGTTCCCTGGGTGTCGGGAACCTCTGTAAGTATCCAAAAACCATCTTCCTGTTCATGTTGTAGTCATACATTTGTGATGTGCAAAAAATATAGTCTAAGAGTAAACGGTAAAAAAGTGCCCACCATCCATCGACAACCCACCCAGACCCACGGCCTCCCTCGTCTAAATCTGTCTTCTCTCCTCTCTTCGTCTCTTCTTTCACTGGCCTCTCCCCCTGGCCTTTTCTCCCCTCTTCTCCTTTGGTCTTTTCTCTCTGGTCTCTTCTCCCCTGGCCATTTTTCTCCTCTCCTCTGGTCTCTCCTCCTCCCCCCATCTCTTTCCCCTCCCCCTGACCTCCTCACCCGAGCGTTTTTGACCCGCTCTCCTCCTCTTCTCTCCGACCGGCCTCTTCCCTCCTGTCCTCTGGTCTCTTCCCGTGACCTCTTCCCTCTCTTTGCTGTGGCCTTTTCCATTCTCTTTTCCCGTGGTCTCTTCCCTTCTCTTTTCCCGTGGTCTCTTCCTTTCTCTTTTCCCGTGGCCTTTTCCCTTCTTTCCCTTTGTCTCTTCCCTCCTCCTCTCTCTTTTTGTCTCTTCCCTCCGCTCCCTTTTGTCTCTTCCCTCCTCTTTTCCCTTTTGTCTCTTCCCTCCTCTCCCTTATGTCTCTTCCCTCCTCCTCTCCCTTTTGTCTCTTCCCTCCTCCTCTCCCTTTTTGTCTCTTCCCACCTCCTCTCCCTTTTGTCTCTTCCCTCCTCCTCTCCCTTTTGTCTCTTCCCTCCTTCTCTCCCTTTTTGTCTCTTCCCACCTCCTCTCCCTTTTTGTCTCTTCCCTCCTCCTCTCCCTTTTGTCTCTTCCCTCCTTCTCTCCCTTTTGTCTCTTCCCTCCTCCTCTCCCTTTTGTCTCTTCCCTCCTCCTCTCCCTTTATCTCTTCCCTCCTCCTCTCCCTTTTTCTCTTCCCTCCTCCTCTCCTTTTTGTCTCTTCCCACCTCCTCTCCCTTTTTGTCTCTTCCCACCTCCTCTCGCCCTTTTGTCTCTTCCTCCTCCTCTCCCTTTTGTCTCTTCCCTCCTCCTCTCCCTTTTTGTCTCTTCCCTCCTCCTCTCCCTTTTGTCTCTTCCCTCCTCCTCTCCCTTTTGTCTCTTCCCTCCTCCTCTCCCTTTTGTCTCTTCCCTCCTCCTCTCCCTTTTGTCTCTTCCCTCCTCCTCTCCCTTTTGTCTCTTCCCTCCTCCTCTCCCTTTTGTCTCTTCCCTCCTCCTCTCCTTTTTGTCTCTTCCCTCCTCTCCTTTTTGTCTCTTCCCTCTTCCTCTCCCTTTTTGTCTCTTCCCTCTTCCTCTCCCTTTTTGTCTCTTCCCTCCTCCTCTCCCTTTTGTCTCTTCCCTCCTCCTCTCCCTTGGACCCCTCCCTTTTTCTCTCCTCTCTTCTCCTCTGACCTTTTCCCGCCTCTTTCCTCCTCTCCCCGTCTCCTTCTTAGTATCCCCCATCATGCGTCCTCTTCTCATTCATGTCCCAGTTTCTCCTCCTTCTGGAAAGTTCCTGGATGACGTGTGGTGGGTGTAGATGTGCGCACGACCCATCACAGCATTCAGAGCGCAGTCTCTTGGTAGTCATCCCTGTCCCTTCATTGTCACGTTGCAGGCCTCCACCCCGGTATTCGGTGGGATTCTCGCCCTAATTAATGATCAGCGGATACAGAGAGGTCTCTCCCCTTTGGGTTTTGTGAATCCAGCACTGTACCGTCTACGTGGGAACGGCACCGATGCCCTATATGATGTAAGTTGTATTCGTGGACCACGTGGTGCAGGCGTCTCGTCCAGCATGGAATCACCTTTATGAGGAGGCATGGAGGATTGTGGTGGCGATGACTGCAGCCTGGGCACGACCAGCAAGATCAGATATACGGACATATTCACTGTGCACTAATGACGCTCCAAGACCCACATGTGGCAGCCATCCCAGATGTCCTGGTCTACCTCCGACCCCTCCGGTACCCTTCTCCTAATGATCCTAGATGTCCTAGTCTACCCCCGACCCTCCAGCACGCTGCCTCTTAATGATCCCAGGTGTCCTAGTCTACCTCTGACACCCCCTTTTCATAATGATCCCTGGTGTCTTTGTCTACCCCGACACCTCTCCCCCCCCCCCAGTGATCCCCGGTGTCCTACTCTACCCGCGACCCCTGCCCTAAAATGGTCCTAGATGTCCTAGTCTTACCCCCGACCCCTCCGGCACGCTGCCTCTTAATGTTCCCAGGTGTCCTAGTATACCCCCGACCCCTCTGGCTCCCCCCCTCCTTATGATCCTAGATGTCCTAGTCGACCCCTCCGGCACGCTGCCTCTTAATAATCCCAGGTGTCCTAGTCTACCCCCGACCCCTCCGCCACCCCTCCCCTTAATGATCCCAGGTGTCCTAGGCTACCCCCGACCTTCCATCCTGACCTTCCAGCACCCATCCGAATGATCCCCTGATACTTTCTCCTCTCACCCGCAGGTCACAGAAGGATGTCACCTCTCTTGTTTTGATGACCAGGTTCTCGCACAAGGATTTTGTGCTGCTCCCAGTTGGGACCCAGTGACTGGTTGGGGGACACCAAACTACCCAGCACTTCTGAAGTCATTACTGTGAAGATCACTTCCACAGCTGAATCCTCCAGATAAAAAGGATCAAGAAAACAAAAAAATAAAGTCAAATGATGATTGATGATCGTGAGGGTGGCGATGCTTCTGGTTCCTTCCTCAACAGATAACAGAAGCCACTGAAACCAGAATCTGTAGATACAAGAAGAGTAAAAACTGCCCAAGTCACATTTATATTATGCTGCAAAACCATCCGGGCCAGAGTCAGAACAAGCCCCCATTGGGTTAGCGCCGTTGGGTTAGTGCCGTTGGGTTAGCCCTATCTTTCTCCAATCTCTGGTTTGTCTCTCTACAATTCCCAACTTTTACCCCGGTGACATTATCGCCTTCCTTGTGTACCTCACCCCTTTTCGGCTTCGTTCAGATGAATGTTGTCAGGATTGGATCCACATCGCATATTGGCTGTCACCAGTGTGAGCTCTGTGTCTGGTCCATCGCACCCAACGTTAGCCTGAACGAGGCCTGATAGCACGTCCATCCGCTCTGGTGGCCCCACGTCGGGTACAGACGGCACCTCATTGATCTGGATTTTCTGGAGAGTTCAGCACTGGAGCTGACGCTTTTGTTTCATCTCAGGGAGTGCAGATTTGCACATTATTATTGGAGTCTTCTCGGTCTGTTGATTGTAATTTAGAGACTTTCCTTTCCCCGTCTTCATCCTTGTCTGATCAGGTTCCTGAGGGCCAAGGTACTGACAAAGGTAGGAGCCACAAGTAGGACCAGACCATCCGGGCTGCATTACTCTGGATCTGTAAATATGGGCCCCCAGTACGACCCTGGCATCAGTGCCGCTGCCGCCCTCTCAGAAATGTTCTGGCTGCTGTGACTTTTCTTTTGCTGCTTGGTTTGATTTTAATAAATGATTGATTTCTTACATGGTTCGTCTGATTATCCTGTAGGTATTGTGTCATCAACAAGTGGCAGAGGAGGCAGGAGAGTGAGGAGGCTGACGAGGCGGGAGAGCGAGGAGGCGGTAGAGCAAGGACCCGAGGAGGCGGGAGAGCGAGGGGCCCACAAGGTGGGAGAGCAAGGGGCCGAGGAGGCGGGAAAGCGAGGGGCCGACGAGGCGGGAGAGCGAGGAGGCAGGAGAACAAGGGGCCGAGGAGGCGGGAGAGCGAGGAGGCAGGAGAACAAGGGGCCGAGGAGGCGGGAGAGTGAGGGGCTGATGAGGCGGGAGAGCGAGGAGGCGGGAGAGCGAGGGGCCGAGGAGGCGGGAGAACAAGGGGCCGAGGAGGCGGGAGAGCGAGGAGGCGGTAGAGCGAGGACCCGAGGAGGCGGGAGAGCGAGGAGGCGGGAGAGCGAGGGGCCGAGGAGGCGGGAGAGCGAGGAGGCGGGAGAGCGAGGGGCCGAGGAGGCGGGAGAGCGAGGAGGCGGGAGAGCGAGGGGCCGAGGAGGCGGGAGAACAAGGGGCCGAGGAGGCGGGAGAGCGAGGAGGCGGGAGAGCGAGGACCCGAGGAGGCGGGAGAGCGAGGAGGCGGGAGAGCGAGGGGCCGAGGAGGCGGGAGAGCGAGGAGGCGGGAGAGCGAGGGGCCGAGGAGGCAGGAGAACAAGGGGCCGAGGAGGCGGGAGAGTGAGGGGCTGATGAGGCGGGAGAGCGAGGAGGCGGGAGAGCGAGGGGCCGAGGAGGCGGGAGAACAAGGGGCCGAGGAGGCGGGAGAGCGAGGAGGCGGTAGAGCGAGGACCCGAGGAGGCGGGAGAGCGAGGAGGCGGGAGAGCGAGGGGCCGAGGAGGCGGGAGAGCGAGGAGGCGGGAGAGCGAGGGGCCGAGGAGGCGGGAGAGCGAGGAGGCGGGAGAGCGAGGGGCCGAGGAGGCGGGAGAGCGAGGGGCCGAGGAGGCGGGAGAGCGAGGAGGCGGGAGAGCGAGGGGCCGAGGAGGCGGGAGAACGAGGGGCCGAGGAGGCGGGAGAGCGAGGAGGCGGGAGAGCGAGGGGCCGAGGAGGCGGGAGAACGAGGGGCCGAGGAGGCGGGAGAGCGAGGAGGCGGGAGAGCGAGGGGCCGAGGAGGCGGGAGAACGAGGGGCCGAGGAGGCGGAAGAGCGAGGAGGCAGGAGAACAAGGGGCCGAGGAGGCGGGAGAGCGAGGGGCCGAGGAGGCGGGAGAGCGAGGGGCCGAGGAGGCGGAAGAGCGAGGAGGCGGGAGAACAAGGGGCCGAGGAGGCGGGAGAGCGAGGGGCCGAGGAGGCGGGAGAGCGAGGGGCCGAGGAGGCGGGAGAGCGAGGGGCCGAGGAGGCGGGAGAGCGAGGGGCCGAGGAGGCGGAAGAGCGAGGGGCCGAGGAGGCGGGAGAGCGAGGGGCCGAGGAGGCGGGAGAGCGAGGAGGCGGGAGAGCGAGGGGCCGAGGAGGCGGGAGAGCGAGGAGGCGGGAGAGCGAGGGGCCGAGGAGGCGGGAGAGCGAGGAGGCGGGAGAGCGAGGGGCCGAGGAGGCGGGAGAGCGAGGAGGCGGGAGAGCGAGGGGCCGAGGAGGCGGGAGAACGAGGGGCCGAGGAGGCGGGAGAGCGAGGAGGCGGGAGAACAAGGGGCCGAGGAGGCGGGAGAGCGAGGGGCCGAGGAGGCGGGAGAGCGAGGGGCCGAGGAGGCGGGAGAACGAGGAGGCGGGAGAGCGAGGGGCCGAGGAGGCGGGAGAGCGAGGGGCCGAGGAGGCGGGAGAGCGAGGGGCCGAGGAGGCGGGAGAGCGAGGAGGCGGGAGAACAAGGGGCCGAGGAGGCGGGAGAGCGAGGGGCCGAGGAGGCGGGAGAGCGAGGGGCCGAGGAGGCGGGAGAGCGAGGAGGCGGGAGAGCGAGGGGCCGAGGAGGCGGGAGAACAAGGGGCCGAGGAGGCGGGAGAGCGAGGGGCCGAGGAGGCGGGAGAGCGAGGGGCCGAGGAGGCGGAAGAGCGAGGAGGCGGGAGAGCGAGGGGCCGAGGAGGCGGGAGAGCGAGGAGGCGGGAGAGCGAGGGGCCGAGGAGGCGGGAGAGCGAGGAGGCGGGAGAGCGAGGGGCCGAGGAGGCGGGAGAGCGAGGAGGCGGGAGAGCGAGGGGCCGAGGAGGCGGGAGAGCGAGGAGGCGGGAGAGCGAGGGGCCGAGGAGGCGGGAGAACGAGGGGCCGAGGAGGCGGAAGAGCGAGGAGGCAGGAGAACAAGGGGCCGAGGAGGCGGGAGAGCGAGGGGCCGAGGAGGCGGGAGAGCGAGGGGCCGAGGAGGCGGGAGAGCGAGGAGGCGGGAGAGCGAGGGGCCGAGGAGGCGGGAGAACAAGGGGCCGAGGAGGCGGGAGAGCGAGGGGCCGAGGAGGCGGGAGAGCGAGGGGCCGAGGAGGCGGAAGAGCGAGGGGCCGAGGAGGCGGGAGAGCGAGGGGCCGAGGAGGCGGGAGAGCGAGGGGCCGAGGAGGCGGGAGAGCGAGGGGCCGAGGAGGCGGGAGAGCGAGGAGGTGGGAAAGTGAGGGGCCGAGGAGACAGGAGAGCGAGGAGGCGGGAGAGCGAGGGGCCGAGGAGGCGGAAGAGCGAGGAGGCAGGAGAACAAGGGGCCGAGGAGGCGGGAGAGCGAGGGGCCGAGGAGGCGGGAGAACAAGGGGCCGAGGAGGCGGAAGAGCGAGGAGGCAGGAGAACAAGGGGCCGAGGAGGCGGGAGAACGAGGGGCCGAGGAGGCGGAAGAGCGAAGGGCCGAGGAGGCGGGAGAACGAGGGGCGGGAGCGGGTGCAGCCTACGCCTTCATTATGTGACATGAGGCCTGCATACTACTCTCAGCCCTGCACCGTGATATCTTACATCTACCAGCAGATAAGTCGCAGAGCGGTCCCAGCGGTTGTCATGTAGACGATGGTCGCTGTTACTTAATGGGAATCTGTCAGCAGTTTTTTTGCTGTCTTCTGCGAGCAGCAAGATGGACTGGCAGAGACGTGTCACTGACCTGCTTGCTGCAATTTTATCAGGAATTAATGTGCTTTGTGTGACCCCACCCTCAACACTGGCAGCTTTCTGGCTATGCACAGTGTACACAGGAGACAATGAGGTGTGGATGGGGCTGTGCAGAGCTCAACATTCAGAGCATTGCTAGATCTGCAGCAGAGAAAACAGAGCAGCTCAGTAAGTGCCACATGGCTGGAATCGGGGTCCGCACGATCACATCCGCTGCCCCCTACTGGCTGCATCGTGGACAGACGGAGTCCCGTGCTCCACTGTGGCCTCATTCATATACAGACTAGTAGGGGTCCAGGTACAGACACCAGCCACCATACTTTATCACAGCCAGCAGATGACCCCGTACCTCGTATGTCAGTAAGGGGTTCACGTTTTTTCTGCGTTGTCCTGATTGTATTTTTTATCTTCACCGTTGTGAATGGAGTTTTCCAGATATTTGCACAAATGTCCTCCTGCCCCGAAGGTCTTTGGACGTCTGAATATTTATAAAACCTTGAAATTAATATTGCAGAGGATTTTTTATTTCCTGCAAAGTTCGTGAACCACAGGCGCCATCTTGAAGAATTTGGCGCAAAAAACATCAATGAATACAAAAGATAAGTGACTTTAAACAATTAATAAATTGGCCCATAAAGTCTGGAATAGTCAAGAGCAAAAGTAATGACAATGAGAAGATCTCACAGAGGACAGGCTGACCGGATGCCCCGGAGGCAGAGGATGAGCAGGCGGGCCGGGTGCCACAGAGGATGGGCATGCAGGATGCAGGACGGACAGGTGGGCCGGGTGCCACAGAGGATGGGCAGGCAGGCCGGGTGCCACAGAGGATGAGCAAGCGGGCCGGGTGCCACAGAGGATGGGCATGCAGGATGCAGGACGGACA
This sequence comes from Ranitomeya imitator, assembly GCF_032444005.1. NCBI lineage: Eukaryota > Metazoa > Chordata > Amphibia > Anura > Dendrobatidae > Ranitomeya > Ranitomeya imitator. The sequence continues at coordinate 844,909,210 of NC_091284.1, read as the reverse complement.
GGTGGGCCGGGTGCCACAGAGGATGGGCATGCAGGATGCAGGACGGACAGGTGGGCCGGGTGCCACAGAGGATGGGCAGGCAGGCCGGGTGCCACAGAGGATGAGCAAGCGGGCCGGGTGCCACAGAGGATGGGCATGCAGGATGCAGGACGGACAGGTGGGCCGGGTGCCACAGAGGATGGGCATGCAGGATGCAGGACGGACAGGTGGGCCGGGTGCCACAGAGGATGGGCATGCAGGATGCAGGACGGACAGGTGGGCCGGGTGCCACAGAGGATGGGCAGGCAGGATGCTGCAGAGGCACAGGACGGGCAGGCAGGATGCTGCAGAGGGACGGGTGCCCTCGGAAGACGAGGCATACTGACATTACCAATAAGGAGAGAGGGTCAGGCAGGAGCTGATGTTTCCGCTCCCGATTTTCTTTAATATTTAGAAAACCTTGTATCCGTCCTTTTATACTCATTGCTTAGTGTTGGTATCTGTCCTGAATCACGGGGGATATTTTAATCATCCCACCGCTCGGTTCCAATATGTCATGAACCGGGGGTGTTTGGTTGCCCCAGTTCTTCAGGGATTTATTTCTAGCCCACTTCCCAGTACAGGTTTGGAACTCGCAGCTCTCTGGTGCCTACCTTGCCTCAGGTCGGTCAGGGAACTGCACCTAGGATAGTTATTTGCCAGAAAGACTGCCTGCTATGTACTGGCTATTGGGCACATACTGCAGTGAGGGCGATATAATTATTCCCAGCTGCAGCCGAGCAGTACACTTATAAACCTCTTTCTGTCACTGTCAGCGTTACCCAACAAGCTCAGTACGATCTGCTGCCACCAGCTCCTATTCCTATGACTAATAGCAGGTCAGAAGCCAACCCAATCAGTAGCATAATTTACTTCAGAGGACGCTGGAGGTACGTTTTAGAGCAAGAAGGATGAGACTAGTAAATATTATAGCTTTTACTTCCAAAAAGATTAGACAGTGTTTACAAAAGTATATAAAAAGATATTACCAAAATGAGACTATATATATAATTGTCTAAGGGGTACTTCCGTCTGTTTGTCTGTAACTTCCGTAACGGAAATCCCAGGTCGCTGATTGGTTGCGGCCGGCCGCAACCAATCGGCGATATTTGGGCAGGATTTAAACACAGCTTCACTTTTTGTAAAAACATATAATGTTAACCCCTTTCTGACATCGGACGTACTATCCCGTCCATGTGGGGTGGGCCCCTATGACCATGGACGGGATAGTACGTCCAGCGCGATCGGCGGCGCTCACGGGGGGAGCGCGGCCGATCGCGGCCGGGTGTCAGCTGTTTATCGCAGCTGACATCCGGCACTATGTGCTGGGAGCGGTCACGGACCGCCCCCGGCACATTAACCCCTGGCACACCGCGATCAAACATGATCGCAATGTGCCGGTGGTGCAGGGAAGCACCGCGCAGGGAGGGGGCTCCCTGCGGGCTTCCCTGAGCCCCCCGCAGCAACGCGATGTGATGGCATTGCTGCGAGGGTCTTGCCTCCCTCCCTCCTTGCTCGAGCCCCGGATCCAAGATGGCCGCGGATCCGGGTCCTGCAGGGAGGGAGGTGGCTTCACAGAGCCTGCTCAGAGCAGGCACTGTGAAGCCTGCAGCGCTGCATGTCAGATCAGTGATCTGACAGAGTGCTGTGCAAACTGTCAGATCACTGATCTGTGATGTCCCCCCTGGGACAAAGTAAAAAAGTAAAAAAAAAAATTTTCAAATGTGTAAAAAAAAAAAAAAAAAAAAATATTCCAAAATAATGAAAAAAAAAAAATATTATTCCCATAAATACATTTCTTTATCTAAATAAAAAAAAAAAACAATAAAAGTACACATATTTAGTATCGCCGCGTCCATAACGGCCCGACCTATAAAACTGGCCCACTAGTTAACCCCTTCAGTAAACACCGTAAGAAAAAAAAAAAAAAACGAGGCAAAAAACAACGCTTTATTATCATACCGCCGAACAAAAAGTGGAATAACACGCGATCAAAAAGACGGATATAAATAACCATGGTACCGCTGAAAACGTCATCTTGTCCCGCAAAAAACGAGCCGCCATACAGCATCATCAGCAAAAAAATAAAAAAGTTATAGTCCTGAGAATAAAGCGATGCCAAAATAATTATTTTTTCTATAAAATAGTTTTTATCGTATAAAAGCGCCAAAACATAAAAAAATGATATAAATGAGGTATCGCTGTAATCGTACTGACCCGAAGAATAAAACTGCTTTATCAATTTTACCAAACGCGGAACGGTATAAACGCCTCCCCCAAAAGAAATTCATGAATAGCTGGTTTTTGGTCATTCTGCCTCACAAAAATCGGAATAAAAAGCGATCAAAAAATGTCACGTGCCCGAAAATGTTACCAATAAAAACGTCAACTCGTCCCGCAAAAAACAAGACCTCACATGACTCTGTGGACCAAAATATAGAAAAATTATAGCTCTCAAAATGTGGTAACGCAAAAAATATTTTTTGCAATAAAAAGCGTCTTTCAGTGTGTGACGGCTGCCAATCATAAAAATCCGCTAAAAAACTCGCTATAAAAGTAAATCAAACCCCCCTTCATCACCCCCTTAGTTAGGGAAAAATTTAAAAAATGTATTTATTTCCATTTTCCCATTAGGGTTAGGGCTAGGGTTAGGGCTAGGGTTAGGGTTAGGGCTAGGGTTAGGGCTAGGGTTAGGGCTAGGGTTAGGGCTAGGGTTAGGGCTAGGGTTAGGATTAGGGTTAGGGCTAGGGCTACAGTTTGGGTTGGGGCTAAAGTTACAGTTAGGGTTTAGATTACATTTACGGTTGGGATTAGGGTTGGGATTAGGGTTAGGGGTGTGTCAGGGTTAGGGGTGTGGTTAGGGTTACTGTTGGAATTAGGGTTAGGGGTGTGTTTGGATTAGGGTTTCAGTTATAATTGGGGGTTTCCACTGTTTAGGCACATCAGTGGCTCTCCAAACGCGACATGGCGTCCGATCTCAATTCCAGCCAATTCTGCGTTGAAAAAGTAAAACAGTGCTTCTTCCCTTCCGAGCTCTCCCGTGTGCCCAAACAGGGGTTTACCCCAACATATGGGGTATCAGCGTACTCAGGACAAATAGGACAACAACTTTTGGGGTCCAATTTCTCCTGTTACCCTTGGGAAAATACAAAACTCGGGGCTAAAACATATTTTTTGTGGGAAAAAAAAGATTTTTTATTTTCACGGCTCTGCGTTATAAACTGTAGTGAAACACTTGGGGGTTCAAAGTTCTCACAACACATCTACATTAGTTCCCTGGGGGGTCTAGTTTCCAATATGGGGTCACTTGTGGGGGGTTTCTACTGTTTAGGTACATTAGGGGTTCTGCAAACGCAATGTGACGTCTGCAGACCATTCCATCTAAGTCTGCATTCCAAATGGCGCTCCTTCCCTTCCGAGCTCTGCCATGCGCTCAAACGGTGGTTTCCCCCAACATACGGGGTATCAGCGTACTCAGGACAAATTGGACAACAACTTTTGGGGTCGAATTTCTCCTCTTACCCTCGGGAAAATACAAAACTGGGGGCTAAAAAATAATTTTGGGGGGAAAGATTTTTTTTTTTAATTTTCACGGCTCTGCGTTACAAACTGTAGTGAAACACTTGGGGGTTCAAAGCTATCACAACACATCTAGATGAGTTCCTTAGGGGGTCTAGTTTCCAAAATGGTGTCACTTGTGGGAGGTTTCTACTGTTTAGGTACATTAGGGGCTCTGCAAATGCAATGTGACACCTGCAGACCATTCCATCTAAGTCCTCATTCCAAATGGAGCTCCTTCCCTTCCGAGCCCCCCCATGCGCCCAAACAGTGGTTCCCCCCCACATATGGGGTATCAGCGCACTTAGGACAAATTGGACAACAAATTGTGGGGTCGAATTTCTCCTGTTACCCTCGGGAAAATACAAAACTGGGGGCTAAAAAATAATTTTTGTGGGAAAAAATTTTTGTTTTATTTTTACGGCTCTCCATTATAAACTTCTGTGAAGCCCTTGGTGGGTCAAAGCGCTCAGCACACATCTAGATAAGTTCCTAAGGGGGTCTACTTTCCAAAATGGTGTCACTTGTGGGGGGTTTCTACTGTTTAGGCACATCAGTGGCTCTGCAAACGCAATGTGACACCTGCAGACCATTCCATCTAAGTCTGCATTCAAATGGAGCTCCTTCCCTTCTGAGCCCTCCCATGTGCCCAAACAGTGGTTCCCCCCCACATATGGGGTATCATCGCACTCAGGACAAATTGGGCAACAAATTTTGGGGTCCAATTTCTCCTGTTACCCTCAGGAAAATACAAAACTGGGGGCTAAAAAAAATAATTTTTGTGGGAAAAAAATTTTTGTTTTATTTTTACGGCTCTGCATTATAAACTTCTGTGAAGCACTTGGTGGGTCAAAGTGCTCACCACACCTCTAGATAAGTTCCTTAGGGGGTCTACTTTCCAAAATGGTGTCATTTGTGGGGTGTTTCAATGTTTAGGCACATCAGTGGCTCTTCAAACGCAACATGGCGTTCTATCTCAATTCCTGTCAATTTTGCATTGAAAAGTCAAACGGCGCTCCTTCCCTTCCGAGCTCTCCCATCCGCCCAAACAGTGGTTTACCCCCACATATGGGCTATCAGCGTACTCAGGACAAATTGTACAACAACTTTTGGGGTCCAATTTCTTCTCTTACCCTTGGGAAAATAAAAAATTGGGGGCGAAAAGATAATTTTTGTGAAAAAATATGATTTTTTATTTTTACGGTTCTACATTATAAACTTCTGTGAAGCACTTGGTGGGTCAAAGTTTTCACCACACCTCTAGATAAGTTCCTTAGGGGGTCTACTTTCCAAAATGGTGTCACTTGTGGGGGGTTTCAATGTTTAGCCACATCAGGGGCTCTCCAAACGAAACATGGCGTCCCATCTCAATTCCAGTCAATTTTGCATTGAAAAGTCAAATGGCGCTCCTTCGCTTCCGAGCTCTGCCATGCGCCCAAACAGTGGTTTACCCCCACATGTGGGGTATTGGCATACTCAGGACAAATTGTACAACAATGTTTGGGGTCCATTTTCTCCTGTTACCCTTGGTAAAATAAAACAAATTGGAGCTGAATTAAATTTTTTGTGAAAAAAAGTTAAATGTTCATTTTTTTTTAAACATTCAAAAAATTCCTGTGAAGCACCAGAAGGGTTAATAAACTTCTTGAATGTGGTTTTGAGCACCTTGAGGGGTGCAGTTTTTAGAATGGTGTCACACTTGGGTATTTTCTATCATATAGACCCCTCAAAATGACTTCAAATGAGATGTGGTCCCTAAAATAAAATGGTGTTGTAGAAATGAGAAATTGCTGGTCAACTTTTAACCCTTATAACTCCCTAACAAAAAAAAATTTTGGTTCCAAAATTGTGCTGATGTAAAGTAGACATGTGGGAAATGTTACTTATTAAGTATTTTGTGTGACATATCTCTGTGATTTAATTGCATAAAAATTAAAAGTTGGAAAATTGCGAAATCTTCATAATTTTCGCCAAATTTCCGTTTTTTTCACAAATAAACGCAGGTACTATCAAAGAATTTTTACCATTGTCATGAAGTACAATATGTCACGAGAAAACAATGTCAGAATCACCAGGATTCATTGAAGCGTTCCAGAGTTATAACCTCATAAAGGGACAGTGGTCAGAATTGTAAAAATTGGCCCGGTCATTAACGTGCAAACCACCCTTGGGGGTAAAGGGGTTAAAAATAATAATAAAAAAAAAAACATTATATTCTCACCTCCCAGCATCCGCGGCACCCTTTCCCGCTCCTTGCAACGCTGCGGTCCCAAAAATGCATTGCGGCAATGCAAAGCGGTCTCGCGAGATGATGACGTAGCGGTCTCGCGGGACCTATTGCCACAAGGCATTACTGGGAACGGAGCGTCACGAGGAGCATCGCTAAAGGCCTGGCCTGGATCCGGGGGCCGCCGGAAGGTGAGTATATAACTATATTTTTTATTTTAATTGTTTTTTTTAACGGATATGGTACCCACACTGCTATATACTGCGTCGGTTGTGTTATATACTGCGTGGGCTGTGTTATATACTATGTGGGCTGTGTTATATACTGCGTGGGCTGTGTTATATACTATGTGGGCTGTGTTATATACTGCGTGGGCTGTGCAATATACTACGTGGGCTGTGTTATATACTGCGTCGCTGTGCTATATACTGTGGCTGTGCAATATACTACGTGGGCTGTGCAATATACTGCATTGCTGTGCAATAGGCTATATGGGCTGTGTTATATAATGCGTCGCTGTGCTATATACTGCGTGGCTGTGCAATATACTACATGGGCTGTGCTATATACTACATCGCTGTGCAATATACTACGTTGCTGTGCTATATACTACGTGGGCTGTGTTATATACTGCGTGTCTGCAATATGCTACATGGGCTGTGTTAAATACTGCGTGGCTGTGCAATATACTATGTGGGCTGTGTTATATACTGCGTGGGCTGTGTTATATACTACGTCGCTGTGCTTTATACTACGTGGGGTGTGTTATATACTATGTGGCCTGTGCTATATACTACATTGGCTGTGTTATATACTACGTGGCCTGTGCTATATACTACATACATATTCTAGAATACCCGATGCGTTAGAATCGGGCCACCATCTAGTTACAAAATAATAGGGATTAAAGGTGAAAAAAAAACATAGTCATCTCAGATACTGATACGCCATGTGGTTGTGTGGGGGAGGGGACCTACCCAAATTATCCGGTCAGATTGCACAGCCTGCAGTAGCTGAATCCCCCGGCAAAAGACAAAGACTAAAATGAGGTTGAACCTCTTATACCCTCTGCTAGTGACATCACTGAGGGGCTGGATAGGCCCCCTTTGGAAAGGTATGGAAAATCATCTATTAAACATATCTCGGGGTATGAACCTCGTAGAACGATGACGAACATTTTATATGGCTTCTCGCAAAATTAGCTTACATATAACTCTAAACATGGCTTAGCTATGTGACTCGGGTAAACAGTAGTGCATTTCTCAAATCCTGTCATGAATCACAGAGGGATAACTTTATCATCCCACCGCTGCCACCAATATGTCATGAACCGTGGGTGTTTGGTTGCCCCAGTTCTTCAGGGATTTATCTATCTCCCACTTCAGGTTTGGAACTTGCAGCTCTCTGGTGCCCCCCTTACCCTCAGTTCGGTCAGTCAACTTCACCTAGGATTAGTTGCCAGAAAGGCTGTCTGCTATGAACTGGCTATTGGGCACATACTGCAGTGAGGGCGATATATTTATTCCCAGCCGCAGCCGAGCAATACACTTATAAACTCCATTCTGTCACTGCCAACGTTATCCAACAAGCTCCATACGATCTGCTGCCACCAGCTTCTATTCCTATGACTAATAGCGGGTCAGGAGCCAACCCAATCAGTAGCGTAATTTACTTCAGAGGACGCTGGAGGTACGTTTTAGAGCAACGAGGACAAGACTAGTAAATATAACTTTTACTCCAAAAAGATTAGGCAGTGTTTACAAAAGTATATAAAAATATATTACCAAAATGGGACAATAGTATGTGCAGACAATTACAAAATAAAAGGGATTAAGGGTGAAAAAACACAGTCATCTCAGATAGTGATATGCATAGAAGGATGACTTCTCACAAACTTAGCTTACATATAAGTCTAAACATGGCTTGGCTATGTGACTCGAGTAACAGTAATGTGTTTCATAGATCCTGACTAGCGCTGAGCTTAGAAAAGCCACTGTGCGATGGCACTATTAATTCACATTTCAAATATGTAACTTTCACACCTATGTCACTACTTGGGGTCAAGTTATTTCATCTTGAATAACTATATCCTACAACAAAGAAAGCACATGGCTAGCAGAACTGCTTTCAGCCAGTTTCATAGCTGCACAGGAGGGAGGAGGAATGAGTGGCTTAGAATTACAGAGGCAGACTGAGGTGCTATGCAGCTGTGCGTTTGGACCAGCAAACCTAAAAGATGTAGCAGAGCTCTGTATGAGTCATGGAACAATGAGACTTGCGTCATATTTCATGACTGTTGCTATGTATAATATAGGGAAAGTGTAGTGTTCAATTATGACCACTAGATGGGGCACTAAAGTATTCGTAGTGTATTCAAGAACATAGTGTGGATAAATGGTTAGGAGGGGCTGCTGTGTTGTAAGTGTATTGTGTTAGATGAGGTCAGAAGGACCTAAGCGCCCAAAGCATCCACACAGGCTCTATGCCCAGGACACCACAGCAGCCACGTAACGTTTGAAGAAAAGAACCCAGCCATTCAGAGTCCTATAGGGACAGAAGGGCAGCCCTTAGCAGCAGCGTTCCAACAGTGGGAAGTGAAGGAAAGAAAGGGGTCCAGATGACGTAAAGGGCACCGATAGTTCACCATGTGGCAGGTCATTGCTTGGGCTGAAACTCTAAGGTCCGGAGTGAAACGGATGAGTGAATCCTCAAACGTAGTGAACCTACACCAAGATGATGCTGCGGTACCGCCTATGGCGCTATTACCCCGTAATGTACGAGAGGACATGGAGTACAGGGAGAGTACAGCATGTGAACTATATGAACCTTGATGCTGGAACTGTTTCTGACGAGGATGTGCTGCGATAGTTCACCATGTGGCAGGTCATTGCTTGGGCTGAAACTCTAAGGTCCGGAGTGAAACGGATGAGTGAATCCTCAAACGTAGTGAACCTACACCAAGATGATGCTGCGGTACCGCCTATGGCGCTATTACCCCGTAATGTACGAGAGGACATGGAGTACAGGGAGAGTACAGCATGTGAACTATATGAACCTTGATGCTGGAACTGTTTCTGACGAGGATGTGCTGCGATAGTTCACCATGTGGCAGGTCATTGCTTGGGCTGAAACTCTAAGGTCCGGAGTGAAACGGATGAGTGAATCCTCAAACGTAGTGAACCTACACCAAGATGATGCTGCGGTACCGCCTATGGCGCTATTACCCCGTAATGTACGAGAGGACATGGAGTACAGGGAGAGTACAGCATGTGAACTATATGAACCTTGATGCTGGAACTGTTTCTGACGAGGATGTGCTGCGAAATGTGTCAAGTAAAGTTACCCGTTTTGATTTGCAATTGGACCGTGTATCGGTTTATTCTGAAGCGACTGAAAGTGACCCTGAAGAGCAGAGGGAAATTCCAGAAGGAGCAGAAGACGGGAACAGAAGAAAGCCCAGAGTGAGATGTGATTTTTATGTAGAGGGAGACCAGGGTCCGACAGACCAGTTTTGCCCGGCCACGACGGCGCCCCTGGTCGTCTCCTACACAGGTAATACACGTTCTTGTCTCAATGTCTTGTAGAAACCGGCCTCCACTGATCGCACCTGAACCACTAGGATGACCATGGGGATTTCTTAGGTTTTTTGTAATTTAGCCGAGATACACAATAAAGGGGCAGCAGGATCGTTTATAAAAGGTAGTCATGTATTTTTTACTGATAAGATCTTGTGTATATTCATGATCACTTAGTAATGAGGTTCCTCCTGATCCAGGATCGCACTAATCTCTATATATGACACTAGATTCGTTCATTCTCTGTGTCCGTCAGGACAATGGCTCCGACTACCGGCTGCTTATTAGTCATTTCTTACCAATCGCAGAAACCATCATGCTCACTTCTCGAATGTTACGTTACGAACAATCTTACTTATGGATTTCCCCCTTTTATTAGTGGAACCTGTGTCTTGGCATTATCAGTGGTCAGAGGTTGATTTGGTCATGTGACTGTTCCGTCACTGTGTTTCTCAGCTGGAGAAAGACCTATTCAGAGTGGAAACATTGCCGTTTCTGAAACGGAAAAAGTTGGTAGAACTCTTCTACCAACCTCGGACCTGGGTGCTGCGATAATTTATGCCAACCACAGCCAGCCCCCTGCCACCATCACAGAGCCGCGATGGCAAGGAAGCCCCAGAAGCCAGGCTTCATTCCCCAAGGCAAGGGGCGGTCATACTAGGAAATCTGCGGTCTCCCATCATCAGAACCAATGTGATAGCAGAATGGTCTGTACAGATGGTTGAGCTACGACCACACCGGCCAGGCCCATCGCTACCCCCACGTCACCCACCATTGAGCCTGTGGCCCCGATATTCTTCCATTCCGACCACATTACCTCTTATGAACGCAGACAATTTTTTTTTTTTACATTTTCCTTTTTTCCCCACTTTTTCAAGCAGCCATAAAGTTTTTGCTCTCCCTTTTGTTTCGGGTTGTTTTTTTTTGCAGAATGAGTTGTGTGAAACGCCGTGTTCATTTTACTTTGTAATGGACTGAATAACAGAAAAAACCCAAGTATAATGGTGAAAATAATTTCTATGACGATCTGACCGGGCCGCCTCAGGGCAGCGCCATCGCGGGAATATCCAACTTCTGCAGGTCTTTCTCTTCCATTTTGTTGGTTTGAATACAATTCTGCGCCTTGTACAGATAAAAATCACTAGATTGTGGCCCGATTCTAACGCATCGGGTATTCTAGAATATGCATGTCCCCGTAGTATATGGACAATGATGATTCCAGAATTCGCGGCAGACTTTGACTGTCGCTGATTGGTCGAGGCAACCTTTATGACATTATTGTCGCCATGGCAACCATTATGACATCATCATCGCTGTGCCCGTTGCTGATTGGTTGAGGCCTGGCGGCCTCGACCAATCAGACGCGGGATGTCTACGTCCTTTATGACATCATCGTCGCTGTGCCCGTCGCTGATTGGTCGAGGCCTGGCGGCCTCGACCAATCAGAGAGGCGGGATTTCCAGGACCGACAGACAGACAGAAAGATAGACAGACAGACAGACGGAAAAACCCTTAGGCAATTATATGTATAGATTTATAAACCTGATGCACAAGTATGGAAATAGTAATGTCTAATGTTATTGATCAAATCCTAAAAACATGACGACAAATGAGGAAGAAACTCAACAAGCTAAAAACATACAGAAGATGCGGCTGTAAAATATTTCATAGTAACATAGTCACATAGTAACATAGTTAGTAAGGCCGAAAAAAGACATTTGTCCATCCAGTTCAGCCTATATTCCATCATAATAAATCCCCAGATCTACGTCCTTCTACAGAACCTAATAATTGTATGATACAATATTGTTCTGCTCCAGGAAGACATCCAGGCCTCTCTTGAACCCCTCGACTGAGTTCGTCATCACCACCTCCTCAGGCAAGCAATTCCAGATTCTCACTGCCCTAACAGTAAAGAATCCTCTTCTATGTTGGTGGAAAAACCTTCTCTCCTCCAGACGCAAAGAATGCCCCCTTGTGCCCGTCACCTTCCTTGGTATAAACAGATCCTCAGCGAGATATTTGTATTGTCCCCTTATATACTTATACATGGTTATTAGATCGCCCCTCAGTCGTCTTTTTTCTAGACTAAATAATCCTAATTTCGCTAATCTATCTGGGTATTGTAGTTCTCCCATCCCCTTTATTAATTTTGTTGCCCTCCTTTGTACTCTCTCTAGTTCCATTATATCCTTCCTGAGCACCGGTGCCCAAAACTGGACACAGTACTCCATGTGCGGTCTAACTAGGGATTTGTACAGAGGCAGTATAATGCTCTCATCATGTGTATCCAGACCTCTTTTAATGCACCCCATGATCCTGTTTGCCTTGGCAGCTGCTGCCTGGCACTGGCTGCTCCAGGTAAGTTTATCATTACCTAGGATCCCCAAGTCCTTCTCCCTTTCATAACATGGTGTAAAAATGTGAGATCCACAGAAGGCCTCACAGGTGAACATCAACAGTACATGGTTCTGTGCAAATAATGCAGTAATAATAAAGCATCCTGAAATGGCGGTGATGTGGCGCATGGATTTCAGGGACGCCAGTAGTCAAGGGACATGTGACTAATATGTGACCATGAAAGAGATATAATTTTGCTGCTATGAACACAGTCACAGATAAGTCACCAAAATTCCCACAGAGCTGCCAGTAAAGAATATAAAGTGATATATGGTAATAAAGCGTCCAATACCCTATTTATTACAAGAGTGAAACATGATGAGACTGTTAGAAAATGGCTAGACCAAAACGATAAAAAAAGGGAAGGAAGAGTCTGACAAGATCTACAAACCACACACTCATTGTAGGCGCCCAACGCGAGTTTCTCCTGAACTTCAACAAGTTCCCTTGTTAACAATTTAAAGAAGTTATCCACTACTATAACTATTTTTTTGTTCATAAATCTTGCTATTATGTGCGACAGAAATCATCCACTGTGTTTATTTTAGCAATATTACCTTTTATCATGCTGTAGCAGCACATCTTCAGTGCTGGATCCAGCTGTCTTGGGGTTAATCGACAACTTCCTTTCTCCTGACTTATTGTGCACTAATACTACAAGTTCCATGATGCATTGCACTGGCCTCTAAGCCCGATCCTAGCACACCCACTCCAAAACACACCCAAACCCCTCCCTCCTCTCTCTTCAAAAAGATTTGTGATGTCATTTCTGTCCAAACTCCTCTTTTACATTTGTCCAACCCACACTCCATGATAGATAGATAGATAATAGATGGATGGAAGATAGATATGGGATAGATAGATAAATAGATAGATATGGGATCGATTTACGATCGGTAAAGATGCAGACAGTTGTACCAGCTTAAACTGGTTGGATCTCCCTTGTAAAACATGAAGTCCTTTGTCCTAATATTGCAAGATACTGGTCCAACGATTTGGGCTAGGAAAATAATGAGTACATAATGCTAAAGTCCATCGGCGCATCTATCCATCACTGTAAGCGGGAGCTTCCAAGTCCAACAGGGACAGAGTATAGATTTCTCTGGAACTATGCATCGCATCCAGCCCAAATTTAGTCTCCTTAGAACGCCAATGTTAAAATAAGGGGAATGCTGGGTGTGTTATGATTCTGACATGTTCTGGACCGAAAATACACAAATTATAAGAATTGTTGGAGAAACCTAGAAGGCTGAAGATAGAGGAGGGTCTGAGTAAGCCAGCCCTGTTGGTGATGTCACAGGCTGCGGTTTATAAGTTCTGCCAGACCCCCAGCAGTTAGTTTTGACCTGAGGAGCCTGACTGCCAGTCCTAATGCATTGGGACATATGGGAACTAGCCTGGTTGCCTGCAATGTCCTGAACACATGTAAGTGTTAATTTCTCATTTAACCCGTTATTTTTATAATTACCTTGTACATATTTTCAATTGTCTCATATTGTAACATCTTTTATACCTTTTCATAAACGGCCTAATTTTAATGGAGTAAAATATTTAAAATACTCGATTAGTTCTTTCTGTTCAAAAACATACCCTAAGTCTTCTGAAGGGAATTACGCTACTGTTTTGGGTTAGCTTCGGACCCGTTTAATCGAAGCTGGTGGCAGCATACCTTTGTACTGGGTAGTTGGGAGTCATTGTAGTGACTGCGGCGTTGATAATTATTGTTCCTGCCTGAGTGGGAGTAGTTATATCGCCTCGCTGCAGCGTGCCCAATAGCCAGTACATAGCAGGCAGCCTTTATGGCAACTAATTACCCCTTGTGCAGTACCTAGTGTGGCCTGAGAGTAAGGGGGGCGCCAGAGGGCTGCAAGTTTCAAGCGGAACTGTAAGCGGGATATATATAAATCCCTGCAATTCGTGGTATATTGAAGAGCAGTGGGATACCTAAATTAAGCCCCTGCTGTAAACTAAGAGATCAATAGCCTTTTGTGTGTTTTTCATCACATTGTAGCAGTGGAGGGATAACTAAGATAAGCCCCAGCACATGTGATAGCCGACTGTTGGCCTAAAGTCACCCCGACCCGTGACGTGGGGGTGACGGTCATGGTGTGAATCGTGACAAGGATTTATTAGAAATAGCTACAAATAAACCTCTAGTGTCATACAGGAGTCAAAACCTAGGAGAAGTATTCATACATAAAAAATAGAGATCTGAAAAAGAAAAAAACACTGGTTAGATAATAATTACACAGGGAATTACCCCATCGGAAACTGATGCTTTTGCTTTTTCTCAGCTACATCAGACAGGAAAACAGATTAAAATTGGTCCAACAGCAAAGTGACAGAATTAATGACATGTGGTGCGAAATACGTGGTATATGGAATATTCTGACCTGGTCACTTCTACTATACAGGTGAAACTATGAGGCCAATATGTCAGATTTACAGAACATGATCACTCTACTGCAACCAGAAAGCGTCACCGAGATTCATAAAACTTCCATGACTTCCATGAAGCAGATCCAAATGTCCTCAGATGTGCAGGTATAGAAGACTGGAAATCCCGCTCAGGGAGGAGATGACAATCGATTACTCCTGCAGAGAGAAGCAAAGTGGGACCTAGATACGACGCCCGTGTCTTCTAGGTTTGAATGAAACATTAGACAAGTCCGTGTGGTCGTGAAAGAAGGTTCTTATTGTATAAATACTTTGTGTTGATTTTAGTTATTATTTATTTATATAGCACCATTAATTCCATGGTGCTGTACATGAGAAAGGGGTTACATATAGAGTTATAGATATCGATTACAGTAAGCAGGTTTACAGTGACAGACTGGTACAGAGGGGAGAGGACCCTGCCCTTGCGGACTTACATTCTATGGGATAGTGGGGAAGAGGCAGAGGGTAGGGGGCGAGGCGGCGGCTCTGGCAATGGAGAGGCGGCGGCTCTGGTGGTGGAGAGGTGCCAGGATGGTTATTGCAGGCTGTAGGCTTTCTTGAAGAGATGGGTTTTCACGTTCCGTCTGAAGGATCCGAGGGTGGTGGATAGTCGGACATGTTGAGGCATGGAATTCCAGAGGATGGGGGATATTCGGGAGAAATCTTGGAGGCGGTTGTGTGAGGAACGAATAAGTGTGGAGGAGAGTAGGAGGTCTTGGGAGGACCGGAGATTATGTGAGGGAAGATATTGGGAGATTACTTCAGAGATATAGGGAGGGGACAGGTTGTGGATGGCTTTGTAGATCAGTGTTAGTAGTTTGAACTGGATTCGTTGGGGAATTGGGAGCCAGTGGAGGGATTTGCAGAGGGGAGAAGCAGGCGAGTAGCGAGGAGGTGGACTAGCCAGGCAGCAGAGTTGAGGACAGACTGGAGTGGTGCAAGAGAGTTAGCGGGGAGGCCACAGAGGAGGGTGTTGCAGTAGTCGAGGCGGGAGATGATGAGGGCATGTACAAGAGTTTTGGTAGATTGTGGGCTGAGGAAGGAATGGATTCTTGCAATATTTTTGAGTTGGAGGCGACAGGAGGTGGCAAGAGTTTGGACGTGCGGTTTGAAGGACAGGGCAGAGTCAAGGGTTACTCCGAGGCAGCGGATTTCAGGTGCGGGAGAGAGCGTGATGCCGTTTACCATAATAGATAGGTCAGGTAGGGGGGATACGTGAGATGGGGGAAAGATGATGAGTTTGGTTTTGTCTGATTTTAGTTGTAGTATTGTGTAAATGTGATGACCATTGGGGGAACATGTCAAGAAGGAAGGGGTGAAGTAACAGAATGGAGACCTAGAGGTGTCAGCGGCGAATCACTGCACTCTGTGCATGTTCAGTCTCCCCGATGACATCTACTTTGCACCTGCACAGCCGCATATCTTCATGAAAATGTCCGCGTGACTGAATTAAAGAATTTTTAGCCATAAATGCTTGGGAGAGCGCTGTCTTCTCACTTCTCTTTTCTGGACATTCTCATGCTTATATACAATCAGTTATGACACATTGTCTACAGCCGCACTGTCACGGATCCCAGGGAGGATATCTTTATCATCCACGCCGCTCACACTAATATGTCATGAACCGGGGTTGTTTGGTTGCTCAGTTCTTTTCAGAAGGGGATTTACCTATATTCCACTTCCTAGTTACGGTTTGGAACTTACAGCTCTCTTGCGCCCCCTTACCATCAGGTCAGACAGGGTACTGCACCTAGGATAATTAGTCTCCAGAAAGGCTGCCTTACTTTATACTGACTAATGGGCACACTGCAGCGAGGGAGATAACTACTCCCACTCAGGCGGGAACAATAATTATCAACGACGTCCATCGCTACAAAGTCTCCCAAACGCACAGGACAAATCCACTGCCACCAGCTCCAATTCCTTAATTAATAAAGGGTATGGAGCCAACACAAATTAGTAGCGTAATTCACTTCAGAGGATGTGAGAGTACATTATAGACCAAGGAGAAATGAAGCTAGTAATTTTATATATTTTACTCCAAAAAGATTGGCAGTGTTTACAAAAGGGTAAAAAGATATTATAAAAGAAGACAAGTATCGTATGTACAATACAATTATAAATAAAAAGGGATTAAAGGTGAAAATTGACTTACGGTTCTTTCAGATCATTCAATGGTACGCCATGTGCTGGCTCGGAGAGGGGACCTTCCCCACTTATTTTCCTGTCAGATTGCACAGCCTGGAGTAAATAAACGTGAGCACTACTGAATAGGTGCACAGGTAGGTTCCCACACCAAGATGACCTCATGGGGTGGGTAGAGCTATGGAATGCAGACCTCTTTCTTGAGGATTGAAAAACCATCATCACACATTCGGTGTATGAATCTCGTACAATGACGACACCCGTGTCATTACGCTCAGTGTGATATAGAAAATGCAAAGCACAGCCGAGGGGGGAGGGGCACAGTCGATAGGTGCCCAAACCTTGATATATAGAAAACAAGTGACTAGCACACTCCTAGGGATTGTGATGCAAAATGGAGGGGTTTATTTACATACAAAGTCACAAACGTTTCGGTCAACTCTAGACCTTCATCAGTGTGCTAAGTACACCTGTATGTAAGGTAGAGCCCCAAATGGAATGTAAATAAATGGCATCAAAAATTATAACTGGTAAACTCGAACCAGGACAAACAAATTGGAGATGTCTAATGGAAAGGGTTAAGCCAAGGGGAGGGGAGAAAACCCTTATAGCTTATAGGAGTGTGCTAGTCACTTGTTTTCTATATTACGCTCAGTGTGACCTAGAGATTCGTTTAAAGGGAACCTGTCACCCCGTTTTTTGAGATTGAGATATAAATACTGTTAAATAGGGCCTGTGCTGTGCGTTACTATGGTGTATGTAGTGTACCCTGATTCCCCATGTATGCCGAGAAATACATTACCAAAGTCGGCGGTTTCGCCTGTCAATCAGGCTGGTCTGGTCAGGTGGGCGTGTTCACAGCGTTCTTTTCTTCCCCAGGTTTCCGTTGGTGGCGTAGTGGTGTGCGCATGTCCAGAGTTCCGACTTCCCTGTGCCCACGTGAAGACACAGCGCGCGATCTGCGCTGTAATCCCTTGCATCGGTGGGGGCGGCCATCTTCCTGGGGCCGCGCGTGCGCAGATGTAGTGCTCTGCTGCACGGGGCTTCAGGAAAATGGCCGCGGGATGCCGCGCGTGCGCAGAAGAGATCGCGGCGGCCATTTTCCCAAAGCCGAGATGCAAACTCGGCTTTGGGAAAATGGCCGCCGCGATCTCTTCTGCGCACGCGCGGCATCCCGCGGCCATTTTCCTGAAGCCCCGTGCAGCAGAGCACTACATCTGCGCACGCGCGGCCCCAGGAAGATGGCCGCCCGCACCGATGAAAGGAATGACAGCGCAGATCGCGCGCTGTGTCTTCACGTGGGCACAGGGAATCCGGACCTTGGACATGCGCACACCACTACGCCACCAACGGAAACCTGGGGAAGAAAAGAACGCTGTGAACACGCCCACCTGACCAGACCAGCCTGATTGACAGGCGAAAACGCCGACTTTGGTAATGTATTTCTCGGCATACATGGGGAATCAGGGTACACTACATACACTATAGTAACGCACAGCGCAGGCCCTATTTAACAGTATTTATATCTCAATCTCAAAAAACAGGGTGACAGGTTCCCTTTAAGTATAGACATGGGGTAGCTGAATGACCCAGTTACGTAGTAATGCTTTGCGCTGGGCTCCCGAAACCCACCAGTTAGGAGCCTTCTTGTTACACATACCAGATATAGAATTTTCAGATCTATGTCACTATTTGGGGTGGAATTATTCCATCTTGATTAACTCTCTGATACATAAAGCACATAGTCTCAGACAAAAGACTGGCTTTCCCATCTCAAAGCCATAAAAATTCCTCAGTGAATGTTGCTGGCAGGCTGGTCTCATATTATAGCTATATAACAGGGGGAGGGAGGAAGAGTGGCTTAGAATTCCAGCCTGAGCTGGCAGGTAGAGGAGACTATAGCTGAGGGCTCTGTATGTGTAATTGAAGTACCTTCTTTACGGTTTTATCTTGTTGATTATTTTCCTCATATTTCTCATGTTTTTTTACATTTGATCAATAACATAGTAAGGCCGAAAAAAGACATTTGTCCATCCAGTTCAGCCTATATTCCATCATAATAAATCCCCAGATCTACGTCCTTCTACAGAACCTAATAATTGTATGATACAATATTGTTCTGCTCCAGGAAGACATCCAGGCCTCTCTTGAACCCCTCGACTGAGTTCGCCATCACCACCTCCTCATGCAAGCAATTCCAGATTCTCACTGCCCTAACAGTAAAGAATCCTTTTCTATGTTCGTGGAAAAACCTTCTCTCCTCCAGACGCAAAGAATGCCCCCTTGTGCCCATCACCTTCCTTGGTATAAACAGATCCTCAGTGAGATATTTGTATTGTCCCCTTATATACTTATACATGGTTATTAGATCGCCCCTCAGTCGTCTTTTTTCTAGACTAAATAATCCTAATTTCGCTAATCTATCTGGGTATTGTAGTTCTCCCTTCCCCTTTATTAATTTTGTTGCCCTCCTTTGTACTCTCTCTAGTTCCATTATATCCTTCCCGAGCACCGGTGCCCAAAACTGGACACAGTACTCCATGTGCGGTCTAACTAGGGATTTGTACAGAGGCAGTATAATGCTCTCATCATGTGTATCCAGACCTCTTTTAATGCACCCCATGATCCTGTTTGCCTTGGCAGCTGCTGCCTGGCACTGGCTGCTCCAGGTAAGTTTATCATTAACTAGGATCCCCAAGTCCTTCTCCCTGTCAGATTTACCCAGTGGTTTCCCGTTCAGTGTGTAATGGTGATATTGATTCCTTCTTCCCATGTGTATAACCTTACATTTATCATTGTTAAACCTCATCTGCCACCTTTCAGCCCAAGTTTCCAACTTATCCAGATCCATCTGTAGCAGAATACTATCTTCTCTTGTATTAACTGCTTTACATAGTTTTGTATCATCTGCAAATATCGATATTTTACTGTGTAAACCTTCTACCAGATCATTAATGAATATGTTGAAGAGAACAGAAGAGACTATGTATTCATAGTCATGCAGCATGTTCAGTGGGGCTAGCCCGCGTCTCCATCAGTGGGGCTAGCCCGCGTCTCCGTCAGTGGGGCTAGCCCGCGTCTCTGTTAATGGGGCAAGCTCATGTCTCCGATAGTGGGGTGAGCCAACATCTCCATCAAAAACAAAATGGAAAATGAAACGGTAGAAATTGCCAGGAAAATTACCTGTGGCCTGTGTGACCATGTGTCCCCCATATTATAATGGGGCCACACATTACCAAGTGTTTTTCGTGATTTTTTTTTTAGGAATTTTATAGGGTGAAAAAAAAAATCTTACTTCCACTATAGAATACAGAAACATACATAGGCGGGGGTGCAGAGTACACACAGGTTTACAGGATGGTACTCCCATAGGCGGGTGATGCAGAGTACACAAAGAGGCTTACAGGATGGTATTCCCACAGGCAGGGGGTGCAGAGTACAAACAGAGGCTTGAATGACAGTACTCCCACAGGCGGGTGGTGCAGGAAACATACAGTGGCTTAAAAGACGGTACTCCAAAAGAAGGGGGTACAGAGCACACAGCGGCTAACGGAACTGTACTCCCACAGGAGGGAGGTGCAGAGTACACAGCGGCTTTAAAGGGAATCTGTCACCTAATTTTTCACATATAAGATGCGGCCACCACCCTTATGGGCCTATCTACAGCATTCTGTAATGCTGTAGATAAGCCCCCGATGTAACATGAAAAAGAAAAACAAGTTAGATTTTGCTCATCCAGGGGCAGTCTGGTCCGATGGGCGTTGCAGGTCTGGGTTGGGCACCTCCCATCTTCATGCGATGACGTCCTTATCCTTGCTTCTGTCACGGCTCCTGCACAGACGTAATTCTGTGCCCTGTTGAGGGCAGAGCAAAGTACTGCAGTGCGCAGGTGACTGGGAAAGGTCAGAGACGCCCGCACCTGCAAACTTGCAGTACTTTACGCTGCCCTCAACAGGACAAATCAGGAACGACAGAAACAAGGAAGAGGACATACAGATAATAAATGGGAAATGTTTAAGAACATCCTAAATAGGCAGTGTAAGCGGTTTATACCTTGTGGGAATAAAAGGACTAGAAATAGGAAAAACCCAATGTGGCTAAACAAAGAAGTAAGACAGGCAATTAACAGTAAAAAGAAAGCATTTGCACTACTAAAGCAGGATGGCACCATTGAAGCTCTAAAAAACTATAGGGAGAAAAATACTTTATCTAAAAAACTAATTAAAGCTGCCAAAAAGGAAACAGAGAAGCACATTGCTAAGGAGAGTAAAACTAATCCCAAACTGTTCTTCAACTATATCAATAGTAAAAGAATAAAAACTGAAAATGTAGGCCCCTTAAAAAATAGTGAGGAAAGAATGGTTGTAGATGACGAGGAAAAAGCTAACATATTAAACACCTTCTTCTCCACGGTATTCACGGTGGAAAATGAAATGCTAGGTGAAATCCCAAGAAACAATGAAAACCCTGTATTAAGGGTCACCAATCTAACCCAAGAAGAGGTGCGAAACTGGCTAAATAAGATTAAAATAGATAAATCTCCGGGTCCGGATGGCATACACCCACGAGTACTAAGAGAACTAAGTAATGTAATAGATAAACCATTATTTCTTATTTTTAGTGACTCTATAGCGACAGGGTCTGTTCCGCAGGATTGGCGCATAGCAAATGTGGTGCCAATATTCAAAAAGGGCTCTAAAAGTGAACCTGGAAATTATAGGCCAGTAAGTCTAACCTCTATTGTTGGTAAAATATTTGAAGGGTTTCTGAGGGATGTTATTCTGGATTATCTCAATGAGAATAACTGTTTAACTCCATATCAGCATGGGTTTATGAGAAATCGCTCCTGTCAAACCAATCTAATCAGTTTTTATGAAGAGGTAAGCTATAGACTGGACCACGGTGAGTCATTGGACGTGGTATATCTCGATTTTTCCAAAGCGTTTGATACCGTGCCGCACAAGAGGTTGGTACACAAAATGAGAATGCTTGGTCTGGGGGAAAATGTGTGTAAATGGGTTAGTAACTGGCTTAGTGATAGAAAGCAGAGGGTGGTTATAAATGGTATAGTCTCTAACTGGGTCGCTGTGACCAGTGGGGTACCGCAGGGGTCAGTATTGGGACCTGTTCTCTTCAACATATTCATTAATGATCTGGTAGAAGGTTTACACAGTAAAATATCGATATTTGCAGATGATACAAAACTATGTAAAGCAGTTAATACAAGAGAAGATAGTATTCTGCTACAGATGGATCTGGATAAGTTGGAAACTTGGGCTGAAAGGTGGCAGATGAGGTTTAACAATGATAAATGTAAGGTTATACACATGGGAAGAAGGAATCAATATCACCATTACACACTGAACGGGAAACCACTGGGTAAATCTGACAGGGAGAAGGACTTGGGGATCCTAGTTAATGATAAACTTACCTGGAGCAGCCAGTGCCAGGCAGCAGCTGCCAAGGCAAACAGGATCATGGGGTGCATTAAAAGAGGTCTGGATACACATGATGAGAGCATTATACTGCCTCTGTACAAATCCCTAGTTAGACCGCACATGGAGTACTGTGTCCAGTTTTGGGCACCGGTGCTCAGGAAGGATATAATGGAACTAGAGAGAGTACAAAGGAGGGCAACAAAATTAATAAAGGGGATGGGAGAACTACAATACCCAGATAGATTAGCGAAATTAGGATTATTTAGTCTAGAATAAAGACGACTGAGGGGCGATCTAATAACCATGTATAAGTATATAAGGGGACAATACAAATATCTCGCTGAGGATCTGTTTATACCAAGGAAGGTGACGGGCACAAGGGGGCATTCTTTGCGTCTGGAGGAGAGAAGGTTTTTCCACCAACATAGAAGAGGATTCTTTACTGTTAGGGCAGTGAGAATCTGGAATTGCTTGCCTGAGGAGGTGGTGATGGCGAACTCAGTCGAGGGGTTCAAGAGAGGCCTGGATGTCTTCCTGGAGCAGAACAATATTGTATCATACAATTAGGTTCTGTAGAAGGACGTAGATCTGGGGATTTATTATGATGGAATATAGGCTGAACTGGATGGACAAATGTCTTTTTTCGGCCTTACTAACTATGTTACTATGTTACTATGACATCATAGTATGAAGATGAGAGGCACCGGACCTGCAATGCCCATCGGACCCAAACCGGGACCGCCCCTGGGTGAGTATAATCTAACTTGTTTTTCTTATCTTTCAGGTTACATCAGGTGCTTATCTACCGCATCAGGCAGGGGGTGCAAAGTACACACATCAGCTTACAGGACGGTACTCCCACAGGTGGGGGGTGCAGAGTACACACAGCGTTTACAGGACGGTACTCCCACAGGTGGGGGGTGCAGAGTACACACAGCGTTTACAGGACGGTACTCCCACAGGTGGGGGGTGCAGAGTACACACAGCGTTTACAGGACGGTACTCCCACAGGTGGGGGGTGCAGAGTACACACAGCATTTACAGGACGGTACTCCCACAGGTGGGTAGTGCAGCGTACACACTGCCTCTTACAGGATGGTACTCCCACATGCGGTGGGTGCAGAGTACACACAGACGCTTACATGACGGTACTCCCAAAGGCGGGGGTGCAGAGTACACACAGCGGCTTACAGGACAGTACTTCCACAGCGGCTTAAAGGACAGTACTCCCACAGGAGGGGTGTGAACAGTACACACTGCGGCTTAAAAAGACAGTACTCCCAAAGGCGGGGGAGGTGCAGAGTACATACAGCAGCTTAAAGGATGGTACTCCCACAGGCAGGTTGTGCAGAGTACACTGCAGCTTATAGGCAGATACTCCTACAGGTGGTGGGTGCAGAGTACACATAGACCCGTAGAAGCGCATTTGCGCGAAACGGCCGTCGTCCTATCCTCATTCCCCGCACCCCCTTGTTTACCTGCCACCTCTCCACTAATGTGCATTACTGCATGAAGATGGATAAAGGACATTGATTTCAGCGTACTTCGGGTGAGTGCCACGTCTTTACTTTAGCATCAATTGAGTTTCTATTTCCTTGACATTCGTGAAGCACCATCCTTGAGACGCATATAACACTCGTGTGAAAGAGGGTCTTGAGAAGAATCCTTCCTCATCAACAGGGCCTGTGCATACATCAATACCTGGTGCCGTCCTTCCTGGATTCTCTTGTTTACTCTTACAGAGTACACATAGCGGCTTACAGGATGGTACGCCCACAGGCAGGGGGTGCAGAGTACACATAGCGGCTTACAGGATGGTACGCCCACAGGCAGGGGGTGCAGAGTACACATAGCGGCTTACAGGATGGTACGCCCACAGGCAGGGGGTGCAGAGTACACATAGCGGCTTACAGGATGGTACGCCCACAGGCAGGGGGTGCAGAGTACACATAGTGGCTTACAGGATGGTACGCCCACAGGCAGGGGGTGCAGAGTACACATAGCGGCTTACAGGATAGTACGCCCACAGGCAGGGGGTGCAGAGTACACATAGCGGCTTACAGGATGGTACGCCCACAGGCAGGGGGTGCAGAGTACACATAGCGGCTTACAGGATGGTACGCCCAGAGGCAGGGGGTGCAGGGTACACATAGCGGCTTACAGGATGGTACGCCCACAGGCAGGGGGTGCAGAGTACACATAGCGGCTTACAGGATAGTACGCCCACAGGCAGGGGGTGCAGAGTACACATAGCGGCTTACAGGATGGTACGCCCACAGGCAGGGGGTGCAGAGTACACATAGCGGCTTACAGGATGGTACGCCCACAGGCAGGGGGTGCAGAGTACACATAGCGGCTTACAGGATGGTACGCCCACAGGCAGGGGGTGCAGAGTACACATAGCGGCTTACAGGATGGTACGCCCACAGGCAGGGGGTGCAGAGTACACATAGCGGCTTACAGGATGGTACGCCCACAGGCAGGGGGTGCAGAGTACACATAGCGGCTTACAGGATGGTACGCCCACAGGCAGGGGGTGCAGAGTACACATAGCGGCTTACAGGATGGTACGCCCACAGGCAGGGGGTGCAGAGTACACATAGCGGCTTACAGGATGGTACGCCCACAGGCAGGGGGTGCAGAGTACACATAGCGGCTTACAGGATGGTACGCCCACAGGCAGGGGGTGCAGAGTACACATAGCGGCTTACAGGATGGTACGCCCACAGGCAGGGGGTGCAGAGTACACATAGCGGCTTACAGGATGGTACGCCCACAGGCAGGGGGTGCAGAGTACACATAGCGGCTTACAGGATGGTACGCCCACAGGCAGGGGGTGCAGAGTACACATAGCGGCTTACAGGATGGTACGCCCACAGGCAGGGGGTGCAGAGTACACATAGCGGCTTACAGGATGGTACGCCCACAGGCAGGGGGTGCAGAGTACACATAGCGGCTTACAGGATGGTACGCCCACAGGCAGGGGGTGCAGAGTACACATAGCGGCTTACAGGATGGTACGCCCACAGGCAGGGGGTGCAGAGTACACATAGCGGCTTACAGGATGGTACGCCCACAGGCAGGGGGTGCAGAGTACACATAGTGGCTTACAGGATGGTACGCCCACAGGCAGGGGGTGCAGAGTACACATAGTGGCTTACAGGATGGTACGCCCACAGGCAGGGGGTGCAGAGTACACATAGTGGCTTACAGGATGGTACGCCCACAGGCAGGGGGTGCAGAGTACACATAGCGGCTTACAGGATGGTACGCCCACAGGCAGGGGGTGCAGAGTACACATAGCGGCTTACAGGATAGTACGCCCACAGGCAGGGGGTGCAGAGTACACATAGTGGCTTACAGGATGGTACGCCCACAGGCAGGGGGTGCAGAGTACACATAGTGGCTTACAGGATGGTACGCCCACAGGCAGGGGGTGCAGAGTACACATAGTGGCTTACAGGATGGTACGCCCACAGGCAGGGGGTGCAGAGTACACATAGTGGCTTACAGCAGAGGTCCCCAACTCCAGTCCTCAAGGCCCACCAACAGGTCATGTTTTCAGGATTTCCTTTGCATTGCACAGGTGATGCAATTATTACCTGGGCAAGACTAAGGAAATCCTGAAAACATGACATGTTGGTGGGCCTTGAGGACTGGAGTTGGGGACCCCTGGCTTACAGGATGGTACGCCCACAGGCAGGGGGTGCAGAGTACACATAGTGGCTTACAGGATGGTACGCCCACAGGCAGGGGGTGCAGAGTACACATAGCGGCTTACAGGATGGTACGCCCACAGGCAGGGGGTGCAGAGTACACATAGCGGCTTACAGGATGGTACGCCCACAGGCAGGGGGTGCAGAGTACACATAGCGGCTTACAGGATGGTACGCCCACAGGCAGGGGGTGCAGAGTACACATAGTGGCTTACAGGATGGTACGCCCACAGGCAGGGGGTGCAGAGTACACATAGCGGCTTACAGGATGGTACGCCCACAGGCAGGGGGTGCAGAGTACACACAGCGGCTTACAGGATGGTACGCCCACAGGCAGGGGGTGCAGAGTACACATAGTGGCTTACAGGATGGTACGCCCACAGGCAGGGGGTGCAGAGTACACATAGTGGCTTACAGGATGGTACGCCCACAGCCAGGGGGTGCAGAGTACACATAGCGGCTTACAGGATGGTACGCCCACAGGCAGGGGGTGCAGAGTACACACAGCGGCTTACAGGATGGTACGCCCACAGGCAGGGGGTGCAGAGTACACACAGCGGCTTACAGGATGGTACGCCCACAGCCAGGGGGTGCAGAGTACACATAGCGGCTTACAGGATGGTACGCCCACAGGCAGGGGGTGCAGAGTACACATAGTGGCTTACAGGATGGTACGCCCACAGGCAGGGGGTGCAGAGTACACATAGCGGCTTACAGGATGGTACGCCCACAGGCAGGGGGTGCAGAGTACACATAGTGGATTATAGGATGGTACGCCCACAGGCAGGGGGTGCAGGGTACACACAGCGGATTATAGGATGGTACGCCCACAGGCAGGGGGTGCAGGGTACACATAGTGGCTTACAGGATGGTACGCCCACAGGCAGGGGGTGCAGAGTACACATAGTGGCTTACAGGATGGTACGCCCACAGGCAGGGGGTGCAGAGTACACATAGCGGCTTACAGGATGGTACGCCCACAGGCAGGGGGTGCAGAGTACACACAGCGGCTTACAGGATGGTACGCCCACAGGCAGGGGGTGCACAGTACACACAGTGGCTTACAGGATGGTACGCCCACAGGCAGGGGGTGCACAGTACACACAGTGGCTTACAGGATGGTACGCCCACAGGCAGGGGGTGCAGAGTACACATAGCGGCTTACAGGATGGTACGCCCACAGGCAGGGGGTGCAGAGTACACATAGCGGCTTACAGGATGGTACGCCCACAGGCAGGGGGTGCAGAGTACACATAGTGGCTTACAGGATGGTACGCCCACAGGCAGGGGGTGCAGAGTACACACAGCGGATTATAGGACTGTACTCCCACAGGTGGGAGCTTAGGGTTAAATACATTAAACAGTTCTGTTCCTCTTGCTCTGTAAACTGCACCCTGAAGCCATACACAACCTGTACCGGCGTCAAATCGGCCTTTATAAACGTTTGGTGATGACAGCAAGTAGTGGCTACTTGTTTGTGTTATTGTGGAGCTGGCAGTGACTGTAGCGGGGTATGTATATATATTTATTCCATGTGTCGGAATCAGATGTGTACACTACTGTTCAAAAGTTTAGGGTCACCTAGACAATTTTGTGTTTTCCATGAAAACTCATACTTTTATTAATCAAATGAGTTGCCAAATGAATTGAAAATCTAGTCCAGACATTGACAAGGTTAGAAAAAAAGATTTTTATTTGAAATGATTTTTTCCTTCAAACTTTGCTTTCGTCAAAGAATGCTCCCTTTCCAGCAATTCCAAGCGATAGCCTTCCTTATTCAAAATCCCTTTTACCTTGTACAAATCTCCCACTTTACCAGCACAAAAGCAACCCAGACATCACATTACCTCCACCATGCTTGACAGATGGCGTCACACTCTTCCAGCATCTTTTCAGTTGTTCTGCGTCTCACAAATGTTCTTCTGTGTGATCCAAACACCTCAAACTTGGATTCGTCTGTCCATAACACTTTTTTCCAATCTTCCTCTGTCCAATGTCTGTGTTCTTTTGCCCATATTAATCTTTTCCTTTTATTAGCCAGTCTCAGATAAGGCTTTTTCTTTGCCACTCTGCCCTGAAGGCCAGCATCCCGGAGTCGCCTCTTCACTGTAGACGTTGACACTGGCGTTTTGTACCATTTAATGAAGTTGCCCGTTGAGGACCTGTGAGGCGTCGATTTCTCAAACTACAGACTCTAATGTACTTGTCTTGTTGCTCAGTTGTGCAGTGCGGCCTTCCACTTCTCTACTCCGGTTAGAGCCTGTTTGTGCTCTGCTCTGAAGGGAGTAGTACACACCGATGTAGGAAATCTTCAGTTTCTTGGCAATTTCTCGCATGGAATAGCCTTCATTTCTGAGAAAAAGAATAGACTGTCGAGATTCACATGAAAGTGCTTTTTTTCTGGCCATTTTGAGAGTTTAATGGAACCAACAAATGTAATGCTCCAGATTCTCAACTAGCTCAAAGGAAGGTCAGGTTTATAGGTGCTCTAATCAGCCAAACTGTTTTCAGCTGTGCTAACATACTTGTACAATGGTTTTCAAGGGTATTCTAACCATCCATTAGCCTTCTTACACAGTTAGCAAACACAAAGTACCATAAGAGCACTGGAGTGATGGTTGTTGGAAATGGGCCTCGATACACCTATGAAGATATTGCATTATAAACCAGACGTTTGCAGCTAGAATAGTCATTTACCACATTAACAATGTATAGAGTGTATTTCTGAATCATTTAATGTTAGCTTCATTGGAAAAAATGGCTTTTCTTTCAAAAATAAGGAAATTTCTAAGGGACCATAAACTTTTGAACAGTAGTGTATATTTCTCTTACCCCCATGACGGCACCACGGAGAGAGGGATCCGCCCTCAGGAACAGGAAACCCACAGGTCAAAAAGGCGGGATCTCTCCTCCACCTCAGTTCGGTTTCCTGTCCCTAACGGGGAACCCACAGCTTACCTATCGTCGTGGAATACCGGGAACCATCAGGCCGAATTCAGGCAGCGGGGGGGCCCTGCCGCGGTCACGGATGGACGTCTTCCCTGAAGGCACAGTCTGGGGTCGGCAGGCCCTGTGTGTATGTGCAGGGAAGAGGCAGTGAAGAGGACCCAGTCTGCCTCTTCTCTTCTGCAGCAGCCGGTAATAGGTAGCGGCGGCTACCTGATTTGACACCGCCGGTCTAGGGCTCTTGGGAGGTGGTGGTGGCGGTCACAGACAGGAAGCACTGGCACAGTGAGAGCAACGGCTGCTGCTGTGATCCTTCCGACCCTCCTAGGAGCCGGCAGCCAGTAGAGCACGCGCGGAGTCTCGCTGAAGTTACTGCGCAGGCGCAAGGGTTCATTTCCGGGTCGGCGCAAGGTACCTCTGGGAAACCCGGATGTTGCCTTGCACCGCATGCTGAGGATAAGAACGGCAGAGAAACCTGGCGCCGCTGCTTAGCGTTTTTCACAATGAGTGGAAAAGAGCAGCCGGTAGAGGAATCTCTACAATCCCCACCAAAGGAACGCCCGCAGCAGCACCATCACAGGAGGATAACCCTATGCAACGCTACAGCTCAGGATCCCAATGCAGCAGAGGCTCCAGTGGATCCGGGAAAAACTCAACGGTTCAAATGGAGGAGGCATCCCCAAGACAGAACCGATATCTCCCCCACATTAGGAGGGTAAGTGACCTCCGTGAATGTATATATTCTAAATAGGGGTTTATTGTATTTCTTAGGGAAAGAAATGCACAGCGAAATCCAAACCTAATAAAATCCCAAGTAGAAGATGCGCTGAAAAGCGTAAAAAAAAGTAAACACAAAGTGTGCCCACTCTGCTCAGCAGATTTACCCGTTACATGGGTTAAAAAGCTCTGTGCACTATGCATAGAGAACACCATAAATGAAGAAACCCCAAGATTTGCATCTAATCTTAAAGAGGAAACAAACCCAGACATAAATCCCCGTATTACAGTTCCAGTGAAGAAGATGGTGTCCATTATAGCTCGGATAGCTCTACGTCCTCCTCATCATCCTCTGCATCCTCAGAAAGCGGCCGCAACTGTCTTCCTATTGAGGAAACAGATGCTTTAGTTAAAATGGTTAGAACAACCATGGGGCTGGCGGACACTCTCCCTAAAAAAAAACGCACAAGATCTGATGTTTAGCAGTCTAGAACAAAGGAAGCGTAGGGCATTCCCGTTAAACGAAAGAGTACAGGCCCTAATAAAAAAAGGAGTGGAAGAGGCCAGATAAAAAAGTCCTGCTAACCCCTAAGAGAAAGCACCCATTTGATCACCCAGCCAGTGCTTCCTGGGGAAAAGCACCAAAATTAGATGTCGCTATTGCGAAGGCCTCTAAAATAAATTTCACTACCCCTTTGAGGATATGGGCACCCTCAATGACCCTATGGATAAGAGAGCCGATGTCTTCTTAAAAGGCTCCTGGGAAGCTGCTGGCGGGGGATTAAAACCTGGAATAGCTGCCACATGCACGGCTAGAGCGTTAATGGTATGGCTGGATCACCTGGAAACCCAATTAAGAAATAAGACACCAAGAGAGTCTATATTGGACTCTGTGCCAGTAATGAGGGGAGCTGCGGCATATTTAGCAGACGCCTCCGTAGACTTGGTGAGGCCGACAGCAAGATCAGCTTCATTTTCAAACGCAGCCTGAAGAGCAATATGGTTGAAGTGCTGGCCAGGTGACTTACAAACCAAGGCAAAACTATGCCCCATACGATGTGAGGTGGAATTTTTATTCGGGCCTACCCTGGATGATATTCTCGAAAAAGCAGTAGACAAGAAAAATGATAATTACTTACCGGTAATTTGATTTTCCAGATCCATGACGGCACCTAACGTGAGAGATGGTCCCATCCCCCCAGGAACAGGAAACCTGCATAGGAGATAAAAGATGTGGGCGGCGTCTCTCTCCTCAGTTTGTTGACAAAGTATGTAAGGTAACCGCTTTATTAGTTCAGGTTTAATGAAAATAACATTTATCTCCATAGCCGTCACTAGGTATAGTTATATTTCCCCATCAGCTCTTTATCATCTGTATATATATTCTTATCTTGTACTATATATACACGTTCTATATACATGTATGACATATATATATATATATTTTTTTTTTTTTGTGCAACACAACCATCACCAAGATAGGGCGGGAATTAATACGGTGCCGTCATGGACCTTGAAAATCAAATTACCGGTAAGTAATCATTTTTTCCCTTCCCCATGACGGCACCTAATGTGAGAGGAGAAAATAGAATAAGACTCCTAGGGTGGGACAATAGCCAATAAGACTTTCCTCCCAAAAGCAAGACTTGAAAGCCCCAAGCTTAACCTATAGTGGCAAAAGAAGGTAGAGGGTGAAGACCATACTGCCGCATTACAAATTTGCTCTATCGACGCATTTGCCCTCTCCGCCCAGAATGTGGCAATAGCTCTTGTGGAGTGTGCCGTCACCCCTAGTGGAGGGCACTGCCCTGCAGATGAGTAAGAGTGCAATAGCCATGCGGAACCAGCGTGCAATAGTAGATTTCGTGGCTTTCTTACCCCTGTTTGCTCCCTGAAAGGAAACAATAAAAGGGCTGAAGACTGTCGCCATGATTTTGTCATTTCCAGGTATTGGATTAGGCAACGTCTGACATCAAGGCAATGAAAGGTTTGTTCTCCCTGGGATTTTGGATTGGAACAAAATGAGGGTAAAACAATCTCCTGGTCCCTGTGGAATTTTGAATTGACCTTTGGTAAGAAGGCCGGGTCAGTTTTGATTATTACTCTATCCTCCAGAATTGTAGTGTATGGAGGATCAATAGAGAGAGCCTGGATCTCACTAATGCGTAGAGCCGACGTCAGGGCAATCAGGAGAACCGTTTTTAGGGTTAGAGTTTTTTCTGTAATGGAGTTAAGAGGCTCAAAAGGAGGAGAAGTTAAAGCCTGGAGGACTAAATTTAGATCCCAGGGAGCAACCTTTGGCCGAGGTTTAAATGGTCTGGCTGTGAAGGAGGCTCGGATGAACCTGTACACCCAGGGGTGAGCAGCCGATTTTTTTATCAAATAAGGCGCCAAGTGCCGAAACTTGCACCTTTAGGGTGCTGGTAGATAACCCCCGTTCCAGACCTTTTTGGAGGAACTTTAAGACTTCCCTTATTGGGACTTTCTGAGTGGTGGTTGATAGGCGTCGCCCTGAGAACTCTACAAATTTTCCCCAGATTTTTTGGTATTTATTGGATGTAATTTTTTTCCTGCTGGATAGCAGAGTAGACACTAATGGAGCTGAGAAACCCTTTCCTAGTAGAAGCCCCCTCTCAAGTTCCAGGCAGTGAGATGTAGACTGTGTACTTGAGGATGGAACACTGGACCCTGATGTAGTAGATTCGGCACCTCTGGTAGGATTCATGGGTCCGATATGGACATACGCCTGAGCCAGGTTCCCCTCCGTTCCCATCACGTAAGGGTACTGACAGACAACAGGGTGGTAGTGGCATATTTGAATCACCAGGGGGGGGGGGGGGGGGGGGAATGAGCTCCCAATCTCTGATGAAAGTGACGAAATCCATTCTGTTACAAGTAGAAACCAACCTGTCTTCTCTGACGGCCCTTCATATCAAAGGGACAGAGAATCAGGCTGCAGATTTTTTTAAGCAGAACACAGGTGAATCAGGGGGAATGGGAATTAAACCAAGAAATATTCAATCACATAGTGGATTGTTGGGGGGCCCCAGATATAGACCTGTTCGCAAACAGTCAAAACCAGAAAACAGGCATTCTGTTCAATAGATCCACGGGGGAATCCAGTCACCCTAGACGCCTTTCTAATTCCTTGGAATTTCCAACTAGCTTATGCCTTTTCCCCGATAGCTCTGGTTCCATTAGTTCTAAACAAGATCCGGGAGGACAGAGCAAGAGTGATCATGATAGCCCCATTTTGGCCAAAAAGAACGTGGTTTCCATGGCTGCGCCTCATGTCTGTAACAGAGCCTTGGGTCCTCCCAGATATCCTAAATCTTCTGCGTGAGGTGCCAATAAATCATCCACAAGT
This sequence comes from Ranitomeya imitator, assembly GCF_032444005.1. Taxonomy (NCBI): domain Eukaryota; kingdom Metazoa; phylum Chordata; class Amphibia; order Anura; family Dendrobatidae; genus Ranitomeya; species Ranitomeya imitator. The sequence goes on along the minus strand of NC_091284.1, from coordinate 844,876,664 downwards.
AAAAAACTTGCATATGACAGCCTGGAATTTGAGAAGGGAGCTTTTAGCCGGGAAGGGGTTTTCTCCAAATCTAGTTTCAACTCTGTTGGCCAGTAGGTAACCGGTAACTACGAGAGCATATGGCAAAGTCTGGAAAAGATTCCTCTAGTTCAGGGGTCAGTTTATCAGGGGAGATCCCAATTCAGGAAGTACTGGAATTCCTCCAAAAAGGGTTAGAGCAAGGCTTGGCAACAAGCACTCTCAAGTTCAAATTGCAGCATTAGGTGCCCTTTATAACTATGACTTGGCGGGGAACCGCTGGATAAAAAGGTTTATTAAAGCTTCAACTAGATCCAGACCTGTCATATATAACACTTCTCCCTGGGATCTGAACCTAGTTCTTTCTGCACTAACTAAAGCGCCTTTCGAACCCTTATCGTAGGCTTCCTTAAAAATAGTTTCCCTGAAAACCTCTCTACTAGTAGCGCTAACCTCAGCCCGCAGAATCAGTGACTTACAGGCTCTATCAGCCTACCCACCTTTAACCCAGATAATAGAGGACAGAGTAGTCCTAAGGACTGACCCATCTTACCTTCCTAAAGTGGCATCACGATTTCATAGATCCCAAGAGATATCTTTACCATCCTTTTACCCAAATCCCAAAAATGAAAAGGACTCTGCACACACTAGATGTGAAGAGATGTCTGACCTATTATGTATCAGTCACGAGGGAGTGTAGGAAAGGGAGGGCTCTGTTTGTTTCCAGGGGCCAAATAAAGGACACAAAGCATCAAAAGCCACGTTGGCAAGATGGGTAAGGGACGCCATCGCCTTGTCATATACCTCAGCTGTTCCAGACACAATTAAGGCTCATTCAACCAGATCGGTGGCAACCTCTTGGGCAGAGCGGGCGGGAGCGAATATCTATTGACCAGATATGTAGAGCAGCCACTTGGTCTTCTCCCTCTACATTCCTTAAGCACTACCAACTGGACCTGTCTTCCTCTTCAGACTTAACCTTCGGTAGACGAGTTCTACAGACAGTAATCCCACCCTAAATACACATTCTATGAAAATCTCTCCGTGGTGCCGTCATGGGGGTAAGAGAATATCGTAGTTACTCACCGATAACGGTATTTCTCTGACCCCATGACGACACCCGTATATTCCCTCCCTTCACATATGGGTGTGCACATGTTTAGTCACGCGGTGTCGCCAAAAAAAAAAAAGATATATATATGATGATTTGAAAGTTTTTGTGTGTGTAAATAACCATTTAAGCTACAGCTGAAGTCCTGTTAAGGCTCTGTAAACCAAACTGAGGTGGAGGAGAGGTCCCGCCTTTTTGACCTGTGGGTTTCCTGTCCCGGAGGGCGGATCCCTCTCTCCGTGGTGCTGTCATGGGATCAGAGAAATACCGTTATCGGTGAGTAACTACGATAATCGTCCGCTCACTGCCGAGTGCCCCAATACCCGGCCTAGTAGTGGATCAGCCACGGCCTCGTCCATCACTCATCAGTTAGTTGTGTGACTGTCTTGGTGACTGGAGGTGGCAGAGGACTGTTCCATGACAAGTTGGTGGCAGCGGTGGGATCTGTGTGACCCTTGCGGTTATTGTTCACACAGTTGTGCAGACATGTTTGGGCTTCTTGAACTCGCAAGGAGGTTCGAAAAGGAGCAGATGGCGGCTCAGAAGCCGATCACTATTCAGCCAATCAACAGAAATAAAGGGAAACTAGAGCCGGCATTTTCTTTGCAGGATACACTTAGCGGTTCACTGTCATCTAAAGACTTTGTACACATTCCTGGCAGGCGGGAAGGACAACCTGCCACTTATGAACAGTTGTGATCCACTACTCCCATCATCCAGCTGTGCAATATGACATTGTACGAGAGCCTTGGTCTCCGGGAGACAGGAGGAAGACCACGCCCGGAGCTTGTAGAATATTTATTAGGCCATCACAAGGTGCACAAGGTTAATTTATATATAAAAATACATTTCTCCGCTCCTGCAGATGGGCAGGAGGAGGTGGAGGCTGGAGAGGCTGCGCACACAGGCCTCCCCCCTGCAGGTTATCATACAGGTTATGGTGAGAGGCGGTGAGATATATACACGTATACATGGCAGAGCAGACGTTATACACTGCTGTAGAGCAAAGAAGAGAGGGCTCTGTAATACACTGCCCAAGGCACACAGTAAAGCCCGGCTCCTGGGGCAGGACACGTAGAGCAGTGGCAGCACTTTATGTAACATACAGTAAAGCCTGTGCACAGCGGTTCTTGTCCCCCTGTCCTACAAATAACAGGGACGGCTCCTCACACTGTCCGGAGAGAAGCGCTCCTGTCACTCACCCTGCGGCTGTCATCAGTCTGGAGCCGACCGCCGCTGAGGCCGAATATGGAGGCCCAGGGTGGACCCCACACTGAGGACAACTGAGGGAACACTGAAGACACCCCCGACACCTTGCGGATCAACCGTCTGATCGGAGAAAGGGTCACATATAAACACACTCGGCCCCGGACCGTACTGGAGGGCCACATAAGACCTCTGAAAATAAAGCCTTTAGTACATGAAGATTTGGAAGACTCTGCCGTCTGACCCGAGAAGATGCTACAGAGACGGCTGTAATGTACCGCGCTGACAGACGCACATGAGGCCAGATGGGACATGTCACAGTGGCCTGCAGATCTCACGTGCGTGTCTGAATACTGGCATAGGACCACGACTGAGCATCACTGGCAGGGAATGGGGGGGAAAGAGTCCATGGGGCAATCTTCATGGGTGAAGTCTCCTGTGACAGATCATGTGGACCGTGCCACAACCATACACAGCGGTCACCATAGGATCCCACAAGGCACTTGTTGATGAGCAGGGACAGGTGATGCGCTGAGCATGGGTAGGACATGCTACTCGGGGGGTGTCCGCTGCAACACGGGTCCGCTGTGGTGGTTTTGCATAGTCAGGAAGGGTCGAGGCATCGATGGAGCGGTTACTTGTCTTGCATCTTCTCCAGGATTGGCACAATCATGTCAAACTTGGGTCTTTTGGCCGGATCCTCATTCATACAGATCTTCATGAGCTTGCAGATATGTGGAGAGATCCCTGGAGGAATGGTGGGCCGTAGACCCTCCAGAGAGACCTACAACATAAGAGTACATAGATGGTGAGAAGACCCTCCCCATATACAACCCAATGAGATGAGATTTGGTGAATGGACAGCCGGAGACCCCACAGAGAGCTATGACATACAAATATGGAGGGATCTCTCCACCGCCTGGATTAGACAGACATAGTGTCGTTCTCGCAGAGGTTGGGGTGACCTACCTTCATCCCAATCTCCATGTTTGACAGATCTGCGAAAGGCACCTCCCGAGTCACCAGCTCCCACAGCAGAACAGCAAAGCTCCACATGTCAGCCGAGCGGCGGTTGATGTCCTCCGGCCGTTTCTGGAGGGCTGGAAACATCAGAGATGAGATTAGCAATGGGAACAATGATCACAGGTAAATAAATTCCCATTACTCATCCAGGAGGCAGCCAGGGTCTCCATCGCTCCGGGACCTGTTCTATATTTGCAGACACCAAGACCAGAAATGGTCCCATTGGGAAATGACGCAGACAGGACGGACCCTTCTCAGTGCCCCCTGCCGAAGTCAGTGACTGATCACATGACAAGGGGGGACACACAAAGAATAAACCTGATGGTGGTGCCTGGTCACACGACGTGGCAGGACAGGAGGGCGGACAACACCTGGAAGATGTTCCTCCTCACTGGTGCAAACAAAGGCAATGAGAACAGGACAGGGTGATGGCGGAAACCACACAGTGAGGAGCAGGACAAGTTACCTTCAGGGGCAATCCACGCTGGGCAGTACATACGTCCTGGACACTGGAAGGAAAGCTTCACATCCGCCATGCTTATGCGAGCCGTCATATCTTCATCAATCTGTGTAGGACACAAAATGGAGAAAAATAAAGACTGTCCCAGGAGCCATGGATGGGCACTGACCAGGAGGAGAGGCACTGCCGCCGAGGAGCCACAACCCCCCATCCCCAATGGGGAGAGGCACTGCCGCAGAGGAGCCACAACCACCCCCACGGGGAGAGGCACTGTTGCCAAGGAGCCACAACCACCCACTCATAGCTCTGGGAAGAAGAATCGACGTTGAGGAGCCAGAACCACCCCCTCAAACTTCTGGGGAAAGGCACTGTTGCCAAGGAGCCACAACTGCCCCCTCATTCCTCCGGGGAGAGGCACTGCCGCAGAGGAGCATCCCCCAGCAGAGGCACTGCCGCCGACGAGCCACAACCTCCATCCAGGGAGAGGCACTGCCGCCAAGGAGCCACAAGCCCCCATTCACCCGGGCAGAGACACTGCTGCCGAGGATCCACAATCCCCCCCTGGGAAGGGGCACTGCTGCTGAGGAGCCAAAAAAAAAAAACATATCACCCTGTGGAGAGGCACTGCTGCCAAGGAGACAACATGGCTGTCTGTGCATCCCAATCCACCTTAGTCTCCTGGGACCTGCGAGAGTATGTGGACATTGGTGATCCCTGTGATCACACGATCTCTGCAGGTCTGTATGTAGTTTCAAGTCTTGACAGTAACACAAGACAAAATGGAGTCTATCTGCTGACTACCAAGCGCCTGGCACTCACCATAACACTGCGACTGTTCAAATAATGGCGAGGAATAAGCGGCTCCAATGTGTGGAGGAAGGCCATGCCACGAGCGATGTCCAGGGCAAACTTCACCGCCTGGCACTGATCCACAACCAGATCTGTGTTGAGAGCATGAGACCATGAGGAAAACTACAGGACCGTGGCCTGCTGCCAACCCCTCGCCACTGCCCAGAGATCACATTACATCCCTCCACTGCTCAGCGATCACCCTATATTCCCCCACCTGCCCCAAAGTAAGCATCTGCCCAGAGATCACATTACATACACCTCCTCTGCCCAGAGATCACACTTCATTCCCCCACCTGCCCCATAATAAGCATCTGCCCAGAGATCACATTACATCCCTCCACTGCTCAGCGATCACCCTATATTCCCCCACCTGCCCCAAAGTAAGCATCTGCCCAGAGATCACATTACATACACCTCCTCTGCCCAGAGATCACATTACATAGACCTCCTCTGCCCAGAGATCACACTTCATTCCCCCACCTGCCCCATAATAAGCATCTGCCCAGAGATCACATTACATCCCTCCACTGCTCAGCGATCACCCTATATTCCCCCACCTGCCCCAAAGTAAGCATCTGCCCAGAGATCACATTACATACACCTCCTCTGCCCAGAGATCACACTTCATTCCCCCACCTGCCCCATAATAAGCATCTGCCCAGAGATCACATTACATACACCTTTTCTGCCCAGAGATCACACTACATCTGCCCCCGGTGCCCAGAGATCACATTACATTCCCCCACCTGCCCCATAATAAGCATCTGCCAAAGATCACATTACATCCACCTCCGCTGCCCAGAGATCACATTACATTCCCCTCCGCTGCTCAGTGATCACCCAACATTCCCCCACCTGCCCCATAATAAGCATCTGCCCAGAGATCACACTACATCCCACCCTGCTGCCACATAACCACATACCCAGAAATCACACTACATCCCTCCCTGCTGCCCAGAGATCACATTACATCCGCCTCCGCTCCTCAGAGATCACATTACATCCACCTCCGCTGCCCAGAGATCACATTACATCCCTCCCTGCTGCCCACAGATCACACTATATCCCTCCCTGCTGCCACATAACAACCACATGCCCAGAAATCACATTACATCCACCCCCTGCTGCCCAGGGAACACATTACATCCGTCTCCAATGCCAAGAGATCACCTTACATGCCCCCAATGCGAGGAGATCACATTACACACCCCCTACTGCCCCATAATAACTATCTGCCAAGAGATCACACTAGATACCCTCTTGCTGCCCAGAGGTCACATTACATCCCCCCCGATGGCCAGAGATCACACTATATCTCTCAGGGTGCCCCATAATTAGCATCTGCCCAGAGATCACATTACATCTGCCGCCTGCTGCCCAGAAAACCCATTACATCCACCCCCGATGCCCAGAGATCACATTACATCCACCCCCGATGCCCAGAGATCACATTACATCCACCCCCGATGCCCAGAGATCACATTACATCCACCCCCGATGCCCAGAGATCACATTACATCCACCCCCGATGCCCAGAGATCACATTACATCCACCCCCGATGCCCAGAGATCACATTACATCCACCCCCGATGCTCAGAAATCACATTACATGCCCCCACTGCCAGGAGACCACATTACATGCCCCCACTGCCAGGAGACCACATTACACCCCCTACTGCCCCATAACCATCTGACTAGAGAACACAGTACAGCCGGCCCCACTGCCCAGAGATCATACTACATTCCCCTGCTGCGCATAAACATCTGCTGAGAGATCACATTACATCCTCCCTCGCTGCCCAGAGATCACATTACATCCTCCTTCTGCCCCATAAAAAGCATCTGCCCAGAGCTCACACTACATTACCCCAATGCCACCCCCATCTTTGTCCCATATCGCGATGCCCCGATACTCACTGGTTCCCTCATGCAGGACGTTGTACAGGGATCCATACGGCATCCAGTGGGTGATGAGCACTGGGTGTGGGGCCGGTGGTGACTGACAGGCGCCCAACACGGGAAGAACATTCGGATGGGAAAATATCCTAGAAGAGAAGGAGAGAAAGGACATGTGACCCATGAGTCATCACAACACGGGTCTGTGGGTGGGCCAACAACTCACAGTGCACCGAAATGCTGCGGCCCCCTCAGCCCAGCGACGCACCGCAGCCCCCCAGCAGGTACTTACCTCAGCTTGGGATACTCTTCATTGAAGTCTCGGCTCTTCCTGGTGCTCCAGTCCCGGATCTTTAGGACCTTGATGATTATGTCGTTGCCCTGCCAGCGCCCTTTCCATAGCTACAGGAATGAGAAGGTCACCATCAATATCACCTCTGCCATCTTCCTACTGTGAGGCCAGGGCGGCCACATCAGCACTCACCTCTCCAGAGTGGTTGTCATTCAGCTTGTGGCTGAGCAGCAGCTGCTTGTAGTCGATCCCGGCCTGCTTATTCAGAGTACCGTTCCCTGCAGACAAGATGGAGAGAGGTGGAGTGCGGCCCAGACACCCCCGAAGGAGCCATCGACAGGACAGAATACAAAAGGGCAGAGATGATGCAGCGTAGTCCCGCTGCAGACCATCCACGGACCAAAGACAGACATGGAGGAGGGCCACCAATATAACCCAGGCTGCTGAGCAGGACTGGGTAGGGGGCATAAGACTGTGTGGAGCAGCAGGGTACACCGTGGGGGCTGAGGTTACGGGAAGAGGAAGCACAGAGGCCAGAAAGGGAAAGATCCTCACTTGGTCGAGTTCTGGTTGTTCCTTTCCAGAATGTGTCTTTGTAGGGAATTCTACTCATACTCTGCCCCATCTTCTCTGCTCGATCTGTGGGGGCAAGTGTACAAATTATCACAATACACAACCAACCTAGATAGTGTACCTACACCCCTCCAAACGTACAGCCATCACCACCCGAGCACAGTGCCTACACCACTCCAAATATACAGCCATCGACACCTGAGAACAGTGCCTAAACCACTCCAAACATACAGCTATCGACACCTGGACACTATGCCCACACCACAGCAAATGTACAGCCATCGCTAACCGAACAATGAGCCTACACCGCTCCGAATGTACAGCCATCGCCACCGGGCACCGTGCCGACACTGAACCAACTGTACAGTCACCCGGACACTTTGCCTACACGGCTCCAAATACACAACAATCGTCAACCAAGCAACGTGCCTACACCACTCCAAACATACAGCCATCGACACCCGAGCACAGTGCCTACACCACTCCAAATATATAGCTATTGGCACGTGGACACCGTGCCTACACCGCTCCAAACATACAGCCATCGACACCCAAGCACGCAGTCTACACCACTCCAAATATACAGCCATCGGCACCTGAACAGTGCTCTAAAACGTACAGCCATTGCCACCAGAGCACCGCTCCAAGTACATAACCATTGCACCCCTAGCACCGTGCTTACACCGCTCCGAATGTACAGCCATCGCCACCGGGCACCGTGCCGACACTGAACCAACTGTACAGTCACCCGGACACTTTGCCTACACGGCTCCAAATACACAACAATCGTCAACCAAGCAACGTGCCTACACCACTCCAAACATACAGCCATCGACACCCGAGCACAGTGCCTACACCACTCCAAATATATAGCTATTGGCACGTGGACACCGTGCCTACACCGCTCCAAACATACAGCCATCGACACCCAAGCACGCAGTCTACACCACTCCAAATATACAGCCATCGGCACCTGAACAGTGCTCTAAAACGTACAGCCATTGCCACCAGAGCACCGCTCCAAGTACATAACCATTGCACCCCTAGCACCGTGCTTACACCGCTCCGAATGTACAGCCATCGCCACCGGGCACCGTGCCGACACTGAACCAACTGTACAGTCACCCGGACACTTTGCCTACACGGCTCCAAATACACAACAATCGTCAACCAAGCAACGTGCCTACACCACTCCAAACATACAGCCATCGACACCCGAGCACAGTGCCTACACCACTCCAAATATATAGCTATTGGCACGTGGACACCGTGCCTACACCGCTCCAAACATACAGCCATCGACACCCAAGCACGCAGTCTACACCACTCCAAATATACAGCCATCGGCACCTGAACAGTGCTCTAAAACGTACAGCCATTGCCACCAGAGCACCGCTCCAAGTACATAACCATTGCACCCCTAGCACCGTGCTTACACCGCTCCGAATGTACAGCCATCGCCACCGGGCACCGTGCCGACACTGAACCAACTGTACAGTCACCCGGACACTTTGCCTACACGGCTCCAAATACACAACAATCGTCAACCAAGCAACGTGCCTACACCACTCCAAACATACAGCCATCGACACCCGAGCACAGTGCCTACACCACTCCAAATATATAGCTATTGGCACGTGGACACCGTGCCTACACCGCTCCAAACATACAGCCATCGACACCCAAGCACGCAGTCTACACCACTCCAAATATACAGCCATCGGCACCTGAACAGTGCTCTAAAACGTACAGCCATTGCCACCAGAGCACCGCTCCAAGTACATAACCATTGCACCCCTAGCACCGTGCTTACACCGCTCCGAATGTACAGCCATCGCCACCGGGCACCGTGCAGACACTGAACCAACTGTACAGTCACCCGGACACTTTGCCTACACGGCTCCAAATACACAACAATCGTCAACCAAGCAACGTGCCTACACCACTCCAAATATACAGCCATCGACACCCGAGCACAGTGCCTACACCACTCCAAATATATAGCTATTGGCACGTGGACACCGTGCCTACACCGCTCCAAACATACAGCCATCGACACCCAAGCACGCAGTCTACACCACTCCAAATATACAGCCATCGGCACCTGAACAGTGCTCTAAAACGTACAGCCATTGCCACCAGAGCACCGCTCCAAGTACATAACCATTGCACCCCTAGCACCGTGCTTACACCACTCCAAATGTACAGCCATCGCCACCCGAGAATACACAACTATCGCCAACCGAGCACTGTGCCTAGACAGCTTCAAACATACAACAATTGCCGCCCGAGCAACATGCCTACCCCTCTCCAAATACACAACCTTCACCACCCAAGCACAGTGCCTACACCGCTAAAAATATACAGCCATCAGCATCTGTACAGTGCCTACACCGCTCCAAATGTACAGCCATCGACACCGAAGCACACTGCCTACACCGCTCCAAATGTACAGCCATCACTATTCAAGCACAGTGCCAACACCACTGCAAATACACAGCCATCACCATCCGAGCACCGTGCTCACACCACTGCAAATACACAGCCATCACCATCCGAGCACCGTGCCAACACCACTGCAAATACACAGCCATCACCATCCGAGCACCGTGCCAACACCACTGCAAATACACAGCCATCACCATCCGAGCACCGTGCCAACACCACTCCAAATACACAGCCATCACCATCCGAGCACCGTGCTCACACCACTCCAAATACACAGCCATCACCATCCGAGCACCGTGCCAACACCACTGCAAATACACAGCCATCACCATCCGAGCACCGTGCCAACACCACTGCAAATACACAGCCATCACCATCCGAGCACCGTGCTCACACCACTCCAAATACACAGCCATCACCATCCGAGCACCGTGCCAACACCACTGCAAATACACAGCCATCACCATCCGAGCACCGTGCTCACACCACTGCAAATACACAGCCATCACCATCCGAGCACCGTGCTCACACCACTCCAAATACACAGCCATCACCATCCGAGCACCGTGCCAACACCACTGCAAATACACAGCCATCACCATCCGAGCACCGTGCTCACACCACTCCAAATACACAGCCATCACCATCCGAGCACCGTGCTCACACCACTGCAAATACACAGCCATCACCATCCGAGCACCGTGCTCACACCACTCCAAATACACAGCCATCACCATCCGAGCACCGTGCTCACACCACTCCAAATGAACAGCCATCATCACCCCAACACATACATCACTCACCCCGCAGCAGCTCACGGAGATGCGGTTTTCCCTTGTCCAGTGGAGTCTCCCCATACTTGTTACAGATGTAAATGAGTGCAGAATTATTCACCAGGTCCTGGAAACAAAAATCAGAAAGATGTGGGGAGGGGAGGTCACTGACAGTGACCTCAGACTTGGAGGATGAGGTGGACGGACATTTCACAATGAGGATCAGTGGAGTCGGGGCCTAGAGTTTACCTCTGCCACGTCGTCTTGGCCCCAGAAGCAGGCGTAGTGCAGGGGGGCATTCCCATGCTCATTCACTGCATTGGCATCAGCCTTATACTGGATGAGCTGCAGCGAGAAAAGACACCCGTCACATGGGAACAGCGCCGCCCTGCAGGGGGCACCAAGCAACTGCACATCTGCAGCCACATATACAGTCCCAGACTAGTCATTGCACCAGTCTGCATGACACAACACAAGCATGAAAACCCCCAGAAAATAGCAGGGCCTCTCTTATAACACCAAAACACCCAGAGCTCCCATATCACATATGCCCTAATGCCCATTCACCCCCCCCCCCAACCATTCATCCCCCAGTATCACCACCATCCCACCCTTTCACCCCCCAGTATGACGGCTCCCACACCCAAGCATCCCCCAAGTATAACCCCCCTGCCCATTCACCTCCCAGTACCACCGCTCCCACAACCATGCATCCCCACCAGTATCACAGCCCCAATATCACAGCCATTACCTTCTGCACTATGTCGCGGTGCCCGTGGCTGGCCGCCAGGTGCAGCGGAGTGTCGTCTCCCCGGTTCATGACATTGATTCGGGCGCCTCTCATTATCAGCATATCCACGATGTTACTCCGGCCTTCGCGACAAGCCCAGTGCAGGGGGCTGAAGCCGTGATCATCACTGGACGGACACGGACAGAGTGAATGCAGACCCCACACACAGGAAAGGCGGAATAGCAAGATGTGTCCACTTACCCCTGGTTCAGGTCATTCTCAGTGTTGTCCAGCCACAGACGCACGGCCACCGCGTTCCCTTCTCGACACTGTGTGAATATGTCGTCCATGATGAGGGCAGTCACGTGTCCCGGTCCTGTAAGGAACAGCGGCAGCCATGAGAGGCTCGGACTGTGTATAGTCGGTAACATCCCCACAAACATCACTTTCCTGTACGGCGATCTGCCCAAACCAGAAATAAGAGCAGCGGATCGACACCCCAGACGCAGACAGACCTACAGCCGGATGTGAGAGGTTGCCCGAGCCCAGGAGCTAGCACTGTAAATCACAGACAGATCTGAGCTCCTGCAGACGATTGTAAGGAAGGATGTTCCCTTGTATCAGAGATCACATCTAACCTCCACCCAAAACCAGCAGCTAGCAGAGTAATTGCAGCATACCCCGAAAATGGACAACGGTAAGCTGAGCAGATACCGGGACAATCAGAGCCATCTACAGCCATTGTTTCCTCATTTGTGGTCCTCCTCAGAGTCCAGTTCTGGTGTCATCAGAGCTCGGAGTCATCACAAGTTCTGGGGTTTGTCACTTTTTTCAGGATTTACCACAGGTTCTCACTGGGATGAGATCTGAGGGGGGATCCTGGCCCTGGACCCAAAATGTCAAGATTTTGTTCCCCAAGCCACTTACATTGGATATAAAAAGTCTACACACCCTTGTTAATATGCCAGGTTTTTGTCATATAAAATAATTCTAGCAGGAAGAATCATTTCAGAACCTTTCCCCAGTTTCATGTAACTGTGAAGATCTGAGGTTGTGGGTTGTAATGGCAGACACGGTACCATATAGGGAACGTGCCTCTGACTGCGGAGCCCCATAGGGTTAAAGCTAGAAGTAAACTCTGTGCAGTGCCCAATTCCCCCTCCCACTACTCCCCAGGTGATGCCATAATTGGGATGCCCAACTGACCAATGGGAAGAAAGAGGAAGGGGCGTCTGGCCACACCCTCAGGGGTTAAATTCAGGTGCCCGTGGTCAGTGCCTTCCTCTTTCTCCCTGGCTGACCTGGCTACAAGCCATGTGTGGAACCAACGGAAGGTTGCTACGCTGGAGCCTTGCCTTTCAACAGTACGACTTTACTGTGAACACAAAAAGGGCAGCGAACATGGCAAAGCAGATGGGTTGTCCCGCCTGGGCAAACCTGCTAGAGCTAGAGATATAAGGATTATATATTCCAGATGACCACCGAGAGAGCTATAGCTCACTGAAATCGTTAGAAGCTAAACCCAGTGAGTGCAAGGAGCGGGTTTCTCAGTAAGCGGGTCAGTATCTACGCCGTGTTTATACTTAATAAGAACTGCCCTGATGTGGTGAACATCCTGATCATGGTGTCGTTTGTATAAGAAGTTCATACAGCGCGTTAGGTATAGAAATGGTTTGTCCTAACTCTAAGAAAGGGGATGATTCAGCCTCTGAGTGAGGTTACCACAGGGGGAGTGCCTTGGTTTTGGGCTGGGAGATAACTGAGTGGGACATCAGTCTTCACGTGTCTTTTGTCCGGGGTCTAGCTGCTATACAGATGTGCGATGCATCCCCTAAGCACATGGTCAGCCATGAGATGAAATGAACGACATGTATGTGTTTTTTCAACTTTAATCCCATTTTATTTGTAATTGTACTGTATATACGATATTTTTCTTTACAATATCTTGTTATACTTTTGTAAACACTGCCTACCTTTTTTTCCCGCTGAGTCCTCTCCTGAACTGTGCAAGTTTTTAGTGAAAGGAATGATTGCTCAAACCTGATCACTAATGCTCTATTATCCCACCACTCTGTCACCAATATGTCACGGTTCACGGGGAGTTTACCTTTATCATCACCGCCGCTCACACCAATTTGTCATGAACCGGGGTTGTTTGGTTGCCCCACGTTCCTTTTTGAAGGGGATTTATAAATATCCAACTACCGGTTTGGAACTTGCAGCTCTCTGGCGCCCCCCTTACCCTCAGGTCAGACAGGGTACTGCACCTAGGATAACTAGTCGCCAGAAAGGCTGTCTTACTTTGCACTGGATAATGGGCACACTGCAGCGAGAGCGATATAACTACTACCACTCAGGCGGGAACAATAATTACCAACGCCGCCAGTCGCTACAACGCCTCCCAAACAAACAGGACAAATTCCACTGCCACCAGCTCAGATTTCTTAATTAATAACGGGTCCGGAGCCAACCCAAATTAGTAGCGCAATTCACTTCAGAGGATGTGAGTGTACGTTATAGAGCAAGGAGACGAGAGACAAAGCTAGTAATTTTACTCCAAAAAAGTACAGAAGTATAAAAAGATATAAAGAAAACAAGTATCCTATGTACAGTCCAATTACAAATAAAATGGGATTAACGTTGAACTACCCCTCCCGAACTCTCCTTAGGCCCCGTGGCTTCCTCCCAATCTCCTTTGTCCTCCTCGACCCCCGGTCCATAGCCAGCCCCCTCCACCTCGGGCTGCACTTCCCCCATCGATGCTGCGGTGAAGGAGGGCAGACGCTCCATGCGGTTCTTCCGCCCCCCCCCCGGACATGCCCCTCCGACTTCTGCCCCGTGTGGCTGCACGCCGGGATCGGCCAGTCCAGAGCCCCATCTGCCTCCACATCAGCGGCGCTTTCTTCCTCCCACCCCCGGGCTCAGCCCAGCACGCGCAGGGCCCAGGACCCAGCTGTCACCGCCCACTTCCCGGCGCGCCATAACCTGGCCCAGCCTACCTTCACATATGACTTCTGCCGCAGCTTCGTTGTCCTCATCGCGTTCGTGCACTCCCAGGGTGCAGGCCTGGACGTGCTGGGCCCAAGGCATCGCAGACCCCACCCTCTTCCGGCGAGTCACCGCGCACATCCCCGCATCATTTCCTGTGCTTGTCCAGCTCCGTTCCTCATGCAGGCAGTGTGGTTATGCCTGCACGGGGGACTGTTCGCTGTATACAGCTGTGGAGCGAACTCATCGGTGCTACCTGACTGATGAGCGTGCTCTGCAGCTTCGGTCATCATGTTAGAATGTGAATGCACCAAGCACCACTAACTTTATTAGCCCTGTCTCAGTCCACACCGTCCCTTCTGCAGGTGCATACACCCTGCCTGCATGGGGGAGGAACGCTGAGACAGGACTTAGGTCCCACAACGCTGCTGCTGAGCACGTTGATCGGTTCTATACTACCGATCTGCTCGCTCTGCGGCAGCAACAAGTCATTAATAGTACGCACCTATCATTAATGTACCACTAACACCGCCAACTCCTGCCCAAACAGAAACAAATAAAGTACTTCAACCCCTTCCCTCCCATACATGGCCCATAATAGTGATTATGGCAGCATAGCGCCACCTCCCATATAACACAGCACACCACTGCTGGCTATGGCCCTTAATACACTTAATGAACCCCTATCGCCCACGATACAGAAAACGGGAATGCAATAACATTCCCTTGCTAACTAGAACAGCGTTACCAGTGAAGGTCCATAACCCCCCCTTATTACCGACTTACAGGTCCCCAACAACCCCTCATCATAGCCGCAGCTGACACAGGCACCACAGGTCCTCCCAATCCTCCTTTGACTATTCCTACCCTCAGTCCCGTGGTCCCTCTAAAGAGGTGCCTCCCAGCACCACCACAGACACAGCTCACATAGGAGCCAGCACAGATTTTGTCCTCTGGACGGTGTTCCACATCCACATCTGGGTGATCCGACGCATCCAGGGTCCCGTTAAACAGCCGCAGGCACACGACCAGCACCAGCGGTCACGTGCTCCATCAAGGTCTCACAGCCGGGGAGACCCATCTACATCTCCCAGTGCCTCCAGGTAAATCAGCCACTAGGCCAAGGTCCAAGAGGGAGCCGGAGTTACGCCATCAATTGGCTTCACTCCAGCTCGAGCGCACAGCACTTGCCCGCAGCCACGTACTCCAACTCCGGCTAACACCCAAGGAGACACTTCTCAATCTCCCTGGGCCTCTGGCCAATGCTATACCCATACCATCACCCTAGTGGTAGTCGGAGTTCCTCCATCATCGGATATCACTTCTCCTGCGACACAATGGTGAGCATTGCAAAATCAATAATGAGTCAATGCAGAATGAGACAGTTACTTGAACATTTACTATGAATCAATGCCGAAAGAAGCAGTTACTACAACAATGATGAATCGATGATTAATCAATGCCAAACAAGGCTTTTACTATAAAGAAGCCGCAGTTCCTCCGTCAACTGGAGCCACTCGGCCAAAATCACAAAACGGTGAGTGTTTTCATTCTAGCAAACTCAATACGGGTCCCTGAGGTGGACTCAGCGGATAGTGCAACACGGGTTCCTGAGATGGACTCAGCGGACGGTAGTATATGGGTCTCTGAGGTTGGACTTATGGGACGGTGGAATATGGTTTCCCGAAGCAAACTCAACAGACAGTGGAATACGGGTCCCTGGGAAGAGCTCAGAGGACAGGAAAAGGAGCTTGACATATTTCTATCCAGAATATAGCAGTCGTCAAACTCCGGCTTTACATACGTTTTATTCATCCCCTGCAAATTAATTCAAACACCAAAAATATCCAGTAACCTAAAATCTGCATGCGAATTCTTCAAAATAGTACATCAACAGATCTAACAATAGGTTGAACTAGGTAGAATGTTGGCCCCTTTTTAATCATTGCCATTAAAAAAAAATTAAGAATCTCGCCATTAGGCAGAATTCCTAAAAAAGAACCGGTAAAATATCGGCTAACCCCATGAGTCGAATTGGTTAGGCTACGTTCACATTAGCGTCTTTGGGTGCAGCGTCGTCGACGGATACCGACGCATGCGTCATGCGCCCCTATCTTCAACATGGGGGGTGCATGGACATGCGCCGGTATGCGTTGTACGACGCATGCGTCATTTGGGCACACCAGACAGGGCATGGCCTACGCTACATGTTGCATTTTTCCTGCGCCAAATTTCCGGTAAACAACGCATGCAACGCACTTGCGTCGTAAATGCGCCAAAAAAACACATTAGTGTCTATGTAAAACGCATAAGGTGCAGGTGCCGGCGTTGACCTGCGTTTTTCGATGCATGCGCCTTTTGAGTAAAAAACAAGTGATGACGTGTCTCGACAGTGACAAGAGCATAAGCATTATAGCCAAGGCAAAATCCAACTCCATACTCTCCATGGGACGCTCCATCTTGATGCTGGAAACACAAGCAAAATGGGGGGGGGGGGGGGGAATTCATCTCTGCAAGGGTATATATACACACAAATTCGATTACACCCACCCTCTTCTATCCCATTGATGGTATTTCTCTTTATACAGGTCCTTCTCAAAAAATTAGCATATAGTGTTAAATTTCATTATTTACCATAATGTAATGATTACAATTAAACTTTCATATATTATAGATTCATTATCCACCAACTGAAATTTGTCAGGTCTTTTATTGTTTTAATACTGATGATTTTGGCATACAACTCCGGATAACCCAAAAAACCTGTCTCAATAAATTAGCATATTTCACCCATCCAATCAAATAAAAGTGTTTTTTAATAACAAACAAAAAACCCATCAAATAATAATGTTCAGTTATGCACTCAATACTTGGTCGGGAATCCTTTGGCAGAAATGACTGCTTCAATGCGGCGTGGCATGGAGGCAATCAGCCTGTGACACTGCTGAGATGTTATGGAGGCCCAGGATGCTTCAATAGCGGCCTTAAGCTCATCCAGAGTGTTGGGTCTTGCGTCTCTCAACTTTCTCTTCACAATATCCCACAGATTCTCTATGGGGTTCAGGTCAGGAGAGTCGGCAGGCCCATTGAGCACAGTAATACCATGGTCAGTAAACCATTTACCAGTGGTTTTGGCACTGTGAGCAGGTGCCAGGTCGTGCTGAAAAATGAAATCTTCATCTCCATAAAGCATTTCAGCCGATGGAAGCATGAAGTGCTCCAAAATCTCCTGATAGCTAGCTGCATTGACCCTGCCCTTGATGAAACACAGTGGACCAACACCAGCAGCTGACATGGCACCCCACACCATCACTGACTGTGGGTACTTGACACTGGACTTCAGGCATTTTGGCATTTCCTTCTCCCCAGTCTTCCTCCAGACTCTGGCACCTTGATTTCCGAATGACATGCAAAATTTGCTTTCATCAGAAAAAAGTACTTGGGACCACTTAGCAACAGTCCAGTGCTGCTTCTCTGTAGCCCAGGTCAGGCGCCTCTGCCGCTGTTTATGGTTCAAAAGTGGCTTTACCTGGGGAATGCGGCACCTGTAGCCCATTTCCTGCACACGCCTGTGCACGGTGGCTCTGGATGTTTCCACACCAGACTCAGTCCACTGCTTCCTCAGGTTCCCCAAGGTCTGGAATCGGTCCTTCTCCACAATCTTCCTCAGGGTCCGCTCTCCTCTTCTCGTTGTACAGCGTTTTCTGCCACATTGTTTCCTTCCAACAGACTTACCATTGAGGTGCCTTGATACAGCACTCTGGGAACAGCCTATTTGTTGAGAAATTTCTTTCTGGGTCTTACCCTCTTGCTTGAGGGTGTCAATGATGGCCTTCTTGACATCTGTCAGGTCGCTAGTCTTACCCATGATGGGGGTTTTGAGTAATGAACCAGGCAGGGAGTTTATAAAAGCCTCAGGTATCTTTTGCATGTGTTTAGAGTTAATTAGTTGATTTAGAAGATTAGGGTAATAGGTCGTTTAGAGAACCTTTTCTTGATACGCTAATTTATTGAGACAGGTTTTTTGGGTTATCAGGAGTTGTATGCCAAAATCATCAGTATTAAAACAATAAAAGACCTGACAAATTTCAGTTGGTGAATAATGAATCTATAATATATGAAAGTTTAATTGTAATCATTACATTATGGTAAATAATGAAATTTAACACTATATGCTCATTTTTTGAGAAGGAACTGTAGTGTCTAGACACTTTTTTGGGCGTTTTTTATCTTCAATTGTGTCAAGAATAATAACATTTTAGGCGTTGTGTATGCGGTTTGTCATGCGTTTTGGGTTGCGTCGACGACGCTGCGCCCAAAGACACTAATGTGAAGGTAGCCTTAACGGCACAACCCCCCCAGATGAAGCTTCCGTGACGTTTGCGTCTCTCAGCAAGGCGGAAGAATTGGTATACAAAGCTGGGCTCGGTGCCCCGCTGGCAAAATCTGAGAGTCGACAATCCGAATATTACCTGTTTACCCCCAATGCTTCCACCTGTTAGGTTGCAAGGTGGACAACCACTATTATTTTGGTATCTGCCTGCAGAGTTCCATTTCTTGTCACTACGGCGAACTATTCAGTACTTGCCTGAACGGGGTAGTCCGTTATGAAACATGCAGACCCCCCCCCCCCCAAAAAAAAAAAAAAAAATTCTAAACTCTGCTCCTTCCTTCTCAAAAAATTTAAATTTATATCTCGGTACTTCAGTGTGCCGCTATCACCCGAAAAGACAGTCGGCCCATGTAACATACTGCCTCTCTTAGGCTACATTCACATTAGCGTCTTGCGGTGGTGCGTCGGGCGCCACCGCGGCGACGCATGCGTCCCTACATTTAACATGGGGGCGCATGGACATGCGTTTGCATGCGTTTTGTGATGCATGCGTCTTTTTTGCCGCAAGCATTAGGGCGCAGAGGACGCAGCAAGATGCATTTTTTTTGCATCCAAAATCTGGCAAAAAAAGGACGCATGCGTTTTTGTTTGCGTTGTGCGTTGCGTCGCCGACGCAGCAGCGCACAACGCAAATGTGAACGTAGCCTTAGGCATTGAAATAGACACCAATTTCGCTACCATCGTAAAAAAAAATACAGAAAGCACTGCTAATGGTGGAAAGCTTCGGTGAAGTTAAAAATGACCTTCCAACAGATACAATCCTTACTGGGTTTGCTGACATTTGCCACGCAATGCCGGTTGGCAGAGCCTTATCTCGCTGACAACGAAGGGCATCACCCAGAAGGGCCATATAATTAGGATCACTTGATCCTTGAAAGCAGACTTACTAGCCTGGAAAATATTCCTACAATCCTACAATGGTCTCGTTCAATTCTACAATGACCACACCTGCCTCATAGCACAAGAGACGTCAAGCAAGGACCTAGAGCTCGTGGTAGGGGGAAATATCAAAAGCGGTTGCAGCAATCTACAAAAACCAACGGCACAAAGGCAGCTAGCCGTAATTAGGGACAACAGGAAGCTGGGGCCGTGATCCACCCCTTAGAAATTTTTGCAATAGTATCTTCAGTGGAGCTATGGGGGTACGCTGTCCACAAATGTCCAATTTTAACGAAAGGTCCGGGAACCTAAAAAAGCTTAAAGGGAACCTGTCACCCCCCCCCAGGCTTTTTTAAATAAAAAAGCCACCTTGTGCAGCACTAATGCTGCATTCTGCCAAGGTGGCTCTTTTAGTTTGCGTCCCTTTCACCGCTGAAAGAATAGTTTTTATAAATTTGTCCCTGGGGCAGGTCTTTTCCCCCCTGATACAGACGCCTCAGTTATTTCCTTTTTTCTTCTGGGCGCCGCCTCCTCAGCATTCAGTTAGTTACCCGGCGCTTGCGCTGTAATCTTTGTCCTTGGGCATGCGCAGTTAGCACTGCCCGTCCACTGACATCACGATATCTTCCTTCTTGCCCCCGCGTGGACGCGCGTCCCGAGATCCCACCCCGCAGTCTCTTCTGATTTATTCACGCTGCAGGGCTGGGAATCTTGGGCATGCGCAGTAGTTCTCTGCGGTGCTCCCTCCGCCTCTTTCCTACTGTGCAGCCTCATAGGAATTATCAGATATCGTCAGGAAGGCACTGTGTTAAGGTACCTTCACACATAACGATTTCGTTAACGATATCGTTGCAACGTCACGCTTTTTGTGACTTAGCAACGATCCCGCTAACGATCTTGTTATGTGTGACAGCGACCAACAATCAGGCCCCTGCTGGGAGATCGATGGTCGTTGGGGAATGATCAGGACCATTTTTTGGTCACTGATCACCCGCTGTCATCGCTAGATCGGCGTGTGTGACGCCGATCCAGCGATGTGTTCACTTGTAACCAGGGTAAATATCGGGTTACTAAGCGCAGGGCCGCGCTTAGTAACCCGATATTTACCCTGGTTACCATTGTAAAAGTAAAAAAAAAAACACTACTCACATTCCGATGTCTGTCACATCCCCCGCCGTCAGCTTCCCTGCACTGACTGTCAGCGCCGGCTGTAAAGCAGAGCCCAGCGGTGAGGTCACCGCTGTGCTCTGCTTTACGGCCGGCGCTGACACAGTCAGTGCGGGAAGCTGACGGCGGGGGACGTGACAGACATCAGAATGTGAGTAGTGTTTTTTTTTTTACTTTTACAATGGTAACCAGGGTAAATATCGGGTTACTAAGCGCGGCCCTGCGCTTAGTAACCCGATGTTTACCCTGGTTACCCGGGGACTTCGGCATCGTTCCAAACCAGAACTGGGAAGTGTGATCTAGATAAATCCCCTTCAGAAGAAACCAGGGGCGATCAAACAACCCCGGTTCGTGACAAATTTGTGTGAGTACTGGGGACGATAAAGATATCCTCCCCGGGACCCCTGACATATTGTTGGGACCCATGACATAGTGTTGGCAGCACTGTGGGAACCGTGAAAACTATATTGTGGGAATATAGGCTAAACCAGTAATATGTGGTTGTATAAATCTGCACACCCTTACACAAATACTTTGTTGCAGTCCCCTAGACGCGTTGTCTTTTTGGGTCAGAGTCTATCAGTGCAGCACATCTATAATTGGTGATCTTTGATGGCTCCTACTTGCAGCAACTCCACATCTGTCAGATTGTCAGCACAGTCTTCAGGTCACCACAGATTGCCCCTTGGGTTCAGGTCTGGGCTCGGTTGTTCCAGAACCTCCATCTTCTTCTGGTGATGCCGTCCTCTTGGTGATGTGGAGGTCTCTTAGGCCGGCGTCACACTAAACATATGGAAAAATCGGTCCGAGTCTTTCTGCCGAGTCGCACCACTGTTCTCTGTACGGACATCCGTGTGTAATGCGATTTTACACGCACGTCGAATACGTCAGAGAAAAAAAAAAAAAAAAAAAAACAGTGATGTGAGCTGCCCCATAGATGAAGACTTCTCCGAGTAGTGCGATGTTTTCTCACATAGCAGTTCCTGCATGATGAAGTCATTGATGCTGACACTTCAGCCACACGAGGTCTAGCATGGTCATGCATCAGTAGGGTATCTCTGGTTAGCACAGAGGGTTGTGCGACCCTCCAAAGAAATGCTGGAGGATGTTGAAGGCAGCAGGATGTTCTCCACAGCGTGTCCAGACTGTCACATGTGCTCTGTGTGAACGCGCTCTCATCTTGGTGCTCTCTGGCAAATGCCAACCTCCCTGCATGATGTTGGGCTGTAAGCCAACACCCACTTGGGGAAGTCTAGCCCTCACACCACCCTCATGGAGTCTCTGACAGCTTGAGCAGACGCATGGGTTTAATGGCCTGCTGGAGGTCATTTTGCAGGGCTTGGCACTGCTCCTCCTTGCACAAAAGGAGGTAGTGGTCCTGCTGCTGGGTCGTTGACCTCCTGCGGCTTCTCCACGTCTCCTGGTGTATTGGCATGTCTCGTGGTATCTGCTCCATGCTCTGGACACTGTGCAGACAGACACAGCTACACTTCTTGCCACAGTTCGCATTGATGTGCCATTCTGGATGAGCTGCCCCACCTGAGCACCTTCTGTGGGTTGTACACACTGCCTCATGCTACTGTATCTCTAGGGGTGAGAGCTGTAACAAAATGCAAAATTGACCAAAACAACAGCCAAAAAGATGAGCAACGAGAAATGGTCTGTGTTCACCCCTTACAAAACCACTCCTTTATAGGGGAGGTCTTGCTAATTGCCGATCATTTCTACCTGTTGTCTGTTTCATTTACACAACAGCAGGAGACATTGATTCACAATCGGAGTGGTTTCATAAATGGACACATTGACGTCACAGAAGTGATGGACCCAGTTACATTGTGTGGTTTGTTATTTTTTTGAGCAGTACTTTCTCCTGAAAATGACTTCAGTTTGTTTCTCAGTGGATTTGTACAGATTATGGACGACACTAAAGGGGAAGTAAGGACATTGTTCTTGGTAGATTAGTTTTACCTGGCATTGTTAACAGGGGCGTGTACACTTTATATCCACTTAGTGTTGACTTTTGCCTTGTGATGTGGCCTCCATAAAGTTGGAAAAGCATGGTTCATCACCACAACTCCTGGATGATGGGAGAAGGTCTTCTGGAGGAGGCTTAGATCACATTCTTTAATCGCATCCGTGTCCTTAAGAAAAATTGTTATATAGGGAAAAAAAAAGCCTATGCTCCATCACCTCCTCCTTCCTCTACCAGTTCTACATTGTCCATCGCCAAGATATTCATTACCCACAATGCCATTTGTTGTGAGAAGCCCCGGCCCTTGTACAACCCCCTGTAATATAGGAGAGGTCTCCATCCCCTGTGTCACGATAATGTAAAAATACCATGTCACGACCAAGGGGAATAAGACCCTGAGAGCTCAGTTTTCACTAGCCTTTGACCGGAAGCTAGTTGAGAGATGCTCTGTAATGCATCTTAATGTATTGCCCCTCCCCCGAGCCACATGGTCTGCCATGAGCTGAAATGATATAAGGAACTGTACGTGTTTTTTCCTTCTGCTAATCCCTTTTTATTTGTAATTGTCTGTATATACCTAATGGTCTCATTTTATAATATCTTTTTACCCTTCTGTAAACAATGCCTACATTTCTCTGGAGTAAAATATAAAATTACTAGCTTTGTCTCTCCTTGCTCTATAACGAACTGTCAAATCCTCTGAGGGGAATTACGCTACTAATCTGGGTGGGCTCCAAACCCGTTCTTAATTAAGAAATCGGAGCTGATGGCAGCGGATTTGTCCTGGGCATTTTCGAGTCTTTGTGGCAACTGGCGGCGTTGATAATTATTGACCGCCTGAGTGGGAGTAGTTATATCGCCCTCGCTGCAGTGTGCCCCATAGCCAGTACAAAGTAAGGCAGCCTTTCTGGCAACTAATTATCCTAGGTGAAGTAGCTGGTCTGACCTGAGGGTAAGGGGGGGTGCCAGAGAGCTGCAAGTTCCAAACCGGAAGTGAGATATAGATAAATCCCCTTCAGAAAGAATCAGGGGCAACCAAACAACCCCGCTTCCTGACAAATTGGTGTGAGTGGTGGGGATGAAAAGGTATCCTACCCGTGAACCATGACACCCTGTAATATAGGAGAGGTCTCCATCCCGTGTAATATAGGAGACCTCCATCCAGTGTAATATAGGAGAGGCCTATTGTCACAAATCACAAAGGGATAACTTTTATCATCCCCACCGCTGACACTAATATGTCATGAACCAGGGTTGTTTGATTGGCCTGGTTCTTTTGTGAAGGGGATTTATCTATATCCCACTTACCAGTCCCGGTTTGGAACTTGCAGCTCTCTGGCGCCCCCTTACCCTCAGGTCTGACATGGTACTGGACCTAGGATAATTTGTCACCAGAAAGGCTGCCTTACTATGTACTGGCTAATGGGCACACTGCAGCGAGGGCGATACAACTACTCCCACTCAGGCGGGAACAATAATCATAAACGCCGTCTGTCGCTGCCAGTTTTCCCAAAAGCGCAGGACAATTCCGCTGCCACCAGCTCCTATCTCTTAATCAATAATGGGTCAGGAGCCAACCCAATTAGTAGCATAAATTTGAGGATGTGACAGTACGTTATAGAGCAAGAAGAAACAAAGCTAGTAATTTTATATATTTTACTCCAAAAGGTAGAGTTTACAAAAGGGTAAAAAGATATAAAAGACACGTATCATATGTACAGACAATTACAAAAATAACAGGGATTAAAGGTGAAAATCAACTTACAGTTCTTTCATATCATTCAATGGTACGCCATGTAGTGGCGGGGGAGGGGACCTTCTCAAATCATCAGGTCAGATTACACAGCCTGTCGGAGCTGAATCCCCCGGCAAAGGACCGCCACCCTCTGAGTTTTATACCTCTCCCCAAAACTAAGGGCCCTCCCGGATGACCTCATGGGGTGGGCAGAGCTATGGAATGCAATCCTCTTTCTTGAGTATATCTAAAATCATCCCACATATCTCAGTGTTTGAACCTCGTAGAAAGACGACAGCCGTGTTATGCTCAGCGTGACATGGGGGGTTCATTTAAGTATAAACATGGGGTAGATGGGTGACCCGGTTAAGTAGTAATCCGTTTCCCAATTGTGCTGGTTCTGGAACCTAGAAAACTCACTGGCTGGTAGTTCTACCGAAGCACATGCCAAAAATGTATTTGTCCCACTTCCATCATTAATTGGTGCTATGATATTTACATTTGGAAGGACAAAGAAACCTTCGTTTTTGCCATGTGCTTCTACTTGTACTTTCAGTTTAAGGCCATAAAGCTCAATGAGGGCTGCTGGCAAGCTGGTCTCACATTACAGCTGTATAACAGGGGAGAGGGAGGGGGAGTGAAATCGCACACAGGTACATGCAAGCAGAGAAAACTGCAGCTGAGAGTCCTGTATGTGTAATTGAAATAATAAGAAATTCTTCATATTTCTGACACTTCCCCCTTTTGGACTGTGCTACAAAGGCAGGACCTCTCGGTACTCCACAATGCACACCTCGGCAGGCTTGCCCTGCTGGGACAACCCGTCTGCATTTCCATACTCTCTGCCTTTTTGTGTTTAACAGTAAAGTCGTACTGCTGGAGGGCAACGCTCCAGTGCAGTAACCTTCCGCTGGTACCAGACACGGATTGTAGCCAGCGCAGAGGGTTGTAGTGGGTCACCACAGTGAAGGTGCGACCGTACAGGTAGGGATTTAAACATTGCAGGGTCCAGAACATGGCCAGGCACTCCTTCTCGATGGTGGAATAGGCCACTTCCCTCGGTAGAAGCTTCTGGCTCAGGTACAACACGGGGACTCCTGGTTCCCCGAGTCGACCTGGCTGAGCACAGCACTGAGGCCAAACTCGCTGGCGTCGTTCTGCACCAGGAACAATCAACTGCTGTCAACTGTCTAACATAGGAGAGTAGCACAGGGCTGTTTTCAAAGCCTGGAAAGCCACCTCACAGCCGTCCGTCCAGTTGACTGTTTGGGGTAGCTTCTTCATGGTGAGGTCAAAGCGTATGAAGCGCCTATAGTACCCTGCAGTGCCCAGGAAGAACATCACCAGCTTCTTGGTCCTGGGGGCGTCCACTTTACCAGGCTTAGGCCTCATGAAGCCCCTTGCCTACCCGGTGCCCCAGGTAGTGGACTTCTCATGCTCATCTGGCACTTTCCTGGCTGGATGGTCAGGCTTGCTTGGTAAATTCGCCTGAGCACCTCCTGTAGATGTTCATCCCAGGAGGAACTGAAGACGGCAATGTCATCCAAGTACGCCACCTGAAGCACGTGGTTGACCAACTGGAAAGTGGCAGGGGCATTCTTCATGCCGAAGGGCCTGACCGTGGACTTGTACAGTCCGAAGGGGGTGATAAAGGCAGACTTCTCCTGCGCCTCGGGGCTCAGGGGAATCTGCCAGTATCCCTGACTCAGACCCATTATGGACAGATATTTTGCGCCAGCTAACCGCTCAAGCAGCTCCTCGATGCGCGGCATTGGGTGCACGTCAGAGGCTGTGATGGCTTTGAGCCCCCTCTAGTCCACGCAGAACCAGGTGGTCCGATCCTTTTTTGGCATGAGGACTACAGGTGAGGCCCCCGCTCTTTTGGACAGTTGAATCACCCCCAGCTGTAACAGCTCATCGATCTCCTGGCACATAACCTGCACGGCCTGGTTCGCATCTGTGATCGGCTGGGGTTCGGTTAACAAGGTGCTTACCTCCACGTCATAGTAACATAGTAACATAGTTAGTAAGGCCGAAAAAAGACATTTGTCCATCCAGTTCAGCCTATATTCCATCATAATAAATCCCCAGATCTACGTCCTTCTACAGAACCTAATAATTGTATGATACAATATTGTTCTGCTCCAGGAAGACATCCAGGCCTCTCTTGAACCCCTCGACTGAGTTCGCCATCACCACCTCCTCAGGCAAGCAATTCCAGATTCTCACTGCCCTAACAGTAAAGAATCCTCTTCTATGTTGGTGGAAAAACCTTCTCTCCTCCAGACGCAAAGAATGCCCCCTTGTGCCCGTCACCTTCCTTGGTATAAACAGATCCTCAGCGAGATATTTGTATTGTCCCCTTATATACTTATACATGGTTATTAGATCGCCCCTCAGTCGTCTTTTTTCTAGACTAAATAATCCTAATTTCGCTAATCTATCTGGGTATTGTAGTTCTCCCATCCCCTTTATTAAGTTTGTTGCTCTCCTTTGTACTCTCTCTAGTTCCATTATATCCTTCCTGAGCACCGGTGCCCAAAACTGGACACAGTACTCCATGTGCGGTCTAACTAGGGATTTGTACAGAGGCAGTATAATGCTCTCATCATGTGTATCCAGACCTCTTTTAATGCACCCCATGATCCTGTTTGCCTTGGCAGCTGCTGCCTGGCACTGGCTGCTCCAGGTAAGTTTATCATTAACTAGGATCCCCAAGTCCTTCTCTCTGTCAGATTTACCCAGTGGTTTCCCATTCAGTGTGTAATGGTGATATTGATTCCCTCTTCCCATGTGTATAACCTTACATTTATCATTGTTAAACCTCATCTGCCACCTTTCAGCCCAAGTTTCCAACTTATCCAGATCCATCTGTAGCAGAATACTATCTTCTCTTGTATTAACTGCTTTACATAGTTTTGTATCATCTGCAAATATCGATATTTTACTGTGTAAACCTTCTACCAGATCATTAATGAATATGTTGAAGAGAACAGGTCCCAATACTGACCCCTGCGGTACCCCACTGGTCACAGCGACCCAGTTAGAGACTATACCATTTATAACCACCCTCTGCTTTCTATCACTAAGCCAGTTACTAACCCATTTACACACATTTTCCCCCAGACCAAGCATTCTCATTTTCTGTACCAACCTCTTGTGCGGCACGGTATCAAACGCTTTGGAAAAATCGAGATATACCACGTCCAATGACTCACCGTGGTCCAGCCTATAGCTTACCTCTTCATAAAAACTGATTAGATTGGTTTGACAGGAGCGATTTCTCATAAACCCATGCTGATATGGAGTTACACAGTTATTCTCATTGAGATAATCCAGAATAACATCCCTCAGAAACCCTTCAAATATTTTACCAACAATAGAGGTTAGACTTACTGGCCTATAATTTCCAGGTTCACTTTTAGAGCCCTTTTTGAATATTGGCACCACATTTGCTATGCGCCAGTCCTGCGGAACAGACCCTGTCGCTATAGAGTCACTAAAAATAAGAAATAATGGTTTATCTATTACATTACTTAGTTCTCTTAGTACTCGTGGGTGTATGCCATCCGGACCCGGAGATTTATCTATTTTAATCTTATTTAGCCGGTTTCGCACCCCTTCTTGGGTTAGATTGGTGACCCTTAATATAGGGTTTTCATTGTTTCTTGGGATTTCACCTAGCATTTCATTTTCCACCGTGAATACCGTGGAGAAGAAGGTGTTTAATATGTTAGCTTTTTCCTCGTCATCTACAACCATTCTTTCCTCACTATTTTTTAAGGGGCCTACATTTTCAGTTTTTATTCTTTTACTATTGATATAGTTGAAGAACAGTTTGGGATTAGTTTTACTCTCCTTAGCAATGTGCTTCTCTGTTTCCTTTTTGGCAGCTTTAATTAGTTTTTTAGATAAAGTATTTTTCTCCCTATAGTTTTTTAGAGCTTCAATGGTGCCATCCTGCTTTAGTAGTGCAAATGCTTTCTTTTTACTGTTAATTGCCTGTCTTACTTCTTTGTTTACCCACATTGGGTTTTTCCTATTTCTAGTCCTTTTATTCCCACAATTCTGTTCCCTATTTCGCAATGCATCCTGGGAACAAAAGATGGCGGCAGCCGCGCGCGCGCATCGGCACAGCTTCGCTGGACGCCGGAGGGAGAGTATAGAACTAATTTTTTTTTTTTTTTTTAACAGGGATATGGTGCCCACACTGCTATATACTACATGGGCTGTGCTATATACTGCGTGCTATATACTACGTGGCCAGTGTTTGATACTGTCACGGATCCCTTCTCCGTGGTGTCACTTATTCGTCACGTGCCTGCTCGCACACGTGACTTGGGGTTGTGCCTGCAAGGGTTAATCTATCTCCCCACTCTCAGCCCAGCATTCAACCTCTGTCCTATGCTGTAATGGAAGCATAAATCACACACCGACTCATGCCACACACCCGCTGCCACCACTCACCGAACACACGGGCGATGAGTCCCAGACTATTAATACTAGTAATGTCTATCACTCATAAGGCTCACACACCTTAGGCTATGGATTCTTTTAGAACATTCAAGGTTCAACTTGTTAAAAGTTTTATACTTTAACCCCTCTCTGACCTTAGACGTACTATCCCGTCGCGGTGCCCTGGGCCTATCTGACCCTCGACGGGATAGTGCGTCATAGCGATCGGCCGTGCTCACGGGGGGAGCGCGGCCAGGTGTCAGCTGCCTATCGCAGCTGACATCCGACACAATGTGCCAGAAGCGGTCACGGACCGCCCCCGGCACATTAACCCCCGGCACACCGCGATCAAACATGATCGCGGTGTGCCGGCAGTATAGGGAAGCGTCGCGCAGGGAGGGGGCTCCCTGCGGGCTTCCTTGAGACCCCCGGAGCAAAGCCACCTCCCTCCCTGCTCCAGACCCGGATCCAAGATGGCCGTGGCATCTGGGTCATGCAGGGAGGGAGGTGGCTTACCAAGTGCCTGCTCAGAGCAGGCGCTTGGTAAGCCTGCAGTGCTCTAAGTCAGATCACTGATCTGACAGAGTGCTGTGCAAACTGCTTTATCCATTTTACCAAACGCGGAACGGTATAAATGCCTCCCCCAAAAGAAGTTCATGAATAGCTGGTTTTCGGTCATTCTGCCTCACAAAAATCGGAATAAAAAGCGATCAAAAAAATGTCACGTGCCCGAAAATGTTACCAATACTTAAGTATTTTGTGCGACATATCTCTGATTTAATTGCATAAAAATTAAAAGTTTTCCAAATTTTCGCCAAATTTCCGTTTTTTTCACAAACGCAGGTAATATCAAAGAAATTTTACCACTAGCATGAAGTACAATATGTCACGAGAAAATGTCAGAATCACCATGATCCGTTGAAGCGTTCCAGAGTTATAACCTCATAAAGGGACAGTGGTCAGAATTGTAAAAATTGGCCTGGTCATTGACGTGCAAACCGCACTTGGGGGTAAAGGGGTTAATAAAAGGTTCAATGCTTACAATAAGAAAAGGTATAAAAATATGATAATAAAGATATACAACTATGCAAAACAGTATCAAAATAAACAGGAGAAACTTACAGAAATTATCTAACTGGTAGTTGCTTTCTGCTCCCTGAGGGTAGGACGAATGTAGATTGGATCACACAGCTTCTCAGGCTGCCCCCATCATGTGAACACAATTCTCTGTCTGCAGCCTAAATTTATAACTTTGGTCTGAGGTCAGGTTTCTAGACCAGCCCCTCAGGGTAATATCATAATTGTGGGCTGTTTGATTGGCCACGGCCGCTCTACTAGGATGTGACCGATAGGATACCAAAGCTCTTCAGCTCCAAGGACGTCCACCCATTTCTTCTGATACATGTTGGCACCAATGACACGGCAAGGAAGGACCTACCGACAATCTGCAAGGACTTTGAAGAGTTGGGGAAGAAAGTAAAGGAACTGGATGCACAGGTAGTTTTTTCTTCTATCCTTCCAGTAGACGGGCATGGCACCAGGAGATGGAACAGGATCCTTGATGCAAACAACTGGCTAAGACGATGGTGCAGACAACAAGGATTTGGATTCCTGGACCACGGTGTGAATTACTGGTATGATGGACTCCTCGCCAGAGACGGACTACACCTCAACAAACCTGGGAAACACACATTCGCCAGAAGACTCGCTACACTCATCAGGAGGGCGTTAAACTAGAAGAAGAGGGGACGGGAAGAAAAACATTAGACTCGAACAAAGACGACCCAGGAAAACATACTCAGAAGGGAGGTAAGAACATTTCTAAAACAATCCACAGTGAGGAGATTGGAACAAAACAAAATCCTCTAAACTGCATGCTCGCAAACGCCAGAAGCCTGACAAACAAGATGGAAGAACTAGAAGCAGAAATATCTACAGGTAACTTTGACATAGTGGGAATAACCGAGACATGGTTAGATGAAAGCTATGACTGGGCAGTTAACTTACAGGGTTACAGTCTGTTTAGAAAGGATCGTAAAAATCGGAGAGGAGGAGGGGTTTGTCTCTATGTAAAGTCTTGTCTAAAGTCCACTTTAAGGGAGGATATTAGCGAAGGGAATGAGGATGTCGAGTCCATATGGGTCGAAATTCATGGAGGGAAAAATGGTAACAAAATTCTCATTGGGGTCTGTTACAAACCCCCAAATATAACAGAAAGCATGGAAAGTCTACTTCTAAAGCAGATAGATGAAGCTGCAACCCATAATGAGGTCCTGGTTATGGGGGACTTTAACTACCCGGATATTAACTGGGAAACAGAAACCTGTGAAACCCATAAAGGCAACAGGTTTCTGCTAATAACCAAGAAAAATTATCTTTCACAATTGGTGCAGAATCCAACCAGAGGAGCAGCACTTTTAGACCTAATACTATCTAATAGACCTGACAGAATAACAAATCTGCAGGTGGTTGGGCATTTAGGAAATAGCGACCACAATATTGTACAGTTTCACCTGTCTTTCACTAGGGGGACTTGTCAGGGAGTCACAAAAACATTGAACTTTAGGAAGGCAAAGTTTGAACAGCTTAGAGATGCCCTTAATCTGGTAGACTGGGACAATATCC
The DNA here is from genome assembly GCF_032444005.1 of Ranitomeya imitator. Classification (NCBI taxonomy): domain Eukaryota; kingdom Metazoa; phylum Chordata; class Amphibia; order Anura; family Dendrobatidae; genus Ranitomeya; species Ranitomeya imitator. Next base: position 844,845,067 of record NC_091284.1, on the reverse strand, counting down.
TCAGAAATGAGAATACAGATAATAAATGGGAAATGTTTAAGAACATCCTAAATAGGCAGTGTAAGCGGTTTATACCTTGTGGGAATAAAAGGACTAGAAATAGGAAAAACCCAATGTGGCTAAACAAAGAAGTAAGGCAGGCAATTAACAGTAAAAAGAAAGCATTTGCACTACTAAAGCAGGATGGCACCATTGAAGCTCTAAAAAACTATAGGGAGAAAAATACTTTATCTAAAAAACTAATTAAAGCTGCCAAAAAGGAAACAGAGAAGCACATTGCTAAGGAGAGTAAAACTAATCCCAAACTGTTCTTCAACTATATCAATAGTAAAAGAATAAAAACTGAAAATGTAGGCCCCTTAAAAAATAGTGAGGAAAGAATGGTTGTAGATGACGAGGAAAAAGCTAACATATTAAACACCTTCTTCTCTACGGTATTCACGGTGGAAAATGAAATGCTAGGTGAAATCCCAAGAAACAATGAAAACCCTATATTAAGGGTCACCAATCTAACCCAAGAAGAGGTGCGAAACCGGCTAAATAAGATTAAAATAGATAAATCTCCGGGTCCGGATGGCATACACCCACGAGTACTAAGAGAACTAAGTAATGTAATAGATAAACCATTATTTCTTATTTTTAGTGACTCTATAGCGACAGGGTCTGTTCCGCAGGACTGGCGCATAGCAAATGTGGTGCCAATATTCAAAAAGGGCTCTAAAAGTGAACCTGGAAATTATAGGCCAGTAAGTCTAACCTCTATTGTTGGTAAAATATTTGAAGGGTTTCTGAGGGATGTTATTCTGGATTATCTCAATGAGAATAACTGTTTAACTCCATATCAGCATGGGTTTATGAGAAATCGCTCCTGTCAAACCAATCTAATCAGTTTTTATGAAGAGGTAAGCTATAGACTGGACCACGGTGAGTCATTGGACGTGGTATATCTCGATTTTTCCAAAGCGTTTGATACCGTGCCGCACAAGAGGTTGGTACACAAAATGAGAATGCTTGGTCTGGGGGAAAATGTGTGTAAATGGGTTAGTAACTGGCTACGTGATAGAAAGCAGAGGGTGGTTATAAATGGTATAGTCTCTAACTGGGTCGCTGTGACCAGTGGGGTACCGCAGGGGTCAGTATTGGGACCTGTTCTCTTCAACATATTCATTAATGATCTGGTAGAAGGTTTACACAGTAAAATATCGATATTTGCAGATGATACAAAACTATGTAAAGCAGTTAATACAAGAGAAGATAGTATTCTGCTACAGATGGATCTGGATAAGTTGGAAACTTGGGCTGAAAGGTGGCAGATGAGGTTTAACAATGATAAATGTAAGGTTATACACATGGGAAGAGGGAATCAATATCACCATTACACACTGAACGGGAAACCACTGGGTAAATCTGACAGGGAGAAGGACTTGGGGATCCTAGTTAATGATAAACTTACCTGGAGCAGCCAGTGCCAGGCAGCAGCTGCCAAGGCAAACAGGATCATGGGGTGCATTAAAAGAGGTCTGGATACACATGATGAGAGCATTATACTGCCTCTGTACAAATCCCTAGTTAGACCGCACATGGAGTACTGTGTCCAGTTTTGGGCACCGGTGCTCAGGAAGGATATAATGGAACTAGAGAGAGTACAAAGGAGGGCAACAAAATTAATAAAGGGGATGGGAGAACTACAATACCCAGATAGATTAGCGAAATTAGGATTATTTAGTCTAGAAAAAAGACGACTGAGGGGCGATCTAATAACCATGTATAAGTATATAAGGGGACAATACAAATATCTCGCTGAGGATCTGTTTATACCAAGGAAGGTGACGGGCACAAGGGGGCATTCTTTGCGTCTGGAGGAGAGAAGGTTTTTCCACCAACATAGAAGAGGATTCTTTACTGTTAGGGCAGTGAGAATCTGGAATTGCTTGCCTGAGGAGGTGGTGATGGCGAACTCAGTCGAGGGGTTCAAGAGAGGCCTGGATGTCTTCCTGGAGCAGAACAATATTGTATCATACAATTATTAGGTTTTGTAGAAGGACGTAGATCTGGGGATTTATTATGATGGAATATAGGCTGAACTGGATGGACAAATGTCTTTTTTCGGCCTTACTAACTATGTTACTATGTTACTAATGAATATATATTATTTTCCTCTTAAGACACTTGTGACCAGGTTCCCAGCAATAGATCACCTCAGGCCGCAATTAGCACCTCCCCTCCAAGACCTAAAAGGTGCCAAATGTTACCTTCTTGGCTCTAGCTAGACCTCCTGGTGAGATATGAAGACACAATTTCTACTAGTCCCAAGGTAGTACCTATTAACACCTAGGTGCGACTTGCCTTCAGGACAGATGTTACATTATCACTAGTCACACATATAACCCGAGACATATGTCACTACACACATATAGATATATATATATATATACACATTTCACCACAGATACCATGTTGGCTATGCTACATATTACGTGGCCGGTGTTATATACTACGTGGCCTGTGTTATATACTACGTGGGCTGTGTTATATACTACGTGGCCTGTGTCATATACTGCGTGGCCTGTATTAACGCATCGGGTATTCTACAATATGTATGTATGTATGTATGTATGTATGTATGTAGGAGCCACATAGTATATAGCACAGGCCACGTAGTATTTCTCTGCTTTATACTACATGGCTCCTATATACTACGTGGCTGCTATATACATACATATTCTAGAATACCCGATGCGTTCGAATCGGGCTACCATCTAGTAGAATATAAGGGGAAAAACTGTTTTCTAACATCTCAAATACAGAAATACAGTAACAGGTTCAATGTGTGTGTGCGTGCGTTACCCTCAAGTAAAGGTACCTTCACACATAACGATATTGTTAACGATATCGTTGCTATTTGTGACGTAGCAACGATATCGTTAATGAAATCGTTATGTGTGACAGCGACCAACGATCAGGCCCCTGCTGGGAGATAGTTGGTCGCTGAAGAAAGTCCAGAACTTTATTTCGTCGCTGGACTCCTGCTGACATCGCTGGATCGGCGTGTGTGACACCGACCCAGCGATGTCTTCACTGGTAACCAGGGTAAACATCGGGTAACTAAGCGCAGGGCCGCGCTTAGTAACCCGATGTTTACCCTGGTTACCATGCTAAAAGTAAAAAAAAACAAACACTAGATACTTACCTACAGCCGTCTGTCCTCCAGCGCTGTGCTCTGCTCTCCTCCTGTACTGGCTGTGAGCCGGAAAGCAGAGCGGTGACCTCACCGCTCTGCTTTCCGGCTCCCAGACAGTACAGGAGGAGAGCAGAGAAGCAGAGCGCAGCGCTGGAGGACAGACAGCGGTAGGTAAGTATCTAGTGTTTGTTTTTTTTTTACTTTTAGCATGGTAACCAGGGTAAACATCGGGTTACTAAGCGCGGCCCTGCGCTTAGTTACCCGATGTTTACCCTGGTTACCGGCATCGTTGGTCGCTGGAGAGCTGTCTGTGTGACAGCTCTCCAGCGACCAAACAGCGACGCTGCAGCGATCCGGATCGTTGTCGGTATCGCTGCAGCGTCGCTTAATGTGAACGGGCCTTAACACTACATGAAGGTCAATGGACACAGGTGGCTGAATTGAAGGAATTGCTTCATCACCCATTTACAGTGACTAAAAAGTTACAAGCTGAGGATTTAACTCCTGGAATTTTTAAAAAGGAGTGGAAGAACTTGTTGTTTTGCCTGTCCCAAAGAGGAGGATTAATAGCAGATGGCATTGCTGCTGAAATGAAGCGGAGAGAGACACTGCTATTAGAAAATAAAATTCTTCTGGCGGCTGTTTATGTGGACCCGAGTCATCGAATAATGCTGGATGATCAACAGCTACTAAAGGAAACGAAGTTCTGATTGAGGTAGCAGTTAGGATGAGCTACAGGACGGCTGTAACGGGGTCTACTGTGCTGTAGAACCTCTTTCAGCACCCCCCCCCCCGTGTTTCAGAAGGTCCACTCTGCTTTTGCTAGATTCTGAATGAAGGACGCTGGCAGGAATTTCTTGATTACATGAGAGCATATAAAAGCTGACTGCTTCTCCACGTATTTCCAGTCTAAGAGTACCGTCACACAGTGGCATTTTGATCGCTACGATGGCACAATTCGTGACGTTCCAGCGATATCGTTACGATCTCGCTGTGTCTGACACGCTACTGCGATCAGGGACCCCGCTGAGAAACGTACGTCGTAGCAGATCGTCTGAAACTTTATTTTGTCGCTGGATCTCCCGCTGACATCGCTGAATCGGCGTGTGTGACGCCGATCCAGCGATGTCTTCACTGGTAACCAGGGTAAACATCGGGTTACTAAGCGCAGGGCCGCGCTTAGTAACCCGATGTTTACCCTGGTTACCAGCGTAAACGTAAAAAAAAAAAAAACACTACATACTTACCTTCAGCTGTCTGTCCCCGACGCTCTGCTTCCCTGCACTTATCCTGCATCCTGTGTCAGCGCCGGCCAGCCAGAAAGCACAGCGGTGACGTCACCGCTCTGCTTTCCGGCTGACCGGCGCTGACAGTGCAGAGGAAAGCACAGCGCCGGAGGACAGACACGGAATGTAAGTATGTAGTGTTTGTTTTTTTTACGTTTACGCTGGTAACCAGGGTAAACATCGGGTTACTAAGCGCGGCCCTGCGCTTAGTAACCCGATGTTTACCCTGGTTACCAGGGGACTTCGGGATCGTTGGTCGCTGGAGAGCTGTCTGTGTGACAGCTCTCCAGCGACGCTGCAGCGATCGACATCGTTGACGTATCGCTGCAGCGTCGTTTCAGTGTGAAGGTACCCTTAGAACACCCTTTATTTACAGCACACAGAATATATAACACAGATACACAGGGCAGGCCAATAGGAAAACAGCAGGCCAGACATACATTACAATAGCCGCAGGGGGCCGGAGCCTGCCGATATTTACTGTGGGAATTACAAAGGTGGGGGGAGGTCAGAAAGAGAATATCTTGTCCAGGGGCGCAGCTTGTGGATTGATGCATTTCACATGGAAACTATTATACATAATATATACTGCATAACATTCTTGGTGCTGGGGGGTTCTGTAACAACGGCCAAGAGCAAGAGGACTCAGGTCCTGCCAGTGCTGCTGCTGCCGTTCCTACATCATCAGATGAGGAGATTGATTTCGACAAGTATTTGGACGACATGGAGCAGGCAAAGCGTTGCTGAAGGGAAAAAGATTCCACTCCCACTGAAAACAGATTGACCATATTTCAGCAACGTTTTTAACTTGCTCTCAAAGAAGTAGAAGAGTTCAATCGTTCATCAAAACCGACTGCACGAGGCAATTCCTTTACACCCTGAAATTGTTAGAGATGTCGCCCATGTGGTCACTGCTTTACCACCAACCCAAGTTAGTGAGAGGTCGTTCTCCGGCCTTAAAATAATGAGGTCCGATGGGAGGTCGTCTATGGAGGAGGATCTGATGGGGGCGATACTATTTATCAGAACAAATTCATAGACTGCACAAATGCTATTCAGTACGTTTTTGTTGAAACTTTTGTCCACTTACTGCAGAGTGAATAATAAAATGGTAAATGATAGTCTTTTTGTTCTAAAGTTGTTTTTCAATAAATTTATTTTATGTTCTATCTAAATGGCTTGATTATTGTATCATAATAAAGATTAAAAGCCTGATGTTACCATTTTACTACAGTAAATGTATCACTTAAAGTTAAACATGAGCCGTGTATGAGGGAGTCGGAGTCAGTGTTATGTGAATTGAGGAGTCGGAGAATTAGCGCACCGTCTCAGGACGTACGGGCCCTCCCAGGCTGCCTGAAGCTTATCCGTTGGTACGGGGACCAGCACCCACACCTTTTGACCCACGTGGTAGGTCCGCTCCCGGGCGTTCTGGTCGTACCAGTGCTTCTGATCAGCCTGAGCCTGCGTCATGTTGTCATGCACCAACTGCGTCAAGGTCTGCATCTTGTCACGGAAGCGCATGACATACTCCACTATGGACACTTCAGAAGGGTTCGGCTCCTCTTCCCAGGATTCTCTTACCAACCCAAGGGGTCCCCGGACTCGCCTGCCATACAGGAGCTCGAATGGGGAGAACCCCGTCGAGGCCTGCGGAACCTCTCGGTAAGCGAACAGCAGGTGTGGGAGGTACCGCTCCCAGTCGCGCCCTTGGGTCTCAACCAGCATGCGTAGCATCTGTTTGAGGGTACCATTGAAGCGTTCACACAAGCCATTGGTCTGTGGGTGATACGCACTCGATACCAGGTGCTTCACCTGCATTCTCTTACAGAGAGCCTCCATTAGGTGAGACATAAATTGAGTCCCTTGATCAGTAAGCATTTCCCTGGGAAACCCTACACGTGAAAAGATGGCCAACAGGGCATCCGCCACCTTATCTGCCCTAGTTGAGGACAGAGCTACTGCCTCTGGGTACCGGGTAGCGTAGTCTACCACAGTAAGGATGTATTGCTTTCCAGAGCTGCTGGGGACGGCCAGCGGGCCCACAATGTCCACCGCGATCCTCTGGAAAGGCTCCTCTATCACTGGCAAAGGGATCAGGGGAGCCTTAAGAGCAGGCCCCGCTTCCCCACTCTTTGACAAGTGATACAGGAGCGGCAGTAGTTTGACACATCTGTCCCCATCTTAGGCCAATAGAAGTGTTGAGACAGCCGGGCCTTAGTTTTGCTGATCCCCAAGTGTCCAGCTAGCGGGATCTCATGGGCAATCCGCAACAACTCACCCCGGAATTGCTGTGGGACGACCAGCTGTCTTTCCCTCAACCACACCGCCCCCTGTATACACTATATACACCGCCCCCTGTATAAAGTATACACACCTCCCCCTGTATACACTATATACACCTCCCCCTGTATACACTATATACACCGCCCCCTGTATATAGTATACACACCTCCCCCTGTATACACTATATACACCGCCCCCTGTATAAAGTATACACACCTCCCCCTGTATACACTATATACACCTCCCCCTGTATACACTATATACACCGCCCCCTGTATATAGTATACACACCTCCCCTGTATACACTATATACACCTCCCCCTGTATACAGTATACACACCTCCCCCTGTATACAGTATATACACCTCCCCTGTATACACTATATACACCTCCCCCTGTATACAGTATACACACCTCCCCCTGTATACAGTATACACACCTCCCCCTGTATACAGTATACACACCTCCCCCTGTATACACTATATACACCTCCCCCTGTATACAGTATATACACCTCCCCTGTATACACTATATACACCTCCCCCTGTATACAGTATACACACCTCCCCCTGTATACACTATATACACCTCCCCCTGTATACAGTATATACACCTCCCCCTGTATACACTATATACACCTCCCCCTGTATACAGTATACACACCTCCCCCTGTATACAGTATATACACCTCCCCTGTATACACTATATACACCTCCCCCTGTATACAGTATACACACCTCCCCTGTATACACTATATACACCTCCCCTGTATACACTATATACACCTCCCCCTGTATACAGTATACACACCTCCCCCTGTATACAGTATATACACCTCCCCTGTATACACTATATACACCTCCCCCTGTATACAGTATACACACCTCCCCCTGTATACAGTATATACACCTCCCCTGTATACACTATATACACCTCCCCCTGTATACAGTATACACACCTCCCCCTGTATACAGTATACACACCTCCCCTGTATACACTATATACACCTCCCCCTGTATACAGTATACACACCTCCCCCTGTATACAGTATACACACCTCCCCCTGTATACAGTATACACACCTCCCCCTGTATACACTATATACACCTCCCCCTGTATACAGTATATACACCTCCCCTGTATACACTATATACACCTCCCCCTGTATACAGTATACACACCTCCCCCTGTATACACTATATACACCGCCCCCTGTATAAAGTATACACACCTCCCCCTGTATACACTATATACACCTCCCCCTGTATACAGTATATACACCTCCCCCTGTATACACTATATACACCTCCCCCTGTATACACTATATACACCGCCCCCTGTATACAGTATATACACCTCCCCCTGTATACACTATATACACCGCCCCCTGTATATAGTATACACACCTCCCCTGTATACACTATATACACCTCCCCCTGTATACACTATATACTCCTCCCCTGTATACACTATATACACCTCCCCCTGTATACACTATATACTCCTCCCCTGTATACACTATATACACCTCCCCCTGTATACACTATATACTCCTCCCCTGTATACACTATATACACCTCCCCCTGTATACAGTATATACACCTCCCCCTGTATACAGTATATACTCCTCCCCTGTATACAGTATATACACCTCCCCCTGTATACACTATATACACCTCCCCCTGTATACAGTATATACACCTCCCCCTGTATACAGTATATACACCTCCCCCTGTATACAGTATATACTCCTCCCCTGTATACAGTATATACACCTCCTCCTGTATACACTATATACACCTCCCCCTGTATACAGTATATACTCCTCCCCCTGTATACAGTATATACACCTCCTCCTGTATACACTATACACACCTCCCCTGTATACAGTATATACTCCTCCCCCTGTATACAGTATATACACCTCCTCCTGTATACAGTATATACTCCTCCCCTGTATACAGTATTTACTCCTCCCCTGTATACAGTATATACACCTCCTCCTGTATACACTATACACACCTCCCCTGTATACAGTATATACTCCTCCCCCTGTATACAGTATACACACCTCCCCCTGTATACACTATACACACCTCCCCTGTATACAGTATATACACCTCCCCCTGTATACACTATATACACCTCCCCCTGTATACAGTATATACACCTCCCCTGTATACAGTATATACACCTCCCCTTGTATATACACCTCCCCCTGTATACAGTATATACTCCTCCCCTGTATACACAATATACACCTCCCCCTGTATACACTATATACTCCTCCCCTGTATACAGTATATACTCCTCCCCCTGTATATACTCCTCCCCTGTATACAGTATATACACCTCCCCCTGTATACAGTATATACTCCTCCCCTGTATACACTATACACACCTCCCCTGTATACAGTATATACACCTCCCCCTGTATACAGTATATACTCCTCCCCTGTATACACTATACACACCTCCCCTGTATACACTATATACACCTCCCCCTGTATACAGTATATACACCTCCCCTGTATACAGTATATACACCTCCCCCTGTATATACACCTCCCCCTGTATACAGTATATACTCCTCCCCTGTATACAGTATATACACCTCCCCCTGTATATACACCTCCCCCTGTATACAGTATATACTCCTCCCCTGTATACAGTATATACTCCTCCCCCTGTATATACTCCTCCCCTGTATACAGTATATACACCTCCCCCTGTATACAGTATATACACCTCCCCCTGTATACAGTATATACACCTCCCCCTGTATACAGTATATACACCTCCCCCTGTATACAGTATATACTCCTCCCCCTGTATATACTCCTCCCCTGTATACAGTATATACACCTCCCCCTGTATACAGTATATACACCTCCCCCTGTATACAGTATATACTCCTCCCCCTGTATATACTCCTCCCCTGTATACAGTATATACACCTCCCCCTGTATACAGTATATACTCCTCCCCTGTATACAGTATATACACCTCCCCCTGTATACAGTATATACTCCTCCCCTGTATACAGTATATACTCCTCCCCTGTATACAGTATATACACCTCCCCCTGTATACAGTATATACTCCTCCCCTGTATACAGTATATACTCCTCCCCTGTATACAGTATATACTCCTCCCCTGTATACAGTATATACACCTCCCCCTGTATACAGTATATACTCCTCCCCCTGTATACAGTATATACTCCTCCCCTGTATACAGTATATACTCCTCCCCTGTATACAGTATATACTCCTCCCCTGTATACAGTATATACTCCTCCCCTGTATACACTATATACACCTCCCCCTGTATACAGTATATACACCTCCTCCCCTGTATACAGTATATACACCTCCCCCTGTATACAGTATATACACCTCCTCCCCTGTATACACTATATACACCTCCCCCTGTATACAGTATATACTCCTCCCCTGTATACAGTATATACACCTCCTCCCCTGTATACAGTATATACACCTCCTCCCCTGTATACACTATATACACCTCCCCCTGTATACACTATATACACCTCCCCCTGTATACAGTATATACACCTCCCCCTGTATACAGTATATACACCTCCCCCTGTATACAGTATATACACACCTCCCCCTGTATACAGTATATACACACCTCCCCCTGTATATACACCTCCCCCTGTATACACTATATACTCCTCCCCTGTATACACTATATACTCCTCCCCTGTATACAGTATATACTCCTCCCCTGTATACACTATATACACCTCCCCTGTATACAGTATATACACCTCCCCCTGTATACAGTATATACACCTCCTCCCTGTATACAGTATATACACCTCCTCCTGTATACACTATATACACCTCCCCCTGTATACAGTATATACACCTCCCCCTGTATACAGTATATACACCTCCCCCTGTATACAGTATATACACACCTCCCCCTGTATACAGTATATACACACCTCCCCCTGTATATACACCTCCCCCTGTATACACTATATACTCCTCCCCTGTATACACTATATACTCCTCCCCTGTATACACTATATACACCTCCCCCTGTATACACTATATACACCTCCCCCTGTATACACTATATACACCTCCCCCTGTATACAGTATATACACCTCCTCCCTGTATACAGTATATACACCTCCTCCCCTGTATACACTATATACACCTCCCCTGTATACACTATATACACCTCCCCCTGTATACAGTATATACACCTCCCCCTGTATACACTATATACACCTCCCCCTGTATACACTATATACACCTCCCCCTGTATACACTATATACACCTCCCCCTGTATACACTATATACACCTCCCCCTGTATACACTATATACACCTCCCCCTGTATACACTATATACACCTCCCCCTGTATACACTATATACACCTCCCCCTGTATACACTATATACACCTCCCCCTGTATACACTATATACACCTCCCCCTGTATACACTATATACACCTCCCCCTGTATACACTATATACACCTACTCCCCTGTATACAGTATACACACCTCCCCCTGTATACACTATATACACCTCCCCCTGTATACACTATATACACCTCCCCCTGTATACACTATATACACCTCCCCCTGTATACACTATATACACCTCCTCCCCTGTATACAGTATATACACCTCCCCTGTATACACTATATACACCTCCCCCTGTATACAGTATATACACCTCCCCCTGTATACAGTATATACACCTCCTCCCCTGTATACAGTATACACACCTCCCCCTGTATACACTATATACACCTCCCCCTGTATACACTATATACACCTCCCCCTGTATACAGTATATACACCTCCTCCCCTGTATACAGTATACACACCTCCCCCTGTATACACTATATACACCTCCCCCTGTATACAGTATATACACCTCCCCCTGTATACAGTATATACTCCTCCCCTGTATACAGTATATACACACCTCCCCCTGAATATACACCTCCCCCTGTATACAGTATATACTCCTCCCCTGTATACAGTATATACACCTCCTCCCCTGTATACACTATATACACCTCCCCCTGTATATACACCTCCCCTGTATACAGTATATACACCTCCTCCCCTGTATACAGTATATACACCTCCCCCTGTATACACTATATACACCTCCCCCTGTATACAGTATATACACCTCCTCCCCTGTATACAGTATATACACCTCCCCCTGTATACACTATATACACCTCCCCTGTATACAGTATATACACACCTCCCCCTGTATACAGTATATACTCCTCCCCTGTATACACTATATACACCTCCTCCTGTATACAGTATATACTCCTCCCCTGTATACAGTATATACACCTCCCCCTGTATACAGTATACACACCTCCCCCTGTATACAGTATATACTCCTCCCCTGTATACAGTATATACACCTCCCCCTGTATACAGTATACACACCTCCCCCTGTATACAGTATATACTCCTCCCCTGTATACAGTATATACACCTCCCCCTGTATACACTATATACACCTCCCCTGTATACAGTATATACACCTCCCCTGTATACAGTATATACACCTCCCCCTGTATACAGTATATACTCCTCCCCTGTATACACTATATACTCCTCCCCTGTATACAGTATATACTCCTCCCCTGTATACAGTATATACACCTCCCCCTGTATACACTATATACACCTCCCCCTGTATACAGTATATACTCCTCCCCTGTATACAGTATATACACCTCCCCTGTATACAGTATACACACCTCCTCCTGTATACAGTATACACACCTCCCCCTGTATACAGTATATACACCTCCCCTGTATACACTATACACACCTCCCCCTGTATACACTATATACACCTCCCCCTGTATACAGTATATACACCTCCCCCTGTATACAGTATATACACCTCCTCCCCTGTATACAGTATATACACCTCCTCCTGTATACAGTATATACACCTCCCCCTGTATACAGTATATACACCTCCTCCCCTGTATACAGTATACACACCTCCCCCTGTATACAGTATACACACCTCCCCCTGTATACAGTATATACTCCTCCCCTGTATACAGTATATACACCTCCCCCTGTATACACTATATACACCTCCCCTGTATACAGTATATACACCTCCCCTGTATACAGTATATACACCTCCCCCTGTATACAGTATATACTCCTCCCCTGTATACACTATATACACCTCCCCTGTATACAGTATATACTCCTCCCCTGTATACAGTATATACTCCTCCCCTGTATACAGTATATACACCTCCCCCTGTATACACTATATACACCTCCCCCTGTATACAGTATATACACCTCCCTCTGTATACGGTATATACTCCTCCCCTGTATACAGTATATACACCTCCCTCTGTATACAGTATATACACCTCCCCTGTATACACTATACACACCTCCCCCTGTATACACTATATACACCTCCCCCTGTATACAGTATATACACCTCCCCCTGTATACAGTATATACACCTCCTCCCCTGTATACAGTATATACACCTCCTCCTGTATACAGTATATACACCTCCCCCTGTATACACTATATACACCTCCTCCCCTGTATACAGTATATACACCTCCTCCTGTATACAGTATATACTCCTCCCCTGTATACACTATATACACCTCCCTCTGTATACAGTATATACACCTCCCTCTGTATACAGTATATACACCTCCCCCTGTATACAGTATATACACCTCCTCCCCTGTATACAGTATATACACCTCCTCCTGTATACAGTATATACACCTCCCCCTGTATACAGTATATACACCTCCTCCCCTGTATACAGTATATACACCTCCTCCTGTATACAGTATATACACCTCCCTCTGTATACAGTATATACTCCTCCCCCTGTATACAGTATATACACCTCCTCCCCTGTATACAGTATATACACACCTCCCCCTGTATACACTATATACACCTCCCCCTGTATACACTATATACACCTCCCCTGTATACACTATATACACCTCCCCCTGTATACAGTATATACTCCTCCCCTGTATACAGTATATACTCCTCCCCTGTATACAGTATATACTCCTCCCCCTGTATACAGTATATACACCTCCCCCTGTATACAGTATATACTCCTCCCCTGTATACAGTATATACACCTCCCCTGTATACAGTATATACTCCTCCCCTGTATACAGTATATACTCCTCCCCCTGTATACAGTATATACACCTCCCCCTGTATACAGTATATACACCTCCCCCTGTATACAGTATATACTCCTCCCCCTGTATACACTATATACACCTCCCCCTGTATACAGTATATACACCTCCCCTGTATACACTATATACACCTCCCCCTGTATACACTATATACACCTCCCCTGTATACAGTATATACTCCTCCCCCTGTATACACTATATACTCCTCCCCTGTATACAGTATATACTCCTCCCCCTGTATACACTATATACTCCTCCCCCTGTATACAGTATATACTCCTCCCCCTGTATACACTATATACACCTCCCCCTGTATACAGTATATACTCCTCCCCCTGTATACAGTATATACTCCTCCCCTGTATACAGTATATACTCCTCCCCTGTATACACTATATACACCTCCCCCTGTATACACTATATACACCTCCCCTGTATACAGTATATACTCCTCCCCTGTATACAGTATATACTCCTCCCCTGTATACAGTATATACTCCTCCCCCTGTATACAGTATATACACCTCCCCCTGTATACAGTATATACTCCTCCCCTGTATACAGTATATACACCTCCCCCTGTATACAGTATATACACCTCCCCCTGTATACAGTATATACTCCTCCCCTGTATACAGTATATACTCCTCCCCTGTATACAGTATATACACCTCCTCCCCTGTATACAGTATATACACCTCCCCCTGTATACAGTATATACTCCTCCCCTGTATACAGTATATACTCCTCCCCTGTATACAGTATATACTCCTCCCCTGTATACAGTATATACTCCTCCCCTGTATACAGTATACACACCTCCCCCTGTATACACTATATACACCTCCCCTGTATACACTATATACACCTCCCCCTGTATACAGTATATACTCCTCCCCTGTATACAGTATATACACCTCCTCCCCTGTATACAGTATATACACCTCCCCCTGTATACAGTATATACTCCTCCCCTGTATACAGTATATACACCTCCTCCCCTGTATACAGTATATACACCTCCCCCTGTATATACTCCTCCCCCTGTATACAGTATATACTCCTCCCCCTGTATACAGTATATACTCCTCCCCCTGTATATACTCCTCCCCTGTATACAGTATATACACCTCCCCCTGTATACAGTATATACACCTCCCCCTGTATACAGTATATACTCCTCCCCCTGTATACAGTATATACTCCTCCCCCTGTATACAGTATATACACCTCCCCTGTATACAGTATATACTCCTCCCCCTGTATACAGTATATACACCTCCCCCTGTATACAGTATATACTCCTCCCCTGTATACAGTATATACACCTCCCCTGTATACAGTATACACACCTCCCCTGTATACAGTATACACACCTCCCCCTGTATACAGTATATACACCTCCCCTGTATACAGTATATACTCCTCCCCCTGTATACAGTATATACACCTCCCCTGTATACAGTATACACACCTCCCCTGTATACAGTATATACTCCTCCCCCTGTATACAGTATATACACCTCCCCTGTATACAGTATACACACCTCCCCCTGTATACAGTATATACTCCTCCCCCTGTATACAGTATATACTCCTCCCCTGTATACAGTATATACTCCTCCCCTGTATACAGTATATACTCCTCCCCTGTATACAGTATATACTCCTCCCCCTGTATACAGTATATACTCCTCCCCTGTATACAGTATATACTCCTCCCCTGTATACAGTATATACTCCTCCCCTGTATACAGTATATACACCTCCCTCTGTATACAGTATATACACCTCCCCCTGTATACAGTATATACTCCTCCCCTGTATACAGTATATACTCCTCCCCTGTATACACTATATACACCTCCCCTGTATACACTATATACACCTCCCCCTGTATACAGTATATACTCCTCCCCCTGTATACAGTATATACTCCTCCCCTGTATACAGTATATACACCTCCTCCCCTGTATACAGTATATACACCTCCCCCTGTATATACTCCTCCCCCTGTATACAGTATATACACCTCCCCCTGTATACAGTATATACTCCTCCCCTGTATACAGTATATACACCTCCTCCCCTGTATACAGTATATACACCTCCCCCTGTATATACTCCTCCCCCTGTATACAGTATATACACCTCCCCCTGTATACAGTATATACACCTCCCTCTGTATACACTATATACACCTCCCCTGTATACACTATATACACCTCCCCTGTATACACTATATACACCTCCCCCTGTATACAGTATATACTCCTCCCCTGTATACAGTATATACTCCTCCCCCTGTATACAGTATATACACCTCCTCCCCTGTATACAGTATATACACCTCCCCCTGTATATACACCTCCCCCTGTATACAGTATATACTCCTCCCCCTGTATACAGTATATACACCTCCCCCTGTATACAGTATATACTCCTCCCCTGTATACAGTATATACACCTCCCCCTGTATACAGTATATACTCCTCCCCTGTATACAGTATATACTCCTCCCCCTGTATACAGTATATACACCTCCCCCTGTATACAGTATATACTCCTCCCCTGTATACAGTATATACACCTCCCCCTGTATACACTATATACACCTCCCCCTGTATACAGTATATACTCCTCCCCTGTATACAGTATATACACCTCCCCCTGTATACACTATATACTCCTCCCCTGTATACAGTATATACACCTCCTCCCCTGTATACAGTATATACACCTCCCCCTGTATATACTCCTCCCCCTGTATACAGTATATACACCGTTCTTCCACCTGAGGCTGCGGACACTTCCCGCTGTTCACACCCCGCACTCACCTCTGCGCTCGCTCCCGTCGCCCCAGTACGTGCGCGCCCGCTCACACACGTCACATTCCGCAGCGAGGCGTCGCTGGTGGGCGTGGTTTACACAGGGTTCCCAATAACTATCGGTCATGGGCGGAACTAAATTGTATGCAGCCAATAGACTAGAGCCTAGAGCGTCGAAGGGCGGAGCAAAAATGAATGACCAGGCGGGAAAACAAGAATGATTAGCCAATAGGATGAGGCCGAGACCTTAACTCCGCCCACTACTAGAGCTGAGATCATTGACCATATATAGGGAGGTGGAGAGAGACGGGACGATCACGTGGTACCGAGCTACTGCCTTAGTACGTATACGAGGGGTGTGGGCGGTACCATGTGTGTCATCAGGGGGAGACCACAAATATATAGCTGGGAGTCAGGGTGGGAGAAAGGAGTGTGAGGAGAGGAGGGGTGTGGGCGGTACCATGTGTGTCATCAGGGGGGAGACCACAAATATATAGCTGGGAGTCAGGGTGGGAGAGAGGAGTGTGAGGGGAGGAGGGGTGTGGGCGGTACCATGTGTGTCATCAGGGGGAGACCACAAATATATAGCTGGGAGTCAGGGTGGGAGAGAGAAGTGTGAGGGGAGGAGGGGTGTGGGCGGTACCATGTGTGTCATCAGGGGGGAGACCACAAATATATAGCTGGGAGTCAGGGTGGGAGAGAGGAGTGTGAGGAGAGGAGAGGTGTGGGCGATACCATGTGTGTCATCAGGAGGAGACCACAAATATATAGCTGGGAGTCAGAGGAGGAGAGAGGAGTGTGAGGAGAGGAGGGGTGTGGGCGGTACCATGTGTGTCATCAGGAGGAGACCACAAATATATAGCTGGGAGTCAGGGTGGGAGAGAGAAGTGTGAGGGGAGGAGGGGTGTGGGCGGTACCATGTGTGTCATCAGGGGGAGACCACAAATATATAGCTGGGAGTCAGGGTGGGAGAGAGAAGTGTGAGGAGAGGAGGGGTGTGGGCGGTACCATGTGTGTCATCAGGGGGAGACCACAAATATATAGCTGGGAGTCAGGGTGGGAGAGAGAAGTGTGAGGGGAGGAGGGGTGTGGGCGGTACCATGTGTGTCATCAGGGGGGAGACCACAAATATATAGCTGGGAGTCAGGGTGGGAGAGAGGAGTGTGAGGGGAGGAGGGGTGTGGGCGGTACCATGTGTGTCATCAGGGGGAGACCACAAATATATAGCTGGGAGTCAGGGTGGGAGAGAGGAGTGTGAGGGGAGGAGGGGTGTGGGCGGTACCATGTGTGTCATCAGGGGGGAGACCACAAATATATAGCTGGGAGTCAGGGTGGGAGAGAGGAGTGTGAGGGGAGGAGGGGTGTGGGCGGTACCATGTGTGTCATCAGGGGGAGACCACAAATATATAGCTGGGAGTCAGGGTGGGAGAGAGGAGTGTGAGGGGAGGAGGGGTGTGGGCGGTACCATGTGTGTCATCAGGGGGAGACCACAAATATATAGCTGGGAGTCAGGGTGGGAGAGAGGAGTGTGAGGAGAGGAGGGGTGTGGGCGGTACCATGTGTGTCATCAGGGGGGAGACCACAAATATATAGCTGGGAGTCAGGGTGGGAGAGAGGAGTGTGAGGGGAGGAGGGGTGTGGGCGGTACCATGTGTGTCATCAGGGGGAGACCACAAATATATAGCTGGGAGTCAGGGTGGGAGAGAGGAGTGTGAGGGGAGGAGGGGTGTGGGCGGTACCATGTGTGTCATCAGGGGGAGACCACAAATATATAGCTGGGAGTCAGGGTGGGAGAGAGGAGTGTGAGGAGAGGAGGGGTGTGGGCGGTACCATGTGTGTCATCAGGGGGGAGACCACAAATATATAGCTGGGAGTCAGGGTGGGAGAGAGGAGTGTGAGGAGAGGAGGGGTGTGGGCGATACCATGTGTGTCAAAAGGGGGGAGACCACAAATATATAGCTGGGAGTCAGGGTGGGAGAGAGGAGTGTGAGGAGAGGAGGGGTGTGGGCGGTACCATGTGTGTCATCAGGGGGAGACCACAAATATATAGCTGGGAGTCAGGGTGGGAGAGAGGAGTGTGAGGAGAGGAGGGGTGTGGGCGGTACCATGTGTGTCATCAGGAGGAGACCACAAATATATAGCTGGGAGTCAGGGTGGGAGAGAGGAGTGTGAGGAGAGGAGGGGTGTGGGCGGTACCATGTGTGTCATCAGGGGGAGACCACAAATATATAGCTGGGAGTCAGGGTGGGAGAGAGGAGTGTGAGGAGAGGAGGGGTGTGGGCGGTACCATGTGTGTCATCAGGAGGAGACCACAAATATATAGCTGGGAGTCAGGGCGGGAGAGAGGAGTGTGAGGGGAGGAGGGGTGTGGGCGGTACCGTGTGTGTCATCAGGGGGAGACCACAAATATATAGCTGGGAGTCAGGGCGGGAGAGAGGAGTGTGAGGAGAGGAGGGGTGTGGGCGGTACCATGTGTGTCATCAGGGGGAGACCACAAATATATAGCTGGGAGTCAGGGCGGGAGAGAGGAGTGTGAGGAGAGGAGGGGTGTGGGCGGTACCATGTGTGTCATCAGGGGGAGACCACAAATATATAGCTGGGAGTCAGGGAGGGAGAGAGGAGTGTGAGGGGAGGAGGGGTGTGGGCGGTACCATGTGTGTCATCAGGAGGGGAGACCACAAATATATAGCTGGGAGTCAGGACGGGAGAGATGAGTGTGAGGGGAGGAGGGGTGTGGGCGGTACCATGTGTGTCATCAGGGGGAGACCACAAATATATAGCTGGGAGTCAGGGCGGGAGAGAGGAGTGTGAGGAGAGGAGGGGTGTGGGCGGTACCATGTGTGTCATCAGGGGGGAGACCACAAATATATAGCTGGGAGTCAGGGCGGGAGAGGAGTGTGAGGGGAGGAGGGGTGTGGGCGGTACCATGTGTGTCATCAGGGGGAGACCACAAATATATAGCTGGGAGTCAGGGCGGGAGGTAGGAGTGTGAGGAGAGGAGGGGTGTGGGCGGTACCATGTGTGTCATCAGGGGGGAGACCACAAATATATAGCTGGGAGTCAGGGCGGGAGAGGAGTGTGAGGGGAGGAGGGGTGTGGGCGATACCATGTGTGTCATCAGGGGGAGACCACAAATATATAGCTGGGAGTCAGGGCGGGAGAGAGGAGTGTGAGGAGAGGAGGGGTGTGGGAGGTACCATGTGTGTCATCAGGAGGGGAGACCACAAATATATAGCTGGGAGTCAGGGCGGGAGAGGAGTGTGAGGGGAGGAGGGGTGTGGGCGGTACCATGTGTGTCATCAGGGGGAGACCACAAATGTATAGCTGGGAGTCAGGGCGGGAGAGAGGAGTGTGAGGAGAGGAGGGGTGTGGGCGGTACCATGTGTGTCATCAGGGGGAGACCACAAATATAGAGCTGGGAGTCAGGGCGGGAGAGGAGTGTGAGGGGAGGAGGGGTGTGGGCGGTACCATGTGTGTCATCAGAGGGGAGACCACAAATATATAGCTGGGAGTCAGGGCGGGAGAGAGGAGTGTGAGGAGAGGAGGGGTGTGGGCGGTACCATGTGTGTCATCAGGGGGAGACCACAAATATAGAGCTGGGAGTCAGGGCGGGAGAGGAGTGTGAGGGGAGGAGGGGTGTGGGCGGTACCATGTGTGTCATCAGGGGGAGACCACAAATATAGAGCTGGGAGTCAGGGCGGGAGAGGAGTGTGAGGGGAGGAGGGGTGTGGGCGGTACCATGTGTGTCATCAGGGGGAGACCACAAATATAGAGCTGGGAGTCAGGGCGGGAGAGGAGTGTGAGGGGAGGAGGGGTGTGGGCGGTACCATGTGTGTCATCAGAGGGGAGACCACAAATATATAGCTGGGAGTCAGGGCGGGAGAGAGGAGTGTGAGGAGAGGAGGGGTGTGGGCGGTACCATGTGTGTCATCAGGGGGAGACCACAAATATATAGCTGGGAGTCAGGGCGGGAGAGAGGAGTGTGAGGAGAGGAGGGGTGTGGGCGGTACCATGTGTGTCATCAGGAGGGGAGACCACAAATATATAGCTGGGAGTCAGGGAGGGAGAGAGGAGTGTGAGGAGAGGAGGGGTGTGGGCGGTACCATGTGTGTCATCAGGAGGGGACCACAAATATATAGCTGGGAGTCAGGGCGGGAGAGAGGAGTGTGAGGGGAGGAGGGGTGTGGGCGGTACCATGTGTGTCATCAGGGGGAGACCACAAATATATAGCTGGGAGTCAGGGCGGGAGAGAGGAGTGTGAGGAGAGGAGGGGTGTGGGCGGTACCATGTGTGTCATCAGGAGGGGACCACAAATATATAGCTGGGAGTCAGGGCGGGAGAGGAGTGTGAGGGGAGGAGGGGTGTGGGCGGTACCATGTGTGTCATCAGGGGAGACCACAAATATATAGCTGGGAGTCAGGGCGGGAGAGAGGAGTGTGAGGAGAGGAGGGGTGTGGGCGGTACCATGTGTGTCATCAGGGGAGACCACAAATATATAGCTGGGAGTCAGGGCGGGAGAGAGGAGTGTGAGGAGAGGAGGGGTGTGGGCGGTACCATGTGTGTCATCAGGGGGAGACCACAAATATAGAGCTGGGAGTCAGGGCGGGAGAGGAGTGTGAGGGGAGGAGGGGTGTGGGCGGTACCATGTGTGTCATCAGAGGGGAGACCACAAATATATAGCTGGGAGTCAGGGCGGGAGAGAGGAGTGTGAGGGGAGGAGGGGTGTGGGCGGTACCATGTGTGTCATCAGGGGAGACCACAAATATATAGCTGGGAGTCAGGGCGGGAGAGAGGAGTGTGAGGAGAGGAGGGGTGTGGGCGGTACCATGTGTGTCATCAGGAGGGGACCACAAATATATAGCTGGGAGTCAGGGCGGGAGAGAGGAGTGTGAGGGGAGGAGGGGTGTGGGAGGTACCATGTATGTCATCAGGGGGAGACCACAAATATATAGCTGGGAGTCAGGGCGGGAGAGAGGATTGTGAGGAGAGGAGGGGTGTGGGCGGTACCATGTGTGTCATCAGGGGAGACCACAAATATATAGCTGGGAGTCAGGGCGGGAGAGAGGAGTGTGAGGAGAGGAGAGGTGTGGGCGGTACCATGTGTGTCATAAGGGGGGAGACCACAAATATATAGCTGGTAGTCAGGGCGGGAGAGAGGAGTGTGAGGAGAGGA
This sequence comes from Ranitomeya imitator, assembly GCF_032444005.1. NCBI lineage: Eukaryota > Metazoa > Chordata > Amphibia > Anura > Dendrobatidae > Ranitomeya > Ranitomeya imitator. The sequence continues at coordinate 844,823,063 of NC_091284.1, read as the reverse complement.
GAGGTGTGGGCGGTACCATGTGTGTCATCAGGGGGGAGACCACAAATATATAGCTGGGAGTCAGGGCGGGAGAGAGGAGTGTGAGGAGAGGAGAGGTGTGGGCGGTACCATGTGTGTCATAAGGGGGGAGACCACAAATATATAGCTGGTAGTCAGGGTGGGAGAGAGGAGTGTGAGGAGAGGAGGGGTGTGGGCGGTACCATGTGTGTCATCAGGGGGAGACCACAAATATATAGCTGGGAGTCAGGGTGGGAGAGAGGAGTGTGAGGAGAGGAGGGGTGTGGGCGATACCATGTGTGTCATCAGGGGGGAGACCACAAATATATAGCTGGGAGTCAGGGCGGGAGAGAGGAGTGTGAGGAGAGGAGGGGTGTGGGCGGTACCATGTGTGTCATCAGGGGGGAGACCACAAATATATAGCTGGGAGTCAGGGTGGAAGAGAGGAGTGTGAGGAGAGGAGGGGTGTGGGCGGTACCATGTGTGTCATCAGGGGGAGACCACAAATATATAGCTGGTAGTCAGGGCGGGAGAGAGGAGTGTGAGGAGAGGAGAGGTGTGGGCGGTACCATGTGTGTCATAAGGGGGGAGACCACAAATATATAGCTGGGAGTCAGGGCGGGAGAGAGGAGTGTGAGGAGAGGAGGGGTGTGGGCGGTACCATGTGTGTCATCAGGGGGGAGACCACAAATATATAGCTGGGAGTCAGGGCGGGAGAGAGGAGTGTGAGGAGAGGAGAGGTGTGGGCGGTACCATGTGTGTCATCAGGGGGAGACCACAAATATATAGCTGGGAGTCAGGGCGGGAGAGAGGAGTGTGAGGAGAGGAGGGGTGTGGGCGGTACCATGTGTGTCATCAGGGGGGGAGACCACAAATATATAGCTGGGAGTCAGGGTGGGAGAGAGGAGTGTGAGGGGAGGAGGGGTGTGGGCGATACCATGTGTGTCATCAGGGGGAGACCACAAATATATAGCTGGGAGTCAGGGCGGGAGAGAGGAGTGTGAGGAGAGGAGGGGTGTGGGCGGTACCATGTGTGTCATCAGAGGGGAGACCACAAATATATAGCTGGGAGTCAGGGTGGGAGAGAGGAGTGTGAGGAGAGGAGGGGTGTGGGCGGTACCATGTGTGTCATCGGGGGGAGACCACAAATATATAGCTGGGAGTCAGGGTGGGAGAGAGGAGTGTGAGGGGAGGAGGGGTGTGGGCGGTACCATGTGTGTCATCAGGGGGAGACCACAAATATATAGCTGGGAGTCAGGGCGGGAGAGAGGAGTGTGAGGGGAGGAGGGGTGTGGGCGGTACCATGTGTGTCATCGGGGGGACCACAAATATATAGCTGGGAGTCAGGGCGGGAGAGAGGAGTGTGAGGAGAGGAGAGGTGTGGGCGGTACCATGTGTGTCATCAGGGGGGGAGACCACAAATATATAGCTGGGAGTCAGGGCGGGAGAGAGGAGTGTGAGGAGAGGAGGGGTGTGGGCGGTACCATGTGTGTCATCAGGGGGAGACCACAAATATATAGCTGGGAGTCAGGGCGGGAGAGAGGAGTGTGAGGGGAGGAGGGGTGTGGGCGATACCATGTGTGTCATCAGGGGAGACCACAAATATATAGCTGGGAGTCAGGGCGGGAGAGAGGAGTGTGAGGAGAGGAGAGGTGTGGGCGGTACCATGTGTGTCATCAGGGGGAGACCACAAATATATAGCTGGGAGTCAGGGCGGGAGAGAGGAGTGTGAGGAGAGGAGGGGTGTGGGCGGTACCATGTGTGTCATCAGGGGGAGACCACAAATATATAGCTGGGAGTCAGGGCGGGAGAGAGGAGTGTGAGGGGAGGAGGGGTGTGGGCGATACCATGTGTGTCATCAGGGGAGACCACAAATATATAGCTGGGAGTCAGGGCGGGAGAGAGGAGTGTGAGGAGAGGAGAGGTGTGGGCGGTACCATGTGTGTCATCAGGGGGAGACCACAAATATATAGCTGGGAGTCAGGGCGGGAGAGAGGAGTGTGAGGAGAGGAGGGGTGTGGGCGGTACCATGTGTGTCATCAGGGGGGGAGACCACAAATATATAGCTGGGAGTCAGGGTGGGAGAGAGGAGTGTGAGGGGAGGAGGGGTGTGGGCGATACCATGTGTGTCATCAGGGGGAGACCACAAATATATAGCTGGGAGTCAGGGTGGGAGAGAGGAGTGTGAGGAGAGGAGGGGTGTGGGCGGTACCATGTGTGTCATCAGAGGGGAGACCACAAATATATAGCTGGGAGTCAGGGTGGGAGAGAGGAGTGTGAGGAGAGGAGGGGTGTGGGCGGTACCATGTGTGTCATCAGGGGGAGACCACAAATATATAGCTGGGAGTCAGGGCGGGAGAGAGGAGTGTGAGGGGAGGAGGGGTGTGGGCGGTACCATGTGTGTCATCGGGGGGACCACAAATATATAGCTGGGAGTCAGGGCGGGAGAGAGGAGTGTGAGGAGAGGAGAGGTGTGGGCGGTACCATGTGTGTCATCAGGGGGGGAGACCACAAATATATAGCTGGGAGTCAGGGCGGGAGAGAGGAGTGTGAGGAGAGGAGGGGTGTGGGCGGTACCATGTGTGTCATCAGGGGGAGACCACAAATATATAGCTGGGAGTCAGGGCGGGAGAGAGGAGTGTGAGGGGAGGAGGGGTGTGGGCGATACCATGTGTGTCATCAGGGGAGACCACAAATATATAGCTGGGAGTCAGGGCGGGAGAGAGGAGTGTGAGGAGAGGAGAGGTGTGGGCGGTACCATGTGTGTCATCAGGGGGAGACCACAAATATATAGCTGGGAGTCAGGGTGGGAGAGAGGAGTGTGAGGAAAGGAGGGGTGTGGGCGGTACCATGTGTGTCATCAGGGGGAGACCACAAATATATAGCTGGGAGTCAGGGCGGGAGAGAGGAGTGTGAGGAGAGGAGGGGTGTGGGCGGTACCATGTGTGTCATCAGGAGGAGACCACAAATATATAGCTGGGAGTCAGGGCGGGAGAGAGGAGTGTGAGGAGAGGAGGGGTGTGGGCGGTACCATGTGTGTCATCAGGGGGGGAGACCACAAATATATAGCTGGGAGTCAGGGCGGGAGAGAGGAGTGTGAGGAGAGGAGGGGTGTGGGCGGTACCATGTGTGTCATCAGGAGGGGAGACCACAAATATATAGCTGGGAGTCAGGGCGGGAGAGAGGAGTGTGAGGAGAGGAGGGGTGTGGGCGGTACCATGTGTGTCATCAGGGGGAGACCACAAATATATAGCTGGGAGTCAGGGCGGGAGAGAGGAGTGTGAGGAGAGGAGGGGTGTGGGCGATACCATGTGTGTCATCAGGAGGAGACCACAAATATATAGCTGGGAGTCAGGGTGGGAGAGAGGAGTGTGAGGAGAGGAGGGGTGTGGGCGGTACCATGTGTGTCATCAGGGGGAGACCACAAATATAGAGCTGGGAGTCAGGGCGGGAGAGAGGAGTGTGAGGAGAGGAGGGGTGTGGGCGGTACCATGTGTGTCATCAGGGGGAGACCACAAATATATAGCTGGGAGTCAGGGCGGGAGAGAGGAGTGTGAGGAGAGGAGGGGTGTGGGCGATACCATGTGTGTCATCAGGAGGAGACCACAAATATATAGCTGGGAGTCAGGGTGGGAGAGAGGAGTGTGAGGGGAGGAGGGGTGTGGGCGATACCATGTGTGTCATCAGGGGGAGACCACAAATATATAGCTGGGAGTCAGGGCGGGAGAGAGGAGTGTGAGGGGAGGAGGGGTGTGGGCGGTACCATGTGTGTCATCAGGAGGAGACCACAAATATATAGCTGGGAGTCAGGGTGGGAGAGAGGAGTGTGAGGAGAGGAGGGGTGTGGGCGATACCATGTGTGTCATCAGGAGGAGACCACAAATATATAGCTGGGAGTCAGGGTGGGAGAGAGGAGTGTGAGGAGAGGAGGGGTGTGGGCGATACCATGTGTGTCATCAGGAGGAGACCACAAATATATAGCTGGGAGTCAGGGCGGGAGAGAGGAGTGTGAGGAGAGGAGAGGTGTGGGCGGTACCATGTGTGTCATCAGGGGGAGACCACAAATATATAGCTGGGAGTCAGGGCGGGAGAGAGGAGTGTGAGGGGAGGAGGGGTGTGGGCGGTACCATGTGTGTCATCAGGGGGAGACCACAAATATATAGCTGGGAGTCAGGGAGGGAGAGAGGAGTGTGAGGGGAGGAGGGGTGTGGGCGGTACCATGTGTGTCATCAGGAGGGGAGACCACAAATATATAGCTGGGAGTCAGGGCGGGAGAGAGGAGTGTGAGGAGAGGAGGGGTGTGGGCGGTACCATGTGTGTCATCAGGGGGAGACCACAAATATATAGCTGGGAGTCAGGACGGGAGAGATGAGTGTGAGGGGAGGAGGGGTGTGGGCGGTACCATGTGTGTCATCAGGAGGAGATCACAAATATATAGCTGGGAGTCAGGGTGGGAGAGAGGAGTGTGAGGAGAGGAGGGGTGTGGGCGGTACCATGTGTGTCATCAGGGGGACACCACAAATATATAGCTGGGAGTCAGGGCGGGAGAGAGGAGTGTGAGGGGAGGAGGGGTGTGGGCGGTACCGTGTGTGTCATCAGGGGGAGACCACAAATATATAGCTGGAAGTCAGGGCGGGAGAGAGGAGTGTGAGGAGAGGAGGGGTGTGGGCGGTACCATGTGTGTCATCAGGGGGAGACCACAAATATATAGCTGGGAGTCAGGGAGGGAGAGAGGAGTGTGAGGAAAGGAGGGGTGTGGGCGGTACCATGTGTGTCATCAGGAGGAGACCACAAATATATAGCTGGGAGTCAGGGAGGGAGAGAGGAGTGTGAGGGGAGGAGGGGTGTGGGCGGTACCATGTGTGTCATCAGGAGGGGAGACCACAAATATATAGCTGGGAGTCAGGGTGGGAGAGAGGAGTGTGAGGAGAGGAGGGGTGTGGGCGGTACCATGTGTGTCATCAGGGGGAGACCACAAATATATAGCTGGGAGTCAGGGCGGGAGAGGAGTGTGAGGGGAGGAGGGGTGTGGGCGGTACCATGTGTGTCATCAGGGGGAGACCACAAATGTATAGCTGGGAGTCAGGGCGGGAGAGAGGAGTGTGAGGAGAGGAGGGGTGTGGGCGGTACCATGTGTGTCATCAGGGGGAGACCACAAATATATAGCTGGGAGTCAGGGCGGGAGGTAGGAGTGTGAGGAGAGGAGGGGTGTGGGCGGTACCATGTGTGTCATCAGGGGGGAGACCACAAATATATAGCTGGGAGTCAGGGCGGGAGAGGAGTGTGAGGGGAGGAGGGGTGTGGGCGGTACCATGTGTGTCATCAGGAGGGGAGACCACAAATATATAGCTGGGAGTCAGGGCGGGAGAGAGGAGTGTGAGGAGAGGAGGGGTGTGGGCGGTACCATGTGTGTCATCAGGGGGAGACCACAAATATATAGCTGGGAGTCAGGGCGGGAGAGGAGTGTGAGGGGAGGAGGGGTGTGGGCGGTACCATGTGTGTCATCAGGGGGAGACCACAAATGTATAGCTGGGAGTCAGGGCGGGAGAGAGGAGTGTGAGGAGAGGAGGGGTGTGGGCGGTACCATGTGTGTCATCAGGGGGAGACCACAAATATAGAGCTGGGAGTCAGGGCGGGAGAGGAGTGTGAGGGGAGGAGGGGTGTGGGCGGTACCATGTGTGTCATCAGAGGGGAGACCACAAATATATAGCTGGGAGTCAGGGCGGGAGAGAGGAGTGTGAGGAGAGGAGGGGTGTGGGCGGTACCATGTGTGTCATCAGGAGGGGACCACAAATATATAGCTGGGAGTCAGGGCGGGAGAGAGGAGTGTGAGGGGAGGAGGGGTGTGGGCGGTACCATGTGTGTCATCAGGGGGAGACCACAAATATAGAGCTGGGAGTCAGGGCGGGAGAGGAGTGTGAGGGGAGGAGGGGTGTGGGCGGTACCATGTGTGTCATCAGGGGAGACCACAAATATATAGCTGGGAGTCAGGGCGGGAGAGAGGAGTGTGAGGAGAGGAGGGGTGTGGGCGGTACCATGTGTGTCATCAGGGGGAGACCACAAATATAGAGCTGGGAGTCAGGGCGGGAGAGGAGTGTGAGGGGAGGAGGGGTGTGGGCGGTACCATGTGTGTCATCAGAGGGGAGACCACAAATATATAGCTGGGAGTCAGGGCGGGAGAGAGGAGTGTGAGGGGAGGAGGGGTGTGGGCGGTACCATGTGTGTCATCAGGGGAGACCACAAATATATAGCTGGGAGTCAGGGCGGGAGAGAGGAGTGTGAGGAGAGGAGGGGTGTGGGCGGTACCATGTGTGTCATCAGGAGGGGACCACAAATATATAGCTGGGAGTCAGGGCGGGAGAGAGGAGTGTGAGGGGAGGAGGGGTGTGGGAGGTACCATGTATGTCATCAGGGGGAGACCACAAATATATAGCTGGGAGTCAGGGCGGGAGAGAGGATTGTGAGGAGAGGAGGGGTGTGGGCGGTACCATGTGTGTCATCAGGGGAGACCACAAATATAGAGCTGGGAGTCAGGGCGGGAGGTAGGAGTGTGAGGGGAGGAGGGGTGTGGGCGGTACCATGTGTGTCATCAGGGGAGACCACAAATATATAGCTGGGAGTCAGGGCGGGAGAGAGGAGTGTGAGGAGAGGAGAGGTGTGGGCGGTACCATGTGTGTCATAAGGGGGGAGACCACAAATATATAGCTGGTAGTCAGGGCGGGAGAGAGGAGTGTGAGGAGAGGAGAGGTGTGGGCGGTACCATGTGTGTCATCAGGGGGGAGACCACAAATATATAGCTGGGAGTCAGGGCGGGAGAGAGGAGTGTGAGGAGAGGAGAGGTGTGGGCGGTACCATGTGTGTCATAAGGGGGGAGACCACAAATATATAGCTGGTAGTCAGGGTGGGAGAGAGGAGTGTGAGGAGAGGAGGGGTGTGGGCGGTACCATGTGTGTCATCAGGGGGAGACCACAAATATATAGCTGGGAGTCAGGGTGGGAGAGAGGAGTGTGAGGAGAGGAGGGGTGTGGGCGATACCATGTGTGTCATCAGGGGGGAGACCACAAATATATAGCTGGGAGTCAGGGCGGGAGAGAGGAGTGTGAGGAGAGGAGGGGTGTGGGCGGTACCATGTGTGTCATCAGGGGGAGACCACAAATATATAGCTGGTAGTCAGGGCGGGAGAGAGGAGTGTGAGGAGAGGAGAGGTGTGGGCGGTACCATGTGTGTCATAAGGGGGGAGACCACAAATATATAGCTGGGAGTCAGGGCGGGAGAGAGGAGTGTGAGGAGAGGAGGGGTGTGGGCGGTACCATGTGTGTCATCAGGGGGGAGACCACAAATATATAGCTGGGAGTCAGGGCGGGAGAGAGGAGTGTGAGGAGAGGAGGGGTGTGGGCGGTACCATGTGTGTCATCAGGGGGAGACCACAAATATATAGCTGGGAGTCAGGGTGGGAGAGAGGAGTGTGAGGAGAGGAGGGGTGTGGGCTGTACCATGTGTGTCATCAGGGGGAGACCACAAATACATAGCTGGGAGTCAGGGCGGGAGAAAGGAGTGTGAGGAAAGGAGGGGTGTGGGCGGTACCATGTGTGTCATCAGGGGGAGACCACAAATATAGAGCTGGGAGTCAGGGCGGGAGAGAGGAGTGTGAGGGGAGGAGGGGTGTGGGCGGTACCATGTGTGTCATCAGGGGGAGACCACAAATATATAGCTGGGAGGCAGGGCGGGAGAGAGGAGTGTGAGGAGAGGAGGGGTGTGGGCCGTACCATGTGTGTCATCAGGGGGGAGACCACAAATATATAGCTGGGAGGCAGGGCGGGAGAGAGGAGTGTGAGGGGAGGAGGGGTGTGGGCGGTACCATGTGTGTCATCAGGGGGGAGACCACAAATATAGAGCTGGGAGGCAGGGCGGGAGAGAGGAGTGTGAGGGGAGGAGGGGTGTGGGCGGTACCATGTGTGTCATCAGGGGGAGACCACAAATATATAGCTGGGAGTCAGGGCGGGAGAGAGGAGTGTGAGGGGAGGAGGGGTGTGGGCGGTACCATGTGTGTCATCAGGGGGGAGACCACAAATATATAGCTGGGAGTCAGGGTGAGAGAGAGGAGTGTGAGGAGAGGAGGGGTGTGGGCGGTACCATGTGTGTCATCAGGGGGAGACCACAAATATATAGCTGGGAGTCAGGGCGGGAGAGAGGAGTGTGAGGGGAGGAGGGGTGTGGGCGATACCATGTGTGTCATCAGGGGGAGACCACAAATATATATCTGGGAGTCAGGGCGGGAGAGAGGAGTGTGAGGGGAGGAGGGGTGTGGGCGGTACCATGTGTGTCATCAGGGGGAGACCACAAATATATAGCTGGGAGTCAGGGCGGGAGAGAGAAGTGTGAGGAGAGGAGGGGTGTGGGCGGTACCATGTGTGTCATCAGGGGGTAGACCACAAATATATAGCTGGGAGTCAGGGTGGGAGAGAGGAGTGTGAGGAGAGGAGGGGTGTGGGCGGTACCATGTGTGTCATCAGGAGGGGAGACCACAAATATATAGCTGGGAGTCAGGGCGGGAGAGAGGAGTGTGAGGAGAGGAGGGGTGTGGGCGGTACCATGTGTGTCATCAGGGGGAGACCACAAATATATAGCTGGGAGTCAGGGCGGGAGAGAGGAGTGTGAGGGGAGGAGGGGTGTGGGCGGTACCATGTGTGTCATCAGGGGGGAGACCACAAATATATAGCTGGGAGTCAGGGTGAGAGAGAGGAGTGTGAGGAGAGGAGGGGTGTGGGCGGTACCATGTGTGTCATTAGGGGGAGACCACAAATATATAGCTGGGAGTCAGGGCGGGAGAGAGGAGTGTGAGGAGAGGAGGGGTGTGGGCGGTACCATGTGTGTCATCAGGGGGAGACCACAAATATATAGCTGGGAGTCAGGGCGGGAGAGAGGAGTGTGAGGAGAGGAGGGGTGTGGGCGGTACCATGTGTGTCATCAGGGGGAGACCACAAATATATAGCTGGGAGTCAGGGCGGGAGAGAGGAGAGGAGGGGTGTGGGCGGTACCATGTGTGTCATCAGGGGGTAGACCACAAATATATAGCTGGGAGTCAGGGTGGGAGAGAGGAGTGTGAGGAGAGGAGGGGTGTGGGCGGTACCATGTGTGTCATCAGGAGGGGAGACCACAAATATATAGCTGGGAGTCAGGGCGGGAGAGAGGAGTGTGAGGAGAGGAGGGGTGTGGGCGGTACCATGTGTGTCATCAGGAGGAGACCACAAATATATAGCTGGGAGTCAGGGCGGGAGAGAGGAGTGTGAGGAGAGGAGGGGTGTGGGCGGTACCATGTGTGTCATCAGGGGGAGACCACAAATATATAGCTGGGAGTCAGGGCGGGAGAGAGGAGTGTGAGGAGAGGAGGGGTGTGGGCGGTACCATGTGTGTCATCAGGGGGAGACCACAAATATATAGCTGGGAGTCAGGGCGGGAGAGAGGAGAGGAGGGGTGTGGGCGGTACCATGTGTGTCATCAGGGGGTAGACCACAAATATATAGCTGGGAGTCAGGGTGGGAGAGAGGAGTGTGAGGAGAGGAGGGGTGTGGGCGGTACCATGTGTGTCATCAGGAGGGGAGACCACAAATATATAGCTGGGAGTCAGGGCGGGAGAGAGGAGTGTGAGGAGAGGAGGGGTGTGGGCGGTACCATGTGTGTCATCAGGGGGAGACCACAAATATATAGCTGGGAGTCAGGGTGGGAGAGAGGAGTGTGAGGGGAGGAGGGGTGTGGGCGATACCATGTGTGTCATCAGGGGGAGACCACAAATATATAGCTGGGAGTCAGGGCGGGAGAGAGGAGTGTGAGGGGAGGAGGGGTGTGGGCGATACCATGTGTGTCATCAGGAGGGGAGACCACAAATATATAGCTGGGAGTCAGGGTGGGAGAGAGGAGTGTGAGGAGAGGAGGGGTGTGGGCGATACCATGTGTGTCATCAGGGGAGACCACAAATATATAGCTGGGAGTCAGGGTGAGAGAGAGGAGTGTGAGGAGAGGAGGGGTGTGGGCGGTACCATGTGTGTCATCAGGGGGGAGACCACAAATATATAGCTGGGAGTCAGGGTGAGAGAGAGGAGTGTGAGGAGAGGAGGGGTGTGGGCGGTACCATGTGTGTCATCAGGGGGGGAGACCACAAATATATAGCTGGGAGTCAGGGTGAGAGAGAGGAGTGTGAGGAGAGGAGGGGTGTGGGCGGTACCATGTGTGTCATCAGGGGGAGACCACAAATATATAGCTGGGAGTCAGGGCGGGAGAGGAGTGTGAGGAGAGGAGGGGTGTGGGCGATACCATGTGTGTCATCAGGGGGAGACCACAAATATATAGCTGGGAGTCAGGGTGGGAGAGAGGAGTGTGAGGAGAGGAGGGGTGTGGGCGGTACCATGTGTGTCATCAGGGGGAGACCACAAATATATAGCTGGGAGTCAGGGAGGGAGAGAGGAGTGTGAGGGGAGGAGGGGTGTGGGCGGTACCATGTGTGTCATCAGGGGGGAGACCACAAATATATAGCTGGGAGTCAGGGTGGGAGAGAGGAGTGTGAGGAGAGGAGGGGTGTGGGCGGTACCATGTGTGTCATCAGGGGGAGACCACAAATATATAGCTGGGAGTCAGGGAGGGAGAGAGGAGTGTGAGGGGAGGAGGGGTGTGGGCGGTACCATGTGTGTCATCAGGGGGGAGACCACAAATATATAGCTGGGAGTCAGGGCGGGAGAGAGGAGTGTGAGGAGAGGAGGGGTGTGGGCGGTACCATGTGTGTCATCAGGGGGAGACCACAAATATATAGCTGGGAGTCAGGGCGGGAGAGAGGAGTGTGAGGAGAGGAGAGGTGTGGGCGGTACCATGTGTGTCATCAGGGGGGAGACCACAAATATATAGCTGGGAGTCAGGGCGGGAGAGAGGAGTGTGAGGAGAGGAGAGGTGTGGGCGGTACCATGTGTGTCATCAGGGGGAGACCACAAATGTATAGCTGGGAGTCAGGGCGGGAGAGAGGAGTGTGAGGAGAGGAGGGTGTGGGCGGTACCATGTGTGTCATCAGGAGGGGAGACCACAAATATATAGCTGGGAGTCAGGGTGGGAGAGAGGAGTGTGAGGAGAGGAGTGGTGTGGGCGGTACCATGTGTGTCATCAGGAGGGGAGACCACAAATATATAGCTGGGAGTCAGGGCGGGAGAGAGGAGTGTGAGGGGAGGAGGGGTGTGGGCGGTACCATGTGTGTCATCAGGGGGGACCACAAATATATAGCTGGGAGTCAGGGCGGGAGAGAGGAGTGTGAGGGGAGGAGGGGTGTGGGCGGTACCATGTGTGTCATCAGGGGGAGACCACAAATATATAGCTGGGAGTCAGGGCGGGAGAGAGGAGTGTGAGGAGAGGAGAGGTGTGGGCGGTACCATGTGTGTCATCAGGGGGGAGACCACAAATATATAGCTGGGAGTCAGGGCGGGAGAGAGGAGTGTGAGGAGAGGAGAGGTGTGGGCGGTACCATGTGTGTCATCAGGGGGGAGACCACAAATATATAGCTGGGAGTCAGGGCGGGAGAGAGGCGTGTGAGGAGAGGAGGGGTGTGGGCGGTACCATGTGTGTCATCAGAGGGGAGACCACAAATACATAGCTGGGAGTCAGGGCGGGAGAGAGGAGTGTGAGGAGAGGAGAGGTGTGGGCGGTACCATGTGTGTCATCAGGGGGAGACCACAAATGTATAGCTGGGAGTCAGGGCGGGAGAGAGGAGTGTGAGGAGAGGAGGGTGTGGGCGGTACCATGTGTGTCATCAGGAGGGGAGACCACAAATATATAGCTGGGAGTCAGGGTGGGAGAGAGGAGTGTGAGGAGAGGAGTGGTGTGGGCGGTACCATGTGTGTCATCAGGAGGGGAGACCACAAATATATAGCTGGGAGTCAGGGCGGGAGAGAGGAGTGTGAGGGGAGGAGGGGTGTGGGCGGTACCATGTGTGTCATCAGGGGGGACCACAAATATATAGCTGGGAGTCAGGGCGGGAGAGAGGAGTGTGAGGAGAGGAGGGGTGGGGGCGGTACCATGTGTGTCATCAGGGGGGACCACAAATATATAGCTGGGAGTCAGGGCGGGAGAGAGGAGTGTGAGGGGAGGAGGGGTGTGGGCGGTACCATGTGTGTCATCAGGGGGGACCACAAATATATAGCTGGGAGTCAGGGCGGGAGAGAGGAGTGTGAGGAGAGGAGGGGTGTGGGCGGTACCATGTGTGTCATCAGGAGGGGAGACCACAAATATATAGCTGGGAGTCAGGGTGGGAGAGAGGAGTGTGAGGAGAGGAGGGTGTGGGCGGTACCATGTGTGTCATCAGGAGGGGAGACCACAAATATATAGCTGGGAGTCAGGGTGGGAGAGAGGAGTGTGAGGAGAGGAGGGGTGTGGGCGATACCATGTGTGTCATCAGGGGGAGACCACAAATATATAGCTGGGAGTCAGGGCGGAAGAGAGGAGTGTGAGGGGAGGAGGGGTGTGGGCGGTACCATGTGTGTCATCAGGGGGGAGACCACAAATATATAGCTGGGAGTCAGGGCGGGAGAGAGGAGTGTGAGGAGAGGAGGGGTGTGGGCGGTACCATGTGTGTCATCAGGGGGAGACCACAAATATATAGCTGGGAGTCAGGGCGGGAGAGAGGAGTGTGAGGGGAGGAGGGGTGTGGGCGGTACCATGTGTGTCATCAGGGGGGAGACCACAAATATATAGCTGGGAGTCAGGGCAGGAGAGAGGAGTGTGAGGAGAGGAGGGGTGTGGGCGATACCATGTGTGTCATCAGGGGGAGACCACAAATATATAGCTGGGAGTCAGGGCGGGAGAGAGGAGTGTGAGGGGAGGAGGGGTGTGGGCGGTACCATGTGTGTCATCAGGAGGGGAGACCACAAATATATAGCTGGGAGTCAGGGAGGGAGAGAGGAGTGTGAGGGGAGGAGGGGTGTGGGCGGTACCATGTGTGTCATCAGGGGGAGACCACAAATATATAGCTGGGAGTCAGGGCGGGAGAGAGGAGTGTGAGGAGAGGAGGGGTGTGGGCTGTACCATGTGTGTCATCAGGAGGGGAGACCACAAATATATAGCTGGGAGTCAGGGAGGGAGAGAGGAGTGTGAGGGGAGGAGGGGTGTGGGCGGTACCATGTGTGTCATCAGGGGGAGACCACAAATATATAGCTGGGAGTCAGGGTGGGAGAGAGGAGTGTGAGGGGAGGAGGGGAGTGGGCGGTACCATGTGTGTCATCAGGGGGAGACCACAAATATATAGCTGGGAGTCAGGGTGGGAGAGAGGAGTGTGAGGGGAGGAGGGGAGTGGGCGGTACCATGTGTGTCATCAGGAGGGGAGACCACAAATATATAGCTGGGAGTCAGGGTGGGAGAGAGGAGTGTGAGGAGAGGAGGGGTGTGGGCGGTACCATGTGTGTCATCAGGAGGGGACCACAAATATATAGCTGGGAGTCAGGGCGGGAGAGGAGTGTGAGGGGAGGAGGGGTGTGGGCGGTACCATGTGTGTCATCAGGGGGAGACCACAAATATAGAGCTGGGAGTCAGGGCGGGAGAGAGGAGTGTGAGGAGAGGAGAGGTGTGGGCGGTACCATGTGTGTCATCAGGAGGGGAGACCACAAATATATAGCTGGGAGTCAGGGCAGGAGAGATGAGTGTGAGGAGAGGAGGGGTGTGGGCGGTACCATGTGTGTCATCAGGGGGAGACCACAAATATATAGCTGGGAGTCAGGGCGGGAGAGAGGAGTGTGAGGAGAGGAGGGGTGTGGGCGGTACCATGTGTGTCATCAGGGGGAGACCACAAATATATAGCTGGGAGTCAGGGCGGGAGAGAGGAGTGTGAGGAGAGGAGGGGTATGGGCGGTACCATGTGTGTCATCAGGGGGAGACCACAAATATATAGCTGGAAGTCAGGGTGGGAGAGAGGAGTGTGAGGAGAGGAGGGGTGTGGGCGGTACCATGTGTGTCATCAGGGGGAGACCACAAATATATAGCTGGGAGTCAGGGCGGGAGAGAGGAGTGTGAGGAGAGGAGGAGTGTGGGCGGCACCATGTGTGTCATCAGGGGGAGACCACAAATATATAGCTGGGAGTCAGGGCGGGAGAGAGGAGTGTGAGGGGAGGAGGGGTGTGGGCGGTACCATGTGTGTCATCAGGGGGAGACCACAAATATATAGCTGGGAGTCAGGGCGGGAGAGAGGAGTGTGAGGAGAGGAGAGGTGTGGGCGGTACCATGTGTGTCATCAGGGGGTAGACCACAAATATACAGCTGGGAGTCAGGGTGGGAGAGAGGAGTGTGAGGAGAGGAGGGGTGTGGGCGGTACCATGTGTGTCATCAGGGGGTAGACCACAAATATATAGCTGGGAGTCAGGGCGGGAGAGAGGAGTGTGAGGAGAGGAGGGGTGTGGGCGGTACCATGTGTGTCATCAGGGGGAGACCACAAATATATAGCTGGGAGTCAGGGTGGGAGAGAGGAGTGTGAGGAGAGGAGGGGTGTGGGCGGTACCATGTGTGTCATCAGGGGGGAGACCACAAATATATAGCTGGGAGTCAGGGCGGGAGAGAGTTGTGTGAGGGGAGGAGGGGTGTGGGCGGTACCATGTGTGTCATCAGGGGGGACCACAAATATATAGCTGGGAGTCAGGGCGGGAGAGAGGAGTGTGAGGGGAGGAGGGGTGTGGGCGGTACCATGTGTGTCATCAGGGGGAGACCACAAATATAGAGCTGGGAGTCAGGGCGGGAGAGAGGAGTGTGAGGAGAGGAGGGGTGTGGGCGGTACCATGTGTGTCATCAGGGGGAGACCACAAATATATAGCTGGGAGTCAGGGCGGGAGAGAGGAGTGTGAGGAGAGGAGGAGTGTGGGCGGCACCATGTGTGTCATCAGGGGGAGACCACAAATATATAGCTGGGAGTCAGGGCGGGAGAGAGGAGTGTGAGGGGAGGAGGGGTGTGGGCGGTACCATGTGTGTCATCAGGGGGAGACCACAAATATATAGCTGGGAGTCAGGGCGGGAGAGAGGAGTGTGAGGAGAGGAGAGGTGTGGGCGGTACCATGTGTGTCATCAGGGGGTAGACCACAAATATATAGCTGGGAGTCAGGGCGGGAGAGAGGAGTGTGAGGAGAGGAGGGGTGTGGGCGGTACCATGTGTGTCATCAGGGGGTAGACCACAAATATATAGCTGGGAGTCAGGGCGGGAGAGAGGAGTGTGAGGAGAGGAGGGGTGTGGGCGGTACCATGTGTGTCATCAGGGGGAGACCACAAATATATAGCTGGGAGTCAGGGTGGGAGAGAGGAGTGTGAGGAGAGGAGGGGTGTGGGCGGTACCATGTGTGTCATCAGGGGGGAGACCACAAATATATAGCTGGGAGTCAGGGCGGGAGAGAGTTGTGTGAGGGGAGGAGGGGTGTGGGGGGTACCATGTGTGTCATCAGGGGGGACCACAAATATATAGCTGGGAGTCAGGGCGGGAGAGAGGAGTGTGAGGGGAGGAGGGGTGTGGGCGGTACCATGTGTGTCATCAGGGGGAGACCACAAATATAGAGCTGGGAGTCAGGGCGGGAGAGAGGAGTGTGAGGAGAGGAGGGGTGTGGGCGGTACCATGTGTGTCATCAGGGGGGACCACAAATATCTAGCTGAGAGTCAGGGCGGGAGAGAGGAGTGTGAGGAGAGGAGGGGTGTGGGCGGTACCATGTGTGTCATCAGGGGGAGACCACAAATATAGAGCTGGGAGTCAGGGCGGGAGAGAGGAGTGTGAGGGGAGGAGGGGTGTGGGCGGTACCATGTGTGTCATCAGGGGGAGACCACAAATATATAGCTGGGAGTCAGGGCGGGAGAGAGGAGTGTGAGGAGAGGAGGGGTGTGGGCGATACCATGTGTGTCATCAGGGGGAGACCACAAATATAGAGCTGGGAGTCAGGGTGGGAGAGAGGAGTGTGAGGGGAGGAGGGGTGTGGGCGGTACCATGTGTGTCATCAGGGGAGACCACAAATATATAGCTGGGAGTCAGGGTGGGAGAAAGGAGTGTGAGGAGAGGAGGGGTGTGGGCGGTACCATGTGTGTCATCAGGGGGAGACCACAAATATATAGCTGGGAGTCAGGGCGGGAGAGAGGAGTGTGAGGGGAGGAGGGGTGTGGGCGGTACCATGTGTGTCATCAGGGGGGACCACAAATATATAGCTGGGAGTCAGGGTGGGAGAGAGGAGTGTGAGGGGAGGAGGGGTGTGGGCGGTACCATGTGTGTCATCAGGGGGGACCACAAATATATAGCTGGGAGTCAGGGTGGGAGAGAGGAGTGTGAGGGGAGGAGGGGTGTGGGCGGTACCATGTGTGTCATCAGGGGGAGACCACAAATATATAGCTGGGAGTCAGGGTGGGAGAGAGGAGTGTGAGGGGAGGAGGGGTGTGGGCGGTACCATGTGTGTCATCAGGGGGGACCACAAATATATAGCTGGGAGTCAGGGTGGGAGAGAGGAGTGTGAGGGGAGGAGAGGTGTGGGCAGTACCATGTGTGTCATCAGGGGGAGACCACAAATATATAGCTGGGAGTCAGGGTGGCAGAGAGGAGTGTGAGGGGAGGAGGGGTGTGGGCGGTACCATGTGTGTCATCAGGGGGAGACCACAAATATATAGCTGGGAGTCAGGGTGGGAGAGAGAAGTGTGAGGAGAGGAGGGGTGTGGGCGGTACCATGTGTGTCATCAGGGGGAGACCACAAATATGTAGCTGGGAGTCAGGGCGGAAGAGAGGAGTGTGAGGAGAGGAGAGGTGTGGGCGGTACCATGTGTGTCATCAGGGGGAGACCACAAATATATAGCTGGGAGTCAGGGTGGGAGAGAGAAGTGTGAGGAGAGGAGGGGTGTGGGCGGTACCATGTGTGTCATCAGGAGGAGACCACAAATATATAGCTGGGAGTCAGGGCGGGAGAGAGGAGTGTGAGGGGAGGAGGGGTGTGTGCGGTACCATGTGTGTCATCAGGGGGAGACCACAAATATATAGCTGGGAGTCAGGGCAGAAGAGAGGAGTGTGAGGAGAGGAGAGGTGTGGGCGGTACCATGTGTGTCATCAGGGGGAGACCACAAATATCTAGCTGGGAGTCAGGGCAGGAGAGAGGAGTGTGAGGAGAGGAGGGGTGTGGGCGGTACCATGTGTGTCATCAGGGGGACACCACAAATATATAGCTGGGAGTCAGGGTGGGAGAGAGGAGTGTGAGGAGAGGAGGGGTGTGAGCGGTACCATGTGTGTCATCAGGGGGAGACCACAAATATATAGCTGGGAGTCAGGGTGGGAGAGAGGAGTGTGAGGAGAGGAGGGGTGTGGGCGGTACCATGTGTGTCATCAGGGGGAGACCACAAATATGTAGCTGGGAGTCAGGGCGGGAGAGAGGAGTGTGAGGAGAGGAGGGGTGTGGGCGGTACCATGTGTGTCATCAGGGGGAGACCACAACTATATAGCTGGGAGTCAGGGTGGGAGAGAGAAGTGTGAGGAGAGGAGGGGTGTGGGCGGTACCATGTGTGTCATCAGGGGAGACCACAAATATATAGCTGGGAGTCAGGGCGGGAGAGAGGAGTGTGAGGGGAGGAGGGGAGTGGGCGGTACCATGTGTGTCATCAGGGGGAGACCACAAATATATAGCTGGGAGTCAGGGCGGGAGAGAGGAGTGTGAGGAGAGGAGGGGTGTGTGCGGTACCATGTGTGTCATCAGGGGGAGACCACAAATATGTAGCTGGGAGTCAGGGCGGGAGAGAGGAGTGTGAGGAGAGGAGGGGTGTGGGCGGTACCATGTGTGTCATCAGGGGGAGACCACAAATATATAGCTGGGAGTCAGGGCGGGAGAGAGGAGTATGAGGAGAGGAGGGGTGTGGGCGGTACCATGTGTGTCATCAGGGGAGACCACAAATATATAGCTGGGAGTCAGGGCGGGAGAGAGGAGTGTGAGGAGAGGAGGGGTGTGGGCGGCACCATGTGTGTCATCAGGGGGAGACCACAAATATATAGCTGGGAGTCAGGGTGGGAGAGAGAAGTGTGAGGAGAGGAGGGGTGTGGGCGGTACCATGTGTGTCATCAGGGGAGACCACAAATATATAGCTGGGAGTCAGGGCGGGAGAGAGGAGTGTGAGGAGAGGAGGGGTGTGGGCGGCACCATGTGTGTCATCAGGGGGAGACCACAAATATATAGCTGGGAGTCAGGGTGGGAGAGAGGAGTGTGAGGAGAGGAGGGGTGTGGGAGGTACCATGTGTGTCATCAGGGGGAGACCACAAATATATAGCTGGGAGTCAGGGCGGGAGAGAGGAGTGTGAGGGGAGGAGGGGTGTGGGCGGTACCATGTGTGTCATCAGGGGGAGACCACAAATATGTAGCTGGGAGTCAGGGTGGGAGAGAGGAGTGTGAGGAGAGGAGGGGTGTGGGAGGTACCATGTGTGTCATCAGGGGGAGACCACAAATATATAGCTGGGAGTCAGGGCGGGAGAGAGGAGTGTGAGGGGAGGAGGGGTGTGGGCGGTACCATGTGTGTCATCAGGGGGAGACCACAAATATATAGCTGGGAGTCAGGGTGGGAGAGAGGAGTGTGAGGAGAGGAGGGGTGTGGGAGGTACCATGTGTGTCATCAGGGGGAGACCACAAATATATAGCTGGGAGTCAGGGCGGGAGAGAGAAGTGTGAGGAGAGGAGGGGTGTGGGAGGTACCATGTGTGTCATCAGGAGGGGACCACAAATATATAGCTGGGAGTCAGGGTGGGAGAGAGGAGTGTGAGGAGAGGAGGGGTGTGGGCGATACCATGTGTGTCATCAGGGGGAGACCACAAATATATAGCTGGGAGTCAGGGCGGGAGAGAGGAGTGTGAGGAGAGGAGGGGTGTGGGCGATACCATGTGTGTCATCAGGAGGGGAGACCACAAATATATAGCTGGGAGTCAGGGTGAGAGAGAGGAGTGTGAGGAGAGGAGGGGTGTGGGAGGTACCATGTGTGTCATCAGGAGGGGACCACAAATATATAGCTGGTAGTCAGGGTGGGAGAGAGGAGTGTGAGGAGAGGAGGGGTGTGGGCGGTACCATGTGTGTGATCAGGGGGAGACCACAAATATATAGCTGGGAGTCAGGGCGGGAGAGAGGAGTGTGAGGAGAGGAGGGGTGTGGGCGGTACCATGTGTGTCATCAGGGGGAGACCACAAATATATAGCTGGGAGTCAGGGCAGGAGAGAGGAGTATGAGGAGAGGAGGGGTGTGGGCGATACCATGTGTGTCATCAGGGGGGAGACCACAAATATATAGCTGGGAGTCAGGGTGGGAGAGAGGAGTGTGAGGGGAGGAGGGGTGTGGGCGGTACCATGTGTGTCATCAGGAGGGGACCACAAATATATAGCTGGGAGTCAGGGTGGGAGAGAGGAGTGTGAGGGGAGGAGGGGTGTGGGCGATACCATGTGTGTCATCAGGGGGGAGACCACAAATATATAGCTGGGAGTCAGGGTGGGAGAGAGGAGTGTGAGGGGAGGAGGGGTGTGGGCGGTACCATGTGTGTCATCAGGAGGGGACCACAAATATATAGCTGGGAGTCAGGGCGGGAGAGAGGAGTGTGAGGAGAGGAGGGGTGTGGGCGGTACCATGTGTGTCATCAGGGGGGAGACCACAAATATATAGCTGGGAGTCAGGGTGGGAGAGAGGAGTGTGAGGGGAGGAGGGGTGTGGGCGGTACCATGTGTGTCATCAGGAGGAGACCACAAATATATAGCTGGGAGTCAGGGTGGGAGAGAGGAGTGTGAGGAGAGGAGGGGTGTGGGCGGTACCATGTGTGTCATCAGGAGGGGACCACAAATATATAGCTGGGAGTCAGGGTGGAGAGAGGAGTGTGAGGAGAGGAGGGGTGTGGGCGATACCATGTGTGTCATCAGGGGGGAGACCACAAATATATAGCTGGGAGTCAGGGCGGGAGAGAGGAGTGTGAGGAGAGGAGGGGTGTGGGCGGTACCATGTGTGTCATCAGGGGGGAGACCACAAATATATAGCTGGGAGTCAGGGCGGGAGAGAGGAGTGTGAGGAGAGGAGGGGTGTGGGCGATACCATGTGTGTCATCAGGGGGGAGACCACAAATATATAGCTGGGAGTCAGTGCAGGAGAGAGGAGTGTGAGGGGAGGAGGGGTGTGGGCGGTACCATGTGTGTCATCAGGGGGGAGACCACAAATATATAGCTGGGAGTCAGGGTGGGAGAGAGGAGTGTGAGGGGAGGAGGGGTGTGGGCGGTACCATGTGTGTCATCGGGGGGAGACCACAAATATATAGCTGGGATTCAGGGTGGGAGAGAGGAGTGTGAGGAGAGGAGGGGTGTGGGCGGTACCATGTGTGTCATCAGGGGGAGACCACAAATATATAGCTGGGAGTCAGGGCGGGAGAGAGGAGTGAGAGGAGGGGTGTGGGCGGTACCATGTGTGTCATCAAGGGGGAGACCACAGATATATAGCTGGGAGTCAGGGCGGGAGAGAGGAGTGTGAGGAGAGGAGGGGTGTGGGCGGTACCATGTGTGTCATCAGGGGGGACACCACAAATATATAGCTGGGAGTCAGGGCGGGAGAGAGGAGTGTGAGGGGAGGAGGGGTGTGGGCGGTACCATGTGTGTCATCAGGGGGGAGACCACAAATATATAGCTGGGAGTCAGGGCGGGAGAGAGGAGTGTCAGGAGAGGAGGGGTGTGGGCGATACCATGTGTGTCATCAGGGGGAGACCACAAATATATAGCTGGGAGTCAGGGCGGGAGAGAGGAGTGTGAGGAGAGGAGGGGTGTGGGCGGTACCATGTGTGTCATCAGGGGGGAGACCACAAATATATAGCTGGGAGTCAGGGCGGGAGAGAGGAGTGTGAGGAGAGGAGGGGTGTGGGCGGTACCATGTGTGTCATCAGGGGGGAGACTGTTATGTAGGCAATCCAGTGACACAGTGTGCCAGCAATCAGAGCACATAAAGTGATCTGACAATAACCCAAAAACAATAGAACGAGCTCTGAGACGTGGAATCTCTGTAGACCGCAATACCTGAACCTATCCTAAACACAACTAAAGGCAGCTGTGGATTGCGCCTGACACTACCTATGCAACTCGGCATAGCCTGAGGAGCTGACTAGCCTGAAGATAGAAAAACAAGCCTGACTTGCCTCAGAGAAATACCCCAAAGGAAAAGGCAGCCCCCCACATATAATGACTGTTAGCAAGATGAAAAGACAAACGTAGGGATGAAATAGATTCAGCAAAGTGAGGCCCGATATTCTAGATAGAGCGAGGAGAGCAAAGAGAACTTTGCAGTCTACAAAAAACCCTAAAGCAAAAAACCACGCAAAGGGGGCAAAAAGACCCACCGTGCCGAACTAACGGCACGGCGGTACACCCTTTGCGTCTCAGAGCTTCCAGCAAAACGAAATGACAAGCTGGACAGAAAAAGTAGCAACAAAAACAAAGAAGCACTTATCTAAGCAGAGCAGCAGGCCACAGGAAAGATCCAGAAGCTCAGGTCCAACACTGGAACATTGACAAGGAGCAAGGAAGACAGAATCAGGTGGAGTTAAATAACAAAGCAGCCAACGAGCTCACCAGAACACCTGAGGGAGGAAGCTCAGAAGCTGCAGTACCACTTGTGACCACAGGAGTGAATTCAGCCACAGAATTCACAACAGTACCCCCCCCCCCCTTGAGGAGGGGTCACCGAACCCTCACCAGAGCCCCCAGGCCGACCAGGATAAGCCACATGAAAGGCACAAACAAGATCTGGAGCATGGACATCAGAGGCAAAAACCCAGGTATTATCTTCCTGAGCATAACCCTTCCATTTAACCAGATACTGGAGTTTCCGTCTAGAAACACGAGAATCCAAAATTTTCTCCACAATATACTCCAATTCCCCCTCCACCAAAACCGGGGCAGGAGGCTCAACAGATGGAACCATAGGTGCCACGTATCTCCGCAACAACGACCTATGTAATACATTATGTATGGAAAAGGAGTCTGGGAGGGTCAGACGAAAAGACACAGGATTGAGAATCTCAGAAATCCTATACGGACCAATAAAATGAGGTTTAAATTTAGGAGAGGAAACCTTCATAGGAATATGACGAGAAGATAACCAAACCAGATCCCCAACACGAAGTCGGGGACCCACACGGCGTCTGCGATTAGCGAAAAGTTGAGCCTTCTCCTGGGACAAGGTCAAATTGTCCACTACCTGAGTCCAGATCTGCTGCAACCTGTCCACCACAGAATCCACACCAGGACAGTCCGAAGACTCAACCTGTCCTGAAGAGAAACGAGGATGGAACCCAGAATTGCAGAAAAATGGAGAGACCAAGGTAGCCGAGCTGGCCCGATTATTAAGGGCGAACTCAGCCAACGGCAAAAAGGACACCCAATCATCCTGGTCTGCAGAAACAAAACATCTCAGATATGTTTCCAAGGTCTGATTGGTTCGTTCGGTCTGGCCATTAGTCTGAGGATGGAAAGCCGAGGAAAAAGATAGGTCAATGCCCATCCTACCACAAAAGGCTCGCCAAAACCTTGAAACAAACTGGGAACCTCTGTCAGAAACAATATTCTCAGGAATGCCATGCAAACGAACCACATGCTGGAAGAACAGAAGCACCAAATCAGAGGAGGAAGGCAATTTAACCAAGGGCACCAGATGAACCATTTTAGAAAAGCGATCACAGACCACCCAAATGACTGACATCTTTTGAGAAACAGGAAGGTCAGAAATGAAATCCATCGAAATATGTGTCCAAGGCCTCTTTGGGACCGGCAAGGGCAAAAGCAACCCACTGGCACGAGCAGGGCTTAGCCCTAGCACAAATCCCACAAGACTGCACAAAAGTACGTACATCCCGTGACAGAGATGGCCACCAGAAGGATCTAGCCACTAACTCTCTGGTACCAAAGATTCCAGGATGACCAGCCAACACCGAACAATGAAGTTCAGAGATAACTTTACTAGTCCACCTATCAGGGACGAACAGTTTCTCGGCCGGACAACGATCAGGTTTATTCGCCTGAAATTTTTGCAACACTCGCCGCAAATCAGGGGAGATGGCAGACACAATGACTCCTTCCTTGAGGATACTCGCCGGCTCAGATGAACCCGGAGAGTCGGGCACAAAACTCCTAGACAGAGCATCCGCCTTCACATTTTTAGAGCCCGGAAGGTACGAAATCACAAAATCGAAGCGGGCAAAAAATAACGACCAACGGGCCTGTCTAGGATTCAAGCGCTTGGCAGACTCGAGATAAGTAAGGTTCTTATGATCAGTCAATACCACCACGCGATGCTTAGCTCCTTCAAGCCAATGACGCCATTCCTCGAATGCCCACTTCATGGCCAGCAACTCTCGGTTGCCCACATCATAATTACGCTCAGCAGCCGAAAACTTCCTGGAAAAGAAAGCACATGGTTTCAGCACTGAGCAACCAGAACTTCTCTGTGACAAAACCGCCCCTGCTCCAATCTCACAAGCATCAACCTCGACCTGGAACGGAAGAGAAACATCTGGCTGACACAACACAGGGGCAGAAGAAAAACGACGCTTCAACTCCTGAAAAGCTTCCACAGCAGCAGAAGACCAATTAACCAAATCAGCACCCTTCTTGGTCAAATCGGTCAATGGTTTGGCAATGCTAGAAAAATTACAGATGAAGCGACGATAAAAATTAGCAAAGCCCAGGAATTTTTGCAGACTTTTCAGAGATGTCGGCTGAGTCCAATCCTGGATGGCTTGGACCTTAACCGGATCCATCTCGATAGTAGAAGGGGAAAAGATGAACCCCAAAAATGAAACTTTCTGCACACCGAAGAGACACTTTGATCCCTTCACAAACAAAGAGTTAGCACGCAGGACCTGGAAAACCATTCTGACCTGCTTCACATGAGACTCCCAATCATCTGAGAAGATCAAAATTTCATCCAAGTAAACAATCAGGAATTTATCCAGATACTCACGGAAAATGTCATGCATAAAAGACTGAAAAACAGATGGAGCATTGGCAAGTCCGAACGGCATCACTAGATACTCAAAATGACCCTCGGGCGTATTGAATGCAGTTTTCCATTCATCTCCTTGCCTGATTCTCACCAGATTATACGCACCACGAAGATCTATCTTAGTGAACCAACTAGCCCCCTTAATCCGAGCAAACAAGTCAGATAACAATGGCAAGGGATACTGAAATTTAACAGTGATCTTATTAAGAAGGCGGTAATCAATACACGGTCTCAGCGAACCATCCTTCTTGGCTACAAAGAAGAACCCTGCTCCCAGTGGTGATGACGATGGGCGAATATGTCCCTTCTCCAGGGATTCCTTCACATAACTGCGCATAGCGGCGTGTTCGGGCACGGATAAATTAAATAATCGACCTTTAGGGAATTTACTACCAGGAATCAAATTGATAGCACAATCACAATCCCTATGCGGAGGTAGAGCATCGGACTTGGGCTCTTCAAATACATCCTGATAATCAGACAAGAACTCTGGGACCTCAGAAGGAGTGGATGACGAAATAGACAAAAATGGAACATCACCATGTACCCCCTGACAACCCCAGCTGGATACCGACATGGAATTCCAATCCAATACTGGATTATGGGTTTGTAGCCATGGCAACCCCAACACGACCACATCATGCAGATTATGCAACACCAGAAAGCGAATAACTTCCTGATGTGCAGGAGCCATGCACATGGTCAGCTGGGTCCAGTACTGAGGTTTATTCTTGGCCAAAGGTGTAGCATCAATTCCTCTCAACGGAATAGGACACCGCAAAGGCTCCAAGAAAAACCCACAACGTTTAGCATAATCCAAATCCATCAGATTCAGGGCAGCGCCCGAATCCACAAACGCCATGACAGAAAACGACGACAAAGAGCATATCAAGGTAATGGACAGAAGGAATTTGGATTGTACCGTACCAATGACGGCAGACCTATCGAACCGCTTAGTGCGCTTAGGACAATCAGAAATAGCATGAGTGGAATCACCACAGTAGAAACACAGACCATTCAGACGTCTGTGTTCTTGCCGTTCAACTCTGGTCATAGTCCTATCGCACTGCATAGGCTCAGGTTAAATCTTAGACAATACCGCCAAATGGTGCACAGATTTACGCTCGCGCAAGCGTCGACCGATCTGAATGGCCAAAGACATAGACTCATTCAAACCAGTAGGCATAGGAAAACCCACCATGACATCCTTAAGAGCCTCAGAGAGACCCTTTCTGAACAAAGCTGCCAGCGCAGATTCATTCCACAGAGTGACATAGTAACATAGTAACATAGTAACATAGTTAGTAAGGCCGAAAAAAGACATTTGTCCATCCAGTTCAGCCTATATTCCATCATAATAAATACCCAGATCTACGTCCTTCTACAGAACCTAATAATTGTATAATACAATATTGTTCTGCTCCAGGAAGACATCCAGGCCTCTCTTGAACCCCTCGACTGAGTTCGCCATCACCACCTCCTCAGGCAAGCAATTCCAGATTCTCACTGCCCTAACAGTAAAGAATCCTCTTCTATGTTGGTGGAAAAACCTTCTCTCCTCCAGACGCAAAGAATGCCCCCTTGTGCCCGTCACCTTCCTTGGTATAAACAGATCCTCAGCGAGATATTTGTATTGTCCCCTTATATACTTATACATGGTTATTAGATCGCCCCTCAGTCGTCTTTTTTCTAGACTAAATAATCCTAATTTCGCTAATCTATCTGGGTATTGTAGTTCTCCCATCCCCTTTATTAATTTTGTTGCCCTCCTTTGTACTCTCTCTAGTTCCATTATATCCTTCCTGAGCACCGGTGCCCAAAACTGGACACAGTACTCCATGTGCGGTCTAACTAGGGATTTGTACAGAGGCAGTATAATGCTCTCATCATGTGTATCCAGACCTCTTTTAATGCACCCCATGATCCTGTTTGCCTTGGCAGCTGCTGCCTGGCACTGGCTGCTCCAGGTAAGTTTATCATTAACTAGGATCCCCAAGTCCTTCTCCCTGTCAGATTTACCCAGTGGTTTCCCGTTCAGTGTGTAATGGTGATATTGATTCCCTCTTCCCATGTGTATAACCTTACATTTATCATTGTTAAACCTCATCTGCCACCTTTCAGCCCAAGTTTCCAACTTATCCAGATCCATCTGTAGCAGAATACTATCTTCTCTTGTATTAACTGCTTTACATAGTTTTGTATCATCTGCAAATATCGATATTTTACTGTGTAAACCTTCTACCAGATCATTAATGAATATGTTGAAGAGAACAGGTCCCAATACTGACCCCTGCGGTACCCCACTGGTCACAGCGACCCAGTTAGAGACTATACCATTTATAACCACCCTCTGCTTTCTATCACTAAGCCAGTTACTAACCCATTTACACACATTTTCCCCCAGACCAAGCATTCTCATTTTGTGTACCAACCTCTTGTGCGGCACGGTATCAAACGCTTTGGAAAAATCGAGATATACCACGTCCAATGACTCACCGTGGTCCAGCCTATAGCTTACCTCTTCATAAAAACTGATTAGATTGGTTTGACAGGAGTGAGTACTGACCACTTCCTAAATTTCTGACAATATACTTCTATATCATCCTGACCCTGGCACAAAGCCAGCAAATTTTTCTCAGCCTGATCCACTGAATTAGGCTCATCGTAAAGTAATCCGAGCGCCAGGAAAAACGCATTGACATTACTCAACGCAGGATCTCCTGGCGCAAGAGAAAATCCCCAGTCCTGAGGGTCGCCGCGCAAAAAAGAAATAATAATCAAAACCTGTTGAATAGGATTACCAGAAGAATGAGGTTTCAAGGCCAGAAATAGCTTACAATTATTTTTGAAATTAAGAAACTTAGTTCTATCACCAAAAAACAAATCAGCAATAGTAATTCTTGGTTCTAACATAGATTTCTGATCAATTGTATCTTGAATCCTTTGTACATTTGTAACGAGATTATCCATTGAAGAGCACAGACCCTGAATATCCATGTCCACAGCTGTGTCCTGAAGCACCCTAATGTCTAGGGGAAAAAAAAGACTGAACACAGAGCTGAGAAAAAAAAAATGATGTCAGAACTTCTTTTTTCCCTCTATTGAGAATCATTAGGTTGGCTCCTTGTACTGTTATGTAGGCAATCCAGTGACACAGTGTGCCAGCAATCAGAGCACATACAGTGATCTGACAATAACCCAAAAACAATAGAACGAGCTCTGAGACGTGGAATCTCTGTAGACCGCAATACCTGAACCTATCCAAAACACAACTAAAGGCAGCTGTGGATTGCGCCTGACACTACCTGTGCAACTCGGCACAGCCTGAGGAACTGACTAGCCTGAAGATAGAAAAACAAGCCTGACTTGCCTCAGAGAAATACCCCAAAGGAAAAGGCAGCCCCCCACATATAATGACTGTTAGCAAGATGAAAAGACAAACGTAGGGATGAAATAGATTCAGCAAAGTAAGGCCCGATATTCTAGATAGAGCGAGGATAGCAAATAGAACTTTGCAGTCTACAAAAAACCCTAAAGCAAAAAACCACGCAAAGGGGGCAAAAAGACCCACCGTGCCGAACTAACGGCACGGCGGTACACCCTTTGCGTCTCAGAGCTTCCAGCAAAACGAAATGACAAGCTGGACAGAAAAAGTAGCAACAAAAGCAAAAAGCACTTATCAAAGCAGAGCAGCAGGCCACAGGAAAGATCCAGAAGCTCAGATCCAACACTGGAACATTGACAAGGAGCAAGGAAGACAGAATCAGGTGGAGTTAAATAACAAAGCAGCCAACGAACTCACCAGAACACCTGAGGGAGGAAGCTCAGAAGCTGCAGTACCACTTGTGACCACAGGAGTGAATTCAGCCACAGAATTCACAACAGGAGACCACAAATATATAGCTGGGAGTCAGGGCGGGAGAGAGGAGTGTGAGGAGAGGAGGGGTGTGGGCGGTACCATGTGTGTCATCAGGAGGGGAGACCACAAATATAGAGCTGGGAGTCAGGGTGGGAGAGAGGAGTGTGAGGAGAGGAGGGGTGTGGGCGGTACCATGTGTGTCATCAGGGGGGAGACCACAAATATATAGCTGGGAGTCAGGGCGGAAGAGAGGAGTGTGAGGAGAGGAGGGGTGTGGGCGGTACCATGTGTGTCATCAGGGGGGAGACCACAAATATATAGCTGGGAGTCAGGGCGGGAGAGAGGAGTGTGAGGGGAGGAGGGGTGTGGGCGGTACCATGTGTGTCATCAGGAGGGGAGACCACAAATATATAGCTGGGAGTCAGGGTGGGAGAGAGGAGTGTGAGGAGAGGAGGGGTGTGGGCGGTACCATGTGTGTCATCAGGGGGGAGACCACAAATATATAGCTGGGAGTCAGGGCGGGAGAGAGGAGTGTGAGGGGAGGAGGGGTGTGGGCGGTACCATGTGTGTCATCAGGAGGGGAGACCACAAATATATAGCTGGGAGTCAGGGTGGGAGAGAGGAGTGTGAGGAGAGGAGGGGTGTGGGCGGTACCATGTGTGTCATCAGGGGGAGACCACAAATATATAGCTGGGAAACAGGGCGGGAGAGAGGAGTGTGAGGAGAGGAGGGGTGTGGGCGGTACCATGTGTGTCATCAGGAGGGGAGACCACAAATATAGAGCTGGGAGTCAGGGTGGGAGAGAGGAGTGTGAGGGGAGGAGGGGTGTGGGCGGTACCATGTGTGTCATCAGGGGGAGACCACAAATATATAGCTGGGAGTCAGGGCGGGAGAGAGGAGTGTGAGGAGAGGAGGGGTGTGGGCGGTACCATGTGTGTCATCAGGGGGGAGACCACAAATATATAGCTGGGAGTCAGGGTGGGAGAGAGGAGTGTGAGGAGAGGAGGGGTGTGGGCGATACCATGTGTGTCATCAGGGGGGAGACCACAAATATATAGCTGGGAGTCAGGGCGGGAGAGAGGAGTGTGAGGAGAGGAGGGGTGTGGGCGGTACCATGTGTGTCATCAGGGGAGACCACAAATATATAGCTGGGAGTCAGGGCGGGAGAGAGGAGTGTGAGGAGAGGAGAGGTGTGGGCGGTACCATGTGTGTCATCAGGGGAGACCACAAATATAGAGCTGGGAGTCAGGGTGGGAGAGAGGAGTGTGAGGGGAGGAGGGGTGTGGGTGGTACCATGTGTGTCATCAGGGGAGACCACAAATATAGAGCTGGGAGTCAGGGTGGGAGAGAGGAGTGTGAGGGGAGGAGGGGTGTGGGCGGTACCATGTGTGTCATCAGGGGGAGACCACAAATATATAGCTGGGAGTCAGGGCGGGAGAGAGGAGTGTGAGGAGAGGAGGGGTGTGGGCGGTACCATGTGTGTCATCAGGGGGGAGACCACAAATATATAGCTGGGAGTCAGGGTGGGAGAGAGGAGTGTGAGGAGAGGAGGGGTGTGGGCGATACCATGTGTGTCATCAGGGGGGGAGACCACAAATATATAGCTGGGAGTCAGGGCGGGAGAGAGGAGTGTGAGGGGAGGAGGGGTGTGGGCGGTACCATGTGTGTCATCAGGGGAGACCACAAATATATAGCTGGGAGTCAGGGCGGGAGAGAGGAGTGTGAGGAGAGGAGAGGTGTGGGCGGTACCATGTGTGTCATCAGGGGAGACCACAAATATAGAGCTGGGAGTCAGGGTGGGAGAGAGGAGTGTGAGGGGAGGAGGGGTGTGGGCGGTACCATGTGTGTCATCAGGGGAGACCACAAATATATAGCTGGGAGTCAGGGCGGGAGAGAGGAGTGTGAGGGGAGGAGAAGTGTGGGCGGTACCATGTGTGTCATCAGGGGAGACCACAAATATAGAGCTGGGAGTCAGGGCGGGAGAGAGGAGTGTGAGGAAAGGAGGGTGTGGGCGATACCATGTGTGTCATCAGGGGGAGACCACAAATATATAGCTGGGAGTCAGGGCGGGAGAGAGGAGTGTGAGGAGAGGAGGGGTGTGGGCGGTACCATGTGTGTCATCAGGGGGAGACCACAAATATATAGCTGGGAGTCAGGGTGGGAGAGAGGAGTGTGAGGAGAGGAGGGGTGTGGGCGGTACCATGTGTGTCATCAGGGGGAGACCACAAATATATAGCTTGGAGTCAGGGTGGGAAAGAGGAGTGTGAGGAGAGGAGGGGTGTGGGCGGTACCATGTGTGTCATCAGGGGGGAGACCACAAATATATAGCTGGGAGTCAGGGTGGGAGAGAGGAGTGTGAGCAGAGGAGGGGTGTGGGCGGTACCATGTGTGTCATCAGGGGGGGGACAGCAAATATATAGCTGGGAGTTAGGGAGGGAGAGAGGAGTGTGAGGAGAGGAGGGGTGTGGGCGGTACCATGTGTGTCATCAGGGGGAGACCACAAATATATAGCTGGGAGTCAGGGTGGGAGAGAGGAGTGTGAGGAGAGGAGGGGTGTGGGCGGTACCATGTGTGTCATCAGGGGGAGACCACAAATATATAGCTGGGAGTCAGGGCGGGAGAGAGGAGTGTGAGGGGAGGAGGGGTGTGGGCGGTACCATGTGTGTCATCAGGGGGGACCACAAATATATAGCTGGGAGTCAGGGTGGGAGAGAGGAGTGTGAGGGGAGGAGGGGTGTGGGCGGTACCATGTGTGTCATCAGGGGGAGACCACAAATATATAGCTGGGAGTCAGGGCGGGAGAGAGGAGTGTGAGGAGAGGAGGGGTGTGGGCGGTACCATGTGTGTCATCGGGGGGAGACCACAAATATATAGCTGGGAGTCAGGGTGGGAAAGAGGAGTGTGAGGAGAGGAGGGGTGTGGGCGGTACCATGTGTGTCATCAGGGGGAGACCACAAATATATAGCTGGGAGTCAGGGTGGGAGAGAGGAGTGTGAGGAGAGGAGGGGTGTGGGCGGTACCATGTGTGTCATCAGGGGGAGACCACAAATATATAGCTGGGAGTCAGGGTGGGAGAGAGGAGTGTGAGCAGAGGAGGGGTGTGGGCGGTACCATGTGTGTCATCAGGGGGGGGACAGCAAATATATAGCTGGGAGTTAGGGAGGGAGAGAGGAGTGTGAGGAAAGGAGGGGTGTGGGCGGTACCATGTGTGTCATCAGGGGGAGACCACAAATATATAGCTGGGAGTCAGGGTGGGAGAGAGGAGTGTGAGGAGAGGAGGGGTGTGGGCGGTACCATGTGTGTCATCAGGGGGAGACCACAAATATATAGCTGGGAGTCAGGGCGGGAGAGAGGAGTGAGAGGAGGGGTGTGGGCGGTACCATGTGTGTCATCAGGGGGGAGACCACAAATATATAGCTGGGAGTCAGGGCGGGAGAGAGGAGTGTGAGGAGAGGAGGGGTGTGGGCGGTACCATGTGTGTCATCAGGGGGAGACCACAAATATATAGCTGTGTTGTGAATTCTGTGGCTGAATTCACTCCTGTGGTCACAAGTGGTACTGCAGCTTCTGAGCTTCCTCCCTCAGGTGTTCTGGTGAGCTCGTTGACTGCTTCATTACTTAACTCCGCCTGATGCTGCTATCCTTGCTCCTTGTCAATGTTTCAGTGTTGGATCTGAGCTTCTCCTGATTGTTCCTGTGACCTGCTGCTCTGTATAGCTAAGTGCTTTTTGCTTTTTTGTTGCTTTTTTCTGTCCAGCTTGTCTTTTGTTTTGCTGGAAGCTCTGAGACGCAAAGGGTGTACCGCCGTGCCGTTAGTTCGGCACGGTGGGTTTTTTTTGCCCCCTTTGCGTGGTTTTGCTTTAGGGTTTTTTGTAGACTGCAAAGTTCGCTTTACTGTCCTCGCTCTGTCCTAGAATATCGGGCCCCACTTTGCTGAATCTATTTCATCCCTACGTTTTGTCTTTTCATCTTACTCACAGTCATTATATGTGGGGGGCTGCCTTTTCCTTTGGGGAATTTCTCTGGGGCAAGTCAGGCCTATTTTTCTATCTTCAGGCTAGCTAGTTTCTTAGGCTGTGCCGAGTTGCCTAGGTAGTTGTTAGGCGCAATCCACAGCCGCTTTTAGTTGTGTTTAGGATAGGATCAGGTGTGCAGTCTACAGAGTTTCCACGTCTCAGAGCTCGTTCTTGTATTTTTGGGTATTTGTCAGATCACTGTGTGCGCTCTGATCGCTAAGCACACTGTGTTTCTGGATTGCCTTCATAACACCTGTCATTAGCAAACATAACAGTACAAGGAGCCAAACTAATGATTCTCAATAGAGGGAAAGAAAAAGTTCTGACATCATTTTTTTTTTTTTTTTCTGCTCTGTGTTCACTTTTTTTTTTCCCCTAGACATTTGGGTGATTCTGGACACAGGTGTGGACATGGATATTCAGGGTCTGTGCTCTTCAATGGATAATCTCGTTATAAATGTACAAAAAATTCAAGATACTATTGATCAGAAATCTATGTTAGAACCAAGAATTCCTATTCCTGATTTGTTTTTTGGAGATAGAACTAAGTTTCTAAGTTTCAAAAATAATTGTAAGCTATTTCTGGCCTTGAAACCTCATTCTTCTGGTAATCCTATTCAACAGGTTTTGATTATTATTTCTTTTTTGCGCGGCGACCCTCAAGACTGGGCATTTTCTCTTGCGCCAGGAGACCCTGCATTGAGTAGTGTCAATGCGTTTTTTCTGGCGCTCGGATTGCTGTACGATGAGCCTAATTCAGTGGATCAGGCTGAGAAAAATTTGCTGGCTTTGTGCCAGGGTCAGGATGATATAGAAGTATATTGTCAGAAATTTAGGAAATGGTCAGTACTCACTCTGTGGAATGAATCTGCGCTGGCAGCTTTGTTCAGAAAGGGTCTCTCTGAGGCTCTTAAGGATGTCATGGTGGGATTTCCTATGCCTGCTGGTTTGAATGAGTCTTTGTCTTTGGCCATTCAGATCGGTGGACGCTTGCGCCAGCGTAAATCTGTGCACCATTTGGCGGTACTGCCTGAGGTTAAACCTGAGCCTATGCAGTGCAATAGGACTATGACTAGAGTTGAACGGCAGGAATACAGACGTCTGAATGGTCTGTGTTTCTACTGTGGTATTTCCACTCATGCTATTTCTGATTGTCCTAAGCGCACTAAGCGGTCCGCTAGGTCTGCCGTCATTGGTACGGTACAGTCCAAATTCCTTCTGTCCATTACCTTGATATGCTCTTTGTCGTCGTTTTCTGTCATGGCGTTTGTGGATTCGGGCGCTGCCCTGAATCTGATGGATTTGGATTATGCTAAACGTTGTGGGTTTTTCTTGGAGCCTTTGCGGTGTCCTATTCCATTGAGAGGAATTGATGCTACACCTTTGGCCAAGAATAAACCTCAGTACTGGGCCCAGCTGACCATGTGCATGGCTCCTGCACATCAGGAAGTTATTCGCTTTCTGGTGTTGCATAATCTGCATGATGTGGTCGTGTTGGGGTTGCCATGGCTACAAACCCATAATCCAGTATTGGATTGGAATTCCATGTCGGTATCCAGCTGGGGTTGTCAGGGGGTACATGGTGATGTTCCATTTTTGTCTATTTCGTCATCCACTCCTTCTGAGGTCCCAGAGTTCTTGTCTGATTATCAGGATGTATTTGATGAGCCCAAGTCCGATGCCCTACCTCCGCATAGGGATTGTGATTGTGCTATCAATTTGATTCCTGGTAGTAAATTCCCTAAAGGTCGATTATTTAATTTATCCGTGCCCGAACACGCCGCTATGCGCAGTTATGTGAAGGAATCCCTGGAGAAGGGACATATTTGCCCATCGTCATCACCACAGGGAGCAGGGTTCTTCTTTGTAGCCAAGAAGGATGGTTCGCTGAGACCGTGTATTGATTACCGCCTTCTTAATAAGATCACTGTTAAATTTCAGTATCCCTTGCCATTGTTATCTGACTTGTTTGCTCGGATTAAGGGGGCTAGTTGGTTCACTAAGATAGATCTTCGTGGTGCGTATAATCTGGTGAGAATCAGGCAAGGAGATGAATGGAAAACTGCATTCAATACGCCCGAGGGTCATTTTGAGTATCTAGTGATGCCGTTCGGACTTGCCAATGCTCCATCTGTGTTTCAGTCTTTTATGCATGACATCTTCCGTGAGTATCTGGATAAATTCCTGATTGTTTACTTGGATGACATTTTGATCTTCTCAGATGATTGGGAGTCTCATGTGAAGCAGGTCAGAATGGTTTTTCAGGTCCTGCGTGCTAACTCTTTGTTTGTGAAGGGATCAAAGTGTCTCTTCGGTGTGCAGAAAGTTTCATTTTTGGGGTTCATCTTTACCCCTTCTACTATCGAGATGGATCCAGTTAAGGTCCAAGCCATCCAGGATTGGATTCAGCCGACATCTCTGAAAAGTCTGCAAAAGTTCCTGGGCTTTGCTAACTTTTATCGTCGCTTCATCTGTAATTTTTCTAGTATTGCCAAACCATTGACCAATTTGACCAAGAAGGGTGCTGATTTGGTTAATTGGTCTTCTGCTGCTGTGGAAGCTTTTCAGGAGTTGAAGCGTCGTTTTTGTTCTGCCCCTGTGTTGTGTCAGCCAGATGTTTCTCTTCCGTTCCAGGTCGAGGTTGATGCTTCTGAGATTGGAGCAGGGGCGGTTTTGTCACAGAGAGGTTCTGATTGCTCAGTGATGAAACCGTGTGCTTTCTTTTCCAGGAAGTTTTCGCCCGCTGAGCGTAATTATGATGTGGGCAATCGAGAGTTGCTGGCCATGAAGTGGGCATTCGAGGAGTGGCGTCATTGGCTTGAAGGAGCTAAGCATCGCGTGGTGGTATTGACTGATCATAAGAACTTGACTTATCTCGAGTCTGCCAAGCGCTTGAATCCTAGACAGGCCCGTTGGTCGTTATTTTTTGCCCGCTTCGACTTTGTGATTTCGTACCTTCCGGGCTCTAAAAATGTGAAGGCGGATGCTCTGTCTAGGAGTTTTGTGCCCGACTCTCCGGGTTTATCTGAGCCAGCGGGTATCCTCAAGGAAGGAGTCATTGTGTCTGCCATCTCCCCTGATTTGCGGCGGGTGCTGCAAAAATTTCAGGCGAATAAACCTGATCGTTGTCCAGCAGAGAAACTGTTCGTCCCTGATAGGTGGACTAATAAACTTATCTCTGAACTTCATTGTTCGGTGTTGGCTGGTCATCCTGGAATCTTTGGTACCAGAGAGTTAGTAGCTAGATCCTTCTGGTGGCCATCTCTGTCACGGGATGTACGTACTTTTGTGCAGTCCTGTGGGATTTGTGCTAGGGCTAAGCCCTGCTGTTCTCGTGCCAGTGGGTTGCTTTTGCCCTTGCCGGTCCCAAAGAGGCCTTGGACACATATTTCGATGGATTTCATTTCTGACCTTCCCGTTTCT
The DNA here is from genome assembly GCF_032444005.1 of Ranitomeya imitator. NCBI lineage: Eukaryota > Metazoa > Chordata > Amphibia > Anura > Dendrobatidae > Ranitomeya > Ranitomeya imitator. The sequence continues at coordinate 844,787,751 of NC_091284.1, read as the reverse complement.
CAAAAGATGTCAGTCATTTGGGTGGTCTGTGATCGCTTTTCTAAAATGGTCCATCTGGTGCCCTTGGCTAAATTGCCTTCCTCCTCTGATTTGGTACCTTTGTTCTTTCAGCATGTGGTTCGGTTGCATGGCATTCCTGAGAATATTGTTTCTGACAGAGGTTCCCAGTTTGTTTCAAGGTTTTGGCGAGCCTTTTGTGGTAGGATGGGCATTGACCTATCCTTTTCCTCGGCTTTCCATCCTCAGACTAATGGCCAGACCGAACGAACCAATCAGACCTTGGAAACATATCTGAGATGTTTTGTTTCTGCAGACCAGGATGATTGGGTGTCCTTTTTGCCGTTGGCTGAGTTCGCCCTTAATAATCGGGCCAGCTCGGCTACCTTGGTTTCTCCATTTTTTTGCAATTCTGGGTTCCATCCTCGTTTCTCTTCAGGACAGGTTGAGTCTTCGGACTGTCCTGGTGTGGATTCTGTGGTGGATAGGTTGCAGCAGATCTGGACTCAGGTAGTGGACAATTTGATCTTGTCCCAGGAGAAAGCTCAACTTTTCGCTAATCGCAGACGCCGTGTGGGTCCCCGACTTCGTGTTGGGGATCTGGTTTGGTTATCTTCTCGTCATATTCCTATGAAGGTTTCCTCTCCTAAATTTAAACCTCGTTTTATTGGTCCGTATAGGATTTCTGAGGTTCTCAATCCTGTGTCTTTTCGTTTGACCCTCCCAGACTCCTTTTCCATACATAACGTATTCCATAGGTCGTTGTTGCGGAGATACGTGGCACCTATGGTTCCATCTGTTGAGCCTCCTGCCCCGGTTTTGGTGGAGGGGGAATTGGAGTATATTGTGGAGAAGATTTTGGATTCTCGTGTTTCTAGACGGAAACTCCAGTATCTGGTTAAATGGAAGGGTTATGCTCAGGAAGATAATTCCTGGGTTTTTGCCTCTGATGTTCATGCTTCCGATCTTGTTCGTGCCTTTCATGCGGCTCATCCTGGTCGGCCTGGGGGCTCTGGTGAGGGTTCGGTGACCCCTCCTCAAGGGGGGGTACTGTTGTGAATTCTGTGGCTGAATTCACTCCTGTGGTCACAAGTGGTACTGCAGCTTCTGAGCTTCCTCCCTCAGGTGTTCTGGTGAGCTCGTTGACTGCTTCATTACTTAACTCCGCCTGATGCTGCTATCCTTGCTCCTTGTCAATGTTTCAGTGTTGGATCTGAGCTTCTCCTGATTGTTCCTGTGACCTGCTGCTCTGTATAGCTAAGTGCTTTTTGCTTTTTTGTTGCTTTTTTTCTGTCCAGCTTGTCTTTTGTTTTGCTGGAAGCTCTGAGACGCAAAGGGTGTACCGCCGTGCCGTTAGTTCGGCACAGTGGTTTTTTTTTGCCCCCTTTGCGTGGTTTTGCTTTAGGGTTTTTTGTAGACTGCAAAGTTCGCTTTACTGTCCTCGCTCTGTCCTAGAATATCGGGCCCCACTTTGCTGAATCTATTTCATCCCTACGTTTTGTCTTTTCATCTTACTCACAGTCATTATATGTGGGGGGCTGCCTTTTCCTTTGGGGAATTTCTCTGGGGCAAGTCAGGCCTATTTTTCTATCTTCAGGCTAGCTAGTTTCTTAGGCTGTGCCGAGTTGCCTAGGTAGTTGTTAGGCGCAATCCACAGCCGCTTTTAGTTGTGTTTAGGATAGGATCAGGTGTGCAGTCTACAGAGTTTCCACGTCTCAGAGCTCGTTCTTGTATTTTTGGGTATTTGTCAGATCACTGTGTGCGCTCTGATCGCTAAGCACACTGTGTTTCTGGATTGCCTTCATAACACCTGTCATTAGCAAACATAACATAGCTGGGAGTCAGGGTGGGAGAGAGGAGTGTGAGGAGAGGAGGGGTGTGGGCGGTACCATGTGTGTCATCAGGAGGAGACCACAAATATATAGCTGGGAGTCAGGGCGGGAGAGAGGAGTGTGAGAAGAGGAGGGGTGTGGGCAATACCATGTGTGTTATCAGGAGGGGACCACAAATATATAGCTGGGAGTCAGGGCAGGAGAAAGGAGTGTGAGGAGAGGAGGGGTGTGGGCGGTACCATGTGTGTCATCAGGGGGAGACCACAAATATATAGCTGGGAGTCAGGGTGGGAGAGAGGAGTGTGAGGAGAGGAGGGGTGTGGGCGGTACCATGTGTGTCATCAGGGGGAGACCACAAATATATAGCTGGGAAACAGGGCGGGAGAGAGGAGTGTGAGGAGAGGAGGGGTGTGGGCGGTACTGTAAGTATTCGGACAGAAATCCGAGAGTGGACCCTCTGGGTCGTGACTCTAGAGCCCCCGGGGTCGAGTGGACCAGATGGAATCACCCCCTATACAGGGAGTGTTAGGAGCAGGACCTCGGGGGAATGGAGACACAACAGCTAGAGCCAAAGGGACGACCCAAAATAAAGAAGGAAACCACAGGCTATAAGGATGGCAGGGAATAATAGGAAAACAAGACTTAACTGAAAGAATGTCTGGAACACGGAACGGCAGGACTCAGCAGGAACACGGACCGGCAGGATACAACAGGAACACGGACTGGCGGGATACAGTAGGAACACGGGCTGGCAGGACACAGCAGGAACACGGACAGGCAGGATACAACAGGAACACGGACTGGCAGGATACAGCAGGAACACGGACAGGCAGGATACAGCAGGAACACGGACAGGCAGGATACAGCAGGAACACGGACTGGCAGGATACAGCAGGAACACGGACTGGGAGGATACAGCAGGAACACGGGCTGGCAGGACACAGCAGGAACACGGGCTGGCAGGACACAGCAGGAACACGGACAGGCAGGATACAGCACGAACACGGACTGGCAGGATACAGCAGGAACACGGACAGGCAGGATACAACAGGAACACGGACTGGCAGGATACAGCAGGAACACGGACTGGCAGGATACAACAGGAACACGGACTGGCAGGATACAGAGACAAAGCAAGGACTGGGCTGAGAAAAGACACTGGTACAGGGGAGCCTAGGGCATAGGGACACTGACGGCAGACAGTGCACCTACAAAGCAAAGGCGTCTTACCTAGGAAGACGCCGGGAAGAAATACCCGATGGGCGCCGCCATGTTGGGGCGGAGCCACCGGGTCGCGACCTCCCAGAAGGCTCAGCGACGGGGGAGACGCGACCGCGCATGCGCGAAGAGACCAGACGCCGAGAGCCGGCGAAGGAGGAGGCAGAGCGGCGCGGGACAGGATCGTGAGCGCGCCGAGGGATGGGAGAAGCCGGGTAAGTATGTGCGGGCGTGACAGTACCCCCCTCCTTAGTCCCCCTCCTGTTAAGGCTAGAAAGGAATCTTTTCATGATAAGGGGAGCATTGATGTTCTCTCGGGGCTCCCAGGACCTCTCCTCAGGACCAAATCCCTCCCAATCAATCAAAAAATAAGTTTTACCCCTAACTGGGGATGCGCAAAGAGGCAGGTAGCTTCAACTTATAAGAGACATCATTAATGCGACTCAAGATAGGAAAAGGACCAATGTAGCGAGGACCCAGTTTGTAAGAGGGAATTTTAAGCTTGATATAGCGAGAGGAGAGCCAAACTTTATCACCCGGAGAATATGGCGGAGCATCCAAACGCTTCTTGTCAGCAAACCTTTTCATATTAAGGCTAGCTTTCTCAAGAGCCACTTTGGTCTCATTCCAAATCGTAGAGAATTCCCGGGACAAGAAATCCGCTGCCGGTACCCCCGAGGAAAGAGAAACAGGAAGAGGAATGTTCGGATGTTGACCATAGACTACGAAAAAGGGAGATTTGGAGGAAGACTCGCTGGGAAGATTGTTGTAAGAGAATTCAGCCCAAGGGAGAAGAGAGACCCAGTCATCTTGGTGAGCATTGGTGAAGTGTCGCAGATATGTAGTCAGAACTTGATTAACTCGCTCCACTTGTCCGTTGGTCTGAGGGTGATAGGCGGAAGAGAAATCCAAGTTAACCTTTAATAGACTGCAGAGAGCTCTCCAAAAACGTGAGGTAAATTGTACTCCACGGTCTGAGACAATATGATGTGGAAAACCATGAAGACGGAAGACTTGGTGTAAAAAGATCTTTGCCAACTCAGGAGTGGAAGGCAGACCAGGCAAAGCGATGAAGTGAGCCATTTTAGAGAACCGATCTACAACAACCAAGATGACAGAGCAATTCAAGGAAGAAGGTAGATCAGTGATGAAGTCCATAGCGATATGACTCCATGGAACGGAAGGCACAGGCAGAGGATGCAGGAGACCGGAGGGAAGCTGCCTAGGGACTTTATTTTTAGCACAAGAAGGACAAGAAGCGATGAATTTGGTGACGTCTTGACGGAGAGATGGCCACCAGTAGTGCCGAGAGATAAGAGACAGTGTCTTCTTGACTCCTACATGTCCTGCAATTTTGGAGGAGTGACCCCAACGTAAAACTCTCTCCTTGTCTTGATTAGCCACAAGAGTCTTGCCAGGAGGAGTAAGAATCACTCTTAGAGGAGCAAGAGTGACGATCCTCGCAGGATCAATGATGTGAGCCGGAGAATCCTCCATGTCCTGAGGTTGAAAGGATCTCGAAAGAGCATCTGCTTTGACATTCTTATTTCCAGGTCGGAAATGAAGTTCAAACTCAAATCGTCCGAAGAATAAAGACCATCTGGCTTGTCGTGGATTTAGTCTTTGGGCAGTCTGAATATAGGCCAGATTCTTGTGGTCTGTGTAAATGGTGAATGGATGAAGAGACCCTTCAAGAAGATAACACCATTCTTCCAAGGCTAGCTTGATAGCCAATAGCTCCTTATCCCCTATAGAGTAGTTACGCTCAGGAGCGGAAAAAGTTTTAGAAAAGAAACCACAGGTCACCAAACGTCCGGACGAAGATCTTTGCAAAAGTACTGCTCCAGCTCCAATAGAAGATGCGTCGACCTCAAGGACAAACGGTCTATTAGCATCAGGACGATGAAGCACAGGGGCCGTAGCGAAACTTTGTTTAAGGGACAAAAAAGACTCTTCAGCCTCAGGGGTCCAAAGGCTGGAATTGACTCCCTTGCGAACTAGGGCAGAGATAGGCTTGGTCATGGAAGAAAAATGAGGAATAAATTGTCTATAGTAGTTGGCAAAGCCAAGAAAACGTTGGATTGCTTTTGTTCCAAGAGGACGAGGCCAATTCAGGACAGCAGAAACCTTCTCTGGATCCATCTCTAAGCCAGATCTTGAGACAATATACCCAAGGAAGGGAAGAGAGGACTGTTCAAAGACGCACTTTTCAATCTTAGCGAACAGATGATTCTCTCTTAGCCTTTGCAGGACTCGGCGGACATCTCGCCTGTGAGTGGAGAGATCCGGAGAGAAGATGAGGATGTCGTCAAGGTAAACCACGACTGAGGAGTAGAGAAGATCCCGAAATACATCGTTCACAAATTCCTGGAAAACCGCGGGGGCGTTGCAGAGACCAAACGGCATAACCAAGTATTCGTAGTGACCGTCACGAGTATTGAAGGCGGTCTTCCACTCATCGCCTGCACGAATACGAACCAGATTGTATGCGCCACGTAGATCTAATTTGGTAAAGATTTGCGCACCCCGAAGACGGTCGAAGAGTTCCGGAATGAGTGGCAGAGGATATTTGTTCTTCACCGTGATGTTGTTTAGGCCTCGATAATCAATGCAGGGACGGAGGGAACCGTCTTTCTTCTTCACGAAAAAAAACCCTGCTCCGGCCGGAGAAGAAGACTTGGGGATGAAACCTTTAGCAAGATTTTCTTGAATGTACTCAGACATAGCTTGAGTCTCAGCAGGAGAGAGAGGATAGATTCTGCCCCTGGGCGGGTTAGTTCCAGGCACGAGATCTATGGGACAATCATAGAGACGGTGAGGCGGAAGCTCCTCAGCCTCCTTCTTGTTGAAGACATCAGAAAAAGCGCTGTAGACAGAGGGTAAGGCGGGAAAGGAAGAAGAAGGAGAAGAATTAGAGGAATATCCCACAGGACGCACCGGCAGCAGACAACGTTCCCGACAAAGCTCACCCCAGCGCAAGATATTACCATTGCGCCAATCTAAAATGGGCTCGTGGCTCCGTAACCAAGGAAGACCTAAGAGCATAGGATGAGACAGACCCGCTAAAACATAAAATGCAATTCTCTCCTTGTGCAGAGCCCCAACCTGAAGTTCCACCTCAAGTGTCACTTGAGTAATGGTCTCCTGTAAAGGTTTACCATCCACAGATGCTAGAATCACAGGAGCCTCTAAGGTTCTGACTGGAACGGAGAATTTCAAAACCTCTTCCAACCTAATAAAATTCCCTGCAGCGCCCGAATCCACATACGCATCCAGAGAAACGCCCTTGCCCGCAATATGCAAAAGAACGGACAAAGTAAGGGGTTGAGAGGAATCACACACACCTAGGGAGGCCTCTCTTACCTGACCTAGGCGGAGGAGTTTTCCGGCCGTTCAGGGCAAGAGCGCAATAAATGAGCAGCACTTCCGCAGTAAAAACATAACCCCTGAGTGCGCCTCTCTTTACGACGTTGTTCGGACATTTTAAGACGGTCCACTTGCATAGGTTCCGGTGCGGACACCTTAGAGGAGGTTCTAGGCTGTGGACTGAGTGGCTTACGGGTGGCAGAAGAAGGACGAAGAGACCTCCGCTCGCGAGCGCGTTCTTGGAACCGAAGGTCAATACGGGTCGCTAAGGAAATTAATTCCTCCAAAACCGTAGGGGTGTCCCGACCAGCTAACTCATCCTTTATGCGCCCAGAGAGACCCCGCCAGAAAGCACCCACCAACGCCTCATTGTTCCAGCCCAAGTCAGAGGAGAGGGTGGGGAACTGAATAGCGTACTGGCCTACGGATAACGATCCCTGATGGAGAGAGAATAGGGCTTCAGTTGTAGAGGCCAGTCGTCCAGGTTCGTCAAAGACAAGACGGAAAGTCTCCAAAAATTCAGACAACCGGGAGACTAGGGGATCGTCTCGCTCCCAGAGTGGATTAACCCATGCCAAGGCGTCACCCTCTAGATGGGAAATCAAAAACGCAACTTTGGACCGATCCGTCGGGTAATGCTGGGGCAGAAGCTCAAAGTGAAGACGGCATTGGTTTAGAAATCCTCGGCAGGACTTAGGATCCCCATTGTACCGAGGCGGTTTAGCCAAGCGGGGTGGAGGGTGGGAAGCAGGAGCAAACGTAGAAGCGGCTGTCTGGATGGAAAGCAGCCGATCGTCAATAGAAGACATATAACTAAGTATATGGGCCTGGGTGTCACGCTGCTGAGCCAACTCTTGCTGTAAGCCAACGAGTAGAGCGGCATTGCCAGGATCGGAGGACTGGAGCGTGGACAAACGAGAATCCATAGCCTTCATAAAGGACATCATACGGGACTGATTCTCCCGCAAAAAGAGTAGCTCTTTTTGCGTAGCAGAGGCCCCAGCGGGGTCCATGGCCTTTGCTTCCTGTAAGTATTCAGACAGAAATCCGAGAGTGGACCCTCTGGGTCGTGACTCTAGAGCCCCTGGGGTCGAGCGGACCAGATGGAATCACCCCCTATACAGGGAGTGTTAGGAGCAGGACCTCGGGGGAATGGAGACACAACAGCTAGAGCCAAAGGGACGACCCAAAATAAAGAAGGAAACCACAGGCTATAAGGATGGCAGGGAATAATAGGAAAACAAGACTTAACTGAAAGAATGTCTGGAACACGGAACGGCAGGACTCAGCAGGAACACGGACCGGCAGGATACAACAGGAACACGGACTGGCGGGATACAGCAGGAACACGGACAGGCAGAATACAGCAGGAACACGGGCTGGCAGGACACAGCAGGAACACGGACTGGCAGGATACAGCAGGAACACGGACAGGCAGGATACAGCAGGAACACGGACAGGCAGGATACAGCAGGAACACGGACTGGCAGAATACAGCAGGAACACGGACTGGGAGGATACAGCAGGAACACGGACTGGCAGGATACAGCAGGAACACGGACAGGCAGGATACAGCAGGAACACGGACTGGCAGGATACAGCAGGAACACGGACAGGCAGGATACAGCAGGAACACGGACAGGCAGGATACAGCAGGAACACGGACTGGCAGAATACAGCAGGAACACGGACTGGCAGGATACAGCAGGAACACGGACAGGCAGAATACAGCAGGAACACGGGCTGGCAGGACACAGCAGGAACACGGACTGGCAGGATACAGCAGGAACACGGACAGGCAGGATACAGCAGGAACACGGACAGGCAGGATACAGCAGGAACACGGACTGGCAGAATACAGCAGGAACACGGACTGGGAGGATACAGCAGGAACACGGACTGGCAGAATACAGCAGGAACACGGACAGGCAGGACACAGCAGGAACACGGACTGGCAGGATACAACAGGAACACGGACTGGCAGGATACAACAGGAACACGGACTGGCAGGATACAGCAGGAACACGGACTGGCAGGATACAGAGACAAAGCAAGGACTGGGCTGAGAAAAGACACTGGTACAGGGGAGCCTAGGGCATAGGGGCACTGACGGCAGACAGTGCACCTACAAAGCAAAGGCGTCTTACCTAGGAAGACGCCGGGAAGAAATACCCGATGGGCGCCGCCATGTTGGGGCGGAGCCACCGGGTCGCGACCTCCCAGAAGGCTCAGCGACGGGGGAGACGCGACCGCGCATGCGCGAAGAGACCAGACGCTGAGAGCCGGCGAAGGAGGAGGCAGAGCGGCGCGGGACAGGATCGTGAGCGCGCCGAGGGTTGGGAGAAGCCGAGTAAGTATGTGCGGGCGTGACAGGTACCATGTGTGTCATCAGGAGAGGAGACCACAAATATATAGCTGGGAGTCAGGGTGGGAGAGAGGAGTGTGAGGAGAGGAGGGGTGTGGGCGGTACCATGTGTGTCATCAGGGGGAGACCACAAATATATAGCTGGGAGTCAGGGCGGGAGAGAGGAGTGTGAGGGGAGGAGGGGTGTGGGAGGTACCATGTGTGTCATCAGGAGGGGAGACCACAAATATATAGCTGGGAGTCAGGGCGGGAGAGAGGAGTGTGAGGGGAGGAGGGGTGTGGGAGGTACCATGTGTGTCATCAGGAGGGGAGACCACAAATATATAGCTGGGAGTCAGGGCGGGAGAGAGGAGTGTGAGGAGAGGAGGGGTGTGGGCGGTACCATGTGTGTCATCAGGGGGAGACCACAAATATATAGCTGGGAAACAGGGCGGGAGAGAGGAGTGTGAGGAGAGGAGGGGTGTGGGCGGTACCATGTGTGTCATCAGAGGGGAGACCACAAATATATAGCTGGGAGTCAGGGTGGGAGAGAGGAGTGTGAGGAGAGGAGGGGTGTGGGCGGTACCATGTGTGTCATCAGGGGGAGACCACAAATATATAGCTGGGAAACAGGGCGGGAGAGAGGAGTGTGAGGAGAGGAGGGGTGTGGGCGGTACCATGTGTGTCATCAGGAGGGGAGACCACAAATATAGAGCTGGGAGTCAGGGTGGGAGAGAGGAGTGTGAGGGGAGGAGGGGTGTGGGCGGTACCATGTGTGTCATCAGGGGGAGACCACAAATATATAGCAGGGAGTCAGGGCGGGAGAGAGGAGTGTGAGGAGAGGAGGGGTGTGGGCGGTACCATGTGTGTCATCAGGGGGGAGACCACAAATATATAGCTGGGAGTCAGGGTGGGAGAGAGGAGTGTGAGGAGAGGAGGGGTGTGGGCGGTACCATGTGTGTCATCAGGGGGGGAGACCACAAATATATAGCTGGGAGTCAGGGCGGGAGAGAGGAGTGTGAGGAGAGGAGGGGTGTGGGAGGTACCATGTGTGTCATCAGGAGGGGAGACCACAAATATATAGCTGGGAGTCAGGGTGGGAGAGAGGAGTGTGAGGAGAGGAGAGGTGTGGGCGGTACCATGTGTGTCATCAGGGGGGGAGACCACAAATATATAGCTGGGAGTCAGGGCGGGAGAGAGGAGTGTGAGGGGAGGAGGGGTGTGGGCGGTACCATGTGTGTCATCAGGGGAGACCACAAATATATAGCTGGGAGTCAGGGTGGGAGAGAGGAGTGTGAGGAGAGGAGGGGTGTGGGCGGTACCATGTGTGTCATCAGGGGGGACCACAAATATATAGCTGGGAGTCAGGGTGGGAGAGAGGAGTGTGAGGAGAGGAGGGGTGTGGGCGGTACCATGTGTGTCATCAGGGGGGACCACAAATATATAGCTGGGAGTCAGGGCGGGAGAGAGGAGTGTGAGGGGAGGAGGGGTGTGGGAGGTACCATGTGTGTCATCAGGGGGAGACCACAAATATATAGCTGGGAGTCAGGGTGGGAGAGAGGAGTGTGAGGAGAGGAGGGGTGTGGGCGGTACCATGTGTGTCATCATGGGGGAGACCACAAATATATAGCTGGGAGTCAGGGCGGGAGAGAGGAGTGTGAGGAAAGGAGGGGTGTGGGCGGTACCATGTGTGTCATCAGGGGGAGACCACAAATATATAGCTGGGAGTCAGGGCGGGAGAGAGGAGTGTGAGGGGAGGAGGGGTGTGGGCGGTACCATGTGTGTCATCATGGGGGAGACCACAAATATATAGCTGGGAGTCAGTGCAGGAGAGAGGAGTGTGAGGGTAGGAGGGGTGTGGGCGGAACCATGTGTGTCATCAGGGGGAGACCACAAATATATAGCTGGGAGTCAGGGTGGGAGAGAGGAGTGTGAGGAGAGGAGGGGTGTGGGCGGTACCATGTGTGTCATCAGGGGGAGACCACAAATATACAGCTGGGAGTCAGGGCGGGAGAGAGGAGTGTGAGGAAAGGAGGGGTGTGGGCGGTACCATGTGTGCCATCAGGGGGAGACCACAAATATACAGCTGGGAGTCAGGGCGGGAGAGAGGAGTGTGAGGAAAGGAGGGGTGTGGGCGGTACCATGTGTGTCATCAGGGGGAGACCACAAATATATAGCTGGGAGTCAGGGCGGGAGAGAGGAGTGTGAGGGGAGGAGGGGTGTGGGCGGTACCATGTGTGTCATCATGGGGGAGACCACAAATATATAGCTGGGAGTCAGTGCAGGAGAGAGGAGTGTGAGGGTAGGAGGGGTGTGGGCGGAACCATGTGTGTCATCAGGGGGAGACCACAAATATATAGCTGGGAGTCAGGGTGGGAGAGAGGAGTGTGAGGAGAGGAGGGGTGTGGGCGGTACCATGTGTGTCATCAGGGGGAGACCACAAATATATAGCTGGGAGTCAGGGTGGGAGAGAGGTGTGTGAGGAGAGGAGGGGTGTGGGCGGTACCATGTGTGTCATCAGGGGGGAGACCACAAATATATAGCTGGGAGTCAGGGCGGAAGAGAGGAGTGTGAGGAGAGGAGGGGTGTGGGCGGTACCATGTGTGTCATCAGGGGGAGACCACAAATATATAGCTGGGAGTCAGGGTGGGAGAGAGGTGTGTGAGGAGAGGAGGGGTGTGGGCGGTACCATGTGTGTCATCAGGGGGGAGACCACAAATATATAGCTGGGAGTCAGGGCGGAAGAGAGGAGTGTGAGGAGAGGAGGGGTGTGGGCGGTACCATCTGTGTCATCAGGGGGAGACCACAAATATATAGCTGGGAGTCAGGGCGGGAGAGAGGAGTGTGAGGAGAGGAGGGGTGTGGGCGGTACCATGTGTGTCATCAGGGGGAGACCACAAATATATAGCTGGGAGTCAGGGCGGGAGAGAGGAGTGTGAGGAGAGGAGGGGTGTGGGCGGTACCATGTGTGTCATCAGGGGGGAGATCACAAATATATAGCTGGGAGTCAGGGCGGGAGAGAGGAGTGTGAGGAGATGAGGGGTGTGGGCGGTACCATGTGTGTCATCAGGGGGAGACCACAAATATATAGCTGGTAGTCAGGGTGGGAGAGAGGAGTGTGAGCAGAGGAGGGGTGTGGGCGATACCATGTGTGTCATCAGGGGGGAGACCACAAATATATAGCAGGTAGTCAGGGTGGGAGAGAGGAGTGTGAGCAGAGGAGGGGAGTGGGCGGTACCATGTGTGTCATCAGGGGGACACCACAAATATATAGCTGGGAGTCAGGGTGGGAGAGAGGAGTGTGAGGAGAGGAGGGGTGTGAGCGGTACCATGTGTGTCATCAGGGGGAGACCACAAATATATAGCTGGGAGTCAGGGTGGGAGAGAGGCGTGTGAGGAGAGGAGGGGTGTGGGCGGTACCATGTGTGTCATCAGAGGGGAGACCACAAATACATAGCTGGGAGTCAGGGCGGGAGAGAGGAGTGTGAGGGGAGGAGGGGTGTGGGAGGTACCATGTGTGTCATCAGGAGGGGAGACCACAAATATATAGCTGGGAGTCAGGGCGGGAGAGAGGAGTGTGAGGAGAGGAGGGGTGTGAGCGGTACCATGTGTGTCATCAGGGGGAGACCACAAATATATAGCTGGGAGTCAGGGTGGGAGAGAGGAGTGTGAGGAGAGGAGGGGTGTGGGCGGTACCATGTGTGTCATCAGGGGGAGACCACAAATATATAGCTGGGAGTCAGGGTGGGAGAGAGGAGTGTGAGGAGAGGAGGGGTGTGGGCGGTACCATGTGTGTCATCAGGGGGAGACCACAAATATATAGCTGGGAGTCAGGGCGGGAGAGAGGAGTGTGAGGGGAGGAGGGGTGTGGGAGGTACCATGTGTGTCATCAGGAGGGGAGACCACAAATATATAGCTGGGAGTCAGGGTGGGAGAGAGGAGTGTGAGGAGAGGAGGGGTGTGGGCGATACCATGTGTGTCATCAGGGGGAGACCACAAATATATAGCTGGGAGTCAGGGCGGGAGAGAGGAGTGTGAGGAGAGGAGGGGTGTGGGCGGTACCATGTGTGTCATCAGGGGGGACCACAAATATATAGCTGGGAGTCAGGGTGGGAGAGAGGAGTGTGAGGAGAGGAGGGGTGTGGGCGGTACCATGTGTGCCATCAGGGGGAGACCACAAATATATAGCTGGGAGTCAGGGCGGGAGAGAGGAGTGTGAGGAAAGGAGGGGTGTGGGCGGTACCATGTGTGTCATCAGGGGGAGACCACAAATATATAGCTGGGAGTCAGGGCGGGAGAGAGGAGTGTGAGGGGAGGAGGGGTGTGGGCGGTACCATGTGTGTCATCATGGGGGAGACCACAAATATTTAGCTGGGAGTCAGGGCGGGAGAGAGGAGTGTGAGGGGAGGAGGGGTGTGGGCGGAACCATGTGTGTCATCAGGGGGAGACCACAAATATATAGCTGGGAGTCAGGGTGGGAGAGAGGAGTGTGAGGAGAGGAGGGGTGTGGGCGGTACCATGTGTGTCATCAGGGGGAGACCACAAATATATAGCTGGGAGTCAGGGCGGGAGAGAGGAGTGTGAGGGGAGGAGGGGTGTGGGCGGTACCATGTGTGTCATCAGGGGGAGACCACAAATATATAGCTGGGAGTCAGGGCAGGAGAGAGGAGTGTGAGGAGAGGAGGGGTGTGGGCGGTACCATGTGTGTCATCAGGGGGAGACCACAAATATATAGCTGGGAGTCAGGGCGGAAGAGAGGAGTGTGAGGAGAGGAGGGGTGTGGGCGGTACCATGTGTGTCATCAGGGGGTAGACCACAAATATATAGCTGGGAGTCAGGGCGGGAGAGAGGAGTGTGAGGAGAGGAGGGGTGTGGGCGGTACCATGTGTGTCATCAGGAGGGGAGACCACAAATATATAGCTGGGAGTCAGGGCGGGAGAGAGGAGTGTGAGGGGAGGAGGGGAGTGGGCGATACCATGTGTGTCATCAGGGGAGACCACAAATATATAGCTGGGAGTCAGGGCGGGAGAGAGGAGTGTGAGGGGAGGAGGGGTGTGGGCGATACCATGTGTGTCATCAGGGGGGAGACTACAAATATATAGCTGGGAGTCAGGGCGGGAGAGAGGAGTGTGAGGAGAGGAGGGGTGTGGGCGGTACCATGTGTGTCATCAGGGGGAGACCACAAATATATAGCTGGGAGTCAGGGTGGGAGAGAGGAGTATGAGGAGAGGAGGGGTGTGGGCGATACCATGTGTGTCATCAGGGGGAGACCACAAATATATAGCTGGGAGTCAGAGGAGGAGAGAGGAGTGTGAGGAGAGGAGGGGTGTGGGCGGTACCATGTGTGTCATCAGGGGGAGACCACAAATATCTAGCTGGGAGTCAGGGCGGGAGAGAGGAGTGTGAGGAGAGGAGGGGTGTGGGCAATACCATGTGTGTCATCATGGGGGAGACCACAAATATATAGCTGGGAGGCAGGGCGGGAGAGAGGAGTGTGAGGAGAGGAGGGGTGTGGGCCGTACCATGTGTGTCATCAGGAGGAGACCACAAATATATAGCTGGGAGTCAGGGCGGGAGAGAGGAGTGTGAGGAGAGGAGGGGTGTGGGCGGTACCATGTGTGTTATCAGGAGGGGACCACAAATATATAGCTGGGAGTCAGGGCGGGAGAAAGGAGTGTGAGGAGAGGAGGGGTGTGGGCGGTACCATGTGTGTCATCAGGGGGAGACCACAAATATATAGCTGGGAGTCAGGGCGGGAGAGAGGAGTGTGAGGAGAGGAGGGGTGTGGGCGGTACCATGTGTGTCATCAGGGGGGAGACCACAAATATATAGCTGGGAGGCAGGGCGGGAGAGAGGAGTGTGAGGAGAGGAGGGGTGTGGGCCGTACCATGTGTGTCATCAGGAGGAGACCACAAATATACAGCTGGGAGTCAGGGTGGGAGAGAGGAGTATGAGGAGAGGAGGGGTGTGGGCGGTACCATGTGTGTCATCAGGGGGAGACCACAAATATATAGCTGGGAGTTAGGGTGGGAGAGAGGAGTGTGAGGGGAGGAGGAGTGTGGGCGGTACCATGTGTGTCATCAGGGGGGAGACCACAAATATATAGCTGGGAGTCAGGGCGGGAGAGAGGAGTGTGAGGAGAGGAGGGGTGTGGGCGATACCATGTGTGTCATCAGGGGGGAGACCACAAATATATAGCTGGGAGTCAGGGCGGGAGAGAGGAGTGTGAGGAGAGGAGGGGTGTGGGCGATACCATGTGTGTCATCAGGGGGAGACCACAAATATATAGCTGGGAGTCAGGGCGGGAGAGAGGAGTGTGAGGAGAGGAGGGGTGTGGGCGGTACCATGTGTGTCATCAGGGGGAGACCACAAATATATAGCTGGGAGTCAGGGAGGGAGAGAGGAGTGTGAGGGGAGGAGGGGTGTGGGCGATACCATGTGTGTCATCAGGGGGAGACCACAAATATATAGCTGGGAGTCAGGGCGGGAGAGAGGAGTGTGAGGAGAGGAGGGGTGTGGGCGATACCATGTGTGTCATCAGGGGGAGACCACAAATATATAGCTGGGAGTCAGGGCGGGAGAGAGGAGTGTGAGGAGAGGAGGGGTGTGGGCGATACCATGTGTGTCATCAGGGGGGAGACCACAAATATATAGCTGGGAGTCAGGGCGGGAGAGAGGAGTGTGAGGAGAGGAGGGGTGTGGGCGATACCATGTGTGTCATCAGGGGGAGACCACAAATATATAGCTGGGAGTCAGGGTGGGAGAGAGGAGTGTGAGGAGAGGAGGGGTGTGGGCGGTACCATGTGTGTCATCAGGGGGAGACCACAAATATAGAGCTGGGAGTCAGGGCGGGAGAGAGGAGTGTGAGGAGAGGAGAGGTGTGGGCGGTACCATGTGTGTCATCAGGAGGGGAGACCACAACTATATAGCTGGGAGTCAGGGTGGGAGAGAGGAGTGTGAGGGGAGGAGGGGTGTGGGCGATACCATGTGTGTCAAAAGGGGGGAGACCACAAATATATAGCTGGGAGTCAGGGCGGGAGAGAGGAGTGTGAGGAGAGGAGGGGTGTGGGCGGTACCATGTGTGTCATCAGGGGGAGACCACAAATATATAGCTGGGAGTCAGGGTGGGAGAGAGGAGTGTGAGGAGAGGAGTGGTGTGGGCGGTACCATGTGTGTCATCAGGAGGGGAGACCACAACTATATAGCTGGGAGTCAGGGTGGGAGAGAGGAGTGTGAGGGGAGGAGGGGTGTGGGCGATACCATGTGTGTCATCAGGGGGAGACCACAAATATATAGCTGGGAGTCAGGGCGGGAGAGAGGAGTGTGAGGAGAGGAGGGGTGTGACTCTGTTATGGGGGATCTGTGGTGACACTGTTATGGGGGATCTGTTGTAACTCTGTTATGGGGGATCTGTGGTGATACTGTTATGGGGGATCTGTTGTAACTCTGTTATGGGGGATCTGTGGTGACTCTGTTATGGGGGATCTGTGGTGACACTGTTATGGGGATCTGTGGTGACTCTGTTATGGGGGATCTGTGGTGACACTGTTATGGGGGATATTGTGGTGACTCTGTTATGGGGGATCTGTGGTGACACTGTTATGGGGATCTGTGGTGACTCTGTTATCGGGATCTGTGGTGACACTGTTATGGGGGATCTGTGGTGACTCTGTTATGGGGATCTGTGGTGACTCTGTTATGGGGATCTGTGGTGACTCTGTTATGGGGATCTGTGGTGACTCTGTTATGGGGGATCTGTGGTGACACTGTTATGGGGGATCTGTGGTGACACTGTTATGGGGGATCTGTGGTGACACTGTTATGGGGGATCTGTGGTGACTCTGTTATGGGGATCTGTGGTGACACTGTTATGGGGATCTGTGGTGACACTGTTATGGGGATCTGTGGTGACTCTGTTATGGGGGATCTGTTGTAACTCTGTTATGGGGATCTGTGGTGACACTGTTATGGGGATCTGTGGTGACACTGTTATGGGGATCTGTGGTGACTCTGTTATGGGGGATCTGTGGTGACTCTGTTATGGGGATCTGTGGTGACTCTGTTATGGGGATCTTGGGTGACACTGTTATGGGGGATCTGTGGTGACACTGTTATGGGGATCTGTGGTGACACTGTTATGGGGGATCTGTGGTGACACTGTTATGGGGGATCTGTGGTGACACTGTTATGGGGTCTGTGGTGACACTGTTATGGGGGATCTGTGGTGACACTGTTATGGGGGATCTGTGGTGACACTGTTATGGGGTCTGTGGTGACACTGTTATGGGGGATCTGTGGTGACACTGTTATGGGGTCTGTGGTGACACTGTTATGGGGGATCTGTTGTAACTCTGTTATGGGGATCTGTGGTGACTCTGTTATGGGGATCTGTGGTGACTCTGTTATGGGGATCTTGGGTGACACTGTTATGGGGGATCTGTGGTGACACTGTTATGGGGATCTGTGGTGACACTGTTATGGGGGATCTGTGGTGACACTGTTATGGGGGATCTGTGGTGACACTGTTATGGGGTCTGTGGTGACACTGTTATGGGGGATCTGTGGTGACACTGTTATGGGGGATCTGTGGTGACACTGTTATGGGGTCTGTGGTGACACTGTTATGGGGGATCTGTGGTGACACTGTTATGGGGTCTGTGGTGACACTGTTATGGGGGATCTGTTGTAACTCTGTTATGGGGATCTGTGGTGACACTGTTATGGGGATCTGTGGTGACACTGTTATGGGGATCTGTGGTGACTCTGTTATGGGGGATCTGTGGTGACTCTGTTATGGGGATCTGTGGTGACTCTGTTATGGGGATCTTGGGTGACACTGTTATGGGGGATCTGTGGTGACACTGTTATGGGGATCTGTGGTGACACTGTTATGGGGGATCTGTGGTGACACTGTTATGGGGGATCTGTGGTGACACTGTTATGGGGTCTGTGGTGACACTGTTATGGGGGATCTGTGGTGACACTGTTATGGGTGATCTGTGGTGACTCTGTTATGGGGGATCTGTGGTGACACTATTATGGGGATCTGTGGTGAGATTGTTATGGGGGATCTGTGGTGACACTGTTATGGGGTCTGTGGTGACACTGTTATGGGGGATCTGTGGTGACACTGTTATGGGTGATCTGTGGTGACTCTGTTATGGGGGATCTGTGGTGACTCTGTTATGGGGGATCTGTTGTAACTCTGTTATGGGGATCTGTGGTGACACTGTTATGGGGATCTGTGGTGACACTGTTATGGGGATCTGTGGTGACTCTGTTATGGGGGATCTGTGGTGACTCTATTATGGGGATCTGTGGTGACTCTGTTATGGGGATCTTTGGTGACACTGTTATGGGGGATCTGTGGTGACACTGTTATGGGGGATCTGTGGTGACACTGTTATGGGGGATCTGTGGTGACACTGTTATGGGGTCTGTGGTGACACTGTTATGGGGGACCTGTGGTGACACTGTTATGGGGGATCTGTGGTGACTCTGTTATGGTGATCTGTGGTGACACTGTTATGGGGGATCTGTGGTGACACTCTTATGGGGATCTGTGGTGACACTGTTATAGGGATCTGTGGTGACACTGTTATGGGGATCTGTGGTGAAACTGTTATGGGGATCTGTGGTGACTCTGTTATGGGGGATCTGTGGTGACACTGTTATGGGGGATCTGTGGTGACTCTGTTATGGGGATCTGTGGTGACACTGTTATGGGGGATCTGTGGTGACACTGTTATGGGGGATCTGTGGTGACTGTAATGGGGATCTGTGGTGACACTGTTATGGGGGATCTGTGGTGACACTCTTATGGGGATCTGTGGTGACACTGTTATAGGGATCTGTGGTGACACTGTTATGGGGATCTGTGGTGACACTGTTATGAGGATCTGTGGTGACACTGTTATGGGGATCTGTGGTGACACTGTTATGGGGGATCTGTGGTGACTCTGTTATGGGGATCTGTGGTGACTCTGTTATGGGGATCTGTGGTGACTCTGTTATGGGGATCTGTGGTGACTCTGTTATTGTGGATCTGTGGTGACACTGTTATGGGGATCTGTGGTGACTCTGTTAAGGGGATCTGTGGTGACACTGTTATGGGGATCTGTGGTGACTCTGTTATGGGGATCTGTGGTGAGATTGTTATGGGGGATCTGTGGTGACACTGTTATGGGGGATCTGTGGTGACACTGTTATGGGGATCTGTGGTGAGATTGTTATGGGGATCTGTGGTGAGATTGTTATGGGGGATCTGTGGTGACACTGTTATGGGGGATCTGTGGTGAGATTGTTATGGGGGATCTGTGGTGAGATTGTTATGGGGGATCTGTGGTGACACTGTTATGGGGATCTGTGGTGATACTGTTATGGGGGATCTGTGGTGAGATTGTTATAGGGGATCTGTGGTGACTCTGTTATGGGGGATCTGTGGTGACTCTGTTATGGGGATCTGTGGTGACTCTGTTATGGGGGATCTGTGGTGAGATTGTTATGGGGGATCTGTGGTGAGATTGTTATGGGGGATCTGTGGTGACTCTGTTATGGGGGATCTGTGGTGACACTGTTATGGGGATCTGTGGTGACACTGTTATTGGGGATCTGTGGTGACTCTGTTATGGGGATCTGTGGTGAGATTGTTATGGGGGATCTGTTGTGACACTGTTATGGGGATCTGTGGTGACACTGTTATGGGGGATCTGTGGTGAGATTGTTATGGGGGATCTGTGGTGACTCTGTTATGGGGCATCTGTGGTGACTCTGTTATGGGGGATCTGTGGTGACTCTGTTATGGGGATCTGTGGTGACACTGTTATGGGGGATCTGTGGTGACACTGTTATGGGGGATCTGTGGTGAGATTGTTATGGGGATCTGTGGTGACACTGTTATGGGGGATCTGTGGTGACACTGTTATGGGGATCTGTGGTAACTCTGTTATGGGGGATCTGTGGTGACTCTGTTATGGGGGATCTGTGGTGACTCTGTTATGGGGGATCTGTGGTGACTCTGTTATGGGGATCTGTGGTGACACTGTTATGGGGGATCTGTGGTGACTCTGTTATGGGGATCTGTGGTGACACTGTTATGGGGGATCTGTGGTGACACTGTTATGGGGATCTGTGGTGACTCTGTTATTGTGGATCTGTGGTGACACTGTTATGGGGATCTGTGGTGACTCTGTTAAGGGGATCTGTGGTGACACTGTTATGGGGATCTGTGGTGACTCTGTTATGGGGATCTGTGGTGAGATTGTTATGGGGGATCTGTGGTGACACTGTTATGGGGGATCTGTGGTGACACTGTTATGGGGATCTGTGGTGAGATTGTTATGGGGATCTGTGGTGAGATTGTTATGGGGGATCTGTGGTGACACTGTTATGGGGGATCTGTGGTGAGATTGTTATGGGGGATCTGTGGTGAGATTGTTATGGGGGATCTGTGGTGACACTGTTATGGGGATCTGTGGTGATACTGTTATGGGGGATCTGTGGTGAGATTGTTATAGGGGATCTGTGGTGACTCTGTTATGGGGGATCTGTGGTGACTCTGTTATGGGGATCTGTGGTGACTCTGTTATGGGGGATCTGTGGTGAGATTGTTATGGGGGATCTGTGGTGAGATTGTTATGGGGGATCTGTGGTGACTCTGTTATGGGGGATCTGTGGTGACACTGTTATGGGGATCTGTGGTGACACTGTTATTGGGGATCTGTGGTGACTCTGTTATGGGGATCTGTGGTGAGATTGTTATGGGGGATCTGTTGTGACACTGTTATGGGGATCTGTGGTGACACTGTTATGGGGGATCTGTGGTGAGATTGTTATGGGGGATCTGTGGTGACTCTGTTATGGGGCATCTGTGGTGACTCTGTTATGGGGGATCTGTGGTGACTCTGTTATGGGGATCTGTGGTGACACTGTTATGGGGGATCTGTGGTGACACTGTTATGGGGGATCTGTGGTGAGATTGTTATGGGGATCTGTGGTGACACTGTTATGGGGGATCTGTGGTGACACTGTTATGGGGATCTGTGGTAACTCTGTTATGGGGGATCTGTGGTGACTCTGTTATGGGGGATCTGTGGTGACTCTGTTATGGGGGATCTGTGGTGACTCTGTTATGGGGATCTGTGGTGACACTGTTATGGGGGATCTGTGGTGACACTGTTATGGGGGATCTGTGGTCACACTGTTATGGGGGATCTGTGGTGACACTGTTATGGGGATCTGTGGTGACTCTGTTATGGGGATCTGTGGTGACACTGTTATGGGGATCTGTGGTGACACTGTTATGGGGATCTGTGGTGACACTGTTATGGGGGATCTGTGGTGAGATTGTTATGGGGGATCTGTGGTGAGATTGTTATGGGGGATCTGTGGTGACACTGTTATGGGGATCTGTGGTGACACTGTTATTGGGGATCTGTGGTGACTCTGTTATGGGGATCTGTGGTGACTCTGTTATGGGGGATCTGTGGTGACACTGTTATGGGGATCTGTGGTGACACTGTTATGGGGGATCTGTGGTGAGATTGTTATGGGGGATCTGTGGTGACTCTGTTATGGGGGATCTGTGGTGACTCTGTTATGGGGATCTGTGGTGACACTGTTATGGGGGATCTGTGGTGACACTGTTATGGGGGATCTGTGGTGACTCTGTTATGGGGGATCTGTGGTGAGATTGTTATGGGGATCTGTGTTGACTCTGTTATGGGGATCTGTGGTGACTCTGTTATGGGGATCTGTGGTGACTCTGTTATGGGGATCTGTGGTAACTCTGTTATGGGGGATCTGTGGTGACTCTGTTATGGGGGATCTGTGGTGACTCTTATGGGGATCTGTGGTGACACTGTTATGGGGGATCTGTGGTTACACTGTTATGGGGGATCTGTGGTGACACTGTTATGGGGGATCTGTGGTGACACTGTTATGGGGATCTGTGGTGACACTGTTATGGGGATCTGTGGTGACACTGTTATGGGGGATCTGTGGTGACTCTGTTATGGGGGATCTGTGGTGACACTGTTATGGGGATCTGTGGTAACTCTGTTATGGGGGATCTGTGGTGACTCTGTTATGGGGGATCTGTGGTGACACTGTTATGGGGGATCTGTGGTGACTCTGTTATGGGGGATCTGTGGTGAGATTATGGGGATCTGTGGTGACACTGTTATGGGGGATCTGTGGTGAGATTGTTATGGGGATCTGTGGTGACACTATTATGGGGGATCTGTGGTGACACTGTTATGGGGGATCTGTGGTGACTCTGTTATGGGGATCTGTGGTGACACTGTTATGGGGGATCTGTTGTGAGATCTGTGGTGACACTGTTATGGGGGATCTGTTGTGAGATTGTTATGGGGGATCTGTGGTGACTCTGTTATGGGGGATCTGTGGTGACTCTGTTATGGGGGATCTGTGGTGACTCTGTTATGGGGATCTGTGGTGACACTGTTATGGGGGATCTGTGGTGACACTGTTATGGGGGATCTGTGGTGACTCTGTTATGGGGGATCTGTGGTGAGATTGTTATGGGGATCTGTGGTGACACTGTTATGGGGATCTGTGTTGACTCTGTTATGGGGGATCTGTGGTGACTCTGTTATGGGGGATCTGTGGTGACTCTGTTATGGGGGATCTGTGGTGACTCTGTTATGGGGGATCTGTGGTGACTCTGTTATGGGGATCTGTGGTGACACTGTTATGGGGGATCTGTGGTGACACTGTTATGGGGGATCTGTGGTGACACTGTTATGGGGGATCTGTGGTGACACTGTTATGGGGATCTGTGGTGACTCTGTTATGGGGATCTGTGGTGACACTGTTATGGGGATCTGTGGTGACTCTGTTATGGGGATCTGTGGTGACTCTGTTATGGGGATCTGTGGTGACACTGTTATGGGGATCTGTGGTGACTCTGTTATGGGGATCTGTGGTGACTCTGTTATGGGAATCTGTGGTGACTCTGTTATGGGGATCTGTGGTGACTCTGTTATGGGGATCTGTGGTGACACTGTTATGGGGATCTGTGGTGACTCTGTTATGGGGATCTGTGGTGACTCTGTTATGGGGATCTGTGGTGACTCTGTTATGGGGATCTGTGGTGACTCTGTTATGGGGGATCTGTGGTGACTCTGTTATGGGGATCTGTGGTGACACTGTTATGGGGGATCTGTGGTGACTCTGTTTTGGGGATCTGTGGTGACTCTGTTATGGGGATCTGTGGTGACTCTGTTATGGGGGATCTGTGGTGACTCTGTTATGGGGATCTGTGGTGACACTGTTATGGGGGATCTGTGGTGACTCTGTTATGGGGGATCTGTGGTGACTCTGTTATGGGGGATCTGTGGTGAGATTGTTATGGGGGATCTGTGGTGACACTGTTATGGGGGATCTGTGGTGACACTGTTATGGGGGATCTGTGGTGACACTGTTATGGGGATCTGTGGTGAGATTGTTATGGGGGATCTGTGGTGACACTGTTATGGGGGATCTGTGGTGACACTGTTATGGGGGATCTGTGGTGACACTGTTATGGGGGATCTGTGGTGACTCTGTTATGGGGGATCTGTGGTGAGATTGTTATGGGGGATCTGTGGTGACACTGTTATGGGGGATCTGTGGTGACACTGTTATGGGGATCTGTGGTAACTCTGTTATGGGGGATCTGTGGTGACTCTGTTATGGGGGATCTGTGGTGAGATTGTTATGGGGATCTGTGGTGACACTGTTATGGGGGATCTGTGGTGACTCTGTTATGGGGGATCTGTGGTGAGATTGTTATGGGGATCTGTGGTGAGATTGTTATGGGGGATCTGTGGTGACACTGTTATGGGGGATCTGTGGTGAGATTGTTATGGGGATCTGTGGTGAGATTGTTATGGGGGATCTGTGGTGACACTGTTATGGGGATCTGTGGTGACACTGTTATGGGGGATCTGTGGTGAGATTGTTATGGGGGATCTGTGGTGACACTATTATGGGGATCTGTGGTGACACTGTTATGGGGGATCTGTGGTGACACTGTTATGGGGGATCTGTGGTGACTCTGTTATGGGGGATCTGTGGTGACTCTGTTATGGGGGATCTGTGGTGAGATTGTTATGGGGATCTGTGGTGACTCTGTTATGGGGATCTGTGGTGACTCTGTTATGGGGGATCTGTGGTGACTCTGTTATGGGGGATCTGTGGTGACACTGTTATGGGGGATCTGTGGTGACTCTGTTATGGGGGATCTGTGGTGAGATTATGGGGATCTGTGGTGACACTGTTATGGGGGATCTGTGGTGAGATTGTTATGGGGATCTGTGGTGACACTATTATGGGGGATCTGTGGTGACACTGTTATGGGGGATCTGTGGTGACTCTGTTATGGGGATCTGTGGTGACACTGTTATGGGGGATCTGTTGTGAGATCTGTGGTGACACTGTTATGGGGGATCTGTTGTGAGATTGTTATGGGGGATCTGTGGTGACTCTGTTATGGGGGATCTGTGGTGACTCTGTTATGGGGGATCTGTGGTGACTCTGTTATGGGGATCTGTGGTGACACTGTTATGGGGATCTGTGGTGACACTGTTATGGGGGATCTGTGGTGACTCTGTTATGGGGGATCTGTGGTGAGATTGTTATGGGGATCTGTGGTGACACTGTTATGGGGATCTGTGTTGACTCTGTTATGGGGGATCTGTGGTGACTCTGTTATGGGGGATCTGTGGTGACTCTGTTATGGGGGATCTGTGGTGACTCTGTTATGGGGGATCTGTGGTGACTCTGTTATGGGGATCTGTGGTGACACTGTTATGGGGGATCTGTGGTGACACTGTTATGGGGGATCTGTGGTGACACTGTTATGGGGGATCTGTGGTGACACTGTTATGGGGATCTGTGGTGACTCTGTTATGGGGATCTGTGGTGACACTGTTATGGGGGATCTGTGGTGACTCTGTTATGGGGATCTGTGGTGACTCTGTTATGGGGATCTGTGGTGACACTGTTATGGGGATCTGTGGTGACTCTGTTATGGGGATCTGTGGTGACTCTGTTATGGGGATCTGTGGTGACTCTGTTATGGGGATCTGTGGTGACTCTGTTATGGGGATCTGTGGTGACACTGTTATGGGGATCTGTGGTGACTCTGTTATGGGGATCTGTGGTGACTCTGTTATGGGGATCTGTGGTGACTCTGTTATGGGGATCTGTGGTGACTCTGTTATGGGGGATCTGTGGTGACTCTGTTATGGGGATCTGTGGTGACACTGTTATGGGGGATCTGTGGTGACTCTGTTTTGGGGATCTGTGGTGACTCTGTTATGGGGATCTGTGGTGACTCTGTTATGGGGGATCTGTGGTGACTCTGTTATGGGGATCTGTGGTGACACTGTTATGGGGGATCTGTGGTGACTCTGTTATGGGGGATCTGTGGTGACTCTGTTATGGGGGATCTGTGGTGAGATTGTTATGGGGGATCTGTGGTGACACTGTTATGGGGGATCTGTGGTGACACTGTTATGGGGGATCTGTGGTGACACTGTTATGGGGATCTGTGGTGAGATTGTTATGGGGGATCTGTGGTGACACTGTTATGGGGGATCTGTGGTGACACTGTTATGGGGGATCTGTGGTGACACTGTTATGGGGGATCTGTGGTGACTCTGTTATGGGGGATCTGTGGTGAGATTGTTATGGGGGATCTGTGGTGACACTGTTATGGGGGATCTGTGGTGACACTGTTATGGGGATCTGTGGTAACTCTGTTATGGGGGATCTGTGGTGACTCTGTTATGGGGGATCTGTGGTGAGATTGTTATGGGGATCTGTGGTGACACTGTTATGGGGGATCTGTGGTGACTCTGTTATGGGGGATCTGTGGTGAGATTGTTATGGGGATCTGTGGTGAGATTGTTATGGGGGATCTGTGGTGACACTGTTATGGGGGATCTGTGGTGAGATTGTTATGGGGATCTGTGGTGAGATTGTTATGGGGGATCTGTGGTGACACTGTTATGGGGATCTGTGGTGACACTGTTATGGGGGATCTGTGGTGAGATTGTTATGGGGGATCTGTGGTGACACTATTATGGGGATCTGTGGTGACACTGTTATGGGGGATCTGTGGTGACACTGTTATGGGGGATCTGTGGTGACTCTGTTATGGGAGATCTGTGGTGAGATTGTTATGGGGATCTGTGGTGAGATTGTTATGGGGGATCTGTGGTTACACTGTTATGGGGATCTGTGGTGACACTATTATGGGGTCTGTGGTGACACTGTTATGGGGGATCTGTGGTGAGATTGTTATGGGGGATCTGTGGTGACTCTGTTATGGGGGATCTGTGGTGACTCTGTTATGGGGATCTGTGGTGACTCTGTTATGGGGATCTGTGGTGACTCTGTTATGGGGATCTGTGGTGACACTGTTATGGGGATCTGTGGTGACTCTGTTATGGGGATCTGTGGTGACTCTGTTATGGGGATCTGTGGTGACTCTGTTATGGGGATCTGTGGTGACTCTGTTATGGGGGATTTGTGGTGACTCTGTTATGGGGATCTGTGGTGACTCTGTTATGGGGGATCTGTGGTGACTCTGTTATGGGGGATCTGTGGTGACTCTGTTATGGGGATCTGTGGTGACTCTGTTATGGGGATCTGTGGTGACTCTGTTATGGGGGATCTGTGGTGACTCTGTTATGGGGATCTGTGGTGACTCTGTTATGGGGGATCTGTGGTGACACTGTTATGGGGGATCTGTGGTGACTCTGTTATGGGGGATCTGTGGTGAGATTGTTATGGGGGATCTGTGGTGACACTGTTATGGGGGTTCTGTGGTGACACTGTTATGGGGGATCTGTGGTGACACTGTTATGGGGATCTGTGGTGAGATTGTTATGGGGGATCTGTGGTGACACTGTTATGGGGGATCTGTGGTGACACTGTTATGGGGGATCTGTGGTGACTCTGTTATGGGGGATCTGTGGTGAGATTGTTATGGGGGATCTGTGGTGACACTGTTATGGGGGATCTGTGGTGACTCTGTTATGGGGGATCTGTGGTGAGATTGTTATGGGGGATCTGTGGTGACACTGTTATGGGGGATCTGTGGTGACTCTGTTATGGGGGATCTGTGGTGACTCTGTTATGGGGGATCTGTGGTGAGATTGTTATGGGGATCTGTGGTGACACTGTTATGGGGGATCTGTGGTGACACTGTTATGGGGGATCTGTGGTGACACTGTTATGGGGATCTGTGGTGAGATTGTTATGGGGGATCTGTGGTGACACTGTTATGGGGGATCTGTGGTGACACTGTTATGGGGGATCTGTGGTGACACTGTTATGGGGGATCTGTGGTGACTCTGTTATGGGGGATCTGTGGTGAGATTGTTATGGGGGATCTGTGGTGACACTGTTATGGGGGATCTGTGGTGACACTGTTATGGGGATCTGTGGTAACTCTGTTATGGGGGATCTGTGGTGACTCTGTTATGGGGGATCTGTGGTGAGATTGTTATGGGGATCTGTGGTGACACTGTTATGGGGGATCTGTGGTGACTCTGTTATGGGGGATCTGTGGTGAGATTGTTATGGGGATCTGTGGTGAGATTGTTATGGGGGATCTGTGGTGACACTGTTATGGGGGATCTGTGGTGAGATTGTTATGGGGGATCTGTGGTGACACTGTTATGGGGATCTGTGGTGACACTGTTATGGGGGATCTGTGGTGAGATTGTTATGGGGGATCTGTGGTGACACTGTTATGGGGATCTGTGGTGACACTATTATGGGGTCTGTGGTGACACTGTTATGGGGGATCTGTGGTGACTCTGTTATGGGGATCTGTGGTGACTCTGTTATGGGGGATCTGTGGTGACACTGTTATAGGGGATCTGTGGTGACTCTGTTATGGGGGATCTGTGGTGAGATTGTTATGGGGGATCTGTGGTGACACTGTTATGGGGGATCTGTGGTGAGATTGTTATGGGGATCTGTGGTGAGATTGTTATGGGGGATCTGTGGTGACACTGTTATGGGGATCTGTGGTGACACTATTATGGGGTCTGTGGTGACACTGTTATGGGGGATCTGTGGTGAGATTGTTATGGGGGATCTGTGGTGACTCTGTTATGGGGATCTGTGGTGACTCTGTTATGGGGATCTGTGGTGACTCTATTATGGGGATCTGTGGTGACTCTGTTATGGGGATCTGTGGTGACACTGTTATGGGGATCTGTGGTGACTCTGTTATGTGGATCTGTGGTGACTCTGTTATGGGGATCTGTGGTGACTCTGTTATGGGGATCTGTGGTGACTCTGTTATGGGGGATCTGTGGTGACTCTGTTATGGGGATCTGTGGTGACTCTGTTATGGGGGATCTGTGGTGACTCTGTTATGGGGGATCTGTGGTGACTCTGTTATGGGGATCTGTGGTGACTCTGTTATGGGGATCTGTGGTGACTCTGTTATGGGGGATCTGTGGTGACTCTGTTATGGGGATCTGTGGTGACTCTGTTATGGGGGATCTGTGGTGACTCTGTTATGGGGATCTGTGGTGACACTGTTATGGGGGATCTGTGGTGACACTGTTATGGGGGATCTGTGGTGACTCTGTTATGGGGGATCTGTGGTGAGATTGTTATGGGGATCTGTGGTGACACTGTTATGGGGATCTGTGTTGACTCTGTTATGGGGGATCTGTGGTGACTCTGTTATGGGGGATCTGTGGTGACTCTGTTATGGGGGATCTGTGGTGACTCTGTTATGGGGGATCTGTGGTGACTCTGTTATGGGGATCTGTGGTGACACTGTTATGGGGGATCTGTGGTGACTCTGTTATGGGGATCTGTGGTGACACTGTTATGGGGATCTGTGGTGACTCTGTTATGTGGATCTGTGGTGACTCTGTTATGGGGATCTGTGGTGACTCTGTTATGGGGGATCTGTGGTGACTCTGTTATGGGGATCTGTGGTGACTCTGTTATGGGGATCTGTGGTGACTCTGTTATGGGGGATCTGTGGTGACTCTGTTATGGGGATCTGTGGTGACTCTGTTATGGGGGATCTGTGGTGACTCTGTTATGGGGATCTGTGGTGACACTGTTATGGGGGATCTGTGGTGACACTGTTATGGGGGATCTGTGGTGACTCTGTTATGGGGGATCTGTGGTGACTCTGTTATGGGGATCTGTGGTGACTCTGTTATGGGGGATCTGTGGTGACTCTGTTATGGGGATCTGTGGTGACACTGTTATGGGGGATCTGTGGTGACACTGTTATGGGGGATCTGTGGTGACTCTGTTATGGGGGATCTGTGGTGAGATTGTTATGGGGATCTGTGGTGACACTGTTATGGGGATCTGTGTTGACTCTGTTATGGGGGATCTGTGGTGACTCTGTTATGGGGGATCTGTGGTGACTCTGTTATGGGGGATCTGTGGTGACTCTGTTATGGGGGATCTGTGGTTACTCTGTTATGGGGATCTGTGGTGACACTGTTATGGGGGATCTGTGGTGACACTGTTATGGGGGATCTGTGGTGACACTGTTATGGGGGATCTGTGGTGACACTGTCATGGGGATCTGTGGTGACTCTGTTATGGGGATCTGTGGTGACACTGTTATGGGGATCTGTGGTGACTCTGTTATGGGGATCTGTGGTGACTCTGTTATGGGGATCTGTGGTGACACTGTTATGGGGATCTGTGGTGACTCTGTTATGGGGATCTGTGGTGACTCTGTTATGCGGATCTGTGGTGACTCTGTTATGGGGATCTGTGGTGACTCTGTTATGGGGACCTGTGGTGACACTGTTATGGGGATCTGTGGTGACTCTGTTATGGGGATCTGTGGTGACTCTGTTATGGGGATCTGTGGTGACTCTGTTATGGGGATCTGTGGTGACTCTGTTATGGGGGATCTGTGGTGACTCTGTTATGGGGATCTGTGGTGACACTGTTATGGGGGATCTGTGGTGACTCTGTTTTGGGGATCTGTGGTGACTCTGTTATGGGGATCTGTGGTGACTCTGTTATGGGGGATCTGTGGTGACTCTGTTATGGGGATCTGTGGTGACACTGTTATGGGGGATCTGTGGTGACTCTGTTATGGGGGATCTGTGGTGACTCTGTTATGGGGGATCTGTGGTGAGATTGTTATGGGGGATCTGTGGTGACACTGTTATGGGGGATCTGTGGTGACACTGTTATGGGGGATCTGTGGTGACACTGTTATGGGGATCTGTGGTGAGATTGTTATGGGGGATCTGTGGTGACACTGTTATGGGGGATCTGTGGTGACACTGTTATGGGGGATCTGTGGTGACACTGTTATGGGGGATCTGTGGTGACTCTGTTATGGGGGATCTGTGGTGAGATTGTTATGGGGGATCTGTGGTGACACTGTTATGGGGGATCTGTGGTGACACTGTTATGGGGATCTGTGGTAACTCTGTTATGGGGGATCTGTGGTGAATCTGTTATGGGGGATCTGTGGTGAGATTGTTATGGGGATCTGTGGTGACACTGTTATGGGGGATCTGTGGTGACTCTGTTATGGGGGATCTGTGGTGAGATTGTTATGGGGATCTGTGGTGAGATTGTTATGGGGGATCTGTGGTGACACTGTTATGGGGGATCTGTGGTGAGATTGTTATGGGGATCTGTGGTGAGATTGTTATGGGGGATCTGTGGTGACACTGTTATGGGGATCTGTGGTGACACTGTTATGGGGGATCTGTGGTGAGATTGTTATGGGGGATCTGTGGTGACACTATTATGGGGATCTGTGGTGACACTGTTATGGGGGATCTGTGGTGACACTGTTATGGGGGATCTGTGGTGACTCTGTTATGGGGGATCTGTGGTGAGATTGTTATGGGGATCTGTGGTGAGATTGTTATGGGGGATCTGTGGTTACACTGTTATGGGGATCTGTGGTGACACTATTATGGGGTCTGTGGTGACACTGTTATGGGGGATCTGTGGTGAGATTGTTATGGGGGATCTGTGGTGACTCTGTTATGGGGGATCTGTGGTGACTCTGTTATGGGGATCTGTGGTGACTCTGTTATGGGGATCTGTGGTGACTCTGTTATGGGGATCTGTGGTGACACTGTTATGGGGATCTGTGGTGACTCTGTTATGGGGATCTGTGGTGACTCTGTTATGGGGATCTGTGGTGACTCTGTTATGGGGATCTGTGGTGACTCTGTTATGGGGGATTTGTGGTGACTCTGTTATGGGGATCTGTGGTGACTCTGTTATGGGGGATCTGTGGTGACTCTGTTATGGGGGATCTGTGGTGACTCTGTTATGGGGATCTGTGGTGACTCTGTTATGGGGATCTGTGGTGACTCTGTTATGGGGGATCTGTGGTGACTCTGTTATGGGGATCTGTGGTGACTCTGTTATGGGGGATCTGTGGTGACACTGTTATGGGGGATCTGTGGTGACTCTGTTATGGGGGATCTGTGGTGAGATTGTTATGGGGGATCTGTGGTGACACTGTTATGGGGGATCTGTGGTGACACTGTTATGGGGGATCTGTGGTGACACTGTTATGGGGGATCTGTGGTGACTCTGTTATGGGGATCTGTGGTGAGATTGTTATGGGGGATCTGTGGTGAGATTGTTATGGGGGATCTGTGGTGACACTGTTATGGGGATCTGTGGTGACACTGTTATTGGGGATCTGTGGTGACTCTGTTATGGGGATCTGTGGTGACTCTGTTATGGGGGATCTGTGGTGACACTGTTATGGGGATCTGTGGTGACACTGTTATGGGGGATCTGTGGTGAGATTGTTATGGGGGATCTGTGGTGACTCTGTTATGGGGGATCTGTGGTGACTCTGTTATGGGGATCTGTGGTGACACTGTTATGGGGGATCTGTGGTGACACTGTTATGGGGGATCTGTGGTGACTCTGTTATGGGGGATCTGTGGTGAGATTGTTATGGGGATCTGTGGTGACTCTGTTATGGGGATCTGTGGTAACTCTGTTATGGGGGATCTGTGGTAACTCTGTTATGGGGGATCTGTGGTGACTCTTACGGGGATCTGTGGTGACACTGTTATGGGGGATCTGTGGTTACACTGTTATGGGTGGATCTGTGGTGACACTGTTATGGGGGATCTGTGGTGACACTGTTATGGGGATCTGTGGTGACTCTGTTATGGGGATCTGTGGTGACACTGTTATGGGGATCTGTGGTGACACTGTTATGGGGGATCTGTGGTGACTCTGTTATGGGGGATCTGTGGTGAGATTGTTATGGGGGATCTGTGGTGACACTGTTATGGGGGATCTGTGGTGACACTGTTATGGGGATCTGTGGTAACTCTGTTATGGGGGATCTGTGGTGACTCTGTTATGGGGGATCTGTGGTGACACTGTTATGGGGGATCTGTGGTGACTCTGTTATGGGGGATCTGTGGTGAGATTATGGGGATCTGTGGTGACACTGTTATGGGGGATCTGTGGTGAGATTGTTATGGGGATCTGTGGTGACACTATTATGGGGGATCTGTGGTGACACTGTTATGGGGGATCTGTGGTGACTCTGTTATGGGGATCTGTGGTGACACTGTTATGGGGGATCTGTTGTGAGATCTGTGGTGACACTGTTATGGGGGATCTGTTGTGAGATTGTTATGGGGGATCTGTGGTGACTCTGTTATGGGGGATCTGTGGTGACTCTGTTATGGGGGATCTGTGGTGACTCTGTTATGGGGATCTGTGGTGACACTGTTATGGGGGATCTGTGGTGACACTGTTATGGGGGATCTGTGGTGACTCTGTTATGGGGGATCTGTGGTGAGATTGTTATGGGGATCTGTGGTGACACTGTTATGGGGATCTGTGTTGACTCTGTTATGGGGGATCTGTGGTGACTCTGTTATGGGGGATCTGTGGTGACTCTGTTATGGGGGATCTGTGGTGACTCTGTTATGGGGATCTGTGGTGACACTGTTATGGGGGATCTGTGGTGACACTGTTATGGGGGATCTGTGGTGACACTGTTATGGGGGATCTGTGGTGACACTGTTATGGGGATCTGTGGTGACTCTGTTATGGGGATCTGTGGTGACACTGTTATGGGGATCTGTGGTGACTCTGTTATGGGGATCTGTGGTGACTCTGTTATGGGGATCTGTGGTGACACTGTTATGGGGATCTGTGGTGACTCTGTTATGGGGATCTGTGGTGACTCTGTTATGGGGATCTGTGGTGACTCTGTTATGGGGATCTGTGGTGACTCTGTTATGGGGATCTGTGGTGACACTGTTATGGGGATCTGTGGTGACTCTGTTATGGGGGATCTGTGGTGACTCTGTTATGGGGATCTGTGGTGACACTGTTATGGGGGATCTGTGGTGACTCTGTTTTGGGGATCTGTGGTGACTCTGTTATGGGGATCTGTGGTGACTCTGTTATGGGGGATCTGTGGTGACTCTGTTATGGGGATCTGTGGTGACACTGTTATGGGGGATCTGTGGTGACTCTGTTATGGGGGATCTGTGGTGACTCTGTTATGGGGGATCTGTGGTGAGATTGTTATGGGGGATCTGTGGTGACACTGTTATGGGGGATCTGTGGTGACACTGTTATGGGGGATCTGTGGTGACACTGTTATGGGGATCTGTGGTGAGATTGTTATGGGGGATCTGTGGTGACACTGTTATGGGGGATCTGTGGTGACACTGTTATGGGGGATCTGTGGTGACACTGTTATGGGGGATCTGTGGTGACTCTGTTATGGGGGATCTGTGGTGAGATTGTTATGGGGGATCTGTGGTGACACTGTTATGGGGGATCTGTGGTGACACTGTTATGGGGATCTGTGGTAACTCTGTTATGGGGGATCTGTGGTGACTCTGTTATGGGGGATCTGTGGTGAGATTGTTATGGGGATCTGTGGTGACACTGTTATGGGGGATCTGTGGTGACTCTGTTATGGGGGATCTGTGGTGAGATTGTTATGGGGATCTGTGGTGAGATTGTTATGGGGGATCTGTGGTGACACTGTTATGGGGGATCTGTGGTGAGATTGTTATGGGGATCTGTGGTGAGATTGTTATGGGGGATCTGTGGTGACACTGTTATGGGGATCTGTGGTGACACTGTTATGGGGGATCTGTGGTGAGATTGTTATGGGGGATCTGTGGTGACACTATTATGGGGATCTGTGGTGACACTGTTATGGGGGATCTGTGGTGACTCTGTTATGGGAGATCTGTGGTGAGATTGTTATGGGGATCTGTGGTGAGATTGTTATGGGGGATCTGTGGTTACACTGTTATGGGGATCTGTGGTGACACTATTATGGGGTCTGTGGTGACACTGTTATGGGGGATCTGTGGTGAGATTGTTATGGGGGATCTGTGGTGACTCTGTTATGGGGGATCTGTGGTGACTCTGTTATGGGGATCTGTGGTGACTCTGTTATGGGGATCTGTGGTGACTCTGTTATGGGGATCTGTGGTGACACTGCTATGGGGATCTGTGGTGACTCTGTTATGGGGATCTGTGGTGACTCTGTTATGGGGATCTGTGGTGACTCTGTTATGGGGATCTGTGGTGACTCTGTTATGGGGGATTTGTGGTGACTCTGTTATGGGGATCTGTGGTGAATCTGTTATGGGGGATCTGTGGTGACTCTGTTATGGGGGATCTGTGGTGACTCTGTTATGGGGAGCTGTGGTGACTCTGTTATGGGG
The DNA here is from genome assembly GCF_032444005.1 of Ranitomeya imitator. Lineage (NCBI taxonomy): Eukaryota > Metazoa > Chordata > Amphibia > Anura > Dendrobatidae > Ranitomeya > Ranitomeya imitator. Next base: position 844,753,270 of record NC_091284.1, on the reverse strand, counting down.
ATCTGTGGTGACTCTGTTATGGGGGATCTGTGGTGACTCTGTTATGGGGGATCTGTGGTGAGATTGTTATGGGGATCTGTGGTGAGATTGTTATGGGGGATCTGTGGTGACACTGTTATGGGGGATCTGTGGTGAGATTGTTATGGGGGATCTGTGGTGACACTGTTATGGGGATCTGTGGTGACACTGTTATGGGGGATCTGTGGTGAGATTGTTATGGGGGATCTGTGGTGACACTGTTATGGGGATCTGTGGTGACACTATTATGGGGTCTGTGGTGACACTGTTATGGGGGATCTGTGGTGACTCTGTTATGGGGATCTGTGGTGACTCTGTTATGGGGGATCTGTGGTGACACTGTTATAGGGGATCTGTGGTGACTCTGTTATGGGGGATCTGTGGTGAGATTGTTATGGGGGATCTGTGGTGACACTGTTATGGGGGATCTGTGGTGAGATTGTTATGGGGATCTGTGGTGAGATTGTTATGGGGGATCTGTGGTGACACTGTTATGGGGATCTGTGGTGACACTATTATGGGGTCTGTGGTGACACTGTTATGGGGGATCTGTGGTGAGATTGTTATGGGGGATCTGTGGTGACTCTGTTATGGGGATCTGTGGTGACTCTGTTATGGGGATCTGTGGTGACTCTATTATGGGGATCTGTGGTGACTCTGTTATGGGGATCTGTGGTGACACTGTTATGGGGATCTGTGGTGACTCTGTTATGTGGATCTGTGGTGACTCTGTTATGGGGATCTGTGGTGACTCTGTTATGGGGATCTGTGGTGACTCTGTTATGGGGGATCTGTGGTGACTCTGTTATGGGGATCTGTGGTGACTCTGTTATGGGGGATCTGTGGTGACTCTGTTATGGGGGATCTGTGGTGACTCTGTTATGGGGATCTGTGGTGACTCTGTTATGGGGATCTGTGGTGACTCTGTTATGGGGGATCTGTGGTGACTCTGTTATGGGGATCTGTGGTGACTCTGTTATGGGGGATCTGTGGTGACTCTGTTATGGGGATCTGTGGTGACACTGTTATGGGGGATCTGTGGTGACACTGTTATGGGGGATCTGTGGTGACTCTGTTATGGGGGATCTGTGGTGAGATTGTTATGGGGATCTGTGGTGACACTGTTATGGGGATCTGTGTTGACTCTGTTATGGGGGATCTGTGGTGACTCTGTTATGGGGGATCTGTGGTGACTCTGTTATGGGGGATCTGTGGTGACTCTGTTATGGGGGATCTGTGGTGACTCTGTTATGGGGATCTGTGGTGACACTGTTATGGGGGATCTGTGGTGACTCTGTTATGGGGATCTGTGGTGACACTGTTATGGGGATCTGTGGTGACTCTGTTATGTGGATCTGTGGTGACTCTGTTATGGGGATCTGTGGTGACTCTGTTATGGGGGATCTGTGGTGACTCTGTTATGGGGATCTGTGGTGACTCTGTTATGGGGATCTGTGGTGACTCTGTTATGGGGGATCTGTGGTGACTCTGTTATGGGGATCTGTGGTGACTCTGTTATGGGGGATCTGTGGTGACTCTGTTATGGGGATCTGTGGTGACACTGTTATGGGGGATCTGTGGTGACACTGTTATGGGGGATCTGTGGTGACTCTGTTATGGGGGATCTGTGGTGACTCTGTTATGGGGATCTGTGTTGACTCTGTTATGGGGGATCTGTGGTGACTCTGTTATGGGGATCTGTGGTGACACTGTTATGGGGGATCTGTGGTGACACTGTTATGGGGGATCTGTGGTGACTCTGTTATGGGGGATCTGTGGTGAGATTGTTATGGGGATCTGTGGTGACACTGTTATGGGGATCTGTGTTGACTCTGTTATGGGGGATCTGTGGTGACTCTGTTATGGGGGATCTGTGGTGACTCTGTTATGGGGGATCTGTGGTGACTCTGTTATGGGGGATCTGTGGTTACTCTGTTATGGGGATCTGTGGTGACACTGTTATGGGGGATCTGTGGTGACACTGTTATGGGGGATCTGTGGTGACACTGTTATGGGGGATCTGTGGTGACACTGTCATGGGGATCTGTGGTGACTCTGTTATGGGGATCTGTGGTGACACTGTTATGGGGATCTGTGGTGACTCTGTTATGGGGATCTGTGGTGACTCTGTTATGGGGATCTGTGGTGACACTGTTATGGGGATCTGTGGTGACTCTGTTATGGGGATCTGTGGTGACTCTGTTATGCGGATCTGTGGTGACTCTGTTATGGGGATCTGTGGTGACTCTGTTATGGGGACCTGTGGTGACACTGTTATGGGGATCTGTGGTGACTCTGTTATGGGGATCTGTGGTGACTCTGTTATGGGGATCTGTGGTGACTCTGTTATGGGGATCTGTGGTGACTCTGTTATGGGGGATCTGTGGTGACTCTGTTATGGGGATCTGTGGTGACACTGTTATGGGGGATCTGTGGTGACTCTGTTTTGGGGATCTGTGGTGACTCTGTTATGGGGATCTGTGGTGACTCTGTTATGGGGGATCTGTGGTCACTCTGTTATGGGGATCTGTGGTGACACTGTTATGGGGGATCTGTGGTGACTCTGTTATGGGGGATCTGTGGTGACTCTGTTATGGGGGATCTGTGGTGAGATTGTTATGGGGGATCTGTGGTGACACTGTTATGGGGGATCTGTGGTGACACTGTTATGGGGGATCTGTGGTGACACTGTTATGGGGATCTGTGGTGAGATTGTTATGGGGGATCTGTGGTGACACTGTTATGGGGGATCTGTGGTGACACTGTTATGGGGGATCTGTGGTGACACTGTTATGGGGGATCTGTGGTGACTCTGTTATGGGGGATCTGTGGTGAGATTGTTATGGGGGATCTGTGGTGACACTGTTATGGGGGATCTGTGGTGACACTGTTATGGGGATCTGTGGTAACTCTGTTATGGGGGATCTGTGGTGAATCTGTTATGGGGGATCTGTGGTGAGATTGTTATGGGGATCTGTGGTGACACTGTTATGGGGGATCTGTGGTGACTCTGTTATGGGGGATCTGTGGTGAGATTGTTATGGGGATCTGTGGTGAGATTGTTATGGGGGATCTGTGGTGACACTGTTATGGGGGATCTGTGGTGAGATTGTTATGGGGATCTGTGGTGAGATTGTTATGGGGGATCTGTGGTGACACTGTTATGGGGATCTGTGGTGACACTGTTATGGGGGATCTGTGGTGAGATTGTTATGGGGGATCTGTGGTGACACTATTATGGGGATCTGTGGTGACACTGTTATGGGGGATCTGTGGTGACACTGTTATGGGGGATCTGTGGTGACTCTGTTATGGGGGATCTGTGGTGAGATTGTTATGGGGATCTGTGGTGAGATTGTTATGGGGGATCTGTGGTTACACTGTTATGGGGATCTGTGGTGACACTATTATGGGGTCTGTGGTGACACTGTTATGGGGGATCTGTGGTGAGATTGTTATGGGGGATCTGTGGTGACTCTGTTATGGGGGATCTGTGGTGACTCTGTTATGGGGATCTGTGGTGACTCTGTTATGGGGATCTGTGGTGACTCTGTTATGGGGATCTGTGGTGACACTGTTATGGGGATCTGTGGTGACTCTGTTATGGGGATCTGTGGTGACTCTGTTATGGGGATCTGTGGTGACTCTGTTATGGGGATCTGTGGTGACTCTGTTATGGGGGATTTGTGGTGACTCTGTTATGGGGATCTGTGGTGACTCTGTTATGGGGGATCTGTGGTGACTCTGTTATGGGGGATCTGTGGTGACTCTGTTATGGGGATCTGTGGTGACTCTGTTATGGGGATCTGTGGTGACTCTGTTATGGGGGATCTGTGGTGACTCTGTTATGGGGATCTGTGGTGACTCTGTTATGGGGGATCTGTGGTGACACTGTTATGGGGGATCTGTGGTGACTCTGTTATGGGGGATCTGTGGTGAGATTGTTATGGGGGATCTGTGGTGACACTGTTATGGGGGATCTGTGGTGACACTGTTATGGGGGATCTGTGGTGACACTGTTATGGGGGATCTGTGGTGACTCTGTTATGGGGATCTGTGGTGAGATTGTTATGGGGGATCTGTGGTGAGATTGTTATGGGGGATCTGTGGTGACACTGTTATGGGGATCTGTGGTGACACTGTTATTGGGGATCTGTGGTGACTCTGTTATGGGGATCTGTGGTGACTCTGTTATGGGGGATCTGTGGTGACACTGTTATGGGGATCTGTGGTGACACTGTTATGGGGGATCTGTGGTGAGATTGTTATGGGGGATCTGTGGTGACTCTGTTATGGGGGATCTGTGGTGACTCTGTTATGGGGATCTGTGGTGACACTGTTATGGGGGATCTGTGGTGACACTGTTATGGGGGATCTGTGGTGACTCTGTTATGGGGGATCTGTGGTGAGATTGTTATGGGGATCTGTGGTGACTCTGTTATGGGGATCTGTGGTAACTCTGTTATGGGGGATCTGTGGTAACTCTGTTATGGGGGATCTGTGGTGACTCTTACGGGGATCTGTGGTGACACTGTTATGGGGGATCTGTGGTTACACTGTTATGGGGGATCTGTGGTGACACTGTTATGGGGGATCTGTGGTGACACTGTTATGGGGATCTGTGGTGACTCTGTTATGGGGATCTGTGGTGACACTGTTATGGGGATCTGTGGTGACACTGTTATGGGGGATCTGTGGTGACTCTGTTATGGGGGATCTGTGGTGAGATTGTTATGGGGGATCTGTGGTGACACTGTTATGGGGGATCTGTGGTGACACTGTTATGGGGATCTGTGGTAACTCTGTTATGGGGGATCTGTGGTGACTCTGTTATGGGGGATCTGTGGTGACACTGTTATGGGGGATCTGTGGTGACTCTGTTATGGGGGATCTGTGGTGAGATTATGGGGATCTGTGGTGACACTGTTATGGGGGATCTGTGGTGAGATTGTTATGGGGATCTGTGGTGACACTATTATGGGGGATCTGTGGTGACACTGTTATGGGGGATCTGTGGTGACTCTGTTATGGGGATCTGTGGTGACACTGTTATGGGGGATCTGTTGTGAGATCTGTGGTGACACTGTTATGGGGGATCTGTTGTGAGATTGTTATGGGGGATCTGTGGTGACTCTGTTATGGGGGATCTGTGGTGACTCTGTTATGGGGGATCTGTGGTGACTCTGTTATGGGGATCTGTGGTGACACTGTTATGGGGGATCTGTGGTGACACTGTTATGGGGGATCTGTGGTGACTCTGTTATGGGGGATCTGTGGTGAGATTGTTATGGGGATCTGTGGTGACACTGTTATGGGGATCTGTGTTGACTCTGTTATGGGGGATCTGTGGTGACTCTGTTATGGGGGATCTGTGGTGACTCTGTTATGGGGGATCTGTGGTGACTCTGTTATGGGGGATCTGTGGTGACTCTGTTATGGGGATCTGTGGTGACACTGTTATGGGGGATCTGTGGTGACACTGTTATGGGGGATCTGTGGTGACACTGTTATGGGGGATCTGTGGTGACACTGTTATGGGGATCTGTGGTGACTCTGTTATGGGGATCTGTGGTGACACTGTTATGGGGATCTGTGGTGACTCTGTTATGGGGATCTGTGGTGACTCTGTTATGGGGATCTGTGGTGACACTGTTATGGGGATCTGTGGTGACTCTGTTATGGGGATCTGTGGTGACTCTGTTATGGGGATCTGTGGTGACTCTGTTATGGGGATCTGTGGTGACTCTGTTATGGGGATCTGTGGTGACACTGTTATGGGGATCTGTGGTGACTCTGTTATGGGGGATCTGTGGTGACTCTGTTATGGGGATCTGTGGTGACACTGTTATGGGGGATCTGTGGTGACTCTGTTTTGGGGATCTGTGGTGACTCTGTTATGGGGATCTGTGGTGACTCTGTTATGGGGGATCTGTGGTGACTCTGTTATGGGGATCTGTGGTGACACTGTTATGGGGGATCTGTGGTGACTCTGTTATGGGGGATCTGTGGTGACTCTGTTATGGGGGATCTGTGGTGAGATTGTTATGGGGGATCTGTGGTGACACTGTTATGGGGGATCTGTGGTGACACTGTTATGGGGGATCTGTGGTGACACTGTTATGGGGATCTGTGGTGAGATTGTTATGGGGGATCTGTGGTGACACTGTTATGGGGGATCTGTGGTGACACTGTTATGGGGGATCTGTGGTGACACTGTTATGGGGGATCTGTGGTGACTCTGTTATGGGGGATCTGTGGTGAGATTGTTATGGGGGATCTGTGGTGACACTGTTATGGGGGATCTGTGGTGACACTGTTATGGGGATCTGTGGTAACTCTGTTATGGGGGATCTGTGGTGACTCTGTTATGGGGGATCTGTGGTGTGATTGTTATGGGGATCTGTGGTGACACTGTTATGGGGGATCTGTGGTGACTCTGTTATGGGGGATCTGTGGTGAGATTGTTATGGGGATCTGTGGTGAGATTGTTATGGGGGATCTGTGGTGACACTGTTATGGGGGATCTGTGGTGAGATTGTTATGGGGATCTGTGGTGAGATTGTTATGGGGGATCTGTGGTGACACTGTTATGGGGATCTGTGGTGACACTGTTATGGGGGATCTGTGGTGAGATTGTTATGGGGGATCTGTGGTGACACTATTATGGGGATCTGTGGTGACACTGTTATGGGGGATCTGTGGTGACTCTGTTATGGGAGATCTGTGGTGAGATTGTTATGGGGATCTGTGGTGAGATTGTTATGGGGGATCTGTGGTTACACTGTTATGGGGATCTGTGGTGACACTATTATGGGGTCTGTGGTGACACTGTTATGGGGGATCTGTGGTGAGATTGTTATGGGGGATCTGTGGTGACTCTGTTATGGGGGATCTGTGGTGACTCTGTTATGGGGATCTGTGGTGACTCTGTTATGGGGATCTGTGGTGACTCTGTTATGGGGATCTGTGGTGACACTGCTATGGGGATCTGTGGTGACTCTGTTATGGGGATCTGTGGTGACTCTGTTATGGGGATCTGTGGTGACTCTGTTATGGGGATCTGTGGTGACTCTGTTATGGGGGATTTGTGGTGACTCTGTTATGGGGATCTGTGGTGAATCTGTTATGGGGGATCTGTGGTGACTCTGTTATGGGGGATCTGTGGTGACTCTGTTATGGGGAGCTGTGGTGACTCTGTTATGGGGATCTGTGGTGACTCTGTTATGGGGGATCTGTGGTGACTCTGTTATGGGGATCTGTGGTGACTCTGTTATGGGGGATCTGTGGTGACACTGTTATGGGGGATCTGTGGTGACTCTGTTATGGGGGATCTGTGGTGAGATTGTTATGGGGGATCTGTGCTGACACTGTTATGGGGGTTCTGTGGTGACACTGTTATGGGGGATCTGTGGTGACACTGTTATGGGGATCTGTGGTGAGATTGTTATGGGGGATCTGTGGTGACACTGTTATGGGGGATCTGTGGTGACACTGTTATGGGGGATCTGTGGTGACTCTGTTATGGGGGATCTGTGGTGAGATTGTTATGGGGGATCTGTGGTGACACTGTTATGGGGGATCTGTGGTGACTCTGTTATGGGGGATCTGTGGTGAGATTGTTATGGGGGATCTGTGGTGACACTGTTATGGGGGATCTGTGGTGACTCTGTTATGGGGGATCTGTGGTGACTCTGTTATGGGGGATCTGTGGTGAGATTGTTATGGGGATCTGTGGTGACACTGTTATGGGGGATCTGTGGTGACACTGTTATGGGGGATCTGTGGTGACACTGTTATGGGGATCTGTGGTGAGATTGTTATGGGGGATCTGTGGTGACACTGTTATGGGGGATCTGTGGTGACACTGTTATGGGGGATCTGTGGTGACACTGTTATGGGGGATCTGTGGTGACTCTGTTATGGGGGATCTGTGGTGAGATTGTTATGGGGGATCTGTGGTGACACTGTTATGGGGGATCTGTGGTGACACTGTTATGGGGATCTGTGGTAACTCTGTTATGGGGGATCTGTGGTGACTCTGTTATGGGGGATCTGTGGTGAGATTGTTATGGGGATCTGTGGTGACACTGTTATGGGGGATCTGTGGTGACTCTGTTATGGGGGATCTGTGGTGAGATTGTTATGGGGATCTGTGGTGAGATTGTTATGGGGGACCTGTGGTGACACTGTTATGGGGGATCTGTGGTGAGATTGTTATGGGGGATCTGTGGTGACACTGTTATGGGGATCTGTGGTGACACTGTTATGGGGGATCTGTGGTGAGATTGTTATGGGGGATCTGTGGTGACACTGTTATGGGGATCTGTGGTGACACTATTATGGGGTCTGTGGTGACACTGTTATGGGGGATCTGTGGTGACTCTGTTATGGGGATCTGTGGTGACTCTGTTATGGGGGATCTGTGGTGACACTGTTATAGGGGATCTGTGGTGACTCTGTTATGGGGGATCTGTGGTGAGATTGTTATGGGGGATCTGTGGTGACACTGTTATGGGGGATCTGTGGTGAGATTGTTATGGGGATCTGTGGTGAGATTGTTATGGGGGATCTGTGGTGACACTGTTATGGGGATCTGTGGTGACACTATTATGGGGTCTGTGGTGACACTGTTATGGGGGATCTGTGGTGAGATTGTTATGGGGGATCTGTGGTGACTCTGTTATGGGGATCTGTGGTGACTCTGTTATGGGGATCTGTGGTGACTCTATTATGGGGATCTGTGGTGACTCTGTTATGGGGATCTGTGGTGACACTGTTATGGGGATCTGTGGTGACTCTGTTATGTGGATCTGTGGTGACTCTGTTATGGGGATCTGTGGTGACTCTGTTATGGGGATCTGTGGTGACTCTGTTATGGGGGATCTGTGGTGACTCTGTTATGGGGATCTGTGGTGACTCTGTTATGGGGGATCTGTGGTGACTCTGTTATGGGGGATCTGTGGTGACTCTGTTATGGGGATCTGTGGTGACTCTGTTATGAAGATCTGTGGTGACTCTGTTATGGGGGATCTGTGGTGACTCTGTTATGGGGATCTGTGGTGACTCTGTTATGGGGATCTGTGGTGACTCTGTTATGGGGGATCTGTGGTGACACTGTTATGGGGGATCTGTGGTGACTCTGTTATGGGGGATCTGTGGTGAGATTGTTATGGGGGATCTGTGGTGACACTTTTAAGGGGGATCTGTGGTGACACTGTTATGGGGGATCTGTGGTGACACTGTTATGTGGATCTGTGGTGAGATTGTTATGGGGGATCTGTGGTGACACTGTTATGGGGGATCTGTGGTGACTCTGTTATGGGGGATCTGTGGTGAGATTGTTATGGGGGATCTGTGGTGACACTGTTATGTGGGATCTGTTGTGACTCTGTTATGGGGGATCTGTGGTGAGATTGTTATGGGGGATCTGTGGTGACACTGTTATGGGGGATCTGTGGTGACTCTGTTATGGGGGATCTGTGGTGACTCTGTTATGGGGGATCTGTGGTGAGATTGTTATGGGGGATCTGTGGTGACACTGTTATGGGGGATCTGTGGTGACACTGTTATGGGGGATCTGTGGTGACACTGTTATGGGGGATCTGTGGTGACACTGTTATGGGGGATCTGTGGTGACTCTGTTATGGGGATCTGTGGTGACTCTGTTATGGGGGATCTGTGGTGACACTGTTATAGGGGATCTGTGGTGACTCTGTTATGGGGGATCTGTGGTGAGATTGTTATGGGGATCTGTGGTGACACTGTTATGGGGATCTGTGGTGACACTATTATGGGGTCTGTGGTGACACTGTTATGGGGGATCTGTGGTGAGATTGTTATGGGGGATCTGTGGTGACTCTGTTATGGGGATTCTGTGGTGACTCTGTTATGGGGAATCTGTGGTGACTCTGTTATGGGGGATCTGTGGTGAGATTGTTATGGGGGATCTGTGGTGACACTGTTATGGGGATCTGTGGTGACTCTATTATGGGGGATCTGTGGTGACTCTGTTATGGGGGATCTGGGGTGACTCTGTTATGGGGGATCTGTGGTGACTCTGTTATGGGGGATCTGTGGTGACTCTGTTATGGGGGATCTGTGGTGAGATTATGGGGATCTGTGGTGACACTGTTATGGGGGATCTGTGGTGAGATTGTTATGGGGATCTGTGGTGACACTATTATGGGGGATCTGTGGTGACACTGTTATGGGGGATCTGTGGTGACTCTGTTATGGGGATCTGTGGTGACACTGTTATGGGGGATCTGTTGTGAGATCTGTGGTGACACTGTTATGGGGGATCTGTTGTGAGATTGTTATGGGGGATCTGTGGTGACTCTGTTATGGGGGATCTGTGGTGACTCTGTTATGGGGGATCTGTGGTGACTCTGTTATGGGGATCTGTGGTGACACTGTTATGGGGGATCTGTGGTGACACTGTTATGGGGGATCTGTGGTGACTCTGTTATGGGGGATCTGTGGTGAGATTGTTATGGGGATCTGTGGTGACACTGTTATGGGGATCTGTGTTGACTCTGTTATGGGGGATCTGTGGTGACTCTGTTATGGGGGATCTGTGGTGACTCTGTTATGGGGGATCTGTGGTGACTCTGTTATGGGGGATCTGTGGTGACTCTGTTATGGGGATCTGTGGTGACACTGTTATGGGGGATCTGTGGTGACACTGTTATGGGGGATCTGTGGTGACACTGTTATGGGGGATCTGTGGTGACACTGTTATGGGGATCTGTGGTGACTCTGTTATGGGGATCTGTGGTGACACTGTTATGGGGGATCTGTGGTGACTCTGTTATGGGGATCTGTGGTGACTCTGTTATGGGGATCTGTGGTGACACTGTTATGGGGATCTGTGGTGACTCTGTTATGGGGATCTGTGGTGACTCTGTTATGGGGATCTGTGGTGACTCTGTTATGGGGATCTGTGGTGACTCTGTTATGGGGATCTGTGGTGACACTGTTATGGGGATCTGTGGTGACTCTGTTATGGGGATCTGTGGTGACTCTGTTATGGGGATCTGTGGTGACTCTGTTATGGGGATCTGTGGTGACTCTGTTATGGGGGATCTGTGGTGACTCTGTTATGGGGATCTGTGGTGACACTGTTATGGGGGATCTGTGGTGACTCTGTTTTGGGGATCTGTGGTGACTCTGTTATGGGGATCTGTGGTGACTCTGTTATGGGGGATCTGTGGTGACTCTGTTATGGGGATCTGTGGTGACACTGTTATGGGGGATCTGTGGTGACTCTGTTATGGGGGATCTGTGGTGACTCTGTTATGGGGGATCTGTGGTGAGATTGTTATGGGGGATCTGTGGTGACACTGTTATGGGGGATCTGTGGTGACACTGTTATGGGGGATCTGTGGTGACACTGTTATGGGGATCTGTGGTGAGATTGTTATGGGGGATCTGTGGTGACACTGTTATGGGGGATCTGTGGTGACACTGTTATGGGGGATCTGTGGTGACACTGTTATGGGGGATCTGTGGTGACTCTGTTATGGGGGATCTGTGGTGAGATTGTTATGGGGGATCTGTGGTGACACTGTTATGGGGGATCTGTGGTGACACTGTTATGGGGATCTGTGGTAACTCTGTTATGGGGGATCTGTGGTGACTCTGTTATGGGGGATCTGTGGTGAGATTGTTATGGGGATCTGTGGTGACACTGTTATGGGGGATCTGTGGTGACTCTGTTATGGGGGATCTGTGGTGAGATTGTTATGGGGATCTGTGGTGAGATTGTTATGGGGGATCTGTGGTGACACTGTTATGGGGGATCTGTGGTGAGATTGTTATGGGGATCTGTGGTGAGATTGTTATGGGGGATCTGTGGTGACACTGTTATGGGGATCTGTGGTGACACTGTTATGGGGGATCTGTGGTGAGATTGTTATGGGGGATCTGTGGTGACACTATTATGGGGATCTGTGGTGACACTGTTATGGGGGATCTGTGGTGACACTGTTATGGGGGATCTGTGGTGACTCTGTTATGGGAGATCTGTGGTGAGATTGTTATGGGGATCTGTGGTGAGATTGTTATGGGGGATCTGTGGTTACACTGTTATGGGGATCTGTGGTGACACTATTATGGGGTCTGTGGTGACACTGTTATGGGGGATCTGTGGTGAGATTGTTATGGGGGATCTGTGGTGACTCTGTTATGGGGGATCTGTGGTGACTCTGTTATGGGGATCTGTGGTGACTCTGTTATGGGGATCTGTGGTGACTCTGTTATGGGGATCTGTGGTGACACTGTTATGGGGATCTGTGGTGACTCTGTTATGGGGATCTGTGGTGACTCTGTTATGGGGATCTGTGGTGACTCTGTTATGGGGATCTGTGGTGACTCTGTTATGGGGGATTTGTGGTGACTCTGTTATGGGGATCTGTGGTGACTCTGTTATGGGGGATCTGTGGTGACTCTGTTATGGGGGATCTGTGGTGACTCTGTTATGGGGATCTGTGGTGACTCTGTTATGGGGATCTGTGGTGACTCTGTTATGGGGGATCTGTGGTGACTCTGTTATGGGGATCTGTGGTGACTCTGTTATGGGGGATCTGTGGTGACACTGTTATGGGGGATCTGTGGTGACTCTGTTATGGGGGATCTGTGGTGAGATTGTTATGGGGGATCTGTGGTGACACTGTTATGGGGGTTCTGTGGTGACACTGTTATGGGGGATCTGTGGTGACACTGTTATGGGGATCTGTGGTGAGATTGTTATGGGGGATCTGTGGTGACACTGTTATGGGGGATCTGTGGTGACACTGTTATGGGGGATCTGTGGTGACTCTGTTATGGGGGATCTGTGGTGAGATTGTTATGGGGGATCTGTGGTGACACTGTTATGGGGGATCTGTGGTGACTCTGTTATGGGGGATCTGTGGTGAGATTGTTATGGGGGATCTGTGGTGACACTGTTATGGGGGATCTGTGGTGACTCTGTTATGGGGGATCTGTGGTGACTCTGTTATGGGGGATCTGTGGTGAGATTGTTATGGGGATCTGTGGTGACACTGTTATGGGGGATCTGTGGTGACACTGTTATGGGGGATCTGTGGTGACACTGTTATGGGGATCTGTGGTGAGATTGTTATGGGGGATCTGTGGTGACACTGTTATGGGGGATCTGTGGTGACACTGTTATGGGGGATCTGTGGTGACACTGTTATGGGGGATCTGTGGTGACTCTGTTATGGGGGATCTGTGGTGAGATTGTTATGGGGGATCTGTGGTGACACTGTTATGGGGGATCTGTGGTGACACTGTTATGGGGATCTGTGGTAACTCTGTTATGGGGGATCTGTGGTGACTCTGTTATGGGGGATCTGTGGTGAGATTGTTATGGGGATCTGTGGTGACACTGTTATGGGGGATCTGTGGTGACTCTGTTATGGGGGATCTGTGGTGAGATTGTTATGGGGATCTGTGGTGAGATTGTTATGGGGGATCTGTGGTGACACTGTTATGGGGGATCTGTGGTGAGATTGTTATGGGGGATCTGTGGTGACACTGTTATGGGGATCTGTGGTGACACTGTTATGGGGGATCTGTGGTGAGATTGTTATGGGGGATCTGTGGTGACACTGTTATGGGGATCTGTGGTGACACTATTATGGGGTCTGTGGTGACACTGTTATGGGGGATCTGTGGTGACTCTGTTATGGGGATCTGTGGTGACTCTGTTATGGGGGATCTGTGGTGACACTGTTATAGGGGATCTGTGGTGACTCTGTTATGGGGGATCTGTGGTGAGATTGTTATGGGGGATCTGTGGTGACACTGTTATGGGGGATCTGTGGTGAGATTGTTATGGGGATCTGTGGTGAGATTGTTATGGGGGATCTGTGGTGACACTGTTATGGGGATCTGTGGTGACACTATTATGGGGTCTGTGGTGACACTGTTATGGGGGATCTGTGGTGAGATTGTTATGGGGGATCTGTGGTGACTCTGTTATGGGGATCTGTGGTGACTCTGTTATGGGGATCTGTGGTGACTCTATTATGGGGATCTGTGGTGACTCTGTTATGGGGATCTGTGGTGACACTGTTATGGGGATCTGTGGTGACTCTGTTATGTGGATCTGTGGTGACTCTGTTATGGGGATCTGTGGTGACTCTGTTATGGGGATCTGTGGTGACTCTGTTATGGGGGATCTGTGGTGACTCTGTTATGGGGATCTGTGGTGACTCTGTTATGGGGGATCTGTGGTGACTCTGTTATGGGGGATCTGTGGTGACTCTGTTATGGGGATCTGTGGTGACTCTGTTATGGGGATCTGTGGTGACTCTGTTATGGGGGATCTGTGGTGACTCTGTTATGGGGATCTGTGGTGACTCTGTTATGGGGGATCTGTGGTGACTCTGTTATGGGGATCTGTGGTGACACTGTTATGGGGGATCTGTGGTGACACTGTTATGGGGGATCTGTGGTGACTCTGTTATGGGGGATCTGTGGTGAGATTGTTATGGGGATCTGTGGTGACACTGTTATGGGGATCTGTGTTGACTCTGTTATGGGGGATCTGTGGTGACTCTGTTATGGGGGATCTGTGGTGACTCTGTTATGGGGGATCTGTGGTGACTCTGTTATGGGGGATCTGTGGTGACTCTGTTATGGGGATCTGTGGTGACACTGTTATGGGGGATCTGTGGTGACTCTGTTATGGGGATCTGTGGTGACACTGTTATGGGGATCTGTGGTGACTCTGTTATGTGGATCTGTGGTGACTCTGTTATGGGGATCTGTGGTGACTCTGTTATGGGGATCTGTGGTGACTCTGTTATGGGGGATCTGTGGTGACTCTGTTATGGGGATCTGTGGTGACTCTGTTATGGGGGATCTGTGGTGACTCTGTTATGGGGGATCTGTGGTGACTCTGTTATGGGGATCTGTGGTGACTCTGTTATGGGGATCTGTGGTGACTCTGTTATGGGGGATCTGTGGTGACTCTGTTATGGGGATCTGTGGTGACTCTGTTATGGGGGATCTGTGGTGACTCTGTTATGGGGATCTGTGGTGACACTGTTATGGGGGATCTGTGGTGACACTGTTATGGGGGATCTGTGGTGACTCTGTTATGGGGGATCTGTGGTGAGATTGTTATGGGGATCTGTGGTGACACTGTTATGGGGATCTGTGTTGACTCTGTTATGGGGGATCTGTGGTGACTCTGTTATGGGGGATCTGTGGTGACTCTGTTATGGGGGATCTGTGGTGACACTGTTATGGGGGATCTGTGGTGACACTGTTATGGGGGATCTGTGGTGACACTGTCATGGGGATCTGTGGTGACTCTGTTATGGGGATCTGTGGTGACACTGTTATGGGGATCTGTGGTGACTCTGTTATGGGGATCTGTGGTGACTCTGTTATGGGGATCTGTGGTGACACTGTTATGGGGATCTGTGGTGACTCTGTTATGGGGATCTGTGGTGACTCTGTTATGGGGATCTGTGGTGACTCTGTTATGGGGATCTGTGGTGACTCTGTTATGGGGACCTGTGGTGACACTGTTATGGGGATCTGTGGTGACTCTGTTATGGGGATCTGTGGTGACTCTGTTATGGGGATCTGTGGTGACTCTGTTATGGGGATCTGTGGTGACTCTGTTATGGGGGATCTGTGGTGACTCTGTTATGGGGATCTGTGGTGACACTGTTATGGGGGATCTGTGGTGACTCTGTTTTGGGGATCTGTGGTGACTCTGTTATGGGGATCTGTGGTGACTCTGTTATGGGGGATCTGTGGTGACTCTGTTATGGGGATCTGTGGTGACACTGTTATGGGGGATCTGTGGTGACTCTGTTATGGGGGATCTGTGGTGACTCTGTTATGGGGGATCTGTGGTGAGATTGTTATGGGGGATCTGTGGTGACACTGTTATGGGGGATCTGTGGTGACACTGTTATGGGGGATCTGTGGTGACACTGTTATGGGGATCTGTGGTGAGATTGTTATGGGGGATCTGTGGTGACACTGTTATGGGGGATCTGTGGTGACACTGTTATGGGGGATCTGTGGTGACACTGTTATGGGGGATCTGTGGTGACTCTGTTATGGGGGATCTGTGGTGAGATTGTTATGGGGGATCTGTGGTGACACTGTTATGGGGGATCTGTGGTGACACTGTTATGGGGATCTGTGGTAACTCTGTTATGGGGGATCTGTGGTGAATCTGTTATGGGGGATCTGTGGTGAGATTGTTATGGGGATCTGTGGTGACACTGTTATGGGGGATCTGTGGTGACTCTGTTATGGGGGATCTGTGGTGAGATTGTTATGGGGATCTGTGGTGAGATTGTTATGGGGGATCTGTGGTGACACTGTTATGGGGGATCTGTGGTGAGATTGTTATGGGGATCTGTGGTGAGATTGTTATGGGGGATCTGTGGTGACACTGTTATGGGGATCTGTGGTGACACTGTTATGGGGGATCTGTGGTGAGATTGTTATGGGGGATCTGTGGTGACACTATTATGGGGATCTGTGGTGACACTGTTATGGGGGATCTGTGGTGACACTGTTATGGGGGATCTGTGGTGACTCTGTTATGGGGGATCTGTGGTGAGATTGTTATGGGGATCTGTGGTGAGATTGTTATGGGGGATCTGTGGTTACACTGTTATGGGGATCTGTGGTGACACTATTATGGGGTCTGTGGTGACACTGTTATGGGGGATCTGTGGTGAGATTGTTATGGGGGATCTGTGGTGACTCTGTTATGGGGGATCTGTGGTGACTCTGTTATGGGGATCTGTGGTGACTCTGTTATGGGGATCTGTGGTGACTCTGTTATGGGGATCTGTGGTGACACTGTTATGGGGATCTGTGGTGACTCTGTTATGGGGATCTGTGGTGACTCTGTTATGGGGATCTGTGGTGACTCTGTTATGGGGATCTGTGGTGACTCTGTTATGGGGGATTTGTGGTGACTCTGTTATGGGGATCTTGGTGACTCTGTTATGGGGGATCTGTGGTGACTCTGTTATGGGGGATCTGTGGTGACTCTGTTATGGGGATCTGTGGTGACTCTGTTATGGGGATCTGTGGTGACTCTGTTATGGGGGATCTGTGGTGACTCTGTTATGGGGATCTGTGGTGACTCTGTTATGGGGGATCTGTGGTGACACTGTTATGGGGGATCTGTGGTGACTCTGTTATGGGGGATCTGTGGTGAGATTGTTATGGGGGATCTGTGGTGACACTGTTATGGGGGATCTGTGGTGACACTGTTATGGGGGATCTGTGGTGACACTGTTATGGGGGATCTGTGGTGACTCTGTTATGGGGATCTGTGGTGAGATTGTTATGGGGGATCTGTGGTGAGATTGTTATGGGGGATCTGTGGTGACACTGTTATGGGGATCTGTGGTGACACTGTTATTGGGGATCTGTGGTGACTCTGTTATGGGGATCTGTGGTGACTCTGTTATGGGGGATCTGTGGTGACACTGTTATGGGGATCTGTGGTGACACTGTTATGGGGGATCTGTGGTGAGATTGTTATGGGGGATCTGTGGTGACTCTGTTATGGGGGATCTGTGGTGACTCTGTTATGGGGATCTGTGGTGACACTGTTATGGGGGATCTGTGGTGACACTGTTATGGGGGATCTGTGGTGACTCTGTTATGGGGGATCTGTGGTGAGATTGTTATGGGGATCTGTGGTGACTCTGTTATGGGGATCTGTGGTAACTCTGTTATGGGGGATCTGTGGTGACTCTGTTATGGGGGATCTGTGGTGACTCTTACGGGGATCTGTGGTGACACTGTTATGGGGGATCTGTGGTGACACTGTTATGGGGGATCTGTGGTGACACTGTTATGGGGATCTGTGGTGACTCTGTTATGGGGATCTGTGGTGACACTGTTATGGGGATCTGTGGTGACACTGTTATGGGGGATCTGTGGTGACTCTGTTATGGGGGATCTGTGGTGAGATTGTTATGGGGGATCTGTGGTGACACTGTTATGGGGGATCTGTGGTGACACTGTTATGGGGATCTGTGGTAACTCTGTTATGGGGGATCTGTGGTGACTCTGTTATGGGGGATCTGTGGTGACACTGTTATGGGGGATCTGTGGTGACTCTGTTATGGGGGATCTGTGGTGAGATTATGGGGATCTGTGGTGACACTGTTATGGGGGATCTGTGGTGAGATTGTTATGGGGATCTGTGGTGACACTATTATGGGGGATCTGTGGTGACACTGTTATGGGGGATCTGTGGTGACTCTGTTATGGGGATCTGTGGTGACACTGTTATGGGGGATCTGTTGTGAGATCTGTGGTGACACTGTTATGGGGGATCTGTTGTGAGATTGTTATGGGGGATCTGTGGTGACTCTGTTATGGGGGATCTGTGGTGACTCTGTTATGGGGGATCTGTGGTGACTCTGTTATGGGGATCTGTGGTGACACTGTTATGGGGGATCTGTGGTGTCACTGTTATGGGGGATCTGTGGTGACTCTGTTATGGGGGATCTGTGGTGAGATTGTTATGGGGATCTGTGGTGACACTGTTATGGGGATCTGTGTTGACTCTGTTATGGGGGATCTGTGGTGACTCTGTTATGGGGGATCTGTGGTGACTCTGTTATGGGGGATCTGTGGTGACTCTGTTATGGGGGATCTGTGGTGACTCTGTTATGGGGATCTGTGGTGACACTGTTATGGGGGATCTGTGGTGACACTGTTATGGGGGATCTGTGGTGACACTGTTATGGGGGATCTGTGGTGACACTGTTATGGGGATCTGTGGTGACTCTGTTATGGGGATCTGTGGTGACACTGTTATGGGGATCTGTGGTGACTCTGTTATGGGGATCTGTGGTGACTCTGTTATGGGGATCTGTGGTGACACTGTTATGGGGATCTGTGGTGACTCTGTTATGGGGATCTGTGGTGACTCTGTTATGGGGATCTGTGGTGACTCTGTTATGGGGATCTGTGGTGACTCTGTTATGGGGATCTGTGGTGACACTGTTATGGGGATCTGTGGTGACTCTGTTATGGGGATCTGTGGTGACTCTGTTATGGGGATCTGTGGTGACTCTGTTATGGGGATCTGTGGTGACTCTGTTATGGGGGATCTGTGGTGACTCTGTTATGGGGATCTGTGGTGACACTGTTATGGGGGATCTGTGGTGACTCTGTTTTGGGGATCTGTGGTGACTCTGTTATGGGGATCTGTGGTGACTCTGTTATGGGGGATCTGTGGTGACTCTGTTATGGGGATCTGTGGTGACACTGTTATGGGGGATCTGTGGTGACTCTGTTATGGGGGATCTGTGGTGACTCTGTTATGGGGGATCTGTGGTGAGATTGTTATGGGGGATCTGTGGTGACACTGTTATGGGGGATCTGTGGTGACACTGTTATGGGGGATCTGTGGTGACACTGTTATGGGGATCTGTGGTGAGATTGTTATGGGGGATCTGTGGTGACACTGTTATGGGGGATCTGTGGTGACACTGTTATGGGGGATCTGTGGTGACACTGTTATGGGGGATCTGTGGTGACTCTGTTATGGGGGATCTGTGGTGAGATTGTTATGGGGGATCTGTGGTGACACTGTTATGGGGGATCTGTGGTGACACTGTTATGGGGATCTGTGGTAACTCTGTTATGGGGGATCTGTGGTGACTCTGTTATGGGGGATCTGTGGTGAGATTGTTATGGGGATCTGTGGTGACACTGTTATGGGGGATCTGTGGTGACTCTGTTATGGGGGATCTGTGGTGAGATTGTTATGGGGATCTGTGGTGAGATTGTTATGGGGGATCTGTGGTGACACTGTTATGGGGGATCTGTGGTGAGATTGTTATGGGGATCTGTGGTGAGATTGTTATGGGGGATCTGTGGTGACACTGTTATGGGGATCTGTGGTGACACTGTTATGGGGGATCTGTGGTGAGATTGTTATGGGGGATCTGTGGTGACACTATTATGGGGATCTGTGGTGACACTGTTATGGGGGATCTGTGGTGACACTGTTATGGGGGATCTGTGGTGACTCTGTTATGGGAGATCTGTGGTGAGATTGTTATGGGGATCTGTGGTGAGATTGTTATGGGGGATCTGTGGTTACACTGTTATGGGGATCTGTGGTGACACTATTATGGGGTCTGTGGTGACACTGTTATGGGGGATCTGTGGTGAGATTGTTATGGGGGATCTGTGGTGACTCTGTTATGGGGGATCTGTGGTGACTCTGTTATGGGGATCTGTGGTGACTCTGTTATGGGGATCTGTGGTGACTCTGTTATGGGGATCTGTGGTGACACTGTTATGGGGATCTGTGGTGACTCTGTTATGGGGATCTGTGGTGACTCTGTTATGGGGATCTGTGGTGACTCTGTTATGGGGATCTGTGGTGACTCTGTTATGGGGGATTTGTGGTGACTCTGTTATGGGGATCTGTGGTGACTCTGTTATGGGGGATCTGTGGTGACTCTGTTATGGGGGATCTGTGGTGACTCTGTTATGGGGATCTGTGGTGACTCTGTTATGGGGATCTGTGGTGACTCTGTTATGGGGGATCTGTGGTGACTCTGTTATGGGGATCTGTGGTGACTCTGTTATGGGGGATCTGTGGTGACACTGTTATGGGGGATCTGTGGTGACTCTGTTATGGGGGATCTGTGGTGAGATTGTTATGGGGGATCTGTGCTGACACTGTTATGGGGGTTCTGTGGTGACACTGTTATGGGGGATCTGTGGTGACACTGTTATGGGGATCTGTGGTGAGATTGTTATGGGGGATCTGTGGTGACACTGTTATGGGGGATCTGTGGTGACACTGTTATGGGGGATCTGTGGTGACTCTGTTATGGGGGATCTGTGGTGAGATTGTTATGGGGATCTGTGGTGACACTGTTATGGGGGATCTGTGGTGACTCTGTTATGGGGGATCTGTGGTGAGATTGTTATGGGGGATCTGTGGTGACACTGTTATGGGGGATCTGTGGTGACTCTGTTATGGGGGATCTGTGGTGACTCTGTTATGGGGGATCTGTGGTGAGATTGTTATGGGGATCTGTGGTGACACTGTTATGGGGGATCTGTGGTGACACTGTTATGGGGGATCTGTGGTGACACTGTTATGGGGATCTGTGGTGAGATTGTTATGGGGGATCTGTGGTGACACTGTTATGGGGGATCTGTGGTGACACTGTTATGGGGGATCTGTGGTGACACTGTTATGGGGGATCTGTGGTGACTCTGTTATGGGGGATCTGTGGTGAGATTGTTATGGGGGATCTGTGGTGACACTGTTATGGGGGATCTGTGGTGACACTGTTATGGGGATCTGTGGTAACTCTGTTATGGGGGATCTGTGGTGACTCTGTTATGGGGGATCTGTGGTGAGATTGTTATGGGGATCTGTGGTGACACTGTTATGGGGGATCTGTGGTGACTCTGTTATGGGGGATCTGTGGTGAGATTGTTATGGGGATCTGTGGTGAGATTGTTATGAGGGACCTGTGGTGACACTGTTATGGGGGATCTGTGGTGAGATTGTTATGGGGGATCTGTGGTGACACTGTTATGGGGATCTGTGGTGACACTGTTATGGGGGATCTGTGGTGAGATTGTTATGGGGGATCTGTGGTGACACTGTTATGGGGATCTGTGGTGACACTATTATGGGGTCTGTGGTGACACTGTTATGGGGGATCTGTGGTGACTCTGTTATGGGGATCTGTGGTGACTCTGTTATGGGGGATCTGTGGTGACACTGTTATAGGGGATCTGTGGTGACTCTGTTATGGGGGATCTGTGGTGAGATTGTTATGGGGGATCTGTGGTGACACTGTTATGGGGGATCTGTGGTGAGATTGTTATGGGGATCTGTGGTGAGATTGTTATGGGGGATCTGTGGTGACACTGTTATGGGGATCTGTGGTGACACTATTATGGGGTCTGTGGTGACACTGTTATGGGGGATCTGTGGTGAGATTGTTATGGGGGATCTGTGGTGACTCTGTTATGGGGATCTGTGGTGACTCTGTTATGGGGATCTGTGGTGACTCTATTATGGGGATCTGTGGTGACTCTGTTATGGGGATCTGTGGTGACACTGTTATGGGGATCTGTGGTGACTCTGTTATGTGGATCTGTGGTGACTCTGTTATGGGGATCTGTGGTGACTCTGTTATGGGGATCTGTGGTGACTCTGTTATGGGGGATCTGTGGTGACTCTGTTATGGGGATCTGTGGTGACTCTGTTATGGGGGATCTGTGGTGACTCTGTTATGGGGGATCTGTGGTGACTCTGTTATGGGGATCTGTGGTGACTCTGTTATGGGGATCTGTGGTGACTCTGTTATGGGGGATCTGTGGTGACTCTGTTATGGGGATCTGTGGTGACTCTGTTATGGGGATCTGTGGTGACTCTGTTATGGGGGATCTGTGGTGACACTGTTATGGGGGATCTGTGGTGACTCTGTTATGGGGGATCTGTGGTGAGATTGTTATGGGGGATCTGTGGTGACACTTTTAAGGGGGATCTGTGGTGACACTGTTATGGGGGATCTGTGGTGACACTGTTATGTGGATCTGTGGTGAGATTGTTATGGGGGATCTGTGGTGACACTGTTATGGGGGATCTGTGGTGACTCTGTTATGGGGGATCTGTGGTGAGATTGTTATGGGGGATCTGTGGTGACACTGTTATGTGGGATCTGTTGTGACTCTGTTATGGGGGATCTGTGGTGAGATTGTTATGGGGGATCTGTGGTGACACTGTTATGGGGGATCTGTGGTGACTCTGTTATGGGGGATCTGTGGTGACTCTGTTATGGGGGATCTGTGGTGAGATTGTTATGGGGGATCTGTGGTGACACTGTTATGGGGGATCTGTGGTGACACTGTTATGGGGGATCTGTGGTGACACTGTTATGGGGGATCTGTGGTGACACTGTTATGGGGGATCTGTGGTGACTCTGTTATGGGGATCTGTGGTGACTCTGTTATGGGGGATCTGTGGTGACACTGTTATAGGGGATCTGTGGTGACTCTGTTATGGGGGATCTGTGGTGAGATTGTTATGGGGATCTGTGGTGACACTGTTATGGGGATCTGTGGTGACACTATTATGGGGTCTGTGGTGACACTGTTATGGGGGATCTGTGGTGAGATTGTTATGGGGGATCTGTGGTGACTCTGTTATGGGGATTCTGTGGTGACTCTGTTATGGGGAATCTGTGGTGACTCTGTTATGGGGGATCTGTGGTGAGATTGTTATGGGGGATCTGTGGTGACACTGTTATGGGGATCTGTGGTGACTCTATTATGGGGGATCTGTGGTGACTCTGTTATGGGGGATCTGGGGTGACTCTGTTATGGGGGATCTGTGGTGACTCTGTTATGGGGGATCTGTGGTGACTCTGTTATGGGGGATCTGTGGTGAGATTGTTATGGGGGATCTGTGGTGACCATGTTATGGGGATCTGTGGTGACTCTATTATGGGGTCTGTGGTGACACTGTTATGGGGGATCTGTGGTGAGATTGTTATGGGGGATCTGTGGTGACTCTGTTATGGGGATCTGTGGTGACTCTGTTATGGGGGATCTGTGGTGAGATTGTTATGGGGATCTGTGGTGACTCTGTTATGGGGGATCTGTGGTGACACTGTTATGGGGATCTGTGGTGACTCTGTTATGGGGGATCTGTGGTGACACTGTTATGGGGATCTGTGGTGACTCTGTTATGGGGGATCTGTGGTGACACTGTTATGGGGGATATTGTGGTGACTCTGTTATGGGGGATCTGTGGTGACACTGTTATGGGGATCTGTGGTGACTCTGTTATCGGGATCTGTGGTGACACTGTTATGGGGGATCTGTGGTGACTCTGTTATGGGGATCTGTGGTGACTCTGTTATGGGGATCTGTGGTGACTCTGTTATGGGGGATCTGTGGTGACTCTGTTATGGGGATCTGTGGTGACACTGTTATGGGGATCTGTGGTAACACTGTTATGGGGATCTGTGGTGACTCTGTTATGGGGGATCTGTTGTAACTCTGTTATGGGGATCTGTGGTGACACTGTTATGGGGATCTGTGGTGACACTGTTATGGGGATCTGTGGTGACTCTGTTATGGGGGATCTGTGGTGACTCTGTTATGGGGATCTGTGGTGACTCTGTTATGGGGATCTTTGGTGACACTGTTATGGGGGATCTGTGGTGACACTGTTATGGGGATCTGTGGTGACACTGTTATGGGGGATCTGTGGTGACACTGTTATGGGGGATCTGTGGTGACACTGTTATGGGGTGTGTGGTGACACTGTTATGTGGGATCTGTGGTGACACTGTTATGGGGGATCTGTGGTGACACTGTTATGGGGGATCTGTGGTGACACTGTTATGGGGGATCTGTGGTGACACTGTTATGGGGTCTGTGGTGACACTGTTATGGGGGATCTGTGGTGACACTGTTATGGGTGATCTGTGGTGACTCTGTTATGGGGGATCTGTGGTGACTCTGTTATGGGGGATCTGTTGTAACTCTGTTATGGGGATCTGTGGTGACACTGTTATGGGGATCTGTGGTGACACTGTTATGGGGATCTGTGGTGACTCTGTTATGGGGGATCTGTGGTGACTCTATTATGGGGATCTGTGGTGACTCTGTTATGGGGATCTTTGGTGACACTGTTATGGGGGATCTGTGGTGACACTGTTATGGGGGATCTGTGGTGACACTGTTATGGGGGATCGGTGGTGACACTGTTATGGGGTCTGTGGTGACACTGTTATGGGGGATCTGTGGTGACACTGTTATGGGGGATCTGTGGTGACTCTTTTATGGTGATCTGTGGTGACACTGTTATGGGGGATCTGTGGTGACACTCTTATGGGGATCTGTGGTGACACTGTTATAGGGATCTGTGGTGACACTGTTATGGGGATCTGTGGTGACACTGTTATGGGGATCTGTGGTGACTCTGTTATGGGGGATCTGTGGTGACAATGTTATGGGGGATCTGTGGTGACTCTGTTATGGGGATCTGTGGTGACACTGTTATGGGGGATCTGTGGTGACACTGTTATGGGGGATCTGTGGTGACTGTAATGGGGATCTGTGGTGACACTGTTATGGGGGATCTGTGGTGACACTCTTATGGGGATCTGTGGTGACACTGTTATAGGGATCTGTGGTGACACTGTTATGGGGATCTGTGGTGACACTGTTATGAGGATCTGTGGTGACACTGTTATGGGGATCTGTGGTGACACTGTTATGGGGGATCTGTGGTGACTCTGTTATGGGGATCTGTGGTGACTCTGTTATGGGGATCTGTGGTGACTCTGTTATGGGGATCTGTGGTGACTCTGTTATTGTGGATCTGTGGTGACACTGTTATGGGGATCTGTGGTGACTCTGTTAAGGGGATCTGTGGTGACACTGTTATGGGGATCTGTGGTGACTCTGTTATGGGGATCTGTGGTGAGATTGTTATGGGGGATCTGTGGTGACACTGTTATGGGGGATCTGTGGTGACACTGTTATGGGGATCTGTGGGGAGATTGTTATGGGGATCTGTGGTGAGATTGTTATGGGGGATCTGTGGTGACACTGTTATGGGGGATCTGTGGTGAGATTGTTTTGGGGGATCTGTGGTGAGATTGTTATGGGGGATCTGTGGTGACACTGTTATGGGGATCTGTGGTGATACTGTTATTGGGGATCTGTGGTGACTCTGTTATTGGGATCTGTGGTGACTCTGTTATGGGGGATCTGTGGTGACACTGTTATGGGGATCTGTGGTGACACTGTTATGGGGGATCTGTGGTGAGATTGTTATAGGGGATCTGTGGTGACTCTGTTATGGGGGATCTGTGGTGACTCTGTTATGGGGATCTGTGGTGACTCTGTTATGGGGGATCTGTGGTGAGATTGTTATGGGGGATCTGTGGTGAGATTGTTATGGGGGATCTGTGGTGACTCTGTTATGGGGGATCTGTGGTGACACTGTTATGGGGATCTGTGGTGACACTGTTATTGGGGATCTGTGGTGACTCTGTTATGGGGATCTGTGGTGAGATTGTTATGGGGGATCTGTGGTGACACTGTTATGGGGATCTGTGGTGACACTGTTATGGGGGATCTGTGGTGAGATTGTTATGGGGGATCTGTGGTGACTCTGTTATGGGGCATCTGTGGTGACTCTGTTATGGGGGATCTGTGGTGACTCTGTTATGGGGATCTGTGGTGACACTGTTATGGGGGATCTGTGGTGACACTGTTATGGGGGATCTGTGGTGAGATTGTTATGGGGATCTGTGGTGACACTGTTATGGGGGATCTGTGGTTACACTGTTATGGGGATCTGTGGTAACTCTGTTATGGGGGATCTGTGGTGACTCTGTTATGGGGGATCTGTGGTGACTCTGTTATGGGGGATCTGTGGTGACTCTGTTATGGGGATCTGTGGTGACACTGTTATGGGGGATCTGTGGTGACACTGTTATGGGGGATCTGTGGTGACACTGTTATGGGGGATCTGTGGTGACACTGTTATGGGGATCTGTGGTGACTCTGTTATGGGGATCTGTGGTGACACTGTTATGGGGATCTGTGGTGACACTGTTATGGGGGATCTGTGGTGAGATTGTTATGGGGGATCTGTGGTGAGATTGTTATGGGGGATCTGTGGTGACACTGTTATGGGGATCTGTGGTGACACTGTTATTGGGGATCTGTGGTGACTCTGTTATGGGGATCTGTGGTGACTCTGTTATGGGGGATCTGTGGTGACACTGTTATGGGGATCTGTGGTGACACTGTTATGGGGGATCTGTGGTGAGATTGTTATGGGGGATCTGTGGTGACTCTGTTATGGGGGATCTGTGGTGACTCTGTTATGGGGATCTGTGGTGACACTGTTATGGGGGATCTGTGGTGACACTGTTATGGGGGATCTGTGGTGACTCTGTTATGGGGGATCTGTGGTGAGATTGTTATGGGGATCTGTGGTGACTCTGTTATGGGGATCTGTGGTGACTCTGTTATGGGGGATCTGTGGTGACTCTGTTATGGGGGATCTGTGGTGACTCTTATGGGGATCTGTGGTGACACTGTTATGGGGGATCTGTGGTTACACTGTTATGGGGGATCTGTGGTGACACTGTTATGGGGGATCTGTGGTGACACTGTTATGGGGATCTGTGGTGACTCTGTTATGGGGATCTGTGGTGACACTGTTATGGGGATCTGTGGTGACACTGTTATGGGGGATCTGTGGTGACTCTGTTATGGGGGATCTGTGGTGAGATTGTTATGGGGGATCTGTGGTGACACTGTTATGGGGGATCTGTGGTGACACTGTTATGGGGATCTGTGGTAACTCTGTTATGGGGGATCTGTGGTGACTCTGTTATGGGGGATCTGTGGTGACACTGTTATCGGGGATCTGTGGTGACTCTGTTATGGGGGATCTGTGGTGAGATTGTTATGGGGATCTGTGGTGACACTGTTATGGGGGATCTGTGGTGAGATTGTTATGGGGATCTGTGGTGACACTATTATGGGGGATCTGTGGTGACACTGTTATGGGGGATCTGTGGTGACACTGTTATGGGGGATCTGTTGTGAGATCTGTGGTGACACTGTTATGGGGGATCTGTTGTGAGATTGTTATGGGGGATCTGTGGTGACTCTGTTATGGGGGATCTGTGGTGACTCTGTTATGGGGGATCTGTGGTGACTCTGTTATGGGGATCTGTGGTGACACTGTTATGGGGGATCTGTGGTGACACTGTTATGGGGGATCTGTGGTGACTCTGTTATGGGGGATCTGTGGTGAGATTGTTATGGGGGATCTGTGGTGACACTGTTATGGGGGATCTGTGGTGACACTGTTATGGGGATCTGTGGTAACTCTGTTATGGGGGATCTGTGGTGACTCTGTTATGGGGGATCTGTGGTGAGATTGTTATGGGGATCTGTGGTGACACTGTTATGGGGGATCTGTGGTGACACTGTTATGGGGGATCTGTGGTGACACTGTTATGGGGGATCTGTGGTGACTCTGTTATGGGGATCTGTGGTGAGATTGTTATGGGGGATCTGTGGTGACACTGTTATGGGGGATCTGTGGTGACTCTGTTATGGGGGATCTGTGGTGACTCTGTTATGGGGGATCTGTGGTGAGATTGTTATGGGGGATCTGTGGTGACACTGTTATGGGGGATCTGTGGTGACACTGTTATGGGGGATCTGTGGTGACACTGTTATGGGGGATCTGTGGTGACACTGTTATGGGGGATCTGTGGTGACTCTGTTATGGGGATCTGTGGTGACTCTGTTATGGGGGATCTGTGGTGACACTGTTATAGGGGATCTGTGGTGACTCTGTTATGGGGGATCTGTGGTGAGATTGTTATGGGGATCTGTGGTGACACTGTTATGGGGATCTGTGGTGACACTATTATGGGGTCTGTGGTGACACTGTTATGGGGGATCTGTGGTGAGATTGTTATGGGGGATCTGTGGTGACTCTGTTATGGGGATTCTGTGGTGACTCTGTTATGGGGAATCTGTGGTGACTCTGTTATGGGGGATCTGTGGTGAGATTGTTATGGGGGATCTGTGGTGACACTGTTATGGGGATCTGTGGTGACTCTATTATGGGGGATCTGTGGTGACTCTGTTATGGGGGATCTGGGGTGACTCTGTTATGGGGGATCTGTGGTGACTCTGTTATGGGGGATCTGTGGTGACTCTGTTATGGGGGATCTGTGGTGACTCTGTTATGGGGGATCTGTGGTGAGATTGTTATGGGGGATCTGTGGTGACCATGTTATGGGGATCTGTGGTGACTCTATTATGGGGTCTGTGGTGACACTGTTATGGGGGATCTGTGGTGAGATTGTTATGGGGGATCTGTGGTGACTCTGTTATGGGGATCTGTGGTGACTCTGTTATGGGGGATCTGTGGTGAGATTGTTATGGGGATCTGTGGTGACTCTGTTATGGGGGATCTGTGGTGACACTGTTATGGGGATCTGTGGTGACTCTGTTATGGGGGATCTGTGGTGACACTGTTATGGGGATCTGTGGTGACTCTGTTATGGGGGATCTGTGGTGACACTGTTATGGGGGATATTGTGGTGACTCTGTTATGGGGGATCTGTGGTGACACTGTTATGGGGATCTGTGGTGACTCTGTTATCGGGATCTGTGGTGACACTGTTATGGGGGATCTGTGGTGACTCTGTTATGGGGATCTGTGGTGACTCTGTTATGGGGATCTGTGGTGACTCTGTTATGGGGGATCTGTGGTGACTCTGTTATGGGGATCTGTGGTGACACTGTTATGGGGATCTGTGGTAACACTGTTATGGGGATCTGTGGTGACTCTGTTATGGGGGATCTGTTGTAACTCTGTTATGGGGATCTGTGGTGACACTGTTATGGGGATCTGTGGTGACACTGTTATGGGGATCTGTGGTGACTCTGTTATGGGGGATCTGTGGTGACTCTGTTATGGGGATCTGTGGTGACTCTGTTATGGGGATCTTTGGTGACACTGTTATGGGGGATCTGTGGTGACACTGTTATGGGGATCTGTGGTGACACTGTTATGGGGGATCTGTGGTGACACTGTTATGGGGGATCTGTGGTGACACTGTTATGGGGTGTGTGGTGACACTGTTATGTGGGATCTGTGGTGACACTGTTATGGGGGATCTGTGGTGACACTGTTATGGGGGATCTGTGGTGACACTGTTATGGGGGATCTGTGGTGACACTGTTATGGGGTCTGTGGTGACACTGTTATGGGGGATCTGTGGTGACACTGTTATGGGTGATCTGTGGTGACTCTGTTATGGGGGATCTGTGGTGACTCTGTTATGGGGGATCTGTTGTAACTCTGTTATGGGGATCTGTGGTGACACTGTTATGGGGATCTGTGGTGACACTGTTATGGGGATCTGTGGTGACTCTGTTATGGGGGATCTGTGGTGACTCTATTATGGGGATCTGTGGTGACTCTGTTATGGGGATCTTTGGTGACACTGTTATGGGGGATCTGTGGTGACACTGTTATGGGGGATCTGTGCTGACACTGTTATGGGGGATCGGTGGTGACACTGTTATGGGGTCTGTGGTGACACTGTTATGGGGGATCTGTGGTGACACTGTTATGGGGGATCTGTGGTGACTCTGTTATGGTGATCTGTGGTGACACTGTTATGGGGGATCTGTGGTGACACTCTTATGGGGATCTGTGGTGACACTGTTATAGGGATCTGTGGTGACACTGTTATGGGGATCTGTGGTGACACTGTTATGGGGATCTGTGGTGACTCTGTTATGGGGGATCTGTGGTGACACTGTTATGGGGGATCTGTGGTGACTCTGTTATGGGGATCTGTGGTGACACTGTTATGGGGGATCTGTGGTGACACTGTTATGGGGGATCTGTGGTGACTGTAATGGGGATCTGTGGTGACACTGTTATGGGGGATCTGTGGTGACACTCTTATGGGGATCTGTGGTGACACTGTTATAGGGATCTGTGGTGACACTGTTATGGGGATCTGTGGTGACACTGTTATGAGGATCTGTGGTGACACTGTTATGGGGATCTGTGGTGACACTGTTATGGGGGATCTGTGGTGACTCTGTTATGGGGATCTGTGGTGACTCTGTTATGGGGATCTGTGGTGACTCTGTTATGGGGATCTGTGGTGACTCTGTTATTGTGGATCTGTGGTGACACTGTTATGGGGATCTGTGGTGACTCTGTTAAGGGGATCTCTGGTGACACTGTTATGGGGATCTGTGGTGACTCTGTTATGGGGATCTGTGGTGAGATTGTTATGGGGGATCTGTGGTGACACTGTTATGGGGGATCTGTGGTGACACTGTTATGGGGATCTGTGGGGAGATTGTTATGGGGATCTGTGGTGAGATTGTTATGGGGGATCTGTGGTGACACTGTTATGGGGGATCTGTGGTGAGATTGTTTTGGGGGATCTGTGGTGAGATTGTTATGGGGGATCTGTGGTGACACTGTTATGGGGATCTGTGGTGATACTGTTATTGGGGATCTGTGGTGACTCTGTTATTGGGATCTGTGGTGACTCTGTTATGGGGGATCTGTGGTGACACTGTTATGGGGATCTGTGGTGACACTGTTATGGGGGATCTGTGGTGAGATTGTTATAGGGGATCTGTGGTGACTCTGTTATGGGGGATCTGTGGTGACTCTGTTATGGGGATCTGTGGTGACTCTGTTATGGGGGATCTGTGGTGAGATTGTTATGGGGGATCTGTGGTGAGATTGTTATGGGGGATCTGTGGTGACTCTGTTATGGGGGATCTGTGGTGACACTGTTATGGGGATCTGTGGTGACACTGTTATTGGGGATCTGTGGTGACTCTGTTATGGGGATCTGTGGTGAGATTGTTATGGGGGATCTGTGGTGACACTGTTATGGGGATCTGTGGTGACACTGTTATGGGGGATCTGTGGTGAGATTGTTATGGGGGATCTGTGGTGACTCTGTTATGGGGCATCTGTGGTGACTCTGTTATGGGGGATCTGTGGTGACTCTGTTATGGGGATCTGTGGTGACACTGTTATGGGGGATCTGTGGTGACACTGTTATGGGGGATCTGTGGTGAGATTGTTATGGGGATCTGTGGTGACACTGTTATGGGGGATCTGTGGTTACACTGTTATGGGGATCTGTGGTAACTCTGTTATGGGGGATCTGTGGTGACTCTGTTATGGGGGATCTGTGGTGACTCTGTTATGGGGGATCTGTGGTGACTCTGTTATGGGGATCTGTGGTGACACTGTTATGGGGGATCTGTGGTGACACTGTTATGGGGGATCTGTGGTGACACTGTTATGGGGGATCTGTGGTGACACTGTTATGGGGATCTGTGGTGACTCTGTTATGGGGATCTGTGGTGACACTGTTATGGGGATCTGTGGTGACACTGTTATGGGGGATCTGTGGTGAGATTGTTATGGGGGATCTGTGGTGAGATTGTTATGGGGGATCTGTGGTGACACTGTTATGGGGATCTGTGGTGACACTGTTATTGGGGATCTGTGGTGACTCTGTTATGGGGATCTGTGGTGACTCTGTTATGGGGGATCTGTGGTGACACTGTTATGGGGATCTGTGGTGACACTGTTATGGGGGATCTGTGGTGAGATTGTTATGGGGGATCTGTGGTGACTCTGTTATGGGGGATCTGTGGTGACTCTGTTATGGGGATCTGTGGTGACACTGTTATGGGGGATCTGTGGTGACACTGTTATGGGGGATCTGTGGTGACTCTGATATGGGGGATCTGTGGTGAGATTGTTATGGGGATCTGTGGTGACTCTGTTATGGGGATCTGTGGTGACTCTGTTATGGG
Source organism: Ranitomeya imitator (assembly GCF_032444005.1). Lineage (NCBI taxonomy): Eukaryota > Metazoa > Chordata > Amphibia > Anura > Dendrobatidae > Ranitomeya > Ranitomeya imitator. Next base: position 844,720,822 of record NC_091284.1, on the reverse strand, counting down.
GGATCTGTGGTGACTCTGTTATGGGGGATCTGTGGTGACTCTTATGGGGATCTGTGGTGACACTGTTATGGGGGATCTGTGGTTACACTGTTATGGGGGATCTGTGGTGACACTGTTATGGGGGATCTGTGGTGACACTGTTATGGGGATCTGTGGTGACTCTGTTATGGGGATCTGTGGTGACACTGTTATGGGGATCTGTGGTGACACTGTTATGGGGGATCTGTGGTGACTCTGTTATGGGGGATCTGTGGTGAGATTGTTATGGGGGATCTGTGGTGACACTGTTATGGGGGATCTGTGGTGACACTGTTATGGGGATCTGTGGTAACTCTGTTATGGGGGATCTGTGGTGACTCTGTTATGGGGGATCTGTGGTGACACTGTTATCGGGGATCTGTGGTGACTCTGTTATGGGGGATCTGTGGTGAGATTGTTATGGGGATCTGTGGTGACACTGTTATGGGGGATCTGTGGTGAGATTGTTATGGGGATCTGTGGTGACACTATTATGGGGGATCTGTGGTGACACTGTTATGGGGGATCTGTGGTGACTCTGTTATGGGGATCTGTGGTGACACTGTTATGGGGGATCTGTTGTGAGATCTGTGGTGACACTGTTATGGGGGATCTGTTGTGAGATTGTTATGGGGGATCTGTGGTGACTCTGTTATGGGGGATCTGTGGTGACTCTGTTATGGGGGATCTGTGGTGACTCTGTTATGGGGATCTGTGGTGACACTGTTATGGGGGATCTGTGGTGACACTGTTATGGGGGATCTGTGGTGACTCTGTTATGGGGGATCTGTGGTGAGATTGTTATGGGGGATCTGTGGTGACACTGTTATGGGGGATCTGTGGTGACACTGTTATGGGGATCTGTGGTAACTCTGTTATGGGGGATCTGTGGTGACTCTGTTATGGGGGATCTGTGGTGAGATTGTTATGGGGATCTGTGGTGACACTGTTATGGGGGATCTGTGGTGACTCTGTTATGGGGGATCTGTGGTGAGATTGTTATGGGGATCTGTGGTGAGATTGTTATGGGGGATCTGTGGTGACACTGTTATGGGGGATCTGTGGTGAGATTGTTATGGGGATCTGTGGTGAGATTGTTATGGGGGATCTGTGGTGACACTGTTATGGGGATCTGTGGTGACACTGTTATGGGGGATCTGTGGTGAGATTGTTATGGGGGATCTGTGGTGACACTATTATGGGGATCTGTGGTGACACTGTTATGGGGGATCTGTGGTGACACTGTTATGGGGGATCTGTGGTGACTCTGTTATGGGGGATCTGTGGTGAGATTGTTATGGGGATCTGTGGTGAGATTGTTATGGGGGATCTGTGGTGACACTGTTATGGGGATCTGTGGTGACACTATTATGGGGTCTGTGGTGACACTGTTATGGGGGATCTGTGGTGAGATTGTTATGGGGGATCTGTGGTGACTCTGTTATGGGGGATCTGTGGTGACTCTGTTATGGGGATCTGTGGTGACTCTGTTATGGGGATTTGTGGTGACACTGTTATGGGGATCTGTGGTGACTCTGTTATGGGGATCTGTGGTGACTCTGTTATGGGGATCTGTGGTGACTCTGTTATGGGGATCTGTGGTGACTCTGTTATGGGGGATTTGTGGTGACTCTGTTATGGGGATCTGTGGTGACTCTGTTATGGGGGATCTGTGGTGACTCTGTTATGGGGGATCTGTGGTGACTCTGTTATGGGGATCTGTGGTGACTCTGTTATGGGGATCTGTGGTGACTCTGTTATGGGGGATCTGTGGTGACTCTGTTATGGGGATCTGTGGTGACTCTGTTATGGGGGATCTGTGGTGACACTGTTATGGGGGATCTGTGGTGACTCTGTTATGGGGGATCTGTGGTGAGATTGTTATGGGGGATCTGTGGTGACACTGTTATGGGGGATCTGTGGTGACACTGTTATGGGGGATCTGTGGTGACACTGTTATGGGGATCTGTGGTGAGATTGTTATGGGGGATCTGTGGTGACACTGTTATGGGGGATCTGTGGTGACACTGTTATGGGGGATCTGTGGTGACTCTGTTATGGGGGATCTGTGGTGAGATTGTTATGGGGGACCTGTGGTGACACTGTTATGGGGGATCTGTGGTGACTCTGTTATGGGGGATCTGTGGTGAGATTGTTATGGGGGATCTGTGGTGACACTGTTATGGGGGATCTGTGGTGACTCTGTTATGGGGGATCTGTGGTGACTCTGTTATGGGGGATCTGTGGTGAGATTGTTATGGGGATCTGTGGTGACACTGTTATGGGGGATCTGTGGTGACACTGTTATGGGGGATCTGTGGTGACACTGTTATGGGGATCTGTGGTGAGATTGTTATGGGGGATCTGTGGTGACACTGTTATGGGGGATCTGTGGTGACACTGTTATGGGGGATCTGTGGTGACACTGTTATGGGGGATCTGTGGTGACTCTGTTATGGGGGATCTGTGGTGAGATTGTTATGGGGGATCTGTGGTGACACTGTTATGGGGGATCTGTGGTGACACTGTTATGGGGATCTGTGGTAACTCTGTTATGGGGGATCTGTGGTGACTCTGTTATGGGGGATCTGTGGTGAGATTGTTATGGGGATCTGTGGTGACACTGTTATGGGGGATCTGTGGTGACTCTGTTATGGGGGATCTGTGGTGAGATTGTTATGGGGATCTGTGGTGAGATTGTTATGGGGGATCTGTGGTGACACTGTTATGGGGGATCTGTGGTGAGATTGTTATGGGGGATCTGTGGTGACACTGTTATGGGGATCTGTGGTGACACTGTTATGGGGGATCTGTGGTGAGATTGTTATGGGGGATCTGTGGTGACACTGTTATGGGGATCTGTGGTGACACTATTATGGGGTCTGTGGTGACACTGTTATGGGGGATCTGTGGTGACTCTGTTATGGGGATCTGTGGTGACTCTGTTATGGGGGATCTGTGGTGACACTGTTATAGGGGATCTGTGGTGACTCTGTTATGGGGGATCTGTGGTGACACTGTTATGGGGGATCTGTGGTGACTCTGTTATGGGGATCTGTGGTGACTCTGTTATGGGGGATCTGTGGTGACACTGTTATGGGGGATCTGTGCTGACTCTGTTATGGGGGATCTGTGGTGAGATTGTTATGGGGGATCTGTGGTGACACTGTTATGGGGGATCTGTGGTGACACTGTTATGGGGGATCTGTGGTGACACTGTTATGGGGATCTGTGGTGAGATTGTTATGGGGGATCTGTGGTGACACTGTTATGGGGGATCTGTGGTGACACTGTTATGGGGGATCTGTGGTGACTCTGTTATGGGGGATCTGTGGTGAGATTGTTATGGGGGACCTGTGGTGACACTGTTAAGGGGGATCTGTGGTGACTCTGTTATGGGGGATCTGTGGTGAGATTGTTATGGGGGATCTGTGGTGACACTGTTATGGGGGATCTGTGGTGACTCTGTTATGGGGGATCTGTGGTGACTCTGTTATGGGGGATCTGTGGTGAGATTGTTATGGGGATCTGTGGTGACACTGTTATGGGGGATCTGTGGTGACACTGTTATGGGGGATCTGTGGTGACACTGTTATGGGGATCTGTGGTGAGATTGTTATGGGGGATCTGTGGTGACACTGTTATGGGGGATCTGTGGTGACACTGTTATGGGGGATCTGTGGTGACACTGTTATGGGGGATCTGTGGTGACTCTGTTATGGGGGATCTGTGGTGAGATTGTTATGGGGGATCTGTGGTGACACTGTTATGGGGGATCTGTGGTGACACTGTTATGGGGATCTGTGGTAACTCTGTTATGGGGGATCTGTGGTGACTCTGTTATGGGGGATCTGTGGTGAGATTGTTATGGGGATCTGTGGTGACACTGTTATGGGGGATCTGTGGTGACTCTGTTATGGGGGATCTGTGGTGAGATTGTTATGGGGATCTGTGGTGAGATTGTTATGGGGGATCTGTGGTGACACTGTTATGGGGGATCTGTGGTGAGATTGTTATGGGGGATCTGTGGTGACACTGTTATGGGGATCTGTGGTGACACTGTTATGGGGGATCTGTGGTGAGATTGTTATGGGGGATCTGTGGTGACACTGTTATGGGGATCTGTGGTGACACTATTATGGGGTCTGTGGTGACACTGTTATGGGGGATCTGTGGTGACTCTGTTATGGGGATCTGTGGTGACTCTGTTATGGGGGATCTGTGGTGACACTGTTATAGGGGATCTGTGGTGACTCTGTTATGGGGGATCTGTGGTGAGATTGTTATGGGGGATCTGTGGTGACACTGTTATGGGGGATCTGTGGTGAGATTGTTATGGGGATCTGTGGTGAGATTGTTATGGGGGATCTGTGGTGACACTGTTATGGGGATCTGTGGTGACACTATTATGGGGTCTGTGGTGACACTGTTATGGGGGATCTGTGGTGAGATTGTTATGGGGGATCTGTGGTGACTCTGTTATGGGGGATCTGTGGTGACTCTGTTATGGGGATCTGTGGTGACTCTATTATGGGGATCTGTGGTGACTCTGTTATGGGGATCTGTGGTGACACTGTTATGGGGATCTGTGGTGACTCTGTTATGTGGATCTGTGGTGACTCTGTTATGGGGATCTGTGGTGACTCTGTTATGGGGATCTGTGGTGACTCTGTTATGGGGGATCTGTGGTGACTCTGTTATGGGGATCTGTGGTGACTCTGTTATGGGGGATCTGTGGTGACTCTGTTATGGGGGATCTGTGGTGACTCTGTTATGGGGATCTGTGGTGACTCTGTTATGGGGATCTGTGGTGACTCTGTTATGGGGGATCTGTGGTGACTCTGTTATGGGGATCTGTGGTGACTCTGTTATGGGGATCTGTGGTGACTCTGTTATGGGGGATCTGTGGTGACACTGTTATGGGGGATCTGTGGTGACTCTGTTATGGGGGATCTGTGGTGAGATTGTTATGGGGGATCTGTGGTGACACTTTTAAGGGGGATCTGTGGTGACACTGTTATGGGGGATCTGTGGTGACACTGTTATGTGGATCTGTGGTGAGATTGTTATGGGGGATCTGTGGTGACACTGTTATGGGGGATCTGTGGTGACTCTGTTATGGGGGATCTGTGGTGAGATTGTTATGGGGGATCTGTGGTGACACTGTTATGTGGGATCTGTTGTGACTCTGTTATGGGGGATCTGTGGTGAGATTGTTATGGGGGATCTGTGGTGACACTGTTATGGGGGATCTGTGGTGACTCTGTTATGGGGGATCTGTGGTGACTCTGTTATGGGGGATCTGTGGTGAGATTGTTATGGGGGATCTGTGGTGACACTGTTATGGGGGATCTGTGGTGACACTGTTATGGGGGATCTGTGGTGACACTGTTATGGGGATCTGTGGTGAGATTGTTATGGGGGATCTGTGGTGACACTGTTATGGGGGATCTGTGGTGACACTGTTATGGGGGATCTGTGGTGACACTGTTATGGGGGATCTGTGGTGACTCTGTTATGGGGGATCTGTGGTGAGATTGTTATGGGGGATCTGTGGTGACACTGTTATGGGGGATCTGTGGTGACACTGTTATGGGGATCTGTGGTAACTCTGTTATGGGGGATCTGTGGTGACTCTGTTATGGGGATCTGTGGTGAGATTGTTATGGGGATCTGTGGTGACACTGTTATGGGGGATCTGTGGTGACTCTGTTATGGGGGATCTCTGGTGAGATTGTTATGGGGATCTGTGGTGAGATTGTTATGGGGGATCTGTGGTGACACTGTTATGGGGGATCTGTGGTGAGATTGTTATGGGGATATGTGGTGAGATTGTTATGGGGGATCTCTGGTGACACTGTTATGGGGATCTGTGGTGACACTGTTTTGGGGATCTGTGGTGACTCTGTTATGGGGATCTGTGGTGACACTATTATGGGGTCTGTGGTGACACTGTTATGGGGGATCTGTGGTGACTCTGTTATGGGGATCTGTGGTGACTCTGTTATGGGGGATCTGTGGTGACACTGTTATAGGGGATCTGTGGTGACTCTGTTATGGGGGATCTGTGGTGAGATTGTTATGGGGATCTGTGTTGACACTGTTATGGGGATCTGTGGTGACACTATTATGGGGTCTGTGGTGACACTGTTATGGGGGATCTGTGGTGAGATTGTTATGGGGGATCTGTGGTGAGATTGTTATGGGGGATCTGTGGTGACACTGTTATGGGGATCTGTGGTGACTCTATTATGGGGGATCTGTGGTGACTCTGTTATGGGGGATCTGTGGTGACTCTGTTATGGGGGATCTGTGGTGACTCTGTTATGGGGGATCTGTGGTGACTCTGTTATGGGGGATCTGTGGTGAGATTGTTATGGGGGATCTGTGGTGACACTGTTATGGGGATCTGTGGTGACTCTATTATGGGGTCTGTGGTGACACTGTTATGGGGGATCTGTGGTGAGATTGTTATGGGGGATCTGTGGTGACTCTGTTATGGGGATCTGTGGTGACTCTGTTATGGGGGATCTGTGGTGAGATTGTTATGGGGATCTGTGGTGACTCTGTTATGGGGGATCTGTGGTGACACTGTTATGGGGATCTGTGGTGACTCTGTTATGGGGGATCTGTGGTGACACTGTTATGGGGATCTGTGGTGACTCTGTTATGGGGGATCTGTGGTGACTCTGTTATGGGGGATCTGTGGTGACACTGTTATGGGGATCTGTGGTGACACTGTTATGGGGGATCTGTGGTGACTCTGTTATGGGGGATCTGTGGTGACACTGTTATGGGGGATCTGTGGTGACTGTTATGGGGGATCTGTGGTGACACTGTTATGGGGGATCTGTGGTGAGATTGTTATGGGGGATCTGTGGTGAGATTGTTATGGGGGATCTGTGGTGACACTGTTATGGGGATCTGTGGTGACACTGTTATTGGGGATCTGTGGTGACTCTGTTATGGGGATCTGTGGTGACTCTGTTATGGGGGATCTGTGGTGACACTGTTATGGGGATCTGTGGTGACACTGTTATGGGGATCTGTGGTGAGATTGTTATGGGGGATCTGTGGTGACTCTGTTATGGGGGATCTGTGGTGACTCTGTTATGGGGATCTGTGGTGACACTGTTATGGGGGATCTGTGGTGACACTGTTATGGGGGATCTGTGGTGACTCTGTTATGGGGGATCTGTGGTGAGATTGTTATGGGGATCTGTGGTGACTCTGTTATGGGGATCTGTGGTAACTCTGTTATGGGGGATCTGTGGTGACTCTGTTATGGGGGATCTGTGGTGACTCTTATGGGGATCTCTGGTGACACTGTTATGGGGGATCTGTGGTTACACTGTTATGGGGGATCTGTGGTGACACTGTTATGGGGGATCTGTGGTGACACTGTTATGGGGATCTGTGGTGACTCTGTTATGGGGATCTGTGGTGACACTGTTATGGGGATCTGTGGTGACTCTGTTATGGGGGATCTGTGGTGAGATTGTTATGGGGGATCTGTGGTGAGATTGTTATGGGGATCTGTGGTGACACTGTTATGGGGGATCTGTGGTGAGATTGTTATGGGGATCTGTGGTGACACTATTATGGGGGATCTGTGGTGACACTGTTATGGGTGATCTGTGGTGACTCTGTTATGGGGGATCTGTGGTGAGATTGTTATGGGGGATCTGTGGTGACACTGTTATGGGGGATCTGTGGTGACACTGTTATGGGGATCTGTGGTAACTCTGTTATGGGGGATCTGTGGTGACTCTGTTATGGGGGATCTGTGGTGACACTGTTATGGGGGATCTGTGGTGACTCTGTTATGGGGGATCTGTGGTGAGATTGTTATGGGGATCTGTGGTGACACTGTTATGGGGGATCTGTGGTGAGATTGTTATGGGGATCTGTGGTGACACTATTATGGGGGATCTGTGGTGACACTGTTATGGGTGATCTGTGGTGACTCTGTTATGGGGATCTGTGGTGACACTGTTATGGGGGATCTGTTGTGAGATCTGTGGTGACACTGTTATGGGGGATCTGTTGTGAGATTGTTATGGGGGATCTGTGGTGACTCTGTTATGGGGGATCTGTGGTGACTCTGTTATGGGGGATCTGTGGTGACTCTGTTATGGGGATCTGTGGTGACACTGTTATGGGGGATCTGTGGTGACACTGTTATGGGGGATCTGTGGTGACTCTGTTATGGGGGATCTGTGGTGAGATTGTTATGGGGATCTGTGGTGACACTGTTATGGGGATCTGTGGTGACTCTGTTATGGGGGATCTGTGGTGACTCTGTTATGGGGGATCTGTGGTGACTCTGTTATGGGGGATCTGTGGTGACTCTGTTATGGGGGATCTGTGGTGTCTCTGTTATGGGGATCTGTGGTGACACTGTTATGGGGGATCTGTGGTGACACTGTTATGGGGGATCTGTGGTGACACTGTTATGGGGGATCTGTGGTGACACTGTTATGGGGATCTGTGGTGACTCTGTTATGGGGATCTGTGGTGACACTGTTATGGGGATCTGTGGTGACTCTGTTATGGGGATCTGTGGTGACTCTGTTATGGGGATCTGTGGTGACACTGTAATGGGGATCTGTGGTGACTCTGTTATGGGGGATCTGTGGTGACACTGTTATGGGGGATCTGTGGTGACTCTGTTATGGGGGATCTGTGGTGAGATTGTTATGGGGGATCTGTGGTGACACTGTTATGGGGGATCTGTGGTGACACTGTTATGGGGGATCTGTGGTGACACTGTTATGGGGATCTGTGGTGAGATTGTTATGGGGGATCTGTGGTGACACTGTTATGGGGGATCTGTGGTGACACTGTTATGGGGGATCTGTGGTGACTCTGTTATGGGGGATCTGTGGTGAGATTGTTATGGGGGATCTGTGGTGACACTGTTATGGGGGATCTGTGGTGACTCTGTTATGGGGGATCTGTGGTGAGATTGTTATGGGGGATCTGTGGTGACACTGTTATGGGGGATCTGTGGTGACTCTGTTATGGGGAATCTGTGGTGACTCTGTTATGGGGGATCTGTGGTGAGATTGTTATGGGGGATCTGTGGTGACACTGTTATGGGGGATCTGTGGTGACACTGTTATGGGGGATCTGTGGTGACACTGTTATGGGGATCTGTGGTGAGATTGTTATGGGGGATCTGTGGTGACACTGTTATGGGGGATCTGTGGTGACACTGTTATGGGGGATCTGTGGTGACACTGTTATGGGGGATCTGTGGTGACTCTGTTATGGGGGATCTGTGGTGAGATTGTTATGGGGGATCTGTGGTGACACTGTTATGGGGGATCTGTGGTGACACTGTTATGGGGATCTGTGGTAACTCTGTTATGGGGGATCTGTGGTGACTCTGTTATGGGGGATCTGTGGTGAGATTGTTATGGGGATCTGTGGTGACACTGTTATGGGGGATCTGTGGTGACTCTGTTATGGGGGATCTGTGGTGAGATTGTTATGGGGATCTGTGGTGAGATTGTTATGGGGGATCTGTGGTGACACTGTTATGGGGGATCTGTGGTGAGATTGTTATGGGGATCTGTGGTGAGATTGTTATGGGGGATCTGTGGTGACACTGTTATGGGGATCTGTGGTGACACTGTTATGGGGATCTGTGGTGAGATTGTTATGGGGGATCTGTGGTGACACTATTATGGGGATCTGTGGTGACACTGTTATGGGGGATCTGTGGTGACACTGTTATGGGCGATCTGTGGTGACTCTGTTATGGGGGATCTGTGGTGAGATTGTTATGGGGATCTGTGGTGAGATTGTTATGGGGGATCTGTGGTGACACTGTTATGGGGATCTGTGGTGACACTATTATGGGGTCTGTGGTGACACTGTTATGGGGGATCTGTGGTGAGATTGTTATGGGGGATCTGTGGTGACTCTGTTATGGGGGATCTGTGGTGACTCTGTTATGGGGATCTGTGGTGACTCTGTTATGGGGATCTGTGGTGACTCTGTTATGGGGATCTGTGGTGACACTGTTATGGGGATCTGTGGTGACTCTGTTATGGGGATCTGTGGTGACTCTGTTATGGGGATCTGTGGTGACTCTGTTATGGGGATCTGTGGTGACTCTGTTATGGGGGATTTGTGGTGACTCTGTTATGGGGATATGTGGTGACTCTGTTATGGGGGATCTGTGGTGACTCTGTTATGGGGGATCTGTGGTGACTCTGTTATGGGGATCTGTGGTGACTCTGTTATGGGGATCTGTGGTGACTCTGTTATGGGGGATCTGTGGTGACTCTGTTATGGGGATCTGTGGTGACTCTGTTATGGGGGATCTGTGGTGACACTGTTATGGGGGATCTGTGGTGACTCTGTTATGGGGGATCTGTGGTGAGATTGTTATGGGGGATCTGTGGTGACACTGTTATGGGGGATCTGTGGTGACACTGTTATGGGGGATCTGTGGTGACACTGTTATGGGGATCTGTGGTGAGATTGTTATGGGGGATCTGTGGTGACACTGTTATGGGGGATCTGTGGTGACACTGTTATGGGGGATCTGTGGTGACTCTGTTATGGGGGATCTGTGGTGAGATTGTTATGGGGGATCTGTGGTGACACTGTTATGGGGGATCTGTGGTGACTCTGTTATGGGGGATCTGTGGTGAGATTGTTATGGGGGATCTGTGGTGACACTGTTATGGGGGATCTGTGGTGACTCTGTTATGGGGGATCTGTGGTGACACTGTTATGGGGGATCTGTGGTGACACTGTTATGGGGGATCTGTGGTGACACTGTTATGGGGGATCTGTGGTGACACTGTTATGGGGGATCTGTGGTGACTCTGTTATGGGGGATCTGTGGTGAGATTGTTATGGGGGATCTGTGGTGACACTGTTATGGGGGATCTGTGGTGACACTGTTATGGGGATCTGTGGTAACTCTGTTATGGGGGATCTGTGGTGACTCTGTTATGGGGGATCTGTGGTGAGATTGTTATGGGGATCTGTGGTGACACTGTTATGGGGGATCTGTGGTGACTCTGTTATGGGGGATCTGTGGTGAGATTGTTATGGGGATCTGTGGTGAGATTGTTATGGGGGATCTGTGGTGACACTGTTATGGGGGATCTGTGGTGAGATTGTTATGGGGATCTGTGGTGAGATTTTTATGGGGGATCTGTGGTGACACTGTTATGGGGATCTGTGGTGACACTGTTATGGGGGATCTGTGGTGAGATTGTTATGGGGGATCTGTGGTGACACTGTTATGGGGATCTGTGGTGACACTATTATGGGGTCTGTGGTGACACTGTTATGGGGGATCTGTGGTGACTCTGTTATGGGGATCTGTGGTGACTCTGTTATGGGGGATCTGTGGTGACACTGTTATAGGGGATCTGTGGTGACTCTGTTATGGGGGATCTGTGGTGAGATTGTTATGGGGGATCTGTGGTGACACTGTTATGGGGGATCTGTGGTGAGATTGTTATGGGGATCTGTGGTGAGACTGTTATGGGGGATCTGTGGTGACACTGTTATGGGGATCTGTGGTGACACTATTATGGGGTCTGTGGTGACACTGTTATGGGGGATCTGTGGTGAGATTGTTATGGGGGATCTGTGGTGACTCTGTTATGGGGGATCTGTGGTGACACTGTTATGGGGATCTGTGGTGACTCTGTTATGGGGGATCTGTGGTGAAACTGTTATGGGGGATCTGTGGTGACTGTTATGGGGGATCTGTGGTGACACTGTTATGGGGATCTGTGGTGACACTGTTATGGGGGATCTGTGGTGACTCTGTTATGGGGGATCTGTGGTGACACTGTTATGGGGGATCTGTGGTGACACTGTTATGGGGATCTGTGGTGACTCTGTTATGGGGGATCTGTGGTGACTCTGTTATGGGGGATCTGTGGTGACACTGTTATGGGGATCTGTGGTAACTCTGTTATGGGGGATCTGTGGTGACGCTGTTATGGGGGATCTGTGGTGAGATTGTTATGGGGATCTGTGGTGACACTGTTATGGGGGATCTGTGGTGACTCTGTTATGGGGGATCTGTGGTGAGATTGTTATGGGGATCTGTGGTGAGATTGTTATGGGGGATCTGTGGTGACACTGTTATGGGGGATCTGTGGTGAGATTGTTATGGGGATCTGTGGTGAGATTGTTATGGGGGATCTGTGGTGACACTGTTATGGGGATCTGTGGTGACACTGTTATGGGGGATCTGTGGTGAGATTGTTATGGGGGATCTGTGGTGACACTATTATGGGGATCTGTGGTGACACTGTTATGGGGGATCTGTGGTGACACTGTTATGGGGGATCTGTGGTGACTCTGTTATGGGGGATCTGTGGTGACTCTGTTATGGGGATCTGTGGTGACTCTGTTATGGGGATCTGTGGTGACTCTGTTATGGGGATCTGTGGTGACACTGTTATGGGGATCTGTGGTGACTCTGTTATGGGGATCTGTGGTGACTCTGTTATGGGGATCTGTGGTGACTCTGTTATGGGGATCTGTGGTGACTCTGTTATGGGGGATTTGTGGTGACTCTGTTATGGGGATCTGTGGTGACTCTGTTATGGGGGATCTGTGGTGACTCTGTTATGGGGGATCTGTGGTGACTCTGTTATGGGGATCTGTGGTGACTCTGTTATGGGGATCTGTGGTGTCTCTGTTATGGGGGATCTGTGGTGACTCTGTTATGGGGATCTGTGGTGACTCTGTTATGGGGGATCTGTGGTGACACTGTTATGGGGGATCTGTGGTGACTCTGTTATGGGGGATCTGTGGTGAGATTGTTATGGGGGATCTGTGGTGACACTGTTATGGGGGATCTGTGGTGACACTGTTATGGGGGATCTGTGGTGACACTGTTATGGGGATCTGTGGTGAGATTGTTATGGGGGATCTGTGGTGACACTGTTATGGGGGATCTGTGGTGACACTGTTATGGGGGATCTGTGGTGACTCTGTTATGGGGGATCTGTGGTGAGATTGTTATGGGGGATCTGTGGTGACACTGTTATGGGGGATCTGTGGTGACTCTGTTATGGGGGATCTGTGGTGAGATTGTTATGGGGGATCTGTGGTGACACTGTTATGGGGGATCTGTGGTGACTCTGTTATGGGGAATCTGTGGTGACTCTGTTATGGGGGATCTGTGGTGAGATTGTTATGGGGGATCTGTGGTGACACTGTTATGGGGGATCTGTGGTGACACTGTTATGGGGGATCTGTGGTGACACTGTTATGGGGATCTGTGGTGAGATTGTTATGGGGGATCTGTGGTGACACTGTTATGGGGGATCTGTGGTGACACTGTTATGGGGGATCTGTGGTGACACTGTTATGGGGGATCTGTGGTGACTCTGTTATGGGGGATCTGTGGTGAGATTGTTATGGGGGATCTGTGGTGACACTGTTATGGGGGATCTGTGGTGACACTGTTATGGGGATCTGTGGTAACTCTGTTATGGGGGATCTGTGGTGACTCTGTTATGGGGGATCTGTGGTGAGATTGTTATGGGGATCTGTGGTGACACTGTTATGGGGGATCTGTGGTGACTCTGTTATGGGGGATCTGTGGTGAGATTGTTATGGGGATCTGTGGTGAGATTGTTATGGGGGATCTGTGGTGACACTGTTATGGGGGATCTGTGGTGAGATTGTTATGGGGATCTGTGGTGAGATTGTTATGGGGGATCTGTGGTGACACTGTTATGGGGATCTGTGGTGACACTGTTATGGGGGATCTGTGGTGAGATTGTTATGGGGGATCTGTGGTGACACTGTTATGGGGATCTGTGATGACACTATTATGGGGTCTGTGGTGACACTGTTATGGGAGATCTGTGGTGACTCTGTTATGGGGATCTGTGGTGACTCTGTTATGGGGATCTGTGGTGACACTGTTATGGGGATCTGTGGTGACTCTGTTATGGGGATCTGTGGTGACTCTGTTATGGGGATCTGTGGTGACTCTGTTATGGGGATCTGTGGTGACTCTGTTATGGGGGATTTGTGGTGACTCTGTTATGGGGATCTGTGGTGACTCTGTTATGGGGGATCTGTGGTGACTCTGTTATGGGGGATCTGTGGTGACTCTGTTATGGGGATCTGTGGTGACTCTGTTATGGGGATCTGTGGTGTCTCTGTTATGGGGGATCTGTGGTGACTCTGTTATGGGGATCTGTGGTGACTCTGTTATGGGGGATCTGTGGTGACACTGTTATGGGGGATCTGTGGTGACTCTGTTATGGGGGATCTGTGGTGAGATTGTTATGGGGGATCTGTGGTGACACTGTTATGTGGGATCTGTGGTGACACTGTTATGGGGGATCTGTGGTGACACTGTTATGGGGATCTGTGGTGAGATTGTTATGGGGGATCTGTGGTGACACTGTTATGGGGGATCTGTGGTGACACTGTTATGGGGGATCTGTGGTGACTCTGTTATGGGGGATCTGTGGTGAGATTGTTATGGGGGATCTGTGGTGACACTGTTATGGGGGATCTGTGGTGACTCTGTTATGGGGGATCTGTGGTGAGATTGTTATGGGGGATCTGTGGTGACACTGTTATGGGGGATCTGTGGTGACTCTGTTATGGGGGATCTGTGGTGACTCTGTTATGGGGGATCTGTGGTGAGATTGTTATGGGGGATCTGTGGTGACACTGTTATGGGGGATCTGTGGTGACACTGTTATGGGGGATCTGTGGTGACACTGTTATGGGGATCTGTGGTGAGATTGTTATGGGGGATCTGTGGTGACACTGTTATGGGGGATCTGTGGTGACACTGTTATGGGGGATCTGTGGTGACACTGTTATGGGGGATCTGTGGTGACTCTGTTATGGGGGATCTGTGGTGAGATTGTTATGGGGGATCTGTGGTGACACTGTTATGGGGGATCTGTGGTGACACTGTTATGGGGATCTGTGGTAACTCTGTTATGGGGGATCTGTGGTGACTCTGTTATGGGGGATCTGTGGTGAGATTGTTATGGGGATCTGTGGTGACACTGTTATGGGGGATCTGTGGTGACTCTGTTATGGGGGATCTGTGGTGAGATTGTTATGGGGATCTGTGGTGAGATTGTTATGGGGGATCTGTGGTGACACTGTTATGGGGGATCTGTGGTGAGATTGTTATGGGGATCTGTGGTGAGATTGTTATGGGGGATCTGTGGTGACACTGTTATGGGGATCTGTGGTGACACTGTTATGGGGGATCTGTGGTGAGATTGTTATGGGGGATCTGTGGTGACACTGTTATGGGGATCTGTGATGACACTATTATGGGGTCTGTGGTGACACTGTTATGGGAGATCTGTGGTGACTCTGTTATGGGGATCTGTGGTGACTCTGTTATGGGGGATCTGTGGTGACACTGTTATAGGGGATCTGTGGTGACTCTGTTATGGGGGATCTGTGGTGAGATTGTTATGGGGGATCTGTGGTGACACTGTTATGGGGGATCTGTGGTGAGATTGTTATGGGGATCTGTGGTGAGATTGTTATGGGGGATCTGGGGTGACACTGTTATGGGGATCTGTGGTGACACTATTATGGGGTCTGTGGTGACACTGTTATGGGGGATCTGTGGTGAGATTGTTATGGGGGATCTGTGGTGACACTGTTATGGGGATCTGTGGTGACTCTGTTATGTGTATCTGTGGTGACTCTGTTATGGGGATCTGTGGTGACTCTGTTATGGGGATCTGTGGTGACTCTGTTATGGGGGATCTGTGGTGACTCTGTTATGGGGATCTGTGGTGACTCTGTTATGGGGGATCTGTGGTGACTCTGTTATGGGGGATCTGTGGTGACTCTGTTATGGGGATCTGTGGTGACTCTGTTATGGGGATCTGTGGTGACTCTGTTATGGGGGATCTGTGGTGACTCTGTTATGGGGATCTGTGGTGACTCTGTTATGGGGATCTGTGGTGACTCTGTTATGGGGGATCTGTGGTGACACTGTTATGGGGGATCTGTGGTGACTCTGTTATGGGGGATCTGTGGTGAGATTGTTATGGGGGATCTGTGGTGACACTTTTAAGGGGGATCTGTGGTGACACTGTTATGGGGGATCTGTGGTGACACTGTTATGGGGATCTGTGGTGAGATTGTTATGGGGGATCTGTGGTGACACTGTTATGGGGGATCTGTGGTGACTCTGTTATGGGGGATCTGTGGTGAGATTGTTATGGGGGATCTGTGGTGACACTGTTATGTGGGATCTGTTGTGACTCTGTTATGGGGGATCTGTGGTGAGATTGTTATGGGGGATCTGTGGTGACACTGTTATGGGGGATCTGTGGTGACTCTGTTATGGGGGATCTGTGGTGACTCTGTTATGGGGGATCTGTGGTGAGATTGTTATGGGGGATCTGTGGTGACACTGTTATGGGGGATCTGTGGTGACACTGTTATGGGGGATCTGTGGTGACACTGTTATGGGGATCTGTGGTGAGATTGTTATGGGGGATCTGTGGTGACACTGTTATGGGGGATCTGTGGTGACACTGTAATGGGGGATCTGTGGTGACACTGTTATGGGGGATCTGTGGTGACTCTGTTATGGGGGATCTGTGGTGAGATAGTTATGGGGGATCTGTGGTGACACTGTTATGGGGGATCTGTGGTGACACTGTTATGGGGAGCTGTGGTAACTCTGTTATGGGGGATCTGTGGTGACTCTGTTATGGGGATCTGTGGTGAGATTGTTATGGGGATCTGTGGTGACACTGTTATGGGGGATCTGTGGTGACTCTTTTATGGGGGATCTGTGGTGAGATTGTTATGGGGATCTGTGGTGAGATTGTTATGGGGGATCTGTGGTGACACTGTTATGGGGGATCTGTGGTGAGATTGTTATGGGGATCTGTGGTGAGATTGTTATGGGGGATCTCTGGTGACACTGTTATGGGGATCTGTGGTGACACTGTTATGGGGATCTGTGGTGACTCTGTTATGGGGATCTGTGGTGACACTATTATGGGGTCTGTGGTGACACTGTTATGGGGGATCTGTGGTGACTCTGTTATGGGGATCTGTGGTGACTCTGTTATGGGGGATCTGTGGTGACACTGTTATAGGGGATCTGTGGTGACTCTGTTATGGGGGATCTGTGGTGAGATTGTTATGGGGGATCTGTGGTGACACTGTTATGGGGATCTGTGGTGACTCTATTATGGGGGATCTGTGGTGACTCTGTTATGGGGGATCTGTGGTGACTCTGTTATGGGGGATCTGTGGTGACTCTGTTATGGGGGATCTGTGGTGACTCTGTTATGGGGGATCTGTGGTGACTCTGTTATGGGGGATCTGTGGTGAGATTGTTATGGGGGATCTGTGGTGACACTGTTATGGGGATCTGTGGTGACTCTATTATGGGGTCTGTGGTGACACTGTTATGGGGGATCTGTGGTGAGATTGTTATGGGGGATCTGTGGTGACTCTGTTATGGGGATCTGTGGTGACTCTGTTATGGGGGATCTGTGGTGAGATTGTTATGGGGATCTGTGGTGACTCTGTTATGGGGGATCTGTGGTGACACTGTTATGGGGGATCTGTGGTGACTCTGTTATGGGGGATCTGTGGTGACTCTGTTATGGGGATCTGTGGTGACTCTGTTATGGGGATCTGTGGTGACTCTGTTATGGGGGATCTGTGGTGACACTGTTATGGGGATCTGTGGTGACTCTGTTATGGGGGATCTGTGGTGACTCTGTTATGTGGGATCTGTGGTGACTCTGTTATGGGGGATCTGTGGTGACACTGTTATGGGGATCTGTGGTGACACTGTTATGGTGGATCTGTGGTGACTCTGTTATGGGGGATCTGTGGTGACACTGTTATGGGGATCTGTGGTGACTGTTATGGGGGATCTGTGGTGACACTGTTATGGGGATCTGTGGTGACTGTTATGGGGATCTGTGGTGACACTGTTATGGGGATCTGTGGTTACTCTATTATGGGGGATCTGTGGTGACTCTGTTATGGGGGATCTGTGGTGACACTGTTATGGGGGATCTGTGGTGACTCTGTTATGGGGGATCTGTGGTGACACTGTTATGGGGGATCTGTGGTGACACTGTTATGGGGATCTGTGGTGACTCTGTTATGGGGGATCTGTGGTGACACTGTTATGGGGGATCTGTGGTGACACTGTTATGGGGGATCTGTGGTGACACTGTTATGGGGGATCTGTGGTGACTCTGTTATGGGGGATCTGTGGTGACTCTGTTATGGGGGATCTGTGGTGACACTGTTATGGGGATCTGTGGTGACACTGTTATGGGGGATCTGTGGTGACACTGTTATGGGGATCTGTGGTGACACTGTTATGGGGATCTGTGGTGACTCTATTATGGGGGATCTGTGGTGACTCTGTTATGGGGGATCTGTGGTGACTCTGTTATGGGGGATCTGTGGTGACTCTGTTATGGGGGATCTGTGGTGACTCTGTTATGGGGGATCTGTGGTGACTCTGTTATGGGGGATCTGTGGTGAGATTGTTATGGGGGATCTGTGGTGACACTGTTATGGGGATCTGTGGTGACTCTATTATGGGGTCTGTGGTGACACTGTTATGGGGGATCTGTGGTGAGATTGTTATGGGGGATCTGTGGTGACTCTGTTATGGGGATCTGTGGTGACTCTGTTATGGGGGATCTGTGGTGAGATTGTTATGGGGATCTGTGGTGACTCTGTTATGGGGGATCTGTGGTGACACTGTTATGGGGGATCTGTGGTGACTCTGTTATGGGGGATCTGTGGTGACTCTGTTATGGGGATCTGTGGTGACTCTGTTATGGGGATCTGTGGTGACTCTGTTATGGGGGATCTGTGGTGACACTGTTATGGGGATCTGTGGTGACTCTATTATGGGGGATCTGTGGTGACTCTGTTATGGGGGATCTGTGGTGACTCTGTTATGGGGGATCTGTGGTGACTCTGTTATGGGGGATCTGTGGTGACACTGTTATGGGGATCTGTGGTGACACTGTTATGGGGATCTGTGGTGACTCTGTTATGGGGGATCTGTGGTGACACTGTTATGGGGGATCTGTGGTGACTGTTATGGGGGATCTGTGGTGACTCTGTTATGGGGGATCTGTGGTGACTCTGTTATGGGGGATCTGTGGTGACACTGTTATGGGGATCTGTGGTGACACTGTTATGGGGATCTGTGGTGACTCTGTTATGGGGGATCTGTGGTGACACTGTTATGGGGGATCTGTGGTGACTGTTATGGGGATCTGTGGTGACACTGTTATGGGGATCTGTGGTGACACTGTTATGGGGGATCTGTGGTGACTCTGTTATGGGGGATCTGTGGTGACACTGTTATGGGGGATCTGTGGTGACACTTATGGGGGATCTGTGGTGACTCTGTTATGGGGGATCTGTGGTGACACTGTTATGGGGGATCTGTGGTGACACTGTTATGGGGGATCTGTGGTGACACTGTTATGGGGGATCTGTGGTGACACTGTTATTGGGGATCTGTGGTGACTCTGTTATGGGGATCTGTGGTGACTCTGTTATGGGGATCTGTGGTGACACTGTTATGGGGATCTGTGGTGACTCTGTTATGGGGGATCTGTGGTGACACTGTTATGGGGGATCTGTGGTGACACTGTTATGGGGATCTGTGGTGACTCTGTTATGGGGGATCTGTGGTGACTCTGTTATGGGGGATCTGTGGTGACACTGTTATGGGGGATCTGTGGTGACACTGTTATGGGGGATCTGTGGTGACACTGTTATGGGGGATCTGTGGTGACACTGTTATGGGGATCTGTGGTGACACTGTTATGGGGGATCTGTGGTGACACTGTTATGGGGGATCTGTGGTGACACTGTTATGGGGATCTGTGGTGACTCTGTTATGGGGGATCTGTGGTGACACTTATGGGGGATCTGTGGTGACACTGTTATGGGGGATCTGTGGTGACTCTGTTATGGGGGATCTGTGGTGACTCTGTTATGGGGGATCTGTGGTGACTCTGTTATGGGGGATCTGTGGTGACACTGTTATGGGGGATCTGTGGTGACACTGTTATGGGGGATCTGTGGTGACTCTGTTATGGGGGATCTGTGGTGACACTGTTATGGGGGATCTGTGGTGACACTGTTATGGGGGATCTGTGGTGACACTGTTATGGGGGATCTGTGGTGACACTGTTATGGGGATCTGTGGTGACACTGTTATGGGGGATCTGTGGTGACACTGTTATGGGGGATCTGTGGTGACACTGTTATGGGGATCTGTGGTGGCTCTGTTATGGGGGATCTGTGGTGACACTGTTATGGGGGATCTGTGGTGACACTGTTATGGGGAATCTGTGGTGACTCTGTTATGGGGGATCTGTGGTGACTCTTATGGGGGATCTGTGGTGACTCTGTTATGGGGGATCTGTGGTGACACTGTTATGGGGGATCTGTGGTGACACTGTTATGGGGATCTGTGGTGACTCTGTTATGGGGATCTGTGGTGACACTGTTATGGGGGATCTGTGGTGACTCTGTTATGGGGGATCTGTGGTGACACTGTTATTGGGGATCTGTGGTGACTCTGTTATGGGGATCTGTGGTGACTCTGTTATGGGGATCTGTGGTGACACTGTTATGGGGATCTGTGGTGACTCTGTTATGGGGGATCTGTGGTGACACTGTTATGGGGGATCTGTGGTGACACTGTTATGGGGATCTGTGGTGACTCTGTTATGGGGGATCTGTGGTGACTCTGTTATGGGGGATCTGTGGTGACACTGTTATGGGGGATCTGTGGTGACACTGTTATGGGGGATCTGTGGTGACACTGTTATGGGGATCTGTGGTGACACTGTTATGGGGGATCTGTGGTGACACTGTTATGGGGGATCTGTGGTGACACTGTTATGGGGATCTGTGGTGACTCTGTTATGGGGGATCTGTGGTGACACTGTTATGGGGGATCTGTGGTGACTCTGTTATGGGGGATCTGTGGTGACACTGTTATGGGGATCTGTGGTGACTCTGTTATCGGGATCTGTGGTGACACTGTTATGGGGGATCTGTGGTGACTCTGTTATGGGGGATCTGTGGTGACTCTGTTATGGGGGATCTGTGGTGACTCTGTTATGGGGGATCTGTGGTGACACTGTTATAGGGGATCTGTGGTGACACTGTTATGGGGGATCTGTGGTGACACTGTTATGGGGGATCTGTGGTGACACTGTTATGGGGATCTGTGGTGACACTTTTATGGGGGATCTGTGGTGACACTGTTATGGGGATCTGTGGTGACACTGTTATGGGGGATCTGTGGTGACACTGTTATGGGGGATCTGTGGTGACACTGTTATGGGGATCTGTGGTGACACTGTTATGGGGGATCTGTGGTGACACTGTTATGGGGGATCTGTGGTGACACTGTTATGGGGATCTGTGGTGACACTGTTATGGGGGATCTGTGGTGACACTGTTATGGGGGATCTGTGGTGACACTGTTATGGGGATCTGTGGTGACACTGTTATGGGGGATCTGTGGTGACACTGTTATGGGGGATCTGTGGTGACTCTGTTATGGGGGATCTGTGGTGACTCTGTTATCGGGATCTGTGGTGACACTGTTATGGGGGATCTGTGGTGACTCTGTTATGGGGGATCTGTGGTGACACTGTTATGGGGGATCTGTGGTGACACTGTTATGGGGGATCTGTGGTGACACTGTTATGGGGATCTGTGGTGACACTGTTATGGGGGATCTGTGGTGACACTGTTATGGGGGATCTGTGGTGACTCTGTTATCGGGATCTGTGGTGACACTGTTATGGGGGATCTGTGGTGACACTGTTATGGGGGATCTGTGGTGACACTGTTATGGGGATCTGTGGTGACACTGTTATGGGGGATCTGTGGTGACACTGTTATGGGGGATCTGTGGTGACACTGTTATGGGGATCTGTGGTGACTCTGTTATGGGGGATCTGTGGTGACTCTGTTATGGGGGATCTGTGGTGACACTGTTATGGGGGATCTGTGGTGACACTGTTATGGGGGATCTGTGGTGACACTGTTATGGGGATCTGTGGTGACACTGTTATGGGGATCTGTGGTGACTCCGTTATGGGGGATCTGTGGTGACTCTGTTATGGGGATCTGTGGTGACTCTGTTATGGGGGATCTGTGGTGACACTGTTATGGGGATCTGTGGTGACACTGTTATGGGGATCTGTGGTGACTCTGTTATGGGGATCTGTGGTGACTCCGTTATGGGGGATCTGTGGTGACTCTGTTATGGGGGATCTGTGGTGACTCTGTTATGGGGGATCTGTGGGGATCTGTGGTGACTCCGTTATGGGGGATCTGTGGTGACTCTGTTATGGGGGATCTGTGGTGACTCTGTTATGGGGGATCTGTGGTGACACTGTTATGGGGGATCTGTGGTGACTCTGTTATGGGGATCTGTGGTGACACTGTTATGGGGATCTGTGGTGACTCTGTTATGGGGGATCTGTGGTGACTCTGTTATGGGGATCTGTGGTGACTCTGTTATGGGGATCTGTGGTGACACTGTTATGGGGGATCTGTGGTGACTCAGTTATGGGGGATCTGTGGTGACTCTGTTATGGGGGATCTGTGGTGACTCTGTTATGGGGATCTGTGGTGACACTGTTATGGGGGATCTGTGGTGACACTGTTATGGGGGATCTGTGGTGACTCTGTTATGGGGGATCTGTGGTGACACTGTTATGGGGATCTGTGGTGACTCTGTTATGGGGATCTGTGGTGACACTGTTATGGGGGATCTGTGGTGACTCTGTTATGGGGGATCTGTGGTGACACTGTTATGGGGATCTGTGGTGACTCTGTTATGGGGGATCTGTGGTGACTCTGTTATGGGGGATCTGTGGTGACTCTGTTATGGGGGATCTGTGGTGACACTGTTATGGGGGATCTGTGGTGACTCTGTTATGGGGGATCTGTGGTGAGATTGTTATGGGGATCTGTGGTGACACTGTTATGGGGATCTGTGGTGACTCTGTTATGGGGGATCTGTGGTGACTCTGTTATGGGGGATCTGTGGTGACACTGTTATGGGGATCTGTGGTGACTCCGTTATGGGGGATCTGTGGTGACTCTGTTATGGGGGATCTGTGGTGACACTGTTATGGGGATCTGTGGTGACTCTGTTATGGGGGATCTGTGGTGACTCTGTTATGGGGGATCTGTGGTGACACTGTTATGGGGGATCTGTGGTGACTCTGTTATGGGGGATCTGTGGTGACTCTGTTATGGGGATCTGTGGTGACTCTGTTATGGGGATCTGTGGTGACACTGTTATGGGGGATCTGTGGTGACTCAGTTATGGGGGATCTGTGGTGACTCTGTTATGGGGGATCTGTGGTGACTCTGTTATGGGGGATCTGTGGTGACACTGTTATGGGGGATCTGTGGTGACACTGTTATGGGGATCTGTGGTGACTCTGTTATGGGGATCTGTGGTGACTCTGTTATGGGGGATCTGTGGTGACTCTGTTATGGGGGATCTGTGGTGACACTGTTATGGGGATCTGTGGTGACTCCGTTATGGGGGATCTGTGGTGACTCTGTTATGGGGGATCTGTGGTGACACTGTTATGGGGATCTGTGGTGACTCTGTTATGGGGGATCTGTGGTGACTCTGTTATGGGGGATCTGTGGTGACACTGTTATGGGGATCTGTGGTGACTCTGTTATGGGGGATCTGTGGTGACTCTGTTATGGGGGATCTGTGGTGACACTGTTATGGGGGATCTGTGGTGACTCTGTTATGGGGGATCTGTGGTGACTCTGTTATGGGGGATCTGTGGTGACACTGTTATGGGGGATCTGTGGTGACACTGTTATGGGGGATCTGTGGTGACACTGTTATGGGGATCTGTGGTGACTCCGTTATGGGGGATCTGTGGTGACTCTGTTATGGGGGATCTGTGGTGACACTGTTATGGGGGATCTGTGGTGACTCTGTTATGGGGGATCTGTGGTGACTCTGTTATGGGGATCTGTGGTGACTCTGTTATGGGGATCTGTGGTGACACTGTTATGGGGATCTGTGGTGACTCCGTTATGGGGATCTGTGGTGACACTGTTATGGGGGATCTGTGGTGACTCTGTTATGGGGATCTGTGGTGACACTGTTATGGGGATCTGTGGTGACACTGTTATGGGGATCTGTGGTGACACTGTTATGGGGATCTGTGGTGACTCTGTTATGGGGATCTGTGGTGACACTGTTATGGGGGATCTGTGGTGACTCTGTTATGGGGTCTGTGGTGACACTGTTATGGGGGATCTGTGGTGACTCCGTTATGGGGATCTGTGGTGACACTGTTATGGGGGATCTGTGGTGACTCTGTTATGGGGATCTGTGGTGACTCTGTTATGGTGATCTGTGGTGACTCTGTTATGGGGATCTGTGGTGACACTGTTATGGGGATCTGTGGTGACTCTGTTATGGGGATCTGTGGTGACACTGTTATGGGGGATCTGTGGTGACTCTGTTATGGGGATCTGTGGTGACACTGTTATGGGGATCTGTGGTGACACTGTTATGGGGATCTGTGGTGACTCCGTTATGGGGGATCTGTGGTGACTCAGTTATGGGGGATCTGTGGTGACTCTGTTATGGGGGATCTGTGGTGACACTGTTATGGGGATCTGTGGTGACTCCGTTATGGGGGATCTGTGGTGACTCAGTTATGGGGATCTGTGGTGACTCTGTTATGGGGGATCTGTGGTGACACTGTTATGGGGATCTGTGGTGACACTGTTATGGGGATCTGTGGTGACTCCGTTATGGGGGATCTGTGGTGACACTGTTATGGGGATCTGTGGTGACACTGTTATGGGGATCTGTGGTGACTCCGTTATGGGGGATCTGTGGTGACACTGTTATGGGGATCTGTGGTGACACTGTTATGGGGATCTGTGGTGACACTGTTATGGGGATCTGTGGTGACACTGTTATGGGGGATCTGTGGTGACTCTGTTATGGGGGATCTGTGGTGAGATTGTTATGGGGATCTGTGGTGACTCTGTTATGGGGATCTGTGGTAACTCTGTTATGGGGGATCTGTGGTGACTCTGTTATGGGGATCTGTGGTGACTCTGTTATGGGGATCTGTGGTGACACTGTTATGGGGATCTGTGGTGACTCCGTTATGGGGATCTGTGGTGACACTGTTATGGGGGATCTGTGGTGACTCTGTTATGGGGATCTGTGGTGACACTGTTATGGGGATCTGTGGTGACACTGTTATGGGGATCTGT
The DNA here is from genome assembly GCF_032444005.1 of Ranitomeya imitator. Taxonomy (NCBI): domain Eukaryota; kingdom Metazoa; phylum Chordata; class Amphibia; order Anura; family Dendrobatidae; genus Ranitomeya; species Ranitomeya imitator. The sequence goes on along the minus strand of NC_091284.1, from coordinate 844,695,487 downwards.
GGTGACACTGTTATGGGGATCTGTGGTGACTCTGTTATGGGGATCTGTGGTGACACTGTTATGGGGGATCTGTGGTGACACTGTTATGGGGATCTGTGGTGACTCTGTTATGGGGATCTGTGGTGACTCTGTTATGGGGATCTGTGGTGACACTGTTATGGGGGATCTGTGGTGACTCCGTTATGGGGATCTGTGGTGACACTGTTATGGGGGATCTGTGGTGACTCTGTTATGGGGATCTGTGGTGACTCTGTTATGGGGATCTGTGGTGACTCTGTTATGGGGATCTGTGGTGACTCCGTTATGGGGATCTGTGGTGACTCTGTTATGGGGATCTGTGGTGACTCCGTTATGGGGGATCTGTGGTGACTCAGTTATGGGGGATCTGTGGTGACACTGTTATGGGGGATCTGTGGTGACACTGTTATGGGGGATCTGTGGTGACTCTGTTATGGGGGATCTGTGGTGACTCTGTTATGGGGGATCTGTGGTGACTCCGTTATGGGGGATCTGTGGTGACTCAGTTATGGGGATCTGTGGTGACTCTGTTATGGGGGATCTGTGGTGACACTGTTATGGGGGATCTGTGGTGACTCTGTTATGGGGGATCTGTGGTGACTCTGTTATGGGGGATCTGTGGTGACTCTGTTATGGGGATCTGTGGTGACACTGTTATGGGGGATCTGTGGTGACTCCGTTATGGGGATCTGTGGTGACTCTGTTATGGGGATCTGTGGTGACTCTGTTATGGGGATCTGTGGTGACACTGTTATGGGGGATCTGTGGTGACTCTGTTATGGGGGATCTGTGGTGACACTGTTATGGGGGATCTGTGGTGACTCCGTTATGGGGATCTGTGGTGACTCTGTTATGGGGATCTGTGGTGACTCTGTTATGGGGATCTGTGGTGACACTGTTATGGGGGATCTGTGGTGACTCTGTTATGGGGATCTGTGGTGACACTGTTATGGGGATCTGTGGTGACACTGTTATGGGGGATCTGTGGTGACACTGTTATGGGGGATCTGTGGTGACTCCGTTATGGGGATCTGTGGTGACTCTGTTATGGGGATCTGTGGTGACTCTGTTATGGGGATCTGTGGTGACACTGTTATGGGGGATCTGTGGTGACTCTGTTATGGGGATCTGTGGTGACTCTGTTATGGGGGATCTGTGGTGACTCAGTTATGGGGGATCTGTGGTGACACTGTTATGGGGGATCTGTGGTGACACTGTTATGGGGGATCTGTGGTGACTCTGTTATGGGGGATCTGTGGTGACTCTGTTATGGGGGATCTGTGGTGACTCCGTTATGGGGGATCTGTGGTGACTCAGTTATGGGGATCTGTGGTGACTCTGTTATGGGGGATCTGTGGTGACACTGTTATGGGGGATCTGTGGTGACTCTGTTATGGGGGATCTGTGGTGACTCTGTTATGGGGGATCTGTGGTGACTCTGTTATGGGGATCTGTGGTGACACTGTTATGGGGGATCTGTGGTGACACTGTTATGGGGATCTGTGGTGACACTGTTATGGGGATCTGTGGTGACTCCGTTATGGGGGATCTGTGGTGACTCAGTTATGGGGGATCTGTGGTGACACTGTTATGGGGGATCTGTGGTGACACTGTTATGGGGGATCTGTGGTGACTCTGTTATGGGGGATCTGTGGTGACTCTGTTATGGGGGATCTGTGGTGACTCCGTTATGGGGGATCTGTGGTGACTCAGTTATGGGGATCTGTGGTGACTCTGTTATGGGGGATCTGTGGTGACACTGTTATGGGGGATCTGTGGTGACTCTGTTATGGGGGATCTGTGGTGACTCTGTTATGGGGGATCTGTGGTGACTCTGTTATGGGGATCTGTGGTGACACTGTTATGGGGGATCTGTGGTGACACTGTTATGGGGGATCTGTGGTGACTCTGTTATGGGGATCTGTGGTGACACTGTTATGGGGGATCTGTGGTGACTCTGTTATGGGGGATCTGTGGTGACTCTGTTATGGGGGATCTGTGGTGACTCTGTTATGGGGGATCTGTGGTGACTCTGTTATGGGGATCTGTGGTGACACTGTTATGGGGGATCTGTGGTGACTCTGTTATGGGGGATCTGTGGTGACTCTGTTATGGGGGATCTGTGGTGACTCTGTTATGGGGATCTGTGGTGACTCTGTTATGGGGGATCTGTGGTGACTCTGTTATGGGGGATCTGTGGTGACTCTGTTATGGGGATCTGTGGTGACTCTGTTATGGGGATCTGTGGTGACTCTGTTATGGGGGATCTGTGGTGACTCCGTTATGGGGGATCTGTGGTGACTCAGTTATGGGGGATCTGTGGTGACTCAGTTATGGGGGATTTGATCTCTTTGCTCTTTTTCTTATCAATGAGTGAGAAGTGACCAGATCGCTATGAGCAGCCACGTGACCGAGTGACGTCACCCACCCTGCAGCGCCAACATCCCAGCATCTCCTGTGAATAAATCAGTGCGGTCCTCCACCAGCAGGGGGAGCCGCCCGGCACAGAGCTGCTCTATATACCTGGAGCTCTATGATTATAATGTGCAGCCGCTCTGTCTGCCCGGCCTCTCTATGGTCATCACACATGGAGGATCCTGAGAGCAGCAGGAAGCAGCGCTGAACCGTGAGTGATGGCCGAGCACGTGTATATACGGTATACAGGGTACGGGGCGGTGTAATACCTCTATATATACTGTATACAGGGTACGGGGCGGTGTAATACCCCATATATACTGTATACAGGGTACAGGGCGGTGTAATACCTCTATATATACTATATACAGGGTACAGGGTGGTGTAATACCTCTATATATACTGTATACAGGGTACGGGGCGGTGTAATAGCTCTATATATACTGTATACAGGGTACGGGGCGGTGTAATACCTCTATATATACTGTATACAGGGTACAGGACGGTGTAATACCTCTATATATACTGTATACAGGGTACGGGGCGGTGTAATATCTCTATATATACTGTATACAGGGTACAGGGTGGTGTAATATCTCTATATATACTGTATACAGGGTACAGGGTGGTGTAATATCTCTATATATACTGTATACAGTGTACAGGGTGGTGTAATACCTCTATATATACTGTATACAGGGTACGGTCCGGTGTAATATCTCTATATATACTGTATACAGGGTACAGGACGGTGTAATATCTCTATATATACTGTATACAGGGTACGGGGCGGTGTAATACCTCTATATATACTGTATACAGGGTACGGGGCGGTGTAATATCTCTATATATACTGTATACAGGGTACAGGGTGGTGTAATATCTCTATATATACTGTATACAGGGTACAGGGTGGTGTAATATCTCTATATATACTGTATACAGTGTACAGGGTGGTGTAATACCTCTATATATACTGTATACAGGGTACAGGGCGGTGTAATATCTCTATATATACTGTATACAGGGTACGGGGCGGTGTAATATCTCTATATATACTGTATACAGGGTACAGGGTGGTGTAATATCTCTATATATACTGTATACAGGGTACAGGGTGGTGTAATATCTCTATATATACTGTATACAGTGTACAGGGTGGTGTAATACCTCTATATATACTGTATACAGGGTACAGGGTGGTGTAATACCTCTATATATACTGTATACAGGGTACAGGGTGGTGTAATACCTCTATATATACTGTATACAGTGTACAGGACGGTGTAATACCTCTATATATACTGTATACAGGGTACAGGACGGTGTAATACCTCTATATATACTGTATACAGGGTACAGGACGGTGTAATACCTCTATATATACTGTATACAGTGTACAGGGCGGTGTAATATCTCTATACTGTATACAGGGTACAGGACGGTGTAATACCCCATATATACTGTATACAGGGTACAGGACGGTGTAATACCTCTATATATACTGTATACAGGGTACGGGGCGGTGTAATACCTCTATATATACTATATACAGGGTACAGGACGGTGTAATACCTCTATATATACTGTATACAGTGTACAGGGCGGTGTAATATCTCTATATATACTGTATACAGGGTACGGGGCGGTGTAATACCCCATATATACTGTATACAGGGTACAGGACGGTGTAATACCTCTATATATACTGTATACAGGGTACGGGGCGGTGTAATACCTCTATATATACTATATACAGGGTACAGGACGGTGTAATACCTCTATATATACTGTATACAGTGTACAGGGCGGTGTAATATCTCTATATATACTGTATACAGGGTACAGGACGGTGTAATACCTCTATATATACTGTATACAGGGTACAGGGCGGTGTAATACCCCCGTATATACTGTATACAGTGTACAGGGCGATGTAATACCTCTATATATACTGTATACAGGGTACGGGGCGGTGTAATATCTCTATATATACTGTATACAGTGTACAGGACGGTGTAATATCTCTATATATACACTGTATACAGGGTACAGGGCGGTGTAATACCTCTATATATACTGTATACAGGGTACAGGGCGGTGTAATACCCCATATATACTGTATACAGGGTACAGGACGGTGTAATACCTCTATATATACTGTATACAGGGTACAGGGCGGTGTAATACCTCTATATATACTGTATACAGGGTACAGGGCGGTGTAATACCCCATATATACAGTATACAGGGTACGGGGTGGTGTAATACCTCTATATATACTATATACAGTGTACAGGGTGGTGTAATACCTCTATATATACTGTATACAGGGTACAGGGCGGTGTAATACCTCTATATATACTGTATACAGGGTACAGGGCGGTGTAATACCCCATATATACTGTATACAGGGTACAGGACGGTGTAATACCTCTATATATACTGTATACAGGGTACAGGGCGGTGTAATATCTCTATATATACTGTATACAGGGTACAGGGCGGTGTAATATCTATATATACTGTATACAGTGTACAGGGTGGTGTAATACCTCTATATATACTGTATACAGGGTACGGGGCGGTGTAATACCTCTATATATACTATATACAGTGTACAGGGCGGTGTAATATCTCTATATATACTGTATACAGGGTACAGGACAGAGTAATACCCCATATATACTGTATACAGGGTACAGGGCGGTGTAATACCCCATATATACTGTATACAGTGTACAGGGCGGTGAAATATCTCTATATATACTGTATACAGTGTACAGGGCGGTGTAATATCTCTATATATACTGTATACAGGGTACGGGACGGTGTAATACCTCTATATATACTATATACAGTGTACAGGGTGGTGTAATACCTCTATATATACTGTATACAGGGTACAGGACGGTGTAATACCTCTATATATACTATATACAGGGTACAGGACGGTGTAATACCTCTATATATACTATATACAGGGTACGGGGCGGTGTAATACCTCTATATATACTATATACAGGGTACAGGACGGTGTAATACCTCTATGTATACAGGGTACAGGACGGTGTAATATCTCTATATATACTGTATACAGGGTACGGGGCGGTGTAATACCTCTATATATACTGTATACAGGGTACAGGACGGTGTAATACCTCTATATATACTGTATACAGTGTACAGGACGGTGTAATATCTCTATATATACTGTATACAGGGTACGGGGCGGTGTAATACCTCTATATATACTGTATACAGAGTACAGGGCGGTGTAATACCCCATATATACTGTATACAGGGTACAGGGTGGTGTAATACCTCTATATATACTGTATACAGTGTACAGGGCGGTGTAATACCTCTATATATACTATATACAGTGTACAGGGTGGTGTAATACCTCTATATATACTGTATACAGTGTACAGGGCGGTGTAATACCTCTATATATACTGTATACAGGGTACAGGGCGGTGTAATATCTCTATATATACTGTATACAGGGTACGGGGCGGTGTAATATCTCTATATATACTGTATACAGGGTACGGGACGGTGTAATACCTCTATATATACTATATACAGTGTACAGGGTGGTGTAATACCTCTATATATACTGTATACAGTGTACAGGGCGGTGTAATACCTCTATATATACTGTATACAGGGTACAGGGTGGTGTAATACCTCTATATATACTATATACAGTGTACAGGGTGGTGTAATACCTCTATATATACTGTATACAGTGTACAGGGCGGTGTAATACCTCTATATATACTGTATACAGGGTACAGGGCGGTGTAATATCTCTATATATACTGTATACAGGGTACGGGGCGGTGTAATATCTCTATATATACTGTATACAGGGTACGGGACGGTGTAATACCTCTATATATACTATATACAGTGTACAGGGTGGTGTAATACCTCTATATATACTGTATACAGTGTACAGGGCGGTGTAATACCTCTATATATACTGTATACAGGGTACGGGGCGGTGTAATATCTCTATATATACTGTATACAGTGTACAGGGCGGTGTAATATCTCTATATATACTGTATTCAGGGTACAGGACGGTGTAATACCCCATATATACTGTATACAGGGTACGGGGCGGTGTAATATCTCTATATATACTGTATACAGTGTACAGGGTGGTGTAATATCTCTATATATACTGTATACAGGGTACGGGGCGGTGTAATACCCCATATATACTGTATACAGTGTACAGGGCGGTGAAATATCTCTATATATACTATATACAGTGTACAGGGCGGTAGCTCCGGTGTCGGTGAGGCGGTAGCTCCGGTAGTGGTGAGGAGGCAGCGGGGTCAGTGCAGGCTGTAGGCTTTCGTGAAGAGATGGGTTTTCAGGTTCCATCTGAAGGATCCGAATGTGGTTGATAGTCGGACGTGTTGGGGCAGAGAATTCCAGAGGATGTGGGATATTCGGGAGAAGTCTTGGAGGCGATTGGATGAGGAGCGAATAAGTGTGGAGGAGAGAAGAGGTCTTGGGAGGACCGGAGATCACGTGAGGGAAGATATCGGGAGATGACTTCAGAGATATATGGAGCAGACAGGTTGTGGATGGCTTTGTAGGTCAGTATTAGCAATTTGAACTTGATACGCTGAGGGAATGGGAGCCAGTGAAGAGATTTGCAGAGGGGGGAAGAAGAGGAGTAGCGAGGAGAGAGATGGATTAGTCGGGCAGCAGAGTTAAGGATGGACTGGAGAGGTGCAAGGGTGTTGGTAGAGAGGCCACAGAGGAGGATGTTGCAGTAGTCAAGGCGGGAGATGATGAGAGCATGCACAAGGATTTTAGTAGATTGGGGGTTGAGGAAAGGACGGATCCTGGAGATATTTTTGAGCTGGAGGTGGAAAGAGCTTGGATGTGCGGTTTGAAGGACAGGGCAGAGTCCACGGTTACTCTGAGGCAGCGGACTTCCGGTACGGGGGAAAGTGTGATGTCTTTAGTAGTGATGTCAGGTAAGGAAGATCTGTGGGATGGAGGAAAGATGATGAGTTCAGATTTGTCCACATTGAGTTTGAGGAAGCGAGAGGAGAAGAAGGAGGATATGGCTGATAGACACTCCGGAATTCTGGAGAGCAGAGCGGTGACGTCTGGACCAGAGAGGTAGATCTGAGTGTCATCAGCATAAAGGTGGTACTGGAATCCATGGGAGTTTATGAGCTGTCCCAAGCCAAGTGTATAGATTGAGAAGAGTAGGGGTCCTAGAACAGAGCCTTGGGGACTCCAACACAGAGAGGGTGGGATGAGGAGGTAGTGTGGGAGTGGGAGATGCTGAATGTGCGGTTGGAAAGGTACGAGGAGATCCAGGATAGGGCGAGGTCTTTGATGCCAAAGGAAGAGAGGATCTGTAGTAGGAGGCAGTGGTCAACCGCGTCGAAAGCAGAGGACAGGTCTAGAAGGAGGAGTACAGAGTATTGTCCGTTAGCTTTGGTGGTAAGTGGGTCATTAGTGATTTTGGTCAGGACAGTCTCAGTTGAGTGATGGGGGTGGAAATCGGATTGTAGATTGTCAAAGAGCAAGTTAGATGAGAGGTGGGAGGAAAGTTCAGAGTGGACGTGCTGCTCCAGGAGCTTGGAAGCGAATGGGAGCAGCGATATTGGGCGATAGCTGGACATAGCAGTTGGATCGAGGGTTGGCTTTTAAGGATAGGCAGGATTGTGGCATGTTTGAAAGCAGAAGGGAAGGTGCCAGAAGTTAGTGATAGGTTGAAGAGGTGGGTTAGGGATGGGGGGTGGTGGTGAGGTTGGGGAGGAGGTGGGATGGGATGGGGTCGAGCGCGCAGGTGGTGAGGTGCGATTTGGAGAGGAGACAGTTAAGCCCCCTTCAGTGATGTTGACCCCATAGATTCTATGTCCTCCGTTATTTGCCCGGATTCTGGTTGGTTTCATTCTTGCAGCCTCCATAAGGCCGGGGTCACACTCGTGCATCAATACCCGGCACTCGGAGCAAAGACAGACACACAGCTGATCGTTCCGCTCCGAGTGTCGGGTATTGAGGCGAGAGACTCTCGCCAGTTTCTCACGTTGAACTCACAAATGCGACCTGGCCTTAGTCTGATCTGAGCCTCGCTTTCCGCCTTTAAAGGGGTTTTCCAGTGGAAAAAAATTTTTGTCTCTTTATCTATAGGAGAGTGATAACTCGCCGATTGGCGCAGGGTGGGATCCTGGGAGCGCTGCAGACAATGAGTGGCTCAGCGGTTGAGCAGCGATCCATTCCCACTGGTCTGAAGTTCTGCCACGGGGTCCTGGCTGGGATCCTGGCTGCCGTCCTCCTCCTCCTTCCCCCCCCAGGGGGGTCATAGGTGCCTTTCTCCTCCCATGGGGGTCCTGGCTGCCGTCCTCCTCCACCCTCCCCTCCCCCCCCCGGGGGGGGTCTTAGGTGCCTTCCTCCTCCCATGGGGGTTCTGGGTGCCATCCTCACCTGGGGGGGGGGTTTGGATGCCGTCCTCTCTCTTGGGGGGGAGGGTTCAGGGTGCTGTCCACCCTCCCCTGGAGGGTTCTGGGTGCTGTCTCCCCGTCCCCCAGGTCCCGGCAGCTTATGACTGATTGATGTTCATCTCCCGCAGGTCCTTCTGTCTTCTCCGGTGACCCCAGAGACGCCGCGATGTTTGACACGTGTGAGTGGAACGAGGGGGGTGATGTCCGGACCCCGAGCCCAGAAATAACAGAGAGGAAATCATCCTCCAGCTCCCGGGAGAAGGTGCGACGTCCACCGTAATGGTCGGTTCGATCTCAGTCGGGGGTCACAGTCTGGTTGGTTACTCCTACCTGCAGAGACCGCAGTGCGTCTACAGACCACCTCCAGAGCTGCGCTCACTATTCTGCTGTTACATTGTGTCTTATCCTTCAGTCACCTCCAGAGCTGCGCTCACTATTCTGCTGTTACATCATGTCTTATCCTTCAGTCACCTCCAGAGCTGCGCTCACTATTCTGCTGTTACATCATGTCGTATCCTCCAGTCACCTCCAGAGCTGCTCTCACTATTCTGCTGCCAATGTCTGGTACAATATATATAATGGATAGAGTAGAATAAAGAGATTACACAAAGTCTCCAAACCGTCTGCAAGGAGGAAAGGAAAAGAAATAGGATAGAAAAGGTGACGGGGATTATCTATAGAAGCAATAGGTAAAGGCTAAAGGTACCTTCACACTGAACGATATCGCTAGCGATCCGTGACGTTGCAGCGTCCTGGCTAGCGATATCGTTGTGTTTGACACGCAGCAGCGATCAGGATCCTGCTGTGACATCGTTGGTCGGCGCAGAAAGTCCAGAACTTTATTTCATCGCTGGACTCCCGCAGACATCGCTGAATCGGCGTGTGTGACGCCGATTCAGCGATGTCTTCACTGGTAACCAGGGTAAACATCGGGTTACTAAGCGCAGGGCCGCGCTTAGTAACCCGTTGTTTACCCTGGTTACCAGCGTAAACATAAAAAAAACAAACACTACATACTTACCTTCCGCTGTCTGTCCTCCGGCGCTCTGCTTCTCTGCACTGTCAGCGCTGGCCGGCCGTAAAGCAGAGCACAGCGGTGACGTCACCGCTCTGCTTTCCGGCCGGCGCTCACAGTTAGTGCAGAGAAGCACAGCGCCGGGGTACAGACACCGGAATGTAAGTATGTAATGTTTGTTTTTTTACGTTTACGCTGGTAACCAGGGTAAACATCGGGTTACTAAGCGCGGCCCTGCGCTTAGTAACCCGATGTTTACCCTGGTTACCAGGGGACTTCGCACAGTTGGTCACTGGAGAGCTGTCTGTGTGACAGCTCTCCAGCGACCAAACAGCGACGCTGCAGCGATCGGGATCGTTGTCTGGATCGCTGCAGCGTCGCTAAATGTGACGGTACCTTTAGGGAAGCCCAGCCATGGTCAGAGGATGGAGGAGGGGACAATAGTCAGCGGCCAAGATACAAAGTGACATCCCAGTTGGAAGTTTCCATTCTCTGCTGGGCGACAGTGAAGACATCAGACGCGGTGGAGCCGGCCGCTCCGTGAAGGACGCAGCTCATATTGGGGGACAGAGTGGTCCGAGCTGATGCTGGTAATAACCTGTGACGTATCGTGATATCACGGATACTGGGGTTAGGGCTCTTTTCCATTTGGCTCCAATCAGTAATTTGACAATTATTCGGTTTCTGTGGGAAGGCAGCCCGCGTCTAAGGGGTGGAGGGCTCGGTCTATGGCCGCACATCTAGGGGGTGGAGAGCCACGTCTAGGGGTGCAGCCTCCCGGGTAGGGGGTGGAGACGCACACATCTAGGGCCCGCACGTCTAGGGGTGGAGGTCCACGTCTAGGGGTGCAGCCTCCTGTGTCTTTGTGGTGGAGGGCCGCGTCCAGGGGGTGCAGCCTCGCACGTCTATGGGTACACCTGAACGTTGGGTCTGTGCCCTCTATCTCCATCGGTTTTCCACTTCTCGGAGGTTTCTTTTCCTATTTGTATCTGGATCGTCGGTTGTGAAGTTTCTGAATCCTAGAGATGAGTGTAGATAGAGGGGCCCAGATGTAAAAACATAGAATCTCCAAACGGTCCTCATGTTATCGGCTGCTCTTCTACCCGTCCATGATGGTGGGATTTTCTTGTGTTGGTCGAGTATTTTTTGCATTTCTTTAAGTCCGAACATATCTTCTTCCACACTCCAACTTACAGGATTAGTAATGTAGATCCCTCAGATTTTAGGATCCTCCCATTACTAAGGGAATTCACCTTTCATAGAATATTTTAATAAGGGCCTAAATTAAAACTTTGCATTTTTTACGTCTTCTCGTTAATTTTGTTATATGAAACCAAAGAAAAGAATTTATTGTACAAATCTCCCAGAGCGAAGGTCTGTTCTAGGTATTAAGACGTCTCAGGGGAGGCCTCTAATGACGGGTTAGATCTGAGGAGGTTTACACAAGGCTCCATGGATGTCATGGATGGGGTTGGAGACGTGGACCTTGGTGGCCGGTGCCGATGGAAATGTTTAAGAGTAATGGTCATGTCCTAGGACTTTGGCTGTGGGTTCACAATTTACAATGTATCCTTCAAATCGGAACTTATATTGCTTCCTATAAATTCAATTCTATGAAAAGCTTTTTAGCGACTAATGACGACGAAGAATGGAGGCCGCTTGTTTTCGTTAGTGATCAATATTGGGCTGATGAAGCTTCAACGCCGACGGAGGTTTGTCCACAAGTCCTATTAGATGGGAGGGTGTAAATGTGGCTACAATGCCTTTAAATCTCTCAATGTTACCCTCTGTGTTTAGCAGAGAGGGCGATGATATAGTGTGAACTCTGGGTTACCGTCTGGCTTAGGGACGGCCATGATGTGGGCACGTAGGGATTCCTCTGGGAAAGAACAAGCATTGGCGGCAGTTTCACATGACGATAGGGCTGACATTAAATTGTGATGATACTCGTTATCGCCAGCCGGGGATTATCGGCCTTCAATTCTCAGAATGTGAATATCTCGTCTTTATTGAAAGGAAGATTTAAAAAGTCGTTTGATTTGTATGAAGTTGGGGAAGAATAACCCGAGAAAGAAATGTCATCATCTCAATTCTCGGTTGCGGACTGATCGGGTCGCCTATCACGTTATGTCGGGTGGCGTCACTGTAACATAGTAACATAGTTAGTAAGGTCGAAAAAAGACATTTGTCCATCCAGTTCAGCCTATATTCCATCATAATAAATCCCCAGATCTACGTCCTTCTACAGAACCTAATAATTGTATGATACAATATTGTTCTGCTCCAGGAAGACATCCAGGCCTCTCTTGAACCCCTCGACTGAGTTCGCCATCACCACCTCCTCAGGCAAGCAATTCCAGATTCTCACTGCCCTAACAGTAAAGAATCCTCTTCTATGTTGGTGGAAAAACCTTCTCTCCTCCAGACACAAAGAATGCCCCCTTGTGCCCGTCACCTTCCTTGGTATAAACAGATCCTCAGCGAGATATTTGTATTGTCCCCTTATATACTTATACATGGTTATTAGGTCGCCCCTCAGTCGTCTTTTTTCTAGAGTAAATAATCCTAGTTTCGCTCAACTCTCTGGGTATTGTAGTTCCCCCATCCCCTTTATTAATTTTGTTGCCCTCCGTTGTACTCTCTCTAGTTCCATTATATCCTTCCTGAGCACCGGTGCCCAAAACTGGACACAGTACTCCATGTGCGGTCTAACTAGGGATTTGTACAGAGGCAGTATAATGCTCTCATCATGTGTATCCAGACCTCTTTTAATGCACCCCATGATCCTGTTTGCCTTGGCAGCTGCTGCCTGGCACTGGCTGCTCCAGGTAAGTTTATCATTAACTAGGATCCCCATCTGTACTAAATGGGTTTGTAATATCTTGTGGGAGGTATATAGAAGACTTACCCGAATTTATGGCTTTCGCTCCGGATTTTAAGTGGGGGTCTTTTATTCATTATCTGTTAATGTGAACTTTTTATTATAAGGATAATGTTTCTCTTGAAATCTTGATCATTTTATCATGATCCTTAAGAAAAGGGATTTAAATTGTGATCTTGTCAATTGCGATGACGGTTACGTTGTTGTTTTTTCTTCTGTATTTTATTGTATTTTTTAGGATGTTTCCTTTTGGTTTATAGTATTAATATGGATGAGTTTCCCCTTGATTCTGACTTTGTGGCAACGCACAAGCGGAAGATGCAGATATTAAGTATAGAGCTTTATTTACAGTATTGATCAATAGTGTCTTCTGTTAGTCTTTATAGGGAGTACAATTTCTGAGATTTGCCCCTCCATTCCCGAGGACGGCTAATAGGCAGGACAATTTACAAGACTTGCCCCTCCATTCCCGAGGATGGCTTATAGGGAGGACAATTTCTGAGATTTGCTCCTCCTTTCCTGAGGACATCTTATAGGGAGGACAATTTACGAGACTTGCCCCTCCATTCCCGAGGACGGCTTATAGGGAGGACCATTTACGAGACTTGCCCCTCCATTCCCGAGGACGGCTTATAGGGAGGACCATTTACGACACTTGCTCCTCCATTCCCGAGGACGGCTTATAGGGAGGACCATTTACAACACTTGCCCCTCCATTCCCGAGGACTGCTTACAGGGAGGACAGTTTGACACCTACCCCTCCATTCCCAAGGACAGCTTATAAGGAGGACAATTTACGACACTTGTCCCTCCATTCCCGAGGATGGCTTATAGGGAGGACCATTTACGAGACTTGCCCCTCCATTCCCGAGGATGGCTTATAGGGAGGACCATTTACGAGATTTGCTCCTCCATTCCTGAGGACGTCTTATAGGGAGGACAATTTTCGAGACTTACCCCTCCGTTCATGACGACTTCTTATAGGGAGGACAATTTACGACACTTGCCCCTCCATTCCCGAGGACTGCTTACAGGGAGGACAGTTTGACACTTGCCCCTCAATTAGCAAGGACAGCTTATAGGGAGGACAATTTACGACACTTGTCCCTCCATTCCCGAGGATGGCTTCTTAGGGAGGACAATTTATGACACTTGCCCCTCCATTCCCGAGGACGGCTAATAGGCAGGACAATTTACAAGACTTGCCCCTCCATTCCCGAGGATGGCTTATAGGGAGGACAATTTCTGAGATTTGCTCCTCCTTTCCTGAGGACATCTTATAGGGAGGACAATTTACGAGACTTGCCCCTCCATTCCCGAGGACGGCTTATAGGGAGGACCATTTACGAGACTTGCCCCTCCATTCCCGAGGACGGCTTATAGGGAGGACCATTTACGACACTTGCTCCTCCATTCCCGAGGACGGCTTATAGGGAGGACCATTTACAACACTTGCCCCTCCATTCCCGAGGACTGCTTACAGGGAGGACAGTTTGACACCTACCCCTCCATTCCCAAGGACAGCTTATAAGGAGGACAATTTACGACACTTGTCCCTCCATTCCCGAGGATGGCTTATAGGGAGGACCATTTACGAGACTTGCCCCTCCATTCCCGAGGATGGCTTATAGGGAGGACCATTTACGAGATTTGCTCCTCCATTCCTGAGGACGTCTTATAGGGAGGACAATTTTCGAGACTTACCCCTCCGTTCATGACGACTTCTTATAGGGAGGACAATTTACGACACTTGCCCCTCCATTCCCGAGGACTGCTTACAGGGAGGACAGTTTGACACTTGCCCCTCAATTAGCAAGGACAGCTTATAGGGAGGACAATTTACGACACTTGTCCCTCCATTCCTGAGGACGGCTTATAGGGAGGACAATTTACAACACTTGCCCCTCCATTCCCGAGGACGGCTTATAGGGAGGACAGTTTGAGACTTGTCCCTCCATTCATGAGGATGCTTATAGGGAGGACCATTTACGACACTTGCCCCTCCATTCCCGAGGACGGCTTATAGGGAGGACCATTTACGACACTTGCTCCTCCATTCCCGAGCACGGCTTATAGGGAGGACCATTTACAAGACTTGTCCCTCCATTCTCGAGGACGCTTATAGGGAGGACCATTTACAAGACTTTCCCCTCTATTCCCAAGGACGGCTTATGGGGAGGACAATTTACGAGACTTGCCCCTCCATTCCCGAGGACTGCTTATAGGGAGGACAATTTTCGACACTTGCCCCTCCATTCCCGAGAACTTCTTATAGGGAGGACAATTTACGACACTTGCCCCTCCATTCCTGAGGAGGGAGGACCATTCACGAGAGTTGCCCCTCCATTCCCGAGGACGGCTTATAGGGAGGACCATTTACGACACTTGCCCCTCCATTCCAGAGGACGACTTATAGGGAGGACCATTTACGAGACTTGCCCCTCCATTCCCGAGGACGGCTTATAAAGAGGATAATATAGATCGTGTCATGGTCATACCTTGTAATGTTTCCAATTGTTGCTTCTCAAAATGTTTGGATGATCTGTTCATAAGGATCCAGTGGATCCTAGAGGAATATCTATGAAGATTGGAGTAAAGGTGAATTCCCTACAGGTAGAATTTACGATAGACTGCAAGAAACCTCATAAAGTCGTTCCCTCATTATCCAGTTATTGAGCGATCATAATGTATAACCTTGGGATGAGGCTGTAGGGTCTCGGCTTCTGTTAGGGATAACATTAAAGTTTCCCAAAATAATAAGCGGTCCTCTCTGGAATTTGGTAACTTTTTTTCATTAATTTGTTTAAAAAGGTAATTTGTCCCCGATTAGGGGCAGATGTTGTTGATAATAAAATTATTCTTATTCTTTGTATATAGAAGATTCCAGTTCACAGATCAGTTTTTGAATCTCCCGTTGGGATCATTAACTTTTTATGAAATGTCGTCTCTCAGCTGTGAATACTACAACTTTTAGGTGGAGGAGGAAGATCTAAAAGTATATGGGAAAGATTTCTGATTGTACTTTGGCGGGTTTTTTTCTACAAATTTTGTTTCTTGGCTATAACATCTCCCTGTGACCCCATAGCTTCCTCGCAGGTGGTGACTATGGTGGACTATGAAGAACTTTGACATTTAGGGATGGAAATTAAGGACATAATAAACAATGACTTTGGTGACCAGCAGAACATTAACAGCACAAATTGTTGCAGTATTTTTTTAGAATCGCCGTGTTATACCAATACAGGTTATACACAATAACTTCTACAAACCAAGAAAAACATTCACACACGTCTCACATTCACTGATTGAGGTTGGGGTAAAATTCTCAAAGACCGAACCCAAATTAGGGGGAAGAACGCTGGCCAATGAGCTGCAGGAGAAGCCTGGTCTCTAGGAAGTACGAGAATAATCCCCATTCTAAAGACACAAATCTGGAATATGCCACAAATTTACCCGTCACCTTCCTGGTCTTCTTCTCCGGAGAGGTCCAACCTTCCTTGGGAGCTATTATTCAATAAGTTTTCCCAATGAAGAGGATCAAGTGTTTCCCTGGTAAACCCCATCTGTGTGGGAGATTTTTCCTCCTAAGGTTTGTGGTTATGTCAGTAAAGGATTTTCTTAGACTTAAAGTCTCTTTGGAAAAGTCCAGGAGAATTCTAATCCTATCACGTGGGCAGGAAGTTGTTTGGGATCTCGTAAATATCCTAAAAATTTCTGCTGCATTGCACTGTGATAGCAGTCGTCCTTGGTGGCCCTGCGCTGTCGGTAAGGACTATGACTGTCGGGTAATAGGTATATCGTTCTCCTTCCCGTGTCACCAGGTGAATACCAGCAGAAAGAAGCGTCTGAAGAGAAATCACCGGCTCCTGGAGGTTCTCCGCACCCTCAGCGCCCCCAGTTCTCTGCACCCTGACCTTCCGAGTGCCCCAGAGGCCACAACTCCAAAGAAACGGAAGACTCCTGCGCCAGGTCTGATCGGTGAAGCAATGTCACCGGGAGGGCCAGTATTACTGCTCTGGGGGCCTGTATGGGACCATGCTGCTGTATGGGGGAGGTGAAGCGGCCGCTCCCTTCTTGTGGGCCGGAAGAGGTTGAGGGGGGGAAATGGCCAATCCTGTCTCACATGTGGGGGGTGTGCGGCAGCAGGTCCAGGCTGGAGTGGGAGGGTGGTGCTGCGGCCGGTACTGTCTTGGCGGGAGGGGAAGTGAAGACGCCGGTCGTGTTTTAGGGGAGGTGAAGTGACAATTTTCAATTCTCTGCAGGCACGTCACTCTCTGAAGATGTCCCCAGGTCTGAGCGTCCCCCAGTATCTGAAGAGCGACTGAGCCGCCAACAGTGGAGGAACAAGATAAAGAATAAGAGGAAGAATCGAAACAAGTTCAAGGTCGTGTCAGTGACAGGAGGAGAAGAGGACCAGGAGGGGAGCTCTGGTGGAAATGGGAGAGCAGAGGCCTCAGTATCTCAAGACGAGAGTTCCCAAAGTCAGGGAAGCAAGAAACCCAAATCCCAGCAGTTCCTCGGGAAGGGTCAAGGACTTATGTCTGGGAAAGGAGATGAGGAGGAGACTTTGTGCCCTGGGAGGAGCTCTGTGAAGAATCGGGTGCCTAAGTCACAACTTCTGACAGCTGGTGAGTGGAGGACCACCGGAAATGCTCTGACACCAAGTCATCCCACTGTCACCAAGCAGCAAGTGACCCCTCAAGATCGAGCCCGACTGCAAAAGCTGAAGAAGATAATGCAGCGTGAGAACATAGAGACCCCCAGTGAGGAGGACCCCCATGGAGCCAAGAGTAAAGGCGAGCAGCCAGAAATTGATAATAGTGCGGCCATAAGGGACCGATCAGCAGAGCTGCGCTCTCGTATGGAGCAGAGACTAAATTCTGCTCGCTTCCGCTACATCAACCAACAGCTGTACGAGTCGGACAGTCAGGACGCTGTCATCCTCTTCAAGCAGGACCCCGAGGCCTTCACCATCTACCACAGTGGCTTCTCCCAGCAAGTCCAGCGCTGGCCGGTCAACCCCATCACTGAGATCATCAAGTACATCAAGCACAGGTCAGTGCCACCAATATGCTGACCCCTCTAAATGTAGCTTTTGTGGCGGGAGGTCCCTTGGCTCCCTGACCTAGTGACATGGGCCTAAAACATCTGATGGGACTGCTGATAGTGATTGGTGTATCTGCGGTGAGTCTTTCCTATCGGCAACACCCATTGTTCATATACTGACGCTGCACAATGCCAGTCAGCTGCCGCTAAAGCTGAGGATTTTGTATTAGGAGAAGTGTACTTCTATGTGAGGTGTCCACCTCTGGTCAATTTAGCATCTGTCAAGTGTCACAACTATCGCCAGGCCGCCCCCTCTGTCGCCAGGCCGCCCCCTCTGTCGCCAGGCCGCCCCCTCTGTCGCCAGGCCGTCCTGCTGATGCTCTGCTCTCTTCTAGGCCATCCTCCCTGGTGGTCGCTGATTTCGGCTGTGGAGACGCCCTCCTGGCTCGCAGTGTGAAGAACAGAGTACATTCCTTTGATCTGGTGGCCCTGAATGAGCACGTGACTGTGTGCAACATGGCTAAGGTAAGGGACCTCCCAGAATACCTCACTGCCACAGAACAGGTTAGGCTCAGGGAGCGGGTACTAAACGGTTAAGTGTTGACTCCAGAGTCCAGTGTAATATCCAGAGATGGGACTCTGCACACGGGGTGAGGCTGTCTCTGCCGCCTGCCTGTCTCTGACCGTCTCTTTCCTTAGGTGCCGCTTAAGGACGGTTCGGTGGATGTCGCTGTCTTTTGTCTCTCGCTGATGGGGAAGAATCTCTCTGATTTCCTGCAGGAGGCGAATCGCGTCTTGAAGCCGGAGTGAGTAACTGTGATGTCAGACTCGTGATGTCATCACCATGTGGCTGTGTATATGGCAGGGTCACTGCTGCCATGTTTGTCAGGAGGGGGGCTTCACAGGTAAGCCCCGTGTCAGGAGGGGGGGGGGCTACACACACAGGTAAACCCCGTGTCAGGAGGGGGGCTACACAGGTAAGCCCCGTGTCAGGAGGGGGGGGGGCTACACACACAGGTAAACCCCGTGTCAGGAGGGGGGACTACACAGGTAAGCCCTGTGTCAGGAGGGGGGCTACACAGGTAAGCCCCGTGTCAGGAGGGGGGACTACACAGGTAAGCCCTGTGTCAGGAGGGGGGCTACACAGGTAAGCCCCGTGTCAGGAGGGGGGACTACACAGGTAAGCCCTGTGTCAGGAGGGGGGCTACACAGGTAAGCCCTGTGTCAGGAGGGGGGCTTCACAGGTAAGCCCCGTGTCAGGAGGGGGGGGGGGGCTACACAGGTAAGCCCCTTGTCAGGAGGGGGGGCTACACAGGTAAGCCCCGTGTCAGGACTTTCTTCCACCTAGCGTTTGGGGTGTTACTTGCCTCCTTCTGTCTGGTAAAACATTGGTCATGTGAGATATTATTCCGCATTCTCATCATAGTCCATTCCCCCAACCATTGTTGTCTCTCAAATTTGTTGTTTGACCCCGCATCCTCTTTGGTTGAGAATGTGGCACTAGTGACAGAGGTAGACAGAGGAAATCTAGAGTGGTGCAGCACTGTGGAGAAGACAGGTAGGTGGTAGACAGATGAGGAGGAGATGTAGGGTGGTGCAGCACTGTGGAGAGGACAGGTAGGTGGTGGACAGAGATGAGGAGGAGATGTAGGGTGGTGCAGCACTGTGGAGAGGACAGGTAGGTGGTAGACAGATGAGGAGGAGATGTAGGGTAGATGCTGACTCGTGCAGTCTGTGATCTATTAGTATACCCAAGTCTTTTTCACACGTGCTGTTGTTTAGTTGTATTCCTCCCATTCTATAGATGAAATTTTTGTTTTTCTCACCCAGATGTAGAATCTTGCATTTCTCCCTCTTAGTCGCTGCCTATTCTTCCAAGCTTCTCTAGATCCTTCTGAATCCATTCTCTGTCTTCTCTAATGTTAGCTATCCCTCCTAGCATTGCATAGTCTGCAAGTTTGGTCAGTTTACCTTCAGTTCCCTTATCTAGATCATTTATAAAAATGTTGAACAACACTGGGGCCAGGACAGCCTTGTGGACCCCACTTGTAACACTGGGGCCAGGGCAGGGCCTTGTGGACCCCACTTGTAACACTCTTTCGTTTGAATATGCAATCATTTATTACCACTGTGAGTACGATCACTGAGCCAGATGAATCCACCTAACCGTAGCCTTGTCAATCCCATACTTGGTCATTTTTTCATTAAGGATAGATTGAGATACTTTATCAAGTGCTTTGCTGAAGTTGATATATACTATATCTACAGCATTTCCCTGATCCACCCGGTCAGTGATTCCATGATAGAAGTAAATTAGATGAGTCTGGATTACTTGTTTGCTACAAACCCATGTTGGCTCTGGTAAAATACTGTATTCTTATCCAGGTACTTACATACTGTAAGTGCAGCACTGATGAGGACGGGTCGGTGGTAGACAGAGATGAGGAGTTGTAGGGGTGTTACTTGTCGCCGCAGTCTCTCATCTCTCTTTTTACAGTGGGGTGTTGGTTGTTTCCGCAGTCTCTCATCTGCTCTCTTTTTACAGTGGGGTGTTACTTGTTGCGGAGGTGAGCAGTCGGTTCGATGATGTCCGTCAGTTCCTTGGTGCGATGGCACAGTTGGGCTTCAGAAGTGTCAATAAGGTAACTTTCTCCCCCTGTGAGACATCGGTGGAGTCTGATCAGTTTTTGTGATTTATAACCCGCAATCTACAGATCATCAGATGTCTGGGCAATCCTCGACATGGTGGGCGATGGAGATTATGTATCAGGATATAGAATCCATACATCGGTGACATAAGGATTGGACGCGTCACCAGTGTTCTCAGTAAATCTATGGTAAAGCTGCTATTGTCATGGAATTCTCCTCCGATGTCGGTAACTTCCTGTCCAATCCACATAGGAAAGAAATCACCAGAGATGTCCATAAATTATGTGTAATAATGAGGAATGACACCAGGAAAAGTACTGAACACAAGAAGATAGAGAGGAGCAAAAAGTCCTGGAAAGTCCTGACACCGGCTGAGATCTATCAGTAGTTGGAAACCAAACTTGCCACTTAGTAACCAATAATATCAGCAGGTTCACCTGATGCCTATAAAGAGGCGTCTCATTACCAAGTGGCCACACAAGACACATCTCATGATGGGGAAAAACAGATTCTGTCTCAAGACCTTCACAACCTTATTATTGTAAAACATCCGGATGTCATTGGTTACAGGAGAATTTCTAAACTACTTAAAGGCTCCAGTGAGCGCTGCAGGGGTCATAGTCTGGAGGTGGAATGATAATTTCACCATAAACCGGCCACGACCAGGTGCTCCCCATAAGATTTCACCATAAACCGGCTATAACCAGGTGCTCCCCACAAGATTTCACCATAAACCGGCTACAACCAGGTGCTCCCCACAAGAGTTCACCATAAACCGACCACGACCTGGTGCTCCCTGCAATATTTCACCATAAACCGGCCACGCCCTGGTGCTTCTCACAAGATTTCACCATAAACTGACCACGACCTGGTGCTCCCCTCGAGATTTCACCATAAACCGGCCACGACCTGGGGATCCTCACAAGATTTCACCATAAACTGACCACGACCTGGTGCTCCTCTCGAGATTTCAGCATAAACCGGCCATGACCTGGTGCTCCCTGCAAGATTTCACCATAAACTGACCACGACCTGGTGCTCCCTACAAGATGTCACCATAAACCGACCAGGTGCTCACCGCAAGATTTTACCATAAACTGTCCATGACCAACTGCTCCCCGTAAGATTTCACACAGAGGAGGGAGAGTTACAGAAACACCTGGAATCAGCAGGTACATTTGTTTCACAGAAAACTATAATTAATACAAGCAACCTCCATGGCCTGTGTGCACGCTCACCATGCAGCCTCCATGGCCTGTGTGCACGCTCACCACACAACCTCCATGGTCGGTGTGTACACTCACCACGCAGCCTCCATGGTCTATGTACGTTCACCACGCAGCCTCCATGGCCTGTGTTCACGCTCACCACGCACCATGTTTGGAGGCCAAAAGACACCTCATATCACTCCAAAAATACCATACCAGCAGTGAAGTGGGAACATCATGATGTGGGGATTTTTTTCATCCTGCGCCACTGGCAAACTTCATATAAGAAGGAAGGTTGAATGGACCAATGTACCCAGACATTCCTGATAACAATCTGCTGCCATCTACCAGGATGATGGAGATGAAACAACGGTGGACATTGCTCCCAGACAATGATCCCAAACACACGGCCGAGGAAACTCTCAATTGGAGTCAGAGACAGTAAATAAATCTGCTAGAATGGCCGAGCCGATCACCGGACCAGAATCCTACAGAAAATGTATGGAAGGAACTAAAGCTCTGAGATCGGAGAAGAAACCGCGGAAGCTTCAGGATGTGACGAGTGTATGTGTGGAAGAATGGGCCAAAATCCCACCTGAGCAATGCCTGTGACTAGTTTCTCCATACAGAACGAGTCTGGAATCTTCATCACCCACAAAGGCTTTAATATGAAGAATTAATTACATGTCAGTAACGTGTTCAATACTTTACCCTGCAGCATCTCTCATTATTACACATAACTTATGGACATCTATGGGGATTTTTTTCCTGGGTGGAATGTCGCTGATATCTGGGGAGAATTTCATGATGAGCAGCTTTACAAATAGATTTACTTCGAAAATTATAGATGTGTTGAATACTTACTTTGCCTGCTATAAAGGTGCCGCCATATGGGCAGTAATTGCTAATAAATAGCATGTTCCTTAGATACTGCGGCACTATTTATTACTGGGGGATAGTGATTCCCATTACCGGCAGGCGGCCGGGTATCCGTTTTGGGTGGAGTAATAATTTGGCAATTGCTATTTATTTCTTGTCCCCAGAACACAGAGAATTCGCATTTCTACCTCTTTGAATTCAGTAAGACAGGACGAGCGCGAGATGCGACAAAACATCCAGGTCTACAGCTGAAGCCATGTCTATACAAGAAGAGATGAGCGCCAGTCCCAGGGTTTCTCCAGACACCACCTCTGCTGTACAGAAGAGCGCCGGTCCTAGGACTGCGCCAGACATCACACCACCTCTGCTGTACAGCTGAACACCGGTCCTGGGACTGCTCGAGACATTTCACCACCTCTGCTGTACAGAAGAGCGCCGGTCCTAGGACTGCGCCAGACATCACACCATCTCTGCTGTACAGAAGAGCGCCGGTCCTAGGACTGCGCCAGACATCACACCACCTCTGCTCTACAGCTGAACACCTGTCCTGGGGTTGGTCCAGATATTACACCACCTCTGCTGTACAGCTGAACACCGGTCCTGGGACTGCTCGAGACATTACACCACCTCTGCTCTACAGCTGAACACCTGTCCTGGGGTTGGTCCAGACATTACACCACCTCTGCTCTACAGCTGAACACCGGTCCTGGGACTGCTCGAGACATTTCACCACCTCTGCTGTACAGATGAACACCGGTCCCAGGGTTGGCCCAGACTTTACACCACCTCTGCTGTACAGCTGAAGGCCTGTCCCAGGGTTGGTCCAGACATCACATCACCTCTGCTGTACAGATGAACACCGGTCCTGGGACTGCTGCAGACTTTACACCACCTCTGCTGTACAGCTGAACACCGGTCCTGGGACTGCTCCAGACATTACACCTCCTCTGCTGTACAGATGAGCACCGGTCCTGGGACTGCTCCAGACATCACACCACCTCTGCTGTAAAGATGAACACCGGTCCTGGGACTGCTCCAGACATCACACCACCTCTGCTGTAAAGATGAACAACGGTCCTGGGACTGCTGCAGACTTTACACCACCTCTGCTGTACAGCTGAACACCGGTCCTGGGACTGCTCCAGACATTACACCACCTCTGCTGTACAGATGAACACCGGTCCTGGGACTGCTGCAGACATTACACCTCCTCTGCTGTACAGATGAGCACCGGTCCTGGGACTGCTCCAGACATCACACCACCTCTGCTTTACAGCTGAACACCGGTCCTGGGACTGCTCCAGACATTACATCACCTATGCTGTACAGATGAACACCGGTCCTGGGACTGCTCCAGACATTACACCTCCTCTGCTGTACAGCTGAACACCGGTCCTGGGACTGCTCCAGACATTACACCACCTCTGCTGTACAGATGAACACCGGTCCTGGGACTGCTGCAGACATTAAACCTCCTCTGCTGTACAGATGAGCACCGGTCCTGGGACTGCTCCAGACATCACACCACCTCTGCTTTAAAGCTGAACACCGGTCCTGGGACTGCTCCAGACATTACACCTTCTCTGCTGTACAGATGAACACCGGTCCTGGGACTGCTCCAGACATTACACCACCTCTGCTTTACAGCTGAACACCGGTCCTGGGACTGCTCCAGACATTACACCTCCTCTGCTGTACAGATGAGCACCGGTCCTGGGACTGCTCCAGACATTACACCACCTCTGCTTTACAGCTGAACACCGGTGCTGGGACTGCTCCAGACATTACACCACCTCTGCTGTACAGATGAGCACCGGTCCTGGGACTGCTCCAGACATTACACCTCCTCTGCTGTACAGCTGAGCGCCGGTCCTGGGAATGCTCCAGACATTTCACCACCTCTGCTGTACAGCTGAACACCGGTCCTGGGACTGCTGCAGACATTACACCTCCTCTGCTGTACAGCTGAACACCGGTCCTTGGACTGCTCCAGACATTACACCACCTCTGCTGTACAGATGAGCGCCGGTCCTGGGACTGCTCCAGACATTACACCACCTCTGCTGTACAGCTGAACACCGGTCCTTGGACTGCTCCAGACATTACACCACCTCTGCTGTACAGCTGAACACCGGTCCTTGGACTGCTCCAGACATTACACCACCTCTGCTGTACAGATGAGCGCCGGTCCTGGGACTGCTGCAGACATTACATCACCTCTGCTTTACAGCTGAACACCGGTGCTGGGACTGCTCCAGACATTACACCACCTCTGCTGTACAGATGAGCGCCGGTCCTGGGACTGCTCCAGACATTACACCACCTCTGCTGTACAGCTGAACACCGGTCCTTGGACTGCTCCAGACATTACACCACCTCTGCTGTACAGCTGAACACCGGTCCTTGGACTGCTCCAGACATTACACCACCTCTGCTGTACAGATGAGCGCCGGTCCTGGGACTGCTGCAGACATTACATCACCTCTGCTGTACAGATGAACACTGGTCCTTGGACTGCTCCAGACATTACACCACCTCTGCTGTACAGCTGAACACCGGTCCTTGGACTGCTCCAGACATTACACCACCTCTGCTGTACAGATGAGCGCCGGTCCTGGGACTGCTGCAGACATTACATCACCTCTGCTGTACAGATGAGCGCCGGTCCTGGGACTGCTCCAGACATTACACCACCTCTGCTGTACAGATGAGCGCCGGTCCTGGGACTGCTCCAGACATTACACCACCTCTGCTGTACAGATGAGCGCCGGTCCTGGGACTGCTCCAGACATTACACCACCTCTGCTGTACAGCTGAACACCGGTCCTTGGACTGCTCCAGACATTACACCACCTCTGCTGTACAGCTGAACACCGGTCCTTGGACTGCTCCAGACATTACACCACCTCTGCTGTACAAATAAATTATATTTTTTTAATTCATATTTTCGTTTGCCAATGAATACCTTGCACATCATCCCGCCCCACGATTTGTGGATGCCTTGAGCTTTATACTACCTTATAATCTTATTACCTCGCAGTAAACAGGTTGACCATCTGAAAAGCCTCCAGGAATTGAACAATTGGTTACCATTCACAACTTGCACTATAATAGTCATTACCCAGTGCCGGAGGTTACAGGCCACAGTCCATAAAGTACCAGGGCTGCGGATGTAATGGGAATCGCTAAAACATGGCACATCTGACAATGAACAGTGGCCTCATCGTACAGCGCGCTGGGCTTCTGATAATCTATGGGGGAACGTGCCTCATCATACAGCGCGCTGGGCTTCTGATAATGTACGGGGGAACGTGCTTCATCGTATAGAGTGCTGGGCTTCTGATAATGTACGGGGGGAACGTGCTTCATTGTACAGCGCGCTGGGCTTCTGATAATGTACGGGGGGGAACGTGCCACGTCTTACAGCGCGTTGGGCTTCTGATAATGTGCTTGGGAAACGTGCCTCATTGTACAGCGCGCTGGGCTTCTGATAATCTATGGGGGAACGTGCCTCATCATACAGCGCGCTGGGCTTCTGATAATGTACGGGGGAATGTGCCTCATTGTACAGCGCGCTGGGCTTCTGATAATGTACAGGGGGAACGTGCCTCATCGTACAGCGCGCTGGGCTTCTGATAATCTATGGGGGTGAAGAACCTGCCTCGTAGAGCGCGCTGGGCTTCTGATAATGTATGGGGGGAAGAGCTTCATCGTTCAGTGCGCTGGGCTTCTGATAAGGTACAGGGGGAATGTGCCTCGTACAGCGCGCTGGGCTTCTGATAATGTACGGGGGGAACGTGCCTCATTGTACAGCGCGCTGGGCTTCTGATAATGTACGGGGGGAACGTGCCTCATCGTACAGCGCGCTGGGCTTCTGATAATGTGCTTGGGAAACGTGCTTCATCGTATAGAGTGCTGGGCTTCTGATAATGTACGGGGGAACGTGCCTCATTGTACAGCGCGCTGGGCTTCTGATAATCTATGGGGGTGAAGTGCCTCATCGTACAGCGCGCTGGGCTTCTGATAATGTACATAGGGGAAGAGCTTCATCGTACAGCGTGCTGGGCTTCTGATAATGTACGGGGGGAACGAGCCTCATCATACAGCGCGCTGGGCTTCTGATAATGTACAGGGGGAACGTGCCTCATCGTACAGCGCGCTGGGCTTCTGATAATGTACAGGGGGAACGTGCCTCATCGTACAGCGCGCTGGGCTTCTAATGTGCTTGGGAATCGTGCCTCATCGTACAGCGCGCTGGGCTTCTGATAATGTACGGGGGGAACGTGCTTCATCGTATAGAGTGCTGGTCTTCTGATAATGTACGGGGGGGAACGTGCCACGTCTTACAGCGCGTTGGGCTTCTGATAATGTGTTTGGGAAACGTGCCTCATTGTACAGCGCGCTGGGCTTCTGATAATCTATGGGGGAACGTGCCTCATCATACAGCGCGCTGGGCTTCTGATAATGTACGGGGGAACGTGCCTCATTGTACAGCGCGATGGGCTTCTGATAATGTACGGGGGGAACGTGCCTCATCATACAGCGCGCTGGGCTTCTGATATTGTACAGGGGGAACGTGCCTCATCGTATAGAGTGCTGGGCTTCTGATAATCTATGGGGGTGAAGTGCCTCATCGTACAGTGCGCTGAGCTTCTGATAATGTACGGGGGAACGAGCCTCATCATACAGCGCGCTGGGCTTCTGATAATGTACAGGGGGAACGTGCCTCATCGTACAGCGCGCTGGGCTTCTGATAATGTGCTTGGAAAACGTGCCTCATTGTACAGCGCGCTGGGCTTCTGATAATCTATGGGGGTGAAGTGCCTCATCGTATAGCGCGCTGGGCTTCTGATAATGTACAGAGGGGAAGAGCTTCATCGTACAGCGTGCTGGGCTTCTGATAATGTACGGGGGGAACGAGCCTCATCGTATAGCGCGCTGGGCTTCTGATAATGTACAGGGGGAACGTGCCTCATCATACAGCGCGCTGGGCTTCTAATGTGCTTGGGAATCGTGCCTCATCGTACAGCGCGCTGGGCTTCTGATAATGTACGGGGGGAACGTGCCTCATCGTATAGAGTGCTGGGCTTCTGATAATGTGCTTGGAAAACGTGCCTCATCGTATAGCGCGCTGGGCTTCTGATAATGTACAGGGGGAACGTGCCTCATCATACAGCGCGCTGGGCTTCTAATGTGCTTGGGAATCGTGCCTCATCGTACAGCGCGCTGGGCTTCTGATAATGTACGGGGGGAACGTGCTTCATCGTATAGAGTGCTGGGCTTCTGATAATGTACGGGGGGGAACGTGCCACGTCTTACAGCGCGTTGGGCTTCTGATAATGTGCTTGGGAAACGTGCCTCATTGTACAGCGCGCTGGGCTTCTGATAATCTATAAGGGAACGTGCCTCATCATACAGCACGCTGGGCTTCTGATAATGTACGGGGGAACGTGCCTCATTGTACAGCGCGCTGGGCTTCTGATAATGTACGGGGGGAACGTGCCTCATACAGCGCGCTGGGCTTCTGATAATGTACAGGGGGAACGTGCCTCATCGTATAGAGTGCTGGGCTTCTGATAATCTATGGGGGTGAAGTGCCTCATCGTACAGCGCGCTGGGCTTCTGATAATGTACAGAGGGGAAGAGCTTCATCGTACAGCGCGCTGGGCTTCTGATAATGTACGGGGGGAACGAGCCTCATCATACAGCGCGCTGGGCTTCTGATAATGTACAGGGGGAACGTGCCTCATCGTACAGCGCGCTGGGCTTCTGATAATGTGCTTGGAAAACGTGACTCATTGTACAGCGCGCTGGGCTTCTGATAATCTATGGGGGTGAAGTGCCTCATCGTATAGCGCGCTGGGCTTCTGATAATGTACAGAGGGGAAGAGCTTCATCGTACAGCGCGCTGGGCTTCTGATAATGTACGGGGGGAACGAGCCTCATCATACAGCGCGCTGGGCTTCTGATAATGTACAGGGGGAACGTGCCTCATCGTATAGAGTACTGGGCTTCTGATAATGTGCTTGGAAAACGTGCCTCATCGTATAGCGTGCTGGGCTTCTGATAATGTACAGGGGGAACGTGCCTCATCATACAGCGCGCTGGGCTTCTAATGTGCTTGGGAATCGTGCCTCATCGTACAGCGCGCTGGGCTTCTGATAATGTACGGGGGGAACGTGCCTCATCGTATAGAGTGCTGGGCTTCTGATAATGTGCTTGCAAAACGTGCCTCATCGTATAGCGCGCTGGGCTTCTGAAAATGTACGGGGGGAACGTGCCTCATCGTACAGCGCGCTGGGCTTCTGATGATGTACGGGGGGAACCTGCCTCGTAGAGCGCGCTGGGCTTCTGATAATGTATGGGGGGAAGAGCTTCATCGTACAGTGCGCTGGGCTTCTGATAAGGTACAGGGGGAATGTGCCTCGTACAGCGCGCTGGGCTTCTGATAATGTACGGGGGGAACGTGCCTCATTGTACAGCGCGCTGGGCTTCTGATAATGTACGGGGGGAACGTGCCTCATCGTACAGCGCGCTGGGCTTCTGATAATGTGCTTGGGAAACGTGCTTCATCGTATAGAGTGCTGGGCTTCTGATAATGTACGGGGGAACGTGCCTCATTGTACAGCGCGCTGGGCTTCTGATAATCTATGGGGGTGAAGTGCCTCATCGTACAGCGCGCTGGGCTTCTGATAATGTACATAGGGGAAGAGCTTCATCGTACAGCGCGCTGGGCTTCTGATAATGTACGGGGGGAACGAGCCTCATCATACAGCGCGCTGGGCTTCTGATAATGTACAGGGGGAACGTGCCTCATCGTACAGCGCGCTGGGCTTCTGATAATGTACAGGGGGAACGTGCCTCATCGTACAGCGCGCTGGGCTTCTAATGTGCTTGAGAATCGTGCCTCATCGCACAGCGCGCTGGGCTTCTGATAATGTACGGGGGGAACGTGCTTCATCGTATAGAGTGCTGGGCTTCTGATAATGTACGGGGGGGAACGTGCCACGTCTTACAGCGCGTTGGGCTTCTGATAATGTGCTTGGGAAACGTGCCTCATTGTACAGCGCGCTGGGCTTCTGATAATGTACGGGGGAACGTGCCTCATTGTACAGCGCGCTGGGCTTCTGATAATGTACGGGAGGAATGTGCCTCATCATACAGCGCGCTGGGCTTCTGATAATGTACAGGGGGAACGTGCCTCATCGTACAGCGCGCTGGGCTTCTGATAATGTACAGGGGGAACGTGCCTCATCGTACAGCGCGCTGGGCTTCTAATGTGCTTGGGAATCGTGCCTCATCGTACAGCGCGCTGGGCTTCTGATAATGTACGGGGGGAACGTGCTTCATCGTATAGAGTGCTGGTCTTCTGATAATGTACGGGGGGGAACGTGCCACGTCTTACAGCGCGTTGGGCTTCTGATAATGTGTTTGGGAAACGTGCCTCATTGTACAGCGCGCTGGGCTTCTGATAATCTATGGGGGAACGTGCCTCATCATACAGCGCGCTGGGCTTCTGATAATGTACGGGGGAACGTGCCTCATTGTACAGCGCGATGGGCTTCTGATAATGTACGGGGGGAACGTGCCTCATCATACAGCGCGCTGGGCTTCTGATATTGTACAGGGGGAACGTGCCTCATCGTATAGAGTGCTGGGCTTCTGATAATCTATGGGGGTGAAGTGCCTCATCGTACAGTGCGCTGAGCTTCTGATAATGTACGGGGGAACGAGCCTCATCATACAGCGCGCTGGGCTTCTGATAATGTACAGGGGGAACGTGCCTCATCGTACAGCGCGCTGGGCTTCTGATAATGTGCTTGGAAAACGTGCCTCATTGTACAGCGCGCTGGGCTTCTGATAATCTATGGGGGTGAAGTGCCTCATCGTATAGCGCGCTGGGCTTCTGATAATGTACAGAGGGGAAGAGCTTCATCGTACAGCGTGCTGGGCTTCTGATAATGTACGGGGGGAACGAGCCTCATCGTATAGCGCGCTGGGCTTCTGATAATGTACAGGGGGAACGTGCCTCATCATACAGCGCGCTGGGCTTCTAATGTGCTTGGGAATCGTGCCTCATCGTACAGCGCGCTGGGCTTCTGATAATGTACGGGGGGAACGTGCCTCATCGTATAGAGTGCTGGGCTTCTGATAATGTGCTTGGAAAACGTGCCTCATCGTATAGCGCGCTGGGCTTCTGATAATGTACAGGGGGAACGTGCCTCATCATACAGCGCGCTGGGCTTCTAATGTGCTTGGGAATCGTGCCTCATCGTACAGCGCGCTGGGCTTCTGATAATGTACGGGGGGAACGTGCTTCATCGTATAGAGTGCTGGGCTTCTGATAATGTACGGGGGGGAACGTGCCACGTCTTACAGCGCGTTGGGCTTCTGATAATGTGCTTGGGAAACGTGCCTCATTGTACAGCGCGCTGGGCTTCTGATAATCTATAAGGGAACGTGCCTCATCATACAGCACGCTGGGCTTCTGATAATGTACGGGGGAACGTGCCTCATTGTACAGCGCGCTGGGCTTCTGATAATGTACGGGGGGAACGTGCCTCATACAGCGCGCTGGGCTTCTGATAATGTACAGGGGGAACGTGCCTCATCGTATAGAGTGCTGGGCTTCTGATAATCTATGGGGGTGAAGTGCCTCATCGTACAGCGCGCTGGGCTTCTGATAATGTACAGAGGGGAAGAGCTTCATCGTACAGCGCGCTGGGCTTCTGATAATGTACGGGGGGAACGAGCCTCATCATACAGCGCGCTGGGCTTCTGATAATGTACAGGGGGAACGTGCCTCATCGTACAGCGCGCTGGGCTTCTGATAATGTGCTTGGAAAACGTGACTCATTGTACAGCGCGCTGGGCTTCTGATAATCTATGGGGGTGAAGTGCCTCATCGTATAGCGCGCTGGGCTTCTGATAATGTACAGAGGGGAAGAGCTTCATCGTACAGCGCGCTGGGCTTCTGATAATGTACGGGGGGAACGAGCCTCATCATACAGCGCGCTGGGCTTCTGATAATGTACAGGGGGAACGTGCCTCATCGTATAGAGTACTGGGCTTCTGATAATGTGCTTGGAAAACGTGCCTCATCGTATAGCGTGCTGGGCTTCTGATAATGTACAGGGGGAACGTGCCTCATCATACAGCGCGCTGGGCTTCTAATGTGCTTGGGAATCGTGCCTCATCGTACAGCGCGCTGGGCTTCTGATAATGTACGGGGGGAACGTGCCTCATCGTATAGAGTGCTGGGCTTCTGATAATGTGCTTGCAAAACGTGCCTCATCGTATAGCGCGCTGGGCTTCTGAAAATGTACGGGGGGAACGTGCCTCATCGTACAGCGCGCTGGGCTTCTGATGATGTACGGGGGGAACCTGCCTCGTAGAGCGCGCTGGGCTTCTGATAATGTATGGGGGGAAGAGCTTCATCGTACAGTGCGCTGGGCTTCTGATAAGGTACAGGGGGAATGTGCCTCGTACAGCGCGCTGGGCTTCTGATAATGTACGGGGGGAACGTGCCTCATTGTACAGCGCGCTGGGCTTCTGATAATGTACGGGGGGAACGTGCCTCATCGTACAGCGCGCTGGGCTTCTGATAATGTGCTTGGGAAACGTGCTTCATCGTATAGAGTGCTGGGCTTCTGATAATGTACGGGGGAACGTGCCTCATTGTACAGCGCGCTGGGCTTCTGATAATCTATGGGGGTGAAGTGCCTCATCGTACAGCGCGCTGGGCTTCTGATAATGTACATAGGGGAAGAGCTTCATCGTACAGCGCGCTGGGCTTCTGATAATGTACGGGGGGAACGAGCCTCATCATACAGCGCGCTGGGCTTCTGATAATGTACAGGGGGAACGTGCCTCATCGTACAGCGCGCTGGGCTTCTGATAATGTACAGGGGGAACGTGCCTCATCGTACAGCGCGCTGGGCTTCTAATGTGCTTGAGAATCGTGCCTCATCGCACAGCGCGCTGGGCTTCTGATAATGTACGGGGGGAACGTGCTTCATCGTATAGAGTGCTGGGCTTCTGATAATGTACGGGGGGGAACGTGCCACGTCTTACAGCGCGTTGGGCTTCTGATAATGTGCTTGGGAAACGTGCCTCATTGTACAGCGCGCTGGGCTTCTGATAATGTACGGGGGAACGTGCCTCATTGTACAGCGCGCTGGGCTTCTGATAATGTACGGGAGGAATGTGCCTCATCATACAGCGCGCTGGGCTTCTGATAATGTACAGGGGGAACGTGCCTCATCGTACAGCGCGCTGGGCTTCTGATAATGTACAGGGGGAACGTGCCTCATCGTATAGAGTGCTGGGTTTCTGATAATCTATGGGGGTGAAGTGCCTCATCGTGCAGCGTGCTGGGCTTCTGATAATGTACAGAGGGGAAGAGCTTCATCGTACAGCGCGCTGGGCTTCTGATAATGTACGGGGGAACGAGCCTCATCATACAGCGCGCTGGGCTTCTGATAATGTACAGGGGGAACGTGCCTCATCGTACAGCGCGCTGGGCTTCTGATAATGTGCTTGGAAAACGTGCCTCATTGTACAGCGTGCTGGGCTTCTGATAATCTATGGGGGTGAAGTGCCTCATCGTATAGCGCGCTGGGCTTCTGATAATGTACAGAGGGGAAGAGCTTCATCGTACAGCATGCTGGGCTTCTGATAATGTACGGGGGGGAACGAGCCTCATCATACAGCGCGCTGGGCTTCTGATAATGTACAGGGGGAACGTGCCTCATCATACAGCGCGCTGGGCTTCTGATAATGTACAGGGGGAACGTGCCTCATCGTATAGAGTGCTGGGTTTCTGATAATCTATGGGGGTGAAGTGCCTCATCGTACAGCGTGCTGGGCTTCTGATAATGTACAGGGGGAACGTGCCTCATCGTATAGAGTGCTGGGCTTCTGATAATGTGCTTGGAAAACGTGCCTCATCGTATAGCGCGCTGGGCTTCTGATAATCTACAGGGGGAACGTGCCTCATCATACAGCGCGCTGGGCTTCTAATGTGCTTGGGAATCGTGCCTCATCGTACAGCGCGCTGGGCTTCTGATAATGTACGGGGGGAACGTGCCTCATCGTATAGAGTGCTGGGCTTCTGATAATGTGCTTGGAAAACGTGCCTCATCGTATAGCGCGCTGGGCTTCTGAAAATGTACGGGGGGAACGTGCCTCATCGTACAGCGCGCTGGGCTTCTGATGATGTACGGGGGGAACCTGCCTCGTAGAGCGCGCTGGGCTTCTGATAATGTATGGGGGGAAGAGCTTCATCGTACAGTGCGCTGGGCTTCTGATAAGGTACAGGGGGAACGTGCCTCGTACAGCGCGCTGGGCTTCTGATAATGTACGGGGGGAACGTGCCTCATTGTACAGCGCGCTGGGCTTCTGATAATGTACGGGGGGAACGTGCCTCATCGTACAGCGCGCTGGGCTTCTGATAATGTGCTTGGGAAACGTGCTTCATCGTATAGAGTGCTGGGCTTCTGATAATGTACGGGGGAACGTGCCTCATTGTACAGCGCGCTGGGCTTCTGATAATCTATGGGGGTGAAGTGCCTCATCGTACAGCGCGCTGGGCTTCTGATAATGTACATAGGGGAAGAGCTTCATCGTACAGCGCGCTGGGCTTCTGATAATGTACGGGGGGAACGAGCCTCATCATACAACGCGCTGGGCTTCTGATAATGTACAGGGGGAACGTGCCTCATCGTACAGCGCGCTGGGCTTCTGATAATGTACAGGGGGAACGTGCCTCATCGTACAGCGCGCTGGGCTTCTAATGTGCTTGGGAATCGTGCCTCATCGTACAGCGCGCTGGGCTTCTGATAATGTACGGGGGGAACGTGCTTCATCGTATAGAGTGCTGGGCTTCTGATAATGTACGGGGGGGAACGTGCCACGTCTTACAGCGCGTTGGGCTTCTGATAATGTGCTTGGGAAACGTGCCTCATTGTACAGCTCGCTGGGCTTCTGATAATCTATGGGGGAACGTGCCTCATCATACAGCGCGCTGGGCTTCTGATAATGTACGGGGGAACGTGCCTCATTGTACAGCGCGCTGGGCTTCTGATAATGTACGGGGGGAACGTGCCTCATCATACAGCGCGCTGGGCTTCTGATAATGTACAGGGGGAACGTGCCTCATCGTATAGAGTGCTGGGCTTCTGATAATCTATGGGGGTGAAGTGCCTCATCGTACAGCGCGCTGGGCTTCTGATAATGTACAGAAGGGAAGAGCTTCATCGTACAGCGCGCTGGGCTTCTGATAATGTACGGGGGGAACGAGCCTCATCATACAGCGCGCTGGGCTTCTGATAATGTACAGGGGGAACGTGCCTCATCGTACAGCGCGCTGGGCTTCTGATAATGTGCTTGGAAAACGTGCCTCATTGTACAGCGCGCTGGGCTTCTGATAATCTATGGGGGTGAAGTGCCTCATCGTATAGCGCGCTGGGCTTCTGATAATGTACAGAGGGGAAGAGCTTCATCGTACAGCGCGCTGGGCTTCTGATAATGTACGGGGGGAACGAGCCTCATCATACAGCGCGCTGGGCTTCTGATAATGTACAGGGGGAACGTGCCTCATCGTATAGAGTGCTGGGCTTCTAATGTGCTTGGGAATCGTGCCTCATCGTACAGCGCGCTGGGCTTCTGATAATGTACGGGGGGAACGTGCCTCATCGTATAGAGTGCTGGGCTTCTGATAATGTGCTTGGAAAACGTGCCTCATCGTATAGCGCGCTGGGCTTCTGAAAATGTACGGGGGGAACGTGCCTCATCGTACAGCGCGCTGGGCTTCTGATGATGTACGGGGGGAACCTGCCTCGTAGAGCGCGCTGGGCTTCTGATAATGTATGGGGGGAAGAGCTTCATCGTACAGTGCGCTGGGCTTCTGATAAGGTACAGGGGGAATGTGCCTCGTACAGCGCGCTGGGCTTCTGATAATGTACGGGGGGAACGTGCCTCATTGTACAGCGCGCTGGGCTTCTGATAATGTACGGGGGGAACGTGCCTCATCGTACAGCGCGCTGGGCTTCTGATAATGTGCTTGGGAAACGTGCTTCATCGTATAGAGTGCTGGGCTTCTGATAATGTACGGGGGAACGTGCCTCATTGTACAGCGTGCTGGGCTTCTGATAATCTATGGGGGTGAAGTGCCTCATCGTACAGCGCGCTGGGCTTCTGATAATGTACATAGGGGAAGAGCTTCATCGTACAGCGCGCTGGGCTTCTGATAATGTACAGGGGGAACGTGCCTCATCGTACAGCGCGCTGGGCTTCTGATAATGTACAGGGGGAACGTGCCTCATCGTACAGCGCGCTGGGCTTCTAATGTGCTTGGGAATCGTGCCTCATCATACAGCGCGCTGGGCTTCTGATAATGTACGGGGGGAACGTGCTTCATCGTATAGAGTGCTGGGCTTCTGATAATGTACGGGGGGGAACGTGCCACGTCTTACAGCGCGTTGGGCTTCTGATAATGTGCTTGGGAAACGTGCCTCATTGTACAGCGCGCTGGGCTTCTGATAATCTATGGGGGAACGTGCCTCCTCATACAGCGCGCTGGGCTTCTGATAATGTACGGGGGAACGTGCCTCATTGTATAGCGCGCTGGGCTTCTGATAATGTACAGGGGGAACGTGCCTCATCATACAGCGCGCTGGGCTTCTAATGTGCTTGGGAATCGTGCCTCATCGTACAGCGCGCTGGGCTTCTGATAATGTACGGGGGGAACGTGCCTCATCGTATAGAGTGCTGGGCTTCTGATAATGTGCTTGGAAAACGTGCCTCATCGTATAGCGCGCTGGGCTTCTGAAAATGTACGGGGGGAACGTGCCTCATCGTACAGCGCGCTGGGCTTCTGATGATGTACGGGGGGAACCTGCCTCGTAGAGCGCGCTGGGCTTCTGATAATGTATGGGGGGAAGAGCTTCATCGTACAGTGCGCTGGGCTTCTGATAAGGTACAGGGGGAACGTGCCTCGTACAGCGCGCTGGGCTTCTGATAATGTACGGGGGGAACGTGCCTCATTGTACAGCACGCTGGGCTTCTGATAATGTACGGGGGGAACGTACCTCATCGTACAGCGCGCTGGGCTTCTGATAATGTGCTTGGGAAACGTGCTTCATCGTATAGAGTGCTGGGCTTCTGATAATGTACAGGGGAACGTGCCTCATTGTACAGCGCGCTGGGCTTCTGATAATCTATGGGGGTGAAGTGCCTCATCGTACAGCGCGCTGGGCTTCTGATAATGTACAGGGGGAACGTGCCTCATCGTACAGCGCGCTGGGCTTCTGATAATGTGCTTGGAAAACGTGCCTCATTGTACAGCGCGCTGGGCTTCTGATAATGTACAGAGGGGAAGAGCTTCATCGTACAGCGTGCTGGGCTTCTGATAATGTACGGGGGGAACGAGCCTCATCATACAGCGCGCTGGGCTTCTGATAATGTACGGGGGGAACGTGCCTCATCGTATAGAGTGCTGGGCTTCTGATAATGTGCTTGGAAAACGTGCCTCATCGTATAGCGCGCTGGGCTTCTGAAAATGTACGGGGGGAACGTGCCTCATCGTACAGCGAGCTGGGCTTCTGATAAGGTACAGGGGGAACGTGCCTCGTACAGCGCGCTGGGCTTCTGATAAGGTACAGGGGGAACGTGCCTCGTACAGCGCGCTGGGCTTCTGATAATGTACGGGGGGAACGTGCCTCATTGTACAGCGCGCTGGGCTTCTGATAATGTACGGGGGGAACGTACCTCATCGTACAGCGCGCTGGGCTTCTGATAATGTGCTTGGGAAACGTGCTTCATCGTATAGAGTGCTGGGCTTCTGATAATGTACGGGGGAACCTGCCTCGTAGAGCGCGCTGGGCTTCTGATAATGTATGGGGGGAAGAGCTTCATCGTACAGTGCGCTGGGCTTCTGATAAGGTACAGGGGGAACGTGCCTCGTACAGCGCGCTGGGCTTCTGATAATGTACGGGGGGAACGTGCCTCATTGTACAGC
This sequence comes from Ranitomeya imitator, assembly GCF_032444005.1. Lineage (NCBI taxonomy): Eukaryota > Metazoa > Chordata > Amphibia > Anura > Dendrobatidae > Ranitomeya > Ranitomeya imitator. The sequence goes on along the minus strand of NC_091284.1, from coordinate 844,657,869 downwards.
GCGCTGGGCTTCTGATAATGTACTGGGGGAACGTACCTCATCGTACAGCGCGCTGGGCTTCTGATAATCTATGGGGGTGAAGTGCCTCATCGTACAGCGCGCTGGACTTCTGATAATGTACATAGGGGAAGAGCTTCATCGTACAGCGCGCTGGGCTTCTGATAATGTACGGGGGGAACGAGCCTCATCATACAGCGCGCTGGGCTTCTGATAATGTACGGGGGGAACGTGCTTCATCGTACAGCGTGCTGGGCTTCTAATGTGCTTGGGAATCGTGCCTCATCGTACAGCGCGCTGGGCTTCTGATAATGTACGGGGGGAACGTGCTTCATCGTATAGAGTGCTGGGCTTCTGATAATGTACGGGGGGGAACGTGCCACGTCTTACAGCGCGTTGGGCTTCTGATAATGTGCTTGGGAAATGTGCCTCATTGTACAGCGCGCTGGGCTTCTGATAATCTATGGGGGAACGTGCCTCATCGTACAGCGCGCTGGGCTTCTGATAATGTACGGGGGAACGTGCCTCATTGTACAGCGCGCTGGGCTTCTGATAATGTACAGGGGGAACGTGCCTCATCGTATAGAGTGCTGGGCTTCTGATAATCTATGGGGGTGAAGTGCCTCATCGTACAGCGTGCTGGGCTTCTGATAATGTACAGAGGGGAAGAGCTTCATTGTACAGCGCGCTGGGCTTCTGATAATGTACGGGGGAACGAGCCTCATCATACAGCGCGCTGGGCTTCTGATAATGTACAGGGGGAACGTGCCTCATCGTACAGCGCGCTGGGCTTCTGATAATGTGCTTGGAAAACGTGCCTCATTGTACAGCGCACTGGGCTTCTGATAATCTATGGGGGTGAAGTGCCTCATCGTATAGCGCGCTGGGCTTCTGATAATGTACAGAGGGGAAGAGCTTCATCGTACAGCGTGCTGGGCTTCTGATAATGTACGGGGGGAACGAACCTCCTCATACAGCGCGCTGGGCTTCTGATAATGTACAGGGGGAACGTGCCTCATCGTATAGAGTGCTGGGCTTCTGATAATGTGCTTGGAAAACGTGCCTCATCGTATAGCGCGCTGGGCTTCTGATAATGTACAGGGGGAACGTGCCTCATCATACAGCGCGCTGGGCTTCTAATGTGCTTGGGAATCGTGCCTCATCGTACAGCGCGCTGGGCTTCTGATAATGTACGGGGGGAACGTGCCTCATCGTATAGAGTGCTGGGCTTCTGATAATGTGCTTGGAAAACGTGCCTCATCGTATAGCGCGCTGGGCTTCTGAAAATGTACGGGGGGAACGTGCCTCATCGTACAGCGCGCTGGGCTTCTGATGATGTACGGGGGGAACCTGCCTCGTAGAGCGCGCTGGGCTTCTGATAATGTATGGGGGGAAGAGCTTCATCGTACAGTGCGCTGGGCTTCTGATAAGGTACAGGGGGAACGTGCCTCGTACAGCGCGCTGGGCTTCTGATAATGTACGGGGGGAACGTGCCTCATTGTACAGCGCGCTGGGCTTCTGATAATGTGCTTGGGAAACGTGCTTCATCGTATAGAGTGCTGGGCTTCTGATAATGTACGGGGGAACGTGCCTCATTGTACAGCGCGCTGGGCTTCTGATAATCTATGGGGGTGAAGTGCCTCATCGTATAGCGCGCTGGGCTTCTGATAATGTACAGAGGGGAAGAGCTTCATCGTACAGCGCGCTGGGCTTCTGATAATGTACGGGGGGAACGAGCCTCATCATACAGCGCGCTGGGCTTCTGATAATGTACAGGGGGAACGTGCCTCATCGTATAGAGTGCTGGGCTTCTGATGATGTACGGGGGGAACGTGCCTCATCGTACAGCGCGCTGGGCTTCTGAAAATGTACGGGGGGAACGTGCCTCATCGTACAGCGCGCTGGGCTTCTGATGATGTACGGGGGGAACCTGCCTCGTAGAGCACGCTGGGCTTCTGATAATGTATGGGGGGAAGAGCTTCATCGTACAGTGCGCTGGGCTTCTGATAAGGTACAGGGGGAACGTGCCTCGTACAGCGCGCTGGGCTTCTGATAATGTACGGGGGGAACGTGCCTCATTGTACAGCGCGCTGGGCTTCTGATAATGTACGGGGGGAACGTGCCTCATCGTACAGCGCGCTTGGCTTCTGATAATGTGCTTGGGAAACGTGCCTCATCGTACAGCGCGCTGGGCTTCTGATAATGTACAGGGGGAACGTGCTGCTTCATACAGCGCGCTGGGCTTCTGATAATGTACATGGGGAACGTGCCTTATCGTACAGCGCGCTGGGCTTCTGATAATGTACGGGGGGAACGTGCCTCATTGTACAGAGTGCTGGGCTTCTGATAATGTACGGGGGGGGGGGGGAACGTGCTTCATCATACTGCACGCTGGGCTTCTGATAATGTACGGGGGGAAAGTGCCACATCGTACAGAGTGCTGGGCTTCTGATAATGTACAGGGGGAACGTGCTTCATCATACAGCGCGCTGGGCTTCTGATAATGTACGGGGGGGAACGTGCTTCATCATACTGCACGCTGGGCTTCTGATAATGTACGGGGGGAAAGTGCCACATCGTACAGAGTGCTGGGCTTCTGATAATGTACAGGGGGAACGTGCTTCATCATACAGCGCGCTGGGCTTCTTATGTACGAGGGGAATCGGCCTCATCGTACAGAGTGCTTTGCTTCTGATAATGTACTCGTGGAACTTGCTTCATTGTACAGAGTGCTGGGTGTCACGATAATGTAAAAATGTCATATTGTGAGTTTAGTTTATCTGCATCCCAGGACCGCACCAGGGAGAGAGGGGATCTGCCCATCAAGCACAGGAAACCTACAGATAAAAAGGCGGTATCTCTCTCCCTCATCAGTTTGGTTTCCTGTCCTTGATAGGGAAGCTGCAGTTGTCGCAAGCTTACCTAGAATAGTCGTGGGATGCCGGGCCAGTCAGACTGTTCCAGGCAGCGGGAGTTCCCTGCCTCAGCTGGCGTAGTTACCCGAAGCGCCACCACTGGGGTTAGTGAGCCTCTGGGGTGTGCGAGGAGAGGCGGCAGGGAAGAGGACCGCGAGACTGCCTCTCCCAAAAATCTTCATGGTGACAGGTTGCCGGCAGCATGCCACCACGGGGGTCCCTCCGGGCGAAGGGGAGGCAGTAACAGGTAGCTGCTCCCCCCGGAACGAAGGCTGCCATCACTGGGTCTCCCGGGGCTTCTGGGAACCTAACGTCTGTTTGTTGGGGGCAGCGGCGCCGCTACAAAGCACCTTTAGGAGCCGGTCAGTGCACATGCTGAAGCGCAATGACACGAATAAGCGCAAGGCATGACTGGGTAACTGGTCAGGGCGCAGGACATAATGACGCGCTGGCACAGGGCAGGACTGTGGATAATCAGACAGCGCTATTTATGGGGGACAGTGCTCTGGCCTGGTGCTTCTAATGGAGCTCGGCCAGTGTTCCCCAGTAACCATAAGCGATCTGGACCTGCCCGAGTTGAAATCCGCACAGTCCAGATCACCACAGCAGCAGCAAAAACGGCAGCCACAGGTGAAAGGGAAACAGGCTCCCCACCACCAACAACATGATACCACCGGGAAAGGGTGCTCAGGATCCCAGCACAGCAAAGGCCCCAGTGTGGCATTCGGCATAAGGGAGAATCTTACAGTAGATGCGGATCATCCCTAACCAGTACTGATTGGTCTGCCAGGTGGTGAGTGATCTTTGTGAAAGTTCGCGGCTAACAGGGCCCTAAATTTTCTGTTTTGATAGGGAAATCCAAACACAGGATCTGTGCGCTCTGTAGCGAAGATTTGCCCTCCATGTGAGGAAAAAAGACTTTGCAACTCATGTATAGAACAGACAGTCTGTGAAGGGCTTCCTGGGTTTGCAACAGAACTTAGATCACTAATTAAAACCCAGGTGGAGGACACCTTTAGGTCCCTTCAGGAGGTTAAAAAGCGAAGGAAGACCAGACACAGGTACTCCGAACAAAGGTCTTGTGACACGGATAGCGAAGAAGGGGATTCAGATACCTCTAATTCATCATCAACATCATCTTCCTCTGAGGGTTGCAGTTGCTTACCGCTAGAGAAGACAGACAGCCTCGTCAAGACAGTTGGGAACACTAATGGATTAACTGATCCTCAACCCAAAAAAAGGGTCAAAATATTATGGTCGGAGGTCTTGAACAGAAGAAAAAAAGAGCCTTCCCACTTAATGAAAAAATCCAGGCCTTGATTAAAAAGGAATGGAAAAAAACCGTAAGGAAGGCCCTACTTACACCCAAAAGGACATACCCCTTTGAGGACCCAACATGCTCCTTTTGGGAAAAAGCACCCAAATTAGCCATCACCAAGGCATCTAAAAATTTTGCCCTCCCGTTTGAGGATATGGGAGTCTTAAAAGACCCCATGTACAAAAAGGCAGATGCATTCCTGAAAGGTTCATGGGAAGCAGCCGGGGAAGGGCTGAAACCAGCAGTAGCTGCCGCCTGTACATCCCATTCCCTAATAGTCTGGCTGGATCAATTAGATTCCCAGCTTAAAGGGAAGACATCTTGAGATTATACTGAATACTTTGCCAGTAATGATGGGGGCGGCCGCTTTCCGGCGGATACGTTCGCAGACACTGTCAGACTTGCTGCCAGATCAGCAGTCTTTTCTAATGCAGCTAGAGAAGCCCTTTGGCTTAAATGTTGGCCGGCAGTCTTTTCTAATGCAGCTAGACAAACCCTTTGGCTTAAATGTTGGCCGCAGATCTTCAGACTAAATCAAAGCTATGTACCATTCCCTGTGAGGGAGAGTTCCTATTTGGTTGCACCCTGGATGACATCCTGGATAAGAAAAAGTCCTTCCCTATCCTCTCTTACCCATCCTACAAGCGGCCCTTTTGGAGTAATAGGTTTATCTGTAGAAAGCCACCAAGAACACAAGATAAATGGGAAGACAAAAAGAATAAGAATAAAGGGTTCATGTTCAGCAAAAGCCCCACTGAAAATAAAAAGCCATCACAGTGAACTCTTGCCCCAGGTGGGGGGAAGGTTGTCCCTCTTTCTCTCAGCCTGGGAGAAAATAACCACAGTTCCTGGATACTGGACATAATAAAATTGTGACTAAAGCTCAAATTCCACACCCTCCCTCAGCCATCCTTTCTGATAACATCTCGGAGATCCTCAATGGAGGAATAACTAGCTTTGGAACAAGAAGTCACAGAACTGTTGGGAAGTGAGTTCTTCTGGAGGTTCCACTCCAAGAAAGAGGGAAAGGGTTTTACTCTCCCCTTTTCCTCAGAAAGAAACTGGATGGGTCCTACAGGACAGTTATAAACTTGAAGAGTCTGAACAAACACCTAAGAGTGCAACCATTCAAAATGGAAACCATAAAAACATCAGTAAAAATGTTTTTTCCACTCTGTTTTATGGCTGTGCTAGATCTAAAGGACGCATATTATCACGTCTCAATCCATAGTGACTACCAAAAATTCCTCAGGGTAGCAGTCCATATCAAGGGGGTAATAAGACATTACTAATCTAATAACGATCTAATAACCATGTATAAGTATATAAGGGGACAATACAAATATCTCGCTGAGGATCTGTTTATACCAAGGAAGGTGACGGGCACAAGGGGGCATTCTTTGCGTCTGGAGGAGAGAAGGTTTTTCCACCAACATAGAAGAGGATTCTTTACTGTTAGGGCAGTGAGAATCTGGAATTGCTTGCCTGAGGAGGTGGTGATGGCGAACTCAGTCGAGGGGTTCAAGAGAGGCCTGGATGTCTTCCTGGAGCACAACAATATTGTATCATACAATTAGGTTCTGTAGAAGGACGTAGATCTGGGGATTTATTATGATGGAATATAGGCTGAACTGGATGGACAAATTTCTTTTTTCGGCCTTACTAACTATGTTACTATGTTACTATGTAATTTGCATCAATTCCCTTTCGACTGGCCATAGTGCCTCGAGTGTTCACCAAACTAGTGACAAAAGTAATGGCCCACCTAAGAGAGCAAGACACCCTAATCGTTCCATATCTAGACGACTTCCTGGTAATCGGCAACTCCCCCCAACATTGCAAAGCTCAGTTAGAGAAGGTCTGGCTTTTGAACCTGACAAAGTCTAAATTAGTACCAAGCCAGGTACAGGAATATCTGGGCATCGTACTAGATTCTGTCCATCAGGAGTGTCGTCTACCCTTATGTCATGATATGGTATAAAATATCATATAAGTAGTTTCTCTTGCTAGCAGGCTGTGGGCTAAAAAGCCCCCCTTCCCTTTCACTCAGCCAAGAGCTTTCCTTTCCAAGGTATGGGGGAAGAGAGTTTTTATTGCCTCTAGCTCTGAGAGCAAAGGTATTTACGACCGACATCCCTGCAGTGGAAAGTGACCAGCTAGAACTGGATTATAAGTCCCCAGAAACCCTGAGGTCTTTGTTTTGTTTTTGTAAGATATTAGGCCAACCATTTAAGTTAAGAACACGAAAATATATATTCTTAATCTCCCTCGGTGGATCTATCCATCACTCTAAACACGGGCTTCTAACTCCATCAGGTAAAAAAGTAGGGATTTCTCTGTAAAGACGCATCACACATATGACATATTTGATCTCATTAGAATGCCCATGTTAATCCGAGATGAATGCTGGGTTTGTTATGACTATGACATGTTTTGTAGCAAAGTTATAGAAAGTAGACAAATTTAAGGTTGAAGTACTCAGAATGTAGAGAGAGGAGGGTCTGGATAAGCCAGCCTTTCTGTGATGTCACTAGCTGCAGATTTTAAAGTTTCTGGCAGGCTCCCAGCAGGGTCTTTTTGTCTTTTTCCTGGAGAGCCCTGAGCAAGTCCAATGAACTGGGACGTATGGGAGCTCCACTAGCCTGGTTGCCTGCAATGCTCTGAGAACATGTGAGTGTTATCTTTTCTCCTGTAATCCCTTTATGTTATACTTACCTTGTACATATTTGCAATTGTCTCAATTGTAACATCTTTTTATATAAACACTGCCTGAAACTTTTGATGGGGTATATTATTTAATACTAGTTCATTCATCCTGTTCTAAACCGTACCCTAAGTCTCCTGAAGGGAATTACGCTACTGTTGTTTTTGGGTTAGCTTCGGACCCGTTTAATCGAAGCTGGTGGCAGCGTACCGTGTGCAGGCTTTTGGGTGTTGTTGTAGCGACTGCGGTGTTGATAATTATTGTTCCTGCCTGAGTGGAAGTAGTTTATCGCGTCGCTGCAGCGTGCCCACTAGCCAGTACATAGCAGGCAGCCTGTCTGGCGACTAATTACGCAAGGTGCAGTACCTAATCTAACCTGAGAGTAAGTGGGGCGCCAGAGAGCTGCAAGTCTTAAGTGGAACTGTAGCGGGATATACATAAATCCCTGCAGTTCGTGGTATATTGAAGAGCAGTGGGATACCTAGAATAAGCCCCTGCTGTAAACTAAGGTCAATAGCCTTGTGTGTGTTTTTTCATCACATTGTGGAGTGGAGGGATAACTAAGATAAGCCCCCCTGCACATGTGATAGCCGTCTGTTGGCCTAAAGTCACCCCGATCCGTGACGTAAGGGTGACGGTCACGGTGTGAATCGTGACACCTTAGAAAAAATCCAAAAGATGCGGTTGGGGAATCTCCCCTCCATATCCTTACCAGACGCAACGTCCCTCCTGGGGTCCATGACCGCATGTATCCCTGCGGTTCAGTGGGCTCAGTTACACACGAGGGAACTTCAATGGCAGATTTTGTCAGAGGAAATTTCACTAGAAGGAAATTTAGAAGGTCGGTTCAGTATATCATCAAACACAGAACTCTCACTAGAGTGGCGGGTGAAGATGAGCAACTTGACCCAAGGTGTCCCATGGGTAGTTCCAGTCTCAAAAGTGGTGACCACGGACACAAGCCCCAGGGGTTGGGGCCCATCTGAACGATCTCATAGCACAGGAGGTCTGGTCAGATGACTTGAGAGCAGCATCTTCCAATATGAAAGAGCTACTGGCAGTGAAATTTGCCTTGTGCAGACATGTACTACGGAGGACAGAGAATGAACTTCAATCCAATATTGCAGCCAGCATGCAGCCAGTGGGTAAGGAAAGGGTGAATCAAACACCCAAAAACCCCGCCTCCATGGCTGAAGATTGTTCCCTCCAAATTCAGGTGACAGTGTCCCTTTAAGATTCCTGAACTCCCTTCACTCACATCATATCGGTATTCTCAGACAACCAGGTAGTGGTAGCCTATTTAAATCACCAAGGGGGTACCCGATCCCATTCACTCATGGAAGTACCAAAATCAATCTTCCAACTAGCCGAGGACAACCTGGGGTCCTTGACGGCTCTTCACATAAAAGGGGTGGACAATTACAGGGCAGACTTCCTGATTCGATCTCACCTGAGACAGGGAGAATGAGAATTAAGCCAATCAGTTTTCAGTCAAATCTCAGAAAGATAAGGGAAATCAGACATAGATCTGTTTGCGAACAATCTGACCCGGAAGTTGGACACCTTCTGCTCAATAACTCCATTAGGGAACCCTGTCGCGTTAGATGCATTCCTGATTACACGGAACTATCGGCTAGCATATGCATTTCCCCCAATCACACTAATACCAGCAGTCCTGAGGAAAATACGGGAAGACAGCTCGTGTAGTCCTGATAACCCCCTTCTGGCCAAAGAGGATTTGGTTTTCATGGGTGATGAGGATGTCTATCTCTGACCCTTGGGTGCTCCCGGATCTTCCAAATCTCCTCTCACAGGGACCAGTAGCGCACCCACAGGTAGCAAATTTACACATGACAGCCTAGAATTTGGAAGGGGGCTACTAAGGGATAAAGGGTTCTCGCCAGGTCTGGTATCAACCCTTCTACAAAGCAGGAAACCAATAAACACCAAACAGTATGGTAAAGTATGGAAAAAATTCCTTTTGTCTTCAGGCTCTAAAGTGAATGAGGGAGTTCCTCTTAGAGCCATATTAGAGTTGCTGCAGAAGGAGATGGAACAAGGTCTGGCCACAAGTACCCCAAAGGTCCAGGTCGCAGCCTTAGGGGCTTTGTTCAATTACGATCTAGCAAGGAATCGATGGGTTTCCAGGTTCAATAAAGCTGCAGAAAGGTCTAGGCCCCTTCCTTTGTGGAATGCTCCACAATGAGATTTAAACTTAGTCCTTACAACCCTAAATAAATCTCTCTTCGAACCCTTGGCAGATGCTACCTTGAGAATCTTGTCCCTCAAAACATCCCAATTGGTTGCTCTTACTTCAGCGCGCAGGGTCAGTGACACCTTCCGGCTTTATCAGCTAGCCCCCCCCCCCCCGTTCACGCAGATCTTGGATGATAGGGTTGTTCTCAAAACAGACCCAGCCTACCTTCCAAAAGTAGCTTCTCGTTTCCATAGAGCACAGATTTCCCTTCCATCCTTTGGCCCTAACCCCAAAAATGAGGGGGGGGGGAACCTTAAACACATTAGAGTGCAAACCTCCTTCCATCAGCAAGGGCATTGAAGATGAAACGTGGCTGGGTCTTTCAACATGACAATGATCCAAAGCACACTGCCAGGGCAACGAAGGAGTGGCTTCGTAAGAAGCATTTCAAGGTCCTGGAGTGGCCTAGCCAGTCTCCAGATCTCAACCCTATAGAAAACCTTTGGAGGGAGTTGAAAGTCCGTGTTGCCAAGCAAAAAGCCAAAAACATCACTGCTCTAGAGGAGATCTGCATGGAGGAATTGGCCAACATACCAACAACAGTGTGTGGCAACCTTGTGAAGACTTACAGAAAACGTTTGACCTCTGTCATTGCCAACAAAGGATATATTACAAAGTATTGAGATGAAATTTTGTTTCTGACCAAATACTTATTTTCCACCATAATATGCAAATAAAATGTTAAAAAAACAGACAATGTGATTTTCTGGATTTTTTTTTCTCAGTTTGTCTCCCATAGTTGAGGTCTACCTATGATGTAAATTACAGACGCCTCTCATCTTTTTAAGTGGTGGAACTTGCACTATTGCTGACTGACTAAATACTTTTTTGCCCCACTGTATATAGCAGCAGGATGCCGGACACAAAGACACTGAAAAACCCTGCTTCACACAGTTATTTCCTAGCCTCAAGCCCAGGCACTCCCCCTGTGGTGATATCACTTAGGGGCTGAAACCTCCCCTTTACTTAGAATATGAAAACTATTTTTACGCATAACTCGCTGTATGAATCTCATATACGAAATACACCAGGTTCCCAAGGTGCACCAGGTCGGGGCAGTTCTTTTAAGTGTAAACCCTTAAAACCGCACATGGAGTACTGTGTCCAGTTTTGGGCACCGGTGCTCAGGAAGGATATAATGGAACTAGAGAGAGTACAAAGGAGGGCAACAAAATTAATAAAGGGGATGGGAGAACTACAATACCCAGATAGATTAGCGAAATTAGGATTATTTAGTCTAGAAAAAAGACGACTGAGGGGCGACCTAATAACCATGTATAAGTATATAAGGGGACAATACAAATATCTCGCTGAGGATCTGTTTATACCAAGGAAGGTGACGGGCACAAGGGGGCATTCTTTGCGTCTGGAGGAGAGAAGGTTTTTCCACCAACATAGAAGAGGATTCTTTACTGTTAGGGCAGTGAGAATCTGGAATTGCTTGCCTGAGGAGGTGGTGATGGCGAACTCAGTCGAGGGGTTCAAGAGAGGCCTGGATGTCTTCCTGGAGCAGAACAATATTGTATCATACAATTATTAGGTTCTGTAGAAGGACGTAGATCTGGGGATTTATTATGATAGAATATAGGCTTTACTGGATGGACAAATGTCTTTTTTCGGCCTTACTATGTTACTATGTTAAACCCGAAGTAATTACCTGAACCGCTTACTGAGAAATCCGCACTTTGCACTCGTTAGGTTTAGCTTCTAGCGCTTTCAGTGAGTGATAGATCTATCGATGGACATCCGGAATATATAATTCTTATATCCCTAGCCCGGATCGGTGCCCCAATATATCCCATTAATCGAACAAAGAAATGCAGATTGGAAGTAGATATACCAGTTTTGTCTGGTATTGGTTGGGAGGAGGGAATGAGTCGTTTTCACATAGTCTGGTATTTGCAGGGTAGAACTATAAAACTTCGGTGATTCTATTGAGGGTTTTGAAATACACACATAGCCAGCAGGCAGGGTGAGAAGAGGGGGAGTCGAAATGGCCCACAGCATGTCTGTAAAGCCATGTAACCTTCTGAAAAATATAGTTACTTACCGATAACAGTATTTCCCTGAGCCCATGACAGCACCACAGAGAGAGGGCATCCGCCCATCAAGGACAGGAAACCTATAGATTAAAAGGCGGTAGCTGTCTCCCGCGTCAGTTGTTTACAGAGCATGAAGGAAACGTTAGGTTAATAATAAAAAAAATTCAACATTATGGTGTGAGTGGTTGGGATGATAAAAGTATCTTTCCCGTGAACCGTGACATATTGGTGGGATCCCTGACATAGCCGGTGGGATCCGTGAAATATTGGTGGCAGCACGGTGGGATCCGTGACACTGAGCTTCTGGTAATGTACAGGGGGAACGTGCCTCATCGTACACAGCGCTGGGCTTCTGATAACATACAGGTGAACCAGTCTCCTCGTACAGCGTGCTGGGCTTCTGATAACGTACAGGGGGAATGTGCCTCATCGTACAGCACGCTGGGCTTCTGATAATACACTTATATGAAAAAGTTTGGGCACCCCTATTAATCTTAAGCTTAATGTTTTATAAAAATAGTTTTTTTTGCAACAGCTATTTCAGTTTCATATATCTAATAACTGTTGGACACAGTAATGTTTCTGCCTTGAAATGAGGTTTATTGTACTAACAGAAAATGTGCAATCTGCATTCAAACAAAATTTGACAGGTGCATAAGTATGGGCACCCCACCAGAAAAGTGACATTAATATTTAGTAGATCCTCCTTTTGCAAAAATAACAGCCTCTAGTCGCTTCCTGTAGCTTTTAATGAGCTCCTGGATGAAGGTATTATTGACCATTCCTCTTTACAAAACAATTCCAGTTCAGTTAAGTTTGATGGTCGCCGAGCATGGACAGCCCTCTTCAAATGATCCCACAGATGTTCAATGATATTCAGGTCTGGGGACTGGGATGGCCATTCCAGAACAGTGTAATTGTTCCTCTGCATGAATGCCTGAGTAGATTTGGAGCAGTGTTTTGGATCATTGTCTTGCTGAAAGATCCATCCCCTGCGTAACTTCAACTTTGTCACTGATTCATGAACATTATTGTCAAGAATCTGCTGATACTGAGAGGAATCCATGCATCCCTCAACTTTAACAAGATTCCCGGTGCCGACATTGGCCACACAGCCCCAAAGCATGATGGAACCTCCACCAAATTTACTGTGGGTAGCAAGTGTTTTTCTTGGAATGCTGTGTTTTTTGGCCGCCATGCATAACGCCTTTTTGTATGACCAAACAACTCAATCTTAGTTTCATCAGTCCACAGGACCTTCTTCCAAAAAGAAATTGACTTCTCCAAATGTGCTTTTGCATCCCTCAGCCGACTCTGTTTGTGGCGTGCTTGCAGAAACGGCTTCTTTCCCATCACTCTCCCATACAGCTTCTCCTTGTGCAAAGTGCGTTGTATAGTTGACACCATCTGCAGCAAGTTGATGCTGCAGCTCTCTGGAGGTGGTCTGAGGATTGTCCTTGACTGATCTCACCATTCTTCTTCTCTGCCTTTCTGATGTTTTTCTTGGCCTGCCACTTCTGGCCTTAACAAGAACTGTACCTGTGTTCTTCCATTTCCTTACTGTGTTCCTCACAGTGGACATTGACAGGTTAAATCTCTGAGACAGCTTTTTGTATCCTTCCCCTGAACAACTATGTTGAATAATCTTTTTTTTTTCAGATCATTAGACAGTTGTTTTGAGGAGCCCATGATGCCACTCTTCAGAGGAGATTCAAACAGGAGAACAACTTGCAAGTGGCCACTTTAAGTAGCTTTTCTCATGATTGCATACACCTGGCTATGAAGTTCAAAGCTCAGTGAGGTTAGAAAACCAAAAAAAGTGCTTTAGTAAGTCAGTAAAAAGTAGGTAGGAGTATTTAAAACAAAAAAATTATAAGGGTGCCAATACTTATGCAATGTCAAATTTTGTTTGAATGCAGATTGCACATTTTCTGTTAGTACAATAAACCTCATTTCAAGGCAGAAACATTACTGTGTCCAACAGTTATTAGATATATGAAACTGAAATAGCTGTTGCAAAAAAAACAACAATTTTTATAAAACATTAAGCTTAAGATTAATAGGGGTGCCCAAACTTTTTCATATAACTGTATGTAGGGTGGAACGAGCCTCATTGTATAGCACACTGGGCTTCTGATATATATGGGAACATGCCTCATTGTATAGCGCTCGGCTTCTGATAATGTACAGGGGGAATGTGCCTCATCGTATAGCGCTCTGGGCTTCTGATAATGTATGGGAGGAATGTGTCTCTACAGCGCGCTGGGCTTCTTATATATGGAGGGAACGCACCTCATCGTACAGCACGCTTGGCTTCTGATAATGTACGGTGGGGGAACAAGCCTCATCATACAGCGCACTGGGCTTCTGATAATGTACAGGGGGAACTTATCTCATCATACAGTGCACTGGGCTTCTGATAATGTACGGGGAAACAAGCCTCCTTGTACAGCGCGCTGGGCTTCTGATAATGTACGACGGGAATGTGCCTCATCGTACAGAGTGCTGGGCTTATTATAATGTACTCAGGGAACGTACTTCATCCTACAGAGTGCTAGGCTTATTATAATGTACTCAGGGAACGTGCCTCAGCACTTCTGATAATGTACGGGGGAGTGAGCAGGGCTGTGGAGTTGGAGTCGTGAAGTTGGAGCCCATTTTGGTGGAGTTGGAGTCGATATAAAATGAACCTACTCCGACTCCTAAAATATATAATAAATTGGGCACAGACGTTCAATGCAGTTTGTGGGGAATATTTTTTTTCATGAGAATCTGGGAAAGTTATGAAATGTCCTTTAAATATCTGTCCTATTCCTGATCTAAGGTCTAGACTTTTAGCTGGGATGAATCTGTGCTGCAGTTTATGTTCATGATAAGTTGTGAAGCACCTCCTCTACAGATAAGGGGAAAAATAAACACAGGGAAGGAATGCCTGCATTCATCTCAGAATTTTCGGAGTGAACAGGAAAGCAGGATTAAAGAAGGTAAGTACTTCCTAAAGCATAGCTAAACTTTCAATAAACTGTGCATAAATCAATAGTCCAGTATATCATATCTCTGTATGTTTGATGTTTTAGTTTGTTTTTCCTCTTAGCTCATGTTTGGAGAAATTAGCTTCTCTGATGACTTATATACACTATACATAGAATATAAGGGGAAACAATGTTTTCTAACATCTCAAATTTGGAAATACAGTAACAGGATCGATTAGGACATATATATTTGTGTGTGTGTTCTGGAATGTGATTCAGCACAAACAGGCTCCCTCTCTCCCTCCCTCCTCCCCTCTTCATAGACTGTGAAGAAATATGATGTGAAGCATTTAGTAAGCTGTACCCTGAGACAAGCCTTGACATTGAACGTTCAGAGTAAAGCTATTTAACAACACATTTTACAGACTTTATACTTATCATCTCTCCTATTGATTTATGCAAAGATTTTTATTTCTATCCCAAATTATACAGTGCATGATTCCCTATTCTTGCAAGAATTACAATATACTTTATTTTTTTTACAGGACAACATTTTGAGAGCGAATTTTACATAATTACAAAATGTCTGAGAAGCATCTTATGAAGTCAGATGTATTTGAGCATTTCACAGTGACTCAAGATAATAAACATTTTGTGTGTCAGTGTATAAGTGACCCAGATGAAAACAAATGCTGTGATGCCAAAATCAGTGCATACTCAGGCAGTGGGAAAAATGCTCCTTTAAGAGCTTCCAATCCAAAAAGACTTTTACAATGCTGCCACCCAGAAGTTTACAAAGCTGTGACTGAAAAAGATCACAGCAGCACTAAGAAACCAGAGACCAGCACTTCGAAAGAACCCCTCTCTTGATCTATCCTGCACAAATAACTACAGACCCTTCTCCAACCTCCCCTTCATCTCTACACTCTTGGAGCGCCTGGTTTACTCCAGCCTTACCCGTTACCTCTCTACTCACTCCCTCCTAGACCCTTCACAGTCTCGCTTCCGCCCCCTACACTCGACAGAAACTGCATTTATAGTGTGATGGTGACCACTCTGTTCATTCTTCTCGACCTTTCTGCAGCTTTTGACACTGTTGACCACCCTCTCCTTCTCTCTAGGCTCCAGTCACTAGACATTAAGGACACTGCTCTCTCCTGGTTCTCCTCCTATCTTTCTGACCGCTCCTTCAGTGTATCGTTCGTTGGCTCCACTTCATCCCTTCTTTCTCTCACTGTCGGGGTACCTCAGGGCTCAGTCCTTGGCCCCCTTCTGTTCTCTCTCTACACGGCCCCAATTGGACAGACCATCAGCAGATTTGGCTTTCAGTACCATCTTTATGCCGATGACACACAACTATATACGTCATCCCCTGACCTTACCCCCGCTGTACTACAGAACGCCACTGTCTGTCTGTCCGCAGTCTCCAACATCATGTCTCCTCTCTATCTGAAACTCAACCTCTCCAAAACTGAACTTCTTCTGCTCCCACCATCTACTAACCTCCCTAAATCTGACATTTCCCTCTCCGTGGGTGGCACCATAATAACACCCCGGCAGCAGGCACGCTGTCTGGGTGTTATGTTTGACTCCGATCTCTCCTTCACCTCCCACATACAATCTCTTGCTCGCTCATGCCGCTTACACCTAAAGAACATCTCTAGAATCCGCCCATTTCTCACCATGGAAACCACAAAAACACTCACTGTTGCCCTGATACACTCCCGCCTGGACTACTGTAACGCTCTATTAATTGGCCTTCCTCTCACTCGACTTTCTCTTCAGTCTATTCTTAATGCAGCAGCCAAGGTCATCTACCTGGCTAATCGGTATTCAGACGCGTCCGCTCTTCGCCAGTCATAAAACTGGCTGCCCATTCGTTATAGGATCCAATTCAAAGTACTTGTTCTCACCTACAAAGCTCTTCACAGTGCGGCACCCCCTTACATCTCCCCCCTTATTTCTGTCTATCGGCCTAACCAACCACTGCGCTCTGCTAATGACTTTCGACTAACCTCTGCACTAATCCGTACCTCCCACTCCCGACTCCAAGACTTCTCCCACACTGCTCCAATCCTCTGGAATGCTCTACCCCAAGAAATTAGGACCATTCACAATTTGCATAGTTTTAGGTTCACCTTCAAAACATATTTGTTCAGAGCGGCCTATCACGTTCCCTAATAAGTCATTTTATGTGTAAGTGTGTAGCTCAATTCACTATTATTATTTATTATTATAGTGCCATCTATTCCATGGCGCTTTACATGAGGAGGGGTATACATAATAAAAACAAGTACAATAATCTTGAACAATACAAGTCACAACTGGTTCAGGAGAGAGGACCCTGCCCACGAGGGCTCACAATCTACATGGTATGGGTGAGGATACAGTAGGTGAGGATAGAGCTGGTCGTGCAGTGGTTTGGTCGATCGGTGGTTACTGCAGGTTGTAGGCTTGCCGGAAGAGGTGGGTCTTCAGGTTTTTTGAAGGTTTCGATGGTAGGTGAGAATCTGATATGTTGTGGTAGAGGGTTCCAGAGTAGGGGTGATACGCGAGAGAAATCTTGTACACGATTGTGGGAAGAGGAGATAAGAGGGGAGTAGAGTAGGAGATCTTGTGAGGATCGGAGGTTGCATGCAGAAAAGTACCAGGAGACGAGGTCACAGATGTATGGAGGAGACAGGTTGTGGATGGCTTTATATGTCATGGTTAGGCTTTTGTACTGGAGTCTCTGGGTAATGGGGAGCCAGTGAAGGGATTGACAGAGGGGAGAGGCCAGGGAATAGCGGGGGGACAGGTGGATTAGTCGAGCAGCTGAGTTTAGAATAGATTGGAGGGGTGCGAGAGTGTTAGAGGGGAGGCCACAGAGCAGGAGGTTACAGTAGTCGAGGCAGGAGATGATGAGGGCATGGACTAGGGTTTTTGCAGATTCTTGGTTTAGGAATGTACGGATCCATGAAATATTTTTGAGTTGAAGGCGGCAAGAAGTGGAAAGGGCTTGGATATGCAGTTTGAAGGAGAGATCAGTGTCAAGGATTACCCCGAGACAGCGAGCTTGTGTGACTGGGGAGAGTGGGCAGCCGTTTATTGTATTGGATAGGTTCATTGGGGGGACGCGTGAGATGGGGAAACACAATGAATTCTGTTTTGTCCATGTTAAGTTTTAGAAATCTAGCGGAGAAGAAGGATGAAATAGCGGATAGACATTGAGGGATTCTGGTTAGTAGGGAGGTGATATCTGGACCAGAGATGTAGATCTGTGTGTCATCAACATAGAGATGATACTGAAAACCGTGAGATTCTATGAGCTGTCCCAGGCCAATAGTGTAAATGGAGAAGAGCAGGGGCCCTAGAACTGAACCTTGCAGGACTCCGACAGATAGGGGGCGAGGTGAGGAGGTGGTGTGTGAGTGGGAGACGCTGAATGTCCGGTCTGTTAGGTATGACGAAATCCAGGATAGGGCCAAGTCTGTGATGCCAAGGGATGAGAGGGTCTGTAGTAATAGGGAATGGTCCACTGTGTCAAAGGCAGAGGACAGGTCCAGGAGGAGGAGGACAGAGTAGTGTCACTTGCTCTTGGCGGTTAATAGGTCATTGGTGGCCTTAGGGCAGTTTCAGTGGAATGGTGTGACCGGAAGCCTGATTGTAAGTGGTCGAAAAGGGAGCAGGAAGATAGATGGGAGGACAGTTCAAGATGGACATGTTGTTCCAGTAGTTTTGAGGCATAGGGGAGAAGTGCTATAGGGCGATAGCTAGATACAGAGGATGGGTCAGGAGAGGGCTTTTTGAGGATAGGTGTGATTGAGGCATGTTTAAAGCTTGAGGGGAAAACACCAGTTGTTAGTGATAGGTTGAAGAGATGGGATGAAGACTGTGGCGAGGTTTGGGATGAAGTGGGAAGGGATCGGGTCAAGTGCACAGGTGGTGAGATGCGATCTTGAGAGAGTAGAGTGGAGAGTCGATCTTCTGTAATGGTGGAGAAGTTGGTTTTCAAGGTGGAGGGCTGAAGATGGCTGGACCATCATTGTAATTACATCATTGTAAATAAGCTCCTGTACTTTGTATCTCCCCCACCTCATTGTAGATTGTAAGCTCTCATGAGTAGGGTCATCTTATTGTGCTTTAATGTATTGTTAACGTTTTTACTTATTACTTGTTTGAAACTCTTAAACTGTAAAGCGCTGCTGAATATGTTGCCGCTATAGATATAAAGATTATTATTATTATTAAATGAAGAACCCCTTAACCAAAAGGAAGATCTTAAAAAGACTCTCAAGAGACACTTTGTATTTCTTAAAATGGATGCCTGCACACGTCACAGAGAGAACTATTTTGCTATTAATGTACAATATGTTTGTGACAACAAAAAATTGTTAGTAAGACCCTGGCAAAGATATTAAAGCTGCATCACAGATGCCAGTTTCTCCAGACCTTAGTGGAAAAAGTTCTGCAAAATTATGAACTAAAAAAAGAACAGGTTCTTGCTATTGTAACTGATAATACTTCAAACATAAGTACAATTAAACTAATGAATGAGAATAATGAAGGTGAACAGCAGCTAGAAGAACATTTCACATTCAGTATGTTGGAGATGGAAGGCCACAGTCCTGTTCCCATAATGGAGGAACAAACCAATATTATTACAGAAGAACAGCAAAATAATTCTTTACAATTAGATGATCTTGCTGAAGTTGATTCACACCTCTTTCCTATTCATCACATGCGCAATGTTGTGCACACGCTGCATCTGGCAATAAGAGAGAGTCTGCAAGAGGGACATGCTGGAACTTTGATTAGCAAAGTGAGGAAATTGATTATTGCTGCCAGATCCGCTAAAATTGATTTCACCTTGAAGAAACGTGCTGGAAAAGGGGCAATTGTAGATCAAGCCACTCGGTGGAGCAGCATCTATTTAATGATTGAGCGATGGCTTGAGCTGAAACCTTTCCTTGTAGATATGGTCAACCCTCAAGTAACACTACATGAAGGTCAATGGACACAGGTGACTGAATTGAAGGAATTGCTTCATCACCCATTTACAATGACTAAAAAGTTGCAAGCTGAGGATTTGACTTCTGGCATTTTTTTTATAAAGGAGTGGAAGAACTTGTTGTTTTGCCTGTCGCAAAGAGGAGGTTTAATCACAGATGGCATTGCTGCTTCAATGAAACAGAGAAATACACTGCTATTAGAAAATAAAACTTTTCTGGCAGCTGTTTATGTAACATAACATAGTAACATAGTAACATAGTTAGTAAGGCCGAAAAAAGACATTTGTCCATCCAGTTCAGCCTATATTCCATCATAATAAATACCCAGATCTACGTCCTTCTACAGAACCTAATAATTGTATGATACAATATTGTTCTGCTCCAGGAAGACATCCAGGCCTCTCTTGAACCCCTCGACTGAGTTCGCCATCACCACCTCCTCAGGCAAGCAATTCCAGATTCTCACTGCCCTAACAGTAAAGAATCCTCTTCTATGTTGGTGGAAAAACCTTCTCTCCTCCAGACGCAAAGAATGCCCCCTTGTGCCCGTCACCTTCCTTGGTATAAACAGATCCTCAGCGAGATATTTGTATTGTCCCCTTATATACTTATACATGGTTATTAGATCGCCCCTCAGTCGTCTTTTTTCTAGACTAAATAATCCTAATTTCGCTAATCTATCTGGGTATTGTAGGTCTCCCATCCCCTTTATTAATTTTGTTGCCCTCCTTTGTACTCTCTCTAGTTCCATTATATCCTTCCTGAGCACCGGTGCCCAAAACTGGACACAGTACTCCATGTGCGGTCTAACTAGGGATTTGTACAGAGGCAGTATAATGCTTTCATCATGTGTATCCAGACCTCTTTTAATGCACCCCATGATCCTGTTTGCCTTGGCAGCTGCTGCCTGGCACTGGCTGCTCCAGGTAAGTTTATCATTAACTAGGATCCCCAAGTCCTTCTCCCTGTCAGATTTACCCAGTGGTTTCCCGTTCAGTGTGTAATGGTGATATTGATTCCCTCTTCCCATGTGTATAACCTTACATTTATCATTGTTAAACCTCATCTGCCACCTTTCAGCCCAAGTTTCCAACTTATCCAGATCCATCTGTAGCAGAATACTATCTTCTCTTGTATTAACTGCTTTACATAGTTTTGTATCATCTGCAAATATCGATATTTTACTGTGTAAACCTTCTACCAGATCATTAATGAATATGTTGAAGAGAACAGGTCCCAATACTGACCCCTGCGGTACCCCACTGGTCACAGCGACCCAGTTAGAGACTATACCATTTATAACCACCCTCTGCTTTCTATCACTAAGCCAGTTACTAACCCATTTACACACATTTTCCCCCAGACCAAGCATTCTCATTTTGTGTACCAACCTCTTGTGCGGCACGGTATCAAACGCTTTGGAAAAATCGAGATATACCACGTCCAATGACTCACCGTGGTCCAGTCTATAGCTTACCTCTTCATAAAAACTGATTAGATTGGTTTGACAGGAGCGATTTCTCATAAACCCATGCTGATATGGAGTTAAACAGTTATTCTCATTGAGATAATCCAGAATAACATCCCTCAGAAACCCTTCAAATATTTTACCAACAATAGAGGTTAGACTTACTGGCCTATAATTTCCAGGTTCACTTTTAGAGCCCTTTTTGAATATTGGCACCACATTTGCTATGCGCCAGTCCTGCGGAACAGACCCTGTCGCTATAGAGTCACTAAAAATAAGAAATAATGGTTTATCTATTACATTACTTAGTTCTCTTAGTACTCGTGGGTGTATGCCATCCGGACCCGGAGATTTATCTATTTTAATCTTATTTAGCCGGTTTCGCACCTCTTCTTGGGTTAGATTGGTGACCCTTAATATAGGGTTTTCATTGTTTCTTGGGATTTCACCTAGCATTTCATTTTCCACCGTGAATACCGTGGAGAAGAAGGTGTTTAATATGTTAGCTTTTTCCTCGTCATCTACAACCATTCTTTCCTCACTATTTTTTAAGGGGCCTACATTTTCAGTTTTTATTCTTTTACTATTGATATAGTTGAAGAACAGTTTGGGATTAGTTTTACTCTCCTTAGCAATGTGCTTCTCTGTTTCCTTTTTGGCAGCTTTAATTAGTTTTTTAGATAAAGTATTTTTCTCCCTATAGTTTTTTAGAGCTTCAATGGTGCCATCCTGCTTTAGTAGTGCAAATGCTTTCTTTTTACTGTTAATTGCCTGTCTTACTTCTTTGTTTAGCCACATTGGGTTTTTCCTATTTCTAGTCCTTTTATTCCCACAAGGTATAAACCGCTTACACTGCCTATTTAGGATGTTCTTAAACATTTCCCATTTATTATCTGTATTCTCATTTCTGAGGATATTGTCCCAGTCTACCAGATTAAGGGCATCTCTAAGCTGTTCAAACTTTGCCTTCCTAAAGTTCAATGTTTTTGTGACTCCCTGACAAGTCCCCCTAGTGAAAGACAGGTGAAACTGCACAATATTGTGGTCGCTATTTCCTAAATGCCCAACCACCTGCAGATTTGTTATTCTGTCAGGTCTATTAGATAGTATTAGGTCTAAAAGTGCTGCTCCTCTGGTTGGATTCTGCACCAATTGTGAAAGATAATTTTTCTTGGTTATTAGCAGAAACCTGTTGCCTTTATGGGTTTCACAGGTTTCTGTTTCCCAGTTAATATCCGGGTAGTTAAAGTCCTCCATAACCAGGACCTCATTATGGGTTGCAGCTTCATCTATCTGCTTTAGAAGTAGACTTTCCATGCTTTCTGTTATATTTGGGGGTTTGTAACAGACCCCAATGAGAATTTTGTTACCATTTTTCCCTCCATGAATTTCAACCCATATGGACTCGACATCCTCATTCCCTTCGCTAATATCCTCCCTTAAAGTGGACTTTAGACAAGACTTTACATAGAGACAAACCCCTCCTCCTCTCCGATTTTTACGATCCTTTCTAAACAGACTGTAACCCTGTAAGTTAACTGCCCAGTCATAGCTTTCATCTAACCATGTCTCGGTTATTCCCACTATGTCAAAGTTACCTGTAGATATTTCTGCTTCTAGTTCTTCCATCTTGTTTGTCAGGCTTCTGGCGTTTGCGAGCATGCAGTTTAGAGGATTTTGTTTTGTTCCAATCTCCTCACTGTGGATTGTTTTAGAAATGTTCTTACCTCCCTTCTGAGTATGTTTTCCTGGGTCGTCTTTGTTCGAGTCTAATGTTTTTCTTCCCGAGTGGACCCGAGTCATATATTGCTGGATGATCAACAGCTTACTAAAGAAAAAGAAGCTTTGATTGAGGTAGCAGTTAGGATGAGTGGGCTACAGGACGGCCAAGAGCAAGAGGATTTGGGTCCTGCCAGTGCTGCTACTGCCGTTCCTTCATCCTCATCAGATGAGGAGTTTGATTTTGACAAGTATTTGGATGACATGGAGCAGGCAAAGCGTTGCTGCAGGGAAAAAGATTCCACTCCCACTGAAAACAGATTGACCAGATTTCAGCAACGTTTTTGACTTGCTCTCAAAGAAGTAGAAGAGTTCAATCGTTCATCAAAACTGTGCACGAGGCAATTCCTTTACACCCTGAAATTGTTAGAGATGTCGCCCATGTGGTTATTGCTTTACCACCTACCCAAGTTAGTGTCAGATGTGAGGTCATCTATGGAGGAGAATCTGATGAAGGAAACACTATTTCTCAGAAAAATATTTCGAATTGAGAGTCCTCAGAAGTTGATACCTTTTTAATGGCTAACTGAAAAGATGGTAACAAATTGCAAGCTTTCGAGACTACACAGGTCTTTTCATCAGGCAAAGACTAAAAGAAATTCTGAAGTATCACATATTTATGCACAACATAGCACAAAAAAAACATGGATAAGACAGGTGACATAAAGCAGAATTACCATGAGTGTTAAACAGTTATGTCCATAAATATTGGACCAGTTCTTAGATAAGGAATGTTTTATTGTCCTCTGATCGGGGTCTGGTTCTGTTGTGATGACCCCTCCATAGTCTGAGGGGCAAGTTCCTTGGTTGATGTAATAAGACATAAATCCATGCAACACATTCATTCCTGCACTAAGACTGTCAAAGGTCATCATCAGTTTATATTCCCAGACTCTTCTGTCTCTCTTAGATTTGAAGCTACCTTTTAACACAAGTAATTTCATGTCCATAATGTTATGATTTAGGAGACAAAAATGTTTGGCCACAGGTAGATCCATTCTTTTTTCTCTTATTGTATGGCGATGAGAGTTCATTCTTGTTCTCAGTTTCTGCCCTGTCTCCCCTACCCCTACTCTCTTAGGATAACATTGTCACCTATAACCACTGGGTGGCACTCTGGCATCTGACCATTGCCTGTCTATTTCACCTTCTATTTCTGTATTTTTTACCCGAATTTTTACTTGCCTCACTTAGGTATACAGATATTAATACTAAGATCTGGGACTTACTGTATTTATTCCAATGTACATAAGATTTATTACCACTTATGTCACTGGTAAAATATTCCCCTTTATTCTAGCTTTTAATTGTACGTTTTATTGTACTTTACCGAATAAAGATGAAATATTTTTACTGATTAATTGGGCAGTTTAATTTTTGTTGGCATTTTATTTTATCTTCCGGCAGCGAGTGCCCATAGCCTGGAAGAGCAAAGGTATAAAAGATGATCTTTGCCTCCTGGATGTAGACAGGTATAACTAATCTCACCTGTATGCCCATATTCACAACTAATGAGACCCACAGGACCTCACTTATTAACCAATGGCTGTCCGGCATTCTCCCAGGCGAGGTGGAAGGACTGACATCCACAAACAAGCAGAACATAAAAAATCCTCAGTGCCTTCTAACAATGACTCTCCAGATGTCACTGTTTGATAGAAGGACGGAATCCAGCCAACATAAACCCATCGTCATCTCCACCAAGTGTGGGATTTATCAGTCCAAGGAGTCCAGAAAGTTTCCAGTGGATTTGCAGCAGCAAAGCGGCAGTAATGGCGTCGGCCAATTTATCACGTGTTGAGGACTTGATTTGTGGCACTATTATACCGGTGTGACAGGTTCTCCTCCTCACAGACTTCACAGCTCACCAACCCTACAATGGCAGCTGGTGGAGAAACATGTGACCTGATCCGCCCATCAGTTTCCTCAATTTCATCTTTCCTATGTGAGGTTTCCTATAGGAGGAGACTGATGGGCGTCTCTGGTCACATGCTCCTCCACCAGCGGCCATTGAAGGACTGGAGAGCTGTGCAGTCTGTGAGGAGGAGAACCTGTCACACCTGTATAGTAGTCAGTGCCACGAGTCATGTCTACAGAAAGTCATTGACACAATGACATGGATGCTAAACCTAGAAGGGGCGTCTCTTCCTGTGATGTCGGGGTTGTCCCTTTTTCAATCATCCAAACGGAGCGGTTTCTTCTATATTTAAATGATCCAACCCCTAGAAACAGATAAACTCATAAGAGATAATGGCCGTGACGAACGTCGTGGCAATGAATGTAGGTACTGAGGAATTTCTATAGCGCGTTGAAGATACTTTGTGCGCTCCTGCTTTTGGTTGCTGTTCACACTCGTGCACTGTAGAACTGTATGTGCATTTGGCTCGGCTGCATCCAGCTCCGTAACTGCTGTTCCACATGCAACCAGTTGATCAGTTTTTTATGGACTGGTTATAAACTGCAATTTCTCAATTCATGTTTTTATTTCTTTTCTGTTGGACTGTATGCAGAGCTCCATGTGTCTGCCACAACTGTTGTCGGGTGTCCCGGGACCAGGGGCTCCTTCCCTGTCCATAACGCTAGGGGCGCCCTAGCTGTTCCCTGGGTTACTTCTCACAGTGAAGAAGCCAAGGCCACGTACTTTGCCTTAGCTCCTGAATCCGCCCTCAGTCTGTACCCTTCCCTCACCCAGGGTAGAGAGGAGTAGTGTACTGTAATACATCAACCAGACTAACAAGGTAATAAGGGATAAAGGAAAATACCAAACATACAAATATGCTGAAAGAAAGAGAAAGGTCAGCACCTTCAAAAATCATACAATGATCTAATACCACTAGGCAAAAATATACAGTTATATGAAAAAGTTTGGGCATTCCTATTAATCTTAAGCTTAATGTTTTATAAAAATTGTTTTTTTTGCAACAGCTATTTCAGTTTCATATCTAATACCTGTTGGACACAGTAATGTTTCTGCCTTGAAATGAGGTTTATTGTAATAACAGAAAATGTGCATTCTGCATTCAAACAAAATTTGACAGGTGCATAAGTATGGGCACCCTTATCATTTTCTTGTTTTACATACTCCTACCTACTGTTTACTGACTTACTAAAGCACTTTTTTTGGTTTTCTAACCTCATTGAGCTTTGAACTTCATAGCCAGGTGTATGCAATCATGAGAAAATCTACTTAAAGTGGCCTCTTGCAAGTTGTTCTCCTGTTTGAATCTCCTCTGAAGAGTGTCATCATGGGCTCCTCAAAACAACTGTCTAATGATCTGAAAACAAAGATTATTCAACATAGTTGTTCAGGGGAAGGATACAAAAAGCTGTCTCATAGATTTAACCTGTCAATTTCCACTGTGAGGAACATAGTAAGGAAATGGAAGAACACAGGTACAGTTCTTGTTAAGGCCAGAAGTGGCAGGCCAAGGAAAACATCAGAAAGGCAGAGAAGAAGAATGGTGAGATCAGTCAAGGACAATCTTCAGACCACCTCCAGAGAGCCGCAGCATCAACTTGCTGCAGATGGTGTCACTGTGCATCGGTCAACTATACAACGCACTTTGCACAAGGAGAAGCTGTATGGGAGAGTGATGCGAAAGAAGCCATTTCTGCAAGCACGCCACAAACCGAGTCGGCTGAGGTATGCAAAAGCACATTTGGAGAAGCCAATTTCTTTTTGGAAGAAGGTCCTGTGGACTGATGAAACCAAGATTGAGTTGTTTGGTCATACAAAAAAGCGTTATGCGTGGCGGCCAAAAAACACAGCATTCCAAGAAAAACACTTGCTACCCACAGTAAAATTTGGTGGAGGTTCCATCATGCTTTGGGGCTGTGTGGCCAATGCCGGCACCTTGAACCTTGTTAAAGTTGAGGGACGCATGGATTCCTCTCAGTATCAGCAGATTCTTGACAATAATGTTCATGAATCAGTGACAAAGTTGAAGTTACGCAGGGGATGGATCTTTCAGCAAGACAATGATCCAAAACACCGCTCCAAATCTACTCAGGCATTCATGCAGAGGAACAATTACACTATTCTGGAATGGCCATCCCAGTCCCCAGACCTGAATATCATTGAGCATCTGTGGGATCATTTGAAGAGGGCTGTCCATGCTCGGCGACCATCAAACTTAACTGAACTGGAATTGTTTTGTAAAGAGGAATTGTCAAAAATACCTTCATCCAGGATCCACGAACTCATTAAAAGCTACAGGAAGCGACTAGAGGCTTTTATTTTTGCAAAAAGAGGATCTACTAAATATTAATGTCACTTTTCTGGTGGGGTGCCCATACTTATGCACCTGTCAAATTTTGTTTGAATGCAGATTGCACATTTTCTGTTAGTACAATAAACCTCATTTCAAGGCAGAAACATTACTATGTCCAACAGTTATTAGATACATGAAACTGAAATAGTTGTTGCAAAAAAAACTATTTTTATAAAACATTAAGCTTAAGATTAATAGGGGTGCCCAAACTTTTTCATATAACTGTATATAACTGAACATGAGGTTCTTAGTTTAACATTCTGATCAGACTGTATGAAGCCCACTGCCATGTCATGGCAAACCTCGTAGTGGGTCCTACCGCCCTAACGGAGCAGAGCCATGCGGTGACCACCGCCACAGCAGCAATGCACCAGCAGGGCAGATGGCCCAGTGCCCCACAGCACCCATAATGCAAGACTGAGTCCCCATGACTCCACACCGTGCCGCTCCTTTAGGGAGGTAGGACCCACTATGAGGTTTGCTGTGACGTGGCAGTGGGCTTCATACACTCTGATCAGAATGTAAAACTAAGAACCTCATGTTCAGTTATATAAATTTATGCCTAGCTGCTTTAGATCAATGTATGATTTCTGGAGGTACGGTTAATGCTCTTTTTTTGGTACAAACATACAAATATACTCACATAGACAACAGAGGAATGCATCGGGGAGTGGAGGACAGGGAAAAAATAAAGTAGGAGAAGAAAGGGAATTATCACACACAGTCACAGATAAACCCATCAAACGTCTTCTCCAATAACAATCATCAACAACCTCCAGCCATGCATAAGCTAACTCTGACAGTGAGTGCTAGCCAGGGCCCAGATTATATTGGAGATGGGAGTGGCTAACGGTGAACAGCTGATAGCCTTAATGCAGGAAAGCTTCCAGGAGCTCTCAACTGAGCAGATTAACCCCTGCACTGCTAAAACAAATTTACACCATTTGATATGAAGGTGAAGTGCTTCTAATCAGTGCAGGAGTAGGAAATCAGACACTGTGGTCTTCTGGCTCCTCTCTGTTGCGGTAACCCTGTGACAGTGTCCCTCCATTAACATTACACACTACTTCATCCCTCCCTTCCCATCATCTCTGCTCGTTGTTCAGCACTTCGTGATTTATTTTTGCTCACAGTGATGTCATCATCATGTCACAGGAAGCTTACAGCATGCACCCTGCGCTGGCTCCATACACAGGAAGAAACATTAGTAGGAAGTGGGAGGAAAAGCAGGGGTCTCTCCTGATGTTGCTTGTGGCTCTCGTGGCTCCACTGAGTGTACAGAGGGCACAAGTACTGGGTAGGGCTGCCATGTTCATCATCGCTGGTTCCTGGCGCTGCAGAGACATGTACCACAGGAAGGGCACAGAGCTGTGGGGACAGAGTCTCTTGTAGTAGATTCAGACGAGTGTCCCAGAGTGCATGACGCAGATGTATCCCAACCAGAGAGACTCCCACCGGCTGCAGCGAGGGCGACGTTCTACCAGACACCTGCAAATCACAAGATAGGACAATTTCACACTCGTCTGTAGGTTAGGAAGACATAAGCAGAATGTACAGGGTACTGGGGTGCTCCTGGTACAAGAGTATGTGGTAGGGTTCCTATGAGACTATGGTTGGATTCAGACAGACCCTCATAAAAAGTATAGGGAGCAGTGGTTAGGCTCAACAGTGACCCTTATACAGTATAGGAAGTGGTGTTCAGGCGTCGGAGGTCCCTCTTGTTTGGTGTATGGAATGATAGCTAAGCTCTCCATAATAACTATAGGGGAAGGTGGCTAGGATTGGATAATTAATGTGCAAATTGCCTCTACAGAGAAAAAGAGGACTTGAACTCTATAGCGCCATAGAGTTCAAGTCCTCTTTTTCTCTGAAGAGGCAATTTGCATATTAAATTTCCCAGAGGAGCGTTGCACGGCACATTAGCCTCCTTACCTTGACAAGCCAGAGCTGGTATGTCACTTTCCACATGCTTCAGTGGCTAAACTCAAGTAGGCCCCCTTATACATTACAGGTTTTCATGGCCAAGCTTAGGTTGTCCATCTTATAGTGTAGGGAGTAGTGGCTAAGCATGGGCAAGTCCTAAGATACCTTATAGGGTCTCGGGATTAGGCTCAGGTGGTCTTTCTTATGCGGTGGCTAGGCTCAGGTGGTCCTTTTTATATGGTGGTGGCTAGGCTACGGCGACTTCTATTATAGCAGCACAGGGTTATTGTAATACCGTGACATTGGCCAACAGACTCCTTCAGTACTTAATGTACTTCCCCATACCTGCACCCGTAGATGGTAGCGTTCCAGCTCTCGGTGGTCTTCCAGTGCCTGTTCCTGCAGGAGGCTGTGAAGGAGGTGATGCGGATGCTGGAAGACACTCATGTTATAGCTGACGTTGAGAGGTGAGGGCTGAGAAATGTATGTGGAGAGAAGCTTTAGGCGCAGGTGTAAACCCTTGATCCAGGTCTGCAGAGAAACGGGGGAAGTTGAGGAGTAAACATTCCACCACATCGGTACATGACCTTCACACAGCGCTTTCCTGAGCTCCTGACACCGCCAGCAGTAGCAGGAAGAAACGGCGGCTGTCACTTCTCGTGTGGCTGCTCGAAACAGAGTGTGCAGCAACTTCCACTCGCCAAGAAGGAAACAGATGAGAGGACGTGGATTGGTCTGTCCGGCTCGTGGCTCATCAGTATCCACTGCTGCTGATGGATTCTTGTCAGTTTCAATTGGCCACTTAGTGGTCATAGTTTCTGCTTTGGCAATAGAGCTGTGGATCTGGTTCAGTTTTGGCCCCTGCTGACCACCTAATGAGACACCTCGAGCGTCCATCTCCCTTTGCAACCTCTCCGTCTCATATTCGAGCTCCATGAGAAGAGTGAGGCACTCGCTTACTGTTTCATGTACCAGTTTGGAGGGTGTATATCCACATTCTGAAGAGAAGCACCTAGAATGGCCCCCATGGTTTTTGTCTACGTCAGGGCAGGAAGTCCAGACATCCTGAGTGGAGAGCAGATCACAGAGAACCTTGTGCCCATACATTTTGGTGGTCACAGTCTTCAGCCCCTCGCTCAGGCCCAGAGCTGCTGGATCCCTCATAGAAAGCAGCTTCTGCAGCGACCGTGTGACTCCAGGGATCCATGGGCCTGAAAAGCAGAAGCAATGAGATGACAAGAAACCCCAAAAATCAGGAGGGACCCTCCGCTCTCCTGAACCTACAGGGCACGCATCAGATTATCTAAAGCTGATAATGAATTATGGCTTGTAAGAGACATCAAAAGCAATACAAAAAGGATTTTGGGGTTATGTCAAAAGTAAAAGAACAGTCAAAGATGCTATAGGAGTTTTACAGGGTGAAAAGAGTTAAATGGTTAAAAATGATACTGAGAAGACTGAACTTTTATATTGTTGTTTTGCATCTTTGTCTCAGAAAATAAATGTAACATCTGATCTTCACTGTACTATTGAAGGAATAGAAGAATCCACACTATCTATAAACAGAGAGGTGGTGAGGGAACATTTAACTAATTTACATGAATTTACATCTGCTGGTCTAGATGAATTACATCCTAGGGTACTGAAAGAGTTAGCAGAGGAAATTGCGGAACCACTAGCCAGAATCTTTGAACATTCCTGAAGAACAGAGGTCCCAGAAGATTGGAGCTGGGCAAATATTGTCCCTACTTTCAAAAATGGGGTAGAAGGTGAACCCAGGGAACTGTAGGCCTGTGAGCCTTACTTCTATACTACCAGTAAAGATCTGTGAAATTATTCAACTGCATGTATGTAAGTACTTGGATAAGAATACAGTTATTTACCGGAGCCAGCATTGGTTTATAGCAAACAAGTCACTATGATGGAATCACTGACTGGGTGGATCAGGAAATGTAGTTGATATAGTAAATCATGACTTCAGCAAATCATTTGATAAAGTATCTCATACTATCCTTATTGAAAAAATGACCAAGTATGGGATTGACAAGGCTACGGTTAGGTGGAATCATAACTGGCTCAGTGTTAGTACTCAAAGAGTGGTGATAAATGGTTGCACATCCAGTTGGAAGAATTTCTCAGTTGGAGTACCACAGGCCACTTTTATCAATGATGTAGATGCTGGAATTGAGGGTAAAATGATTAAAATTTGCTGATGATACAGATATAGGGGGAAAGCTAATACTAGAGAAGAGAGAGAGAGGATTCAAAAAGATCTAAATAAACTGGAACTGTGGGCAACAACTAACAGAATGGTTTTTAGCAGGGAGAAATGCAAGATTTTACATCTGGGAAAGAAAAATTAAAATTACTGTATTTTCCGGCATATTAGACGACTTTTTAACCCCTGAAAATCATCTCAAAAGTCGGGGGTCGTCTTATACGCCGGGTAAGGCGTGTGCAGGGAGCGGTCCTGTATGGTTCCCAGGGTCTGAAGGAGAGGAGACTCTCCTTCAGGCCCTGGGATCCATATTCATGTGAAAAAAAAGAATAAAAATAAAAAATATGGGATATACTTACCCTCCGATGGCCCCCGGCTCTCAGCGGTGCAAGTGGCGGCCTCCGTTCCTAAGGATGCATTGAGCGAAGGACCTTCGATGACGTTGCGGTCATGTGACCGGTCACGCACCGCACACGCCGTATAAGATGACTGGGCGTATAAGATGACCCCCGTCTTATACGGCGAGTATATCCCAAACTCCATATTTTATATGGAAAAGTTGGGGTTGTCTTATACACCAGAAAATACGGTACATCTATAGAATGGGAGGAACAGAACTAAGCAACATAACGTGTGAAAAAGACTTGGGTAATAGATCACAGACTGCACATGAGTCACCAGTGTGATGCAGCAACAACAAAGGCAAACACAGTTCTAGGATGTATTAGGAGAAGCATAGAGTCTAGATCACATGAAGTAATTATCCCCTCTACTCCTCCTTGGTCAGGCCTCATCTGGATACTGGGTCCAGTTCTGGGCTCCACAATTAAAAAAAGACATTGAAAACTGGAGCAAGTTCAGAGAAGAGCGACCAGGATGATGAGCGGACTGCACAGTATGTCCTACGAGGAACAAATAAAAGGATCTGGGAATATTTAGGTTGCAAAAAACAAGGCTAAGAGGAGACTTAATAGCTGTCTACAAATATCTGAAGTGCTGTCACAGTGTAGCAGGATCATCATTATTCTCATTTGCGCATGGAAACACGAAAAGCAATGGGATAAAACTGAATGCAAGAAGATACAGATTATATATTAGAAGGGTGATAGTGAGGGTGTCAATGAGTGGAACAGGCGGCCACAAGAGGTGGTGAGTTCTCCTTCAATGGAAGTCTTCACACAGAGGCTGGACAGACATCTGTCCGAGATGGTTTAGTGACTACTGCATTGAGCCAGGGGTTGGACACGATGACCCTGGAGGTCCCTTCCAACTTTACACAGTTACACCGGTATAAATTAGTCCCTGGTCCATCAAGTCCAACCTTTCTCCACCAATTGTACATTTCGTCACTAATTTAGCTACAACCCACAATGTTTTGTGTTCTGAGCAAATTGTCTGACCCTTTCTTAAAAGCTGTTATAGTGTCGGCCATTACTACCTCTTGGTCGGAATCCACTGTCTGACTGCTCTGACTGTGAAGAACCCTTTCCTATTTAGCTGCCGGAATCGCCTTTCTTCCCACCATAATGACCGTCCCCTCGTCTTCAGTACGGTCCTTGGAAGGAATAAGTCCTGTGCCGCCCTCTGTACTGACCACACACATATATTAGACATGTAAATGAGATCTCCTCTGAGGCGTCTGTATTCTAAGCTAAACAAGCCCAAGTTTTCCAACCTTTCATTATAGGAGAGGCCTCCATCCCGTGTAATGTAGGAGAGGCCTCCATCCTGTGTAATATAGGAGAGGCCTCCATCCTGTTTAATATAGGAGACGCCTCTGTCCTGTGTAATATAGGAGAGGCCTCCATCCCGTGTAATCTAGGAGAGGCCTCCATCCTGTGTAATATAGGAGAGGCCTCCATCCCGTGTAATGTAGGAGAGGCCTCCATGCCGTGTAATATAGGAGAAGCTTCCATCCCGTGTAATATAGGAGAGATCTCCATCCCGTGTAATATAGGAGAGACCTCCATCCCGTGTAATATAGGAGAGACCTCCATCCCGTGTAATATAGGAGTAGCTTCAATCCCGTGTAATATAGGAGAGATCTCCATCCCATGTTATATAGGAGAGGCCTCCATCCTGTGTAATATAGGAGAGGCCTCCATCCTGTTTAATATAGGAGACGCCTCTGTCCTGTGTAATATAGGAGAGGCCTCCATCCCGTGTAATCTAGGAGAGGCCTCCATCCTGTGTAATATAGGAGAGGCCTCCATCCCGTGTAATCTAGGAGAGGCCTCCATCCTGTGTAATATAGGAGAAGCTTCCATCCCGTGTAATATAGGAGAGACCTCCATCCCGTGTTATATAGGAGAAGCTTCAATCCCGTGTAATATAGGAGTAGCTTCAATCCCGTGTAATATAGGAGAGGCCTCCATCCCGTGTAATATAGGAGAGGCCTCCATCCCGTGTAATGTAGGAGAGGCCTCCATGCCGTGTAATATAGGAGAAGCTTCCATCCCGTGTAATATAGGAGAGATCTCCATCCCGTGTAATATAGGAGAGACCTCCATCCCGTGTTATATAGGAGAAGCTTCCATCCCGTGTAATATAGGAGTAGCTTCAATCCCGTGTAATATAGGAGAGATCTCCATCCCATGTTATATAGGAGAGGCCTCCATCCTGTTTAATATAGGAGACGCCTCTGTCCTGTGTAATATAGGAGAGGCCTCCATGCCGTGTAATATAGGAGAAGCTTCCATCCCGTGTAATATAGGAGAGATCTCCATCCCGTGTAATATAGGAGAGACCTCCATCCCATGTTATATAGGAGAAGCTTCCATCCCGTGTAATATAGGAGTAGCTTCAATCCCGTGTAATATAGGAGAGATCTCCATCCCATGTTATATAGGAGAGGCCTCCATCCTGTGTAATATAGGAGAGGCCTCCATCCCGTTTAATATAGGAGAGGCCTCCATCCCGTGTAATATAGGAGAGGTCTCCATCCCATTTAATATAGGAGAGGCCTCCATCCTGTGTAATATAGGAGAGGCACCCATCCTGTGTAATATAGGAGAGGCCTCCATCCTGTGGAATATAGGAGAGATCTCCATCCCATGTTATATAGGAGAGATCTCCATCCCGTGTAATATAGGAAAGGCCTCCATCCCGTGGAATATAGGAGAGGCCTCCATCCTGTGTAATATAGGAGAGGCACCCATCCTGTGTAATATAGGAGAGGCCTCCATCCTGTGGAATATAGGAGAGGCCTCCATCCCATGTTATATAGGAGAGGCCTCCATCCCGTGTAATATAGGAGAGGCCTCCATCCCCTGTAATATAGGAGAGGCCTCCGTCCCATGTTATATAGGAGAGATCTCCATCCCGTGTAATATAGGAAAGGCCTCCATCCTGTGTAATATAGGAGAGGCCTCCATCCCGTGGAATATAGGAGAGGCACCCATCCTGTGTAATATAGGAGAGGCCTCCATCCCGTGGAATATAGGAGAGGCCTCCATCCCGTGTAATATAGGAGAGGCCTCCATCCCGTGGAATATAGGAGAGGCCTCCATCCTGTGTAATAAAGAAGAGGTCTCCATCTCGTATTATAGGAGAATGTAACTCAGGATCAGTAATGTAATGTATGAGCACAGTGACTGCACCAGCAGAATAGTGAGTGCAGCTCTGGGGTATAATACAGGAGGTAACTCAGGATCAGTAATGTAATGTATGTACACAGTGACTGCACCAGCAGAATAGTGAGTGCAGCTCTGGGGTATAATACAGGAGGTAACTCAGGATCAGTAATGTAATGTACACAGTGACTGCACCAGCAGAATAGTGAGTGCAGCTCTGGGGTATAATACAGGAGGTAACTCAGGATCAGTAATGTAATGTACACAGTGACTGCACCAGCAGAATAGTGAGTGCAGCTCTGGGGTATAATACAGGAGGTAACTCAGGATCAGTAATGTAATGTACACAGTGACTGCACCAGCAGAATAGTGAGTGCAGCTCTGGGGTATAATACAGGAGGTAACTCAGGATCAGTAATGTAATGTATGTACACAGTGACTGCACCAGCAGAAGTGAGTGCAGCTCTGGAGTATAATACAGGATGTAACTCAGGATCAGTAATGTAATGTATGTACACAGTGACTGCACCAGCAGAATAGTGAGTGCAGCTCTGGAGTATAATACAGGAGGTAACTCAGGATCAGTAATGTATGTACACAGTGACTGCACCAGCAGAATAGTGAGTGCAGCTCTGGGGTATAATACAGGATGTAACTCAGGATCAGTAATGTAATGTATGTACACAGTGACTGCACCAGCAGGATAGTGAGTGCAGCTCTGGGGTATAATACAGGATGTAACTCAGGATCAGTAATGTAATGTATGTACACAGTGACTGCACCAGAAGAATAGTGAGTGCAGCTCTGGAGTATAATACAGGATGTAACTCAGGATCAGTAATGTAATGTATGTACACAGTGACTGCACCAGCAGAATAGTGAGTGCAGCTCTGGAGTATAATACAGGAGGTAACTCGGGATCAGTAATGTAATGTATGTACACAGTGACTGCACCAGCAGAATAGTGAGTGCAGCTCTGGGGTATAATACAGGATGTAACTCAGGATCAGTAATGTAATGTATGTACACAGTGACTGCACCAGCAGAATACTGAGTGCAGCTCTGGAGTATAATACAGGATGTAACTCAGGATCAGTAATGTAATGTATGTACACAGTGACTGCACCAGCAGGATAGTGAGTGCAGCTCTGGGGTATAATACAGGATGTAACTCAGGATCAGTAATGTAATGTATGTACATAGTGACTGCACCAGCAGAATAGTGAGTGCAGCTCTGGAGTATAATACAGGATGTAACTCAGGATCAGTAATGTAATGTATGTACACAGTGACTGCACCAGCAGGATAGTGAGTGCAGCTCTGGGGTATAATACAGGATGTAACTCAGGATCAGTAATGTAATGTATGTACATAGTGACTGCACCAGCAGAATACTGAGTGCAGCTCTGGAGTATAATACAGGATGTAACTCAGGATCAGTAATGTAATGTATGTACACAGTGACTGCACCAGCAGGATAGTGAGTGCAGCTCTGGGGTATAATACAGGATGTAACTCAGGATCAGTAATGTAATGTATGTACATAGTGACAGCACCAGCAGAATAGTGAGTGCAGCTCTGGGGTATAATACAGGAGGTAACTCAGGATCAGTAATGTAATGTATGTACACAGTGACTGCACCAGCAGAATAGTGAGTGCAGCTCTGGGGTATAATACAGGATGTAACTCAGGATCAGTAATGTATGTACACAGTGACTGCACCAGCAGAATAGTGAGTGCAGCTCTGGGGTATAATACAGGAGGTAACTCAGGATCAGTAATGTATGTACACAGTGACTGCACCAGCAGAATAGTGAGTGCAGCTCTGGGGTATAATACAGGAGGTAACTCAGGATCAGTAATGTATGTACACAGTGACTGCACCAGCAGAATAGTGAGTGCAGCTCTGGGGTATAATACAGGAGGTAACTCAGGATCAGTAATGTAATGGATGTAAATAGTGACGTGGCTTTTCGAGGAATGATCCCTATCTCCTGTAGTCGCTTTCTGCCTGGGGTAGCAGCCTCATATTCTAAGTGCAATATAACTCTTACCGGAGATCCCTGCAGCTGTCAGAGCTGACATCACATGCGAGAGTCCGCGGCTGCGCGGCTGGTGTGATCCTTGTAGACAGTGCTGGATTACCGCCATGACACTCTGGACATCTTCCTCTTCTACAATGTGACCGCCATAAATAATGGCACCTGCAGTGCGATGAGAGGAGAGTGGTGATAATGAGGTGGTGAGTGCAGAGGAGAGACCCTCAGACACGTTGTCCTGGTGCTGGACTGTGATGGGACTGCCCTCCGGTAATTCTAGCGAGGTTCATCACTTGGTCCCCATCATCTGGTACCCACCTCTGTACTTGCTGTTGGAGATACTCCTGAAGATTTCAATGTTTCAGATCACCTACTAATTGTATGACTGCTTCTTCTCCACAGTGCCGCCGTTTCTGTGCCCCCTGTCTGGTGAGGACCACCGCATGTACAAATGATACCCCAGTCCTTACCTGTAATGAAGGGCAGAGCCTCATCCCAGTCCTGACAGCATGCCATCACCGCCCTCGCGGTGCACAATGCATTCCTCAAATCCTTCTGACCCCTGTGAATAGATAATAGCCGAGATCAGCGGGCTCCTTCCATCTCCCACCCTCGGTGGTTGGAGGTCGGAGTGATGGCCACTCTCATAGACCGGTGGTATGACACCCACATCACTCACCAGCAGTATGTCTGGCGCTGTACATAGACACCGTACTCCTGTCTGAGCAACAAGATACTGTGGAGAATCAGGAACTTCAGGGTGAGGGGGTCCTGCTCCCCCACATATTCTGCCACATCTAAACAGCTCAGAAGAAGAACATCACGGAGGGTCAACCGGAGCGCGCAGGGAGTAGAGCGGGAGCCCAACTGCAAGGCACCTGAAAAACAAACTGAGGGTCTCAAGAGGGAGGACAAGGAAGAGGAGCTGGGAAGAAAGAGGTGGTGGACAGCGGTTATGGGGGACACTGGGAAGAGGGGACACAAAGGAGGGGGAATCGGGGACACTAAAAGGAGGAGGAATAGGGGGATACCAGGAGACGGGATACATCGGACATCATAGGGCACTAAAAGGAGGGGGAATCAGAGGGCACTGAAAGGAGGAGCAATCAGGGAACATTGGAAGATGGGTGCAACTGGGGAAAACTGGAAGGAGGGGCGTCCAGGGTCAATAGAAGGGAAATGATCTGAGAACACTGGAAGGAGGAGGAACTGGGGGCACTGGAAGGCGGGTGGGTGCAGGGGACACTGGAAGTAGGGTAACCGGAGGACACTGGAAGGAGATCACAGCTGGGGGAGAGTCGGGCTAAACCACCACGATGTTACCTTTTTGTCATGAACAGTCCTCAGCTGCCCCCTATCATCAGGACAATTACACAATTGACTGACGATTCACAGAGGGGGCGCAGGCGGTTTCCATTATTAGGCCGATTATTGGAGAACTAACAGTGAGCATATGGTATAAACACCTCTGATACCAAAGCATTGGAAACATATATAAAGTATCTCTGGTACGGTCACTGCCAGCTTTGCAATAACAAAAGTAACTACTTGCTGCCACCGCGAATCGTTTATACAGTCCGACTGGATGCCCGTTACCAATAGCATATGGCTTTGGGGTCCGGTTAACAGAACAAGAGGAACAGAACTATTAAATTTTATATTTAATCCAGAACAATAGGCAGTGTTAATAAAAAAATATTTACAAAGATTTTACAAAGGGGACAAAATAATACAGTGTATACAATTTTATGAAATAAAAGGGATTAACAAATGAAACTTGCTAAATCTGGGACACGGAAATGGCTTCAGCTTTATTTAGAGAAACACTCCTAGTGAAAACGTACATAAATGTGAATCCAGCCTACATGGCTATGTATCTTCTGCCATTGAACACAATTCATAATATTCCTTGTCTTTTTAGCAACACCTAAGTTACACTCTCATACCCTTCCCCTTGATGACTCCTAAGAGGGCTGGTCATGGGATCTGGCTTCAGTTTCTGAAAATTATGAGATTTTCAATTTTCAGGATATCTTCGCTCCTGGGGGTCACAGGTGGGATTTATTACCATCATAATATTTTATCATGATTTTACCATTATCCAGAGATGAAACATGACCAGGCTCATTGACTTGTGGTTATGTCCTGAGGAAGAGGTCATTTGAAGCTTGAAACGCCTTGAAACCACTTTTGTCTATTTGAACACCTTGACTTTATATCATTATTGGCAGAGTGGACTACATCCACAAAATCCTCTATCTTGTCATATCTTTGACAATATACTGTATACATCCAGATAGTCAAGAGATCCAAAGAACCAGAGACTCGGATAAGCCAGGTTGTGACCCTCTGGTCACCTGGCTTGGCAACTCCATGGACTTTCAGCTTCCTAAACTTGTCGTTACCTCCCCTCTGTGTGTGCCACAGGTGGGATAGTCTGCTCTGGAAGCTCTGAAGTGACAGCTGCTCTTATCCTGGTGAGTCAGCGGAAGGGTGAGTCTCTGTAATTTTGCACCATCTTGGTTATTTTGCTTTGACGTTTCAATGTGTTGTTTTTCGTTTTTGTGGTTTAATAAAGTATTGCCGCACTGTTTTACCCTCACCCTGTGTTGAATGAGTAGTATTATGCCCACGGTAAAAGGAGAGCGGGCTTTTGGTGGAGTGATCTCTGTTCCATGCGGTTTCAGGTAAGGCACCAGCTGACCCCTGTGTCTCCACAACAACAATGGAAGTCCCAGTACCTACCCAGCAGGTAAATTATCCAAAACAAAACAGGAGATGGATTCAGAGTGGATTGCTCCCAAATGGAGAATTAAATCCACTGTTACCCTTTTGACCAAATTCAGGGCTATCGGTGTCTTGTCAAGACCAAAGATATGAATGAGTCTTTCTGAACCAACTATTTAAACTAACTTTGAACCCAGTCTCGAATCAATAAAATTAGCAGCAGACCAATAAACGCCAATGTTCGTAACGACTGGTTCTCCAAGGATATCATCATATTTATCAGTAAGAAGAAGAAAAAAGGTACCTGGGAGTTTGGGTGACCTCCTCGGCTGTCACCCAGACTTAGACATTCTGACAGCTTGCTAGCCTGAGGAAAAGTTGGAAAATTATTGAGAAAATGTCCAGAGAGACCACAGTACAGACAGAGTCCAACATCTCGTCTACGTTTTTTCTCCACAACAAGAAAACTGGCAACTCTAACCTCCCATGGCTTCATCTCTGGTAAATGAACCTGATCCGGGGAAGTATGAAGGGCAGCCTCCTGTTCACCATGACTCTCACAGATTCTGTTGTTCATTTGTATGTCCTGGGTCATAGCCTTTGTCAGAGAACAAAGGGCATCATGAAGGACCTGAGCATCTTTAAGAGTTGCGGAAAGGCCTTTGTGAAACTATCACCTGAGAGCTGCATTGACCCACAGAACTTCAGTGGTCCACTGCCGGAACTCAGTTAAGCAGACCTCAGCTATGCAACTCCTTCCCTTGTGCCAGACTCATGATCTGAGCCTCAGTGACCTGGATCCTGTCGGATTTGTCATAGCTCAGACCTAAGCTGCCAAAAAAGGCATAAACAGAAGACCGTTCTGGGCCTTGTGGGGACAAGGAAAATGCCAAGGTCTGAGGATCCCCTTGCAGTAGGGATGTTACGCTCAATGGTGGTGCATGTGGATTTGTGGACACACTATGCTACAGGGCCTGGCCTGCCTACCTAGGAAAGGGAGTGGCTAAGCAGCTAGCAGGTGTTCATGGGAGCTCCTGATAGTGGAGACAGACTGGTCTGCAGGTAGCCGCTAGGTACCACTTCTAGGCAGAATCCAGTCCCGCAGCATCAGGTTCGCTGACACTGACTAAGGCTAAATTCAGACACTCCGGTCTAGGATACTGGATCAGGGACTGGTCGCACACGGACCGGGGGACAATGTTCAGGCCCTGGGATCAGGGGACTTCAGAAACATGACTGGCCGCAGCAGGACCAGGGGACCTCAGATTCAGAGCTGGCAGCACTATGACCAAATGACAACATTCAGACACTGGCTGCACCAAGAAAAGGGGACTTCGGGAACAGGACTGGCCACACTAGTACCAAGGGTCTTCAGAAACAGGACTGGCTGCACTGGAACCATGGGACAACATTCAGGCTCTGGCTGCACCAGAACTATGGATTTGGGTTCATAACACTGGCCACACCAGGACCAGGGATTCGGGTTCAGGATCACTGACCACATAGTAACATAGTAACATAGTAACATAGTTAGTAAGGCCGAAAAAAGACATTTGTCCATCCAGTTCAGCCTATATTCCATCATAATAAATACCCAGATCTACGTCCTTCTACAGAACCTAATAATTGTATGATACAATATTGTTCTGCTCCAGGAAGACATCCAGGCCTCTCTTGAACCCCTCGACTGAGTTCGCCATCACCACCTCCTCAGGCAAGCAATTCCAGATTCTCACTGCCCTAACAGTAAAGAATCCTCTTCTATGTTGGTGGAAAAACCTTCTCTCCTCCAGACGCAAAGAATGCCCCCTTGTGCCCGTCACCTTCCTTGGTATAAACAGATCCTCAGCGAGATATTTGTATTGTCCCCTTATATACTTATACATGGTTATTAGATCGCCCCTCAGTCGTCTTTTTTCTAGACTAAATAATCCTAATTTCGCTAATCTATCTGGGTATTGTAGTTCTCCCATCCCCTTTATTAATTTTGTTGCCCTCCTTTGTACTCTCTCTAGTTCCATTATATCCTTCCTGAGCACCGGTGCCCAAAACTGGACACAGTATTCCATGTGCGGTCTAACTAGGGATTTGTACAGAGGCAGTATAATGCTCTCATCATGTGTATCCAGACCTCTTTTAATGCACCCCATGATCCTGTTTGCCTTGGCAGCTGCTGCCTGGCACTGGCTGCTCCAGGTAAGTTTATCATTAACTAGGATCCCCAAGTCCTTCTCCCTGTCAGATTTACCCAGTGGTTTCCCGTTCAGTGTGTAATGGTGATATTGATTCCCTCTTCCCATGTGTATAACCTTACATTTATCATTGTTAAACCTCATCTGCCACCTTTCAGCCCAAGTTTCCAACTTATGCAGATCCATCTGTAGCAGAATACTATCTTCTCTTGTATTAACTGCTTTACATAGTTTTGTATCATCTGCAAATATCGATATTTTACTGTGTAAACCTTCTACCAGATCATTAATGAATATGTTGAAGAGAACAGGTCCCAATACTGACCCCTGCGGTACCCCACTGGTCACAGCGACCCAGTTAGAGACTATACCATTTATAACCACCCTCTGCTTTCTATCACTAAGCCAGTTACTAACCCATTTACACACATTTTCCCCCAGACCAAGCATTCTCATTTTGTGTACCAACCTCTTGTGCGGCACGGTATCAAACGCTTTGGAAAAATCGAGATATACCACGTCCAATGACTCACCGTGGTCCAGTCTATAGCTTACCTCTTCATAAAAACTGATTAGATTGGTTTGACAGGAGCGATTTCTCATAAACCCATGCTGATATGGAGTTAAACAGTTATTCTCATTGAGATAATCCAGAATAACATCCCTCAGAAACCCTTCAAATATTTTACCAACAATAGAGGTTAGACTTACTGGCCTATAATTTCCAGGTTCACTTTTAGAGCCCTTTTTGAATATTGGCACCACATTTGCTATGCGCCAGTCCTGCGGAACAGACCCCGTCGCTATAGAGTCCCTAAAAATAAGAAATAATGGTTTATCTATTACATTACTTAGTTCTCTTAGTACTCGTGGGTGTATGCCATCCGGACCCGGAGATTTATCTATTTTAATCTTATTTAGCCGGTTTCGCACCTCTTCTTGGGTTAGATTGGTGACCCTTAATATAGGGTTTTCATTGTTTCTTGGGATTTCACCTAGCATTTCATTTTCCACCGTGAATACCGTGGAGAAGAAGGTGTTTAATATGTTAGCTTTTTCCTCGTCATCTACAACCATTCTTTCCTCACTATTTTTTAAGGGGCCTACATTTTCAGTTTTTATTCTTTTACTATTGATATAGTTGAAGAACAGTTTGGGATTAGTTTTACTCTCCTTAGCAATGTGCTTCTCTGTTTCCTTTTTGGCAGCTTTAATTAGTTTTTTAGATAAAGTATTTTTCTCCCTATAGTTTTTTAGAGCTTCAATGGTGCCATCCTGCTTTAGTAGTGCAAATGCTTTCTTTTTACTGTTAATTGCCTGTCTTACTTCTTTGTTTAGCCACATTGGGTTTTTCCTATTTCTAGTCCTTTTATTCCCACAAGGTATAAACCGCTTACACTGCCTATTTAGGATGTTCTTAAACATTTCCCATTTATTATCTGTATTCTCATTTCTGAGGATATTGTCCCAGTCTACCAGATTAAGGGCATCTCTAAGCTGTTCAAACTTTGCCTTCCTAAAGTTCAATGTTTTTGTGACTCCCTGACAAGTCCCCCTAGTGAAAGACAGGTGAAACTGCACAATATTGTGGTCGCTATTTCCTAGATGCCCGACCACCTGCAGATTTGTTATTCTGTCAGGTCTATTAGATAGTATTAGGTCTAAAAGTGCTGCTCCTCTGGTTGGATTCTGCACCAATTGTGAAAGATAATTTTTCTTGGTTATTAGCAGAAACCTGTTGCCTTTATGGGTTTCACAGGTTTCTGTTTCCCAGTTAATATCCGGGTAGTTAAAGTCCTCCATAACCAGGACCTCATTATGGGTTGCAGCTTCATCTATCTGCTTTAGAAGTAGACTTTCCATGCTTTCTGTTATATTTGGGGGTTTGTAACAGACCCCAATGAGAATTTTGTTACCATTTTTCCCTCCATGAATTTCAACCCATATGGACTCGACATCCTCATTCCCTTCGCTAATATCCTCCCTTAAAGTGGACTTTAGACAAGACTTTACATAGAGACAAACCCCTCCTCCTCTCCGATTTTTACGATCCTTTCTAAACAGACTGTAACCCTGTAAGTTAACTGCCCAGTCATAGCTTTCATCTAACCATGTCTCGGTTATTCCCACTATGTCAAAGTTACCTGTAGATATTTCTGCTTCTAGTTCTTCCATCTTGTTTGTCAGGCTTCTGGCGTTTGCGAGCATGCAGTTTAGAGGATTTTGTTTTGTTCCAATCTCCTCACTGTGGATTGTTTTAGAAATGTTCTTACCTCCCTTCTGAGTATGTTTTCCTGGGTCGTCTTTGTTCGAGTCTAATGTTTTTCTTCCCGAGTGGACCCGAGTCATATATTGCTGGATGATCAACAGCTTACTAAAGAAAAAGAAGCTTTGATTGAGGTAGCAGTTAGGATGAGTGGGCTACAGGACGGCCAAGAGCAAGAGGATTTGGGTCCTGCCAGTGCTGCTACTGCCGTTCCTTCATCCTCATCAGATGAGGAGTTTGATTTTGACAAGTATTTGGATGACATGGAGCAGGCAAAGCGTTGCTGCAGGGAAAAAGATTCCACTCCCACTGAAAACAGATTGACCAGATTTCAGCAACGTTTTTGACTTGCTCTCAAAGAAGTAGAAGAGTTCAATCGTTCATCAAAACTGTGCACGAGGCAATTCCTTTACACCCTGAAATTGTTAGAGATGTCGCCCATGTGGTTATTGCTTTACCACCTACCCAAGT
Organism: Ranitomeya imitator; assembly: GCF_032444005.1. Taxonomy (NCBI): domain Eukaryota; kingdom Metazoa; phylum Chordata; class Amphibia; order Anura; family Dendrobatidae; genus Ranitomeya; species Ranitomeya imitator. Next base: position 844,613,746 of record NC_091284.1, on the reverse strand, counting down.
TAGTGTCAGATGTGAGGTCATCTATGGAGGAGAATCTGATGAAGGAAACACTATTTCTCAGAAAAATATTTCGAATTGAGAGTCCTCAGAAGTTGATACCTTTTTAATGGCTAACTGAAAAGATGGTAACAAATTGCAAGCTTTCGAGACTACACAGGTCTTTTCATCAGGCAAAGACTAAAAGAAATTCTGAAGTATCACATATTTATGCACAACATAGCACAAAAAAAACATGGATAAGACAGGTGACATAAAGCAGAATTACCATGAGTGTTAAACAGTTATGTCCATAAATATTGGACCAGTTCTTAGATAAGGAATGTTTTATTGTCCTCTGATCGGGGTCTGGTTCTGTTGTGATGACCCCTCCATAGTCTGAGGGGCAAGTTCCTTGGTTGATGTAATAAGACATAAATCCATGCAACACATTCATTCCTGCACTAAGACTGTCAAAGGTCATCATCAGTTTATATTCCCAGACTCTTCTGTCTCTCTTAGATTTGAAGCTACCTTTTAACACAAGTAATTTCATGTCCATAATGTTATGATTTAGGAGACAAAAATGTTTGGCCACAGGTAGATCCATTCTTTTTTCTCTTATTGTATGGCGATGAGAGTTCATTCTTGTTCTCAGTTTCTGCCCTGTCTCCCCTACCCCTACTCTCTTAGGATAACATTGTCACCTATAACCACTGGGTGGCACTCTGGCATCTGACCATTGCCTGTCTATTTCACCTTCTATTTCTGTATTTTTTACCCGAATTTTTACTTGCCTCACTTAGGTATACAGATATTAATACTAAGATCTGGGACTTACTGTATTTATTCCAATGTACATAAGATTTATTACCACTTATGTCACTGGTAAAATATTCCCCTTTATTCTAGCTTTTAATTGTACGTTTTATTGTACTTTACCGAATAAAGATGAAATATTTTTACTGATTAATTGGGCAGTTTAATTTTTGTTGGCATTTTATTTTATCTTCCGGCAGCGAGTGCCCATAGCCTGGAAGAGCAAAGGTATAAAAGATGATCTTTGCCTCCTGGATGTAGACAGGTATAACTAATCTCACCTGTATGCCCATATTCACAACTAATGAGACCCACAGGACCTCACTTATTAACCAATGGCTGTCCGGCATTCTCCCAGGCGAGGTGGAAGGACTGACATCCACAAACAAGCAGAACATAAAAAATCCTCAGTGCCTTCTAACAATGACTCTCCAGATGTCACTGTTTGATAGAAGGACGGAATCCAGCCAACATAAACCCATCGTCATCTCCACCAAGTGTGGGATTTATCAGTCCAAGGAGTCCAGAAAGTTTCCAGTGGATTTGCAGCAGCAAAGCGGCAGTAATGGCGTCGGCCAATTTATCACGTGTTGAGGACTTGATTTGTGGCACTATTATACCGGTGTGACAGGTTCTCCTCCTCACAGACTTCACAGCTCACCAACCCTACAATGGCAGCTGGTGGAGAAACATGTGACCTGATCCGCCCATCAGTTTCCTCAATTTCATCTTTCCTATGTGAGGTTTCCTATAGGAGGAGACTGATGGGCGTCTCTGGTCACATGCTCCTCCACCAGCGGCCATTGAAGGACTGGAGAGCTGTGCAGTCTGTGAGGAGGAGAACCTGTCACACCTGTATAGTAGTCAGTGCCACGAGTCATGTCTACAGAAAGTCATTGACACAATGACATGGATGCTAAACCTAGAAGGGGCGTCTCTTCCTGTGATGTCGGGGTTGTCCCTTTTTCAATCATCCAAACGGAGCGGTTTCTTCTATATTTAAATGATCCAACCCCTAGAAACAGATAAACTCATAAGAGATAATGGCCGTGACGAACGTCGTGGCAATGAATGTAGGTACTGAGGAATTTCTATAGCGCGTTGAAGATACTTTGTGCGCTCCTGCTTTTGGTTGCTGTTCACACTCGTGCACTGTAGAACTGTATGTGCATTTGGCTCGGCTGCATCCAGCTCCGTAACTGCTGTTCCACATGCAACCAGTTGATCAGTTTTTTATGGACTGGTTATAAACTGCAATTTCTCAATTCATGTTTTTATTTCTTTTCTGTTGGACTGTATGCAGAGCTCCATGTGTCTGCCACAACTGTTGTCGGGTGTCCCGGGACCAGGGGCTCCTTCCCTGTCCATAACGCTAGGGGCGCCCTAGCTGTTCCCTGGGTTACTTCTCACAGTGAAGAAGCCAAGGCCACGTACTTTGCCTTAGCTCCTGAATCCGCCCTCAGTCTGTACCCTTCCCTCACCCAGGGTAGAGAGGAGTAGTGTACTGTAATACATCAACCAGACTAACAAGGTAATAAGGGATAAAGGAAAATACCAAACATACAAATATGCTGAAAGAAAGAGAAAGGTCAGCACCTTCAAAAATCATACAATGATCTAATACCACTAGGCAAAAATATACAGTTATATGAAAAAGTTTGGGCATTCCTATTAATCTTAAGCTTAATGTTTTATAAAAATTGTTTTTTTTGCAACAGCTATTTCAGTTTCATATCTAATACCTGTTGGACACAGTAATGTTTCTGCCTTGAAATGAGGTTTATTGTAATAACAGAAAATGTGCATTCTGCATTCAAACAAAATTTGACAGGTGCATAAGTATGGGCACCCTTATCATTTTCTTGTTTTACATACTCCTACCTACTTTTTACTGACTTACTAAAGCACTTTTTTTGGTTTTCTAACCTCATTGAGCTTTGAACTTCATAGCCAGGTGTATGCAATCATGAGAAAATCTACTTAAAGTGGCCTCTTGCAAGTTGTTCTCCTGTTTGAATCTCCTCTGAAGAGTGTCATCATGGGCTCCTCAAAACAACTGTCTAATGATCTGAAAACAAAGATTATTCAACATAGTTGTTCAGGGGAAGGATACAAAAAGCTGTCTCATAGATTTAACCTGTCAATTTCCACTGTGAGGAACATAGTAAGGAAATGGAAGAACACAGGTACAGTTCTTGTTAAGGCCAGAAGTGGCAGGCCAAGGAAAACATCAGAAAGGCAGAGAAGAAGAATGGTGAGATCAGTCAAGGACAATCTTCAGACCACCTCCAGAGAGCCGCAGCATCAACTTGCTGCAGATGGTGTCACTGTGCATCGGTCAACTATACAACGCACTTTGCACAAGGAGAAGCTGTATGGGAGAGTGATGCGAAAGAAGCCATTTCTGCAAGCACGCCACAAACCGAGTCGGCTGAGGTATGCAAAAGCACATTTGGAGAAGCCAATTTCTTTTTGGAAGAAGGTCCTGTGGACTGATGAAACCAAGATTGAGTTGTTTGGTCATACAAAAAAGCGTTATGCGTGGCGGCCAAAAAACACAGCATTCCAAGAAAAACACTTGCTACCCACAGTAAAATTTGGTGGAGGTTCCATCATGCTTTGGGGCTGTGTGGCCAATGCCGGCACCTTGAACCTTGTTAAAGTTGAGGGACGCATGGATTCCTCTCAGTATCAGCAGATTCTTGACAATAATGTTCATGAATCAGTGACAAAGTTGAAGTTACGCAGGGGATGGATCTTTCAGCAAGACAATGATCCAAAACACCGCTCCAAATCTACTCAGGCATTCATGCAGAGGAACAATTACACTATTCTGGAATGGCCATCCCAGTCCCCAGACCTGAATATCATTGAGCATCTGTGGGATCATTTGAAGAGGGCTGTCCATGCTCGGCGACCATCAAACTTAACTGAACTGGAATTGTTTTGTAAAGAGGAATTGTCAAAAATACCTTCATCCAGGATCCACGAACTCATTAAAAGCTACAGGAAGCGACTAGAGGCTTTTATTTTTGCAAAAAGAGGATCTACTAAATATTAATGTCACTTTTCTGGTGGGGTGCCCATACTTATGCACCTGTCAAATTTTGTTTGAATGCAGATTGCACATTTTCTGTTAGTACAATAAACCTCATTTCAAGGCAGAAACATTACTATGTCCAACAGTTATTAGATACATGAAACTGAAATAGTTGTTGCAAAAAAAACTATTTTTATAAAACATTAAGCTTAAGATTAATAGGGGTGCCCAAACTTTTTCATATAACTGTATATAACTGAACATGAGGTTCTTAGTTTAACATTCTGATCAGACTGTATGAAGCCCACTGCCATGTCATGGCAAACCTCGTAGTGGGTCCTACCGCCCTAACGGAGCAGAGCCATGCGGTGACCACCGCCACAGCAGCAATGCACCAGCAGGGCAGATGGCCCAGTGCCCCACAGCACCCATAATGCAAGACTGAGTCCCCATGACTCCACACCGTGCCGCTCCTTTAGGGAGGTAGGACCCACTATGAGGTTTGCTGTGTCGTGGCAGTGGGCTTCATACACTCTGATCAGAATGTAAAACTAAGAACCTCATGTTCAGTTATATAAATTTATGCCTAGCTGCTTTAGATCAATGTATGATTTCTGGAGGTACGGTTAATGCTCTTTTTTTGGTACAAACATACAAATATACTCACATAGACAACAGAGGAATGCATCGGGGAGTGGAGGACAGGGAAAAAATAAAGTAGGAGAAGAAAGGGAATTATCACACACAGTCACAGATAAACCCATCAAACGTCTTCTCCAATAACAATCATCAACAACCTCCAGCCATGCATAAGCTAACTCTGACAGTGAGTGCTAGCCAGGGCCCAGATTATATTGGAGATGGGAGTGGCTAACGGTGAACAGCTGATAGCCTTAATGCAGGAAAGCTTCCAGGAGCTCTCAACTGAGCAGATTAACCCCTGCACTGCTAAAACAAATTTACACCATTTGATATGAAGGTGAAGTGCTTCTAATCAGTGCAGGAGTAGGAAATCAGACACTGTGGTCTTCTGGCTCCTCTCTGTTGCGGTAACCCTGTGACAGTGTCCCTCCATTAACATTACACACTACTTCATCCCTCCCTTCCCATCATCTCTGCTCGTTGTTCAGCACTTCGTGATTTATTTTTGCTCACAGTGATGTCATCATCATGTCACAGGAAGCTTACAGCATGCACCCTGCGCTGGCTCCATACACAGGAAGAAACATTAGTAGGAAGTGGGAGGAAAAGCAGGGGTCTCTCCTGATGTTGCTTGTGGCTCTCGTGGCTCCACTGAGTGTACAGAGGGCACAAGTACTGGGTAGGGCTGCCATGTTCATCATCGCTGGTTCCTGGCGCTGCAGAGACATGTACCACAGGAAGGGCACAGAGCTGTGGGGACAGAGTCTCTTGTAGTAGATTCAGACGAGTGTCCCAGAGTGCATGACGCAGATGTATCCCAACCAGAGAGACTCCCACCGGCTGCAGCGAGGGCGACGTTCTACCAGACACCTGCAAATCACAAGATAGGACAATTTCACACTCGTCTGTAGGTTAGGAAGACATAAGCAGAATGTACAGGGTACTGGGGTGCTCCTGGTACAAGAGTATGTGGTAGGGTTCCTATGAGACTATGGTTGGATTCAGACAGACCCTCATAAAAAGTATAGGGAGCAGTGGTTAGGCTCAACAGTGACCCTTATACAGTATAGGAAGTGGTGTTCAGGCGTCGGAGGTCCCTCTTGTTTGGTGTATGGAATGATAGCTAAGCTCTCCATAATAACTATAGGGGAAGGTGGCTAGGATTGGATAATTAATGTGCAAATTGCCTCTACAGAGAAAAAGAGGACTTGAACTCTATAGCGCCATAGAGTTCAAGTCCTCTTTTTCTCTGAAGAGGCAATTTGCATATTAAATTTCCCAGAGGAGCGTTGCACGGCACATTAGCCTCCTTACCTTGACAAGCCAGAGCTGGTATGTCACTTTCCACATGCTTCAGTGGCTAAACTCAAGTAGGCCCCCTTATACATTACAGGTTTTCATGGCCAAGCTTAGGTTGTCCATCTTATAGTGTAGGGAGTAGTGGCTAAGCATGGGCAAGTCCTAAGATACCTTATAGGGTCTCGGGATTAGGCTCAGGTGGTCTTTCTTATGCGGTGGCTAGGCTCAGGTGGTCCTTTTTATATGGTGGTGGCTAGGCTACGGCGACTTCTATTATAGCAGCACAGGGTTATTGTAATACCGTGACATTGGCCAACAGACTCCTTCAGTACTTAATGTACTTCCCCATACCTGCACCCGTAGATGGTAGCGTTCCAGCTCTCGGTGGTCTTCCAGTGCCTGTTCCTGCAGGAGGCTGTGAAGGAGGTGATGCGGATGCTGGAAGACACTCATGTTATAGCTGACGTTGAGAGGTGAGGGCTGAGAAATGTATGTGGAGAGAAGCTTTAGGCGCAGGTGTAAACCCTTGATCCAGGTCTGCAGAGAAACGGGGGAAGTTGAGGAGTAAACATTCCACCACATCGGTACATGACCTTCACACAGCGCTTTCCTGAGCTCCTGACACCGCCAGCAGTAGCAGGAAGAAACGGCGGCTGTCACTTCTCGTGTGGCTGCTCGAAACAGAGTGTGCAGCAACTTCCACTCGCCAAGAAGGAAACAGATGAGAGGACGTGGATTGGTCTGTCCGGCTCGTGGCTCATCAGTATCCACTGCTGCTGATGGATTCTTGTCAGTTTCAATTGGCCACTTAGTGGTCATAGTTTCTGCTTTGGCAATAGAGCTGTGGATCTGGTTCAGTTTTGGCCCCTGCTGACCACCTAATGAGACACCTCGAGCGTCCATCTCCCTTTGCAACCTCTCCGTCTCATATTCGAGCTCCATGAGAAGAGTGAGGCACTCGCTTACTGTTTCATGTACCAGTTTGGAGGGTGTATATCCACATTCTGAAGAGAAGCACCTAGAATGGCCCCCATGGTTTTTGTCTACGTCAGGGCAGGAAGTCCAGACATCCTGAGTGGAGAGCAGATCACAGAGAACCTTGTGCCCATACATTTTGGTGGTCACAGTCTTCAGCCCCTCGCTCAGGCCCAGAGCTGCTGGATCCCTCATAGAAAGCAGCTTCTGCAGCGACCGTGTGACTCCAGGGATCCATGGGCCTGAAAAGCAGAAGCAATGAGATGACAAGAAACCCCAAAAATCAGGAGGGACCCTCCGCTCTCCTGAACCTACAGGGCACGCATCAGATTATCTAAAGCTGATAATGAATTATGGCTTGTAAGAGACATCAAAAGCAATACAAAAAGGATTTTGGGGTTATGTCAAAAGTAAAAGAACAGTCAAAGATGCTATAGGAGTTTTACAGGGTGAAAAGAGTTAAATGGTTAAAAATGATACTGAGAAGACTGAACTTTTATATTGTTGTTTTGCATCTTTGTCTCAGAAAATAAATGTAACATCTGATCTTCACTGTACTATTGAAGGAATAGAAGAATCCACACTATCTATAAACAGAGAGGTGGTGAGGGAACATTTAACTAATTTACATGAATTTACATCTGCTGGTCTAGATGAATTACATCCTAGGGTACTGAAAGAGTTAGCAGAGGAAATTGCGGAACCACTAGCCAGAATCTTTGAACATTCCTGAAGAACAGAGGTCCCAGAAGATTGGAGCTGGGCAAATATTGTCCCTACTTTCAAAAATGGGGTAGAAGGTGAACCCAGGGAACTGTAGGCCTGTGAGCCTTACTTCTATACTACCAGTAAAGATCTGTGAAATTATTCAACTGCATGTATGTAAGTACTTGGATAAGAATACAGTTATTTACCGGAGCCAGCATTGGTTTATAGCAAACAAGTCACTATGATGGAATCACTGACTGGGTGGATCAGGAAATGTAGTTGATATAGTAAATCATGACTTCAGCAAATCATTTGATAAAGTATCTCATACTATCCTTATTGAAAAAATGACCAAGTATGGGATTGACAAGGCTACGGTTAGGTGGAATCATAACTGGCTCAGTGTTAGTACTCAAAGAGTGGTGATAAATGGTTGCACATCCAGTTGGAAGAATTTCTCAGTTGGAGTACCACAGGCCACTTTTATCAATGATGTAGATGCTGGAATTGAGGGTAAAATGATTAAAATTTGCTGATGATACAGATATAGGGGGAAAGCTAATACTAGAGAAGAGAGAGAGAGGATTCAAAAAGATCTAAATAAACTGGAACTGTGGGCAACAACTAACAGAATGGTTTTTAGCAGGGAGAAATGCAAGATTTTACATCTGGGAAAGAAAAATTAAAATTACTGTATTTTCCGGCATATTAGACGACTTTTTAACCCCTGAAAATCATCTCAAAAGTCGGGGGTCGTCTTATACGCCGGGTAAGGCGTGTGCAGGGAGCGGTCCTGTATGGTTCCCAGGGTCTGAAGGAGAGGAGACTCTCCTTCAGGCCCTGGGATCCATATTCATGTGAAAAAAAAGAATAAAAATAAAAAATATGGGATATACTTACCCTCCGATGGCCCCCGGCTCTCAGCGGTGCAAGTGGCGGCCTCCGTTCCTAAGGATGCATTGAGCGAAGGACCTTCGATGACGTTGCGGTCATGTGACCGGTCACGCACCGCACACGCCGTATAAGATGACTGGGCGTATAAGATGACCCCCGTCTTATACGGCGAGTATATCCCAAACTCCATATTTTATATGGAAAAGTTGGGGTTGTCTTATACACCAGAAAATACGGTACATCTATAGAATGGGAGGAACAGAACTAAGCAACATAACGTGTGAAAAAGACTTGGGTAATAGATCACAGACTGCACATGAGTCACCAGTGTGATGCAGCAACAACAAAGGCAAACACAGTTCTAGGATGTATTAGGAGAAGCATAGAGTCTAGATCACATGAAGTAATTATCCCCTCTACTCCTCCTTGGTCAGGCCTCATCTGGATACTGGGTCCAGTTCTGGGCTCCACAATTAAAAAAAGACATTGAAAACTGGAGCAAGTTCAGAGAAGAGCGACCAGGATGATGAGCGGACTGCACAGTATGTCCTACGAGGAACAAATAAAAGGATCTGGGAATATTTAGGTTGCAAAAAACAAGGCTAAGAGGAGACTTAATAGCTGTCTACAAATATCTGAAGTGCTGTCACAGTGTAGCAGGATCATCATTATTCTCATTTGCGCATGGAAACACGAAAAGCAATGGGATAAAACTGAATGCAAGAAGATACAGATTATATATTAGAAGGGTGATAGTGAGGGTGTCAATGAGTGGAACAGGCGGCCACAAGAGGTGGTGAGTTCTCCTTCAATGGAAGTCTTCACACAGAGGCTGGACAGACATCTGTCCGAGATGGTTTAGTGACTACTGCATTGAGCCAGGGGTTGGACACGATGACCCTGGAGGTCCCTTCCAACTTTACACAGTTACACCGGTATAAATTAGTCCCTGGTCCATCAAGTCCAACCTTTCTCCACCAATTGTACATTTCGTCACTAATTTAGCTACAACCCACAATGTTTTGTGTTCTGAGCAAATTGTCTGACCCTTTCTTAAAAGCTGTTATAGTGTCGGCCATTACTACCTCTTGGTCGGAATCCACTGTCTGACTGCTCTGACTGTGAAGAACCCTTTCCTATTTAGCTGCCGGAATCGCCTTTCTTCCCACCATAATGACCGTCCCCTCGTCTTCAGTACGGTCCTTGGAAGGAATAAGTCCTGTGCCGCCCTCTGTACTGACCACACACATATATTAGACATGTAAATGAGATCTCCTCTGAGGCGTCTGTATTCTAAGCTAAACAAGCCCAAGTTTTCCAACCTTTCATTATAGGAGAGGCCTCCATCCCGTGTAATGTAGGAGAGGCCTCCATCCTGTGTAATATAGGAGAGGCCTCCATCCTGTTTAATATAGGAGACGCCTCTGTCCTGTGTAATATAGGAGAGGCCTCCATCCCGTGTAATCTAGGAGAGGCCTCCATCCTGTGTAATATAGGAGAGGCCTCCATCCCGTGTAATGTAGGAGAGGCCTCCATGCCGTGTAATATAGGAGAAGCTTCCATCCCGTGTAATATAGGAGAGATCTCCATCCCGTGTAATATAGGAGAGACCTCCATCCCGTGTAATATAGGAGAGACCTCCATCCCGTGTAATATAGGAGTAGCTTCAATCCCGTGTAATATAGGAGAGATCTCCATCCCATGTTATATAGGAGAGGCCTCCATCCTGTGTAATATAGGAGAGGCCTCCATCCTGTTTAATATAGGAGACGCCTCTGTCCTGTGTAATATAGGAGAGGCCTCCATCCCGTGTAATCTAGGAGAGGCCTCCATCCTGTGTAATATAGGAGAGGCCTCCATCCCGTGTAATCTAGGAGAGGCCTCCATCCTGTGTAATATAGGAGAAGCTTCCATCCCGTGTAATATAGGAGAGACCTCCATCCCGTGTTATATAGGAGAAGCTTCAATCCCGTGTAATATAGGAGTAGCTTCAATCCCGTGTAATATAGGAGAGGCCTCCATCCCGTGTAATATAGGAGAGGCCTCCATCCCGTGTAATGTAGGAGAGGCCTCCATGCCGTGTAATATAGGAGAAGCTTCCATCCCGTGTAATATAGGAGAGATCTCCATCCCGTGTAATATAGGAGAGACCTCCATCCCGTGTTATATAGGAGAAGCTTCCATCCCGTGTAATATAGGAGTAGCTTCAATCCCGTGTAATATAGGAGAGATCTCCATCCCATGTTATATAGGAGAGGCCTCCATCCTGTTTAATATAGGAGACGCCTCTGTCCTGTGTAATATAGGAGAGGCCTCCATCCCGTGTAATGTAGGAGAGGCCTCCATCCTGTTTAATATAGGAGACGCCTCTGTCCTGTGTAATATAGGAGAGGCCTCCATGCCGTGTAATATAGGAGAAGCTTCCATCCCGTGTAATATAGGAGAGATCTCCATCCCGTGTAATATAGGAGAGACCTCCATCCCATGTTATATAGGAGAAGCTTCCATCCCGTGTAATATAGGAGTAGCTTCAATCCCGTGTAATATAGGAGAGATCTCCATCCCATGTTATATAGGAGAGGCCTCCATCCTGTGTAATATAGGAGAGGCCTCCATCCCGTTTAATATAGGAGAGGCCTCCATCCCGTGTAATATAGGAGAGGTCTCCATCCCATTTAATATAGGAGAGGCCTCCATCCTGTGTAATATAGGAGAGGCACCCATCCTGTGTAATATAGGAGAGGCCTCCATCCTGTGGAATATAGGAGAGATCTCCATCCCATGTTATATAGGAGAGATCTCCATCCCGTGTAATATAGGAAAGGCCTCCATCCCGTGGAATATAGGAGAGGCCTCCATCCTGTGTAATATAGGAGAGGCACCCATCCTGTGTAATATAGGAGAGGCCTCCATCCTGTGGAATATAGGAGAGGCCTCCATCCCATGTTATATAGGAGAGGCCTCCATCCCGTGTAATATAGGAAAGGCCTCCATCCCGTGGAATATAGGAGAGGCCTCCATCCTGTGTAATATAGGAGAGGCACCCATCCTGTGTAATATAGGAGAGGCCTCCATCCTGTGGAATATAGGAGAGGCCTCCATCCCATGTTATATAGGAGAGGCCTCCATCCCGTGTAATATAGGAGAGGCCTCCATCCCCTGTAATATAGGAGAGGCCTCCGTCCCATGTTATATAGGAGAGATCTCCATCCCGTGTAATATAGGAAAGGCCTCCATCCCGTGGAATATAGGAGAGGCCTCCATCCTGTGTAATATAGGAGAGGCCTCCATCCCGTGGAATATAGGAGAGGCACCCATCCTGTGTAATATAGGAGAGGCCTCCATCCCGTGGAATATAGGAGAGGCCTCCATCCCGTGTAATATAGGAGAGGCCTCCATCCCGTGGAATATAGGAGAGGCCTCCATCCTGTGTAATAAAGAAGAGGTCTCCATCTCGTATTATAGGAGAATGTAACTCAGGATCAGTAATGTAATGTATGAGCACAGTGACTGCACCAGCAGAATAGTGAGTGCAGCTCTGGGGTATAATACAGGAGGTAACTCAGGATCAGTAATGTAATGTATGTACACAGTGACTGCACCAGCAGAATAGTGAGTGCAGCTCTGGGGTATAATACAGGAGGTAACTCAGGATCAGTAATGTAATGTACACAGTGACTGCACCAGCAGAATAGTGAGTGCAGCTCTGGGGTATAATACAGGAGGTAACTCAGGATCAGTAATGTAATGTACACAGTGACTGCACCAGCAGAATAGTGAGTGCAGCTCTGGGGTATAATACAGGAGGTAACTCAGGATCAGTAATGTAATGTACACAGTGACTGCACCAGCAGAATAGTGAGTGCAGCTCTGGGGTATAATACAGGAGGTAACTCAGGATCAGTAATGTAATGTATGTACACAGTGACTGCACCAGCAGAAGTGAGTGCAGCTCTGGAGTATAATACAGGATGTAACTCAGGATCAGTAATGTAATGTATGTACACAGTGACTGCACCAGCAGAATAGTGAGTGCAGCTCTGGAGTATAATACAGGAGGTAACTCAGGATCAGTAATGTATGTACACAGTGACTGCACCAGCAGAATAGTGAGTGCAGCTCTGGGGTATAATACAGGATGTAACTCAGGATCAGTAATGTAATGTATGTACACAGTGACTGCACCAGCAGGATAGTGAGTGCAGCTCTGGAGTATAATACAGGATGTAACTCAGGATCAGTAATGTAATGTATGTACACAGTGACTGCACCAGCAGGATAGTGAGTGCAGCTCTGGGGTATAATACAGGATGTAACTCAGGATCAGTAATGTAATGTATGTACACAGTGACTGCACCAGAAGAATAGTGAGTGCAGCTCTGGAGTATAATACAGGATGTAACTCAGGATCAGTAATGTAATGTATGTACACAGTGACTGCACCAGCAGAATAGTGAGTGCAGCTCTGGAGTATAATACAGGAGGTAACTCGGGATCAGTAATGTAATGTATGTACACAGTGACTGCACCAGCAGAATAGTGAGTGCAGCTCTGGGGTATAATACAGGATGTAACTCAGGATCAGTAATGTAATGTATGTACACAGTGACTGCACCAGCAGAATACTGAGTGCAGCTCTGGAGTATAATACAGGATGTAACTCAGGATCAGTAATGTAATGTATGTACACAGTGACTGCACCAGCAGGATAGTGAGTGCAGCTCTGGGGTATAATACAGGATGTAACTCAGGATCAGTAATGTAATGTATGTACATAGTGACTGCACCAGCAGAATAGTGAGTGCAGCTCTGGAGTATAATACAGGATGTAACTCAGGATCAGTAATGTAATGTATGTACACAGTGACTGCACCAGCAGGATAGTGAGTGCAGCTCTGGGGTATAATACAGGATGTAACTCAGGATCAGTAATGTAATGTATGTACATAGTGACTGCACCAGCAGAATACTGAGTGCAGCTCTGGAGTATAATACAGGATGTAACTCAGGATCAGTAATGTAATGTATGTACACAGTGACTGCACCAGCAGGATAGTGAGTGCAGCTCTGGGGTATAATACAGGATGTAACTCAGGATCAGTAATGTAATGTATGTACATAGTGACAGCACCAGCAGAATAGTGAGTGCAGCTCTGGGGTATAATACAGGAGGTAACTCAGGATCAGTAATGTAATGTATGTACACAGTGACTGCACCAGCAGAATAGTGAGTGCAGCTCTGGGGTATAATACAGGATGTAACTCAGGATCAGTAATGTATGTACACAGTGACTGCACCAGCAGAATAGTGAGTGCAGCTCTGGGGTATAATACAGGAGGTAACTCAGGATCAGTAATGTAATGGATGTAAATAGTGACGTGGCTTTTCGAGGAATGATCCCTATCTCCTGTAGTCGCTTTCTGCCTGGGGTAGCAGCCTCATATTCTAAGTGCAATATAACTCTTACCGGAGATCCCTGCAGCTGTCAGAGCTGACATCACATGCGAGAGTCCGCGGCTGCGCGGCTGGTGTGATCCTTGTAGACAGTGCTGGATTACCGCCATGACACTCTGGACATCTTCCTCTTCTACAATGTGACCGCCATAAATAATGGCACCTGCAGTGCGATGAGAGGAGAGTGGTGATAATGAGGTGGTGAGTGCAGAGGAGAGACCCTCAGACACGTTGTCCTGGTGCTGGACTGTGATGGGACTGCCCTCCGGTAATTCTAGCGAGGTTCATCACTTGGTCCCCATCATCTGGTACCCACCTCTGTACTTGCTGTTGGAGATACTCCTGAAGATTTCAATGTTTCAGATCACCTACTAATTGTATGACTGCTTCTTCTCCACAGTGCCGCCGTTTCTGTGCCCCCTGTCTGGTGAGGACCACCGCATGTACAAATGATACCCCAGTCCTTACCTGTAATGAAGGGCAGAGCCTCATCCCAGTCCTGACAGCATGCCATCACCGCCCTCGCGGTGCACAATGCATTCCTCAAATCCTTCTGACCCCTGTGAATAGATAATAGCCGAGATCAGCGGGCTCCTTCCATCTCCCACCCTCGGTGGTTGGAGGTCGGAGTGATGGCCACTCTCATAGACCGGTGGTATGACACCCACATCACTCACCAGCAGTATGTCTGGCGCTGTACATAGACACCGTACTCCTGTCTGAGCAACAAGATACTGTGGAGAATCAGGAACTTCAGGGTGAGGGGGTCCTGCTCCCCCACATATTCTGCCACATCTAAACAGCTCAGAAGAAGAACATCACGGAGGGTCAACCGGAGCGCGCAGGGAGTAGAGCGGGAGCCCAACTGCAAGGCACCTGAAAAACAAACTGAGGGTCTCAAGAGGGAGGACAAGGAAGAGGAGCTGGGAAGAAAGAGGTGGTGGACAGCGGTTATGGGGGACACTGGGAAGAGGGGACACAAAGGAGGGGGAATCGGGGACACTAAAAGGAGGAGGAATAGGGGGATACCAGGAGACGGGATACATCGGACATCATAGGGCACTAAAAGGAGGGGGAATCAGAGGGCACTGAAAGGAGGAGCAATCAGGGAACATTGGAAGATGGGTGCAACTGGGGAAAACTGGAAGGAGGGGCGTCCAGGGTCAATAGAAGGGAAATGATCTGAGAACACTGGAAGGAGGAGGAACTGGGGGCACTGGAAGGCGGGTGGGTGCAGGGGACACTGGAAGTAGGGTAACCGGAGGACACTGGAAGGAGATCACAGCTGGGGGAGAGTCGGGCTAAACCACCACGATGTTACCTTTTTGTCATGAACAGTCCTCAGCTGCCCCCTATCATCAGGACAATTACACAATTGACTGACGATTCACAGAGGGGGCGCAGGCGGTTTCCATTATTAGGCCGATTATTGGAGAACTAACAGTGAGCATATGGTATAAACACCTCTGATACCAAAGCATTGGAAACATATATAAAGTATCTCTGGTACGGTCACTGCCAGCTTTGCAATAACAAAAGTAACTACTTGCTGCCACCGCGAATCGTTTATACAGTCCGACTGGATGCCCGTTACCAATAGCATATGGCTTTGGGGTCCGGTTAACAGAACAAGAGGAACAGAACTATTAAATTTTATATTTAATCCAGAACAATAGGCAGTGTTAATAAAAAAATATTTACAAAGATTTTACAAAGGGGACAAAATAATACAGTGTATACAATTTTATGAAATAAAAGGGATTAACAAATGAAACTTGCTAAATCTGGGACACGGAAATGGCTTCAGCTTTATTTAGAGAAACACTCCTAGTGAAAACGTACATAAATGTGAATCCAGCCTACATGGCTATGTATCTTCTGCCATTGAACACAATTCATAATATTCCTTGTCTTTTTAGCAACACCTAAGTTACACTCTCATACCCTTCCCCTTGATGACTCCTAAGAGGGCTGGTCATGGGATCTGGCTTCAGTTTCTGAAAATTATGAGATTTTCAATTTTCAGGATATCTTCGCTCCTGGGGGTCACAGGTGGGATTTATTACCATCATAATATTTTATCATGATTTTACCATTATCCAGAGATGAAACATGACCAGGCTCATTGACTTGTGGTTATGTCCTGAGGAAGAGGTCATTTGAAGCTTGAAACGCCTTGAAACCACTTTTGTCTATTTGAACACCTTGACTTTATATCATTATTGGCAGAGTGGACTACATCCACAAAATCCTCTATCTTGTCATATCTTTGACAATATACTGTATACATCCAGATAGTCAAGAGATCCAAAGAACCAGAGACTCGGATAAGCCAGGTTGTGACCCTCTGGTCACCTGGCTTGGCAACTCCATGGACTTTCAGCTTCCTAAACTTGTCGTTACCTCCCCTCTGTGTGTGCCACAGGTGGGATAGTCTGCTCTGGAAGCTCTGAAGTGACAGCTGCTCTTATCCTGGTGAGTCAGCGGAAGGGTGAGTCTCTGTAATTTTGCACCATCTTGGTTATTTTGCTTTGACGTTTCAATGTGTTGTTTTTCGTTTTTGTGGTTTAATAAAGTATTGCCGCACTGTTTTACCCTCACCCTGTGTTGAATGAGTAGTATTATGCCCACGGTAAAAGGAGAGCGGGCTTTTGGTGGAGTGATCTCTGTTCCATGCGGTTTCAGGTAAGGCACCAGCTGACCCCTGTGTCTCCACAACAACAATGGAAGTCCCAGTACCTACCCAGCAGGTAAATTATCCAAAACAAAACAGGAGATGGATTCAGAGTGGATTGCTCCCAAATGGAGAATTAAATCCACTGTTACCCTTTTGACCAAATTCAGGGCTATCGGTGTCTTGTCAAGACCAAAGATATGAATGAGTCTTTCTGAACCAACTATTTAAACTAACTTTGAACCCAGTCTCGAATCAATAAAATTAGCAGCAGACCAATAAACGCCAATGTTCGTAACGACTGGTTCTCCAAGGATATCATCATATTTATCAGTAAGAAGAAGAAAAAAGGTACCTGGGAGTTTGGGTGACCTCCTCGGCTGTCACCCAGACTTAGACATTCTGACAGCTTGCTAGCCTGAGGAAAAGTTGGAAAATTATTGAGAAAATGTCCAGAGAGACCACAGTACAGACAGAGTCCAACATCTCGTCTACGTTTTTTCTCCACAACAAGAAAACTGGCAACTCTAACCTCCCATGGCTTCATCTCTGGTAAATGAACCTGATCCGGGGAAGTATGAAGGGCAGCCTCCTGTTCACCATGACTCTCACAGATTCTGTTGTTCATTTGTATGTCCTGGGTCATAGCCTTTGTCAGAGAACAAAGGGCATCATGAAGGACCTGAGCATCTTTAAGAGTTGCGGAAAGGCCTTTGTGAAACTATCACCTGAGAGCTGCATTGACCCACAGAACTTCAGTGGTCCACTGCCGGAACTCAGTTAAGCAGACCTCAGCTATGCAACTCCTTCCCTTGTGCCAGACTCATGATCTGAGCCTCAGTGACCTGGATCCTGTCGGATTTGTCATAGCTCAGACCTAAGCTGCCAAAAAAGGCATAAACAGAAGACCGTTCTGGGCCTTGTGGGGACAAGGAAAATGCCAAGGTCTGAGGATCCCCTTGCAGTAGGGATGTTACGCTCAATGGTGGTGCATGTGGATTTGTGGACACACTATGCTACAGGGCCTGGCCTGCCTACCTAGGAAAGGGAGTGGCTAAGCAGCTAGCAGGTGTTCATGGGAGCTCCTGATAGTGGAGACAGACTGGTCTGCAGGTAGCCGCTAGGTACCACTTCTAGGCAGAATCCAGTCCCGCAGCATCAGGTTCGCTGACACTGACTAAGGCTAAATTCAGACACTCCGGTCTAGGATACTGGATCAGGGACTGGTCGCACACGGACCGGGGGACAATGTTCAGGCCCTGGGATCAGGGGACTTCAGAAACATGACTGGCCGCAGCAGGACCAGGGGACCTCAGATTCAGAGCTGGCAGCACTATGACCAAATGACAACATTCAGACACTGGCTGCACCAAGAAAAGGGGACTTCGGGAACAGGACTGGCCACACTAGTACCAAGGGTCTTCAGAAACAGGACTGGCTGCACTGGAACCATGGGACAACATTCAGGCTCTGGCTGCACCAGAACTATGGATTTGGGTTCATAACACTGGCCACACCAGGACCAGGGATTCGGGTTCAGGATCACTGACCACATAGTAACATAGTAACATAGTAACATAGTTAGTAAGGCCGAAAAAAGACATTTGTCCATCCAGTTCAGCCTATATTCCATCATAATAAATACCCAGATCTACGTCCTTCTACAGAACCTAATAATTGTATGATACAATATTGTTCTGCTCCAGGAAGACATCCAGGCCTCTCTTGAACCCCTCGACTGAGTTCGCCATCACCACCTCCTCAGGCAAGCAATTCCAGATTCTCACTGCCCTAACAGTAAAGAATCCTCTTCTATGTTGGTGGAAAAACCTTCTCTCCTCCAGACGCAAAGAATGCCCCCTTGTGCCCGTCACCTTCCTTGGTATAAACAGATCCTCAGCGAGATATTTGTATTGTCCCCTTATATACTTATACATGGTTATTAGATCGCCCCTCAGTCGTCTTTTTTCTAGACTAAATAATCCTAATTTCGCTAATCTATCTGGGTATTGTAGTTCTCCCATCCCCTTTATTAATTTTGTTGCCCTCCTTTGTACTCTCTCTAGTTCCATTATATCCTTCCTGAGCACCGGTGCCCAAAACTGGACACAGTATTCCATGTGCGGTCTAACTAGGGATTTGTACAGAGGCAGTATAATGCTCTCATCATGTGTATCCAGACCTCTTTTAATGCACCCCATGATCCTGTTTGCCTTGGCAGCTGCTGCCTGGCACTGGCTGCTCCAGGTAAGTTTATCATTAACTAGGATCCCCAAGTCCTTCTCCCTGTCAGATTTACCCAGTGGTTTCCCGTTCAGTGTGTAATGGTGATATTGATTCCCTCTTCCCATGTGTATAACCTTACATTTATCATTGTTAAACCTCATCTGCCACCTTTCAGCCCAAGTTTCCAACTTATGCAGATCCATCTGTAGCAGAATACTATCTTCTCTTGTATTAACTGCTTTACATAGTTTTGTATCATCTGCAAATATCGATATTTTACTGTGTAAACCTTCTACCAGATCATTAATGAATATGTTGAAGAGAACAGGTCCCAATACTGACCCCTGCGGTACCCCACTGGTCACAGCGACCCAGTTAGAGACTATACCATTTATAACCACCCTCTGCTTTCTATCACTAAGCCAGTTACTAACCCATTTACACACATTTTCCCCCAGACCAAGCATTCTCATTTTGTGTACCAACCTCTTGTGCGGCACGGTATCAAACGCTTTGGAAAAATCGAGATATACCACGTCCAATGACTCACCGTGGTCCAGTCTATAGCTTACCTCTTCATAAAAACTGATTAGATTGGTTTGACAGGAGCGATTTCTCATAAACCCATGCTGATATGGAGTTAAACAGTTATTCTCATTGAGATAATCCAGAATAACATCCCTCAGAAACCCTTCAAATATTTTACCAACAATAGAGGTTAGACTTACTGGCCTATAATTTCCAGGTTCACTTTTAGAGCCCTTTTTGAATATTGGCACCACATTTGCTATGCGCCAGTCCTGCGGAACAGACCCCGTCGCTATAGAGTCCCTAAAAATAAGAAATAATGGTTTATCTATTACATTACTTAGTTCTCTTAGTACTCGTGGGTGTATGCCATCCGGACCCGGAGATTTATCTATTTTAATCTTATTTAGCCGGTTTCGCACCTCTTCTTGGGTTAGATTGGTGACCCTTAATATAGGGTTTTCATTGTTTCTTGGGATTTCACCTAGCATTTCATTTTCCACCGTGAATACCGTGGAGAAGAAGGTGTTTAATATGTTAGCTTTTTCCTCGTCATCTACAACCATTCTTTCCTCACTATTTTTTAAGGGGCCTACATTTTCAGTTTTTATTCTTTTACTATTGATATAGTTGAAGAACAGTTTGGGATTAGTTTTACTCTCCTTAGCAATGTGCTTCTCTGTTTCCTTTTTGGCAGCTTTAATTAGTTTTTTAGATAAAGTATTTTTCTCCCTATAGTTTTTTAGAGCTTCAATGGTGCCATCCTGCTTTAGTAGTGCAAATGCTTTCTTTTTACTGTTAATTGCCTGTCTTACTTCTTTGTTTAGCCACATTGGGTTTTTCCTATTTCTAGTCCTTTTATTCCCACAAGGTATAAACCGCTTACACTGCCTATTTAGGATGTTCTTAAACATTTCCCATTTATTATCTGTATTCTCATTTCTGAGGATATTGTCCCAGTCTACCAGATTAAGGGCATCTCTAAGCTGTTCAAACTTTGCCTTCCTAAAGTTCAATGTTTTTGTGACTCCCTGACAAGTCCCCCTAGTGAAAGACAGGTGAAACTGCACAATATTGTGGTCGCTATTTCCTAGATGCCCGACCACCTGCAGATTTGTTATTCTGTCAGGTCTATTAGATAGTATTAGGTCTAAAAGTGCTGCTCCTCTGGTTGGATTCTGCACCAATTGTGAAAGATAATTTTTCTTGGTTATTAGCAGAAACCTGTTGCCTTTATGGGTTTCACAGGTTTCTGTTTCCCAGTTAATATCCGGGTAGTTAAAGTCCCCCATAACCAGGACCTCATTATGGGTTGCAGCTTCATCTATCTGCTTTAGAAGTAGACTTTCCATGGTTTCTGTTATATTTGGGGGTTTGTAACAGACCCCAATGAGAATTTTGTTACCATTTTTCCCTCCATGAATTTCAACCCATATGGACTCGACATCCTCATTCCCTTCGCTAATATCCTCCCTTAAAGTGGACTTTAGACAAGACTTTACATAGAGACAAACCCCTCCTCCTCTCCGATTTTTACGATCCTTTCTAAACAGACTGTAACCCTGTAAGTTAACTGCCCAGTCATAGCTTTCATCTAACCATGTCTCGGTTATTCCCACTATGTCAAAGTTACCTGTAGATATTTCTGCTTCTAGTTCTTCCATCTTGTTTGTCAGGCTTCTGGCGTTTGCGAGCATGCAGTTTAGAGGATTTTGTTTTGTTCCAATCTCCTCACTGTGGATTGTTTTAGAAATGTTCTTACCTCCCTTCTGAGTATGTTTTCCTGGGTCGTCTTTGTTCGAGTCTAATGTTTTTCTTCCCGTCCCCTCTTCTTCTAGTTTAACGCCCTCCTGATGAGTGTAGCGAGTCTTCTGGCGAATGTGTGTTTCCCAGGTTTGTTGAGGTGTAGTCCGTCTCTGGCGAGGAGTCCATCATACCAGTAATTCACACCGTGGTCCAGGAATCCAAATCCTTGTTGTCTGCACCATCGTCTTAGCCAGTTGTTTGCATCAAGGATCCTGTTCCATCTCCTGGTGCCATGCCCGTCTACTGGAAGGATTGAAGAAAAAACTACCTGTGCATCCAGTTCCTTTACTTTCTTCCCCAACTCTTCAAAGTCCTTGCAGATTGTCGGTAGGTCCTTCCTTGCCGTGTCATTGGTGCCAACATGTATCAGAAGAAATGGGTGGACGTCCTTGGAGCTGAAGAGCTTTGGTATCCTATCGGTCACATCCTTGATCATCGCACCTGGAAGGCAGCATACTTCTCTTGCAGTTATGTCCGGTCTGCAGATGGCTGCTTCGGTGCCTCTCAGTAGTGAGTCTCCCACCACCACCACTCTTCGTTGCTTCTTGGCTGTACTTTTTGCTGTCACTTGTTGCTGTGTGCCCTTTTCTTTTTTGCTTGCTGGTATTGCTTCATTCTTAGGTGTGCCATCTTCATCCTCTACAAAGATTTGATATCGGTTCTTCAGTTGTGTGGTTGGTGATTTCTCCATGGTCTTCTTGCTTCTTTTGGTCACATGCTTCCACTCATCTGCTTTTGGAGGTTCTCTGACACTTTTTGCACCTTCTGTGACCAGTAGAGATGCTTCTGTTCTGTCTAGAAAGTCTTCATTCTCTTTGATGAGTTTCAAAGTTGCTATTCTTTCTTCCAGACCCCGCACCTTTTCTTCTAAAAGGGCCACTAGTCTACACTTCTGACAGGTGAAATTGGATTCTTCTTCTGGTCGATCTGTGAACATGTAGCACATGCTGCAGCTCACCATGTAGGTTGTCACATCTGCCATGTTGCTCCTAGATCCTGCTGACTTGCTGTGTGTTTTCCTTCTTGTGTAATCTACTCAGCCAAGCTCTCTTGCAATAATGTCCTACAGGCAAAAATAGGGGAACACACGCACTAGGCGAGCTACCATAAACTGCGGAATGCAAACCAGCAGGAGACAGTAAGCAATCTGGAGACCAGGCTGAGGGTCAGAGCGGTGAAAAAGCCAGAGTCCCTGCATTGAGGAAGGAGGGGACACCATGTAGAGCTGCCGGCAATAGCGTTACAAGGGACATGACTATTCCCACCAGTGGGAACTCATCCCCTGACGAACGGGAACACAGGGTAAAAAATAACCTACAGCTCTCCCTGAATACCTTACACTGGTCTTTCTGTCATCCCACAAATTTATCAGGGAGGGCCATTACAGGTTCCGGAGAAACCAACTGTACATCAGAGGGAACTGATGTCACAGCCACTGACGGCAGTAGAGGGCTATAGCTGGTCTTCAAAAAATTAATTATCTCACCATGCAGCTGATATTATGATTATTCCAGACTCTGGCAATCCTTGGTCAGATCCTGAGCCATCTGCGTCAAATTTGCCACCTGGTCACAAAGTGTGTGAACAGGATTCATATTTTTGAAATAGAAAAAGAGTATTGGCCAGAGGTAATGTGACACTCCGACACTTTTCATAGGCAAGCCGTGAGATGGGATAGTCAAGGAGGTTGAGGTCAAACCCTGTGAGGGTATGTCATAAACAGCTGGAAGAAACAAATGCGCAGTCAGGTAACAGTCCGAGGTCAAAATACCAGGAAGATAGGGGATCAGAACAAAGGGGTTAAACAGGTGGATGGAGAGAACGAGGTCCAAGATCAGTCAACTAAAGATCAGCAAGCATAATACAAGGCACAGAGAGACAAACCACACAGTAGCTGAATGTACATCTGACCGAGGTCTGTGAGTAACATCACAGCTAAGTAGCAGGGCAATCACCTGGGACAAAGAACACCTGGAGACAGCCAGCACTTTCTACTCTCAGATGGCTGAGTATTGAATCAAATCACTGATAGTTCAGCACACACCGTAACCAGACTGGACGATTGAACTGTCAAAGTGCTGAGAGCTTCACCATCCCCCTGTACCAGATTAAACGGTTGAGCTGTCAGTAGCTGTATGCCAGACACACTGAATGGTGGAATTGTGACACTCTGGCTGTTTCAAACGGAACTTGAATGGTTAGTTCCTTGTAACTTGATTAGCTTTTCTCACTACATTATATGTTCAATGTGATTCTACTTCCAAAAGAGTTTTAGTTTGTAAGCTCTTTCTCCTTCTGCAGATTCTGTGAGGGGGGTGGGGTGAAAGCCCTCTCACTGGAGATGCCTTACGAATTTTAATTTTGCTATGACGCAGGAGAAACTGGAAGGAGACGGGCCTGAATGACACTGCAACAAGAGAGGTACAGAAACACAATCTCGGAAACAGATACCATTGCCAAAAAGCAGTCCCGTCTGGATTACACGGGACCAGTGGGGTAAATACCCTGAAATACTTCCTCAAATATCACAAACCAAAAAAAAATGAAGTATAACAACTCACAAAGTACATATAAAATTCAATATTTATTAATGCTCATCTAGCAACATTAAAATTTGTTAGAGACAAAGAGTCCCCCGACGAAGCTGAGGGCGAAACGCGCGTAGGGGCGCGTGTTGTGGACTATGGAGAAGGAAAAGGGTAAGGTGTGGATATGGGACTAGTCCTCCTATATTCTTATTAATGTGGGGTGGCTGAACTATAGGGTACTTACCCTTTATTTGATTAGGATGCTTGCACTCCATATAGCTGCTAGGGATACTGTTTAGCACTGGGCACTTTATTTTACCCCATTGGCAGTTACTGTTCTTGTGCCACCGAGCCTTTATATACTTCCCCTTTTGCTACATCCATGGTGCAACATGGTTTTTTTATTGCACCCATTCTCAATATTCTCATATTTCTGTCTTATGTTTATTGTTGTGATCATATAACTGGACTCTTTGTCTCTAACAAATTTTAATGTTGCTAGATGAGCATTAATAAATATTGAATTTTATATGTACTTTGTGAGTTGTTATACTTCATTTTTTTTTGGTTTGTAACAAGAGAGGTACGTTGGACACCTGAATGGGGAGGGTCCTGGGACACTGAAAGGAGGGGGCGCGAAGGACACTGGAATAAGGAGGGTGTGGGGACAGTGGAAGGATGGGGGCTGAGGGACACTGAAATGAGGAGGGGCCTGGGGGACACTGGAATGAGGAGGGGCCCTGGGGGACACTGGAATGAGGAGGGTCCGAAGACACTGGAAGGATGGGGGGCTGAGGGACACTGAAATGAGGAGGGGCCTGGGGGACACTGGAATGAGGAGGGAACCGGGGGACACTGGAATGAGGAGAGGCCCGGGAACACTGGAATGAGGAGGTCCGGGGACAGTGGAAGGATGGGGGTCCGAGGAACACTGAAATGAGGATGATCTAGGGACACTGGAATGAGGAGGGTTTGGGGACACTGCAATGAGGGGGGCTGAGGGACACTGGAATGAGGAGGGTCCTGGGACACTGGAAGGATGGGGTGCTGAGGGACACTGGAATGAGGAGAATCCGTGGACACTGGAATGAGGAGGGGCCCAGGGGACACTAATGGTAAGGGGCCTGGGGGATATTGGAATGAGGAGAGGCCTGGGGAACACTGGAATGAGGAGGTCCTGGGACACTGGAAGGATGGGGGCCTGAGAGACACTGGAATGAGGAGGGTCTGGGGACCCAGGAATGAGAAGGGGCCTAGGGGACATTGGAATGAGGAGGGGCCTGGGGAACACTGGAAGGTGGAGAGGCCCGGGGAAATTGGCCTGGGAAGCACTGGAAAGAGAAGGTCCGGGGACACTGGATGAGAGCCCTGGACACTGGAATGAAGAGGGGCCCGGGGGATACTGGAATGAGGAGGGGCCTGAGAGACACTGGAATGATTGGGGCCTAGGACACTGGATGGATGGGGGGCTGTGGGACACTGGAGTGAAGAGGGGCCTGGGGGACACTGGAAGGATGGGGGCCCGAGGCACACTGGAATGAGGAGGGGCCTGTGGACATTGCAATGAGGAGGGGCCTGAGGAACACTGGAAAGTGGGAGGTCTGGAAGACACTGGAAGGAGGTGAGTCCCGGGGACACTGGAATGAGGAGGGTTCGGGAACACTGGAATGAGGAGGGGCCTGGGGAGGGAGGTCTGGAGGACACTGGAAGGAGGTGGGTCCCGTGGACACCAGAAGGAGGAATTAGAGGATTGCAGAGAATTGCTTCTCCAGGTGATTCATGTACATTGGGGGAGGGTATTACCTTGCAGGGAACACTGCGTATCCTCCTCTACACATATGCAAAGTCTGAAATCCGGAGTAACCTCTGCTGGGAAAAAAGAAAGTGGCTGAGTCCAAGTATAACACTCACCTGACCCTGGATGATGGACGTCTTATATGTTGTATCCAGGTAATGATTCAACAATGGGATGGATCCTACGCCGCATCCATGTAATGATGGAACGATGCATCCATAGAATGAGGACATGTATTATACACTGTGAACATTATACATTATGTGCATGGAATGATGGGATATATGAACACCGTGCCCATGGTATGATGGGACATTTTATATGCCATGTCATGGTAATGAAATCATGTATCGATCTCATCTCATTATGCCCTCTGTAAACCCTTTTGCAGGGTGAATAATGTGAGGTGTGAGGTCTCATACCTCCTCTAGGCTTCAAAAGGTCATCCAGGCCCGAGAGCAAGTTAAGGAGAAGCCACTGTCCCTCCCGTTGACCCTGGAGTAGGGATTCTCTCGTAGCAGCAGGAGGGTTCTCACTCCAGATCATCGTTACCTGTAAGAGTCAGAAATTAGACATCTAATGACATGAGATTAGACTGCAGACTGTCGAAGCAGTCTACGGATTTATCACCCACCTTCTTGCCCTTCTTTTTAGCCATGTGCAGAATGTAATTAATGGGCAGATCCAATGAACCTGGAAGATGGAGGAACAGGAGTGGCGTGCGAGGATCTGACCGACTGATGACATCTTCCTCCACACATTTGTCTTCAGGTTCTGGCCCCAGGACACATGAGGTAAGGTGAGATAAGACTAAGCCCAGGTACTCGGGCTTCAAGATGCGCCACAGGATGGCCACCTGGAAGAGCGTCAGGTGAGAGAATGTGGAGCAGGGTATGGGCCCAATAACAGTGGATCGGAGAGTAAAGTATTCACGCCACTGCTTGGTCTGTGCACTCAGGGATGACCGGATGCCCTGAAAAGCAGAGAGTTTCTCCAGATGTGCCAACTCTCCCCAAGACTGGACATCCACCCACTGTGGCCTTTGGATACAGGAGGCTGGCGGCTCAGGCAGCGATTTCCATGCCAGTCCCAGGAATGAGAACCACTCCAGAGGATGTGGCTTCCCCACTGCCAGCAGAACGTGTAGGACAGGCCTGTGCTCCTCTGCTATCATTGGGAGGACAAGTGTGAGGATCCCACGAGTCAGGACCTTCTCTATCTCCTGTCCACTCCCTGCCTGAGCATAAAGAGCATGGTGGGCCCAGTCCAGGACTGAAGAAGCAGGAAAGTGATAATGTGGAGATAACCGAGATATTTCCTGCAGTTTGGAATACAGGTGAACACAAGGTCGTGCTGCAGACACGTACGGGATCATGTGCTCTTCTATGCGATGCTGGAAGCCTTCCACATCCAGCAGTGATGGCCGCAGTGTGGCCTGGACCTCTTCACATAAGGACACTTCTTTCAGGAAACCCTTGTCCTCCACCAGGGGGCTTGTTCCTGACGAGACGTAATCCAACAACTTGTCCTGTCATGAAGAAAGAACATGAAATGTATCTTCTCATCTACGGCGGGGTAGTAAAAGTTGACACTGGAAAATGGCCTGGGGCCAAATGACTCTTGGTCAGTCCCTGAACAAAGGAATAAAGAATGAGGACCATGGGTGCAGAGAACAGAACAAGTCAGATAAGAGGACTCTGATGCAGAGAACAGGACAGGTCAGGTAGCCAGGACTGTGGGTGCAGAGAACAGGATGTGTCAGGAAATGAGGACTGTCGGTGCAGAGAACAGGACAGGTCAGGAAATGAGGACAGTGGGTGCAGAAAACAGGACAGATCAGGAAATGAGGACTGTGGGTGCAGAAAACAGGACAGATCAGGAAATGAGGACTGTGGGTGCAGAGAACAGGATGGGTCTGAAAACTAGGACCTGGGGTGCAGAGAACAGGATGGGTCAGGAAATGAGGACTGTGGGTGCAGAGAACAGGATAGGTCAGGAAATGAGGACTGTGGGTGCAGAGAACAGGATGGGTCAGGAAACGAGGACTGGGGGTGCAGAGAACAAGATGGGTCAGGAAACGAGGACTGTGGAAGCAGAGAACAGGACGAGTCAGGAAACGAGGACTGTGGAAGCAAAGAACAGGACGGGTCAGGAAACGAGGACTGGGGGTGCAGAGAACAAGATGGGTCAGGAAGCGAGGACTGTGGAAGCAGAGAACAGGACGAGTCAGAAAACGAGGACTGTGGGTGCAGAGAACAGGACTGGTCGGGTAACAAGGACTGGGGGTGCAGAGAATAGAACGGGTCTGAAAATGAGGACTGAGTGCAGAGAACAGGTTGGGTAAGGTAACGAGGACTGGGGTTGCAGAGAAAAAGACAGGTCAGGTAATGAGCACAGTGTAGGAAAGACTAAGTGCAACACGATGTTATGAGGGGAAGGGAGCCCAACAGTAGGGAGGGGGGGGGGGAGTGGAGACCCCTATGCAGATATAAAGTCACCGTGTCTGCCCTAAAGGTCCCAATACAGGTTCTGCACTTTTTGCCGAGCAGGAACCTAATCCCTGCCTGACCCTGGCGATAAGCCCTGCTTAGGGAATGACGGAGTGAGCACTAGTCGATCCCAGCTATCACTAAAGACAGATGGGATAGACAAACAAGGGGATCAGTTATCTTGAGTATACTCAGAGATGTAACACAGACGTCCTCGAGCAACACCAAAGAGGAAGATAGCAGACAGTTATAGCTCCAAGCCTCAACAGGGGGAAATGGAAATATCACCGGCAACTCCCAGCAGCAGACTGGGAGTCTAATAACACCCAGGTCAAAGTTTGTCAATTAGAGCCGGAGAAAGTTTGCCACTGGGTCAAAGAGTCAGAAGGGTTAAGAAGGTGTCTGCAAGGCCAAACGCAGTGACCTTCTGCAGCTAAGATGCAGTGTGACTTTCTGCAGCTTCTGACACACCCATGACAATTGGTCAGGCAATGGCAATAAGGACAGAGTGCAGAGAACAGGATGGGTCAGGCAACGAGGACGGTCTGTGCGGAGAACAGGATGGGTCAGGCAATGAGGACTGTGGGTGCAGCGAACAAGACAGGTCAGGCAACGAGACCTGTGGTTGCAAAGAACAGGACGCGTCAGGCCACAAGGACTGAGGGTGCAGAGAATAGGACGGGTCAGGTCACAAGGACTGTGGGTGCATATAATAGGACGGGTCAGGCAATGAGGACTGTGGGTGCAGAGAACAGGAGAGGTCAGGTAATGAGGAATTGGGGTGCAGAGAACAGGATGGGTCACATAGTGAGGTGTTCTCGAAGACCGCATGACCGGTAATATCTGGACACCTGCTTCTGGCCACCTACCTCAGCGCTGTGCAGCTTCTTCTTCATTTTTAATGCGCTCCATATTAGACTCCACTTTTCTTCTTGCAGCCGCGGATCTTTAAGCAGCATTATCTTCTGGACCAGCTCCTGCTCCAGCCCCGAGGAACCAAGGCTCAGGTCTATCATAGTCACATCTTTTAGAAATGATGCCTCAACGACTGTAATGATGGATAATTCTTAGGTTACAGATTTTACAAAGTCAAGTTTCAATGCAGTAGAGATAAGTCTTGTACCATTCATGAAGGTGCTCAGAGGCAGACTGGTACTGAGGAAGAGCTGGAGGGGCTTCGGGGTCTCCTCATCTGGAATCACAGGAGGTAACGATGGGTTCTGCATGGTGACATCACTAGCGCTGAACAAAGGCTCCTGGCTCTTTAGGAAGGATACTGGATGGAGCTGGTTTCTTTGTCTACTAATGATCTCCAGACAAAATGGGGCCTTCTCCACGTTCTTTATGAGAACACACAAACCTGTAAATGAAGAGAAAGGTGGAATCCAGTTACCAAAGAGCTGACATCTCTGGATCAGGTCACTCGACTTCTCAGGTTCCCACAGTCACCTCATATTTTCCTACATAACACTATTTATACTGCGGAATATTCCCACAGACATCGCACCATGGGCCCTGCTCCTCCTCAGCGAGAAGTGCGGCACACTGCAGGAGAAGAGTGCAAATAAGTAGTTTGCACATCTGTGCATTAGAGGTGTGAAGACACAGCATTGTATCTTCATTTACCAGACAATTATTTTTACAAAGCAAGGAAAAATAGACTGTTATCTTGACTTTTGAATTTAAGTATTTCTTTCTGCTTGGCCAAGAAAACAGACTTTTGCTTGTGTAAGCCTGTACGATTGACTTGTAAGTTAACATTTGATGTAACACATTGTTCTACTATCCTGAATGACTAGTGATGTTTACTGATAATGCTTTATACTTTGTCTAGGCCAGATAGTTTGTTGACTTTTTAGAGGAGGAAAAACTATGCAAATAGATCTCCATTCTTCGCATTTTATTTGTGAATACTGGATGATGGACACTTGCTAATTATAAAAAGAGGTTACATGCCTCTATATACAGAGACAGAAACAGAAACCACAGAGAAAAAAAACGAAACAATGTCCAATAATGAAATGTGTATAACAAAATTTATTTAAAACATGACAAAATGGTAGAGTGGGAAAAAAAGAATACCAAAATTGGGGCACTACACCAAGGACATACAAAATACAAGGAAAATGGCAATCATAAAAAATCAATATAACCACAGTGAGAGATTCAATATATATGTATATATCTATATGTGCCATAAATCAGTGTAAGAAATAGTAGACCAGGCAAAAAATACCTAAAATATATGAATTCTTAAAGTGCATGTGCATAATTTATAAGGTGGCAAAGGACAATAATCAAAAGTTGATATACAGTGGGGCAAAAAAGTATTTAGTCAGTCAGCAATAGTGCAAGTTCCACCACTTAAAAAGATGAGAGGCGTCTGTAATTTACATCATAGGTAGACCTCATCTATGGGAGACAAACTGAGAAAAAAAAATCCAGAAAATCACATTGTCTGTTATTTTAACATTTTATTTGCATATTATGGTGGAAAATAAGTATTTAGTCAGAAACAAACAATCAAGATTTCTGGCTCTCACAGACCTGTAACTTCTTCTTTAAGAGTCTCCTCTTTCCTCCACTCATTACCTGTAGTAATGGCACCTGTTTAAACTTGTTATCAGTATAAAAAGACACCTGTGCACACCCTCAAACAGTCTGACTCCAAACTCCACTATGGTGAAGACCAAAGAGCTGTCAAAGGACACCAGAAACAAAACTGTAGCCCTGCACCAGGCTGGGAAGACTGAATCTGCAATAGCCAACCAGCTTGGAGTGAAGAAATCAACAGTGCGAGCAATAATTAGAAAATGGAAGACATACAAGACCACTGATAATCTCCCTCGATCTGGGGCTCCACGCAAAATCCCACCCCGTGGGGTCAGAATGATCACAAGAACGGTGAGCAAAAATCCCAGAACCACGCGGGGGGACCTGTTGTGAATTCTGTGGCTGAGTTCACTTCTGTGGTCACAAGTGGTATTGCAGTCTCTGGGCTTCCTCCCTCAGGTGTTTTGGTGAGCTCGTTGGCTGCCTTGCTATTTAGCTCCACCTGAGTCTGTCTTCCTTGCTCCTTGTCAATGTTCCAGTGTTGGATCTGAGCTACTGCATCTTTCCTTGGGCCTGCTGCTCTGCTAGATAAGTGCTTCCAGTTTGTTTTCTGTTTTTTTCTGTCCAGCTTGCTATTGTCTTTTGCTGGAAGCTCTGAGAAGCAAAGGGGTGCACCGCCGTGCTGTTAGTTCGGCACGGTGGGTCTTTTTGCCCCTTTGCGTGGTTTTCGTTTTAGGGTTTTTTGTAGACTGCATAGTTCTCTTTGCTATCCTCGCTCTGTCTAGAATATCGGGCCTCACTTTGCTGAATCTATTTCATTCCTACGTTTGTCTTTTCATCTTGCTAACAGTCATTATATGTGGGGGGCTGCCTATTCCTTTGGGGTATTTCTCTGAGGTAAGTCAGGCTTGTATTTCTATCTTCAGGCTAGTCAGCTCCTCAGGCAGTGCCGAGTTGCATAGGTAGTGATAGGCGCAATCCACTGCTGCTTATAGTTGTGTGAGGATAGATCAGGTACTGCAGTCTACAGAGATTCCACGTCTCAGAGCTCGTCCTATTGTTTTTGGTTATTGCCAGATCTCTGTATGTGCGCTGATTACTGCACGCTGTGTTGCCTGATTGCCAGCCATAACAGTACAAGGAGCCCTTCAATGATTCCCAATAGAGGGAAAAAAGAAATCCTGACATCATTTTTTTTTCTTAGCTCTGTCTTCAGTCTTTTTTTTCCCCTAGACATTAGAGTGCTTCAGGACACAGCTGTGGACATGGATATTCAGGCTCTGTGCTCCTCAATGGATAATCTCGTTGTAAATGTACAAAAGATTCAAGATACTATTGATCAGAAATCGATGCTAGAACCAAGAATTCCGATTCCTGATTTGTTTTTTGGTGACAGAACTAAGTTCCTGAGCTTCAGAAATAATTGTAAGCTATTTTTGGCCTTGAAACCTCATTCTTCTGGTAATCCTATTCAACAGGTTTTGATTATTATTTCTTTTTTGCGCGGCGACCCACAGGACTGGGCGTTTTCTCTTGCACCAGGAGATTCTGCATTGAGTAATGTTGATGCATTTTTCCTGGCGCTCGGATTGCTTTACGATGAGCCTAATTCAGTGGATCAGGCTGAGCAAAATCTGCTGGCTTTATGCCAGGGTCAGGATGATGTAGAAGTATATTGTCAGAAATTTAGGAAATGGTCAGTACTCACTCTGTGGAATGAATCTGCACTAGCGGCTTTGTTCAGAAAGGGTCTCTCTGAAGCTCTTAAGGATGTAATGGTGGGATTTCCTATGCCTGCTGGTTTGAATGAGTCTATGTCCTTGGCCATTCAGATCGGTCGTCGCTTGCGCGAGCGTAAATCTGTGCACCATCTGGCGGTACTGCCTGAGAGTAAACCTGAGCCTATGCAGTGCGACAGGACTATGACTAAAGTAGAACGGCAAGAACACAGACGTCTGAACAGACTGTGTTTCTATTGTGGTGATTCTACTCATGCTATTTCTAATTGTCCTAAACGCACTAGGCGGTTCGATAGCTCTGCCGTTATTGGTACTGTACAGTCCAAATTCCTTTTGTCCATTACCTTAATGTGCTCTTTGTCATCGTATTCTGTCATGGCGTTTGTGGATTCAGGCGCTGCCCTGAATCTGATGGATTTGGATTATGCTAAACGTTGTGGATTTTTCTTGGAGCCTTTGCGGTGTCCTATTCCGTTGAGAGGAATTGATGCTACACCTTTGGCCAAGAATAAGCCTCAGTACTGGGCCCAGCTGACCATGTGCATGGCTCCTGCACATCAGGAAGTTATTCGCTTTCTGGTACTGCATAATTTGCATGATGTGGTCGTGTTGGGGTTCCCATGGCTACAAACCCATAATCCAGTATTGGATTGGAACTCTATGTCGGTAACCAGCTGGGGTTGTCAGGGAGTACATGGTGATGTTCCATTTTTGTCTATTTCGTCATCCATTCCTTCTGACATCCCAGAGTTCTTGTCGGACTTTCAGGATGTATTTGAAGAGTCCAAGTCTGATGCCCTACCTCCGCATAGGAATTGTGATTGTGCTATCGATTTGATTCCTGGTAGTAAATTCCCTAAGGGTCGTTTATTTAATTTGTCCGTACCTGAACACACCGCTATGCGCAGTTATGTGAAGGAGTCCCTGGAGAAGGGACATATTCGCCCATCGTCGTCACCATTGGGAGCAGGGTTCTTTTTTGTAGCCAAGAAGGATGGTTCGCTGAGACCGTGTATTGATTACCGCCTTCTTAATAAGATCACTGTTAAGTTTCAGTATCCCTTGCCATTGATTTCTGACTTGTTTGCTCGGATTAAGGGGGCTAGTTGGTTTACTAAGATTGATCTTCGTGGTGCGTATAATCTGGTGAGAATCAGGCAGGGAGATGAATGGAAAACGGCATTTAATACGCCCGAGGGTCATTTTGAGTATCTGGTGATGCCGTTCGGACTTGCCAATGCTCCATCTGTTTTTCAGTCTTTTATGCATGACATTTTCCGTGAGTATCTGGATAAATTCTTGATTGTTTACTTGGATGACATTTTGATCTTCTCAGATGATTGGGAGTCTCATGTGAAGCAAGTCAGAATGGTTTTCCAGGTACTGCGTGCTAATTCCTTGTTCGTGAAGGGATCAAAGTGTCTCTTCGGTGTGCAGAAAGTTTCATTTTTGGGGTTCATCTTTTCCCCTTCTACTATCGAGATGGATCCGGTTAAGGTTCAGGCCATCCAGGATTGGACTCAGCCGACATCTCTAAAAAGTCTGCAGAAATTCCTGGGCTTTGCTAATTTTTATCGTCGCTTCATCTGTAATTTTTCTAGCATTGTCAGACCATTGACCAATTTGACCAAGAAGGGTGCTGATTTGGTTAATTGGTCTTCTGCTGCCGTGGAAGCTTTTCAGGAGTTGAAGCGTCGTTTTTGCTGTGCCCCTGTGTTGTGTCAACCTGATGTTTCTCTTCCGTTCCAGGTCGAGGTTGATGCTTCTGAGATTGGTGCAGGGGCGGTTTTGTCACAGAGAGGTTCTGGTTGCTCAGTGTTCAAACCATGTGCTTTCTTTTCCAGGAAATTTTCTGCTGCTGAGCGTAATTATGATGTGGGCAACCGAGAGTTGCTGGCCATGAAGTGGGCATTCGAGGAGTGGCGTCATTGGCTTGAGGGTGCTAAGCATCGCGTGGTGGTATTGACTGATCATAAGAACTTGACTTATCTCGAGTCTGCCAAGCGCTTGAATCCTAGACAGGCCCGTTGGTCGTTATTTTTTGCTCGTTTTGATTTTGTGATTTCATACCTTCCGGGCTCTAAAAATGTGAAGGCGGATGCTCTGTCTAGGAGTTTTGTGCCCGACTCTCCGGGGTTATCTGAGCCGGTGAGTATCCTCAAGGAAGGAGTCATTGTGTCTGCCATCTCCCCTGATTTGCGGAGAGTGTTGCAGAAATTTCAGGCTAATAAACCTGATCGTTGTCCGGCCGAGAAACTGTTCGTCCCTGATAGGTGGACTAGTAAAGTTATCTCTGAACTTCATTGTTCGGTGCTGGCCGGTCATCCAGGAATCTTTGGTACCAGGGAGTTGGTTGCTAGATCCTTCTGGTGGCCATCTCTGTCACGGGATGTGCGTGCTTTTGTGCAGTCCTGTGGAATTTGTGCTAGGGCTAAGCCCTGCTGTTCACGTGCCAGTGGGTTGCTTTTGCCCTTGCCGGTCCCGAAGAGGCCTTGGACACATATTTCGATGGATTTCATTTCTGACCTTCCCGTTTCTCAAAAAATGTCGGTCATTTGGGTGGTCTGTGATCGCTTTTCTAAAATGGTCCATCTGGTGCCCTTGGTTAAATTGCCTTCCTCCTCTGATTTGGTGCCTTTGTTCTTCCAGCATGTGGTTCGTTTACATGGCATTCCTGAGAATATTGTTTCTGACAGAGGTTCCCAGTTTGTCTCGAGGTTCTGGCGAGCCTTTTGTGGTAGGATGGGCATTGACCTATCTTTCTCCTCGGCCTTCCATCCTCAGACTAATGGCCAGACCGAACGAACCAATCAGACCTTGGAAACATATCTGAGATGTTTTGTTTCCGCTGACCAGGATGATTGGGTGTCATTTTTGCCGTTGGCTGAGTTCGCCCTTAATAATCGGGCCAGCTCGGCTACCTTGGTCTCTCCATTTTTCTGCAATTCTGGGTTCCATCCTCGTTTCTCTTCAGGACAGGTTGAGTCTTCGGACTGTCCTGGTGTGGATTCTGTGGTGGACAGGTTGCAGCAGATCTGGACTCAGGTAGTGGACAATTTGACCTTGTCCCAGGAGAAGGCTCAGCTTTTCGCTAATCGCAGACGCCGTGTGGGACCCCGACTTCGTGTTGGGGATTTGGTTTGGTTATCTTCTCGTCATATTCCTATGAAGGTTTCCTCTCCTAAATTTAAACCTCGTTTTATTGGTCCGTATAGGATTTCTGAGATTCTCAATCCGGTGTCTTTTCGTCTGACCCTCCCAGACTCCTTTTCCATACATAATGTATTCCATAGGTCGTTGTTGAGGAGATACGTGGCACCTATGGTTCCATCTGTGGAGCCTCCTGCCCCTGTTTTGGTGGAGGGGGAATTGGAGTATATTGTGGAGAAGATTTTGGATTCTCGTGTCTCTAGACGGAAACTCCAGTATCTGGTCAAATGGAAGGGTTATGCTCAGGAAGATAATTCCTGGGTTTTTGCCTCTGATGTCCATGCCCCAGATCTTGTTCGTGCCTTTCATGTGGCTCATCCTGGTCGGCCTGGGGGTTCTGGTGAGGGTTCGGTGACCCCTCCTCAAGGGGGGGGTACTGTTGTGAATTCTGTGGCTGAGTTCACTTCTGTGGTCACAAGTGGTATTGCAGTCTCTGGGCTTCCTCCCTCAGGTGTTTTGGTGAGCTCGTTGGCTGCCTTGCTATTTAGCTCCACCTGAGTCTGTCTTCCTTGCTCCTTGTCAATGTTCCAGTGTTGGATCTGAGCTACTGCATCTTTCCTTGGGCCTGCTGCTCTGCTAGATAAGTGCTTCCAGTTTGTTTTCTGTTTTTTTTCTGTCCAGCTTGCTATTGTCTTTTGCTGGAAGCTCTGAGAAGCAGAGGGGTGCACCGCCGTGCTGTTAGTTCGGCACGGTGGGTCTTTTTGCCCCTTTGCGTGGTTTTCGTTTTAGGGTTTTTTGTAGACTGCATAGTTCTCTTTGCTATCCTCGCTCTGTCTAGAATATCGGGCCTCACTTTGCTGAATCTATTTCATTCCTACGTTTGGCTTTTCATCTTGCTAACAGTCATTATATGTGGGGGGCTGCCTATTCCTTTGGGGTATTTCTCTGAGGTAAGTCAGGCTTGTATTTCTATCTTCAGGCTAGTCAGCTCCTCAGGCAGTGCCGAGTTGCATAGGTAGTTGTTAGGCGCAATCCACTGCTGCTTATAGTTGTGTGAGGATAGATCAGGTACTGCAGTCTACAGAGATTCCACGTCTCAGAGCTCGTCCTATTGTTTTTGGTTATTGCCAGATCTCTGTATGTGCGCTGATTACTGCACGCTGTGTTGCCTGATTGCCAGCCATAACAGGGACCTAGTGAATGAACTGCAGAGAGCTGGGACCAATGTAACAAGGCCTACCATAAGTAACACACTACGCCACCATGGACTCAGATCCTGCAGTGCCAGACGTGTCCCACTGCTTAAGCCAGTACATGTCCGGGCCTGTCTGAAGTTTGCTAGAGAGCATTTGGATGATCCAGAGGAGTTTTGGGAGAATGTCCTATGGTCTGATGAAACCAAACTGGAACTGTTTGGTAGAAACACAACTTGTCGTGTTTGGAGGAAAAAGAATACTGAGTTGCATCCATCAAACACCATACCTACTGTAAAGCATGGTGGTGGAAACATCATGCTTTGGGGCTGTTTCTCTGCAAAGGGGCCAGGACGACTGATCCGGGTACATGAAAGAATGAATGGGGCCATGTATCGTGAGATTTTGAGTGCAAACCTCCTTCCATCAGCAAGGGCATTGAAGATGAAACGTGGCTGGGTCTTTCAACATGACAATGATCCAAAGCACACCGCCAGGGCAACGAAGGAGTGGCTTCATAAGATGCATTTCAAGGTCCTGGAGTGGCCTAGCCAGTCTCCAGATCTCAACCCTATAGAAAACCTTTGGAGGGAGTTGAAAGTCCGTGTTGCTAAGCGAAAAGCCAAAAACATCACTGCTCTAGAGGAGATCTGCATGGAGGAATGGGCCAACATACCAACAACAGTGTGTGGCAACCTTGTGAAGACTTACAGAAAACGTTTGACCTCTGTCATTGCCAACAAAGGATATATTACAAAGTATTGAGATGAAATTTTGTTTCTGACCAAATACTTATTTTCCACCATAATATGCAAATAAAATGTTAAAAAAACAGACAATGTGATTTTCTGGATTTTTTTTCTCAGTTTGTCTACCATAGTTGAGGTCTACCTATGATGTAAATTACAGACGCCTCTCATCTTTTTCAGTGGTGGAACTTGCACTATTGCTGACTGACTAAATACTTTTTTTCCCCACTGTATGTTACTGCGATCTATATGTTGCCAGCGTGATGCAAACCAATGTGCTGCAGAACAAGAGAAAGGGAAAAGAAACCACCTGGTATTTACCTGCTATAGTTGAAAATAGTCCCTAGGATGCACCCTGCCCCGACGCATGTTTTTGCGCCTGTCTTCGTCAGGGGGGGTCAAAGGCAGACAGAAACAGACAGAAATTCAGCCAAGACATCCAATGAGTCTGTACAGGACTGCAGCCAAGACTTCATAGCTTCATCACAAGGGACACAGATTTATTTTTCTACAGGAGGCCAACTTAAAGGACCTTGGCCACGTCTGGAAGACTACAGATCTGCTGCATTGACCATTGCTGAACCATGGATAAGTTTGGAGAAAGTCAGGACTGGAACCCGCTAGTTGCCTGGCTCCATGGAGATGTTCGGAGAAGCCAGGTTGTGACCCTCTGGTCAACTGGCCTTGTATCTGAATGGACTGTCATCTTCCTACGCTTATCATTATCTCCTCTCTGTGTGTTTGCCACAGATGGGGTAATCGACCCTGGAAGATCTGAAGTAACAGCTGCTATTATTATGGTGAGTCAGCGGAAATGGGGTGAGACTCTGCAATGTGCACCATCTTGGGTATTTTGCTGGGACTCTTCTATGTGTTATCTGCATGTTTTGTGCTTCAATAAAGTATTGCCGCACTGTCTTACCCTCACCCGTGTAGTCTGAGTAGCGTTATGCCCACGTTAAAAGGAGAGCAGGTGTTCATTGGGATGATCACTGGTCACTGCGGTTTTGGCTAGCGGACCTGAGTGCTCACCCACCCCCCCATCTCTACAAAAATTGTCATGCGTATAAATCTAATTGACCTTCCAAAAAGTGTAAATGATAGTCAATCTTATTTAATTTGTAGCTTCTAGCACTATAGCCATCAGCCTCTGGCTGTTTTAGTCATAGCAAGATCCTACCTACCCATGTAAATGTTGGCATCAGCCTAGGAGAAGAGTTACATTAGTCAGGTTGCCAGCAAACCGGAGATCGCCTTGTCGTTGCCTTTGTCGTTGCCTGCTGGGCATGCATGAATTGGCCAAATTGTGCATGTTTCCTATTTTCTAAAACAGTAATGCCATTCCACTTTGATATATTTCATGTTGACATAATATATCTATTTGTTAGTTATGATTATAAGTCTAAGCAAGGAAGGAAAGTAGAGGGACGGGTGAAGCTCACTACCTTGACGACTTCAGTTCTCAGCAGGAGTTCAAACGGTGGGGCTGTATCTGCTGGTTATAGCAGCCATGATCAGAAGGAGAGAAATCTAATCGGCACAAGCCAACCCGGTAATCAACCAAATTGTTTTATTCGGGGAGTTTAAAAAGGTTTAAAACAACCCTGAAGCCTGACGCCTTTCTGGTGTATGACGACACCCTTACTCCTCGAGCATGTTCTATAACTCTATCATTCTCATGCATCATTGAGCTTTTCTCAGCGACTTCGTGCCATTAGTCCGTGCTCGATTGATACAACACCACATGCTCCTTCCTCCTTGGCTTGGTCTCCATGTTCTTCTGCTGCAGTAATATAACGTCAACTGCTGATTCATTTTACCCGGCTCAGGCGGCGTGATGCCTGACCCAGCACTACTGCATTCATTCAGCATTAATTCAGCATTTCCTCCATTCTGCTGCACCAGCACCACCTGTACGAGCTGCTCCACAACTGCTTCTAAGTCAGGGATTCAAGCATCCACCTTTGCAGATGAAATATAACAGAATACTAAGGCCATAGACCCTGAAGGTGCAGCAGTGTCAATAGCCTTGCCAATCTCAGGGAATAGACTGGAGGGTTATGTCATCATACTGCAAGTGATGGGGAGTAGTCCAGGCTGTGTGTGATGTCTCAGCATGGGTAGATGCCTGGGGCAGGCGGCTTCAGTGGCATCAAGTCCAGTTCAGCAACCTTCGCACAACAAGTTACTTTCTTTGGCTTTATTACTTGTGGATTGTCATTGCATCTACCTTCTCCAGCCCAGTATGGCAGAACTCCAGTACTGGCCAGGGTTTGTCAGCCTGTGTCCTGTGCACATTGCACTTGGTGTAGTACAGGGGTGGCTTATGTATCCCTGCCATCAGGAGAAGCATTGGCTTGGGTAGACTGCATGAGGGAATTTGATGATCTTATGGTATCATGTACCTTTTCCGGTCCTTCAGCAAGAACTGGGTTACACAATTAAGACAAGGCACTACGACAGTGTCGCATGCTTGAATTATCTCGGAATAATCAGGATTTATTGACAACAATTAAGGTTCATGAGATTGATAGAAGATGAATGTGCCAGAAAGGAACTACTGACATAGATCAACTTTCTGGATGATCAATATTAGGGTGGGTCTGTCATTACGGGGAGTCAAGAGTCACCATTCTTACCAATTATGTTAACATGGAGGAATTCTCAAAGTCCAGACACATTGGGTAAAACCTCTTTAAAAGAAAGCTTGCAGCCTGACAGAGGGCGCGTGTCCCTATTACAGAAATGGAAACTCCAAACTGTCATGCAGTCTCGCTCTCCTCTGTGCTATCTACATTGGCTTTTGTGGACTCAGGAGCTGCAGGAAAGGTTATTGACTATCTTTGCCCAGAGTCTGAATGGTCCTTTGATTTCTCTGCAGTCACAATTGAGACTCATTACTGTGAATGGCTGTGATATTCCACATGACCATGGCCACATCTTCAAAATGGAATTTCTTCATTTTCAGCACATTGATTTTAATCCTCCCCCTATTCGACACTTTGATAATCTTGGGACTGCCCCAAGTAAAACAGTAATCTCATACGTTTCATTGGCTAACATATCAGATTACTCAATGGAGATCATTGTTTTCAGCATTGCATCAAAGATATTTCTTGTTCCACCTCTCTGCCCAGAAGGTGCAATTCCCCTTCTCCCATAACACAACTACCTAAACATAGATTGTACCATTCATATGCTGCAGAGGCTTGCAAAAGTATTCAACTCCTTGTTGTGTTTTTACTAATTTTGTTAGATTACAACCTGTGTGTAAATATTTTTGTAATCCGATTTGTGTGTGCTTCCTTGAATGATGGAATCACTGACTGAGAGGATCAAGAAAATGCAGTAGATATAGTATATCTCAACTTCAGCAAAGCATTTGATAAAGTATCCCATACTATCCTCATTGAAAAAATTACCAAGCATCAGATTGATAAGGCTATCGTTAAGTGGATTCATAACTGGCTTAGTGATTGTACTCAGAGTCAAAGAGTGGTAATAAATGGTTGCACATCCTATTGGAAGAGTGTTTCAAGTGGGGTACTACAAGGTTCTGTCCTGACCCCAGTGTTACAAATGGTGTCCCACAAGGCTCTGTCCTGACTGACCCCAGTGTTACAAGTAGGGACCACAATTCTCTGTCCTGACCCCAGTGTTACAAGTGGGGACCACAAAAGGGGTATCACAAGGCTCTGTCCAGGCCCCAGGATAAGGGAAATTTGCAGACGATCCAAAGCTACAAGGAATAGGTAACACTAGAGAAAACAGAGAAAGGATTTAGAATGATCTAGAGAAGATTGAACAATGGGCAGCGACTATTAAAATGGTATTTAACAGGGAGAAATGCAAGATTCTACATGTCATGAACCGGGGGTGTTTGGTTGCCACAGTTCTTTCCTCGGGGATTTATTTATAGCCCATTTCCCAGTTCTAGTTTGGAACTTGCAGCTCTCTGGCATCCCCCTTACCCTCAGGTCAGTCCAGGAACTGCACCTAGGATAATTAGTTGCCAGAAAGGCTGCCTGCTCGTGTACTCGCTATTGGGCACGCTGCCATGAGGGTGATATAATTATTCCCATCCACAGCTGAGCAATACACTTAAAAACCCTATTCTCTCACTGCCAGCGTTACTGTTATGAACTGGTGATTCAGAAACACAATGGACCTGGTGGTTAAGAGCACGCAAAGTGACCTAATAGTTACTAAAAACATAGGACGAGCTCTGAGACGTGGGAACTCTGCTGACCGCAATCCCTAATCCTATCATACCACACTAGAGGTAGCCGTGGAGCGCTCCTGACCAGACCTAGGCGCCTCGGGCACAGCCTGAGAAACTAGCTAGCCCTGAAGATAGAAAAATAAGCCTACCTTGCCTCAGAGAAATTCCCCAAAGGAAAAGGCAGCCCCCCACATATAATGACTGTGAGTAAAGATGAAAATACAAACACAGAGATGAAATAGGTTTTAGCAAAGTGAGGCCCAACTTACTGAATAGACCGAGGATAGGGAAGATAGCTTTGCGGTCAGCACAAAAACCTACAAACAACCACGCAGAGGGCGCAAAAAGACCCTCTGCACCGACTAACGGTACGGAGGTGCTCCCTCTGCGTCTCAGAGCTTCTAGCAAGCAAGAAAAACCAATATAGCAAGCTGGACAGAAAAAAATAGCAAACAAAAGAAACACAAGCAAAACTTAGCTTATGCAGGGCAGACAGGCCACAAGACGATCCAGGAGAGAGCAAGACCAATACTGGAACATTGACTGGAGGCCAGGAACAAAGAACTAGGTGGAGTTAAATAGAGCAGCACCTAACGACTTAACCTTGTCACCTGAGGAAGGAAACTCAGAAGCCGCAGCCCCACTCACATCCACCAGAGGAAGCTCATGGACAGAACCAGCCGAAGTACCACTCATGACCACAGGAGGGAGCTTGACCACAGAATTCACAACAGTACCCCCCCTTGAGGAGGGGTCACCGAACCCTCACCAGAGCCCCCAGGCCGACCAGGATGAGCCAAATGAAAGGCACAAACCAGATCGGCAGCATGAACATCAGAGGCAAAGACCCAGGAATTATCTTCCTGACCATAACCCTTCCACTTAACCAGGTACTGGAGTTTCCATCTCGAAATACGAGAATCCAAAATCTTCTCCACTATATACTCCAACTCCCCCTCAACCAAAACAGGGGCAGGAGGATCAACGGATGGAACCACAGGTGCCACGTATCTCCGCAACAATGACCTATGGAATACATTATGGATGGAAAAAGAAGCTGGAAGGGTCAAACGAAAAGACACAAGATTAAGAACCTCAGAAATCCTATACGGACCAATGAAACGAGGCTTAAACTTAGGAGAGGAAACTTTCATAGGAATATAACGAGACGACAACCAAACCAAATCCCCAACACGAAGTCGGGGACCCACACAGCGCCTGCGGTTAGCGAAACGTTGAGCCTTCTCCTGGGACAATGTCAAATTGTCCACTACATGAGTCCAAATCTGCTGCAACCTATCCACCACAGTATCCACACCAGGACAGTCCGAAGACTCAACCTGCCCTGAAGAAAAACGAGGATGGAAACCAGAATTGCAGAAAAACGGCGAAACCAAAGTAGCCGAGCTGGCCCGATTATTAAGGGCGAACTCCGCCAAAGGCAAAAAGGACACCCAATCATCCTGATCAGCCGAAACAAAACATCTCAGATATGTTTCCAAGGTCTGATTGGTTCATTCAGTTTGGCCATTTGTCTGAGGATGGAAAGCCGAGGAAAAAGACAAATCAATGCCCATCCTAGCACAAAAGGCTCGCCAAAACCTCGAAACAAACTGGGAACCTCTGTCAGAAACGATGTTCTCCGGAATGCCATGTAAACGAACCACATGCTGGAAAAACAACGGCACCAAATCAGAGGAGGAAGGCAATTTAGACAAGGGTACCAAATGGACCATCTTAGAGAAGCGATCACAAACCACCCAAATGACCGACATCTTTTGAGAGACGGGGAGATCCGAAATAAAATCCATAGAGATATGTGTCCAGGGCCTCTTCGGGACCGGCAAGGGCAAAAGCAACCCACTGGCACGAGAACAGCAGGGCTTAGCCCGAGCACAAATCCCACAGGACTGCAAAAACGAACGCACATCCCGCGACAGAGACGGCCACCAAAAGGATCTAGCCACCAAATCTCTGGTACCAAAGATTCCAGGATGACCAGCCAACACCGAACAATGAACCTCAGAGATAACTCTACTCGTCCATTTATCAGGGACAAACAGTTTCTCCGCTGGGCAACGGTCAGGTCTATTAGCCTGAAATTTTTGCAGCACCCGCCGCAAATCAGGGGAGATGGCAGACAAAATTACCCCCTCTTTGAGAATACCCGCCGGCTCAGGCAAACCCGGAGAATCGGGCACAAAACTCCTGGACAGGGCATCCGCCTTCACATTCTTAGAGCCCAGAAGGTACGAAACCACAAAGTCAAAACGGGAGAAAAACAGCGACCAACGAGCCTGTCTAGGATTCAACCGCTTGGCAGACTCGAGATAAGTCAAGTTCTTGTGATCAGTCAAGACCACCACGCGATGCTTAGCTCCTTCAAGCCAATGACGCCACTCCTCGAATGCCCACTTCATGGCCAGCAACTCTCGATTGCCAACATCATAATTACGCTCAGCAGGCGAAAACTTCCTGGAAAAGAAGGCACATGGTTTCATAACCGAGCCATCAGAACTTCTTTGCGACAAAACAGCCCCTGCTCCAATCTCAGAAGCATCAACCTCGACCTGGAACGGGAGCGAAACATCTGGCTGGCACAACACAGGGGCAGAAGAAAAACGACGCTTCAACTCCTGAAAAGCTTCCACAGCAGCAGAAGACCAATTGACCACATCAGCACCCTTCTTGGTTAAATCAGTCAACGGTTTGGCAATACTAGAAAAATTATTGATGAAGCGACGATAAAAAATTAGCAAAGCCCAGGAACTTTTGCAGACTCTTCAGAGATGTCGGCTGAGTCCAATCAAAAATGGCCTGAACTTTAACAGGGTCCATCTCGATAGTAGAAGGGGAAAAAATGAAACCCAAAAATGAAACCTTCTGAACACCAAAGAGGCACTTTGACCCCTTCACAAACAAAGAATTTGCACGCAGGACCTGGAACACCATTCTAACCTGCTTCACGTGAGACTCCCAATCATCCGAGAAGACCAAAATATCATCCAAGTATACAATCAGGAATTTATCCAGGTACTCTCGGAAGATGTCATGCATAAAGGACTGAAATACTGATGGAGAATTGGAAAGCCTGAATGGCATAACCAGGTACTCAAAATGGCCCTCGGGCGTATTAAATGCTGTTTTCCATTCATCGCCCTGTTTAATACGCACAAGATTATACGCACCACGAAGATCTATCTTGGTGAACCAACTAGCCCCCTTAATCCGAGCAAACAAATCAGACAGCAGCGGCAAGGGGTACTGAAATTTGATTGTGATTTTATTTAGAAGGCGGTAATCAATACAAAGTCTCAACGAACCATCCTTCTTGGCCACAAAAAAGAACCCTGCTCCCAATGGCGACGACGACGGGCG
Organism: Ranitomeya imitator; assembly: GCF_032444005.1. Classification (NCBI taxonomy): domain Eukaryota; kingdom Metazoa; phylum Chordata; class Amphibia; order Anura; family Dendrobatidae; genus Ranitomeya; species Ranitomeya imitator. The sequence goes on along the minus strand of NC_091284.1, from coordinate 844,568,908 downwards.
AATATGACCCTTCTCCAAGGATTCCTTTACGTAACTCCGCATAGCGGCGTGCTCAGGCACAGACAAATTAAACAGTCGACCTTTAGGAAACTTAGTACCAGGAATCAAATCGATAGCACAATCGCAATCCCTATGCGGAGATAGGGCACTGGACTTGTGCTCATCAAATACATCCCGGTAATCCGACAAGAACTCAGGGACCTCAGAAGGGGTGGATGATGAAATAGACAGAAATGGAACATCACCATGTACCCCCTGACAACCCCAGCTGGACACAGACATAGACTTCCAATCCAATACTGGGTTATGAACTTGTAGCCATGGCAACCCCAACACGACCACATCATGCAGATTCTGCAACACCAAAAAGCGAATATCCTCCTGATGCGCAGGAGCCATGCACATGGTCAGTTGGGTCCAGTACTGAGGCTTATTCTTGGCCAAAGGCGTAGCATCAATTCCTCTCAATGGAATAGGATACTGCAAGGGCTCCAAGAAAAACCCACAGCGCCTAGCAAACTCCAAGTCCATCAAATTCAGGGCAGCGCCTGAATCCACAAATGCCATGACAGAATAGGATGACAAAGAGCAGATCAAAGTAACGGACAAAAGAAATTTCGACTGTACCGTACCAATGGTGGCAGACCTAGCTAACATCTTAGTGCGCTTAGGACAATCGGAAATAGCATGAGTGGAATCACCACAGTAAAAACACAGCCCATTCCGACGTCTGTGTTCTTGCCGTTCAGCTCTGGTCAAAGTCCTATCACATTGCATAGGTTCAGGTTTATACTCAGATAATACCGCCAAATGGTGCACAGTTTTACGCTCACGTAAGCGTCGATCGATCTGAATGGCCAAAGACATATTCTCATTCAGACCAGCAGGCATAGGAAATCCCACCATGACATCCTTAAGGGCTTCAGAGAGACCCTTTCTGAAAATTTCTGCCAGCGCACATTCATTCCAATGAGTGAGCACAGACCACTTCCTAAACTTCTGACAATATATCTCTACCTCATCCTGACCGTGACACAGAGCCAGCAAATTTTTCTCTGCCTGATCCACTGAATTTGGTTCATCATAAAGCAATCAGAGCGCCAGAAAAAACGCATCAATATTACATAATGCACGATCTCCTGGCGCAAGGGAAAATGCCCAGTCTTGAGGGTCGCCACGTAATAAAGAAATAATGATCTTAACTTGTTGAACTGGGTCACCAGAGGAGCGGGGTTTCAAAGCCAGAAACAGTTTGCAATTATTCTTGAAATTCAGAAACTTAGCTCTATCTTCAGAAAATAAATCAGGAATAGGAATTCTAGGTTCTAACATAGATTTCTGAACCATAATGTCTTGAATCTTTTGTACTCTTGCAGTGAGATTATCCACACAAGAAGACAGACCTTTAATGTCCATCACTACACCTGTGTCGTGAACCACCCAAATGTCTAGGGGAAAAGAAAGACAAAACACAGTGCAAAGAAAAAAAAAATGGTCTCAGAACTTCTCTTTTCCCTCTATTGAGAAGCATTAGTACTTTGGGCCTCCAGTACTGTTATGAACTGGTGATTCAGAAACACAATGGACCTGGTGGTTAAGAGCACAAGAAGTGACCTGATAGTTACTAAAAACATAGGACGAGCTCTGAGACGTGGGAACTCTGCTGACCGCAATCCCTATTCCTATCATACCACACTAGAGATAGCCGTGTAGCGCTCCTGACCAGACCTAGGCGCCTCGGGCACAGCCTGAGAAACTAGCTAGCCCTGAAGATAGAAAAATAAGCCTACCTTGCCTCAGAGAAATTCCCCAAAGGAAAAGGCAGCCCCCCACATATAATGACTGTGAGTAAAGATGAAAATACAAACACAGAGATGAAATAGGTTTTAGCAAAGTGAGGCCCGACTTACTGAATAGACCGAGGATAGGGAAGATAGCTTTGCGGTCAGCACAAAAACCTACAAACAACCACGCAGAGGGCGCAAAAAGACCCTCCGCACCGACTAACGGTACGGAGGTGCTCCCTCTGCGTCTCAGAGCTTCCAGCAAGCAAGAAAAACCAATATAGCAAGCTGGACAGAAAAAATAGCAAACAATAGAAACACAAGCAAAACTTAGCTTATGCAGGGCAGACAGGCCACAAGATGATCCAGGAGAGAGCAAGACCAATACTGAGGTGGTGATGGCGAACTCAGTCGAGGGGTTCAAGAGAGGCCTGGATGTCTTACTGGAGCAGAACAATATTGTATCATACAATTATTAGGTTCTGTAGAAGGACGTAGATCTGGGGATTTATTATGATGGAATATAGGCTGAACTGGATGGACAAATGTCTTTTTTCGGCCTTACTAACTATGTTACTATGTTACTATGTTACTGGAACATTGACTGGAGGCCAGGAACAAAGAACTAGGTGGAGTTAAATAGAGCAGCACCTAACGACTTAACCTCGTCACCTGAGGAAGGAAACTCAGAAGCCGCAGCCCCACTCACATCCACCAGAGGAAGCTCATGGACAGAACCAGCCGAAGTACCACTCATGACCACAGGAGGGAGCTTGACCACAGAATTCACAACACGTTATCCAACAAGCTCAGTACAATCTGCTGCCACCAGCTCCTCTTCCTATGACTAATAGCGGGTCAGGAACCAACCCAATCAGTATCGTAATTTACTTCAGAGGACTTAGGGTACGTTTTAGAGCAAGAAAAATGAAGCTAGTAAATATAACTTTTACTCCAAAAAAGATTGGGCAGTGTTTAAAAAAGTATATAATAATAATAATAAAATAATAATAATTTTATTTATATAGCGCCAACATATTCCGCAGCGCTTTACAAATTATAGAGGGGACTTGTACAGACAATAGACATTACAGCATAACAGAAATACAGTTCAAAACAGATACCAGGAGGAGTGAGGGCCCTGCTCGCAAGCTTACAAACTATGGGGAAAAGGGGAGACACGAGAGGTGGATGGTAACAATTGCTTTAGTTATTCGGACCAGCTATAGTGTAAGGCTCAGGTGTTCATGTAAAGCTGCATGAACCAGTTACCTGCCTAAGTATGTAGCAGTACAGACACAGAGGGCTAATACTGCATAAAGTGTATGAGAACATGATGCGAGGAACCTTTTTTTTTTTTTTTTTTTTTTTATTATAAATAGGCCACACAGGGATCGTTAGGTTAATGCATTGAGGCGGTAGGCCAGTCTGAACAAATGAGTTTTTAGGGCACGCTTAAAACTGTGGGGATTGGGGATTAATCGTATTAACCTAGGTAGTGCATTCCAAAGAATCGGCGCAGCACGTGTAAAGTCTTGGAGACGGGAGTGGGAGGTTCTGATTATTGAGGATGCTAACCTGAGGTCATTAGCGGAGCGGAGGGCACGGGTAGGGTGGTAGACTGATACCAGGGAGGAGATGTAGGGTGGTGCTGAGCCATGGAGTGCTTTGTGGATATAAAAAAATTACCAAAATGTCAATTATATATGTATAGACAATTACAAAATAAAAAGGGATTAAAAGAAGAAAAGAAACTTAGGTCTCTGATATCATGGCTGACCATGTGGCGTTGGGGAGGAGTGACATCAAAATGCATCACAGAGTCTCTCTTAGCTGGCTCCTTGGGCAAAAAAGCTAGTGCAAAATGAGCTCCCACTATCTTATACCCCCCCCCCCTAGTTGTGACACCACTGAGTGGGCTGCTCCATGGACTCCACTTCCCTTTCCAAAGAGACTCAGAACTTTATTAAAACTCATAAGCATCATAGCATATGCTGGAAACCTCATAGAGTGATGACGAAACTATTACAGGTCTTGTCATGAGGTTAGCTTCCATTTGAGTCTACACATGGGGTAGCTATGTGACTCGGGTTAAGTAGTAATCCATTTCTCCATTTCTGCTAGGCGCTGAGCTTAGAAAAACACTGTGCATGTTGCTCTACCCTGGCACATCCCAAATATGTAACTTTCACACCTATCTCAATACCTGGGGTAAAATTATTCCCTCTTGAATAACTCTCATACACAACAGAATGCACGTGAAGTAATTATCCCCCTCTATTCCTCCTTGGTCAGGTTTCATCTGGAATACTGGGTCCAGTTCTGGGCACCGCGTAAAACTGTAGTAATTTAAGAGAAGAGCGACAAGGATGGTTAGCGGACTGCAAAGTATGTCCTAAGAGAAACGGTTAAAGTATCTGGGAATGTTTAGCTTGCAAAAAAGTGGATACTTGCCCAGAGATTCATTGACTTTGGCAGTGTGTACTTGCTCAATCGCTTTACTTTTCATCTAAAATTAATTGTTGCTTTCAAAATTCCTAGCAAAGCCTCAAATGTCTCTCTGCTGTGCCCTCTGATTCCAGACAACTTTTGTACGAAGATCAAGATTTCTGGAAAAATGTGAAGTGGAAAAGCAGCACCCTGATGGCTTGATACAATCAAGATAATGGCGCAGGAGACCCTGGTGGACCTATCTAGGCTTGCACAAAAACGAACTTCCTGCAAAACATTTATCCATCAAGTCACCATGGCTCAAAATCTGTTGAAGATCCAGACATAGAATATGAAGTAAAACAAATACAGGAAGTTTGTGGGAAGCTACTCAACTTAAGTGATATGAAGGGATATGGTCCATGTTTGGTTCCTAAAACGAAAAAAAAAAACAATACCCAATTTTGCCTAACCATTTCTACATTGCCCATAGATATAAAACGTCAGGGTGTACATTGTTCTACTAAAGTATCACTACATAGTATAAAATCTGGACTCCCCTTAAACAATGTAAAGAGGATCTTTTACTGTAACATAGTAACATAGTTAGTAAGGCCGAAAAAAGACATTTGTCCATCCAGTTCAGCCTATATTCCATCATAATAAATCCCCAGATCTACGTCCATCTACAGAACCTAATAATTGTATGATACAATATTGTTCTGCTCCAGGAAGACATCCAGGCCTCTCTTGAACCCCTCGACTGAGTTCGCCATCACCACCTCCTCAGGCAAGCAATTCCAGATTCTCACTGCCCTAACAGTAAAGAATCCTCTTCTATGTTGGTGGAAAAACCTTCTCTCCTCCAGACGCAAAGAATGCCCCCTTGTGCCCGTCACTTTCCTTGGTATAAACAGATCCTCAGTGAGGATTTGTATTGTCCCCTTATATACTTATACATGGTTATTAGATCGCCCCTCAGTCGTCTTTTTTCTAGACTAAATAATCCTAATTTCGCTAATCTATCTGGGTATTGTAGTTCTCCCATCCCCTTTATTAATTTTGTTGCCCTCCTTTGTACTCTCTCTAGTTCCATTATATCCTTCATGAGCACCAGTGCCCAAAACTGGACACAGTACTCCATGTGTGGTCTAACTAGGGATTTGTACAGAGGCAGTATAATGCTCTCATCATGTGTATCCAGACCTCTTTTAATGCACCCCATGATCCTGTTTGACTTGGCAGCTGCTGCCTGGCACTGGCTGCTCCAGGTAAGTTTATCATTAACTAGGATCCCCAAGTCCTTCTCCCTGTCAGATTTACCCAGTGGTTTCCCATTCAGTGTGTAATGGTGATATTGATTCCTTCTTCCCATGTGTATAACCTTACATTTATCATTGTTAAACCTCATCTGCCACCTTTCAGCCCAAGTTTCCAACTTATCCAGATCCATCTGTAGCAGAATACTATCTTCTCTTGTATTAACTGCTTTACATAGTTTTGTATCATCTGCAAATATCGATATTTTACTGTGTAAACCTTCTACCAGATCATTAATGAATATGTTGAAGAGAACAGGTCCCAGTACCGACCCCTGCGGTACCCCACTGGTCACAGCGACCCAGTTAGAGACTATACCATTTATAACCACCCTCTGCTTTCTATCACGTAGCCAGTTACTAACCCATTTACACACATTTTCCCCCAGACCAAGCATTCTCATTTTGTGTACCAACCTCTTGTGCGGCACGGTATCAAACGCTTTAGAAAAATCGAGATATACCACGTCCAATGACTCACCGTGGTCCAGTCTATAGCTTACCTCTTCATAAAAACTGATCAGATTGGTTTGACAGGAGCGATTTCTCATAAACCCATGCTGATATGGAGTTAAACAGTTATTCTCATTGAGATAATCCAGAATAACATCCCTCAGAAACCCTTCAAATATTTTACCAACAATAGAGGTTAGACTTACTGGCCTATAATTTCCAGGTTCACTTTTAGAGCCCTTTTTGAATATTGGCACCACATTTGCTATGCGCCAGTCCTGCGGAACAGATCCTGTCGCTATAGAGTCCCTAAAAATAAGAAATAATGGTTTATCTATTACATTACTTAGTTCCCTTAGTACTCGTGGGTGTATGCCATCCGGACCCGGAGATTTATCTATTTTAATCTTATTTAGCCGATTTCGCACCTCTTCTTGGGTTAGATTGGTGACCCTTAATATAGGGTTTTCAGTGTTTCTTGGGATTTCACCTAGCATTTCATTTTCCACCGTGAATACCGTGGAGAAGAAGGTGTTTAATATGTTAGCTTTTTCCTCGTCATCTACAACCATTCTTTCCTCACTATTTTTTAAGGGGCCTACATTTTCAGTTTTTATTCTTTTACTATTGATATAGTTGAAGAACAGTTTGGGATTAGTTTTACTCTCCTTAGCAATGTGCTTCTCTGTTTCCTTTTTGGCAGCTTTAATTAGTTTTTTAGATAAAGTATTTTTCTCCCTATAGTTTTTTAGAGCTTCAATGGTGCCATCCTGCTTTAGTAGTGCAAATGCTTTCTTTTTACTGTTAATTGCCTGTCTTACTTCTTTGTTTAGCCACATTGGGTTTTTCCTATTTCTAGTCCTTTTATTCCCACAAGGTATAAACCGCTTACACTGCCTATTTAGGATGTTCTTAAACATTTCCCATTTATTATCTGTATTCTTATTTCTGAGGATATTGTCCCAGTCTACCAGATTAAGGGCATCTCTAAGCTGGTCAAACTTTGCCTTCCTAAAGTTCAATGTTTTTGTGACTCCCTGACAAGTCCCCCTAGTGAAAGACAGGTGAAACTGCACAATATTGTGGTCGCTATTTCCTAGATGCCCGACCACCTGCAGATTTGTTATTCTGTCAGGTCTATTAGATAGTATTAGGTCTAAAAGTGCTGCTCCTCTGGTTGGATTCTGCACCAATTGTGAAAGATAATTTTTCTTGGTTATTAGCAGAAACCTGTTGCCTTTATGGTTTTCACAGGTTTCACTTTCCCAGTTAATATCCGGGTAGTTAAAGTCCCCCATAACCAGGACCTCATTATGGGTTGCAGCTTCATCTATCTGCTTTAGAGGTAGACTTTCCATGGTTTCTGTTATATTTGGGGGTTTGTAACAGACCCCAATGAGAATTTTGTTACCATTTTTCCCTCCATGAATTTCGACCCATATGGACTCGACATCCTCATTTCCTTCGCTAATATCCTCCCTTAAAGTGGACTTTAGACAAGACTTTACATAGAGACAAACCCCTCCTCCTCTCCAATTTTTACGATCCTTTCTAAACAGACTGTAACCCTGTAAGTTAACTGCCCAGTCATAGCTTTCATCTAACCATGTCTCGGTTATTCCCACTATGTCAAAGTTACCTGTAGATATTTCTGCTTCTAGTTCTTCCATCTTGTTTGTCAGGCTTCTGGCGTTTGCGAGCATGCAGTTTAGAGGATTTTGTTTTGTTCCAATCTCCTCGCTGTGGATTGCTTTAGAAATGTTCTTACCTCCCATCTGAGTATGTTTTCCTGGGTCTTCTTTGTTCAAGTCTAATGTTTTTCTTCCCGTCCCCTCTTCTTCTAGTTTAACGCCCTCCTGATGAGTGTAGCAAGTCTTCTGGCGAATGTGTGTTTCCCAGGTTTGTTGAGGTGTAGTCCATCTCTGGCGAGTAGTCCATCGTACCAGTAATTCACACCGTGGTCCAGGAATCCGAATCCTTGTTGTCTGCACCATCGTCTTAGCCAGTTGTTTGCATCAAGGATCCTGTTCCATCTCCTGGTGCCATGCCCGTCTACTGGAAGGATAGAAGAAAAAACTACCTGTGCATCCAGTTCCTTTACTTTCTTCCCCAACTCTTCAAAGTTTTTGCAGATTGTCGGTAGGTCTTTCCTTGCCGTGTCATTGGTGCCAACATGTATCAGAAGAAATGGGTGGACGTCCTTGGAGCTGAAGAGCTTTGGTATCCTATCGGTCACATCCTTGATCATCGCACCTGGAAGGCAGCATACTTCTCTTGCAGTTATGTCCGGTCTGCAGATGGCTGCTTCTGTGCCTCTCAGTAGTGAGTCTCCCACCACCACCACTCTTCGTTGCTTCTTGGCTGTACTTTTTGCTGTCACTTTGTTGCTGTGTGCCCTTTTCTTTTTTGCTTGCTGGTATTGCTTCATCCTTAGGTGTGCCATCTTCATCCTCTACAAAGATTTCATATCGGTTCTTCAGTTGTGTGGTTGGTGATTTCTCCATGGTCTTCTTGCTTCTTTTGGTCACATGCTTCCACTCATCTGCTTTTGGAGGTTCTCTGACACTTTTTTCACCTTCTGTGACCAGTAGAGATGCTTCTGTTCTGTCTAGAAAGTCTTCATTCTCTTTGATGAGTTTCAAAAGTTGCTATTCTTTCTTCCAGACCCCGCACCTTTTCTTCTAAAAGGGCCACTAGTCTACACTTCTGACAGGTGAAATTTGATTCTTCTTCTGGTCGATCTGTGAACATGTAGCACATGCTGCAGCTCACCATGTAGGTTGTCACATCTGCCATGTTGCTCCTAGATCCTGCTGACTTGCTGTGTGTTTTCCTTCTTGTGTAATCTACTCAGCCAAGCTCTCTTGCAATAATATCCTACAGGCAAAAATTCCCAACGATCTTCTAGCTTAGGGAGACTTCGCTTTTCCCAGAAGGCACCTGGAATATGCAAATTAGCCTCCTCAAGCTTGAATCCCTGGTTTGGCGATGCTTTCCAAGCAGCTGGTCCCGGCTGTACCCAACGATCTTCTAGCTTAGGGAGACTTCGCTTTTCCCAGAAGGCACCTGGAATATGCAAATTAGCCTCCTCAAGCTTGAATCCCTGGTTTGGCGATGCCTTCCCGATCGTTCCATGCACTCTGATGAACAAGAGCTATATATTCTATGTAGGAAGCTCTACTGGTGCGTCGTCCTCCGGATCCAGCGGTTATGTGATCCAAGGACCCAGGGTGTAAAGATGCAGCAGGAGCAGGACGTCACCTGTGTTATACAGCCAGGAGCCTGACTGTGCCCTGTAATTGGGGCTAATTCATCAGCTCCAGTTACATGTGAGACTAGATATATTTTGTGACAGGGTCACTAGCGCTGTGTATGAGGGGAGATATGTGTCACAAAGATTGCGATCCTCTGTGATGTGAAACCCAGAAGTTTATCTCCAGCAAGCTATGTGCTGAGGGGTTAATCAGCCATTACAGATTTGTTTTTTTTTTGTGGGTAGCTGTAAGAGATGGGCAGGATGGCCACTCACCATATCTCCTCACCGTGGGTGTGGTTCGGCAGGGAGGGTTGGGATTTTGTAGGTAGCTGTAAGAGATGGGCAGGTGTGGTTCCGCAGGGTTGGGTTTTTATGGGTAACTGTAAGAGATGGGCAGGATGGCCACTCACCATATCTCCTCCCCACGGGTATGGTTCAGCAGGGTTGCTTTTTTCTGAGTAGCTGTAAGAGATGGGCAGGATGTCCAGTCATCATATCTCCTCCTCGCAAGTGTGGTTCGGCAGGGTTGGGTTTTTGTGGGTAGCTGTAAGATGGGCAGGATGGCCACTCAGCATATGACTTCCCCACGGGTATGGTTCGGCAGGGTAGTTTTTCGCTGAGTTGCTGTAAGAGATGGGCAGGATGACCACTCACCATATCTCCTCCCTGCGGGTGTGGTTCGGCAGGGTTGGGTTTTTGTGGGTAGCTGTAAGAGATGACCAGGATGGCCATCACCATATCTCCTCCCCGTGGGGTGGTTTGGCAGGGTTGGGTTTTTGTGGGTAGCTGTAAGAGATGGGGAGGATGGCCGCTCACCATATCTCCTCCCCGCAGGTGTGGTTCGGCAGGGTTGGGTTTTTGCGGGTAGCTGTAAGAGATGGGCAGGATGGCCACTCACCATATGACTTCCCCACGGGTATGGTTCGGCAGGGTAGTTTTTCGATGAGTTGCTGTAAGAGATGGGGTGGATGGCCGCTCACCATATCTCCTCCCTGCGGGTGTGGTTCAGCAGGGTTGGGTTTTTGTGGGTAGCTGTAAGAGATGACCAGGATGGCCATCACCATATCTCCTCCCCGTGGGGTGGTTTGGCAGGGTTGGGTTTTTGTGGGTAGCTGTAAGAGATGGGGAGGATGGCCGCTCACCATATCTCCTCCCCAGGGGTGTGGTTCGGCAGGGTTGGGTTTTTGTGGGTAGCTGTAAGAGATGGGCAGGATGGCCACTCACCATATGTCTTCCCCATGGGTATGGTTCGGCAGGGTTGTTTTTTTCTGAGTAGCTGTAAGAGATCAGCAGGATGGCCACTCACCATATCTGCTCCCTATGGGTGTGGTTCGGCAGGGTTGGGTTTTTGGGCAGCTGTAAGAGATCGGCAGGATGGCCATCACCATATCTCCTTCCTGTGGGTGTGGTTCAGCAGGGTTGGGTTTTTGGGTAGCTGTAAGAGATGGGCAGGATGGCCATCACCATATCTCCTCCCCAGGGGTGTGGTTCGGGAAGGTTGGGTTTTTGAGGGTCGCTGTAAGAGATGGGCAGAATGGCATTCACTAGTGTTGAGCATTCCGATACCGCAAGTATCGGGTATCGGCCGATACTTGCGGTATCGGAATTCCGATACCGAGATCCGATACTTTTGTGGTATCGGGTATCGGTATCGGATACATAGAGATGTGTAAAATAAAGAATTAAAATTAAAAATATTGATATATTTACCTCTCCGGCGGCCCCTGGACTCAGCGCGGGTAACCGGCAGGCTTCGTTGTTCAAAATCAGCGCTTTTAGGACCTGAGAATCACGTCCCGGCTTCTGATTGGTCGCGGGCCGCCCATGTGACCGCCACGCGACCAATCACAAGCCGCGACGTCACCGCAAGCTATTAGCGCGCTCATTTTTGAAAAATGAGCGCGTTAATGACTTTCAAAGACGTAGCGGCTTGTGATTGGTCGCGGCCACGCGACCAATCACAAGCCGCGACGTCACCGCAAGCTATTAACGCGCTCATTTTTAAAAATGAGCGCGTTAATGACTTTCAAAGACGTAGCGGCTTGTGATTGGTCGCGTGGCCGTGACCAATCACAAGCCGCGACGTCACCGCAAGCTATTAACGCGCTCATTTTTAAAAATGAGCGCGTTAATGGCTTTCAAAGACGTCGCGGCTTGTGATTGGTCGCGTGGCGGTCACATGGGCGGCCCGCGACCAATCAGAAGCCGGGACGTGATTCTCAGGTCCTAAAAGCGCTGATTTTGAACAAAGAAGCCTGCCGGTTACCCGCGCTGAGTTCAGGGGCCGCCGGAGAGGTAAATATATCAATATTTTTTATTTTAATTCTTTATTTTACACATCCCTATGGATCCCAGGGCCTGAAGGAGAGTTTCCTCTCCTTCAGACCCTGGGAACCATGAGAATACCTTCCGATACTTGATGTCCCATTGACTTGTATTGGTATCGGATATCGGTATCGGCGATATCCGATATTTTTCGGGTATCGGCCGATACTATCCGATACCGATACTTTCAAGTATCGGACGGTATCGCTCAACACTAGCATTCACCATATCTCCTTCCTGCGGGTATGGCTCGGCAGGTAAATGTCCGGCCACAGAGCTGATTAGAGAGTTCTGTGAGTGGAAGCTGAAATTTGTTATTTCCATAAGTGGAAAGAATTTCTACGTCCTATTTATTTTCAGATATGCCAGAAAGGACCGTTTAGTGTTACTGTTTTGTTTTTGCAGGTTTTTGAAGGAATAAACCAACCACGGACTTTAACCCAGAGTGTTCCTGAGTCTACCCCAGTAGCAGACAAGTACACACATTATACACACACAAAATTTTAATGTTGAAATTCCTCCCAAAGGATTTTACTACCTTATGGAGTGCAGTATGTTTGAATTCAATAAAAGAATACATAAATAAATAAAAAATAAAAAGAGTGGAAAAAAGAGAAAAAATCTGTCTGCATTATAAATTACTGTCACCAGCCCCAACAATCTCTAAAAATACAAGTTTCTAATATATAAAAATATTTTTGTATGAAAAGGGGAACAAAATTTAAAACATATTTTAGTGGTCATTCTCATAGAAAATAGTAAGATTTCCAAAGCAACTGTAGTGAAGGGGCCTTCCTCCCCTCCGTCCTCCTCTGATACTGATTTTCAGTGAGGAGGCCATCTGCTGACAGTCTGGGCCTCTTGAATAGACTATACAATGAAGATATGAAAGTAGGGAGTAACCTAAAGTGTGACATGAACCATTCTAATTAACATGCAGGAGCTCCTTTTAGGACAAAAGACCACAGCAGTACTAAGGAGGATGTCTTTAGTGTGTAGACAAAGATATACTTTGGACAGTTAATTGAGACACAAACTCTTTTCAGAGGGTTGGACAACAATAGGATATCTGTGTTTACACATAAATAGCAAAGTAGAAGGGTCTTTGTCCCCAGGAAATGCATTTCTGAATTCAAGTGACACTGTGGTTTACTGCAAGGAAAATGCTACAATAGCCAGCCCAGACATTTGTCTCCAGAAGAAAATTAAGAATATTGGAGTTTGTATAAATCAGATTGTGATGGGACATACATTTTCAGCTGAAGGACGAATAGGGGAAGAATATGCATATTTCATCATAACTGTAGCACCTGCCTATAAGCCTCAAATCAATAGTGGCCAGATAACGGACGACAACTATGTCAAGTTTTATTTCTGTGCAATGGTAAAATTCTAATAAAAAATAGGACGGCAATCTCTAACTTCTGCGACCATCTGAAGAGAAGTTATTGCATAAGTTGAAAATTTCATTAAAAAAACCCCACAATCCGATCCATGTGAGGTCATCATGGGATGTGTGTGTATGTGTGTGTGTGTAACTCAGGTACTGATAAAAGGTCAAGCTAAATTATGATCTTGGTTCCTGTAGAGAGATCCACATCATGTATGCTTGAATCCCCTTCGCTCAACATCCCCAATCGAAGTGCACTCCTTCGGCTAAGTTGACTCATCTCTGTGAGCGTTGTCGTAAGTTTCTTCTGTTACTACTTGTTATTTTATGTACTGTAAATGCTGTATTGTTTTGTCCCCTTTGTAAAATATTTTGTATATTTTTTTATAAACACTGCCTATCATTTTGGATTCAATATAAAATTTAATTGCTCTGTTTCTTTTGTTCTGTAAACCTCACTTCTGAAAGCCATACGCTACCAGAACCAGGCGTCCAGTCAGCCAGTATAAAACACGACTGGTGGTGGCAGCGAGTAGTCTGGGGTTATCGTGGAGTTCACAGTGACTGTATCGGGGGGTAAATACAAATATTCCATGTGTTGGAATTGGAGGTGTATATACCATAAGCTCTCTATTAGTGTCACGATTACCGGCCTATTAGTGGAAACAGCATGCGTTCTCCGCCATTGACATAATTGCCCAGACGATAGGGGGCAGCAGAGAGTTGTTCAACACAAACATCATAGTGGGTGGGTGGGTCTGTGTGACCTTTCCGCACTGCGATATCTTGGCAGCCATAAAAAGATAAATTAAAATTGGAAAAGCAGACACTTGTTTCCTTTACATATTTTCTGCCTATTAAGAAAAAAATTGTGCCTAAGCAGAAATGGGGTAAAATGCCTAGCACTGAGATGGTGCGAAGCTTTGCATCGAAACTTCTCTTCTCTGGAGGATCTTTCTTGGTAGGGGCTCTAAAAAGGGAGTGGGACAGTTACTCACTGTGCTGCCTCCAGTGCCACACTCTCCGTCCTCCGCCTCAGTGCTGGTGTGAAGTCAATCCCACGGTGACGGATTCTGGCTCAGCCTTCAGGTACTTGGTGTCCTGATTAAGAGCACTGGACAGTGGAAAAACTGAGGTGGTCATCAGTCATGTTCAGCACAGTCAGTGATCACTCTATAGTAAGACCCAAATTTGTGGTTTTAACCTCCAGGTATAAGAAGTCACAAGGAAATCCAGGACAAGGACCAAAAAGCCGCTCTCAGAACATTCTGCTAATAGCCAAAGACCATCAAAAACATAAAGTGTCCCCATGTTTGTGTCAGACCCAGAGAGAACGAGCCCAGATGAGGTCCACTGTCATTGGATGAAGTTTTGGAGTAGAAGGCATCTGAATGGTTCTGGATCATGTTGCTATTTGGACATCCTGGTTGCAGAAATCTGGGATGTTATAAACTAGTTTAACCATGCCATGTAGTGTTTGTCCCCATGATTATTTTTTAGAAGCGCACTGTTCCTCAGCCTCCCGGTTGGCTGACTGTTCAGACCAGTGGCATCATGATGTGCTTCACTCCCCGTGATGCGATATGACAGCTTTGCATCTGCAACATCGGAAGAGCACAGCAGCAGTTAAGGTAGCCGGGTCTGGAGCTAACACCATGGTCTACTGCTCCCAGCATGCTTCACAGCAGCTGTCACAAACTCCATAGAATAGAGCTTGTAAGTGCTGTGCAAGTAACTGAGGCAATGAGGGGAAAACAAAAAATACAATATCAACTATCAGAATAGGAGATCAATAACAGATGACTGGAAAGATTCCCAGGTACCATCATGGTAGGAATAAACTCTGATGTAAATGGAATCTTATGCAGCCAGTGTGAGCCTGTCCAGTCTTCCATCTTTGAATCCAATGTAAAATCACTCAGTCCTCAAAATGAACAAGCTGTCTTCTTTCTCTTCTGCAGTGACAGGCAACATCTCCGTAGGACATCCTTGCCCCTCTGGGAGTGATAGGTGACCTTTCTGTAGGACATCCTCTCCCCTCCAGTAGTGACAGGTGACATCTCTGTAAGGCATTCTATCCCCTCTGAGAGTGACAAGCAACATCTTTATCGGATGTCCTTCCCCTCTAGGAGTGACAGGTGACATCTCGGTAGGACTTCAACCCCCTCCTCCCACACCTGGAGTGACGGGCGATGTCTCCGTAGGACTTCCCCACTCCAGGAATGACAGGCGACATCTCTGCAGGACTTTCCCAATCCAGGAGTAACAGGCAACGTCTCTGTGGGACTTCCCCACTCCAGGAGAGACAGACGACGTCTCTGTAGGACTTCCCCACTCCAGGAGTGACAGGCGATGTCTCCGTGGGACTTCCCCACTCCAGGAGTGATAGACGACATCTCCGTAGTACTTCCCCACTCCAGGAGTGACAGGCGATGTCTCTGTGGGACTTCCCCACTCCAGGAGTGACAGACGACGTCTCCGTGGGACTTCCCCACTCCAGGAGTGATAGACGACATCTCCGTAGGACTTCCCCACTCCAGGAGTGACAGGCGATGTCTCCGTGGGACTTCCCCACTCCAGGAGTGACAGACGACGTCTCCGTGGGACTTTCCCACTCCAGGAGTGACAGACGACATCTCTGTAGGTCTTCCCCACTCCAGGAGTGACAGACGACGTCTCCGTGGGACTTCCCCACTCCAGGAGTGACAGGCGATGTCTCCGTAGGACTTCCCCACTCCAGGAGTGACAGGCGATGTCTCCGTAGGACTTCCCCACTCCAGGAGTGACAGGCGATGTCTCCGTAGGACTTCCCCACTCCAGGAGTGACAGACGACGTCTCTGTAGGACTTCCGCACTCCAGGAGTGACAGGCGATGTCTCTGTAGGACTTACCCACTCCAGGAGTGACAGGCGACATCTCTGTAGGACTTCCCCACTCCTGGAGTAACAGGCGATGTCTCCGTAGGACTTACCCCCTCCAGGAGTGACAGGCGATGTCTCCGTAGGACTTCCCCACTCCTGGAGTAACAGGCGACGTCTCTGTAGGACTTCCCCACTCCAGGAGTGACAGACGACGTCTCCGTGGGACTTACCCACTCCAGGAATGACAGACGACGTCTCCGTGGGACTTACCCACTGCAGGAGTGACAGGCAACATCTCCGTAGGACTTCCTCACTCCAGGAGTGACAGACGACGTCTCCGTAGGACTTCCCCACTCCAGGAGTGACAGACGACGTCTCTGTAGGACTTACCCACTCCAGGAATGACAGACGACGTCTCCGTGGGACTTACCCACTGCAGGAGTGACAGGCAACATCTCCGTAGGACTTCCTCACTCCAGGAGTGACAGACGACGTCTCCGTAGGACTTACCCACTCCAGGAGTGATAGGCAACGTATGCGTAGGACTCCCCCCACCCTCACCCCATCAGTGACATGCGACGTCTCCATAGGCATTTCTCCACTCCAGGAGTAACAGTCAACGTCTCCGTAGGACTTCCTCACTCTAGGAGTGACGGGGCAACGTCTCCGTAGGACTTCCCCACTCCAGGAGTGACAGGTGACATCTCCGTAGGACTTCTCCACTCCAGGACTGACAGGCGACATCTGAGTAGGGCTTCCCCACTCCAGCAGTGACAGGCGACGTCTAAGTAGGACTTCTCCACGCCAGGAGTGTCAGGCGGCGTCTGCGTAGGGCTTCCCCACTCCAGAAGTAACAGGTAACATCTCCATAGGACTTCCTGACTCCAGGAATGACAGGCGACGTCTCTGTAGGACTTCCCCACTCCAGGAGTAACAGTCAAGGTCTCCGTAGGACTTCCCCACTCTAGGAGTGATGGGGCAATGTCTCCATAGGTCTTCCCCACTCCAGGAGTGACAGGCGACGTCTCCATAGGACTTTCCCATTGCAAGAGTGACAGGTGACGTCTCTCCATCACTAAAGAGTTCTTACCTCGTTCTGTCGCAGATGACAGTCTCTGGATGAACTCTATATCAGACGCGTCGATTACACAAAGCTTCTGGTCCATGTCTGGATGTCTCTGATGGTCTCCATACTCGTGAGTGGTTGACGATTTACCTGCACCAGAGAAGTGAGAGACATGACTGCTCTGACACCAGCACAGACACTAAAGGCATAAGAAATAAAGAAACGGACTGACCTCCCGCCTGGTCCCCCACATCCAGCAAAACCGGCATCCATCTGTCCACCATCAAGTCTGGGTCCAGGATCAGTGTTGGTCTGAGCATGGAATAGCAGCCACTGGCGCGGAGCAGAGCCGCTCGTGTCACAGTCTCGGTGTTTTTGGGAAGCCTTTCTTTTTGCCACAGCAATCTCTCGGATGGGGAGCTGAGCAGCTGTAGCAAATGCTCTGCCACTCCCTGATCTTGGTTTGGAGACTCCAGAGAATCTATTATATCATCTGAACCCACAGACACATCATGCCCCTCACAGACGGACCACCACTTGGCCAGCAAACGTGTACAGCGAGTCCATGGCAGACAGCCGAGGTAGGAGATGGAGGCAGAAACCAGAAGAGCATCGGTCTGGAGAGACTGGAGACGATGCTGAGCTGCCTGGAAGATAAAGGAGGCTCAAATCATACAGAAAAATCCATAGCATATCCCCTGTGATACCATTGCCACATCCACAGCATATCCCCCATAATACCACTGCCACATCCACAGCATATCTCCATAATACCACCGCCACATCCACAGCATATCCATGTAATACCGCCGCCACAGCTACAGCATATCCACATAATACCACCGCCACATCCACAGCATATCCATGTAATACCACCGCCACAGCTACAGCATATCCACATAATACCACAGACACAGCAAATCCATGTAATATCACTACATTCACAGTAAATCCCTGTAATACCACCGCCACATCAACAGCATATCCCCATACCACCACATCCACAACATATCCCCATAATACCACTGCCACAGCAAATTCCTGTAATACCACTGTCACATCCACAGCATATCCCCATAATACGACAGCCACAGCAAATCCCTGTACCACCACCACATCCACAGCATATCCCTGTAATACCACTGCCACATCCACAACATATCCCCAATAATACCACAACCACTGCTACACCATATCCCCATAATATCACTGCCACATCCACATCATATCTCCATAATACCACCGCCACATCCACAGCATACCCCTCATAACACCACAACCACAGCTACAGCATATCCCCATAATATCACTGCCACATCCACATCATATCTCCATAATACCACCGCCACATCCACAGCATATCCCTCATAACACCACAACCACAGCTACAGTATATCCTCATAATATCACTGCACAGATACAGCATATCCTCCGCAATACCACCACCACTTCCTTAGCATATCTGCATAATAACACCACCAAAGCTACAGCATACCCCCCATAAATACCACCACATCCACAGCAAATCCAGATAATACCACCGCCACATCCATACCATATAATAAATAATAATAATAATAATTTTATTTCTATAGCGCCAACATATTCCGCAGCCAGTGATCGGATGTACGAGGTGACTGAAACCTCGGAATCAAGTAGGACCCCAAGGCAGCGGGCATGTTGCTTTGGAGTAATGGTGGAACCGCACACGGAGATGGCAATGTCAGGCAAAGGTAGGTTAGCAAAGGGAGGGAACACAAGGAGTTCAGTTTTTGACAAGTTCAGTTTCAGATAGAGGGAGGACATGATGTTAGAGACAGCGGTAAGACAATCACTGGTGTTTACTAAAAAGGTCGGCGTGACAACAGGAGAAGAGGTGTATAATTGGGTGTCGTCAGCATAGAGATGGTACTGGAACCCAAATCTACTGATTGTTTGTCCAATAGGGGCGGTATTCAAAGAGAAAAGGAGGGGGCCTAGGACTGATCCTTGAGGAACCCCAACAGTAAGGGGAAGGTGAGAGGAGGAGGAACCAGCAAAAGATACAGTGAAGGATCGGTCAGAGAGATAGGAGGAGAACCAGGAGAGAACGGTGTCCTTGAGGCCGATGGAGCTGAGCATAGTGAGGAGGAGCTGATGATCCACAGTATCGAATGCTGCAGAGAGATCCAAGAGAATTAGCATGGAGTAGTGACCATTAGATTTAGCTGTTAGTAGGTCATTAGAGACTTTAGTGAGGGCAGTTTCAGTAGAGTGTAAAGAGAGGAAACCAGATTGTAGAGGGTCGAGAAAAGAGTTATCTGAGAGATAAGCGGGTAAGATGGGAGTGGACCAGGCGTTCGAGGAGTTTAGAGATGAAGGGAAGATTAGAGGGATGTTTTTTTAAGTAATGGATGGCATGCTTAAATGAGGAGGGAAAGATACCAGAAGAGAGAGAGGTTGAATATTTTTGTTAGTTGAGAGGTGACAGCAGGGGAAAGGGACTGGAGGAGGAGTAGGGTGAGAAGATGCAAGGAGCCTGATTACTTCTTCTTCTGTGACCGGTTCAAAGTCAGAGAGTGATCTAGATGCAGTGGGGAAGGGAGGACAGTGCATGATATGAGGGGATTGCGAGATAATTTCCTGTCGGATATGGTCAACTTTTTCTTTGAAGTAATTGGCCAGATCATCAGCGTGGAGATCTGTGGTTGGGGCCTGCACTCTTGGGTTGAGTAGGGAATGAAAAGTGTCAAAAGAGACGTTTAGGGTTATTGGACAGTGAGGTGATGAAATAGGTTTGTTTGGAGAGGTGAAGGGCAGAGTTGTATTTTTTTAGCATGAACTTATAATGGATGAAATCTTCGGGTAGATTAGATTTTCTCCACAGACGTTCGGCGCACCTGGAGCACCGCTGTAGGAAACGTGTTTGCAGCGTGTGCCAGGGTTGTCCCCGTCTGTGAAGAGTTGTTTTATGTATAGGAGGTGCAGCTTCATCCAGGGCACTTTGCAGTGTTTCATAATAATGCTTCAGTGCAGAATCTGGACATGAGAGGGAGGCGATTGGGGCCCCCAAAAACATTGACAGCTGGCATGGAGTAACGATCTGAGAGGAGTTAAATAGAGCAGCCAACCAAAGGATAAACCACGTCACCTGTGTAAGGAACCTCAGAAGCAGCAGCTTCACTCATAGCCACCAGAGGGAGCCCATAGACAGAACTCGCCGAAGTACCGTTCACGACCACAGGAGGGAGTTCGACAACAGAATTCACAACAGTACCCCCCCTTGAGGAGGGGTCACTGAACCCTCACCAGAGCCCCCAGGCCGATCAGGATGAGCCAAATGAAAGGCATGAACAAGATCGGCAGCATGAACATCAGAGGCAAAAACCCAGGAATTATCATCCTGACCATAACCCTTCCACTTGACCAGGTACTGGAGTTTCTGTCTCGAAACATGAGAATCCAAAATCTTCTCCACCACATACTCCAACTCCCCCTCGACCAACACCGGGGCAGGAGGATCAACGGAGGGAACCATAGGCACCACGTATCTCCGCAACAACGACCTATGGAACACATTATGGATGGCAAAAGAAGCTGGAAGGTCCAAACGAAATGACACAGGATTAAGAACTTCAGAAATCTTATATGGCCCAATGAAACGAGGCTTAAACTTAGGAGAGGAAACCTTCATAGGAACGTGACGAGATGACAACCAAACCAAATCCACAACACGAAGTCGGGGACCAACACAACGCCGGCGGTTAGCGAAACGTTGAGCCTTCTCCTGGGACAATGTCAAATTGTCCACCACATGAGTCCAAATCTGCTGCAACCTGTCCACCACCGCATCCACACCAGGACAGTCCGAAGGCTCAACCTGCCCTGAAGAGAAACGAGGATGGAAACCAGAATTACAGAAAAAAGGAGAAACTAAAGTAGCCGAGCTGGCCCGATTATTAAGGGCGAACTCAGCCAAAGGCAAGAAGGACACCCAATCATCCTGATCAGCAGAAACAAAGCATCTCAGATATGTCTCCAAAGTCTGATTAGTTCGTTCGGTTTGGCCATTAGTCTGAGGATGGAAAGCCGAAGAAAAAGACAAATCAATGCCCATCTTAGCGCAAAAGGACCGCCAAAACCTCGAAACAAACTGGGAAACTCTGTCCGAGACGATGTTCTCTGGAATGCCATGTAAACGAACCACATGCTGGAAAAACAATGGCACCAAATCAGAGGAGGAAGGCAATTTAGATAAGGGTACCAAATGGACCATCTTAGAGAAGCGATCACAAACCACCCAAATGACCGACATCTTTTGAGAAACAGGGAGATCAGAAATAAAATCCATGGAAATATGCGTCCAGGGCCTCTTCGGGATCGGCAAGGGCAAAAGCAACCCACTGGCACGAGAACAGCAGGGCTTAGCCCGAGCACAAGTCCCACAGGACTGCACAAAAGAACGCACATCCCGTGACAAAGAAGGCCACCAAAAGGATCTAGCCACCAAATCTCTGGTACCAAAGATTCCAGGATGACCAGCCAACACTGAACAATGAACCTCAGAGATAACTCTACTAGTCCATCTATCAGGGACAAACAGTTTCTCCGTAGGACAACGGTCATGTCTATCAGCCTGAAACTTTTGCAGCACACGCCGCAAATCACGGGAAATGGCAGACAAAATTACCCCTTCTTTAAGAATACCCGCCGGCTCCGGAACACCCGGAGAGTCAAGCACAAAACTCCTTGACAGGGCGTCAGCCTTCACATTCTTAGATCCCGGAAGGTACGAAACCACAAAATCAAAACGGGAGAAAAAGAGCGACCATCGAGCCTGTCTAGGATTCAACCGTTTGGCAGACTCGAGATAAGTCAAATTCTTGTGATCCGTCAAGACCACCACGCGATGTTTAGCTCCTTCAAGCCAATGTCGCCACTCCTCGAATGCCCACTTCATGGCCAACAACTCCCGATTGCCCACATCATAATTGCGCTCAGCAGGCGAGAATTTTCTAGAAAAGAAGGCACAGGGTTTCATCACCGAGCCATCAGAACTTCTTTGCGACAAAACAGCCCCTGCTCCAATTTCAGAAGCATCAACCTCAACCTGAAAAGGGAGCGAAACATCTGGCTGGCACAACACAGGGGCAGAAGAAAAACGACGCTTCAACTCTTGAAAAGCTTCCACAGCAGCAGAAGACCAATTGACCACATCAGCACCCTTCTTGGTCAAATCAGTCAACGGTTTAGCAATACTGGAAAAATTAGCGATGAAGCGACGATAAAAATTAGCAAAGCCCAGGAACTTCTGCAAGCTCTTCACAGATGTCGGTTGAGTCCAATCGTAAATGGCCTGAACTTTAACAGGGTCCATCTCGATAGTAGAAGGGGAAAAAAATGAAACCCAAAAATGAAACCTTCTGAACTCCAAAAAGACACTTTGATCCCTTCACAAACAAGGAATTCGCACGAAGGACCTGGAACACCATTCTGACCTGCTTCACATGAGACTCCCAATCATCCGAAAAGACCAAAATGTCATCCAAATATACAATCATGAATCTATCCAGGTACTCTCGGAAGATGTCATGCATAAAGGACTGAAGCACAGATGGAGCAGTAGAAAACCCGAATGGCATAACCAGGTACTCAAAATGGCCCTCGGGCGTATTAAATGCCGTTTTCCATTCATCACCCTGTTTAATTCGCACAAGATTATACGCACCACGAAGATCTATCTTGGTGAACCAACTAGCCCCCTTAATCCGAGCAAATAAATCAGACAGCAGCGGCAAAGGATACTGAAATTTGACTGTGATCTTATTAAGAAGGCGGTAATCAATACAAGGTCTCAAAGAACCATCCTTCTTGGCCACAAAAAAGAACCCTGCTCCCAATGGTGACGACGACGGACGAATATGACCCTTCTCCAAGGATTCCTTTATATAACTCCGCATAGTGGCGTGCTCTGGCACAGATAAATTAAACAGTCGTTCCTTAGGAAACTTACTACCAGGAATCAAATTAATAGCACAGTCGCAATCCCTATGAGGAGGTAGGGCACCAGATTTGGGCTCTTCAAATACATCCCGGTAATCTGATAAAAACTCAGGGACTTCAGAAGGAGTGGAAGGCGAAATTAACAGCAATGGAACATCACCATGTACCCCCTGACAACCCCAGCTGGACACAGACATAGATTTCCAATCCAACACTGGATTATGGATCTGTAGCCATGGCAACCCCAAAACGACCACATCATGCAGATTATGCAACACCAAAAAGCGAATATCCTCCTGATGTGCAGGAGCCATGCACATGGTCAATTGAGTCCAGTACTGAGGCTTATTCTTGGCCAAAGGCGTAGCATCAATTCCTCTCAATGGAATAGGATACTGCAAGGGCTCCAAGAAAAAACCACAGCGCCTGGCAAACTCCAAGTCCATCAAATTCAGGGCAGCGCCTGAATCCACAAATGCCATTACAGAATAGGACGACAGAGAGCAAATCAGAGTAACGGACAAAAGAAATTTAGACTGTACCGTACCAATGGTGGCAGACCTAGCGAACCGCTTAGTGCGCTTAGGACAATCGGAGATAGCATGAGTGGATTCACCACAGTAAAAACACAGCCCATTCCGACGTCTGTGTTCTTGACGTTCAGCTCTGGTCAAAGTCCTATCACACTGCAGGCTCAGGCCTATGCTCAGAGAATACCGCCAGATGGTGCACAGCTTTGCGCTCAAGCATGCGTCGATCGATCTGAATGGCCAAGGACATAGACTCATTCAGACTGGCAGGCATAGGAAATCCCACCATGACATCCTTAAGGGCCTCAGAAAGACCCTATCTGAAAATTGCCGCCAGGGCACATTCATTCCACTGAGTAAGCACAGACCACTTTCTAAACTTCTGACAGTACACCTCCGCTTCATCCTGACCCTGACACAAAGCCAGCAAGATTTTCTCTGCCTGATCCACTGAATTTGGTTCATCATAAAGCAATCCAAGTGCCAGAAAAAACGCATCAACATCACGCAATGCAGGATCTCCTGGCGCAAGGGAAAATGCCCAGTCTTGAGGGTCACCACGCAACAAACAAATAATGATTTTTACCTGTTGAACGGGGTCACCAGAGGAGCGGGGTTTCAAAGCTAGAAACAATTTGCAATTATTTTTGAAATTCAAGAACCTAGATCTATCCCCAGAAAATAAATCAGGAATAGGAATTCTAGGCTCTAACATAGGATTCTGAACCACAAAACCTTGTATGTCCATATCTACACCTGTGTCCTGAACCACCCAAAGGTCTAGGGGAAAAGAAAGACAAAACACAGTGCAAAGAAAAAAAAATGGTCTCAGAACTTCTCTTATCCCTCTATTGAGATGCATTAATACTTTGGGCCAGCTGTACTGTTATGGACCTGGTTGTTAGGAGCACCCGACCTGATAGTTAAACTCATACAGGACAAGCTCTGGGATGTGGGAGCTCTGCTGACCGCAAGCCCTAATCCTATCGCACACACTAAAAATAGCCGTGGAGCGCTCCTGACGCTCCCTAGGTGCCTCGTCACAGCCTAAGGACTAGCTAGCCCTAGAGATAGAAAATAAAGCCTACCTTGCCTCAGAGAAATTCCCCAAAGGTAAAGGAAGCCCCCCACATATAATGACTGTGAGTAAAGATGAAAGTCACAAACGCAGAAATGAAACAGGTTTCAGCAAAGGGAGGCCAGACTTACTAAACAGACTGAGGATAGGAAAGGTATCTTTGCGATCAGAACAAAAACCAACAAAAGACCACGCAGAGTGTGCAAAAAAGACCTCCGCACCGACTCACGGTGCGGAGGGGCCACTCTGCATCCCAGAGCTTCCAGCTAGCAAGACAAAATAATGATAACCAGCTGGACAAGAAAACAATGAACAAATAATGACTATCAGGAACTTAGCTTCTGCAGGAGAAGGCAGGTCACCAGAAAGATCCAGGAGCGAACTGAACCAATGCAAAAACATTGACAGCTGGCATGGAGTAACGATCTGAGAGGAGTTAAGTAGAGCAGCCAACCAAAGGATAAACCACGTCACCTGTGTAAGGAACCTCAGAAGCAGCAGCTCCACTCACAGCCACCAGAGGGAGCCCATAGACAGAACTCGCCGAAGTACCATTCACGACCACAGGAGGGAGTTCGACAACAGAATTCACAACACAGCTTATCCCCATAACACCACCGCCACAGCTACAGAATATCTCCATAATACCACCGCCACATCAAATCCCTGTAATACCACCAACTCATCTGTCAGGAAAATATGACTCATTTTCCATGGTTTCAATTGCACATAGAGAGCTATAGGCTGCAGCACCTTGGTTTTTGAATGACATGCTGCCGTCCCCCATTAAGTTTGTGCAGTTAACACTGAACTCCATATGCTGCATTCACCCCCCTAACAGCTGCACTCATACCCCCCTTGTCTATATGCCCCCTCCCTCCTGCTATATCAAGCTGGTGTAGTGTGAGACCATCGTATGTCCAGCAACACAGGATCCATTTATGACCCTAACTGGTTAAGGGCAGTTCTGTAGCACACGGATCTGAAAGTTCCTTTGTTTATTCAGGATCGAATATAATAACACAGAATATTCATAGAGGCAGGAAACTTATAGTTTTGGAAACTGCATAGATAAACGATGTTTGGTATCAAAAGAAAGGTAATTTCGTAATAAGAAAAATGATATCTTGGTCGTCTCATTGCGAGGTTTCCATCCAGAGTTATAGCAAATAGAAGTTTTGATAACTGTACAAAAGGGCGTGTATATCCTAGAGCTCAGTCTCCCCCAGTGAGGTCAGCGAAAGAAAGCTATGAAGCTCAGATGCTGACTCAGTGGGGTGTCGTTTGCCCGGGGTGCCAGCTAGGAAGCTGTGCTGAGAGACCATTTTCCTTCTGCATAAGTTGGGAGAGCTCATTAACCTGCCCCATGAGAGCCCATACCGGATCCATAATAAACTCACACCTAACCACCTGGAAGAGACTGTATGGTCAGTTATAATGTCAAGGCTCCCGGATGTAACTACTGCTGGGAGGCTACTCGCCGCAGTAGGGGAGCCCAGAGCAGAATGGTGGAGAACTCACAGGGTAACAGCAGTACCTGAACCATGTGACAGAGGGGAGGTGGCCAGGGGTGGAGCCGGGAGCCCGGGTGCAAAAGAGACGAAAGGCGACGGAGAGTAGTAAAATGTGCCAAGGCAAATAACCAGGGGGCAAGTGAGGTACTGGAGGGTGAGACAGAAGGATAGTCAGGTGGAGGCCAGAGGTCAGAAAGCCGAGTGGATCAAACAGACCAGATCAAGCACGGAGAGCAAACAAACAACACGGTATGCACACGCACACCAGGAGGTCAGGCCCACAGACAAAGCGAAAGTATAACTGACAGAGAATCCTAGTCCAGCATAGGTATAAATATCCCTCCCAGATCCAAAAGGGGGCCACAACAATTAACCCTGAGAGGGCAGGGCATTAACCCTGTCCAAACCATGACAGTACCTCCCTTAATGGGGGGCCACTGGACCCTCAGGCTTCTCTGGATATCTGGCATGGAAGGACCGCACCAGACGATTGGTGTGCACAGAACTGGCCAGGACCCATGACCGATCCTCAAGAGAATACCCTTTCCAATGTATCAGATAGTCTACGTTCACACTAGGGTTGCGCCGCCCTGCGTCGGCGACGCAACGCGCGACGCACGAAAAAACGCGCGCAAACGCGCGCAAAAACGCGCGCGTTTTGCGGCGCGTGCGTCGTTTTTTGACCAAAATCGGACGCACAGAAAATGCAACTTGTTGCATTTTCTTGCGTCCGACGCTAGCGTCGGAAACGACGCAAGTGTCGAAAAACGCCACCCTAAAAACGCACGCGTCCCCTATGTTAAACATAGGGGCGCGTCGCCGCTGCGTCGCCGGCGCAACAGCGACGCACATTGGCGGAACGCCAATGTGAACGTAGCCTTACTGGAGCTTCCGGCGCACCCACCTGGAGTCAATGATGCGCCCTACCGCATACTCCAGCTGTCCCTCTACCAATACTGTGAGAGTATCGAGCGAGGAATCTTCCCTTACCGTCCCCATTCGTTTTAACAGGGACCTGAGGAA
This sequence comes from Ranitomeya imitator, assembly GCF_032444005.1. Classification (NCBI taxonomy): domain Eukaryota; kingdom Metazoa; phylum Chordata; class Amphibia; order Anura; family Dendrobatidae; genus Ranitomeya; species Ranitomeya imitator. The sequence goes on along the minus strand of NC_091284.1, from coordinate 844,541,897 downwards.
GACATCAGATATTTTGAAGGAGGTGGGCAGCTGTAATCTGTAGGCCACCGGATTGACTACCTCCACAATTTTGTATGGACCAATAAACTTGGGGTCCAGTTTCATAGAAGGTATCTGACAGGGAATCCTAGTCCAGCGTGGGTATAAATATCCCTCCCAGATCAAAAAGGAGGCCACAACAATTAACCCTGAGAGGGCAGGGCATTAAGCATGTCCAAACCATGACATTTCCCTTGGGGAAGGCACCCCTCCCCTCTCCTCCACACGGCGTGCCATGGAATGATAAATGTAAGTTCTTATTTTAATCCACTTTATTTTGTAATTGTCTGTATATACTGTACCTTGTCTATTCTTGTACCATCCTTTATATTCTTGTAAACACTGCCTATCTTTTCTGGAGTAAATCTATAAATTTATTAGTTTTGTGTTTCTTTGCTCTATAACGTACCGCCATGACCTCCACGCTAATTACGCTACCTTTTGGGTGGGCTCCTGATCCGATATTGGTATTAATGTCAGACGAGGAGCTGGTGGCAGCAAAGTGTTCTGGGGTAATTGGGAGACCCTGGCAGTGACGGAATGGAGGTTTCTGTGTGTATTTCCTGCCTGAGACCGGGGATATACATACCGCCCTCACTGCAGAGTGCCCAATAGCCAGTACATGTTAAGGCAGCCGTTCTGGTGACTAATTATCCTAGGTGACTGACCTGAGGTTTAGGAGGGCACCAGAGAGCTGCAAGTTCCTAACTGGAACTGGAAAGTGGGATAAAATAAATCCCTGACAACATCCACAGCATATCCCCAGTAATACTACCACTGCAACATCCACAGCATATCCACTGTAATACCACCACCACATCCACAGCATATCACCATAATACTACCACCACAGCTACAGCATATCCCCATAATACCACCGCCACATCAACAGCATATTCCCCGTAATACCAGCACCATATATACAGCATATCCCCCATAATATCACAGCCACATTTACAGCATATCCCCATAATAGCACTGCCACAGCTAAAGCATATCCCCACAATATCACCACCACATTCACAGCATATCCCCCATGATATCACAGGCACATTCACAGCATATCCCCCAAAACAGCACCACCACAGCTACAGCATATCTCCATAATACCACTGCCACATCCAGAGCATATCCTGTTGTGAATTCTGTTGTCGGGCTCCCTCCTGTGGTCATGAATGGTATTTCGGCTGGTTCTGTCCATGGACTTCCTCTGGTGGGTGTTTCTGAGTTTCCTTCCACAGGTGACGAGGTTAATTCGTTAGCTGGCTGCTCTATTTAACTCCACTTAGATCTTTGCTCCATGCCACCTGTCAGTGTTCCAGTATTGGTCTAGTTTACTCCTGGATCGTTCTTGTGACCTGTCTTCCCAGCAGAAGCTAAGTTCTTGCTTGTATTTTCTTTGGTTTGCCATTTTTCTGTCCAGCTTGCTATTTTTATTGTTGTCTTGCTTGGTGGAAGCTCTGGGACGCAGAGGGAGCGCCTCCGCACCGTGAGTCGGTGCGGAGGGTCTTTTTGCGCCCTCTGCGTGGTCTTTTTGTAGGTTTTTGTGCTGACCGCAAAGAAACCTTTCCTATCCTCAGTCTGTTCAGTAAGTCGGGCCTCACTTTGCTAAATCTATTTCATCTCTGTGTTTGTATTTTCATCTTTACTCACAGTCATTATATGTGGGGGGCTGCCTTTTCCTTTGGGGAATTTCTCTCAGGCAAGGTAGGCTTTATTTTTCTATCTTCAGGGCTAGCTAGTTCCTTAGGCTGTGCCGAGTTGCATAGGGAGCGTTAGGAGCAACCCACGGCTATTTCTAGTGTGTGTGATAGGATTAGGGATTGCGGTCAGCAGAGTTCCCACGTCCCAGAGCTCGTCCTTTATTATCAGTAACTATCAGGTTATTCTGTGTGCTCTCAACCACCAGGTCCATTATTGTCCTGACCACCAGGTCATAACAGTACAGGTGGCCCAAAGTACTAATGCATCTCAATAGAGGGATAAGAGAAGTTCTGAGACCATTTTTTTTTCTTTGCAGTGTGTTTTGTCTCTCTTTTTCCCTTTACCTCTGGGTGGTTCAGGACACAGGTGTAAACATGGACATTCAAGGTCTGTCCTCTTGGATGGATAATCTCACTACAAGGGTACAAAACATTCAAGATTTTGTGGTTCAGAATCCGATGTCAGAGCCTAGGATTCCAATTCCTGATTTGTTTTTTGGTGATAGATCTAAGTTCTTGAATTTCAAAAATAATTGTAAATTGTTTCTTGCCTTGAAACCTCGCTCCTCAGGTGACCCTGTTCAACAAGTAAAGATCATTATTTCTTTGTTACGTGGTGACCCTCAAGACTGGGCATTTTCCCTTGCGCCAGGAGATCCGGCATTGTGTGATGTTGATGCGTTTTTCCTGGCGCTTGGATTGCTTTATGACGAACCTAATTCAGTGGATCAGGCAGAGAAAATCTTGCTGGCTCTGTGTCAGGGTCAGGATGAAGCGGAAATGTATTGTCAGAAGTTTAGAAAGTGGTCTGTGCTCACTCAGTGGAATGAATGTGCCCTGGCAGCAATCTTCAGAAAGGGTCTCTCTGAAGCCCTTAAGGATGTCATGGTGGGATTTCCCATGCCTGCTGGTCTGAATGAGTCTATGTCTTTGGCCATTCAGATCGATCGACGCTTGCGTGAGCGTAAAGCTGTGCACCATTTGGCGGTACTATCTGAGCATGGGCCTGAGCCTATGCAATGTGATAGGACTTTGACCAGAGTTGAACGGCAAGAACACAGACGTCGGAATGGGCTATGTTTTTACTGTGGTGGTTCCACTCATGTTATCTCCGATTGTCCTAAGAGCACTAAGCGGTTCGCTAGGTCTGCCACCATTGGTACGGTACAGTCTAAATTTCTATTGTCCGTTACTCTGATTTGCTCTTTGTCATCCTATTCTGTCATGGCATTTGTGGATTCAGGCGCTGCCCTGAATTTGATGGACTTGGAGTATGCTAGGCCCTGTGGTTTTTTCTTGGAGCCCTTGCAGTATCCTATTCCATTGAGAGGAATTGATGCTACGCCTTTGGCCAAGAATAAGCCTCAGTAGTGGACCCAATTGACCATGTGCATGGGTCCTGCACATCAGGAGGATATCCGCTTTCTGGTGTTGCATAATCTGCATGATGTGGTCGTTTTGGGGTTGCCATGGCTACAGGTTCATAATCCAGTATTGGACTGGAAATCTATGTCTGTGTTCAGCTGGGGTTGCCAGGGGGTACATGGTGATGTTCCATTTTTGTCAATTTCGTCTTCCACTCCTTCTGAAGTTCCAGAGTTTTTGTCGGATTATCGGGATGTATTTGATGAGCCCAAAGCCAGTGCCCTACCTTCACATAGGGATTGTGATTGTGCAATTAATTTGATTCCTGGTAGTAACTTTCCTAAGGGCCGATTGTTCAATTTATCTGTGCCAGAACACGCCGCTATGTGGAGTTATATAAAGGAATCCTTGGAGAAAGGCCATATTCGCCCGTCGTCATCACCGTTAGGAGCAGGGTTCTTTTTTGTGGCCAAGAAGGATGGTTCTTTGAGACCTTGTATTGATTACCGCCTTCTTAATAAAATTACAGTCAAATTTCAGTATCCTTTGCCGTTGCTGTCTGATTTGTTTGCTCTTATTAAAGGGACTAGTTGGTTCACCAAGATAGATCTTCGAGGGGCGTATAATCTTGTGCGTATTAAACAAGGCGATGAATGGAAAACTGCATTTAATACGCCCGAGGGCCATTTTGAGTACCTGGTTATGCCATTCGGGCTTTCCAATGCTCCATCAGTATTTCAGTCCTTTATGCATGACATCTTCCGAGAGTACCTGGATAAATTCCTGATTGTGTATTTGGATGATATTTTGATCTTTTCGGATGATTGGGAGTCTCACGTGAAGCAGGTCAGAATAGTGTTCCAGGTCCTTCGTGCGAATTCCTTGTTTGTGAAGGGGTCAAAGTGTCCCTTTGGAGTTCAGAAGGTTTCATTTTTGGGGTTCATTTTTTCCCCTTCTACTATCGAGATGGACCCTGTTAAAGTCCAGGCCATTTACGATTGGACTCAGCCGACATCTGTGAAGAGCTTGCAAAAGTTCCTGGGCTTTGCTAATTTTTACCGTCGCTTCATCGCTAATTTTTCTAGTGTTGCTAAACCGTTGACTGATTTGACCAAGAAGGGTGCTGATGTGGTCAATTAGTCTTCTGCAGCTGTAGAGGCTTTTCAGGAGTTGAAGCGTCGTTTTTCTTCTGCCCCTGTGTTGTGCCAGCCAGATGTTTCGCTCCAGTTTCAGGTTGAGGTTGATGCTTCTGAGATTGGAGCAGGGGCTGTTTTGTCGCAAAGAAGTTCTGATGGCTCGGTGATGAAGCCATGTGCTTTCTTTTCTAGAAAGTTTTCGCCTGCTGAGCATAATTATGATGTTGGTAATCGAGAGTTGTTGGCCATGAAGTGGGCATTCGAGGAGTGGCGTCATTTACTTGAAGGAGCCAAGCATCGCGTGGTGGTCTTGACAGATCACAAGAATTTGACTTATCTTGAGTCTGCCAAACGGTTGAATCCGAGACAGGCTCGATGGTCGTTATTTTTCTCCCGTTTTGATTTTGTGGTTTCGTACCTTCCGGGCTCTAAGAATGTGAAGGCTGATGCCCTGTCAAGGAGTTTTGTGCCTGACTCTCCGGGTGTTCCTGAGCCGGCGGGTATTCTCAAAGAGGGGGTAATTTTGTCTGCCATCTCCCCTGATTTGCGGCGGGTGCTGCAAAAATTTCAGGCTGAAAGACCTGACCGTTGCCCAGCGGAGAAACTGTTTGTCCCTGATAGATGGACTAGTAGAGTTATCTCTGAGATTCATTGTTCAGTGTTGGCTGGGCATCCTGGAATCTTTGGTACCAGAGATTTAGTGGCTAGATCCTTTTGGTGGCCGTCTTTGTCACAGGATGTGCGTTCTTTTGTGCAGTCCTGTGGGACTTGTGCTCGGGCTAAGCTCTGCTGTTCTTGTGCCAGTGGGTTGCTTTTGCCCTTGCCGGTCCCGAAGAGACCCTGGACGCATATTTCTATGGATTTTATTTCGGATCTCCCCGTCTCTCAAAAGATGTCGGTCATTTGGGTGGTTTGTGATCGCTTGTCTAAGATGGTCCATTTGGTACCTTTGTCTAAATTGCCTTCCTCCTCTGATTTGGTGCCATTATTTTTCCAGCATGTGGTTCGTTTACATGGCATTCCAGAGAATATCGTTTCTGACAGAGGTTCCCAGTTTGTTTCGAGGTTTTGGCGATCCTTTTGTGCTAGGATGGGCATTGATTTGTCTTTTTCCTCGGCTTTCCATCCTCAGACAAATGGCCAAACCGAACGAACTAATCAAACTTTGGAAACATATCTGAGATGCTTTGTTTCTGCTGATCAGGATGATTGGGTGTCCTTTTTGCCGTTGGCTGAGTTCGCCCTTAATAATCGGGCCAGCTCGGCTACTTTGGTTTCGCCGTTTTTCTGCAATTCTGGTTTCCATCCTCGTTTCTTTTCAGGGCAGGTTGAGTCTTCGGACTGTCCTGGTGTAGATACTGTGGTGGATAGGTTGCAGCAGATTTGGACTCATGTGGTGGACAATTTGACATTGTCCCAGGAGAAGGCTCAACGTTTCGCTAACCGCCGGCACTGTGTGGGTCCCCGACTTCGTGTTGGGGATTTGGTTTGGTTGTCGTCTCGTTATGTTCCTATGAAGGTTTCCTCTCCTAAGTTTAAGCCTCGTTTCATTGGTCCGTATAAGATTTCTGAGGTTATCAATCCTGTGTCATTTCGTTTGGCCCCTTCCTGCTTCTTTTGCCATCCATAATGTGTTTCATAGGTCGTTATTGCGGAGATACGTGGCGCCTGTGGTTCCATCCGTTGATCCTCCTGCCCCGATGTTGGTTGAGGGGGAGTTGGAGTATGTGGTGGAGAAGATTTTGGATTCTCGTATTTCGAGACGGAAACTCCAGTACCTGGTCAAGTGGAAGGGTTATGGTCAGGAAGATAATTCCTGGGTTTTTGCCTCTGATGTTCATGCTGCCGATTTGGTTCGTGCCTTTCATTTGGCTCATCGTGGTTGGCCTGGGGGCTCTGGTGAGGGTTCGGTGACCCCTCCTCAAGGGGGGGTACTATTGTGAATTCTGTTGTCGGGCTCCCTCCCGTGGTCATGAATGGTACTTCGGCTGGTTCTGTCCATGGACTTCCTCTGGTGGGTGTTTCTGAGTTTCCTTCTACAGGTGACGAGGTTAATTCGTTAGCTGGCTGCTCTATTTAACTCCACTTAGATCTTTGCTCCATGCCACCTGTCAATGTTCCAGTATTGGTCTAGTTCACTCCTGGATCGTTCTTGTGACCTGTCTTCCCAGCAGAAGCTAAGTTCCTGCTTGTATTTCTTTGGTTTGCTATTTTTCTGTCCAGCTTGCTATTTTTATTGTTGTCTTGCTTGGTGGAAGCTCTGGGACGCAGAGGGAGCGCCTCCGTACCGTGAGTCGGTGCGGAGGGTCTTTTTGCGCCCTCTGCGTGGTCTTTTTGAAGGTTTTTGTGCTGACCACAAAGCAACCTTTCCTATCCTCAGTCTGTTCAGTAAGTCGGGCCTCACTTTGCTAAATCTATTTCATCTCTGTGTTTGTATTTTCATCTTTACTCACAGTCATTATATGTGTCTCTGAGGCAAGGTAGGCTTTATTTTTCTATCTTCAGGGCTAGCTAGTTCCTTAGGCTGTGCCGAGTTGCATAGGGAGCATTAGGAGCAATCCACGGCTATTTCTAGTGTGTGTGATAGGATTAGGGATTGCGGTCAGCAGAGTTCCCACGTCCCAGAGCTTGTCCTTATTATCAGTAACTATCAGGTCATTCCGTGTGCTCTTAACCACCAGGTCCATTATTGTCCTGACCACCAGGTCATAACAATATCCCCCGTAATACCACCGCCACATCCACAGCACGTCCCCATAATACCACCCCCACATTCACAGCCTATCCCCTTTAAAATCAAAGCTACATCCACAGCATGTCCCCAGTGGCAGGCTTTGTGCCTCTTCTGCAGCAGTGGCCGTGCTGTGTCCTTGTAGCCCTGTCCTATGTACACAATATATACTAAACAAAACTATAAACCAAACTCACAGATCTCAGACTTTTTCTGTGGACACAAAAGTCCTTTTTCTTTCCATTATTGATCACAATGCGTCTAGATCTGTTAGTGAGATCTTCTCCTCTGCTGAGATCATCATTCATCTCACCGTGCGGCAGATCCAGATGCAGATTACACACATGATTATTGCACAGGTGTGGCAGATCCAGATGCTGATTACACACAATTATTGCACAGGTGTGGCAGATCGAGATGCTGATCAGACACATGATTATTGCACAGGCATGGCAGAACCAGATGCTGATTACACACAATTATTGCACAGGTGTGGCAGTTCGAGATGCTGATCAGACACATGATTATTGCACAGGCATGGCAGATCCAGATGCTGATTACACACATGATTATTACACAGGTGTGGCAGATCCAGATGCTTATCAGACACATGATTATTGCACAGGTGTGGCAGATCTAGATGCTGATCAGACACATGATTATTGCACAGGCATGGCAGATCCAGATGCTTATCAGACACATGATTATTGCACAGGTGTGGCAGATCCAGATGCTGATCAGACACATGATTATTGCACAGGTGTGGCAGATCCAGATGCTGATCAGACACATGATTAATGCACAGGTGTGGCAGATCCAGATGCTGATCAGACACATGATTATTGAACAGGTGCGGCAGATCCAGATGCTGATTACACAAATGATTAATGCACAGGTGTGGCAGATCCAGATGCTGACAACACACATGATTATTGCACAGGTGTGGCAGATCCAGATGCTGATCAGACACATGATTATTGCACAGGTGTGGCAGATCCAGATGCTGATTACACACATGATTATTGCACAGGTGTGGCAGATCCAGATGCTGATCAGACACATGATTATTGCATAGGTGTGGCAGATCCAGATGCTGATCAGACACATGATTATTGCACAGGTGCGGCAGATCCAGATGCTGATTACACAAATGATTAATGCACAGGTGTGGCAGATCCAGATGCTGACAACACACATGATTATTGCACAGGTGTGGCAGATCCAGATGCTGATTACACACATGATTATTACACAGGTGTGGCAGATCCAGATGCTGATCAGACACATGATTATTGCACAGGTGTGGCAGATCCAGATGCTGATTACACACATGATTATTGCATAAGTGCGGCAGATCCAGTGTTTTTCTCCTGGAACGTGGGGCTGTGTGTTATCCTGCTGCAACGTGGGGCCATGTGTTATCCTGCTGCAACGTGGGGCCGTGTGTTATCCTGCTGTAATGTGGGGTCGTGCGTTGTCCTGCTGCAACTAGTGGCCGTGCGCTATTCTGCTGCAACTAGTGGCCGTGCGTTATCCTGCTGCAATGTGGGGCCGTGCGTTATCCTGCTGCAATGTGGGGTCGTGCTTTATGCTGCTGCAATGTGGGGCCGTGCGTTATCCTGCTGCAATGTGGGGCTGTGCTTTATGCTCCTGCAATGTGGGGCCGTGCGTTATCCTGCTGCAACGTGGAGTCATGTGTTATCCTGCTGAAACATGGGGTCATGCGTTATCCTGCTGAATCGTGGGGCTGTGCGTTATCTGCTGGAAATGTGGGGCCGTGCTTTATACTGCTGCAATGAAGGGCCGTGCATTATCCTGCTGCAACGTCGGCCGTGCGTTATCCTGCTGAAATGTGGGGCTATGCATTATCCTGCTGCAACGTGGGGCCGTGCGCTATCTTGCTGCAACGCAGTGCCGTGCATTAGCCTGTTGCAATTTGAGGCAGTACGTTATGCTTCAGCGTGCGGTCATGCGTTATCCTGCTGCAACATGGGGCCGTACGTTATCCTTCTGCAACATGGGGTGATGGCCGTGGCACAATAGCCTCAGGATTTCATCACGGTCTCTTTATGCATTCACAATGGCATCAATAAAATGCACGTGTGTTCGTTGTCCATAACATACATCTGCCCGTACCATAACCCCACTGCCACCATGGGCCACTCCATTCACATCAGCAGACCGCTCACCCACACAACGCCATAAATGTAGTCTGCCATCTGCACTGTACAGTGAAAATGGGGATTCATCTGTGATGAAAACATGTGTCCAAAGTGCCCAACGTCAACGAATGTCAGCATTAACCCAGTGAAGTCAGTTACCACAATGGGCTGCAGTCAGGTGGAGACCCCGATGAGGATGACGAGCTGCAGTCAGGTGGAGACCACGATGTTGACGATGAGCTGCAGTCAGGTGGAGACCCCAATGGGCACGACGATCTGCAGTCAGGTGGAGACCCTGATGAGGATGATGGGCTGCAGTCAAGTGGAGACCTCGATGAGGATGATGAGCTGCAATCAGGTGGAGACCCCGATGAGGACAATGGGCTGTAACCAGGTGGAGACCCCAATAAGGTCAATGGACTGCAGTCAGATGGAGACCCCGGTGAGAAGGATGCTGAGCTGCAGTCAGGTGGAGATCCTGGTGAGGATGATGAGCTGAAGTCAGGTGAAGACTCAGATGAGGATGATGAGCTGCAGTCATGTGGAGACCCCAGTGAGGATAATGAGCTGAAGGCAGGTGGAGACCACGATGAGAACAATGGGCTGCAGTCAGGTGGAGACCCCGATGAAAATGACAAGCTAAAGTCACGTGGAGTGTTGTGAATTCTGTGGCCAAGCTCCCTCCTGTGGTCATGAGTGGTAATTCGGCTGGTTCTGTCTATGAGCTTCATTTGGTGGATGAGAGTGGTACTGCGGCTTCTGAGTTTCCTTCCTCAGGTGATGAGGTTAAGTCGTTAGGTGCTGCTCTATTTAACTCCACCTAGTGCTTTGATCCTGGCCTCCAGTCAATGTTCTAGTATTGGTCTTGCTTTCTCCTGGATCGTTCCTGTGGCCGTTCTATCCTGCATAAGCTAAGTTTTGCTTGTGTTATTTTTGTTTGCTATTTTTTCTGTCCAGCTTGCTATATTGGTTTTTCTTGCTTGCTGGAAGCTCTGGGACGCAGAGGGAGCACCTCCGTACCGTTAGTCGGTGCGGAGGGTCTTTTTGCCCCCTCTGCGTGGTTGTTTGTAGGGTTTTGTGTTGACCGCAAAGCAATCTTTCCTATCTTCGGTCTGTTCAGTAAGTTGGGCCTCACTTTGCTAAATCTATTTCATCTCTGCGTTTGTATTTTCATCTCAACTCACAGTCATTATATGTGGGGGGCTGCCTTTTCCTTTGGGGTATTTCTCTGAGGCAAGGTAGGCTTATTTTTCTTTCTTAGGGCTAGCTAGTTTCTCAGGCTGTGCTCGAGGCGCCTAGGTCTGGTCAGGAGCGCTCCACGGCTACCTCTAGTGTGGTATGATAGGATTAGGGATTGCAGTCAGCAGAGTTCCCACGTCTCAGAGCTCGTCCTATGTTTTTGGTAATTGTCAGGTCACTTTGTGTGCTCTGAACTTCAAGGTCCATTGTGGTTCTGAATCTCCTGCTCATAACAGTACTGGAGGCCCAAAGTACTAATGCTTCTCAATAGAGGGAAAAGAGAAGTTCTGAGACCTTTTTTTTTTCTTTGCACTGTGTTCTGTCTTTCTTTTCCCCTTTACATCAGGGTGGTTCAGAACACAGGTGTGGACATGGACATTCAGGGTCTGTCCTCTTTGATGGATAATCTCGCTATAAATGTACAGAATATTCAAGATTTAGTGGTTCAGAATCCTATGTTAGAACCTAAGATTCCTATTCCTGAGTTATTTTCTGGAGATAGAGCTAAGTTTTTGAATTTTAAAAATAATTGTAAACTATTTCTGGCTTTGAAACCCCGCTCTTCTGGTGACCCAGTTCAAAAAGTTAAGATCATTATTTCTTTATTACGTGGCGACCCTCAAGATTGGGCATTTTCCCTTGCGCCAGGAGATCCTGCATTATGTAATATTGATGCGTTTTTTCTGGCGCTCGGATTGCTGTACGATGAACCTAATTCAGTGGATCAGGCAGAGAAAATCTTGCTGGCTCTGTGTCAGGATCAGGATGAGATAGAGATTTATTGTCAGAAGTTTAGAAAGTGGTCCGTGCTCACTCAATGGAATGAATGTGCGCTGGCAGCTATTTTCAGAAAGGGTCTCTCTGAAGCCCTTAAGGATGTCATGGTGGGATTTCCTATGCCTGCTGGTCTGAATGAGTCTATGTCTTTGGCCATTCAGATCGGTCGACGCTTGCGTGAGCGTAAATCTGTGCACCATTTGGCGGTATTATCTGAGCATAAACCTGAGCCTATGCAGTGCGATAGGACTTTGACCAGAGCTGAAAGGCAAGAACACAGACGTCAGAATGGGCTGTGTTTCTACTGTGGTGATTCCACTCATGCTATCTCCGATTGTCCTAAGAGCACTAAGCGGTTCACTAGGTCTGCCACCATTGGTATGGTACAGTCGAAATTTCTTTTGTCCGTTACTTTGATTTGCTCTTTGTCTTCCTATTCGGTCATGGCATTTGTGGATTCAGGCGCTGCCCTGAATTTGATGGACTTGGAGTTTGCTAGGCGCTGTGGGTTTGTCTTGGATCCCTTGCAGTGTCCTATTCCGTTGAGAGGAATTGATGCTACGCCTTTGGCCAAGAATAAGCCTCAGTACTGGACCCAACTGACCATGTGCATGGCTCCTGCGCACCAGGAGGATATTCGCTTTCTGGTGTTGCATGGTCTGCATGATGTGGTCGTGTTGGGGTTGCCATGGCTACAAGTCCATAACCCAGTATTAGATTGGAAATCAATGTCTGTGTCCAGCTGGGGTTGTCAGGGGGTACATGGTGATGTTTCATTTCTGTCTATCTCATCATCCACCCCATCTGAGGTCACAGAGTTCTTGTCTGATTACCGGGATGTATTCGATGAGCCCAAGTCCAATGCCCTACCTCCGCATAGGGATTGTGATTGTGCTATCGATTTGATTCCTGGTAGTAAGTTTCCTAAGGGTCGACTGTTTAATTTATCTGTACCTGAGCACGCCGCTATGCGGAGTTACGTGAAGGAGTCTTTGGAGAAGGGTCATATTCACCCGTCATCATCGCCATTGGGAGTGGGGTTCTTTTTTGTGGCCAAGAAGGATGGTTCGCTGAGACCTTGTATTGATTACCGCCTTCTAAATAAAATTACGGTCAAATTTTAGTACCCCTTGCCGCTGCTGTCTGATTTGTTTGCTCGGATTAAGGGGGCTAGTTGGTTCACCAAGATAGATCTTCGTGGTGCATATAATCTTGTGCGTATTAAACGGGGCGATGAATGGAAAACAGCATTTAATACGCCCGAAGGCCATTTTGAGTACCTGGTTATGCCATTCGGGCTTTCTAATGCTCCATCAGTGTTTCAGTCCTTTATGCATGACATCTTCCGAGAGTACCTGGATAAATTCCTGATTTGTGTACTTGGATGATATTTTGGTCTTCTCGGATGATTGGGAGTCTCATGTGAAGCAGGTCAGAATGGTGTTCCAGGTCCTGCGTGCTAATTCTTTGTTTGTGAAGGGGTCAAAGTGTCTCTTTGGTGTTCAGAAGGTTTCATTTTTGGGGTTCATTTTTTCTCCTTCTACTATCGAGATGGACCCTGTTAAAGTTCAGGCCATTTATGATTGGACTCAGCCAACATCTCTGAAGAGTTTGCAGAAGTTCCTGGGCTTTGCTAATTTTAATCGTCGCTTCATCAATAATTTTTCTAGTATTGCTAAACCGTTTACTGATTTAACCAAGAAGGGTGCTGATGTGGTCAATTGGTCTTCTGCTGCTGTGGAAGCTTTTTAGGAGTTGAAGCGTCGTTTTTCTTCTGCCCCAGTGTTGTGCCAACCAGATGTTTCGCTTCCGTTCCAGGTCGAGGTTGATGCTTCTGAAATTGGAGCAGGGGCTGTTTTGTCGCAGAGAAGTTCTGATTGCTCGGTGATGAAACCATGCGCCTTCTTTTCCAGGAAATTTTCGCCTGCTGAGCGAAATTATGATGTTGGCAATCGAGAGTTGCTAGCCATGAAGTGGGCATTTGAGGAGTGGCGTCATTGGCTTGAAGGAGCTAAGCATCGCGTGGTGGTCTTGACTGATCACAAGAACTTGACTTATCTCGAGTCTGCCAAACGGTTGAATCCTAGACAGGCTCGTTGGTCGCTGTTTTTCTCCCGTTTTGATTTTGTGGTTTCGTACCTTCCGGGCTCTAAAAATGTGAAGGCGGATGCCCTGTCTAGGAGTTTTGTGCCCGATTCTCCGGGTTTGCCTGAGCCGGCGGGTATTCTCAAAGAGGGGGTAATTTTGTCTGCCATCTCCCCTGATTTGCGGGGGGTGCTGCAAAAATTTCAGGCTAATAGACCTGACCGTTGCCCAGCGGAGAAACTGTTTGTCCCTGATAGGTGGACGAATAAAGTTATTTCTGAGGTTCATTGTTCGGTGTTGGCTGGTCATCCTGGAATCTTTGGTACCAGAGATTTGGTGGCTAGATCCTTTTGGTGGCCGTCTCTGTCGCGGGATGTGAGTTCTTTTGTGCAGTCCTGTGGGATTTGTGCTCGGGCTAAGCCCTGCTGTTCTCGTGCCAGTGGGTTGCTTTTGCCCTTGCCGGTCCCGAAGAGGCCTTGGACACATATCTCTATGGATTTTATTTCGGATCTCCCCGTCTCTCAAAGAATGTCGGTCATTTGGGTGGTTTGTGATCGCTTCTCTAAGATGGTCCATTTGGTGCCCTTGTCTAAATTGCCTTCCTCCTCTGATTTGGTGCCACTGTTTTTCCAGCATGTGGTTCGTTTACATGGTATTCCAGAGAACATCGTTTCTGACAGAGGTTCCCAGTTTGTTTCGAGGTTTTGGCGAGACTTTTGTGCTAGGATGGGCATTGATTTGTCTTTTTCCTCGGCTTTCCATCCTCAGACAAATGGCCAGACTGAACGAACCAATCAGACCTTGGAAACATATCTGAGATGTTTTGTTTCTGCTGATCAGGATGATTGGGTGTCCTTTTTGCATTTGGCTGAGTTCGCCCTTAATAATCGGGCCAGCTCGGCTACTTTGGTTTCGCCGTTTTTCTGCAATTCTGGGTTCCACCCTCGTTTCTCTTCAGGGCAGGTTGAGTCTTCGGACTGGAAACAGGAACAGGAACAGGAACACATGGGCTACTTGCACAGTGAACAAGTCTGTATGATCATGTTCACACACCACCAAGAAACCTGAAGACACAAAAGAGAATAGTAAAACCAAAAACACTCAGTTTGAAAAAATGTTGCGGTAATCCGCAAGTGCTAGTAAAAGATGTAAAAAAACAGGGTATTTGGTTGATACGTTTTTTGCAAAAAATGTATACTAAGCTGCTCTACCAAACTTCACGGTATACCCTTATCAGAGCAGTCCTAACTAATGTATGCAATCCCTATCTGATGTATTTAAAAACCTGATCATCTGTATATTACCTGTGTGAACAGGGTTCAGAGAGGAAAAATCCATGTGTGCATACAGGGTAGAACAGCTTTTGTGCAGATAGCCCAAGAGGAGTGGTGGAACTCCCCAGTCTTGTAGACACAAGAGAACAATTATGGAAACAGGAACACATGGGCTACTTGCACAGTGAACAAGTCTGTATGATCATGTTCACACACCACCAAGCTGTTCTACCCTGTATGCACACATGGATTTTTCCTCTCTGAACCCTGTATTTTGCAAAAAACGTATCAACCAAATACCCTGTTTTTTTACATCTTTTACTAGCACTTGCGGATTACTGCAACATTTTTTCAAACTGAGTGTTTTTGGTTTTACTATTCTCTTTTGTGTCTTCATGAGTCTTCGGACTGTCCTGGTGTGGATACTGTGGTGGATAGGTTGCAGCAGATTTGGACTCATGTAGTGGACAATTTGACTTTGTCCCAGGAGAAGGCTCAACGTTTCGCTAACCGCAGGCGCTGTGTGGGTCCCCGACTTCGTGTTGGGGATCTGGTTTGGTTATCTTCTCGTCATATTCCTATGAAGGTTTCCTCTCCTAAGTTTAAACCTCGTTTCATTGGTCCGTATAGGATTTCTGAGGTTCTTAATCCTGTGTCTTTTCGTTTGACCCTTCCAGCTTCTTTTTCCATCCATAACGTGTTTCATAGGTCATTGTTGCGGAGATACGTGGCACCTGTGGTTCCATCTATTGATCCTCCTGCTCCGGTTTTGGTTGAAGGGGATTTGGAGTATATAGTGGAGAAGATTTTGGATTCTCGTGTTTCGAGACGGAAACTCCAGTATCTGGTTAAGTGGAAAGGTTATGGTCAGGAAGATAATTCCTGGGTCTTTGCCTCTGATGTCCATGCTGCCGATCTGGTTCGTGCCTTTCATGTGGCTCATCCTGGTCGGCCTGGGGGCTCTGGTGAGGGTTCGGTGACCCCTCCTCAAGGGGGGGGTACTGTTGTGAATTCTGTGGCCAAGCTCCCTCCTGTGGTCGTGAGTGGTACTTCGGCTGGTTCTGTCTATGAGCTTCCTTTGGTGGATGAGAGTGGTACTGCGGCTTCTGAGTTTCCTTCCTCAGGTGATGAGGTTAAGTCGTTAGGTGCTGCTCTATTTAACTCCACCTAGTGCTTTGATCCTGGCCTCCAGTCAATGTTCTAGTATTGGTCTTGCTTCGTCCTGGATCGTTCCTGTGGCCTGTCTTCCTGCATAAGCTAAGTTTTGCTTGTGTTATTTTTGTTTGCTATTTTTTCTGTCCAGCTTGCTTTTTGGTTTTTCTTGCTTGCTGGAAGCTCTGGGACGCAGAGGGAGCACCTCCGTACCGTTAGTCGGTGCGGAGGGTCTTTTTGCCCCCTCTGCGTGGTTGTTTGTAGGGTTTTGTGTTGACCGCAAAGCAATCTTTCCTATCTTCGGTCTGTTCAGTAAGTCGGGCCTCACTTTGCTAAATCTATTTCATCTCTGCGTTTGTATTTTCATCTCAACTCACAGTCATTATATGTGGGGGGCTGCCTTTTCCTTTGGGGTATTTCTCTGAGGCAAGGTAGGCTTATTTTTCTTTCTTAGGGCTAGCTAGTTTCTCAGGCTGTGCTCGAGGCGCATAGGACTGGTCAGGAGCGCTCCACGGCTACCTTTAGTGTGGTTGGATAGGATTAGGGATTGCGGTCAGCAGAGTTTCCACGTCTCAGAGCTCGTCCTATGTTTTTGGTAATTGTCAGGTCACTTTGTGTGCTCTGAACTTCAAGGTCCATTGTGGTTCTGAATCTCCTGCTCATAACAGTGGAGACTCCGATGTGGACAACGAGCTGCAGTCAGGTGGAGACCCCTGTGAGAAGGATGTTGTGCTGCAGTCAGGTGGAGACCCCGATGAGGATGACAAGCTGCAGTTAGGTGGAGACCCCAATGAGGACAACGAGAGCGCAGATGAGTTTCCCAGAGACGCTTTCTGACAGTTGGTGCAGAAATTCTTTGGTTATGCAGACCGATTGTTGCTGCAGCTGTCCGGGTGGCCGGTCTCAGACCATGTTGGAGAGAAGATGCTAGATGTTGAGGTCCTGGGCCTCTGTGGCTACACGTGGTCTGGCCTGAGATTGTGAGGCTGTACTGCCAAATTCTCTGAAACATCTTTGGAGACGGATTGTGGTGGAGAAATGAACATTCAATTCACGGCAGCAGTTCTGGTAGTCATTCCTGCAGTCAGCATGCCAACTGAACGCTCCCTCAAAAACGTACGACATCTGTGGAATTGTGCTGTGTGATAAAACTGCAGGTTTCAGAGGCCTTTTATTGTGGCAGCCTAAGGACCTGGACAATAATCATGTGTGTAACCAGCATCTGGATCTGCCGCACTGAGGTGGACATATGACCTCAGCAGAGGAGAAGATCTCACTAACAGATCTAGACACATTGTGATCAATATGGGAGAGAAAAAGGACTTTTGAGTCCAGAGAAAACGTCTTAGATCTTTGAATTCATCTCATGCAAAATGGGAGAAAAACCAAAGCGTTGGGTTCTATTTCTGCTCCATGTAACTGGTCTATCCTCCACTTACCTTTAAAGCTGCGGTCCAGGTGGTCAGATGGGGCTGTGCTCTGCTCTGACACTCTTGGGCCACAGCTCGCTTGCTCGTGATCTGCTGCAGATCTTTCTGTAGATCTCGTTCTGTGTCCTGTGCTGCCTGCAGATCCTTTGTGCTTTGGGTTTTGCGCATCTTCAGCTTTTCTTGCAGCAGCCTCTGCGCCGCCATCCTCTCTGCTGCCTGCAAATCTTCAGCTTCCAGCTGCAACAGTAGAGCCCTCCCCCGGTCCAAAGTACGGAGATTGCCACAGTAGCGCTGGAGACCCACGAGCCACTGGCAGAGGGACGCTGCGGCTGTGCTCACTGGCTGGACATGGTGGACATTAAATTCCGGTCTGTTTACTGCTCTGGTCAAGGAAGCAAAAATGCAGTCCGCCATCTTGTACCCATCGTAAAACTGCAAATCCTGGACAAAGACAAAATACAGTAATATTCCCATCACCCACCAATAACAGTAATATTCAACGGAGACCCTAACAAAAACCACCAGTAACACTCATACATCCTGTGGAATATCAGACGTTTACTGTCCAGTGGCCCACAGTCAGACTACACATAATGTAAGACATCAAACTGGAGGACGTTTCACTGGACAGGAACAGTCACAATACACTTTACATCCCGAAAAACATCAGATCGTTCCTGCCTCTCCTGAGTCCTGCAGTCGGCGAGACACATGACCGTTCCTGCCTCACTTCAGTCCTACAACCAGCAAGAGACATGACTGTTCCTGTCTCTCCTCAGTCCTACAGTCGGCGAGACAAGACCATTTTTCCTCTCCTCAATCCTACATCTTGTGAGACAACAGATCGTTCCTGCCTCTCCTCAGTCCTATAGTCAGCGAGACTCATGACCATTCCTGCCTCACCTCAGTCCTACAGTCGGCGAGACACATGACCGTTTCTGCCTGACCTCAGTCCTACAGTCGGCGAGACACATGACCGTTTCTGCCTGACCTCAGTCCTACACTCAACAAGACACATGACCATTCCTGCCTCACCTCAATCCTACAGTCAGCGAGACACTAACATTTTTGCCTCACCTCAGTTCTACAGTTAGCAAGACACATGACTGTTCCTGCCTCACCTCAGTCCTACAGTCAGCAAGACCCATGACTGTTCTTGTCTCTCCTCAGTCCTACAGTCGGCAAGACAACAGATTGTTCCGCTCTCACCTTAGTCCTACAGTTGGCGAGACCTATGACTGTTCCTGCCTCTCCTCAGTCCTACAGTCAGCGAGACATATGACCGTTCCTGCCTCACCTCAGTCCTACAGTCAGCAAGTCACATGACCGTTCCTGCCTCACCTCAATCCTACAGTTGGCGAGACACATGACTGTTCCTGGCTTTCCTCAGTCTTACAGTTGGCGAGACACATGACTGTTCCTGTCTCTCCCCAGTCTTACATTTGGCGAGACACATGACACATGACCGTTCCTGCCTCTTACAGTTGGCGAGTGTCATGTGTCTGGGTTCGAACCCTTGATCCTGTGCTTTGTGGTTGGCTTCTCTATTCGCTAAGCCGTAGCAAATACACCTTTTCACCGGGTGCTTATTGTCTATTATCCTTGCCTTAGTCTTTTTAGGTTAACAGGGGTTTACATTTGTCTGCCCTATCACCTTTTGGGTGCAACTTTATAGACTTCCCCCTGCTGGTATTTCCTGCTAGTAAAAATCTCATTTGGATGTCCAGCCTTACTGCTGTTGTTTATACCAGTCAGTGAAAGACCAGCTAGGGTTTATCTCTCTGCTTTTCACCCTGCACCTGTCTTCTGTTTCTTCTTTAGGAAGTAAATGGCACACTCTGTTGCAGAACGTATCTTATCTTCTCATTTTGTATTTTGTGGTTTGTTTTAACTCACTCTGGGATCTTTTGTATCTCAGTATACTTTCCCTTATGGAAGTGCATTGCACTCTTCTCCACCCTCCAGTTCCTTAGGAGGAACGTGAAACGCTCAACAGCTCTTCAGGAAGCATAGCTCTGAGCTGCCTTCGACTAGGATTTCTAGTCTGTACAGGAAATGGTTGGGTCAGTTGCAGTTTCAAGTGTTTTACCTATTTTCCCCTGTGAGTTGTTAAACAATCATAACATTATCACTAGCCCACTATGTTAGTGTGCTGAGAAGCCATCATGTGGACATCCTGGCAGCATAATTACGGTTCTTGTCTTTGGAGGTGGCGAACATCAAGTGGTAACAACAGCATGTGTTCTCCGTCCCAAATCCTTCTTCTGAGCTTAATGCAAATCTACCAGATCGGTCCCCATCGAAGCTAAGTTTTCCATCTTTCTTTCATCAAAAGAGTTGTATTTTCGTCCCAGACCTGCCTGATCCATAGGAGACAGTCAGCAGAAGGTCTTGTTCTGTCGTTGCTCTGTTTAGATTCTCAAGACTGGGCATTTTCTCTGCATGAGAATTCTCCAGTTGGCGCTTTTTTCTCTGCTTCGGGGCTCATTTATGATGACTCTGCTACAGAGTGTGCTGCAACAACAACTTTATCAGAGAGTATGTTACTGAATCAATGATCCGTAGGTTGGTTCAAGGAAGACGTAGTGTGGAGGACTACTGCTCTCAGGTCACACTCTGAGCAGGGGAGAACTCCTGGAATGACCCAGCTCGCCGCAGTTAATTCTGCCAGATACGAGATATGATGGTATATAGTCCCTCCTTGTTGTCCCTGAATGACGCCATGTCTCAGGCGATGTGTTTAGAAAGACGTCTTAGGGATAAGGACACATTTGATTTTGATTTCTACAAGTGTCTTTGGTTAACAAATCTGGAGTTAGTCACCTCTGCATTTGTTGACTCAGGTTCCACCTTAGATCTCATGGACAGTGATTTTGCTATCGAGGGTGTGTACAGTGTCACCTCTTGGGCATCCTGTTCAAGTATGCACAATTGATAATTCTCCCATTACCCAAAGTCATGGGTGTGAGAATGTGTGCATGAGAATGGGAGCGTTACATACAGAATCTATCTCATTCATGATGTTTCCTTCGTTACCAGCCACGGCTGTGTTGGGTAGGCCCTGGTTGGTGAAACACTATCCAACATCAATTGGGAGAATTGCAAAATTAAGTCTTGGGGTAATTTTTTGTTTTTCCAGTTGTTTATCTAAATCCCTGACATCTACGAAATCTCTTCTTCCAGATTATATTCAGGATTTGAGGATGTTTTCTCTGAGACAGAGTGTGAAGATCTTCACTCGCATAGGTCATTTCATTGTGCTATCAAGTTTATATCAGGGACCAAATAGCCTAAATCTCATCTGTTTAATCTCTCTTCCTAAAAGAGATGCCTTGAAAGAGTACAGTCAAAAGAGTCTCTCCAAGAGTCACATGAGGACTTCCACCTTTCAAGTCGCTGTGGGATTTTTTTTTGTTATGAAAAAAGATGCAGGGTTGCATCCAAGTTTGGATTTTAAAGAAATGAATAAGGTTACTGTACATAATCCTTACCCACAACCTCTTATTCCTGATCTGTTTAGTCAACTAGAGAGGGCCAAGTGGTTGTCTAAACTACATCTGAGAGGTGCATATAACCTTACACAAGTTTGACAAGGTGTTAAATGGAAGACTGCCTTCAATACACCAGAGGGTCACTTTCAACATTTGGTGATGCCATTCAATTTGACCAATGCTCCAGCAGTTTTTTGAAAACTTCATAAATTACATTTTTTCTTCTTTAGAGGGTAGACATGCAGTGATATACTTGGATGACATATTTATTTATTCTTGCGCGGACCATCGAGAGCATGTTCAGCAGGTGCTTGAACTTCTTTGTGACAATCATTTATTTGCCAAAGTAGAGAAGTGTCAATTTGAGGTGCCACATGTTCAGTTTTTGGGTCATTTGACTTCTGCTAAAGGTTTTCAGATGGATCCTGTTAAGGTACAGGCTGTCCTTGATTGGGCACAACCTGCCAAACTAAAAAGCTTTACAGAAGTTATTAGATTTTACTCATTATTATTGTAAGTTCATTAAGAACTTCTCAGTCATAGTCAAACCTCTTATATGACCAAGAAGGATACTGACTTTTCCTCTTGGACTTCTGGGACTGTTGAGGCTTTTCCTGCCCTCAGGATAGCCTTTTCTAAACTGCTGTCCTCAGTTAATCCGATGTTGATTTGCCTTTTATGGTTGAGGTGGACGCCTCATCTAAGGGGATTGGAACTATTCTTTCATAAAAGAACGGTTACTTTCATCCTTGTAGTTTTTTTCTCTGAAATTCTCACAAGTAGAGTCCAACTATGATATAGGTGATCAGGATCTCATGAATGCTAATAGAGCTTTGGAGGAATGGAGGCATTGGTTGGAGAGGGCTAGGCATAGAGTAACGGTCTTCCCTGACCATAAAAACGTACTGTATGTTAACCGCTAAATACTTGAACACTAGACAGGCCCGATGGACCCACGTTTTCGCTTGGTTTGATTTCTCTGTGATATATCTCACCGGTACTAAGAATGTTATGGCTGATGCTTTATCGCGTAGTTTTGTTCCAAAGTTGAGGTACGAAAATCCAGTCAAAATTCTTAGTGATGGGGTTGTGGTGAGTGGAGGCTCAGGTTGGTGCACGGGAGGGCTTGGCACTCACCAATCTTTTTGTGCCATCCTCACTTCGCATTGATCTTCTTAACATTCTATGTTCGTCGGACATTCTGTTTGCTCTTATACCTTTAGAGCTGTTGCCAAGTCCTTTCAGTGACAAAAGGCTCAAAAGGATGTTGATGAGTATGTCCGTAAGTGCAGAATTTGCACCAGGTCTAAAGCCTCTCGTTAGGGCCCGGCAGGGTTTCTTTTGCCTAACGTGGTTCCGTCTCAACCTTGAACTCATTTGTCCATGGATTTCATCACAGATTTACCCAATTCTGGGGTTAATACTGTACTATGGGCGATAGTGGACCGTTTCAGCAAGATGGTTCACTTGGTTCCAAAATTGCCTACGGTAAGAGTTTAGCTACATTGTCTAGCTCTCACATCCTTAAGTTACATGGTGTTCCTTAAAATATTATTTCCAATCCAGGGGTTCAGTTTACGGTTAGCGTTTAGCGTAGCTTTTGCTCCATATTAGGAATTAAGCTTTTGTTCTGCTCAGGTTATCATCCTGAGACTGATGGTCAGACGGAGCGAAAGACCCAAGATTTAGAACAATCTTTAAGATGTTTTGATTTATCTACTCAAGAGGACTGGGTGAGGACTGAGTTTCGCTCTCAATAACCGAGCCTCTACTGCTATCTCACCTTTTTTTGTCGTAGGGTTTTCATCCACTTTTTGGAAAGGTTTCTGGTTGGCAGCCTGCAGTTTGATCAAGGTCTGGAGAGAAGTTGAAAATCATCTTTTGATAACTTGCGATCAGACCAAGACAAATGCAGACCGCAGATGTAGGAGGGCCCCCCGTCTTCACAGGTAGGAGATTTTGTTTGGCTTTCCTCAAATCTTCGTATAAGAGTTCAATCAAGGAAATTTGCTCCTACATTTGTTGGTCCTTATAATAAGGTAATTATGTACATTAATCCTGGGTGATCATAGAATATTAGAGTTGGAAGGGACCTCCTGGGTCATCGTGTCAAACCCCCGGCTCAATGCAGGAGTCACTAAATCATCCCAGACAGATGTCTGTCCAGCCTCTGTGTGAAGACTTCCATTGAAGGAGAACTCACCACCTCTCGTGGCCGCCTGTTCCACTCATTGATCTCCCTTCTAATATCTAATCTATATCTTCTCCCTTTCAGTTTCATTCCATTGCTTCTCGTGTTTCCATGTGCAGATGAGAATCATGATGCCTCTACACCGTGACAGCCCTATCGCTTTCAGTACCCCAGGATATAATTCATCTGAACCGGGAGATGTAAATTCATGTAAATTAGCTCAGCGTTCTCTCACCATCTCTCGCTTTATAGATATTGTGGATTCTTTTATTCCTTCGATGGCCCCGTGAAGATCAGTTGATGTTACATTTGCTTTCTTAGAGAACACAGATGCAAAATAGGAATTTAAAAGGTCGGTTTCTCAACATCATTTCTGACCATTTCACCCCTTTTGAACCTGTAAAAATCCTATAGAATCTTTGACTTTTCTTTTGCTTTTAATGTACAAATAAAATCCTTTTTTATTGCTTTTGGTCTCAGTGAGGAGCTAAAGACTAATGGACCAATGGACATATTGGACATAGAGGGGAGTTCACGATCCTAAGGGATGCGGACATTTTCCAGCACAGAGCACCGGTACATCGATCTTATTGTTGTGTTTTATTAGAGATTTGTTTGCTCGTCACTTTAAGGTGCGCAAATCTCTCCTGGAAAGTGTTCAGCCTCACAAATCAATGTTTCCATTCAGTGACAGTAAGAAGAGGAGGACTGGCTGGCTGGATCCCATAAGGCTTACACTAGCGTCTGTCCTGCATCTGGTGGGGTCATGTGTGTCTCTGCAGGGGCCTCCCTAATACACAATCCTGCAGACAGGTTAGATACTGGGGGGAGTCCTATAGTCGGCGAGGCACAAGACCGCTCCAGCCTCTCCTCAGTTCTATAGTCGGCGAGACACATGACCATTCCAGTCTCTCCTCAGTTCTATAGTCAGTGAGACATTAGACCGTTCCTGCCTCTCCTCAGTCCAACACTCAGCGAGACATCAGACCATTCCTGTCTCTCCTAAGTTCTATAGTCAGTGAGACACAAGACCGCTCCGACCTCTCCTCAGTTCTATAGTCGGTGAGACACATGACCATTCCTGTCTCTCCTCAGTCCTGCAGTCGGTGAGACATCAGACCATTCCTGTCTCTGCTCTGTCCTACAGTCGGTGAGACACCAGACCATTCCTGTCTCTGCTCAGTCCTACAGTCGGTGAGACACCAGACCATTCCTGTCTCTCCTCAGTCCTACAGTCGGTGAGACATCAGACCGCTCCAGCCTCTCCTCAGTTCTATAGTCGGCGAGACACATGACCATTCCAGTCTCTCCTAAGTTCTATAGTCAGTGAGACACAAGACCGCTCCGACCTCTCCTCAGTTCTATAGTCGGTGAGACATCAGACCATTCCTGTCTCTGCTCAGTCCTACAGTCGGTGAGACACCAGACCATTCCTGTCTCTCCTCAGTCCTACAGTCGGTGAGACATCAGACCATTCCTGTCTCTACTCAGTCCTACAGTCGGTGAGACACCAGACCATTCCTGTCTCTCCTCAGTCCTGCAGTCGGTGAGACACCAGACCATTCCTGCCTCTCCTCAGTCCTACAGTCGGTGAGACATCAGACCATTCCTGTCTCTACTCAGTCCTACAGTCGGTGAGACACCAGACCATTCCTGTCTCTCCTCAGTCCTACAGTCGGTGAGACACCAGACCATTCCTGTCTCTCCTCAGTTCTACAGTCGGTGAGACACCAGATCATTCCTGTCTCTGCTCAGTCCTACAGTCGGTGAGACACCAGACCATTCCTGTCTCTCCTCAGTCCTACAGTCGGTGAGACATCAGACCATTCCTGTCTCTGCTCAGTCCTGCAGTCGGTGAGACACCAGACCATTTCTGTCTCTGCTCAGTCCTGCAGTCGGTGAGACACCAGACCATTCCTGTCTCTCCTCAGTCCTACAGTCGCTGAGACACCAGACCATTCCTGTCTCTACTCAGTCCTACAGTCGGTGAGACATCAGACCATTCCTGTCTCTGCTCAGTCCGACAGTCGGTGAGACACCAGACCATTCCTGTCTCTGCTCAGTCCTACAGTCGCTGAGACACCAGACCATTCCTGTCTCTCCTCAATCCTACAGTCGGTGAGACACCAGACCATTCCTGCCTCCCCTCAGTCCTACAGTCGGTGAGACATCAGACCATTCCTGTCTCTGCTCAGTCCTACAGTCGGTGAGACACCAGACCATTCCTGTCTCTGCTCAGTCCTACAGTCGGTGAGACATCAGACCATTCCTGTCTCTGCTCAGTCCTACAGTCGGTGAGACACCAGACCATTCCTGTCTCTCCTCAGTCCTACAGTCGGTGAGACATCAGACCGCTCCAGCCTCTCCTCAGTTCTATAGTCGGCGAGACACATGACCATTCCAGTCTCTCCTAAGTTCTATAGTCAGTGAGACACAAGACCGCTCCGACCTCTCCTCAGTTCTATAGTCGGTGAGACATCAGACCATTCCTGTCTCTGCTCAGTCCTACAGTCGGTGAGACACCAGACCATTCCTGTCTCTCCTCAGTCCTACAGTCGGTGAGACATCAGACCATTCCTGTCTCTACTCAGTCCTACAGTCGGTGAGACACCAGACCATTCCTGTCTCTCCTCAGTCCTACAGTCGGTGAGACACCAGACCATTCCTGTCTCTCCTCAGTTCTACAGTCGGTGAGACACCAGATCATTCCTGTCTCTGCTCAGTCCTACAGTCGGTGAGACACCAGACCATTCCTGTCTCTCCTCAGTCCTACAGTCGGTGAGACATCAGACCATTCCTGTCTCTGCTCAGTCCTGCAGTCGGTGAGACACCAGACCATTTCTGTCTCTGCTCAGTCCTGCAGTCGGTGAGACACCAGACCATTCCTGTCTCTCCTCAGTCCTACAGTCGCTGAGACACCAGACCATTCCTGTCTCTACTCAGTCCTACAGTCGGTGAGACATCAGACCATTCCTGTCTCTGCTCAGTCCGACAGTCGGTGAGACACCAGACCATTCCTGTCTCTGCTCAGTCCTACAGTCGCTGAGACACCAGACCATTCCTGTCTCTCCTCAATCCTACAGTCGGTGAGACACCAGACCATTCCTGCCTCCCCTCAGTCCTACAGTCGGTGAGACATCAGACCATTCCTGTCTCTGCTCAGTCCTGCAGTCGGTGAGACACCAGACCATTCCTGTCTCTGCTCAGTCCTACAGTCGGTGAGACACCAGACCATTCCTGTCTCTCCTCAATCCTACAGTCGGTGAGACACCAGACCATTCCTGTCTCTGCTCAGTCCTACAGTCGGTGAGACACCAGACCATTCCTGTCTCTGCTCAGTCCTGCAGTCGGTGAGACACCAGACCATTCCTGTCTCTGCTCAGTCCTACAGTCGGTGAGACACCAGACCATTCCTGTCTCTCCTCAATCCTACAGTCGGTGAGACACCAGACCATTCCTGTCTCTGCTCAGTCCTACAGTCGCTGAGACACCAGACCATTCCTGTCTCTCCTCAGTCCTACAGTCGGTGAGACACCAGACCATTCCTGTCTCTCCTCAGTCCTACAGTCGGTGAGACATCAGACCATTCCTGTCTCTGCTCAGTCCTGCAGTCGGTGAGACATCAGACCATTCCTGTCTCTGCTCAGTCCTACAGTCGGTGAGACACCAGACCATTCCTGTCTCTGCTCAGTCCTACAGTCGGTGAGACACCAGACCATTCCTGTCTCTGCTCAGTCCTGCAGTCGGTGAGACACCAGACCATTCCTGTCTCTCCTCAGTCCTACAGTCGGTGAGACACCAGACCATTCCTGTCTCTCCTCAGTCCTACAGTCGGTGAGACATCAGACCATTCCTGTCTCTGCTCAGTCCTGCAGTCGGTGAGACATCAGACCATTCCTGTCTCTGCTCAGTCCTACAGTCGGTGAGACACCAGACCATTCCTGTCTCTGCTCAGTCCTGCAGTCGGTGAGACACCAGACCATTCCTGTCTCTACTCAGTCCTACAGTCGGTGAGACATCAGACCATTCCTGTCTCTGCTCAGTCCTACAGTCGGTGAGACACCAGACCATTCCTGTCTCTCCTCAGTTCTACAGTCGGTGAGACATCAGACCATTCCTGTCTCTGCTCAGTCCTACAGTCGGTGAGACACCAGACCATTCCTGTCTCTCCTCAATCCTACAGTCGGTGAGACACCAGACCATTCCTGCCTCCCCTCAGTCCTACAGTCGGTGAGACATCAGACCATTCCTGTCTCTGCTCAGTCCTGCAGTCGGTGAGACACCAGACCATTCCTGTCTCTGCTCAGTCCTACAGTCGGTGAGACATCAGACCATTCCTGTCTCTGCTCAGTCCTACAGTCGGTGAGACACCAGACCATTCCTGTCTCTCCTCAGTCCGACAGTCGGTGAGACACCAGACCATTCCTGTCTCTGCTCAGTCCTACAGTCACGGAGACACCAGACCATTCCTGCCTCTCCTCAGTCCTACAGTCGGTGAGACACCAGACCATTCCTGTCTCTGCTCAGTCCTACAGTCGGTGAGACACCAGACCATTCCTGTCTCTCCTCAGTCCTGCAGTCGGTGAGACACCAGACCATTCCTGTCTCTACTCAGTCCTACAGTCGCTGAGACATCAGACCATTCCTGTCTCTGCTCAGTCCTACAGTCGGTGAGACACCAGACCATTCCTGTCTCTGCTCAGTCCTGCAGTCGGTGAGACACCAGACCATTCCTGTCTCTGCTCAGTCCTACAGTCGGTGAGACACCAGACCATTCCTGTCTCTGCTCAGTCCTACAGTCGGTGAGACACCAGACCATTCCTGTCTCTCCTCAGTCCTGCAGTCGGTGAGACACCAGACCATTCCTGTCTCTCCTCAGTCCTGCAGTCGGTGAAACACCAGACCATTCCTGTCTCTGCTCAGTCCGACAGTCGGTGAGACACCAGACCATTCCTGTCTCTCCTCAGTCCGACAGTCGGTGAGACACCAGACCATTCCTGTCTCTGCTCAGTCCGACAGTCGGTGAGACACCAGACCATTCCTGCCTCTCCTCAGTCCTACAGTCGGTGAGACATCAGACCATTCCTGTCTCTGCTCAGTCCTACAGTCGTTGAGACATCAGACCATTCCTGTCTCTGCTCAGTCCTACAGTCGTTGAGACACCAGACCATTCCTGTCTCTACTCAGTCCTACAGTCGCTGAGACATCAGACCATTCCTGTCTCTGCTCAGTCCTACAGTCGGTGAGACACCAGACCATTCCTGTCTCTGCTCAGTCCTGCAGTCGGTGAGACACCAGACCATTCCTGTCTCTGCTCAGTCCTACAGTCGGTGAGACACCAGACCATTCCTGTCTCTCCTCAGTCCTGCAGTCGGTGAGACACCAGACCATTCCTGTCTCTCCTCAGTCCTGCAGTCGGTGAAACACCAGACCATTCCTGTCTCTGCTCAGTCCGACAGTCGGTGAGACACCAGACCATTCCTGTCTCTCCTCAGTCCGACAGTCGGTGAGACACCAGACCATTCCTGTCTCTCCTCAGTCCGACAGTCGGTGAGACACCAGACCA
Organism: Ranitomeya imitator; assembly: GCF_032444005.1. NCBI lineage: Eukaryota > Metazoa > Chordata > Amphibia > Anura > Dendrobatidae > Ranitomeya > Ranitomeya imitator. The sequence goes on along the minus strand of NC_091284.1, from coordinate 844,513,556 downwards.
TTCCTGTCTCTCCTCAGTCCGACAGTCGGTGAGACACCAGACCATTCCTGTCTCTCCTCAGTCCTACAGTCGGTGAGACATCAGACCATTCCTGTCTCTCCTCAGTCCTACAGTCGGTGAGACACCAGACCATTCCTGTCTCTGCTCAGTCCGACAGTCGGTGAGACACCAGACCATTCCTGTCTCTCCTCAGTCCTACAGTCGGTGAGACACCAGACCATTCCTGTCTCTGCTCAGTCCGACAGTCGGTGAGACACCAGACCATTCCTGCCTCTCCTCAGTCCTACAGTCGGTGAGACATCAGACCATTCCTGTCTCTGCTCAGTCCTACAGTCGGTGAGACATCAGACCATTCCTGTCTCTGCTCAGTCCTGCAGTCGGTGAGACACCAGACCATTCCTGTCTCTGCTCAGTCCTACAGTCGGTGAGACATCAGATCATTCCTGTCTCTGCTCAGTCCTACAGTCGTTGAGACATCAGACCATTCCTGTCTCTGCTCAGTCCTACAGTCGGTGAGACATCAGACCATTCCTGTCTCTGCTCAGTCCTACAGTCGTTGAGACATCAGACCATTCCTGTCTCTGCTCAGTCCTACAGTCGGTGAGACATCAGACCATTCCTGTCTCTGCTCAGTCCTACAGTCGGTGAGACACCAGGCCATTCCTGTCTCTGCTCAGTCCGACAGTCGGTGAGACATCAGACCATTCCAGTCTCTGCTCAGTCCTACTGTCGTTGAGACACCAGACCATTCCTGTCTCTCCTCAGTCCGTGAGACACCAGACCATTCCTGTCTCTGCTCAGTCCTACAGTCGGTGAGACACCAGATCATTCCTGTCTCTCCTGAGTCCGACAGTCGGTGAGACACCAGACCATTCCTGTCTCTCCTCAGTCCTGCAGTCGGTGAGACACCAGACCATTCCTGTCTCTGCTCAGTCCGACAGTCGTTGAGACATCAGACCATTCCTGTCTCTGCTCAGTCCTACAGTCGTTGAGACACCAGACCATTCCTGTCTCTGCTCAGTCCTACAGTCGGTGAGACACCAGACCATTCCTGTCTCTGCTCAGTCCTACAGTCGGTGAGACACCAGACCATTCCTGTCTCTGCTCAGTCCTACAGTCGTTGAGACATCAGACCATTCCTGTCTCTGCTCAGTCCTACAGTCGTTGAGACACCAGACCATTCCTGTCTCTGCTCAGTCCTACAGTCGGTGAGACACCAGATCATTCCTGTCTCTGCTCAGTCCTACAGTCGTTGAGACATCAGACCATTCCTGTCTCTGCTCAGTCCTACAGTCGTTGAGACACCAGACCATTCCTGTCTCTGCTCAGTCCTACAGTCGGTGAGACACCAGACCATTCCTGTCTCTGCTCAGTCCTACAGTCGGTGAGACACCAGATCATTCCTGTCTCTGCTCAGTCCTACAGTCGTTGAGACATCAGACCATTCCTGTCTCTGCTCAGTCCTACAGTCGTTGAGACACCAGACCATTCCTGTCTCTGCTCAGTCCTACAGTCGGTGAGACACCAGACCATTCCTGTCTCTGCTCAGTCCTACAGTCGGTGAGACACCAGATCATTCCTGTCTCTGCTCAGTCCTACAGTCGTTGAGACATCAGACCATTCCTGTCTCTGCTCAGTCCTACAGTCGTTGAGACACCAGACCATTCCTGTCTCTGCTCAGTCCTACAGTCGGTGAGACACCAGACCATTCCTGTCTCTCCTCAGTCCTACAGTCGCTGAGACATCAGACCATTCCTGCCTCTCCTCAGTCCGTGAGACACCAGACCATTCCTGTCTCTGCTCAGTCCTACAGTCGTTGAGACACCAGACCATTCCTGTCTCTGCTCAGTCCTACAGTCGGTGAGACACCAGACCATTCCTGTCTCTGCTCAGTCCTACAGTCGGTGAGACACCAGATCATTCCTGTCTCTGCTCAGTCCTACAGTCGTTGAGACATCAGACCATTCCTGTCTCTGCTCAGTCCTACAGTCGTTGAGACACCAGACCATTCCTGTCTCTGCTCAGTCCTACAGTCGGTGAGACACCAGACCATTCCTGTCTCTGCTCAGTCCTACAGTCGGTGAGACACCAGATCATTCCTGTCTCTGCTCAGTCCTACAGTCGTTGAGACATCAGACCATTCCTGTCTCTGCTCAGTCCTACAGTCGTTGAGACACCAGACCATTCCTGTCTCTGCTCAGTCCTACAGTCGGTGAGACACCAGATCATTCCTGTCTCTCCTCAGTCCTACAGTCGGTGAGACACCAGACCATTCCTGCCTCTGCTCAGTCCTACAGTCGGTGAGACACCAGACCATTCCTGTCTCTGCTCAGTCCTACAGTCGGTGAGACATCAGATCATTCCTGTCTCTGCTCAGCCCTACAGTCGGTGAGACATCAGATCATTCCTGTCTCTGCTCAGTCCTACAGTCGGTGAGACATCAGACCATTCCTGTCTCTGCTCAGCCCTACAGTCGGTGAGACATCAGACCATTCCTGTCTCTGCTCAGTCCTACAGTCGGTGAGACATCAGACCATTCCTGCCTCTGCTCAGTCCTACAGTCGGTGAGACACCAGGCTGTTCATGCTTCGTGCCAGTCCTACAATTGGTGACTATACATAGAGATCATCACAGGTCACATATGGCAGAAGAATGTTGTCCATTGCTGTACGCGCTTTCAGCTAAACCCCTATATCTGTTCCCCATATTCTGACCTGATAAAAATTGTCTTTTCCAATGAGCAGTTTGGCATTTTCCCACCCTTGTTCTCGTCTAAACACTGTACAGAGGACATCAGTGACCATCACGACAGGGGCTGGGGGGATGCGGTAGCTCCGGATTTCCTCCACATCCAAAATTCTCAGTTCTTTCTGGACAGCAGCCCACTGGAGACAAGCCTAGGACGGAGGACACACAGGAGCAATTGGCTTAGACTGGGACATGTGGGGGTATACAGATGTGTGACAGGGAGGTGGACCATGGTGTTGAGATGGTGGAGACACCAATTTGTGATGGAGGGTACAATATCAACGACAGGTATACATCCATGGGGTACACTACCCATGATAATGGTACTACGCTGTGATGTGAGGTTCCCTCTCACCAGGTCCAGGTCGCTCTCTCTCTGGCTCCGCAGTCTGTTTAGCCGGGCCCTCACTCTCTCCTTGGCTCTGTCCAGCTCCTCACACTCCAGCTGCACTCGTCTCTCATCTTCTTCAATCATCTCAAGTTCTTTCCTGCAGTGTTTTGTTTTCTGTCAATAAAATAAAAACATCTTTATAGTCTGTAATTATAAAATAAGAGAAAAGCGCAAAGTGTGTGAAGGTACAGGGGGTGTATATATACTTATACATACATACAGTGCCTTAAATTCTTCATACCCCGTGAGCTATTCCACATGTATCTTATTGGGATTTTCTGTGTTACGACTGTAACACCCCAGGGTCCTGGTTGTCACAGTGTCATTGCTTTCCTCACAGGGAGAGTGATGTCACGCTTGGAAGCGAAGGAAGATCTCCTTTATCAGGTAACCACAAACATACAACATGTTCACACTCCAGGCCAGAAAGGGGAGCTCTGATCCAGCTTTTGGGTGGCTTTCCTATATATATATTCTGGTCTGGAGGGAAAGTTAGGGAGTTGGTGCCAGACAGCAGACTGGAACAGTCTGAGGCAGAAAGACATGTGAGGGGCCATGCAGCCAAGAGGGGGCTGCAGCTCCTGGAAGAGAGAATACAGAAGGAGAACACATTTGAGAGAGCATGCAGGAAAGCAGAGCACAGGGGAGAAAGAACTGAGGAGAATAGCTGCGACTGAGCTACCTCCTTGCAGAGTGCAGACACAGGTAGCTGGAAGACCGAGGTTGTGTCAGACTCCACAAGGCACAGCAGAAACCGGCAGGACAGCTGGATTACACGTCACCTGTCTGCCTCAACACCCAGGAGGCACAGTGGCGCATAGAGCCGGGGTCGTGATAAGACCCTGTAAAAAGGCTCAAGCCACCTGTCATACGGGTTTGTGTCCCACCTTTAAGGAGGACAGAGAGGACTGTGAGGACCTTGATAGAAGCCACAGGCAGCAAGGGACTACAACATCACCACGCTAGTAGGAAGGCTTCTAACTCCACCTGATAAAGGGAACTCTGAATTTGATTTGAAGCCGGCCAGACCCTGCCTGCCCTGTGATCTGGTGCCCTGGACTGTGGCTGCCTGAAGTCTTCAGTAAACCAGGTAAAGAGACTGCAAACATGTGTCCTCTGTTTCTTACTGCACCACTCACCATCTTCACCTACACACCGGGAGCGCTGGGGACCCAACCTCACCTGTGGGAAGGTATACCATCTAGCTGCCATACCATCACCCCTGCGGACCCCTTTAAGCAGCGTCGGTCCCCTCTGACTGAATACCACAGGTGGCGTCACGAACACAAACTTTATTCACAAAACCCCTTTAAGGACTTTCCCTTTTACTTGGGCGCCGAGGGCCACGGACCAGGTCGCTGCCACCGTAACATCCCCTTTAAGTACCGGACCCGGTACCGAGTACCCCACGGCACTGGCGGGCGTTCCACGACACACAGTAGCCCATCACTTGATATGGAGGTAACGCCAGCTCAGCACTGAAGAGAATGATCCCGTGTGCAAGGAACGACGTTCTGACCAGATCCCGCAAGATCCAAGAAGAAAGAGTAGGGAGGTCCAGCTGCTGTAGAAACATTGGAAATCAGTCCATCTTTATGGGGTTAAGAATCCATATTAAAAAATAACTCTGGATGGTGTTAGAAATACGTACCCTTGTCTCTGTCTCGCACCTTCAGGTGACACACGTGGTCTGTGGATCCACTGTGCCACAGGCCGGACCCACCTGGGAAGGGGCGTAGCTACCTGGCGGTCCCTGGAGCTCCTCATGGAGCAGCCTCCAGGGGCCACCGATACTGCAGCTGCCGTCCCATGGGTCGGGTTCGCTGACGAGGTCACTGACTAGCCAGAATGGAGACTGACGGACTGTACCCACAGGTTCTTGTTCACAGCCATAGATATCAGGAGCAGTTTTAGAGCTGGCCGAACTAGGACCAGGAGCAAAGGACCCTGGACTGGCTGCACCGGGACCAGGGTTTGAGTATAGATACCGCAGACACAGTTTCAGAAATAGGATGCCGCGGTGACTGGAACACAGACAAACTGGACTAACGGGACACAGGATACGGGAATAACTTTCCAATAAACTATGGGGACACCGGATACAGGAATAGCAATAATAGACTGGGGTTGGGACCTGGCCGCATGCAGAGGCACACTACAAACCACCTAACTAACTATAGGGTTTGATCAGGCGCCTTCTAACTAAAGAAGTGCCTTCTATACAAGATGCCTCCCAGCTAATGGCTCGTAGATACCTTGCATGTGCACCACTAACTAAATGCCTCCCAGCTGTTAGCATTTTACCATGTGCATGCACTGGCCCTTTAAGAAAAGGGGAGCACGCACTAGGCACGTCGCGGGAACACTGTGTGGAGGAGGGAGCGCGTGAAGAAGCTGCTGCATCCAGGGCCAGGGCAGTGAGTAAGTCGGCGTCCCTGCATGGCGGGAGGAGGGAAACCACGCAGAGGCCCCGGCAGACACTATAATTTTTAACCCAATAAAGATGGACTGAGTTTCAATATTTTTACCAGAAGATGGAACTTCCTGTAGTCTGATACCCTGAAAAAAAATCCTGAATGACATTTCGTCCTCCTGGGTGTGATTTCTCCATAGTATAACTACAGCTCTTCTGTGAACGCCTCAGAGGTTTGTGATCATTAGGGATAAAACAGCATCATGAAAACCAAGGAGCTCACCAGACAAGTCAGGGATAAAGCTTTGGGGAGGAGGAAAGCAGGGCTAGGTTCTAAAAAATGGTCACGGGTTTAGCGCGACAGAAAGGAGCCAGAAGACCACAGCATCTGATTTCTCCTACTCCTGTCCTGTTTGGAAGCACTTCAACTTTTTATTAACTGCTTAGCGACAGAGCCAATTTATACAATTCTGACCACTGTGACTTTATGAGATTATAGCTCTGGTACGCTTTAACGTATCCCACCGATTCTGAGATTTTTTTTTGTGACATATTGTACTTCATGTTACAGGTAAAATTTCTTCGATATAACTTGCGTTTATTTATTTTAAAAAAATGGAAATTTGGTGAAAATGTTGAAAATTTTCCCCTTAAATAAGAGAAATATGTCACACAAAATAGTTAATAAGTAACATTTCCCACATGTCAACTTTACATCAGCACAATTTTGGAAACATAATTTTTTTTGTTATAAGGGTTAAAAGTTGACCAGCGAGCACCGTTTGACTAAATGAACGCAAAATTGTCTGGAATCAATGGTGGGCGCCATGTGGCGTTTGGGGACCCCCTGATGTATCTAAACAGTGGAAACCCCTCAATTCTGACTCCAACCCAAACACAGCCCTACCCCTGACCCTAATCCCAACCCCACCCTAACCTAACCGTAACCCCAACACAACCTTAACCCTAGCCCAACCATAATTATTTTTTACTAACTAAGGGAGTGATAAAGGGGGGTTTGATTTACTATTTTTTTTTTAGTTTGATCACTGTGTTAGGGTCTATCATATTGATCAAAATGAACCAATAGGAAAAAATTCCTATTTTTGCCGTGTGCTGGCCAGCAGATCTTGGAGGGCGCACCGCACATGCGCCCGCCATTTTCTTCCCGGAAAAAGTTGTCAGCGGCCAGGACCGAGGATGCAGGAGGGTCCAGGGACACCGGAGGTGCTGGGGGGCTCGGGGAAACCTATTTCTCTTTTCTCTGATGTGCTAGATCACATCAGAGGAGAGAGAAATTAAATGGGAAATCTGACTTTTTTTTTTGCAGTCGCCGTAATTCTGTGAGTAACGGTGATTGCAACACTGGGGTCGGTAAAAACTGACCTGAATCATGTAATCCGGGGTCTCAGCTACCCCCAGTAGCTGATACCCTGTAGAATTTCTGACACTGGGGGCGCTATACACTCATTTCTCAGCATCATTAAAAACAGGTGCTGAGGAGTACCTGTTATGAATTCTGTTATCGAACTTCCTCCTGTGGTCATGAATGGTACTTCGGCGAGTTCTGTCCATGGACTTCCTCTGGTGGCTGTGAGTGGAGCTGCTGCTTCTGAGGTTCCTTCCACAGGTGACTTAAGTTTATTCTTTGGCTGGCTGCTCTATTTAACTCCACTCAGATCGTTACTCCATGCCAGCTGTCAGTGTTCTTGTACTGGTTCAGTTCGCTCTTGGATCTTTCTGGTGACCTGTCTACTCCAGCAGAAGCTAAGTCCCTGCTAGTTAATTATTTGTTCATTGTTTTCTTGTCCAGCTTGCTATCATGATTTTGCCTTGCTAGCTGGAAGCTCTGGGATGCAGAGTGGCACCTCCGGGTGCTCCTAACCACCAGGTCCATAACAAGTACCCTTAAGTGCCGCCGTTAATGGAGTTAAACGATGTAAGTTTCTTTTAGCAATGCGTGGATTAATGTTATGACCTGGTGGTCAGGACAATAATGGACCTGGTGGTTAAGAGCACACGGAATGACCTGATAGTTACTGATAATAAAGGACGAGCTCTGGGACGTGGGAACTCTGCTGACCGCAATCCCTAATCCTATCAAACACACTAGAAATAGCCGTGGATTGCGCCTAACGCTCCCTATGCAACTCGGCACAGCCTAAGGAACTAGCTAGCCCTAAAGATAGAAAAATAAAGCCTACCTTGCCTCAGAGAAATTCCCCAAAGGAAAAGGCAGCCCCCCACATATAATGACTGTGAGTAAAGATGAAAGTACAAACACAGAGATGAAATAGATTTAGCAAAGTGAGGCCCGACTTACTGAACAGACCGAGGATAGGAAAGGTTACTTTGCGGTCAACACAAAAACCTTCAAAAAGACCACACAGAGGGCGCAAAAAAGACCCTCCGCACCGACTCACGGTGCGGAGGCGCTCCCTCTGCGTCCCAGAGCTTCCAGCAAGCAAGACAACAATAAAAATAGCAAGCTGGACAGAAAAATAGCAAACCAAAGAAATACAAGCTGGAACTTAGCTTCTGCTGGGAAGACAGGTCACAAGAACGATCCAGGAGTGAATTAGACCAATACTGGAACATTGACAGGTGGCATGGAGCAAAGATCTAAGTGGAGTTAAATAGAGCAGCCAGCTAACGAATTAACCTCGTCACCTGTGGAAGGAAACTCAGAAACACCCACCAGAGGAAGTCCATGGACAGAACCAGCCGAAGTACCATTCATGACCACAGGAGGGAGCCCGACAACAGAATTCACAACAGATTAATCTGCTCAGTTGAGAGCTCCTGGAAGCTTTCCTGCATTAAGGCTCTCAGGTGTTCATCGTTAGCCACTGCCATCTCCTATATATCTGGGTCCTGGCTAGCACTCATTGTCAGAGTAGCTAATGCTGCATGGCTGGAGGTTATTGGTTGTTATTGGACAAGGCGTTTGTTGGATTTATCTGTGACTGTTGCTTGGTTTAGTAAGTGTGATAATTCCCCTTCTTCTCCTACTTTGGTTTTACCCCATCCTCCACTCCCCGATGCATTACTGTTATATGTGTGAGTATATTTGTATGTTTGGTATTTTCTGTTATCCCTGTTTGTATTGCCTTGTTAGGCCGTTTTCACATTCGCGTTTTGCTGATCTGAGGAGGGCTGCGGACTTCCTCCGTGAAGCCCCGCCCTCGGCCGCACCTCCACCGCTAGCTCCGCCTACTTCTGTATGTGGCATGCATGCGGCCTGCGTACCTATCTTTAACATTAGGTACGCAGGTCATGCCGCTATATGCGGATGCTTCCGCATGTGTCGTTTTGACGATGCGGCGACCAGCGTAGGATGCAGCTTGTAGCAATTTTTTTTCTCCACATCGTCAAAACGACGCATGCGGCACCATCCGCATACAGCCGCACGACCTGCGTACCTAATGTTAAAGATAGGTACCAAGGCCGCATGCCGGCCGCATGCAGAAGCAGGCGGAGCGAGTGGCGGAGGTGTGGCCGAGGGCGGGGCTTCACGGAGGAAGTCCGCAGCCCTCCGCAGATCAGCAAAACGCTAATGTGAAACTAGCCTTAGTCTGGTTGGTGTTTTACGGTACACTACTACTCCCCTCTTCCCTGGGTGAGGGAACGGTTCACACTGAGGGCAGATTCAGGAGCAAAGGCAAGGTACGTGGCCCTGGCGTCTTCACCATCAGAAGAAGTGATCTGGAGATCAGGGCGAGCTAAGGTGCCCCCTAGCATTAGTGACAGTGAAGGAGCCCCTGATCCCAGGACACCCAACAATAGAGTAGTGACAAAAATAGGCCAAGCTCTGAAAATCTCACAGAGCACTGTACAATCCATCATGCAATAATGGAAGGAGTAAGGCACAACTGCAAACCTACCACGACATGGCCGTCCACATAACCTGACATCACAAGCAAGGAGAGAATTAATGAGAGAGGCAGCTGAGGCGACAGCTCAGGGGAGAGAATCTGTCCACAGGAGAACTAGAAGGCCCCTCTCACACATCAGTTTTTTGCCATCAGTCACAATCCGGCGAATTTTGAAAAAAACGGATCCAGCAAAAGTTGCCGCTGGATCCATTTTTTCTCATAGACTTGTATTCATTCGTTTTTCGCCGGATCCGTCGAAAATTGTTTATCCGGCGGCCGGAGAAAACGGACAAAGTAATTTTTTTTGTCTCTGTCGAAAAAACGGACAGCTACGGATCCATTGACGTCCGTCGTTTGCTAGAATGGAAGCCTATGGCGCCGGATCCGTCAAATGATGGAATCCGGTGACGGATTCCGTTTTTTTTAATTGAGCATGCTTCGATTTTTTTTAGGATCCAATTAGCTGGAAAAAACAGATCCGTTGCATCAGTTTTTCACAATCTGCGACAGATCCGTTTTTTTCACAATTCGACGGATTGTGACTGATGGCAAAAACCTGATGTGTGAAAGCAGCCTTAGTCGTATACTCCAAAAATCTGGAGAAGAAAAAGAGTATCCAGACATTACAGCCGGGGATCACAGCTCATTCTTTTTATCAGATAAAACATTTCATTTCCTGTTTTTAAAAAATGTTTTACATCAAAGAACGAATCATTTGTGATCCCGTCCTGTAAATCTGGATCCTCTTTTCCTCCCTCCCCCGCCCAGCAGCTGTGGTATGATCAGACCAGGCTCCTGTACGGTCGGACACGACCATTACACAGCACAGCAGGGGTGCACATTTATAAGATTATCTCAGCACAGGAACATTTCATTATATCAATTCCAATTGTGGAAATTATTATTATTATTCCAAGATCTTCTGATTAAGTCACCTTTGTTTATTTTAAAACAACTTTAATTTTATGGATGCAACGTAAAAAAATGGGTAAAAGTTCACGGAGTATGAGAACTTGTTCAGAACACTGTATGTATGCACTGACAATACAATCTTCTATCTATATAACCTGTCTGGCCTCCATCTTCCATGTACAGACCTTCTCCGCCTCCTGGAGTTGGCGCCAGCACTCCTCCATCTTCTCTGTGCACTCGTCTTGTACATTACTGACTTGCTGCACCCGATACATGGCGTGCCGGAGCCTGGAGCGACACACATCATTATACGGAGGGCCACACACCCCGAGTAACAGAAGAAGAACCTGACAATTACCAAAAGTTACCCAAAATACAGACACTGTGCATGAGAAAGTAAGTACACCCTCACTGCTTCCATAGTAATGACCAGAGTCAGTGGCAGCCAGATGCTGTCAATCACATGGCCGTGTCTCCTCTATAAAAGCAGAAGTTCTGGCAGTCTGCTGGTCTGGAGCGCTCAGGGATGTGTTCACACACTGCCGAGGAGGAAAGACTTCAGCAAGGATCTTAGCTGCTGCCCAGAGTCAGAAGGTCATTTCTAAACAATACGTTGAGGTGTACGGCGGTACACAACATATAGAGGTGTATAGCGGTATATAATATATAGAGGTGTATGGCGGTATATAATATAGAGGTGTATAGCGGTATATCATATATAGAGGTGTATGGCGGTACACAACATATAGAGGTGTATAGCGGTATATAATATATAGAGGTGTATAGCGGTATATAATATATAGAGGTGTATAGCGGTATATAATATATAGAGGTGTATAGCGGTATATAATATATAGAGGTGTATAGCGGTATATAATATATAGAGGTGTACGGCGGTATATAATATATAGAGGTGTATAGCGGTATATAATATATAGAGGTGTATAGCGGTATATAATATATAGAGGTGTATAGCGGTATATAATATAGAGGTGTATAGCGGTATATCATATATAGAGGTGTATGGCGGTACACAACATATAGAGGTGTATAGCGGTATATAATATATAGAGGTGTATAGCGGTATATAATATATAGAGGTGTATAGCGGTATATAATATATAGAGGTGTATAGCGGTATATAATATATAGAGGTGTATAGCGGTATATAATATATAGAGGTGTATGGCGGTATATAATATATAGAGGTGTATAGCGGTATATAATATATAGAGGTGTATAGCGGTATATAATATATAGAGGTGTATAGCGGTATATAATATATATAGGTGTATAGCGGTATATAATATATAGAGGTGTATGGCGGTATATAATATATAGAGGTGTATGGCGGTATATAATATATAGAGGTGTATAGCGGTATATAATATATATAGGTGTATAGCAGTATATAATATATAGAGGTGTACGGCGGTATATAATATATAGAGGTGTATAGCGGTATATAATATATAGAGGTGTATGGCGGTATATAATATATAGAGGTGTATAGCAGTATATAATATATAGAGGTGTATGGCGGTACACAACATATAGAGGTGTATAGCGGTATATAATATATAGAGGTGTATAGCGGTATATAATATATAGAGGTGTATAGCGGTATATAATATATAGAGGTGTATAGCGGTATATAATATATATAGGTGTATAGCGGTATATAATATATAGAGGTGTATGGCGGTATATAATATATAGAGGTGTATGGCGGTATATAATATATAGAGGTGTATAGCGGTATATAATATATATAGGTGTATAGCGGTAAATAATATATAGAGGTGTACGGCGGTATATAATATATAGAGGTGTATAGCGGTATATAATATAAAGAGGTGTATGGCGGTACACAACATATAGAGGTGTATAGCGGTATATAATATATAGAGGTGTATAGCGGTATATAATATATAGAGGTGTACGGCGGTATATAATATATAGAGGTGTATGGCGGTATATAATATATAGAGGTGTATAGCGGTATATAATATATAGAGGTGTATAGCGGTATATAATATATAGAGGTGTATGGCGGTACACAACATATAGAGGTGTATAGCGGTATATAATATATAGAGGTGTATGTCGGTATATAATATATAGAGGTGTATGGCGGTATATAATATATAGAGGTGTATAGCGGTATATAATATATAGAGGTGTATGTCGGTATATAATATATAGAGGTGTATGGCGGTATATAATATATAGAGGTGTATAGCGGTATATAATATATAGAGGTGTACGGCGGTATATAATATATAGAGGTGTATAGCGGTATATAATATATAGAGGTGTATAGCGGTATATAATATATATAGGTGTATAGCAGTATATAATATATAGAGGTGTACGGCGGTATATAATATATAGAGGTGTATGTCGGTATATAATATATAGAGGTGTATGGCGGTATATAATATATAGAGGTGTATAGCGGTATATAATATATAGAGGTGTATAGCGGTATATAATATATAGAGGTGTACGGCGGTATATAATATATAGAGGTGTATAGCGGTATATAATATAAAGAGGTGTATGGCGGTACACAACATATAGAGGTGTATAGCGGTATATAATATATAGAGGTGTATAGCGGTATATAATATATAGAGGTGTACGGCGGTATATAATATATAGAGGTGTATGGCGGTATATAATATATAGAGGTGTATAGCGGTATATAATATATAGAGGTGTATAGCGGTATATAATATATAGAGGTGTATGGCGGTACACAACATATAGAGGTGTATAGCGGTATATAATATATAGAGGTGTATGTCGGTATATAATATATAGAGGTGTATGGCGGTATATAATATATAGAGGTGTATAGCGGTATATAATATATAGAGGTGTATGTCGGTATATAATATATAGAGGTGTATGGCGGTATATAATATATAGAGGTGTATAGCGGTATATAATATATAGAGGTGTACGGCGGTATATAATATATAGAGGTGTATGGCGGTATATAATATATAGCGGTGTATAGCGGTATATAATATATAGAGGTGTATGACGGTATATAATATAAAGAGGTGTATGTCGGTATATAATATATAGAGGTGTATAGCGGTATATAATATATAGAGGTGTATAGCGGTATATAATATATAGAGGTGTATAGCGGTATATAATATATAGAGGTGTACGGCGGTATATAATATATAGAGGTGTATGGCGGTATATAATATATAGCGGTGTATAGCGGTATATAATATATAGAGGTGTATAGTGGTATCTATACATATAATTGTCTAAGGGTTTGTCTGTCTGTCTGTCTGTCTGAAATCCCGCGTCTCTGATTGGTCGAGGCCGCTAGGCCTTGACCAATCAGAGACGGGCACAGTGTCGACGCAGAAATCCCGCGTCTCTGATTGGGCGACGGGCACAGCAATGATGATGTCATAAAGGACGTAGACATTCCGCATCTCTGATTGGTCGAGGCCGCCAAGCCTCGACCAATCAGCAACGGGCACAGCGACGATGATGTCATAAAGGATGTAGAAATCCCACGTTTCTGATTCAGCGACGGGCACAGTATCGACGTAGAAATCCCGCGTCTCTGATTGGGCGACGGGCACAGCGACGATGATGTCATAAAGGACGTAGACATCCCGCGTCTCTGATTGGTCGAGGCCGCCCGGCCTCGACCAATCAGCAACGGGCACAGTGACGATGATGTCATAATGGTTGCCATGGCAACGATGATGTCATAAAGGTTGCCTCGACCAATCAGCGACGGGCACAGTCTGCCGCGAATTCTGGAATCATCATTGTCCATATCCTACGGGGACATGCATATTCTAGAATACCCGATGTGTTAGAATCGGGCCACAATCTAGTATAATATATAGAGGTGTATAGCGGTATATAATATATAGAGGTGTATGGTGGTATATAATATATAGAGGTGTATGGCGGTATATAATGTATGGAGGTGTATAGCGGTATATAATATATAGAGGTGTACGGCGGTATATAAAATATATATATAGAGGTGTATAGCGGTATATAATATATAGAGGTGTACGGCGGTACACAACATAGAGAAGTGTATAGCAGTATATAATATATAGAGGTGTATGGCGGTACACAACATATAGAGGTGTATAGCGGTATATAATATATAGAGGTGTATGGCGGTATATAATATATAGAGGTGTATAGCGGTATATAATATATAGAGGTGTATAGCGGTATATAATATATAGAGCTGTATGGCGGTATATAATATATAGAGGTGTATGGCGGTATATAATGTATGGAGGTGTATGGTGGTACACAATGTACTGAGGTGTACGGCTGTACACAACGTGCAGAGGTGTATAGCAGCATATAATGTACAGAGGTGTATGGCCCTACACAATGTATAGAGGTGTATGGCGGTATATAATGTATGGAGGTGCATGGCGGTACACAATGTACGGAGGTGTATGGCAGTATATAATGTATGGAGGTATATGGCGGTACACAATGTACAGAGGTGTATAGCAGTGTCACAATATGGTATGAAATATCATATAAGTAGTTTCTCTTGTTAGCAGGCTGCGGGCTAAAAAGCTCCCCTTCCCTTGCACTCAGCCAAAAGCTTTCATTTCCAAGGGATGGGGGAAGAAGAGTTTATTACCTCTAGCTCAGAGAGCAAAAGTATTTACGACCGGCATTCCTGCAGTGGAAAGTGACAGGCTAGAACTGGATTCTAAGTCTCTAGAATTCATGGAAGTTCTTTGTTTTGTTTTTGTAAGATATTACGCAAACCGTTTACGTTAAGAACACGAAAATATATATTCTTAATCTCACTCGGTGGATCTACCCATCCCTCGAAACACGGGCTTCTAACTCCATCTGGTAAAGAAGTAGGGATTTCTCTGTAAATATGTATCCCAGATAGGACATATTTGATCTCATTAGAATGCCCACGTTAATCCGAGATGAATGCTGGGTTTGTTATGACTATGACATGTGTTGTGAATTCTGTGATCAAGCTTCCTCCTGTGGTCACGAGTGGTACTGCGGCTTCTGAGTTTCCTTCCTCAGGTGATGAGGTTAAGTCGTTAGGTGCTGCTCTATTTAACTCCACCTAGTGCTTTGATCCTGGCCTCCAGTCAATGTTCTAGTATTGGTCTTGCTTCCTCTTGGATCGTTCCTGTGGCCTGTCTGCTCAGCATATGCTAAGTTCTGCTTGTGTTACTTTTGTTGCTATATTTTCTGTCCAGCTTGCTTTTTTGGTTTTCCTTGCTTGCTGGAAGCTCTGAGACGCAGAGGGAGCACCTCCGTACCGTTAGTCGGTGCGGAGGGTCTTTTTGCCCCTCTGCGTGGTTGTTTGTAGGTTTTTGTGTTGACCGCAAAGCTATCTTTCCTATCCTCGGTCTATTCAGTAAATCGGGCCAAACTTTGCTAAATCTATTTCATCTCTGTGTTTGTATTTTCATCTTTACTCACAGTCATTATATGTGGGGGGCTGCCTTTTCCTTTGGGGAATTTCTCTGAGGCAAGGTAGGCTTATTTTTCTATCTTCAGGACTAGCTAGTTTCTCAGGCTGTGCCGAGTTGCATAGGGAGCGTTAGGCGCAATCCACGGCTACCTCTAGTGTGGTTTGATAGGTTTAGGGATTGCGGTCAGCAGAGTTTCCACGTCTCAGAGCTCATCCTATGTTTTGTGGGTTTTGTCAGGTCACTTGTGTGCTCTGAACTTCAAGGTCCATTGTGGTTCTGAATTACCTATTCATAACAGTACTGGAGGCCCAAAGTACTATGCTTCTCAATAGAGGGAAAAAAGAAGTTCTGAGACCATTTTTTTTTCTTTGCACTGTGTTTTGCCTTTTTTTTTCCCTAGACATTTGGGTGGTTCAGGACACAGGTGTGGTGATGAACATTAAAGGTCTGTCTTCATGTGTGGATCTTCTCACTGCAAGGGTACAAAATATTCAAGACTTTGTGGCTCAGAATTCTATGTTAGAACCAAGAATTCCTATTCCTGATTTGTTTTCTGGAGATAGAACTAAATTTCTGAGTTTCAAAAATAATTGCAAACTGTTTCTGGCGTTGAAACCTCGCTCCTCTGGTGACCCAGTTCAACAAGTTAAGATCATTATTTCTTTATTACGTGGCGACCCTCAAGACTGGGCATTTTCCCTTGCGCCAGGAGATCCTGCATTATGTAATATTGATGCGTTTTTTCTGGCGCTCGGATTACTGTACGATGAACCTAATTCAGTGGATCAGGCAGAGAAAAATTTGCTGGCTCTGTGTCAGGGTCAGTATGAGATAGAGATTTATTGTCAGAAGTTTAGAAAGTGGTCTGTGCTCACTCAATGGAATGAATGTGCTTTGGCAGCAATCTTCAGAAAGGGTCTCTCTGAAGCCCTTAAGGATGTCATGGTGGGATTTCCTATGCCTGCTGGTCTGAATGAGTCTATGTCTTTGGCCATTCAGATCGGTCGACGCTTGCGTGAGCGTAAATCTGTGCACCATTTGGCGGTATTATCTGAGCATAAACCTGAGCCTATGCAGTGCGATAGGACTTTGACCAGAGCTGAAAGGCAAGAACACAGACGTCAGAATGGGCTGTGTTTCTACTGTGGTGATTCCACTCATGCGATCTCCGATTGTCCTAAGCGCACTAAGCGGTTCGCTAGGTCTGCCACCATTGGTACGGTACAGACGAAATTTCTTTTGTCCGTTACTTTGATCTGCTCTTTGTCTTCCTATTCTGTCATGGAATTTGTGGATTCAGGCGCTGCCCTGAATTTGGTGGACTTGGAGTATGCTAGGCGCTGTGGGTTTGTCTTGGAGCCCTTGCAGTGTCTTATTCCATTGAGAGGAATTGATGCTACGCCTTTGGCCAAGAATAAGCCTCAGTATTGGACCCAGCTGACAATGTGCATGGCTCCTGCGCACCAGGAGGATATTCGCTTTCTGGTGTTGCAAAATCTGAATAATGTGGTCGTGTTGGGGTTGCCATGGCTACAAGTCCATAACCCAGTATTAGATTGGAAATCAATGTCTGTGTCCAGCTGGGGTTGTCAGGGGGTACATGGTGATGTTCCATTTCTGTCTATCTCATCATCCACCCCTTCTGAGGTCCCAGAGTTCTTGTCTGATTACCGGGATGTATTCGATGAGCCCAAGTCCAATGCCCTACCTCCGCATAGGGATTGTGATTGTGCTATCGAGTTGATTCCTGGTAGTAAGTTTCCTAAGGGTCGACTGTTTAATTTATCTGTACCTGAGCACGCCGCTATGCGGAGTTACGTAAAAGAATCCTTGGAGAAGGGTCATATTCGGCCGTCATCGCCATTGGGAGCAGGGTTCTTTTTTGTGGCCAAGAAGGATGGTTCGCTGAGACCTTGTATTGATTACCGCCTTCTAAATAAAATCACGGTCAAATTTCAGTACCCCTTGCCATTGCTATCTGATTTGTTTGCTCGGATTAAGGGGGCTAGTTGGTTCACCAAGATAGATCTTCGTGGTGCATATAATCTTGTGCGTATTAAACGGGGCGATGAATGGAAAACTGCATTTAATACGCCCGAGGGCCATTTTGAGTACCTAGTTATGCCATTCGGACTTGCCAATGCTCCATCAGTATTTCAGTCCTTTATGCATGACATCTTCCGAGAGTACCTGGATAAATTCCTGATTGTATACTTGGATGATATTTTGGTCTTCTCGGATGATTGGGAGTCTCATGTGAAGCAGGTCAGAATGGTGTTCCAGGTCCTGCGTGCTAATTCTTTGTTTGTGAAGGGATCAAAGTGTCTCTTTGGTGTTCAGAAGGTTTCATTTTTGGGGTTCATTTTTTCCCCTTCTACCATCGAGATGGACCCTGTTAAGGTCCAGGCCATTTATGATTGGACTCAGCCGACATCTCTGAAGAGTCTGCAAAAGTTCCTTGGCTTTGCTAATTTTTATCGTCGCTTCATCTGTAATTTTTCTAGTATTGCTAAACCATTGACCGATTTGACCAAGAAGGGTGCTGATCTGGTCAATTGGTCTTCTGCTGCTGTGGAAGCTTTTCAAGAGTTAAAGCGTCGTTTTTCTTCTGCCCCTGTGTTGTGTCAACCAGATGTTTCGCTTCCGTTCCAGGTTGAGGTTGATGCTTCTGAAATTGGAGCGGGGGCTGTTTTGTCGCAAAGAGGTGCTGATTGCTCGGTGATGAAGCCATGCGCTTTCTTTTCCAGGAAGTTTTCGCCTGCTGAGCGAAATTATGATGTTGGCAATCGAGAGTTGCTGGCCATGAAGTGGGCATTCGAGGAGTGGCGTCATTGGCTTGAAGTAGCTAAGCATTGCGTGGTGGTCTTGACTGATCATAAGAACTTGACTTATCTCGAGTCTGCCAAACGGTTGAATCCTAGACAGGCTCGTTGGTCGCTGTTTTTCTCCCGTTTTGACTTTGTGGTTTCGTACCTTCCGGGCTCTAAAAATGTGAAGGCGGATGCCCTGTCTAGGAGTTTTGTGCCCGACTCTCCGAGTTTGCCTGAGCCGGCGGGTATTCTCAAAGAGGGAGTAATTGTGTCTGCCATCTCCCCTGATTTGCGGCGGGTGCTGCAAAAATTTCAGGCTAATAAACCTGATCGTTGCCCAGCAGAGAAACTGTTTGTCCCTGATAGGTGGACGAATAAAGTTATCTCTGAGGTTCATTGTTCGGTGTTGGCTGGTCATCCTGGAATCTTTGGTACCAGAGATTTGGTGGCTAGATCCTTTTGGTGGCCGTCTCTGTCGCGGGATGTGCGTTCTTTTGTGCAGTCCTGTGGGATTTGTGCTCGGGCTAAGCCCTGCTGTTCTCGTGCCAGTGGGTTGCTTTTGCCCTTGCCGATCCCGAAGAGGCCTTGGACACATATCTCTATGGATTTTATTTCGGATCTCCCCGTCTCTCAAAAAATGTCGGTCATTTGGGTAGTTTGTGATCGCTTCTCTAAGATGATCCATTTGGTACCCTTGTCTAAATTACCTTCCTCCTCTGATTTGGTGCCATTGTTCTTCCAGCATGTGGTTCGTTTAATTGGCATTCCAGAGAACATCGTTTCTGACAGAGGTTTCCAGTTTGTTTCGATGTTTTGGCGAGCCTTTTGTGCTAGGATGGGCATTGATTTGTCTTTTTCCTCGGCTTTCCATCCTCAGACAAATGGCCAGACTGAACGAACCAATCAGATCT
Organism: Ranitomeya imitator; assembly: GCF_032444005.1. NCBI lineage: Eukaryota > Metazoa > Chordata > Amphibia > Anura > Dendrobatidae > Ranitomeya > Ranitomeya imitator. The sequence goes on along the minus strand of NC_091284.1, from coordinate 844,494,025 downwards.
TGGAAACATATCTGAAACGTTTTGTTTCTGCTGATCAGGATGATTGGGTGTCCTTTTTGCCGTTGGCTGAGTTCGCTCTTAATAATCGGGCCAGCTCGGCTACCTTGGTTTCACCGTTTTTCTGCAATTCTGGGTTCCATCCTCGTTTCTCTTCAGGGCAGGTTGAGTCTTCGGACTGTCCTGGTGTGGATACTGTGGTGGACAGGTTGCAGCGGATTTGGACTCATGTAGTGGACAATTTGACCTTGTCCCAGGAGAAGGCTCAACGTTTCGCTAATCGCAGACGCTGTGTGGGTCCCCGACTTCGTGTTGGGGATTTGGTTTGGTTGTCATCTCGTTATATTCCTATGAAGGTTTCCTCTCCTAAGTTTAAGCCTCGTTTCATTGGTCCGTATAGGATTTCTGAGGTTCTTAATCCTGTGTCTTTTCGTTTGACCCTTCCAGATTCTTTTTCCATCCATAACGTATTCCATAGGTCATTGTTGCGGAGATACGTGGCGCCTGTGGTTGCATCTGTTGATCCTCCTGCCCCGGTTTTGGTGGAGGGGGAGTTGGAGTATATAGTGGAGAAGATTTTGGATTCTCGTGTTTCGAGATGGAAACTCCAGTATCTGCTTAAGTGGAAGGGTTATGGTCAGGAAGATAATTCCTGGGTCTTTGCCTCTGATGTCCATGCTGCCGATCTTGTTCGTGCCTTTCATATGGCTCATCCTGGTCGGCCTGGGGGCTCTGGTGAGGGTTCGGTGACCCCTCCTCAAGGGGGGGGGGGTACTGTTGTGAATTCTGTGATCAAGCTTCCTCCTGTGGTCACGAGTGGTACTGCGGCTTCTGAGTTTCCTTCCTCAGGTGATGAGGTTAAGTCGTTAGGTGCTGCTCTATTTAACTCCACCTAGTGCTTTGATCCTGGCCTCCAGTCAATGTTCTAGTATTGGTCTTGCTTCCTCCTGGATCGTTCCTGTGGCCTGTCTGCTCAGCATATGCTAAGTTCTGCTTGTGTTACTTTTGTTGCTATATTTTCTGTCCAGCTTGCTTTTTTGGTTTTCCTTGCTTGCTGGAAGCTCTGAGACGCAGAGGGAGCACCTCCGTACCGTTAGTCGGTGCGGAGGGACTTTTTGCCCCTCTGCGTGGTTGTTTGTAGGTTTTTGTGTTGGCCGCAAAGCTATCTTTCCTATCCTCGGTCTATTCAGTAAGTCGGGCCTCACTTTGCTAAATCTATTTCATCTCTGTGTTTGTATTTTCATCTTTACTCACAGTCATTATATGTGGGGGGCTGCCTTTTCCTTTGGGGAATTTCTCTGAGGCAAGGTAGGCTTATTTTTCTATCTTCAGGACTAGCTAGTTTCTCAGGCTGTGCCGAGTTGCATAGGGAGCGTTAGGCGCAATCCATGGCTACCTCTAGTGTGGTTTGATAGGTTTAGGGATTGCGGTCAGCAGAGTTCCCACGTCTCAGAGCTCGTCCTATGTTTTGTGGGTTTTGTCAGGTCACTTGTGTGCTCTGAACTTCAAGGTCCATTGTGGTTCTGAATTACCTATTCATAACAGACATGTTTTGTAGCGAAGTTATAGAAATTAGATATAGGTTAGGATAAAATTAGTTAACTGAAGAGGTAGGAGGGACGAGGTGATCCAACCCCTTTCTGGGATGTTACAGGCTTAGCTATAACTGTCTGCCCACATCCCCAGCCCAGTTTTCTTGTCTTTTCCTGGAGAGCCCTGAGCACGTCCCATGAACTGGGACGTATGGAAAACTCCACTAGCCTGGGTGCCTGCAATGCTTTGAACATGTGAGTGTTATCTTTTCTCCTGTAATCCCTTTATGTTATAATTACCTTGTACATATTTGCAATTGTCTCATTTGTAACATCTTTTTATATAAACACTGCCTGAAACTTTTGATGAGGTATATTATTTAATACTAGTTCGTTCTCATCCTCTAAAAACGTACCCTAAGTCTCCAGAAGGGAATTACGCTACTGTGTTGGGTTAGCTTCGGACCCGTTTAATCGAAGCTGGTGGCAGCGATACCGTGTGCAGACTTTTGGGTTATGTTGTAGCGACTGCGGCGTTGATAATTATTGTTCCTGCCTGAGTGGGAGTAGTTTATCGCGTCGCTGCAGCGTGCCCAATAGCCAGTACATAGCAGGCAGCCTGTCTGGCGACTAATTAACCAGGGTGCAGTACCTAATCTGACCTGAGAGTAAGGGGGGCGCCAGAGAGCTGCAAGTTTTAAGTGGAACTGTAAGCGGGATATACATAAATCCCTGCAGTTCGTGGTATATTGAGAGCAGTGGGATACCTAGTATAAGCCCCTGCTGTAAACTAAGAGGTCAATAGCCTTGTGTGTTTTTTTCAGCACATTGTGAAGTGGAGGGATAGCTAAGATAAGGCCCCCTGCACATGTGATAACCGTCTGTTGGCCTAAAGTCACCCCGATCCGTGACATAGGGGTGACGGCCACGGTGTGAATCGTGACAAGCAGTATATAATGTATGGAGGTATATGGCGGTACACAATGTATAGAGGTGTATGGCGGTATATAATGTATGGAGGTGCATGGCGGTACACAATGTACAGAGGTGTATAGCAGTATATAATGTATAGAGGTATATGGCGGTACACAATGTATAGAGGTGTATGGCAGTGTATAATGTATAGAGGTATATGGTGGTACATAATGTATAGAGGTATATGGCAGTATATAATGTATAGAGGTATATGGCGGTACACAATATACAGAGGTGTATGGCGGTACACAACATACTTCAGGACTTGGTCTCTAGTAACGCCCGTGGTGTGATGTATCACTACAATGGCCCAAACAGATTTCACCAGGAACTTCTCTCTCTATTTAGGATGTTCTCTCTGCCCTCTCCTCAGAGATGTGGGGTTGGCCTAAGTGGTCATTCTCTCTATGTGTTCCTCCATTGTCCTCACCTCTCCTCCTCCTTGCCTATGGTTTTCTGTAGTTCTGAGGAGATTTTCATATAGATGTGTATAAAGCTGATGAAGGCCTTCGGGGAGGTCAGTGGGAGACGTGGCCACTGCCGATGACAATAATCCTGGGCCAGGAGATGGATGAAGGACATCATCCTGGAAATGCTGGAGGCTGAAGAACCTGGTAAGAGAAAATATAGATGAACGTGAGGACACCTGTAACCGCAATGCAGCATGATGGAGGCTGTCCTGTTGACCGAGGGTGGGACGTCGTCCTGTGGACCCAGGGTGGGATGTCGTCCTGTAGACCCAGGGTGGGCCACCACCCTGTTGATCCACTGTTGGCCGTTATCCCTTAAACCCAGGGAGACAACGCTTGATATAACCACTAGCTATTACCCACCACAGATTGAGCAATGAATAGAAAATCAATCACATACTGATGTGTCCGAGATCTCGGCAACTAATAAGGTAATATGTGTGGGCAATATTCTCAGTGATCTATCCTGAACACAGACCACTTCTGTTCCCCAGTCCAAGAGTGCGGCGTTCTCACCTCGTATCTGGTAATGCTCCAGAACCTTCTCTGAAACCCGCTGGAGAGATGGGAGGCTCCATGGATGATACACATCGGTGAAGGTTAGTCGCTGCAGCGGTGGTGGAACGGCTCTGATCTTCTGAAGGAATATCACATGAAAGTTACTGCACACCTGAGTATTGTACCTAGGAGAAGACAAGCGGAGGTCAGTGGATCTTATATCTTGTATTAGCTGAAGCACAAGATGACTCCTGGTAGCACCTCCATCCATATTCGTAGTCTATGATAGCAGGGTAGTATATCCCATATATTGTGTCTCCTCATCCCTAGTTACTGTCACACATCATGCGTCCCATTATCCCCATCGCCCACATCCTTTGCCCCATATTGAGTGCCCCATCACTCTTCTTCTAGACGAGTTTTGTTTGTCCCATCATCACTACGTTCTCCCTCATATTGAGTACGTTACCTCTACCTTTTGCCTTAGTTATGTACTCAGTCACCCTTCTTTCTGTGTGTTGTGTGACCCATCGCCCTCATCTTCTGCCCCATGTTGTGTGCTCAGTCAACCTTACCTTCTGCCCCGTATTGTGTTCCCCATCATTTCTACCTTCTGCCCTATGCTTGTGCCCTGTCACATCCACCTTCTGCCCTGTGTTGTGTTTCCCATCATTCCTGCCTTCTGCCCTATGTTGTGTACCCCGTTACCTCCGTCTTCTGCCTCCTGTTGTGTTCCCCGTAATTCCTACCTTCTGCCATATGTTGTGTTCCCCATCATACCTACCTTCTGCCCTATGTTGTGCCCCATCACCTCCACCGTGCCCCGTGTTGTGTGCTCAGTCAACCTTACCTTCTGGCCCATATTGTGTTGCACGTAATTCCATTCCAATGTTGTGTTCCCCATCAAACCTAACCTCGGCCCTATATTTTGCCCCATCACCTCCACATTCTGCCCCATGTCGTGTTCCCCATCAAACCTACCTTCTGCCCTGTGTTGTGTGCCCCGTTACCTCCACCTTCGGCCTCGTATTGTGCTCCCCGCCATTCCTACCTTCTACCCAATGTTGTGTGCCCCATTACCTCAACCTTCTGCCTCGTGTTGTGTTCCTCATCCTTCTTACCTTCTGCCCTATGTTGTGTACCCGGTTAACTCCCCCTTCTGGCTTGTGTTGTGTTACCCATCATACCTACCTTCTGCCCCATGTTGTGTGCCCCATCACATCCACCTTCTGTCTCGTATTGTGTTCCCAGTCATTCCTACCTTCTGCCCAATGTTGTGTGCCCCGTCACCTCCACCTTCTGCCCCGTGTTGTGTGCACAGTCACCCTTCTTGTTATGTGTTGTGTGACTGGTTGACCCCATTTTGTTGTCATACATAGTAGTCTTTTGCTGGATTGCTCCCCATCTTCTCACCTCTCCCGCAGGGACTTATTGCTGGCTTTCTTATTACTACCCTTGCCATTCACGTGCAGCATGTCCTGCAGGATGGTCTCTTCCTGTTCTGTGCTGTACAGGCCTGGAAACGTTCCTTCTCGTATTAGAGCTTCCAGCTCCTTCTGGGCACTTTGAGAAGTTCCTTCTGACAGAATGGCTGCAGAAGAACCATGCACAGCAGCTCTCCGGCAGGCCTCTCGGATCACACTGTGACGTTCTTCAGTGGTCTCTTTGCCACTGAGCTCCAGCAGGGTACACTGGGTGAGCTGGGCAGCTAGTCGTGCCAGACTTCTCCTCCCACTTCCAGGGTGCTTTGACAAGAGTAAAATGTGCCCCCTTGGAATTCGTAGAACACGAGTCAGGTGGGCAAGATGGTGGCAATCCTCAGGACTTAGTGTCAGTTGGTGGTCGGTCTGCATGCTGCTTAAAGCATTACTCGGTCTCTCTCTATAGGAGTCAGATCTCACTTGAACTCCATGGCTGTAGTCATGGAAGAAGCTGAGATCCTGCAGATTGTCCTCACTCCTCAGCAGCTCCAGGGGAAGGAGTGATTTTCTGGGTGATTTGGTTATGTCACAGGAATTAATGTCTGGTTGTGCTCGCACATCTTCATTGATGATCAGATCTGTCTCCATGTTTGTAGACTTTGGCTGAAGTTGACTCTCTCTATCTTCATCGCCGGATACTGGATCTACCATCCCGGTAATATCTGCTGAACTATCCAAGGTGTGCTGTCTGCTGAATGTTCTTATGGCACAACCTCGTAGGAGATCCCTGAAGATACTCCGCTCCTCATAAGTCTCAAGATCATCTCCAAACGTGCGTAAAGCTTCATGCAACCAAAGCCGCACAATGCCACATCGAGTGTGGTCTACATTGGGACCCAGGGATGGGCACAGAAAGGTCATGCTCTGGATCAATCTGTGCAGGTGGTGAAGGGAAAAGCAGTATTTTGATGGAAAAGCTTTGGTTACTTGATGGTAAAGACATACGGAAGCAGCAGCCAAAGCTTCACTGAACTCTTTCGGCTGCTGGAAAGATACCGACTTTTTCAGCCAAACCATGAAACGCAAACTGAACAGACTGAGAAAAGCTTCTGCACCGGAGGGGGTCATCACAAGGACACAAAACAGACGACTGATTCTTGGGCATAGCGATCTAAAACCATCTCCAGGAGGGGATGTGGTGGCCAAGAAGCAGCATTGTGGTCCAGAATCACCATCTGACACAATATGACGTACGACCTCCAGTGTCGGCTGTGTCCAGTTATTAGGGTCTGTGAAGACACAGAAGTTCTTACATAGAAGATGATGGAGAGTGCCAATCTATAGAGTAAAGGAGGACAGCAAGTGCCAATCTACAGAGGAGGACAGCAAGTGCCAATCTATAGAGTAGTGGAGGAGAGCAAGTGCCAATCTACAGAGGAGGACAGCAAGTGCCAACCTACAGAGGAGGACAGCAAGTGCCAATCTATAGAGTAGAGGAGGAGAGCAAGTGCCAACCTACAGAGGAGGACAGCAAGTGTCAACCTACAGAGGAGGACAGCAAGTGCCAACCTACAGAGGAGGACAGCAAGTGCCAATCTATAGAGTAGAGGAGGAGAGCAAGTGCCAATCTATAGAGTAGAGGAGGAGAGCAAGTGCCAACCTACAGAGGATAGCAAGTGCCAATCTATAGAGTAGAGGAGGAGAGCAAGTGCCAACCTACAGAGGATAGCAAGTGCCAATCTACAGAGGAGGACAGCAAGTGCCAATCTATAGAGTAGAGGAGGAGAGCAAGTGCCAATCTACAGAGGAGGACAGCAAGTGTCAATTTACAGAGGAGGACAGCAAGTGCCAATCTAAAGAGTAGAGGAGGAGAGCAAGTGCCAATCTACAGAGGAGGACAGCAAGTACCAATCTATAGAGTAGAGGAGGAGAGCAAGTGCCAATCTATAGAGTAGAGGAGGACAGCAAGTGCCAACCTACAGAAGACAGCAAGTGCCAATCTATAGAGTAGAGGAGGACAGCAAGTGCCAACCTACAGAAGACAGCAAGTGTCAATTTACAGAGGAGGACAGCAAGTGCCAACCTGCAGAGGAGGACAGCAAGTTCCAACCTATAAAGTAGAGGAGGACAGCAAGTGCCAATCTACAAAGGAGGACAGCAAATGTCAATCTACAGAGGAGGACAGCAAGTGTCAATCTACAGAGGAGGACAGCAAGTGCCAATCTACAGAGGAGGACAGCAAGTGCCAATCTACAGAGGAGGACAGCAAGTGCCAACCTATAGAGTAGAGGAGGACAGCAAGTGCCAACCTATAAAGTAGAGGAGGACAGCAAGTGTCAATCTACAGAGGAGGACAGCAAGTGTCAATCTACAGAGGAGGACAGCAAGTGCCAATCTACAGAGGAGGACAGCAAGTGCCAATCTACAGAGGAGGACAGCAAGTGCCAACCTACAGAGGAGGACAGCAAGTGCCAACCTATAAAGTAGAGGAGGACAGCAAGTGTCAATCTACAGAGGAGGACAGCAAGTGTCAATCTACAGAGGAGGACAGCAAGTGTCAATCTACAGAGGAGGACAGCAAGTGTCAATCTACAGAGGAGGACAGCAAGTGCCAATCTACAGAGGAGGACAGCAAGTGCCAACCTATAGAGTAGAGGAGGACAGCAAGTGCCAACCTATAAAGTAGAGGAGGACAGCAAGTGCCAATCTACAGAGGAGGACAGCAAGTGCCAATCTATAGAGTAGAGGAGGACAACAAGTGCCAACCTACAGAGGAGGACAGCAAGTGTCAATCTACAGAGGAGGACAGCAAGTGCCAACCTATAAAGTAGAGGAGGACAGCAAATGCCAATCTACAGAGGAGGACAGCCGGTGTCAATCTATAGAGTAGAGGAGGACAGCAAGTGCCAACCTACAGAGGAGGACAGCAAGTGCCAACCTACAGAGGAGGACAGCAAGTGCCAACCTACAGAGGAAGACAGCAAGTGCCAATCTATAGAGGAGGACAGCAAGTGTCAACCTACAGAGGAGGACAGAAAATGCCAACCTACAGAGGAGGATGATGGCAAGTGCCAACCTACAGAGGAAGACAGCAAGTGTCAATATACAGAAGAGGACAGCAAGTGCCAACCTACAGAGGAGGATGATGGCAAGTGCCAACCTACAGAGGAAGATGATGGCAAGTGCCAATCTACAGAGGAGGACAGCAAGTGCCAACCTACAGAGGAAGATGATGGCAAGTGCCAATCTACAGAGGAGGACAGCAAATGCCAATCTACAGAGGAGGACAGCAAATGCCAATCTACAGAGGAGGACAGCAAGTGCCAACCTACAGAGGAGGACAGCAAATGCCAATCTACAGAGTAGGACGATGGCAAGTGCCAACGTACAGAGGAGGACAGCAAGTGCCAATCTACAGAGGAGGACAGCAAGTGCCAACCTACAGAGGAGGACGATGGCAAGTGCCAATCTACAGAGGAGGACAGCAAATGCCAATCTACAGAGGAGGACAGCAAATGCCAATCTACAGAGGAGGACGATGGCAAGTGCCAATCTACAGAGGAGGACAGCAAATGCCAATCTACAGAGGAGGACAGCAAATGCCAATCTACAGAGGAGGACGATGGCAAGTGCCAATCTACAGAGGAGGACAGCAAGTACAAATCTATAGAGGAGGACAGCAAGTGCCAACCTACAGAGGAGGACGATGGCAAGTGCCAACGTACAGAGGAGGACAGCAAGTGCCAATCTACAGAGGAGGACAGCAAATGCCAATCTATAGAGTAGAGGAGGAGAGCAAGTGCCAATCTACAGAGGAGGACAGCAAGTACCAATCTACAGAGGACAGCAAGTGCCAACCTACAGAGGAGGACAGCAAGTGCCAACCTACAGAGGAGGACAGCAAGTGCCAACCTACAGAGGAGGACAGCAAGTGCCAACCTACAGAGGAGGACAGCAAGTGCCAACCTACAGAGGAGGACAGCAAGTGCCAACCTACAGAGGAGGACAGCAAGTGCCAACCTACAGAGGAACTGTGTGGGAATACTGTGCAAGGTGGCCTTGTGGGAACACAATACTGTGTAAGGGGGCCGTGTGGGAACATAATGTGCAAGGGGCTGTGTGGGAACATATTGCTGTGCAAGGGGCTGTGTGGGAACAAAAAATACTCTGCAAGGGGGGCATGTAGAGACATAATACTGTGCAAGGGACCTGTCACGACTTTCGACGGGTGTCCCGGGACCAAGGGTTTATTCTCTCTCCTTAACGCTAGGGGCACCCTAGATTGCCCTGTTCCCCGGATTACTTGTGATAGTGAAGACGCCGGGGCCAGGTATCTTGCCCTCAGTCAGTACCCTTCCCCCACCCAGGGAAGAGGGGAGTAGTAATATACTGTAATACACCAACAACACTAACAAGGTAATACAAACAGGAATAAAGGAAAATACTAAACATACAAATATGTTATGATCTGGTGGTTTAGGAACAACATGGGACAAGCTCTGAAGGAGGTGGTATTTGTACTGACCGCAAACCCTGAACCTAGCAGCGCAACTAAAAATAGCCGTGGGGGGTACCTGACGCTCCCTAGACCCCTCGGCACAGCCTAAGATCTAACTTCCCCTAAAGATGGAAACAGGAAACCTATCTTGCCTCAGAGAAAATGCCCAAAGGAAAGATAGCCCCCCACAAATATTGACGGTGAGAGGAGGGGAAAATAACATACGCAGAAATGAAATCAGATTTTAGCATAGGAGGCCAGTCTAGCTTGATAGATAGGACAGGAAAGGATACTGTGCGGTCAGTATAAAAACTACAAAACAATCCACACAAAGTTTACAAAATCTCCACACCTGACTAAAGGTGTGGAGGGTAAATCTGCTTCCCAGAGGTTCCAGCTAACAGAAAAAATACATACTGACAAGCTGGACAAATATAGAATGCACATAACAATAAGTCCACAACATGTGGACTGAAATGAGCAAAGCCAGAACTTATCTTTGCAGAACTGGTCAGGAAACCAGGAGAATCCAAGCAGAGATGTGAATCCAGCCAGGAACATTGACAAGTGGCACAGGCTTGAGAAAGAGCCAGACTTAAATAGCGGACACTAAGTGGAGGCAGCTGATGACAGCTAACTCCAAGGAGCAGCCATACCACTAGAAACCACAAGAGGGAGCCCAAGAGCAGAACTCACAAAAGTGCCACTTACAAGCACCGGAGGGAGCCCAAGAGCGGAATTCACAACAGTACCCCCCCCCTTGAGGAGGGGTCTCCGAACGCTCACCAGAGCCCCCAGGCCGATCAGGACGAGCCAAGTGAAAAGCACGAACCAAATCGGTAGCATGGACTGGACATCGGAGGCAACAACCCAAGAATTATCCTCCTGGCCATAACCCTTCCACTTGACAAGATACTGAAGCCTCCGCCTCGAAAAACGATAATCCAAAATCTTCTCAACCTCATATTCCAACTCTCCCTCAACCAACACCGGGGCAGGAGGGTCAACCGAGGGAACAACGGGCACCACATATCTCCGCAACAAAGATCTATGGAAAACATCATGAATGGCACAAGAGGCAGGAAGAGCCAAACGAAAAGACACCGGATTAATAATTTCAGAAATTTTATAAGGACCAATAAACCTAGGCTTAAACTTAGGAGAAGAAACCTTCATAGGAACATGACGAGAAGACAACCAAACCAAATCCCCCACACGAAGCCGGGGACCAACACGCCGACGGCGGTTAGCAAAACGTTGAGCCCTTTCTGAGACAACGTCAAATTGTCCACCACATGAGTCCAAATCTGCTGCAGCCTGTCCACCACAGAATTAACACCAGGACAATCAGAAGGCTCAACCTGCCCAGGAGAAAAACGAGGATGAAAACCAAAATTACAAAAGAAAGGTGAAACCAAAGTAGCCGAACTAGCCCGATTATTAAGGGCAAACTCGGCCAACGGCAAGAAAGACACCCAGTCATCCTGATCAGCAGACACAAAGCATCTCAAATAGGTCTCCAAGGTCTGATTAGTTCGCTCAGTTTGGCCATTAGTCTGAGGATGAAACGCCGAAGAAAAAGACAAATCAATGCCCAGCCTAGCACAAAAGGCCCGCCAAAATCTAGAGACAAACTGAGAACCTCTGTCAGACACAATATTCTCCGGAATGCCATGCAAACGAACCACATGCTGAAAAAACAATGGAACCAGATCTGAGGAGGAAGGCAACTTAGGCAAAGGCACCAAATGAACCATCTTAGAGAACCGGTCACAAACAACCCAGATAACAGACATCTTCTGGGAAACAGGAAGATCCGAAATAAAATCCATGGAAATATGCGTCCAGGGCCTCTCAGGGACCGGCAAAGGCAAAAGCAACCCACTAGCGCGGGAACAGCAAGGCTTGGCCCGGGCGCAAGTCCCACAGGACTGCACAAAAGCACGCACATCGCGAGACAAGGAAGGCCACCAAAAGGACCTAGCAACCAAATCTCTGGTACCAAAAATCCCAGGATGACCAGCCAACACTGAACAATGAACCTCAGAAATTACCTTACTTGTCCATCTATCAGGAACAAACAGCTTCCCCACTGGACAGCGGTCAGGCCTATCAGCCTGAAATTCCTGAAGCACCCGCCGCAAATCAGGGGAGATAGCAGAAAGAATCACCCCCTCCTTAAGAATGCCAACCGGCTCCAGGACTCCAGGAGAATCAGGTGAAAAACTCCTAGAGAGGGCATCAGCCTTAACATTCTTAGATCACGGGAGATACGAGACCACAAAATCAAAACGGGAGAAAAACAGAGACCATCGAGCCTGTCTAGGATTCAGCCGCTTGGCCGACTCGAGGTAAATCAGATTCTTATGATCGGTCAGGACCACAACACGGTGTTTAGCTCCCTCAAGCCAATGTCGCCACTCCTCAAACGCCCACTTCATAGCCAACAACTCCCGATTGCCGACATCATAATTGCATTCCGCAGGCGAAAACTTTCTGGAAAAAAAGCACACGGTTTCATCAAAGAACCATTAGACTCCCTCTGAGACAAAACGGCCCCTGCCCCAATCTCAGAAGCGTCGACCTCAACCTGAAAAGGAAGAGAAACATCCGGCTGACGCAACACAGGGGCAGAAGTAAATCGGCGTTTAAGCTCCTGAAAGGCCTCAACAGCCGCAGAGAACCAATTCGTCACATCAGCGCCTTTCTTCGTCAAATCAGTAAGGGGCTTAACCACACTGGAAAAGTTGGAAATGAAACGGCGATAGAAATTAGCAAAGCCCACAAATTTTTGAAGTCCCTTCACAGATGTGGGTTGGATCCAGTCATGAATAGCTTGGACCTTAACAGGATCCATTTCTATAGACGAGGGAGAAAAAATAAAACCCAAAAAAGAGACCGTCTGAACTCTGAATAGGCACTTAGACCCCTTCACAAATAGAGCATTATCACAAAGGATCTGGAACACCATCCTGACCTGCTTCACATGAGACTCCCAATCATCGGAAAAAATCAAAATATCATCCAAATATACGACCATGAATTTATCAAGATAATTGCGGAAAATATCATGCATGAAAGACTGGAGCACAGATGGAGCATTAGAGAGCCCAAATGGCATCACAAGGTATTCAAAATGGCCTTCGGGCGTATTAAATGCAGTTTTCCATTCGTCACCCTGTTTAATACGAACAAGATTATATGCCCCTCGGAGGTCAATCTTAGTAAACCAACTAGCCCCCTTAATCTGAGCAAACAAATCAGTAAGCAGAGGCAAGGGGTATTGGAATTTAACCGTGATTTTATTAAGAAGACGATAATCAATACAGGGTCTCAAGGAGCCATCCTTCTTAGCAACAAAAAAGAAACCCGCTCCCAATGGTGACGAAGAGGGCCGAATATGCCCTTTCTCCAAAGATTCCTTAACATAGCTCCACATGGCGGCATGCTCTGGCACAGACAGATTGAAAAGTCGGCCCTTAGGGAACTTACAACCAGGAATCAAGTTAATAGCACAATCACAGTCCCTATTCTGACGTCTGAATTCCTGCCGTTCTATTCTAGTCAAAATCCTATCACATTGCATAGGTTCAGGACTATGCTCAGAGGATAATGCCATATGGTGCACAGCTTTGCGCTCACGCAGACGCCGATCAATCTGAATGGCTAGAGACATAGATTCGTTCAAACCGGCAGGCGTAGGAAAGCCCACCATAACATCTTTAAGGGTTTCAGAAAGACCTTTTCTGAAAATAGCAGCCAGAGCCTCTTCATTCCATTTAGTGAGCACAGACCATTTTCTAAATTTCTGGCAGTATAACTCTGCCGCTTCCTGACCTTGACACAAGGCCAACAGGGTCTTTTCTGCATGATCCACAGAATTAGGTTCGTCATACAATAATCCGAGCGCTTGAAAAAATGCATCTACATTCAATAATGCCGGATCCCCTGTTTCAAGAGAAAAAGCCCAGTCTTGAGGATCACCACGCAGCAAGGATATGATGATTTTCACCTGCTGAATGGGATCACCAGAAGAACGGGGTTTCAAAGCAAAAAACAATTTGCAGTTATTTTTAAAGTTCAAAAACTTGGATCTGTCCCAAAAAAACAAATCAGGAGTAGGAATTCTGGGCTCTAAAGCCGGAGTCTGGACAACATAGTCCTGGATGCTCTGTACTCTTGCAGCAAGTTGATCCACACGAGAAAACAAACCCTGAACATCCATGCCAAAACATATATCCTGATCCACCCAGATATCAAGAGGAAAAAAAAAAAGACAAACCAAAGCACAGAAAAAAAAATGGTTCAGAACTTTCTTTTCCTTCTTTTGAGATGCATTTAATTCATTTTTGGCCACTTGTACTGTTATGATCTGGTGGTTTAGGAACAACATGAGACAAGCTCTGAAGGAGGTGGTATCTGTACTGACCGCAAACCCTGAACCTAGCAGCGCAACTAAAAATAGCCCTGGGGGGTACCTGACGCTCCCTAGACCCCTCGGCACAGCCTAAGATCTAACTTCCCCTAAAGATGGAAGCAGGAAACCTATCTTGCCTCAGAGAAAATCCCCAAAGGAAAGATAGCCCCCCACAAATATTGACGGTGAGAGGAGGGGAAAATAACATACGCAGAAATGAAATCAGATTTTAGCATAGGAGGCCAGTCTAGCTTGATAGATAGGACAGGAAAGGATACTGTGCGGTCAGTATAAAAACTACAAAACAATCCACACAGAGTTTACAAAATCTCCACACCTGACTAAAGGTGTGGAGGGTAAATCTGCTTCCCAGAGCTTCCAGCTAACAGAAAAAAATCCATACTGACAAGCTGGACAAAAATAGAATGCACAGAACAATAAGTCCACAACATGTGGACTGAAATGAGCAAAGCCAGAACTTATCTTTGCAGAACTGGTCAGGAAACCAGGAGAATCCAAGCAGAGATGTGAATCCAGCCAGGAAACATTGACAAGTGGCACAGGCTGAAGAAAGAGCCAGACTTAAATAGCGGACGATAAGTGGAGGCAGCTGATGACAGCTAACTCCAAGGAGCAGCCATACCACTAGAAACCACAAGAGGGAGCCCAAGAGCAGAACTCACAAAAGTGCCACTTACAACCACCGGAGGGAGCCCAAGAGCGGAATTCACAACACAAATATACTCCCACAGATAACAGAGAAATGCATTGAGGAGTGGAGGATGGGGTTAAACCAAAGAAGGAGAAGAAAGTGAATTATCACACACTCAAATCCTAGCAACAGTCACAGATAAATCCACCAAATGCCTTCTCCAGTAATAACCACCAACAACCTCCAGCCATGCAGCATAAGCAACTCTGACAATGAGTGCTAGCCAGGGCCCAGATTATATAGGGGATGGGAGAGGCTAACAGTGAACAGCTGAGAGGCTTAATGCAGGAAAGCTTCCAGGAGCGCTCAACTGAGCAGATTAACCCCTGCACTGCTAAAAGAAACCAGCACCATTTAATATGAAGGTGAAGTGCAGTTGGAGGAGAAATCAGACTCTGTGCTCTTCTGGCTCCTCTCTGTGGTAAACTTGTGACAGGATCCATGAGGGGATACATTACTGTACAAGGGGGCTGTGTGGGAACACAATATTATGTAAGGTGGACGTGTGGAGACATAATACTGTGCAAATGGGGACATGTGGAAACACAATGCGGTGCAAGGGGGATGTGTGGAGATAAAATATGGTCATATATTGTCATGACTTAAAACTGTGCAATGAGCCATGTGGGACATACTGTAGAAGGGGGACGTTTCGGGACATAATACCATGCAATGAGCCATGTGGGGACATAATACTGTGTGAGGGGCTGGGTGGGGACATAATACTGTAGAAGGGGGACGTTTCAGGACATAATACCATGCAATGAGTCGTGTATAGACATAATACTGTGTGAGGGGCTGGGTGGGGACAAGATACTGTACAAGGGGCCGTGTGGGGACATAATACTGTGTGTGGGGCTGGGTGGGGACATAATACTGTAGAAGGGGGACATTTCGGGACATAATACCATGCAATGAGCTATAATACTGTGTGAGGGGCTGGGTGGGGACAAGATACTGTACGAGAGACCATGTGGAGACAAGATACTGTACAAGGGGCCGTGTGGGGACATAATACTGTGTGAGGGGCTGGGTGGGGACAAGATACTGTACAAGGGGCAGTGTGGGGACATAATACTGTTTGAAGGCCATATGGGGACCTTATAATATGTACGGGGACTTTGGGGGCATCATACTGTATTGGGAGCTGGTGATCTGAGTGCTGAGTAACAGGAGCAGATGATTTGTAAACTTTATAAGAAGCAGCACATTATGCTGACTCGCTGCTACAGGTAAGAATACAGGGTACAGTACGCCCTGTGGTAACATCTATTAATGCTAATCAATATTAAGTGATAACTTATAAAGCCATAATAATAATGGGCAGAAATTGGTTCGGCCTCCACAACAGTCACAGTCTCTCATGCATCGCTATGGGAAAATGAATTGCCCACCCTGATCTGTGGTATCAAAGTGCTTGTGAACCCTACACGTGAAAAGCCGGAGAGCTGCGGCATCAGTCGCTGCTGGAGGCGGCTCTATGAGGTTGGAGACGCATTGCTGTTACCTGCAGGAAGAGCACCACTCTTGTCTAAGGACGGTGACAGGTATTGAAGGTCATTCCCACAACTAGCTCAACTGCAACTCCAGTCACAACCCATGGACAAGAGTGGCGCTATTCATGAAAGATCTCATCGGATCAGTGGAGGCGCGGTTGTGCGCGAAACAGCTGTCATCCTACATGGACACGTTCTCCCTGATTTTACTGCATATGTTCTAATAAAGACTGTCACAGTTCATCGGGCCTGGTGAGTGCAAGCCGTTTTCTTTTCTTTTTTAATTGGATTGTTATGCACTTTTTTGGCTGTGCACCCGGAGTGCCCTTGCATGGATGAGTGGGTAGTTACACTGGAGCGGCTTTACAAGGCACACCGTAACATGATCGCATAAGGCAGCAGTGCGGGCACAACTCTTTTTTTCTTGGACATTATCCCACCTCTCAGCCTGCACACTTATCTCAACCATCAGCCTGCACACTTATCCCACCTCTCAGCCTGCACGCTTATCCCACCTAACAGCCTGTACACTTATCCCACCTCTCAGCCCACACACTTATCCCACCTCTCAGCCCACACACTTATCCCACCTCTCAGCCCACACACTTATCCCACCTAACAGCCTGCACACTTATTCCACCTCTCAGCCCGCACACTTATCCCACCTAACAGCCTGCACACTTATTCCACCTACCAGCCTGCACACTTATCCCACCTATCGGCCTGCACACTTATCCCACCTATCAGCCTGCACACTTATCCCACCTCTCAGCCTGTACACTTATCCCACCTCTCAGCCCACACACTTATCCCACCTAACAGCCTGCACGCTTGTCCCACCTCTCAGCCTGCACGCTTATCCCACCTCTCAGCCCGCACACTTATCCCACCTAACAGCCTGCACACTTATTCCACCTACCAGCCTGCACACTTATCCCACCTATCGGCCTGCACACTTATCCCACCTATCAGCCTGCACACTTATCCCACCTCTCAGCCCGCACACTTATCCCACCTAACAGCCTGCACGCTTGTCCCACCTCTCAGCCTGCACGCTTATCCCACCTCTCAGCCCGCACACTTATCCCACCTAACAGCCTGCACGCTTGTCCCACCTAACAGCCTGCACGCTTATCCCACCTCTCAGCCTGCACGCTTATCCCACCTAACAGCCCGCACGCTTATCCCACCTCTCAGCCTGCACGCTTATCCCACCTAACAGCCCGCATGCTTATCCCACCTCTCAGCCTGCACGCTTATCCCACCTCTCAGCCTGCACGCTTATCCCACCTAACAGCCCGCACGCTTATCCCACCTAACAGCCTGCACGCTTGTCCCACCTATCAGCCTGCACACTTATCCCACCTATCGGCCTGCACACTTATCCCTCCTATCAGCCTGCACGCTTATCCCACCTATCGGCCTGCACTCTTATCCCACCTATCGGCCTGCACTCTTATCCCACCTATCTGCCTGCACACTTATCCCACCTCTCAGCCTGCACGCTTATCCCACCTACCAGCCTGCACACTTATCCCACCTATCAGCCTGCACACTTATCCCACCTATCAGCCTGCACACTTATCCCACCTACCAGCCTGCGCACTTATTCCACCTACCAGCCTGCACACTTATCCCACCTATCGGCCTGCACACTTATCCCACCTATCAGCCTGCACACTTATCCCACCTACCAGCCTGCACACTTATCCCACCTACCAGCCTGCACACTTATCCCACCTATCAGCCAAAACAACTACCTGATCTACTGAACAGCACAATTATCCAACCAACTAAAATCTGACCTACTACTTCACACAAATATGTGACCTACCAGCTTGGGCTTCGTGCAGATCATCCAGCAAAAAGAGTCTTCTCCCACGAAGCGCTCTTGCTCTTGTCAGCTCGATGGTGTGAGGCGCATCATGCTGGGTTTTCAGAATTTGTCGGAGATGTGTGGCTTGTAGCAATGAGTTAACTGGAATTCGGATAGATTTGGCTCCAGGAGGGACCAATGATTGGGCCAGGGTGGTCTTTCCACTACCAGGAGCCCCGACTAATAATAATGGTCGTCCAGACTGGACTATAGATCGAGCAGCATAGAGGAGACCTTCACTCTGAAATATTTAGAGGGGAGTAGATTATGGTTGGAGATAGTAGGAGAAAAAAGTAAGTGGGGCGTATGGAGAAAAAAAACAGAGGCAAGCGGAGGGATACAGGTGAGTGGATGGGAGACTGACAAGTGGAAGGGAGACACAGGCGAGAAGAATAGAGCCACAGGTGAGAGGAAGAGAGACATGGGCCTGCGGAAGAGAAACACAGGCCAGCGGAAGAGAAGCACAGGTGAGGGAGCACAGGTGAATGGAAGAGAGCCACAAGCGAATAGAAGAGAGACACAGGCGAGCGGAAGAGTGGCACAGGTGAGGGGACGCAGGTGAGTGGATGGGAGACACAGGTGAGAAGAACAGAGCCACAGGCAGGAACAACAGCCACAGGTTAGCGGAAAAGAGGCACGAGCGAGCGTAAGAGAGACACAGGCAAAGGGACACAGGTGAGTGGAAGAGAGACATAGGCAAGTAGAAGGGAGGCACAGGGGAGTAGAAGAGAGACACAGGCAAGTGGAAAAGGGAGACACAGGCGAGGGGAAGAGAGGCACAGGCGAGTGGGAGACATAGGCGAGTGGAAAAGAGACACAGGTGAGTGGAAGAGAGACACAGGCGAGTGGAAGAGAGACACAGCTGAGTGGACACAACTGAGTGGCAAGAACACAGGCAAGGCAAGAAAAGCAAGTGGGGTAGTAACCTTGTCAGTTCCCCTCACTGCGTACCTGTGGACGGCCCGTTCCAGGAATTACTGTGAGAGTCAGTCCATCAGATGCAGGGATGAGCTCAAAAATGGAAGTGTCTGGTGGAATTTCAGCCTGCAGGACACACTGTCCAAGAGATTTCCTCAAAAATCCATCAAATTCATCACGAAGTCTGTGGGAACAAGACAATATTATCTCTATAGGGTTTTAAATCCCCATGAAAAAATCCTTTAAATTTTATCTTTTATTATTATGTATATAAACCTTAATTAATGGAACCAAAATCATTGAATCATTGAGTGTATCTGAGCAAGCGAGGGACACGTCCTATCTGCATCCCAAAGACCAACCTAATATACTGAGCCGTATACTGGGGGGACAAGAGGTGCCAGAGATGATCACCCAGAAATAACCAGATGTGCAGTCAGGCCCCCTCCACATCCTCTGTCTCTCAGCTCTCACTGGTCCGTACATGCAGAACAATACTCCTTCATGGAGGATGTATCCAGGACGGTCTTCATCAGGATGTACGGCACTGAGAAGTGGTGTCCCATCGCCTCTCAACAGCAACAGCTGCATTAACATTACAGGACACCCCTCTGCCTCCGTACACTCATCAACAGGGCTCCTCAACAGGGCTCCCCAGTAATCTCACCAAATGCATTTCCCCTTACACATTCAGAGCTTCATCAGGGGCTCTGCAACAGAGGACTTCTGTTACAGATTGTGAGATCTTTACGAACACCTGGAGTGGACCCGCAGATCCACGACAACGAACCTCCCAAAGGTGAGCTAACCAGGTAGACCACCCCCTATACCGGGAGCGTTAAGGGCAGACCCAAGGGAGACTATTGCCGCAGAAGCAGGAACCTGGAGACAAGTAGTAGGACAAAAAAAGGGGGAGAAGCCAGCGCAGCCTAAGATTAAGACACAATACATAAAGTGCAAATGCACATATTAATTTCTAACTGTATTTTCAAAATGAGACATTTAGCAAACAATTGATCAATTCAGTACAGTTAGAAATTAATATGTGCATTTGCACTTTATGTATTGCGTCTTAACCTTAGGCTGCGCTGGCTTCTCCCCTTTTTTTTGCACAAGTAGTAGGAGGTACAAAATAGAGAAGCTGGGCGTAGGACGGACAGAGCGGGGTAAGATGAAGTACACTTTGGTAAGAGCTGGGTACAGGCGAGACCAAAGGAGCACTGCGAAGGGGAAGACACAATGGAAGCAGGACAGGACAGAGACAGCAGACTAACAGAGTACTGAGCGGACACTGGGAAGGCTGGACTGGACGAGGAGACAAGGAAGTCTGGGAAAGGCAGAGAAGCTGGCTGGACTGAGCGGACACTGAGAACAGGCAGTGCAAAGACAAAGGTGGACCTGAGTCACAGAAGCACAAATGACAGACAGGCAAGGAGCAGAGGAAGGAATCGCCTTATATACATGGAGTGCTGAAGGATTGAGAGGAGATACAGAGTGGCTGTAAATCAGAAAGAGGAAGTGCTGGAGTGGGCGGTGCGCACGCACACCCGACGAGAACCAGGGAGCGGAGGAGAATGAAGGAGAGGACGCGCGCCTGCAGGAGGAGCGCGCCGCAGCGGGTAAGTATGAGCGGGAGGAGCGGTGGTGGCCCCGGCAGCAGACACGGCCGCAGAAGGAGTGGCCGTGACACAAATGGTGGAGGGGTGGGGTGTGCCATTGCGTCATCACAACCTCCATGTCCTGCAAACTAGCAAGCTAGGGCATGTTACATCAGGATGTCAGGACTTGCTTACGTCGGAATGTCGGGAAACGGTTAAATCGGGAAATCGAGATGTGGTTACGACAGGATGTCGGGAATAGTGATGAGCGAATTTGTTTGGAAAACGATCTGCACACATAAATTTGGCACAAATATGTCACATTTGGATTCATGATTGGAAACCTGAGCAAAATTTAATAAGATTGGTAAAAATCGGTAACATTTGGTAAAAATGCGGGAAAATATTTGCGTTGCCATAAAAATATTTTCAGCACTTTAACAACGATAATGATGGTGTATGGTGAGTGTTTGGCACATGTTTGATGAGGGGAGGGGGTTTGCAGAACTCAGGCGTGGCTGTTATGATGCGGTGACCTTGGAGCAGCATGGATACTTTCACTGGAGTAGGTGGTAACTATACTGACCGCAAATCCTGATCTTAACACCGCAACTAGAAGTAGCCGTGGGGTGTACCTAACAAGCCCTAGACACCTCGTCACAGCCGGAGGACTAAATACCCCTAAAGATGGAAATAGGAATACTATCTTGCCTCAGAGCAGAACCCCAAAGGATAGGCAGCCCCCCACAAATATTGGCTGTGAGTAGGAGAGGAAAGACAAACACAGTCAGAAAACAGGATTTAGCACAAGAGGCCACTCTAGCTAAAATAAGAAAGGATAGGACAGAGTTCTGTGCGGTCAGTATTAAAACCCTTCCAAAAATATCCACAGCAGATTATACAAAAAATTCCTCCATCTAACTAAAGACGTGGAACGTATATCTGAAACTCCAGAGACTACTAAACTCAGAGCAGGATTACAATCAAAAAACAAGCACACAGCTTGTGTGCCATAGAAAAAGAAATAGACACTTATCTTTGCTGAATTGGCAGCTAAGCAGGAGAAGCCAGACAGAGATCCAACACTTCCCAAGAAACATTGACAACTGGCAAGGACTAATGAGTCCTGCAAACCTAAATACCCCAGTCAGAATGCAATCAGCAGATACACCTGTCCAGGACTGCAGCCCAGAGACAAATGCATTACCACCTACAACCACCGGAGGGAGCCCAAAAGCAGAATTCACAACAGTACCCCCCCCCCCCCCTTGAGGAGGGGTCACCGAACCCTCACCAGAGCTCCCAGGCCAATCAGGATGAGCCAGATAAAAGGCACGAACCAAATCAGCGGCATGGACATCAGAGGCAAAAACCCAAGAATTATCCTCCTGGCCATAACCCTTCCATTTGACAAGGTACTGAAGCTTCCGCCTCGAAAAACGGGAATCCAAAATCTTCTCAACAACATATTCCAACTCACCATCAACCAACACAGCGGCCGGAGGATCAACAGAGGAAACAACGGGCTCCACATATTTCCGCAATAAAGATCTATGGAAGACATTATGGATGGCAAAAGAGGCCGGAAGCGCCAATCGAAAAGACACCGGATTAATAATCTCAGAAATCCTATAAGGACCCATAAACCGAGGCTTAAACTTAGGAGAAGAAACCTTCATAGGAACATGACGGGAAGACAACCAGACCAGATCCCCAACCCGAAGCCGGGAACCAACACACCGACGACGGTTAGCAAAATGTTGAGCCTCCTCCTGAGACAACACCAAATAGTCCACCACATGAGCCCAAATCTGCTACAACCTGTCAACCACAGAATCCACACCAGGACAGTCAGAAGGCTCAACCTGCCCAGAAGAAAAACGAGGATGAAAACCAAAATTACAAAAGAAAGGCGAAACCAAAGTAGCCGAACTAGCCCGACTATTAAGGGCAAACTCGGCCAATGGCAAGAAAGCCACCCAATCATCCTGATCAGCAGACACAAAGCATCTCAAATAAGTCTCCAAAGTCTGATTAGTTCGCTCGGTCTGATCATTTGTCTGAGGATGAAACGCAGAAGAAAAAGACAAATCAATGCCCAGCCTAGCACAAAAGGCCCGCCAAAATCTAGAAACAAACTGGGAACCTCTGTCGGACACAATATTCTCCGGAATACCATGCAAACGGACCACATGCTGAAAAAACAACGGAACCAAATCCGAAGAGGAAGGCAATTTAGGCAAAGGCACTAAATGAACTATCTTAGAGAACCGGTCACAAACAACCCAGATAACCGACATCCTCTGGGAAACCGGAAGATCGGAAATAAAATCCATAGAAATATGTGTCCAGGGCCTCTCAGGGACCGGCAATGGCAAAAGCAACCCACTAGCACGGGAACAACAAGGCTTGGCCCGCGCACAAGTCCCACAGGACTGCACAAAAGAACGCACATCACGCGACAAAGAAGGCCACCAAAAGGACCTACCAACCAAGTCTCTGGTACCAAAAATGCCAGGATGACCAGAGCCAACACGGAACAGTGAACCTCAGAAATCACTCTACTAGTCCATCTGTCAGGAACAAACAGTTTCCCCACAGGACAGCGGTCAGGTTTGTCAGCCTGAAATTCCTGAAGAACCCATCGTAAATCAGGGGAAATGGCAGAAAGGACCACCCCTTCTTTCAGAATACCGACCGGTTCTAAGACCTCAGGAGAATCAGGCGAAAAACTCCTAGAGAGGGCATCAGCCTTAATGTTCTTAGAACCCGGAAGGTACGAGACCACGAAATCAAAACGGGAAAAAAAACAAGGACCATCGAGCCTGTCTAGGATTCAGCCGTTTGGCAGACTCGAGGTAAATCAAATTCTTATGATCGGTCAAGACCACAATACGGTGCTTAGCTCCCTCAAGCCAATGTCGCCACTCCTCAAACGCCCACTTCATAGCCAACAACTCCCGATTGCCGACATCATAATTTCGTTCAGCAGGCGAAAACTTACGGGAAAAGAAGGCACACGGTTTCATTAAGGAACCAACAGGATCCCTCTGAGACAAAACGGCCCCTGCCCCAATCTCAGAAGCGTCAACCTCAACCTGAAACGGAAGAGAAACATCCGGTTGGCGCAACACCAGAGCAGAAGTAAATCGACGTTTAAGCTCCTGAAAGGCAGAGACAGCCGCAGAGGACCAATTCGCCACATCAGCGCCTTTCTTCGTCAAATCGGTCAAAGGTTTAACCACGCTGGAAAAATTAGCAATGAAACGGCGATAAAAATTTGCAAAACCCAAGGCTCTTCACGGATGTGGGCTGAATCCAATCATGAATGGCCTGAACCTTAACTGGATCCATCTCTATAGACGAGGGAGAAAAAATAAAGCCCAAAAAAGAAACCTTCTGCACCCCAAAGAGACACTTAGACCCTTTCACAAACAGGGCATTGTCACGAAGGATCTGAAATACCATCCCGACCTGTTCCACATGAGACTCCCAATCATCGGAAAAAATCAAAATATCGTCCAAATATACAATCAAGAACTTATCAATATAAGTCCGGAAAATATCATGCATGAAGGACTGAAAAACAGATGGAGCATTAGTGAGCCCGAATGGCATCACAAGGTATTCAAAATGGCCTTCGGGCGTATTAAACGCAGTTTTCCATTCATCACCCTGCTTAATACGAACAAGATTATATGCCCCCCGAAGGTCAATCTTTGTAAACCAACTAGCTCCCTTAATCCTAGCAAACAAATCGGTAAGCAAAGGTAAAGGGTATTGAAACTTGACCGTGATTTTATTCAAGAGGCGATAATCAATACAGGGTCTCAAGGAACCATTTTTTTTAGCAACAAAAAAGAACCCCGCTCCCAACAGTGAAGAAGATGGCCGAATATGCCCTTTCTCCAAAGACTCCTTAATATAGCTCCGCATGGCGGTATGTTCAGGCACAGACAGGTTGAAAAGTCGACCCTTAGGAAACTTACAGCCTGGAATCAAGTCAATAGCACAATCGCAGTCCCTGTGCGGTGGAAGGAAACTGGACTTGGGCTCATCGAATACATCCTGAAAATCAGACAAAAACTCTGGAATTTCAGAAGAGGAAGAAGAGGAGATTGACATCAAAGGAACATCATTATGAACCCCCTGACAACCCCAACTAGTCACAGACATGGACTTCCAATCCAACACAGGATTATGTACCTGCAACCACGGAAAACCCAGCATGATAGCATCATGCAAATTATGCAACACCAGAAATCGACAATCTTCCTGATGGACTGGCGCCATGCGCATGGTCACCTGTGTCCAAAACTGGGGCTTATTTTTAGCCAAGGGTGTAGCATCAATGCCCCTTAAAGAAATAAGGTTCTGCAAAGGCTGCAAGGGAAAACCACAATGCCTGGCAAACTCAAAGTCCATTAAGTTCAAGGCGGCGCCTGAATCCACAAACGCCATGACAGAAAATGATGACAATGAGCAGATCAAGGACACAGATAACAGAAATTTAGGTTGTACAGTGCTGATGGTAAATGAACTAGCGATCCTCTTTGTCTGCTTAGGGCAGACTGAAATGACATGAGAAGCGTCGCCACAATAATAACACAACCTATTCTGACGTCTGAATCCTTGTCGTTCTGTTTTAGACAGAATCCTATCACACTGCATTGGCTCAGGAATTTGCTCTGAGGATAACGCCATAGCGTGCACAGTTCTGCGCTCCCGTAAGCGCCGGTCAATCTGAATGGCCAGAGACATAGAATCACTCAGACCGGAAGGCGTGGGAAACCCCACCATAACATCTTTAACGGATTCAGAAAGACCCTTTCTGAAAATTGCCGCCAAAGCATCATTATTCCATTTAGTCAACACAGACCATTTTCTGAATTTCTGACAATACAATTCTGCCGCCTCTTGACCCTGAGACAGGGCCAAAAAGGTCTTCTCAGCTTGATCCACAGAATTAGGTTCATCATATAATAATCCTAAAGCCTGAAAAAAGGAGTCTACATTAAGCAAAGCCGGATTCCCAGATTCCAGGGAAAACGCCCAACCCTGCGGGTTGCCACACAGCAGGGAGATGACCATTTTAACCTGCTGAATGGAATCACCAGAGGATCGAGGTCTCAGAGCAAAAAATAGTTTACAGTTGTTTTTAAAACTAAAAAATTTGGACCTGTCTCCAAAAAACAAATCAGGATTAGGAATCTTCGGCTCTAAAACAGGAGTTTGAACAATATAATCAGAAATACCCTGTACCCTAGCAGCAAGCTGGTCTACACGAGAAGCTAATTCCTAAGCATCCATGCTAGCACAAGGCTCCTCAGCCACCCAGAGATAAAGAGGGAAGAGAAGATAAAGCAGACTGAAGGAAAAAAATGCCTATATCTGGACCTTCATCAGTTACTACAAACGTGAATATAAAGAAAATGTTATTTACAAATATATACAAAAAGAAACAAAAGAAAAACATAATGTGCAAAGAAAATATGTACGTAGTTCAGAGAACCACAAAGTTACACAACGCAAAATGTCACATCCATGACAAGAGGTACTTAGGTCATCTCGATAAAAAAACTGGGATAGACAAGCAAGTGTCAGGCTGAGTGAGACCGCCGGATATCTAGCAAAGGGGTGTGAGATAAAGGGAATGAGGGTGGAACATACCGTACTATGATGAAAAAGTGAATGACTGTAGTGTCATGTAAGGCACAGCATGGTCTGCGTCTGTAGTAATATAGAGGAGATTACAATGGCATAGGTACGTGTGAACGTATTGTGGAGAGGGGAGGGGGAGCAGCATACCTGGTATTGGCGCAGATAGGTTTAGGCACACAGACTGGACTGTGGATGAAGGAAGATAAATATAACTGTAGTGTGCCACTAGGTATACATGCGCAGAGGATGCAGCCAGTGGCATACTATAAGTGGGAACATGCCGGGGACTGTGGTGTTACTTTATTCACACTGATAGGTGCTGTGCTTGTGTCCAGACACGGAATCCCCGCTTGTCTGGTGTGTAGTGAAAGTGCGCTACAGTTATATTTATCTTCCTTCATCCACAGTCCAGTCTGTGTGCCTAAACCTATCTGCGCCAATACCAGGTATGCTGCTCCCCCTCCCCTCTCCACAATACGTTCACACGTACCTATGCCATTGTAATCTCCTCTATATTACTACAGACGCAGACCATGCTGTGCCTTACATGACACTACAGTCATTCACCTTTTAATCATAGTACGGTATGTTCCACCCTCATTCCCTTTATCTCACACCCCTTTGCTAGATATCCGGCGGTCTCACTCAGCCTGACACTTGCTTGTCTATCCCAGTTTTTTTATCGAGATGACCTAAGTACCTCTTGTCATGGATGTGACATTTTGCGTTGTGTAACTTTGTGGTTCTCTGAACTACGTACATATTTTCTTTGCACATTATGTTTTTCTTTTGTTTCTTTTTGTATATATTTGTAAATAATATTTTCTTTATATTCACGTTTGTAGTAGCTGATGAAGGTCCAGATATAGGACCGAAACGATTTTTGGCTACTACCATTAAAATCTCACGAGCATTAAGTTGAGTGCCAGGTTCTTTCTTTTAGTATCACATGGTGTGGGAACCTACCTGGGCACCACTAGTAGTAGCGCACAAGGCTTTATCTTTGAAGGAAAAAAAATGGCTCAACACCTTTCTTCCCTTCTTCTGAGATGCATTTAACTCATTATTGGCCAGTTGTACTGTTATGATCCGGTGACCTTGGAGCAGCATGAAAACTTTCACTGGAGTAGGTGGTAATTATACTGACCGCAAATCCTGATCTTAACACCGCAGCTAGAAGTAGCCGTGGGGTGTACCTAACAAACCCTAGACACCTCGTCACAGCCGGAGGACTAAATACCCCTAAAGATGGAAATAGGAATACTACCTTGCCTCAGAGCAGAACCCCAAAGGATAGGCAGCCCCCCACAAATATTGACTGTGAGTGGGAGAAACACACGTAGGCAGAAAACAGGACTTAGCAAAAGAGGCCACTCTAGCTAAAATAGGAAAGGGTAGGACAGAGTTCTGTGCGGTCAGTATTAAAACCCTTCCAAAAATATCCACAGCAGATTATACAAAAAATTCCTCCATCTAACTAAAGACGTGGAACGTATATCTGAAACTCCAGAGACTACTAAACTCAGAGCAGGAATACAATAAAAAAACAAGCACACAGCTTGTGTGCCATAGAAAAAGAAACAGACACTTATCTTTGCTGAATTGGCAGCTAAGCAGGAGAAGCCAGACAGAGATCCAACACTTCCCAAGAAACTGGCAAGGACTAATGAGTCCTGCAAACCTAAATACCCCAGTCAGAACTGCAATCAGCAGATACACCTGTCCAGGACTGCAGCTCAGAGAC
The DNA here is from genome assembly GCF_032444005.1 of Ranitomeya imitator. NCBI lineage: Eukaryota > Metazoa > Chordata > Amphibia > Anura > Dendrobatidae > Ranitomeya > Ranitomeya imitator. The sequence continues at coordinate 844,466,212 of NC_091284.1, read as the reverse complement.
AACTGCATTACCACCTACAACCACCGGAGGGAGCCGAAAAGCAGAATTCACAACACGTGGTGTTCTTGTAAGCAGTCATTTTTTTGCCCTAACTTTATGTGTGCATATTGCGGCTAGCCAATCAAGGCGCAGGAAACATCCACAATGTCCTGACACAGCGGCTTGTGTCATAGACCGCCATTTTGACACTAACAGCTCAGAGAGGCTGCTCCTGATGCTGGCACTGTTAGCAGCATGATTTTAGCTAGTTAGTTAGGCAGTTGTATAACAATCAGATAGTGTAGCTAGATAGTGTCCAGTGTGGCTGTTAAATTTACCTTCCAGCTATTTTTCTCTATTTTGGCTATTACTGAGGTCCACAGACAAAGCCAGCAGGGCACATGTCCTAAAAGTGTGTTGTGCACTGCTTCTATTGTGCTCCATGCACGAGTATAGAATTCTAAAAAATATTATATCATTAGCTAAATGTGAAACAGCCTGCTGTATCTCACCTTGTCATTTACTGCTGTGGTGATATGAACCTGTCTGCAGACCTAAGGCACATTAAAAAAAATTATAATTTTTCAGTTGCAAAAAATTAGACAACCCTCCGTATAACACTTTGTCATTTGGTTGGGTTGAAATTAAGCTGTAGAGGCCTGATCCAGAGGCCACAAACAAATTCTTCTGTTATTAACATTATACAGTAAAGGACCTGACTGTAAAATTGTTTGTAGCATAACTTTTGTCATACAGGCCTCATCCACACTCACAATTCTTTTTTCTGTGACTAACACGATACAGCACGCCATATTTCACCTTGGAATTTACTGTCGCTGAAATTCAGCTGTTTGGAGAGGTGGTGCAGGGTTTAAAATCTAATTTTTGTTGCTAATACTGTGCTCCTACCACACTATCTGAGCAACATGACTGGGAAAAAGCGAGGCTGTGGTGGAAGGGGAATTAGGCTTGGTGTTCAAGGTGTAGGTGGGGTAGGTGGTAATGTTTTTGAAAGCACTAGTAAACCAACGTCACGTCCTATGCAAAGACATCTGACAACTTCTGTTACTGGACGGGCTACTCCACTCCTTTCTTTGGCAGATGCATAGCGGTATGCCTTGTTGATGAGGCCCAGAAAGAGCATGTGCTCGAGTGGATGGCAAGTGCAGCTTCAAGTGACCTCTCCTCATCCTCCTCCACCTCAACATCACACCCAGTACAGTCCACAGATGTGGCACCAAAATTCTCCTTGTTTCCCCCCGTATCCCAACTATCCAACCATTCAACTGACTGTACGGAACCACAGATGGGCGAGTCTGAAGAGCTGTTCACACTTTCTATGCCATGTTCATCAGAAATGTACTCAAAAGCTTCGCAGAGTCAAGAGGAGGAAATGTGCACCAATGCCCAAAATTTTTTAGCTTGGATCCGGGGCAGGACAAAGTATGGTCTGAACAGCATCCTGACCCACGTCATCAGATGTTAACCCCTGGGGGGAGGCGATCCTGATGAGACTCAGATAGTTGAGGCTCACGCAGACTGTACTGTGCTTGCTGTCAGGGCAGGAAGAGGAGGTTGGTGACTCCAATGGGGAGGAATGTGATAACATAGAGGATGATGATGATGATGAGTTACACGAATCACAGGGGGATAACTTTATCATCCCTACTGCTCACACCAATGTGTTCTGAACCGGGGTTGTTTGGTTGCCCCGATTCTTTTCTGAAGGGGATTTATCTATATCCAACTTCCCAGATCCGGTTTGGAACTTACAGCTCTCTGGCGCCCCCCTTCCCCTCAGGTTGGACAGGGTACTGCACCTAGAATAAGTAGCCTGCCAGAAAGCCTGCCTTACTATGCACTGGCTAATGGGCACACCGCAGCGAGGGCAATATAACTACTCCCACTCAGACGGGAACGATAATTATCAACACCGTCCGTCTCTGCCAGTTTCCCCAAAAGCGCAGAACAATTCTGCTGCCACCAGCTCCTATCTCTTAATCAATAATTGGTCAGGAGCCTACCCAATTAGTAGTGTGATTTTGCTTCAGAGGACGTGACAGTACGTTATAGAGCAAGGAGAAATGAAGCTAGTAATTTCATATATTTTACTCCAAAAGGTAGGCAGTGTTTACAAAAGGGTAAAAAGATATTATAAAAGAAGACAAGTATCGTATGTGCAGACAAGTACAAATAAAAGGGGATTAACGGTGAAAATCAACTTACAAGTTCTTTCATATCATTCAATGGTACGCCATGTGGTGGCTGGTGGAGGGGACCTTCCCAAAAATCTTCAAGTCAGATTGCACAGCCTGTCATAGCTAAATCCCCTGGCAAAAGACCCCCCCCCCTTGTCTGGGCCTCTGAGTTTTATACCTTTGCCCAAAACTAAGGGTCTCCCCCCCTGGATGACCTCATGGGGTGGGCAGAGCTATAGAATGCAGTCCTCTTTCTTGAGTATATGAAAAAACATCATCCCACATATCTCGGCGCATGAACCTCGTAGAAAGATGACACCCTTGTCGTTATGCACAGCGTGACATGGGGGTTCATTTAAGTATAGACATGGGGTAGCTGGGTGACTCAGTTACGTAGTAATCCGTTTCTCAACTGTGCTAGCTCTGGAACCTAGAAAACTCACTGGCTGGTAGTTCTACCGAGGCACAAGCCAAAAATGTATTTGTCCCACTTCTATCATTAACCGGTGCTATGATATTTATCTTTGCAAGGACAAAGAAACCTTGGTTTTCCCATGTGCTTCTACTTGTACTTTCGGTTAAAAGCCATAAAAATCCTCAGTGAGGGTTGCTGGCACGCTGGTCTCACATTAGAGCTTTATAACAGGGGGGTGAAATCGCAGCGTGTCTGGAACCATGGACCTTCTAGAAAATTACTCAGAACATGGCATATTTACATTATAGATCCCAGTTGGCGTGAACATAGAGGAACTCAGCTGAGTAGGTCATTTGAGGAGGAAGACGAGGAGGTTATGTTGCGCCGTACGGCTCAGACACGTAGTGAGGCAGCCACGATGTGCGATGCATCCTCAGCCACAACTGTGTCTCTGACCAGCAGCATCCGCGGGTCTGTAGCTCGCAGGGGTGGCAAGGGTTGCCTAGCCTGGGCCTTTTTTTGACACTACAAAGGATGAGCCAACTCACGTAATCTGCCAACTTTGCAAAAAAAAAAAAATGAGTCGAGGTAAAAAGTGCAATAATTTGACTACTACATGTATGAACCTTCACATAAGCAATCAACATGCTTTACTGAGGGACTTCCACTATGCAAAATTGCGGACCAGCAGACATCAACAACCATCAGCAGCCCCATCAATTCATCTGCTGCTTTCTCCTCCTCTGTTACTGTGTTATTGAGACCCAGGTCTTTGACCGCAGAACCTCGGGTTCTCCAGTCACATTGACCGAGAGCCTGCCGTCAGCTGTAATAGAAGCGGACATGCCTGCTGTTTTTGACCGATCTCGGAGAACAAGCACACCACAAGTTTCTCAATCCATCATAACATCTCCGCCTGCACCTCTTTCACGGTCCAGCAGTTTGTCCGGTTCCCACGGTTATGCATTTGTGGTCATGTAAAAGATTGCTTCCTCCTACGCATGACAAATCTAAGAGGTTGAACTCCACCATCTCCAATTTCTTGACCAAGGAAATGCTGCTTTTCCACCTTGTAGATAGAGACAGTTTCCAAAAGTTGATGCCCATCGCAGTCCCCCAGTACCAACTACCCAGTTGCCATTACTTTTCTAAGAAAGCTGTGCTTGCGCTACACCAGCATGTCGCAGACAACATCACATTTTATGATTTATGAGAAATCGCTCCTGTCAAACCAATCTAATCAGTTTTTATGAAGAGGTAAGCTATAGGCTGGACCACGGTGAGTCATTGGACGTGGTATATCTCGATTTTTCCAAAGCGTTTGATACCGTGCCGCACAAGAGGTTGGTACACAAAATGAGAATGCTTGGTCTGGGGGAAAATGTGTGTAAATGGGTTAGTAACTGGCTTAGTGATAGAAAGCAGAGGGTGGTTATAAATGGTATAGTCTCTAACTGGGTCGCTGTGACCAGTGGGGACCGCAGGGGTCAGTATTGGGACCTGTTCTCTTCAACATATTCATTAATGATCTGGTAGAAGGTTTACACAGTAAAATATCGATATTTGCAGATGATACAAAACTATGTAAAGCAGTTAATACAAGAGAAGATAGTATTCTGCTACAGATGGATCTGGATAAATTGGAAACTTGGGCTGAAAGGTGGCAGATGAGGTATAACAATGATAAATGTAAGGTTATACACATGGGAAGAGGGAATCAATATCACCATTACACACTGAACGGGAAACCACTGGGTAAATCTGACAGGGAGAAGGACTTGGGGATCCTAGTTAATGATAAACTTACCTGGAGCAGCCAGTGCCAGGCAGCAGCTGCCAAGGCAAACAGGATCATGGGGTGCATTAAGAGAGGTCTGGATACACATGATGAGAGCATTATACTGCCTCTGTACAAATCCCTAGTTAGACCGCACATGGAGTACTGTGTCCAGTTTTGGGCACCGGTGCTCAGGAAGGATATAATGGAACTAGAGAGAGTACAAAGGAGGGCAACAAAATTAATAAAGGGGATGGGAGAACTACAATACCCAGATAGATTAGCGAAATTAGGATTATTTAGTCTAGAAAAAAGACGACTGAGGGGCGATCTAATAACCATGTATAAGTATATAAGGGGACAATACAAATATCTCGCTGAGGATCTGTTTATACCAAGGAAGGTGACGGGCACAAGGGGGCATTCTTTGCGTCTGGAGGAGAGAAGGTTTTTCCACCAACATAGAAGAGGATTCTTTACTGTTAGGGCAGTGAGAATCTGGAATTGCTTGCCTGAGGAGGTGGTGATGGCGAACTCAGTCGAGGGGTTCAAGAGAGGCCTGGATGTCTTCCTGGAGCAGAACAATATTGTATCTTACAATTATTAGGTTCTGTAGAAGGACGTAGATCTGGGGATTTATTATGATGGAATATAGGCTGAACTGGATGGACAAATGTCTTTTTCGGCCTTACTAACTATGTTACTATGTTACTATGTTACTATGTTACCTGTTCCTTGACAAAATCTCTGTCTGCCAGGGTGCATTTCACCACAGACACTTGGACGAGTAAGGCCGGCGTCACACTAGAGAGTTTTACGGAGGTATGAGAGGCGCAAAAACTACGCATTGCACACGGACCAATGATTCTCTATGGGGCAGCTCCTATCTGGCGTATATTTCTCAGCCATTTTTTACGGGCGTAGAAAATGGCAGCATGCTGCATTTGTCAGCGTATTGCGCAAAAAATCCGCCAATGAAAGTCTATGGGGGTGAGAAAAATACGGATTACACACGGACCATCAGTGTGACTTGCGAGAAATACACAGCGGTGTTCTATAGAAAAGCCGGCAATTCAGCGCGGTGTACAGTAAAATCACACTGACAGGTTAGAATAGAATAGAATAAATGTCTACACATAGAATAGGTATATATATATATATATATATATATATCTCAATCAATGAGACACATATATGTATATATATATTAATATTTCATACAGCGCTAGATAGTAGAAAAGCTGGTAATTCAATTGCCGGCTTTTCCTATCTCCTTCACAAACCCGACATGATATGAGACATGAGTACATACAGTAAACCATCTCATATCCCTTATATTTTTGCATATTCCTCATTACTAATGTTAGTAGTGTGTATTTGCAAAATTTGGGCACTCTAGCTATTAAATTAAAGGGTTAAATCGCGGAAAAAATTGGCGTGGGCTCCCGCGCAATTTTCTCCGCCAGAATGGTAAAACCAGTGACTGAGGGCACATATTAATAGCCTGGAGAGGGTCCACGGTTATTGCCCCCCCTCCCCAGCTAAAAACATCTGCCCCCAGCCACCCCAGAAACCCTGGAAGCAGACAGACTGTGAAGCAGACTGGAACCTCTGCAGAAGAATCACAACTTTGGATAATGTGAGTATAAAAGCGAATGTCTGTCTGTCCATTTTTCTATCTTTAGTATGTACTAATTTCTGTCTATCTTTTCTTGCAGCATTCATGTCTTCTTCCTTGACTTGTGAGGAGCGCCCTGGCCCTCTCATATACACATGTGGTCATTTTTTTTTCTTCTTATCAGACCACTTCTTCCACTGCAGCGGAAGCAGACCAGGAGCAGCCAGCACACGTACTGTTGGCAAAACGGCGTGTAAGTATACTTGACTGATTTTTTTTTTCAATGACTATACTATTCTTGCTGGTTTTTTTATTTCTTCACTTTGCTTTTATCTTCCTTTTTTAGTCTTGACTACTATTTTATTCTTGACTTTAACTTATTCTTTGCTGTTTTCAGTATCTCTTGTTTTCTTTCTTTTTCTTATCTTTACAACATTAATGTCTTTCTTTCTTTACTAGGTTCCAGAACGGCATGAAGACCTCCTAGATAATGTCCTTCTCATTTCCCTGGTCGAGGAGCGAGTCCTGTTGTGGGACACCCGGGTTCAGCAGCACTCGGACAACGTGGTCATCCGGCGGCTGTAAATAAGATGACCTGAGCGATGATGGATGGCTGGGACAACGCCATGACACGGGTGCACAAGGAATTTTGTAAGTATTTAAATGTTGTGTGATGCGCCATTCACCTTGACCGGGGTCACACAACTGTTTGTGATGCATTAGGCTCCTCCGAGTTTCTCGCAGGTGTGTGATCCCGACCAAAAGTGCATTGACTAAAATTTTTTTTTTTTCACAGTGAACAAAGTCAGAACCCATTGGCGTTCGATGAAGGATTGTCTAAAGTCCACTTTAAGGGAGGATATTAGCGAAGGGAATGAGGATGTCGAGTCCATATGGGTCGAAATTCATGGAGGGAAAAATGGTAACAAAATTCTCATTGGGGTCTGTTACAACCCCCCAAATATAACAAAAATCATGGAAAGTCTACTTCTAAAGCAGATAGATGAAGCTGCAACCCATAATGAGGTCCTGGTTATGGGGGACTTTAACTACCCGGATATTAACTGGGAAACAGAAACCTGTGAAACCCATAAAGGCAACAGGTTTCTGCTAATAACCAAGAAAAATTATCTTTCACAATTGGTGCAGAATCCAACCAGAGGAGCAGCACTTTTAGACCTAATACTATCTAATAGACCTGACAGAATAACAAATCTGCAGGTGGTTGGGCATTTAGGAAATAGCGACCACAATATTGTGCAGTTTCACCTGTCTTTCACTAGGGGGACTTGTCAGGGAGTCACAAAAACACTGAACTTTAGGAAGGCAAAGTTTGACCAGCTTAGAGATGCCCTTAATCTGGTAGACTGGGACAATATCCTCAGAAATGAGAATACAGATAATAAATGGGAAATGTTTAAGAACATCCTAAATAGGCAGTGTAAGCGGTTTATACCTTGTGGGAATAAAAGGACTAGAAATAGGAAAAACCCAATGTGGCTAAACAAAGAAGTAAGACAGGCAATTAACAGTAAAAAGAAAGCATTTGCACTACTAAAGCAGGATGGCACCATTGAAGCTCTAAAAAACTATAGGGAGAAAAATACTTTATCTAAAAAACTAATTAAAGCTGCCAAAAAGGAAACAGAGAAGCACATTGCTAAGGAGAGTAAAACTAATCCCAAACTGTTCTTCAACTATATCAATAGTAAAAGAATAAAAACTGAAAATGTAGGCCCCTTAAAAAATAGTGAGGAAAGAATGGTTGTAGATGACGAGGAAAAAGCTAACATATTAAACACCTTCTTCTCCACGGTATTCACGGTGGAAAATGAAATGCTAGGTGAAATCCCAAGAAACAATGAAAACCCTATATTAAGGGTCACCAATCTAACCCAAGAAGAGGTGCGAAACCGGCTAAATAAGATTAAAATAGATAAATCTCCGGGTCCGGATGGCATACACCCACGAGTACTAAGAGAACTAAGTAATGTAATAGATAAACCATTATTTCTTATTTTTAGGGACTCTATAGAGACAGGGTCTGTTCCGCAGGACTGGCGCATAGCAAATGTGGTGCCAATATTCAAAAAGGGCTCTAAAAGTGACCCTGGAAATTATAGGCCAGTAAGTCTAACCTCTATTGTTGGTAAAATATTTGAAGGGTTTCTGAGGGATGTTATTCTGGATTATCTCAATGAGAATAACTGTTTAACTCCATATCAGCATGGGTTTATGAGAAATCGCTCCTGTCAAACCAATCTAATCAGTTTTTATGAAGAGGTAAGCTATAGGCTGGACCACGGTGAGTCATTGGACGTGGTATATCTCGATTTTTCCAAAGTGTTTGATACCGTGCCGCACAAGAGGTTGGTACACAAAATGAGAATGCTTGGTCTGGGGGAAAATGTGTGTAAATGGGTTAGTAACTGGCTTAGTGATAGAAAGCAGAGGGTGGTTATAAATGGTATAGTCTCTAACTGGGTCGCTGTGACCAGTGGGGACCGCAGGGGTCGGTATTGGGACCTGTTCTCTTCAACATATTCATTAATGATCTGGTAGAAGGTTTACACAGTAAAATATCGATATTTGCAGATGATACAAAACTATGTAAAGCAGTTAATACAAGAGAAGATAGTATTCTGCTACAGATGGATCTGGATAAGTTGGAAACTTGGGCTGAAAGGTGGCAGATGAGGTTTAACAATGATAAATGTAAGGTTATACACATGGGAAGAGGGAATCAATATCACCATTACACACTGAACGGGAAACCACTGGGTAAATCTGACAGGGAGAAGGACTTGGGGATCCTAGTTAATGATAAACTTACCTGGAGCAGCCAGTGCCAGGCAGCAGCTGCCAAGGCAAACAGGATCATGGGGTGCATTAAGAGAGGTCTGGATACACATGATGAGAGCATTATACTGCCTCTGTACAAATCCCTAGTTAGACTGCACATGGAGTACTGTGTCCAGTTTTGGGCACCGGTGCTCAGGAAGGATATAATGGAACTAGAGAGAGTACAAAGGAGGGCAACAAAATTAATAAAGGGGATGGGAGAACTACAATACCCAGATAGATTAGCGAAATTAGGATTATTTAGTCTAGAAAAAAGACGAGTGAGGGACGATCTAATAACCATGTATAAGTATATAAGGGGACAATACAAATATCTCGCTGAGGATCTGTTTATACCAAGGAAGGTGACGGGCACAAGGGGGCATTCTTTGCATCTGGAGGAGAGAAGGTTTTTCCACCAACATAGAAGAGGATTCTTTACTGTTAGGGCAGTGAGAATCTGGAATTGCTTGCCTGAGGAGGTGGTGATGGCGAACTCAGTCGAGGGGTTCAAGAGAGGCCTGGATGTCTTCCTGGAGCAGAACAATATTGTATCATACAATTATTAGGTTCTGTAGAAGGACGTAGATCTGGGGATTTATTATGATGGAATATAGGCTGAACTGGATGGACAAATGTCTTTTTTCGGCCTTACTAACTATGATACTATGTTACTATGCTTCAACAAGGACCTTCGTCAGGAGCCCCAAGTTCGCAGTGGTGCTGCAGCAAGGATCACAAAGTACAAATATCATCGCATGCTGGAATTTTTGAGGCCGGTCCTTGCCCAAAGAACGTAAGTATTTTTGTGGTGTATTGGATTGTGTTGTATTCCCTAATCTGTTTTTTTTCTATTTCATAGGAGATTTTGCTTTTACTATTGTAAATTTTTGGTACTAATGTTTTTTAGTGATGAGTGAACGTGCTCGCCACTGCTTGTTACTCGCCCCAGTATCACTATGCTCGGTGTACTCAGCAAGCACCGAGCATTTCCGGGATTATTCAGAGGTAACTGGTGTCTCCACCCAGCGTTTTTGGCGGACTTTAGAGACCCAATCACACTGCAGGGATTGTCTGCCAGGCCATGAAACGCTGCAGCCATCTTTGTTGTGGTCGTGCAGTGATTGGCTGGGCTGTACAGGATCATCCCGAGTATAAGAGACCTGGCGCCGCTCTGCTCGCCGCATTCTGCTCCGGATTCAGGGAGAGTAGGGAGAGCTGCTGCCGACATAGGGTCAGAATCGTGGTTTTAGAGTTAGTGTAGGTCTGCAACTATTACATCCACCACTCCTGAGAAACCAACAGTCCTTTTTAGGGCTAATTCGTGGTTCCCGATATTGCAGCGCTAGGTAGGCAGGGCACAGCATATCCACATCAGTGCAAGGCCTGCAGGCACTGTATGTGCGTCCATTGTTCCCACTGCATCCTTCCCAAAGCTCCATAACTGTCTGCTGCAGCTTCTTTACTATATACCTAGTTGGATTTTTTTTTTCCAAAAATTCATACCAAAAAAACAAAAATATACAGTCTGTTCTGTCAGACTGAGGCCTGTTGAAAAATCTTAGTTTGTCAGGCATACGTAGCATAGTTGTGTGTGCTAGCCTTGTGCCACTTTTTTTTGTGTGTTTTAAATTCACCGAAAAAGGCCTCATATATCTGCGTGCTCCAAGTTTGGGCATTTTAGGCCATTTTTGCCACTGTTTTTGCTGTCTGTTACTCTAATTATATACAGCACTATTTGGCATTTAAAAAAAAAACAGGCCACATATTTGCCAGTGTGTTATTTCTGTGACAGCCCTCATATACCTGCGTGCTCCAAGTTTGGGCATTGTAGGCCGGTGGACAACTTTTTTTGCTGTCTGTTACTCTAATTCTATACAGTACTATTTTGCATACAATTACTTCACCAAAAAGCCCCCCAAAATGTAATACAGTCTGTTAGATCAGGCTGAGGCCTGCCTGGTGTTTGTTTTTGAAAAATCGGAGATTTGCAGGCATACTGATCACATATTATTTCGCTACTAATAAATATATTTGTGTTGAGCATTTCAAACAGTGCAGTAGTTCATTTAAAATGGGCAGGGCAAGGGGCAAGGGACGGGGAATTGGACGTGACGATGATGGTGCATGCAGAGGACAAGGCTGTGGCCAAAGTGAAAGTGGGCAACAACAAAGACCACATGGGATGGGAGAACTACAATACCCAGATAGATTAGCGAAATTAGGATTATTTAGTCTAGAAAAAAGACGACTGAGGGGCGATCTAATAACCATGTATAAGTATATAAGGGGACAATACAAATATCTCGCTGAGGATCTGTTTATACCAAGGAAGGTGACGGGCACAAGGGGGCATTCTTTGCGTCTGGAGGAGAGAAGGTTTTTCCACCAACATAGAAGAGGATTCTTTACTGTTAGGGCAGTGAGAATCTGGAATTGCTTGCCTGAGGAGGTGGTGATGGCGAACTCAGTCGAGGGGTTCAAGAGAGGCCTGGATGTCTTCCTGGAGCAGAACAATATTGTATCATACAATTATTAGGTTCTGTAGAAGGACGTAGATCTGGGGATTTATTATGATGGAATATAGGCTGAACTGGATGGACAAATGTCTTTTTTCGGCCTTACTAACTATGTTACTATGTTACTATGTTAGTTCAGACTCCACACATAAGACCTCAGGAGTAGACATGGATGTCAGAGGAAGGAAGTCAATACTTCCGAAACGCGCGTCGGGGAGGGCGGGAGAGTGCGTGTGTCCCTGCTATATTGTAAGGTACGTTGCTGGAGACTTTTGTTACTGTGCATTATGACCCCTATGTATTTATTGTTGCTTGTCATTATGGGATGTCTCCCAGGGTTCTCACATGCTCTCTAGCCGCCGGTTTTGTTGTGGGAGGATTTGTCACTTTTTAGTCGTGTGTTCTGTTCATTAATCTGTACTATTTTCTAATAAAGTTTTGCATTATATATTGTAGTTTACCCTGTGGACTTTATTTCACTGTAGTGTGTATATGGTGTTTTCCTGTGGAATTGCAGTGTGTCCGTATATGTCCTGGGACATACTATGGGTTGTGTACGCAATAAGGATATCTTGTATTATCATGTTGCCCCATAGTTTTATGTGGTTCTTTATTTCTTACTATGGATGTCAGACATATGTACCATCCTCCAAAACTTTGAGGACTGCACCAAGATGGTGAGCGGCGATGACGCCATAATTAGAGTCACCTTTCCGCTTCTCAGCATTCTGAAAACCTCTCTGCTCACAATTAAGGCCGGCGTCACACACAGCGTAAAACAATACGGTCCGTATATTACGGCCGTAATACGCTGAAAAGTCCCGAAAAAAGTGGTTTGTAGCTCCTCCGTAGGCAGGGTGTGTCAGCGTTTTTTGCGCATGGCATCCTCCGTATGTAATCCGTATGGCATCCGTACTGCGTGGTTTTCTCGCAGGCTAGCAAAACCAACATACCGCTATAGAAGTGATCCATGTGTCCCAAAAAGAAAAGAAAATATATATATACGGTCTATATATATATATATATATATATATATATATATATATATATATATGTGTCAGTAGACACATATATTAGAGAGAAAAGCCGGTAATTCAGTGCGGTGTACAGTAAAATCACACTGACAGCTTACAGTAGAATAGGTAGAATAAATGTGTACACATAGAATAGGTATATATATATATATATGTCAGTGAGACACATATATGTATATATATTAATATTTATTCCAGCGCTAGACAGCTTGAAAGCCGGTAATTCAATTACCGGCTTTTTCCTTCTCCTTCCTAAAACCCGACATGATTTGAGACCTGGTTTACATACAGTAAACCATGTCTTCTCTCCATTTTTTTTGCATATTCCACACTACTAATGTCAGTAGAGTGTATCTGCAAAATTTGGCCGTTCTAGCTCTTAAAATAAAGGGTTAAATGGCGGAAAAAATTGGCGTGGGCTCCCGCGCAATTTTCTCCGCCAGAGTAGTAAAGCCAGTGACTGAGGGCAGATATTAATAGCCTGGAGAGGGTCCACGGTTATTGGCCCCCCCCTGGCTAAAAATATCTGCCCCCAGCCACCCCAGAAAAGGCACATCTGGAAGATGCGCCTATTCTGGCACTTGGCCACTCTCTTCCCATTCCCGTGTAGCGGTGGGATATGGGGTAATGAAGGGTTAATGCCACCTTGCTATTGTAAGGTGACATTAAGCCAAATTAATAATGGAGAGGCGTCAATTATGACACCTATCCATTATTAATCCAATACTAGTAAAGGGTTAAATAAAACACAAACACATTTTTTTAAATTATTTTAATGAAATAAAAACAATGGTTGTTGCAGTATTTTATTCAACGCCCAATCCAGTCACTGAAGACCCTCGTTCTGTGAGTAAAAAAACATAATAAACCAACAATATACTTACCCTCCGCAGATCTGTAACGTCCAACGATGTAAATCCTTCTGAAGGGGTTAAAACATTTTGCAGCAAGGAGCTGTGCTAATGCAGGCTGCTCCTCGCTGCAAAACCCCAGGGAATGAGGCTAAAAATAGATCAATGATCTATATTTAGCTTCATTTGCGGTGAGGCGCCCTCTGCTGGCTGTTCATAGATCGTGGGAAATTACCTAGAAAGCCAGGGAGCTTTCTAGGTAATTTCCCACGATCTATGAACAGCCAGCAGAGGGCGCCTCACCGCAAATGAAGCTAAATATAGATCATTGATCTATTTTTAGCCTCATTCCCTGGGGTTTTGCAGCGAGGAGCAGCGTGCATTAGCACAGCTCCTTGCTGCAAAATGTTTTAACCCCTTCAGAAGGATTTACATCGTTGGACGTTACAGATCTGCGGAGGGTAAGTATATTGTTGCTTTATTATGTTTTTTTACTCACGGAACGAGGGTCTTCAGTGACTGGATTGGGCGTTGAATAAAATACTGCAACAACCATTGTTTTTATTTCATTAAAATAATTTTAAAAAATGTGTTTGTGTTTTATTTAACCCTTTACTAGTATTGGATTAATAATGGATAGGTGTCATAATTGACGCCTCTCCATTATTAATTAGGCTTAATGTCACCTTACAATAGCAAGGTGGCATTAACCCTTCATTACCCCATATCCCACCGCTACACGGGAATGGGAAGAGAGTGGCCAAGTGCCAGAATAGGCGCATCTTCCAGATGTGCCTTTTCTGGGGTGGCTGGGGGCAGATATTTTTAGCCAGGGGGGGGCCAATAACCGTGGACCCTCTCCAGGCTATTAATATCTGCCCTCAGTCACTGGCTTTACTACTCTGGCGGAGAAAATTGCGCGGGAGCCCACGCCAATTTTTTCCGCCATTTAACCCTTTATTTTAAGAGCTAGAACGGCCAAATTTTGCAGATACACACTACTGACATTAGTAGTGTGGAATCTGCAAAAAAAATGGAGAGAAGACATGGTTTACTGTATGTAAACCATGTCTCAAATCATGTCGGGTTTTAGGAAGGAGAAGGAAAAAGCCGGTAATTGAATTACCGGCTTTCAAGCTGTCTAGCGCTGGAATAAATATTAATATATATACATATATGTGTCTAATGACATATATATATATATATATATACCTATTCTATGTGTACACATTTATTCTACCTATTCTACTGTAAGCTGTCAGTGTGATTTTACTGTACACCGCACTGAATTACCGGCTTTTCTCTCTAACAGCGCTGCGTATTTCTCGCAAGTCACACTGCTTGTCCGTGTGTAATCCGTATTTTTCACGCTTCCATAGACTTTCATTGGCATATTTCTTGCGCAGTACGGTGACAAACGCAGCATGCTGCGATTTTGTACGGCCGTAGAAAGCCGTATAATACTGATCAGTAAAATACGGCAAATAGGAGCAGGGGCATAGAGAATAATTGTGCCGTATTTTTTGCGAGTTTTACGGACGTAGATTCTGCGCTCTTACGTCCGTAAAACTCGCATGTGTGACGGCGGCCTAAAGAGGATGCATTGCAGGCAGAGCATGAGGACATGGAGCAAGGAACCATACAGGGGGATTACACTCAGCCCAGCCTCATGTCTTCTCATTGTGGATTGGTAGTCAATGAGGAGGAAGAACTGGAGCTACTTTCATGCGCTTTAGACGGTACTACAAACACAGCTGTCATACCGTCTGTTCAGCGGGGATGGCCTGAGGACAGGGAGGATGAGGAGGAGGACAGCATGGTCAGTCATCCTGTTGGTGAGGACACAGAAGTCTTGGTTGTTAGCAGTCTGGCACGCATGGCTGACTTTATGTTGCGCTGTGTTTCACGTGACCCTCGCATTATAAAAATTTTGGGTGACACTCATTACTGGTTGGTGACACTTCTAGACCCACACTACAAGGAGAACTTTCAATCTCTTCTGCCAGAGGCAGAGAGTTGTACTAAAATGTTGCAGTACCAGAGGGACCTTGTAGCGGAATTACCTAAAAAATTGCCATGTGAGAACGCTGGCAGCAGACGTTAGAGTTTGTTGTACAACCAAGGAGTCCAAGCAAGAGAGACAGAAGTACAATCCAGCTCAGGCAGGGGAACAATGGCAAAGTTCTGGGACAGTTTTCTCAGACCCTCCCATCGTGCTGGCACAGAAGCAAGGGGTGCTGTCACAACAAGTGCAATGTTTGGGAAGATGGTGAGGGAATAGCTTGCAGATCGTACAAACATCCTCCGTGATTCCTCAGGTGACTTTTAATTATTGGATATCCAAGCTGGACACGTGGCATGAACTGGCTCTCTACACCTTGGAGGTCCTGGCCTGCCCTGCTGCTAGCGTTCTGTCGGAACGGGTTTTTAGTGGCACTGGGGGAATTATAACAGATAAGTGCCTCCGCCTGTCAACTGAAAATGCTGACAGGCTGACTCTTATAAAAATGAACAAGGGATGGATTGGGCAAGACTTCTGTACACCACCAAGTGACAACAGCGAAACATAACCTGTAATACATTGTATTTTTTGTGGAGGTGTATTGTCATGCACCTCTCCCCAACCACACATGGCTATCCGCTTCCTGATTTTGTCTGTTTGTTGTTATCCTCATCCTCCACAACCAGTACAACACCAGGGTGAACGTATTCCGTGATGCAAAAGTCACTCAATTTTTGTGCAAGGGTGTTTTTCAGATGCCAGTTACTAATTAGAAACCAAAATAAACTCCCCCAGGGGGAACTGTCATCAAAATTAGATGTACGTATATTTTTCCCATTTATTCTTATATATTCCAGCTTTAATATCTCTGCACCGTCCTTTTATGACCCAGTGTATACCTCTACAATATGAAAATGTTGAAATACTATTATATATTTTTTTTTATATCCCTGTCTCTGAGCTGTTCCTAGGGACAAACATCTCACGTTGGACACAATCCGGGATCATATATATGAACCTGTGTTCGCCCCTCCCTTTTGTTATTTACTTTCATCGGTGGATTCACATCCTTTTTTTTCTTCTCATTTCATTATGTTTTATCTTCTTTATGTCTCCTCATTCTCCACCACTACATCACCAGGCTTAACGTCTTCTGTGCCGTGCTGCTACACGCAGTTTAATTTTTGGCAAGGGTGTCTATGATCCTCATAGTATATTTTTTTTAAAATTTATCCCCTTGGGGAAATGTTTGTCAGCCCATGAACTGCGTGTATGGGTATTACAAGTCTAGGAGACACACTCTTTTACATTGGGCCTAGTTTTTCATGAGACCTTCAGCAATGTCTCCTCATTCGCCACCACTAGATCACCACGCTTAACGTGTTCTGTGCTGCTACAGGCAGTCACATTTTTGCCAAGCCTGTCTATGATGTCCATAAAAGATTTTTAAAAAAGGTACCCCCCATGGAGAAATGTTTCTCAGCCCATGCACTTCATGTATGGTCGTTACGAGCCTAGTAGACCCGCTCCTTATCATTGGGCCTAGTTTTTAATGAGGCCTTCCTCCACCTCTCAGCATTTTCCACCACTAGATCACCAGGGTTCACGTGTTCCGTGCTGCTACAGTCAATTTTTTGGCAAGGGTGTCTATGATCACAATTAAATATTTGTTTTTTAAAATGCCCCCCCCCCATGGGGAAATGTTTGTCAGCCCATGCACTTAGTTTATGGGCATTACGAGTCTAGGAGACCCGCTCCTTTGGAATGGGACAGTTTTATGATGAGGCCCTCCTTCATGTTTCTTCCAAGGGGGGATTGGAGTGCGTGCTAATTTGGGTCAAGGCAGAACTTGCATTAAATGCATAAGAAAACAGTATGGCAGGACCAACTGAAGAATGTGAAGTGGAATTTCCTATGGCCATCCGGTACCTGGGTTCAAAGGCTTATTGGGGGGCATATAACTTGATAGCAGGGCAGTCCTTGCATTCAATGCAACATTTTTTCAGGAAGCCCTCCTGAACCTCTCATGAAAGGGGTATTGGGGTGCATTGTAATTCTTGGCAGCCCATCCACTCACATCATAGGCTACAACAGCTTAGGAGATCCCCTGTTTAATAATGGCCCTTTAAGAAGATTAATGCCGCCTGATGACCCTCTAAAAATAGGCTCTGTGACTTTAAGAGTCCCTCCTTCGTACATGAAACAAGATGTTTCTCCTTATGTGTCACCCACCACATGGCCGGCTAGGGGTGTTACATGTTACAGTGACATTTCCCAGTGAATGCATCTGTAGTGGGTGAAAGCAATGTTAAAGTTGAAAAACGCATCAAAAACGCAGTGTCTGAACTAAGCCTAAGTGGGGAAGGAAATTTTCGGTCTGGGGTTAAATATTTGGCCTTACAGGCAAGTCATTAACCTGCAAAGGATGGACCTTGACATATTTCCCAGCCAAACCAGTTTTGTTTTTGGATGTTTTTGGTGCACCTGTAAAAATGGCGTGAAAATCTGACAACATTGCTTTCAGCTGTGACCTTGGAGTCAGGAATGCTTCCAGGGTGATCCTCATGAGGTCCCTGTGTCATTTGACCAGTGTTTGCATAATTTTCAGATGTTTTTAGACCTTAAAAGAACCCCCTAGGGATCGTGGTAAAAATACTCGGGTCTCCCATAGACTTACATTGGGCTCGGTGCTCGGGTCGAGTACCCGAGTATTCCAATTTGCTCGACCCGAGCAACGAGCACCCGAGCATTTTAGTGCTCGCCCATCACTACTTATGACATGACTGACAGTCACTATATATCCTTAATTCATGCTTAAAATTGCTATTATATATGAATAAAATACTTTGTTTACCACAAGAACTGTTCTCAGTTGTGCCTGACTGGTTTGTCAGTGACCAAGCTGTAAGTTTAAATTGAGTTGGAAAGACAGATACTACAGGAGCCCGGCTCCCATTGTAACGCCCACCTGAGCCTCCCGATGCAGGACATATCATGATCTGCTCACATGGCCGGCATTCGTGATTCCAAGGAGGACACTGTGATGGATCTGGAGCATTTCCTGAAGTGCCTCCATGGTTCCGTCACAATCTCCTCCCGAAATTACCTAATTTCCGGTCAGATTCCAGCACATCACTTCCAGTGGAACGTCACGTGCACCTTGTAGTCCTGTGTCCGCAGGAAAAGTAAGCTCCAGGCCGGGACAGCGGGGCAGACTCTCAATAATCGGGACTGTTCCGCTGGATCCGGGACAGTTGGGAAGTGTGAATGCTTCCCACCATACACCTTGTACACACATGACTCTGCACACCTCATACACACATGGTTCCGCTTTGTATGCCTCGTACACACACACAGGTCCGCTCAGTACACCTAGCACACACATGGCTCCACTCAGTATACACATGGCTCCACTCCGTAAACCTCAAACACACATGGCTCCGCTCCGCTCCGTACACACACGGCTCAGCTTCGTACACACAGGGCTCAGTTTCGCACACCCAGTACATACGCGGCTCCGCTCCGTACACCCCGTACACGCACACGGCTCTGTACACTTCATACACACAGGGCTCCATTCCATACATCTCGTTCACCCACTGCTTTACTCCGTAAACCTCGTATGCGCACGGCTCCGCTCCGTACACCTCGTACACGTACGACTCTGCTCCGTACACCTCGTACACACACACACACAGCTCTACTACATCCATACTCCCAACTTTTAAAGAAGGGAAAGTGGGACAAAGGCTGCTGCAAATTTTAGGCCATGCCCCAACCACACCCATTTCACAACTAGTCACACCCATGCCTACGCCCCAACCGCACCCCTTTAGCACTGCTGATCACACTGACTGGTACTGAGGAAAAGAAAGAACAGAGAGAAAGAAAGAAAGAACAGAGAGAAAGAAAGAAAGAACACAGAGAGAGAGAAAGAACTGAGAAAGAAAGAAAGAACAGAGAGAAAGAAAGATAGGAAGAAAGAAAGATAGGAAGAAAGAAAGAACAGAGAGAGAAAGGAAAAGAAAGAGGGGAAGAACAGAAAGGGAGATAAAGAAAGAACGCACAGAGAAAGGACAGAGAGAAAGAAAGAGAAAGAAAAAATAAAGATTAGAGAAAGAAAGATTCTATAAAGATACTATAGCAGCTGCTGCGTACACCTCATACACACACAGCTCCGCTCCGTACACACATGGCTCCACTCCGTAAACCTCGTACACATATGACTCCATACACCCATACACACACATTGCTCCGCTCTATACACCAAGTACACACACGGCTCGCTCCATACACCTTGTACACACGCGACATCACTCCGCACACCCCATACACAAGGCTGAGCTCCATACACCCCGTACACACACGGCTCCGTCCTGTACCCCCGTACACACACGGCTCCGTACCTTCGCTCTGCACACCCCATATACATGGCTCCGCTTTGTACACACACAGCTCAGCTCCATACACCTCGTATACACACGGCTCTGCTCTGTACACATACAGCTCTGCTACATCCACCCTGTAAACTCCCCCCTGACCCTACACATAAACTTCCCCTCATCCAGCACCATAACAACCAGCACAGCAGAATCCTGCACACACTGATGCCACCATCATGTGACACCTGACTCCTCCCCTTCTCTGACCTCATCACAGGTCATGTGCGCACAGAACAGCCTAGCGACGTCATTGCTGGGATTTATTAGCAGTGAGGGGCTGCGGTGGGTCTCTCTGGGAGGGTGAGGAATGGATGGGGTTGGTGCATGGGGGGGGCATGTCGGCTTATCAGTGCAGTGGAGGAAAAGTAAACTTCTGGCCAGGACAGCGGGGCAGACTGTCAACATCGGGACTGTCCCGCTGGATCCGGGAAGGTTGGGAGAACATTTGGGAATAAGAGAAAGTTGCAGGGGGCGAGGTCAGACCATTAAGGGGGTGACCCTGATTTTTTTTGTCAAAATTCATCACAGGGGACAAATCTTGGTGTAAGGACTATGATCTTGTCACAAAACAGCAGTCCAGCCAGTGGAAGCCGATGTCATCGCCTCGACCGAAAACAGAACGGCCAGTGAAATCAGATCTGAAGTCCAGGATGGTTTGTTTTTTCGTTAGCTTTGTTCCCCGGGGGCTGCAGTGACCCAACATTACTCCAGTGCTGGAGCGATTGTGTGAGGCAGAGAATGAACACCTCAATTGTGGCGATCCGGGGACAACATACTGACAGTATGACAATTGTTTCTCGCCCCTTTCTCACCCTCTTAATCGTCCCTTACTCACCCCCCCTTACTCGCCTCCTTAATCACCGCCTTACTTGCCCCCTTACTCATCCCTTACTCGTCCCCTTACTCGTCCCCTACTCACCCCCTTACTCATCCTTTACTCGTCCCCTTACTTGTCTCTTACTCGTCCCTTACCCCCTTACTTGTCCCTTACTCACCCCCTTACTCGTCCCCTTACTCGTCCCTTACTTGTCCCTTACTCACCCGTTACTCGTCCCCTTACTCGCCCCCTTACTCATCCCCTTACTCGTCCCTTACTCACCCCCTTACTCGTCCCTTAATCGCCCCCTTACTCGTCCCCTCACTCGTCCCTTACTCGCCCCCTTACTCGTCCCCTTACTCGTCCCCTTACTCGAGAGCTGTAATTATTTTATTTTCCTATCACATAGATGTAGGGGCTTATGTTGTGCAGGACGAGTTGTACTTCTGATTGACATCATTCATTTCATCACATGGTGGACTGGAAACCAGGAAAAAATGAAATGTGTGGTGAAATTGGGGGTAAAAATCACAATTCTAACATGGTCTTTTGGGACTTGTTTTTACTGTGTCCATTGTGTGGTAAAATGAGCTGGCGATGTGATTCTCCTCCGCTCTATGATTGCGCTGACTCCAAACTTGTGCAGTGATTGTCATTTATTTTAGTGTTAAAAAAATAAATCAAATGTCTAAAACAAAATGAGGGGGTGAATAAGGGACGAGTAAGGGGACGAGTGTTATGAACTGGTGATTCAGAAACACAATGGACCTGGTGGTTAAGAGCACACGAAGTGACCTGATAGTTACTAATAACATAGGACGAGCTCTGAGATGTGGGAACTCTGCTGACCGCAATCCCTAATCCTATCACACCACACTAGAGGTAGCCGTGGAGCGCTCCTGACCAGACCTAGGCGCCTCGGGCACAGCCTGAGAAACTAGCTAGCCCTGAAGATAGAAAAATAAGCCTACCTTGCCTCAGAGAAATTCCCCAAAGGAAAAGGCAGCCCCCCACATATAATGAATGTGAGTAAAGATGAAAACACAAACACAGAGATGAAATAGGTTTTAGCAAAGTGAGGCCCGACTTACTGAATAGACCGAGGATAGGAAAGATAGCTTTGCGGTCAGCACAAAAACCTACAAACAACCACGCAGAGGGCGCAAAAAGACCCTCCGTACCGACTAACGGCACGGAGGTGCTCCCTCTGCGTCCCAGAGCTTCCAGCAAGCAAGAAAAACCAATACAGCAAGCTGGACAGAAAAAATAGCAAACAAAAGTAACACAAGCAGAACTTAGCTTATGCAGGGCAGACAGGCCACAAGAACGATCCAGGAGAGAGCAAGACCAATACTGGAACATTGACTGGAGGCCAGGAACAAAGAACTAGGTGGAGTTAAATAGAGCAGCACCTAACGACTTAACCTCGTCACCTGAGGAAGGAAACTCAGAAGCCGCAGCCCCACTCACATCCACCAAAGGAAGCTCATAGACAGAACCAGCCGAAGTAACACTCATGACCACAGGAGGGAGCTTGACCACAGAATTCACAACAGTACCCCCCCCTTGAGGAGGGGTCACCGAACCCTCACCGGAGCCCCCAGGCCGACCAGGATGAGCCAGATGAAAGGCACGAACCAGATCGGCAGCATGAACATCAGAGGCAAAGACCCAGGAATTATCTTCCTGACCATAACCCTTCCACTTAACCAGGTACTGGAGTTTCCGTCTCGAAATACGAGAATCCAAAATCTTCTCCACTATATACTCCAACTCCCCCTCAACCAAAACCGGGGCAGGAGGATCAACGGATGGAACCACAGGGGCCACGTATCTCCGCAACAATGACCTATGGAATACATTATGGATGGAAAAGGAAGCCGGAAGGGCCAAACGAAAAGACACAGGATTAAGAACCTCAGAAATCCTATACGGACCAATGAAACGAGGCTTAAACTTAGGAGAGGAAACTTTCATAGGAATATAACGAGACGACAACCAAACCAAATCCCCAACACGAAGTCGGGGACCCACACAGCACCTGCGGTTAGCGAAACGTTGAGCCTTCTCCTGGGACAATGTCAAATTGTCCACTACATGAGTCCAAATCTGCTGCAACCTATCCACCACAGTATCCACACCAGGACAGTCGGAAGACTCAACCTGCCCTGAAGAGAAACGAGGATGGAAACCAGAATTGCAGAAAAACGGCGAAACCAAAGTAGCCGAGCTGGCCCGATTATTAAGGGCGAACTCAGCCAAAGGCAAAAAGGACACCCAATCATCCTGATCAGCAGAAACAAAACATCTCAGATATGTTTCCAAGGTCTGATTGGTTCGTTCAGTTTGGCCATTTGTCTGAGGATGGAAAGCCGAGGAAAAAGACAAATCAATGCCCATCCTAGCACAAAAGGCTCGCCAAAACCTCGAAACAAACTGGGAACCTCTGTCCGAAACTATGTTCTCCGGAATGCCATGTAAACGAACCACATGCTGGAAAAACAATGGCACCAAATCAGAGGAGGAAGGCAATTTAGACAAGGGTACCAAATGGACCATCTTAGAGAAGCGATCACAAACCACCCAAATGACCGACATCTTTTGAGAGACGGGGAGATCCGAAAGAAAAATCCATAGAGATATGTGTCCAGGGCCTCTTCGGGACCGGCAAGGGCAAAAGCAACCCACTGGCACGAGAACAGCAGGGCTTAGCCCGAGCACAAATCCCACAGGACTGCACAAACGAACGCACATCCCGCGACAGAGACGGCCACCAAAAGGATCTAGCCACCAAATCTCTGGTACCAAAGATTCCAGGATGCCCAGACAACACCGAACAATGAACCTCAGAGATAACTCTACTCGTCCATTTATCAGGGACAAACAGTTTCTCCGCTGGGCAACGGTCAGGTCTATTAGCCTGAAATTTTTGCAGCACCCGCTGCAAATCAGGGGAGATGGCAGACAAAATTACCCCCTCTTTGAGAATACCCACCGGCTCAGGCAAACCCGGAGAGTCGGGCACAAAACTCCTAGACAGGGCATCTGCCTTCCATTTTTAGAGCCCGGAAGGTACGAAACCACAAAGTCAAAACGGGAGAAAAACAGCGACCAACGAGCCTGTCTAGGATTCAACCGTTTGGCAGACTCGAGATAAGTCAAGTTCTTGTGATCAGTCAAGACCACCACACGATGCTTAGCTCCTTCAAGCCAATGACGCCACTCCTCGAATGCCCACTTCATGGCCAGCAACTCTCGATTGCCAACATCATAATTACGCTCAGCAGGCGAAAACTTCCTGGAAAAGAAGGCACATGGTTTCATCACCGAGCCATCAGAACTTCTTTGCGACAAAACAGCCCATGCTCCAATCTCAGAAGCATCAACCTCGACCTGGAATGGGAGCGAAACATCTGGTTGGCACAACACAGGGGCAGAAGAAAAACGACGCTTCAATTCCTGAAAAGCTTCCACAGCAGCAGAAAACCAATTGACCACATCAGCACCCTTCTTGGTTAAATCAGTCAACGGTTTAGCAATACTAGAAAAATTATTGATGAAGCGACGATAAAAATTAGCAAAGCCCAGGAACTTTTGCAGACTCTTCAGAGATGTCGGCTAAGTCCAATCATAAATAGCCTGAACTTTAACAGGGTCCATCTCGATAGTAGAAGGGGAAAAAATGAAACCCAAAAATGAAACCTTCTGAACACCAAAGAGACACTTTGACCCCTTCACAAACAAAGAATTCGCACGCAGGACCTGGAACACCATTCTAACCTGCTTCACGTGAGACTCCCAATCATCCGAGAAGACCAAAA
This sequence comes from Ranitomeya imitator, assembly GCF_032444005.1. Classification (NCBI taxonomy): domain Eukaryota; kingdom Metazoa; phylum Chordata; class Amphibia; order Anura; family Dendrobatidae; genus Ranitomeya; species Ranitomeya imitator. The sequence continues at coordinate 844,441,898 of NC_091284.1, read as the reverse complement.
TATCATCCAAGTATACAATCAGGAATTTATCCAGGTACTCTCGGAAGATGTCATGCATAAAGGACTGAAATACTGATGGAGCATTAGAAAGCCCGAATGGCATAACCAGGAACTCAAAATGGCCCTCGGGCGTATTAAATGCTGTTTTCCATTCATCGCCCTGTTTAATACGCACAAGATTATACGCACCACGAAGATCTATCTTGGTGAACCAACTAGCCCCCTTAATCCGAGCAAACAAATCAGACAGCAGCGGCAAGGGGTACTGAAATTTGACTGATTTTATTTAGAAGGCGGTAATCAATACAAGGTCTCAGCGAACCATCCTTCTTGGCCACAAAAAAGAACCCTGCTCCCAATGGCGACGACGACGGGCGAATATGACCCTTCTCCAAGGATTCCTTTACGTAACTCCGCATAGCGGCGTGCTCAGGCACAGACAAATTAAACAGTCGACCTTTAGGAAACTTACTACCAGGAATCAAATCGATAGCACAATCGCAATCCCTATGCGGAGGTAGGGCATTGGACTTGGGCTCATCAAATACGTCCCGGTAATCCGACAAGAATTCTGGGACCTCAGAAGGGGTGGATGATGAAATAGACAGCAATGGAACATCACCATGTACCCCCTGACAACCCCAGCTGGACACAGACATAGATTTCCAATCCAATACTGGGTTATGGACCTGTAGCCATGGCAACCCCAACACGACCACATCATGCAGATTATGCAACACCAAAAAGCGAATATCCTCCTGATGCGCAGGAGCCATGCACATGGTCAATTGGGTCCAGTACTGAGGCTTATTCTTGGCCAAAGGCGTAGCATCAATTCCTCTCAATGGAATAGGATACTGCAAGGGCTCCAAGAAAAACCCACAGCGCCTAGCAAACTCCAAGTCCATCAAATTCAGGGCAGCGCCTGAATCCACAAATGCCATGACAGAATAAGATGACAAAGAGCAGATCAAAGTAACGGACAAAAGAAATTTCGACTGTACCGTACCAATGGTGGCAGACCTAGCGAACCGCTTAGTGCGCTTAGGACAATCAGAAATAGCATGAGTGGAATCACCACAGTAAAAACACAGCCCATTCCAACGTCTGTGTTCTTGCCGTTCAGCTTTGGTCAAAGTCCTATCACACTGCATAGGCTCAGGTCCATGCTCAGATAATACCGCCAAATGGTGCACAGTTTTACGCTCACGTAAGCGTCGATCGATCTGAATGGCCAAAGACATAGACTAATTCAGACCAGCAGGCATAGGAAATCCCACCATGACATCCTTAAGGGCTTCAGAGAGACCCTTTCTGAAAATTGCTGCTAGCGCACATTCATTCCATTGAGTGAGCACAGACCACTTCCTAAACTTCTGACAATATATCTCTACCTCATCCTGACCCTGACACAGAGCCAGCAAATTTTTCTCTGCCTGATCCACTGAATTAAGTTCATCATAAAGCAATCCGAGCGCCAGAAAAAAACGCATCAATATTACATAATGCAGGATCTCCTGGCGCAAGGGAAAATGCCCAGTCTTGAGGGTCGCCACGTAATAAAGAAATAATGATCTTAACTTGTTGAACTGGGTCACCAGAGGAGCGGGGTTTCAAAGCCAGAAACAGTTTACAATTATTTTTAAAACTCAGAAACTTAGCTCTATCTCCAGAAAACAAATCAGGAATAGGAATTCTTGGTTCTAACATAGAATTCTGAACCACAAAGTCTTGAATATTTTGTACTCTTGCAGTGAGATTATCCACACAAGAAGACAGGCCTTTAATGTCCATCACTACACCTGTGTCCTGAACCACCCAAATGTCTAGGGGAAAAGAAAGACAAAACACAGTGCAGAGAAAAAAAAATGGTCTCAGAACTTCTCTTTTCCCTCTATTGAGAAGCATTAGTACTTTGGGCTTCCAGTACTGTTATGAACTGGTGATTCAGAAACACAATGGACCTGGTGGTTAAGAGCACAAGAAGTGACCTGATAGTTACTAATAACATAGGACGAGCTCTGAGACGTGGGAACTCGGCTGACCGCAATCCCTAATCCTATCACACCACACTAGAGGTAGCCGTGGAGCGCTCCTGACCAGACCTAGGCGCCTCAGGCACAGCCTGAGAAACTAGCTAGCCCTGAAGATAGAAAAATAAGCCTACCTTGCCTCAGAGAAATTCCCCAAAGGAAAAGGCAGCCCCCCACATATAATGACTGTGAGTAAAGATGAAAACACAAACACAGAGATGAAATAGGTTTTAGCAAAGTGAGGCCCGACTTACTGAATAGACCGAGGATAGGAAAGATAGCTTTGCGGTCAGCACAAAAACCTACAAACAACCACGCAGAGGGCGCAAAAAGACCCTCCGTACTGACTAACGGCACGGAGGTGCTCCCTCTGCGTCCCAGATTTTCCAGCAAGCAAGAAAAACCAATATAGCAAGCTGGACAGAAAAAATAGCAAACAAAAGTAACACAAGCAGAACTTAGCTTATGCAGGGCAGACAGGCCACAAGAACGATCCAGGAGAGAGCAAGACCAATACTGGAACATTGACTGGAGGCCAGGAACAAAGAACTAGGTGGAGTTAAATAGAGCAGCACCTAACGACTTAACCTCGTCACCTGAGGAAGGAAACTCAGAAGCCGCAGCCCCACTCACATCCACCAAAGGAAGCTCATAGACAGAACCAGCCGAAGTACCACTCATGACCACAGGAGGGAGCTTGACCACAGAATTCACAACAGACGAGTAAGGGGGAGAAAAAGGGGACGAGTAAGGGGGAGAATAAGGGGACGAATAAGGGGACGAGTAAGGCGGTGATTAAGGGGGAGAGTAAGGGGGAGAGTAAGGAAAAAGGAGAGGAAAAAACAAAAACGCAAAAATGGAAATTGTTCCCGTCAGGAAGGGTGGAGCGGGTGGAGATCAGACATCTGCGAGCCCAGATCCTGAGCCTGCATCCAGAAGGGAGATACAGAACTAAGTGCTTAGAACACAGAGGTTCATGTGAAGGATTACCCCTTCCTCCCACGTCACCAATCGGTGACATCACTACACAGGCCCAGCTCTCCGGCGCCCCCTTTGTCTCTCAGGTCAGTAAAGGAACTGCACCTAGAGCAAATGGCCGCCGGGGAGACTGCCCTGTTACCCACACTGGGTATTCTAAGATTCGCAATCAGAGTAAAAGGATCAGCCCAAAATTAATTTAGGATTTAATTGCCTTAAGGGCGCACTAGATAATTACAAGAAATATACAGTCAAAAAATATATCAAGAATTACAGTCAGAGTACAATATAACAACAATAATACAAGGCTTAAAGGTATAAAGCTGGAGGTCAATTTACCAGGTTGAAGGTCGCTTGTGGAAGCCGGGGGGGCATAGCATTCCGCAGGTCCAAAAACTTAGTTGCCGGGCAGCCCCCAGAAAGCCTGTGCTTGCTCCCCCCTCTGGCTGGCATACCCTGTTCCTTAAGAAATCATCATCGTCTTCTTCTGTGGAGTGAGTCCCTCCCAGTGACCTCAGCTTCTTCTTATACCTGGCTGAGCCCCCCTGCCTGCAGCTGGGTGGGCTTAGCAATCTCCACCCCCTCTGCCTCCCTGCAAGATTTATTCCCATATCTAATAAATGGGATAACTTCTCTCAGGATGATCTCAGGATGATCGGATCAGCACACGGGCAGTACCAGCGCCTGTGGTTTGTTCTGCCGGTCGTACTGGGATCAAACCTGGACCCATTCGGTCCCTGTGGGAGGCTGATCCCTATATCTCGGGTTTCAGACCTCCCACCGCCACGGGAGTCGCCCTGTTAGATGCACAATTTCTTTAGGGCAAGGAGAATATTTTTTATGAGCCTGTACCTCGGACGATGCGTTCATAATTCACAATTCCATGTTAAAGACGGTTCGGCTGGGCTGCCATAATAGATGTGTATCCAGTGGCCACTTGGCATGCGTGGTTTCCTCATGGAGCTTTGAAATACCGTCTACAGTTTACACTGAGCTCAGCCCGTTAGCATACTAATAGGAACTTTATTCATTAGAAAAGGTGGGGGCCAGGAGCGCTCCTCTCTGCCGACCTGACCAGGAGACAAAATGGAGTCACGCCAATCTATGTTAGTATGCCCGTCCAAAGATGGCGGCTGTTCCCTCATCACACCTCCCTGCTTTAGAGGGCGCTAGGGGGCATCACATTCCTGTGTTCCCCCATGCGCCCTTCCGCACCTTCTCCTTGCCGGGACAACCCATCAGCATTACCATGGTCTCTGCCGCTTCTGTGGCGAATGCTGAAGTGATACTGCTGGAGAGCCAGGCTCCAGCGTAGCAACCTCCCATTCGTCCCAGAGACCGAGTGTAACCAGCTGAGGGGGTTGTGGTCTGTTTCCACGGTGAAGTGGCATCCGTACAAGTATGGCTGCAGACGTTGCAGGGCCCATACAATTGCCAGACATTCCTTCTCCATCGTGGAATAGGCCACTTCCCTCGGCAGGAGCTTCCGGCTCAGGTACAAAACGGGGTGTTCATGTCCCGTAGTGTCGACCTGGCTGAGCACAGCACCGAGGCCAAAGTCACTGGCATCGGTCTGTACTACGAATGGCCGTGTGAAGTCGGCTGCCTGTAGTACAGGAGAGCTAGACAAGGCGGTTTTGAGCACCTGGAAAGCTGTCTCGCAGGCGACTGTTCAGTCGACTGCGACGGGCAGCTTCTTCTTGGTGAGGTCCGTCAGGGGCTTGGCCAGGGTGCTATAGTGTGGAACAAACCTCCTATAGTACCCGGCAGTCCCCAAGAAGGACATCACCTGCTTCTTGGTCCTGGGGGAGGGCCAGGAGGTGATGGCATCCACCTTCCCGGGCTCTGGCTTCAGAGCTCCCCCACCTACCCGGTGTCCCAGGTACTGGACCTCACTCATACCCAGCTGGCACTTTTCCGGCTTAATGGTCAACCCTGCCCTCTGGATTCTCCCCAACACCTGCGCCAGGTGCTGTAGGTGATCTTCCCAGGTGGGACTGAAGATGGCAATGTCATCCAGGTACGCAGTCGCATACCCTTCCAGTCCCTTGAGCAGCGTGTTGACCATCCGCTGAAAAGTGGCAGGGGCGTTCTTCATGCCAAAGGGCATCACCGTGGACTCGTACAGTCCAAATGGGGTGATAAAGGCAGAGCGTTCCCGTGCCTTAGGGGTCAGGGGAATCTGCCAATAACCCTGCTCAGATCTATGATGGTCAGGTACTTGGCCCCGGCCAGCTGATCGAGCAGGTCATCGATGCGCGGCATGGGGTACGCATCGGTGACTGTCACAGCGCTGAGCCCCCGGTAGTCCAAGCAGAACCGCGTAGTTCGGTCCTTTTTAGGGACAAGGACTACAGGCGAAGCCCACGCGCTGTTGGACGCTTGGATCACCCCCAGCTTCAGCATCTCGTCTATCTCTTGGCGCATGTGCTGCTGCACCTCGAGAGAGACCCGATATGCTGAACGCTGGATCGGGGGGTGATTGCCGGTGTCCACATCATGGACGGCTGCCTCAGTCCTTCCGGGCAGGCTGCTGAACAGCTCCCGAAAGGGGTGTAGGGTGACCCCCAGCTGGGAACGTTGGTCCTCCGAGAGCTGGTGGCCAACCCCCACATCCTCGATGGATCCACCCGCCTTGGCTTGGGTGAGCAGATCCAGGAGGGTTTCTACCTCACCTTCCTCCGGGAGGTTGCACACTGGGTGGGCACAATCCTCCCGCTCATGATGTGCCTTCATCATGTTCACGTGGAAGGCCTTCCTCCTTCCACGGGCGTGGTCCAGGGTGACCAGATAGGTGACGGCGTTGAGCTGCTGGTGCACGAGGTATGGACCCTCCCAGGCTGCCTGAAGCTTGTTCTGTGGGACGGGGACCAGTACCCACACCTTTTGACCCACCTGGTAGGTCCTCTCGCAAGCATTCTGGTCGTACCACCGCTTCTGGTCAGCTTGGGCCTGGGCCATATTGTCATGCACCAGCCGCGTCAAAGCCGTCATTCTGTCCCGGAAGCGCACAACATACTCAATGGCCGACACTCCAGGGGTGGCCAAATCTCCTTCCCACGCTTCCTTCACCAGAGCAAGGGGTCCCCGTACACGTCGCCCATACAGGAGCTCAAAGGGGGAGAACCCCGTTGAGGCCTGTGGAACCTCCCGGTAGGCAAATAGAAGGTGTGGGAGATACCGCTCCCAATCTCTCCCGTGGGAGTCGACCAACATCTTAAGTATCTGCTTTAAGGTGCCGTTGAACCGCTCACACAGGCCATTGGTCTGTGGGTGATACGGGCTGGCTACCAGATGTTGCACCTGGATCTGCTTACAGAGAGACTCCATCAGCTGGGACATGAACTGGGTCCCTCGGTCGGTGAGCATTTCCTGGGGAAACCCCACTCTGGAGAAGATCTCCAGTAAGGCATTGGCCACTTTGTCAGCCCGAATGGACGACAAAGCGACCGCCTCCGGGTACCGAGTGGCATAGTCCACTACCGTTAATATGAAGCATTTCCCGGACCGACTGGGAGTGGACAGAGGTCCAATGAGATCCACAGCCACCCTCGAGAAAGGCTCTTCGATGATGGGCAGAGTTACCAGTGGGGCTTTGGGGCGCCGCCCCGCCTTCCCCACCCTCTGACAGGTGTCACACGAACGGCAGTAGGCAATTACCTCGGTCCTCATTCCAGGCCAGTAGAAATGCTGCGCTAGCCTGGCCCTGGTCTTAGCGATCCCTAGGTGTCCGGCCATGGGAATCTCGTGGGCTATCCGCAACAATTCCGCCCTGAACGGATAGGGTACCACTAACTGTCGGTCCCTGGGCCACGCCTCCGGTGAACCCTGCTGGACCGATACCCGGTACAGCCGTCCCTGGTCCCAGACCACCCGCTCGCGGTCTGACTCCCCAGGAGGCTGTGCCGCCTGCTCCTTGAGAGCTTTCAGGCTAGCGTCGGCTTCCAACGCTGCCTGAAATCCCTGACTCGATGTGGCGAGAATGGACGACACCGCCACATCCGCTGTCAGCTCCCCGGGATCTGTCTCCTGGCCGCTGTCTGACTCGGCAGCCACTTGGTCAGAGAGGGGGAAGCCGTTGGACCTCTGCAAGGCTCCTTGGGCTCCGGCGCTCCCACTCCGGGTGACAGCGGCCACGACCGCTGTGCCCACGGGTAGCGCCTGCTTCCCCCCGACTCCTGACCAAGTCACCGGGTCAGGCAGACTTCCCTGCCCTCCTAACATCCCGGGTGTGGGGAACTCCTGCCCTGGGGTCTTACCTGGTGGCTCCTCTCCCGGGACGCCTCCTCCCCCCATGGCCTGTTCCTCCTCCCGCAGGGGCCGTAGACTCAGCAGGCTGGATTCACTTAGGGGCCCTACACTGCCCATAGCAGCCCCTCCCTCCACCTCTGAGCTCTCCCCTACAGTCTCCTCACCTGTCCTCCCTGTGAGCCCCGTGTTTGTAGTGTCAGTGCATGGAGTACCCTCAGGTTTCACTCCCTCCCCCACTGTTGGAGGCACATTCAACACATCAACATTCACAGTAGAGTCATGACATTCTTGGGGAGCCGAACTTGGGGGTTCAGTGACCACATACTGAGACACTAGCTGCCCCAAATCGGTCCCAAGTAATACATTAGCAGGAATATTTGACGTTACTCCCACCTCCCGCATTCCCCTCCCGGCGCCCCAGTCCAAGAACACCTTTGCGACAGGCAGCGCCGGTTCCACGCCTCCAATTCCGGAGACGGAAAGGGTTTTCCCCGGTACCAAGTCTTGAGGGGACACCACCTCAGGACGTACTAGGGTTCGTTCAGCGCCTGTGTCCCGCAGTCCCATGACCGCGGAGCGGCCGATAGTGACGGGTTGGTAATTGTCCAGGGACCTCCCACCACCCCCTCCCACACATAAAACAGTGGACGGTTTCGGGGACAGGGATGGGGCCTTAAGACGCTGGGGACATGCTGTCTTGAAGTGTCCCAGCTGGTTGCAGTGATGACAACGTCTGGGTTCTGCGCCTGGCCTGGAGAGGGCAGCAGGGGGGTACACCCCCTGCACTCTGGGGGCTGGGGAAACAGGGGCAGGATTGGGCTTACCCCCTCTCCAGGTGCTGCTGGCAGGCTTCTTCGGCTCAGGCGCCCTGTTATTGGCATACTCATCTGCCAGGGCGGCTGTAGCAGAAGCCCCCTTCGGTTTCCGGTCACGGAGGAACTGCTGGAGGTCCTCTGGGTAGTTCCACAAGAACTGTTCCATGACGAACAGTTCCTGGACCTCCTGGCGGGTGGTGAGCGCTAGACCCGAAGTCCAGTGCTCTGCAGCTCTCAGCAACGCCCGCATGTGGTCGGTCCAGGTGTCCTTTGGGCCCCGCTGCAGGCTCCGGAACTTCTTGCGGTAAGACTCTGGGGTGAGGTTGTAGTGCTGGATCAGGGCCCGCTTGATGCTGCTGTAGTCCTGCTCCGCCCCGGCAGGTAAGTCCCCCAAAACTTCCAGGGACTTACCCCTCAAACGGGGGGTCAGGTATCTTGCCCACTGATCCGGGGCCAGATGGTGTTGAAGGCAGGTCCTTTCAAAGGCCAGCAAGAAGGAATCCAGGTCTCCATCCTTCTCAAGCAGAGGGAAGTCCTCGGCCCGGACTTTGGAAGCCCTGGACTCTGGTGGTGCTGGGGCGTCCAGCGGGAGCCCGCGTTGAGCCATCTCCAGTCGGTGCTGGCGCTCCGCTGCCCGCTCAGCAGCTCTCTCTGCCCGCTCCGCTGCCTCGCGGCGTTCTGCACGCTCAGCCTCCGCTGCTTTCTCTGCAGCTGCCATGAGTCTCATATAGGCGTCCTCATTACCCGCATCGAGACGTGCCACTGCCGCTGCAACAAGGGCCGCTGATGTGGACAGGCCGGGGCGGGTAGGTGGTGGGTAGTCCCTTGCCGGGCTAAGCACGGGTGGCTGGCTCCTTGGGGAGTCTGGGCTGAGCTCCCCCTCGCCTGGAACAGTACCGTCCACCACCACCTCCTCATAGGCCATAGCACTGGCCTGCGCCCTCACTGCACTCCTGGTGCCCTCCGCCATCTTTGCAACCTCTGGTTACTGACACAGCTGTAACCCTGACCTTGCACACAACTTATTATATCTACACTCTGACCGTCTAGTGCTGGGCTGACCTTAAGACCCCAGCAGTGAAAGTTACCACTGTGTTATGTAGGCAATCCAGTGACACAGTGTGCCAGCAATCAGAGCACATACAGTGATCTGACAATAACCCAAAAACAATAGAACGAGCTCTGAGACGTGGAATCTCTGTAGACCGCAATACCTGAACCTATCCTAAACACAACTAAAGGCAGCTGTGGATTGCGCCTGACACTACCTATGCAACTCGGCACAGCCTGAGGAGCTGACTAGCCTGAAGACAGAAAAACAAGCCTGACTTGCCTCAGAGAAATACCCCAAAGGAAAAGGCAGCCCCCCACATATAATGACTGTTAGCAAGATGAAAAGACAAACGTAGGGATGAAATAGATTCAGCAAAGTGAGGCCCGATATTCTAGATAGAGCGAGGATAGCAAAGAGAACTTTGCAGTCTACAAAAAACCCTAAAGCAAAAAACCACGCAAAGGCGGCAAAAAGACCCACCGTGCCGAACTAACGGCACGGCGGTACACCCTTTGCGTCTCAGAGCTTCCAGCAAAACGAATAGACAAGCTGGACAGAAAAAGTAGCAACAAAAGCAAAGAAGCACTTATCTAAGCAGAGCAGCAGGCCACAGGAAAGATCCAGAAGCTTAGGTCCAACACTAGAACATTGACAAGGAGCAAGGAAGACAGAATCAGGCGGAGTTAAATAACAAAGCAGCCAACGAGCTCACCAGAACACCTGAGGGAGGAAGCTCAGAAGCTGCAATACCACTTGTGACCACAGGAGTGAATTCAGCCACAGAATTCACAACACCACTGGTAGTCTTTAGTGTCTGGGAGTAGGGGTCCCACGCACACTATTACTCTGATCCCACGTACGCTGCCACCACTGTGAAGGATTACCCCTTCCTCCCACGTCACCAATCCGTGACGTCACTACACAGGCCCAGCTCTCCGGCGCCCCCTTTGTCTCTCAGGTCAGTAAAGGAACTGCACCTAGAGCAAATGGCCGCCGGGGAGACTGCCCTGTTACCCACACTGGGTATTCTAAGATTTGCAATCAGAGTAAAAGGATCAGCCCAAAATTAATTTATGATTTAATTGCCTTAAGGGCGCACTAGATAATTACAAGAAATATACAGTCAAAAAATATATCAAGAATTACAGTCAGAGTACAATATAACAACAATAATACAAGGCTTAAAGGTATAAAGCTGGAGGTCAATTTACCAGGTTGAAGGTCGCTTGTGGAAGCCGGGGGGGCATAGCATTCCGCAGGTCCAAAAACTTAGTTGCCGGGCAGCCCCCAGAAAGCCTGTGCTTGCTCCCCCCTCTGGCTGGCATACCCTGTTCCTTAAGAAATCATCATCGTCTTCTTCTGTGGAGTGAGAGCCTCCCAGTGACCTCAGCTTCTTCTTATACCTGGCTGAGCCCCCCTGCCTGCAGCTGGGTGGGCTTAGCAATCTCCACCCCCTCTGCCTCCCTGCAAGATTTATTCCCATATCTAATAAATGGGATAACTTCTCTCAGGATGATCGGATCAGCACACGGGCAGTACCAGCGCCTGTGGTTTGTTCTGCCGGTCGTACTGGGATCAAACCTGGACCCATTCGGTCCCTGTGGGAGGCTGATCCCTATATCTCGGGTTTCAGACCTCCCACCGCCACGGGAGTCGCCCTGTTAGATGCACAATTTCTTTAGGGCAAGGAGAATATTTTTTATGAGCCTGTACCTCGGACGATGCGTTCATAATTCACAATTCCATGTTAAAGACGGTTCGGCTGGGCTGCCATAATAGATGTGTATCCAGTGGCCACTTGGCATGCGTGTTTTAATTAAGCCCCCAAGCATTTCCAAGCCCCCTGGTGTCGTGGTTTCCTCATGGAGCTTTGAAATACCGTCTACAGTTTACACTGAGCTCAGCCAGTTAGCATACTAATAGGAACTTTATTCATTAGAAAAGGTGGGGGCCAGGAGCGCTCCTCTCTGCCGACCTGACCAGGAGACAAAATGGAGTCACGCCAATCTATGTTAGTATGCCCGTCCAAAGATGGCGGCTGTTCCCTCATCACAGTTCAGTGGACAGGATTGTATGGTGACTCATTGGTTAACACATGGAGGTTAAGTGGTTAGCACATGGTGGCCAATGGTTAGCACGTGGTGGCTTAGTGGTTAAGATTGCATGGTGGCTCAGTGGACAGCACTGTTGCCTTGCAGTGCTGGGGTCCTGTGTTCAGACCCCTTCGAGGACACAGGGTTTGTATGTTCCCCCCATGTTTCTTGGGTTTCCTCCAGATTTCCCGGTTTCTTCCAATATTCCAAAGATTGATAGGGAATGTAGATTGTGAGCACCGATGGGGACAGCGATGATGTCTGTACAGCGCTGTAGAATAAGATGGCGCTATATAAGTGAGTATAATATACCGTAGTCCCCAGTGTAAAATACAAATACCAGTCCCCTCATGCAGCAGCGCTGCTCCAGCGATGACAGTTTTCTCCAGCCACTGACTGGCTGCAGCGCTCACATGGAATAACAAGAGTCGGGACACCAGCCATTGCTAGAACAGTGCGGACGTGAGAATCATTGGGAGGGAATGGCCGCTTAGTGGTGTCACCGTGTCAGGTCCGGCGGTTCCAGGTCTCCCTGATGAGCGACTGCCGCTCTGATGATGGTCCTCATCTATACCGAGCAGGTACCAGGGAGACAGACGGACCCAGAGACCCAGGAACAGCAGCACCAAGAGATAAACCCACATAGTAAAGGCCTGTTCACACAGGCCACATCACAAGAGCCGATCCGTCAGTCTGCAGTCGATGACCTGAGCCCGGGCACAACGAGGGGTAACAGGACGGCTCCATCCCTGTGCAGCAGGGTGTCGCTGGCAGTATCCAGCTGTCCACATGGTCTATCAGCTGCCGATACTACAAGCCATTGGCCCGCGTGTACGATCCGGGAGGTGAGCACCACGAGTCCATGTAAATGAGCATTAAAGGGTTTATCCAGGTGTGGGATGAAAGTCTGCAGTCGCTTTATGTGACTGCAGACCACTGAATACTTACAGCGTGCGCAGTGTCAGGATTCTCCAGTGCTGGCGGTGACAGCAGGCGGTCATGTGACCAAGGTATGTGATTTGCATGCATGCGGTCACATGCTGACTAGATGTGCTGGACCTCGCTCACTTCACGTGTAATGAGAGGCTCTGTCCTCCTAGTCGGAATGCGAGTGGAAATATGGTCACAGACCGCCCGCTCTCACCACCGGCACCAGAGAATCCTGACTGTTATGACCTGGTGGTCAGGACAATAATGGACCTGGTGGTTAAGAGCACACGGAATGACCTGATAGTTACTGATAATAAAGGACGAGCTCTGGGACGTGGGAACTCTGCTGACCGCAATCCCTAATCCTATCACGCACACTAGAAATAGCCGTGGATTGCTCCTAACGCTCCTTATGCAACTCGGCACAGCCTAAGGAACTAGCTAGCCCTGAAGATAGAAAAATAAAGCCTACCTTGCCTCAGAGAAATTCCCCAAAGGAAAAGGCAGCCCCCCACATATAATGACTGAGTAAAGATGAAAATACAAACACAGAGATGAAATAGATTTAGCAAAGTGAAGCCCGACTTACTGAACAGACTGAGGATAGGAAAGGTTACTTTGCGGTCAGCACAAAAACCTACAAAAAGACCACGCAGAGGGCGCAAAAAGACCCTCCGCACCGACTCACGGTGCGGAGGCGCTCCCTCTGCGTCCCAGAGCTTCCAGCAAGCAAGACAACAATAAAAATAGCAAGCTGGACAGAAAAATAGCAAACCAAAGAAAATACAAGCAGGAACTTAGCTTCTGCTGGGAAGACAGGTCACAAGAACGATCCAGGAGTGAACTAGACCAATACTGGGACATTGACAGGTGGCATGGAGCAAAGATCTAAGTGGAGTTAAATAGAGCAGCAAGCTAACGAATTAACCTCGTTACCTGTGGAAGGAAACTCAGAAACACCCACCAGAAGAAGTCCATGGACAGAACCAGCCGAAGTACCACTCATGACCACAGGAGGGAGCTTGACCACAGAATTCACAACAGTACCCCCCCCTTGAGGAGGGGTCACCGAACCCTCACCAGAGCCCCCAGGCCGACCAGGATGAGCCAGATGAAAGGCACGAACCAGATCGGCAGCATGAACATCAGAGGCAAAAACCCAGGAATTATCTTCCTGACCATAACCCTTCCACTTGACCAGGTACTGGAGTTTCCGTCTCGAAATACGAGAATCCAAAATCTTCTCCACCACATACTCCAACTCCCCCTCAACCAACACCGGGGCAGGAGGATCAACGGATGGAACCAAAGGCGCCACGTATCTCCGCAATAACGACCTATGGAACACATTATGGATGGCAAAAGAAGCAGGAAGGGCCAAACGAAATGACACAGGATTGATAACCTCAGAAATCTTATACGGACCAATGAAACGAGGCTTAAACTTAGGAGAGGAAACCTTCATAGGAACATAACGAGACGACAACCAAACCAAATCCCCAACACGAAGTCGGGGACCCACACAGCGCCGGCGGTTAGCGAAACGTTGAGCCTTCTCCTGGGACAATGTCAAATTGTCCACCACATGAGTCCAAATCTGCTGCAACCTATCCACCACAGTATCTACACCAGGACAGTCCGAAGACTCAACCTGCCCTGAAGAGAAACGAGGATGGAAACCAGAATTGCAGAAAAACGGCGAAACCAAAGTAGCCGAGCTGGCCCGATTATTAAGGGCGAACTCAGCCAACGGCAAAAAGGACACCCAATCATCCTGATCAGCAGAAACAAAGCATCTCAGATATGTTTCCAAAGTTTGATTAGTTCGTTCGGTTTGGCCATTTGTCTGAGGATGGAAAGCCGAGGAAAAAGACAAATCAATGCCCATCCTAGCACAAAAGGATCGCCAAAACCTCGAAACAAACTGGGAACCTCTGTCAGAAACGATGTTCTCCGGGATACCATGTAAACGAACCACATGCTGGAAAAATAATGGCACCAAATCAGAGGAGGAAGGCAATTTAGACAAAGGTACCAAATGGACCATCTTAGAAAAGCGATCACAAACCACCCAAATGACCGACATCTTTTGAGAGACGGGGAGATCCGAAATAAAATCCATAGAAATATGTGTCCAGGGTCTCTTCGGGACCGGCAAGGGCAAAAGCAAACCACTGGCACGAGAACAGCAGGGCTTAGCCCGAGCACAAGTCCCACAGGACTGCACAAAAGAACGCACAAAGAACGCACAAAAGAACGCACAAAAGAACCAAAGATTCCAGGATGCCCAGCCAACACTGAACAATGAATCTCAGAGATAACTCTACTAGTCCATCTCGATAGTAGAAGGGGAAAAAATGAACCCCAAAAATTAAACCTTCTGAACTCCAAAGAGACACTTTGACCCCTTCACAAACAAGGAATTCGCACGAAGGACCTGGAACACCATTCTGACCTGCTTCACATGAGACTCCCAATCATCCGAAAAGACCAAAATATCATCCAAATACACAATCAGGAATTTATCCAGGTACTCTCGGAAGATGTCATGCATAAAGGACTGAAATACTGATGGAGCATTGGAAAGCCCGAATGGCATAACCAGGTACTCAAAATGGCCCTCTGGCGTATTAAATGCTGTTTTCCATTCATCGCCTAGTTTAATACGCACAAGATTATACGCCCCTCGAAGATCTATCTTGGTGAACCAACTAGCCCCTTTAATACGAGCAAACAAATCAGACAGCAACGGCAAAGGATACTGAAATTTGACTGTAATTTTATTAAGAAGGCGGTAATCAATACAAGGTCTCAAAGAACCATCCTTCTTGGCCACAAAAAAGAACCCTGCTCCTAACGGTGATGACGACGGGCGAATATGACCCTTCTCCAAGGATTCCTTTATATAACTCCGCATAGCGGCGTGTTCTGGCACAGATAAATTGAACAATCGGCCCTTAGGAAACTTACTACCAGGAATCAAATTAATTGCACAATCGCAATCCCTATGAGGAGGTAGGGCACTGGCTTTGGGCTCATCAAATACATCCCGATAATCCGACAAACTCTGGAACTTCAGAAGGAGTGGAAGACGAAATAGACAAAAATGGAACATCACCATGTACCCCCTGGCAACCCCAGCTGGACACAGACATAGATTTCCAGTCCAATACTGGATTATGAACCTGTAGCCATGGCAACCCCAAAACGACCACATCATGCAGATTATGCAACACCAGAAAGCGGATATCCTCCTGATGTGCAGGAGCCATGCACATGGTCAATTGGGTCCAGTACTGAGGCTTATTCTTGGCCAAAGGCGTAGCATCAATTCCTCTCAATGGAATAGGATACTGCAAGGGCTCCAAGAAAAAACCACAGCGCCTGGCAAACTCCAAGTCCATCAAATTCAGGGCAGCGCCTGAATCCACAAATGCCATAACAGAATAGGATGACAAAGAGCAAATCAGAGTAACGGACAATAGAAATTTAGACAACTGTACCGTACCAATGGTGGCAGACCTAGCGAACCGCTTAGTGCGCTTAGGACAATCGGAAATAACATGAGTGGAATCACCACAGTAAAAACATAGCCCATTCCGACGTCTGTGTTCTTGCCGTTCAGCTCTGGTCAAAGTCCTATCACATTGCATAGGCTCAGGCCCATGCTCAGATAGTACCGCCAAATGGTGCACAGCTTTACGCTCACGCAAGCGTCGATCGATCTGAATGGCCAAAGACATAGACTCATTCAGACCAGCAGGCATGGGAAATCCCACCATGACATCCTTAAGGGCTTCAGAGAGACCCTTTCTGAAGATTGCTGCCAGGGCACATTCATTCCACTGAGTGAGTACAGACCACTTTCTAAACTTCTGACAATATATCTCCGCTTCATCCTGACCCTGACACAGAGCCAGCAAGATTTTCTCTGCCTGATCCACTGAATTAGGTTCGTCATAAAGCAATCCAAGCGCCAGGAAAAACGCATCAACATCATGCAATGCCGGATCTCCTGGCGCAAGGGAAAATGCCCAGTCTTGAGGGTCACCACGTAACAAAGAAATAATGATCTTTACTTGTTGAACAGGGTCACCTGAGGAGCGAGGTTTCAAGGCAAGAAACAATTTACAATTATTTTTGAAATTCAAGAACTTAGATCTATCACCAAAAAACAAATCAGGAATTGGAATCCTAGGCTCTGACATCGGATTCTGAACCACAAAATCTTGAATGTTTTGTACCCTTGTAGTGAGATTATCCATCCAAGAGGACAGACCTTGAATGTCCATGTTTACACCAGTGTCCTGAACCACCCAGAGGTAAAGGGGAAAAGAGAGACAAAACACACTGCAAAGAAAAAAAAATGGTCTCAGAACTTCTCTTATCCCTCTATTGAGATGCATTAGTACTTTGGGCCACCTGTACTGTTATGACCTGGTGGTCAGGACAATAATGGACCTGGTGGTTAAGAGCACACGGAATGACCTGATAGTTACTGATAATAAAGGACGAGCTCTGGGACGTGGGAACTCTGCTGACCGCAATCCCTAATCCTATCACGCACACTAGAAATAGCCGTGGATAGCTCCTAACGAAAAATAAAGCCTACCTTGCCTCAGAGAAATTCCCCAAAGGAAAAGGCAGCCCCCCACATATAATGACTGTGAGTAAAGATGAAAATACAAACACAGAGATGAAATAGATTTAGCAAAGTGAGGCCCGACTTACTGAACAGACTGAGGATAGGAAAGGTTACTTTGCGGTCAGCACAAAAACCTACAAAAAGACCACGCAGAGGGCGCAAAAAGTCCCTCCGCACCGACTCACGGTGCGGAGGCGCTCCCTCTGCGTCCCAGAGCTTCCAGCAAGCAAGACAACAATAAAAATAGCAAGCTGGACAGAAAAATAGCAAACCAAAGAAAATACAAGCAGGAACTTAGCTTCTGCTGGGAATACAGGTCACAAGAACGATCCAGGAGTGAACTAGACCAATACTGGGACATTGACAGGTGGCATGGAGCAAATATCTAAGTGGAGTTAAATAGAGCAGCAAGCTAACGAATTAACCTCGTTACCTGTGGAAGGAAACTCAGAAACACCCACCAGAAGAAGTCCATGGACAGAACCAGCCGAAGTACCATTCATGACCACAGGAGGGAGCCCGACAACAGAATTCACAACACCTGACAGTGTGCGGTGCGTGAACTGTAAGGACTCGGAGGTCTGCCGTCACATAGAGTCACTGCAGAAATTCATATCACACCTGGACAACCCCTTTAACTCACCCTCCCCCATTCACACGATCATATCGACATATATACTTGTGGCGCTGTTCTCTTACCTCAAATTGAGATGACCCCCAAAAGCCCAGATGAGGGCGTACAGGAAGCTGGTCTGTGCCCGTTGGTGGTTGTCAGACTGGACACTCTGGTCGTTGTCAGGAAGAGTCAATGCTTCTTTCGTAGACAGCGCTCCACCTGCAGAGAGAGAGAGAGTGGATGAATGAACCCCGCACCCAAATCATCGTCCATTATTTCCATTGCACCAACCTACCTTCAGACCCGCTTGTTCCCCGTGGATCCTCATCATCTGCCAGGGGTTCTGCCTGCTCCGGCAGGCGATGGGAGTTGTCCCGGTGGAGATGTTGGTCCAGTAGAGCTTGCAGGATAGAGCAGAAGGAGGAGACGTGGTGAACTCTATGTGCACTGTGGTGAGGAGACAGGACGGAGGCACCATGTTCCTCCAGGAAGCAGAGGGTTCTGGGTATCAAATAGTCACTGAGAGATCGCAGCTTGTGCCGCGTGTTTCGTGTGACGCCGTGTCTCATACACATGCTGGACAGCGAGGCCATCAGTATTGCCCTCCATGTTTCTTTCCCCTCACAGTGCACAATGCTGCAGAGCGAGGAGAGAGCAGGAGTGAGGGCTGCAGTGTCTGTCATCTCGAAAATCAACCTAATTCTGTCACTGAGGTGTAGTCGCTGACCACTGGCCAATGTTAAAACTGGCTGTGGGCCAAAGAGGCAAGAAATGGGCTCCACCCACTCGAGGGCGGCCGCCCCATCCAGAATTACCCACTTCTGGGCTGCAGACTCAGATCTGTGCAGGATTCTGGAGATCACACCATCCTGGCCTGTCGCTCCTCCGAGGAATTCAGCGGGGCTTAGACTATTAGGGAAGAGATGGACGCAGTGCACGGACTGGTAGGATGGGCCGAAGGCAGTATTCACTGTTGCACTTGTGGCCGCTTCACTGGCAGTCACATGGTTGAGGGCCTGCTGCAGAACCTTCCAGCATGTTGTCTTACCACTGCCAGAAGGACCGGTCAGGAGGACTCCTGGACTCTGCTGTATAGCCCGATAAAGCCTGGTAATGCTATGACTGAGTTCTGCGTGACCTTCCAGTCCGGACTCGTGAAGGTGAAGCTGTACTGCGTGAGACAGCTCAGCCGTGGTCTGACTGCAGGGCAGTGAGGACACAGACATGGGAAACACAAGTTCCAGAACATCCATCAGATGTCTGGACCAATGGGCTGAGGCCAGGAGAGCGCTCATCACACTCGACTCCTCCTGTACACCGGCGCTCCATGTGGTGCCATCAGAATCCAAGTCCGGGGGTGATCGTTGATAGCCCAAGTCTCCAGCCACTCTCGTGGATTCTCCGTCTGACCTCAGTGACACAATGGCTTTCTGGACTATACTGTTCAGGAGAGGAAGGGCGCTCGCTGCAGTCACTGTTCCCGATTCCTGGGCTAGTCTGAGGAAACAGGACAACTTCTTGGCCAAAACCAAATGCTCTTGGAAACCTGCAGACAGAAGAGCAAGTTCTGCGACGTTCTGCAGGTCCGGAGGACAGAACGATATTGGTCTAAGGAGAAGATGGAGGCTACCTGGGAGGGCGAGAGAAGAGTCTATGTGAGGAAGAGTCATAAAGCAGCCATAGCCCCTCATCACCGACCATGGTCTATCCTCCATTTGGATGTGTCCTGGTCTCTCCACTCTTTGGCCGATATGCCCCAAATGACCTTCTTCCTTTATCAAAGCTTGACAGGACATCTGGATGTTGTCCAGTGTTTGCCCCAGTGATGCAAGCACATGGCATTTCAGTTTGTGGGCATTGTCCAGTACGAGCCACGCACCGGCCTGAAGGGCGCCCTGCAGATGAAGCATCAGTCGGTCAATATTCAGCCCAGCCCAGCACTTCAGCACCACGACCTGACGCCCAAGGGCACTGCCGAGTGACAGTAGGGTTTGGGTCCTGAGGCCTTCATCATACCCAATCACAGCTCCACACTGATAGTACTCAAGTGCCAGGATCACACCCAAAGATGTCCTGTCCGAGACAGCTGTGTCCATGACCTTCATGTCTAACCCGACATACTCATATTCATATGGCAATAGAAGCCCCAACACATCCACAACACAGAGAGGAGATGCGGGCACCACTGAATCTTCGGTGTTGGCTCTAGGTTGTGTCTCACTGACATCTCCCTGTGCGTCTGACAGTGTGGGCGCCCGGTACTTCATCAGCTTGGCCCAAGAGAAGGAATCCAGTGTTTGCATCCCTGAATCCAGCAGAAACGATGTCCTGTCCCGCTGCAGAACAGCCAGGCTGATCCATGCAGATATGAAGGTCTGCTCCTGATGGAGAGAAGGGTATTCAGACCTTGTCCTATTCCCTTGTCTTAGCATCTGTGCCAGGATATCCACCTTCATATTTTGCTGGTCTCTGAGCTGTGACCTCTTCTCAGTGAGAATCATCTTCTCCATGTCTTCGCACCACACCACCTCCTCTGTGACGATCAGGCACTGGAGGTGATAGGACCTCCCGTGTAGCGTCCACCGCCTCAGGTCTTCATAGTCAATGGCCCGGTGGAGGCCACTCTGCCGGCCCTCAGACAGACATGCTGTCAGCTCTTCTTTAAGACTTTCTCCAACTCTGTGCTCCAGTTCTATCAGCCACGAGACTGTCCTCGGGTTCCAGGTAATGGGCGCTGTTAAATTCAGGACCTTTCCATATTTCCCGATCACAGCCACAGTTGCATGGTTGCCAATAAGTGGGAAGGGGGAAGATTCGGTGGACTCAGGGCAGAAAATCACATCAGTGAACTGTGGAAAGCAGAGAAGAGCGCTGTTCAGCCGATCAAGAAGATCAGAAGAGGCAGCGAGGACATCAACCACATCCTGATCACTGAGGAAGAAGAGTCGTGGGAAGTCCAGACGGGAGATGCTCAGTACAGCCCCTGTCATCTCCATCATCTCCTCCATGACAATGATGCCCCTCTGAAGGGCAGAGCACAAAGAATCACCATAGAACTGCCACTCTCGTCTCTGGCTGGGGGTCAGGATGGACAATACCAAGGGATCGAGGAGCGTTACTTCCAGGAAGGAGCGATAACTCCGGTCCACAGACTGGAATCCCGATACCTGAGAGCAACACAAGGAGGTTAGTGCATTGGTGGTCACATGTCACAATGATAAGGGCTTACAGACTGTGAGATCGGCACTTACCGCCTCTAACTGCAGCATAGACGTCTCCAGCTCATGCTGAACCCTAGTCAGGAAGACCCACAATCTCTGAAAAGTGACCCACAAGTCTAAAACATGGCCTGAAAACGAGAGAAGACAGAGAATGAACGTGAAGCTCCACAGAAACTGACAGCAGGAGTTCCACAACCTCCTATCACCAGTGGAATATGGCAGCAGGCGCTCAACAGTCCTTTATGACATGAGGAACATGCCAGCATAGATTCTGAGTCCTCCTATCACTGCAGTAACACATCGACAGGTGCTTCATGTCCTCTGATCACCTGAGGAACATGGCAGAAGGCGCTCAAAGTCCTCTTGTCACATGAGAAACATGTCAGCAGGCGCTACATATCCACTTATCACCTGAGGAAAATGGCAGCAAGCGCTCCACGTCCTCTCCTCATCTGAGAAACATGTCAGCCGGCGGTCTATGTCCTCTTAACACCTGAGGAACATGGCACCAGTCGCATCATGTCCTCTTATCACCTGACAAATATGGCAGCAGTCGCTCCATGTCCACTTATTACTCGAGCAACATGGCAGCAGCCGATCCACGTCCTCCTATCACAGGAGGAACATGGCGGTAGGCACTCCACGTTCCCTTATCACCTGAGGAACATAGCAGCAGATGCTCCTCGTCATTTTATCAACTGAGGAACATGGCAGCAGGCGCTCTACGTCCTCCTATCAAAGGAGGAACATGGCGGAAGGCAATCCATGTCCTTTTATCAGCCGTGGAACATGGCAGCAGGCGCTCCATATGCTCTTATCACCCAAGGAATATGGCAGCAGGCGCTCAATGACCTCCTATCACAGGAGGAACATGGCAGCAGGTCCTCCATGTCCTCTTATCACCTGAGGAATATGGCAGCAGGCGCTCCATGTCCTCTTATCACCTGTGGAACATGGCAGTAGGAGCTTCACGTGCTATCACCACAGGAACATGTCAGCAGGAGCTCAATGCCTAATTATCACCTGAGGAATATGGCAGCAGGTGCTCAGCATCATCTTATCACCTGAGCAACATGGTGGCAGGAGCTCCATGTCCTTTTATCACCTGCAGACTATGGCAGTAAGTGTGGCACCCCAGGAGTTCAGGTACCACAGTGGTGTTGCCCTCCTCTTGGGGAGGGTAATGCCATGCCAGGACACAGGAGGGGTCCCTTTGGCAGGTAACCTTACATGCAACACATTCTGACTCCAGGCCAGAAGGGGGAGCTCTAAACCCGGTTTAAGGGGAACTTCCCTATAAACATCCTGGTCTGGAGGAGGAGTCAGTTAGTCTGGTGCAGACAAGCAGAGAGTTGACAGTTGGTAGCAGACAGTGAAGGAGCACAGAAGGACCGAGGCGCTAGAGAAATGCGGCGACTGGGCCTCACTAAGCTGAGCGCAGAAACCGGGCACCGGGAGCCCGAGGTCATGAGGAACTACAGGTCCCACAGCAGAACCGGAGGGCAGGAAGCTAAAAGGGACTTGCCCACATAATAACTGAAGTACAGCAGCAATCACAGTCCGAAGTAACCGTGGACAGAGACCCCAAAGAAACGACTCAAGTTGCCTACCGTGCAGGTACTGTCCCTGGACAGAGGAAGAAAGAGGACCTTGTTAGACAGCTACAGGCAGCAAGGGACTACAGACCAGCGCATAGTGGAAGGCTCCCAAACTGACCTGTCAAGGGGATTTCCACTTGTCTTCAGGCTGCCTGGACTTCATCTACACCTGTTGCCAGTACCCTGGACTGACGCTGCTTAGCACCAGTAAACCAGGTAAAGACTGCAACCCTGTGTCCTCCATTTAATTGCCGGCATTCACCATCCCTGCCAAATACAACGGGAGCCCTGGGAACACCGCTTCACCTGTGCTAAGTGACACCATCTTTGCTGCAGCACCATTGCCCCCAGAGGACCCCTTTAAGCAGCGTCGGTCACCCCAGACCGAGAACCACAGGTGGTGTCACGAACTTTCATTATTTTCACAACCCCTTTAAAGACCGTCCCTTTTACTTGGGCGCCCAGGGCCACGGACCACCCCTTTAATTGCGACCGGACCCGGTACCAAGTACCCCACTGCCCTGACGGGCGACTCATAAGCGCTCCATGTCTACTTATCACCTGATGAAAATGGCAGCAAGTGCTGCACGTCCTCTTGTCACCTGAGGAACATGGCAGCAGTCACACCATGTCCTCTTATCACTTGAGGAACATGGCAGCAGCTGATGCACATCCTCCTATCACAGGAGGAACATGGCGGAACGCACTCCATGTCCTTTTATCACCTGAGGAACATAGCAGCAGGTGCTCCACGTCCTCTTAACACCTGAGGAACATGGTGGCTGAAGCTCCTCATCCTCCTATCACTGGAGGAACAAGGTGGCAGGTGCTCCACGTCCTCTTAACATCTGAGGAACATGATGGCTGAAGCTCCTCATCCTCCTATCACTGGAGGAACAAGGTGGCAGGTGCTCCACGTCCTCTTAACATCTGAGGAACATGATGGCTGAAGCTCCTCATCCTCCTATCACTGGAGGAACAAGGTGGCAGGTGCTCCATGTCCTCTTATCAACTGAGGAAAATGGTAGTAGGCACTCCACATGGCTACTCCACTGTCATTGATGTTAGAGGGGGCAATACACAATATTAAGAAATGGGATATGTGAACTTTTGATCAGCGTCATTTGGATGTTTTGGGTTGTCACAATGATTTAAAAAGAGAAAACACAATAGTGTGACAATAAATGGCTTCACCCAACCTCTAACATCAATGACAGCTTGAAGTCTTTTGTGGTAGTTGTGCATGAGGTTCTTTACTTTCTCAGATGGTAAAGCTGCCCACTCTTCTTGGCAAAAAGGTTATGTGAACTTTTGTACGGGGTTATTTGGATGTTTTGGGTTGTCATTATGATTTAAAAAGAGAAAACACAGTAGTTTGACAATAAATGGCTTCACCCAACCACTAACCATGAGTGGAGAAAAAGTTTTGGTGTTATCATTCATATTCTCTGAAAAAAGGCCAAGAAAGCAAGAACTCTTCTGGGGTATGCAAACTTTTGAGCACAGCTGTATCAGCTGTGGATCATGGCAGCAGGTGCTCCACATCCTCTTATGACCTGGGGAACATGGTAGCAGGCAATCCACATCCTCTTATGACCTGAGAAGCATGCAGCAGGTGCTCCACATCCTCTTATGACCTGGGGAACATGGTTGCAGGCAATCCACATCCTCTTATGACCTGAGAAGCATGCAGCAGGTGCTCCACATCCTCTTATGACCTGAGGAATATATCAGCAGCCGCTCAACGCCAAGTTATCACCTGAGGAATATGGCAGCAGGCGCTCAATGTCATCTTATCATCTGAGTAACACGGTGGCAGGAGCGCCCACGTCCTCTTGTCACCTGAGGAACACGACAAGAGGTACACCATGTCCTTCTATTAGATGAGGAACATGGCAGCAGGTGTTTAACACCCTCTTATTACCTCAGGAACATGGCAGCAGGAGGAAAACTTGCTCCATGTTTTCTCATCACCGGAGGGAAAACGGTGGCAGAAGCTTCATGTCTCAGGAACATGGCAGCAGGCGCTCCATGTCATAGAATCACAGAATGTTAGAGTTGGAATGGACGTCCTGGGTCATCGTGTCCAACCCCCTACTCAATGCAGGATTCACTAAACCATCTCAAACAGATGTCTGCCCAGCCTCTGTGTGAAGACCTCCACTGAAGGAGATTCACCCCCTTTTGTGGCCGTCTGTTCCACTCATTGTCAAAAAGTTTTTTCTAATATCTATCTGTATCTTCTCCTTTCAGTTTCATCCCATTGCTTCTAGTTCTTTCCATCTGCAAATAAGAATAATGATGATCCCGCTACAATGTGACAGCCCTTCAGATATTTGTAGACAGCTATTAAGTCTCCTCTCAGTCTTCTTTTTTGCAGCTAAACATTCCCAGATCCTTTACCCATTCCCCATAGGACATGGCTTGCAGACCGGTCACCATTCTGGTCGCTCTTCTCTGAACTTGCTCCAGTTTATCTATTTATTTTTTAAAATGTGGTGCCCCGAACTGGAAAACATGAGAAACATGGCAGCAGGCGCTTCACGTCCTCCTATCACCTGTGAAACATGGCAGCAGGCGCTTCACATCCTCCAATCACCTGTGAAACATGGCAGCAGGCGCTTCACGTCCTCCTATCACCTGAGGAACATGGCAGCAGACGCTTCACGTCCTCCTATCACCTGAGGAACATGGCAGCAGACACTTCACGTCCTCCTATCACCTGAGGAACATGGCAGCAGACACTTCACGTCCTCCTATCACCTGAGGAACATGGCAGCAGACGCTTTACGTCCTCCAATCACCTGAGGAACATGGCAGCAGGCGCTTCACGTCCTCCTATCACCTGTGAAACATGGCAGCAGGCGCTTCACGTCCTCCTATCACCTGAGGAACATGGCAGCAGGCGCTTCACGTCCTCCTATCACTTGTGGAACATGGCAGCAGACGCTTCACGTCCTCCTATCACCTGAGGAACATGGCAGCAGGCGCTTCACGTCCTCCAGTCACCTGAGGAACATGGCAGCAGGCGCTTCACGTCCTCCTATCACCTCAGGAACATGGCAGCAGACGCTTCACGTCCTCCTATCACCTGAGGAACATGGCAGCAGACGCTTCACGTCCTCCTATCACCTGAGAAACATGGCAGCAGACACTTCACGTCCTCCTATCACCTGAGGAACATGGCAGCAGACACTTCACGTCCTCCTATCACCTGAGGAACATGGCAGCAGACGCTTTACGTCCTCCAATCACCTGAGGAACATGGCAGCAGGCGCTTCACGTCCTCCTATCACCTGTGAAACATGGCAGCAGGCGCTTCACGTCCTCCTATCACCTGAGGAACATGGCAGCAGGCGCTTCACGTCCTCCTATCACTTGTGGAACATGGCAGCAGACGCTTCACGTCCTCCTATCACCTGTGAAACATGGCAGCAGGCGCTTCACGTTCTCCAGTCAACTGAGGAACATGGCAGCAGGCGCTTCACGTCCTCCTATCACCTGTGAAACATGGCAGCAGGCGCTTCACGTCCTCCAGTCAACTGAGGAACATGGCAGCAGGCGCTTCACGTCCTCCTATCACCTGAGGAACATGGCAGCAGGCGCTTCACGTCCTCCTATCACCTGTGAAACATGGCAGCAGGAGCTTCACGTCCTCCTATCACCTGTGAAACATGGCAGCAGGCGCTTCACGTCCTCCTATCACCTGAGGAACATGGCAGCAGACGCTTCACGTCCTCCTATCACTTGTGGAACATGGCAGCAGGCGCTTCACGTCCTCCTATCACCTGAGGAACATGGCAGCAGACGCTTCACGTCCTCCTATCACTTGTGGAACATGGCAGCAGGCGCTTCACGTCCTCCTATCACTTGTGGAACATGGCAGCAGACGCTTCACGTCCTCCAATCACCTGTGAAACATGGCAGCAGGCGCTTCACGTCCTCCTATCACCTGTGAAACATGGCAGCAGACGCTTCACGTCCTCCAGTCAACTGAGGAACATGGCAGCAGACGCTTCACGCCCTGCAATCACCTCAGGAACATGGCAGCAGACGCTTCACGTCCTCCTATCACCTGAGGAACATGGCAGCAGGCGCCTTACGTCATCCTATCACCTGAGGAACATGGCAGCAGACGCTTCACGTCCTCCTATCACCTGAGGAACATGGCAGCAGGCGCTTCACGTCCTCCTATCACCTGAGGAACATGGCAGCAGGCGCTTCACGTCCTCCTATCACCTGAGGAACATGGCAGCAGGCGCTTCACGTCCTCCTATCACCTGAGGAACATGGCAGCAGGCGCTTCACGTCCTCCTATCACTTGTGGAACATGGCAGCAGACGCTTCACGTCCTCCTATCACTTGTGGAACATGGCAGCAGACGCTTCACGTCCTCCAATCACCTGTGAAACATGGCAGCAGGCGCTTCACGTCCTCCTATCACCTGTGAAACATGGCAGCAGGCGCTTCACGTCCTCCTATCACCTGAGGAACATGGCAGCAGACGCTTCACGTCCTCCTATCACCTGAGGAACATGGCAGCAGACGCTTCACGTCCTCCAATCACCTCAGGAACATGGCAGCAGACGCTTCACGTCCTCCTATCACCTGAGGAACATGGCAGCAGGCGCCTTACATCCTCCTATCACCTGAGGAACATGGCAGCAGACGCTTCACGTCCTCCTATCACCTGAGGAACATGGCAGCAGACGCTTCACGTCCTCCTATCACCTGAGGAACATGGCAGCAGACGCTTCACGTCCTCCAGTCACCTGAGGAACATGGCAGCAGGCGCTTTATGTCCTCCAATCACCTGAGGAACATGGCAGCAGACGCTTCACGTCCTCCTATCACCTGAGGAACATGGCAGCAGACGCTTCACATCCTCTTATCACCTCAGGAACATGGCAGCAGACGCTTCACGTCCTCCTATCACCTGAGGAACATGGCAGCAGACGCTTCACATCCTCTTATCACCTGAGGAACATGGCAGCAGGCGCCTTACGCCCTCCTATCACCTGAGGAACATGGCAGCAGACACTTCACGTCCTCCTATCACCTGAGGAACATGGCAGCAGGTGCTTCACATCCTCCTATCACCTCAGGAACATGGCAGCAGGCGCTTCACGTCCTCCTATCACCTGAGGAACATGGCAGCAGACGCTTCACGTCCTCCAATCACCTCAGGAACATGGCAGCAGGCGCTACACGTCCTCCTATCACCTCAGGAACATGGCAGCAGGCGTCTTACGTCCTCCTATCACCTAAGGAACAAGGCAGCAGACGCTTCACGTCCTCCTATCACCTGAGGAACATGGCAGCAGACGCTTCACGTCCTCCTATCACCTGAGGAACATGGCAGCAGACGCTTCACTTCCTCCTATCACCTGAGGAACATGGCAGCAGACGCTTCACTTCCTCCTATCACCTGAGGAACATGGCAGCAGACACTTCACTTCCTCCTATCACCTGAGGAACATGGCAGCAGGCGCCTTACGTCCTCCTATCACCTGAGGAACATGGCAGCAGGCGCTTCACTTCCTCCTATCACCTGAGGAACATGGCAGCAGACGCTTCACGTCCTCCTATCACCTGAGGAACATGGCAGCAGACGCTTCACTTCCTCCTATCACCTGAGGAACATGGCAGCAGACGCTTCACGTCCTCCTATCACCTGAGGAACATGGCAGCAGACGCTTCATGTCCTCCTATCACCTGAGGAACATGGCAGCAGGCGCCTTACGTCCTCCTATCACCTGAGGAACATGGCAGCAGACGCTTCACGTCCTCCTATCACCTGAGGAACATGGCAGCAGGCGCTTCACGTCCTCCAGTCACCTGAGGAACATGGCAGCAGACGCTTCACGTCCTCCAGTCACCTGAGGAACATGGCAGCAGACGCTTCACGTCCTCCTATCACCTGAGGAACATGGCAGCAGACGCTTCACGTCCTCCTATCACCTGAGGAACAAGGCAGCAGACGCTTCACTTCCTCCTATCACCTGAGGAACATGGCAGCAGACGCTTCACGTCCTCCTATCACCTGAGGAACATGGCAGCAGACGCTTCACATCCTCCTATCACCTGAGGAACATGGCAGCAGGCGCCTTACGTCCTCCTATCACCTGAGGAACATGGCAGCAGACGCTTCACGTCCTCCTATCACCTGAGGAACATGGCAGCAGGCGCCTTACGTCATCCTATCACCTGAGGAACATGGCAGCAGGCGCCTTACGTCCTCATATCACCTGAGGAACATGGCAGCAGGCGCTTTACGTCCTCCAATCACCTGAGGAACATGGCAGCAGGCGCTTCACGTCCTCCAGTCACCTGAGGAACATGGCAGCAGACGCTTCACGTCCTCCTATCACCTGAGGAACATGGCAGCAGACGCTTCACGTCCTCCTATCACCTGAGGAACATGGCAGCAGACGCTTCACTTCCTCCTATCACCTGAGGAACATGGTAGCAGACGCTTCACGTCCTCCTATCACCTGAGGAACATGTGTTATGGCTGGCAATCAGGCAACACAGCGTGCAGTAATCAGCGCACATACAGAGATCTGGCAATAACCAAAAACAATAGGACGAGCTCTGAGACGTGGAATCTCTGTAGACTGCAGTACCTGATCTATCCTCACACAACTATAAGCAGCAGTGGATTGCGCCTATCAACTACCTATGCAACTCGGCACTGCCTGAGGAGCTGACTAGCCTGAAGATAGAAATACAAGCCTGACTTACCTCAGAGAAATACCCCAAAGGAATAGGCAGCCCCCCACATATAATGACTGTTAGCAAGATGAAAAGACAAACGTAGGAATGAAATAGATTCAGCAAAGTGAGGCCCGATATTCTAGACAGAGCGAGGATAGCAAAGAGAACTATGCAGTCTACAAAAAACCCTTAAACGAAAACCACGCAAAGGGGCAAAAAGACCCACCGTGCCGAACTAACAGCACGGCGGTGCACCCCTTTGCTTCTCAGAGCTTCCAGCAAAAGTTAATAGCAAGCTGGACAGAAAAAACAGAAAACAAACAAGAAGCACTTATCTAGCAGAGCAGCAGGCCCAAGGAAAGATGCAGTAGCTCAGATCCAACACTGGAACATTGACAAGGAGCAAGGAAGACAGACTCAGGTGGAGCTAAATAGCAAGGCAGCCAACGAGCTCACCAAAACACCTGAGGGAGGAAGCCCAGAGACTGCAATACCACTTGTGACCACAGAAGTGAACTCAGCCACAGAATTCACAACAGTACCCCCCCTTGAGGAGGGGTCACCGAACCCTCACCAGAACCCCCAGGCCGACCAGGATGAGCCACATGAAAGGCACGAACAAGATCTGGGGCATGGACATCAGAGGCAAAAACCCAGGAATTATCTTCCTGAGCATAACCCTTCCATTTGACCAGATACTGGAGTTTCCGTCTAGAGACACGAGAATCCAAAATCTTCTCCACAATATACTCCAATTCCCCCTCCACCAAAACAGGGGCAGGAGGCTCCACAGATGGAACCATAGGTGCCACGTATCTCCTCAACAACGACCTATGGAATACATTATGTATGGAAAAGGAGTCTGGGAGGGTCAGACGAAAAGACACCGGATTGAGAATCTCAGAAATCCTATACGGACCAATAAAACGAGGTTTAAATTTAGGAGAGGAAACCTTCATAGGAATATGACGAGAAGATAACCAAACCAGATCCCCAACACGAAGTCGGGGTCCCACACGGCGTCTGCGATTAGCGAAAAGCTGAGCCTTCTCCGGGGACAAGGTCAAATTGTCCACTACCTGAGTCCAGATCTGCTGCAACCTGTCCACCACATAATCCACACCAGGACAGTCCGAAGACTCAACCTGTCCTGAAGAGAAACGAGGATGGAACCCAGAATTGCAGAAAAATGGAGAGACCAAGGTAGCCGAGCTGGCCCGATTATTAAGGGCGAACTCAGCCAACGGCAAAAATGACACCCAATCATCCTGGTCAGCGGAAACAAAACATCTCAGATATGTTTCCAAGGTCTGATTGGTTCGTTCGGTCTGGCCATTAGTCTGAGGATGGAAGGCCGAGGAGAAAGATAGGTCAATGCCCATCCTACCACAAAAGGCTCGCCAGAACCTCGAGACAAACTGGGAACCTCTGTCAGAAACAATATTCTCAGGAATGCCATGTAAACGAACCACATGCTGGAAGAACAAAGGCACCAAATCAGAGGAGGAAGGCAATTTAACCAAGGGCACCAGATGGACCATTTTAGAAAAGCGATCACAGACCACCCAAATGACCGACATTTTTTGAGAAACGGGAAGGTCAGAAATGAAATCCATCGAAATATGTGTCCAAGGCCTCTTCGGGACCGGCAAGGGCAAAAGCAACCCACTGGCACGTGAACAGCAGGGCTTAGCCCTAGCACAAATTCCACAGGACTGCACAAAAGCACGCACATCCCGTGACAGAGATGGCCACCAGAAGGATCTAGCAACCAACTCCCTGGTACCAAAGATTCCTGGATGACCGGCCAGCACCGAACAATGAAGTTCAGAGATAACTTTACTAGTCCACCTATCAGGGACGAACAGTTTCTCGGCCGGACAACGATCAGGTTTATTAGCCTGAAATTTCTGCAACACTCTCCGCAAATCAGGGGAGATGGCAGACACAATGACTCCTTCCTTGAGGATACTCGCCGGCTCAGATAACCCCGGAGAGTCGGGCACAAAACTCCTAGACAGAGCATCCGCCTTCACATTTTTAGAGCCCGGAAGGTATGAAATCACAAAATCAAAACGAGCAAAAAATAACGACCAACGGGCCTGTCTAGGATTCAAGCGCTTGGCAGACTCAAGATAAGTAAGGTTCTTATGATCAGTCAAAACCACCACGCGATGCTTAGCACCCTCAAGCCAATGACGCCACTCCTCGAATGCCCACTTCATGGCCAGCAACTCTCGGTTGCCCACATCATAATTACGCTCAGCAGCAGAAAATTTCCTGGAAAAGAAAGCACATGGTTTGAACACTGAGCAACCAGAACCTCTCTGTGACAAAACCGCCCCTGCACCAATCTCAGAAGCATCAACCTCGACCTGGAACGGAAGAGAAACATCAGGTTGACACAACACAGGGGCACAGCAAAAACGACGCTTCAACTCCTGAAAAGCTTCCACGGCAGCAGAAGACCAATTAACCAAATCAGCACCCTTCTTGGTCAAATCGGTCAATGGTCTGGCAATGCTAGAAAAATTACAGATGAAGCGACGATAAAAATTAGCAAAGCCCAGGAATTTCTGCAGACTTTTTAGAGATGTCGGCTGAGTCCAATCCTGGATGGCCTGAACCTTAACCGGATCCATCTCGATAGTAGAAGGGGAAAAGATGAACCCCAAAAATGAAACTTTCTGCACACCGAAGAGACACTTAGATCCCTTCACGAACAAGGAATTAGCACGCAGTACCTGGAAAACCATTCTGACTTGCTTCACATGAGACTCCCAATCATCTGAGAAGATCAAAATGTCATCCAAGTAAACAATCAAGAATTTATCCAGATACTCACGGAAAATGTCATGCATAAAAGACTGAAAAACAGATGGAGCATTGGCAAGTCCGAACGGCATCACCAGATACTCAAAATGACCCTCGGGCGTATTAAATGCCGTTTTCCATTCATCTCCCTGCCTGATTCTCACCAGATTATACGCACCACGAAGATCAATCTTAGTAAACCAACTAGCCCCCTTAATCCGAGCAAACAAGTCAGAAATCAATGGCAAGGGATACTGAAATTTCACAGTGATCTTATTAAGAAGGCGGTAATCAATACACGGTCTTAGCGAACCATCCTTCTTGGCTACAAAAAAGAACCCTGCTCCCAATGGTGACGACGATGGGCGAATATGTCCCTTCTCCAGGGATTCCTTCACATAACTGCGCATAGCGGTGTGTTCAGGTACGGACAAATTAAATAAACGACCCTTAGGGAATTTACTACCAGGAATCAAATCGATAGCACAATCACAATTCCTATGCGGAGGTAGGGCATCAGACTTGGACTCTTCAAATACATCCTGAAAGTCCGACAAGAACTCTGGGATGTCAGAAGGAATGGATGACGAAATAGACAAAAATGGAACATCACCATGTACTCCCTGACAACCCCAGCTGGTTACCGACATAGAGTTCCAATCCAATACTGGATTATGGGTTTGTAGCCATGGCAACCCCAACACGACCACATCATGCAAATTATGCAGTACCAGAAAGCGAATAACTTCCTGATGTGCAGGAGCCATGCACATGGTCAGCTGGGCCCAGTACTGAGGCTTATTCTTGGCCAAAGGTGTAGCATCAATTCCTCTCAACGGAATAGGACACCGCAAAGGCTCCAAGAAAAATCCACAACGTTTAGCATAATCCAAATCCATCAGATTCAGGGCAGCGCCTGAATCCACAAACGCCATGACAGAATATGATGACAAAGAGCACATTAAGGTAATGGACAAAAGGAATTTGGACTGTACAGTACCAATGACGGCAGAGCTATCGAACCGCCTAGTGCGTTTAGGACAATTAGAAATAGCATGAGTAGAATCACCACAATAGAAACACAGTCTGTTCAGACGTCTGTGTTCTTGCCGTTCTACTTTAGTCATAGTCCTGTCGCACTGCATAGGCTCAGGTTTACTCTCAGACAATACCGCCAGATGGTGCACAGATTTACGCTCGTGCAAGCAACGACCGATCTGAATGGCCAAGGACATAGACTCATTCAAACCAGCAGGCATAGGAAATCCCACCATAACATCCTTAAGAGCTTCAGAGAGACCCTTTCTGAACAAAGCCGCTAGTGCAGATTCATTCCACAGAGTGAGTACTGACCATTTCCTAAATTTCTGGCAATATACTTCTACATCATCCTGACCCTGGCATAAAGCCAGCAGATTTTTCTCAGCTTGATCCACTGAATTAGGCTCATCGTAAAGCAATCCCAGCGCCTGGAAAAATGCATCAACATTACTCAATGCAGAATCTCCTGGTGCAAGAGAAAACGCCCAGTCCTGTGGGTCGCCGCGCAAAAAAGAAATAATAATCAAAACCTGTTGAATAGGATTACCAGAAGAATGAGGTTTCAAGGCCAAAAATAGCTTACAATTATTTCTGAAGCTCAGGAACTTAGTTCTGTCACCAAAAAACAAATCAGGAATCGGAATTCTTGGTTCTAGCATCGATTTCTGATCAATAGTATCTTGAATCTTTTGTACATTTACAACGAGATTATCCATTGAGGAGCACAGAGCCTGAATATCCATGTCCACAGCTGTGTCCTGAAGCACTCTAATGTCTAGGGGAAAAAAAAGACTGAAGACAGAGCTAAGAAAAAAAAATGATGTCAGGATTTCTTTTTTCCCTCTATTGGAAATCATAGGAGGGCTCCTTGTACTGTTATGGCTGGCAATCAGGCAACACAGCGTGCAGTAATCAGCGCACATACAGAGATCTGGCAATAACCAAAAACAATAGGACAAGCTCTGAGATGTGGAATCTCTGTAGACTGCAGTACCTGATCTATCCTCACACAACTATAAGCAGCAGTGGATTGCGCCTATCAACTACCTATGCAACTCGGCACTGCCTGAGGAGCTGACTAGCCTGAAGATAGAAATACAAGCCTGACTTACCTCAGAGAAATACCCCAAAGGAATAGGCAGCCCCCACATATAATAACTGTTAGCAAGATGAAAAGACAAACGTAGGAATGAAATAGATTCAGCAAAGTGAGGCCCGATATTCTAGACAGAGCGAGGATAGCAAAGAGAACTATGCAGTCTACAAAAAACCCTTAAACGAAAACCACGCAAAGGGGCAAAAAGACCCACCGTGCCGAACTAACAGCACGGCGGTGCACCCCTTTGCTTCTCAGAGCTTCCAGCAAAAGTTAATAGCAAGCTGGACAGAAAAAACAGAAAACAAACAAGAAGCACTTATCTAGCAGAGCAGCAGGCCCAAGGAAAGATGCAGTAGCTCAGATCCAACACTGGAACATTGACAAGGAGCAAGGAAGACAGACTCAGGTGGAGCTAAATAGCAAGGCAGCCAACGAGCTCACCAAAACACCTGAGGGAGGAAGCCCAGAGACTGCAATACCACTTGTGACCACAGAAGTGAACTCAGCCACAGAATTCACAACAAACATGGCAGCAGACGCTTCACGTCCTCCTATCACCTGAGGAACATGGCAGCAGACGCTTCACGTCCTCCTATCACCTGAGGAACATGGCAGCAGACGCTTCACATCCTCCAGTCACCTGAGGAACATGGCAGCAGACGCTTCACGTCCTCCTATCACCTGAGGAACATGGCAGCAGACGCTTCACGTCCTCCAATCACCTGAGGAACATGGCAGCAGACGCTTCACTTCCTCCTATCACCTGAGGAACATGGCAGCAGACGCTTCACGTCCTCCTATCACCTGAGGAACATGGCAGCAGACGCTTCACGTCCTCCTATCACCTGAGGAACATGGTAGCAGACGCTTCACGTCCTCCTATCACCTGAGGAACATGGCAGCAGACGCTTCACGTCCTCCTATCACCTGAGGAACATGGTAGCAGACGTGTTATGTTTGCAAATGACAGGTGTTATGAAGGCAATCCAGAAACACAGTGTGCTTAGCGATCAGAGCGCACACAGTGATCTGACAAATACCCAAAAATACAAGAACGAGCTCTGAGACGTGGAAACTCTGTAGACTGCACACCTGATCCTATCCTAAACACAACTAAAAGCGGCTGTGGATTGCGCCTAACAACTACCTAGGCAACTCGGCACAGCCTAAGAAACTAGCTAGCCTGAAGATAGAAAAATAGGCCTGACTTGCCCCAGAGAAATTCCCCAAAGGAAAAGGCAGCCCCCCACATATAATGACTGTGAGTAAGATGAAAAGACAAAACGTAGGGATGAAATAGATTCAGCAAAGTGGGGCCCGATATTCTAGGACAGAGCGAGGACAGTAAAGCGAACTTTGCAGTCTACAAAAAACCCTAAAGCAAAACCACGCAAAGGGGGCAAAAAAAACCCACCGTGCCGAACTAACGGCACGGCGGTACACCCTTTGCGTCTCAGAGCTTCCAGCAAAACAAAAGACAAGCTGGACAGAAAAAAAGCAACAAAAAGCAAAAAGCACTTAGCTATACAGAGCAGCAGGTCACAGGAACAATCAGGAGAAGCTCAGATCCAACACTGAAACATTGACAAGGAGCAAGGATAGCAGCATCAGGCGGAGTTAAGTAATGAAGCAGTTAACGAGCTCACCAGAACACCTGAGGGAGGAAGCTCAGAAGCTGCAGTACCACTTGTGACCACAGGAGTGAATTCAGCCACAGAATTCACAACACAGACGCTTCACGTCCTCCTATCACCTGAGGAACATGGCAGCAGACGCTTCACGTCCTCCAGTCACCTGAGGAACATGGCAGCAGACGCTTCACGTCCTCCTATCACCTGAGGAACATGGCAGCAGACGCTTCACGTCCTCCAGACAACTGAGGAACATGGCAGCAGACGCTTCACGTCCTCCTATCACCTGAGGAACATGGTAGCAGACGCTTCACGTCCTCCTATCACCTGAGAAACATGGCAGCAGACGCTTCACGTCCTCCAGTCACCTGAGGAACATGGCAGCAGACGCTTCACGTCCTCCTATCACCTGAGGAACATGGTAGCAGACGCTTCACGTCCTCCTATCACCTGAGGAACATGGCAGCAGACGCTTCACGTCCTCCAGTCACCTGAGGAACATGGCAGCAGACGCTTCACGTCCTCCTATCACCTGAGGAACATGGCAGCAGACGCTTCACGTCCTCCTATCACCTGAGGAACATGGCAGCAGACACTTCACTTCCTCCTATCACCTGAGGAACATGGCAGCAGACGCTTCACGTCCTCCAGTCACCTGAGGAACATGGCAGCAGACGCTTCACGTCCTCCAGACAACTGAGGAACATGGCAGCAGACGCTTCACGTCCTCCTATCACCTGAGGAACATGGCAGCAGACACTTCACTTCCTCCTATCACCTGAGGAACATGGCAGCAGACGCTTCACGTCCTCCTATCACCTGAGGAACATGGCAGCAGACGCTTCACGTCCTCCAGACAACTGAGGAACATGGCAGCAGACGCTTCACGTCCTCCTATCACCTGAGGAACATGGTAGCAGACGCTTCACGTCCTCCTATCACCTGAGAAACATGGCAGCAGACGCTTCACGTCCTCCAGTCACCTGAGGAACATGGCAGCAGACGCTTCACGTCCTCCTATCACCTGAGGAACATGGCAGCAGACGCTTCACGTCCTCCTATCACCTGAGGAACATGGTAGCAGACGCTTCACGTCCTCCTATCACCTGAGGAACATGGCAGCAGACGCTTCACGTCCTCCAGTCACCTGAGGAACATGGCAGCAGACGCTTCACGTCCTCCTATCACCTGAGGAACATGGCAGCAGACGCTTCACGTCCTCCTATCACCTGAGGAACATGGCAGCAGACGCTTCACGTCCTCCTATCACCTGAGGAACATGGCAGCAGACGCTTCACGTCCTCCAGTCAACTGAGGAACATGGCAGCAGACGCTTCACGTCCTCCTATCACCTGAGGAACATGGCAGCAGACGCTTCACGTCCTCCTATCACCTGAGGAACATGGTAGCAGACGCTTCACGTCCTCCAGTCACCTGAGGAACATGGCAGCAGACGCTTCACGTCCTCCAGTCACCTGAGGAACATGGCAGCAGACGCTTCACGTCCTCCTATCACCTGAGGAACATGGCAGCAGACGCTTCACGTCCTCCAGTCACCTGAGGAACATGGCAGCAGACGCTTCACGTCCTCCTATCACCTGAGGAACATGGCAGCAGACGCTTCACGTCCTCCAATCACCTGAGGAACATGGCAGCAGACGCTTCACGTCCTCCTATCACCTGAGGAACATGGCAGCAGACGCTTCACGTCCTCCAATCACCTGAGGAACATGGCAGCAGACGCTTCACTTCCTCCTATCACCTGAGGAACATGGCAGCAGACGCTTCACGTCCTCCTATCACCTGAGGAACATGGCAGCAGACGCTTCACTTCCTCCTATCACCTGAGGAACATGGCAGCAGACACTTCACGTCCTCTATCACCTGAGGAACATGGCAGCAGGCGCTTCATGTCCTCCAATCACCTGAGGAACATGGCAGCAGACGCTTCACGTCCTCCAGTCACCTGAGGAACATGGCAGCAGACGCTTCACGTCCTCCTATCACCTGAGGAACATGGTAGCAGACGCTTCACGTCCTCCAATCACCTGAGGAACATGGCAGCAGACGCTTCACGTCCTCCTATCACCTGAGGAACATGGCAGCAGACACTTCACGTCCTCCTATCACCTGAGGAACATGGCAGCAGACGCTTCACGTCCTCCTATCACCTGAGGAACATGGCAGCAGACGCTTCACGTCCTACTATCACCTGAGGAACATGGCAGCAGACACTTCACATCCTCCTATCACTTGTGGAACAAGGCAGCAGACGCTTCACGTCCTCCTATCACCTGAGGAACATGGCAGCAGACGCTTCACATCCTCCTATCACCTGAGGAACATGGCAGCAGACGCTTCACGTCCTCCTATCACCTGAGGAACATGGCAGCAGACGCTTCACATCCTCCTATCACCTGAGGAACATGTCAGCAGACTCTTCACGTGCTCCTATCACTTGTGGAACATGGCAGCAGACGCTTCATGTCCTCCTATCACCTGAGGAACATGGCAGCAGACGCTTCGCATCCTCCTATCACCTGAGGAACATGGTAGCAGACGCTTCACGTCCTCCTATCACTTGAGGAACATGGCAGCAGACGCTTCACGCTCTTTTAACACCTGAGTAACATGGCAGCAGACGCTTCATGCCCTCCTACCACCTGACTCCTGAGGAACATGGCAGCAGACGCTTCATGTCCTCCAATCACCTGAGGAACATGGCAGCAGACGCTTCATGTCCTC
Source organism: Ranitomeya imitator (assembly GCF_032444005.1). NCBI lineage: Eukaryota > Metazoa > Chordata > Amphibia > Anura > Dendrobatidae > Ranitomeya > Ranitomeya imitator. The sequence continues at coordinate 844,403,617 of NC_091284.1, read as the reverse complement.
CAATCACCTGAGGAACATGGCAGCAGGCGCTTCATGTCCTCCAATCAACTGAGGAACATGGCAGCAGGCGCTTCACGCTCTTTTAACACCTGAGTAACATGGCAGCAGTCGCTTCATGTCCTCCTATCACCTGAGGAACATGGCAGCAGGAGATGATGCTTCATCTGATGAAGAAGGTCATATTATTTTTACCAAGGCTGTTAAGTTTTTGGATCCATTCGGAGATTTCGTCTTGCTGAAGAGCAGAATATGGAGAGTTTCTGATGGCCTGAAGAGACAGCAGACTGTCATCAATGAGACTGCAGAGAGATCGCCAGTCTAGAGGAGAGAAGAGATGCCAGAGATGATGACGCACCACCATTAAACGTAGTGGAGGAATTTCAGGTCATATAACAGAGGAGAAGATGGAGAAGATGGAAGGTGCCAGAGAACATAGAAATGTGATGTAGAGGGGTACAGCGCTGCGGTGGTGTCCTCTCACCGGTCAGGAGGAAGGTGCCGCTGTCCCGGCTGCTGTGCCCTTTCGCACGGTCCCTGAATTTGCCGCTCATTGGCCTCTTGGACGCGTCCGGTGCAGGATCTTCTCTGGAGTCACAAAGGAAAAATCTGACAAGACGGAAATTTCTCTGTCTCCAGAACGTCTGAATCTTCTGAAATTCCTGCAAGATGGAGAATTCTGCACGAGCCCCGAGCAGCACCTGACAGGAGAGAACGTTACTGTGAGATCGGACACACCGAGTGCAGCTCTGGAGGTGACTAAGGTAAGACACGATGTGACTGCAGCTCTGGAGGTGACTGGAGGATAAGACATGATGTAACGGCAGAATAGTGAGTGCAGCTCTGGAGGTGACTGGAGGATAACACATGATGTAATAGCAGAGTAGTAACTGCAGCTCTGGAGGTGACTGGAGGATAAGAGATGATGTATTGGCAGAATAGTAACTGCAGCTCTGGAGGTGACTGGAGGATAAGAGATGATGTGTTAGCAGAATAGTGAGTGCAGCTCTGGAGGTGACTGGAGTATAATAGATTATGTATTAGCAGAATAGTGAGTGCAGCTCTGGAGCTAGGTGGAGGATAATAGATGATGTATTAGCAGAATCTGGAGTACAGCTCTGGAGGTGGGTGCAGTATGTCCGGGAGGACCGTGGCCCTTCACCTTCTGGATGTCCTCCTGCTCTCTATGTAGGGGGTAGGACAGCAGCTCTTTCAGCGTCAGCGTTTCTGGCCCACCAGAGACATTCCCCATAACTAGAACGAGATGATATGGTTAATAGTCAGCAGTGAGGCCTATGACTGACGCAGGCCCTCCACCCCTGAAGTTACCGGCAAAGATGGTCACCCAGTGTTTGTGCTTCACAGCGGGGTCCTGCAGTGCCTGGAGCAGGGGAAGGTGCTGAGAGAAATCCTGAAGCTTGCCCTTGATAACTTGTAGGACAGGGTCCTCGTTCGGGAGGATCAGCAGCAGGTCCTGTAGACTATTCTCCCACTGCTGCAGCTTCTCTCCCACCTGCTCCATCTTCACCTGTAGATGAGTAATCATTAGGTGGGTTGGTATTGATCTCAGGGGTCACCATGTCTGGGGCATATGCGTTCCAATTACCTTCATGAAGGGTTTTAGCTTCCAGGCAGCAATATGCTCCCGGCATCTGGTCAGCAGCTTCCATGAGTCTTGTTGTGCCTGAATCATCTGTTCCCCAAGAGAAATCACAGCGAAGTCGAAGCTTTTTCCTAAAAATAGACAATTAGTTAACTGTCCACCAGCCTGAAAGACTGAAAATATATCAGGAACGATAAGAGGCAGCTGTGGTGATCAGGCAGCCTTGAAAACACGTGGTGGAGAACATGGAACCCTGAGACACTTGGTGCAGACTAGACAACCTGGAGGACACGTCGTGGAGAAAATGCATCCTGTAAAACACATGCAGGAGAACATGCAATCGGGAAGACACATGGTGGAGATTATGCAACCTGGAGAACACATGGTGGTGAACATGCAACCTGGGGAACACGTGGTGGATAAAATTCAACCCGGGGAACACGTGGTGGAGAATATGCAACCTGGGGAACAAGTGGTGGAGAATATGCAATCTGGGGAACAAGTGGTGGTGAACATGAATCCAGGGGGAACACGCAGTGGAGAGCATGCAACCTGGGGAACAAGTGGTGGAGAACATTCAACCTGGGGAACATGTTGTGGAGAACATGCAACCTTGGGAACATGTGGTGGAGAACATGGGGAACATGTGGTGGAGAACATTGAGCCTGGGGAATATGTGGTGAACATGCAACCTGGGGAACACGTGGTGGATAAAATTCAACCTGGGGAACACGTGGTGGAGAATATGCAACTTGGGGAACATGTGGTGGAGAACATGCAATCTGGGGAACACGTGGTGGAGAACATGCAACCTGGGGAACATGTGGTGGAGAACATGCAACCTGGGAAACACGTGGTGGAGAATATGCAACCTGGGGAACAAGTGGTGGTGAACATGCAACATGGAGAACATGGTGGTGGCATGTAGACTGGAGGACAGGACATGAAGAGAGTGGAACACAAAGAAAATATGACATTAAGACAAGGGAACATTTCGTCCTTACCTTGTAAGATTTGACGTGATTGACTGAAGTCTCGCAACCGACACAGAGAAAAACACAATTTGTGAAGTAATGTTCCCAGATTGCTCAGAATTATGGCCACATTCTGATTGGGATCTCGAAAATGTGAGGAGGAAGTGGCTACAATCAGATCTTCTGCCTCTTTATAACAGGCCTGGAATGACTGTTCCAAGCTGCCAGACATGGATGGGAGGTGACTGCTAAGGAACTCAGATGATGTCTTCAGAAAATGCTGGTACATGGCCCAAGTTTCAGTCAGCTAAGAGACACAAGTCATGGAAAAAGGTTCTTGAGTACATTGACCATGCTCAGAAGAGAGGCCTCCACTAATTACACAGTTTGTCGTCTACATATGGCCTCCATCAGGGACCCAGGTCACTGCTTATACGAAGCCTCTACCAGTGACACATTTCACCTTGTACATGAGGCCTCCACAACTGATACAGGTCACCACCTACACAAGACCTCCATCAGTGACACAAGTCACTGCCTACAAGAGCCATCCACCAATGACACAGGTCGCCATCTACAGGAGACTTCCATCAGTGACACAGGTCATTGCCTATACGAACGAGGCCGCTCCCAGTGACATTTCACCTCCTACATGAAGCCTCTACCAGAGAAACGGGTCACCTCTTGCACGAGCCATCCACCAATGACATAGGTCACCTCCTGTATAAGGCTTTAATCAGGCCTATATGAGGCCTCTAGCAGTGACACAATTCATCTCCTACACGAGGCTTCACCAGTGACACAGGTCAACTACACGAGCCTTCAACCAATGACATAGGTCACCTCCTGCATGAGGCTTCAGTGACACAGGTCACCATCTACATGAGGCTTCCACCAGTGACACTGGTCAACGACTATGTGAGAACTCCACCAGTGACACAGGTCACCATCTACATGAGGCTTTCACCATTGACACAGGTCACCGCCTACATGAGGCTTTCACCTGTGATACAGGTCATCACCACCTACATGAGAACTCCACCCGTGTCACAGGTAACCATCTACATGAGGCTTTCACACATTGACACAGGTCACCGCCTACATGAGAACGCCACCAGTGACATAGGTCACTGCCTACATGAGGCTTCCACCAGTGACACAGGTCAACGCCTGCATGAGAACTCCACCAGTGACATGGGTCACAATCTACATGAGGCTTCCATCAGTGACCCAGGTCAATGTCTATATGAGGTCTCCACCATTGACACATTTCGCCACCTACGTGAGAACTCCATCAGTGACACAGATCACAGCCTACATGATGATTCCACTAGTGAAACAGATTACCATCTACATGAGAACTCCACCAGTGACACAGATCACAGCCTACATGATGCTTCCACTAGTGAAACAGGTTACCATCTACATGAGAACTCCACCAGTGACACAGGTCACCACCTATGTGAGAACTCCACCAGTGACACAGATCACCGCCTACATGAGGCTTCCACTAGTGACACAAGTCATTGCCTACTTGAGAACTCCACCAGTGACACAGGTCACCATCTACATGAGGCTTCCATCAGTGACACAGGTCACTGCCGACATGAGGCCTCCACCATTAACACAGGTCACCGCCTACATGAGGACACAAAAAATAGACCTAAAAATTAGCTTTTATTATGTACCTCTAAAAAAGCTCAATATGTAAAAAAAACCTCACATGTTGGTGAGTAGATCAGACACAGGTGCTAAATATTAAAAAAACAGGTCAAAATATATAATGATTTATGGAAAGAGTCTAGAGGAAGAAACAGCTAATACTCAGTTTCCCTACCTGGCAGCGGAGGTTGGCACCCTAGGGGGAAAACGTAATGGCGCCCCCGCTCCACGTAGGCTAACCCTGTCTGACCCTAAAAAGGAAATCCCTCACCAAGCCGTCAACAACACCCATGAAGTGCTCAAGGTCAAGGGCTTTCTGACAATGAACCTGACTGTAGATGTATCATGTAGGTGACAATGCTGCACATAGGATAGTATTGTGTTATGCTCACTATTTCAGAGTATGACGGATGGTATTGATTGACTGTAGTATCTGGATAGATGTCTATATATTTTATAGATGCAATAGATTGGAGGTATTTAGAGTTATTGACAATCATATAGAATTTCAATTCATCAAAACCCTCCAATCTGAAACCTCTGAAGAGAATACAAATGACAGTCCAGATAGAGTATTAAACCATAGATGTCTCCAAGGCAGAGAGATACATGTGCAAGTTGGCTGGGGACACATCATCCCTCAATATCCCTACAGCCACATACTTATATCAGAGCTTTTTTAGAGGTACATAATAAAAGCTAATTTTTGTTTTTTTTTGTTTAGGTTTATATATTAGATATCAGACCTCAATTCATCTATTTGGTTTTCTCACCATCTACATGAGGCCTCCACCAATAACACAGGTCCCCACCTACACGAGCCACCCAATGACATAGCTGACGGTCACATGAGGCATTCATCAGTGACACAGGTCATCACCTACGTGAGGTGTAGCAAAAAACTCGGCACTCAAACTTAGCTTTATAAGTGGTTGAATTGTATCCACACTTAGTAGCAAAAAAACGTTTTGGTCCTATTAGCCGGACCTTCATCAGTCACAGCGGTAAGTTGTGAATAAAAACAGATGCACCCACAGGATTGTGGGTTTTCAGTAAAGTCGTAGCAGAAGGTGGACGCAGTCCATGTTTCAGGAGTGTAGCCGAATCCGGCAGATAACCTTAGAAGATCCAGAGCCTGCGTGTCTGGTCTGAAGGGGACGCGGCATCCACCGCAAGTCCAAGCGACTGGACTGCCGGATTCGGCTACACTCCTGAGACACGGACTGCGTCCACCTTCGGCTACGACTTTACTGAGAACCCACAATCCTGTGGGTCCATCAGTTTTTACATCATGAGGCCTACACCAATGACACAGGTCCTTCACCTACGTGAGACCTCTACCAATTAAACAGATCATCACCTTTGTGAGACCTCCACCAGTGACACAGCTCATTGCCTACCCAAGATCTCCATTTCTGTGGCGGGTACATGGGGATGCATTGTTGATATCTACCTTGCTGCTGATTTCCTGCTCTTTTGTCGTTTGTTGCCGGTAGTTCGTGCGGATGACCACTTGGAGGGAGCGTACATGTTCAACTCGTTCTTCTAATTCATGTTTTTTCATTTTGCACTCAGCAACCTGAGAGATAATATAATGACTAAACGTGTAAAATGAGGTAAGATATTGATGTGACAAAGTTGCCCAACTGCAAGAGGGAATCCAAAAGACCACTTAAATGAAACCACCAGAGACCACGTAAAGAACGCTCAATAGGCCATGAGAAGAAATCTCTAGAGACAATGTAAAAGAAATGTGAAGAACCCCCAGAGGCTACATGAAGACCCCCCAGAGACCACGTGAAGAACCTGCCAGCGATCACGTGAACAACCCCCAGAGACCACATGAAGAACAGTCAGAGACCATGTGAAAGAAACCCCATGAGGCAAAGTGAAGAAATCCCCCAGAGATGATGTGAAGAACCAACCAGAGACCACGTGAAGGAAACCCCCAGAGAGCATGGGAAAAAAATCTAGACATCACATGAAGACATCCCCAGTGCCCATGTAAAGAAACCCCCTAGAAAAAACATGAAGAAACCTCCAGGCAACCACACACAAGACATGAAGTGAACGAGGAAGACATCGTGTATGAGTGGCAAGAAACAAAGGAAGTCACAGATGGTGAGAGGGTCATGTAAATAAGGTAACAGCTTCTTACAAGCGTCACTACCTTACTGCTCCCTACATACACATCATTCTCATACTACAACATATACAAAGTGCTAAGCATAAATGAGTACACCCCCTGTGAAAAGTAACATTTTAAACAAGATGTCACTGGACACAAGAACTGTTTCCACTTTCTGACAATTCTCGGTTTCACATAACATTTTCCCCCATAACAGGACAGTGATGTTATAATATAACTCATCACAAAAGCTTCACTTTCGCTCAAATTTGTTGATGTAAAAATGAGTGCACCCCCCATCAGTAACTCCTGCATCTAGTGTTGTGTGTGATCTCCATGATGTGTAAGGAGGCACTGAGACTTCAAGGCCTGGAAGGAACAAGTGGCGACATATTACATCATACATCTTTCTCCATCTTCAGAACAAGATCTAGAGCGTGGATGCCGGATGGAGAGTGGTGACAACTTGTCTCCAGACCTCCCTATAGAGGTCCGGTTATCAGGAGACTCTTGGCCACTGAGTCACCGTCAGATGTTCTTCTCCAGAAATGCAGCAGATGTGAGTTTTGTTTCATTGTCATGTAAGGAAAATGCCGTACACCGAGGGCAGGAGTCATGGTGGCATCTTCTCTGTCACTATAGATCAGGACATGTGACTAAATGATCCTATCAATGCAACTCATGTGCCCACCCTGACACCAGCAGGTCATGTGTCCCCACATAAGGGCACGGCCACCACCAAGTATGGCTGAAGGCACCAGGCCATGACAAGAATGTATCTAGAAGCTGCCTGGTGCCTCCAGTGAGACCTCAGTGTGACAGTGACGCCTTAGGGGAGTTGTGGAGATAAGTTGTCACCACTCTCCCTCCATCATCCAGGCTCTAGAGCTCGTTCTGGAGATGGAGAAAGATGAACGCTGTAATATCTCATGGCCACATTGTTCCTTCCCGGCCTAGAAGACTAGCTGCCTCCTTACACATCATGGAGGTCACACACAACACTAGATGGAGGAGTTACTGATGGGGGGTGTACTCGTTGTTATATATATAGATTCCACTGGCGCTAGACACAAGGTTCTTTGGGGGTTCTAGCTGCCTGTTTGGGTGTCAACCACCTGTTTTCAAAAGTATAAATTAGAATAAAAATAATAAAAGTCCAAAACGGCGCTCAGAAACCAGTCGCTATGCAACTAGTGGTAAAGCAAATCCGCCAAAAAAAAAAGTTATGTCCTCACATAGAAGTATCAGTACACAGGAAAATGCCGCTCCTAGAACCACGCTGCGGGAAAGTATATTTAATGTCACCGGAAAGTGGGAGACGTGGAAACAACTAGGTCCACACAATGTAGGTATAGATTGGGGCAGCGGTGTGCCAGTGGTGTCACCAAGAGTCCGGTGAATTTCCAGAGGTACAAAATGGACACAAAAATTGTATATAATGACTCAGATAAAATATATATGAGGTCCCTGGGTCCCCAGTGAACTTTACCAATGATCTGGTGCCTTAAGTGCCACTACTAAAAGCGATATTTTGTACCATGCAATTGGTTGCAATAAAGGAGTTACCTTAGTTAATGTAAGTTGTTCCTGGCACGGTGCGTTGGTTGTAAAAGGAAGATGGATAGCGACCACTATTGAGAAAGCTGGGTGCACTGGCTGTTAGGAGAACCACACCATAATGACTGCTTTAGAGAGCTGGGTGTGGTGTACAATCGGCTTGTCTAAACGATTGGTGGTGGCGGCGAGTAGTCTAGGGTTTCATGGCGTTAGCGGTGACCGTACAGGTATATACATATAATCCATGCAATGGAATTTGGAGGTGTATATACCATATGCTCACTGTTAGTTTCCCGATAACTGGCCAAGTGGTGCAAACAACCTGCAGCCTCCTCTGTTATTCTTTGGCCAATCGTGTAATTATCTGGATGATAGGGGGCAGCATAGAGCTGTTCGACACAAAGATCACAGCAGGTGGTTCTGCGAGACCTTGCCGGCCTGTGATATTGTGAATTTGTGTGATAAGATCTTGACACCTCTGATCGGGCGAACATAGCCTTTCTAATGTCTCATCTTGGAGGAGAGGTTCTGGCATGGCTCAACCCTTGGTGGGAAAGAGGTGATGCTATAATTTCGGATCTACAGGCTTACCTAGAGGTGATCCACAAGGTAATTGATGAGCCAGGCCGAGTTACATTTGCTGCCTCATCTCTTTAGACTATGCCAGGACATTCTGTCTGTAGGCCAATATGCCATACTGTTCTACACCTGGCTTCTGAACTCAGCTGAAATAATGAGACTTTGTTAGATGCCTCTGGGATGAATTGTTCGGAAGGATCAAGTGTGAGATAGCAGGTCGAGACATTCCCACTACTCTGGACGATATAGTTTCCCTGGCCATCTGAACCGACCTCTGGTTACAGGAGCACTCTCGAGAGACAGCACTTCAAAGAATGCTGCTTTAAGTACCGCTGTCCTTCCAAAGGCCACTCATTCCTTCAGCCTATGCAGGATGACAGCGTGGAGCTGGCTGAGCAACACCAGCAGTTAGGTCGAGTCAAAGGCTTGTACTTCTATTGTGGAGACACCGGCCACCTCATTCGCTCTTGTCCCAAGAAGCCAGGAAACTTCCAAGCCTAGGCTAGTAGTAGAGGCTACCCTGAGTGAAAGCGATTCCTCTTCACCGCTAATCCTGACTGCATCTGTAACTTCTGGAGGTTTCCAGTTCATTTTGATGTCATACCTGGAACATCATACAACTACCAGTGGTAGATCATTACCAGATCCCAGTTCGACAACTCCAGAATCCATTGTTTACGAAGCTGTTCAGGTGGCCATCAAGCAATTAGAACTCGGGATAGGAATGCTGCAAACTAAAAAGTTTGCCTTTTACTTACTTCCTAATCGGTTTCATCCACTTCTCCTAGGTCTTCCTTGGCCCCGCATGCATGAACCCATCCTTGACTGTAGATACGGAGAGTTGCTACGTTGGGGACAGTCTTGTCTTGAAAAGTGTCTTGTACTAGTGCAACCTCTTTGGCCGTTGGTGGCTCCATCTTCTCTGTCATGATTACCATCTGTCTACTGGTCATATGCTTAGGTATTTGAGAAGAAGAAAGCAGAGACATTACCTCCACATAGGCCGTACGACTGCCCTTTAGATCTGCTTCCCCTATCTTCATCTCCATGAGGCCATATTTATCTCCTGTCCCAGGTAGAGATCCTTTTCTTATTAATAATAATATAAATAATAATAATAATTTTTATTTATATGGTGCCAACATATTCCGCAGCACGTTACATTATAGGGGGGATTTGTACAGACAATAGACATTACAGCATAACCATAAATACAGATCAAAACAGATACAAGAGGAGTGAGGGCCCTGCTGCTCGCAAGCTTACAATCTATGAGGAAAAAGGGAGACACGAGACGTACAATGCCTACAAGTAGTATTCAACCCCCTGCAGATTTAGCAGGTTTAATAAGATGCAAATAAGTTAGAGCCTTCAAACTTCAAACAAGAGCAGGATTTATTAACAGATGCATAAATCTTACAAACCAAAAAGTTTTGTTGCTCAGTTAAATTTTTATAAATTTTAAACATAAAAGTGTGGGTCAATTATTATTCAACCCCTAGGTTTAATATTTTGTGGAATAACCTTTGTTTGCAATTACAGCTAATAATCGTCTTTTATAAGACCTGATCAGGCCGGCACAGGTCTCTGGAGTTATCAATTGGGTTAAGGTCAGGAGACTGACTAGGCCACTGCAACACCTTGATCTTGATTTTTTGCCTCTTGAACCAGGCCTTGGTTTTCTTGGCTGTGTGCTTTGGGTCGTTGTCTTGTTGGAAGATGAAATGACGACCCATCTTAAGATCCTTGATGGAGGAGCAGAGGTTCTTGGCCAAAATCTCCAGGTAGGCCGTGCTATCCATCTTCCCATGGATGCGGACCAGATGGCCAGGCCCCTTGGCTGAGAAACAGCCCCACAGCATGATGCTGCCACCACCATGCTTGACTGTAGGGATGGTATTCTTGGGGTCGTATGCAGTGCCATCCAGTCTCCAAACGTCACGTGTGTGGTTGGCACCAAAGATCTCGATCTTGGTCTCATCAGACCAGAGAACCTTGAACCAGTCAGTCTCAGAGTCCTCCAAGTGATCATGAGCAAACTGTAGACGAGCTTTGACATGACGCTTTGAAAGTAAAGGTACCTTACGGGCTCGTCTGGAACGGAGACCATTGCGGTGGAGTACGTTACTTATGGTATTGACTGAAACCAATGTCCCCACTGCCATGAGATCTTCCCGGAGCTCCTTCCTTGTTGTCCTTGGGTTAGCCTTGACTCTTCGGACAAGCCTGGCCTCGGCACGGGAGGAAACTTTCAAAGGCTGTCCAGGCCGTGGAAGGCTAACAGTAGTTCCATAAGCCTTCCACTTCCGGATGATGCTCCCAACAGTGGAGACAGGTAGGCCCAACTCCTTGGAAAGGGTTTTGTACCCCTTGCCAGCCTTGTGACCCTCCACGATCTTGTCTCTGATGGCCTTGGAATGCTCCTTTGTCTTTCCCATGTTGACCATGTATGAGTGCTGTTCACAAGTTTGGGGAGGGTCTTAAATAGTCAGAAAAGGCTGGAAAAAGAGATAATTAATCCAAACATGTGAAGCTCATTGTTCTTTGTGCCTGAACTACTTCTTAATACTTTAGGGGAACCAAACAGAATTCTGGTGGGTTGAGGGGTTGAATAATAAATGACCCTCTGAAAAGACTTTTCACAATTTAAAAAAACAAACAAACAAAGAAATAACATTCTTTTTTGCTGCAGTGCATTTCACACTTCCAGGCTGATCTACAGTCCAAATGTCACAATGCCAAGTTAATTCCAAATGTGTAAACCTGCTAAATCTGCAGGGGGTTGAATACTACTTGTAGGCACTGTAGATGGTAACAATTGCTTTCATTGTTCGGATGTTCATGTAAAGCTGCAGGTTATCAGCCTTAGTATGTAACAGTACAGACACAGAGGGCTAATAACTGCATAAAGCATGAGAGGACCTGATGCGAGGAGCCTGATTAAGGTTTAAGTTTTTTGAATGGGCCACACAGGGATAGTTAGGTTACTGTGTTGAGGCGGTAGGCCAGTCTGAACAAATGCATTTTTAGGGCACGCTGAAAACTGTGGGGATTGGGGATTAATCGTATTAACCTGGGTAGTGCATTCCAAAGAATTGGCGCAGCACATGAAAAGTCTTGGAGACGGGAGTGGGATTTTCTAATCATTGAGGATGTTAACCTCAGGTCATTAGCAAAATGGAGGGCATGGGTAGGCTGAGATCAGGGAGATGTAGGGTGGTGCTGAGCCATGGAGTGCTTTGTGGATGAGGGTAGTAGTTTTGTACTGGATTCTTGAGTGGATGGGTAACCAGTGTAATGACTGGCACAAGGTAGAGGCATCGGTGTAACGGTTGGTGAGGAATATGATCCTGGCTGCAGCATTCAGGACAGATTGGAGAGGGGAGAGTTTGGTAAGAGGGAGGCCAGTTAGTAGAGAGTTACAATAGTCCAGATGAGAATGAACAAGAGAAACAGTAAGAGTTTTTGCAGTGTCGAAAGTAAGAAAAGGTCAAGTTCTATAAATATTTTTGAGGTGCAGGTAACAAGAGCGAGCCAATGATTGGATGTGGGGGGTAAATGAAAGCTCGGAATCAAGTATGACCCCAAGGCAGTGGGCATGTTGCTTGGGAGTAATGGTGGAACCGCACGCGGAGATGGCAATGTCAGACAAAGGTAGGTTAGCAGAGGGAGAGAACACGAGGAGTTCAGTTTTTGACAGGTTCAGTTTCAGATAGAGGGAGGACATGATGTTGGAAACAGCGTTAAGACAATCACTGGTGTTTTCTAAAATGGTCGGCATGATATCAGGAGAAATGTATAATTGGGCGTCGTCAGCATAGAGATGGTACTGGAAACCAAATCTACTGATTGTCCAATAGGGGCAGTATACAACGAGAAGAGGAGGGGGCCTAGGACTGATCCTTGAGGAACCCCAACAGTAAGGGGAAGATGAGAGGAGGAGGAACCAGCAAAAGATACAGTGAAGGATCGGTCAGAGAGATAGGAGGAGAACCAGGAGAGAACGGTGTCCTTGAGGCCGATGGAGCGGAGCATAGTGAGGAGGAGCTGATGATCCACAGTGTCGAATGCTGCGGAGAGATCCAAGAGAATTAGCATGGAGTAGTGACCATTAGATTTAGCTGTTAGTAGGTCATTAGAGACTTTAGAGAGGGCAGTTTCAGTAGAGTGTAAAGAGCGGAAACCAGATTGAAGAGGGTCGAGAAGAGAGTTATCTGAGAGATAGTGGATAAGACGAGAGTGGACCAGGCATTCGAGGAGTTTAGAGATGAAGGGAAGATTAGAGACAGGTCTATAGTTAGCGGCAAAGTTTTGGTCGAGGGATGGCTTTTTAAGTAATGGATGTATGATGGCATGCTTAAATGAGGAGGGAAAGATAACGGAAGAGAGAGAGAGGTTGAATATTTTCATTAGGTGAGAGGTGACAGCAGGGGAAAGGGACTGGAGGAGATGTGACGGAATAGGGTCACTGGTGCAAGTGGTCGGGAGAGAAGATGCAAGGAGCCTGATTACTACTTCTTCTGTAACTGGATCAAAGCCAGAGAGTGAACTAGATGCAGTGGGGGAGGGAGGACAGTGCATGGTATGAAGGGATTGGGAGAAAATTTCCTGTCGGATATGGTCAATTTTTTCTTTGAAGTAATTGGCCAGATCGTCAGAGCGGAGATCCGTGGTTAGAGCCTGCACTCTTGGGTTGAGTAGGGAATGAAAACTGTCATAGAGACGTTTAGGGTTATTGGACAGTGAGGTGATGAGGGTGTTGAAATAGGTTTATTTGGAGATGTGAAGGGCAGAGTTGTATGTCTTTAGCATGAACTTATAATGGATGAAATCTTCGGGTAGATTAGAGTTTCTCCACAGACGTTCGGCGCACCTGGAGCACCACTGCAGGAAACGTGTTTGCAGCATGTGCCACGGTTGTCGCCGTCTTTGCCGAGTTGTTCTATGTATTGGAGGTGCAGCTTCATCCAGGGCACTTTGCAGAGTTTCATTGTAATGCTTCAGAGCAGAATCAGGACATGAGATGGAGGAGATTGGGGCCAATGAGGACTGCAAGTTCTTCATAAGTTTCTGGGTGTTAATGGCCTGTATGTTTCTATAAGTGTGGAAAGTGGGGTGACCTGAGCGGGATGGCAGTTCTTAACCAAGAATGAAAGAAGGTTGTGGTCAGAGAGTGGGAGAGGGAAGTTTGTGAAATCATCCACTGAGCAAAGCTGGGAGAGTTTCTGTCTTCATAAGTTGGAGAGTTAGTATGCTGTGAGAGGCCGAAAGAGGAGGTTAGAGATAAAAGGTGAGAAGCAGATGGGTAAAGGGGAAAGGCAATGGGGATGTTGAAATCACTCATGATGAGGGTGGGGGTGTCACAGGAGAGAAAATGTGGAAGCCAGGTGGCAAAGTGATCCAGGAACTGATGAGAGGGGCCGGGAGGACGATACACCACCGCCACTCGCATGGAGAAGGGGATGTAGAGTCTGACAGCATGGATCTCAAAAGAAGGGAAGACAAGTGAGGGTACTTGGGGGATAACTTGGAAGGTATATTTGATTGATAGGAGAAGACCAACGCCTCCACCTGCTGTTGTCCGATCTTGGAGTATGAGAAAAGTGTAGTCCACCATATGAAAGAGCAGCAGCAGGGGTGGTGTCTGACTGCTGGATCCAGGTTTCAGTAAGGGCCAGGAGGTTAAGTGAATCAGAAAGGGAAAAGTCATGGATGAAGGAGAGTTTATTACACAACGAGCGAGAATTCCAAAGGGCACAATTGAAAGGCAGAAGTGTTGTGGATTCTGTTTTTTGGGCTCCCTCTGGTGGTTACAGATGGTACTGGGTGACTTGTGTTCTCTGCGGTCTCTGGTGTCCACCTGTTCTATCAGGATATGGGAGTTTCCTATTTAATCTGGCTTTCTTGTCATTTCCTCACCGGCTATCAATGTAATCAGTGTGTCTTGTTACCTCTGCTTCCTGCTTCTGTATTCTTCAGGACAAGCTAAGTTTTTGATTTTCCTGTTCCATGTTTTGCTTAATTTTTGTCTTAGTCCAGCTTGCAGATATGTGATTCCTTTTTGCTGGTTGCTCTAGCGGGCTGATATTACTCCTCATGTTCCATGAGTTGGAACATGAGTTCAAGTAATTTCAGGATGGTTTTTTGTAGGGTTTTTCGCTGACCGCGCAGTTCACTTTTGTATCCTCTGCTATCTAGCTTTAGCGGGCCTCATTTTGCTGAATCTGTTTTCATAACTACGTATGTGCTTTCCTCTCATTTCACCGTCATTACATGTGGGGGGCTGCTATTTCTATGGGGTGTTTCTCTGGAGGCAAGAGAGGTCTGTGTTTCTTCTAATAGGGAAAGTTAGTTCTTCGGCTGGCGCGAGACGTCTAGGAATCATCGTAGGCACGTTCCCCGGCTACAGCTAGTTGTGTGTTGAGGTTCAGGATCGCGGTCACCTCAGTTTCCATCACCCTAGAGCTGGTTTTGTTTTTTGTGCTTGTCCTTTTGTTATCCCCTGCCATTGGGATCATGACAGTATAGCCGGCCAAAAAGTGGTAATCGTATTGGCTGAAGTAGGAGGAAAAGTAGTCTGAGGAAGTTTTTTTTTTTTTTTCCTTCCCCTCAGAGTTTGCTGCATAGCCTTAATTGCAGCCTGGCTGCGTCTTACCTCCTCTTAATCCTTGAATGGCTCTGACCTCAGCTGTTTATCATGGACGTCCAGAGTTTGGCTTCCAGCCTGAATAATCTTGCTGCTAAGGTTCAAAATATACAAGATTTTGTTGTACATGCTCCTATGTCTGAACCTAGAATTCCTATCCCAGAGTTTTTTTCTGGAGATAGATCTAGTTTTCTGAATTTTAGGAACAATTGCAAGTTGTTTCTTTCTTTGAAATCTTGCTCTTCTGGAGACCCTGCTCAGCAAGTCAAGATTGTTATATCTTTCCTGCGGGGTGACCCTCAGAATTGGGCATTTGCATTGGCACCAGGGGATCCTGCGTTGCTCAATGTGGATGCGTTTTTTCTGGCATTGGGTTTGCTCTATGAGGAACCTAACCTAGAGATTCAGGCTGAAAAAGCTTTATTGGCTCTCTTTCAGGGGCAAGATGAAGCAGAAATATATTGTCAGAAATTTCAGAAATGGTCGGTGCTTACTCAGTGGAATGAGTGCGCCCTGGCTGCAAGATTCAGAGATGGCCTTTCTGAGGCCATTAAAGATGTTATGGTGGGGTTCCCTGCGCCTACAGGTCTGAATGAGTCTATGACTATGGCTATTCAGATTGATCGGCGTTTACGGGAGCGCAAACCTGTGCACCATTTGGCGGTGTCTTCTGAACAGGCACCTGAGACAATGCAATGTGATAGAATTCAGTCCAGAAGTGAACGGCAAAACTATAGGCGGAAAAATGGGTTGTGTTTTTATTGTGGTGATTCAGCTCATGTTATATCAGCATGCTCTAAACGCACAAAAAAGGTTGATAAGTCTGTTGCCATTAGTACTTTACAGTCTAAGTTCATTCTGTCTGTGACTCTGATTTGTTCATTATCAACCATTCCCGTCGATGCCTATGTGGATTCAGGCGCTGCCCTGAGTCTTATGGATTGGTCATTTGCCAACCGCTGTGGGTTTAGTCTGGAGCCTCTGGAAGTCCCTATTCCTTTGAAAGGAATTGACTCTACACCTTTGGCTATGAATAAACCTCAGTACTGGACACAAGTGACCATGCGTATGACTCCCGTTCATCAGGTGATTCGCTTCCTGGTACTGTATAATTTACATGATGTTTTAGTGCTTGGTCTGCCATGGTTACAAACTCATAACCCAGTCTTGGACTGGAAAACGATGTCTGTGTTAAGCTGGGGATGTCAGGGGGTTCATGATGATGCACCTCCGATTTCTATCGCTTCATCTACTCCTTCTGAGGTTCCGGTATTTTTGTCTGATTATCGGGATGTTTTTGAGGAGCCTAAGCTCAGTTCGCTTCCTCCTCACAGGGATTGCGATTGTGCTATAGATTTGATTCCTGGCAGTAAATTTCCTAAAGGTCGTTTGTTCAATCTGTCAGTGCCAGAGCATACTGCTATGCGGGATTATGTTAAGGAGTCCTTGGAAAAGGGACATATCCGTCCATCTTCGTCCCCTTTGGGAGCAGGTTTTTTTTTTGTGGCCAAAAAAGATGGTTCCTTGAGGCCTTGTATAGATTACCGTCTTTTGAATAAGATTACAGTTAAATATCAGTATCCTTTGCCATTGTTGACTGATTTGTTCGCTCGCATTAAGGGGGCTAAATGGTTCACTAAGATTGATCTTCGGGGTGCGTATAATCTTGTGCGGATAAAGCAGGGTGATGAGTGGAAAACCGCATTTAATACGCCTGAGGGCCATTTTGAGTATTTGGTGATGCCTTTTGGACTTTCTAATGCTCCTTCTGTCTTCCAGTCCTTTATGCACGATATTTTCCGTGAATATCTGGATAAATTTATGATTGTGTATTTGGATGATGTTTTGGTTTTTTCGGATGACTGGGAGTCCCATGTTCAGCAGGTCAGGAAGGTGTTTCAGGTCCTGCGGGCCAATTCTTTGTTTGTAAAAGGTTCAAAGTGTCTCTTTGGAGTCCAGAAGATTTCTTTTTGGGGGTATATTTTTTCCCTTTCTACTATTGAGATGGATCCCGTCAAGGTTCAGGCTATTTGTGACTGGACGCAGCCTACATCTCTTAAGAGTCTACAGAAGTTCTTGGGCTTTGCTAATTTTTATCGTCGTTTCATAACTAATTTTTCTAGTGTTGTTAAGGCTTTGACGGATTTGACTAAGAAGGGTGCTGATGTTGCTGATTGGTCTCATGCGGCTGTGGAGGCCTTTCAGGAACTTAAGCGCCGGTTTTCTTCTGCTCCTGTGTTGCGTCAGCCAGATGTTTCGCTTCCTTTTCAGGTTGAGGTTGATGCTTCCGAGATTGGAGCGGGGGCGGTTTTGTCACAGAGAGGCTCCGATTGCTCAGTGATGAAGCCATGTGCGTTCTTTTCTAGAAAGTTTTCGCCCACTGAGCGGAATTATGATGTTGGTAATCGGGAGCTTTTGGCCATGAAGTGGGCATTTGAGGAGTGGCGTCATTGGCTTGAGGGTGCTAGACATCGTGTGGTGGTCTTGACTGATCACAAAAATCTGATTTACCTTGAGTCTGCCAAGCGTCTGAATCCTAGACAGGCTCGTTGGTCACTGTTTTTCTCCCGTTTCGATTTTGTGGTTTCATACCTGCCAGGTTCAAAGAATGTGAAGGCGGATGCTCTTTCTAGGAGTTTTGTGCCTGACTCCCCTGGAAATTCTGAGCCCACTGGTATCCTTAGGGATGGGGTGATTTTGTCGGCTGTCTCCCCAGACTTGCGATGTGCTTTGCAGGAGTTTCAGGCGGATAAACCTGATCGTTGTCCGCCTGAAAGACTTTTTGTTCTGGATAATTGAACCAGTAGAGTCATCTCCGAGGTCCATTCTTCTGCGTTGGCAGGTCATCCTGGAATATTTGGTACTAGAGACTTG
Source organism: Ranitomeya imitator (assembly GCF_032444005.1). Taxonomy (NCBI): domain Eukaryota; kingdom Metazoa; phylum Chordata; class Amphibia; order Anura; family Dendrobatidae; genus Ranitomeya; species Ranitomeya imitator. The sequence goes on along the minus strand of NC_091284.1, from coordinate 844,385,597 downwards.
GTGGCCAGGTTTTTTTGGTGGCCTTCCTTGTCGAGGGATGTGCGTTCTTTTGTGCAGTCTTGTGAGGTTTGCGATCGGGCTAAGCCTTGCTGTTCTCGGGCCAGTGGATTGTTGTCACCTTTGCCTATCCCGAAGAGGCCTTGGACGCACATTTCCATGGACTTTATTTCGGATCTCCCTGCCTCTCAAAAAATGTCCGTCATCTGGGTTGTGTGTGACCGCTTTTCTAAGATGGTTCATCTGGTACCCTTGCCTAAGTTACCTTCCTCCTCTGAGTTGGTCCCTCTGTTTTTTCAGAACGTGGTTCGTTTGCATGGGATTCCGGAGAACATCGTTTCTGACAGGGAATCCCAGTTTGTGTCTAGATTTTGGCGGACGTTCTGTGCTAAGATGGGCATTGATTTGTCCTTTTCGTCTGCATTCCATCCTCAGACGAATGGCCAGACGGAACGAACTAATCAGACCTTGGAAACTTATTTAAGGTGTTTTGTTTCTGCTGATCAGGATGACTGGGTTACCTTTTTGCCGCTTGCCGAATTTGCCCTTAATAATCGGGCTAGTTCTGCTACCTTGGTTTCTCCTTTCTTTTGTAATTCGGGGTTTCATCCTCGTTTTTCCTCTGGTCAGGTGGAGCCTTCTGATTGTCCTGGAGTGGACATGGTAGTGGATAGGTTGCATCGGATTTGGAGTCATGTGGTGGACAATTTGAAGTTGTCCCAGGAGAGGGCTCAGCAGTTTGCTAATCGCCGTCGCCGCGTGGGTCCTCGACTTCGTGTTGGGGACTTGGTGTGGTTGTCTTCTCGTTTTGTTCCTATGAAGGTCTCTTCTCCTAAGTTCAAGCCTCGGTTCATCGGTCCCTATAGGATCTTGGAAATTCTTAACCCTGTGTCGTTTCGTTTGGATCTCCCGGCATCGTTTGCTATTCATAATGTGTTCCATTGGTCGTTGTTGCGGAAGTATGAGGTACCTGTTGTTCCTTCGCTTGAGCCTCCTGCTCCGGTGCTGGTGGAGGGAGAATTGGAGTATGTTGTGGAGAAGATCTTGGATTCTCGTGTTTCCAGACGGAGACTCCAGTATTTGGTCAAGTGGAAGGGTTATGGTCAGGAGGATAATTCTTGGGTGGTTGCCTCTGATGTTCATGCTGCTGATTTGGTCCGTGCATTTCATAGGGCTCATCCTGGTCGCCCTGGTGGTTCTCGTGAGGGTTCGGTGACCCCTCCTCAAGGGGGGGGTACTGTTGTGGATTCTGTTTTTGGGCTCCCTCTGGTGGTTACAGATGGTACTGGGTGACTTGTGTTCTCTGCGGTCTCTGGTGTCCACCTGTTCCATCAGGATATGGGAGTTTCCTATTTAATCTGGCTTTCTTGTCATTTCCTCGCCGGCTATCAATGTAATCAGTGTGTCTTGTTACCTCTGCTTCCCGCTTCTGTATTCTTCAGGACAAGCTAAGTTTTTGATTTTCCTGTTCCACGTTTTGCTTAATTTTTGTCTTAGTCCAGCTTGCAGATATGTGATTCCTTTTTGCTGGTTGCTCTAGTGGGCTGATATTACTCCTCATGTTCCATGAGTTGGAACATGAGTTCAAGTAATTTCAGGATGGTTTTTTGTAGGGTTTTTCGCTGACCGTGCAGTTCACTTTTGTATCCTCTGCTATCTAGCTTTAGCGGGCCTCATTTTGCTGAATCTGTTTTCATAACTACGTATGTGCTTTCCTCTCATTTCACCGTCATTACATGTGGGGGGCTGCTATTTCTATGGGGTGTTTCTCTGGAGGCAAGAGAGGTCTGTGTTTCTTCTAATAGGGAAAGTTAGTTCTTCGGCTGGCGCGAGACGTCTAGGAATCATCGTAGGCACGTTCCCCGGCTACAGCTAGTTGTGTGTTGAGGTTCAGGATCGCGGTCAGCTCAGTTTCCATCACCCTAGAGCTGGTTTTGTTTTTTGTGCTTGTCCTTTTGTTATCCCCTGCCATTGGGATCATGACACAGAAGGCATGCATGGAATATTAATAAGGTTAGCGGGGTTTCTGAGTGTAGCAGTTGGGAGGTTTGACTGGCTATAACATGGGGGGCCGGGGTTGGGAGAGATGTCTCCAGCGACTAGGAGAAGGAGGATAGAAAGAGTGAGCAGATGGTTAAGTGATTTGTGAGAGCGTCTCTTGTGTTGGATGGTGGGACTGAATGGATCTGTGCTGTTAAGCAATGTGAACAGAGTATGAGTGCTATACATAGGAGAGGCAAGGACAGAGGGGCCGATATGGATGGAGTATAAAGGGTTAATGCAAGGTCAGTGAATGTGAGTGAATGCAGCAACCAGGATATAGATTATACAAATACATATGGTGAATATTTCTTCTGTTCCAAATGTGCAGGGAATAGATTTATTAGATTGTCTTCCCTGTCTCCTGCCCTATCTAACTGCCATGTTGTAACTGCCAGTACTTTGATGAAATGTGCACGAATGGTCCCCTGCCTGAATGCTTCCACAAGCTATGTCTCAATATATAGGAGACAGACTTACTTAGATCTTAAGGCCCCGTCACACACAGCGACGCTGCAGCGATACCGACAACGATCCGGATCGCTGCAGCGTCGCTGTTTGGTCGCTGGAGAGCTGTCACACAGACCGCTCTCCAGCGACCAACGATGTCGGTAACCAGGGTAAACATTGGGTAACTAAGCGCAGGGCCGCGCTTAGTAACCCGATGTTTACCCTGGTTACCATCGTTAAAGTAAAAAAAAACAAACGCTACATACTTACCTACCGCTGTCTGTCCTCGGTGCTCTGCTTCTCTGGTCTGGCTGTGAGCACAGCGGCCGGAAAGCAGAGCGGTGACGTTACCGCTCTGCTTTCCGGCTGACCGGCGCTCACAGCCAGACCAGAGAAGCAGAGCACCGAGGACAGACAGCGGTAGGTAAGTATGTAGCGTTTGTTTTTTTTTACTTTAACAATGGTAACCAGGGTAAACATCGGGTTACTAAGCGCGGCCCTGCGCTTAGTTACCCGATGTTTACCCTGGTTACCAGCGAAGACATCGCTGAATCGGCGTCACACACGCCGATTCAGCGATGTCAGCGGGACCTCAGCGATCAAAAAATGGCCCAGGCCATTCCGACACGACCAGCGATCTCACAGCAGGGGCCTGATCGCTGGTACGTGTCACACATAGCGAGATCGCTACTGAGATCGCTGTTGCGTCACAAAACTTGTGACTCAGCAGCGATCTCGCTAGCGATCTCGCTATGTGTGACGGGGCCTTTACTGTTTTTCCCCCTCTCTCGTTATCAGACTAAGTTGAGACAGAAGGACACAATAAATGTAGTGAACAGATAAACAAATGTCCAGGCCTGCATGGATCATCAACCACTTTGAGAAGTTAGGTGACCTCAGAGCATAAGAGGACAAACATAGTAAGTTGTAATAATTAAATACCATTATCTATGCAGCAAAGATGAATAACATTTGCGGGACTCATGCAGGAATTGTGTGCAGTACCTGGAATTATATATCATTAGAATATATTGCAGGAGATGAGACAGCAATCCGATGTCCGAGTATGTTAAGGAAAATCTGGCAAGGGGATTCATTCAGAAGTCCTTGTCACTGGCAGGAGCCAGCTTCTTCTTTGTCAAGAAAACGAATAGAATGGGACTATTCAGCCCTGCATAGATTATAGGGTTTTCAATTACATCAAAGTCAAGAACAAATATCCGTTGCCATTGATTCCGGAGTTGTTCGATCGCCTCAGAAGTGCCACAACTTTTACCAAGCTGGATCCAAGAGGAGCATACAATCTAATCCGGATACATAGTAACATAGTAACATAGTTAGTAAGGCCGAAAAAAGACATTTGTCCATCCAGTTCAGCCTATATTCCATCATAATAAATCCCCAGATCTACGTCCTTCTACAGAACCTAATAATTGTATGATACAATATTGTTCTGCTCCAGGAAGACATCCAGGCCTCTCTTGAACCCCTCGACTGAGTTCGCCATCACCACCTCCTCAGGCAAGCAATTCCAGATTCTCACTGCCCTAACAGTAAAGAATCCTCTTCTATGTTGGTGGAAAAAGCTTCTCTCCTCCAGACGCAAAGAATGCCCCCTTGTGCCCGTCACCTTCCTTGGTGATACACCCATGTGATGAATGGAAGACAGCTTTCAACACCTTGGACGGTCATTATGAATACCGTGGTATGCCGTTTGGGCACAGCAATGCCCCAGCTCTCTTCCAAGAATTCGTGAACGACTTCTTCAGTGACCTCCAATATACTTGTGTCCTTATTTATCTGGATGATATCTTGGTCTTCTCTTCAGATCTGTCCTCTCATAGGTGGAAAATTTTCCAAGACCTGCAGGAACTTAGAGAGAATAGCCTGTATGCTAAATTTGAAAAATGTGTGTTTGAACAATCTTCTCTGCCTTTCTAAGTTATATAATCTCGGACACGGGCCTGAAGAATAATCCAGATAAAATGTCAAGTGACCACCCCCTGCCGGCATTAAAGATATCCAGCAATTCCTAGAATTCAACAATTACTATAAATTAATTCTGAATTTTTCGTCCCAGTCCACTCTCATCTTTGAAATGATCCGTAAGAGTGCCAATCCAAAAGGTATGGACTCCAGAGGCTGATAACGCTTCTCTCTCATTGAAACAAGCCTTTTCCAGTATTACAGCAACCAGAAGTGAATAAACAATTGTTTCTGGAGGTAGATGCTTCATCTTCTGGGGCAAGAGCAGTTCTTAACCTAAAGTCCCCCTCCGGCCGTATTATGACCTATGATTTATTCTCTGAGGCCTTCTCTCTACTGGAGCGCAAATGCTCGATTGGAGAACGAGAGTGGTTGAAAATAAAGATGGCTGTAGAGGAGTGGCAGTACATTCTTGAGGGAGCAGTTCTTCAGGTTGTCATTTATACAGACCATAAGTACCTGGCCAATCTCGTTTTAATTTTGTTCTGCATTTTCGGCCAGCTGACAAAAATATCAAGGCTGATGCACTTTCTCGCTCCTTCTTGCACACTGACCAAGAGGCGGAACCTCAATTCATCATCAATTAGTCCAGCAAGGTTACTGTGGCTCCAGTAAACTTGGCCCAAATTCCTCCAGGAAAGACTTTGGTTTCAGAATCGGATAGGAGACAATGTTCTGCTATGGGGGCACTCCTCCAAGGTGACCGGCCATGCCGGGCAGAGAAAGAGGTTGCAGATCATATCACGTCACTATTGGTGGCCTACCATGTGTAAGAAAATCATGGAGTTCATTCCAGTCTTTCCTTTCCTGTGCCCACAACAAGACTCCTAGGCAACTGCCATATGTGCGAGTCCTACCACTTCCTGTGCCCTCGGCGCCTTGCCAGCATATCGCCATGGATTTTATTACCAACCTTCCTGTGTTCTCCGGCTGTCTGTCATTTGGGTAATGATGGATTGATTTTCAAAAGTGGCACATTTTACCCCATTGCCAGGCCTTCCGCCTGCTCCGGAGCTTGCAGAGAAACTCATCCAGCACATCTTCCATCTTCATAGGTTCCTAGTCACATCATGTCCGACCGAAGTGTACAGTTCAGATTCAGATTCTGGCCAGCTTTGTGCAAGCTTCAGAACGTAGTGCTAGACTTCTCGTCTGCATACCACCCTGTATTGCCAAATTTTTGACACTAAGGTTCGGATATGGCATTAAAGAAGGCTACTACATGTGATATAACGCAATTTTATTTCAAAGTACAAAATTAAAGGAATAGTATGATTGTGTACACTTTTGTATATGTTAACATACAAAGGTTAAGTACATATAAAGATTAAGTACTGTACATATACTCACATCATCACCAAGGAGCTTTTAAACATCATCCATCTGGAATATCAGAGATGCAAGAACCAAAACAGAGAACCTCCTGGAAAATTCACAACACTTCATGGGCGTCCCTAATTATGCAGGTATCAGCACACTGTACATGTACAGGTACCCCAGTTTCTGCTTCTGTCTTACTCATGTTTCTCTGGCCTTATATAGTGATTTACCCTGTGTGTAACTCTGGTTCAGCCTTGCTCACCAGTGGCCAACCTTTGGAATAAGATGAATCAGAGCGAGTATACTCGTTGCTCAGGTTTTCCCGAGCATGCTCGGGTGTCCTCCGAGTATTTTGGCGTGCTCGGAAATTTAGTTTTCATCACCTCAGCTGCATGATTTGCGACTGCTAGACAGGCTGAATACATGTGGGAATTCCCTAACAAAGAGGCAACCCCCGCATGTATTCACGCTGTCTAGCAGTCGCAAATCATGCAGCTGGGGCGACGAAAACTAAATTTCCGAGCACACAAAAATACTCGGAGGACACCCGAGCATGCTCGGGAAAACTCGAGCTACGAGTATACTCGCTCATCACTATTAACGATGCAACTTTTTATTCCAGACATCCATGGTTGTACCACAAATCCAGGTAAATATATGCTTTAACATGCTTATTGGAAGGTGTTTTAGCAAATTTAGTAATCAGTGTGTTTGCTGCTACCTAGTTGTAAGGTCCCTGTACCTGTGTTCCCTGAACCTGATCCTGTCCATCCTGCCTGCCCTGTCTGAACCTGATCCTGTCCGTACTCTTGTAACCTGTTCCTGAGCCCGTCCTGCCTCTATCAAGTCCAGAACCTGATCCATCTTGTCCGCACATATACCGCTACCCTCCCCAGTCATGTCTAAACCTGCACCTGTGATCCTGTACCCGAGTCCGTATTGTGTTCCTGAACTTATCCTGTTCGTTCCTGACCCAGTACCAGTCCTGTGGGCCAGCAGTGCGCTACTGATCCTCAATCTTTTCTGTCTACGAGCAGCAAGTCCTCCTGTTAACCGGTTACTGGCAAGTCCGGCTTACCTGCCCCTTTGGGGGTCAGCAGCCACGGTTCCGGTCTGTCCTGGAGTAGCACCTAGTGTCCACTTGTGGCTCAAGTCTAAAAGAACCATAAGGGGCTCTAGTGAAGAACCAGGTGGTCGCTTAGTTACGCCAGTCCAGGCTCTCCTGTGGCAGAGTGGTTCCACAACCACGTACATAACATATACATACACAAAAACATCATTCTCATACCGCACTATACAGGTATCTAATCCTCATGCCTCTGTCATTCTCCTTAGATGTTGCTGACCCAAGGCCCTTTACCTTTGGCTTCTGATATCTTACCTTGTGTGCACCTTTAGAAAATGATGAGATTTCAGTGGAGACCCCTCTGAAGATCTCCAGAGCTTGTGATAGGTCGAAGATCAGGGAATGAGACTTGTCGTCCACCTCTGAGGTCAGGAGGACAAGGATATCCTGTAATATGATAGCCAGGCCTGGACCTGAAAGATATGGTGTCACTATAAATTCTCAGTTGGTTCTTTCTATCAAATGAATGAGGGTCCTCTGATCTGTCTGATGTATAAACCATAGATATGTCCTTCAGAGCAGCGATCATCCTTCTTACCAGTCAGTGTGTGGAGGAACTCGCAGTTGACTTCCATCATGGCTGTGGTAACATAGTCTTTAAGTCCATGGACTTGTCGTTCCCACTGCTGAAGTTTAAGGATCAGATCTTCATAATCTTGGGTCGATCTTCCCCGTAGATTCTCCAGAATGTGAGGAGACCAGGACTGGACATAGAGGTAGATGTCAGACAGCCAGGAGTGTTCTTCACAGAATGCCCTGACCTCTAGAAGAGAGTCCTGCAGAAAAAAGAGATATCAGGAGGCCGAGAGCTAAAACCCACCAGCCAAGTCTCTGTAAACCCTCTGTGAGCAGCATCATGAGCATACAGGTAACTGCAGCCTTTCATGACCATACTGAAACCACACATGGTCCCTGCAGCCTCTCCAGACAACTCACCGTCCTGGAAGCCTCATCCTAGCACACTGTCCCTGCAGCCTCTCTTGTCCACACTCTGTCCCTGCAGCCTCTCTTGTCCACACTCTGTCCCTGCAGCCTCTCTTGTCCACACTCTGTCCCTGCAGCCTCTCTTGTCCACACTCTGTCCCTGCAGCCTCTCTTGTCCACACTCTGTCCCTGCAGCCTCTCTTGTCCACACTCTGTCCCTGCAGCCTCTCTTGTCCACACTCTGTCCCTGCAGCCTCTCTTGTCCACACTCTGTCCCTGCAGCCTCTCTTGTCCACACTCTGTCCCTGCAGCCTCTCTTGTCCACACTCTGTCCTTGCATCCTCCCTTGTCCACACTCTGTCCCTGCAGCCTCCCTTGTCCACACTCTGTCCCTGCAGCCTCTCTTGTCCACACTCTGTCCCTGCAGCCTCTCTTGTCCACACTCTGTCCTTGCAGCCTCTCTTGTCCACACTCTGTCCCTGCAGCCTCTCTTGTCCACACTGTCCCTGCAGCCTCTCTTGTCCACACTCTGTCCTTGCAGCCTCCCTTGTCCACACTCTGTCCCTGCAGTCTCTCTTGTCCACATTCTGTCCCTGCAGCCTCTGTTGTCCACACATTGTCCCTGCAGCCTCTCTTGTCCACACTCTGTCCCTGCAGCCTCTTTTGTCCACACTCTGTCCCTGCAGCCTCTCTTGTCCACACTCTGTCCCTGCAGCCTCTCTTGTCCACACTCTGTCCCTGCAGCCTCTCTTGTCCACACTCTGTCCATGCAGTCTCTCTTGTCCACATTCTGCCCCTGCAGCCTCTGTTGTCCACACTCTGTCCCTGCAGCCTCTCTTGTCCACACATTGTCCTTGCAGTCTCTCTTGTCCACACATCTGCAGCCTCCCTTGTCCACACATTGTCCCTGCATCCTTTCTTCTCCACACATTGTCCCTGCAGCCTATCTTGTCCAAACTCTGTCCCTGCAACCTCTCTTGTCCACACTCTGTCCCTGCAGCCTCTCTTGTCCACACTCTGTCCCTGCAGCCTCTCTTGTCCACACTCTGTCCCTGCAGCCTCTCTTGTCCACACTCTGTCCCTGCAGCCTCTCTTGTCCACACACTGTCCCTGCAGCCTCTCTTGTCCACACTCTGTCCCTGCAGCCTCTCTTGTCCACACTCTGTCCCTGCAGCCTCTCTTGTCCACACTGTCCCTGCAGCCTCTCTTGTCCACACTCTGTCCCTGCAGCCTCTCTTGTCCACATTCTGTCCCTGCAGCCTCTCTTGTCCACACATTGACCCTGCATCCTTTCTTCTCCACACATTGTCCCTGCAGCCTATCTTGTCCACACTCTGTCCCTGCAGCCTCTCTTGTCCTCACTCTGTCCCTGCAGCCTCTCTTGTCCACACTCTGTCCCTGCAGCCTCTCTTGTCCACATTCTGTCCCTGCAGCCTCTCTTGTCCACACTCTGTCCCTGCAGCCTCTCTTGTCCACACTCTGTCCCTGCAGCCTCTCTAGTCCACACATTGTCCCTGCAGCCTCTCTTGTCCACACTCTGTCCCTGCAGTCTCTCTTGTCCACACATCTGCAGCCTCTCTTGTCCACACTCTGTCCCTGCAGTCTCTCTTGTCCACACATCTGCAGTCTCTCTTGTCCACACATCTGCAGTCTCTCTTGTCCACACTCTGTCCATGCAGTCTCTCTTGTCCACACATTGTCCCTGCAGCCTCTATCCACACATTGTTCCTGCAGCCTCTCTTGTCCACACATTGTCCCTGCAGCCTCTCTTGTCCACACATTGTCCCTGCAGCCTGTCTTGTCCACACTCTGTACCTGCAGTCTCTCTTGTCCACACATCTGCAGCCTCTCTTGTCCACACTCTGTCCCTGCAGCCTCTCTTGTCCACACATCTGCAGCCTCTCTTGTCCACACTCTGTCCCTGCAGCCTCTCTTGTCCACACATTGTCCCTGCAGCCTCTCTTGTCCACACTCTGTCCCTGCAGCCTCTCTTGTCCACACTCTGTCCCTGCAGCCTCTCTTGTCCACACTCTGTCCCTGCAGTCTCTCTTGTCCACACATCTGCAGCCTCTCTTGTCCACTCTGTCCCTGCAGCCTCTCTTGTCCACACATTGTCCCTGCAGCCTCTCTTGTCCACACATTTTCCCTGCAGCCTCTCTTGTCCACACTCTGTCCCTGCAGCCTCTCTTGTCCACACATTTTCCCTGCAGCCTCTCTTGTCCACACTCTGTCCCTGCAGCCTCTCTTGTCCACACTCTGTCCCTGCAGCCTCTCTTGTCCGCACTCTGTCCCTGCAGCCTCTCTTGTCCACACATTGTCCCTGCAGCCTCTTTTGTCCACACATCTGCAGCCTCTCTTGTCCACTCACTGTCCTTTCAGCATCTCTTGTCCACACATTGTCCCTGCAGCCTCTCTTGTCCACACATTGTCCAGGCAGCCTCTCTTCTCCACACATTGTCCCTGCAGCCTCTCTTGTCCACACTCTGTCCCTACAGCCTTATTCTTTCATGCTCTGCTGCTCTCAGCAGTCTCTCTTGTCCACACATTGTCCCTGCAGCCTCTCTTATCCACATTGTTCCTGCAGCCTCTCTTGTCCACACATTGTCCCTGCAGCCTCTCTTGTCCACACTCTGTCCCTGCAGCCTCTCTTCTCCACACATTGTCCCTGCAGCCTCTCTTGTCCACACTCTGTCCCTACAGCCTTATTCTTTCATGCTCTGTTGCTCTCAGCAGTCTCTCTTGTCCACACATTGTCCCTGCAGCCTCTCTTGTCCACACATTGTCCCTGCAGCCTCTCTTGTCCACACATTGTCCCTGCAGCCTCTCTTGTCCACACATTGTCCCTGCAGCCTCTCTTCTCCACACATTGTCCCTGCAGCCTCTCTTGTCCACACATTGTCCCTGCAGCATCTCTTATCCACACATTGTTCCTGCAGCCTCTCTTGTCCACACATTGTCCCTGCAGTCTCTCTTGTCCACACATTGTCCCTGCAGCCTCTCTTATCCACACATTGTTCCTGCAGCCTCTCTTGTCCACACATTGTCCCTGCAGCCTCTCTTGTCCACACTCTGTCCCTGCAGCCTCTCTTCTCCACACTCTGTCCCTGCAGCCTCTCTTGTCCACACTCTGTCCCTGTAGCCTCTCTTGTACACTCACTGTCCTTTCAGCATCTCTTGTCCACACATTGTCCCTGCAGCCTCTCTTGTCCACACTCTGTCCCTGCAGTCTCTCTTGTTCACACTCTGTCCCTGCAGTCTCTCTTGTCCACACATTGTCCCTGCATCCTCTCTTCTCCACACATTGTCTCTGCAGCCTCTCTTGTCCACACTCTGTCCCTTCAGCTTTATTCTCTCATGCTCTGTTGCTCTCAGCAGTCTCTCTTGAACATGGTGCTTTTGTGATCCCTCTTCTCACCTTGAGCAGTCTCTGCAGTTTCTCTTGAGCCTCCTGGATAGAACCACCCATGTGGAGCATGTGGGTCAGATACTGGAAGTTCAGTGGGAGGTAATGAGCCCTCTGCTGGTGCCCCTCAATCTTCAGTTCTCCCAGTTTTGGCATTTCTTTGCATTCACCAGGTGGCAGGGCAGCTGCTGAAACAACTTGGCGAAGATTTTGCCCACCACAGATGGGAGGCAAGGGGGGTCCTAAAACAGAAGCTTCCATTTGGAATAATGTAGTGAGTGTCTACATACAGATTTCAGGGTGCTACTCGGAGCACTGGGCACCCCACCAAATCATTAACGTCCCCTTATTTGTAACTCATGTGGACACATCAGTATCTGCTGCAGTACATTACCGAGTTCTGTGGGAGGAGGTGTCATGGTCCGTTCCTGGTCCCTGGGGTCCATCATCTGCGGGTGAAGACATAATTTGCCGATCATTTGGAGGTTCGTGATGCCTCAGACTTGCCCCAATCCACTCACGCTGCACTAAATGATTGCACTGGATCATATGATTGACCTTCGAACTGTTCCTGTGATCACTTATAATAATAGTGAATTACAGGGTGACGTGGCATCAGAACAACACCCATAACATGGAGACACGTGGTGCCAGGGGGCCCTGCTGAACTGACACTGAAGCTCCAACCACCAGCAGTCCAAGCTGAGAAACCATTAATTTCTCCATCCACAGAACCGCAGCGAGGTCTCTCAGCATTATGAGAGACACCATGTTACGGCCGCCGCTACTTACCCTCGTCGCGCCGCTTCTGGCCGCCGGCGCGCTGTCCCTGCTTGCTTCGGCCGCTCCTCGTTCGGGTCCCGGCATGTCATTCCTCCTGCCTCTTCTGTGGCGCCGACTCCTTCCGCCGCTGTTCGTCCCCGCTGTATTGCTTCCGGGGGGCAGCGCGCTCATCTTCTGCAGGCCCCGCCTCCTCCACATCCTGCTGGGGAGGTTCGGCATCTGCGCCGGCGCGCAGGGTTCTATGGAGGGCGCCTGCGTTCCAGTCTGGCTTCTCCTGCTTCCGGGATCCAGTAGTTTCAACCAATCCCGGTAAGACCCTCAGTATTTCAGGCCACCTTCCCTGCTAGGAGGTGCCTGAGTGTCATTTGCTTTTTGCCTTTGCCTCTGGCCCCTTCTCGTCTTGTGCCTGTGCTAGCCCGGTATCTCTCGCTTGCCTCTCGCCATTGTGCCTCTACTTATCCTGTCATCTCTCTCGTTTTCTTTTCAGTTTCGCCTCCGTCTCCTGCTTCTCCTCAGTACAGTTTGTCTTCCAGTCTCCGTGTCTTCCATTGTGCTCCAGCTTCCCTGCCTCCGTGTATCCCGCTCCTGTGTTCCGTTTTTTGTTTTTCTTTCTTGTTTTTTTCCCTGAGCCGTCCCTTCTGGTATCTGCTACCGTGGTTGGGTCTTCTTCGGGCCTGCCCCAGCCAGTCCCTGTATAGGGGTTGGTTAACACCTGGTCTGCTCGCCCGGAGGTAGTACCTTGCCACGGTCCAGAGGGTCCACTCTCGCTTTCTTCTCAGATAGCATAACAGAACACTCAGGCCATGGACCCCGCAAGTGCCGCGTTTTCTGCTCAAAAGGAATTGGCACATTTGCGCGACAATCAACTTTCTTGAAAAATATGGAGTCCTGTTTGACCTCATTACAGGCCGCCGACCCAGTCAGTGCTTCTCATCTAGCGAGCCTTCAGCAAGAGCTCTCCCAGCAGCGTGATACGCAGGCACGCATGCTGACTTATATGGCCTCCATTGACGACCGCTTGTTCAACCTGCAGTCTGTCCCTACGCCCCCCATTCAGGTGGTGTCACAAGACTCAAATTCTTCCTCCATACCTCACCCGCCACCTCGTCTCGGCAAACCTCCCAGGTATAGCGGCGATCCCAAACTCTGTAGGGGGTTCTTAAACCAGTGCCGTCTCCACTTCGAACTTCTTCCCCAGCAATACCCGACTGATCGGGCCAAAGTGGCTTTTATTTTGTCCCTTAGCTTGGATCAATCCCCTCTGGGAGCGGGACGACCCCATAGTCTCTCAGTTAGCTTTCTTCCTGGAGACCTTTCGCAAAGTTTTTGATGAGCCCGGGCGATTAGCTTCCACTACGGAGTCTCTTTTTAGTCTTCAGCAAGGTTCTCTAACGGTAGGCCAATATGCTATTCGCTTCCGTACTTTAGCCTCTGAGCTGGGGTGGAACAACGAGGCTTTAGTCGGGGCTTTCTGGCGTGGTCTGTCCAGTCGGATAAAAGATGAGTTGGCTGGACGAGATACTCCTACCTCTTTGGAGGACCTCATAGCTCTCTCTACGCGCATAGACCTACGCTTCCAAGAGCGAACCCGTGAGACCGCCAAGGAGAGGAGGCCTGTTCGCTCCCTACCACCAGTCCGTAGGCCTGGGAGTCCGCGTCCTTTGACGCCCTCTGCTGCATCCGTACCTGAGCCCATGCAAGTAGATCGTGTCAAGATGGCAGAGCAACGTCGTCGGGAGAGACGTTTCCAAGGGCTCTGCTTTTATTGTGGTAGCGCTTCTCACTTGTTGCGATCCTGCCCTGAGGGTCCGGAAAACTCCTCCACCTAGGACAGGTAAGAGAGGCCTCCCTAGGTGTTTCTGATTCCTCTCTACCCCTGTTTTTGTCTGTCTTACTTGTTCTTAATCTTAAACGTTTTTCCGAGGTCGCGTATGTGGATTCGGGTGCGGCGGGCAACTTTATCAGCCTTGAAGCGGTTCGGAGACTTCGCATTCCAGTTATCTCTCTGGACACTCCTCGTCTGATCGCTTCCGTAGATGGGAGACTCTTGCAAGACGCCATTACCCTAATTACGGAGGAGGTCGAACTACGGATCGGTGCCCTACATCGGGAGAAGATCACCTTTTATGTCTTGCCTCACCTTGCCCATGCTATGTTACTTGGGTTGCCGTGGCTCCGAACTCATGAACCAACTCTGGACTGGTGTTCGGGGTATGTGCTCCGTTGGGGATCTACTTGTCAAAAGCAATGCCTACTGTCCGTTACTCCTGTAGTTCCTCCTCAGGCAGTTTCCATTCCCTCCGGATTACCCTCTCCATACTGGACATTTGCTGATGTTTTTGATAAAAAAGAGGCTGAGACTCTTCCGCCACATCGTTCCTATGATTGCCCGATCGAGCTTCTTCCCAGTTCCACCCCGCCTAGAGGGAGAATTTACCCACTTTCTTCAACTGAGACCAGAGCGATGTCTGAATACATTCAAGAGAACTTGACTAAAGGATTAATTCGTAAGTCTTCTTCTCCTGCAGGTGCGGGATTTTTCTTTGTCATGAAGAAGGACGGTTCGCTTCGACCCTGCATCGACTATAGAGGTTTAAACAACATCACGGTCAAGAACAAGTACCCTCTACCTCTCATTCCAGAGCTCTTTGATCGACTTAGAGGGGCGCGAATTTTTACTAAGTTAGATCTCCGGGGAGCGTACAACCTAGTTCGTATTCGTGCCGGCGATGAATGGAAGACCGCTTTTAACACCCGAGACGGCCATTATGAATACCTGGTCATGCTGTTCGGCCTCTGCAACGCTCCAGCAGTCTTCCAGGAGTTCGTTAACGATATTTTCCGTGACCTTCTCTACTCCTGTGTTGTGGTGTATTTAGACGACATCCTGGTTTTTTCTGTGGATTTGCCGTCCCACAGAAGAAGTGTTCGTTTGGTTCTGCAACGTTTGAGAGAGAATCGTCTTTATGCGAAGTATGAGAAGTGTCTCTTCGAACAAACCTCGCTGCCCTTTCTTGGTTACATTATCTCGGATTCCGGTCTCAAGATGGAACCTGAGAAAGTGAATGCCATTCTCAATTGGCCACGTCCCTATGGAATAAAGGCTATCCAACGGTTCCTGGGATTCGCTAATTACTATAGGCAGTTCATATCCCATTTCTCTTCTGTGATTCAGCCTCTTTCTGCTCTCACCCACAAGGGTTCCAACCCGAAGATTTGGACCCCGGAGGCCGAAAATGCCTTTGTTCTCCTGAAGCAGTCTTTTTCGTCCGCTCCAGTATTGCACCATCCTGAGGTTAACAAGCCATTCGTTCTCGAGGTGGATGCCTCCTCCACGGGAGCCGGAGCGGTGCTCTCCCAAAGATCTCCTACGGGTCGACTGGTTCCTTGCGGATTCTTCTCTAAAACGTTTTCTGCCTCTGAACGCAATTATACCATCGGAGACCGTGAACTTTTGGCCATTAAGTTGGCTCTGGAGGAGTGGAGGCATCTTCTTGAAGGAGCAGTTCATCCTTTCGTAATTTTCTCTGACCACAAGAATTTGGCCTATCTTCAAACTGCACAAAGACTTAATCCACGACAAGCTCGATGGTCTTTGTTCTTTGCTCGCTTCGACTTCGAGCTTCGCTTCCGGCCAGGCGACAAAAATATCAAGGCTGACGCACTTTCTAGGCTTTCACAGCCTGAGGAGGTCGACGAAGAACCAGCTCATATTCTGGATCCCTGCAAAGTCGTCACGGTGGCTCCTTTAAGCATGATCCATCCTCTTCCGGGTAAGACCCTTGTGGCAGAGGGGGACAGAGAGAAGGTGCTTCACTGGGGACATTCCTCGAAGTTAGCAGGCCATGCTGGGATAAAGAAGACCTACCTTCTCATTACCCGCTACTACTGGTGGCCTGCGTTACGTCGAGATATCGAGGAGTTTGTTGCCTCTTGTTCTTCTTGTGCTAAAAATGGGAAACCACTGGGTAAATCTGACAGGGAGAAGGACTTGGGGATCCTAGTTAATGATAAACTTACCTGGAGCAGCCAGTGCCAGGCAGCAGCTGCCAAGGCAAACAGGATCATGGGGTGCATTAAAAGAGGTCTGGATACACATGATGAGAGCATTATACTGCCTCTGTACAAATCCCTAGTTAGACCGCACATGGAGTACTGTGTCCAGTTTTGGGCACCGGTGCTCAGGAAGGATATAATGGAACTAGAGAGAGTACAAAGGAGGGCAACAAAATTAATAAAGGGGATGGGAGAACTACAATACCCAGATAGATTAGCGAAATTAGGATTATTTAGTCTAGAAAAAAGACGACTGAGGGGCGATCTAATAACCATGTAAAAGTATATAAGGGAACAATACAAATATCTCGCTGAGGATCTGTTTATACCAAGGAAGGTGACGGGCACAAGGGGGCATTCTTTGCGTCTGGAGGAGAGAAGCTTTTTCCACCAACATAGAAGAGGATTCTTTACTGTTAGGGCAGTGAGAATCTGGAATTGCTTGCCTGAGGAGGTGGTGATGGCGAACTCAGTCGAGGGGTTCAAGAGAGGCCTGGATGTCTTCCTGGAGCAGAACAATATTGTATCATACAATTAGGTTCTGTAGAAGGACGTAGATCTGGGGATTTATTATGATGGAATATAGGCTGAACTGGATGGACAAATGTCTTTTTTCGGCCTTACTAACTATGTTACTATGTTACTATGTAAAAATAAAGTGCCTAGACGATCTCCTCGCGGAGGACTGCTTCCTCTTCCCGTCCCTTCTAGTCCGTGGCAGCATATAGCCATGGACTTCATCACCGATTTACCGAATTCCTCAGGTTGTACAGTCATCCTTACGGTGGTGGATCGGTTTTCCAAGATGGCTCATTTTGTTCCTCTGCCCGGTCTACCTTCGGCTCCAGAGTTGGCGAGGATCTTTATTTCGAAAATCTTCAAACTTCACGGTTTTCCTCAAAACATCGTGTCCGACAGAGGAGTACAATTTACATCTCATTTTTGGAGGGCATTATGCAAACTTTTGAAGGTGACTTTAGACTTTTCTTCGGCCTACCATCCTCAAACTAATGGACAAGCAGAACGAACGAATCAAATTGTGGCTGCCTACCTACGTCACTTTTCTAACGTCCACCAAGATGATTGGGTCAGTCTTCTGCCCTGGGCTGAGTTTGCGTATAATAATCACTCCCATGAATCCTCTGCAAAGTCTCCTTTCTTCATCGTGTTTGGTCAACATCCGAATATGCCTCTCCCAGTTTCCTCAACGTCTGCAGTACCAGCAGCTAATGCTGTAATTTCGGACTTTTCTTCTATATGGGGAGAGGTTAAAGAAGCACTTGATATGGCATCTCTGAGGATGAAAAGACATGCTGACAAGAGACGTTTAGATTCTTCCCCGTTTTCACCCGGTGACAAGGTCTGGCTTTCTTCACGGTACATTAGACTTAAGATTCCTTCTTGTAAACTTGGTCCTCGCTACATCGGTCCTTTTGAGATTCTGAGTCGAGTCAACGATGTCGCCTACAAGCTGAAGCTGCCCGCCTCGCTCCGTATTCCCAATACCTTTCATGTGTCTTTGCTCAAACCTGTTATTTTTAACCGCTTCCATCCATCTTCCTGTATCTCTCCTCAGCCTGCTCGTGCCGATAACGTTTTTGAGGTTAGGGATAATTTGGCTATGAAGAGGGTTCGAGGGAAAAAAATTTTGTTAGTGGATTGGAGGGGTTTCGGTCCCGAGGAGAGATCTTGGGAGCCGCTGGAGAATATTAATGCACCTCGTCTTCTAAACAAATTTCTATCTAGTTTTGGGAGAGGGGATTTTAAAGAGGGGGGTACTGTTACGGCCGCCGCTACTTACCCTCGTCGCGCCGCTTCTGGCCGCCGGCGCGCTGTCCCTGCTTGCTTCGGCCGCTCCTCGTTCGGGTCCCGGCGTGTCATTCCTCCTGCCTCTTCTGCGGCGCCGACTCCTTCCGTCGCTGTTCGTCCCCGCTGTATTGCTTCCGGGGGGCGGCGCGCTCATCTTCTGCAGGCCCCGCCGGTAGTTTCAACCAATCCCGGTAAGACCCTCAGTATTTCAGGCCACCTTCCCTGCTAGGAGGTGCCTGAGTGTCATTTGCTTTTTGCCTTTGCCTCTGGCCCCTTCTCGTCTTGTGCCTGTGCTAGCTCGGTATCTCTCGCTTGCCTCTCGCCATTGTGCCTTTACTTATCCCGTCATCTCTCTCGTTTTCTTTTCAGTTTCGCCTCCGTCTCCTGCTTCTCCTCAGTACAGCTTGTCTTCCAGTCTCCGTGTCTTCCATTGTGCTCCAGCTTCCCTGCCTCCGTGTATCCCGCTCCTGTGTTCCGTTTTTTGTTTTTCTTTCTTGTTTTTTTCCCTGAGCCGTCCCTTCTGGTATCTGCTACCGTGGTTGGGTCTTCTTCGGGCCTGCCCCAGCCAGTCCCTGTATAGGGGTTGGTTAACACCTGGTCTGCTCGCCCGGAGGTAGTACCTTGCCACGGTCCAGAGGGTCCACTCTCGCTTTCTTCTCAGATAGCATAACACACCATAAAGCCCTGGCTGACCGGAGGATGGATGCAGACGTCACCCACAGGGGTCCTGACATCGATGGAAGCAGAGTCCTCTTCCATTCTCACTTGTTAAATTCAATAGTGAATTTGTGTTGAATAATATATGAGGGCTGTGGGGGGACCATCATACTATATTGACAGTCTATGATCACGCACACTGAGCTCTGCTACGTCCCTTAAAGCTGAGCACAGACACGCTGTGGCCCATTCCGACACCCCCTATTTTCACTCTGCCTGTTGCCTAAGTGTGTAATTCAAAACCCTGACTAGAATCACTGAAGAAGATTTATGGCTTTTAGCTGCAGCAGACAAATCTCCCTAAACTACTCATTTCCTCCTCCCAACCAATACCAGCCAAAACTGGTATAGCCACTTCCAAACTGCATGTATCTCTTTGTTCTATTAATGTGATATATATATTGGCACCGATCCGGGCTAGCGGTATAAGATTTATATATTCCAGATGTCCATAGATAGATCTATCACTCACTGAAAGCGTTAGCAGCTAAACGCAACAAGGGCAAAGTGCAGATTTCTCAGTAAGCGGTTTAGGTAATTGCTCCATGTTTACACTTAAAAGAATCGCCCCGACGTAGTGTACCTCAGGATCCTGGTGTACTTCTTATACAAGGTTCATACAGCGAGATAGGCGTAAAAATGGCATTTCATACCTCCAAGTAAAGGGGAGGTTTCAGCCTCTAAGTGATGTCATCACAGGGGGAGTGCCTGGGTTTTAAGCTAGGAAATATCTGTGTGAAGCAGCAGTCTTCAGTGTCTTTTGTCCGGGGTCTAGCTGCAAGCCAAGGGTTACGCATCTGGATATAAGCCCACCATCCCCCACAGCACACGGCCCGCCATGATGATGCAATGACATAGTGACCTGTAAGTGTTCTTTTCAATTTTAATCCTTTATTTGTAATTGTATTGTACATATGATTTGTCTTCTTTATAATATATTTTTATACTTTCTAAACACTGCCTACCTTTGTTTGGAGTAAAATATACAATTTATTAGCTTGTCTCTCCTTGTTCTATAACGAACTGTCGCATCCTCTGAGGTGAATTACACTACTGATTTGGGTTGGCTCTGGACCCATTAACACTTGGAAAATCAGAGCTGGTGGCAGCATACTTTGTCCTGTGCAATCGACCGGCGGCGTTGATAATTATTGTTCCGGCCTCAGTGGGAGTAGTTATATCGACCTCGCTGCAACGTGCCCAATAGCCAGTACACAGCAAGGTAGCCCTTCTGGCAACTACTTATCCTAGGTGTAGTTCCCTGACTTACCTGAGGGTAAGTGGGGCACCAGAGAGCTGCAAAATCCAAAACAGGAACTGAAGGTGGGATCGTGAAATAGGATCCCTGACATATTGGTGGCAGAGCGGTGGGATAATAGAGCATTAGTGATTTGGTTTGAACAATCATTCCTCTCACTAAAAACTTGCACGGTTCTTGGAAGGACCCTGCGCAAAAAGTTTTGGAGAACAAACTCATTGTTTATTAGTGCTGAGACAATACTGTGTATATAAGCAGTTACCCCTCCCCTTTCCTTCGTTTTTCTGCCTTATTTTTTATTTGTCAATTATGGCTGCGAAAGGAGAGCTCTGGTACTCCAAGCAGAAAAAGGACACTCTTACTGTAATATGTTTGTTCCAAGGCCTTAACGCCCATGGCAAAACCAAGGACCAAATGGTCACAGAACTGGTGCAACTCGAAACAGATCAAGCCTGTTCCCAGGGGCCAGAAGAGACAGAAGTCAGCCACAGTATGGAAGTTACAGGCCCAGATGCCCAATCGGGGCAGGCCGGCCTTACTCGCAACCAAGGTAGTGTGGACCACTATCTGCAAATGGCTCTACAAACTGCCCCGCAGACGATCAGGAGAGACGTCTGCAGCTGATCCAGCAATACCAGAAGAGAGTCAAGCGAGAGTCCTAGAGACAGTACCAGCTGGAGTTAGCCCGAATCCAGGGGCAGAGGTATTCCCAGCCCAGCAGTGAATCCAGCAACGCTCAGCTCCTTAAACTCCGGCCTGAGCACTTTCCTGTGATAGAAAAGCATGGGGACATGGACATTTTTCTGCACGCATTTGAGAAAGCTGGCAGACACTACCAGCTTCCTGTGGACCAATGGGCACGTATCTAACTCCAAGGCTCAGAAGAAAAGCCCTGGAGGCATTTGCTTCTCTTCCGCCAGACCATGATGGAGACTTATGAGGCCATCAAGCAGGCCCTGATAAAGAAGTACCAGCTAACTCCTGAGGTTTATCACAAAAAGTTCTGGAACCACCAACGTGGCCCACACGACAGTTACAGCGATGTGATGCATGGACTCAGGACCCACTTTGACCAGTGGATCCAAGGACTGTCAGCGACCACCTTTGAGCAGCTGCGGGATGCAGTTGGGGCATGACAACATGGCACAGGCTCAGGTTGACCAGAAGCACTGGTATGACCAGAACGCCCGGGAGCGGACCTACCAGGTGGGTCAGAAGTTGTGGGTGCTGGTCCCTGTACCAAAGGATAAGCTTCAGGCCGCCTGGGATGGCCTGTACGTTGTACACCAACAGCTCAACAGAGTCACCTATGTGGTCACGCTTGACCACTCTCGGGGTAGGTGCAAGGCCTTTCACGTCAATATGATGAAGGCTCATCACGAACGTGAAACCTGCGTCCTACCCGTCTGTAACATACCCAAAGACGGGGAGGAAGACCCCCTCCTGGACATACTGGCCCAAGCTAAGGCCGGTGGGTCCATTGAGGACGTGGAGGTAAGCGCCTTGCTAACCGGACCCCAGTGGTCGCAGCTGGGAACCATGCTGGAACCCTTCCGGGCCGTGTTTACCAACAGACCTGAAAGGACTGAGTTAGCGGTCCACAAGGTGGACACCGGGAATCATGCCCCACTATGGCGGACACCCTATCGCATCTCCGACGAGGTGCAGCAGATAATGCACCAGGAGATCGATGAGATGTTACAGCTGGGGGTGATTCAATGGTCCAAAAGCGCGTGGGCCTCACCTGTAGTTCTCGTGCCAAAGAAGGATCGGACCACCCGGTTCTGCGTGAACTACAGGGGGCTCAACGCCATCACAGCCTCTGACACGCACCAAATGTCGCGCATTGAGGAGCTGCTTGAACGGTTAGCTGGCACAAAATATTTGTCCATAATGGATTTGAGTTGGGGATACTGGCAGATTTCCCTGAGCCCTGAGGCACAGGAGAAGTCCGCCTTTATCACCTCCTTCGGACTGTACGAGTCCATGGGCATGCCATTCTGCATAAAGAATGCCTCTGCCACTTTCCAGCGGAAGGTCAACCACCTGCTTCACCAAGCGGCCTGACCATCAAGCTGGGAAAGTGCCAGATGGGAATGAGCGAGGTCCACTACCTGGGGCACCGGGTAGGCGGGGGCTCCATGAGGCCAGAGCCTGGGAAAGTGGACGCTATCGCGTCCTGGCCCACCCCCAGGACCAAGAAGCAGGTGATGTCCTTCCAAACCGGAACTGGGAAGTGGTATATAAATAAATCCTTGACGAAGAACTGGAGGCAACTAAACACCCTCGGTTCGTGACAAGTACTATATAGGGTGGTCTACACTGGTACCTGCAGCACGGCATCCAGCACTGGGGGGCACTATATAGGGTGGTCTACACCGGTACCTGCAGCACAGCGTCCAGCACGGTTCCCAGCATCCCCTCCAGGCTCCGATGTATCTGACAGGCAGGTGGGCAGAGGCGCAGGTCTCCATCTGGTCCAAACTCCAGGCTGACGAGGAGGTAAGGTCTTCCTGTGAGGGGCACCATCTGCAGAGAGTGGGGGGGGGGTGAGGCTGTGGCGCAGGGACGCACCTGGCACAGCCCCCCAGTGTAAAGCATCTCACCTGGACCAGGCCGGACACAAAGCTGACGACATTTTCCTGCAGGATGGACGTCAGCTTCTCACAGATCATGTGTTGGACAAGAGATGAAAGACTCCCCAGTCTGTGCAGCCAAGACCCCAGGAGCTGCCGTCGCCCCCTGGTGGAGCCCTCGTCCTTCTGACTGCTCTGCACCATGAGGTAGGTGTCCTGTCTGACCTTCAGGAGAAGGAGCGCAAGGTTCAGGACACAGCGCCGGCCGGGTACAGGGGGCAGAGGACTAATACCTCACTATACAGCCATCCACCATACTGCACCTTCCCACACCTCCTATCAGTCTGAGAGGTTCCTCATATTCCACCTCTGTCCATCCCTCCTGGTGAGACCCCCAATACCCATCCCCCCATCATCCACAGCACTGATCACCTGCTGGATGGAAAGTTCTCCCCCATTTCTTCCTTCTACATGGTACATTCTCCCCTCATCTATAGGAGACTACCCCCGCAGCCCCACTGCTTCCTAGATGGGACGTTCTCCCCCATTTCTTCCTTCTACATGGTACATTCTCCCCTCATCTATATGAGTCTACCCCCGCAGCCCCACTGCTTCCTAGATGGGACGTTCTCCCCCATTTCTTCCCTCTACATGGTACATTCTCCCCCTCATCTATATGAGACTACCCCCGCAGCCCCACTGCTTCCTAGATGGAACGTTCTCCCCCATTTCTTCCCTCTACATGGTACATTCTCCCCTCATCTATATGAGACTACCCCCGCAGCCCCACTGCTTCCTAGATGGGACGTTCTCCCCCATTTCTTCCCTCTACATGGTACATTCTCCCCTCATCTATATGAGACTACCCCCGCAGCCCCACTGCTTCCTAGATGGGACGTTCTCCCCCATTTCTTCCCTCTACATGGTACATTCTCCCCCTCATCTATATGAGACTACCCCCGCAGCCCCACTGCTTCCTAGATGGGACGTTCTCCCCCATTTCTCCCCTCTTCTTGGTACATTCTCCCCTCATCTATATGAGTCTACCCCCGCAGCCCCACTGCTTCCTAGAAGGAACGTTCTCCCCCATTTCTTCCCTCTACATGGTACATTCTCCCCTCATCTATATGAGTCTACCCCCGCAGCCCCACTGCTTCCTAGATGGGACGTTCTCCCCCATTTCTTCCCTCTACATGGTACATTCTCCCCTCATCTATATGAGACTACCCCCGCAGCCCCACTGCTTCCTAGATGGGACGTTCTCCCCCATTTCTTCCCTCTACATGGTACATTCTCCCCCTCATCTATATGAGACTACCCCCGCAGCCCCACTGCTTCCTAGATGGAACGTTCTCCCCCATTTCTTCCCTCTACATGGTACATTCTCCCCTCATCTATATGAGACTACCCCCGCAGCCCCACTGCTTCCTAGATGGAACGTTCTCCCCCATTTCTTCCCTCTACATGGTACATTCTCCCCTCATCTATATGAGACTACCCCCGCAGCCCCACTGCTTCCTAGATGGAACGTTCTCCCCCATTTCTTCCCTCTACATGGTACATTCTCCCCTCATCTATATGAGACTACCCCCGCAGCCCCACTGCTTCCTAGATGGGACGTTCTCCCCCATTTCTTCCCTCTACATGGTACATTCTCCCCCTCATCTATATGAGACTACCCCCGCAGCCCCACTGCTTCCTAGATGGAACGTTCTCCCCCATTTCTTCCCTCTACATGGTACATTCTCCCCTCATCTATATGAGACTACCCCCGCAGCCCCACTGCTTCCTAGATGGGACGTTCTCCCCCATTTCTTCCCTCTACATGGTACATTCTCCCCCTCATCTATATGAGACTACCCCCGCAGCCCCACTGCTTCCCAGATGGAACGTTCTCCCCATTTCTTCCCTCTACATGGTACATTCTCCCCCTCCCATCTATATGAGTCTACCCCCGCAGCCCCACTGCTTCCTAGATGGGACATTCTCCCCCATTTCTTCCCTCTACATGGTACATTCTCCCCTCATCTATATGAGACTACCCCCTCAGCCCCACTGCTTCCTAGATGGAACGTTCTCCCCATTTCTCCCCTCTACATGGTACATTCTCCCCTCATCTATATGAGACTACCCCCGCAGCCCCACTGCTTCCTAGATGGGACGTTCTCCCCCATTTCTTCCCTCTACATGGTACATTCTCCCCTCATCTATATGAGACTACCCCCGCAGCCCCACTGCTTCCTAGATGGGACGTTCTCCCCCATTTCTTCCCTCTACATGGTACATTCTCCCCTCATCTATATGAGACTACCCCCGCAGCCCCACTGCTTCCTAGATGGGACGTTCTCCCCCATTTCTTCCCTCTACATGGTACATTCTCCCCTCATCTATATGAGACTACCCCCGCAGCCCCACTGCTTCCTAGATGGGACGTTCTCCCCCATTTCTTCCCTCTACATGGTACATTCTCCCCTCATCTATATGAGACTACCCCCGCAGCCCCACTGCTTCCTAGATGGGACGTTCTCCCCCATTTCTTCCCTCTACATGGTACATTCTCCCCCTCCCATCTATATGAGACTACCCCCGCAGCCCCACTGCTTCCTAGATGGGACGTTCTCCCCCATTTCTTCCCTCTACATGGTACATTCTCCCCTCATCTATATGAGACTACCCCCGCAGCCCCACTGCTTCCTAGATGGAACGTTCTCCCCCATTTCTTCCCTCTACATTGTACATTCTCCCCCTCCCATCTATATGAGACCACCCCCGCAGCCCCACTGCTTCCTAGATGGAACGTTCTCCCCATTTCTCCCCTCTACATTGTACATTCTCCCCCTCCCATCTATATGAGACTACCCCCGCAGCCCCACTGCTTCCTAGATGGGACGTTCTCCCCCATTTCTCCCCTCTACATGGTACATTCTCCCCTCATCTATATGAGACTACCCCCGCAGCCCCACTGCTTCCTAGATGGGACGTTCTCCCCCATTTCTTCCCTCTACATTGTACATTCTCCCCCTCCCATCTATATGAGACCACCCCCGCAGCCCCACTGCTTCCTAGATGGAACGTTCTCCCCATTTCTCCCCTCTACATTGTACATTCTCCCCCTCCCATCTATATGAGACTACCCCCGCAGCCCCACTGCTTCCTAGATGGGACGTTCTCCCCCATTTCTCCCCTCTACATGGTACATTCTCCCCTCATCTATATGAGACTACCCCCGCAGCCCCACTGCTTCCTAGATGGGACGTTCTCCCCCATTTTTTCCCTCTACATGGTACATTCTCCCCTCATCTATATGAGACTACCCCCGCAGCCCCACTGCTTCCTAGATGGGACGTTCTCCCCCATTTCTTCCCTCTACATGGTACATTCTCCCCTCATCTATATGAGACTACCCCCGCAGCCCCACTGCTTCCTAGATGGGACGTTCTCCCCCATTTCTTCCCTCTACATTGTACATTCTCCCCCTCCCATCTATATGAGACTACCCCCGCAGCCCCACTGCTTCCTAGATGGAACGTTCTCCCCCATTTCTTCCCTCTACATTGTACATTCTCCCCCTCCCATCTATATGAGACTACCCCCGCAGCCCCACTGCTTCCTAGATGGAACGTTCTCCCCCATTTCTTCCCTCTACATGGTACATTCTCCCCTCATCTATATGAGACCACCCCCGCAGCCCCACTGCTTCCTAGATGGGACGTTCTCCCCATTTCTTCCTTCTACATGGTACATTCTCCCCTCATCTATAGGAGACTACCCCCGCAGCCCCACTGCTTCCTAGATGGAACGTTCTCCCCCATTTCTTCCCTCTACATGGTACATTCTCCCCTCATCTATATGAGACTACCCCCGCAGCCCCACTGCTTCCTACATGGAACGTTCTCCCCCATTTCTTCCCTCTACATGGTACATTCTCCCCTCATCTATATGAGACTACCCCTGCAGCCCCACTGCTTCCTAGATGGGACGTTCTCCCCCATTTCTTCCCTCTACATGGTACATTCTCCCCCTCATCTATATGAGACTACCCCCGCAGCCCCACTGCTTCCTAGATGGGACGTTCTCCCCCATTTTTTCCCTCTACATGGTACATTCTCCCCTCATCTATATGAGACTACCCCCACAGCCCCACTGCTTCCTAGATGGGACGTTCTCCCCCATTTCTTCCCTCTACATGGTACATTCTCCCCCTCATCTATATGAGACTACCCCCGCAGCCCCACTGCTTCCTAGATGGAACGTTCTCCCCATTTCTCCCCTCTTCTTGGTACATTCTCCCCTCATCTATATGAGTCTACCCCCGCAGCCCCACTGCTTCCTAGATGGGACGTTCTCCCCCATTTCTTCCCTCTACATGGTACATTCTCCCCTCATCTATATGAGACTACCCCCGCAGCCCCACTGCTTCCTAGATGGAACGTTCTCCCCATTTCTCCCCTCTACATGGTACATTCTCCCCTCATCTATATGAGACTACCCCCGCAGCCCCACTGCTTCCTAGATGGGACGTTCTCCCCCATTTCTTCCCTCTACATGGTACATTCTCCCCTCATCTATATGAGACTACCCCCGCAGCCCCACTGCTTCCTAGATGGGACGTTCTCCCCCATTTCTTCCCTCTACATGGTACATTCTCCCCTCATCTATATGAGACTACCCCCGCAGCCCCACTGCTTCCTAGATGGGACGTTCTCCCCCATTTCTTCCCTCTACATGGTACATTCTCCCCTCATCTATATGAGACTACCCCCGCAGCCCCACTGCTTCCTAGATGGGACGTTCTCCCCCATTTCTTCCCTCTACATGGTACATTCTCCCCTCATCTATATGAGACTACCCCCGCAGCCCCACTGCTTCCTAGATGGGACGTTCTCCCCCATTTCTTCCCTCTACATGGTACATTCTCCCCCTCCCATCTATATGAGACTACCCCCGCAGCCCCACTGCTTCCTAGATGGGACGTTCTCCCCCATTTCTTCCCTCTACATGGTACATTCTCCCCTCATCTATATGAGACTACCCCCGCAGCCCCACTGCTTCCTAGATGGGACGTTCTCCCCCATTTCTTCCCTCTACATTGTACATTCTCCCCCTCCCATCTATATGAGACCACCCCCGCAGCCCCACTGCTTCCTAGATGGAACGTTCTCCCCATTTCTCCCCTCTACATTGTACATTCTCCCCCTCCCATCTATATGAGACTACCCCCGCAGCCCCACTGCTTCCTAGATGGGACGTTCTCCCCCATTTCTCCCCTCTACATGGTACATTCTCCCCTCATCTATATGAGACTACCCCCGCAGCCCCACTGCTTCCTAGATGGGACGTTCTCCCCCATTTTTTCCCTCTACATGGTACATTCTCCCCTCATCTATATGAGACTACCCCCGCAGCCCCACTGCTTCCTAGATGGGACGTTCTCCCCCATTTCTTCCCTCTACATGGTACATTCTCCCCTCATCTATATGAGACTACCCCCGCAGCCCCACTGCTTCCTAGATGGGACGTTCTCCCCCATTTCTTCCCTCTACATTGTACATTCTCCCCTCATCTATAGGAGACTACCCCCGCAGCCCCACTGCTTCCTAGATGGAACGTTCTCCCCCATTTCTTCCCTCTACATGGTACATTCTCCCCTCATCTATATGAGACTACCCCCGCAGCCCCACTGCTTCCTACATGGAACGTTCTCCCCCATTTCTTCCCTCTACATGGTACATTCTCCCCTCATCTATATGAGACTACCCCTGCAGCCCCACTGCTTCCTAGATGGGACGTTCTCCCCCATTTCTTCCCTCTACATGGTACATTCTCCCCCTCATCTATATGAGACTACCCCCGCAGCCCCACTGCTTCCTAGATGGAACGTTCTCCCCATTTCTCCCCTCTTCTTGGTACATTCTCCCCTCATCTATATGAGTCTACCCCCGCAGCCCCACTGCTTCCTAGATGGGACGTTCTCCCCCATTTCTTCCCTCTACATGGTACATTCTCCCCCTCATCTATATGAGACTACCCCCGCAGCCCCACTGCTTCCTAGATGGGACGTTCTCCCCCATTTTTTCCCTCTACATGGTACATTCTCCCCTCATCTATATGAGACTACCCCCACAGCCCCACTGCTTCCTAGATGGGACGTTCTCCCCCATTTCTTCCCTCTACATGGTACATTCTCCCCCTCATCTATATGAGACTACCCCCGCAGCCCCACTGCTTCCTAGATGGAACGTTCTCCCCATTTCTCCCCTCTTCTTGGTACATTCTCCCCTCATCTATATGAGTCTACCCCCGCAGCCCCACTGCTTCCTAGATGGGACGTTCCCCCCCATTTCTTCCCTCTACATGGTACATTCTCCCCTCATCTATATGAGTCTACCCCCGCAGCCCCACTGCTTCCTAGATGGGACGTTCTCCCCCATTTCTTCCCTCTACATGGTACATTCTCCCCCTCCCATCTATATGAGACTACCCCCACAGCTTCCTAGATGGGACGTTCTCCCCCATTTCTTCCCTCTACATGGTACATTCTCCCCTCATCTATATGAGACTACCCCCGCAGCCCCACTGCTTCCTAGATGGGACATTCTCCCCCATTTCTTCCCTCTACATGGTACATTCTCCCCCTCCCATCTATATGAGACCACCCCCGCAGCCCCACTGCTTCCTAGATGGGACGTTCTCCCCCATTTCTTCCCTCTACATGGTACATTCTCCCCCTCCCATCTATATGAGACTACCCCCACAGCCCCACTGCTTCCTAGATGGGACGTTCTCCCCCATTTCTTCCCTCTACATGGTACATTCTCCCCCTCCCATCTATATGAGACTACCCCCACAGCCCCACTGCTTCCTAGATGGGACGTTCTCCCCCATTTCTTCCCTCTACATGGTACATTCTCCCCCTCCCATCTATATGAGACTACCCCCACAGCCCCACTGCTTCCTAGATGGGACGTTCTCCCCCATTTCTTCCCTCTACATGGTATATTCTCCCCTCATCTATATGAGACTACCCCCGCAGCCCCACTGCTTCCTAGATGGGACGTTCTCCCCCATTTCTTCCCTCTACATGGTACATTCTCCCCTCATCTATATGAGACTACCCCCGCAGCCCCACTGCTTCCTAGATGGGACGTTCTCCCCCATTTCTTCCCTCTACATGGTACATTCTCCCCTCATCTATATGAGTCTACCCCCGCAGCCCCACTGCTTCCTAGATGGGACATTCTCCCCCATTTCTTCCCTCTACATGGTACATTCTCCCCCTCCCATCTATATGAGACCACCCCCGCAGCCCCACTGCTTCCTAGATGGGACATTCTCCCCCATTTCTTCCCTCTAGTCTACATGGTACATTCTCCCCCTCCCATCTATATGAGACTACCCCCACAGCCCCACTGCTTCCTAGATGGGACGTTCTCCCCCATTTCTTCCCTCTACATGGTACATTCTCCCCTCATCTATATGAGACTACCCCCACAGCCCCACTGCTTCCTAGATGGGACGTTCTCCCCCATTTCTTCCCTCTACATGGTACATTCTCCCCTCATCTATGAGACTACCCCCGCAGCCCCACTGCTTCCTAGATGGAACGTTCTCCCCCATTTCTTCCCTCTACATGGTACATTCTCCCCTCATCTATGAGACTACCCCCGCAGCCCCACTGCTTCCTAGATGGAACGTTCTCCCCCATTTCTTCCCTCTACATGGTACATTCTCCCCTCATCTATATGAGACTACCCCCGCAGCCCCACTGCTTCCTAGATGGGACGTTCTCCCCCATTTCTTCCCTCTACATGGTACATTCTCCCCTCATCTATGAGACTACCCCCGCAGCCCCACTGCTTCCTAGATGGGACGTTTTCCCCCATTTCTTCCCTTTACATTGTACATTCTCCCCCTCCCATCTATATGAGACAACCCCCACAGCCCCACTGCTTCCTAGATGGGACGTTCTCCCCCATTTCTTCCCTCTACATGGTACATTCTCCCCTCATCTATATGAGACTACCCCCGCAGCCCCACTGCTTCCTAGATGGGACGTTCTCCCCCATTTCTTCCCTCTACATGGTACATTCTCCCCTCATCTATATGAGACTACCCCCGCAGCCCCACTGCTTCCTAGATGGGACGTTCTCCCCCATTTCTTCCCTCTACATGGTACATTCTCCCCTCATCTATGAGACAACCCCCACAGCCCCACTGCTTCCTAGATGGGACGTTTTCCCCCATTTCTTCCCTCTACATTGTACATTCTCCCCCTCCCATCTATATGAGACAACCCCCACAGCCCCACTGCTTCCTAGATGGGACGTTCTCCCCCATTTCTTCCCTCTACATGGTACATTCTCCCCTCATCTATATGAGACTACCCCCGCAGCCCCACTGCTTCCTAGACGAGATGCTCTCCCCCATTTGTCATTTCATGTTCTCCCCTCTCCTCTATCCTCTGGATGGGACATTTGCCTTCTCTAGATGGGACATTTTTCCTCCATTTTTTTCTCTAAACGGGACATTTCCCCGTTTATCTTTTTTTAGATGGGACTCTCTCCCCCATTTCTCTTCTCTAGACAGAACGTTGCCCCCATTAGTTTTTTCCAGACATGATGTTCTCCCCCCCCTTTTCACCTCTCTATAATGTACATTCTCCCTCCAATTTCTTTCATTCCCCCCCCCTCCCATTTCTACGACGGTCTAGCCGGGACGTTCTGCCTCCATTACTCTTTTCTAGACGGGATGTCCCCCATTTCTCTTCTCTAGAGAGAACGTCCCCCCCCCCCATTTCTTTTCTCGAGACTTGACATTCTGCCTCCGTTACTCTTTTCTAGGCGCGATGTTGTTGTCCCCCCATTTCTCTTCTCTAGATAGGACGTTCTCACCCAATTTTTTTCTCCTAGACGAGATGTTCCCCTCCATGTCTCTTCTTTAGACTGGACATGCTCCCCCCATTTCTCTTCTCTAGATGGGACATGCTCCCCCCATTTCGCTTCTCTAGACAGGACATGCTCCTCTTTATTCTCTTCTGTAGACAGGATGTTCTACCCATTTGTATTCTCTAGACGGGACATGTTCTACCCATTTGTATTCTCTAGACGGGACATGTTCTACCCATTTGTATTCTCTAGACGGGACATGCTCCCCCCATTCCTCTTCTCTAGACAGGACATGCTCCCCTTTATTCTCTTCTGTAGACAGGATGTTCTACCCATTTGTATTCTCTAGACGGGACATGTTCTACCCATTGCTCTTCTCTAGATGGGACATGCTCCCCCCATTCCTCTTCTCTAGACGGGACATGCTCCCCCCATTCCTCTTCTCTAGATGGGACATGCTCCCCCCATTCCTCTTCTCTAGACAGGACACGCTCCCCTTTATTCTCTTCTGTAGACAGGATGTTCTACCCATTTGTATTCTCTAGACGGGACATGTTCTACCCATTTGTATTCTCTAGACGGGACATGTTCTACCCATTTGTATTCTCTAGACGGGACATGCTCCCCCCATTCCTCTTCTCTAGACAGGACATGCTCCCCTTTATTCTCTTCTGTAGACAGGATGTTCTACCCATTTGTATTCTCTAGACATGACATGTTCTACCCATTTGTATTCTCTAGACGGGACATGCTTAGGGATGTATTAGGGATAATTTTCCCCCATTTCTCTTCTCTTGAGAGGAAGTTGTCCCCCATTTCTCTTCTCTAGACAGGATGTTTCCCCTCACCATTTCTTTTTTCTAGATGGGACATTCTACCCCCACTACTGCTCCTCTTTTAGACATAAAGTTCTGTCCAATACACATGGGACATTCTCCCCACCACCTGCCCACTGGATTGGGAGTCACCCCCTCTAGATAGGACATTAAACCCCCCTTGAATTTAGATGGGATATTCTGCCACCCCTCCCCTAGATATGACAACCCCCACCCCCGCCCCTACTCCTCACTAGATGGTGCATTCTTTCCTCCAGTACTCCCCTCTGCACATAACTTCCACCCTCCTCCTGAACGGTGGATGGGATGTAGTCTCCACCCTGTTGACAATCCACTACTCTGTACAGGATTCTTCCTTGGATCTTACCATTTCCAGGACCTGGGAGGTCAGGGTGAGGAGGCGGATCACATGGCCTTTGGCCGTGGACCTCATGTGGTGCTGATCATTTTCTAGTTGATCTATAGAAATGGGATTTTGAACATGTACAGGAAACCATAACAACAGCGCCATCTCCTCGAGAAACCTGGAAACGAGCAACAAAGCAGACTGTCATATGTCACATCAAACACACATAACATCAGGAGGCCAAAATACATGGAGAAAAGGATTGGACCCCAAGTCCAAGTCAACAAATTCCAGTTCTGCTTTAGTCCCATTGCCCCTGGTGTACAACATCTGGCCCCCTTACCCCTTCACATATCACATCTATATAAAGAGAACTCCCCCCAAATGGGGGGCCGTATACATCTACAGTTGTGTGAAATAGTGTTTGCCCCCTTCCTGATTTCCTATTATTTTGCATGTTTGTCACACAAATGTTTCCGATCACCAAACAAATGTAAACATTAGACAAAGATAACACAAGTAATCACAAGTAATCACAAAATGCAGTTTATAAATAAAGATTTTATTAGTAAGGGAAAATAAATCCAAACCTTCAGGTCCCTATGTGAAATAGTGATTGCCCCTCTCCCTTAAAACATAAAGTAACTGTGGTTTATCACATCTTTGGGAAGCTGAGGTCACATTACCCAGCCACAAGCAGGCCTGATTACTGCCACACCTGTTCTCAATCAAGAAATCACTTAAATAGGACCTGCCTGACAAAATGAAGTAGACCAAAAGGCCCTCAAAAGTTAAACATCATGCCGCAATCCAAAGAAATTATTATTATTAATTTCGATCTATCAGTCTGGAAAAGGTTATAAAGCCATTTCTAAAGCTTTACGTCTCCAGAGAATCATAATGAAAGCCACTACCCACAAATGGCAATGTCAGGGATCCTATGTCACGATCCCACCTTCA
Organism: Ranitomeya imitator; assembly: GCF_032444005.1. NCBI lineage: Eukaryota > Metazoa > Chordata > Amphibia > Anura > Dendrobatidae > Ranitomeya > Ranitomeya imitator. The sequence continues at coordinate 844,352,125 of NC_091284.1, read as the reverse complement.
GTTCCTATTTTGGAACTTGCAGCTCTCTGGCACCCCCCTTACCCTCAGGTCAGTCTGGGAACTACACCTAGGATAAGTAGTGGCCAGAAGGGCTGTCTTTCTGTGTACTGGCTATTGGGCACTCTGCAGGGAGGGCGGTATGTACGTTCCCAGTCTCAGCCACTAGATCCTAGTTCTGATATTAAAATCAATATCGGGTCAGGAGCCAAATCAACAGTAGCGTAGTTTTAGCACAGAGGATGTGGAAATAAGTTTATAGAGCAAAGAAAATGGAACTAGTAAATTTTTATAGTTTTACTCCAGAAAGATAGGCAGTGTTTACAAAAATATTAAAAGATGTTACAAACGAGACAACTACAGTATATACAGACAATTAGAAAATAACAGGGATTAAAATATGAAACTTGCAGTTATCAGTCAATGGCACGCCGTGTAGAGGAGGGGGAGGGGAAACATTCCAAATCAGGTCAAAATGCACAGCCTCTCCTAGCTGATTTCCCTGGCAGAAAGACAACTTCTTAATTGGGCTTCACAGCCTTATACCCTCTGTAACTTGACCTCACTGGGTGGGTGGAGCTATGGCATGCACTCCCCTTTGAAAGTTATGAAAAAGCTTATGAAGGCCATAACTCAGGCTGCGAGGTTTGTAGGGTGACGGCAGGACTATCATTTTTCTTATTACGCAATTAGCTTTCATTTAAATCTAAACATGGTATCTCTAGGTATTACAATGAGACTGTCATGAACCGGGGGGGGGTGTTTGGTTGCCCCAGTTGATTCTTCAGGGATTTATTTATATCCCACTTCTCAGTTCTGTTTTGGAACTTGCAGCTCTCTGGTGCCCCCTTACCCTCAGGTCAGTCAGGGAACTGCACCTAGGATAATTAGTCGCCAGAAAGGCTGCCTTGCCATGTACTGGCTACTGTGCCCACTGCAGTGAGAGCAATATAACTACTCACGCTCAGGCCGGAATTATAATTATCAAACGCCGTCCATTGCTGCCAGTTTTCCCCAAAAGGTCAGGAGGCTTTGCTGCCAACAGCTCCAATGGTGGGTCAGGAGCCAACCCAATGAGTAGCGTAATTTACATCAGAGGACGTTGGGGGTACATTTTAGAGGGGGGATGAGTGGTATAGAATTACACAGGCTGACTGAGTGGGCATGGCATGCAGCTGTAAAAGGAAGGGAAGCTGCAAGAGGGATCGTTGCTGGAGCCGGTCATTCACATACCAAGGAGCTGCTGCAGAGCTCTGCATGTGTGACTAGGACAACACGAAATACGTCAGATTTCCTGACAGGCGAAAACATAGACCAGTAGGAAGCCTTCACAGGAGTGGTGGCAGACCAAAATTAACCCAAGAGCGCAGCGACGACTCACCCAAGAGATAAAAAAGACCACACAACAACATCCAAAAAACTGCTGGCCTCCTTGCCTCAGTTAAGATCAGTGTTCATGACAAAAATGGCCTGCATGGCACAGTGCCAAGACGAAAACCACTGCTGAGCAATAAGAGCATAAAAGCTTGTCTCAGTTTTGCCAGAAAACATCTTGACGATCCCCAAGACTTTTGTGACCTGATGAGACAAAAGTTGAACTTTTTGGAAGGTGTCTGTCTCATTACATCTGGTGTAAAAGTATCACAGCTTTTAGGAAACGGAACATCATGCCAACAGTAGAATGCGATGGTTGTGTGCTGGTCTGTGGCGGTTTTGCTTCTTCAGGACCTGAAAGACTTAGGCTATGTGCCCACGTTGGGGAATTGCCTGGGGAATTTTTTGTGCGGATTCTGCATCTCTTGGCAGAAAACGCAATTACGGATTTGGTGTTTTTTTTTTGTGCGGATTTACTGTGGATTTCTTGCGTTTTTTACCCCTGCTGATTTCTATAATGGAATGGGCACAAAAACGCTGCAGATCTGCACAAAAGAAGTGACATGCTACTTCTTTGAATCCGCAGCGTTTCCACACAGAATTTTCCACACCATTAGCACAGCGTTTTTTTTCTCATTGATTTACAGTGTACTGTAAATCACTTGCGGATCTGCAGCGTTTCTGCACGGAAAAAAAGGCTGCGGATCCGCAGGAAATCCGCAACGTGTGCACATACCCTTAATGTGGTACATGCAGCCATGAATTCAGCTGTCTATCAAAAAATCCTGAAGGACATGTCTGGCCCATCTGTTCGTGACCTCCAGCTGAAGCGCACTTGGGTTATGCAGCAGGACAATGATCGAAAACACACCAGCAAGTCCACCTCTGAATGGATTAAGAAAAACAAATTTAAGACTTTGGAGTGGCCTAGTCAGAGTCCTGATCTTAATCCGATTGAGAAGCTGTGACCTTAGTAAGGTGATTCATGCTCGTAAGATCAAATGCGGCTGAATTATAACAATTGTACAAAGATGAGTGGCCAAAATTCCTCCAGAGCGTTTTAAAAGACTCATTGCCAGTTATCGCAAATGCTTGATTTCAGTTGGTGCCGCTAAGGGCGGCCCAACCAGTCATTAGGTTTAGGGGGCAATCACATTTTCACACAGAGCCCTGTAGGTTTGGATAATTTTTCCTTTAACAATAAAGACCTTTATTTATAACTGCAGTTTGTGATTTACTCCTCCTTGGTCAGACATCATCTGGAATATTGTGCCCTGTTCTGGGCTCCACATTTAAAAAAACACATCAACAAGCTGGAGCAAGTTCAGAGAAGGGCGACCAGAATGGTGACTGGTCTGCAAACCATGTCCTATGAGGAACGGTTACAGGATCTGGGAATGTTTAGCTGCAAAAAAGACTGAGAGGAGACTTAATAGAGGTCTACAAATATCTGAGGGGCTGTCACAGTGTAGAAGGATCATCATTATTCTCATGTGCACAAGGAAAGATGAGAAGCAATGGAATGAATCGGAATGGGATGAGACACAGATTAGATATTAGAAGGGAGATCAATGAGTGGAACAGGCGGCCACGAGAGGCGGTGAGTTCTCCTTCAATGGAAGTCTAAACACAGAGGCTGGACAGACATCTGTCTGGGATGATTTAGTGAATCCTGCTTTGAGCCGGGGGTTGGACCAGATGACCCAGGAGGTCCCTTCCAACTCTAATATTCTATGATTCTATGATTCTGTGATACTTGTGTTATCTTTCTCTAATATTTACATTTGTTTGGTGATCGGAAATATTTAAGTGTGACAAACGAGCAAAAGAATAGGAAATCAGAAAGGGGGCAAACACTTTTTCACACCACTGTATAAATAAGGAGCTCCCTCTAGTTGAGGCCGTGTACATCCATATACAGGGAGTTCTCCCTAGTGGTGGCCGTATACATCTATATACAGAGAGCTCCCCCTAGTGGTGGCCGTATACATCCATATATAGGGAGCTCCCCCTAGTGGTGGCCGTATACATCTATATACAGGGAGCTCCCCCTAGTGGTGGCCGTATACATCCATATACAGGGAGCTCTCCCTAGTGGTGGCCGTATACATCTATATACAGAGAGCTCCCCCTAGTGGTGGCCGTATACATCCATATATAGGGAGCTCCCCCTAGTGGTGGCCGTATACATCTATATACAGAGAGCTCCCCCTAGTGGTGGCCGTATACATCTATATACAGAGAGCTCCCCCTAGTGGTGGCCGTATACATCTATATACAGAGAGCTCCCCCTAGTGGTGGCCGTATACATCCATATACAGGGAGCTCCCCCTAGTGGTGGCCGTATACATCTATATACAGGGAGCTCCCCCTAGTGGTGGCAGTATACATCCATATACAGGGAGCTCCCCCTAGTGGTGGCCGTATACATCTATATACAGAGAGCTCCCCCTAGTGGTGGCCGTATACATCTATATACAGGGAGCTCCCCCTAGTGGTGGCCGTATACATCCATATACAGGGAGCTCCCCCTAGTGGTGGCCGTATACATCTATATACAGGGAGCTCCCCCTAGTGGTGGCCGTATACATCTATATACAGAGAGCTCCCCCTAGTGGTGGCCGTATACATCCATATACAGGGAGCTCCCCCTAGTGGTGGCCGTATACATCTATATACAGGGAGCTCCCCCTAGTGGTGGCCGTATACATCTATATACAGGGAGCTCCCCCTAGTGGTGGCCGTATACATCCATATACAGGGAGCTCCCCCTAGTGGTGGCCGTATACATCCATATACAGGGAGCTCCCCCTAGTGGTGGCCGTATACATCCATATACAGGGAGCTCTCCCTAGTGGTGGCCGTATACATCTATATACAGAGAGCTCTCCCTAGTGGTGGCCGTATACATCTATATACAGGGAGCTCTCCCTAGTGGTGGCCGTATACATCTATATACAGAGAGCTCTCCCTAGTGGTGGCCGTATACATCTATATACAGGGAGCTCTCCCATAGTGGTGGCCGTATACATCTATATACAGAGAGCTCCCCCTAGTGGTGGCCGTATACATCTATATACAGAGAGCTCCCCCTAGTGGTGGCCGTATACATCTATATACAGAGAGCTCTCCCTAGTGGTGGCCGTATACATCTATATACAGGGAGCTCCCCCTAGTGGTGGCCATATACATCTATATACAGGGAGCTCTCCCATAGTGGTGGCCGTATACATCTATATACAGGGAGCTCCCCCTAGTGGTGGCCGTATACATCCATAAACAGGGAGCTCCCCCTAGTGGTGGCCGTATACATCTATATACAGAGAGCTCTCCCTAGTGGTGGCCGTATACATCTATATACAGAGAGCTCTCCCTAGTGGTGGCCGTATACATCTATATACAGGGAGCTCTCCCTAGTGGTGGCCGTATACATCTATATACAGAGAGCTCTCCCTAGTGGTGGCCGTATACATCTATATACAGGGAGCTCTCCCATAGTGGTGGCCGTATACATCTATATACAGAGAGCTCCCCCTAGTGGTGGCCGTATACATCTATATACAGGGAGCTCCCCCTAGTGGTGGCCGTATACATCCATATACAGGGAGCTCCCCCTAGTGGTGGCCGTATACATCCATATACAGGGAGCTCCCCCTAGTGGTGGCCGTATACATCCATATACAGGGAGCTCTCCCTAGTGGTGGCCGTATACATCTATATACAGAGAGCTCTCCCTAGTGGTGGCCGTATACATCTATATACAGGGAGCTCTCCCTAGTGGTGGCCGTATACATCTATATACAGAGAGCTCTCCCTAGTGGTGGCCGTATACATCTATATACAGGGAGCTCTCCCATAGTGGTGGCCGTATACATCTATATACAGAGAGCTCCCCCTAGTGGTGGCCGTATACATCTATATACAGAGAGCTCCCCCTAGTGGTGGCCGTATACATCTATATACAGAGAGCTCTCCCTAGTGGTGGCCGTATACATCTATATACAGGGAGCTCCCCCTAGTGGTGGCCGTATACATCTATATACAGAGAGCTCTCCCTAGTGGTGGCCGTATACATCTATATACAGGGAGCTCTCCCATAGTGGTGGCCGTATACATCTATATACAGGGAGCTCCCCCTAGTGGTGGCCGTATACATCTATATACAGAGAGCTCTCCCTAGTGGTGGCCGTATACATCTATATACAGAGAGCTCTCCCTAGTGGTGGCCGTATACATCTATATACAGGGAGCTCTCCCATAGTGGTGGCCGTATACATCTATATACAGAGAGCTCCCCCTAGTGGTGGCCGTATACATCTATATACAGAGAGCTCCCCCTAGTGGTGGCCGTATACATCTATATACAGAGAGCTCTCCCTAGTGGTGGCCGTATACATCTATATACAGGGAGCTCCCCCTAGTGGTGGCCGTATACATCTATATACAGAGAGCTCTCCCTAGTGGTGGCCATATACATCTATATACAGGGAGCTCTCCCATAGTGGTGGCCGTATACATCTATATACAGGGAGCTCCCCCTAGTGGTGGCCGTATACATCCATAAACAGGGAGCTCCCCCTAGTGGTGGCCGTATACATCTATATACAGAGAGCTCTCCCTAGTGGTGGCCGTATACATCTATATACAGGGAGCTCCCCCTAGTGGTGGCCGTATACATCCATATACAGGGAGCTCCCCCTAGTGGTGGCCGTATACATCTATATACAGAGAGCTCTCCCTAGTGGTGGCCGTATACATCCATATACAGAGAGCTCCCCCTAGTGGTGGCCGTATACATCTATATACAGGGAGCTCCCCCTAGTGGTGGCCATATACATCCATATACAGGGAGCTCCCCTAGTGGTGGCCGTATACATCTATATACAGGGAGCTCTCCCTAGTGGTGGCCGTATACATCCATATACAGGGAGCTCCCCTAGTGGTGGCCGTATAGATCTATATACAGGGAGCTCCCCCTAGTGGTGGCCGTATACATCCATATACAGAAAGCTCCCCCTAGTGGTGGCCGTATACATCTATATACAGGGAGCTCCCCCTAGTGGTGGCCGTATACATCCATATACAGGGAGCTCCCCCTAGTGGTGGCCGTATACATCCATATACAGAGAGCTCCCCCTAGTGGTGGCCGTATACATCCATATACAGGGAGCTCCCCATAGTGGTGGCCGTATACATCCATATACAGAGAGCTCTCCCTAGTGGTGGACGTATACATCTATATACAGGGAGCTCCCCCTAGTGGTGGCCGTATACATCTATATACAGAGAGCTCTCCCTAGTGGTGGCCGTATACATCTATATACAGGGAGCTTCCCCTAGTGGCGGCCGTATACATCTATATACAGGGAGCTCCCCCTAGTGGTGGCCGAATACATCCATATACAGGGAGCTCCCCCTAATGGTGGCCATATACATCTATATACAGGGAGCTCTCCCTAGTGGTGGCCGTATACATCTATATACAGGGAGCTCCCCCTAGTGGTGGCCGAATACATCCATATACAGGGAGCTCCCCCTAATGGTGGCCGTATACATCTATATACAGGGAGCTCTCCCTAGTGGTGGCCGTATACATCTATATACAGGGAGCTCTCCCTAGTGGTAGCCGTATACATCTATATACAGGGAGCTCCCCCTAGTGGTGGCCGTATACATCCATATACAGGGAGCTCCCCCTAGTGGTGGCCGTATACATCCATATACAGGGAGCTCCCCCTAGTGGCGGCCGTATACATCCATATACAGGGAGCGCCCCCTAGTGGTGGCCGTATACATCCATATACAGGGAGCTCCCCCTAGTGGTGGCCGTATACATCTATATACAGAGAGCGCCCCCTAGTTGTGGCCGTATACATCTATATACAGGGAGCTCTCCCTAGTGGTGGCCATATACATCTATATACAGGGAGCTCTCCCATAGTGGTGGCCGTATACATCCATATACAGGGAGCTCCCCCTAGTGGTGGCCGTATACATCTATATACAGAGAGCTCTCCCTAGTGGTGGCCGTATACATCTATATACAGGGAGCTCCCCATAGTGGTGGCCGTATACATCCATATACAGGGAGCTCCCCCTAGTGGTGGCCGTATACATCTATATACAGAGAGCTCTCCCTAGTGGTGGCCGTATACATCTATATACAGGGAGCTCCCCCTAGTGGTGGCCGTATACATCCATATACAGGGAGCTCCCCCTAGTGGTGGCCGTATACATCTATATACAGAGAGCTCTCCCTAGTGGTGGCCGTATACATCTATATACAGGGAGCTCCCTCTAGTGGTGGCCGTATACATCCATATACAGGGAGCTCCCCCTAGTGGTGGCCGTATACATCTATATACAGGGAGCTCTCCCTAGTGGTGGCTGTATACATCTATATACAGGGGGCTCCCCCTAGTGGTAGCCGTATACATCTATATACAGGGAGCTCCTCCTAGTGGTGGCAGTATACATCTATATACAGGGGGCTCCCCCTAGTGGCGACCGTATACATCCATATACAGGGAGCTCCCCCTAGTGGTGGCCGTATACATCTATATACAGGGAGCTCTCCCTAGTGGTGGCTGCATACATCTATATACAGTGGGCTCCCCCTAGTGGCGGCCGTATACATCCATATACAGGGAGCTCCCCCTAGTGGTAGCCGTATACATCTATATACAGGGAGCTCTCCCTAGTGGTGGCCGTATACATCTATATACAGGGAGCTCCCCCTAGTGGTGGCCGTATACATCCATATACAGGGAGCTCCCCCTAGTGGTGGCCGTATACATCCATATACAGGGAGCTCCCCCTAGTGGTGGCCATATACATCCATACACAGGGAGCTCCCCCTAGTGGTGGCCGTATACATCTATATACAGGGAGCTCCCCCTAGTGGTGGCCGTATACATCCATATACAGGGAGCTCCCCCTAGTGGTGGCCGTATACATCTATATACAGGGAGCTCTCCCTAGTGGTGGCCGTATACATCCATACACAGGGAGCTCCCCCTAGTGGTAGCCGTATACATCCATATACAGGGAGCTCCCCCTAGTGGTAGCCGTATACATCCATATACAGGGAGCTCCCCCTAGTGGTGGCCGTATACATCTATATACAGGGAGCTCTCCCTAGTGGTGGCTGTATACATCTATATACAGGGGGCTCCCCCTAGTGGCGGCCATATAGATCCATATACAGGGAGCTCCCCCTAGTGGTAGCCGTATACATCTATATACAGGGAGCTCTCCCTAGTGGTGGCCGTATACATCCATATACAGGGAGCTCTCCCTATTGGTAGCCGTATACATCTATATACAGGGAGCTCCCCCTAGTGGTGGCAGTATACATCTATATACAGGGGGCTCCCCCTAGTGGCGGCCGTATACATCCATATACAGGGAGCTCCCCCTAGTGGTAGCCGTATACATCTATATACAGGGAGCTCTCCCTAGTGGTGGCAGTATACATCTATATACAGGGGGCTCCCCCTAGTGGCGGCCGTATACATCCATATACAGGGAACTCTCCCTAGTGGTGGCCGTATACATCTATATACAGGGAGCTCCCCCTAGTGGTGGCCGTATACATCTATATACAGGGAGCTCCCCCTAGTGGTGGCCGTATACATCCATATACAGGGAGCTCCCCCTAGTGGTGGCCGTATACATCTATATACAGGGAGCTCTCCCTAGTGGTGGCCGTATACATCCATACACAGGGAGCTCCCCCTAGTGGTGGCCGTATACATCCATATACAGGGAGCTCCCCCTAGTGGTGGCCGTATACATCCATATACAGGGAGCTCTCCCTAGTGGTGGCCGTATACATCTATATACAGGGAGCTCCCCCTAGTGGTGGCCGTATACATCTATATACAGGGAGCTCTCCCTAGTGGTGGCCGTATACATCCATATACAGGGAGCTCCCCCTAGTGGTGGCCGTATACATCTATATACAGAGAGCTCCCCCTAGTGGTGGCCGTATACATCTATATACAGGGAGCTCCCCCTAGTGGTGGCCGTATACATCCATATACAGTGGGGCAAAAAAGTATTTAGTCAGTCAGCAATAGTGCAAGTTCCACCACTTAAAAAGATGAGAGGCGTCTGTAATTTACATCATAGGTAGACCTCAACTATGGGAGACAAACTGAGAAAAAAAAATCCAGAAAATCACATTGTCTGTTTTTTTATCATTTTTTTTGCATATTATGGTGGAAAATAATTATTTGGTCAGAAACAAACAATCCAGATTTCTGGCTCTCACAGACCTGTAACTTCTTCTTTAAGAGTCTCCTCTTTCCTCCACTCATTACCTGTAGTAATGGCACCTGTTTAAACTTGTTATCAGTATAAAAAGACACCTGTGCACAACCTCAAACAGTCTGACTCCAAACTCCACTATGGTGAAGACCAAAGAGCTGTCAAAGGACACCAGAAACAAAATTGTAGCCCTGCACCAGGCTGGGAAGACTGAATCTGCAATAGCCAACCAGCTTGGAGTGAAGAAATCAACAGTGGGAGCAATAATTAGAAAATGGAAGACATACAAGACCACTGATAATCTCCCTCGATCTGGGGCTCCACGCAAAATCCCACCCCGTGGGGTCAGAATGATCACAAGAACGGTGAGCAAAAATCCCAGAACCACGCGGGGGGACCTAGTGAATGAACTGCAGAGAGCTGGGACCAATGTAACAAGGCCTACCATAAGTAACACACTACGCCACCATGGACTCAGATCCTGCAGTGCCAGACGTGTCCCACTGCTTAAGCCAGTACATGTCCGGGCCCGTCTGAAGTTTGCTAGAGAGCATTTGGATGATCCAGAGGAGTTTTGGGAGAATGTCCTATGGTCTGATGAAACCAAACTGGAACTGTTTGGTAGAAACACAACTTGTCGTGTTTGGAGGAAAAAGAATACTGAGTTGCATTCATCAAACACCATACCTACTGTAAAGCATGGTGGTGGAAACATCATGCTTTGGGGCTGTTTCTCTGCAAAGGGGCCAGGACGACTGATCCGGGTACATGAAAGAATGAATGGGGCCATGTATCGTGAGATTTTGAGTGCAAACCTCCTTCCATCAGCAAGGGCATTGAAGATGAAACGTGGTTGGGTCTTTCAACATGACAATGATCCAAAGCACACCACCAGGGCAACGGAGGAGTGGCTTCGTAAGAAGCATTTCAAGGTCCTGGAGTGGCCTAGCCAGTCTCCAGATCTCAACCCTATAGAAAACCTTTGGAGGGAGTTGAAAGTCCGTGTTGCCAAGCAAAAAGCCAAAAACATCACTGCTCTAGAGGAGATCTGCATGGAGGAATGGGCCAACATACCAACAACAGTGTGTGGCAACCTTGTGAAGACTTACAGAAAATGTTTGACCTCTGTCATTGCCAACAAAGGATATATTACAAAGTATTGAGATGAAATTTTGTTTCTGACCAAATACTTATTTTCCACCATAATATGCAAATAAAATGTTAAAAAAACAGATAATGTGATTTTCTGGATTTTTTTTTCTCAGTTTGTCTCCCATAGTTGAGGTCTACCTATGATGTAAATTACAGACGCCTCTCATCTTTTTAAGTGGTGGAACTTGCACTATTGCTGACTGACTAAATACTTTTTTGCCCCACTGTACAGGGAGCTCCCCCTAGTGGTGGCCGTATACATCCATATACAGGGAGCTCCCCCTAGTGGTGGCCGTATACATCCATATACAGGGAGCTCCCCCTAGTGGTGGCCGTATACATCCATATACAGGGAGCTCCCCCTAGTGGTGGCCGTATACATCTATATACAGGGAGCTCCCCCTAGTGGTGGCCGTATACATCCATATACAGGGAGCTCCCCCTAGTGGTGGCCGTATACATCTATATACAGGGAGCTCTCCCTAGTGGTGGCCGTATACATCCATACACAGGGAGCTCCCCCTAGTGGTGGCCGTATACATCTATATACAGGGAGCTCCCCCTAGTGGTGGCCGTATACATCCATATACAGGGAGCTCCCCCTAGTGGTGGCCGTATACATCCATATACAGGGAGCTCTCCCTAGTGGTGGCTGTATACATCTATATACAGGGGGCTCCCCCTAGTGGCGGCCATATACATCCATATACAGGGAGCTCCCCCTAGTGGTAGCCGTATACATCTATATACAGGGAGCTCTCCCTAGTGGTGGCCGTATACATCCATATACAGGGAGCTCTCCCTAGTGGTAGCCGTATACATCTATATACAGGGGGCTCCCCCTAGTGGCGGCCGTATACATCCATATACAGGGAGCTCCCCCTAGTGGTAGCCGTATACATCTATATACAGGGAGCTCTCCCTAGTGGTGGCCGTATACATCCATACACAGGGAGCTCCCCCTAGTGGTGGCCGTATACATCTATATACAGGGAGCTCCCCCTAGTGGTGGCCGTATACATCCATATACAGGGAGCTCCCCCTAGTGGTGGCCGTATACATCTATATACAGGGAGCTCTCCCTAGTGGTGGCCGTATACATCCATACACAGGGAGCTCCCCCTAGTGGTGGCCGTATACATCCATATACAGGGAGCTCCCCCTAGTGGTGGCCGTATACATCCATATACAGGGAGCTCCCCCTAGTGGTGGCCGTATACATCCATATACAGGGAGCTCTCCCTAGTGGTGGCTGTATACATCTATATACAGGGGGCTCCCCCTAGTGGCGGCCATATACATCCATATACAGGGAGCTCCCCCTAGTGGTAGCCGTATACATCTATATACAGGGAGCTCTCCCTAGTGGTGGCCGTATACATCCATATACAGGGAGCTCCCCCTAGTGGTGGCCGTATACATCCATATACAGGGAGCTCCCCCTAGTGGTGGCCATATACATCCATACACAGGGAGCTCCCCCTAGTGGTGGCCGTATACATCTATATACAGGGAGCTCCCCCTAGTGGTGGCCGTATACATCTATATACAGGGAGCTCTCCCTAGTGGTGGCCGTATACATCCATACACAGGGAGCTCCCCCTAGTGGTGGCCATATACATCCATACACAGGGAGCTCCCCCTAGTGGTGGCCGTATACATCCATATACAGGGAGCTCCCCCTAGTGGTGGCCGTATACATCTATATACAGGGAGCTCTCCCTAGTGGTGGCCGTATACATCCATACACAGGGAGCTCCCCCTAGTGGTGGCCGTATACATCCATATACAGGGAGCTCCCCCTAGTGGTGGCCGTATACATCTATATACAGGGAGCTCTCCCTAGTGGTGGCTGTATACATCTATATACAGGGGGCTCCCCCTAGTGGCGGCCATATACATCCATATACAGGGAGCTCCCCCTAGTGGTGGCCGTATACATCCATATACAGGGAGCTCCCCCTAGTGGTAGCCGTATACATCTATATACAGGGAGCTCTCCCTAGTGGTGGCCGTATACATCCATATACAGGGAGCTCTCCCTAGTGGTAGCCGTATACATCTATATACAGGGAGCTCCCCCTAGTGGTGGCCGTATACATCCATATACAGGGAGCTCCCCCTAGTGGTGGCCGTATACATCCATATACAGGGAGCTCCCCCTAGTGGTGGCCGTATACATCCATATACAGGGAGCTCCCCCTAGTGGTGGCCGTATACATCTATATACAGGGAGCTCCCCCTAGTGGTGGCCGTATACATCCATATACAGGGAGCTCCCCCTAGTGGTGGCCGTATACATCTATATACAGGGAGCTCTCCCTAGTGGTGGCTGTATACATCTATATACAGGGAGCTCCCCCTAGTGGTGGCCGTATACATCTATATACAGGGAGCTCCCCCTAGTGGTGGCTGTATACATCTATATACAGGGAGCTCTCCCTAGTGGTGGCCGTATACATCTATATACAGGGAGCTCTCCCTAGTGGTGGCTGTATACATCTATATACAGGGAGCTCCCCCTAGTGGTGGCCGTATACATCTATATACAGGGAGCTCCCCCTAGTGGTGGCTGTATACATCTATATACAGGGAGCTCCCCCTAGTGGTGGCCGTATACATCTATATACAGGGAGCTCCCCCTAGTGGTGGCTGTATACATCTATATACAGGGAGCTCCCCCTAGTGGTGGCTGTATACATCCATACACAGGGAGCTCCCCCTAGTGGCAGCCACATACATCCATATACAGGGAGCTCCCCCTAGTGGTAGCCGTATACATCTATATACAGGGAGCTCTCCCTAGTGGTGGCCGTATACATCCATATACAGGGAGCTCCCCCTAGTGGTGGCCGTATACATCCATATACAGGGCGCTCCCCCTAGTGGTAGCCGTATACATCTATATACAGGGAGCTCTCCCTAGTGGTGGCCGTATACATCTATATACAGAGAGCTCCCCCTAGTGGTAGCCGTATACATCTATATACAGAGAGCTCCCCCTAGTGGTGGCCGTATACATCCATATATAGGAGTTCCCCCTAGTGATGGCCGTATTCATCCATATATAGGAGCTCCCCCTAGTGGTGGCTGTATACATCCATATACAGGGAGCTCCCCCTAGTGGTGGCCGTATACATCCATATATAGGAGTTCCCCCTAGTGGTGGCTGTATACATCCATATACAGAGAGCTCCCCCTAGTGGTGGCCGTATACATCCATATATAGGAGTTCCCCCTAGTGGTGGCCGTATACATCCATATATAGGAGCTCCCCCTAGTGGTGGCTGTATACATCCATATACAGGGAGCTCCCCCTAGTGGTGGCCGTATACATCCATATATAGGAGCTCCCCCTAGTGGTGGCTGTATACATCCATATACAGAGAGCTCCCCCTAGTGGTGGCCGTATACATCCATATATAAGAGTTCCCCCTAGTGGTGGCCGTATTCATCCATATATAGGAGCTCCCCCTAGTGGTGGCTGTATACATCCATATATAGGAGTTCCCCCTAGTGGTGGCTGTATACATCCATATATAGGAGTTCCCCCTAGTGGTGGCCGTATTCATCCATATATAGGAGCTCCCCCTAGTGGTGGCTGTATACATCCATATACAGGGAGCTCCCCCTAGTGGTGGCCGTATACATCCATATATAGGAGTTCCCCCTAGTGGTGGCCGTATTCATCCATATATAGGAGCTCCCCCTAGTGGTGGCTGTATACATCCATATACAGGGAGCTCCCCCTAGTGGTGGCCGTATACATCCATATATAAGAGTTCCCCCTAGTGGTGGCCGTATTCATCCATATATAGGAGCTCCCCCTAGTGGTGGCTGTATACATCCATATATAGGAGTTCCCCCTAGTGGTGGCTGTATACATCCATATACAGAGAGCTCCCCCTAGTGGTGGCCGTATACATCCATATATAAGAGTTCCCCCTAGTGGTGGCAGTATACATCCATATACAGGGAGCTCCCCCTAGTGGTGGCCGTATACATCCATATATAGGAGTTCCCCCTAGTGGTGGCCGTATACATCCATATACAGGGAGCTCCCCCTAGTGGTGGCCGTATACATCCATATATAGGAGCTCCCCCTAGTGGTGGCCGTATACATCCATATATAGGAGCTCCCCCTAGTGGTGGCTGTATACATCCATATACAGGGAGCTCCCCCTAGTGGTGGCCGTATACATCCATATATAGGAGTTCCCCCTAGTGGTGGCCGTATACATCCATATATAGGAGCTCCCCCTAGTGGTGGCTGTATACATCCATATACAGGGAGCTCCCCCTAGTGGTGGCTGTATACATCCATATACAGGGAGCTCCCCCTAGTGGTGGCTGTATACATCCATATACAGGGAGCTCCCCTAGTGGTGGCTGTATACTTCCATATACAGGGTGCTCCCCCTAGTGGTGGCCGTATACATCCATACACAGGGAGCTCCCCCTAGTGGTGGCCATATACATGAATATCCAGGGAACTCCCCCTAGTGGTGGCTGTATACATCCATATACAGGGAGCTCCCCCTAGTGGTGGCCGTATACATCCATATATAGGAGCTCCCCCTAGTGGTGGTGGTATCTACTATATAATTGTTTAAGGGGTACTTCCGTCTTTCTGTCTGTCCCGGAAATCCCGCGTCGCTGATTGGTCTCGCCAGCTGCCTGTCCTGGCTGCCGTTACCAATCAGCGACGGCCACAGCCCGGCCGAGAATTAGTCCCTCCGTATTTCCATCCAGTCAGTGCCCGGCGCCCGCTACATACTCCCCTCCACTCAGCGCTCACACAGGGTTAATGCCAGCATTAACGGACCGCATTATGCCGCAGGTAACGCACTCTGTTAACGCTGCTATTAACCCTGTGTGTCCCCAATTTTTTATTATTGATGCTGCCTATGCAGCATTAATAGTAAAAAGATGTCATGTTAAAAATAATAAGAAAACAAAAAACCTGCTATTCTCACCTTCCGTCGTCCGCCCAGGCGCGTGCGGCTGCCGCCAGCTTCCGTTCCCAGAGATGCATTGCGAAATTACCCAGAAGACTTAGCGGTCTCGCGAGACCGCTAAGTCATCTGGGTAATTTTGCAATGCATCCTGGGAACGGAAGATGGCGGCAGCCGCGCACGCATCGGCACAGCTTCGCTGGACGCCGGAGGGTGAGTATATAACTATTTTTTATTTTAATTTTTTTTTTTTTAACAGGGATATGTGCCCACACTGCTATATACTACGTGGGCTATGTTATATACCGCGTGGCTGCTATATACTACCTGGCCAGTGTTAGATACTATGTGGGCTGTGTTATATACTGCGTGGGCTGTGCTATATATTACGTGGCCAGTGTTATATACTGCATGGCCTGTGTTATATACTACGTCGCCTGTGTTATATACTATGTGGCTGCTATATACTGCGTGGGCTGTGATATATAGTACGTGGGCTGTGTTATATACTGCATGGGCTGTAGTATATAGTACGTGGGCTGTGCTATATACTGCGTGGGCTGTATTATATAGTACGTGGGCTGTGTTATATACTGCATGGGCTGTATTATATGGTACGTGGGCTGTGCTATATACTGCGTGGGCTGTGCTATATGTTACGTGGCCAATGTTATATACTGTTTGGGCTGTGTTATATACTACGTCGCCTGTGTTATATACTGCGTGGCTGCTATATTCTGCGTGAGCTGTGTTATATAGTACGTGGGCTGTGTTATATACTGAGTGGGCTGTGTTATATACTGTTTGGGCTGTGTTATATACTGCGTGGCCACTGTTATATACTGCGTGGCCTGTATTAACGCATTGGGTATTCTACAATATGTATGTAAGTATATAGCAGCCACATAGTATATAGCACAGGCCACGTAGTCTTTGCTATATTCTACATGGCTCCTATATACTACCTGGCCAGTGTTAGATACTATGTGGGCTGTGTTATATACTGCATGGGCTGTACTATATATTACGTGGCCAGTGTTATATACTGCGCGGCCTGTGTTATATACTACGTCGCCTGTGTTATATACTACGTGGATGCTATATACTGCGTGGGCTGTGTTATATAGTACGTGGGCTGTGTTATATACTGCGTGCATGTAGAGGAGCTGCGGAGACACCATCACGTGTTTCTCAACGCAGGCAGTGAATAGCCAGGCCTTTCCCCGGGAAGGAACAACCAAGGGAAGGGCAGCATCCAATAAAGGAAAACATCCAATAAAGGAAAACCACCTATGCCAAGCATGGTATCCATCCACAGACAGCTGTTTCGGGGTTTTTGCCCCTCATCAGTGTGGAGTAGGAACCTGGCTATCAGGAGCAGTGCCTAGTAGAAAGTCTATAAATGCACGGATGATTGACCTCGTGGAGACCAAAACATCCAACACCGCGGAGACACCATCACATGTTTCTCAACGCAGTGATCCAGAACACTGCCCCCAAATATGCAAATGCATGTAGAGGAGCTGCGGAGACACCATCACGTGTTTCTCAACGCAGGCAGTGAATAGCCAGGCCTTTCCCCGGGAAGGAACAACCAAGGGAAGGGCATCATCCAATAAAGCCTCCAAGACTTCTCCCGAATATCCCCCATCCTCTGGATCTCTCTGCCCCAACACGTCCGACTATCAACCACAGTCGGATCCTTCAGACGGAACCTGAAAACTCATCTCTTCAGGAAAGCCTACAGCCTGCACTGACACCGCTGCTGCCTCATCACCAACGAAGCTACCGCCTCACTAACACCGGAGCTACCGCCTCACCAACACCGGAGCTACCGCCTCACCAACACCGGAGCTCCTGCAACCCTCAACCTACTGTCTCCTTCCTCATAATCCTGTAGAATGTAAGCCCGCAAGGGCAGGGTCCTCGCCCCTCTGTATCAGTCCGTCATTGTTAGTTTGTTTACTGTATGTGATATTTGTAACTTGTATGTAACCCCTTCTCATGTACAGCATCATGGAATCAATGGTGCTATATAAATAAATAATAATAATAATAATAAAGGAAAACATCCAAT
This sequence comes from Ranitomeya imitator, assembly GCF_032444005.1. Classification (NCBI taxonomy): domain Eukaryota; kingdom Metazoa; phylum Chordata; class Amphibia; order Anura; family Dendrobatidae; genus Ranitomeya; species Ranitomeya imitator. Next base: position 844,334,299 of record NC_091284.1, on the reverse strand, counting down.
AAAGGAAAACCACCTATGCCAAGCATGGTATCCATCCACAGACAGCTGTTTCCTACTCCACACTGATGAGGGGCAAAAACCCCGAAACAGCTGTCTGTGGATGGATACCATGCTTGGCATAGGTGGTTTTCCTTTATTGGATGTTTTCCTTTATTGGATGATGCCCTTCCCTTGGTTGTTCCTTCCCGGGGAAAGGCCTGGCTATTCACTGCCTGCGTTGAGAAACACGTGATGGTGTCTCCGCAGCTCCTCTACATGCATTTGCATATTTGGGGGCAGTGTTCTGGATCACTGCGTTGAGAAACATGTGATGGTGTCTCTGCGGTGTTGGATGTTTTGGTCTCCACGAGGTCAATCATCCGTGCCTTTATATACTGCGTGGGCTGTATTATATAGTACGTGGGCTGTGCTATATACTGCGTGGGCTGTGCTGTATATTATGTGGCCAGTGTTATATACTACGTCTCCATAATTGAAAAGAGAATGGTTCCAGCTTCAGTAAAATCATGAAAATTTATTCCAACTTTTAAAATGGAGAAACAACTCCTGGGACAGCACCATAGCACATGCGAGGTAGGCTATGCAGCTGTGATAAAGACCGCTGTGTCGGTCGAAACGCATAGCCTACCTCGCATGTGCTATGGTGCTGTCCCAGGAGTTGTTTCTCCATTTTAAAAGTTGGAATAAATTTTCATGATTTTACTGAAGCTGGAACCATTCTCTTTTCAATTATGGAATCCTACTGCGTCTTGTCAGGACGAAGTTCCGGGCTTCTTGCAATGATCGGTGAGCTGGCTTTTGCCGTATATTCTGTTTATATACTACGTCGCCTGTGTTATATACTGCGTGGCTACTATAAACTGCGTGAGCTGTGTTATATAGTATGTGGGCTGTGTTATATAGTGTGTGGGCTGTGTTATATAGTGTTTGGGCTGTGTTATATACTGCGTGGCCACTGTTATATACTGTGTGGCCTGTATTAACGCATCGGTTATTCTACAATATGTATGTATCTATATAGCAGCCACATAGTATATACAGTGGGGCAAAAAAGTATTTAGTCAGTCAGCAATAGTGCAAGTTCCACCACTTAAAAAGATGAGAGGCGTCTGTAATTTACATCATAGGTAGACCTCAACTATGGGAGACAAACTGAGAAAAAAAAATCCAGAAAATCACATTGTCTGTTTTTTTTAACATTTTATTTGCATATTATGGTGGAAAATAAGTATTTGGTCAGAAACAAAATTTCATCTCAATACTTTGTAATATATCCTTTGTTGGCAATGACAGAGGTCAAACGTTTTCTGTAAGTCTTCACAAGGTTGCCACACACTGTTGTTGGTATGTTGGCCCATTCCTCCATGCAGATCTCCTCTAGAGCAGTGATGTTTTTGGCTTTTCGCTTGGCAACACGGACTTTCAACTCCCTCCAAAGGTTTTCTATAGGGTTGAGATCTGGAGACTGGCTAGGCCACTCCAGGACCTTGAAATGCTTCTTACGAAGCCACTCCTTCGTTGCCCTGGCGGTGTGCTTTGGATCATTGTCATGTTGAAAGACCCAGCCATGTTTCATCTTCAATGCCCTTGCTGATGGAAGGAGGTTTGCACTCAAAATCTCACGATACATGGCCCCATTCATTCTTTCATGTACCCGGATCAGTCGTCCTGGCCCCTTTGCAGAGAAACAGCCCCAAAGCATGATGTTTCCACCACCATGCTTTACAGTAGATATGGTGTTTGATGGATGCAACTCAGTATTCTTTTTCCTCCAAACACGACAAGTTGTGTTTCTACCAAACAGTTCCAGTTTGGTTTCATCAGACCATAGGACATTCTCCCAAAACTCCTCTGGATCATCCAAATGCTCTCTAGCAAACTTCAGACGGGCCCGGACATGTACTGGCTTAAGCAGTGGGACACGTCTGGCACTGCAGGATCTGAGTCCATGGTGGCGTAGTGTGTTACTTATGGTAGGCCTTGTTACATTGGTCCCAGCTCTCTGCAGTTCATTCACTAGGTCCCCCCGCGTGGTTCTGGGATTTTTGCTCACCTTTCTTGTGATCATTCTGACCCCACGGGGTGGGATTTTGCGTGGAGCCCCAGATCGAGGGAGATTATCAGTGGTCTTGTATGTCTTCCATTTTCTAATTATTGCTCCCACTGTTGATTTCTTCACTCCAAGCTGGTTGGCTATTGCAAATTCAGTCTTCCCAGCCTGGTGCAGGGCTACAATTTTGTTTCTGGTGTCCTTTGACAGCTCTTTGGTCTTCACCATAGTGGAGTTTGGAGTCAGACTGTTTGAGGTTGTGCACAGGTGTCTTTTTATACTGATAACAAGTTTAAACAGGTGCCATTACTACAGGTAATGAGTGGAGGAAAGAGGAGACTCTTAAAGAAGAAGTTACAGGTCTGTGAGAGCCAGAAATCTTGATTGTTTGTTTCTGACCAATTACTTATTTTCCACCATAATATGCAAATAAAATGTTAAAAAAACAGACAATGTGATTTTCTGGATTTTTTTTTCTCAGTTTGTCTCCCATAGTTGAGGTCTACCTATGATGTAAATTACAGACGCCTCTCATCTTTTTAAGTGGTGGAACTTGCACTATTGCTGATTGACTAAATACTTTTTTGCCCCACTGTATAGTACATAGTATATAGCACAGGCCACGTAGTCTTTGCTATATACTACATGGCTCCTATATACTACGTGGCATGTGCTATATACTATGTGGCTGCTATATACATACATAATGAACACAAAAACCTCAGTGACATATTATTAATATCACTTTTAGAGCTTAAAACTAGCCCATATGCCAACAAGCAAAAACAAACCAGCTCCAGAATATATATGTAGGACAGAAGAAATTTAGGAGCTATCAGGTATAAAATTAGAAAAAAAAAAATTTTTTATTCACAAAAAAAACTAAAAATTTAATACTAAGTGAAAACAATCATAAATAATCAAAAATCACAAGATTAAATGCAGGAAAGCATACCATACAAAAAGAGGACTCCAGTAAATATACCTTACCCATTTGTGCAAATATTATATTCAGTAAGGTGCAAGTGCAGTCATAAGTAGCACATCAATGGCAAGCTGCAGTACTTTATCATAGTTACATAGTTATTAAGGTTGAAGGAAGACTATATGTCCATCTAGTTCAACCCATAGCCTAACCTAACATGCCCTAACATGTTGATCCAGAGGAAGGCAGAAAAAACCATGTGGCAAAGAGTAAGCTCCACATTGGGGAAAAAAATTCCTTCCCGACTCCACATACGGCAATCAGACTAGTTCCCTGGATCAACGCCCTATCAAGGAATCTAGTGTATATACCCTGTAACATTATACTTTTCCAGAAAGGTATCCAGTCCCCTCTTAAATGTAAGTAATGAATCACTCATTACAACATCATACGGCAGAGAGTTCCATAGTCTCACTGCTCTTACAGTAAAGAATCCGCGTCTGTTATTATGCTTAAACCTTTTTTCCTCCAGACTTAGAGGATGCCCCCTTGTCCCTGTTTCAGGTCTATGATTAAAAAGATCATCAGAAAGGTCTTTGTACTGTCCCCTCATATATTTATACATTAACATAAGATCACCCCTTAGTCTTCGTTTTTCCAAACTAAATAGCCCCCAGTGTAATAACCTATCTTGGTATTGCAGACCCCCCAGTCCTCTAATAACCTTGGTCGCTCTTCTCTGCACCAGCTCCAGTTCAGCTATGTCTTTCTTATACACCGGAGACCAGAACTGTGCACAGTATTCTAAGTGTGGTCGAACTAGTGACTTGTATAGAGGTAAAATTATGTTCTCCTCATGAGCATCTATACCTCTTTTAATGCATCCCATTATTTTATTTGCCTTTGTAGCAGCTGCCTGACACTGGCCCCTGAATATGAGTTTGTCATCCACCCATACACCCAGGTCTTTTTCATTGACGGTTTTGCCCAGAGTTTTAGAATTAAGCACATAATTATACATCTTATTACTTCTACCCAAGTGCATGATCTTACATTTATCCCCATTAAAGCTCATTTTCCATTTATCAGCCCAAGCTTCTAGTTTACATAAATCATCCTGTAATATAAAATTGTCCTCCTCTGTATTGATTACCCTGCAGAGTTTAGTGTCATCTGCAAATATTGAAATTCTACTCTGAATGCCCCCTACAAGGTCATTAATAAATATGTTAAAAAGAAGAGGGCCCAATACTGACCCCTGTGGTACCCCACTGATAACCGCTACCCAGTCCGAGTGTGCTCCATTAATAACCACCCTTTGTTTCCTATCCCTGAGCCAGCTCTCAACCCACTTGCACATATTTTCCCCGATCCCCATTATTCTCATTTTATGTATCAACCTTTTGTGTGGCACCGTATCAAAAGCTTTTGAAAAGTCCATATACACTACATCCACTGGGTTCCCTTGGTCCAGTCCAGAACTTACCTCTTCATAGAAACTGATCAGATTAGTCTGACATGAACGGTCCCTAGTAAACCCGTGCTGATACTGGGTCATGAGGTTCTTCCTCTTCAGATACTCCAGTATAGCGTCCCTTAGAATGCCCTCCAGGATTTTACCCACAGTAGAGGTGAAGATTACTGGCCTATAATTTCCGAGTTCAGTTTTTGTTCCCTTTTTGAATATTGGCACCACATTTGCTATACGCCAGTCCTGTGGTACAGACCCTGTTATTATGGAGTCTTTAAAGATTAATAATAATGGTCTATCAATGACTGTACTTAATTCCTGCAGTACTCGGGGGTGGATCCCATCCGGGCCCGGAGATTTGTCAATTTTAGTGATTTTTAGACGCCGCCGCACTTCCTGCTGGGTTAAGCAGGTGACATTTAATTGGGAATTTTTATCACTAGACATTTTGTCTGCCATGGGATTTTCTTGTGTAAATACTGATGAAAAAAAGTCATTTAGCATATTGGCTTTTTCCTCATCCTCATCCACCATCTCATCCAGACTATTTTTAAGGGGGCCAACACTATCATTTTTTAGTTTCTTACTATTTATGTAGTTAAAGAATATTTTAGGATTATTTTTACTCTCTCTGGCAATGAGTCTCTCTGTCTCAATCTTTGCTGCCTTGATTTGCTTTTTACAGAATTTATTTAATTTTCTGTATTTATTTAATGCCTCATCACTACAATTATTAGGTTCTGTAGAAGGACGTAGATCTGGGGATTTATTATGATGGAATATAGGCTGAACTGGATGGACAAATGTCTTTTTTCGGCCTTACTAACTATGTTACTATGTTATGTTACCTACTTCCTTTAATTCTCTATATTCTTTCTTTCTGTCCCTTATTGCGCCCCTTACAGCTCTATTTAGCCATATTGGTTTCCTCCTATTTCTAGTATGTTTATTCCCATACGGTATATACTGTGCACAGGTCCTATCCAGGATGTTAATAAATGTCTCCCATTTTCTTCGTGTATTTTTGTGTCTCAGGATATCGTCCCAGTTAATTGCACCAAGATCCTCTCTCATCCGTTGGAAATTTGCCCTCCTGAAGTTTAGTGTCCTTGTAACCCCTCTACTACACATCTTATTAAAGGATACATGAAAACTTATTATTTTGTGATCGCTATTTCCCAAGTGACCCCCCCAACCCTTATATTTGCTATGCGGTCTGGCCTGTTGGTTAATATTAGGTCTAGCAGTGCCCCCCTTCTTGTTGGGTCCTGAACCAGTTGTGAAAGGTAATTGTCTCTCATAGTTGTCAAAAACCGATTACCTTTGCTGGAACTGCAGGTTTCCGTTCCCCAATCTATTTCAGGGTAGTTGAAGTCCCCCATAATAATGACTTCTCCTTGAGTCGCAGCTTCATCTATTTGCTTTACGAGGATATTCTCCATTGCTTCCATTATTTTTGGAGATTTATAACAAACCCCTATCAGTAATTTATTATTTTTTCCCCCTCCCCTTATCTCCACCCACAGGGATTCTACATTTTCATTAAATTCACCTATATTATCACGCAGGATGGGTTTTAAGGACGATTTTACATATAGACACACCCCTCCCCCTCGCTTATCTGTACGGTCATTTCTGAACAGGCTATAGCCCTGCAAGTTAACAGCCCAGTCATGGCTCTCATCCAGCCACGTTTCAGATATCCCCACCATGTCATAATTATGCTCCAACAACATTAATTCTAATTCATCCATTTTGTTGGCGAGGCTTCTGGCATTAGTATACATGCACTTGATGTTCCTCTCTGTACTTCTATTTCTTAAATTATTAACTGTTCTGACCCCACCCCCCATGCCACCGCCACCCCCAACTTCCTTATTTGTGCCCAGGTCTCTGTCTGCACTATCTTCCCCTCCTATAAAATGAATACCCTCCCCCCCAATTCCTAGTTTAAACACTCCTCCAACCTTCTAGCCATTATCTCCCCCAGCACAGCTGCACCCTCCCCATTGAGGTGCAGCCCGTCCCTAGCGTACAGCCTGTAGCCCGCTGAGAAGTCGGCCCAGTTCTGCAGGAACCCAAACCCCTCCTTCCTACACCAATTCTTGAGCCACTTATTAACCTCCCTAATCTCCCGTTGCCTCTCTGGCGTGGCACGTGGTACAGGCAGTATTTCGGAAAATACCACGTTGGAGGTCCTTGCTTTCAGCTTGCAGCCTAATTCCCTGAAATCATCTTTAAGGACCTTCCACCTACCTGTAACTTTGTCATTTGTGCCAATGTGCACCATGACCGCTGGGTCCTCACCAGCCCCTCCCAGTAATCTGTCCACCCGATCAGCGATGTGTCGGACTCGAGCGCCAGGTAGGCAGCACACTGTTCGACGATCCCTGTCTTTGTGACAGATTGCCCTATCTGTTCCCCTAATAATGGAGCCCCCCACTACCAGCACCTGTCTGCCCTGCTCTCCTATTTCCCTCCTTACTGGAGCAGTCACTCCCCCGGCTTTCAGAGGACATGACTGGCTGCAGCAGTGCTACCCCTGTACTGGCACCCCCCTCATCTGCCAACAGATCAGGACTAGCCTCCCTGGCACTCTTCCCTCTACCCCGCTTCCTAACTGTCACCCAGCTTGCTGCTTCATCGTCCTGCAGCTCCATCCCACCATCCCCCCCCTCATCTGTCCCATTGAGCGTCTGCTCCGTGAGCAGAAGACTCCTCTCCATATTGTCTATGGATCTCAGCGTTGCCAGCTGCACATTTAGATCAGTATCTGGGTTTCCAAATGCACAACGTGCTCACATCTCGCACAGCAGTGTGCACCCTCGATCGGCTGATCAAGGATTGCATACATGTGGCAAGATGTGCACTGGAGGCATTAACAATCGTGGAGCACATTTCCTAATGGGGATTGCACCAGACAGAAAAGTTCAATAAAAAAAATAAAAATTAAATACAAAGTATTAATAGGAAACAGACAGCAATTCAGTAATTCCTCCCCTGGAAACTCCCTGAATCCAAAGTCACTGAATCATAAGTCACACTTACCGCCGTCCACACTTACACTCAGGCCACACTCAGCTCGCTCACACTCGCTCTGCTGAAGATTTAAAGATTTTTTTTTTTTTTTTTCTCTCCCTTAACAGCAATCTACCTTGCTGTCCAAATGCACTTCCAAAAAAAATGCACATTCAATCGTGTAAACATCATTTAAACAGCAGGGAACACATGGTGCTTACCAAGGGCAGGGATAAAGGAGTCCTAAACCGGGTGTGGAAACCCCAGCAGTCCCCGACGCGCGTTTCGTGGGTAACTAGACCCACTTTCTCAAGGGGAATTGTTTTTTTGTGAATTATAAAATTCTTTCTAATTTTATACCTGATTGCTCCTAAATTTCTCCTATATACATACATATATGTTCTAGAATACCCGATGCGTTAGAATCGGGCCACCATCTACTACATCCATATACAGGGAGCTCTCCCTAGTGGTGGCCGTATACATTCATATACAGGGAGCTCCCCCTAGTGGTGGCCGTATACATTCATATACAGGGAGCTCTCCCTAGTGGTGGCCGTATACATCCATACACAGGGAGCTCCCCCTAGTGGCGGCCGTAAATATATTCATATACAGGGAGCTCCCCCTAGTGGTGGCCGTATACATCCATACACAAGGTGCTCCCTCTAGTGGTGGCTGTATACATCCATATACAGGGAGCTCCCCCTAGTGGTGGCCATATACATCCATATACAGGGAGCTCCCCCTAGTGGCGGCCGTATACATCCATGTACAGGGAGCTCTCCCTAGTGGTGGCCATATACATCCATATACAGGGAGCTCCCTTAGTTGTGGCCATATACATCCATATACAGGGAGCTCCCCCTAGTGGTGGCTGTATACATCCATATACTGGGAGCTCCCCCTAGTGGTGGCTGTATGCAACCATATACAGGGAGCTCCCCCTAGTGGTGGCTGTATACATCCATATACAGGGAGCTCTCCCTAGTGGTGGCAGTATACATCCATACACAGGGACCTCCCCCTAGTGGTGGCCGTATACATCTATATACAGGGAGCTCCCTCTACTTGTGGCCGTGTACATCCATACACAGGGAGCTCCCCCTAGTGGTGGCCGTATACATCCATATATAGAGAGCTCCCCCTAGTGGTGGCCGTATACATTCATATACAGGGAGCTCTGTTATGACCTGGTGGTTAAGAGCACACGGAATGACCTGATAGTTTCAAATAATACAGAACAAGCTCTGAGACGTGGGAACTCTGCTGACCGCAATCCCTAATCCTATCACACACACTAGAAATAGCCGTGGATTGCTCCTAACGCTCCCTATGCAACTCGACACAGCCTAAGAAACTAGCTAGCCCTAGAGATAGAAAAATAAAGCCTACCTTGCCTCAGAGAAAGTCCCCAAAGGAAAAGGCAGCCCCCCACATATAATGACTGTGAGTAAAGATGAAAATTACAAACACAGAGATGAAATAGATTTAGCAAAGTGAGGCCCGACTTACTGAACAGTCAGAGGATAGGAAAGGTAACTTTGCGGTCAGCACAAAAACTACAAAAGACCACGCAGAGGGCGCAAAAAGACCCTCCGCACCGACTCACGGTGCGGAGGCGCTCCCTCTGCGTCCCAGAGCTTCCAGCAAGCAAGACAAAAATCAAAATAGCAAGCTGGACAGAAAAATAGCAAACAAAGGAAAACAAGCAGGAACTTAGCTTCTGCTGGGAAGACAGGTCACAAGAACGATCCAGGAGCGAACTAGACCAATACTGGAACATTGACAGGTGGCATGGAGCAATGATCTAAGTGGAGTTAAATAGAGCAGCCAGCTAACGAATTAACCTCGTCACCTGTGGAAGGAAACTCAGAAGCCGCAGCCCCACTCACAACCACCAGAGGAAGCCCATGGACAGAACCATGTCGTAGTACCATTCATGACCACAGGAGGGAGCTTGACAACAGAATTCACAACAGACTCCCTCTGGTGGCTGTGAGTGAAGCTGCTGCTTCTGAGGTTCCTTACACAGGTGACGTGGTTTATCCTTTGGTTGGCTGCTCTATTTGACTCCACTCAGATCGTTACTCCATGCCAGCTGTCAATGTTCCTGCATTGGCTCAGTTCGCTCTTGGATCTTTCTGGTGACCTGTCTTCTCCAGCAGAAGCTAAGTTCCTGATAGTTATTATTTGTTCATTGTTTCCTTGTCCAGCTGGTTATCATGATTTTGTCTTGCTAGCTGGAAGCTCTGGGATGCAGAGTGGCATCTCCGCACCGTTAGTCGGTGCGGAGGTCTTTTTGCACACTCTGCGTGGTCTTTTGTAGTTTTTTGTGCTGACCGCAAAGATACCTTTCCTATCCTCTGTCTGTTTAGTAAGTCTGGCCTCCCTTTGCTGAACCCTGTTTCATTTCTGCGTTTGTGACTTTCATCTTTACTCACAGTCAATATATGTGGGGGGCTGCCTTTTCCTTTGGGGAATTTCTCTGAGGCAAGGTAGGCTTTATTTTCTATCTCTAGGGCTAGCTAGCTCTTAGGCTGTGAAGAGGTGTCTAGGGAGAGTCAGGAACGATCCACGGCTATTTCTAGTTGTTGTGATAGGATTAGGGGTTGCGGTCAGCAGAGCTCCCACATTCCAGAGCTTGTCCTGTGTCAGTTTAACTATCAGGTCGTGCCGGGTGCTCCTAACCACCAGGTCCATAACAGAGCTCCCCCTAGTGGTGGCTGTATACATCCATATACAGGGAGCTCCCCCTAGTGGCAGCCATATACATCCATGTACAGGGAGCTCTCCCTAGTGGTGGCAGTATACATCCATATACAGGGAGCTCCCCCTAGTGGTGGCTATATACATCCATATACAGGGAGCTCCCCCTAGTGGTGGCAGTATACATCCATATACAGGGAGCTCTCCCTAGTGGTGGCCGTATACATTCATATACAGGGAGCTCCCCCTAGTGGTGGCCGTATACATTGATATACAGGGAGCACTCCCTAGTGGTGGCCATATACATCCATATACAGGGAGCTCCCCCTAGTGGCGGCCGTATACATCCATATACAGGGAGCTCCCCCTAGTGGTGCTGTATACATCCATATACAGGGAGCTCCCCCTAGTGGCGGCCGTATACATCCATGTACAGGGAGCTCCCCCTAGTGGCAGCCATATACATCCATATACAGGGAGCTCCCCCTAGTGGCGGCTGTATACATCCATACACAGGGAGCTCCCCCTAGTGGCGGCCATATACATCCATGTACAGGGAGCTCTCCCTAGTGGTGGCAGTATACATCCATACACAGGGAGGTCCCCCTAGTGGTGGCTGTATACATCCATATACAGGGAGCTCCCCCTAGTGGTGGCAGTATACATTCATACACAGGGAGCTCCCCCTAGTGGTGGCCGTATACATCCATACACAGGGAGCTCCCCTAGTGGTGGCAGTATACATCCATATACAGGGAGCTCCCTCTAGTGGTGGCTGTATACATCCATATTCAGGGAGCTCCCCCTAGTGGTGGCCATATACATTCATATACAGGGAGCTCCCCCTATGTCACGATATGGTATGAAATATCATATAAGTAGTTTCTCTTGCTAGCAGGCTGTGGGCTAAAAAGCCCCCCCTTCCCTTTCACTCAGCCAAAAGCTGCCTTGCCAATGTACTGGGGGGAGTTTTATGGCCGAAAGGTATTTACGACTAGGCTCAAATCTTTCTCTAGCAGAGAACTGTTTAGAAGTGTCTAGAAGTTTCCAGAAATCCATGGAAGTTCTTTGTTCTGTTTTTGTAAGATATTATGCAAACCGTTTACGTTAAGAACACGAAAATATATATTCATACTCTCCCTCGGTGGATCTGCCCATCCCTCTAAACACGGGCTTCTAACTCCATCTGGTAAAGAAGTAGGTATTTCTCTGTAAATATGTATCCCAGATAGGACATATTTGATCTCATTAGAATGCCCACGTTAATCCGAGATGAATGCTGGGTTTGTTATGACTATGACATGTTTTGTAGCGAAGTTATAGAAATTAGAGAAAATAGTTTAAAGTTTAGTTAGACTGAAAAGGTAGGAGGGTCTGGGATAGCCAGCCCTGTTGGTGATGTCACCAAGCTGAGCTATAACTGTCTGCCCATATCCCAGCAGTCAGTCTGCTGCTGGAAGGACATGTGAGTCTGATCTGAAGAGCTGTATCTCATGCATTGGGACAGATGGAAACTCCACTAGCCTGGTTGCCTGCAATGCTTTGAACACATGTAAGTTTTATTCTCATGTAATCCTTGTTTTTTTTTAAATTACCTTGTACATATTTGCAATTGTCTCATTTGTAACATCTTTGTAAAATATTTTGATAAAGCACTGCCTAAATTTTGTGGGGTATATTATTTCATGCCAGTTCTTTCTCAATGCTCTAAAGATGTACCCTAAGTCTTCTGAAGGGAATTACGCTACTGTTGTGTTGGGTTAGCTTCAGACCCGTTTAATCGAAGCTGGTGGCAGCGATACTGTGTGCAGGCTTTTGGGGTGATGTTGTAGCGACTGCGGCGTTGATAATTATGGTTCCTGCCTGAGTGGGAGTAGTTTATCGTGTTGCTGCAGCGTGCCCAATAGCCAGTACATAGCAGGCAGCCTTTCTGGCGACTAATTACCCCAGGTGCAGTACCTCATCTGACCTGAGAGTAAGGGGAGCGCCAGAGAGCTGCAAGTTTTAAATGGAACTGTAAGCGGGATATACATAAATCCCTGCAGTTCGTGGTATATTGCAGAGCAGTGGGATACCTAGAATAAGCCCCTGCTGTAAACTAAGAGGTCAATAGCCTTGTGGGTGTTGTTTCATCACATTGTGGAGTGGAGGGATAACTAAGATAAGCCCCCCTGCACATGTGATAGCCATCTGTTGGCCTAAATTCACCCCGATCTGTGACGTAGGGGTGACGGTCACGGTGTGAATCGTGACAAATTGTTGGCAGTGGTCAGGGATTCCTGACACCCTAGTGGTGGCCGTATACATCCATACACAGGGTGCTCCCCCTAGTGGTGGCCATATACATCCATATACAGGGAGCTCCCCCTAGTGGTGGCTATATACATCCATATACAGGGAGCTCCCACTAGTGGCGGCCGTATACATCCATGTACAGGGAGCTCTCCCTAGTGGTGGTCATATACATCCATATACAGGGAGCTCTCCCTAGTGGTGGCCGTATACATCCATATGCAGGGAGCTACCCCTAGTGGTGGCCATATACATCCATATACAGGGAGCTACCCCTAGTGGTGGCCGTATACATCCATATACAGGGTGCTCCCCCTAGTGGTGGCCGTATACATCCATATACAGGGAGCTCCCCCTAGTGGTGGCCGTATACATCCATACACAGGGAGCTCCCCCTAGTGGTGGCCGTATACATTCATATACAGGGAGCTCTCCCTAGTGGTGGCTGTATACATCCATATACAGGGTGCTCCCCCTAGTGGCGGCCGTATACATCCATGTACAGGGAGCTCTCCCTAGTGGTGGTCATATACATCCATATACAGGGAGCTCCCCCTAGTGGTGGCAGTATACATCCATATACAGGGAGCTACCCCTAGTGGTGGCCATATACATCCATATACAGGGAGCTACCCCTAGTGGTGGCCGTATACATCCATATACAGGGTGCTCCCCCTAGTGGTGGCCGTATACATCCATATACAGGGAGCTCCTCCTAGTGGTGGCCGTATACATCTATATACAGAGAGCTCCCCCTAGTGGTGGCCGTTTACATCCATATACAGGGAGCTCCCCCTAGTGGTGGCTGTATACTTCAATATACAGGGTGCTCTCCCTAGTGGCGGCTGTATACATCTATATACAGGCTGCTCCCCCTAGTGGTGGCCATATACATCCATATACAGGGAGCTCCCCCTAGTGGTGGCCGTATACATCCATATACAGGGAGCTCCCCCTAGTGGTGGCCGTATACATCCATATACAGGGAGCTCCCCCTAGTGGTGGCCGTATACATCCATATACAGGGAGCTCCCCCTAGTGGTGGCCGTATACATCCATATACAGGGCGCTCCCCCTAGTGGTGGCCGTATACATCCATATACAGGGTGCTCCCCCTAGTGGTGGCCGTATACATCCATATACAGGGAGCTCCCCCTAGTGGTGGCCGTATACATCCATATACAGGGAGCTCCCCCTAGTGGTGGCCGTATACATCCATATACAGGGAGCTCCCCCTAGTGGTGGCCGTATACATCCATATACAGGGAGCTCCCCCTAGTGGTGGCCGTATACATCCATATACAGGGAGCTCCCCCTAGTGGTGGCCGTATACATCCATATACAGGGAGCTCCCCCTAGTGGTGGCCGTATACATCCATATACAGGGCGCTCCCCCTAGTGGTGGCCGTATACATCCATATACAGGGTGCTCCCCCTAGTGGTGGCCGTATACATCCATATACAGGGAGCTCCCCCTAGTGGTGGCCGTATACATCCATATACAGGGAGCTCCCCCTAGTGGTGGCCGTATACATCCATATACAGGGAGCTCCCCCTAGTGGTGGCCGTATACATCCATATACAGGGAGCTCCCCCTAGTGGTGGCCGTATACATCCATATACAGGGCGCTCCCCCTAGTGGTGGCCGTATACATCCATATACAGGGAGCTCCCCCTAGTGGTGGCCGTATACATCCATATACAGGGAGCTCCCCCTAGTGGTGGCCGTATACATCCATATACAGGGCGCTCCCCCTAGTGGTGGCCGTATACATCCATATACAGGGAGCTCCCCCTAGTGGTGGCCGTATACATCCATATACAGGGAGCTCCCCCTAGTGGTGGCCGTATACATCCATATACAGGGAGCTCTCCCTAGTGGTGGCTGTATACATCTATATACAGGGAGCTCCCCCTAGTGGTGGCCGTATACATCCATATACAGGGTGCTCCCCCTAGTGGTGGCCGTATACATCCATATACAGGGAGCTCTCCCTAGTGGTGGCCGTATACATCCATATACAGGGAGCTCCCCCTAGTGGTGGCCGTATACATCCATATACAGGGCGCTCCCCCTAGTGGTGGCCGTATACATCCATATACAGGGAGCTCCCCCTAGTGGTGGCCGTATACATCCATATACAGGGCGCTCCCCCTAGTGGTGGCCGTATACATCCATATACAGGGTGCTCCCCCAAGTGGTGGCCGTATACATCCATATAGTGGTGGCTGCTCACATTAATATGCAGCTCTAGGGTTAAGGTGGTTTGTGTGTGCAAATCACTGGGGAATTGCAGCTGTGGTTGTGATTGGAGCACAGGATGTGATTCTCAGAGGAGGGTCTCCATGTGATGGGGGCTGCAGTCTTATGTGGCACTTACCTGTTGATATGATGCAGGGCGGCCATGTAGTGGGGGACGTTCATCAGGAGCCTCCGGCTCAGCAGATCTGTCCTCCTGAGAAAACAAATCCTTCTCACACTGCGCTGCCATCTGCACACAGAGAAGGGAGAATGTCAGTGACCCCTATATCGGGGGCTGGAGATGAGGACCCCGGATTCTAAACAAGGAGGACGCTGAAATCCTCTGTGCTGCTATTACACATGTACATAATCCAGCCATGCTCCCGCTATACACCATAATCCCTCCCTGAAATCCTCTGTGCTGCTATTACACATGTACAGAATCCAGCCATGCTCCCGCTATACACCATAATCCCTCCCTGAAATCCTCTGTGCTGCTATTACACATGTACATAATCCAGCCATGCTCCCGCTATACACCATAATCCCTCCCTGAAATCCTCTGTGCTGCTATTACACATGTACATAATCCAGCCATGCTCCCGCTATATACCATAATCCCTCCCTGAAATCCTCTGTGCTGCTATTACACATGTACATAATCCAGCCATGCTCCCGCTATATACCATAATCCCTCCCTGAAATCCTCTGTGCTGCTATTACACATGTACATAATCCAGCCATGCTCCCGCTATACACCATAATCCCTCCCTGAAATCCTCTGTGCTGCTGCGGGCCCCTTGAGCTTTGTTACCGTGTGAAGGTTCTCCTCTTCAGGAAGTCTCTGTAGTAGGGGATCTTCCTGAGGGTTCGGCACAGGACGGCCTCCCGATGCCAGACCCCCAGCTCCTGCACCTCGGAGCCCGATACCGGATCCACATGGAGAATTCCAAAGGGTGAAAACACAAAGTGCTCGGGGTGAAGCCGGGAGTTCGGGGCGACTCTGAGGTCATAGATGCTGCAGAGACAAGAGATGTCCATGATGGGGGACTTCACTACCAGGGGTCCGCATCTTACACCACCCGCCAGCCCGGTAAAAGGGATCTCCAGGGAAGAATCTTACATGAAAATATACACAGAGGATAACACTAACAGGCTAACTAAGGAAACAATACCCTTATAAAATATAACTTTTAATAAGATTCACTGCTGTAAGAAACCAAACCAATCATCTGACTGCAGGGAGGACATCACTACCCAGACCTGCCCTCATGGAGCCGAGAATGGAGGCAAGCTGTGAGGAACCAATCATCTGACTGGAGGGAGGACATCACTACCCAGACCTGCCCTCATGGAGCCGAGAATGGAGGCAAGCTGTGAGGAACCAATCATCTGACTGGAGGGAGGACATCACTACCCAGACCTGCCCTCATGGAGCCGAGAATGGAGGCAAGCTGTGAGGAACCAATCATCTAACTACAGGGAGGACATCACTACCCAGACCTGCCCTCATGGAGCCGAGAATGGAGGCAAGCTGTGAGGAACCAATCATCTGACTGGAGGGAGGACATCACTACCCAGACCTGCCCTCATGGAGCCCAGAATGGAGGCAAGCTGTGAGGAACCAATCATCTGACTGGAGGGAGGACGTCACTACCCAGACCTGCCCTCATGGAGCCGAGAATGGAGGCAAGCTGTGAGGAACCAATCATTTGACTGCAGGGAGGACGTCACTACCCAGACCTGCCCTCATGGAGCCGAGAATGGAGGCAAGCTGTGAGGAACCAATCATCTGACTGCAGGGAGGACATCACTACCCAGACCTGCCCTCATGGAGCCAAGAATGGAGGCAAGCTGTGAGGAACCAATCATCTAACTACAGGGAGGACGTCACTACCCAGACCTGCCCTCATGGAGCCGAGAATGGAGGCAAGCTGTGAGGAACCAATCATTTGACTGGAGGGAGGACGTCACTACCCAGACCTGCCCTCATGGAGCCGAGAATGGAGGCAAGCTGTGAGGAACCAATCATCTGACTGCAGGGAGGACGTCACTACCCAGACCTGCCCTCATGGAGCCAAGAATGGAGGCAAGCTGTGAGGAACCAATCATCTGACTGCAGGGAGGACGTCACTACCCAGACCTGCCCTCATGGAGCCGAGAATGGAGGCAAGCTGTGAGGAACCAATCATCTGACTGCAGGGAGGACGTCACTACCCGGACCTGCCCTCATGGAGCCGAGAATGGAGGCAAGCTGTGAGGAACCAATCATCTGACTGCAGGGAGGACGTCACTACCCAGACCTGCCCTCATGGAGCCGAGGATGGAGGCGCTGTGTGCAACCAATCATCTAACTGCAGGGAGGACGTCCCTACCCAGACCTGCCCTCATGGAGCCGAGGATGGAGGCAAGCTGTGAGGAACCAATCATCTGACTGCAGAGAGGACGTCACTACCCAGACCTGCCCTCATGGAGCCAAGAATGGAGGCAAGCTGTGAGGAACCAATCATCTGACTGCAGGGAGGACGTCACTACCCAGACCTGCCCTCATGGAGCCGAGAATGGAGGCAAGCTGTGAGGAACCAATCATCTGACTGCAGGGAGGACGTCACTACCCGGACCTGCCCTCATGGAGCCGAGAATGGAGGCAAGCTGTGAGGAACCAATCATCTAACTACAGGGAGGACGTCACTACCCAGACCTGCCCTCATGGAGCCAAGAATGGAGGCATTCTGTGTGCAACCAATCATCTAACTGCAGGGAGGACGTCACTACCCAGACCTGCCCTCATGGAGCCAAGAATGGAGGCAAGCTGTGAGGAACCAATCATCTGACTGGAGGGAGGACATCACTACCCAGACCTGCCCTCATGGAGCCAAGAATGGAGGCAAGCTGTGAGGAACCAATCATCTGACTGCAGGGAGGACGTCACTACCCAGACCTGCCCTCATGGAGCCGAGGATGGAGGCGCTGTGTGCAACCAATCATCTAACTGCAGGGAGGACGTCACTACCCAGACCTGCCCTCATGGAGCCAAGAATGGAGGCAAGCTGTGAGGAACCAATCATCTGACTGCAGGGAGGACATCACTACCCAGACCTGCCCTCATGGAGCCAAGAATGGATGCAAGCTGTGAGGAACCAATCATCTAACTACAGGGAGGACGTCACTACCCAGACCTGCCCTCATGGAGCCAAGAATGGAGGCAAGCTGTGAGGAACCAATCATCTGACTGCAGGGAGGACGTCACTACCCAGACCTGCCCTTATGGAGCCAAGAATGGAGGCATGCTGTGAGGAACCAATCATCTGACTGCAGAGAGGACGTCACTACCCAGACCTGCCCTCATGGAGCCAAGAATGGAGGCAAGCTGTCAGGAACCAATCATCTGACTGCAGGGAGGACCTCACTACCCAGACCTGCCCTCATGGAGCCAAGAATGGAGGCAAGCTGTGAGGAACCAATCATCTGACTGCACTGAGGACATCACTACCCAGACCTGCCCTCATGGAGCCAAGAATGGAGGCATGCTGTGAGGAACCAATCATCTGACTGCAGGGAGGACGTCACTACCCAGACCTGCCCTCATGGAGCCAAGAATGGAGGCAAGCTGTGAGGAACCAATCATCTGACTGCAGGGAGGACGTCACTACCCAGACCTGACCTCATGGAGCCAAGAATGGAGGCAAGCTGTGAGGAACCAATCATCTAACTGCAGGGAGGACGTCACTACCCAGACCTGCCCTCATGGAGCCAAGAATGGAGGCAAGCTGTGAGGAACCAATCATCTAACTACAGGGAGGACGTCACTACCCAGACCTGCCCTCATGGAGCCAAGAATGGAGGCAAGCTGTGAGGAACCAATCATCTAACTGCAGGGAGGAAGTCACTCTCCAGACCTGCCCTCATGGAGCCGAGAATGGAGGCAAGCTGTGAGGAACCAATCATCTGACTGCAGGGAGGATGTCACTACCCAGACCTGCCCTCATGGAGGCAAGCTGTGAGGAACCAATCATCTGACTGCAGGGAGGACGTCACTACCCAGACCTGCCCTCATGGAGCCAAGAATGGAGGCATGCTGTGAGGAACCAATCATCTGACTGCAGAGAGGACTGTTGTGAATTCTGTGGTCGAGCTCCCTCCTGTGGTCACAAGTGGTACTTCGGCTGATTCTGTCTATGGGCTTTCGTTGGTGGATGTGAGTGGTACTGCGGCTTCTGAGTTTCCTTCCTCAGGTGATGAGGTTAAGTCGTTAGGTGCTGCTCTATTTAACTCCACCTAGTGCTTTGATCCTGGCCTCCAGTCAATGTTCTAGTATTGGTCTTGCTTCCTCCTGGATCGTTCCTGTGGCCTGTCTGCTCAGCATAAGCTAAGTTCTGCTTGTGTTACTTTTGTTGCTATATTTTCTGTCCAGCTTGCTTTATTGGTTTTTCTTGATTGCTGGAAGCTCTGAGACGCAGAGGGAGCACCTCCGTACCGTTAGTCGGTGCGGAGGGTCTTTTTGCCCCTCTGCGTGGTTGTTGTAGGTTTTTGTGTTGACCGCAAAGCTATCTTTCCTATCCTCGGTCTATTCAGTAAGTCGGGCCTCACTTTGCTAAATCTATTTCATCTCTGTGTTTGTATTTTCATCTTAACTCACAGTCATTATATGTGGGGGGCTGGCTTTTCCTTTGGGGAATTTCTCTGAGGCAAGGTAGGCTTATTTTTCTATCTTCAGGGTTAGCTAGTTTCTCAGGCTGTGCCGAGTTGCATAGGGAGCGTTAGGCGCAATCCACGGCTACCTCTAGTGTGGTTTGATAGGTTTAGGGATTGCGGTCAGCAGAGTTTCCACGTCTCAGAGCTCGTCCTATGTTTTTTGGTTATTGTCAGGTCACTTTGTGTGCTCTGAACTTCAAGGTCCATTGTGGTTCTGAATTACCTATTCATAACAGAGGACGTCACTACCCAGACCTGCCCTCATGGAGCCAAGAATGGAGGCAAGCTGTGAGGAACCAATCATCTGACTGCAGGGAGGACGTCACTACCCAGACCTGCCCTCATGGAGCCAAGAATGGAGGCAAGCTGTGAGGAACCAATCATCTGACTGCACTGAGGACATCACTACCCAGACCTGCCCTCATGGAGCCCAGAATGGAGGCATGCTGTGAGGAACCAATCATCTGACTGCAGGGAGGACGTCACTACCCAGACCTGCCCTCATGGAGCCAAGAATGGAGGCAAGCTGTGAGGAACCAATCATCTGACTGCAGGGAGGACGTCACTACCCAGACCTGCCCTCATGGAGCCAAGAATGGAGGCAAGCTGTGAAGAACCAATCATCTAACTACAGGGAGGACGTCACTACCCAGACCTGCCCTCATGGAGCCAAGAATGGAGGCAAGCTGTGAGGAACCAATCATCTAACTGCAGGGAGGAAGTCACTCTCCAGACCTGCCCTCATGGAGCCGAGAATGGAGGCAAGCTGTGAGGAACCAATCATCTGACTGCAGGGAGGACGTCACTACCCAGACCTGCCCTCATGGAGCCAAGAATGGAGGCAAGCTGTGAGGAACCAATCATCTGACTGCAGGGAGGATGTCACTACCCAGACCTGCCCTCATGGAGCCAAGAATGGAGGCAAGCTGTGAGGAACCAATCATCTAACTACAGGGAGGACGTCAGTACCCAGACCTGCCCTCATGGAGCCAAGAATGGAGGCAAGCTGTGAGGAATCAACCATCTAACTGCAGGGAGGAAGTCACTCTCCAGACCTGTCCTCATGGAGCCGAGAATGGAGGCAAGCTGTGAGGAACCAATCATCTGACTGCAGGGAGGACGTCACTACCCAGACCTGCCCTCATGGAGCCAAGAATGGAGGCAAGCTGTGAGGAACCAATCATCTGACTGCAGGGAGGACGTCACTACCCAGACCTGCCCTCATGGAGCCAAGAATGGAGGCAAGCTGTGAGGAACCAATCATCTGACTGCAGGGAGGACGTCACTACCCAGACCTGCCATCATGGAGCCAAGAATGGAGGCGTGCTGTGAGGAACCAATCATCTGACTGCAGGGAGGACGTCACTACCCAGACCTGCCCTCATGGAGCCAAAAATGGAGGCAAGCAGTGAGGAACCAATCATCTGACTGCAGGGAGGACGTCACTACCCAGACCTGCACTCATGGAGCCAAGAATGGAGGCAAGCTGTGAGGAACCAATCATCTGACTGCAGAGAGAGCGTCACTACCCAGACCTGCCCTCATGGAGCAGAGGATGGAGGCATGCTGTGAGGAACCAATCATCTGACTGCAAGGAGGACGTCAATCTCCAGACCTGCCCTCATAGAGACGAGAATGGAGGCGTGCTGTGAGGAACCAATCATCTGACTGCACTGAGGACATCACTACCCAGACCTACTCTCATAGAGACGAGAATGGAGGTAAGCTGTGAGGAACCAATCATCTGACTGCACTGAGGACATTACTACCCAGACCTGCCCTCATTGAGCCAAGAATGGAGGCAAGCTGTGAGGAACCAATCATCTGACTGCAGGGAGGACGTCACTACCCAGACCTGCCCTCATGGAACCGAGGACGGAGGCGTGCTGTGTGCAACCAATCATCTGACTGCACTGAGGACATCACTACCCAGACCTGCCCTCATGGAGCCGAGGATGGAGGCAAGCTGTGATCAACCAATCATCTGACTGCAGAGAGGACGTCACTACCCAGACCTGCCCTCATAGAGCCGAGAATGGAGGCGTGCTGTGAGGAACCAATCATCTGACTGCAGAGAGGACGTTACTACCCAGACCTGCCCTCATGGAGCCAAGAATGGAGGCAAGCTGTGAGGAACCAATCATCTGACTGCAGAGAGGACGTTACTACCCAGACCTGCCCTCATGGAGCCGAGAATGGAGGCGTGCTGTGTGCAACCAATCATCTGACTGCACTGAGGACATCACTACCCAGACCTGCCCTCATGGAGCCGAGGATGGAGGCAAGCTGTGATCAACCAATCATCTGACTGCCTGAAGGACGTCACTACCCAGACCTGCCCTCATGGAGCCAAAAATGGAGGCGTGCTGTGAGGAACCAATCATCTGACTGTAGGGAGGATGTCACTACCCAGACCTGCCCTCATGGAGCCGAGAATGGAGGCAAGCTGTGAGGAACCAATCATCTGACTGCAGAGAGGACGTCACTACCCAGACCTGCCCTCATGGAGCCAAGAATGGAGGCGTGCTGTGAGGAACCAATCATCTGACTGCAGGGAGGTTGTCACTACCCAGACCTGCCCTCATGGAGCCAAGAATGGAGGCGTGCTGTGAGGAACCAATCATCTGACTGCAGGGAGGACGTCACTACCCAGACCTGCCCTCATGGAGCCGAGAATGGAGGCATGCTGTCAGTAACCAATCATCCGACTGCAGGGAGGATGTCACAACCCAGACCTGACCTCATGGAGCTGAAGACGGAGGATGGAGGTGCTGTGAGCAACCAATCATCTGACTGCAAGGAGGATGTCACTACCCAGACCTGCCCTCATAGAGCCGAGGACAGGGGCACGCTGTGAGGAACCTGACTGAAGGAAGTCTTTGTAGTAGGGGAAGTTCCTCAGGGTTCAGCACAGAACGGCCTCCCGATGTCAGACCCCCAGCTCCTACACCTCGGAGTCCGACACCAGATACACATGGACAATTCCAAAGGGTGAAAACACAAAGTGCTCGGAATGAAGCCGACAACTTCTGCAAGCGGGATTTCACTAGCAGGGGTCAGCGGTGTTAACTGCTAGCCTGTGGTAGAGAATCTCAAGAAAACCAAGAATTGTCCCTGTGTATGAACCCACAAACAAATACCTGCAATCATATGACAGAAGGGAGGACTTCACTACAAAGACCTGCCCTAATGGTGCTGAAGATGGAGGCACTGTGAGCAACCAATCATCTGACTGCACTGAGGACGCCGCTACCTAGACCTGCCCACATGGAACTGTGCACAGAGGCACTTTGTGAGAAACATATCATCTGACTGCACTGAGGACGTCATTATCCAGACCTTATGAGTGTGCAGAGAGGACATGACTACCCAGACTTGCCCTCACAGAGCTGAGGACGGAGGCGTGCTACAGGCAGCCAATCACCTGAGTGTGCAGAGCGGACATGACTACCCAGACTTGCCCTCACAGAGCTGAGGACGGAGGCGTGCTACAGACAGCCAATCACCTGAGTGTGCAGAGCGGACATGACTACCCAGACTTGCCCTCACAGCTGTGGACGGAGGCGTGCTACAGACAGCCAATCACCTGAGTGTGCAGAGCGGACACGACTACCCAGACTTGCCCTCACAGAGCTGTGGACGGAGGCGTGCTACAGACAGCCAATCACCTGAGTGTGCAGAGCGGACACAACTATCCAGACTTGCCCTCACAGAGCTGAGGACGGAGGCGCGCTACAGACAGCCAATCACCTGAGTGTGCAGAGCGGACACGACTACCCAGACTTGCCGTCACAGAGCTGAGGATGGAGGCGTGCTACAGGCAGCCAATCACCTGAGTGTGCAGAGAGGACACAACTACCCAGACTTGCCCTCACAGAGCTGTGGACGGAGGCGTGCTACAGGCAGCCAATCACCTGAGTGTGCAGAGCGGACACTACTACCCAGACTTGCCCTCACAGAGCTGAGGACGGAGGCGTGCTACAGACAGCCAATCACCTGAGTGTGCAGAGCGGACACAACTACCCAGACTTGCCCTCACAGAGCTGAGGACGGAGGCGTGCTACAGACAGCCAATCACCTGAGTGTGCAGAGCGGACACGACTACCCAGACTTGCCCTCACAGAGCTGAGGACGGAGGCGTGCTACAGGCAGCCAATCACCTGAGTGTGCAGAGCGGACACTACTACCCAGACTTGCCCTCACAGAGCTGAGGACGGAGGCGTGCTACAGGCAGCCAATCACCTGAGTGTGCAGAGCGGACACAACTACCCAGACTTGCCCTCACAGAGCTGAGGACGGAGGCGTGCTACAGACAGCCAATCACCTGAGTGTGCAGAGCGGACACGACTACCCAGACTTGCCCTCACAGAGCTGTGGACAGAGGCGTGCTACAGACAGCCAATCACCTGAGTGTGCAGAGCGGACACGACTACCCAGACTTGCCCTCACAGAGCTGAGGACGGAGGCGTGCTACAGACAGCCAATCACCTGAGTGTGCAGAGCGGACACGACTACCCAGACTTGCCCTCACAGAGCTGAGGATGGAGGCGTGCTACAGACAGCCAATCACCTGAGTGTGCAGAGCGGACACGACTACCCAGACTTGCCGTCACAGAGCTGAGGACGGAGGCGTGCTACAGACAGCCAATCACCTGAGTGTGCAGAGCGGACACAACTACCCAGACTTGCCCTCACAGAGCTGAGGACGGAGGCGTGCTACAGACAGCCAATCACCTGAGTGTGCAGAGCGGACACAACTACCCAGACTTGCCCTCACAGAGCTGAGGATGGAGGCGTGCTACAGACAGCCAATCACCTGAGTGTGCAGAGCGGACACAACTACCCAGACTTGCCCTCACAGAGCTGAGGATGGAGGCGTGCTACAGACAGCCAATCACCTGAGTGTGCAGAGCGGACACAACTACCCAGACTTGCCCTCACAGAGCTGAGGACGGAGGCGTGCTACAGGCAGCCAATCACCTGAGTGTGCAGAGCGGACACGACTACCCAGGCTTGCCTTCACAGAGCTGAGGACGGAGGCGTGCTACAGACAGCCAATCACCTGAGTATGCAGAGCGGACATGACTACCCAGACTTGCCTTCACAGAGCTGAGGATGGAGGTGTGCTACAGGCAGCCAATCACCTGAGTGTGCAGAGCGGACACGACTACCCAGACTTGCCCTCACAGAGCTGAGGACGGAGGCGTGCTACAGACAGCCAATCACCTGAGTATGCAGAGCGGACACGAATACCCAGACTTGCCCTCACAGAGCTGAGGACGGAGGCGCACTACAGGCAGCCAATCACCTGAGAGTGCAGAGAGGACACGACTACCCAGACTTGCCCTCACAGAGCTGAGGACGGAGGCGTGCTACAGACAGCCAATCACCTGAGTGTGCAAAGAGGACACAACTACCCAGACTTGCCCTCACAGAGCTGAGGACGGAGGCGCACTACAGGCAGCCAATCACCTGAGAGTGCAGAGAGGACACGACTACCCAGACTTGCCCTCACAGAGCTGAGGATGGAGGCGCGCTACAGGCAGCCAATCACCTGAGAGTGCAGAGCGGACATGACTACCCAGACTTGCCCTCACAGAGCTGAGGACGGGGGTGTGCTACAGACAGCCAATCACCTGAGTGTGCAGAGAGGACACGACTACCCAGACTTGCCCTCACAGAGCTGAGGACAGAGGCGTGCTACAGGCAGCCAATCACCTGAGTGTGTAGAGCGGACACGACTATCCAGACTTGCCCTCACAGAGCTGAGGACAGAGGCGTGCTACAGGCAGCCAATCACCTGAGTGTGTAGAGCGGACACAACTACCCAGACTTGCCTTCACAGAGCTGAGGACGGAGGCGTGCTACAGGCAGCCAATCACCTGAGTGTGCAGAGAGGACATGACTACCTAGACTTGCCCTCACAGAGCTGAGGACAGAGGCGCGCTACCGGCAGCCAATCACCTGAGTGTGCAGAGAGGACACGACTACCCAGACTTGCCCTCACAGAGCTGAGGATGGAGGCGTGCTACAGGCAGCCAATCACCTGAGTGTGCAGAGCAGACACGACTACCCAGACTTGCCCTCACAGAGCTGAGGACGGAGGCATGCTACAGGCAGCCAATCACCTGAGTGTGCAGAGTGGACACGAATACCCAGACTTGCCCTCACAGAGCTGAGGACGGAGGTGCGCTACAGGCAGCCAATCACCTGAGTGTGCAGAGCAGACACGACTACCCAGACTTGTCCTCACAGAGCTGAGGACGGAGGCGTGCTACAGGCAGCCAATCACCTGAGTGTGCAGAGTGGACACGAATACCCAGACTTGCCCTCACAGAGCTGAGGACGGAGGTGCGCTACAGGCAGCCAATCACCTGAGTGTGTAGAGCGGACACGACTACCCACACTTGCCCTCACAGAGCTGAGGACGGAGGCTGTTGTGAGTTCTGTTTTTGGGCTCCCTCTGGTGGTTACTGATGGTACTGGGTGACTTGTGTTTTCTGCGGTCTCTGGTGTCCACCTGTTCCATCAGGTTATGGGAGTTTCCTATTTAACCTGGCTTTTTTGTCATTTCCTCGCCGGCTATCAATGTAATCAGCGTGTCTTTTTACCTCTGCTCCCTGCGTCTGTTATCTTCAGGACAAGCTAAGTTTTGATTTTCCTGTTCCACGTTTTGCTTAATTTTTGTCTTAGTCCAGCTTGCAGAGATGTGATTCCTTGCTGCTGGTTGCTCTAGTGGGCTGAAATTACTCCTCATGTTCCATGAGTTGGCACATGAGTTCAAGTAATTTCAGGATGGTTTTTTGAAGGGTTTTTCGCTGACCGCGCAGTTCACTTTTGTATCCTCTGCTATCTAGCTTTAGCGGGCCTCATTTTTGCTGATTCTATTTTCATAACTACGTATGTGCTTTCCTCTCATTTCACCGTTATTACATGTGGGGGGCTGCTATTTCTGTGGGGTTTTTCTCTGGAGGCAAGTGAGGTCTGTGTTTCTTCTTATAGGGGAAGTTAATCCTTCGGCTGGTGCTAGACGTCTAGGAATCATCGTAGGCACGTTCCCCGGCTACTGCTAGTTGTGTGTTTAGGTTCAGGATCGCGGTCAGCTCAGGTTCCATCACCCTAGAGCTTGTTTTGTTTTTGTGCTTGTCCTTTTGTGATCCCCTGCCATTGGGATCATGACAGTATAGCCGGCCCAAAAAGATTGGTCATCGTTTTGGCTGAAGTAGGAGGAAAAGTAGTCTGAGGAAGTTTTTTTTTTTTTTTCCCCTCCTCAGTGTTTGCTGCCTAGCCTTAATTGCAGCTTGACTGCTTCTTTCCTCCTCTTAATCCTTGAATGGCTCTGACCTCAGCTGTTTATCATGGACGTCCAGAGTTTGGCTTCCAGCCTGAATAATCTTGCTGCTAAGGTTCAAAATATACAAGATTTTGTTGTACATACGCCTATGTCTGAACCTAGAATTCCTGTCCCAGAGTTTTTTTCTGGAGATAGATCTAGTTTTCTGAATTTTAGGAACAATTGCAAGTTGTTTCTTTCCTTGAAATCTCGCTCCTCTGGAGACCCTGCTCAGCAGGTCATGATTGTTATATCTTTCCTGCGGGGTGACCCTCAGAATTGGGCATTTGCATTGGCACCAGGGGATCCTGCGTTGCTCAATGTGGATGCGTTTATTCTGGCATTGGGTTTGCTCTATGAGGAACCTAACCTAGAGATTCAGGCTGAAAAAGCTTTATTGGCTCTCTCTCAGGGGCAAGATGAAGCAGAAATATATTGTCAGAAATTTCGGAAATGGTCGGTGCTTACTCAGTGGAATGAGTGCGCTCTGGCTGCAAAATTCAGAGATGGCCTTTCTGAGGCCATTAAAGATGTTATGGTGGGGTTCCCGGTGCCTACAGGTCTGAATGAGTCCATGACTATGGCTATTCAGATTGATCGGCGTTTACGGGAGCGCAAACCTGTGCACCATTTGGCGGTGTCTTCTGAACAGGCACCTGAGATAATGCAATGTGATAGAATTCAGTCCAGAAGTGAACGGCAAAATTATAGGCGGAAAAATGGATTGTGTTTTTATTGTGGTGATTCAGCTCATGTTATATCAGCATGCTCTAAACGCACAAAAAAGGTTGATAAGTCTGTTGCCATTGGTACTTTACAGTCTAAGTTCATTCTGTCTGTGACTCTGATTTGTTCATTATCAGCCATTTCCGTCGATGCCTATGTAGATGCAGGCGCTGCCCTGAGTCTTATGGATTGGTCATTTGCCAACCGCTGTGGGTTTAGTCTGGAGCCTCTGGAAGTTCCTATTCCTTTGAAAGGAATTGACTATACACCTTTGGCTATGAATAAACCTCAGTACTGGACACAAGTGACCATGCGTATGACTCCCGTTCATCAGGAGGTGATTCGCTTCCTGGTATTGTATAATTTACATGATGTTCTAGTACTTGGTCTGCCATGGTTACAAACTCATAACCCAGTCCTGGACTGGAAAACAATGTCTGTGTTAAGCTGGGGATCTCAGGGGGTTCATGATGATGCATCTCCGATTTCTATCGCTTCATCTACTCCTTCTGAGGTTCCGGTATTTTTGTCTGATTATCGGGAGGTTTTTGAGGAGCCTAAGCTCAGTTCGCTTCCTCCTCACAGGGATTGCGATTGTGCTATAGATTTGATTCCTGGCAGTAAATTCCCTAAAGGTCGTTTGTTCAATCTGTCAGTGCCAGAGCATACTGCTATGCGGAATTATGTTAAGGAGTCCTTGGAAAAGGGACATATCCGTCCATCTTTGTCCCCTTTGGGAGCAGGTTTTTTTTTGTGGCCAAAAAAGATGGTTCCTTGAGGCCTTGCATAGATTATCGTCTTTTGAATAAGATTACAGTCAAATATCAGTATCCTTTGCCATTGTTGACTGATTTGTTCGCTCGCATTAAGGGGGCTAAATGGTTCACTAAGATTGATCTTCGGGGTGCGTATAATCTTGTGCGGATAAGGCAGGGTGATGAGTGGAAAACCGCATTTAATACGCCTGAGGGCCATTTCGAGTATTTGGTGATGCCTTTTGGACTTTCTAATGCTCCTTCTGTCTTCCAGTCTTTTATGCACGATATTTTCCATGAATATCTGGATAAATTTATTATCGTGTATTTGGATGATGTTTTGGTTTTTTCTGATGACTGGGAGTCTCATGTTCAGCAGGTCAGGAAGGTGTTTCAGGTCCTGCGGGCCAATTCTTTGTTTGTAAAGGGTTCTAAATGTCTCTTTGGAGTCCAGAAGATTTCTTTTTTGGGGTATATTTTTTCCCCTTCTACTATTGAGATGGATCCCGTCAAGGTTCAGGCTATTTGTGACTGGACGCAGCCTACATCTCTTAAGAGTCTACAGAAGTTCTTGGGCTTTGCTAATTTTTATCGTCGCTTCATAACTAATTTTTCTAGTGTTGTTAAGCCTTTGACGGATTTGACTAAAAAGGGTGCTGATGTTACTGATTGGTCTCCTGCGGCTGTGGAGGCCTTTCAGGAACTTAAGCGCCGGTTTTCTTCTGCTCCTGTGTTGCGTCAGCCAGATACGTCGCTTCCTTTTCAGGTTGAGGTTGATGCTTCCGAGATCGGAGCGGGGGCGGTTTTGTCACAGAGAAGCTCCGATGGCTCAGTGATGAAGCCATGTGCGTTCTTTTCTAGAAAATTTTCGCCCGCTGAACGGAATTATGATGTTGGTAATCGGGAGCTTTTGGCCATGAAGTGGGCATTTGAGGAGTGGCGTCATTGGCTTGAGGGTGCTAGACATCGTGTGGTGGTCTTGACTGATCACAAAAATCTGATGTACCTTGAGTCTGCCAAGCGTCTGAATCCTAGACAGGCTCGTTGGTCACTGTTTTTCTCCCGTTTCAATTTTGTGGTTTCATACCTGCCAGGTTCAAAGAATGTGAAGGCGGATGCTCTTTCTAGGAGTTTTGTGCCTGACTCCCCTGGAAATTCTGAGCCCACTGGTATCCTTAGGGATGGGGTGATTTTGTCGGCTGTCTCCCCAGACTTGCGACGTGCTTTGCAGGAGTTTCAGGCGGATAAACCTGATCGTTGTCCGCCGGAAAGACTGTTTGTTCCGGATAATTGGACCAGTAGAGTCATCTCCGAGGTCCATTCTTCTGTGTTGGCAGGTCATCCTGGAATATTTGGTACTAGACACTTGGTGGCCAGGTCTTTTTGGTGGCCTTCCTTGTCGAGGGATGTGCGTTCTTTCGTGCAGTCTTGTGGAGTTTGCGCTCGGGCTAAGCCTTGCTGTTCTCGGGCCAGTGGATTGTTGTTACCTTTGCCTATCCCGAAGAGGCCTTGGACGCACATTTCCATGGACTTTATTTCGGATCTCCCTGTCTCTCAAAAAATGTCCGTCATATGGGTTGTGTGTGACCGCTTTTCTAAGATGGTTCATCTGGTACCCTTGCCTAAGTTACCTTCCTCCTCTGAGTTGGTCCCTCTGTTTTTTCAAAACGTGGTCCGTTTGCATGGCATTCCGGAGAACATCGTTTCTGACAGGGGATCCCAGTTTGTGTCTAGATTTTGGCGGACGTTCTGTGCTAAGATGGGCATTGATTTGTCCTTTTCGTCTGCATTCCATCCCCAGACGAATGGCCAGACGGAACGAACTAATCAGACTTTAGAAACTTATTTAAGGTGTTTTGTTTCTGCTGATCAAGATGACTGGGTTTCCTTTTTGCCGCTTGCCGAGTTTGCCCTTAATAATCGGGCTAGTTCTGCTACCTTGGTTTCTCCTTTCTTTTGTAATTCGGGGTTTCATCCTCGTTTTTCCTCTGGTCAGGTGGAGCCTTCTGATTGTCCTGGAGTGGACATGGTGGTGGATAGGTTGCATCGGATTTGGAGTCATGTGGTGGACAATTTGAAGTTGTCCCAGGAGAGGGCTCAGCAGTTTGCTAATCGCCGTCGCCGCGTGGGTCCTCGACTTCTTGTTGGGGACTTGGTGTGGTTGTCTTCTCGTTTTGTTCCTACGAAGGTCTCTTCTCCTAAGTTCAAGCCTCGGTTCATCGGTCCCTATAGGATCTTGGAAATTCTTAACCCTGTGTCGTTTCGTTTGGATCTCCCGGCATCATTTGCTATTCATAATGTGTTCCATCGGTCGTTGTTGCGGAAGTATGAGGTACCTGTCGTTCCTTCGCTTGAGCCTCCTGCTCCGGTGCTGGTGGAAGGTGAATTGGAGTATGTTGTGGAGAAGATCTTGGATTCTCGTGTTTCCAGACGGAAACTCCAGTATTTGGTCAAGTGGAAGGGTTATGGTCAGGAGGATAATTCTTGGGTGATTGCCTCTGATGTTCATGCTGCCGATTTGGTCCGTGCTTTTCATAGGGCTCATCCTGGTCGCCCTGGTGGTTCTCGTGAGGGTTCCGTGACCCCTCCTCAAAGGGGGGTACTGTTGTGAGTTCTGTTTTTGGGCTCCCTCTGGTGGTTACTGATGGTACTGGGTGACTTGTGTTCTCTGCGGTCTCTGGTGTCCACCTGTTCCATCAGGTTATGGGAGTTTCCTATTTAACCTGGCTTTTTTGTCATTTCCTCGCCGGCTATCAATGTAATCAGCGTGTCTTTTTACCTCTGCTCCCTGCGTCTGTTATCTTCAGGACAAGCTAAGTTTTGATTTTCCTGTTCCACGTTTTGCTTAATTTTTGTCTTAGTCCAGCTTGCAGAGATGTGATTCCTTGCTGCTGGTTGCTCTAGTGGGCTGAAATTACTCCTCATGTTCCATGAGTTGGCACATGAGTTCAAGTAATTTCAGGATGGTTTTTTGAAGGGTTTTTCGCTGACCGCGCAGTTCACTTTTGTATCCTCTGCTATCTAGCTTTAGCGGGCCTCATTTTTGCTGATTCTATTTTCATAACTACGTATGTGCTTTCCTCTCATTTCACCGTTATTACATGTGGGGGGCTGCTATTTCTGTGGGGTTTTTCTCTGGAGGCAAGTGAGGTCTGTGTTTCTTCTCATAGGGGAAGTTAATCCTTCGGCTGGCGCGAGACGTCTAGGAATCATCGTAGGCACGTTCCCCGGCTACTGCTAGTTGTGTGTTTAGGTTCAGGATCGCGGTCAGCTCAGGTTCCATCACCCTAGAGCTTGTTTTGTTTTTGTGCTTGTCCTTTTGTGATCCCCTGCCATTGGGATCATGACAGGAGGCGTGCTACAGACAGCCATTCACCTGAGTGTGCAGAGCGGACATGACTACCCAGACTTGCCTTCACAGAGCTGAGGACGGAGGCGTGCTACAGGCAGCCAATCACCGGAGTGTGCAGAGCGGACACGACTATCCAGACTTGCCCTCACAGAGGTGAGGACGGAGGTGCGCTACAGGCAGCTAATCACCTGAGTGTGCAGAGAGGACACAACTACCCAGACTTGCCCTCACAGAGCTGAGGACGGAGGCGTGCTACAGGCAGCCAATCACCTGAGTGTGCAGAGCGGACACGACTACCCAGACTTGCCCTCACAGAGCTGAGGACGGAGGCGCGCTACAGGCAGCCAATCACCTGAGTGTGCAGAGCGGACATGACTACCCAGACTTGCCCTCACAGAGCTGAGGATGGAGGCGTGCTACAGGCAGCCAATCACCTGAGTGTGCAGAGCGGACACGACTACCCAGACTTGACCTCACAGAGCTGAGGACGGAGGCGTGCTACAGACAGCCAATCACCTGAGTGTGCAGAGAGGACACGACTACCCAGACTTGCCCTCACAGAGCTGAGGACAGAGGCGTGCTACAGGCAGCCAATCACCTGAGTGTGCAGAGCAGACATGACTACGTAGACTTGCCCTCACAGAGCTGAGGACAGAGGCGTGCTACAGGCAGCCAATCACCTGAGTGTGAAGAGCGGACATGACTACGCAGACTTGCCCTCACAGAGCTGAGGACGGAGGCATGCTACAGGCAGCCAATCACCTGAGTGTGCAGAGCGGACATGACTACGCAGACTTGCCCTCACAGAGCTGAGGACGGAGGCATGCTACAGGCAGCCAATCACCTGAGTGTGCAGAGTGGAGACGAATACCCAGACTTGCCCTCACAGAGCTGAGGACGGAGGTGCGCTACAGGCAGCCAATCACCTGAGTGTGGAGAGCGGACACGACTACCCACACTTGCCCTCACAGAGCTGAGGACGGAGGTGTGCTACAGACAGCCAATCACCTGAGTGTGCAGAGAGGACATTACTACCCAGACTTGCCCTCACAGAGCTGAGGACGGAGGCGTGCTACAGGCAGCCAATCACCTGAGTGTGCAGAGCGGACATGACTACTGTTATGGCTGGCAATCAGGCAACACAGCGTGCAGTAATCAGCGCACATACAGAGATCTGGCAATAACCAAAAACAATAGGACGAGCTCTGAGACGTGGAATCTCTGTAGACTGCAGTACCTGATCTATCCTCACACAACAGGTGCGAAACCGGCTAAATAAGATTAAAATAGATAAATCTCCGGGTCCGGATGGCATACACCCACGAGTACTAAGAGAACTAAGTAATGTAATAGATAAACCATTATTTCTTATTTT
Source organism: Ranitomeya imitator (assembly GCF_032444005.1). NCBI lineage: Eukaryota > Metazoa > Chordata > Amphibia > Anura > Dendrobatidae > Ranitomeya > Ranitomeya imitator. The sequence goes on along the minus strand of NC_091284.1, from coordinate 844,301,356 downwards.
TAGGGACTCTATAGAGACAGGGTCTGTTCCGCAGGATTGGCGCATAGCAAATGTGGTGCCAATATTCAAAAAGGGCTCTAAAAGTGAACCTGGAAATTATAGGCCAGTAAGTCTAACCTCTATTGTTGGTAAAATATTTGAAGGGTTTCTGAGGGATGTTATTCTGGATTATCTCAATGAGAATAACTGTTTAACTCCATATCAGCATGGGTTTATGAGAAATCGCTCCTGTCAAACCAATCTAATCAGTTTTTATGAAGAGGTAAGCTATAGACTGGACCACGGTGAGTCATTGGACGTGGTATATCTCGATTTTTCCAAAGCGTTTGATACCGTGCCGCACAAGAGGTTGGTACACAAAATGAGAATGCTTGGTCTGGGGGAAAATGTGTATAAATGGGTTAGTAACTGGCTTAGTGATAGAAAGCAGAGGGTGGTTATAAATGGTATAGTCTCTAACTGGGTCGCTGTGACCAGTGGGGTACCGCAGGGGTCAGTATTGGGACCTGTTCTCTTCAACATATTCATTAATGATCTGGTAGAAGGTTTACACAGTAAAATATCGATATTTGCAGATGATACAAAACTATGTAAAGCAGTTAATACAAGAGAAGATAGTATTCTGCTACAGATGGATCTGGATAAGTTGGAAACTTGGGCTGAAAGGTGGCAGATGAGGTTTAACAATGATAAATGTAAGGTTATACACATGGGAAGAGGGAATCAATATCACCATTACACACTGAACGGGAAACCACTGGGTAAATCTGACAGGGAGAAGGACTTGGGGATCCTAGTTAATGATAAACTTACCTGGAGCAGCCAGTGCCAGGCAGCAGCTGCCAAGGCAAACAGGATCATGGGGTGCATTAAAAGAGGTCTGGATACACATGATGAGAGCATTATACTGCCTCTGTACAAATCCCTAGTTAGACCGCACATGGAGTACTGTGTCCAGTTTTGGGCACCGGTGCTCAGGAAGGATATAATGGAACTAGAGAGAGTACAAAGGAGGGCAACAAAATTAATAAAGGGGATGGGAGAACTACAATATCCAGATAGATTAGCGAAATTAGGATTATTTAGTCTAGAAAAAAGACGACTGAGGGGCGATCTAATAACCATGTATAAGTATATAAGGGGACAATACAAATATCTCGCTGAGGATCTGTTTATACCAAGGAAGGTGACGGGCACAAGGGGGCATTCTTTGCGTCTGGAGGAGAGAAGGTTTTTCCACCAACATAGAAGAGGATTCTTTACTGTTAGGGCAGTGAGAATCTGGAATTGCTTGCCTGAGGAGGTGGTGATGGCGAACTCAGTCGAGGGGTTCAAGAGAGGCCTGGATGTCTTCCTGGAGCAGAACAATATTGTATCATACAATTATTAGGTTCTGTAGAAGGACGTAGATCTGGGTATTTATTATGATGGAATATAGGCTGAACTGGATGGACAAATGTCTTTTTTCGGCCTTACTAACTATGTTACTATGTTACTATGTAACTATAAGCAGCAGTGGATTGCGCCTATCACTACCTATGCAACTCGGCACTGCCTGAGGAGCTGACTAGCCTGAAGATAGAAATACAAGCCTGACTTACCTCAGAGAAATACCCCAAAGGAATAGGCAGCCCCCCACATATAATGACTGTTAGCAAGATGAAAAGACAAACGTAGGAATGAAATAGATTCAGCAAAGTGAGGCCCGATATTCTAGACAGAGCGAGGATAGCAAAGAGAACTATGCAGTCTACAAAAAACCCTAAAACGAAAACCACGCAAAGGGGCAAAAAGACCCACCGTGCCGAACTAACAGCACGGCGGTGCACCCCTTTGCTTCTCAGAGCTTCCAGCAAAAGTTAATAGCAAGCTGGACAGAAAAAAACAGAAAACAAACTAGAAGCACTTATCTAGCAGAGCAGCAGGCCCAAGGAAAGATGCAGTAGCTCAGATCCAACACTGGAACATTGACAAGGAGCAAGGAAGACAGACTCAGGTGGAGCTAAATAGCAAGGCAGCCAACGAGCTCACCAAAACACCTGAGGGAGGAAGCCCAGAGACTGCAATACCACTTGTGACCACAGAAGTGAATTCAGCCACAGAATTCACAACAGTACCCCCCCCTTGAGGAGGGGTCACCGAACCCTCACCAGAACCCCCAGGCCGACCAGGATGAGCCACATGAAAGGCACGAACAAGATCTGGGGCATGGACATCAGAGGCAAAAACCCAGGAATTATCTTCCTGAGCATAACCCTTCCATTTGACCAGATACTGGAGTTTCCGTCTAGAGACACGAGAATCCAAAATCTTCTCCACAATATACTCCAATTCCCCCTCCACCAAAACAGGGGCAGGAGGCTCCACAGATGGAACCATAGGTGCCACGTATCTCCTCAACAACGACCTATGGAATACATTATGTATGGAAAAGGAGTCTGGGAGGATCAGACGAAAAGACACCGGATTGAGAATCTCAGAAATCCTATACGGACCAATAAAACGAGGTTTAAATTTAGGAGAGGAAACCTTCATAGGAATATGACGAGAAGATAACCAAACCAGATCCCCAACACGAAGTCGGGGTCCCACACGGCGTCTGCGATTAGCGAAAAGCTGAGCCTTCTCCTGGGACAAGGTCAAATTGTCCACTACCTGAGTCCAGATCTGCTGCAACCTGTCCACCACAGAATCCACACCAGGACAGTCCGAAGACTCAACCTGTCCTGAAGAGAAACGAGGATGGAACCCAGAATTGCAGAAAAATGGAGAGACCAAGGTAGCCGAGCTGGCCCGATTATTAAGGGCGAACTCAGCCAACGGCAAAAATGACACCCAATCATCCTGGTCAGCGGAAACAAAACATCTCAGATATGTTTCCAAGGTCTGATTGGTTCGTTCGGTCTGGCCATTAGTCTGAGGATGGAAGGCCGAGGAGAAAGATAGGTCAATGCCCATCCTACCACAAAAGGCTCGCCAGAACCTCGAGACAAACTGGGAACCTCTGTCAGAAACAATATTCTCAGGAATGCCATGTAAACGAACCACATGCTGGAAGAACAAAGGCACCAAATCAGAGGAGGAAGGCAATTTAACCAAAGGCACCAGATGGACCATTTTAGAAAAGCGATCACAGACCACCCAAATGACCGACATCTTTTGAGAAACGGGAAGGTCAGAAATGAAATCCATCGAAATATGTGTCCAAGGCCTCTTCGGGACCGGCAAGGGCAAAAGCAACCCACTGGCACGTGAACAGCAGGGCTTAGCCCTAGCACAAATTCCACAGGACTGCACAAAAGCACGCACATCCCGCGACAGAGATGGCCACCAGAAGGATCTAGCAACCAACTCCCTGGTACCAAAGATTCCTGGATGACCGGCCAGCACCGAACAATGAAGTTCAGAGATAACTTTACTAGTCCACCTATCAGGGACGAACAGTTTCTCGGCCGGACAACGATCAGGTTTATTAGCCTGAAATTTCTGCAACACTCTCCGCAAATCAGGGGAGATGGCAGACACAATGACTCCTTCCTTGAGGATACTCGCCGGCTCAGATAACCCCGGAGAGTCGGGCACAAAACTCCTAGACAGAGCATCCGCCTTCACATTTTTAGAGCCCGGAAGGTATGAAATCACAAAATCAAAACGAGCAAAAAATAACGACCAACGGGCCTGTCTAGGATTCAAGCGCTTGGCAGACTCAAGATAAGTAAGGTTCTTATGATCAGTCAAAACCACCACGCGATGCTTAGCACCCTCAAGCCAATGACGCCACTCCTCGAATGCCCACTTCATGGCCAGCAACTCTCGGTTGCCCACATCATAATTACGCTCAGCAGCAGAAAATTTCCTGGAAAAGAAAGCACATGGTTTGAACACTGAGCAACCAGAACCTCTCTGTGACAAAACCGCCCCTGCACCAATCTCAGAAGCATCAACCTCGACCTGGAATGGAAGAGAAACATCAGGTTGACACAACACAGGGGCACAGCAAAAACGACGCTTCAACTCCTGAAAAGCTTCCACGGCAGCAGAAGACCAATTAACCAAATCAGCACCCTTCCTGGTCAAATCGGTCAATGGTCTGGCAATGCTAGAAAAATTACAGATGAAGCGACGATAAAAATTAGCAAAGCCCAGGAATTTCTGCAGACCTTTTAGAGATGTCGGCTGAGTCCAATCCTGGATGGCCTGAACCTTAACCGGATCCATCTCGATAGTAGAAGGGGAAAAGATGAACCTCAAAAATGAAACTTTCTGCACACCGAAGAGACACTTTGATCCCTTCACGAACAAGGAATTAGCACGCAGTACCTGGAAAACCATTCTGACTTGCTTCACATGAGACTCCCAATCATCTGAGAAGATCAAAATGTCATCCAAGTAAACAATCAAGAATTTATCCAGATACTCACGGAAAATGTCATGCATAAAAGACTGAAAAACAGATGGAGCATTGGCAAGTCCGAACGGCATCACCAGATACTCAAAATGACCCTCGGGCGTATTAAATGCCGTTTTCCATTCATCTCCCTGCCTGATTCTCACCAGATTATACGCACCACGAAGATCAATCTTAGTAAACCAACTAGCCCCCTTAATCCGAGCAAACAAGTCAGAAATCAATGGCAAGGGATACTGAAACTTAACAGTGATCTTATTAAGAAGGCGGTAATCAATACACGGTCTTAGCGAACCATCCTTCTTGGCTACAAAAAAGAACCCTGCTCCCAATGGTGACGACGATGGGCGAATATGTCCCTTCTCCAGGGACTCCTTCACATAACTGCGCATAGCGGTGTGTTCAGGTACGGACAAATTAAATAAACGACCCTTAGGGAATTTACTACCAGGAATCAAATCGATAGCACAATCACAATTCCTATGCGGAGGTAGGGCATCAGACTTGGACTCTTCAAATACATCCTGAAAGTCCGACAAGAACTCTGGGATGTCAGAAGGAATGGATGACGAAATAGACAAAAATGGAACATCACCATGTACTCCCTGACAACCCCAGCTGGTTACCGACATAGAGTTCCAATCCAATACTGGATTATGGGTTTGTAGCCATGGCAACCCCAACACGACCACATCATGCAAATTATGCAGTACCAGAAAGCGAATAACTTCCTGATGTGCAGGAGCAATGCACATGGTCAGCTGGGCCCAGTACTGAGGCTTATTCTTGGCCAAAGGTGTAGCATCAATTCCTCTCAACGGAATAGGACACCGCAAAGGCTCCAAGAAAAATCCACAACGTTTAGCATAATCCAAATCCATCAGATTCAGGGCAGCGCCTGAATCCACAAACGCCATGACAGAATACGATGACAAAGAGCACATTAAGGTAATGGACAAAAGGAATTTGGACTGTACAGTACCAATAACGGCAGAGCTATCGAACCGCCTAGTGCGTTTAGGACAATTAGAAATAGCATGAGTAGAATCACCACAATAGAAACACAGTCTGTTCAGACGTCTGTGTTCTTGCCGTTCTACTTTAGTCATAGTCCTGTCGCACTGCATAGGCTCAGGTTTACTCTCAGACAATACCGCCAGATGGTGCACAGATTTACGCTCGCGCAAGCGACGACCGATCTGAATGGCCAAGGACATAGACTCATTCAAACCAGCAGGCATAGGAAATCCCACCATTACATCCTTAAGAGCTTCAGAGAGACCCTTTCTGAACAAAGCCGCTAGTGCAGATTCATTCCACAGAGTGAGTACTGACCACTTCCTAAATTTCTGACAATATACTTTTACATCATCCTGACCCTGGCATAAAGCCAGCAGATTTTTCTCAGCCTGATCCACTGTCTTTCACTAGGGGCACTTGTCAGGGAGTCACAAAAACATTGAACTTTAGGAAGGCAAAGTTTGAACAGCTTAGAGATGCCCTTAATCTGGTAGACTGGGACAATATCCTCAGAAATGAGAATACAGATAATAAATGGGAAATGTTTAAGAACATCCTAAATAGGCAGTGTAAGCGGTTTATACCTTGTGGGAATAAAAGGACTAGAAATAGGAAAAACCCAATGTGGCTAAACAAAGAAGTAAGACAGGCAATTAACAGTAAAAAGAAAGCATTTGCACTACTAAAGCAGGATGGCACCATTGAAGCTCTAAAAAACTATAGGGAGAAAAATACTTTATCTAAAAAACTAATTAAAGCTGCCAAAAAGGAAACAGAGAAGCACATTGCTAAGGAGAGTAAAACTAATCCCAAACTGTTCTTCAACTATATCAATAGTAAAAGAATAAAAACTGAAAATGTAGGCCCCTTAAAAAATAGTGAGGAAAGAATGGTTGTAGATGACGAGGAAAAAGCTAACATATTAAACACCTTCTTCTCCACGGTATTCACGGTGGAAAATGAAATGCTAGGTGAAATCCCAAGAAACAATGAAAACCCTATATTAAGGGTCACCAATCTAACCCAAGAAGAGGTGCGAAACCGGCTAAATAAGATTAAAATAGATAAATCTCCGGGTCCGGATGGCATACACCCACGAGTACTAAGAGAACTAAGTAATGTAATAGATAAACCATTATTTCTTATTTTTAGTGACTCTATAGCGACAGGGTCTGTTCCGCAGGACTGGCGCATAGCAAATGTGGTGCCAATATTCAAAAAGGGCTCTAAAAGTGAACCTGGAAATTATAGGCCAGTAAGTCTAACCTCTATTGTTGGTAAAATATTTGAAGGGTTTCTGAGGGATGTTATTCTGGATTATCTCAATGAGAATAACTGTTTAACTCCATATCAGCATGGGTTTATGAGAAATCGCTCCTGTCAAACCAATCTAATCAGTTTTTATGAAGAGGTAAGCTATAGACTGGACCACGGTGAGTCATTGGACGTGGTATATCTCGATTTTTCCAAAGCGTTTGATACCGTGCCGCACAAGAGGTTGGTACACAAAATGAGAATGCTTGGTCTGGGGGAAAATGTGTGTAAATGGGTTAGTAACTGGCTTAGTGATAGAAAGCAGAGGGTGGTTATAAATGGTATAGTCTCTAACTGGGTCGCTGTGACCAGTGGGGTACCGCAGGGGTCAGTATTGGGACCTGTTCTCTTCAACATATTCATTAATGATCTGGTAGAAGGTTTACACAGTAAAATATCGATATTTGCAGATGATACAAAACTATGTAAAGCAGTTAATACAAGAGAAGATAGTATTCTGCTACAGATGGATCTGGATAAGTTGGAAACTTGGGCTGAAAGGTGGCAGATGAGGTTTAACAATGATAAATGTAAGGTTATACACATGGGAAGAGGGAATCAATATCACCATTACACACTGAACGGGAAACCACTGGGTAAATCTGACAGGGAGAAGGACTTGGGGATCCTAGTTAATGATAAACTTACCTGGAGCAGCCAGTGCCAGGCAGCAGCTGCCAAGGCAAACAGGATCATGGGGTGCATTAAAAGAGGTCTGGATACACATGATGAGAGCATTATACTGCCTCTGTACAAATCCCTAGTTAGACCGCACATGGAGTACTGTGTCCAGTTTTGGGCACCGGTGCTCAGGAAGGATATAATGGAACTAGAGAGAGTACAAAGGAGGGCAACAAAATTAATAAAGGGGATGGGAGAACTACAATACCCAGATAGATTAGCGAAATTAGGATTATTTAGTCTAGAAAAAAGACGACTGAGGGGCGATCTAATAACCATGTATAAGTATATAAGGGGACAATACAAATATCTCGCTGAGGATCTGTTTATACCAAGGAAGGTGATGGGCACAAGGGGGCATTCTTTGCGTCTGGAGGAGAGAAGGTTTTTCCACCAACATAGAAGAGGATTCTTTACTGTTAGGGCAGTGAGAATCTGGAATTGCTTGCCTGAGGAGGTGGTGATGGCGAACTCAGTCGAGGGGTTCAAGAGAGGCCTGGATGTCTTCCTGGAGCAGAACAATATTGTATCATACAATTATTAGGTTCTGTAGAAGGACGTAGATCTGGGGATTTATTATGATGGAATATAGGCTGAACTGGATGGACAAATGTCTTTTTTCGGCCTTACTAACTATGTTACTATGTTACTATGTTACTGAATTAGGCTCATCGTAAAGCAATCCCAGCGCCTGGAAAAATGCATCAACATTACTCAATGCAGAATCTCCTGGTGCAAGAGAAAACGCCCAGTCCTGTGGGTCGCCGCGCAAAAAAGAAATAATAATCAAAACCTGTTGAATAGGATTACCAGAAGAATGAGGTTTCAAGGCCAAAAATAGCTTACAATTATTTCTGAAGCTCAGGAATTTAGTTCTGTCACCAAAAAACAAATCAGGAATCGGAATTCTTGGTTCTAGCATCGATTTCTGATCAATAGTATCTTGAATCTTTTGTACATTTACAACGAGATTATCCATTGAGGAGCACAGAGCCTGAATATCCATGTCCACAGCTGTGTCCTGAAGCACTCTAATGTCTAGGGGAAAAAAAAGACTGAAGACAGAGCTAAGAAAATGCTGTCAGGATTTCTTTTTTCCCTCTATTGGGAATCATTGGTGTGGCTCCTTGTACTGTTATGGCTGGCAATCAGGCAACACAGCGTGCAGTAATCAGCGCACATACAGAGATCTGGCAATAACCAAAAACAATAGGACGAGCTCTGAGACGTGGAATCTCTGTAGACTGCAGTACCTGATCTATCCTCACACAACTATAAGCAGCAGTGGATTGCGCCTATCACTACCTATGCAACTCGGCACTGCCTGAGGAGCTGACTAGCCTGAAGATAGAAATACAAGCCTGACTTACCTCAGAGAAATACCCCAAAGGAATAGGCAGCCCCCCACATATAATGACTGTTAGCAAGATGAAAAGACAAACGTAGGAATGAAATAGATTCAGCAAAGTGAGGCCCGATATTCTAGACAGAGCGAGGATAGCAAAGAGAACTATGCAGTCTACAAAAAACCCTAAAACGAAAACCACGCAAAGGGGCAAAAAGACCCACCGTGCCGAACTAACAGCACGGCGGTGCACCCCTTTGCTTCTCAGAGCTTCCAGCAAAAGTTAATAGCAAGCTGGACAGAAAAAACAGAAAACAAACTAGAAGCACTTATCTAGCAGAGCAGCAGGCCCAAGGAAAGATGCAGTAGCTCAGATCCAACACTGGAACATTGACAAGGAGCAAGGAAGACAGACTCAGGTGGAGCTAAATAGCAAGGCAGCCAACGAGCTCACCAAAACACCTGAGGGAGGAAGCCCAGAGACTGCAATACCACTTGTGACCACAGAAGTGAATTCAGCCACAGAATTCACAACAGACTACCCAGACTTGCCTTCACAGAGCTGAGGACAGAGGCGTGCTACAGGCAGCCAATCACCTGAGTGTGCAGAGAGGACACGACTTCCCAGACTTGCCCTCACAGAGCTGAGGACGGAGGCGTGCTACAGGCAGCCAATCACCTGAGTGTGCAGTGAGGACACGACTACCCAGACTTGCCCTCACAGAGCTGAGGATGGAGGTGTGCTACAGGCAGCCAATCGCCTGAGTGTGCAGAGAGGACACGACTACCCACACTTGCCCTCACAGAGCTGAGGACGGAGGCGTGCTACAGGCAGCCAATCACCTGAGTGTGCAGAGTGGAGACGAATACCCAGACTTGCCCTCACAGAGCTGAGGACGGAGGTGCGCTACAGGCAGCCAATCACCTGAGTGTGGAGAGCGGACACGACTACCCACACTTGCCCTCACAGAGCTGAGGACGGAGGTGTGCTACAGGCAGCCAATCACCTGAGTGTGCAGAGAGGACATTACTACCCAGACTTGCCCTCACAGAGCTGAGGACGGAGGCGTGCTACAGGCAGCCAATCACCTGAGTGTGCAGAGCGGACATGACTACCCAGACTTGCCTTCACAGAGCTGAGGACAGAGGCGTGCTACAGGCAGCCAATCACCTGAGTGTGCAGAGAGGACACGACTTCCCAGACTTGCCCTCACAGAGCTGAGGACGGAGGCGTGCTACAGGCAGCCAATCACCTGAGTGTGCAGTGAGGACACGACTACCCAGACTTGCCCTCACAGAGCTGAGGATGGAGGTGTGCTACAGGCAGCCAATCACCTGAGTGTGCAGAGCGGACACGACTACCCAGACTTGCCCTCACAGAGCTGAGGACGGAGGCGCGCTACAGACAGCCAATCACCTGAGTGTGCAGAGCGAACATGACTACCCAGACTTGCCCTCACAGAGCTGAGGACAGAGGCGTGCTACAGGCAGCCAATCACCTGAGTGTGCAGAGAGGACACGACTACCCAGACTTGCCCTCACAGAGCTGTGGACGGAGGCGCACTACAGGCAGCCAATCACCTGAGAGTGCAGAGCAGACACGACTACCCAGACTTGCCCTCACAGAGCTGAGGACGGGGGTGTGCTACAGACAGCCTACCACCTGAGTGTGCAGAGAGGACATGACTACCCAGACTTGCCCTCACAGAGCTGAGGACGGAGGCGTGCTACAGGCAGCCAATCACCTGAGTGTGCAGAGTGGAGACGAATACCCAGACTTGCCCTCACAGAGCTGAGGACGGAGGTGCGCTACAGGCAGCCAATCACCTGAGTGTGGAGAGCGGACACGACTACCCACACTTGCCCTCACAGAGCTGAGGACGGAGGTGTGCTACAGGCAGCCAATCACCTGAGTGTGCAGAGAGGACATTACTACCCAGACTTGCCCTCACAGAGCTGAGGACGGAGGCGTGCTACAGGCAGCCAATCACCTGAGTGTGCAGAGCGGACATGACTACCCAGACTTGCCTTCACAGAGCTGAGGACAGAGGCGTGCTACAGGCAGCCAATCACCTGAGTGTGCAGAGAGGACACGACTTCCCAGACTTGCCCTCACAGAGCTGAGGACGGAGGCGTGCTACAGGCAGCCAATCACCTGAGTGTGCAGTGAGGACACGACTACCCAGACTTGCCCTCACAGAGCTGAGGATGGAGGTGTGCTACAGGCAGCCAATCACCTGAGTGTGCAGAGCGGACACGACTACCCAGACTTGCCCTCACAGAGCTGAGGACGGAGGCGCGCTACAGACAGCCAATCACCTGAGTGTGCAGAGCGAACATGACTACCCAGACTTGCCCTCACAGAGCTGAGGACAGAGGCGTGCTACAGGCAGCCAATCACCTGAGTGTGCAGAGAGGACATGACTACCCAGACTTGCCCTCACAGAGCTGAGGACGGAGGCGTGCTACAGGCAGCCAATCACCTGAGTGTGCAGAGAGGACACAACTACCCAGGCTTGCCCTCACAGAGCTGAGGATGGAGGCGCGCTACAGGCAGCCAATCACCTGAGTGTGCAGAGCGGACATGACTACCCAGACTTGCCCTCACAGAGCTGAGAACAGAGGCGCGCTACAGGCAGCCAATCACCTGAGTGTGCAGAGCGGACATGACTACCCAGACTTGGCCTCACAGAGCTGAGAACAGAGGCGCGCTACAGGCAGCCAATCACCTAAGTGTGCAGAGCGGACATGACTACCCAGACTTGCCCTCACAGAGCTGAGGATGGAGGCGTGCTACAGGCAGCCAATCACCTGAGTGTGCAGAGCGGACACGACTACCCAGACTTGCCCTCACAGAGCTGAGGATGGAGGTGCGCTACAGGCAGCCAATCACCTGAGTGTGCAGAGCGGACACGACTACCCAGACTTGCCCTCACAGAGCTGAGGACGGAGGCGTGCTACAGGCAGCCAATCACCTGAGTGTGCAGAGCGGACACGACTACCCAGACTTGCCCTCACAGAGCTGAGGATGGAGGTGTGCTACAGACAGCCTACCACCTGAGTGTGCAGAGAGGACATGACTACCCAGACTTGCCCTCACAGAGCTGAGGACGGAGGCGTGCTACAGACAGCCAATCACCTGAGTGTGCAGAGAGGACACGACTACCCAGACTTGCCCTCACAGAGCTGAGGACAGAGGCGTGCTACAGGCAGCCAATCACCTGAGTGTGCAGAGAGGACACGACTACCCAGACTTGCCCTCACAGAGCTGAGGACGGAGGCGTGCTACAGGCAGCCAATCACCTGAGTGTGCAGAGCGGACACAACTACCCAGACTTGCCCTCACAGAGCTGAGGACGGAGGCGTGCTACAGACAGCCAATCACCTGAGTGTGCAGAGCGGACACGACTACCCAGACTTGCCCTCACAGAGCTGAGGACAGAGGCGTGCTACAGACAGCCAATCACCTGAGTGTGCAGAGCGGACATGACTACCCAGACTTGCCCTCACAGAGCTGAGAACAGAGGCGTGCTACAGACAGCCAATCACCTGAGTGTGCAGAGCGGACATGACTACCCAGACTTGCCCTCACAGAGCTGAAGACGGAGGTGTGCTACAGGCAGCCAATCACCTGAGTGTGCAGAGCGGACACGACTACCCAGACTTGCCCTCACAGAGCTGAGGACGGAGGCATGCTACAGGCAGCCAATCACCTGAGTGTGCAGAGCGGACACGACTACCCAGACTTGCCTTCACAGAGCTGAGGACGGAGGCGTGCTACAGACAGCCAATCACCTGAGTATGCAGAGCGGACATGACTACCCAGACTTGCCTTCACAGAGCTGAGGATGGAGGTGTGCTACAGGCAGCCAATCACCTGAGTGTGCAGAGCGGACACGACTACCCAGACTTGCCCTCACAGAGCTGAGGACGGAGGCGTGCTACAGACAGCCAATCACCTGAGTATGCAGAGCGGACACGAATACCCAGACTTGCCCTCACAGAGCTGAGGACGGAGGCGCACTACAGGCAGCCAATCACCTGAGAGTGCAGAGAGGACACGACTACCCAGACTTGCCCTCACAGAGCTGAGGACGGAGGCGTGCTACAGACAGCCAATCACCTGAGTGTGCAGAGAGGACACAACTACCCAGACTTGCCCTCACAGAGCTGAGGACGGAGGCGCACTACAGGCAGCCAATCACCTGAGAGTGCAGAGAGGACACGACTACCCAGACTTGCCCTCACAGAGCTGAGGATGGAGGCGTGCTACAGACAGCCAATCACCTGAGTATGCAGAGCGGACATGACTACCCAGACTTGCCCTCACAGAGCTGAGGATGGAGGTGTGCTACAGACAGCCAATCACCTGAGAGTGCAGAGAGGACACGACTACCCAGACTTGCCCTCACAGAGCTGAGGATGGAGGTGTGCTACAGACAGCCAATCACCTGAGTGTGCAGAGAGGACACGACTACCCAGACTTGCCCTCACAGAGCTGAGGACAGAGGCGTGCTACAGGCAGCCAATCACCTGAGTGTGTAGAGCGGACACGACTATCCAGACTTGCCCTCACAGAGCTGAGGACAGAGGCGTGCTACAGGCAGCCAATCACCTGAGTGTGTAGAGCGGACACAACTACCCAGACTTGCCTTCACAGAGCTGAGGACGGAGGCGTGCTACAGGCAGCCAATAACCTGAGTGTGCAGAGAGGACATGACTACCTAGACTTGCCCTCACAGAGCTGAGGACAGAGGCGCGCTACCGGCAGCCAATCACCTGAGTGTGCAGAGAGGACACGACTACCCAGACTTGCCCTCACAGAGCTGAGGATGGAGGCGTGCTACAGACAGCCAATCACCTGAGTGTGCAGAGAGGACACGACTACCCAGACTTGCCCTCACAGAGCTGAGGACGGAGGCGTGCTACAGGCAGCCAATCACCTGAGTGTGCAGAGTGGACACGAATACCCAGACTTGCCCTCACAGAGCTGAGGACGGAGGTGCGCTACAGGCAGCCAATCACCTGAGTGTGCAGAGCAGACACGACTACCCAGACTTGTCCTCACAGAGCTGAGGACGGAGGCGTGCTACAGGCAGCCAATCACCTGAGTGTGCAGAGTGGACACGAATACCCAGACTTGCCCTCACAGAGCTGAGGACGGAGGTGCGCTACAGGCAGCCAATCACCTGAGTGTGCAGAGAGGACACGACTTCCCAGACTTGCCCTCACAGAGCTGAGGACGGAGGCGTGCTACAGGCAGCCAATCACCTGAGTGTGCAGTGAGGACACGACTACCCAGACTTGCCCTCACAGAGCTGAGGATGGAGGTGTGCTACAGGCAGCCAATCACCTGAGTGTGCAGAGCGGACACGACTACCCAGACTTGCCCTCACAGAGCTGAGGACGGAGGCGCGCTACAGACAGCCAATCACCTGAGTGTGCAGAGCGAACATGACTACCCAGACTTGCCCTCACAGAGCTGAGGACAGAGGCGTGCTACAGGCAGCCAATCACCTGAGTGTGCAGAGAGGACATGACTACCCAGACTTGCCCTCACAGAGCTGAGGACGGAGGCGTGCTACAGGCAGCCAATCACCTGAGTGTGCAGAGCGGACACGACTACCCAGACTTGCCCTCACAGAGCTGTGGACGGAGGCGCACTACAGGCAGCCAATCACCTGAGAGTGCAGAGCAGACACGACTACCCAGACTTGCCCTCACAGAGCTGAGGACGGGGGTGTGCTACAGACAGCCTACCACCTGAGTGTGCAGAGAGGACATGACTACCCAGACTTGCCCTCACAGAGCTGAGGACGGAGGCGTGCTACAGGCAGCCAATCACCTGAGTGTGCAGAGTGGAGACGAATACCCAGACTTGCCCTCACAGAGCTGAGGACGGAGGTGCGCTACAGGCAGCCAATCACCTGAGTGTGGAGAGCGGACACGACTACCCACACTTGCCCTCACAGAGCTGAGGACGGAGGTGTGCTACAGGCAGCCAATCACCTGAGTGTGCAGAGAGGACATTACTACCCAGACTTGCCCTCACAGAGCTGAGGACGGAGGCGTGCTACAGGCAGCCAATCACCTGAGTGTGCAGAGCGGACATGACTACCCAGACTTGCCTTCACAGAGCTGAGGACAGAGGCGTGCTACAGGCAGCCAATCACCTGAGTGTGCAGAGAGGACACGACTTCCCAGACTTGCCCTCACAGAGCTGAGGACGGAGGCGTGCTACAGGCAGCCAATCACCTGAGTGTGCAGTGAGGACACGACTACCCAGACTTGCCCTCACAGAGCTGAGGATGGAGGTGTGCTACAGGCAGCCAATCACCTGAGTGTGCAGAGCGGACACGACTACCCAGACTTGCCCTCACAGAGCTGAGGACGGAGGCGCGC
Source organism: Ranitomeya imitator (assembly GCF_032444005.1). Lineage (NCBI taxonomy): Eukaryota > Metazoa > Chordata > Amphibia > Anura > Dendrobatidae > Ranitomeya > Ranitomeya imitator. Next base: position 844,286,186 of record NC_091284.1, on the reverse strand, counting down.
TACAGACAGCCAATCACCTGAGTGTGCAGAGCGAACATGACTACCCAGACTTGCCCTCACAGAGCTGAGGACAGAGGCGTGCTACAGGCAGCCAATCACCTGAGTGTGCAGAGAGGACATGACTACCCAGACTTGCCCTCACAGAGCTGAGGACGGAGGCGTGCTACAGGCAGCCAATCACCTGAGTGTGCAGAGAGGACACAACTACCCAGGCTTGCCCTCACAGAGCTGAGGATGGAGGCGCGCTACAGGCAGCCAATCACCTGAGTGTGCAGAGCGGACATGACTACCCAGACTTGCCCTCACAGAGCTGAGAACAGAGGCGCGCTACAGGCAGCCAATCACCTGAGTGTGCAGAGCGGACATGACTACCCAGACTTGGCCTCACAGAGCTGAGAACAGAGGCGCGCTACAGGCAGCCAATCACCTAAGTGTGCAGAGCGGACATGACTACCCAGACTTGCCCTCACAGAGCTGAGGATGGAGGCGTGCTACAGGCAGCCAATCACCTGAGTGTGCAGAGCGGACACGACTACCCAGACTTGCCCTCACAGAGCTGAGGACGGAGGCGTGCTACAGGCAGCCAATCACCTGAGTGTGCAGAGCGGACACGACTACCCAGACTTGCCCTCACAGAGCTGAGGATGGAGGTGTGCTACAGACAGCCTACCACCTGAGTGTGCAGAGAGGACATGACTACCCAGACTTGCCCTCACAGAGCTGAGGACGGAGGCGTGCTACAGACAGCCAATCACCTGAGTGTGCAGAGAGGACACGACTACCCAGACTTGCCCTCACAGAGCTGAGGACAGAGGCGTGCTACAGGCAGCCAATCACCTGAGTGTGCAGAGAGGACACGACTACCCAGACTTGCCCTCACAGAGCTGAGGACGGAGGCGTGCTACAGGCAGCCAATCACCTGAGTGTGCAGAGCGGACACAACTACCCAGACTTGCCCTCACAGAGCTGAGGACGGAGGCGTGCTACAGACAGCCAATCACCTGAGTGTGCAGAGCGGACACGACTACCCAGACTTGCCCTCACAGAGCTGAGGACAGAGGCGTGCTACAGACAGCCAATCACCTGAGTGTGCAGAGCGGACATGACTACCCAGACTTGCCCTCACAGAGCTGAGAACAGAGGCGTGCTACAGACAGCCAATCACCTGAGTGTGCAGAGCGGACATGACTACCCAGACTTGCCCTCACAGAGCTGAAGACGGAGGTGTGCTACAGGCAGCCAATCACCTGAGTGTGCAGAGCGGACACGACTACCCAGACTTGCCCTCACAGAGCTGAGGACGGAGGCATGCTACAGGCAGCCAATCACCTGAGTGTGCAGAGCGGACACGACTACCCAGACTTGCCTTCACAGAGCTGAGGACGGAGGCGTGCTACAGACAGCCAATCACCTGAGTATGCAGAGCGGACATGACTACCCAGACTTGCCTTCACAGAGCTGAGGATGGAGGTGTGCTACAGGCAGCCAATCACCTGAGTGTGCAGAGCGGACACGACTACCCAGACTTGCCCTCACAGAGCTGAGGACGGAGGCGTGCTACAGACAGCCAATCACCTGAGTATGCAGAGCGGACACGAATACCCAGACTTGCCCTCACAGAGCTGAGGACGGAGGCGCACTACAGGCAGCCAATCACCTGAGAGTGCAGAGAGGACACGACTACCCAGACTTGCCCTCACAGAGCTGAGGACGGAGGCGTGCTACAGACAGCCAATCACCTGAGTGTGCAGAGAGGACACAACTACCCAGACTTGCCCTCACAGAGCTGAGGACGGAGGCGCACTACAGGCAGCCAATCACCTGAGAGTGCAGAGAGGACACGACTACCCAGACTTGCCCTCACAGAGCTGAGGATGGAGGCGTGCTACAGACAGCCAATCACCTGAGTATGCAGAGCGGACATGACTACCCAGACTTGCCCTCACAGAGCTGAGGACGGGGGTGTGCTACAGACAGCCAATCACCTGAGTGTGCAGAGAGGACACGACTACCCAGACTTGCCCTCACAGAGCTGAGGACAGAGGCGTGCTACAGGCAGCCAATCACCTGAGTGTGTAGAGCGGACACGACTATCCAGACTTGCCCTCACAGAGCTGAGGACAGAGGCGTGCTACAGGCAGCCAATCACCTGAGTGTGTAGAGCGGACACAACTACCCAGACTTGCCTTCACAGAGCTGAGGACGGAGGCGTGCTACAGGCAGCCAATCACCTGAGTGTGCAGAGAGGACATGACTACCTAGACTTGCCCTCACAGAGCTGAGGACAGAGGCGCGCTACCGGCAGCCAATCACCTGAGTGTGCAGAGAGGACACGACTACCCAGACTTGCCCTCACAGAGCTGAGGATGGAGGCGTGCTACAGGCAGCCAATCACCTGAGTGTGCAGAGCAGACACGACTACCCAGACTTGCCCTCACAGAGCTGAGGACGGAGGCGTGCTACAGGCAGCCAATCACCTGAGTGTGCAGAGTGGACACGAATACCCAGACTTGCCCTCACAGAGCTGAGGACGGAGGTGCGCTACAGGCAGCCAATCACCTGAGTGTGCAGAGCAGACACGACTACCCAGACTTGTCCTCACAGAGCTGAGGACGGAGGCGTGCTACAGGCAGCCAATCACCTGAGTGTGCAGAGTGGAGACGAATACCCAGACTTGCCCTCACAGAGCTGAGGACGGAGGTGCGCTACAGGCAGCCAATCACCTGAGTGTGGAGAGCGGACACGACTACCCACACTTGCCCTCACAGAGCTGAGGACGGAGGCTGTTGTGAGTTCTGTTTTTGGGCTCCCTCTGGTGGTTACTGATGGTACTGGGTGACTTGTGTTTTCTGCGGTCTCTGGTGTCCACCTGTTCCATCAGGTTACGGGAGTTTCCTATTTAACCTGGCTTTTTTGTCATTTCCTCGCCGGCTATCAATGTAATCAGCGTGTCTTTTTACCTCTGCTCCCTGCGTCTGTTATCTTCAGGACAAGCTAAGTTTTGATTTTCCTGTTCCACGTTTTGCTTAATTTTTGTCTTAGTCCAGCTTGCAGAGATGTGATTCCTTGCTGCTGGTTGCTCTAGTGGGCTGAAATTACTCCTCATGTTCCATGAGTTGGCACATGAGTTCAAGTAATTTCAGGATGGTTTTTTGAAGGGTTTTTCGCTGACCGCGCAGTTCACTTTTGTATCCTCTGCTATCTAGCTTTAGCGGGCCTCATTTTTGCTGATTCTATTTTCATAACTACGTATGTGCTTTCCTCTCATTTCACCGTTATTACATGTGGGGGGCTGCTATTTCTGTGGGGTTTTTCTCTGGAGGCAAGTGAGGTCTGTGTTTCTTCTTATAGGGGAAGTTAATCCTTCGGCTGGTGCGAGACGTCTAGGAATCATCGAAGGCACGTTCCCCGGCTACTGCTAGTTGTGTGTTTAGGTTCAGGATCGCGGTCAGCTCAGGATCCATCACCCTAGAGCTTGTTTTGTTTTTGTGCTTGTCCTTTTGTGATCCCCTGCCATTGGGATCATGACAGTATAGCCGGCCCAAAAAGATTGGTCATCGTTTTGGCTGAAGTAGGAGGAAAAGTAGTCTGAGGAAGTTTTTTTTTTTTTTTTTCCCCTCCTCAGTGTTTGCTGCCTAGCCTTAATTGCAGCTTGACTGCTTCTTTCCTCCTCTTAATCCTTGAATGGCTCTGACCTCAGCTGTTTATCATGGACGTCCAGAGTTTGGCTTCCAGCCTGAATAATCTTGCTGCTAAGGTTCAAAATATACAAGATTTTGTTGTACATACGCCTATGTCTGAACCTAGAATTCCTGTCCCAGAGTTTTTTTCTGGAGATAGATCTAGTTTTCTGAATTTTAGGAACAATTGCAAGTTGTTTCTTTCCTTGAAATCTCGCTCCTCTGGAGACCCTGCTCAGCAGGTCATGATTGTTATATCTTTCCTGCGGGGTGACCCTCAGAATTGGGCATTTGCATTGGCACCAGGGGATCCTGCGTTGCTCAATGTGGATGCGTTTATTCTGGCATTGGGTTTGCTCTATGAGGAACCTAACCTAGAGATTCAGGCTGAAAAAGCTTTATTGGCTCTCTCTCAGGGGCAAGATGAAGCAGAAATATATTGTCAGAAATTTCGGAAATGGTCGGTGCTTACTCAGTGGAATGAGTGCGCTCTGGCTGCAAAATTCAGAGATGGCCTTTCTGAGGCCATTAAAGATGTTATGGTGGGGTTCCCGGTGCCTACAGGTCTGAATGAGTCCATGACTATGGCTATTCAGATTGATCGGCGTTTACGGGAGCGCAAACCTGTGCACCATTTGGCGGTGTCTTCTGAACAGGCACCTGAGATAATGCAATGTGATAGAATTCAGTCCAGAAGTGAACGGCAAAATTATAGGCGGAAAAATGGATTGTGTTTTTATTGTGGTGATTCAGCTCATGTTATATCAGCATGCTCTAAACGCACAAAAAAGGTTGATAAGTCTGTTGCCATTGGTACTTTACAGTCTAAGTTCATTCTGTCTGTGACTCTGATTTGTTCATTATCAGCCATTTCCGTCGATGCCTATGTAGATGCAGGCGCTGCCCTGAGTCTTATGGATTGGTCATTTGCCAACCGCTGTGGGTTTAGTCTGGAGCCTCTGGAAGTTCCTATTCCTTTGAAAGGAATTGACTATACACCTTTGGCTATGAATAAACCTCAGTACTGGACACAAGTGACCATGCGTATGACTCCCGTTCATCAGGAGGTGATTCGCTTCCTGGTATTGTATAATTTACATGATGTTCTAGTACTTGGTCTGCCATGGTTACAAACTCATAACCCAGTCCTGGACTGGAAAACAATGTCTGTGTTAAGCTGGGGATGTCAGGGGGTTCATGATGATGCATCTCCGATTTCTATCGCTTCATCTACTCCTTCTGAGGTTCCGGTATTTTTGTCTGATTATCGGGAGGTTTTTGAGGAGCCTAAGCTCAGTTCGCTTCCTCCTCACAGGGATTGCGATTGTGCTATAGATTTGATTCCTGGCAGTAAATTCCCTAAAGGTCGTTTGTTCAATCTGTCAGTGCCAGAGCATACTGCTATGCGGAATTATATTAAGGAGTCCTTGGAAAAGGGACATATCCGTCCATCTTTGTCCCCTTTGGGAGCAGGTTTTTTTTTGTGGCCAAAAAAGATGGTTCCTTGAGGCCTTGCATAGATTATCGTCTTTTGAATAAGATTACAGTCAAATATCAGTATCCTTTGCCATTGTTGACTGATTTGTTCGCTCGCATTAAGGGGGCTAAATGGTTCACTAAGATTGATCTTCGGGGTGCGTATAATCTTGTGCGGATAAGGCAGGGTGATGAGTGGAAAACCGCATTTAATACGCCTGAGGGCCATTTCGAGTATTTGGTGATGCCTTTTGGACTTTCTAATGCTCCTTCTGTCTTCCAGTCTTTTATGCACGATATTTTCCGTGAATATCTGGATAAATTTATTATCGTGTATTTGGATGATGTTTTGGTTTTTTCTGATGACTGGGAGTCTCATGTTCAGCAGGTCAGGAAGGTGTTTCAGGTCCTGCGGGCCAATTCTTTGTTTGTAAAGGGTTCTAAATGTCTCTTTGGAGTCCAGAAGATTTCTTTTTTGGGGTATATTTTTTCCCCTTCTACTATTGAGATGGATCCCGTCAAGGTTCAGGCTATTTGTGACTGGACGCAGCCTACATCTCTTAAGAGTCTACAGAAGTTCTTGGGCTTTGCTAATTTTTATCGTCGCTTCATAACTAATTTTTCTAGTGTTGTTAAGCCTTTGACGGATTTGACTAAAAAGGGTGCTGATGTTACTGATTGGTCTCCTGCGGCTGTGGAGGCCTTTCAGGAACTTAAGCGCCGGTTTTCTTCTGCTCCTGTGTTGCGTCAGCCAGATACGTCGCTTCCTTTTCAGGTTGAGGTTGATGCTTCCGAGATCGGAGCGGGGGCGGTTTTGTCACAGAGAAGCTCCGATGGCTCAGTGATGAAGCCATGTGCGTTCTTTTCTAGAAAATTTTCGCCCGCTGAACGGAATTATGATGTTGGTAATCGGGAGCTTTTGGCCATGAAGTGGGCATTTGAGGAGTGGCGTCATTGGCTTGAGGGTGCTAGACATCGTGTGGTGGTCTTGACTGATCACAAAAATCTGATGTACCTTGAGTCTGCCAAGCGTCTGAATCCTAGACAGGCTCGTTGGTCAGTGTTTTTCTCCCGTTTCAATTTTGTGGTTTCATACCTGCCAGGTTCAAAGAATGTGAAGGCGGATGCTCTTTCTAGGAGTTTTGTGCCTGACTCCCCTGGAAATTCTGAGCCCACTGGTATCCTTAGGGATGGGGTGATTTTGTCGGCTGTCTCCCCAGACTTGCGACGTGCTTTGCAGGAGTTTCAGGCGGATAAACCTGATCGTTGTCCGCCGGAAAGACTGTTTGTTCCGGATAATTGGACCAGTAGAGTCATCTCCGAGGTCCATTCTTCTGTGTTGGCAGGTCATCCTGGAATATTTGGTACTAGACACTTGGTGGCCAGGTCTTTTTGGTGGCCTTCCTTGTCGAGGGATGTGCGTTCTTTCGTGCAGTCTTGTGGAGTTTGCGCTCGGGCTAAGCCTTGCTGTTCTCGGGCCAGTGGATTGTTGTTACCTTTGCCTATCCCGAAGAGGCCTTGGACGCACATTTCCATGGACTTTATTTCGGATCTCCCTGTCTCTCAAAAAATGTCCGTCATATGGGTTGTGTGTGACCGCTTTTCTAAGATGGTTCATCTGGTACCCTTGCCTAAGTTACCTTCCTCCTCTGAGTTGGTCCCTCTGTTTTTTCAAAACGTGGTCCGTTTGCATGGCATTCCGGAGAACATCGTTTCTGACAGGGGATCCCAGTTTGTGTCTAGATTTTGGCGGACGTTCTGTGCTAAGATGGGCATTGATTTGTCCTTTTCGTCTGCATTCCATCCCCAGACGAATGGCCAGACGGAACGAACTAATCAGACTTTAGAAACTTATTTAAGGTGTTTTGTTTCTGCTGATCAAGATGACTGGGTTTCCTTTTTGCCGCTTGCCGAGTTTGCCCTTAATAATCGGGCTAGTTCTGCTACCTTGGTTTCTCCTTTCTTTTGTAATTCGGGGTTTCATCCTCGTTTTTCCTCTGGTCAGGTGGAGCCTTCTGATTGTCCTGGAGTGGACATGGTGGTGGATAGGTTGCATCGGATTTGGAGTCATGTGGTGGACAATTTGAAGTTGTCCCAGGAGAGGGCTCAGCAGTTTGCTAATCGCCGTCGCCGCGTGGGTCCTCGACTTCTTGTTGGGGACTTGGTGTGGTTGTCTTCTCGTTTTGTTCCTACGAAGGTCTCTTCTCCTAAGTTCAAGCCTCGGTTCATCGGTCCCTATAGGATCTTGGAAATTCTTAACCCTGTGTCGTTTCGTTTGGATCTCCCGGCATCGTTTGCTATTCATAATGTGTTCCATCGGTCGTTGTTGCGGAAGTATGAGGTACCTGTCGTTCCTTCGCTTGAGCCTCCTGCTCCGGTGCTGGTGGAAGGTGAATTGGAGTATGTTGTGGAGAAGATCTTGGATTCTCGTGTTTCCAGACGGAAACTCCAGTATTTGGTCAAGTGGAAGGGTTATGGTCAGGAGGATAATTCTTGGGTGATTGCCTCTGATGTTCATGCTGCCGATTTGGTCCGTGCTTTTCATAGGGCTCATCCTGGTCGCCCTGGTGGTTCTCGTGAGGGTTCCGTGACCCCTCCTCAAAGGGGGGTACTGTTGTGAGTTCTGTTTTTGGGCTCCCTCTGGTGGTTACTGATGGTACTGGGTGACTTGTGTTCTCTGCGGTCTCTGGTGTCCACCTGTTCCATCAGGTTATGGGAGTTTCCTATTTAACCTGGCTTTTTTGTCATTTCCTCGCCGGCTATCAATGTAATCAGCGTGTCTTTTTACCTCTGCTCCCTGCGTCTGTTATCTTCAGGACAAGCTAAGTTTTGATTTTCCTGTTCCACGTTTTGCTTAATTTTTGTCTTAGTCCAGCTTGCAGAGATGTGATTCCTTGCTGCTGGTTGCTCTAGTGGGCTGAAATTACTCCTCATGTTCCATGAGTTGGCACATGAGTTCAAGTAATTTCAGGATGGTTTTTTGAAGGGTTTTTCGCTGACCGCGCAGTTCACTTTTGTATCTTCTGCTATCTAGCTTTAGCGGGCCTCATTTTTGCTGATTCTATTTTCATAACTACGTATGTGCTTTCCTCTCATTTCACCGTTATTACATGTGGGGGGCTGCTATTTCTGTGGGGTTTTTCTCTGGAGGCAAGTGAGGTCTGTGTTTCTTCTTATAGGGGAAGTTAATCCTTCGGCTGGCGCGAGACGTCTAGGAATCATCGTAGGCACGTTCCCCGGCTACTGCTAGTTGTGTGTTTAGGTTCAGGATCGCGGTCAGCTCAGGTTCCATCACCCTAGAGCTTGTTTTGTTTTTGTGCTTGTCCTTTTGTGATCCCCTGCCATTGGGATCATGACAGGAGGCGTGCTACAGACAGCCATTCACCTGAGTGTGCAGAGCGGACATGACTACCCAGACTTGCCTTCACAGAGCTGAGGACGGAGGCGTGCTACAGGCAGCCAATCACCGGAGTGTGCAGAGCGGACACGACTATCCAGACTTGCCCTCACAGAGGTGAGGACGGAGGTGCGCTACAGGCAGCTAATCACCTGAGTGTGCAGAGAGGACACAACTACCCAGACTTGCCCTCACAGAGCTGAGGACGGAGGCGTGCTACAGGCAGCCAATCACCTGAGTGTGCAGAGCGGACACAACTACCCAGACTTGCCCTCACAGAGCTGAGGACGGAGGCGCGCTACAGGCAGCCAATCACCTGAGTGTGCAGAGCGGACATGACTACCCAGACTTGCCCTCACAGAGCTGAGGATGGAGGCGTGCTACAGGCAGCCAATCACCTGAGTGTGCAGAGCGGACACGACTACCCAGACTTGACCTCACAGAGCTGAGGACGGAGGCGTGCTACAGACAGCCAATCACCTGAGTGTGCAGAGAGGACACGACTACCCAGACTTGCCCTCACAGAGCTGAGGACAGAGGCGTGCTACAGGCAGCCAATCACCTGAGTGTGCAGAGCAGACATGACTACGTAGACTTGCCCTCACAGAGCTGAGGACAGAGGCGTGCTACAGGCAGCCAATCACCTGAGTGTGAAGAGCGGACACGACTACCCAGACTTGCCCTCACAGTGCTGAGGACGGAGGCGTGCTACAGGCAGCCAATCACCTGAGTGTGCAGAGCGGACATGACTACGCAGACTTGCCCTCACAGAGCTGAGGACGGAGGCGTGCTACAGGCAGCCAATCACCTGAGTGTGCAGAGTGGAGACGAATACCCAGACTTGCCCTCACAGAGCTGAGGACGGAGGTGTGCTACAGGCAGCCAATCACCTGAGTGTGCAGAGAGGACATTACTACCCAGACTTGCCCTCACAGAGCTGAGGACGGAGGCGTGCTACAGGCAGCCAATCACCTGAGTGTGCAGAGCGGACATGACTACTGTTATGGCTGGCAATCAGGCAACACAGCGTGCAGTAATCAGCGCACATACAGAGATCTGGCAATAACCAAAAACAATAGGACGAGCTCTGAGACGTGGAATCTCTGTAGACTGCAGTACCTGATCTATCCTCACACAACTATAAGCAGCAGTGGATTGCGCCTATCACTACCTATGCAACTCGGCACTGCCTGAGGAGCTGACTAGCCTGAAGATAGAAATACAAGCCTGACTTACCTCAGAGAAATACCCCAAAGGAATAGGCAGCCCCCCACATATAATGACTGTTAGCAAGATGAAAAGACAAACGTAGGAATGAAATAGATTCAGCAAAGTGAGGCCCGATATTCTAGACAGAGCGAGGATAGCAAAGAGAACTATGCAGTCTACAAAAAACCCTAAAACGAAAACCACGCAAAGGGGCAAAAAGACCCACCGTGCCGAACTAACAGCACGGCGGTGCACCCCTTTGCTTCTCAGAGCTTCCAGCAAAAGTTAATAGCAAGCTGGACAGAAAAAACAGAAAACAAACTAGAAGCACTTATCTAGCAGAGCAGCAGGCCCAAGGAAAGATGCAGTAGCTCAGATCCAACACTGGAACATTGACAAGGAGCAAGGAAGACAGACTCAGGTGGAGCTAAATAGCAAGGCAGCCAACGAGCTCACCAAAACACCTGAGGGAGGAAGCCCAGAGACTGCAATACCACTTGTGACCACAGAAGTGAATTCAGCCACAGAATTCACAACAGTACCCCCCCCTTGAGGAGGGGTCACCGAACCCTCACCAGAACCCCCAGGCCGACCAGGATGAGCCACATGAAAGGCACGAACAAGATCTGGGGCATGGACATCAGAGGCAAAAACCCAGGAATTATCTTCCTGAGCATAACCCTTCCATTTGACCAGATACTGGAGTTTCCGTCTAGAGACACGAGAATCCAAAATCTTCTCCACAATATACTCCAATTCCCCCTCCACCAAAACAGGGGCAGGAGGCTCCACAGATGGAACCATAGGTGCCACGTATCTCCTCAACAACGACCTATGGAATACATTATGTATGGAAAAGGAGTCTGGGAGGATCAGACGAAAAGACACCGGATTGAGAATCTCAGAAATCCTATACGGACCAATAAAACGAGGTTTAAATTTAGGAGAGGAAACCTTCATAGGAATATGACGAGAAGATAACCAAACCAGATCCCCAACACGAAGTCGGGGTCCCACACGGCGTCTGCGATTAGCGAAAAGCTGAGCCTTCTCCTGGGACAAGGTCAAATTGTCCACTACCTGAGTCCAGATCTGCTGCAACCTGTCCACCACAGAATCCACACCAGGACAGTCCGAAGACTCAACCTGTCCTGAAGAGAAACGAGGATGGAACCCAGAATTGCAGAAAAATGGAGAGACCAAGGTAGCCGAGCTGGCCCGATTATTAAGGGCGAACTCAGCCAACGGCAAAAATGACACCCAATCATCCTGGTCAGCGGAAACAAAACATCTCAGATATGTTTCCAAGGTCTGATTGGTTCGTTCGGTCTGGCCATTAGTCTGAGGATGGAAGGCCGAGGAGAAAGATAGGTCAATGCCCATCCTACCACAAAAGGCTCGCCAGAACCTCGAGACAAACTGGGAACCTCTGTCAGAAACAATATTCTCAGGAATGCCATGTAAACGAACCACATGCTGGAAGAACAAAGGCACCAAATCAGAGGAGGAAGGCAATTTAACCAAAGGCACCAGATGGACCATTTTAGAAAAGCGATCACAGACCACCCAAATGACCGACATCTTTTGAGAAACGGGAAGGTCAGAAATGAAATCCATCGAAATATGTGTCCAAGGCCTCTTCGGGACCGGCAAGGGCAAAAGCAACCCACTGGCACGTGAACAGCAGGGCTTAGCCCTAGCACAAATTCCACAGGACTGCACAAAAGCACGCACATCCCGCGACAGAGATGGCCACCAGAAGGATCTAGCAACCAACTCCCTGGTACCAAAGATTCCTGGATGACCGGCCAGCACCGAACAATGAAGTTCAGAGATAACTTTACTAGTCCACCTATCAGGGACGAACAGTTTCTCGGCCGGACAACGATCAGGTTTATTAGCCTGAAATTTCTGCAACACTCTCCGCAAATCAGGGGAGATGGCAGACACAATGACTCCTTCCTTGAGGATACTCGCCGGCTCAGATAACCCCGGAGAGTCGGGCACAAAACTCCTAGACAGAGCATCCGCCTTCACATTTTTAGAGCCCGGAAGGTATGAAATCACAAAATCAAAACGAGCAAAAAATAACGACCAACGGGCCTGTCTAGGATTCAAGCGCTTGGCAGACTCAAGATAAGTAAGGTTCTTATGATCAGTCAAAACCACCACGCGATGCTTAGCACCCTCAAGCCAATGACGCCACTCCTCGAATGCCCACTTCATGGCCAGCAACTCTCGGTTGCCCACATCATAATTACGCTCAGCAGCAGAAAATTTCCTGGAAAAGAAAGCACATGGTTTGAACACTGAGCAACCAGAACCTCTCTGTGACAAAACCGCCCCTGCACCAATCTCAGAAGCATCAACCTCGACCTGGAACGGAAGAGAAACATCAGGTTGACACAACACAGGGGCACAGCAAAAACGACGCTTCAACTCCTGAAAAGCTTCCACGGCAGCAGAAGACCAATTAACCAAATCAGCACCCTTCTTGGTCAAATCGGTCAATGGTCTGGCAATGCTAGAAAAATTACAGATGAAGCGACGATAAAAATTAGCAAAGCCCAGGAATTTCTGCAGACCTTTTAGAGATGTCGGCTGAGTCCAATCCTGGATGGCCTGAACCTTAACCGGATCCATCTCGATAGTAGAAGGGGAAAAGATGAACCCCAAAAATGAAACTTTCTGCACACCGAAGAGACACTTTGATCCCTTCACGAACAAGGAATTAGCACGCAGTACCTGGAAAACCATTCTGACTTGCTTCACATGAGACTCCCAATCATCTGAGAAGATCAAAATGTCATCCAAGTAAACAATCAAGAATTTATCCAGATACTCACGGAAAATGTCATGCATAAAAGACTGAAAAACAGATGGAGCATTGGCAAGTCCGAACGGCATCACCAGATACTCAAAATGACCCTCGGGCGTATTAAATGCCGTTTTCCATTCATCTCCCTGCCTGATTCTCACCAGATTATACGCACCACGAAGATCAATCTTAGTAAACCAACTAGCCCCCTTAATCCGAGCAAACAAGTCAGAAATCAATGGCAAGGGATACTGAAACTTAACAGTGATCTTATTAAGAAGGCGGTAATCAATACACGGTCTTAGCGAACCATCCTTCTTGGCTACAAAAAAGAACCCTGCTCCCAATGGTGACGACGATGGGCGAATATGTCCCTTCTCCAGGGACTCCTTCACATAACTGCGCATAGCGGTGTGTTCAGGTACGGACAAATTAAATAAACGACCCTTAGGGAATTTACTACCAGGAATCAAATCGATAGCACAATCACAATTCCTATGCGGAGGTAGGGCATCAGACTTGGACTCTTCAAATACATCCTGAAAGTCCGACAAGAACTCTGGGATGTCAGAAGGAATGGATGACGAAATAGACAAAAATGGAACATCACCATGTACTCCCTGACAACCCCAGCTGGTTACCGACATAGAGTTCCAATCCAATACTGGATTATGGGTTTGTAGCCATGGCAACCCCAACACGACCACATCATGCAAATTATGCAGTACCAGAAAGCGAATAACTTCCTGATGTGCAGGAGCAATGCACATGGTCAGCTGGGCCCAGTACTGAGGCTTATTCTTGGCCAAAGGTGTAGCATCAATTCCTCTCAACGGAATAGGACACCGCAAAGGCTCCAAGAAAAATCCACAACGTTTAGCATAATCCAAATCCATCAGATTCAGGGCAGCGCCTGAATCCACAAACGCCATGACAGAATACGATGACAAAGAGCACATTAAGGTAATGGACAAAGGAATTTGGACTGTACAGTACCAATAACAGCAGAGCTATCGAACCGCCTAGTGCGTTTAGGACAATTAGAAATAGCATGAGTAGAATCACCACAATAGAAACACAGTCTGTTCAGACGTCTGTGTTCTTGCCGTTCTACTTTAGTCATAGTCCTGTCGCACTGCATAGGCTCAGGTTTACTCTCAGACAATACCGCCAGATGGTGCACAGATTTACGCTCGCGCAAGCGACGACCGATCTGAATGGCCAAGGACATAGACTCATTCAAACCAGCAGGCATAGGAAATCCCACCATTACATCCTTAAGAGCTTCAGAGAGACCCTTTCTGAACAAAGCCGCTAGTGCAGATTCATTCCACAGAGTGAGTACTGACCACTTCCTAAATTTCTGACAATATACTTCTACATCATCCTGACCCTGGCATAAAGCCAGCAGATTTTTCTCAGCCTGATCCACTGAATTAGGCTCATCGTAAAGCAATCCCAGCGCCTGGAAAAATGCATCAACATTACTTCATGCAGAATCTCCTGGTGCAAGAGAAAACGCCCAGTCCTGTGGGTCGCCGCGCAAAAAAGAAATAATAATCAAAACCTGTTGAATAGGATTACCAGAAGAATGAGGTTTCAAGGCCAAAAATAGCTTACAATTATTTCTGAAGCTCAGGAATTTAGTTCTGTCACCAAAAAACAAATCAGGAATCGGAATTCTTGGTTCTAGCATCGATTTCTGATCAATAGTATCTTGAATCTTTTGTACATTTACAACGAGATTATCCATTGAGGAGCACAGAGCCTGAATATCCATGTCCACAGCTGTGTCCTGAAGCACTCTAATGTCTAGGGGAAAAAAAAGACTGAAGACAGAGCTAAGAAAAAAAAATGCTGTCAGGATTTCTTTTTTCCCTCTATTGGGAATCATTGGTGTGGCTCCTTGTACTGTTATGGCTGGCAATCAGGCAACACAGCGTGCAGTAATCAGCGCACATACAGAGATCTGGCAATAACCAAAAACAATAGGACGAGCTCTGAGACGTGGAATCTCTGCAGACTGCAGTACCTGAACTATCCTCACACAACTATAAGCAGCAGTGGATTGCGCCTATCACTACCTATGCAACTCGGCACTGCCTGAGGAGCTGACTAGCCTGAAGATAGAAATACAAGCCTGACTTACCTCAGAGAAATACCCCAAAGGAATAGGCAGCCCCCCACATATAATGACTGTTAGCAAGATGAAAAGACAAACGTAGGAATGAAATAGATTCAGCAAAGTGAGGCCCGATATTCTAGACAGAGCGAGGATAGCAAAGAGAACTATGCAGTCTACAAAAAACCCTAAAACGAAAACCACGCAAAGGGGCAAAAAGACCCACCGTGCCGAACTAACAGCACGGCGGTGCACCCCTTTGCTTCTCAGAGCTTCCAGCAAAAGTTAATAGCAAGCTGGACAGAAAAAACAGAAAACAAACTAGAAGCACTTATCTAGCAGAGCAGCAGGCCCAAGGAAAGATGCAGTAGCTCAGATCCAACACTGGAACATTGACAAGGAGCAAGGAAGACAGACTCAGGTGGAGCTAAATAGCAAGGCAGCCAACGAGCTCACCAAAACACCTGAGGGAGGAAGCCCAGAGACTGCAATACCACTTGTGACCACAGAAGTGAATTCAGCCACAGAATTCACAACAGACTACCCAGACTTGCCTTCACAGAGCTGAGGACAGAGGCGTGCTACAGGCAGCCAATCACCTGAGTGTGCAGAGAGGACACGACTTCCCAGACTTGCCCTCACAGAGCTGAGGACGGAGGCGTGCTACAGGCAGCCAATCACCTGAGTGTGCAGTGAGGACACGACTACCCAGACTTGCCCTCACAGAGCTGAGGATGGAGGTGTGCTACAGGCAGCCAATCGCCTGAGTGTGCAGAGCGGACACGACTACCCAGACTTGCCCTCACAGAGCTGAGGACGGAGGTGTGCTACAGGCAGCCAATCACCTGAGTGTGCAGAGCGGACACGACTACCCAGACTTGCCCTCACAGAGCTGAGGACGGAGGCGTGCTACAGGCAGCCAATCACCTGAGTGTGCAGAGCGGACATGACTACCCAGACTTGCCTTCACAGAGCTGAGGACAGAGGCGTGCTACAGGCAGCCAATCACCTGAGTGTGCAGAGAGGACACGACTTCCCAGACTTGCCCTCACAGAGCTGAGGACGGAGGCGTGCTACAGGCAGCCAATCACCTGAGTGTGCAGTGAGGACACGACTACCCAGACTTGCCCTCACAGAGCTGAGGATGGAGGTGTGCTACAGGCAGCCAATCACCTGAGTGTGCAGTGAGGACACGACTACCCAGACTTGCCCTCACAGAGCTGAGGACGGAGGCGTGCTACAGGCAGCCAATCACCTGAGTGTGCAGTGAGGACACAACTACCCAGACTTGCCCTCACAGAGCTGAGGATGGAGGTGTGCTACAGGCAGCCAATCACCTGAGTGTGCAGTGAGGACACAACTACCCAGACTTGCCCTCACAGAGCTGAGGACGGAGGCGTGCTACAGGCAGCCAATCACCTGAGTGTGCAGAGTGGAGACGAATACCCAGACTTGCCCTCACAGAGCTGAGGACGGAGGTGCGCTACAGGCAGCCAATCACCTGAGTGTGGAGAGCGGACACGACTACCCACACTTGCCCTCACAGAGCTGAGGACGGAGGTGTGCTACAGGCAGCCAATCACCTGAGTGTGCAGAGAGGACATTACTACCCAGACTTGCCCTCACAGAGCTGAGGACGGAGGCGTGCTACAGGCAGCCAATCACCTGAGTGTGCAGAGCGGACATGACTACCCAGACTTGCCTTCACAGAGCTGAGGACAGAGGCGTGCTACAGGCAGCCAATCACCTGAGTGTGCAGAGAGGACACGACTTCCCAGACTTGCCCTCACAGAGCTGAGGACGGAGGCGTGCTACAGGCAGCCAATCACCTGAGTGTGCAGTGAGGACACGACTACCCAGACTTGCCCTCACAGAGCTGAGGATGGAGGTGTGCTACAGGCAGCCAATCACCTGAGTGTGCAGAGCGGACACGACTACCCAGACTTGCCCTCACAGAGCTGAGGACGGAGGCGCGCTACAGACAGCCAATCACCTGAGTGTGCAGAGCGAACATGACTACCCAGACTTGCCCTCACAGAGCTGAGGACAGAGGCGTGCTACAGGCAGCCAATCACCTGAGTGTGCAGAGAGGACATGACTACCCAGACTTGCCCTCACAGAGCTGAGGACGGAGGCGTGCTACAGGCAGCCAATCACCTGAGTGTGCAGAGCGGACACGACTACCCAGACTTGCCCTCACAGAGCTGTGGACGGAGGCGCACTACAGGCAGCCAATCACCTGAGAGTGCAGAGCAGACACGACTACCCAGACTTGCCCTCACAGAGCTGAGGACGGGGGTGTGCTACAGACAGCCTACCACCTGAGTGTGCAGAGAGGACACGACTACCCAGACTTGCCCTCACAGAGCTGAGGACGGAGGCGTGCTACAGGCAGCCAATCACCTGAGTGTGCAGAGAGGACACAACTACCCAGGCTTGCCCTCACAGAGCTGAGGATGGAGGCGCGCTACAGGCAGCCAATCACCTGAGTGTGCAGAGCGGACATGACTACCCAGACTTGCCCTCACAGAGTTGAGAACAGAGGCGCGCTACAGGCAGCCAATCACCTGAGTGTGCAGAGCGGACATGACTACCCAGACTTGCCCTCACAGAGCTGAGGATGGAGGTGTGCTACAGACAGCCAATCACCTGAGTGTGCAGAGAGGACACGACTACCCAGACTTGCCCTCACAGAGCTGAGGACGGAGGTGTGCTACAGGCAGCCAATCACCTGAGTGTGCAGAGCGGACATGACTACCCAGACTTGCTCTCACAGAGCTGAGGACGGAGGTGTGCTACAGGCAGCCAATCACCTGAGTGTGCAGAGAGGACACTGTTCTGTCCTCACTAGCTGAGGCAGGCTCATACGTAGCTATACAGTCAGCTAAACCACTATACCGGGGTCCAATAAGGAGACTGTGGTTGAGTCTGTGCTTTATTAAACGTAGTGGTATATTGATGCGGTGAAACTGTGAACAATGATATACATAGAATCAGTGCATAGTATAGAACAGGTACATAATACACATGATATACATTATGCATAACATTTAGAAAGCTAGTGACTAAACTGGGAGTACAACTGGCTAGGCTAGGCTAATATGGAGCAGAAATATCTACGGAAAGCATAAAGACATACCGGCAATGCAATCGCAAGGGGGATGAAGTGAAGCGTCTTTCCTTGATGGCAAACTGAGGAAAGTGAAAGGAAAAATGGAGGGAAATGGAGGCTGAGCTACCATAATGCATTGCAAAGGAGGAGGAGAATCAGACATGGATAATACAAACACAGAAGATTGAACTGTCAACATAACTCTGACCGCTAGAGGGAGCCAAAGCACTAAAAACAAATAAAGATATGAACATCCATACTGAGAAACCTGCAATTACGCAAACAGATAATCAGGGTAACAATATTAGATGGCGGAGACAGAACAGACACGACTACCCAGACTTGCCCTCACAGAGCTGAGGATGGAGGCGTGCTACAGGCAGCCAATCACCTGAGTGTGCAGAGAGAACACGACTACCCAGACTTGACCTCACATAGCTGAGGACGGAGGCGTGCTACAGGCAGCCAATCACCTGAGTGTGCAGAGCGGACATGACTACGTAGACTTGTCCTCACAGAGCTGAGGATGGAGGCGTGCTACAGGCAGCCAATCACCTGAGTGTGCGTGCTACAGGCAGCCAATCACCTGAGTGTGCGTGCTACAGGCAGCCAATCACCTGAGTGTGCGTGCTACAGGCAGCCAATCACATGAGTGTGCGTGCTACAGGCAGCCAATCACCTGAGTGTGCGTGCTACAGGCAGCCAATCACATGAGTGTGCGTGCTACAGGCAGCCAATCACCTGAGTGTGCAGTCAGTGATTCACTATCAGGACACCACAGCTAATTGACAGCATTCAGCGAACTCATAGTAACATAGTAACATAGTTAGTAAGGCCGAAAAAAGACATTTGTCCATCCAGTTCAGCCTATATTCCATCATAATAAATCCCCAGATCTACGTCCTTCTACAGAACCTAATAATTGTATGATACAATATTGTTCTGCTCCAGGAAGACATCCAGGCCTCTCTTGAACCCCTCGACTGAGTTCGCCATCACCACCTCCTCAGGCAAGCAATTCCAGATTCTCACTGCCCTAACAGTAAAGAATCCTCTTCTATGTTGGTGGAAAAACCTTCTCTCCTCCAGACGCAAAGAATGCCCCCTTGTGCCCGTCACCTTCCTTGGTATAAACAGATCCTCAGCGAGATATTTGTATTGTCCCCTTATATACTTATACATGGTTATTAGATCGCCCCTCAGTCGTCTTTTTTCTAGACTAAATAATCCTAATTTCGCTAATCTATCTGGGTATTGTAGATCTCCCATCCCCTTTATTAATTTTGTTGCCCTCCTTTGTACTCTCTCTAGTTCCATTATATCCTTCCTGAGCACCGGTGCCCAAAACTGGACACAGTACTCCATGTGCGGTCTAACTAGGGATTTGTACAGAGGCAGTATAATGCTCTCATCATGTGTATCCAGACCTCTTTTAATGCACCCCATGATCCTGTTTGCCTTGGCAGCTGCGACTAATTCTAGAGGACGCTCTTCTTCTTCATCTATTCTATTGGCAGACGACCCCTTCATACAACTGATAGTGGTAGGGAGAGATGGTCGTTACTGGACTGATTACACAAGAAGGCCATTCTCGGAACGCACACAGACAGCGTGCAATCTGCAGCACGTCCTCTGATTAATCTCAGCAATGTGCTGCCGAGAACACAGATGTTGACTGCATCCAATGGATGACTGGAGTGACCATGTAACAGATGATGGCCGCCCTCACCCTCCCGAAGAGGCAAAACCTCAATTCTAGATTATTGGCTCCTCTTCATGAGATGTTCTCCTCCAGTCACCTCCACAGCTGCAGTCAATCTTCTGCTCTGCACTTACCAACTGTGGACAGTGCAGGTGCGGTTCAGATACAGGAAGATGACTTTCCCCAGGTGTCTGCACTGCACCAGCAGCTCTGCGGCTTCGTATCCCGTCAGCTGGTAACCAGTGGCCCCCACGCTCTTCTCAGGCTTCACCTCTTGGCACAGGTCATCAGGGGCCCTGCTGCTGAATAACAGATGACAATCAAACACACATCTAAAGGAAAGCAACTATGTGTAAAGTATCTAATGCACTAATAGCGGTGTGTGATCAGTGTGATCAATGCGTGTGTGATCAGTGTGATCAATGCGTGTGTGATCAGTGTGACCAATGTGTAATCATTGTGATCAGTGCTGTAAAAAAAGAAAACTGCACTTTTAGTCAGGAACTTGCAGCTCTCTGGTGCCCCCCTTACCCTACTGACCAATAAGGGTATTGACAGAGGATAAGAAAGTGAGCGCAGCTGTTCTCATTTATGTTGAGTGATGTGACGGGATGTATATACCACCGGTACCTGGTAGGAAAATATGTCCAGTCACCATCAAGTCCCCAACACCACATAAATACGAAAACTATGCTGCCACCTCCAACCTCTCATAGATGGATTGGACACCTGTTTGGTAGCGTGAATTTGCGTGGAGTACGTGGCGGATCTCTCATAGAAAATACCAACACCCCCAGCAGACTGATTAAAGTACAAAGGGGTCAAAGAGTGTTTTAGACCAAGTATATACATTTTATAAGAAAAAAACAAATATATTAAAAAACACTGCAGAGCATCACTAACTAAGCGGGCACACAAATGGGGTCCACATAATAAGAGTCCGTCTGAAATAACATATGTGACAATATTATGGAAAGCAAGTTATATGGTGAATCAAGTCAGCCACCCCATGGAGTGGGTATAAGACCTGCACAATATAAAGTGTGTGACGTGCTACGAGCAATAAGTAAAGTGCATGTAATAGACAGGCACTTACAAATAACTTCAGCAAGTGGATGCCCAGGACTGCCGCCCCTACGCGCGTTTCACCACAACTTCGTCAGGATGCGAGCTATCTATCCATTATGGATCTGAGCAGGGGATATTGTCAGATTCCCCTGAGCCCCGAGGCGCAGGAGAAGTCCACCTTTAACACCCCCTTCGGACTGTACGAGTCCACGGTCATGCCTATTGGCATGAAGAATGACCCTGCCACTTTCCAGCGGATGGTCAACCACCTGCTTCAGGGACTGGAGAAGTATGCGGTGGTGTACCTGTATGACATTGCTGTCTTCAGTCCCACCTGGGAGGAACACCGGCAGCATCTTCAGGAGGTGGTCAGCCGAAATCACCAAGCAGGACTGACCATCAAGCCGGGAAAGTGCCAGATGGGCATGAGCACAACCCCCAACCTACTGTCTCCTTCCCCACCATCCTGTAGAATGTAACCCTGCAAGAGCAGGGTCCTCGCCCCTCTGTATCAGTCCGTCATTGTTAGTTTGCTTACTGTAAGTGATATCTGTAATTTCTATGTAACCCCTTCTCATGACAGCACCATGGAATCAATGGTGTTATATAAGTAAATAATAATAAGTGAGGTCTACTACCTGGGACACCAGGTAGGCGGGGGTACTCTGAAGCCAGATCCTGAGAAAGTGGATGCTCTTGTGTCCTGGCCCACCCCCAGGACCAAGAAGCAGGTGTTGTCCTTCTTGGGCACTACATGGTACTACAGGCGCTTTCTACAACACTATTGTAGCCTTGCGAAGCCCTTGATGGAACTCACCAAGAGGAACCTACCCCATACAGTTGATTGGACAAATGACTGTGAGGTGGCCTTTTGGGCTTTGAAGAATGCCCTGAGCAGCTCCCCTGTGCTAAGGGCGGTCGATTGCAGTCGACTGTTCTTAGTACAGACTGACGCCAGTGAGTTTGGCATTGTATGGACCCTGCAATGCTTGCAGCCCTACTTGTATGGGAACACCTTCACCGTCGTTACCGACCACAACCCGCTGACTTGGCTGAACACCGTGTCCGGTACTAACGGAAGGTTGCTACACTGGAGCCTTGCCCTTCAGCAGTATGACTTTACCATTCAACACAGAAAAGGCAGTGAGCATGGCAATGCAGATGGGTTATCCCGATGAGGGAGCCCAGAGAGATACACCTGGAGGAGTACCGAGCGGTGCTGCCTCCGTAGCGCAGTCTAAAAGGGGGAGGTGTCAGGAAAATGAATTATTTTCCATGGTTCTGGAGACACAACCAGAGCTGGCCTACTACTCCTCCCATCATTTGTTTTTGCAGGAATAAATCCTTCATGCAGCCCCTCTCCCCCTCTATGGACTTCCACTCCCCTTCCCTTCAGGCAGATGGTCAGCTTTGGATTGCGAGTTTTATTGCCTCTAGTGCTAGCAGAGCTGAATGCGTTCTTTCCCTCCAAAAACCTCTTTGTCTTATGAGCCAAACGCTCAAAGTCAAATTCAATAATACACATTAATCACAGAAACATGAAAATTAAATTTCCAGGGTCTGGGCTCTTGGGGTTGCGCATAGCAGCATTTTGCTGCATTTAGGGCCATCAGAAACCAGGAAAATGAATTACTACCCACCAACAAATCTCAGACACACCGTGTTTGGACTCTAAAGAACGGTAAAATTGCAGTGAAAACAATAATGCCAATATCGTTGGCCTGCGAGCTTACAGGCCAAAGATATGAAGAAAAGCAGTTATTGATAACTTTCAAAGTTATGGGTACCACCCAGAAAACAGCCTATATGTGAGGTCAGCAAAGTGGCAGTTCTTAGTTTTATGGCCAAAGCATAAAACAGGAGCATCCATCTTTGACATTCATTCAGAGCCAGGAGAGACAGCTGAATACCATGCTGTGGTACAGGATCATTTCTTTGAGATCTTTCCTCCCCTTTATCGACACGTCATACCTGTGACTGACATTTAGTAAGTTTCGTATTTTGATCCTGTTTTATTTCATAATTGTTGGTACATACTTGTATTTTGTCTCTTTTGTAATATCATTTGTACCTTTTGTAAACACTGACAATTTTTTTCTGGAGTAAACTTATAAATTTGCTAGCTTCGTTCTTCAAACTGGTGTCCCATTCACCTATAAGAGGTCGGTGGTGGCAGCATAGTTTTCGTATTTATATGGTGTTGGGGACTTGGTGGTGACTGGATCGAGGTACAGTATATATATGTTCCTATCAGGAACCGGTGGTATATAGACAGCCCGCCACCTCATGTGCCGCAATATTCAACATAAATTAAAGCAGCTGCGCCCTCTTTCTTATTTTCTGTAAATACGCTTATTGGCCAGCAGGGTAAGGGGGCTCCAGAGAGCTGCAAGTTCATGACTTTAAGTGAAGGTTTTTTGACAGGTTGAGATGTGGTGCATGGCTGAGATGTGGTGCACGGTTGAGATGTGGTGCATGGCTGAGATGTGGTGCACGGTTGAGATGTGGTGCATGGCTGAAATGTCGTGCACGGTTGAGATGTGGTGCACGGTTGAGATGTGGTGCACGGCTGAGATGTGGTGTGTAGTTAAGATGTGGTGTGTGGCTGAGATGTGGTGTGTGGCTGAGATGTGGTGCGTGGCTGAGATGTGGTGTGCAGTTGAGATGTGGTGTGTAGCTGAGATGTGGTGCGTAGCTGAGATGTGGTGTGCAGTTGAGATGTGGTGTGTAGCTGAGATGTGATGCGTAGCTGAGATGTGGTGCGCGGTTGAGATGTGGTGCGTGGCTGAGATGTGGTGTGCGGTGGAGATGTGGTGCGCGGCTGAAATGTGGTGCGTGGCTGAGATGTGGTGTGCAGTTGAGATGTGGTGTGTAGCTGAGATGTGGTGTGCGGTGGAGATGTGGTGCACGGCTAAAATGTGGTGCGTGGCTGAGATGTGGTGTGCGGTGGAGATGTGGTGCGCGGCTGAGATGTGGTGTGCGGTGGAGATGTGGTGCACGGTGGAGATGTGGTGCGCGGCTGAGATGTGTGCGGTGGAGATGTGGTGCGCGGCTGAGATGTGGTGTGCGGTGGAGATGTGGTGCGCGGCTGAAATGTGGTGCGTAGCTGAGATGTGGTGTGCAGTTGAGATGTGGTGTGTAGCTGAGATGTGGTGTGCGGTGGAGATGTGGTGCGTGGCTGAGATGTGGTGCATGGCTGAGATGTGGTGCATGGCTGAGATGTGGTGTGCAGTTGAGATGTGGTGCGCGACTAAAATGTGGTGCGTGGCTGAGATGTGGTGTGCAGTTGAGATGTGGTGTGTAGCTGAGATGTGGTGCGTAGCTGAGATGTGGTGCGCGGTTGAGATGTGGTGCATGGCTGAGATGTGGTGCGTGGCTGAGATGTGGTGTGCGGTGTAGATGTGGTGCGCGGCTGAAATGTGGTGTGCAGTTGAGATGTGGTGTGTAGCTGAGATGTGGTGCGTAGCTGAGATGTGGTGCGCGGTTGAGATGTGGTGCATGGCTGAGATGTGGTGTGCGGTTGAGATTTGGTGCGCGGCTAAAATGTGGTGCGTGGCTGAGATGTGGTGTGCGGTTGAGATGTGGTGCGCGGCTGAAATGTGGTGCGTGGCTGAGATGTGGTGTGTAGCTGAGATGTGGTGTGTAGCTGAGATGTGGTGCGTAGCTGAGATGTGGTGCGTAGCTGAGATGTGGTGCGCGGTTGAGATGTGGTGCGCGGTTGAGATGTGGTGCATGGCTGAGATGTGGTGTGCGGTGTAGATGTGGTGCGCGGCTGAAATGTGGTGTGCAGTTGAGATGTGGTGTGTAGCTGAGATGTGGTGCGTAGCTGAGATGTGGTGCGCGGTTGAGATGTGGTGCATGACTGAGATGTGGTGTGCGGTTGAGATGTGGTGCGCGGCTAAAATGTGGTGCGTGGCTGAGATGTGGTGTGCGGTGGAGATGTGGTGCGCGGCTGAAATGTGGTGTGTGGCTGAGATGTGGTGTGTAGCTGAGATGTGGTGTGCGGTGGAGATGTGGTGCGCGGCTGAAATGTGGTGCGTGGCTGAGATGTGGTGTGTAGCTGAGATGTGGTGTGTAGCTGAGATGTGGTGCGTAGCTGAGATGTGGTGCGTGGCTGAGATGTGGTGTGCGGTGGAGATGTGGTGCGCGGCTAAAATGTGGTGCGTGGCTGAGATGTGATGTGCGGTTGAGATATGGTGCGTGGCTGAGATGTGGTGTGTAGCTGAGATGTGGTGCGCGGCTAAAATGTGGTGCGTGGCTGAGATGTGGTGTGCGGTGGAGATGTGGTGCGCGGCTGAAATGTGGTGCGTGGCTGAGATGTGGTGTGTAGCTGAGATGTGGTGTGCGGTGGAGATGTGGTGCGCGGCTGAAATGTGGTGCGTGGCTGAGATGTGGTGTGTAGCTGAGATGTGGTGTGTAGCTGAGATGTGGTGCGTAGCTGAGATGTGGTGCGTGGCTGAGATGTGGTGTGCGGTGGAGATGTGGTGCGCGGCTGAAATGTGGTGCGTGGCTGAGATGTGGTGTGCGGTTGAGATATGGTGCGTGGCTGAGATGTGGTGTGCGGCCTCGTTGCTCTGATCTGGTCTTACTTCGACCCATCCTACATCGTTGTGGAGCAGTAGGTTCTTCACCTGGAGTGGGTCCTGGGATGTGTGTCAGGGTGGACTATCACCGGGAGCTCTGTACGGAGGGCCCTGGGAACACCTTTATGGCCACATTGCCACATGGACTCCATAGCCGCCAGCTCGGCTCCAACATCCCCCACGTAATAAGCCAGTTCATGTACATGGATGGGAGACTGCTGGACTCGGTACCGCTTCTCTAGGTCACGTGGTAGTCTGTACAGTTCCGAGGTGTCAGGGGGAAATGCAGTGCACAGCGCTCCGGGGACGTCCAAGTCGTTGAGGAAGTGTCGCTGACGTTCATACTTTTGGTTCAGCCGCTCAACTGATGGCAAGAGGAGCCCACGTTCACTCGCCAGAGCATCCCGAAATGGGTGCAGGAGCCCGAGAACATCAAGAAGTTCCAGCCACCAGGACCGGCTGCAGTCTGACCCTGACAGAAACTGGACCAGTGCTGTGGTCAGGGCAGACATGTTACCAGGTGTACAACGAGCAGACGATGGCTGCACCTGGGTGAGGAGACGTCGCAGCTCCCTGCCAGCTGGAGATCTGACTCCACCGTTTTGAGGTCCTGCCAGAGTAAGAAAGAAATGTCACTGCTCACATCATCCACTACGTCTTCTCAAGACTCGGGCTGCTCAGCAGAAGACAGTGAATGTGGCACAGACACAGCAGGAGGGATCACTGATGACATCATCACTGCCAGATTCTCTATAATGTGAGCAGACCGAGCCTCATGATGACATCACAGGACTGACATCACATACCGGGAGACAGGGTGGTGGGGTGTCGGGTTAGCGGGGGAAGTCGTGTCCTTGTTGACCATTGTGGTGATTCCATTACAGCAACACGAAGGAAAGCAACCTGGGAAAATAAGAAACATGTTGGACAACAGCTGGTTAACGTAGGGGTCCAGGATCACAAGCATAAGTTCTTAATAAGAATCTCAATTTTTGTCTTCCAACACATATGAATAAATGGAATGTTTTTAGGGATCTTCACTTGTTGTGTCACAACCTTGTCTACAAGAAAATACATCCTTATCCTAACCAAGATGAGCTTCTATCTCAGAGGGGAGGAATATCTCCCCATGATCTGGTCGGATTCGGAGGAATAACAATCTAATGCTTTGGACTTTGCAGTAATTATTCGACCACCATGCCATCCTCCAACCACTGTCCAGTGGTGAAAGTCTTCATAGACTAGGTTACGGAGAAAATATTAGCTCTTCCGGAAG
Source organism: Ranitomeya imitator (assembly GCF_032444005.1). Taxonomy (NCBI): domain Eukaryota; kingdom Metazoa; phylum Chordata; class Amphibia; order Anura; family Dendrobatidae; genus Ranitomeya; species Ranitomeya imitator. Next base: position 844,259,743 of record NC_091284.1, on the reverse strand, counting down.
ACAAGGGAGTCTTGTTACGGGTTTGATGAGCGACAGATAATTGCAGAAATGAGAGAGCGTTCAAACAATAAAGCATTGGAATCAGTGACCTTTCATTTGGGAATAAGCCTAATAATACACAGAGCTATTAAGGAAGGTGAGGACAGGCTGTAATTTGAAGCATTCAGGAAGAGAAAGATTATTCCACCACCAGGAGCAAAACAGTAACAAAAGCACCGACATGACGAGAAATTGTATAATTAATAATATGCTAAATAGCTGCAAGTCACATTTATGTATGAAACAGCCAAGATGGTTGTCTATAAATGATGGTGGTCTCACGTTCGGAGCAGAAGTGGATGGTGAGATATGGAGCCTGGAAGTCAGAAGGTCAGAACATTACCCTTTGCTTGTCAGTGTATAACATGCTTATCCAGGGCAATTTATTGTCTGGAATGCCCAGTGGATTTAGATATGTTATGGTAGAAAGCAGGCAGTAAGGTCTTGGATGGCAGTTATGAGTCACCGAGGTGGGTAGCCTCAATAATGTAAAGTCTGCACCAATTTGATTGAGAGACTGGATTTTGGGTCTGGGATTTAAGAGGAACCAAAACAGTCTGGGTCGGAAAAGCTGTTCCCATAGTGCAGCCCGGGGCTTGCAGGCCTAATAAGAGCAGCTGGGTTAGCTCAGCACAGTGGATTTGGGCTGGCACTGATCAGAGATGTATTTGTCTAGTGAATGCACATAAAACTGACTGAAATAATAAGGTTGGTGAGGCTGCTAGATTTACCTTGATTTATTGTGCCTGATAGAAGAACCGTTCATGTTATTCACTTGTACTGGAGAAAGGATGGCTTCATTTTGGAGCTGTAAAGCTTACGACAATATACTTTACGCTGTTTTGATTTAAAAACCCTGTGTACATCCTAGCGGCTACCAGAGAGCTGAAGCCCTAAATATACAGTGGGGAAAAAAAGTATTTAGTCAGCCACCAATTGTGCAAGTTCTCTCAATTAAAAAGATGAGAGAGGCCTGTAATTGACATCATAGGTAGACCACAACTATCAGAGTCAAAATGAGGAAACAAATCCAGAAAATCACAGCGTCTGATTTGGCAAGATTTATTTTGCAAATTATGGTGGAAAATAAGTATTTGGTCACCTAAAAACATGCAAGATTTCTGGCTCTCACAGACCTGTAACTTCTTTAAGAGGCTCCTCTGTCCTCCACTCATTACCTGTAGTAATGGCACATGTGTGAACTTGTTATCAGTATAAAAGACACTTGTCCACAACCTCAAACAGTCTGACTCCAAACTCCACTATGGTGAAGACCAAAGAGCTGTTGAAGGACACCAGAAACAAAATTGTAGCCCTGCACCAGGCTGGGAAGACTGAATCTGCAATAGGCAAGCAGCTTGGTCTGATGAAATCAACTGTGGGAGCAATAATAACAAAATGGAAGACATACAAGACCACTGATAATCTCTCTCGATCTGGGGCTCCACGAAAGATGTCACCCCGTGGGGTCAAAATGATCACAAGAATGGTGAGCCAAAATCCCAGAACCACACTGGGGGATCTAGTGAATGACCTGCATAGAGCTGGGACCACCGTATCAAAGGCTACCTTCAGTGACACACTACGCTGCCAGGGACTCAGTGTCATGATCCAGTCCGGGTTTTGAGTCCCGTCTGCCCTTGATCATGACAAGGGTTAACCTCTGCCTCATTCTGGGTTCAGATTTGCTACTTAACTTCATTGTATCCTGCAGGCGGTGTCAGTTATAGTTTCTGCCTATGGTGTGTGTAGCTGACTCTGCGTACCCTGATTAGTCCTGCTGCTTTAGTTGACTGTACCCATGCCTGTTTACTCCCCTCTTCTTATCTCGACTCTGTGTTCCCCTTTCGTGTTTGGATTCCCTAGGTACCTGACTTGGCTTGGACTCTGACCTACTGTTTCATTTCTTGTCTTTGGCATATCTGTTCCTGACCGGAATTGACCCAATTGGCTTGTTTCTGATTCTGCACTTGGTTCTTCATTTTGTACTGCGCTACAGCGTAATATCATCCTAGCTTGTTTTACTATTTCCACTGCCAACTGGTGGTAGCCTCGCTGCTGCGCTGCAGGTCTGCTACTGCTGTGTGCAGTCCTCCCTCCACTCTATTGCCATCTAGTGGAGCTGCTTCTTCCTGCATAGCAGCAGCATGACACTCAGATCCTGCAATGCCAGACGCGTCCCCCCTGCTTAAGCCAGTAAATGTCCAGGCCCGTCTGAAGTTTGCTAGTGAGCATTTGGATTATCCAGAAGAGTATTGGGAGAATGTAATATGGTCTGATGAAACCAAAGTAAAACTGTTTGGTAGAAACAAAACGCGTCGTGTTTAGAGTAGACAGAATGTTGAGTTGCATCCAACGAACACCATACCTACTGTGAAGCATGGGGGTGGCAACATCATGCTTTGGGGCTGTTTCTCTGCAAAGGGACAAGGACGACTGATCCATGTACATGAAAGAATGAATGTGGCCATGTATCGTGAGAATTTGAGTACAAACCTCCTTCCATCAGCAAGGGCATTGAAGATGAAACGGGGATGGGTCTTTCAGCATGATAATGATCCAAAGCACACCGCCAGGGCAACGAAGGAGTGGCTTCGTAAGAAGCATTTCAAGGTCCTGGAGTGGCCTAGCCAGTCTCCAGATCTCAACCCTATAGAAAACCTTTTGAGGGAATTGAAAGTCCGTGTTGCCCAGTGACAGGCCCAAAACATCACTGCCCTAGAGGAGATCTGCATGGAGGAATGGGCCAACATACCAACAACAGTGTGTGGCAACCTTGTGAAGACTTACAGAAAACGTTTGACCTCTGTCATTGCCAACAAAGGATATATAACATATGGAGATGAACTTTTGTTAATGACTAAATACTTATTTTCCACCATAATTTGCAAAATAAATCTTAACAAATCAGACCAGGTGATTTTCTGGATTTGTTTTCTCATTTTGACTCTCATAGTTGTGGTCTACCTATGATGTCAATTACAGGCCTCTCTCGTCTCTTTAAGTGGGAGAACTTGCACAATTGGTGGCTGACTCCATACTTTTTTCCCCACTCTGTGTGTATGTGTTTTTATGTGTGCGTATGTGTGTGTGTAGATTATATATATATATATATATATATATATATATATATATACACACATACATACATACATACACACACGCACATTTCTACATTTCACACACATCTACAGAATATGCTCACACAATTGTAAAGGGCCCATATACAGGTAGAGAATTTCTGATAAGTGTGGGCCGTCCTACATACATACTATTATTATTATTATTATTATTATACATTTTTATAGCGCCATTTATTCCATGGCGCTTTACATGTGAATACGGGGCAAATATAGACAAATACATTAAACATGAGCAGATAACAAGGCACACGGGTACATAAGGAGGGAGGACCCTGCCCGCGAGGGCTCACAGTCTATATATATATACATACATTGTGACAGGGTCAGTGGTGTCGTACATGAGGGGAGATATGTGTCACAAAGGCTTGCTTTCCTCCACATACATAGACACAGGAAAAAAAACTGGCTAGACATTTAACTCCCTCCAGCCACACCCTGGAGGTGGAGATATGGTGGGTAGGCATTCCACCCATCTCTGACCTACCCACCATAAAAGCGACTGCATTGCTCTGAGCACATATCATACTGGAGAAAACTTATGGTTTTTACATCACTCAAGAAAGCAACCTTTGTGACACATATCTCCCCATATGTACGACACCAGTGACCCTGACACACCATATACATATATACATACCTATATACATACTTACTGAAGCAGTTCAACTCACGTGGTGGTATACAGAGGTAGAAAAAATAGGAATACTGTCTCTTTAAATCCTGGGTTGGTTTATTATGAAATGGCATAAACCAAACACGAGGGAAAATAAACTCAGCCTTTCAGACTAAAACAGGAAAAACAACAAAGAAAAACAAAACGCTGCAACACAGTCCATACATTGCGGGTGGCACCCCGCTCTGGAGCACCGCAGGTTCTGTCTGTCCTCTACAAAACACAAAGCCAATGGAGACTCCTCTCTCCAAGCTTACTGAACCCAGACTGCCTGTAGAGCCCATTTACTTAAACCCCCGACCATATGACTCTTTCTATCATGTAAAGATAAAGTAGACCTCCTCCCTCCCGCTCTATGAAGGTCCACATGAAATCAGCCCGTTATGCAACTTTAACTTAACCCTCACAACACGTAGTGTGCTGGAGGAACATACTCTGGTTTATATCACTGACGCCATTAAGCGCAGTGACACACATCTTCCCTCTATTACCTTACCAGTGACTTGGTCACATATCCCTCCCCTCTGCCCAAAGCTGGGGGTTTTGGCACCTTCACTCGCTAAGCAGGGGAGTCTGGACAGGGCATCTGCGTTCCCGCGCAACTTTCCTGGCCTATGCTCAACGTGGAAACTGAAATATTGGAGGCCTAAGAACCATCTTGTCACCCGAGCATTTTTACACTTCTTTTCCCTCAACCATCTCACAGGGGCATGGTCAGATACCAACTTAAACCAACGGCTTAGAAGGTAGTACCTCAGGGTATCTACAGCCCATTTTATGACCAAGAACTCTTTCTCGACGATGGCATAGTTTCTCTCAGATGGAGAGACCTTCTGGCTCAGATACAGGATGGGAAGCTCCTCCCCATTCACTTCCTCAGACAGCACGGCTCCAAAGCCGACCTCTGACGCATCTGCCTGGACCACGATTTCCTTGCTGAAGTCTGGTGCGACCAGAACTGGATGTTTACACAGAGCCTGCTTCAGCTCCTGGAATGCTGTATTCAGCAGACCATTTAATCAATGTTGATCTTGTGCCTTGAAGGAGGTCCGTCAACGGCATGGTAATCTGTTGTGAATTCTGCTTTTGGGCTCCCTCCGGTGGTTGTAGGTGGTAATGCAGTTGTCCCTGAAGGGCAGTCTTGGTCAGGTGTTTCTGCTGATTGCAGTTCTGACTAGGGTATTTAGGCGTGCAGGATTCATTAGTCATTGCCAGTTGTCCATGGTTCTGGGAGGAGTTGGTTCTCTGTCTGGTTCCTCTTGCCTTGCTGCTAAATCAGCAAAGATAAGTGTTTGGGTTTTTTTTCCTGTGGCACACATGCTGTGTGCTAATAATTTTGTGCTATTCATTTGTTTTCTCTTATCCAGCTTAGATTGTGTCAGTGTTTTCTCAGTCTTGTTGGATTCTCAGGAGTTGCAGATATACGCTCCACATCTTTAGTTAGATGGTGGAATTTTTTGTATCATCTGCTGTGGATATTTTTTGGAAGGGTTTTAATACTGACCGTTTAGTATTCTGTCCTATCCTTTCGTATTTAGCTAGAAGTGGCCTCTTTTGCTAAATCCTGTTTCCTGCCTGCGTGTGTCTTTCCTCTACTACTCACAGTCAATATTTGTGGGGGGCTGCCTATCCTTTGGGGTTCTGCTCTGAGGCAAGGTAGAATTCCTACTTCCATCTATAGGGGTATTTAGTCCTCCGGATGTGTCGAGGTGTCTAGGTTTGTTAGGTACACTCCACGGCTACTTCTAGTTGCGGTGTTAAGTTCAAGATTTGCGGTCAGTATAGTTTCCACCAACTCCAGAGAAAGTTCCATGCGGCTCCAAGGCCACCAGATCATAACAGTAATCATGGCGAACCTTAGGATAAACCACCAATAGTAACCCACATTTCCAAGAAATGCTCTCACTTGCTTCTTGAAAAGTGGTTGTGCCTAGCGATGGGCGAGCACTAAAATGCTCGGGTACTTGTTGTTCGGGTCGAGCAAATTGTTATACTCAGGTACTCGACCCGAGCACCGAGCCCAATGTAAGTCTATGGGAGACCCAATTATTTTTACCGCGATCCCCCTCGGTGGTCCTTTTAAGGTCTAAAAACGTCTGAAAATGAAGGAAACATTGCTCAAATGACACAGGGACCTCATGGGGATCGCCCCTGGAAGCTTTCCTGACTCCTAGGTCACAGCTGAAAGCAATGTTGTCAGAGTTTCACATCATTTTTACAGGTGCGCCAAAAAGCATGCAAAAACTAAACCAAAATGGATTTTGCTGGGAAATAAGTTAAGGTCCATCCTTTCCAGGGTAATGAATTATAGAAAGCAAAATAATTAACCCCAGACCAAAATGTTCCTCCACCACTTGGGCTATGTTCAGACGCAGCGTTTTTGATGCGTTTTTCAACTGTAACATTGCTTTCAACCAGGGTGGATTTGATTTAAATCTAACTGATTTAAATCACGATTTAAATCACGATTTAAATCACTAGTCAGTAAGGCTTGATTTAAATCAGTGATTTAAATCAAAGTTTCTACTTAACTGAATTTGACTCCGCAGAGGTCCCAGCTTCTTCTTCACGGCAAAAATGTTACAACATGAACAGAGTTGAGAAAAAGACCTTAATCCTATTGTTCTACAAACCTATGAATACAGAATCAACCCCTTCAGTGCCAAGTCCAAGAAGTTAGACAATATGTTTCTGATTGTTTGGAGTGGAATAGATCTGCACAACACAAGAAGAATGTGAATGACTCATCTTCATCACTGCACTTCTCATGATGTTGCCTCATTCGCGCCACCAGGCCTTGCATCTCTTTGTTGTATCGTTTGCATTTTTGCACGCATGCCTGCCTTACCGATAGGCGAAGGAGCTTCATTAAAATATTCCCAAACTGGGTCTCTTTTATGGCCTGCTGCCATTATAAGGAAAGAATGTAATAAACCTCAGATCGTACACACAAACAGATCCAGACTTGTCTGTTTGTGGCTATGCTGCAGTATTGTGCTCAAAGTTTCACTTTCATTTTCTTGTCTGCTTGCCCTTCCTCCTCCTCACACTTAGATTCACATTTTTCTTGTGTTGTGCAGATCTATTCCACTCCAAACAATCAGAAACATATTGTCTAACATCTTGGACTTGGCACTGAAGGGGTTGATTCTGTATTCATAGGTTTGTAGAACAATAGGATTAAGGTCTTTTTCTCAACTCTGTTCATGTTGTAACATTTTTGCCGTGAAGAAGAGGCTGGGACCTCTGCGGAGTGAAATTCAGTTTTGAGAACTGTGTAAGTAAAGCGAGCGTCTGTGATAATATAGGAGAGAAACTGCCCACTAATCCTACAGAAACCTCTGGAAGAGCATGGCATTGTGAATGTTACACATATACAGCCTTTATTCTACTGAGTTAAACAACTCAGCTTTATCTCATGATGGAAGAACCTTTGGATGGTAAAATATTTTCCTCAAAAAGCAGTTTATTGAAAAAAATCCGATTTAAATCAAAAAAATCCGATTTAAATCAAAAAAATCCGATTTTTTTTTTATTTTTTTTTAAAAAACATTGATTTTTATCCACCCTGCTTTCAACCAATACAAATGTATTCACTGGGAAATGTCATTGTAACATGTAACATCCCTAGCTGGCCATGTGGTGTGTGACACATAAACAGACCCATCTTGTTAAATTTATGAAGGAGGGACTCTTGAAATCACAGAGCCTATTTTAGAGGGGCATCAGACGGCATTAATCTTCTTAAAGGGCCATTATTAAATAGTGGGTCTCCTATGCTGTTATTGCCTATGCAGTGATTGGCCGGGCTGCCAAGAGGTATGACGCACCCAAATACCCCAATACCCCTTTCACGAGAGGTACAGGAGGACCACCTGAAAAAATGTTGCACTGAATGCAAGGCCTTCCCTGCTATCAAGTCGTATGCACCCCAAGAATCCTTTGAACCCAGGTACTGGATGGCCACAGGAAAACGCACTTCGCTTTCTTCAGTTGGTCCTGCCATACTGTTTCCTCATGCATTGAATGCAAGAGCCGCCTTGACCCAAATTTGCACACACCCCAATCCCCCTTGGAAGAAACATGGAAGAGGGCCTCATAAAAAAAACCTGTCTCATTACAAAGGAGCGGGTCTCCTAGACTCGTAATGCCCATCAACTAAGTGCATGGGCTGACAAACATTTCCCCATGGGGGGTACATTTAAAAAAAAAAATTATGGGGATCATAGACACCCTTGCTAAAAATTGACTGGCTGTAGCAGCATAGAACATGTTCACAATGGTGTTCTAGTGGCAGTGGATGATGAGACGTGGAGGAAGGCCTCATTAAAAAATAGGCCCAATTTAAAGGAGCGGTGTGGTGAAGTGTGTGTATATATATATATATTATATATACTTCACAAAAAACAGGCAGCACTCCATATTCTTCAAGATAATATGCAGGAATTTATTTAACCCACATCTCCGTGCAATGTTTCGGCTCTGAATGAACCTTTCTCAAGCAGTGAGTTTAACTTCATACAGCATATATATAGAGGCATTCCCATCATCCCCTGATCATAGCCAATTAGTTAATCACATAAATATTACAAATTACTATAATTTGCATTAAAGTGCTTCAGTGCCATTGGTGTACAGTGTTCACACAACATTACCGCTTCACCCAAATAATAACCGTATGCTTATTTGTTCAGTTATACTCACCGCTGGAGAGACATGCTGTCCATGGAAAACGTGCATGTTAACGACGTTCTAAACAACCTACTGCGCATTTCTCAGCGCTTCTGGTTACATCATAGTCACATGTCAGACCAGAGGCCAATCAGCAATCAGTATAGCGTAACTAAGATACGGCGCATGCGCAGTAGCGTCTATAATCGCCATCTTAATTGTGGCATACCTATTAGGGCATATTTAGAGGCCATTCTAGTTGTGGCAAATCTTCTAAGGAGTTAACAGATGCGATCCTTGCTTATGTTGCTTGTGACACACAGCGCTTATGGAAAATAGTTATTCTGCTTTTACTTAATGCCTCCTTTTATATAACAGATGGTATGACCTAATTTACACTACATGTTAGTTCACTTAGGCAAAAGCGCCCTTTCTTCGCCATACGGACACATATAAGTGTGCTTAATCCCGCTTCAACAAACGAGACATGGCCTTTATTCAGACCACAACCTAGCTGTCAAGCAGTGTCTAGAGGGTGCACCAGACCTTTTTCAGGCCGAGTGCCTCCACTCATGACACCTGCACAGCAGAGGCACTTTAGTCCTGGCTAATGTGAACAGGTATATGGCTTTATACTGAAATAAAAGGTCAACCATTGTATAAAACTCCGTTTCTGGCCACCAATTGATTTGCCCAATCATTACAAAAATTATGAAAAATGCTAAAAAAATATATTTAAATAGTTTATTGATTTGGCCTCCAATCTTTCCACATGTATGATCAAATACATTTATTTAAGATATCTATAAATTCATTGCAATTATTCTTAAATTTGATGAAGAATTTTTTTTAAAGATTTTACTATGCATTATTATAAATCACAGGGGATGATGGGAATGTCTCTATATATATGCTGTATGAAGTTAAACTCACTGCTTGAGAAAGGCTCATTCAGAGTCGAAACATTGCACGGAGATGTGGGTTAAATAAATTCCTGCATATTATCTTGAAGAATATGGAGTGCTGCTTGTTTTTTGTGAAGTATATGGACTAAAAGCAACCAGTGGACAGGTTGTCTTGGGCTCTGCAGTATCATGTTTTTAGACCTTTTTCTTACTGTAAGCACTGAACCTTTTTATATTAAAGCATAAAACTTTAACAAGTTGAACCATGAATGTTATAAAAGAATCCATAGCCTTAAACTGTATGATCCGTATGAGTGGTAGACAGTATTAGTACTATTTCCGGGACTCGGTGAGTGGTGGCAGAGTGTATGAGCGGGTGTGTGGCCTGGGTCGGTGTGTGATTTATGCTCCCATTACAGCATAGGACAGAGGTTAAATGCTGGACTGAGAGTGGGGAGATAGATTAACCCTTGCAGGCACAACCCCAAGTCACGTGTTGAGAGCAGGCACGTGACGAATAAGTGACACCACGGAGCAGCGATCCGTGACAATTGGTGGCAGCGGTGGGATAGAATTATTTCTATTAGAACATTAGTGCATGGTTTAAGCAATTATTCCCTGTACTAAAGAATTGGTATCCTTGCGAGGAGTGCACCAGTTCTACAAGGTTCAACTCAGTGCTTACTTAGACATACTTGCAAACAGTTTCCCTTCCCCGTTTTTCTTTTCTACCTATTATTTGGCAAAGGCTGTTCACTGATATAGCAGCCCAGTACAAGAAGCAGAGCAAAGAGGCTCTGACCGGCCTCTGTGAGCAGAGAGGAATAGAGACAGCCGACAGATCCAGGGAGCTGCTGATACGCGCCTTGGTCGAGCAGGACACAGAGCAAAGTGCTGGAACATCTGGGCAAGGAGAAAGCCCACCTCAGAGAGACCCAGCAATGCCAGCTCTTGCCGGAGATACCTGTTATGATCTGGTGGCCTTGGAGCAGCATGAGACGTACTCTGGAGAAGGTGGAACCTGTACTGACCGCAAACCCTGAACTTAACAGCGCAACTAGAAGTAGCCGTGGGGGGTACCTAACACTCCCTAGACCCCTCGACACAGCCTAAGAAATAACTACCCCTAAAGACAGAAACAGGAAACCTATCTTGCCTCAGAGAAAAACCCCAAAGGATAGATAGCCCCCCACAAATATTGACTGTGAGAGGAGACGGAAATAACATACGCAGAAATGAAATCAGGATTTAGCATAGGAGGCCATACTAGCTAAAAAGAAAGAATAGGACAGAGTACTATGCGGTCAGTATCAAAACACTGGAAAATATCCACCACAGAAGATACAAAACACCACATCTGACTAAAGACATGAAGGGTATATCTGCATCTCCAGAGAAATAGCTAGGCTGCAAAAAATCCTTCACAGACAAAGCTGGACAAGACAAAAACATGAAAATTCACAGAACTATAAGGTCCACAGCAGGTAGACAGCAAAAACAAAGCCAGGACTTATCTTTGAAGAAAAGTACAGCAAACATGAGAGACCAGAAGGGATGTGAATCCTCCAAAAACAATGGACAACTGGCACTGACTAAAGGATCAAGCAAGGCTATATAGCCCAGCCCAAATTGCAAAAAATAGATACACCTGATAAATGCTGCGAACCAACTACCGCAGCACTACCACTCATAACCACCGGAGGGAGCCCAAGAGCAGAATTCACAACAGATACCTGATGGAAATGTCAGTGCTGAGGAGCCTATGGACTGTACTTTACAAATGGACTTACAACGGCTGGGAACAAGTGATCCCAATCTGCGCATGCAGCTTATTCTACAGTACCGACAGGCTGAGAGAGAGGCAGAACGCCCGGAGGACAGAGCTTTCCAGCTTCAGATGGCTCAAATAGAGAGAGATATCAGTCCTCAGCTAACCCCCTCCCAGGACATAAATCCAAGGAGACCACATCTGGAAAACTTCCCTGTGATGGAGAAGGATAAGGACTTAGATACTTTCCTTCGGGGGTTTGAAAAAACCTGCAGGCAATACCATCTACCCCGTGCTAAGTGGGTGCAGTATCTAACCCCAGGCTTGAGAGGCAAAGCCCTGGAAGTTTTTGCTGGCCTCCCACCAGAGTTAGATGGGAACTATGAGGCCATGAAAGAGGCCTGGGTCAGGAAATACACCCTAACACCAGAAGTGTATCGGAGAAAGTTCCGGAACCTACAACATCGATCAACTGACAGCTATGCGGATGTTGTGAGCACCTTGAGGACCACGTTCCACCAATGGATCGGGGGACTTTCTGTGAACAGTTTTGAGGACTTAACAGATCTTATGGTCAAGGATCAATTTCTTCACATGTGCCCCACGGATGTACGACAATTTGTGTGTGATCGGGAGCCACAAACTGTGAATCGGGCTGCAAGGATTGCGGACTGCTATGTGGCTAACAGGATGCCTGAGGTGCGGAAGCCATCAGGATTCAGCTGGAGGGGAGGTAAGCCAAATGGGGACCCTTCTCCCTCTGTTGGCCGATCACCAGTGCTGTCCAAGCCCACCTTCTATGGGGTCCCGGGGAATAGACATTCTCTAGGCGATGCACGCCGGTGCTTCTCCTTTCAACAAAGTGGGACATGTTAGCGCTGTCTGCCCTGATAGGGAGAAACGCCCAACTACCACCACAAAGCCGACTGTGCCCCCACTGTCTGTCCTCTTTGTAGCCGGCTCTGATGTGAGGGCAAATGAGAACTGTCAATCTGTCACTGTTGGCAATAAAGTCACCATTGGTCTCCGAGACACTGGGGCAGAGGTGACACTGGTGCATCCAGCCATGATAACCCCTGCCGATATCATACCAGGAAAGACTATGTCTATAACCGGGATTGGAGGGGTCAGCCCTGCCGTGCCCATGGCCCATGTGTACCTGGACTGGGGAGCAGGGAAAGGACTGAGGGAAGTGGGAGTATCAGAGGCTATTCCCACCAATGTGTTGCTAGGCACGGACCTGGGGAGGATGGTGTCCCACTATGTTCCTCCCTTGCAACTAAATGCTACAGAGAAGGTGGAAGCAAGTGACCCACCTGAGATCCCGTGCAAGGAGGGAAAATGTCCCAATGCACAGGACTGTACATATGTGGCAGCCGTGACCCAGAGTCATGCTGCGGCTCAGACTCAGGCCCAGATATTAGAGGATGAGTCTCAGCCAGAACTGCCAGGACAGGAGGCCCATACTGAGGCCCCGGGGCTTCCTCACATGGCAGACCCACCAAGGTCTCTGATAGAAGACACTGAAGACTCAGCTTCAGACCAGGGCCTGCAGTCACACTAGGCCAGGGCCTGCAGGCTGACAGTCAGAGCTTCCAGGAGGCCCTGCGGACAGATGTCAGTCTGGAGGAGCTCAAATGTCTTGAAGACCGAGCCCCTGCTGCTTCTGGCAAAGAGAGAGTATACTGTGACCAGGGCAGACTGTATACAGAGACTATCCCCACGGATACTACAGAATCTTGGGACTATGAACGGCGCCTGATCGTCCCTTATCCATTTAGGGAAAAATTATTGAGGATTGCTCATGAAATTCCTTTGGCCGGACACCTTGGAATACAAAAGACTAAAGCTCGCCTGACACATAACTTCTATTGGCCCAAGATGGGGACAGATATTGCCAATTACTGCCGATCGTGCGTAGTTTGTCAGAGAGTTGGAAAGTCCGGGAATATACAGAAAGCTCCATTGATACCACTGCCTGCGATCAATGAACCTTTCCAGCGAGTGGCTGTGGATATCATAGGGCCACTTGCCATCCCTAGCAGCTCGGGCAAAAATTACATCCTCACAGTGGTGGACTATGCTACACGATACCCGGAAGCTGTGGCACTATCCTCCATCCGAGCAGACAAAGTGGCGGATGCTTTACTGACTGTGTTCTCTCGTGTGGGTTTCCCCAGGGAAATGTTGACCGATCAGGGAACCCAGTTCATGTCTGATCTGATGGAAAGCCTCTGTGAAAGAATACAAGTGCAGCATTTTGTGGCCAGCGCCTATCCTCCCCAAACCAACGGACTCTGCGAGCGCTTCAAGGGAACATTAAAGCAAATGCTCAAAATGCTGGTGGAGACTGAAGGGAGAGACTGGGAGCGGTACCTCCCCATCTGCTGTTTGCCTACAGAGAGGTACCCCAGGCGTCTACTGGATTCTCTCCAGAGGTGTAGCTAGGGTTTCAACTTAGGGGGGGGCGAAACATCTGAGTGGGCCCCTAACCAGCTAACCCTGATTACAGCTATGGTTGTGCACTCTAATTGTGACTATAGTGGAACCTCAGAATATGACCGCGCGGTTATTGAAAATAAATCTATATACAAAAACGAACATTGACATTACCGCCATATTGTGACCATATGCAACTTTGATGGTCACAATACTCTGAGTGCCCCTATAACAATAATGCTTAAGTGCCCACTTAACATTTAGTAATGTCCCCTAAGTTCCCCCATGTACTGCTCCATTATACACAGTATAAGGCCCCCACAGCTCCCCTATACACAGTATGATGATTCTATAACTCCCCAATACACCGTATGATGTTCTCACTGCTCCCCTTTACACAGTATGATCCCACTGCTCCCCTATAGATAGTATGAGCCCAATGCTCCCCTATACACAGCATAATGCTGACAGAACTCCACTATAGAAAGTATAATGCTCCCCAGAGCTCCCCTATATACAGTGTAATGGGCCAATAGCTCCCATATGCACAATATGCCTTCACAGTTCCCTATACACAGTATGATGGGCCTGCAGCTTCTGTCAAACAGTATGATGTCCCCCACAGTTCCCTATACACAGTATGATGGGCCCGCAGCTTCCTTATACACAGTATGATGGGTCACAGCTCCCTTATACACAGTATGATGTACTCACAGCTCCCTTATACACAGTATGATGTACTCACAGCTCCCTTATACACAGTATGATGAGCCCGCAGCTCCCTTATACACAGTATGATGGGGTCACAGCTCCCTTATACACAGTATGATGTACTCACAGCTCCCTTATACACAGTATGATGTACTCACAGCTCCCTTATACACAGTATGATGTACTCACAGCTCCCTTATACACAGTATGATGGACCCGCAGCTCCCTTATACACAGTATGATGGACCCGCAGCTCCCTTATACACAGTATGATGGACCCACAGCTCTCGTATACACAGTATGATGGGCCCACAGCTCCCTTATACACAGTATGATGGGCCCGCAGCTCCCTTATACACAGTATGATGGGCCCGCTGCTCCCGTATACACAGTATGATGGGCCCACAGCTCCCTTATACACAGTATGATGGACCCGCAGCTCCCTTATACACAGTATGATGGGTCCGCAGCTCCCTTATACACAGTGTGATGGACTCACAGCTCCCTTATACACAGTATGATGGACCCACAGCTCCCTTATACACAGTGTGATGGACTCACAGCTCCCTTATACACAGTGTGATGGACCCGCAGCTCCCTTATACACAGTATAATGGGCCCGCAGCTCCCTTATACACAGTATGATGGACCCACAGCTCCCTTATACACAGTATAATGGGCCCACAGCTCCCTTATACACAGTATGATGGACCCGCAGCTCCCTTATACACAGTATGATGGACCCACAGCTCCCTTATACACAGTGTGATGGACCCGCAGCTCTCGTATACTTAGTATGATGGGCCCACAGCTCCCTTATACACAGTATGATGGGCCCGCAGCTCCCTTATACACAGTATGATGGGCCCGCAGCTCTCGTATACACAGTATGATGGGCCCACAGCTCCCTTATACACAGTATGATGGGCCCGCAGCTCCCTTATACACAGTATGATGGACCCACAGCTCTCGTATACACAGTATGATGGGCCCACAGCTCTCGTATACACAGTATGATGGGCCCACAGCTCCCTTATACACAGTATGATGGGCCCGCAGCTCCCTTATACACAGTATGATGGACTCACAGCTCCCTTATACACAGTGTGATGGACCCGCAGCTCCCTTATACACAGTATGATGGACCCACAGCTCCCTTATACACAGTATAATGGGCCCACAGCTCCCTTATACACAGTATGATGGACCCGCAGCTCCCTTATACACAGTATGATGGACCCACAGCTCCCTTATACACAGTATAATGGGCCCACAGCTCCCTTATACACAGTATGATGGGCCCGCAGCTCCCTTATACACAGTATGATGGACCCGCAGCTCTCGTATACACAGTATGATGGGCCCACAGCTCCCTTATACACAGTATAATGGGCCCACAGCTCCCTTATACACAGTATGATGGGCCCGCAGCTCCCTTATACACAGTATGATGGACCCGCAGCTCTCGTATACACAGTATGATGTACTCACAGCTCCCTTATACACAGTATGATGGGCACGCAGCTCCCTTATACACAGTATGATGGGCCCGCTGCTCCCGTATACACAGTATGATGGGCCCACAGCTCCCTTATACACAGTGTGATGGACCCGCAGCTCTCGTATACTTAGTATGATGGGCCCACAGCTCCCTTATACACAGTATGATGGGCCTGCAGCTCCCTTATACACAGTATGATGGGCCCGCAGCTCTCGTATACACAGTATGATGGGCCCACAGCTCCCTTATACACAGTATGATGGGCCCGCAGCTCCCTTATACACAGTATGATGGACCCGCAGCTCTCGTATACACAGTATGATGTACTCACAGCTCCCTTATACACAGTATGATGGGCCCGCAGCTCCCTTATACACAGTATGATGGGCCCGCTGCTCCCGTATACACAGTATGATGGGCCCACAGCTCCCTTATACACAGTGTGATGGACCCGCAGCTCTCGTATACTTAGTATGATGGGCCCACAGCTCCCTTATACACAGTATGATGGGCCTGCAGCTCCCTTATACACAGTATGATGGGCCCGCAGCTCTCGTATACACTGTATGATGGGCCCACAGCTCCCTTATACACAGTATGATGGGCCCGCAGCTCCCTTATACACAGTATGATGGACCCACAGCTCTCGTATACACAGTATGATGGGCCCACAGCTCCCTTATACACAGTATGATGGACCCGCAGCTCCCTGTCATGATTTGGATGTCCCGGTCATTTACTCATCCTCCGGCGTATTCACTATTTTGTGGCACTGCTGCAGTGCCACTGCTCAAACTTGTGAGCGCAGCTTCTGACAGGCCAGAAGTGAGAAGCTATGTCACAAGTGCTCAATGTAAGACTATGAGGCTATGTGCACTTGTTGCGGATTCGTGTGCAGAATTACCGCGGATTTCTTGTGTTTTTTGTGCAGATTTCACCTGCGTTTTACCACCTGCGGATTCCTATACAGGAGCAGGTGTAAAGCTGCGGAATCTACACAAAGAATTAACATGCTACGGAAAATACAACGCAGCGTTTCCACGCGGTATTTTCCGCACCATGTGCACTGTGGATTTGGTTTTCCATAGCACTGTAAACCAGACGGAAAACTGCTGCGAATCCGCGGCAGATAATCAGCAACATGTGCACAGAGCCTGAGAGTGAGAAAGCCTGAGAGTGCTCCATGAAACACTGGGGCACGGACGGGCCACAAACTGCAGGAGACGGAGCCGAGCGGAGACAAAAACAGATGAAAACACCAGAAGGCGAGTATCAGACAGGGGGCAGGGGACGTGGATGTTCAGCTCCGCTCCAGCAATGAAATAAAATAACGCTGGAGTGGTGCTGTAAATGTGATGCCGCTCTTGGTTACTGTATGCGGGCTCCTTATACTAATACTCATAAAAGACCCAGGTGGTACGTATCAAACGCCCCCTACCCCCCATCTACAGCCTCCCCAAATATTACATGTGATGGAGCACATATAATATAACAAAACATTATAATATTCAGCCCCAGTGACCTGTCCCCCCTCCCCACTTCAGCCCCAATACCCGGATCATCTCACATCCACCCCTCAGTGCCCTGTCCCACCTCACCCACCTTCTGCCCTCACAACCCCCAAATGGTCTCACATTTACCCCCAGTGCCCTGTCCCCCCTCCCCCACAATACCCCAACGGTCTCACAGTGACATACCTGAATTTAATAAATCTAATAAGTTACATCCCCACTTACTGATAGGAAGTGCAAGATGTGGGCACTAGGACCCAGCGTGCCTGAGCCAATCCCTGCGTGCACAGAGTGAAGAAAAACTGCAGCCAGGAAAAGCTTCAGGATCAGGTCAGACGGGCGAAACCATTCACTGCAGGAGGGAGAGTGCAGCCGCCACTGTGCTAGCAGCGTGCAGGCATCAGAAGGGAGCAGACATTATACTGCGGTGTTCTGCCTCCTCACAGAAGTGGCCTCGCCCTGCCTCCCAGTGGGCCCCTTCATGTGACCGGGCCTGGGGCGATGGCCCCCTCTGCCCCCCAGTAGCTACGCTACTGCATATAGCACATCACACAAAAGTATTTCTGCTGTATTTACATGCACTGATCTCAGGCCGCTAAATGAGTTTGATTGACAACACTGAAGTTGTTTCCCGGCCTCTTTCCACCAGCTGAGGAATAATGATGGGAACAGAACCATCAAACAGATCACTAACAGATCACCATACAGGATCATGTTATCAGCAGCACATCTACAGTTTACACCGGCGATGTGCTGCTGAGAACAAGGATTTTTGTTCCGGCAAAAACAATCTGAATATGCAGCATTTTACTTGTTTAGTAAAATACACCCCATAGTCCTCCATAAATTATAATGTGCACCACAGTCCTCCATATATTAAAATACACTGCTCAGTCCTCCACATAGTATATTACACTCCTCATAGTCCTTCATATAGTATAATACACTCCTCATAGTGCTCCATATAGTATAATGCACCGCCATAGTCATCCATGTAGTACAATTCACTTCCCATAGTATAATGCACCCCATAGTTCTTCATGTAGTATAACGTATTCCCCATAGTCCTCAATACAGTATAAGCAGCCCACCTACAGTATAATGTAGCCACCACCCTACAGAATATAATGCGGCAACCACAGAGTATAATGCAGCCACACCATAGTATAATGCAGCCACCCCACAGAGTATAATATAACCCCGTAGAATATAATACAGCCCACCTCCCCATAATATATAATGTAGCCCCCCCATGGAATATAATGCAGCCCCCATAGTATATAACACAACCTCCCCCATAGTATATAACCCAACCTCCCCCATAGAATATAATATACCCCCACAATAGTATATACAACAGCCACATAGTACATAACATGGCCTCACTATAGAAGATAATATACTCCCCATAGTATATAGCAAAGCCCGCATAGTATATAGCACAGCCCGCATAGTAGATAACACAGCCCACACAGCAGTATACAGCACAGCCCACACAGTAGTATATACAGCACAGCCCAAACAGTAGTATATACAGCACAGCCCACACAGTAGTACATACAGCACAGCCCACACAGTGGTACATACAGCACAGCCCGCACAGTGGTATATCCAGCATAGCCCGCACAGTGGTATATCCAGCACAGCCCGCACAGTGGTATATCCAGCACAGCCCGCACAGTGGTATATCCAGCACAGCCCACACAGTGGTATATCCAGCACAGCCCACACAGTGGTATATCCAGCACAGCCCGCACAGTGGTATATCCAGCACAGCCCGCACAGTGGTATATCCAGCACAGCCCGCACAGTGGTATATCCAGCACAGCCCCCACAGTGGTATATCCAGCACAGCCCACACAGTGGTATATCCGGCACAGCCCACACAGTGGTATATCCGGCACAGCCCGCACAGTGGTATATCCGGCACAGCCCGCACAGTGGTATATACAGCACAGCCCGCACAGTGGTATATACAGCACAGCCCGCACAGTGGTATATACAGCACAGCCCACACAGTGATATATACAGCACAGCCCACACAGTAGTACATACAGCACAGCCCACACAGTGGTACATACAGCACAGCCCGCACAGTGGTATATCCAGCATAGCCCGCACAGTGGTATATCCAGCACAGCCCGCACAGTGGTATATCCAGCACAGCCCGCACAGTGGTATATCCAGCACAGCCCACACAGTGGTATATCCAGCACAGCCCACACAGTGGTATATCCAGCACAGCCCGCACAGTGGTATATCCAGCACAGCCCGCACAGTGGTATATCCAGCACAGCCCGCACAGTGGTATATCCAGCACAGCCCCCACAGTGGTATATCCAGCACAGCCCACACAGTGGTATATCCGGCACAGCCCACACAGTGGTATATCCGGCACAGCCCGCACAGTGGTATATCCGGCACAGCCCGCACAGTGGTATATCCAGCACAGCCCGCACAGTGGTATATACAGCACAGCCCGCACAGTGGTATTGTCAAGGTAAAAATATGTATCTTTATACTCTTTTGTACTTTTATATATTCTTATGCTGTGAAACAATAAGTTTTTCCCTTCATGCTTATTAATGCAAATTTAACTGTATTTAAGATGGCTGCCAGTATTCACCTTTGCCCCAGATTCGCCCTGCTGAAGAAGCAAGTTACACATTCCAGAAGGACAAGTATCATTTCTCTGGAAATGATACTTAAAGCGATGTGGACAAGATGTGGACAAAGGAAGATTCATCAGATGATGTCAGAGCCAACCAGAAGGACTGAATACTAGATACATTGCTTAAACCCCGCCTAACCCCGCCCTCTGCACACCTTCCCCCAATAGATCATATAATGTTGTGTATTAGAAAAATAAAGTTGTTGTTGCTGTGACGTTACACACGAGCATGCAATGAGTTTGAACCAGCATTGTGTCTGACTCATTCTTATCCGGTACCAACATGCTTTAATCTGATTTGGAATGACTGGTGGATGAAGGGTATTGTCGTGACGACCCCGACAATTTGGCGCAACCAACGTGGGGCGTGGCCCGCGATCCGAGACCCCCTGGACCAATGCCTGGACGTCCGTGGACGACACCCGTAGTGGCTGACCTCGAGGACTGATCACCCTCCAAACACGGTAAGTGGAGATCGCATACTATGTATGTGTCACACTTGCTAGTGTTTCAGCCATTATTGGTTAGTCTGTGGTCTCCTTGGGTCTGGGGAGTGACCGGTCGAGTGGTGAGACCGAGCGCGATCCCGTGCCACGCTTCGAACCAGCAACTGAGAGACGTCGCACTCTGCGCGTCCTCGTGTACACCACACCTCCTCCAACGGTCATTGTACTCCATTCAACCACCCTACCCGTGACTGTTGCCTAGTAGTGATAGAGTGAAAGATTGAAGAAGTTTGTAGATTGGGGGCGGCTTTGAGAAGGGACAGGAGACACAGCCTCTGTGATATTGTACCAACTAGGTAATTAAGACGTCCCGAGAGGGGACCACCTGTTTTTCTGTGGAGGGCTCTCACTAGGAGACCGCCTCCCGACTGGTTAGAATATCGTGACAGGGTAGACTGTTAATCACTGGTGTTCAGAAATTAGGGACAGCACGTCGAACGAGAGGCTCCGTGTTTTTTTCGATGGGAAGCCTGTGTTGTTACCGCTGTCAGCGATCCTGAGCTGCAGCAGGGCGTAGTATTCTGTGAGTCATGTTGCGTCTCTTATGGCAGAAGAATTCCGTGCCCCACGAGTTAAGTGAGGATGCTGTGGAAGTCAAGACAATAGTAGAGTCACGGGAGGGCAAGAAGGCAGTCAAGAATGTTGAGAGGGTGTACAAGCATGTAGGATTGCCCTCGTCAGGGAGATTGCAGCCGTCTACATGGCACCATCTCATAGAGAACAAAAAGGGCATGTTGAAAGAGAAAGGATTGTTAGAACAAGCGCAAGCTCATCTGCGAGTTGCGCGAGGTTTAAAGAACGAGGAATAGAAAAAGGTTGATGGAGAGGAAAGATGAAAGGATGCAGAGCCCATGTTTGGCTATAAAATACCTCAATCATTGGTTTTTCTAAGGTGTTTTGGTATATGAATTGTGTGAAGGTTTTGAAGA
The DNA here is from genome assembly GCF_032444005.1 of Ranitomeya imitator. Lineage (NCBI taxonomy): Eukaryota > Metazoa > Chordata > Amphibia > Anura > Dendrobatidae > Ranitomeya > Ranitomeya imitator. The sequence goes on along the minus strand of NC_091284.1, from coordinate 844,238,276 downwards.
AATTAATTGAGTCTGAGAATTGCTGTATTCCGTTACTGTGGTTTTCCGAGACACCCGATGGGAGGGGTCAAACAGCTGCGCTGTGCCTTTCTTCTTTGTGTTGAGGAATGCTGTGATGTGCTTATCTGTTCCGTGTTTCTGGTATGGAGGGGGTCGAGTTGCTGCGTCCTCTCCTTGTGTAGTAAGAATTATTGTAAGTTTAAAGTAAAATATGGTGTTTTGTTTTAGATTGTTACGTTGAAAAAGGAAAAATTGTCTATTGCTATGACAAAAACTGGATGTTTTGTGGTGCAAGAAGGAACTGGGAAAATGACTGAGATTAATGTATTGGGAAAGCAAACAATAAGAAATTTGGTACAGGGGGGCTCCCTGTTAGGTAATATGGTCCCTCCCCAGGAAATTAAGTCTCTTCTCCCGACTGTAAGCTCTGTGCCCCTTAACCCCAAAGCACCAATATATCCTAGACTGCCGAGAAGTTCTATGGGCGTCTTATGGTAGTGTTTAAAGATCTGGGGTTTTCACTGTATAATAAAGCCCATTCACACGTTTTTGTGGTAGCTTTGATGTCTGAGTTTTAAATCTGAATTGAAAGAGGTAATAATGTCAGTCAGACCTGACATCGAGAATTCCACTCCGGACGATGCATTAAAAGTAGTACAAAGTTTCCAGAAGAACTTAACCCAGTCTGTTATGAAAGGTAATTCAGTACCACAATGGACATAGAGGTCAGTGCACATACAGTGACCTGGCAATAATCCAACAAACAAGAACGAGCTCTGAGACGTGGGAACTCTGTTGACCGCAATCCCTAATCCTCTCAAACCACACTAGAGGCAGCCGTTGATTGCGCCTAACGCTGCCTATGCAACTCGGCACGGCCTGAGAAACTAGCTAGCCTGAAGATAGAAAATAAGCCTACCTTGCCTCAGAGAAATACCCCAAAGGAAAAGGCAGCCCCCACATATAATGACTGTGAGTTAAGATGAAAAGACAAACGTAGAGATTAAATAGATTTAGCAAAGTGAGGCCCAACTTCCTGAACAGAGCGAGGATAGGAAAGGTAACTTTGCGGTCAACACAAAACCCTACAAAAACCACGCAAAGGGGGCAAAAAGACCCTCCGTACCGAACTAACAGCACGGAGGTACACCCTCTGCGTCCCAGAGCTTCCAGCAAGCAGAAAAAACAAATTGACAAGCTGGACAGAAAAAAAACAGCAAACAAACAGCAAAGAGGAACTTAGCTATGCAGAGCAGCAGGCCACAGGAACGATCCAGGAGGAAACAGGTCCAACACTAGAACATAGACTGGAAGCCAGGATCAAAGCACCAGGTGGAGTCAAATAGGGTAGCACCTAACGACTTCACCATATCACCTGAGGAAGGAAACTCAGAAGCCGCAGTACCACTTTCCTCCACCAACGGAAGCTCACAGAGAGAATCAGCCGAAGTACCACTTGTGACCACAAGAGGGAGCTCTGCCACAGAATTCACAACACCAGTCTGTATCAGCAGCTGCAGCGATCCTCACTCGCTCTCTGGCCCCACCGTTCTCTAGCCCCCGCAGCTTCAAGGACACAGCTCGCAGCTCGCTTCCTTATCAGTGGCCCAAGAGAAAGACTCCAGCCCCCCTCCCCTTACACAAATCCAGTGTCATATTCCAATATCCATTTTAACCCTGTGTCTGGAAATCTCTCTCGCCATGTTAATTCTCAGACCAAGACAAGACAGATGGACTTGTAAATATTGCGGTCAGACAAACCCAGACTGGAGAAATACTTGTATAATCTGTGCTGCAACCCAACCTAAGGGTACCGTCACACTATACGATTTACCTACGATCACGACCAGCGATATGACCTGGCCGTGATCGTAGGTAAATCGTAGTGTGGTCGCTGGGGAGCTGTCACACAGACAGCTCTCCAGCGACCAACGATGCCGAGGTCCCTGGGTAACCAGGGTAAACATCGGGTAACTAAGCGCAGGACCGCGCTTAGTTACCCGATGTGTACCCTGGTTACAAGCGTTAAACTAAAAAACAAACAAACAGCACATACTTACATTCTGGTGTCCGTCAGGTCCCTTGCAGTCTCTGCTTCCCGCACTCAGTGACTGCCGGCCGTAAAGTGAAAGTGAAAGCACAGCCGCTGTGCTCTGCTTTCACTTTACGGCCGGCAGTCACAGTGCTGGAAGCAGACTGCAAGGGACCTGACGGACACCAGAATGTAAGTATGTGCTGTTTGTTTTTTTTTTAGTTTAACGCTTGTAACCAGGGTAAACATCGGGTAACTAAGCGCGGTCCTGCGCTTAGTTACCTGATGTTTACCCTGGTTACAAGTGAACGCATCGCTGGATCGCATCGCTAGATCGCTAGATCGGTGTCACACACACCGATCTAGCGATGACAGCGGGAGATCCAGCGATGAAAGAAAGTTCTAAACGATCTGCTACGACGTACGATTCTCAGCAGGATCCCTGATCGCTGCTGCGTGTCAGACACAGCGATATCGTAACGATATCGCTGGAACGTCACGAATCGTACCGTCGTAGCGATCGAAATGTTATAGTGTGACGGTACCCTTAGTGAATTACACTGATTCCTGTCCAGATAAGATCACATGTAGTGACATAAGAAGCTGACACAGGATTGTGGGTAGTGGGGACATTAACTTTTGGGAGTAAGCTGACAGTAATCCTTTTGGGAAGGAGCTGTAGACCAGCATGTCATGTCACCCCCAACCGGTCATCTAGTCACCCCCACCACCAGAGAACCAACCACATCAGGTAGTGTAAGACAGATACAGGAGTATTATCCCTGGAAGCCCTCTGACTAGCTAGCTACGCTAAAATAATTGGCTGACCCTGAGAACAAACCTTTCCCATTATACAGACAAAGACAATATGATGGACGTATAAGTGTACCTGAGCAGACCTAGAGAGTTGGTGAGCCAAGATGATGGTCAGATGGTCCTTACGTTATATAACCCCTATGCAGATGAGTATAATGAGATGTGTATCTTACATGCCCTTTCCCAATCAGTTTGAAAAAAAAAAAAAAAAATAGGGGGGATAGTGTCGTTAACCCTGGCAGTTAGAATATCCTTATGTCACGCTGCTTCAGTATGTGGGTAATTTTTTGGTATGTGGGTAATTTTTTGTTTTTTTTGTTGTGTGCACAGACAGAGCAGGAAGCCATTGTTGCCACTGTTAGTTTTCACAAGTATCTGGCAGATCTGAACTGTCGGGTTTCGGCCTCGAAACTTCGGTTCTGCCTTGGTCAAGTGATATTTTTGGGTCACTGTCTCCTTCAGGGTGCCAGACACCTCACAGAAGAAAGAAAAATAGCCGTCAGCTACAAAGGATGAGACTGAGCTCCAGCGTTTCCTTGGACTATGTACTTATTGTTGTCAGTGAATACCGGACGCATCCCGCATAATGCAATTTCTCTACAATGCCCTGAATGACTGTTCAAGATATGGTGATGATTTTGGCAGACTCCACACAGGATACGCTGTTACTATGGAAGACACTGTAGTGCACGGAGCTGCACTCCCTCCCTCCCTCCCTGTCAGGACAAGAAGCAGAACTTCAGGATCTGTCTACTGCATGTGTTCTGGCCAAAGACAGGCGGGCTAATATATACACGGACTCACAGTATACATTTGGTATTGCTCATGATTTCGGAGCCCTATGAGCCAATCGAGGATTTGTTACTACCGCCGGGACTCCAGTGAAGAATGCTGAAGCTGTTAAAACCCTCATGGACTCAATCGAATTACCTACCCAGGTGGCCATTATCAAAGATAAGGAGCACGGTCCTAGGAACAGTAAACAGACTGTTGGTAACACCTTTGCAGATATGCAAGCAAAAGCTGCTGCTCTCCTACCTGTTGAACAGACCATACCAGCTATGGTGACCACACGCTGTCAGCGTAAACAGTTACAAGAAACACTGACTCTACAGGAACCTGATGATCTATGCCAGACTGAGGTTTTCTACCGGACCCCGCGAGACCGCTTAATGATGATGCAGAGAATGTCTCCAAAGGAAGAAGTGAAGCAGTGGAAAGCTGATGGAGCACGTATGGACAATGGTCGCTGGAAAAAAAAAAAGGACCAACTTGTGTGTTTCCCTAAGCGGATGTACCCTGCTATTGCCACGTGGGTGCATGGGCCCACACATCGAGGTATCTGTCAGACCTGCAATCCCAGTCAACTTCAACGTGTACCCCCGAAGCATCTTGCTAAGCCCGACTATCCTTTCCAAAAGCTCCAGGTGGACCTCATCACGTTGCCTAAGTCTGGAAGGTATGAATATTGTCTGGTGGTTGTCGACATGTTCTCCAGTTGGCCAGAAGCATTCCCTGTTACCAACGTGACTACAAAGACCACAGCAAAGAAACTGGTGATGGAAGTTATATGCAGATATGGTGTTCCAGAAGTTGTTGAAAGTGACCAATGCTCATGTGTATCAGGAGGTTCTGACAATGCTTGGATCCACTGTAGCCCTCCATACTCCGTACCATCCACAATCCAGTGGGAAAGTTAAGAGGCTGAACGGCACACTGAAGGGACAATTGACCAAAATGATGCAGGAGACTACGGCTCCATGGCCAGGGCTCTTACACATTCGTACTACCCCTATTGCAAAAACATGGCCTGTCCCCATATGAGATATTGTTTGGTGCTAGGTTCTCAGTTGCAAATTTTCAGTCTCAGTAGTTGTCAGAAGAAACTGACCGTGCTGTTCAATATGTTATTCAGCTTAGTAGAAATGTTGCTAACACCCATGTTTTAGTTTCTTCTTTCCTTCCAGATTCAGCAGAAACCGATATTTGTCACAATTTGAAGCCTGGTGGTTTTATGGTCGTGAAAAGCTATGTCAGAAAACACGGACTAGAACCCTTGTATGACGGTCCCTACCAAGTCCTCCTCATCACTCCTATGTCAGTAAAGCTGGAAGGAAGGCCGACATGGATCCATGTATCGCACTGCAAGCTGGTCAAACAGACTAGTGGCAAATAAGGGGACATAATGTTTTAGTTTTTCGTATTTCCATATAATAATATTGGTAACCGCATGGGACAGAATAAATTCCCCAATATCCTTGAATAATAAGTTTGTACAATATCATAAAAGATTAGTAGTACAGATGGGTATAGCCAATAAAATTGTCAGTTTTGACATAGTGGGAATAACCGAGACATGGTTAGATGAAAGCTATGACTGGGCAGTTAACTTACAGGGTTACAGTCTGTTTAGAAAGGATCGTAAAAATCGGAGAGGAGGAGGGGTTTGTCTCTATGTAAAGTCTTGTCTAAAGTCCACTTTAAGGGAGGATATTAGCGAAGGGAATGAGGATGTCGAGTCCATATGGGTCGAAATTCATGGAGGGAAAAATGGTAACAAAATTCTCATTGGGGTCTGTTACAAACCCCCAAATATAACAGAAACCATGGAAAGTCTACTTCTAAAGCAGATAGATGAAGCTGCAACCCATAATGAGGTCCTGGTTATGGGGGACTTTAACTACCCGGATATTAACTGGGAAACAGAAACCTGTGAAACCCATAAAGGCAACAGGTTTCTGCTAATAACCAAGAAAAATTATCTTTCACAATTGGTGCAGAATCCAACCAGAGGAGCAGCACTTTTAGACCTAATACTATCTAATAGACCTGACAGAATAACAAATCTGCAGGTGGTCGGGCATTTAGGAAATAGCGACCACAATATTGTGCAGTTTCACCTGTCTTTCACTAGGGGGACTTGTCAGGGAGTCACAAAAACACTGAACTTTAGGAAGGCAAAGTTTGACCAGCTTAGAGATGCCCTTAATCTGGTAGACTGGGACAATATCCTCAGAAATAAGAATACAGATAATAAATGGGAAATGTTTAAGAACATCCTAAATAGGCAGTGTAAGCGGTTTATACCTTGTGGGAATAAAAGGACTAGAAATAGGAAAAACCCAATGTGGCTAAACAAAGAAGTAAGACAGGCAATTAACAGTAAAAAGAAAGCATTTGCACTACTAAAGCAGGATGGCACCATTGAAGCTCTAAAAAACTATAGGGAGAAAAATACTTTATCTAAAAAACTAATTAAAGCTGCCAAAAAGGAAACAGAGAAGCACATTGCTAAGGAGAGTAAAACTAATCCCAAACTGTTCTTCAACTATAACAATAGTAAAAGAATAAAAACTGAAAATGTAGGCCCCTTAAAAAATAGTGAGGAAAGAATGGTTGTAGATGACGAAGAAAAAGCTAACATATTAAACACCTTCTTCTCCACGGTATTCACGGTGGAAAATGAAATGCTAGGTGAAATCCCAAGAAACAATGAAAACCCTATATTAAGGGTCACCAATCTAACCCAAGAAGAGGTGCGGAACCGGCTAAATAAGATTAAAATAGATAAATCTCCGGGTCCGGATGGCATACACCCACGAGTACTAAGAGAACTAAGTAATGTAATAGATAAACCATTATTTCTTATTTTTAGGGACTCTATAGCGACAGGGTCTGTTCCGCAGGATTGGCGCATAGCAAATGTGGTGCCAATATTCAAAAAGGGCTCTAAAAGTGAACCTGGAAATTATAGGCCAGTAAGTCTAACCTCTATTGTTGGTAAAATATTTGAAGGGTTTCTGAGGGATGTTATTCTGGATTATCTCAATGAGAATAACTGTGTAACTCCATATCAGCATGGGTTTATGAGAAATCGCTCCTGTCAAACCAATCTAATCAGTTTTTATGAAGAGGTAAGCTATAGGCTGGACCACGGTGAGTCATTGGACGTGGTATATCTCGATTTTTCCAAAGCGTTTGATACCGTGCCGCACAAGAGGTTGGTACACAAAATGAGAATGCTTGGTCTGGGGGAAATTGTGTGTAAATGGGTTAGTAACTGGCTTAGTGATAGAAAGCAGAGGGTGGTTATAAATGGTATAGTCTCTAACTGGGTCGCTGTGACCAGTGGGGTACCGCAGGGGTCAGTATTGGGACCTGTTCTCTTCAACATATTCATTAATGATCTGGTAGAAGGTTTACACAGTAAAATATCGATATTTGCAGATGATACAAAACTATGTAAAGCAGTTAATACAAGAGAAGATAGTATTCTGCTACAGATGGATCTGGATAAGTTGGAAACTTGGGCTGAAAGGTGGCAGATGAGGTTTAACAATGATAAATGTAAGGTTATACACATGGGAAGAAGGAATCAATATCACCATTACACACTGAACGGGAAACCACTGGGTAAATCTGACAGGGAGAAGGACTTGGGGATCCTAGTTAATGATAAACTTACCTGGAGCAGCCAGTGCCAGGCAGCAGCTGCCAAGGCAAACAGGATCATGGGGTGCATTAAAAGAGGTCTGGATACACATGATGAGAGCATTATACTGCCTCTGTACAAATCCCTAGTTAGACCGCACATGGAGTACTGTGTCCAGTTTTGGGCACCGGCGCTCAGGAAGGATATAATGGAACTAGAGAGAGTACAAAGGAGGGCAACAAAATTAATAAAGGGGATGGGAGAACTACAATACCCAGATAGATTAGCGAAATTAGGATTATTTAGTCTAGAAAAAAGACGACTGAGGGGCGATCTAATAACCATGTATAAGTATATAAGGGGACAATACAAATATCTCGCTGAGGATCTGTTTATACCAAGGAAGGTGACGGGCACAAGGGGGCATTCTTTGCGTCTGGAGGAGAGAAGGTTTTTCCACCAACATAGAAGAGGATTCTTTACTGTTAGGGCAGTGAGAATCTGGAATTGCTTGCCTGAGGAGGTGGTGATGGCGAACTCAGTCGAGGGGTTCAAGAGAGGCCTGGATGTCTTCCTGGAGCAGAACAATATTGTATCATACAATTATTAGGTTCTGTAGAAGGACGTAGATCTGGGTATTTATTATGATGGAATATAGGCTGAACTGGATGGACAAATGTCTTTTTTCGGCCTTACTAACTATGTTACTATGTTACTATGTACCTATATCCCTCAGAACTCTGGGGTAAATGGAAAGACCATGATAGCTCTTAAAAGGATAAATGGGTTAGCAGCAGAATTAAAAACTAATGCTGGAGTAGACACATCATTCTTTTCCAGCTGGTTGGGTGGGCTCAAAGGATTCCTCCAACAAGCTTGTCTAGTACTGATTGCTCTTCTTGTAGTTGGATCAATAATTCTCTGTTGTGTTATTCCCCTGTATAAAAAGGTTATTACTAAGGCAACTCCGACTGGCACCTAACTCAACCAAGAAGTAGACCCACTAGAGTACGATAGTACTGATCCAGGGGAGATCCCTAAGTATGTCCCCCTCAAGAAGATAGACAATACCCTTTACTTTCAGATGATGTAAAGAGATTTAGTTTAGGGACAGCGGGAGAACTCCATGTGAGACTAGTGAAGGGTTCAGCTGCCTGGAGGCCTCTCACAAGGGGAGAGCTTCTGAGGTGTCTGGATGAAGAAATCCACCTCCCCTTTCCCCATCACATGGACAGTCTCGAATGATCTTTCTTTTTAGGGAAAAACTTAGTGTTTAGGGGGGATTGTCAAGGTAAAAATATGTATCTTTATACTCTTTTGTACTTTTATATATTCTTATGCTGTGAAACAATAAGTTTTTCCCTTCATGCTTATTAATGCAAATTTAACTGTATTTAAGATGGCTGCCAGTATTCACCTTTGCCCCAGATTCGCCCTGCTGAAGAAGCAAGTTACACATTCCAGAAGGACAAGTATCATTTCTCTGGAAATGATACTTAAAGCGATGTGGACAAGATGTGGACAAAGGAAGATTCATCAGATGATGTCAGAGCCAACCAGAAGGACTGAATACTAGATACATTGCTTAAACCCCGCCTAACCCCGCCCTCTGCACACCTTCCCCCAATAGATCATATAATGTTGTGTATTAGAAAAATAAAGTTGTTGTTGCTGTGACATTACACACGAGCATGCAATGAGTTTGAACCAGCATTGTGTCTGACTCATTCTTATCCGGTACCAACATGCTTTAATCTGATTTGGAATGACTGGTGGATGAAGGGTATTGTTGTGACGACCCCGACAGTATATCCAGCACAGCCCACACAGTGGTATATCCAGCACAGCCCGCACAGTGGTATATCCAACACAGCCCACACAGTGGTATATCCAGCACAGCCCGCACAGTGGTATATCCAGGGCCGCCATCAGGGCATGACAGCCGTGACTGGCGTATGGGGCCTGGTGAGCAGAGGGGGCCCGCATCGGGCCCCCTCTCATCTGGTCACTGGGCCCCCCCTGCAGGCGCTGCGGCAGCGGCACACTATAGTTAACAGCCGCCAGCCAGTCTGAGGCTGGCAGCTGAATAGGGCCGCAGTGCGCACTCGCCGGCGTCGCCGGCGTCTGACGTCATTGTCAGCCGCCGGGCCCGGCGAGTGCGTCTGTATGGAGCCTGGGGGGATCTTCGCCCGGCGCAGGAGCATGGCAAGGTAAGAAGTCGTGTTTTTTTTTTTTTCTTTGAGAGCTGCGATCCAGGGGGGTCCGGGGGGCAGGATGATGGACACACAGGGGCAGAAATGCTGGACAAAGTGGGACAGAATGGTGGACACACAGGGGCAGGATGATGGACACACAGGGGCAGAAATGCTGGACACAGTGGGACAGAATGGTGGACACAGTGGGGCAGAAATGCTGGACACACAGGGGCAGAAATGCTGGACACAGTGGGACAGAATGGTGGACACAGTGGGGCAGAATGCTGGACACAGTGGGGCAGAATTGCTGGACACAGTGGGGCAGAATGCTGGACACACAGGGGCAGAAATGCTGGACACAGTGGGACAGAATGGTGGACACACAGGGGCAGAAATGCTGGACACAGTGGGGCAGAAATGCTGGACACACAGTGGGGCAGAATGCTGGACACACAGTGGGGCAGAATGCTGGACACACAGTGGGGCAGAATGCTGGACACAGTGGGGCAGAATGCTGGACACAGTGGGGCAGAATGCTGGACACAGTGGGGCAGAATGCTGGACACACAGTGGGGCAGAATGCTGGACACAGTGGGGCAGAATGCTGGACACACAGTGGGGCAGAATGCTGGACACACAGTGGGGCAGAATGCTGGACACACAGTGGGACAGAATGCTGGACACAGTGGGGCAGAATGCTGGACACAGAGGGGCAGAAATGCTGGACACAGTGGGACAGAATGCTGGACACAGTGGGGCAGAATGCTGGACACACAGGGGCAGAAATGCTGGACACACAGGGGCAGAAATGCTGGACACAGTGGGGCAGAATGCTGGACACACTAGGGCAGAGATGCTGGACACACAGTGGGGCAGAATGCTGGACACACAGTGGGGCAGAATGCTGGACACAGTGGGGCAGAATGCTGGACACACAGTGGGGCAGAATGCTGGACACACAGTGGGGCAGAATGCTGGACACACAGTGGGGCAGAATGCTGGACACACAGTGGGGCAGAATGCTGGACACACAGTGGGGCAGAATGCTGGACACACAGTGGGGCAGAATGCTGGACACACAGTGGGGCAGAATGCTGGACACACAGTGGGGCAGAATGCTGGACACACAGTGGGGCAGAATGCTGGACACACAGAGGGGCAGAAATGCTGGACACAGTGGGACAGAATGGTGGACACAGTGGGGCAGAATGCTGGACACAGGGGCAGAAATGCTGGACACACAGGGGCAGAAATGCTGGATACACAGAGGGGCAGAATGGTGGACACAGTGGGGCAGAATGCTGGACACACAGGGGCAGAATGCTGGACACAGTGGGACAGAATGGTGGACACACAGGGGCAGAAATGCTGGACACAGTGGGACAGAATGGTGGACACAGTGGGGCAGAAATGCTGGACACAGTGGGGCAGAAATGCTGGACACAGTGGGGCAGAAATGCTGGACACAGTGGGACAGAATGGTGGACACACAGGGGCAGAAATGCTGGACACAGTGGGGCAGAAATGCTGGACACACCGTGGGGCAGAATGCTGGACACACAGTGGGGCAGAATGCTGGACACACAGTGGGGCAGAATGCTGGACACAGTGGGGCAGAATGCTGGACACACAGTGGGGCAGAATGCTGGACACACAGTGGGGCAGAATGCTGGACACACAGTGGGGCAGAATGCTGGACACACAGTGGGGCAGAATGCTGGACACACAGTGGGGCAGAATGCTGGACACAGTGGGGCAGAATGCTGGACACACAGTGGGGCAGAATGCTGGACACAGTGGGGCAGAATGCTGGACACACAGTGAAGCAGAATGTTGGAGACAGTGGGGCAGAATGCTGGACACAGTGGGGCAGAATGCTGGACACAGTGACAGGGGCAGAATGCTGGACACAAAGGCAGAATGCTGGACATTGGGGCAGAATGCGAGACACAGTGGGGCAGAATGCTGGACACAGTGGGGCAGAATGCTGGACACAGTGGGGCAGAATGCTGGACACAGTGGGGCAGAATGTTGGAGACAGTGGAGCAGAATGCTGGAGACAGTGGGGCAGAATGCTGGACACAGTGGGGCAGAATGGTGGACACAGTGGGGCAGAATGCTGGACACAGTGGGGCAGAAATGCTGGACACAGTGGGGCAGAATGCTGGAGACAGTGGGGCAGAATGCTGGACACAGTGGGGCAGAAATGCTGGACACAGTGGGGCAGAATGGTGGACACAGTGGGACAGAATGGTGGACACACAGGGGCAGAAATGCTGGACATTGGGGCTAGAAATAGGAAAAACCCAATGTGGCTAAACAAAGAAGTAAGACAGGCAATTAACAGTAAAAAGAAAGCATTTGCACTACTAAAGCAGGATGGCACCATTGAAGCTCTAAAAAACTATAGGGAGAAAAATACTTTATCTAAAAAACTAATTAAAGCTGCCAAAAAGGAAACAGAGAAGCACATTGCTAAGGAGAGTAAAACTAATCCCAAACTGTTCTTCAACTATATCAATAGTAAAAGAATAAAAACTGAAAATGTAGGCCCCTTAAAAAATAGTGAGGAAAGAATGGTTGTAGATGTCGAGGAAAAAGCTAACATATTAAACACCTTCTTCTCCACGGTATTCACGGTGGAAAATGAAATGCTAGGTGAAATCCCAAGAAACACTGAAAACCCTATATTAAGGGTCACCAATCTAACCCAAGAAGAGGTGCGAAACCGGCTAAATAAGATTAAAATAGATAAATCTCCGGGTCCGGATGGCATACACTCACGAGTACTAAGAGAACTAAGTAATGTAATAGATAAACCATTATTTCTTATTTTTAGGGACTCTATAGCGACGGGGTCTGTTCCGCAGGACTGGCGCATAGCAAATGTGGTGCCAATATTCAAAAAGGGCTCTAAAAGTGAACCTGGAAATTATAGGCCAGTAAGTCTAACCTCTATTGTTGGTAAAATATTTGAAGGGTTTCTGAGGGATGTTATTCTGGATTATCTCAATGAGAATAACTGTGTAACTCCATATCAGCATGGGTTTATGAGAAATCGCTCCTGTCAAACCAATCTAATCAGTTTTTATGAAGAGGTAAGCTATAGGCTGGACCACGGTGAGTCATTGGACGTGGTATATCTCGATTTTTCCAAAGCGTTTGATACCGTGCCGCACAAGAGGTTGGTACACAAAATGAGAATGCTTGGTCTGGGGGAAAATGTGTGTAAATGGGTTAGTAACTGGCTTAGTGATAGAAAGCAGAGGGTGGTTATAAATGGTATAGTCTCTAACTGGGTCGCTGTGACCAGTGGGGTACCGCAGGGGTCAGTATTGGGACCTGTTCTCTTCAACATATTCATTAATGATCTGGTAGAAGGTTTACACAGTAAAATATCGATATTTGCAGATGATACAAAACTATGTAAAGCAGTTAATACAAGAGAAGATAGTATTCTGCTACAGATGGATCTGGATAAGTTGGAAACTTGGGCTGAAAGGTGGCAGATGAGGTTTAACAATGATAAATGTAAGGTTATACACATGGGAAGAAGGAATCAATATCACCATTACACACTGAACGGGAAACCACTGGGTAAATCTGACAGGGAGAAGGACTTGGGGATCCTAGTTAATGATAAACTTACCTGGAGCAGCCAGTGCCAGGCAGCAGCTGCCAAGGCAAACAGGATCATGGGGTGCATTAAAAGAGGTCTGGATACACATGATGAGAGCATTATACTGCCTCTGTACAAATCCCTAGTTAGACCGCACATGGAGTACTGTGTCCAGTTTTGGGCACCGGTGCTCAGGAAGGATATAATGGAACTAGAGAGAGTACAAAGGAGGGCAACAAAATTAATAAAGGGGATGGGAGAACTACAATACCCAGATAGATTAGCGAAATTAGGATTATTTAGTCTAGAAAAAAGACGACTGAGGGGCGATCTAATAACCATGTATAAGTATATAAGGGGACAATACAAATATCTCGCTGAGGATCTGTTTATACCAAGGAAGGTGACGGGCACAAGGGGGCATTCTTTACGTCTGGAGGAGAGAAGGTTTTTCCACCAACATAGAAGAGGATTCTTTACTGTTAGGGCAGTGAGAATCTGGAATTGCTTGCCTGAGGAGGTGGTGATGGCGAACTCAGTCGAGGGGTTCAAGAGAGGCCTGGATGTCTTCCTGGAGCAGAACAATATTGTATCATACAATTATTAGGTTCTGTAGAAGGACGTAGATCTGGGGATTTATTATGATGGAATATAGGCTGAACTGGATGGACAAATGTCTTTTTTCGGCCTTACTAACTATGTTACTATGTTACTATATAGAATGCGAGACACGGGGCAGGATGAAAGACATGGGGGCATGACTGGAGATACGGGGCATGATTGGAGACACGGGGCAGGATGAAAGACATGGGGGCATGACTGGAGACAGATGGGGCAGGATTGGAGACAGATGGGGCAGAATGGAGACACAGGGGGCATGATTGGAGACAAGTGTCAGGATTGCAGACATGGGGGCATGGTTGGAGACTTAGGGGGCAGAATGGAGACATGGGGCATGATTGGAGACACTGGGGGCAGAATTGGAGACAGATCGTGCAGGATCATGGGGCAGGATGGATATGATGGAGACAGATGGGGCAGGATGGAGAGATCACATGGGGCGATCATATGGGGCAGGATGGGGAGATCATATGGGGCAGAATGGATACTCATGAGGGCAGGATGGAAGAACATCTGGCTGACGCCAGGAATGAGACACACGGGGCCAGGCTGGGGGATATTATTAATACCATAGGGGCTAATTTAGGGATATTATTACTGCAGTGATGTATTTATTTTATTTTTTGAGTATACTGTTTTAAATGGGGGGCGGTCCTGTTACTGTATAGAGTGATACTATGTCGCCTTCTTCATGTGGTGTAATGTAGAAGTTGTGAAAAATTAAGTAATGTGTTCTGCAAGCGGAGCTCGAGATAACTGTGTTATTTCCTGCAGAGAGAAGTCCTGGCTGGATGAAATGATGGCGGTCTGTGCTGGATGAAAGATGAAGGACTTCACCTAGAGACGTCACTGGTGAGTCAGTGTGTTACCTATACACTGACACTATACACTGTATACAGAGCTCCTGTGTATAATTTCACTAGTGATCACTATATTATCTGTACACAGACACTGCATACTAAGTACAGATCTCCTGTGTATAATGGCACTTATGGTGATAGTTACATAGTTAGTAAGGCCGAAAAAAGACATTTGTCCATCCAGTTCAGCCTATATTCCATCATAATAAATCCCCAGATTTACGTCCTTCTACAGAACCTAATAATTGTATGATACAATATTGTTCTGCTCCAGGAAGACATCCAGGCCTCTCTTGAACCCCTCGACTGAGTTCGCCATCACCACCTCCTCAGGCAAGGAATTCCAGATTCTCACTGCCCTAACAGTAAAGAATCCTCTTCTATGTTGGTGGAAAAACCTTCTCTCCTCCAGACGTAAAGAATGCCCCCTTGTGCCCGTCACCTTCCTTGGTATAAACAGATCCTCAGCGAGATATTTGTATTGTCCCCTTATATACTTATACATGGTTATTAGATCGCCCCTCAGTCGTCTTTTTTCTAGACTAAATAATCCTAATTTCGCTAATCGATCTGGGTATTGTAGTTCTCCCATCCCCTTTATTAATTTTGTTGCCCTCTTTTGTACTCTCTCTAGTTCCATTATATCCTTCCTGAGCACCGGTGCCCAAAACTGGACATAGTACTCCATGTGCTGTCTAACTAGGGATTTGTACAGAGGCAGTATAATGCTCTCATCATGTGCATCCAGACCTCTTTTAATGCACCCCATGATCCTGTTTGCCTTGGCAGCTGCTGCCTGGCACTGGCTGCTCCAGGTAAGTTTATCATTAACTAGGATCCCCAAGTCCTTCTCCCTGTCAGATTTACCCAGTGGTTTCCCATTCAGTGTGTAATGGTGACATTGATTCCTTCTTCCCATGTGTATAACCTTACATTTATCATTGTTAAACCTCATCTGCCACCTTTCAGCCCAAGTTTCCAACTTATCCAGATCCATCTGTAGCAGAATACTATCTTCTCTTGTATTAACTGCTTTACATAGTTTTGTATCATCTGCAAATATCGATATTTTACTGTGTGAACCTTCTACCAGATCATTAATGAATATGTTGAAGAGAACAGGTCCCAATACTGACCCCTGCGGTACCCCACTGGTCACAGCGACCCAGATAGAGACTATACCATTTATAACCACCCTCTGCTTTCTATCACTAAGCCAGTTACTAACCCATTTACACACATTTTCCCCCAGACCAAGCATTCTCATTTTGTGTACCAACCTCTTGTGCGGCACGGTATCAAACGCTTTGGAAAAATCGAGATATACCACGTCCAATGACTCACCGTGGTCCAGCCTGTAGCTTACCTCTTCATAAAAACTGATTAGATTGGTTTGACAGGAGCGATTTCTCATAAACCCATGCTGATATGGAGTTAAACAGTTATTCTCATTGAGATAATCCAGAATAACATCCCTCAGAAACCCTTCAAATATTTTACCAACAATAGAGGTTAGACTTACTGGCCTATAATTTCCAGGTTCACTTTTAGAGCCCTTTTTGAATATTGGCACCACATTTGCTATGCGCCAATCCTGCGGAACAGACCCTGTCGCTATAGAGTCCCTAAAAATAAGAAATAATGGTTTATCTATTACATTACTTAGTTCTCTTAGTACTCGTGGGTGTATGCCATCCGGACCCGGAGATTTATCTATTTTAATCTTATTTAGCTGGTTTCGCACCTCTTCTTGGGTTAGATTGGTGACCCTTAATATAGGTTTTCATTGTTTCTTGGGACTTCACCTAGCATTTCATTTTCCACCGTGAATACCGTGGAGAAGAAGGTGTTTAATATGTTAGCTTTTTCCTCGTCATCTACAACCATTCTTTCCTCACTATTTTTTAAGGGGCCTACATTTTCAGTTTTTATTCTTTTACTATTGATATAGTTGAAGAACAGTTTGGGATTAGTTTTACTCTCCTTAGCAATGTGCTTCTCTGTTTCCTTTTTGGCAGCTTTAATTAGTTTTTTAGATAAAGTATTTTTCTCCCTATAGTTTTTTAGAGCTTCAATGGTGCCATCCTGCTTTAGTAGTGCAAATGCTTTCTTTTTACTGTTAATTGCCTGTCTTACTTCTTTGTTTAGCCACATTGGGTTTTTCCTATTTCTAGTCCTTTTATTCCCACAAGGTATAAACCGCTTACACTGCCTATTTAGGATGTTCTTAAACATTTCCCATTTATTATCTGTATTCTTATTTCTGAGGATATTGTCCCAGTCTACCAGATTAAGGGCATCTCTAAGCTGGTCAAACTTTGCCTTCCTAAAGTTCAGTGTTTTTTCAGACTCCCTGACAAGTCCCCCTAGTGAAAGACAGGTGAAACTGTACAATATTGTGGTCGCTATTTCCTAGATGCCCGACCACCTGCAGATTTGTTATTCTGTCAGGTCTATTAGATAGTATTAGGTCTAAAAGTGCTGCTCCTCTGGTTGGATTCTGCACAAATTGTGAAAGATAATTTTTCTTGGTTATTAGCAGAAACCTGTTGCCTTTATGGGTTTCACAGGTTTCTGTTTCCCAGTTAATATCCGGGTAGTTAAAGTCCCCCATAACCAGGACCTCATTATGGGTTGCAGCTTCATCTATCTGCTTTAGAAGTAGACTTTCCATGGTTTCTGTTATATTTGGGGGTTTGTAACAGACCCCAATGAGAATTTTGTTACCATTTTTCCCTCCATGAATTTCGACCCATATGGACTCGACATCCTCATTTCCTTCGCTAATATCCTCCCTTAAAGTGGACTTTAGACAAGACTTTACATAGAGACAAACCCCTCCTCCTCTCCGATTTTTACGATCCTTTCTAAACAGACTGTAACCCTGTAAGTTAACTGCCCAGTCATAGCTTTCATCTAACCATGTCTCGGTTATTCCCACTATGTCAAAGTTACCTGTAGATATTTCTGCTTCTAGTTCTTCCATCTTGTTTGTCAGGCTTCTGGCGTTTGCGAGCATGCAGTTTAGAGGATTTTGTTTTGTTCCAATCTCCTCGCATGGTATGGTGCTTTTTTTTAAATTACTGATCAGAATTGTAGTATTCAGTCACTATGTGGTGGTAATATGTGGTCTGGACATGGTGTTGTGGTATTTGTTCCTTGTATGTGATATTATTCGATCACTGTGGTGGTAATATGTGGTCTGGTCATGGTGTTGTGGTATTTGTTCCTTGTATGTGATATTATTCGATCACTGTGGTGGTAATATGTCATCTGGTCATGGTGTTGTGGTATTTATTCCTTCTATGTGATATTATTGGTCATTTTAAAAATTGAAAAATAAATAAAAATATACCTAAATTGTATTGCATATTTTAACAAATATTTAATAGGTTACAGTAGAGTAGGGCCTGGCCAAAAGTGTCTACCGTGTTATGGTGGCGGCTTAAAAAATCTTTTGGCCAAAACAAAAGCTGCCTGCTATGTATGTGATCTGGTGATGGGAACTGTTAATGTGTGATTGGTGAGAAGTGGAGTTTTTCCAAGAGAGAGCGGTGGGACTGTGGACAGTTTGAGGGGTGGAGCCTGGAGGCAGGGCTGGGGTGGAGCCTGGGCGGAGTCTCAAGGGGGCCCCGAAAATTTTCCCAATATGGGGACCCGAAATTTCTAGTGGCAGCCCTGGGTATATCCAGCACAGCCTACACAGTGTGTAGGGATTTCACTCACTTAGGGGCGACGGCTGACACTCAGGAGGCACGTTCCTTTAAAAGTTCACAGGGTTTATTACTTCATAAACCACATGGCAAAATAACAGCAAACAAATAGCCTTTAGCTCAGGAAAAGAAAACAAAGTGTCCAGTCCATCAGGCTCAGTCCTGGAGCCTTCACACACTCAGGAGGGTTTTCACCTCCACACATCTGCTGTGTTAAGCATTATATACGCGAAACAGGAGGAAAACAGGGAGTGTTTAAAAGTAGTACATAATTTTATTACAAAAATACATCACATACATATAATAAAAACGACAAATATAGATACCAAAGGAAGGGACCTCGTACACACTGGACCGGAATAATACAAAAACAGATGTTACTGTATAGCAGTATCCTCCACAAAGTGGAGGATAAATACCCTCAAAACAAAAGAAAGCCCCCACCGCAGACCGTATCAGCTGCCCATATAACTCAATCAATAGTCACACCCAAATAGGTATAAGTATGGGCAGAGAGACAATCAGGGAAAGGGGGAGGGTTAAATACTGTGAGAAGAATGGAGAGGCATAAATAACCAGCTCAGATGAGCGTTAAGGCAAACCCCACCAGATAGCACTGCTCACAGCCGGTTCTTACCCCAGGTGCTGAGGAGCCCAAGAATCGGGCAATGCCCCCGACGCGCGTTTCGCTATGTGTCCGCTGGCTTTTTCAAGGGGGAGTGTCCCTTTGTGATAAGTCAGGGCCTTATATCCATTAGTTCACCGGTCACATGACCGGAAGAGGATCAGCGGCTGAGAATGAGCGGCGCATGCGCCCGTGGCCAGCCGCCCCGCAACCACCAGATCCGGCCAGTGCCTGGAGCCAGACGAGCAGGCGCACGGCAGATCGCCATGGAAACCCGGTCGCCGAGCCACAGACACCAAGCGGCCGCATACAGGAGGCGCGAGGAGGGGAGCCGTCGGGCGCATGCGCACCACAGCCCAAAGAGAATAAGAGATACGGAATACTGTCCCATCAAAGTGCCCGTACCTATTGCATAATAAACAGTCACATTACATAAATATAAAAGGTATGAATGGGGCACAAAGTCAGGACATCGTAGCACCGACACATCAGTGTAATTGATCCTCATAAGTGGGTAGATGCATAGATAAAACAGGTCCATGATCCGTAGCAGATGCAGATGGCGGAAGAAGTTGTGTAATATATGATTAGTCCCCAAATAAGTTGTAGAGAAATCCACAATCCCAGAGGAGAGCAAAATCTAATAAGGAAAAAATATAAAACACAATAAGAAAACGCCACAAACAAACAAAAGGACAACAAAAAGCATAAAAATGGAGGGGAAGCAAAAGGAACTTTCAATAAACCATAGTGTATAGCTACAGGAAAGGGGCAAAATTCAAGGCCTCATTGAGACCATTGGGTCTGACAGTATCTAAAGTAACTATCCATTTTAGCTCACGCTGGGCAAGGAGGCGTTTAATGTTACCACCCCTTATTCCAGTATGAACCAAATCTATCCCTCTAACCTTGAAACATCTGGGGTCACAATTGTGAACTTCCCTGAAATGCCTAGGGATAGTCTGTAATTCAGATATATCCTCCACTGTCCCGGCCGCGCCAATGCCCCGCACATGTTCCCTCACTCTCACTCTTAATTCCCTGGATGTAAGGCCCACATATATCAGTGGGCAACTGCATGTGGCATAGTAGACCACATTCCTGCTACTGCAAGAAATGTAGTCCCTAATCTGATATTCTTTTTTGCCATCCGCAGAGTGAAAGGAGGTACTGCGCAGGACATTGGCGCAGGCAAGACAGTGACCACAACTATAGCAACCCATGATGCGTCGTGATGAGCCAAACAAACTAGTGGTTGGTGCCGAGTAATGACTCTTGACCAAAAGGTCCTTCAAATTTCTGGCCCTACGTGGGGTCATCTGTGGGTAGTCAGACAGGAACGGACCCAGGGAGGGCTCAGTGCCTAAAATACGCCAATGTTTGTTTCAAATGGCTCTAATATTGTCCCACTCATGATTGTATTCTGATATAAAACGTATTGTTCCATCAGTACAACTCTTGTCTCGTTTATTATACAACAAATGGTTACGTGGTGTAAATTTAGCCCTATTATACCCGTATCGAACACACCGTTTGCTATATCCCCTCTGTATGAAACGCTCCCTCAAATCATTAGCCTGTTGCTCAAAAGTATGATCAGTGGAGCAGATCCGCCTCATCCGGAGGAACTGTCCGACCGGGACGGCCCTTATGGTGGCTTGGCTGTGCCCAGATGACGCATGTACCAATGCATTAACCGCTGTTGTTTTACGGAACACATCCGTTTCAATAAACGTATCAGGACCTACCTTTAGACAAATATCCAAGAAATCGATGGTGAATGGGTCATATTTGTAGGTTAGCCTGATATTAAATGCATTGGAATTGAGCACAGCCATAAAATCCCCGAGCTGCTGCACCGTTCCACGCCAAAAAAACAAAACGTCATCTATGTAGCGTAACCAGCACAGCACATGGTCAGCGGCCCCCGCCCCCGCGTCACCAAACACCAACCTCTCCCAGAAACCCAGGAAGAGGTTGGCGTACGCGGGCGCACAGGCCGCCCCCATGGCTGCGCCACGCTTTTGTTGATAAAATTGATCTTTAAATGTAAAAAAATTATGCGTCAGAACGAATTGCAGCAGCTCGAGGATAAGCTCACACAAAGGGCCGCCCAGGTCGGAGGTCCCCAGAAAAAAGCGGACCGCTCGCAGGCCATCGGTGTGGTCGATACAGGTATAAAGGGCCTCCACATCAGCTGTCACAAGAAGAGTCCCATCATCCACAGAGACCCCGTCAACCCTTGTTAGGACGTCCGTTGTGTCCTTCACAAAGGATGGTAGTGTTTCAACTAGTGTTTTTAGATAATAGTCGATAAATCTACATATTGGGTCACACAGACCTTGCATCCCTGACACAATCGGACGTCCCGGGGGGTTGACGAGGTCCTTGTGGATTTTCGGGAGGAGGTAAAAGGTCGGGATCTTCGGGAACTCAACCGTCAGGCCGTCCAACACTTTTTTATTAATTATACCCACATCAAAAGCACGATGCAGAATTTTCTGCAGCTGCACCGAGAAGGAGACCACCGGACTATGGGTAAGTTTGGTATAAACTGTTTGATTCCGAAGTTGTTTGAATGCTTCTTTTTCATATTTTTCCACCGGCCAGACCACGATGTTTCCCCCCTTATCCGCCGCCTTAAAGACAACATCTTTAAGCGATTGTAGCTGGCGAATAGCCTCTCTTTCGCTCCCTGTGAGATTATCATGCTGTCTACGTGTGGAGAGCTTCCTCAAATCCTCTGTTACGAGTTTAGTGAACACTTCCACTGCAGGGCTAAGGGACAAGGGGGGAAACCTCGTGGACCTCGGAATAATTGCCGGCGGAAACTCACCTTTAGGTGTATTCGTTTGCTCATCCAATAGTTCCTCCAAAATCCGGAGGGTATCCTCCTCAGTGCAGCCCAGAATATCAGATCCATTTCCTCCTCCCGAATGTAACTTCTTCAAAATCAACTTCCTCGAAAATAAGTGGAGGTCCTTTAAGGCTGTAAAAAAATTAAAACCATTAGTCGGCGAGAACGAGAGCCCTCTGCTTAATACGTTTAGTTGACTCTCAGAGAGGACATGATTAGACAGGTTAACTACCTGTAGTCCCCCCTGGGTCCGACCGTCCGACTGATGTCCCCCAGGTCCTTTTTTGGAATTCTGCCTTGTAGTCATTTTCTTACTCGTTTGTGGGCCATCACTATCTTTTTCCAAGGGACCCCTTCTTCCCAAATGTCTGTCATCCACAGATGTAGTAGATTTGTATGATGTCGATCGTGATCTTGACCGTGACTCATTGCGATAATATGGGCGAGAACGCTCATTCCCATTCCTCCATCTATACATTTTACCAGTCTGTCTATCATTCATGTCACGCTGGAATTTCTTGGATTTTGTTAGTTGAATATCTTCAACCCATTTTTCAACTTCTTTCTCAATCTCGTTATTAAATTTTGTTAAATTTTCACTCGACATTTCTTTTTTAATACTAGACTGTAGGGTCTCAATGTCAACTTCCATTTCCTTTAAAGATTTTGCGTTCATTTCCTTCAAGATCTCCATAAACCCCACAGAACATTTACTGGCACATTCCTCCCACCTTTCCTTAATATCAACATCGTCAACCGGGAAAGATGGGAAGACCTGCACCCTGAGGCCCCTGGGGATAAGGCCCTTCTGCAGATATTTATCCAAAAAAGCCCCTTGGGCTCCTCAGCACCTGGGGTAAGAACCGGCTGTGAGCAGTGCTATCTGGTGGGGTTTGCCTTAACGCTCATCTGAGCTGGTTATTTATGCCTCTCCATTCTTCTCACAGTATTTAACCCTCCCCCTTTCCCTGATTGTCTCTCTGCCCATACTTATACCTATTTGGGTGTGACTATTGATTGAGTTATATGGGCAGCTGATACGGTCTGCGGTGGGGGCTTTCTTTTGTTTTGAGGGTATTTATCCTCCACTTTGTGGAGGATACTGCTATACAGTAACATCTGTTTTTGTATTATTCCGGTCCAGTGTGTACGAGGTCCCTTCCTTTGGTATCTATATTTGTCGTTTTTATTATATGTATGTGATGTATTTTTGTAATAAAATTATGTACTACTTTTAAACACTCCCTGTTTTCCTCCTGTTTCGCGTATATCATGCTTTGGGAGTTGTAGCTAGAGGGGCCGGGATTTATTCCTGGGTCACCTGTTACTATGAGTCTGGGTTTTTGTATATTGATATTTATTTCTGTGTTTCTCACAGCAGGTCCCAGCGTTATAACAATGGACTTTCGAGCCCGTGACGGCACATGGCTCACGCAAATTGATAGCGTTTTTAAGGATACCAATGAATTGGGCATGGAGGGGAATTCTAGGGGGTTACAGGAAAATATGGTCGAATTTAAGGACTTATTGAGGAAACGCACTAAGGTTTGGTGGAACCATGCTTTTTTGGATAAATATCTGCAGAAGGGCCTTATCCCCAGGGGCCTCAGGGTGCAGGTCTTCCCATCTTTCCCGGTTGACGATGTTGATATTAAGGAAAGGTGGGAGGAATGTGCCAGTAAATGTTCTGTGGGGTTTATGGAGATCTTGAAGGAAATGAACGCAAAATCTTTAAAGGAAATGGAAGTTGACATTGAGACCCTACAGTCTAGTATTAAAAAAGAAATGTCGAGTGAAAATTTAACAAAATTTAATAACGAGATTGAGAAAGAAGTTGAAAAATGGGTTGAAGATATTCAACTAACAAAATCCAAGAAATTCCAGCGTGACATGAATGATAGACAGACTGGTAAAATGTATAGATGGAGGAATGGGAATGAGCGTTCTCGCCCATATTATCGCAATGAGTCACGGTCAAGATCACGATCGACATCATACAAATCTACTACATCTGTGGATGACAGACATTTGGGAAGAAGGGGTCCCTTGGAAAAAGATAGTGATGGCCCACAAACGAGTAAGAAAATGACTACAAGGCAGAATTCCAAAAAAGGACCTGGGGGACATCAGTCGGACGGTCGGACCCAGGGGGGACTACAGGTAGTTAACCTGTCTAATCATGTCCTCTCTGAGAGTCAACTAAACGTATTAAGCAGAGGGCTCTCGTTCTCGCCGACTAATGGTTTTAATTTTTTTACAGCCTTAAAGGACCTCCACTTATTTTCGAGGAAGTTGATTTTGAAGAAGTTACATTCGGGAGGAGGAAATGGATCTGATATTCTGGGCTGCACTGAGGAGGATACCCTCCGGATTTTGGAGGAACTATTGGATGAGCAAACGAATACACCTAAAGGTGAGTTTCCGCCGGCAATTATTCCGAGGTCCACGAGGTTTCCCCCCTTGTCCCTTAGCCCTGCAGTGGAAGTGTTCACTAAACTCGTAACAGAGGATTTGAGGAAGCTCTCCACACGTAGACAGCATGATAATCTCACAGGGAGCGAAAGAGAGGCTATTCGCCAGCTACAATCGCTTAAAGATGTTGTCTTTAAGGCGGCGGATAAGGGGGGAAACATCGTGGTCTGGCCGGTGGAAAAATATGAAAAAGAAGCATTCAAACAACTTCGGAATCAAACAGTTTATACCAAACTTACCCATAGTCCGGTGGTCTCCTTCTCGGTGCAGCTGCAGAAAATTCTGCATCGTGCTTTTGATGTGGGTATAATTAATAAAAAAGTGTTGGACGGCCTGACGGTTGAGTTCCCGAAGATCCCGACCTTTTACCTCCTCCCGAAAATCCACAAGGACCTCGTCAACCCCCCGGGACGTCCGATTGTGTCAGGGATGCAAGGTCTGTGTGACCCAATATGTAGATTTATCGACTATTATCTAAAAACACTAGTTGAAACACTACCATCCTTTGTGAAGGACACAACGGACGTCCTAACAAGGGTTGACGGGGTCTCTGTGGATGATGGGACTCTTCTTGTGACAGCTGATGTGGAGGCCCTTTATACCTGTATCGACCACACCGATGGCCTGCGAGCGGTCCGCTTTTTTCTGGGGACCTCCGACCTGGGCGGCCCTTTGTGTGAGCTTATCCTCGAGCTGCTGCAATTCGTTCTGACGCATAATTTTTTTACATTTAAAGATCAATTTTATCAACAAAAGCGTGGCGCAGCCATGGGGGCGGCCTGTGCGCCCGCGTACGCCAACCTCTTCCTGGGTTTCTGGGAGAGGTTGGTGTTTGGTGACGCGGGGGCGGGGGCCGCTGACCATGTGCTGTGCTGGTTACGCTACATAGATGACGTTTTGTTTTTTTGGCGTGGAACGGTGCAGCAGCTCGGGGATTTTATGGCTGTGCTCAATTCCAATGCATTTAATATCAGGCTAACCTACAAATATGACCCATTCACCATCGATTTCTTGGATATTTGTCTAAAGGTAGGTCCTGATACGTTTATTGAAACGGATGTGTTCCGTAAAACAACAGCGGTTAATGCATTGGTACATGCGTCATCTGGGCACAGCCAAGCCACCATAAGGGCCGTCCCGGTCGGACAGTTCCTCCGGATGAGGCGGATCTGCTCCACTGATCATACTTTTGAGCAACAGGCTAATGATTTGAGGGAGCGTTTCATACAGAGGGGATATAGCAAACGGTGTGTTCGATACGGGTATAATAGGGCTAAATTTACACCACGTAACCATTTGTTGTATAATAAACGAGACAAGAGTTGTACTGATGGAACAATACGTTTTATATCAGAATACAATCATGAGTGGGACAATATTAGAGCCATTTTAAACAAACATTGGCGTATTTTAGGCACTGAGCCCTCCCTGGGTCCGTTCCTGTCTGACTACCCACAGATGACCCCACGTAGGGCCAGAAATTTGAAGGACCTTTTGGTCAAGAGTCATTACTCGGCACCAACCACTAGTTTGTTTGGCTCATCACGACGCATCATGGGTTGCTATAGTTGTGGTCACTGTCTTGCCTGCGCCAATGTCCTGCGCAGTACCTCCTTTCACTCTGCGGATGGCAAAAAAGAATATCAGATTAGGGACTACATTTCTTGCAGTAGCAGGAATGTGGTCTACTATGCCACATGCAGTTGCCCACTGATATATGTGGGCCTTACATCCAGGGAATTAAGAGTGAGAGTGAGGGAACATGTGCGGGGCATTGGCGCGGCCGGGACAGTGGAGGATATATCTGAATTACAGACTATCCCTAGGCATTTCAGGGAAGTTCACAATTGTGACCCCAGATGTTTCAAGGTTAGAGGGATAGATTTGGTTCATACTGGAATAAGGGGTGGTAACATTAAACGCCTCCTTGCCCAGCGTGAGCTAAAATGGATAGTTACTTTAGATACTGTCAGACCCAATGGTCTCAATGAGGCCTTGAATTTTGCCCCTTTCCTGTAGCTATACACTATGGTTTATTGAAAGTTCCTTTTGCTTCCCCTCCATTTTTATGCTTTTTGTTGTCCTTTTGTTTGTTTGTGGCGTTTTCTTATTGTGTTTTATATTTTTTCCTTATTAGATTTTGCTCTCCTCTGGGATTGTGGATTTCTCTACAACTTATTTGGGGACTAATCATATATTACACAACTTCTTCCGCCATCTGCATCTGCTACGGATCATGGACCTGTTTTATCTATGCATCTACCCACTTATGAGGATCAATTACACTGATGTGTCGGTGCTACGATGTCCTGACTTTGTGCCCCATTCATACCTTTTATATTTATGTAATGTGACTGTTTATTATGCAATAGGTACGGGCACTTTGATGGGACAGTATTCCGTATCTCTTATTCTCTTTGGGCTGTGGTGCGCATGCGCCCGACGGCTCCCCTCCTCGCGCCTCCTGTATGCGGCCGCTTGGTGTCTGTGGCTCGGCGACCGGGTTTCCATGGCGATCTGCCGTGCGCCTGCTCGTCTGGCTCCAGGCACTGGCCGGATCTGGTGGTTGCGGGGCGGCTGGCCACGGGCGCATGCGCCGCTCATTCTCAGCCGCTGATCCTCTTCCGGTCATGTGACCGGTGAACTAATGGATATAAGGCCCTGACTTATCACAAAGGGACACTCCCCCTTGAAAAAGCCAGCGGACACATAGCGAAACGCGCGTCGGGGGCATTGCCCGATTCTTGGGCTCCTCAGCACCTGGGGTAAGAACCGGCTGTGAGCAGTGCTATCTGGTGGGGTTTGCCTTAACGCTCATCTGAGCTGGTTATTTATGCCTCTCCATTCTTCTCACAGTATTTAACCCTCCCCCTTTCCCTGATTGTCTCTCTGCCCATACTTATACCTATTTGGGTGTGACTATTGATTGAGTTATATGGGCAGCTGATACGGTCTGCGGTGGGGGCTTTCTTTTGTTTTGAGGGTATTTATCCTCCACTTTGTGGAGGATACTGCTATACAGTAACATCTGTTTTTGTATTATTCCGGTCCAGTGTGTACGAGGTCCCTTCCTTTGGTATCTATATTTGTCGTTTTTATTATATGTATGTGATGTATTTTTGTAATAAAATTATGTACTACTTTTAAACACTCCCTGTTTTCCTCCTGTTTCGCGTATATCATGCTTTGGGAGTTGTAGCTAGAGGGGCCGGGATTTATTCCTGGGTCACCTGTTACTATGAGTCTGGGTTTTTGTATATTGTGTTAAGCATTAGCCTGTCTTATATAAAGCTAACCACACCCAGTAACCCATCACATGATTAGCCATGTGGTCTGACATCACCACAGGTCCTGAAACACATATATATACATGGTTATGTACAACAAAGAAATACTCCAGGCTACATTACAGCAACAAGGCACTTATGTGGCACATACCTCCCGTCGACTACACACCCTTTAGCCATGCTACATACCTCCCCCCTCTGCCTAAAGCAGTGGGGCTTGGCACTTTCCCCCACTAAACAAGGGATTCTTGATAGGGCATCCGCATTACCGTGCAGCTTTCCGGCCCTATGTTCCACATGGAAACTGAAGTCCTGCAGGGCTAAGAACCAACGGGTGACCCTAGCATTTCTACCCTTTGTTTCCCTCATCCATCTAAGAGGGGCATGGTCAGATATTAGTCTGAATTTACAACCAAGCAGATAGTACCGTAACGTGTCCACCGCCCACTTTATGGCCAAACACTCTTTTTCTACGATTGAGTAGTTCCTCTCAGATGAGGACAGCTTTCTACTCAGATAGAGAACAGGATGCTCCTCCCCATGTAGCTCTTGGGAAAGGACTGCTCCTACCCCAACATCTGAGGCATCTGTCTGAAGAATAAATTCTTTCTTGAAGTCTGGGGCCATCAGAACGGGCTGCTTACATAGAGCCCCTTTCAACTCTTGGAAGACTGACTCTGTCTCTTCGGACCATTTAACCATCACCGATTTTGTCCCCTTTAGCAGATCAGTCAGAGGCGCAGCCACTGTGGCGAAGTTTGGGATGAACCTCCTGTAATATCCCACGATTCCCAGAAAGGCTTTAACTTGCTTTTTGGAGAGTGGTTTCGGACATGTTTGGATTGCCTCCACTTTCCTGATTTGGGGCTTTATTTCTCCACGACCCACTATATAGCCTAGGTATCTAGCTTCTTCCTTACCCAAGGCACACTTCTTCGGGTTTATTGTAAACCCCACCTCTCTTAGAGCATCAAACACCGCTTGGACTTTCTCCAGATGACTCTCCCAGTCCGGGCTAAAGATGACGATATCATCTAGGTACGCAGCAGCGTAAGCCTTATGGGGTGCAAGGACTCTATCCATAGCCCTCTGGAAGGTCGCCGGAGCTCCCTGTAGGCCAAACGGCATCCGGACATACTGGAAGCATCCATCAGGTGTCGAAAAGGCCGTCTTCTCCTTGGCTTCCTGTGCCATGGGGATCTGCCAATACCCCTTTGTCAAATCCAAGGTGGATATATATCTGGCGTGCCCAAGCCTTTCAATGAGCTCATCAACGCGGGGCATGGGATAAGCGTCAAACTTGGAGACCTCATTCAACTTCTGATAGTCGTTGCAAAACCTCCACTCTCCATCAGGTTTTGGGACCAGGACAATTGGGCTCGACCAACCGCTCTTGGATTCCTCAATGACTCCAAGCTTCAACATACGATCCACCTCCTTGGAGATAACTTCTCGACGAGCCTCAGGAATACGATAGGGCTTCACGTTCACCTGCTCATGTGGCTCTGTTAGGACCTCGTGCTCTATGACCTTCGTGTGTCCTGGCAACTCTGAAAACAGGTCCCTGTTTTTCTGGAGTAACTCCCGGCACTGCTGTTTCTGGGTCTTCGATAGCGTCTCCGCTATAGTAACAGCTCCAACCTCACCTTCTGGGTTGCTTAACAAAGATGGAGTTACTGCCGGCTCTCTATCTTGCCATGGCTTGATGAGGTTGACATGGTATACTTGGAATGGTTTCCGTCTTCCTGGTTGGTGAATTTTATAATTTACTTCACCAAGCTTCTCGACAACCTCATATGGCTCTTGCCATTTGGCCAAGAACTTGGAAAACATCAGATAGGGTAAAAGACAATCCCAGTCTCTACCGTCTTTCTCTATAGCTTTTCTCAGCACGCTCTTCAGTGTCTTGTTAAATCTCTCAACAAGGCCATCTGACTGGGGATGGTACACCGAGGTCCTCAACTGGGAGATTTTCAGGGCTTTGCATAACTCCCTCATTACCTTGCTCATGAAAGGTGTCCCCTGGTCAGTCAGGATCTCCTTCGGCAGACCTGTCCGGGAAAAGACATGGACCAACTCGCGGGCTATACTCTTCGAGGAAGAATTTCTCAAGGGAATTGCCTCAGGATAGCGTGTGGCATAGTCCAGGATGACTAATATATACTGATGGCCCCGGGCTGACTTAACTAAGGGACCAACCAAGTCCATGGCAATTCTCTCGAACGGCACCTCAATAATGGGCAGTGGCACAAGGGGGTTCCGGAAATGAGGAGTGGGAGCAGTTAGCTGACATGTAGGGCAGGACCTGCAATAGTTGACTATTTCCCGGTGACACCGAGGCCAATAGAACCTCTGCACAACCCGTTCCTGTGTTTTTTCCACCCCTAGGTGTCCACCCAAGATGTGTGAATGGGCCATGTCCAACACCTTCCGTCTATATGGACCCGGCACTACCAACTGCTCTACCAACTCCTCCCTTATTTTCGTGACCCGGTACAACAACTCCCCACTCATCAGAAAATGGGGAAATCTTGTGTCTGCCCCCGGCTCCTGTACCACCCCCTCAATAACTGTGACATTATTAAAGGCTTCCTTCAGAGTGGGGTCCCTATGTTGGGCAGTCCCAAAATTGTCACCGGTTACCTCTAACTCCAGAATGTCAGATGCAGGGGACACTTCCTCCTCATCCCCAACCAGAACACAAAAGGGAAACTTGTCTGACTCCGGGTGTGGCGACACCCTTCCAGGGTTCATTGGTTCCCTACTCTTGCTAGGAAGCTCAGAACCTTTTCCCCACAAATCCCAAAACAAACAGAAATCCCGGCCAATAATTATAGGGTGCAACAAGTCCTGCACGACGCCGACTATGTGGGACTCAGTGCCACATGCCGTTTCAATGTCCACCCTGGCCATAGGGTAGTCCTTTGCATCACCATGTATGCACCGCACTCCGACCTTCTTTCCCGGGAGCAGGTGGAGAGGAAAAGTGGCCCTCACCAGGGTCACTAGGCTCCCCGAGTCTAACAGTGCCGTTACTGCTCGACCGTTCACCTTTACAGGACACGCTTGAGGTCCCTCGTTGGGCGGAGAGTTCACACTGCAGACTGGATACGCATAGCTTGAACAACGGCGTCCCATGCTGCAGTCCATCTGCTCAGTGGTCTGGGAACAACGGGCAGCTATATGTCCTGGCCCGTGGCACCTCCAACAAATAATATCACCCGAAGGGACCTTGGGCACCACCTCCCCCGCCCTTTGTGACCTTGGACGCGCCACCCCTTTTTGGGACTCAGCTCCCTTCTGGGACCCCCAGTACGGCATGGGTTGTCCCCCGGAGGAGCCTTCCAACCCTTGGTATCTCTCAACCAGTCCGATCAGCTCGTCGGCATTCTGGGGATCACCCTGGGCAACCCAAGTCTGTATGGACCTCGGGAGGGAAAGCACAAACCGATCCATCATCACTCGTTCCACCATCTGTGCAGGTGTACACGACTCTGGCTGCAGCCATTTCTGGACCAGGTGCAACAGGTCAAACATTTGAGAGCGAGGTGGTTTGTCCCCGTGATAGGCCCAGCAGTGAACTCGCTGTGCCCTGACAGTCAGTGTCACCCCCAAACGTGCGAGAATCTCAACTTTCAATTTGTGATACTCTTTGGCATCCTGCAAGGTCAAATCATAGTACGCCTTCTGGGGTTCTCCCGTCAGGTATGGCGCCAATACCTCTGCCCACTGGTCTGGCGGAAGTTTTTCCTTCTCAGCGACCCTCTCAAACACCGTCAGGAAGGCCTCAACATCATCCCCGGGAGTCATTTTCTGCAATGCGCATCTTACCGTCTTCCGGACGTGGGTGTCATCAGCCAGACCTGGGGTTGGGGCGCTCGTCCTGCCCTGGATGGCGGTTGCCAGAAGCTGCATCTGCTGCCATTGCTCCTGCTGGTTCTGTTGCATCTGCTGCCGATGCTCATTGGTTCCCTACTCTTGCTAGGGAGCTCAGAACCTTTTCCCCACAAATCCCAAAACAAACAGAAATCCCGGCCAATAATTATAGGGTGCAACAAGTCCTGCACGACGCCGACTATGTGGGATTCAGTGCCACATGCCGTTTCAATGTCCACCCTGGCCATAGGGTAGTCCTTTGCATCACCATGTATGCACCGCACTCCGACCTTCTTTCCCGGGAGCAGGTGGAGAGGAAAAGTGGCCCTCACCAGGGTCACTAGGCTCCCCGAGTCTAACAGTGCCGTTACTGCTCGACCGTTCACCTTTACAGGACACGCTTGAGGTCCCTCGTTGGGCGGAGAGTTCACACTGCAGACTGGATACGCATAGTATGAACAACGGCGTCCCATGCTGCAGTCCATCTGCTCAGTGGTCTGGGAACAACGGGCAGCTATATGTCCTGGCCCGTGGCACCTCCAACAAATAATATCACCTGAAGGGACCTTGGGCACCACCTCCCCCGCCCTTTGTGACCTTGGACGCGCCACCCCTTTTTGGGACTCAGCTCCCTTCTGGGACCCCCAGTACAGCATGGGTTGTCCCCCGGAGGAGCCTTCCAACCCTTGGTATCTCTCAACCAGTCCGATCAGCTCGTCGGCATTCTGGGGATCACCCTGGGCAACCCAAGTCTGTATGGACCTCGGGAGGGAATGCACAAACCGATCCATCATCACTCGTTCCACCATCTGTGCAGGTGTACACGACTCAGGCTGCAGCCATTTCTGGACCAGGTGCAACAGGTCAAACATTTGAGAGCGAGGCGGTTTGTCCCCGTGATAGGCCCAGCAGTGAACTCGCTGTGCCCTGACAGTCAGTGTCACCCCCAAACGTGCGAGAATCTCAACTTTCAATTTGTGATACTCTTTGGCATCCTGCAAGGTCAAATCATAGTACGCCTTCTGGGGTTCTCCCGTCAGGTATGGCGCCAGTACCTCTGCCCACTGCTCTGGCGGAAGTTTTTCCCTCTCAGCGACCCTCTCAAACACTGTCAGGAAGGCCTCAACATCATCCCCGGGAGTCATTTTCTGCAATGCGCGTCTTACCGTCTTCCGGACGTGGGTGTCATCAGCCAGACCTGGGGTTGGGGCGCTCGTCCTGCCCTGGATGGCGGTTGCCAGAAGCTGCATCTGCTGCCATTGTTCCTGCTGGTTCTGTTGCATCTGCTGCCGATGCTCCTTCTGGCTCTGCCGTTGCTCCTGCTGGCTCTGTTGTATCTGCTGCTGGCTCTGTTGTATCTGCTGCATCAACAGCCTGTTGGTCTCTTGCTGCCGTTGCTCCTGCTGTGACTGCAACTGGACCAAGTGTTTCAGCAGGTCCTCCATTTTCCCCGGCAATGCTTGCTGGCTTACAACAGACTTGACCCAGGACATTCAATAATAGACTTACGTCTTCCGCTGGGAACGCTGCCCGCATTCTCCACCAATTGTAGGGATTTCACTCACTCAGGTGCGACGGCTGACACTCAGGAGGCACGTTCCTTTAAAAGTTCACAGGGTTTATTACTACATAAACCACATGGCAAAGCGGGGAATGATGGGAGAGGGAGCGTCTGTAGACACTCTTTCCTCCATCATTGCATTCAACTGTACCGGCGTCATAGACGCCGGTATAGTTGAATGCGATGGCACGGGGGTGAGAAGGCGGCGGCGGGGGGAGGCGGATCGAGCGGCCCACGACTGGCACCGGCCCTTCTGGCATTTGCCAGAAGTGCCCGATGGCCAGTCCGGCCCTGGGTTAAGCACATGGGCCAAGGAAGATACGTGTGTGAGCTCACCTTGCCTCAGAGCCGCCACCTGGTTACGGCCATTGTCGCACACGACCATGCCTGGCTGTAGGTTCAGCGGTGTCATCAAAACTGCTCTTTCAGCGCTGGCTACAACTCTTATGCATTGTGGGGAAAAAAATGCAACTAAGTATATAGTAAATAAGCTGCAGCAGCAGACAGTTATGGAGCTTTGGGAGGGATGCAGTGGGAGCAATGGACGCACATACAGAGCCTGCAGGCCTTGCACTGATGTGGATATGCTGTGCCCTGCCTGCCTAGCGCTGCAATATCGGGACCCACGAATTAGCCCTAAAAAGGACTGTTGGTTTCTCAGGAGTTGTGGATGTAAGAGTTGCAGACCTACACTAACGGTAAAACCACGATTCTGACCCTATCTCGGCAGCAGCTCTCCCTACTCTCCCTGAATCCGGAGCAGAATGCGGCGAGCAGGGCAGCGCCAGGTCTCTTATACTCGGGATGATGCTGTGCGGCCAGCCAATCACTGTACGACCACAATAAAGATGGCTGCTGCGTTTCATGGCCTGGCAGGCAATCCCTGCACCGTGATTGGGTCTCTAAAGTCTGCCGAAAACGCTGGGTGGAGACACCAGTTACCGCCGAATAATCCCGGAAATGCTCGCTGCTCGCCGAGTACACCGAGCATAGTGATACTGGGGCTAGTAAGGCTACTTTCACACTTCCGTCTTTTGTCCTCCGTCACAATCCGTCGTTATGGGCAAAAAACGGATCCTGCAAATGTGCTTGCAGGATGCGTTTTTTGCCCATACACTTGTATTAGCGACGGATCGCAACGCATGGGCACACGTCGCATCCGTCGTGCGACGGAACCGTCGTGTTTTGGCGGACGTGATGCACAAAAAAAGTTCAATGTAACATTTTTTTGGGCGACGTGTCCGCCATCTTTGACCGCGCATGCGCAGCTGAAACTCCGCCCCCTCCTCCCCGGACTGCAGAATGGGCAGCAGATGGGTTGAAAAACTACATCCTCTGCCCACATCTTGCAGTAATTTCACAACGTCCGTCGGTACGTCGGCCTGACGCATAGCGACGGGCCCGTACTGACGGAAGTGTGAAAGTTGCCTTATGAGTAGTGGCGAGCACATTCGCTCATCACTAAAAGCCACCAATACAAAAAAAATGTAGATCTCACTAAAGAGGATATGATATCCAGCAAAAAGGGAGAATTAAAATATAACTTTTAACCCCTTTCTGACATTAGACGTACTATCCCGTGGAGGTGGGGTGGGCCCCTATGACCACCGACGGGATAGTACGTCATAGCGATCGCCCGCGCTCACGGGGGGAGCGCGGCCGAGTGTCAGCTGCCTATCGCAGCTGACATCCGGCACTATGTGCCAGGAGCAATCACGGACCGCTCCCGACACATTAACCCCCGGCACACGGCGATCAAACATGATCGCGATGTGCCGGCGGTGCAGGGAAGCATCGCGCAGGGAGGGGGCTCCCTGCAGGCTTCCCTGAGACCCCTACAGCAACGTGATGTGATCGCGTTGCTGCGAGGGTCTGCCTACCTCCCTCCCTGCTCCAGGCCCGGATCCAAGATGGCCGCGGCATCCGGGTCCTGCAGGGAGGGAGGTGGCTTCACAGAGCCTGCTCAGAGCAGGCACTGTGAAGCCTGCAGTGCTCTAAGGCAGATCGGTGATCTGACAGAGTGCTGTGCAAACTGTTAGATCACCGATCTATGATGTCCCCCCTGGGACAAAGTAAAAAAGTTTAAAAAAAAAATTCCAAATGTGTAAAAAAAAAAAAAAAAATATTCCTAAATAATGAAAAAAAAAAAATATTATTCCCATAAATACATTTCTTTATCTAAATAAAAAAAAACAATAAAAGTACACATATTTAGTATCGCCGCGTCCGTAACGGCCCGACCTATAAAACTGGCCCACTAGTTAACCCCTTCAGTAAACACCGTAAGAAAAAAAAAAAAAACGAGGCAAAAAACAACGCTTTATTATCATACTGCCAAACAAAAAGTGGAATAACACGCGATCAAAAAGACAGATATAAATAACAATGGTACCGCTAAAAACGTCATCTTGTCCCGCAAAAAACGAGCCGCCATACAGCAACATCAGCAAAAAAATAAAAAAGTTATAGTCCTGAGAATAAAGCGTTGGAAAAATAATTATTTTTCTATAAAATGGTTTTTATCGTATAAAAGCGCCAAAACATAAAAAAATGATATAAATGAGGTATCGCTGTAATCGTACTGACCCGAAGAATAAAACTGCTTTATCCATTTTACCAAACGCGGAACGGTATAAACGCCTCCCCCAAAAGAAATTCATGAATAGCTGGTTTTTGGTCATTCTGCCTCACAAAAATCGGAATAAAAAGCGATCAAAAAATGTCACGTGCCCGAAAATGTTACCAATAAAAACGTCAACTCGTCCCGCAAAAAACAAGACCTCACATGACTCTGTGGACTCAAATATGGAAAAATTATAGCTCTCAAAATGTGGTAACGCAAAAAATATTTTTTGCAATAAAAAGCGTCTTTCAGTGTGTGACGGCTGCCAATCATAAAAATCCGCTAAAAAACGCTATAAAAGTAAATCAAACCTTCCTTCATCACCCCCTTAGTTAGGGAAAAACTAAAAAAATGTATTTATTTCCATTTTTCCATTAGGGCTAGGGTTAGGGTTAGGGCTAGGGCTAGGGTTAGGGCTAGGGTTAGGGCTAGGGCTAGGGTTAGGGTTAGGGCTAGGGTTAGGGTTAGGGCTAGGGTTAGGGCTAGGGCTAGGATTAGAGCTAGGGTTAGGGTTAGGGCTAGGGTTAGGGCTAGGGTTAGGGCTAGGGTTAGGGCTAGGGTTGGGGCTAGGGTTAAGGCTACAGTTAGGGTTGGGGCTAAAGTTAGGGTTAGGGTTTGGATTACATTTGCGGTTGGGAATAGGGTTGGGATTAGGGTTAGGGGTGTGTCAGGGTTAGAGGTGTGGTTAGGGTTACTGTTGGGATTAGGGTTAGGGGTGTGTTTGGATTAGGGTTTCAGTTATAATTGGGGGGTTTCCACTGTTTAGGCACATCAGGGGCTCTCCAAATGCGACATGGCGTCCGATCTCAATTCCAGCCAATTCTGCGTTGAAAAAGTAAAACAGTGCTCCTTCCCTTCCGAGCTCTCCCGTGTGCCCAAACAGGGATTTACCCCAACATATGCAGTATCAGCGTACTCAGGACAAATAGGACAACAACTTTTGGGGTCCAATTTCTCCTGTTATCCTTGGGAAAATACAAAACTGGGGGCTAAAAAATAATTTTTGTGGGAAAAAAAAAGATTTTTTATTTTCACGGCTCTGCGTTATAAACTGTAGTGAAACACTTGGGGGTTCAAAGTTCTCACAACACATCTAGATAAGTTCCCTGGGGGGTCTAGTTTCCAATATGGGGTCACTTGTGGAGGGTTTCTACTGTTTAGTGTTGTGAATTCCACTCTTGGGCTCCCTCCGGTGGTTGTAAGTGGCACTTTTGTGAGTTCTGCTCTTGGGCTCCCTCTTGTGGTTTCAAGTGGTATGACTGCTCCTTGGAGTAAGCTGTCATCAGCTGCCTCCACTTATCGTCTCTTCTGCTCGGCTATTTAGGCCTGGCTCTTTCTTCAGCCAGTGCCACTTGTAAATGGTTCCTGGTTGGATTCACATCTCTTTGGATTTCCCTGTTATCCTGACCAGTTCAACAAAGCTAAGTTTTTGCTTGCTCTTTTCTGTCCATAGATTGTGGACTTATCCATTCAGTGCTTTCTATGTTTGTCCAGCGTTATCAGTATGAATTAATTCTGTCTTGCTGGAAGCTCTGGGAAGCAGATTTACCCTCCACACCTTTAGTCAGGTGTGGAAATTTTTTGTAAATTCTGCGTGGATTTTTGTAGTGTTTTATACTGACCGCACATTATTCCATCCTGTCCTATCTATCAAGCTAGACTGGCCTCCTGTGCTCATCCTGGTTTCATTCTGTGTATGTCTTTTTCCTCTCCACTCACAGTCATTATTTGTGGGGGGCTAATCTATCCTTTGGGGATTTTCTCTGAGGCAAGATAGTTTTCCTGCTTTTGTCTTTAGGGGTAGTTAGCTCTTAGGCTGTGACGAGATGCCTAGGGAGAGTTAGGAGCATTCCACGGCTACTTCTAGTGTTGTGTTGAGCTTAGGGACTGCGGTCAGTACAGTTACCACTTCCCTCAGAGCTCGTTCCATGTTGCTCCTAGACCACCGCATCATAACAGTTTAGGTACATTAGGGGCTCTGCAAACGCAATGTGACACCTGCAGACCATTCCATCTAAGTCTGAATTCCAAATGGCTCTCCTTCCCTTCCGAGCCCTCCCATGCGCCCAAACGGTGGTTCCCCCCCACATATGGGGTATCAGCGTACTCAGGACAAATTGGACAACAACTTTTGGGGTTGAATTTCTCCTCTTACCCTCGGGAAAATACAAAACTGGGGGCTAAAAATAATTTTTTGGGGAAAGTTTTTATTTTTTATTTTCACGGCTCTGCGTTACAAACTGTAGTGAAGCACTTGGGGGTTCAAAGCTCTCATAACACATCTAGATGAGTTCCTTGGGGGTCTAGTTTCCAAAATGGTGTCACTTGTGGGGGGTTTCTACCGTTTATGTATGTCACGATTCCCCTGACCGCTGTCACCAATTGGTCAGGATTCCCACCGTGACCGTCACCCCTACGTCACGGGTCGGGGTGACTTTAGGCCAACAGACGGCTATCACATGTGCAGGGGGGCTTATCTTAGTTATCCCTCCACTGCTACAATGTGATGAAAAAACACACACAAGGCTATTGACCTCTTAGTTTACAGCAGGGGCCCACTGCTTTTCTATATACCACGAACTGCAGGGATTTATGTATATCCCGCTTACAGTTCCACTTAACACTTGCAGCTCTCTGGCGCCCCCCTTACTCTCAGGTCAGATTAGGTACTGCACCCTGGGTAATTAGTCACCAGAAAGGCTGCCTGCTATGTACTGGCTATTGGGCTGCAGCGACGCGATAACTACTCCCACTCAGGCAGGAACAATAATTATTAACGCCGCAGCCGCTACAACATAACCCAAAAGTCTGCACACTTCTCGCTGCCACCAGCTTCGATTAAACGGGTCCGAAGCTAACCCAACACAGTAGCGTAATTCTCTTCAAGAGACAGGGTA
Source organism: Ranitomeya imitator (assembly GCF_032444005.1). Taxonomy (NCBI): domain Eukaryota; kingdom Metazoa; phylum Chordata; class Amphibia; order Anura; family Dendrobatidae; genus Ranitomeya; species Ranitomeya imitator. Next base: position 844,199,790 of record NC_091284.1, on the reverse strand, counting down.
CGGCTTTTAGAGCATGGAGAACTGAACTAACATATAATAGTATATCCCATTAACAAATTAGGCAGTGCTTTATCAAAAATATTTTATAAAGATGTTACAAATGAGACAATTGCAAATATGTACAAGGGTAATTATAATATAAAGGGAATAAATGAGAAAAAAAACAACACTTACATGTTCAAAGCATGACAGGCAACCAGGCTAGGGCAGTTTCCATATATCCCAGTCCATGGGATGCTGCTGGCTTCAGGAGAAGACAAGAAGTCAGGAAGAAATCTAGCAGAGAGACTGAGCTGGGGAGCCTGCCACAACTTAATACCTTAAGGCTTTGACATCAAAGAAGGACTGGCTTATCCAGACCCTCCTCTCTCTACCTTCTGAGTACTTCAATCTTAAATTTATCTACTTGCTATAACTTCGCTACAACACATGACAGAGTCAGACCAAACCTATCATTCATCTCGGATTAACGTGAGCATTCTAATGAGATCAAATATGTCCTATCTGGGATACCTATTTACAGAGAAAACCCTACTTCTTTACCAGACGGAGTTAGAAGCCCGAGTTTCATGGGATGTATAGATACACCGAGTGAGAATAAGAATATATATTTTCGTGTTCTTAACGTAAACATGGTGCATAATATCGTACAAAACCCAAACTAAGAATCTTTCATGAATTTTGGAGCCATTTGTCCAGTTCTAACTGGTGAAGGTGGGAGGGGTGAGGGACTTTCCTCTGAGCCTGGAATTTACGACCCCAGGGCAATAAAACCCCCTTCTAGCATACAGTCTGTAGCCCAGAGAGAAACAGGTAGAGTCAGCTAGTGAAGGGGGGGTTTAGCCCACCTCATGAGCTGAAGAGCAACTAAACTTATATGATATTTCATACCATATCGTGACAATGTACATTAGGGGCTCTGCAAACGCAGTGTGACACCTGCAGATCATTCCATCTAAGTCTGCATTCCAAATGGAGCCCCTTCCCTTCCGAGCCCTCCCATGCGCCCAAACAGTGGTTCCCCCCCCACATATAGAGTATCAGCGCACTCAGGACAAATTGGACAACAAATTTTGGCGTCCAATTTCTCCTGTTACCCTCGGGAAAATACAAAACTGGGGGCTAAAAAATAATTTTTGTGGGAAAAAAATTTTGTTTTATTTTTACGGCTCTGCATTATAAACTTCTGTGAAGCCCTTGGTGGGTCAAAGCGCTCACCACACATCTAGATAAGTTCTTTAGGGGGTCTACTTTCCAAAATGGTGTCACTTGTGGGGGGTTTCTACTGTTTAGGTACATTAGGGGCTCCGCAAACACAATTTGACACCTGCAGACCATTCCATCTAAGTCTGCATTCCAAATGGCGCTCCTTCCCTTCCGAGCCCTCCCATGCGCCCAAACAGTGGTTCCCCCCACATATTGTGTATAATCGCACTCAGGACAAATTGGGCAACAAATTTTGGGGTCCAATTTCTCCTGTTACCCTCGAGAAAATACAAAACTGGGGGCAAAAAAAATAATTTTTGTGGGAAAAAAATTTTGTTTTATTTTTACGGCTCTGCATTATAAACTTCTCATATAAGAGAAAAAGCAGCCAGCTCACCAATGACGATCGCAGGTGCACGGATCTCCGTTGCAGGCAAACGAGTAAATCCTCAGTAGAAAAAGTAGATGAGATCCAGCTCCATAAAACGTAATATTTATTGATATCCAAACAATAAAATTCCACATACATAGAATGTAAAGGCTCCCTCTGGTATGAAGCCCCTGCGCTGGAAAGGCTCAACGGCAACGCGTTTCGATCCGAAGATCTTTTTCAAAGCCATATCCTGATCTGGATTTCTCATTTTTACACCAATTTTTTTTAGGGACCACATTGCAAAGAAGGTAGTTTATCGTACGTAGGATGTACTACGAGGAAACTCAAGACACGCATTAGGGAACACCTTCATGATATCAGTAGTACACAGGGCAGCAATAGAAATATATCGGCAGCATCTAGGCATTTTGTGACTCACCACAATCGCAGTACTGCTAGTTTCCAAATCCAGGGAATAGAGAAAGTCAATGTGCCTCCGCGGGGTGGAGATGCCAGAAGGCGGCTCCTAACGCGAGAGGCTTTTTGGATATTTCACCTTAATACCCGATTCCCGATGGGATTAAACAAACGAAATGAACCCATGTTACATTACTGTTAGTTAGGGAGTGATTTTTTTTATTGTATGTTCATTGTATTTTAAATCTGTTAAATGATTTTATATGAAGGACCTTGGAAAGTGTCATGTGACCTATTCAGGTAATCTGATTGGAGAAGTCTCCCTATATAGGACAGCTAAACCAGATCAGGATATGGCTTTGAAAAAGATCTTCGGATCGAAACGTGTTGCCGTTGAGTCTTTCCAGCGCAGGGGCTTCATACCAGAGGGAGCCTTTACATTCTATGTATGTGGAATTTTATCGTTTGGATATCAATAAATATTACGTTTTATGGAGCTGGATCTCATCTAGTTTTTCTACGGATTATAAACTTCTGTGAAGCCCTTGGTGGGTCAAAGTGCTCACCAAACATCCGGATAAGTTCCTTAGGGGGTCTACTTTCCAAAATGGTGTCACTTGTGGGGGGGGTTTCAATGTTTAGGCACATCAGGGGTTCTCCAAACGCAACATGGCGTCCCATCTCAATTCCTGTCAATTTTGCACTGAAAAGTCAAACGGACCTCCTTCCCTTCCGAGCTCTCCCATGCGCCCAAACAGTGGTTTACCCCCACATATGGGGTATCGGCGTACTCAGGACAAATTGTACAACAACTTTTGGGGTCCAATTTCTTCTCTTACCCTTGGGAAAATAAAAAATTGGGGGCGAAAAGATAATGTTTGTGAAAAAAAATGATTTTTTATTTTTACGGTTCTGCATTATAAACTTCTGTGAAGCACTTGGTGGGTCAAAGTGCTCACCACACATCTAGATAAGTTCCTTAGGGGGTCGACTTTCCAAAATGGTGTCACTTGTGGGGAGTGTCAATGTCTAGGCACATCAGGGGCTCTCCAAACGCAACATGATGTCCCATCTCAATTCCTGTCAATTTTGCATTGAAAAGTCAAATGGCGCTCCTTCGCTTCCGAGCTCTGTCATGCACCCAAACAGTGGTTTACCCCCACATATTGGGTATTGGCATACTCAGGATAAATTGTACAACAACATTTGGGGTCCATTTTCTCCTGTTACCCTTGGTAAAATAAAACAAATTGGAGCTGAAGTAAATTTTTTGTGAAAAAAAGTTAAATGTTCATTTTTATTTAAACATTCCAAAAATTCCTGTGAAGCACCAGAAGGGTTAATAAACTTCTTGAATGTGGTTTTGAGCACCTTGAGGGGTGCAGTTTTTAGAATGGTGTCACACTTGGGTATTTTCTATCATATAGACCCCTCAAAATGACTTCAAATGAGATGTGGTCCCTAAAAAAAATTGGTGTAAAAATGAGAAATTGCTGGTCAACTTTTAGGGTATGTGCACACAATGCAGATTTAGTGCAGAACTGCAGCAGATTTTTCTGCAGCAGAAATGCTGCAGAACTGCACTGTGATTACAGTACAATGTAAATCAATGTGAAAAAAAAAAAAGCTGTGCACATGGTGCAGAAAAATCTGCGCAGAAACTCTGCAGATTTCAAAGTGCATGTCACTTTTGTGCAGTTCTGCAGCGTTTCTGCACCCCTCCATTATAGAAATCCACAGTGGTAAAATCTGCACAAAAACGCATAAAAATGCACAAAAAACGCACAAAAAAACGCATCAAAAGTGCATAAAAAACGCACCTGCGGATTCTGCCAGGAGATGCAGATTTAGTGCAGAAAATTCTGCACCACATTTCCTACGTGTGCACACACCCTTAACACCCTAACAAAAAAAAATTTTGGTTCCAAAATTGTGCTGATGTAAAGTAGACATGTGGGAAATGTTACTTATTAAGTATTTTATGTGACATATTGCTGTGATTTAATTGTATAAAAATTCAAAGTTGGAAAATTGCGAAATTTTCATAATTTTCGCCAAATTTCCGTTTTTTTCACAAATAAACGCAGGTAATATCAAAGAATTTTTACCACTATCATGAAGTACAATATGTCCCGAGAAAATAATGTCAGAATCACCGGGATCCGTTGAAGCGTTTCAGAGTGCAAACCACCCTTGGGGGTAAAGGGGTTAATTAGTTAATTAAAATACGAAATTGTTCCACCATACAACTAAAAAAGGGAGGTGTGCCTCTGATAGAGAAAAATCAACCAGAAGGGACGTAGGACAAGTGGATTCCTGCAGCAGAAGCCGAATCTATAGAGTGACAGGACGCCGAGTCATGAGCATGAGTGTCCGTGTTCTGGTAACGGCAGTGTGACCCGGCACTGACTACATATATAGTATATATATATAATACAGGCGCCAGTATCGGTCATTGGTGCAGAGTATAAACATTAATGAAGAAGGAGCGGTCTCCCCAATCAGACGGGCAATGACACCATTCCAGGACAGACAACGCCCTGGCAGTCCCTAAGGTCTCTCACATTTCTGTCGGTACAGGCCCGTCGCAATGCGTCGGGCCGACGCACGTTGTGAAATTTGTGCGCGACGCGGGCAGCGCATGCAGTTTTTCAACGCATCCGCTGCCCATTCTGAAGTGTGGGGAGGAGGGGGCAGAGTTTTGGACGCCCATGCGCGGTCGAAAATGGCGGACGCGGCGCACAAAAAAATGTTACATTGAACGTTTTCTGGTGACGACGGTCTGCCAAAACATGACGGATATAACGTGTGGCCATATCTCGCGATCCATCGCTAATAAAAGTCTATGGGTAAAAAAAGTATCCTGCGAGCACATTTGCAGGAAGCGTTTTTTGCCCAAAATGTCAGATTGCAACGGAGGACAAAAGACGGAAGTGTGAAAGAGCCAAGGGGCTAACAACAGTCTGTCCCCAAGACTCCGGCTCTGACAAGTCCACAGCTGCCCCTGCACCGCCATACAGTGCTGAGCAGACATGTCCTCCCTCCACTGTGGACACGGGTCTGAAGAGAGCGGAGGAACATGGCTGATATCAACTGTGATAGAAGAAAACTCACCGCTCCCCACAGTCTGCAGAAGCCTCTGAGCTCAGCTACAACACACAGTAACCAAGGACTCTGTAACCAGGGAGGGTTCATGTACTGACAACAGGCCTCAGGCCTACTACTACCATCATGTCCTACCTGACGGCTGAGCCGTGCATCTAATCCTCCCCTGTGTGATACTGACTGCTGAGCCGTGTATCTAATCCTATCCTGTGTGATACTGACTGCTGAGCCGTGTATCTAATCCTCTCCTGTGTGATACTGACTGCTGAGCCGTGTATCTAATCCTATCCTGTGTGATACTGACTGCTGAGCCGTGTATCTAATCCTATCCTGTGTGATACTGACTGCTGAGCCGTGCATCTAATCCTCCCCTGTGTGATACTGACTGCTGAGCCGTGTATCTAATCCTATCCTGTGTGATACTGACTGCTGAGCCGTGTATCTAATCCTGACCTGTGTGATACTGACTGCTGAGCCGTGTATCTAATCCTATCCTGAGTGATACTGACTGCTGAGCCGTGTATCTAATCCTATCCTGTGTGATACTGATTGCTGAGCCGTGTATCTAATCCTCTCCTGTGTGATACTGTCTGCTGAACTGTGTATCTAATCCTATCCTGTGTGATACTGACTGCTGAGCCGTGTATCTAATCCTCTCCTGTATGATACTGACTGCTGAGCCGTGTATCTAATCCTATCCTGTGTAATAGTGACTGCTGAGCCGTGTATCTAATCCTATCCTGTGTGATACCGACTGCTGAGCCGTGTATCTAATCCTCTCCTGTGTGATACCGACTGCTGAGCCGTGTATCTAATCCTATCCTGTGTGATACCGACTGCTGAGCCGTGTATCTAATCCTGTCCTGTGTGATACTGACTGCTGAGCCGTGTATCTAATCCTATCCTGAGTGATACTGTCTGCTGAGCCGTGTATCTAATCCTGACCTGTGTGATACTGACTGCTGAACTGTGTATCTAATCCTCTCCTGTGTGATACTGTCTGCTGAGCCGTGTATCTAATCCTCTCCTGTGTGATACTGTCTGCTGAGCCGTGTATCTAATCCTCTCCTGTGTCATACTGTCTGCTGAGCCGTGTATCTAATCCTATCCTGTGTGATACTGACTGCTGAGCTGTGTATCTAATCCTATCCTGTGTGATACTGTCTGCTGAGCCGTGTATCTAATCCTGTCCTGTATGATACTGACTGCTGAGCTGTGTATCTAATCCTATCCTGTGTGATACTGTCGGCTGAGCCGTGTATCTAATCCTGTCCTGTGTGATACTGACTGCTCAGCCGTGTATCTAATCCTGTCCTGTGTGATACTGACTACTGAGCCGTGTATCTAATCCTCTCCTGTGTGATACCGACTGCTGAGACGTGTATCTAATCCTCTCCTGTGTGATACCGACTGCTGAGCCGTGTATCTAATCCTCTCCTGTGTGATACTGACTGCTGAGCCGTGTATCTAATCCTGTCCTGTGTGATACTGACTGCCGAGCCGTGTATCTAATCCTCTCCTGTGTGATACTGTCTGCTGAACTGTGTATCTAATCCTATCCTGTGTGATACTGTCTGCTGACCTGTACATCTAATCCTATCCTGTGTGATACTGTCTGCTGAGCCATGTATCTAATCCTCTCCTGTGTGATACTGACTGCTGAGCCGTGTATCTAATCCTCTCCTGTGTGATACTGACTGCTGAGCCGTGTATCTAATCCTCTCCTGTGTGATACCGACTGCTGAGCCGTGTATCTAATCCTCTCCTGTGTGATACCGACTGCTGAGCCGTGTATCTAATCCTGTCCTGTGTGATACTGACTGCTGAGCCGTGAATCTAATCCTCTCCTGTGTGATACTGACTGCTGAGCCGTGTATCTAATCCTCTCCTGTGTGATACTGACTGCTGAGCCGTGTATCTAATCCTCTCCTGTGTGATAATGTCTGCTGAGCCGTGTATCTAATCCTCTCCTGTGTGATACTGACTGCTGAGCCGTGTATCTAATCCTCTCCTGTGTGATACTGACTGCTGAGCCGCGTATCTAATCCTCTCCTGTGTGATACTGACTGCTGAGCCGTGTATCTAATCCTCTCCTGTGTGATACTGACTGCTGAGCCGTGTATCTAATCCTATCCTGTGTGATACTGTCTGCTGAGCCGTGTATCTAATCCTCTCCTGTGTGATACTGTCTGCTGAACTGTGTATCTAATCCTCTCCTGTGTGATACTGACTGCTGAGCCGTGTATCTAATCCTCTCCTGTGTGATACCGACTGCTGAGCCGTGTATCTAATCCTCTCCTGTGTGATACCGACTGCTGAGCCGTGTATCTAATCCTCTCCTGTGTGATACTGACTGCTGAGCTCTGTATCTAATCCTGTCCTGTGTGATACTGACTGATGAGCCGCGTATCTAATCCTCTCCTGTGTGATACTGTCTGCTGAGCCGTGTATCTAATCCTCTCCTGTGTGATACTGTCTGCTGAGCCGTGTATCTAATCCTCTCCTGTGTGATACTGACTGCTGAGCCGTGTATCTAATCCTCTCCTGTGTGATACTGACTGCTGAGCCGTGTATCTAATCCTCTCCTGTGTGATACTGTCTGCTGAGCCGTGTATCTAATCCTCTCCTGTGTGATACTGACTGCTGAGCCGTGTATCTAATCCTATCCTGTGTGATACTGACTGCTGAGCTCTGTATCTAATCCTATCCTGTGTGATACCGACTGCTGAGCTGTGTATCTAATCCTCTCCTGTGTGATACTGACTGCTGAGCTGTGTATCTAATCCTCTCCTGTGTGATACTGACAGCTGAGCCGTGTATCGAATCCTCTCCTCTGTGATACTGACTGCTGAGCTGTGTATCTAATCCTGTCCTGTGTGATACTGACTGCTGAGCCGTGTATCTAATCCTCTCCTGTGTGATACTGACTGATGAGCCGCGTATCTAATCCTCTCCTGTGTGATACTGACTGCTGAGCCGTGTATCTAATCCTATCCTGTGTGATACTGACTGCTGAGCCGTGTATCTAATCCTCTCCTGTGTGATACTGACTGCTGAGCCGTGTATCTAATCCTATCCTGTGTGATACTGACTGCTGAGCCGTGTATCTAATCCTCTCCTGTGTGATACTGTCTGCTGAGCCGTGTATCTAATCCTCTCCTGTGTGATACCGACTGCTGAGCTGTGTATCTAATCCTATCCTGTGTGATACTGACTGCTGAGCCGTGTATCTAATCCTTTCCTGTGTGATACTGACTGCTGAGCTGTGTATCTAATCCTTTCCTGTGTGATACTGTCTGCTGAGCTGTGTATCTAATCCTATCCTGTGTGATACTGTCTGCTGAGCCGTGTATCTAATCCTCTCCTGTGTGATACTGACTGCTGAGCCGTGTATCTAATCCTCTCCTGTGTGATACTGACTCCTGAGTCGTGTATCTAATCCTATCCTGTGTGATACTGACTGATGAGCCGTGTATCTAATCCTCTCCTGTGGGATACTGACTGCTGAGCTGTGTATCTAATCCTATCCTGTGTGATACTGTCTGCTGAGCCGTGTATCTAATCCTCTCCTGTGTGATACTGACTGCTGAGCCGTGTATCTAATCCTCTCCTCTGTGATACTGACTGCTGAGCCGTGCATCTAATCCTATCCTGTGTGATACTGACTGCTGAGCCGTGTATCTAATCTTATCCTGTGTGATACTGTCTGTTGAGCCGTGTATCTAATGCTCTCCTGTGTGATACTGTCTGCTGAGCCGTGTATCTAATCCTATCCTGTGTGATACTGACTGCTGAGCCGTGTATCTAATCCTCTCCTGTGTGATACTGACTGCTGAGCCGTGTATCTAATCCTATCCTGTGTGATACTGTCTGCTGAGCTGTGTATCTAATCCTGTCCTTAGGATTAAATTCACAGCTCAGAAGTTAGTATCACACAGGATAGGATTAGATACACGGCTCAGCAGTCGGTATCAAACAGGACAGGATTAGATACACAGCTCAGCAGACAGTATCACACAGGATAGGATTAGATACACGGCTCAGCAGTCAGTATCACACAGGAGAGGATTAGATACACGGCTCAGCAGTCAGTATCACACAGGAGAGGATTAGATACACGGCTCAGCAGTCAGTATCACACAGGATAGGATTAAATACACGGCTCAGCAGACAGTATCACACAGGAGAGGATTAGATACACGGCTCAGCAGTCAGTATCACACAGGACAGGATTAGATACACGGCTCAGCAGTCAGTATCACACAGGAGAGGATTAGATACACGGCTCAGCAGTCAGTATCACACAGGAGAGGATTAGATACACGGCTCAGCAGTCAGTATCACACAGGAGAGGATTAGATACACGGCTCAGCAGTCAGTATCACACAGGAGAGGATTAGATACACGGCTCAGCAGACAGTATCACACAGGAGAGGATTAGATACACAGCTCAGCAGTCAGTATCACACAGGTCAGGATTAGATACACGGCTCAGCAGTCAGTATCACACAGGACAGGATTAGATACACGGCTCAGCAGTCAGTATCACACAGGAGAGGATTAGATACACGGCTCAGCAGTCAGTATCACACAGGTCATGATTAGATACACGGCTCAGCAGTCAGTATCACACAGGACAGGATTAGATATACGGCTCAGCAGTCAGTATCACACAGGACAGGATTAGATACACAGCTCAGCAGTCAGTATCACACAGGACAGGATTAGATACACAGCTCAGCAGTCAGTATCACACAGGATAGGATTAGATACACGGCTCAGCAGTCAGTATCACACAGGATAGGATTAGATACACGGCTCAGCAGTCAGTATCACACAGGAGAGGATTAGATACACGGCTCAGCAGTCAGTATCACACAGGATAGGATTAGATACACAGTTCAGCAATCAGTATCACACAGGATAGGATTAGATACATGGCTCAGCAGTCAGTATCACACATGTCAGGATTAGATACACGGCTCAGCAGTCAGTATCACACAGGAGAGGATTAGATACACAGCTTAACAGACAGTATCACACAGGATAGGATTAGATACACAGCTCAGCAGTCAGTATCACACAGGAGAGGATTAGATACACGGCTCAGCAGTCAGTATCACACAGGATAGGATTAGATACACAGTTCAGCTATCAGTATCACACAGGATAGGATTAGATACATGGCTCAGCAGTCAGTATCACACAGGTCAGGATTAGATACACGGCTCAGCAGTCAGTATCACACAGGAGAGGATTAGATACACAGCTCAGCAGTCAGTATCACACAGGATAGGATTAGATACACAGCTCAGCAGTCAGTATCACACAGGATAGGATTAGATACACGGCTCAGCAGTCAGTATCACACAGGAGAGGATTAGATACACAGCTCAGCAGTCAGTATCACACAGGATAGGATTAGATACACGGCTCAACAGTCAGTATCACACAGGATAGGATTAGATACACGGCTCAGCAGTCAGTATCACACAGGATAGGATTAGATACACAGTTCAGCAGTCAGTATCACACAGGATAGGATTAGATACACAGTTCAGCAATCAGTATCACACAGGAGAGGATTAGATACACGGCTCAGCAGACAGTATCACACAGGATAGGATTAGATACACAGTTCAGCAATCAGTATCACACAGGAGAGGATTAGATACACGGCTCAGCAGTCAGTATCACACAGGATAGGATTAGATACACAGTTCAGCAATCAGTATCACACAGGATAGGATTAGATACATGGCTCAGCAGTCAGTATCACACAGGATAGGATTAGATACATGGCTCAGCAATCAGTATCACACATGAGAGGATTAGATACACGGCTCAGCAGTCAGTATCACACAGGATTAGATACACGGATCAGCAGACAGTATCACACAGGATAGGATTAGATACACAGCTCAGCAGTCAGTATCACACAGGATAGGATTAGATACACGGCTCAGTAGTCAGTATCACAGAGGAGAGGATTAGATACACAGCTCAGCAGTCAGTATCACACAGGATAGGATTAGATACACGGCTCAGCAGTCAGTATCACAGAGGAGAGGATTAGATACACAGCTCAGCAGTCAGTATCACACAGGATAGGATTAGATACACGGCTCATCAGTCAGTATCACACAGGATAGGATTAGATACACAGTTCAGCAGTCAGTATCACACAGGATAGGATTAGATACACAGTTCAGCAGTCAGTATCACACAGGATAGGATTAGATACACAGTTCAGCAATCAGTATCACACAGGAGAGGATTAGATACACGGCTCAGCAGTCAGTATCACACAGGATAGGATTAGATACACAGTTCAGCAATCAGTATCACACAGGATAGGATTAGATACATGGCTCAGCAGTCAGTATCACACAGGTCAGGATTAGATACACGGCTCAGCAGTCAGTATCACACAGGAGAGGATTAGATACACAGTTCAGCAGTCAGTATCACACAGGTCAGGATTAGATACACGGCTCAGCAGTCAGTATCACACAGGACAGGATTAGATACACGGCTCAGCAGTCAGTATCACACAGGATAGGATTAGATACATGGCTCAGCAGTCAGTATCACACAGGTCAGGATTAGATACACGGCTCAGCAGTCAGTATCACACAGGAGAGGATTAGATACACAGTTCAGCAGTCAGTATCACACAGGTCAGGATTAGATACACGGCTCAGCAGTCAGTATCACACAGGACAGGATTAGATACACGGCTCAGCAGTCAGTATCACACAGGAGAGGATTTGATACATAGCTCAACAGTCAGTATCACACAGGATAGGATTAGATACACGGCTCAGCAGTCAGTATCACACAGGAGAGGATTAGATACACAGCTCAGCAGTCAGTATCACACAGGATAGGATTAGATACACGGCTCAACAGTCAGTATCACACAGGATAGGATTAGATACACGGCTCAGCAGTCAGTATCACACAGGATAGGATTAGATACACGGATCAGCAGACAGTATCACACAGGATAGGATTAGATACACAGCTCAGCAGTCAGTATCACACAGGATAGGATTAGATACACGGCTCAGCAGTCAGTATCACAGAGGAGAGGATTAGATACACAGCTCAGCAGTCAGTATCACACAGGATAGGATTAGATACACGGCTCAGCAGTCAGTATCACAGAGGAGAGGATTAGATACACAGCTCAGCAGTCAGTATCACACAGGATAGGATTAGATACACGGCTCAGCAGTCAGTATCACACAGGATAGGATTAGATACACAGTTCAGCAGTCAGTATCACACAGGATAGGATTAGATACACAGTTCAGCAGTCAGTATCACACAGGATAGGATTAGATACACAGTTCAGCAATCAGTATCACACAGGAGAGGATTAGATACACGGCTCAGCAGTCAGTATCACACAGGATAGGATTAGATACACAGTTCAGCAATTAGTATCACACAGGAGAGGATTAGATACACGGCTCAGCAGTCAGTATCACACAGGACAGGATTAGATACACGGCTCAGCAGTCAGTATCACACAGGAGAGGATTTGATACATAGCTCAACAGTCAGTATCTGACAGGATAGGATTAGATACACAGCTCAGCAGTCAGTATCACAGGAGAGGATTATATACACTGCTCAGCAGTCAGTATCACACAGGAGAGGATTTGATACATAGCTCAACAGTCAGTATCTGACAGGATAGGATTAGATACACAGCTCAGCAGTCAGTATCACAGGAGAGGATTATATACACTGCTCAGCAGTCAGTATCACACAAGACAGGATTATATCTGGCAAGATACTATATGGAGGACTATGGGGGTGCATTATAATATATGGGGGTACATTATACTATATGGAAGACTATGGGGGGTGCATTATACTATATGGGGGTGCATTATACTATATGGAGGACTATGGGGGGTGCATTGTTTTATGGGAGACAATGGATAGTGCATTATAATGTATGGAGAACTATGGGGAGTGCATTATACTATATGGAGGACTATGGGGAGTGCATTATACTATATGGAGGACTATGGGGAGTGCATTATACTATATGGAGGACTATGTGGAGTGCATTATACTATATGGAGGACTATGGGGGTGCATTATACTATATGGAGGACTATGCGGGTGCATTATACTATATGGAGGACTATGGGGGTGCATTATACTATATGGAGGACTATGGGAAGTGCATTATACTATATGGAGGACTATGGGGAGTGCATTATACTATATGGAGGACTATGGGGAGTGCATTATACTATATGGAGGACTATGGGGAGTGCATTATACTATATGGAGGACTATGTGGAGTGCATTATACTATATGGAGGACTATGGGGGTGCATTATACTATATGGAGGACTATGGGGGTGCATTATACTATATGGAGGACTATGGGGAGTGCATTATACTATATGGAGGACTATGGGGGTGCATTATATTATATGGAGGACTATGTGGAGTGCATTATACTATATGGAGGACTATGGGGAGTGCATTATACTATATGGAGGACTATGGGGGTGCATTATACTATATGGAGGACTATGCGGGTGCATTATACTATATGGAGGACTATGGGGGTGCATTATACTATATGGAGGACTATGGGAAGTGCATTATACTATATGGAGGACTATGGGGAGTGCATTATACTATATGGAGGACTATGGGGAGTGCATTATACTATATGGAGGTCTATGGGGAGTGCATTATACTATATGGAGGACTATGTGGAGTGCATTATACTATATGGAGGACTATGGGGGTGCATTATACTATATGGAGGACTATGGGGGTGCATTATACTATATGGAGGACTATGGGGAGTGCATTATACTATATGGAGGACTATGGGGGTGCATTATATTATATGGAGGACTATGTGGAGTGCATTATACTATATGGAGGACTATGGGGAGTGCATTATACTATATGGAGGACTATGGGGGTGCATTATACTATATGGAGGACTATGGGGGTGCATTATACTATATGGAGGACTATGGGGGTGCATTATATTATATGGAGGACTATGTGGAGTGCATTATACTATATGGAGGACTATGTGGAGTGCATTATGCTATATGGAGGACTATGGGGGTGCATTATACTATATGGAGGACTATGGGGGGTGCATTATACTATATGGAGGACTATGGGGGTGCATTATACTATATGGAGGACTATGGGGAGTGCATTATACTATATGGAGGACTATTGGGAGTGCATTATACTATATGGAGGACTATGTGGAGTGCATTATACTATATGGAGGACTATGTGGAGTGCATTATACTATATGGAGGACTATGGGGGTGCATTATACTATATGGAGGACTATGGGGGTGCATTATACTATATGGAGGACTATGGGGGTGCATTATACTATATGGAGGACTATGGGAGTTGCATTATACTATATGGAGGACTATGGGGGTGCATTATACTATATGGAGGACTATGGGAGTTGCATTATACTATATGGAGGACTATGGGGGTGCATTATATTATATGGAGGACTATGTGGAGTGCATTATACTATATGGAGGACTATGTGGAGTGCATTATGCTATATGGAGGACTATGGGGGTGCATTATACTATATGGAGGACTATGGGGGGTGCATTATACTATATGGAGGACTATGGGGGTGCATTATACTATATGGAGGACTATGGGGAGTGCATTATACTATATGGAGGACTATTGGGAGTGCATTATACTATATGGAGGACTATGTGGAGTGCATTATACTATATGGAGGACTATGTGGAGTGCATTATACTATATGGAGGACTATGGGGGTGCATTATACTATATGGAGGACTATGGGGGTGCATTATACTATATGGAGGACTATGGGGGTGCATTATACTATATGGAGGACTATGGGAGTTGCATTATACTATATGGAGGACTATGGGGGTGCATTATACTATATGGAGGACTATGGGAGTTGCATTATACTATATGGAGGACTATGTGGAGTGCATTATACTATATGGAGGACTATGTGGAGTGCATTATAATATATGGAGGACTATGGGAGTTGCATTATACTATATGGAGGACTGTGGGAGTTGCATTATACTATATGGAGGACTATGGGGAGTGCATTATAATATACTAGATTGTGGCCCGATTCGAACGCACCGGTATTCTAGAATATGCATGTCCCCGTAGTATATGGACAATGATGATTCCAGAATTCGCGGCACACTGTGCCCGTCGCTGATTGGTCGAGGCAACCTTTATGACATCATCGTCGCCATGGCAACCATTATGACATCTACGTCGATACTGTGCCCGTCGCTGAATCAGAAACGTGAGATGTCTACGTCCTTTATGACATCATCGTCGCTGTGCCCGTTGCTGATTGGTCGAGGCCTGGCAGCCTCGACCAATCAGATGCGGGATTTCTACATCCTTTATGACATCATCGTCGCTGTGCCCGTTGCTGATTGGTCGAGGCCTGGCGGCCTCGACCAATCAGAGATGCGGGATTTCTACGTCGATGCTGTGCCGGTCTCTGATCAGCAACGGGCACAGCGACGATGATGTCATAAAGGACGTAGACATCTCACGTTTCTGATTCAGCGACGGGCACAGTATCGACGTAGATGTCATAATGGTTGCCATGGCGACGATGATGTCATAAAGGTTGCCTCGACCAATCAGCGACGGGCACAGTGTGCCGTGAATTCTGGAATCATCATTGTCCATATACTACGGGGACATGCATATTCTAGAATACCCGATGCGTTAGAATCGGGCCACAATCTAGTATATTATAATGCACTCCCCATAGTCCTCCATATAGTATAATGCTACTCCCATAGTCCTCCATATAGTATAATGCAACTCCCATAGTCCTCCATATATTATAATGCACTACCCATAGTCCTCCATATAGTATAATGCACCCCCATAGTCCTCCATATAGTATAATGCAACTCCCATAGACAGACAGACAGACAGACAGACAGACAGACAGAAAGACAGACAGATGGAAAAACCCTTAGGCAATTATATATATATAGATGGAGCACTATGGGGTGCATTATACTATATGGAGGACTATGGGAGTTGCATTATACTACTGTATATGGAGGACTATGGGAGTTGCATGATACTATATGGAGGACTATGGGAGTTGCATTATACTATATGGAGGACTATCGGGGTGCATTATACTATATGGAGGACTATGGGGAGTGTATTATACTATATGGAGGACTATGGGGAGTGCATTATAATATATGGAGGACTATGGGAGTTGCATTATATTATATGGAGGACTATGGGGGTGCATTATACTATATGGAGGACTATGGGGAGTGTATTATACTATATGGAGGACTATGGGGAGTGCATTATAATATATGGAGGACTATGGGAGTTGCATTATACTATATGGAGGACTAGGGGGGTGCATTATGTTTTATGGGAGACGATGGATGGTGCATTATAATATATGGAGGACTATATGAAGCCAATTATACTATATGGAAGTAATTATATTTGGAGGGCCCTGTGGGGGGCTATGAGGAAGCCTTTATACTTTATGGGGGGCTGTATGGGGCTCACAGTTGGGGATCATGCTGTGGCAGGATAGTTGAGAGGGTACAGTAAGGACATCATACTGTGCGTGTGGAGGAATCACTGTGGGGGGGTCAGTGTTTGTGGGGCACCTTTGTTGGCATCATACTTTATGGGGGCAATGAAAGAGGAATCTGGGGGCTTCAATAGTTGGAAGATTACTCTGTAACGGCAGCAAAGTTGTGAGATATGTACCATGTGACCCAGGAGACCTATGATCTCTTTGTATGCCCTGGTGCAGGATGCCTTGTCCTTTTCACATACGCCTCTGCTGCAGGACTGATGGCCCATAACTTACAACCACGTCCATTGCTGCCCCTCGGTACATTCAGGCATTCAGCCATGTTTTTCCTGAGCGTCGGTTGCGTTCGTCCTCCTTCCCGTTCTCACATCCCTGACTCAGCCCAATAGGAAGGCCCCTGCTATTACCTCCGGACAGCCCCGTGTGTTGTGCTTGTGACTGGCTAAAAGTGTTTCGGGAGAAGAAGGCGTAGTCTGTTGGAGAAGACGCGCCATTTTACCAGGTTAGTGCAGTGGCGGGTTGTTGCTGTTCAGACTGCAGGTTGTTGTATGTGGTGTGGGCACGATGCTGCATGGTGGACATGTCTGACATTGGAGCTGCCCAGAGGTAACAGGTTGGCAATCAGTGCGGTGCCTACAGGGCCAAAGCTCTGCAGCCATCATTGTGTGTCTGTATGCTTGTGCCAAGGCTGCCACTGCCATTAATGACCCTTGTTCTGGATTCTTCTGTGTGGTTCTTGTATGTGTGTGTGATGGAGCTGACATCCTTGTATTTGGACATCTTTTTTTTTCTATTTCTCTAAATTAAAATGTCCACCATTTTCCACATTTTTACAGTATAGATATAAATCTGTATGAACCAGATTTATTTCTACCGAGTTTAAAAAATGTACTATGGGGGGCGCCGTTCTGCACTTCGCCACAGGCAGCACAGAGACTAGGTTCACCCCTGTGTGTCGGTCTCATCACCATTCTTCTCCATACAGATATACCTTTAGACATTGAGACAGTCAAGAGCTCCAGAGATCAAAGCCCCATACACTCTACATGATGTCAGCTTAGGGGACCATGGCCCTAACTAGAAGAACACATAACTGCTTCATTGACAATCACTGAAGCCTCAGAGACGTCTTGAAGAGTCCAGGTTTGGACAATCGGGTCACCTGGCCACTGCTCTCGGTTAGTTTCCTAAGCTGGTTGTTACCTGCTCCGTGAGGGCCCGCCAAAAGCGAGGTACCACAGGTGGGGATAGTTGGCAGTGGAAGTCGCTCTAATCCCAGTGAGTCAGCGGAAGTTTGAGAATTTGTAATTTGCACCATCTTGGGTATTTTACTGGGACTGTTCTATATGCTGATTGCTGGTAGTTCAATACATTATTGCCACACTGTTTTACCCTCACCTTGCGTTGTCTGAGTAATGTTCTGCCCACGGGAAAAGGGAGCAGGCATTCAGTGATATGTGCCCTGGTCCATGGGGTTTCGGCTAGCAGACTAGAGCACCCACTGACCCACCTTCCCATTCAACCTCCTTCTCCTGCTGTCCCTATCACGTCTCCCATGTCTCTGCTCTATGCCTCCCTCCCCCAGCAGAGATGCCGGCATACTCATTGCCACGGTCCCGTGACCTGTCCTCATCTTTCTGCAGCTGCCCAGGGTCTGCACACTGTTCGCAGATCTCCGGCTTTGGTGCTTGAGCTGCGCAGTCCTGGTGTCTTAAATGGACTGGGGAACATTTATTATTTAAGGCACCTGCACCTTGTGGGAGTTGCTTGTAACATAGTAACATAGTAACATAGTTAGGCCGAAAAAAGACATTTGTCCATCCAGTTCAGCCTATATTCCATCATAATAAATACCCAGATCTACGTCCTTCTACAGAACCTAATAATTGTATGATACAATATTGTTCTGCTCCAGGAAGACATCCAGGCCTCTCTTGAACCCCTCGACTGAGTTCGCCATCACCACCTCCTCAGGCAAGCAATTCCAGATTCTCACTGCCCTAACAGTAAAGAATCCTCTTCTATGTTGGTGGAAAAACCTTCTCTCCTCCAGACGCAAAGAATGCCCCCTTGTGCCCGTCACCTTCCTTGGTATAAACAGATCCTCAGCGAGATATTTGTATTGTCCCCTTATATACTTATACATGGTTATTAGATCGCCCCTCAGTCGTCTTTTTTCTAGACTAAATAATCCTAATTTCGCTAATCTATCTGGGTATTGTAGTTCTCCCATCCCCTTTATTAATTTTGTTGCCCTCCTTTGTACTCTCTCTAGTTCCATTATATCCTTCCTGAGCACCGGTGCCCAAAACTGGACACAGTACTCCATGTGCGGTCTAACTAGGGATTTGTACAGAGGCAGTATAATGCTCTCATCATGTGTATCCAGACCTCTTTTAATGCACCCCATGATCCTGTTTGCCTTGGCAGCTGCTGCCTGGCACTGGCTGCTCCAGGTAAGTTTATCATTAACTAGGATCGCCAAGTCCTTCTCCCTGTCAGATTTACCCAGTGGTTTCCCGTTCAGTGTGTAATGGTGATATTGATTCCCTCTTCCCATGTGTATAACCTTACATTTATCATTGTTAAACCTCATCTGCCACCTTTCAGCCCAAGTTTCCAACTTATCCAGATCCATCTGTAGCAGAATACTATCTTCTCTTGTATTAACTGCTTTACATAGTTTTGTATCATCTGCAAATATCGATATTTTACTGTGTAAACCTTCTACCAGATCATTAATGAATATGTTGAAGAGAACAGGTCCCAATACTGACCCCTGCGGTACCCCACTGGTCACAGCGACCCAGTTAGAGACTATACCATTTATAACCACCCTCTGCTTTCTATCACTAAGCCAGTTACTAACCCATTTACACACATTTTCCCCCAGACCAAGCATTCTCATTTTGTGTACCAACCTCTTGTGCGGCACGGTATCAAACGCTTTGGAAAAATCGAGATATACCACGTCCAATGACTCACCGTGGTCCAGTCTATAGCTTACCTCTTCATAAAAACTGATTAGATTGGTTTGACAGGAGCGATTTCTCATAAACCCATGCTGATATGGAGTTAAACAGTTATTCTCATTGAGATAATCCAGAATAACATCCCTCAGAAACCCTTCAAATATTTTACCAACAATAGAGGTTAGACTTACTGGCCTATAATTTCCAGGTTCACTTTTAGAGCCCTTTTTGAATATTGGCACCACATTTGCTATGCGCCAGTCCTGCGGAACAGACCCTGTCGCTATAGAGTCCCTAAAAATAAGAAATAATGGTTTATCTATTACATTACTTAGTTCTCTTAGTACTCGTGGGTGTATGCCATCCGGACCCGGAGATTTATCTATATTAATCTTATTTAGCTGGTTTCGCACCTCTTCTTGGGTTAGATTGGTGACCCTTAATACAGGGTTTTCATTGTTTCTTGGGATTTCACCTAGCATTTCATTTTCCACCGTGAATACCGTGGAGAAGAAGGTGTTTAATATGTTAGCTTTTTCCTCGTCATCTACAACCATTCTTTCCTCACTATTTTTTAAGGGGCCTACATTTTCAGTTTTTATTCTTTTACTATTGATATAGTTGAAGAACAGTTTGGGATTAGTTTTACTCTCCTTAGCAATGTGCTTCTCTGTTTCCTTTTTGGCAGCTTTAATTAGTTTTTTAGATAAAGTATTTTTCTCCCTATAGTTTTTTTAGAGCTTCAATGGTGCCATCCTGCTTTAGTAGTGCAAATGCTTTCTTTTTACTGTTAATTGCCTGTCTTACTTCTTTGTTTAGCCACATTGGGTTTTTCCTATTTCTAGTCCTTTTATTCCCACAAGGTATAAACCGCTTACACTGCCTATTTAGGATGTTCTTAAACATTTCCCATTTATTATCTGTATTCTCATTTCTGAGGATATTGTCCCAGTCTACCAGATTAAGGGCATCTCTAAGCTGTTCAAACTTTGCCTTCCTAAAGTTCAGTGTTTTTGTGACTCCCTGACAAGTCCCCTTAGTGAAAGACAGGTGAAACTGCACAATATTGTGGTCGCTATTTCCTAAATGCCCAACCACCTGCAGATTTGTTATTCTGTCAGGTCTATTAGATAGTATTAGGTCTAAAAGTGCTGCTCCTCTGGTTGGATTCTGCACCAATTGTGAAAGATAATTTTTCTTGGTTATTAGCAGAAACCTGTTGCCTTTATGGGTTTCACAGGTTTCTGTTTCCCAGTTAATATCCGGGTAGTTAAAGTCCCCCATAACCAGGACCTCATTATGGGTTGCAGCTTCATCTATCTGCTTTAGAAGTAGACTTTCCATGGTTTCTGTTATATTTGGGGGTTTGTAACAGACCCCAATGAGAATTTTGTTACCATTTTTCCCTCCATGAATTTCAACCCATATGGACTCGACATCCTCATTCCCTTCGCTAATATCCTCCCTTAAAGTGGACTTTAGACAAGACTTTACATAGAGACAAACCCCTCCTCCTCTCCTTGTGCATTGTAAGTTTGTTCCTAACACTCTTGTTAGTTCTCAGGTCCCAGTGCTTGTATTCCTGTATACATGCTTGTTTATCTCTACATCAGCCAGTCCAGCTGCACCTGCCAGTGCTCATCCGTGGTTCCCATGTTCCTATAGCACTTGCCTGCATCTACTGGACCTTCCTTCGGGCAGTCCCAGCTACCCATCCCTAGGGATTCAGCTGCCATCTACCCAAGGTCAATCCTGGCAAAGCACCTTTGTCTTGCTTCGGATCATGGTATTGTATGCCTCTGTGTATCTGATGTCAGATTGGGTGAGGCTCCCAGTTACACCTCTCGTGGCTTTCCTTGGGCCCTGCCACAGTGGTTTCACCACACAGCCCATTACAGCAGCAAGCCACCGAAAGACGAGGCAAAGAGAAAGAAGGGAGCCAAGCGCCCCCGCAAGATGTGACAAAAGCTAAGCAAGCCGAGAGTCGTCGCGTGGGGAGTAAGAAAAGGGAACCGAGAGCCACCACAAGAAGAGAACGAAGCAAGCTGAGAGCCACCTTGAAATGAGATGAAAAAAAGCTTAGCAAGTCGAGAACCACCATGAGAGGAAATGAATAAAAGAAAGCTAGCTGAGAGCCACCGTGATAAGAGGTGAAGAGAACAAAGCTAGCCAAGAGCCACCGCTAGAAGAGGTGAAGAAGGTGGCTAAGCTAGCCGAGACTCGCTGTGAGAAGAAAATTAAATAAGTTGGGAAACAGTGCGAGATGAGGTGAAAAAGAAAAGTAAGAAAGCCGAGAGCCCCTGCTAGACGAGCAGGGAAATTAAACAATCCATCCTTTTTGCAGTTTCAGGCTACTTTCACACTTCCTTCGGTACGGGCTCGTCGCAATGCGTTGGGCCGACGTACCGACGGACGTTGTGAATTAACTGTAACTGCAAGACGTGGGCAACGGATGCAGTTTTTCAACGCATCCGCTGCCCATTCTGCAGTCCGGGGAGGAGGGGGCGGAGTTTCGGCCGCGCATGCGCGGTCGAAAATGGCGGACAAGTCGCACAAAAAAACGTTACATTGAACGTTTTTTTCTGCGTCGCGTCCGCCAAAACATGACGGATCCATCACACGACGGATGCGACGTGTGCCCATCTGTCGCGATCTGTCACTAATACAAGTGTATGGGCAAAAAACGCATCCTGCAAGCACATTTGCAGGATCCGTTTTTTGCCCATAACGACGGATTGCGATGGAGGACAAAAGACGGAAGTGTGAAAGTAGAGTCGGTAGATACAAGGGGACGAGCCCTCTCTGTTTGTGGTCAGAAAAGAGGTTTGTTTGTTTTTATCACTCTTGCCTTTTAACATTGATGGATTAGAAACCAAAAAATCAGCTGTCGCTTTGTGCCATGAGACTAGAGTACTGTGAAACTAAAGTCGAGAAGATCCTTACGTCGGGGTAGTTTTTATTTCTGAAATGAAGCTAATACATCCATCATGTGACAATATTGGACTGGACTGTGGCAGACTGAATTTCGTGAGGGAGAATAGGACGTGCCTAGTACACACATCGCTGGTCTATGGTACACAGGAAAAACAGCAGATACATTCTGCAGTGAGGGAATCTGGTCAGCGTGCCAGAGCCACAGACTCCTATCCAGTCTATTGTCTCTCCTCCTCTGTCCTATGCGCAGCAAGTCCAGTCCCCTGGGCAGAAGATCTACCCCTGTCCCTTTGAGCTGAGATACAGCAGCTGGGGTCAGTGGTTATTAGGAATGTCATACAGAGTAAGCACCAGAATGACAGCTGAGTAACAAAGAATGCTGGTGTGGAGACACGGGGGTCAACAGGTGCTCTAGTCCGCTAGCCAAAACCACATGGACCATCCCACCGAACGCCCGCTCTCCCTTCACAGTGGGCGTAATAGTACTCAGACAACCCAGGGGTGAGGGTAAAACAGTGTGACGAAACTTTATTGAACAACAAAACAAATAACACATAGTACAGTTCCAGCAAAATACCCAAGATGGTGCAAAATTAGTTTCACCCTTCCGATGAAGCAGATGTTATTTCAGAGCTTCCAGGGCTGACTATCCTATCTGTGGCACACACAGAACGGAGGTAATGACAAGCTTAGGAAGATGAGGGTCCATTGAGGTACAAGACCAGTTGATGGAAGGGTCACAACCTTACTTCTCCAGGTGGCCGGTTGGTCCCAGTCCAGACTTTCCCAAATGTATCCTTGTTTCTGTGATCGTCAATGGAACAGATCTGTATTATTTCAGAGGGGCCATGGTCCCCTAAGCTGGCACCATGAAGAATGACAAATCTTTGTCTCTCGTGATTGAGCCATGATCTGGCAGCTATCTAATAGAGTGTTCCTGGCGGTGGTTTTGTAAAGAGTCTCTTGAGATTTGGATCTCTTGGCTGCATATTGTTAGAGGTATATCCCAATTATAAAGCTCACAACTGTTGTCCTTTAAGTCATTATCCAGAGGTCAAGAGGAAGGTGTCATGAGATTAACCCCTTCTTTCAGTAGGTATAGTTTATCCTTCAATGTTTTCAAGTCGACTGTGGAGACATGGGGGGGGAGGCAGGGTAGATAAGCAGGTGCCCTAAACCGCATGGACCAGGGATCATCCCACCAAATGCCCACTCTCCTTTCCCCGTGGGCATAGTACTACTCAGACACCACAGTCTGAGTGTAAAACAGTAAAACGTAGAACAGCCCCAGCAAAAAAAACCAAGATAAAGCAAATTACAGAGACCCTTCTGCTGACTCGCTGGGAAAAAAGCTGCTGTTACATCAGAGCTTCCAGGGCCAACCACCCCCACCTGTGGCACGCACAAAGAGGAGGTAACAACAAGCTTAGGAAGATGATAGTCAATTGAGGTACCAGACCAGTTGACCGGAGGGTCACAACCTGGTGTCTCCGAACATCTCTATGGAGCCAGGTGACTGATGGGTCCCAAACCTGACTACCCCAAATGTATCCATGGGTTCAGTCATGGTCAGTGGAGCAGATCTGTATTCTTAATCTAGTATGTGACTTACTCTCCATAGTCCTTACTAAGATTTTTTTTCTTTTTGAGCACACATTCTATTTGTAGATACGGGGCACAGCCATGGCTTCGAACGCTGCGCCCCCGTACGCAAATAGCTACATGGCGGACTATGAGGAGAGTGCCATATATGTCAATGACCCCTTCCGTACACATGCCATATTGTGGGGGAGGTACATTGACGATATCTTCTGTATCTGGAACGGCTCATTGGACACACTACTGTTGTGAATTCTGTGGCAGAGCTCCCTCCTGTGGTCACAAGTGGTACTTCGGCTGATTCTCTCTGTGAGCTTCCGTTGGTGGAGGAAAGTGGTACTGCGGCTTCTGAGTTTCCTTCCTCAGGTGATGTGGTGAAGTCGTTAGGTGCTGCTCTATTTGACTCCACCTAGTGCTTTGATCCTGGCCTCCAGTCAATGTTCTAGTATTGGACCTGTTTCCTCCTGGATCGTTCCTGTGGCCTGCTGCTCTGCATAGCTAAGTTCCTCTTTGCTATTTGTTTGCTGTTTTTTTCTGTCCAGCTTGTCAATTTGTTTTTTTCTGCTTGCTGGAAGCTCTGGGACGCAGAGGGTGTACCTCTGTGCCGTTAGTTCGGTACAGAGGGTCTTTTTGCCCCCTTTGCGTGGTTTTTGTAGGGTTTTGTGTTGACCGCAAAGTTACCTTTCCTATCCTCGCTCTGTTCAGAAAGTTGGGCCTCACTTTGCTAAATCTATTTCATCTCTACGTTTGTCTTTTCATCTTAACTCACAGTCATTATATGTGGGGGCTGCCTTTTCCTTTGGGGTATTTCTCTGAGGCAAGGTAGGCTTATTTTCTATCTTCAGGCTAGCTAGTTTCTCAGGCCGTGCCGAGTTGCATAGGGAGCGTTAGGCGCAATCCACGGCTGCCTTTAGTGTGTTGGAGAGGATTAGGGATTGCGGTCAACAGAGTTCCCACGTCTCAGAGCTCGTTCTTGTTTTTTGGGTTATTGCCAGGTCACTGTATGTGCGCTGACCTCTATGTCCATTGTGGTACTGAATTACCTTTCATAACAGTACTGGAGGCCCAAAGTACTAATGATTCTCAATAGAGGGAAAAAAGAAGTTCTGAGACCATTTTTTTTTCTCTGCACTGTGTTTTGCCTTTTTTTTTCCCCTAGACATTTGGGTGGTTCAGGACACAGGTGTAGCAATGGACATTAAAGGTCTGTCTTCATGTGTGGATCAGCTCATGGCAAGAGTACAAAGTATTCAAGACTTTGTGATTCAGAATTCTATGTTAGAACCGAGAATTCCTATTCCTGATTTGTTTTTTTGGAGATAGAACTAAATTTCTGAGTTTCAAAAATAATTGTAAACTATTTCTGGCTTTGAAACCTCGCTCCTCTGGTGACCCAGTTCAACAAGTTAGGATCGTTATTTCTTTTTTGCGTGGCGACCCTCAGGACTGGGCATTTTCTCTTGCGTCAGGAGATCCTGCATTAAGTAATATCGATGCGTTTTTCCTGGCGCTCGGATTGCTATACGATGAGCCTAATTCTGTGGATCAGGCAGAGAAGAATTTGCTGGCTCTGTGTCAGGGTCAGGATGAAATAGAGGTATATTGTCAGAAATTTAGAAAGTGGTCCGTACTCACTCAGTGGAATGAAGGTGCGCTCGCAGCTATTTTCAGAAAAGGTCTCTCTGAAGCCCTTAAGGATGTCATGGTGGGATTTCCTATGCCTGCTGGTCTGAATGAGTCTATGTCTTTGGCCATTCAGATCGGTCGACGCTTGCGCGAGCGTAAATCTGTGCACCATTTGGCGGTATTACCTGAGCTTAAACCTGAGCCTATGCAGTGCGATAGGACTTTGACCAGAGTTGAACGGCAAGAACACAGACGTCTGAATGGGCTGTGTTTCTACTGTGGTGATTCCACTCATGCTATCTCTGATTGTCCTAAGCGCACTAAGCGGTTCGCTAGGTCTGCCACCATTGGTACGGTACAGTCAAAATTTCTTCTGTCCGTTACCTTGATCTGCTCTTTGTCATCGTATTCTGTCATGGCATTTGTGGACTCAGGCGCTGCTCTGAATTTGATGGACTTGGAGTTTGCTAGGCGTTGTGGGTTTTTCTTGGAGCCCTTGCAGTGTCCTATTCCATTGAGAGGAATTGATGCTACGTCTTTGGCCAAGAATAAGCCTCAGTACTGGACCCAGCTGACCATGTGCATGGCTCCTGCACATCAGGAGGTTATTCGCTTTCTGGTGTTGCATAATCTGCATGATGTGGTCGAGTTGGGGTTGCCATGGCTACAAGTCCATAATCCAGTATTAGATTGGAAATCCATGTCTGTGTCCAGCTGGGGTTGTCAGGGGGTACATGGTGATGTCCCATTTCTGACTATTTCGTCATCCACCCCTTCTGAGGTTCCTGAGTTCTTGTCTGATTACCGGGATTTATTTGATGAGCCCAAGTCCGATACCCTACCTCCGCATAGGGATTGTGATTGTGCTATCGATTTGATTCCTGGTAGTAAATTCCCAAAAGGTCGACTGTTTAATTTGTCTGTGCCTGAGCACGCCGCTATGCGGAGTTATGTGAAGGAGTCTTTGGAAAAGGGGCATATTCGCCCGTCATCGTCGCCATTAGGAGCAGGGTTCTTTTTTGTAGCCAAGAAGGATGGTTCACTGAGACCTTGTATAGATTACCGCCTTCTAAATAAGATCACGGTTAAATTTCAGTACCCCTTGCCGTTGTTATCTGATTTGTTTGCTCGGATTAAGGGGGCTAGTTGGTTCACCAAGATAGATCTTCGTAGTGCGTATAATCTTGTGCGTATTAAGCGAGGCGATGAGTGGAAAACTGCATTTAATACGCCCGAGGGCCATTTTGAGTATCTAGTAATGCCATTCGGACTTGTCAATGCTCCATCAGTGTTTCAGTCCTTTATGCATGACATCTTCCGAGAGTACCTGGATAAATTCCTGATTGTGTACTTGGATGACATTTTGATCTTCTCGGATGATTGGGAGTCTCATGTGAAGCAGGTCAGAACGGTGTTTCAGGTCCTGCGTGCTAATTCTTTGTTTGTGAAGGGATCAAAGTGTCTCTTTGGTGTTCAGAAGGTTTCATTTTTGGGGTTCATCTTTTCCCCTTCTACTATCGAGATGGACCCTGTTAAGGTCCAGGCCATCCATAAGTGGACTCAGCCGACATCTCTGAAAAGTCTGCAAAAGTTCCTGGGCTTTGCTAATTTTTATCGTCGCTTCATCTGCAATTTTTCTAGTATTGCTAAACCATTGACCGATTTGACCAAGAAAGGTGCTGATGTGGTCAATTGGTCTTCTGCTGCTGTGGAAGCTTTTCAAGAGTTGAAGCGTCGTTTTTCTTCTGCCCCTGTGTTGTGTCAGCCAGATGTTTCGCTTCCGTTCCAGGTCGAGGTTGATGCTTCTGAGATTGGAGCAGGGGCTGTTTTGTCGCAGAGAGGTTCTGATTGCTCGGTGATGAAGCCATGGGCCTTCTTTTCCAGGAAGTTTTCGCCTGCTGAGCGAAATTATGATGTGGGCAATCGAGAGTTGCTGGCCATGAAGTGGGCATTCGAGGAGTGGCGTCATTGGCTTGAAGGAGCTAAACATCGCGTGGTGGTCTTGACTGATCATAAGAACTTGACTTCTCTCGAGTCCGCCAAGCGGTTGAATCCTAGACAAGCTCGTTGGTCGTTGTTTTTTGCCCGTTTTGACTTTGTGATTTCATACCTTCCGGGCTCTAAAAATGTGAAGGCGGATGCTCTGTCTAGGAGTTTTGTGCCCGACTCTCCGGGTGTATCTGAGCCGGCGGGTATCCTCAAAGAGGGAGTAATTGTGTCTGCCATCTCCCCTGATTTGCGGCGGGTGCTGCAAAAATTTCAGGCTAATAAACCTGATCGTTGCCCAGCGGAGAAACTGTTTGTCCCTGATAGGTGGACGAATAAAGTTATCTCTGAGGTTCATTGTTCGGTGTTGGCTGGTCATCCTGGAATCTTTGGTACCAGAGAGTTAGTGTCTAGATCCTTTTGGTGGCCATCACTGTCGCGGGATGTGCGTACTTTTGTGCAGTCCTGTGGGATTTGTGCTCGGGCTAAGCCCTGCTGTTCTCGTGCCAGTGGGTTGCTTTTGCCCTTGCCGGTCCCGAAGAGACCTTGGACACATATCTCTATGGATTTTATTTCAGATCTTCCCGTCTCTCAAAAGATGTCAGTCATTTGGGTGGTCTGTGATCGCTTCTCTAAGATGGTCCATTTGGTACCCTTGTCTAAATTGCCTTCCTCCTCTGATTTGGTGCCATTGTTTTTCCAGCATGTGGTTCGTTTACATGGCATTCCAGAGAATATTGTTTCTGACAGAGGTTCCCAGTTTGTTTCGAGGTTTTGGCAAGCCTTTTGTGGTAGAATGGGCATTGACTTGTCTTTTTCCTCGGCTTTCCATCCTCAGACTAATGGCCAGACCGAACGAACCAATCA
This sequence comes from Ranitomeya imitator, assembly GCF_032444005.1. NCBI lineage: Eukaryota > Metazoa > Chordata > Amphibia > Anura > Dendrobatidae > Ranitomeya > Ranitomeya imitator. Next base: position 844,171,064 of record NC_091284.1, on the reverse strand, counting down.
GACCTTGGAAACATATCTGAGATGCTTTGTTTCTGCTGATCAGGATGACTGGGTGTCCTTTTTGCATTTGGCTGAGTTCGCCCTTAATAATCGGGCCAGCTCGGCTACCTTGGTTTCACCGTTTTTCTGCAACTCTGGGTTCCATCCTCGTTTCTCTTCAGGGCAGGTTGAGTCTTCGGACTGTCCTGGTGTGGATACTGTGGTGGACAGGTTGCAGCAGATTTGGACTCATGTAGTGGACAATTTGACTTTGTCCCAGGAGAAGGCTCAACGTTTCGCTAATCGCAGACGCTGTGTGGGTCCCCGACTTCGGGTTGGGGACTTGGTTTGGTTATCTTCTCGTCATATTCCTATGAAGGTTTCCTCTCCTAAGTTTAAACCTCGTTTTATTGGTCCGTATAGGATTTCTGAGGTTTTTAATCCTGTGTCTTTTCGTCTGACCCTTCCAGATTCATTTTCCATACATAACGTATTCCATAGGTAATTGTTGCGGAGATACGTGGCACCTATGGTTCCATCTGTTGATCCTCCTGCCCCGGTTTTGGTGGAGGGGGAGTTGGAGTATATTGTGGAGAAGATTTTGGATTCTCGTGTTTCAAGGCGGAAACTCCAGTATTTGGTTAAGTGGAAGGGTTATGCTCAGGAAGATAATTCCTGGGTCTTTGCCTCTGATGTACATGCTCCCGATCTTGTTCGTGCCTTTCATATGGCTCATCCTGGTCGTCCTGGGAGCTCTGGTGAGGGTTCGGTGACCCCTCCTCAAGGGGGGGGTACTGTTGTGAATTCTGTGACAGAGCTCCCTCCTGTGGTCACAAGTGGTACTTCGGCTGGTTCTCTCTGTGAGCTTCCGTTGGTGGAGGAAAGTGGTACTGCGGCTTCTGAGTTTCCTTCCTCAGGTGATGTGGTGAAGTCGTTAGGTGCTGCTCTATTTAACTCCACCTAGTGCTTTGATCCTGGCCTCCAGTCAATGTTCTAGTATTGGACCTGTTTCCTCCTGGATCGTTCCTGTGGCCTGCTGCTCTGCATAGCTAAGTTCCTCTTTGCTATTTGTTTGCTGTTTTTTTCTGTCCAGCTTGTCAATTTGTTTTTTTCTGCTTGCTGGAAGCTCTGGGACGCAGAGGGTGTACCTCTGTGCCGTTAGTTCGGTACGGAGGGTCTTTTTGCCCCCTTTGCGTGGTTTTTGTAGGGTTTTGTGTTGACCGCAAAGTTACCTTTCCTATCCTCGCTCTGTTCAGAAAGTTGGGCCTCACTTTGCTAAATCTATTTCATCTCTACGTTTGTCTTTTCATCTTAACTCAGTCATTATATGTTGGGGCTGCCTTTTCCTTTGGGGTATTTCTCTGAGGCAAGGTAGGCTTATTTTCTATCTTCAGGCTAGCTAGTTTCTCAGGCTGTGTCGAGTTGCATAGGGAGCGTTAGGCGCAATCCACGGCTACCTTTAGTGTGGTTGGAGAGGATTAGGGATTGCGGTCAACAGAGTTCCCACGTCTCAGAGCTCGTTCTTGTTTTTTGGGTTATTGCCAGGTCACTGTATGTGCGCTGACCTCTATGTCCATTGTGGTACTGAATTACCTTTCATAACACACTACAAACTTTTTTTTTTCCTAAGAATGTCCTGGCCGGGTCTGGATTTCACTATGACATATAGTCTTGAACAGGTCAACTTTCTAGACACACTAGTTCTTAAAAATGACAGAGGCAAACTCTCCACGGATCTCTTTATTAAACCCACGGATCGTAACAGCCTCCTTCACTACCAAAGTTTCCATCCAACTAGAATGAAGGACTCCATACCAAAATCCCAATTTAAAAGGGTCAACAGGATAGTTTCCAAACAAGAATTACGTACACAACGTCTAGATGAGATGCGTTCCAAATTTGTTGAAAGGGGTTATCCAACCCCCCCTCCCCCCCCCCCCCATGTTCTGGACATCTCAGGGATTGAAACTACCACCAACCCTAAACTGAGACAAAAGGACCGCATCCCTTTCGTCCACAACTATCACCCTGTGGCTTACTTGTTACACAGAACAATACGGCGACACTGGCATATCTTAGGGACAGCTCACCCAAACGTCAAAGAATTTAATACCCCTTTTGTACCTTGCTTCAGAAGACCTGGGAACATACGAGATAAGCTAAAAACAACAAAATTCACAAAAGTGAATAAATGTCCACCATCAAATATAAACCAATGTCAAAGTGAACATAAGGCAATGATCACAATAAGGTATAAAAATATAATTTTATTACAAAAAATAATAAACAAAAAAACAGAACAAAAAAGGAAACAACCAACAATACTACAGCATATAAAGGATATACCGAATGAGGAGACCAAATCCATATAATAAAAAATATATACTAGAAAAATAATATATAGCCCTCCAAGGTGCAGAAGATGGATGAAAAAAGAAATGGACAATCCATGTTAATGAAGTGCATATGCTTTCATAATAAATAGTCTAATCAAGACCAAAAAAGTGCATAAAACCTCTGGAGCAATACTAGTACCAGTGTGAAGATGATCTGTGACCCTCAAGGACTCAGACTCCAACGTACGTTTCGCCACTTGGCTTTTTCAAGGAGTCAAAAAAAAAAAAAAGCCACTTAGGCGAAACGTACGTTGGAGTCGGAGTCCTTGAGGGTCACAGATCATCTTCACACTGGTACTAGTATTGCTCCAGAGGTTTTATGCACTTTTTTTGTCTTGATTAGACTATTTATTATGAAAGCATATGCACTTATTAAGATGGATTGTCCATTTCTTTTTTCATCCATCTTCTGCACCTTGGAGGGCTATATATTATTTTTCTAGTATATATTTTTTATTATATGGATTTGGTCTCCTCATTCGGTATATCCTTTATATGCTGTAGTATTGTTGGTTGTTTCCTTTTTTGTACTGTTTTTTTGTTTGTTATTTTTTGTAATAAAATTATATTTTTATACCTTATTGTGATCATTGCCTTATGTTCACTTTGACATTGGTTTATACGAGATAAGCTAGTTAAGGCAGACATAGGCCCTTCACATCAGGCACCTAGACAACGCTTCCTCATGAACCCTAAATTTGGTACTTTTCCTTGTTTGCAATGCACACAATGCAACAATGTACAGAGAGGCAAAGAGTACTTCACGTGTGATTCATCTTTTGTGATTTACTTGATTAAATGTCCATGCGGTCTCTGTTACGTGGGTGAAACAACGCAACCTATAAGAGACGGCATATCGAAACATAAATCGACGATTGGATGTAAGAATCTGTCATTACCTATTCCTTATCATTTTGTTACCTTTGGACATACTATTGCGCAGTTGAAATTTCAGATGATTGATTCTGTCACCCCACCCCTATGTGGTGACCGTTTTCATAGTAACATAGTTAGTAAGGCCGAAAAAAGACATTTGTCCATCCAGTTCAGCCTATATTCCATCATAATAAATACCCAGATCTACGTCCTTCTACAGAACCTAATAATTGTATGATACAATATTGTTCTGCTCCAGGAAGACATCCAGGCCTCTCTTGAACCCCTCGACTGAGTTCGCCATCACCACCTCCTCAGGCAAGCAATTCCAGATTCTCACTGCCCTAACAGTAAAGAATCCTCTTCTATGTTGGTGGAAAAACCTTCTCTCCTCCAGACGCAAAGAATGCCCCCTTGTGCCCGTCACCTTCCTTGGTATAAACAGATCCTCAGCGAGATATTTGTATTGTCCCCTTATATACTTATACATGGTTATTAGATCGCCCCTCAGTCGTCTTTTTTCTAGACTAAATAATCCTAATTTCGCTAATCTATCTGGGTATTGTAGTTCTCCAATCCCCTTTATTAATTTTGTTGCCCTCCTTTGTACTCTCTAGTTCCATTATATCCTTCCTGAGCACCGGTGCCCAAAACTGGACACAGTACTCCATGTGCGGTCTAACTAGGGATTTGTACAGAGGCAGTATAATGCTCTCATCATGTGTATCCAGACCTCTTTTAATGCACCCCATGATCCTGTTTGCCTTGGCAGCTGCTGCCTGGCACTGGCTGCTCCAGGTAAGTTTATCATTAACTAGGATCCCCAAGTCCTTCTCCCTGTCAGATTTACCCAGTGGTTTCCCGTTCAGTGTGTAATGGTGATATTGATTCCTTCTTCCCATGTGTATAACCTTACATTTATCATTGTTAAACCTCATCTGCCACCTTTCAGCCCAAGTTTCCAACTTATCCAGATCCATCTGTAGCAGAATACTATCTTCTCTTGTATTAACTGCTTTACATAGTTTTGTATCATCTGCAAATATCGATATTTTACTGTGTAAACCTTCTACCAGATCATTAATGAATATGTTGAAGAGAACATGTCCCAATACTGACCCCTGCGGTACCCCACTGGTCACAGCGACCCAGTTAGAGACTATACCATTTATAACCACCCTCTGCTTTCTATCACTAAGCCAGTTACTAACCCATTTACACACATTTTCCCCCAGACCAAGCATTCTCATTTTGTGTACCAACCTCTTGTGCGGCACGGTATCACGGCGGCACGGTATTCGCCTCCTAAGGAAAAGAGAAGCCTACTGGATCCATGAACTTCAGACACTGGCCCAACGGGCCTGAACAGGGAATATGATATTCAATCCTTTTTGCCTTAATCTGTTTGGCCAATATCTGTGCCACATTAATTGTTTCCGTTTTATTGATTATGTCCCTTGTTTCTTGATATATATACTTGTTTTACAGTGTGCCTATGTCTTACAATAACAGGATTATACTTCCTTTTCAGAACCGACTCTACTAGAACCCTATATGCACCGCTATTAGGACCTATCTACAGGATCACGATCCCACCTCACTGGCGTCCACAGGAATCACTCTTATTAGAACTAGAAGTTCACTATATGATCCTACTGCGCATGCGTAAGGTGGAACGCAAACATGGACCTAACCCCACACACTTTCAGCCCAGTGGAACGCAGACTATGGTCACTATGATTCACCCGCGTCACTGCCGGTACGCTACTTCTGGACGCGCGCTCTCCTAATCTCGGGAGTCCAATGCGGATATAAGAGACGCCCGGACCACTCAGTTCTCACACTGGACAAGCGGTGGATACTGCGTCCGTGACCCCCAAATATCCCCTAACTTTGGTAAGTTTATTCATTCGTCTCACGCGGCTGCACTACAACTGTAGGAAGCACTCTCCACGGGGAAGCATGCCTTGACACTGCCTTTTTTAACCCCTTAGTGTCTTGTTTTGCATAACCAGCCAGTTGATCACCACAGGGCATGTACTGTTACTGCATTTTACCACGGGCTGTCTATACAATACCTCAGGGGGCAATTACCAGCTCTACTCTCTTTTTAGGACTCCTAGTCCTGTATATGACCCTGGTACTCAGAAATATTAGAGTGAGGGTAGGTCCGGTTCCTTTTTTTATGTTCTCCACAATTTTTTCTACATCTTAATAGATAAAACTCATGACACGTCTTACTCTCTTTTCCTTTACAATCATATTTGTTTCACTGTTGAAATCCTCACTGCGGCGTCTCTGAATGGGGTCTCCCTTTGTAAGATACTGTTGAACTACCGTAGCGTTATGAGGTTATGTAATTGTTTACCACATGACCTGCGATTTGTATGTACTTTATATTGTGCTCATTTGTTTCTCTTTATTTAGTACATTGATGAAGGTCTTAGACCGAAACGTTTACTGTATGTACTTTTACCTCATTAAATTCTTCACCGCATTTACGTTTTGTGTGTGCCAAGTTTATCTAAAAATGGTACCTTAAGCTGACGTCCTGCAGAATGTAGGTATGCTTTTTGTAGTTGCCAGCATTCATAGGTAAAGGGGAAGAATGGTTATGACACCAACTGGCATTGTTTTGATTATGTAATCTGTTTGCACAGTTTTTCCTCCGCTGTTTTGCAAGTCAACAAACTAGCTGGCCTGGACAATGTTTAATCAGCATAGATTGTAATGTTGCGAACAGGGCCCTCATTCTTCTTGGTATCTGTGGATTTATGTGATTATTGTTATGCTGTAATGTCTATTGTCTGTACAAGTCCCCTCTAAAATGTAAAGTTCTGTGGAATATGTCAGCGATATAGAAATAAAATTATTAATGAGCAAACATCATTGCATTACACTCATCCAGGATAAAAGCACAATATGTTACAATGAATGTCAACTTACAAGTCAATATTACAGGCTTATATGAGCAAAAGTCTGTTTTTCTGACCAAAGAAGAAACTCAAATACAAAAGTCAACATATAGATAACAGTCTATTTCTCATGCCTTACTGAAAATAGAAGTCTGGTTAAGATGAAATGCTGGGAAGTGTAATTACTTGATGATGGCAGTGGAGAAGCAGATAACTCCTGCACCAGTAGGAAAAAAATCTGAAGAAACAGGGCGAAGCCAGGATATAATCACAAGTAGCAGTTTTATTGTCCTGAGAAATGTGCGATACATGTGGAAGAAAGGTTTCGGCAGAAAGAAGTTCTAGATCTCTGCACCCCTACACCAGCACTCCCCGATGTGCGTCACAGTACAATACCACAGAAGTAACGCCCGCTCTTCCTAACACACATGCAGCGGTGCACCAGCTGCCTCTAGGGAGGGATGTATGGGGTCTACGCAGCCAGAGACCCTCACACACAGACGTCACTGACTATAAAGGCTGGAGATATATCACATCACACAAGTGGTGGAGCACAGGCTGCATCCAAGGATCCTGACAAGGGACGTGCGGGGTCCACAAGTCCGTGCAGGGGAGCCCCTTCAATACAGATCACACTGACTGTACGGGCTGCAGTCACATCCTTACACACAAGCAGCAACGCACTGGCTGCATAAAAGGATCCTGAGATGGATAAGTGGGGTCCTTGGAGCCAGCAACCCGCCGATCCTGACTGTACAGGATGGAGATACATCCTATCACAGGGGTGGCGGAGTACAAGCTCCATCCAGGCATCCGGAGAGGGACGTGACGGGCGGTACAGTCCGGAGTCAGAGACTCTGTCCAGGTCGGTGTCACATCGTATCACACAAGCGTTGGAGCACCAGCTGCATCCAGGGCTCCTGGCATCGGGGGAGACTCAGGGTCACCGCTGGCATCAGATAAGCTGGCGCCGCTCTCTGGGACCACCGCCTGGGTGCTGGAGGCTTCCGTGTTCTGGCTCTCATAATCTGTTATCCTGCGCTGCACCAGCCCCGGCATCAGGGCCACGTAAGACGCCATCAGGCGGTGGTTGGAGCGAATGAGTTTTGAGGCGCAACTGTCCAGACACTGCTCCTAAGAGAAAAGGGCGAAGGTTAGGACTCGAAGGTCACCAATGAAAAGTACACCCTGCGGTGATGGGCAGGGCACTATTACTCCTGCCATCAAGTCCACAATATGCCACTCACTGCGGCCCCCCATACCTCCTCCATGGTGAGCGAGCGATAATTCAGGTTCCTGGCGCAGCGGCTGAAGCACAACTCCGTCATCTTATTATAGACGAGCAGGAAATCCCGGAGCTGAAGACGAAGAAGCCGCATTACTACGAGTCTGAGGAATCCCGCCCATAGAAGTCCCCCGACGCCCGCACCCATCGCACCCCAACCCGCCCCCTGGCTCGTCGCCCGCACCCATCGCACCCCAACCCATTACCCTCACCCGGCCCATCACCCGCACCCTGACCCATCGCCCTCACTCCATCACCTGCACCCCAACCCATCACTCTCAACCTGCCCCCTGGCCCGTCGCCCGCACCCTGACCCATACCCCTCCACCCGTCACCCGCACCCCAGCCCATCACCCTCACCCCGCCCCCCGACGCTCAGCCCGTTGCAGCACCCCGACCCATCACCCTCACTCCACCCGTCACCCCAGCCCATCAAGCTCACCCCGCCCCCTACACCCTGACCCATCGCCCTCACTCCACCCCATCACCCTCAACCTGCCCCGTCGCCCGCAACCTGACGCTCAGCCCATCGCAGCACCCCGACGCCCGCACCCTGACCCATAGCCCTCACTCCACCCGTCACCCCAGCCCATCACCCTCACCCCGACCAATAGCCCTCCACCCATCACCCTCACCCCCTGGCCCGTCGCTCACACCCCGACGCTCAGCCCGTCGCAGCACCCCAACCCATCGCCCTCACTCCACCCATCACCCCAGCCCATCACCCTCACCCCGCCTCCTGGCCCGTCGCCCGCACCCTGACCCATAGCCCTCACTCCACCCGTCACCCCAGCCCATCACCCTCACCCCGACCAATAGCCCTCCACCCATCACCCTCACCCCCTGGCCCGTCGCTCACACCCCGACGCTCAGCCCGTCGCAGCACCCCAACCCATCGCCCTCACTCCACCCATCACCCCAGCCCATCACCCTCACCCCGCCTCCTGGCCCGTCGCCCGCACCCTGACCCATAGCCCTCACTCCACCCGTCACCCCAGCCCATCACCCTCACCCCGACCAATAGCCCTCCACCCATCACCCTCACCCCCTGGCCCGTCGCTCACACCCCGACGCTCAGCCCGTCGCAGCACCCCAACCCATCGCCCTCACTCCACCCATCACCCCAGCCCATCACCCTCACCCCGCCTCCTGGCCCGTCGCCCGCACCCTGACCCATAGCCCTCACTCCACCCATCACCCGCACCCATCACCCTCAACCCGCCCCGTCGCCCGCACCCTGACCCATCACCCTCACTCCACCCGTCACCCGCACCCCGCCCATCACCAGCACCCTGACGCCAGGCCCGTAGCCCATCGCCCGGACGTTCGGTCCACTCCGTTACCCTCACCCCGACGTCCGGTCCACTCCGTTACCCTCACCTGTCGTTGTCTGTCGCCCTCATCCCGACGTCCAGTCCCGTCCGTCGCCCGCACCCCAACACCTGTTGTGTGCACTCTGAAGCCCGTCACCCACACCCCGACGTCCAGTCCGTCACCCTCATCCCAGTCCTCATTCATCACCTTCCTGACAGCAGCCAATCACATCTCAGCTGTCATTTATCTTCCTGACAGCAGCCAATCACATCTCAGCTGTCATTCATCTTCCTGACAGCAGCCAATCACATCTCAGCTGTCATTCATCTTCCTGACAGCAGCCAATCACATCTCAGCTGTCATTCATCTTCCTGACAGCAGCCAATCACATCTCAGCTGTCATTCATCTTCCTGACAGCAGCCAATCACATCTCAGCTGTCATTTATCTTCCTGACAGCAGCCAATCACATCTCAGCTGTCATTCATTTTCCTGACAGCAGCCAATCACATCTCAGCTGTCATTTATCTTCCTGACAGCAGCCAATCACATCTCAGCTGTCATTCATCTTCCAGACAGCCGCCAATCACATCTCAGCTGTCATTCATCTTCCTGACAGCAGCCAATCACAATTCAGCTATCATTCATCCTTTTCCTGACTTCAGCCAACCACATCTCAGTTCTCATTCATCCCCTTCCTGACATCAGCCAATCACATCTCAGTTCTCATTCATCTCCTTCCTGACAGCAGCCAATCATATCGCTGCTCTCATCCCGTTATACGCCATGTATATGACAGCCGCGCTGTGATTGGCGGCCGTCGGTCACGTGACAGTGGCCGGAATTCTCCTCACATTGCGCAGCTGCTGCTGTTCCCCCTCCATGGCGGGCGCCGCCGCTTCTCTCCGGACTGTCTGGATGCAGATGCTCAGCGGCCTCACGACTCTCCGCTCTTCTCGGTGTCTCCGCAGTTTCTTCCGTCTCGTCTCCCTTCTGCTGCATGTGACCCTTCAGGGCGCCGCCATTACTGTAACTCGGCAGGCGGTGAACCTCTAGTGACCGGAAGTAGCGGCCATTTTCCCGTAGTCTCATGATATAATCTCTCCCAGACATCTTCGCGGCAGCGCCGCCAACCACAAGAGGGAGACGGCACTTCCGGATTAACTGTCAACTTCCGGCTGAATAGAAGACAGCTGTCAGGAGACTCCGCCCACCAGAGACAGCAGCTTAGAGAGCGACTGCTGCGGAGAGACCCCCGGGACCCCCGAGAGACCGGAGGCACCGCCACCACAGACGGCCGGAGGAATAACAGACATCCGCCATCATCACAGAGACCTCAGGTAGAGAGACATCCACGATAATAAGAGACACCCAGCGAGCCTGGAGACATCCGCCATCATCACAGAGACCTCCGGGATCTCAGAGAGACGACGCCTGGAGACATCACCATGGTCAGAGACCTCCATCTTCAAAGAGACGTCAACAGGAGGCCCGAAGTGTCCTGAGAGACCGAACTTCAGAGACCACAACTAAAGACCGATAACACTACTGAGACTGCACCTAGAGACCCCCAGAACTGCAAGAGACCTCCAACATCCGAGTGAGACTGCACCTAGAGACCCCCAGAACTGCAAGAGACCTCCAACATCCGAGTGAGACTGCACCTAGAGACCCCCAGAACTGCAAGAGACCTCCATCATCTGAGTGAGACTGCACCTAGAGACCCCCAGAACTGCAAGAGACCTCCAACATCCGAGTGAGACTGCACCTAGAGACCCCCAGAACTGCAAGAGACCTCCAACATCTGAGTGAGACTGCACCTAGAGACCCCCAGAACCATAAGAGACCTCCAACATCCGAGTGAGACTGCACCTAGAGACCCCCAGAACTGCAAGAGACCTCCATCATCTGAGTGAGACTGCACCTAGAGACCCCCAGAACCATAAGAGACCTCCAACATCCGAGTGAGACTGCACCTAGAGACCCCCAGAACTGCAAGAGACCTCCAACATCCGAGTGAGACTGCACCTAGAGACCCCCAGAACTGCAAGAGACCTCCATCATCTGAGTGAGACTGCACCTAGAGACCCCCAGAACTGCAAGAGACCTCCATCATCTGAGTGAGACTGCACCTAGAGACCCCCAGAACTGCAAGAGACCTCCAACATCCGAGTGAGACTGCACCTAGAGACCCCCAGAACTGTAAGAGACCTCCATCATCCGAGTGAGACTGCACCTAGAGACCCCCAGAACTGCAAGAGACCTCCAACATCCGAGTGAGACTGCACCTAGAGACCCCCAGAACTGCAAGAGACCTCCAACATCCGAGTGAGACTGCACCTAGAGACCCCCAGAACTGCAAGAGACCTCCAACATCTGAGTGAGACTGCACCTAGAGACCCCCAGAACTGCAAGAGACCTCCATCATCTGAGTGAGACTGCACCTAGAGACCCCCAGAACTGCAAGAGACCTCCATCATCCGAGTGAGACTGCACCTAGAGACCCCCAGAACTGCAAGAGACCTCCAACATCCGAGTGAGACTGCACCTAGAGACCCCCAGAACCATAAGAGACCTCCAACATCCGAGTGAGACTGCACCTAGAGACCCCCAGAACTGCAAGAGACCTCCATCATCTGAGTGAGACTGCACCTAGAGACCCCCAGAACTGCAAGAGACCTCCATCATCTGAGTGAGACTGCACCTAGAGACCCCCAGAACTGCAAGAGACCTCCATCATCTGAGTGAGACTGCACCTAGAGACCCCCAGAACTGCAAGAGACCTCCAACATCTGAGTGAGACTGCACCTAGAGACCCCCAGGACCATAAGAGACCTCCAACATCTGAGTGAGACTGCACCTAGAGACCCCCAGAACTGCAAGAGACCTCCAACATCTGAGTGAGACTGCACCTAGAGACCCCCAGGACCATAAGAGACCTCCAACATCCGAGTGAGACTGCACCTAGAGACCCCCAGAACTGCAAGAGACCTCCAACATCTGAGTGAGACTGCACCTAGAGACCCCCAGAACTGCAAGAGACCTCCAACATCTGAGTGAGACTGCACCTAGAGACCCCCAGAACTGCAAGAGACCTCCAACATCTGAGTGAGACTGCACCTAGAGACCCCCAGGACCATAAGAGACCTCCAACATCTGAGTGAGACTGCACCTAGAGACCCCCAGAACTGCAAGAGACCTCCAACATCCGAGTGAGACTGCACCTAGAGACCCCCAGGACCATAAGAGACCTCCAACATCCGAGTGAGACTGCACCTAGAGACCCCCAGAACTGCAAGAGACCTCCAACATCCGAGTGAGACTGCACCTAGAGACCCCCAGAACTGTAAGAGACCTCCAACATCCGAGTGAGACTGCACCTAGAGACCCCCAGAACTGTAAGAGACCTCCAACATCCGAGTGAGACTGCACCTAGAGACCCCCAGAACCATAAGAGACCTCCAACATCCGAGTGAGACTGCACCTAGAGACCCCCAGAACTGCAAGAGACCTCCAACATCCGAGTGAGACTGCACCTAGAGACCCCCAGAACTGCAAGAGACCTCCAACATCCGAGTGAGACTGCACCTAGAGACCCCCAGAACTGCAAGAGACCTCCAACATCCGAGTGAGACTGCACCTAGAGACCCCCAGAACTGCAAGAGACCTCCAACATCTGAGTGAGACTGCACCTAGAGACCCCCAGGACCATAAGAGACCTCCATCATCTGAGTGAGACTGCACCTAGAGACTCCCAGGACCATAAGAGACCTCCAACATCCGAGTGAGACTGCACCTAGAGACCCCCAGGACCATAAGAGACCTCCAACATCTGAGTGAGACTGCACCTAGAGACCCCCAGAACTGCAAGAGACCTCCAACATCCGAGTGAGACTGCACCTAGAGACCCCCAGAACCATAAGAGACCTCCAACATCCGAGTGAGACTGCACCTAGAGACCCCCAGAACTGCAAGAGACCTCCAACATCCGAGTGAGACTGCACCTAGAGACCCCCAGAACTGTAAGAGACCTCCAACATCCGAGTGAGACTGCACCTAGAGACCCCCAGAACTGTAAGAGACCTCCAACATCCGAGTGAGACTGCACCTAGAGACCCCCAGAACTGCAAGAGACCTCCAACATCCAAGTGAGACTGCACCTAGAGACCCCCAGGACCATAAGAGACCTCCAACATCTGAGTGAGACTGCACCTAGAGACCCCCAGAACTGCAAGAGACCTCCAACATCCGAGTGAGACTGCACCTAGAGACCCCCAGAACCATAAGAGACCTCCAACATCCGAGTGAGACTGCACCTAGAGACCCCCAGAACTGCAAGAGACCTCCAACATCCGAGTGAGACTGCACCTAGAGACCCCCAGAACTGTAAGAGACCTCCAACATCCGAGTGAGACTGCACCTAGAGACCCCCAGAACTGTAAGAGACCTCCAACATCCGAGTGAGACTGCACCTAGAGACCCCCAGAACCGTAAGAGACCTCCAACATCCGAGTGAGACTGCACCTAGAGACCCCCAGAACTGCAAGAGACCTCCAACATCCGAGTGAGACTGCACCTAGAGACCCCCAGAACTGTAAGAGACCTCCAACATCCGAGTGAGACTGCACCTAGAGACCCCCAGAACCGTAAGAGACCTCCAACATCCGAGTGAGACTGCACCTAGAGACCCCCAGAACTGCAAGAGACCTCCAACATCCGAGTGAGACTGCACCTAGAGACCCCCAGAACTGTAAGAGACCTCCAACATCCGAGTGAGACTGCACCTAGAGACCCCCAGAACTGTAAGAGACCTCCAACATCCGAGTGAGACTGCACCTAGAGACCCCCAGAACTGTAAGAGACCTCCAACATCCGAGTGAGACTGCACCTAGAGACCCCCAGAACCGTAAGAGACCTCCAACATCCGAGTGAGACTGCACCTAGAGACCCCCAGAACTGCAAGAGACCTCCAACATCCGAGTGAGACTGCACCTAGAGACCCCCAGAACTGCAAGAGACCTCCAACATCCGAGTGAGACTGCACCTAGAGACCCCCAGAACTGTAAGAGACCTCCAACATCCGAGTGAGACTGCACCTAGAGACCCCCAGAACTGTAAGAGACCTCCAACATCCGAGTGAGACTGCACCTAGAGACCCCCAGAACTGTAAGAGACCTCCATCATCTGAGTGAGACTGCACCTAGAGACCCCCAGAACTGCAAGAGACCTCCAACATCCGAGTGAGACTGCACCTAGAGACCCCCAGAACTGTAAGAGACCTCCATCATCCGAGTGAGACTGCACCTAGAGACCCCCAGAACTGCAAGAGACCTCCAACATCTGAGTGAGACTGCACCTAGAGACCCCCAGAACTGCAAGAGACCTCCAACATCCGAGTGAGACTGCACCTAGAGACCCCCAGGACCATAAGAGACCTCCAACATCTGAGTGAGACTGCACCTAGAGACCCCCAGAACTGCAAGAGACCTCCATCATATGAGTGAGACTGCACCTAGAGACCCCCAGAACTGTAAGAGACCTCCAACATCTGAGTGAGACTGCACCTAGAGACCCCCAGGAACATAAGAGACCTCCAACATCCGAGTGAGACTGCACCTAGAGACCCCCAGGACCATAAGAGACCTCCATCATCTGAGTGAGACTGCACCTACAGACCCCCAGGACCATAAGAGACCTCCAACATCTGAGCGAGACTGCACCTAGAGACCCCCAGGACCATAAGAGACCTCCATCATCTGAGTGAGACTGCACCTAGAGACTCCCAGGAACATAAGAGACCTCCATCATCTGTGAGACTGCACCTAGAGACCCCCAGGATTGTAAGAGACCTCCAACATCTGAGTGAGACTGCACCTAGAGACCCCCAGGACCATTTGAGACCTCCATCATCTGAGTGAGACTGCACCTAGAGACCCCCAGGATTGTAAGAGACCTCCAACATCTGAGTGAAACTGCACCTAGAGACCCCCAGGATTGTAAGAGACCTCCATCATCTGAGTGAGACTGCACCTAGAGACCCCCAGGATTGTAAGAGACCTCCAACATCTGAGTGAGACTGCACCTACAGACCCCCAGGGCCATAAGAGACCTCCATCATCTGAGTGAGACTGCACCTAGAGACTCCCAGGGCCATAAGAGACCTCCAGCATCTGAGTGAGACTGCACCTAGAGACCCCCAGGGCCATAAGAGACCTCCAACATCTGAGCGAGACTGCACCTAGAGACCCCCAGGACCATAAGAGACCTTCATCATCTGAGTGAGACTGCACCTAGAGACCCCCAGGGCCATAAGAGACCTCCAACATCTGAGCGAGACTGCACCTAGAGACCCCCAGGATTGTAAGAGACCTCCAACATCTGAGTGAGACTGCACCTAGAGACTCCCAGGATTGTAAGAGACCTCCAACATCTGAGTGAGACTGCACCTAGAGACCCCCAGGATTGTAAGAGACCTCCAACATCCGAGTGAGACTGCACCTAGAGACGTCCTCATAGAGAGCCTGTAACATCATGTCTCCAGCATCATAAGCCTCAACTGATTTAGAGAGACTGCGCCTGGAGACATCCAACATAATAGAGACAGAGCCGAAACAGCCAGCATCAAAGAGACAGCACCCCAGTCTGTCACCACCAGAGGACGTCTTGTAGAGAGACAGCAGCATTCTACAGACTGCACCCTGGCTGTCACTGCAAGAGGATGTCTCATATGCAGAGACCTCAAAGATCATAAGAGACGCCTGCTGATGATGAATTCTTTATAGAGAGACATGCTGCTGGATTTGTGACTGTCTGGTTCAGAGACATCCTCAGCCATAAGGTAACGCTGAACCCTGACAGGCTGATAGCAAAACGAAAGAGACCGCCGTTAGACTGACCGTCCTATAAGAGCGCATGAGACCTGATGTGTACACAGCTCTGTATGTGTATATATATATTATACCGTACAGACCAAAAGTTTGGACACACCCTCTCATTTAAAGATTTTTCTGTATTTTCATGACTATGAAAATTGTACATTCACACTGAAGGCATCAAAACTATGAATTAACACATGTGGAATTATATACTTAACAATAAAGTGTGAAACAACTGAAAATATGTCTTATATTCTAGGTTCTTCACAGTAGCCACCTTGTGCTTTGATGACTGCTTTGCACACTCTTGGCATTCTCTTGATGAGCTTCAAGAGGTAGTCACCGGGAATGGTTTTCACTTCACAGGTGTGCCCTGTCAGGTTTAATAAGTGGGATTTCTTGCCTTATAAATGGGTTTGGGACCATCAGTTGTGTTGTGCAGAAGTCTGGTGGATACACAGCTGATCGTCCTACTGAATAGACTGTTAGAATTTGTATTATGGCAAGAAAAAAGCAGCTAAGTAAAGAAAAACGAGTGGCCATCATTACTTTAAGAAATGAAGATCAGTCAGTCCGAAAAATTGGGAAAACTTTGAAAGTGTCCCCAAGTGCAGTGCCAAAAACCATCAAGCACTACAAAGAAACTGGCTCACATGAGGACCGCCCCAGGAAAGGAAGACCAAGAGTCACCTCTGCTTCTGAGGATAAGTTTATCCGAGTCACGAGCCTCAGAAATCGCAGGTTCACAGCAGCTCAGATTAGAGACCAGGTCAATGCCACACAGAGTTCTAGCAGCAGACACATCTCTACAACAACTGTTAAGAGGAGACTTTGTGCAGCAGGCCTTCATGGTAAAATAGCTGCTAGGAAACCACTGCTAAGGACAGGCAACAAGCAGAAGAGACTTGTTTGGGCTAAAGAACACAAGGAATGGACATTAGACCAGTGGAAATCTGTGCTTTGCTCTGATGAGTCCAAATCTGAGATCTTTGGTTACAACCACCGTGTCTTTGTGGTGAACGGATGGACGCTACATGCCTGGTTCCCACCGTGAAGCATGGAGGAGGAGGTGTGATGGTGTGGGGGGGGCTTTGCTGGTGACACTGTTGGGGATTTATTCAAAATTGAAGGCATACTGAACCAGCATGGCGACCACAGCATCTTGCAGCGGCATGCTATTCCATCCGGTTTGCGTTTAGTTGGACCATCATTTATTTTTCAACAGGACAATGACCCCAAACACCTCCAGGCTGTGTAAGGGCTATTTGACCAAGAAGGAGAGTGATGGGGGGCTACGCCAGATGACCCGGCCTCCACAGTCACCAGACCTGAACCCAATCCAGATGGTTTGGGGTGAGCTGGACCGCAGAGTGAAGGCAAAAGGGCCAACAAGTGCTAAGCATCTCTGAGAAATCCTTCAAGATTGCTGGAAGACCATTCCTGGTGACTACCTCCTGAAGCTCATCAAGAGAATGCCAAGAGTGTGCAAAGCAGTCATCAAAGCAAAAGGTGGCTACTATGAAGAACCTAGAATATAAGACATAATTTCAGTTGTTTCACACTTTTTTGTTAAGTATATAATTCCACATGTGTTAATTCATAGTTTTGATGCCTTCAGTGTGAATGTACAATTTTCATAGTCATGAAAATACGGAAAAATCTTTAAATGAGAAGGTGTGTCCAAACTTTTGGACTGTACTGTATATAATACACACACCGGGGTACATGCGTAATGTGATGTGTACACAGCTCTGTCTATAATTGTCTAAGGGGTACTTCCTTCTGTCTGTCTGTAACGCAAATCATGCGTCGCTGATTGGTCGTGGCAGCCATGACAGGCAGCTGGCGAGACCAATCAGCGACGGGCACAGTCCAATTAGTCCCTCCCTATTTCCGTCCAGTCAGTGCCCGGCGCCCGCATACTCCCCTCCGGTCACCGCTAACACAGGGTTAATACCGGCGGTAACGGACCGCATTATGCCGCGGGTAACTCACTCCGTTACCGCCGCTAGTAACTCTGTGTGTCCCCAACTTTTTACTATTTATGCTGCCTCTGCAGCATAAATAGTAAAAAAGATGTCATGTTAAAAATAATAAAAAAACAAAAAACCTGCTATTCTCACCTTCCGTCGTCCGACGATGCGCGTGCTCCTGCCGCCAGCTTCCGTTCCCAGAGAAGCATTGCGAAATTATCCAGAAGACTTAGCGGTCTCGCAAGACTGCTAAGTCATCTGGGTAATGTCGCAATGCATCCTGGGAACGGAAGATGGCGGCAGCTGCGCGCTTATCGCCAGAGCTTTGCTGGATCCCAGCGGGTGAGTATATAACTATTTTTTTTATTTTAAATATATATATTTTTTTACAGGGATTTGTGCTCACACTGCTATATACTACGTGTTAGATACTCCGTGGCTGCTATATACTGCATGGGCTGTGTTATATAGTACGTGGGCTGTATTAACGCATCGAGTATAGTATATAGCACAGGCCACGTAATATTTGTCTGCTATATACTACATGGCTCCTATATACTACGTGGCCTGTGCCATATACTATCTGGCTGCTATATACATATTCTAGAATACCCGATGCGTTAGAATCGGGCCACCATCTAGTGTATGTGTGTGTGTGTATATATATATACATACACACACACACACACACACACACACACACACACACACACACACACACACACACACACACACACACACACACATACATACATACACACACATATATCTATATCTATAATATAACGCTGGGAGCGTCACTCTGTCCGAAGCCTTTATAGACTGCGCCGGCGCAGTCTGGGCCTCACAGAGTGACGCTCCCAGGAGATCGCGGTATGCGTTCACACTGAACGCACACTGCGATCTCCAACAGAGAAGCAGGGACCGCCAGGAGGGTGAGTATCGGCCATATTCACCTGGCCCCGTTCCACCGCTGCGCGCCGCCATCTTCCCGGTCTTCGGTCTGTGACCTTCAGTTCAGAGGGCGCGATGCGTGCCGGCGCCGCCCTCTGACTGAACAGTCACAGCCAGAGGACCGGGAAGATGGCGGCGCGCAGCGGTGGAACGGAGGACAGGTGAATATAGTAAGTGCTGGGGGGCCTGAGCTGGCGGCGATACCGGCACCTGACCCCCGCGCCGGTGTCCCCGCCTGCTCAGGCCCCCCAGCACTCGGCGCCGAGCGGGTCAGAGGCAGTGGGGCAGAGCGGGTCAGAGCAGAGTGTGGCAGATGTAGCAGAGCTGAGTGTGGCAGGATGGGAGCAGCCCATGTCAGGATGGGGACGCAGGATGGGAGCAGCACATGACAGGATGGGGACGCAGGATGAAGCAGTGCATGACAGGATGGGGGCGCAGGATGGGTGCAGCACGTGGCAGGATGGGAGCAGCCCATGTCAGGATGGGGGTGCAGGATGGGTGCAGCGCATGACAGGATGGGGACGCAGGATGGGAGCAGCACATGACAGAATGGGGGCGCAGGATGGGTGCAGCACATGACAGGATGGGGACGCAGGATGGGTACAGCACATGACAGAATGGGGACGCAGGATGGGAGCAGCACATGACAGGATGGGGACGCAGGATGGGAGCAGCCCATGTCAGGATGGGGGTGCAGGATGGGTGCAGCGCATGACAGGATGGGGACGCAGGATGGGTGCAGCACATGACAGGATGGGGGCGCAGGATGGAGCAGCACATGACAGAATAGGGACACAAGATGTGAGCAGCACATGACAGGATGGGGACGCAGGATGGGTGCAGCACATACCTGGATGGGGACGCAGGATGGGTGCAGCACATGACAGAATGGGGACGCAGGATGGGAGCAGCACATGACAGGATGGGGACGCAGGATGGGAGCAGCACATGACAGGATGGGGGCGCAGGATGGGAGCAGCACATGACAGGATGGGGGCGCAGGATGGGAACAGCACATACCTGGATGGGGACGCAGGATGGGTGCAGCACATGACAGAATGGGGACGCAGGATGGGAGCAGCACATGACAGGATGGGGACGCAGGATGGGAGCAGCACATGACAGGATGGGGACGCAGGATGGGAGCAGCACATGACAGGATGGGGACGCAGGATGGGTGCAGCACATGACAGGATGGAGGCGCAGGATGGGTGCAGCACATGACAGGATGGGGACGCAGGATGGGTGCAGCACATGACAGAATGGGGGCGCAGGATGGGAGCAGCACATGACAGGATGGGGACGCAGGATGGGTGCAGCACATACCTGGATGGAGACGCAGGATGGAGCAGCACATACCAGGATGGAGACCATATACCAATATAAATGCTCGCCACCCGGGCGTAGAACGTGTTCAATAGCTAGTGTATATATGGGGCGTAGAACGTGTTCAATAGCTAGTGTATATATGTATGTATGTATATATATATATATATACACACACACACACACACACACACACACACACACACGCGCGTCATGTGATGTGTACACAGCTCTCTATCTATAATTGTCTACGGGTCACTTCCGTCTTTCTTTCTGTCTGTCTGTCTGTCACAGATATTCATTAGTCGCGGCCTCAGTCTGTCATGGAAATCCAAGTCACTGATGGGTCGTGGCAAAACGCCCACGACCATTGCCACGACCAATGAGCGACGGCCACAGTCCGGCGGCAATATGGCCGCTCTTTCCTCCCCGCAGTCACTGCCGCTCCGTACTCCCCTCCGGTCATCCAACAATGCCAGCGTTACCGGAGCGTGGTGTAACTCACTCCGTTACCGCTGCTATTAACCCTGTGTGACCACCGTTTTACTATTGATGCTGCCTATGCAGCATCAATAGTAAAACGATCTAATGTTAAAAATAATTAAAAAAATAAAAAATCCTTACATACTCGCCTTCCGCCGCCTTTCCCACCCCTCGCGACGCTCCGGTGACCGCTCCATGCAAGCTGCAGGTTCCGGTGGCAAGGATGGTATGCGACAAGGACCTTCCATGACGTCACGGTCATGTGACCGCGACGTCATCACAGGTCCTGTGCTCATACCAGCCCTGGGACCGGAAGCTGCCGCGTGCACCGCACACAGGCGACAGGACTACAAGGGGCCCTCGGAAGGTGAGTATATGTTTCTTTTGTATTTTTTAACCTGCAATATACTACGTGGCTGGGCAATGCACTACATGGCTGGGCAATGTACTACGTGGACGTGCATATTCTAGAATACCCGATGCGTTAGAATCGGGCCACCATCTAGTGTATGTATATATATATATATATATATATATATATATATATATATATATATATATATATATATATATATATATATATATATATATATATATATATATATATATATATATATATATATATATATTCAAATGTAAAGAAGCTTTATTGGCAGGACCAAATAAACATTAGTTTTGCCAAAGCACAAGTACAGTAAGGAGTAGAAACTGTGGGGATAATGGGTGAGGACTGCGGGGACGATGGATGGGGACTGTGGGTACGATGGATGGGGTGCAGGGTGGGCTAAGGAAGTCTCATAGTTCTCTTTCTCACAGTCTATGACATTCGCTCACATACCGCGCTGCTATCTCCACTGCTTTCTCTTCTTCTCCCAGCAGGATATAGGTTTTCTCTTCCTCCTTCATGGAGCTGAATTCCAGGAAGAGATCGGAAAGTTTCCTGAAGTGAGTGTCCCTCACTGCTGAGTATTTGGAGCAGTGTAGCAGGAAGTGGGTTTCGTCCTCTATGGCCTCCTGATCACAGTGTTGGCACAGTCTTTCCTCCCTGGGCTTGTAGCTCTGTCTGTGCCGGACGACCTCGATGGCCAGATTGTGGGCACTGAGTCTATATCGGCTCAGGATCTGGCGGTCTCTGGGGTTCGGGAGTTTCTCCAGATATGGGGCCAGTCTGTAGTCTCTCTGTAGGCTCCGGTACATGGTCAGTTTCTGTGAGCTGCTGATATCATTCTTCCAGACACTGACGTACCTCTCCTGTCCCTCCTCTACCATCTTCCTGATTGTGGCTTTTGTCAAGTTGTTTTGGTTGACGGTTCGGTCAGGTTGGGTTTGCGTGAGCTGTTCCGGGGGTCCTGGTTTGTGGGGACCACCTATATGTAGCATGGCTTTATGGTGATTGGAGCTTGGGTTGCTACTCTAGGTGAGCCTGGAAGGATAGCGCCCTCTTCAGGACTGCTAGGTGCAGTGGGAATGTGCCCAGCTCGGCAGGCATTGTTGGTGGTGCTCCGATGGACCTGGAGAAG
This sequence comes from Ranitomeya imitator, assembly GCF_032444005.1. Lineage (NCBI taxonomy): Eukaryota > Metazoa > Chordata > Amphibia > Anura > Dendrobatidae > Ranitomeya > Ranitomeya imitator. Next base: position 844,149,169 of record NC_091284.1, on the reverse strand, counting down.
GTGTTTACAGAATCCCAGGTGGAATATTTCTGTTGGTCTGGAATCCCACTTTGACCAGTCTGGGTAGGTGTGAGGGCCCCAGACTTCGCTGCCATACAGGAGGATTGGGGCGATGATGGAGTCGAAGATTTTTAGCCAGACCCTCACTGGTGGCTTCAGATGGTAGAGTTTCCTTCGGATGGCATAGAAGGTTTTGCAGGCCTTGTCCTTCAGTGTCTCTATGGCTTGTTTGAAGCTCACTGACTGGTGAATTTCCAGTCCCAGGTATTTGTCCGTTTCTGTAAGAGCGCAGTTGTTTAGCACAAATGGAAGGTCCTGGTTCGGTCTTGGCTTTCTCTTCTGGAACACCATGGTGTTGGTTTTCTTTGCATTGATCGGTAGTGCCCACTTGGAGCTGAATTTCTGCAGGATTTTCAGGTTTTCTTGGAGACCTTCTTCAGTTGATGACAGCAGCAGGTCATCTGCATACAGCAAGAATTTCACCTGAGCATCATGGAGTGTGAGACCTGGTGCCGTGGAAGATTCCAGGGCGGTAGCCAGCTCATTGATGTAGATATTTGAAGAGCGTTGGACTTAGGGTGCAGCCCTGTCTGACTCTGCGGCTCTGCTGGAAATCAGCCGTTCTTCTGCCGTTCACGCTCACACTGCAGCGGTTCTCGGTGTAGGAGATTTTGATGACATCGTAGGTCTTTCCTCCTATTCTGCTCTGCAGCAGTTTCAGTAACAGGCCCGGGTGCCTTTCTGAAATCCACAAAACAAGCGTACATCTTCCCGTGCTTTGTGTTGTAGACGTGTTTCTGAATGAGGCTGTGCAGAGTATAGATGTGGTCGGTAGTGCGATGGTTTGGCATGAACCCCGCTTGGCTTTTGCTGAGGATGTTGTGCTCGGTGAGGATCCTCTTGTTCAGGATACTGTTGAACAGTTTTCCCAGGTTGCTGCTGACGCATATGCCTCTGTAGTTGGCTGGGTCATACCTGTCCGCACTCTTGTGAATGGGTGTGATGAGGCCTTGGTTCCACGTACGAGGGAAGTAGCCGGCACTCAGTACAATATTGAACAATTTGACCATTTTTGCCTGTATTTCCGGTGGGCTGTATTTCAGCATTTCTGGTGGGATTCCATCCGGGCCACCGGCTTTTCTACACCTTATGGAAGAGATTCACTCTGTAACTTCCTGTAGTGTGATTGGTGTATCCAGTGGGTTTGGGAAATGTTTGACTTTTTCCTCCATAGCTTTTAGTGTTTCCGTTACGTTTTTGTGTTCTTGGTTTAGTTCTTCCTTCGGGATGTCTTTGTAGAGGTCTCTGAAGTACTGAAGCCAGATATTGCCATTTTGGATATGGATGATGGTTTTTGTTTTGTGTCCATGTGGTTCCATAGTTCCCAGAAGGAGTTGTCTTGGAGGGCGTCTTGGAGTTGGTTAAGTTTGGTGGAGATGTAACTCTGTTTCTTCCTCTTGGGTGGTTTTGTATTGCCTTTGTATGGAGTCATAGGCTTCCCTTAGACCCGGATGGTTGGGGTCTCTGTGTTTCTTGTTTGAGGCTGTTCTCGGGGTCTTCCGTATGGCTTTACATTCTCTGTCAAACCAACCGTTGGTCTGTTTTTCTTTTGGCCTCTTATAGTTGACTTTTTTAAGGTCGGACAGTTCGGTCATGGTGTAGAATATATCGTTGAGGTTTTTTGTAGCTTGGTTCACTCCTTCTGGGTTAGGCTTGTACTCCTAGTTGTAGAAGTGGTGGATCATCTCCTGTATTCTGGGTCTGCTGGGAGCCTCTTGATATTTTATTGCCGACATAGTAACATAGTAACATAGTTAGTAAGGCCGAAAAAAGACATTTGTCCATCCAGTTCAGCCTATATTCCATCATAATAAATACCCAGATCTACGTCCTTCTACAGAACCTAATAATTGTATGATACAATATTGTTCTGCTCCAGGAAGACATCCAGGCCTCTCTTGAACCCCTCGACTGAGTTCGCCATCACCACCTCCTCAGGCAAGCAATTCCAGATTCTCACTGCCCTAACAGTAAAGAATCCTCTTCTATGTTGGTGGAAAAACCTTCTCTCCTCCAGACGCAAAGAATGCCCCCTTGTGCCCGTCACCTTCCTTGGTATAAACAGATCCTCAGCGAGATATTTGTATTGTCCCCTTATATACTTATACATGGTTATTAGATCGCCCCTCAGTCGTCTTTTTTCTAGACTAAATAATCCTAATTTCGCTAATCTATCTGGGTATTGTAGTTCTCCCATCCCCTTTATTAATTTTGTTGCCCTCCTTTGTACTCTCTCTAGTTCCATTATATCCTTCCTGAGCACCGGTGCCCAAAACTGGACACAGTACTCCATGTGCGGTCTAACTAGGGATTTGTACAGAGGCAGTATAATGCTCTCATCATGTGTATCCAGACCTCTTTTAATGCACCCCATAATCCTGTTTGCCTTGGCAGCTGCTGCCTGGCACTGGCTGCTCCAGGTAAGTTTATCATTAACTAGGATCCCCAAGTCCTTCTCCCTGTCAGATTTACCCAGTGGTTTCCCGTTCAGTGTGTAATGGTGATATTGATTCCCTCTTCCCATGTGTATAACCTTACATTTATCATTGTTAAACCTCATCTGCCACCTTTCAGCCCAAGTTTCCAACTTATCCAGATCCATCTGTAGCAGAATACTATCTTCTCTTGTATTAACTGCTTTACATAGTTTTGTATCATCTGCAAATATCGATATTTTACTGTGTAAACCTTCTACCAGATCATTAATGAATATGTTGAAGAGAACAGGTCCCAATACTGACCCCTGCGGTACCCCACTGGTCACAGCGACCCAGTTAGAGACTATACCATTTATAACCACCCTCTGCTTTCTATCACTAAGCCAGTTACTAACCCATTTACACACATTTTCCCCCAGACCAAGCATTCTCATTTTGTGTACCAACCTCTTGTGCGGCACGGTATCAAACGCTTTGGAAAAATCGAGATATACCACGTCCAATGACTCACCGTGGTCCAGTCTATAGCTTACCTCTTCATAAAAACTGATTAGATTGGTTTGACAAACTGATTAGATTGGTTTGACAGGAGCGATTTCTCATAAACCCATGCTGATATGGAGTTAAACAGTTATTCTCATTGAGATAATCCAGAATAACATCCCTCAGAAACCCTTCAAATATTTTACCAACAATAGAGGTTAGACTTACTGGCCTATAATTTCCAGGTTCACTTTTAGAGCCCTTTTTGAATATTGGCACCACATTTGCTATGCGCCAGTCCTGCGGAACAGACCCTGTCGCTATAGAGTCACTAAAAATAAGAAATAATGGTTTATCTATTACATTACTTAGTTCTCTTAGTACTCGTGGGTGTATGCCATCCGGACCCGGAGATTTATCTATTTTAATCTTATTTAGCCGGTTTCGCACCTCTTCTTGGGTTAGATTGGTGACCCTTAATATAGGGTTTTCATTGTTTCTTGGGATTTCACCTAGCATTTCATTTTCCACCGTGAATACCGTGGAGAAGAAGGTGTTTAATATGTTAGCTTGGACCATTTATCGGATGGGGGCAGGTTGAAGAGGCCGCTCTGCTGAGGCTTTTGTGCCGATGGTTTCTCTGTAGATTTTATGTACAGAAGAAGTTGGCTGTGATCTGACAGGTGCGTTTGTTCGGTGACTATGAAGCCGCCGATATTTTCCATGTCCATATCTGTAATGGCGTAGTCTACTACACTCCTTCCTACTTGGGACTTTAATGTGTATCTTCCTAGGGAGTCTCCCTTGGTGCGACCATTAAGAATATGAAGTCCTAAACTTCTACATAGGTCCAGGATCTTTTTGCCACTTTTGTTGACTGTACTGTCGTAGCTGTTTCTCTCCATGTGTATTGAGTCATGGCTGTCAGTCTCTGCTCCAAGAATGTAGATGTTTCCATCCGTGGTCAGAAAGTCTTTTTCTCTTCCAGTTCTTGCGTTGAGGTCTCCGATGATGAGAACTTTGCCCAGGGCCTGAAAATGGGCGGCTTCTCCTTGTAAGATCTCAAAGCTCTCTGGATTGAAGTAGGGGGTCTCTGGTGGTGGTATATAGAGGTGGTGGTATATAGATGGCGCAGACATAGACATCAGAGCGGTGAGGATGGAGCTGCTGATTCTAAACCATATGTGGCCGTCTCCTCTCTTCACCGGTTTGATGTACTGGTGGAGCTCTTCTTTATGCCAGATCAATATTCCTCCTGAGCAGCAGCCCTGTTTAATGTTCTTATTTTTTAGGGCAGGGACACAGAGGCCCTGGTCCATGTTTCTAGGAGAATCGGTCTCTTTGTATAAAATCTGGGTCATTTGTTTTACATCCAAACACCGCAGTGTTCAGGTCTTGGATGTTCCAGCTGCTAATTGTAAGTGAAGTCATTATTTTTTTTATATCACTTGTGTGTGTATACCTTGTAATGAGTGTGGCTGTGTAGGACACACCGCATCTCTGACTGGTTTAGTAATGATTTCCATCCAGTCACATTAGTTTCCTGCACAATGTGTTGAGCAGAGTCCTGATCTCCTCCATGTCTCTGCTCTGTATATTTCTGCTCTGGATGCCTCTGTTTTGTATGTCTCTGTGTGAGGTCGGTGGTCTCCTCCATGGTGGTCTTCTCCTCTGATGGTCAGATTTTGGGTGAGGGTGTTTGTTTCCAGGTTCCTTAGATATAGTTGTGGCTTCCTGCCTTTGCATTGTTGAGGGTCTTTCCATGAGATTGTGGTTGGTGTTGGATACAGGCCTAGGGTCCCTGTTCAGCACAATGTCCTTCAGCTCTTTGGCCAGAAGGCTGACCCCTAGTTTATTCAGGTGCTTGCTGTCATGGAGGTGGTGGTGATTTATGGAGGGGTGTTGTGCCAGAATCACTTCTGGCACAGATTTCATTCTTGCAGTTAGGTCCATGTTGATGTTCCGGATGGTGTGGCTGGATATATCCTTTCTTGGCAGCAGAGATGACAGAATGAATATATATAGTCATGGCCAAAAGTATTGACACCCCTGCAATTCTGTCAGATAATACTCCGTTTCTTCCTGAAAATGATTGCAATCACAAATTATTTGTTATTATTATCTTCATTTAATTTGTCTTAAATGAAAAAACACAAAAAGAATTGCCCTAGAGCCAAATTGGATATAATTCCACACCAAACATAAAAAAGGGGGTGGACAAAAGTATTGGCACTGTTGGAAAAATCATGTGATGCTTCTCTAATTTGTGTAATTAACAGCACCTGTAACTTACCTGTGGCACCTAACAGGTGTTGGCAATAACTAAATCACACTTGCAGCCAGTTGACATGGATTAAAGTTGACTCAACCTCTGTCCTGTGTCCTTGTGTGCACCACATTGAGCATGGAGAAAAGAAAGACCAAAGAACTGTCTGAGGACTTGAGAAACCAAATTGTGAGGAAGCATGAGCAATCTCAAGGCTACAAGTCAAGGGGTTCAAGAGAGGCCTGGATGTCTTCCTGGAGCAGAACAATATTGTATCATACAATTATTAGGTTCTGTAGAAGGACGTAGATCTGGGGATTTATTATGATGGAATATAGGCTGAACTGGATGGACAAATGTCTTTTTTCGGCCTTACTATGTTACTATGTAAGTCCATCTCCAAAGACCTGAATGTTCCTGTGTCTACCGTGCGCAGTGTCATCAAGAAGTGTAAAGCCCATGGCACTGTGGCTAACCTCCCTAGATGTGGACGGAAAAAAAAAATTGACAAGAGATTTCAATGCAAGATTGTGCGGATGTTGGACAAAGAACCCTGACTAACATCCAAACAAGTCCATGCTGCCCTGCAGTCCGAGGGTACAACAGTGTCAAGCCGTACTATCCGTCGGCGTCTGAATGAAAAGGGACTGTATGGTAGGAGACCCAGGAAGACCCCACTTCTTACCCCGAGACATAAAAAAGCCAGGCTGGAGTTTGCCAAAACTTACCTGAAAAAGCCTAAAATGTTTTGGAAGTAGAGCTTTTAGGACAAAGGCCTCAACATAGAGTTTACAGGTGAAAAAAAGAGGCTTTCAAAGAAAAGAACACGGTCCCTACAGTCAAACATGGTGGAGGTTCCCTGATGTTTTGGGGTTGCTTTGCTGCCTCTGGCACTGGACTGCTTGACCATGTGCATGGCATTATGAAGTCTGAAGACTACCAACAAATTTTGCAGCATAATGTAGGGCCCAGTGTGAGAAAGCTGGGTCTCCCTCAGAGGTCATGGGTCTTCCAGCAGGACAATGACCCAAAACACACTTCAAAAAGCACTAGAAAATGGTTTGAGAGAAAGCACTGGAGACTTCTAAGGTGGCCAGCAATGAGTCCAGACCTGAATCCCATAGATCACCTGTGGTGAGATCTAAAAATGGCAGTATGGAGAAGGCACCCTTCAAATATCAGGGACCTGGAGCAGTTTGCCAAAGAAGAATGGTCTAAAATTCCAGCAGAGCATTGTAAGAAACTCATTGATGGTTACCGGAAGCGGTTGGTCGCAGTTATTTTGGCTAAAGGTTGTGCAACCAAGTATTAGGCTGAGGGTGCCAATACTTTTGTCTGGCCCATTTTTGGAGTTTTGTGTGAAATGATCAATGTTTTGCATTTTGCTTCATTCTCTTTTGTGTTTTTTCATTTAAGACAAATTAAATGAAGATAATAATACCAAATAATTTGTGTTTGCAATCATTTTCAGGAAGAAACTGAGTATTATCTGACAGAATTGCAGGGGTGTCAATACTTTTGGCCATGACTGTGTGTGTGTGTGTGTGTGTGTGTGTGTGTACAAACCAAACCAGTGATTTGCCCAGCCCTCGGGGCTGTTATGTTTGTGGGCACTTTGGACACGTGGCCAAAGATTATCTACAGGGTAGAGGCCCCAGACCAGGAGCCCATCTGCAGTGAAGAGCCATCAGGGTCTGAGGGATGCTACCCCCCGGGATATACCAGCAGTAGATGAAGTGATATAACCTGTCCACTCTATATGGCAGATTGACCACCGTAAACCAGCTAACCTCCATTGCCACATCCAGCTGGACAAGGCCCCGTAATATCCAGGCCTATGGACTTCAGAAGACTGTATCTCCCATCACCATGGTCAGCCCAGATATTATCCCCCGGAATGCCATTTACCAAGCTACCCAGTGGTCATCTCCCTGGCCGGGGGGCAGCTCTCGTGGAATGGGAACATATATGTTTGTAATTTGCCTGTCAATATGCAGGAAAAGGAGCTGGAGGAGTTGTTCCATTAGTACTGGCGATCTGTACCATCGAGCTGAAGAATCGCGGGGAAGGTGGTGCCACAGTTTGCCTTCATCAGCTTCCAGGATCTGCGGGATGCAGAAGACGCCGTGTTTGAGTGCAATGGATACAAGTTCAGTTCTCATCGGGTACGTGTGGCATTTCCCAGGACAAACCAGGGACCAGGGGAAGGATATGGGGGAATCAACGGGAGGAGCAAACCCTCTTCCCAACTAACTGAATCCAGAGTCCTCGTCTCACTGCTTCTCCTATCGGGAAGTTGGCAGGATCTGAAAGGTCATAGCAGAGAAGCTGGAAATGTCTACTATGCTATGTGCACAAGGGTGGAATGGAGATTGTGGGGTTTATTCGCAAGGAAGACATGGAATATGCTTTGAGGAAACTGAATGATACCAAGTTTTAGTCTCTTGAAGGTGAAACTTCTTACGTTCGTGTCTGTGCTGAAAGAAATGGTGATGGACTATCCCCAACAAGTGGAGAAGAATGATCGAAAGCCTATCACTAGAGATGAGCGAATTTGACCGGGTCAGGGCTTATTTGGCAAGCTATAGCACTTGCCGAATAAGCTGCAGAGGGAACCCATGCATGTGTCCTGACTGTGACACAGCCGCAGCTGCAGAACCGAACAGCTGATCCTCCGGCACGATCCAGGAAGCCAAGTTCCCTCTGCAGCTTATTCGGCAAGCGCTATAGCTTGCCAAATAAGCCCTGACCCGATCAAATTCGCTCATCTCTACTTACTATGTCTGGCTAATTAAGAAGGGGGAGGAATGTAGCAACACATTGTTTATTCTTAATTATCTACAGTCATGGCCAAAAGTATTAACACCCCTGTAATTCGGTCAGATAATACTCAGTTTCTTCCTGAAAATAATTGCAAGCACAAATTCTTTGGTATTATTATCTTCATTTAATTTGTTTTAAATGAAAGAACACAAAAAGAATTGTCCTAAAGCCAAATTGGATATAATTCCACGCCAAATATAAAAAAGGGGGTGGACAAAAGTATTGGCACTGTTCGAAAAATCATGTGATGCTTCTCTAATTTGTGTCATTAACAGCACCTGTAACTTACCTGTGGCACCTAACAGGTGTTGGCAATAACTAAATCACACTTGCAGCCGGTTGACGTGGATTAAAGTTGACTCAACCTCTGTCCTGTGTCCTTGTGTGTACCACATTGAGCATGGAGAAAAGAAAGAAGACCAAAGAACTGTCTGAGGACTTGAGAAACCAAATTGTGAGGAAGCATGAGCAATCTCCAGGCTACAAGTCCATCTCCAAAGACCTGAATGTTCCTGTGTCTACCGTGCGCAGTGTCATCAAGAAGTGTAAAGCCCATGGCACTGTGGCTAACCTCCCTAGATGTGGACGGAAAAGAAAAATTGACAAGAGATTTCAACGCAAGATTGTGCGGATGTTGGATAAAGAACCCCGACTAACATCCAAACAAGTTCAAGCTGCCCTGCAGTCCGAGGGTACAACAGTGTCAAGCCGTACTATCCGTCGGCGTCTGAATGAAAAGGGACTGTATGGTAGGAGACCCAGGAAGACCCCACTTCTTACCCCGAGACATAAAAAAGCCAGGCTGGAGTTTGCCAAAACTTACCTGAAAAAGCCTAAAACGTTTTGGAAGAATGTTCTCTGGTCAGATGACACAAAAGTAGAGTTTTTTGGCAAAGGCATCAACATAGAGTTTACAGGAGAAAAAAAAAGGCATTCAAAGAAAAGAACACGGTCCCTACAGTCAAACATGGCGGAGGTTCCCTGATGTTTTGGGGTTGCTTTGCTGCCTCTGGCACTGGACTGCTTGACCGTGTGCATGACATTATGAAGTCTGAAGACTACCAACAAATTTTGCAGCATAATGTAGGGCCCAGTGTGAGAAAGCTGGGTCTCCCTCAGAGGTCATGGGTCTTCCAGCAGGACAATGACCCAAAACACACTTCAAAAAGCAATAGAAAATGGTTTGAGAGAAAGCACTGGAGACTTCTAAGGTGGCAGCAATGAGTCCAGACCTGAATCCCATAGAACACCTGTGGATAGATCTAAAAATGGCAGTTTGGAGAAGGCACCCTTCAAATATCAGGGACCTGGAGCAGTTTGCCAAAGAAGAATGGTCTAAAATTCCAGCAGAGCATTGTAAGAAACTCATTGATGGTTACCGGAAGCGGTTGGTCGCAGTTATTTTGGCTAAAGTTTGTGCAACCAAGTATTAGGCCGAGGGTGCCAATACTTTTGTCTGGCCCATTTTTGGAGTTTTGTGTGAAATGATCAATGTTTTGTTTTTTGCTTCATTCTCTTTTGTATTTTTTAATTTAAGACAAATTAAATGAAGATAATAATACCAAAGAATTTGTGATTGCAATCATTTTCAGGGAGAAACTGAGTATGATCTGACAGAATTGCAGGGGTGTCAATACTTTTGGCCATGACTGTAGATGTATTATTTCAGTAGGCCCAGGGCTATGAGCTATTGTTTATATGAGACTGAACGTTGACTCTTCTTGTTGGTTGAATTGATGTTTGCTGCATCTTATCGTGTGCTATCCTTGGAAGACAGGAACAGAGGGTCACTGAATAATCGATGTTTACTAATATGTTGATTACCCATTGTATCAGGCCGTGCAGTTTGTTGATTTGCAAAACATTGAAGGATAAACTATAAACCCTCGAACAATGAGAGATGAGTTCCCGCCACCTTCCCCCAGTCCTGCGGAGAAGTGCCTGAATTAGAGATGTGAACTATAAAAGGGGATCTGCATCTGTTTCCAGCGTGACTTGACAGAAAAACAGACACCATGGCTCCAGCTAGAGAAATACAAATTTGATCCACTGGCCATCACTGAACCCATAGGGACATTTGGATAATCCAGGATGGGACCCTTCGATCACCTGATACATTTGGAGAACACAGGTTGGGGCTATCAGGTCACCTGACCACTGGCATCAATGAGCTGTCAACATCCTAAGCTTGTCGTTCCCTCCTCTCTGTGGGTGCCTGTCAAAAGCAGAGTGCCATTGGGGTAGTCGCTCTAATCTTTGCACCGTCTTGGGTATTTTTGCTGGGATTGTTCCATGTGTTATTTGACTGTTTTGTGGTTCAATAAAGAATTGCCACACTGTTATACCCTCACCCTGTGTTTTCTGAGTAGTAGCATACCCACTGGAAAGGAGAGCGGGCATTCAGTGGTATGAGCCCTGCTCCATGCGGTGTTTCTGAAGATAACTGAGCCAGCGGACGAGCGCACCCACCGACCCTGTGTCTCCACAATTCCATGCATCAGCCTCCGTTATATCACGGTGCCCTCATATACAGTATGTCACCCTGCAGTGCCCCACCCCAATAGTCAGTATCACTCACTGCCTTCACTATGATATTGGGCACAAGTTGTCTTATGTTTCACAAGAAATGTAAGTTAATGAATAGTTTACTGAGTAAATGAAATGCTCCATCGCTTGTGATTTTGTAAGGCCCGGGATGGAGGATGGGAGTGATTGTCGCTCACACTGAGTGTTTCTGCTCTGTCCTCCCAGGATCTACGTCACTGACACACATGGTGGATGTAGTGATCCCCAGGAGAAGCAGGCTCGTGGGCGGGGCTTGGGTGTGCCCAGGTATTGTGGGTGTGGCTTACTGAGTGCTGACTAGTGCAGCTAGCACAGGTGACAGTGTGTGCTGACATGACGGCTGCAGGTAACAGGGTTCTGTGTCTGCTCTGTCCTTCCCTCCGGGGTAATGTGTGCAGGTCGATGTAGAGGGCGTCTGTGTATATATGTATACGGTGCATGTGACATCATGTGGACATTGCGTGTGCAAAGATGTGAGCACACAGCGATTCCCAGCTATAACGTGTGTATATCCGTACACCACTGTGCTGCAGAGTGCAAAGGGTGGTCCCTGGACTGTCGTGTGTCTACCGGTGCGCATCATTATGTATTGGCGTATTCCCTGCTCACTGTCATGTCTAGGCCTGTGTTCAGGGCACCCAGTGGTCCCCCAGTGTCCGCTCAGGGTCTGGTCCAGCTGCGGCTGGTTAATGATTACAGGGTACATGTTTCTCGGCTGGACACATTCCTGCACAGTCACCTGTCCCCTCGCCTTCTCCATGTCTCCTCCTCTGTTTACTGTATAACCTGTTCTGCCACTTGTATCCTGGAAAGATTTTATCCAGAACTTCTCGCCTCCCCACCTGTCCTGTACTTAAAGTTTTTAACAGCCTCTTCCTAATACACAAACTGTCACTGGCTTACCCTAAACTTTCGGCATTTCTAACACGCCTTACTCAAGGGGTAAAAAAATTCACCTCCTACTACACCTTATACTTCTTACTCTTCCAAACATGGCCCTATTTTCTTATGCGTTATTATCATGCATAATCATCTCTGACCATGTCTCTCCACATCCGTCCATGTTCTCATCTCTTCACATGTCTCTTCACATCGGTCCATGTTCTCATCTCTTCCCATGTCTCTCCACATCGGTTCATGTTCTCAGCTCTACCCATGTCTTTCCACATCTGTCCATGTTCTCATCTCTTCCAGTGTCTCTCCACATCGGTCCATGTTCTCATCTCGTCCCACGTTTCTCCACATCCTTCTGTCTTCTCATCTCTTCCCATGTGTCTACACATTGTCCTATCTTCTCTTCCCATATCTCTGCATATCGTCCTGTCGTCTCATCTCTTCCCATGTCTCTCCACATCATCCATGTTCTCCTCTCTACCCATGCCTCTAGACATCGGTCCATATTCTCATCTCTTCCCATGTCTCTCCACATCTGTCCATGTTCTCATCTCTTCCCATGTCTCTCCACATCCATCCATGTTCTCCTCTCTACCCATGCCTCTAGACATCGGTCCATATTCTCATCTCTTCCCATTTCTCTACATATCGGTCCATGTTCTCATCTCTTCCAGTGTCTCTCCACATCGGTCCATATTCTCATCTCTTCCCATGTTTCTCCACATCCTCCTGTCTTCTCATCTCTTCCCATGTGTCTACACATTGTCCCATCTTCTCTTCCCATATCTCTGCATATCGTCCTGTCGTCTCATCTCTTCCCATGTCTCTACACATCGTCTTGTCTTCTCATCTCTTCCCATGTCTCTCCACATCCGTCCATGTTCTCCTCTCTACCCATGCCTCTAGACATCGGTCCATGTTCTCATCTCTTCCCATGTCTCTCCACATCGGTCCATGTTATCATCTCTTCCCATGTCTCTCCACATCGGTTCATGTTCTCATCTCTTCCCATGTCTCTCCACATCCGTCCATGTTCTCATCTCTTCCCATGTCTCTCCACATCGGTCCATGTTCTCATCTCTTCCCATGACTCGCCACATCCTTCCATGTTCTCACCTCTTCCCATGCCTCCCCACATCCGTCCATGTTCTCATCTCTTCCCATGCCTCTCCACATCGGTCCATGTTCTCATCTCTTCCCATGACTCGCCACATCGGTCCATGTTCTCATCTCTTCCCATGTCTCTCCACATCCGTCCATGTTCTCATCTCTTCCCATGCCTCCCCACATCCGTCCATGTTCTCACCTCTTCCCATGCCTCCCCACATCCGTCCATGTTCTCACCTCTTCCCATGTCTCTCCACATCCGTCCATGTTCTCATCTCTTCCCACGTCTCTCCACATCGGTTCATGTTCTCATCTCTTCCCATGTCTCTCCACATCTGTCCATGTTCTCATCTCTTCCCATGCCTCCCCACATCCGTCCATGTTCTCACTTCTTCCCATGCCTCTCCACATCGGTCCATGTTATCATCTCTTCCCATGTCTCTCCACATCGGTTCATGTTCTCATCTCTTCCCATGTCTCCCCACATCGGTCCATATTCTCATCTCTTCCCATGTTTCTCCACATCCTTCTGTCTTCTCATCTCTTCCCATGTGTCTACACATTGTCCCATCTTCTCTTCCCATATCTCTGCATACCGTCCTGTCTTCTCATTACACATTGTCCTGTCTTCTCATCTTTTCCCATGTCTCTACACATCGTCTTGTCTTGTCATCTCTTCCCATATATCTTCACATCGTTCTGTCTTCTCATCTCACCCATTTCTACACATCAGTCCATGTTCTCAGCTCACCCATGTCTCTACATATTATACTGTCTTCTCACAATTTGGATTGTAGATATGACATGAGACGTCATTTAATGTGTACTGAGATGAGCAGAAGCATGGAACTGACACACCTTGAGGGATGTTTTCATCTTTCCTGTGTTGTAGTTTTCCTGTAGGAGAGAGCTATGGTCAGTAATGTCCAGAAGACTGGTCTACTGTTTCTGCATTCTGGGCCTAGTGGACTTGGTTTCCAGTGTAGAGATTTGGGGGCTGTTGTCTCTTGCTTGTTCCTCTTCATATCTTTGTGTATGACTTATGCTGGCAGGGCATTAGGATACATACCTTTTTGCTGCAGTTTTTAAGCAATAATATTTGGTGGATAAAATATGCAGCGTTTTATAGAAGCAGCATAATGATTGAGATTTCTGCAATCTCGCGCACATGCTGATTTATTTTCTTCCGCTCATCTTTTGACCCAACACTCGGGATGTCCATTCTTTCATTATGTTTTCTGCGCTATTCACCGATTCAAGTAGAAGCACAACAAATCGGCACATATTACACAACATTTTTCTTGTCGCCACTGCAAAAGCTGAACGTGTGAACATACCCTTATAACCTCACAGGCTTTATTGTACGGTACCAAGACTTGTAAATGTTTCTCCCATCGCTCTGCAGGGCGTCTGTGGGGCGGCACAGTACATTTATGACTTTCTTACACACGTCTTTTCTTGCCGAATGCTGTGGTAAGATATTATTCGGCCTGGGAAACCCTTCAGCATCTCTGTAGGCAGGAGGGATGAGCGTTACTCAAGGACCTCTTTTGCTCGCCGACCATGGTTCTAGTGCAGGTCTGTCCTCGTAGGCCCCGTGGTCTGATCATTCCTACTTTCATTGCAGGATCAAGATGTCTGAAGGAATAATGAGCAAAGCGGCCACAATGGAAATTCCCATCAGCAGTAATGGGGTCTCCGGGACAATCAATGAAGATGAGAGTTTGGAACAGGTATTGTGTCCATGTTGTCCACATGTCCAGCCAGTGACCAAGGTTCTTCTATCGTTGCCGGCCAGCACGTGGCCTTCTCTCCTTTACTGCTGTCACGTCATCAGTGTGAAGCTGTAAAGTCACCAAGCGAGTTGTGCTGATTTTCAGCCACATTTGAGGATTTTCCCCTGATCCGATCCCCATCTGGTGTTTAACTCTCAGATGAGCGGATCCCCGGACAGGAATAGTCCGTTATATTGGTAGCATTGAGGTCGATCTTCTATGTGGAGGCTTCTCCATTGGAGCTGGTGTCTCTCCATATGTCCCCCTTTTAAGATTGCGTTCTTCAACCTTTCCGATCTTTAATTTGCAGTATGCTCTTCAATCCTCTACAGTGCCCCTCCTGCCCATGGCAGAGTCGGGTATTGCAGCACATCCCCATTTTAGTCTGTGGGACCAGACTTGGAGCTGTAGGGAACATTTCCCATGATCGTTGTCAGACTACTTTCCTGGTATCTGAGGAGCTAGTCTGCTTAGTTGTCTATTTTGGGTCAAGAATGGATAAAAACTGGAAAGACAATGGGTTAAAAAGCTGAATGTGAAGGCACAGCCCCTATGTCAGCTGAAGAAGCCCACCATATGGAGTAACGGGAGAGTGGAAGTAAGTGGTGTCCGTCCGCGCTGCCAGTGGTCCACGATGTAACCCCTTAGTGACCGGCCCAATATGTGGAAGTCTGACGTGTCCCTTTATGTAGCCTGTAGAACATTTCCCACTGGTTTTCAGATTGTTTTTTCTTGACACTTTGTACTTTATGGTAATGGTAAATTTAGGTCGCTATGTTTTGTGTTTATTTAGTATAATATCTGAAATTTGACAAAAAAAAAATTCAATTTGCAAACTCTGAATGACTAATTCTTTAATCCAGATAGTCCTTATAACATTTCCCTTATGTCGGCTTTACATCCGCACCATTCGGAAAATGTTCTTTTATTTTGATCTCATTTTAGAAGGTTTTTTTAATGAAGCCGTCATTTTTTTCAAGGTAATTTACAAACCTTATTTTTTGGGGACCTGTTCAGTTTTGGCGTGACTTTGGGGGTCCTATATATTGGAAGCCCCCAAAAGTGATACCATTTTAATAAGACCACCCCCTGACATACTGACAACTGCTTTCAGGTGGTTTATTAACCCTTCAGGTGCTTTTCAGGTTTTTTTTTTCCCACCTAAATGTTGATAATGTCTGAATTGGCCGCTATGGCTGGTGATTAATTGTCCGTGAACTGCCATGGCAAAGATCAGGACCACACAATCAAGATCTCAGGGTGCCGATGGGGTGAAAGAGGGAGACCCCACCCTCCATTATCCATCTAGATGCCGTAGTCCGCATTTTAGGGGTTAAATGGCCATAGTCGGTGCCAGCACTGATCGTGGCTGATGCAGCAGGGTGTCACCTATAGTGGACAGCGGCCATCTTGTCACCCGTCGGGCGATGCTAGCCTCTTATGTCGCAGGTCAGTAACAAGACATATTGGTGGTCTCTAAGGGGTTCAGAGACCAATAAACTGTTGCACTTTGTCCTGATGAAGAAGTCAGTGAACTTGGAAACGCTGACGAGTTAGGCTACTTTCACACTGGCGTTTTTTTTAATACATCGCAATGCGTCATTTAGGGGAAAAAACGCATCCTGCAAAGTTGTTTGCAGGATGCGTTTTTGCCCCATAGAGTAACATTACCGACGCATCGCGACATATTAGCACACGTCGCAACCGTCGTGCGACGGTTGCGCCGTGTTGTGGCGGACCGCCGGGAGCAAAAAACGTTAAATGTAACGTTTTTTGCTCCAGACGGACCGCTTTTTCGGACCGCGCATGTGCGGCCGGAACTCTGCCCCCACCTCCCCGCACCTCACAATGGGGCAGCGGATGCGCCGGAGAATGCATCCGCTGCACCCGTTGTGCGGCGCTAACAACGCTAGCGTCGGAATCTATAACGCATTGCGTCGGGCCGAATTCCGACGCTAGTGTGAAAGTAGCCTTATAGCCGCATTGAACCTTTTTGGGCCTCTTAGAACATCCTGGACCATTGGCTGCGTGGACTTCCCATCGCACATATTTTGGGTCGGGCACAGGACGATGTCTGACAGCCCCAAATCAAGGAAAAGTAGCCTATAAAGGGCCCAAGACTAATGCATACGTCTGCGCATAGACCCTCTGCTCCTGCTCCCAAGACCCCTCTCCTCTCGCAGATCACAAGTCTTACCTCTCTGATGTCTGTCTGTAGGATCTGCAGCAAGTCATGGTGTCCGGACCCAACCTCAACGAGACGAGCATTGTGTCTGGCGGATATGGAGGAACCACGGAAGGGATCATTCCCACCAGCAGTCTGAAAGGTAAGAGCGTGCCCGGGCGATGGGTTCCTCTATGTCCTGTGGAAAGGTCCGGGGTTGGTGAGACGGTCTATCACAGGGTGCCTGGCCCAGGAATGCCTCTACATAGATGAAGCTTATAGGGGATAGATCTTGGAATAATAATAACTTCCATAATTGGATGTGATTAAATAAAAAGTTTCTGTGCGGAGACAATAAATGCGCCCATACTGTACTGTATAATGGTCGTGTCCGACCATGCAGGGACATGGTGTGATCATAACGCATCAGACAGGGAGGACGCAGAAGAGAAGATACAGACATTACAGCCGGGGATCACAGCTGATGCTTTGTGTGAGGTGTCAGGAAATAGGAAGGAGTCCTTATTGCTTCCATTACACATACAGAGCTCTCGGCTGCAGTCTCCTCTGCCTGCTAACACAAGGCTGGAATTTTAAGCCACTCTTCCTCCCTCCCTCCCCTGCTATATAGGCTGGAATTCTAAGCCACTCTTCCTCCCTCCCCTGCAATATGGTGGTAATGTGAGACCAGCTGCCAACTCCGCTGAGGACGTTTTATGGCTTCAAAGTGAAAGTACAAGTAGAACACATGGGAATAACCCGGGTTTCTTGGTCCTTGCAAATGTAAATATCACAGCACCCATTAATGATAGGAGTGGGACAAATACATTTTTGACATGAGCCTCGGTAGAACTATCAGCCAGTGAGTTTTCTAGGTTCCAGAACCAGCACAATTGAGAAATGGATTACTACGGGACCGGGTCACCCAGCTACCCCATGTCTATACCATGTTCCAAATTATTATGCAAATGACATTTTTCTCGGATTTTCCTAAATGATCGGTGCAAATGACAGTCAGTCTAATAAAAGTCATCACCCGTTAGATTATACATCGAATTTATTGAAGAAACCTCCCAATGATAACAGTATAATCTCCAAAATGAATAAAACCCCACAATGCACTGCTCCAAATTATTAGGCCCAGTAGAATTTCTAAACATTTGATATAAAGAACTGAAAAGTCTCATATGTTACTATGTTACTATGTATATTTGTGGAATTTGCAGCATTAGGAGGTCACATTCACTGAACAAAAAAGCTATTTAACTCCAAAACCTCCTAACAGGCCAAGTTACATGTAACATAGGAGCCTTCTTTGATTTCACCTTCACAATTCTTGCCTCCATTGATCTTGTGAGTTTTCGGAGAGTTTCTGCTTGTATTTCTTCCCTCCCAGAGCTGCTGTTTTGATGTGAACGGCCTCCCACCCTCATAGATCTTGTGCTGGATGATTGTCCAAAGGTTCTCTATAGGGTTGAGGTCAGGTGAAGATGGAGGCCGCACCATGAGTTTATCTCCTTTATGCCCATAGCAGCCAATGACTCGGATTCTTTGCAGCATGAGATGGGGCATTGTCATCATGAAGATGATTTTGCTCCTGGTTTCTGCTTTTTAGACCATGGAAGAAAGTTGTCAGTCAGAAACTCTAGATACTTTGCAGAGGTCATTTTCACACCTTCAGGAACCTTAGAGCGCCCTTCCAGCTATTTCCCCATGATTCCGACCCAAAACATGACTCCTCCACCTCCTTGTTGAGGACATGGTGGCCATCCACCAACCATGCATTACTCCATCCATCTGGACCATACAGGTTTTTCTCGACACTCATCAGTAAACAAAACTGTTTGAAAATTAGTCTTCATGTATGTCTGGGCCCACTGTAACAGTTTCTGCTTGTGAATACTGTTTAGGGGTGGCCAAATAGTAGGTTTATGCACCACAGCAAGCCTTTGAAGGATCCTACACCTTGAGGTTCGAGGGACTCCAGAGGCACCAGCAGCTTCAAATAACTGTTTGCTGCTTTGTGATGGTATTTTGGCAGCTGCTCTCTTAATCCAATGAATTTGTCTGGCAGAAACCTTCCTCATTATGCTTTTATCTGCATGAACTCTGTCTGTGCTCAGATTCAGCCACAAATCTCTTAACAGTACGATGATCACTCTTCAGTTTTCGAGAAATATCTAATGTTTTCATCCGTTGACCAAGGCATTGCACTATTTAACGCTTTTCAGCAGCAGAGAGATCCTTTTTATTTCCCATATTGCTTGAAACCTGTGGCCTGCTTAATAATGTGGAACATCATTTTTAAGTAGATATGACTAAGAGCAGAAAAATGCGGCAGCACTCACCCTGTAGTGGTCCAATACTTTTATTCAAGACATGAGGATTTACAGCTTCACGGTCCGAGGGAGTGCAGGTGAACGGGAGGTGAGCAGGGAACGACGACGGCCGTTTCACGCTGATCAAGCGCTTCAACAGGTCATCGTCGTTCCCTGCTCACCTCCCGTTCACCTGCACTCCCTCGGACCGTGAAGCTGTAAATCCTCATGTCTTGAATAAAAGCATTGGACCACTACAGGGTGAGTGCTGCCGCATTTTTCTGCTCTTAGTCATATGTACACAGTTGTCTTCCATGCGAGCACCCCCTGCACTGAAGGCTGATTGCTGTGAATCATCGCCACTGATCTGCTGAAAGATAAGGCTGTGCAGCTCGACCTTTTTTTTTCTTTTTGTCTTGGATCATTTTTAAGTAGTTTTCCTTTAATTAGAATCACCTGGAAAACTAGTTATCACATGTGTTTAAGATTGATTTCAGTGATCCATTGAGCCCTGAGACACAATACCATCCACGAGTTTATTTGAAAAACAAAACAATTGAATCTTGACACTTAAATCCAATTTGCATAATAATTTGGAACACAGTGTATACTTAAACGCATCCCTATGGCACACTGAGCATGACGACACCGGTGTCGTCTTTCTATGAGGCTCCTGCGCCAAGATATGTGGGATGATGGTTTTTCATAATGGTAAGAAAGGTGAGTATCCAGCCTCTGAGTGAGGTCACCACAGGGGGAGTGCCTTGGTTTTGGGCTGGGAAATAACTGAGTGGGACAAAAGTCTTCACGTGTCTTTAGTCTGGGGCCTAGCTGCTATATAGAGGGTTGATGCATCTGGATATGTATTCTCGCCCTTCCCCCACAGCACATGGTCAGCCATGAGATAAGATGACATAATGAAATGTGTTTTTCAACTTTAATCCCTTTTTATATGTAATTGTACTGTACATACGATACTTGTTTTCTTTATAATATATTTTTATACCTCTGTAAACACTGCCTACCTTTTTTGGAGTAGAATATAAAATTACTAGCTTTGTCTCTCCTTGCTCTATAACGTACTGTCACGTCCTCTGAAGTGAATTACGCTACTGTTCTGGGTTGGCTCCGGACCCGTTAATAATTAAGAAATCAGAGCTGGCGGCAGCGGAATTTGTCCTGTGCGTTTGGGAGACTTTGTAGCGACAGCGGCATTGATAATTATTGTTCCTGCCTGAGTCGGAGTAGTTATATCACCCTCGCTGCATTGTGCCCATTAGCCAGTACATAGCAGGCAGTCTTTCTGGCGACTAATCATCCTAGGTACAGTACACTGACTGACCTGAGGGTAAGGGGGGCGCCAGAGAGCTGCAAGTTCCAAACCGGAACTGGGAAGTGGGATATAGATAAATCCCCTTCAGAAAGGAACCAGCGGCAACCAAACAACCCCGGTTCATAACCTATTGGTGTGAGCGGCGGGGTTGATAGTTATCCTCCCTGGGATCATTGACAGAGGGTGTAGAAGATATAATATCCTACTGATGAACATAATGTAGATACCATGATGGAGGGTGTACAAGGAGATGTAATGATGGAATTAATGGAGATGACCATGATGGAGGATGTAGAGAATATAATGTGGAAGTAATCTAGTTATCATGATGGAGGGTGTAAAGGAGATGATGACCTAAAGATGGAAGTAATGGCAATACCATGATGGAGGGTGTAGATGAGATAATCTCCAGATGGAGGTTGCTTATAAAATATTTTATTCCTTGAATAGAGGATGAATTTTCTAGCCAGTATGTAAAGTGCTCAGAACAACTTACTAGTTGCCACCGTAATAAATATGAACGATTTATTACGTACAATACCAGTGGAGGCATTGGGTACATGGTCCTCCTGAAATAGTACTAGTTAGCAAACTCTCGGCCGCTAGGTAGCAAACATTTGATCTAGAGCCTATATTATGGTTAAAAGGGGTTCCCCAGCCACCACCAACACTTGAACCGGTCCCTGTTCTAAGGCTCCGCATGTGGTACAAAAAAGACTAAAAATGTCTACAGTGTTCTATGAGTTTCACCCCTGCGACGAGGCAACAAGCAGGCAAGCCAACGGTTAACCCTAACTAATGGAGATCACCGTGGTGGAGGGTGTAGAAGAGATTATATACAATGATGGAAGTAATGGAGATACTGCAATGGAAGGAGTAAAGGAGATGATCTACATTGATAGTAGTGATGGAGATCACCGTGATGGACCTCCTAGGGGTTGTCACACTTTAGAGATCTGTCAATCTTGTGTTTTGGTTGTATGAAGCAGGTTCATGATTGTACTTTTTATCTCCGAACACCTACAGTGCCTTGAAAAAGTTTTCATACCTTTTATGTGATATACCAACAGAAAGTATCAAGTATTTGTGAAGTACAAAGGATGAAACAAATTTGGAATGGAAGGAGTAGGTCAGAACTGCAAACCTAACAAGACATGGCCGTCCACCTAAACTGACAATCCAAGTAAGGAGAGCAATATCTAGAGAAACAGCCAAGAGAGCCATGGTCACTGGAGGAGCAGCAGAGATCCACAGCTCAGGGAGGAGAATCTTCCTATAGGACAGCTATTAGTCGTGTACTCCACCACAAATTTGGCTTTTTTGAAAGAGTGGAAAGAAGAAAGACATTGTTGATAGTAAGCCAGAAGAAGTCCCATTTGCTGTTTTTTTTTTTTTTTTTTTAAAAAACCGTGTTGGGGACACAGCGAGCATGTGGAAGAAGAGGCTCTCCTCAGATGAAACCAAAAGAGAACCTTTGGGGATAAATGCAAAATGCTGCGTGACGGCAAACTAACACTGCACATCACCCTGAAACACCATATCCACCATCACACATGGTGGCAGCATCAAGCTCTGAGGAGGCTTTTCTTCAGCAGGGACAGGGAAACTGGTCAGATGTAATGGGAAACTAAATGGAGCTAAATACATGGCAATCCTGGAAAAAACTTTTTAGAAGACTGCAAAAGACTTGAGACTTGGACGTAGGTACATCTTCCAGCAGTACAAAGACCTTAAACATCCTGCCACAGCTACAATGGATTGTTTAGATGAAAACATATTAATGTGTGTGAATGGTTCAGTCACAGTCCAGACTTAAACCCCATTGTCTGTGGCAAGATTTGAACTTTGCTGTACACAGAAGTCTCCATCCAATCTCACTGAGCAAGTTTGCAAAGAAGAAGGGGTAAAATGTCACCTTTAGATGTGCAACACTGGTAGAGACAGACCTCCAAAAGGCATGATGCAGAAACTGCAGAGAAAGGTGGTGCTACAAAGTACTGACTCACGGGGACTGAATGGCTGAAAGTTGAGCAGGGCTTCAGACAAGGCCGCATCCTGCACAATTTTACCTTCAATTTATATACAGAAGCTTTTTCCTCGAAGGCTGGACTTGCCGAAAAAGGAGAAGGAAACAAAATTGCTGGACGAATCATCAACAATCTTAAATACGCAAAAGATATAACATTGATAGCAAGAAGTGTTGATAGAGTGAAGGGCTTATTACAGTGTGTCAAGATGGAAAGCTCAAACATTGGACTCCTACTCAACACAAGATCAAGATATTTACTACTGACAGGTACAACTGGGGCTGTGAGATGGACGGCAATGACTTGGAAGTTGTAAGAGACTTCAGCCTACTCGGATCGCTGATTACTAAAAAGTGCAGCGATGACACCTGAAATCAGTAGAATAGCTATGGTCCAATCCACAGTGAAGTCACTGGATGAGGTCCTCAAATCAAGGAACATTTCACTGGTGATGACGGCATGACTCGCACATAGTCTGGTCTTTTCTGTGATAACATATAGAGGCGAAACCTGGACGATAAAGAAACTGTAACACCTGTCTGGGGACAGACTTGGCACAAGTCCCTACGTCTGACAGACTTCTAAGAAATCCCAATACCCTTTGACCCCTGTAAAGGAATCT
This sequence comes from Ranitomeya imitator, assembly GCF_032444005.1. Lineage (NCBI taxonomy): Eukaryota > Metazoa > Chordata > Amphibia > Anura > Dendrobatidae > Ranitomeya > Ranitomeya imitator. The sequence continues at coordinate 844,126,294 of NC_091284.1, read as the reverse complement.
GAATTTACAAAGGACTCAGTGGGATGCTACTATGGAAGGGCTGCCGTCCAGAGGTAAGTGGTCGCCAAGCAGGGTCAGAGGCGAGAGATCACTTCAAGGTCGAAATCAGGATCCATAAGAATAGTCCAAAACAATCCGTGGTAATAACGGGAATATACTCCAATTGGCTGGAGCAGGGAGCTGATAACTTCAGCTGGTAGCATACACACCCATACTGCCAGACTGGAGGAGTCTACAGGTGCTGGCCAATCTAACCTTAGTGGCTGGACAGAGCCCGCCGTCCAGAGCTTCTGGTTCTGACATTTCAATCATCAGTGCCACCCACAGAGGAGCAGGTCCTGGTGCCGCTGTGACCGAAGGAAGACAGAAGAATTGAGGCCTTCAAAATCTGGTGCTGGGGAAGGATGTTATCATACCAAGGATGGCAAGAAGAAAAAATCAAGCCAGACTTGCCATTTTAAGCAAGAATCACCAAACTACGAGTTGCCTACTTTGGACACATCATATGAAGAGACCAATCATTGGAGAAGGACATCATGGCCGGAAGAATAGAAAAGGAAGACCAGCAACCCGATAGTTTGATACTATGGAGATAATGGTGGAGAAGACCCTGGTGGCAGGCCTATCTAGGCTTCCACAAGATTGATCTTTCTTCAGAACGTTCTTCCATCAAGTCGCCATGACTCGAGATCGAGCTGAAGGCCGTCAAATACTAATAATAAAATAATCACCGATTTCAGATTTAGAATTTTTTTTATAATTGACCTCTTTACACTTATCAAATACTTGTTACTTTGTGTTGGTATCGCATAAAATCCCAATAAAATACATTTACTTTGTGCTTGTAGTGGGAAAATTGTGCAAAACTTCACAGGGTATGAATATTTTTTCAAGGCATTGTCTGTTTAGGGGTTTCTGGATGGGTGTTGTAGCAGTGAGAGATGACTTTGGCACATGTTGTAAATTATTATTATCACATACAGTGTCCCAGTTCATGTAATCTTTCCAGTCTATGGATTAACCGCCTCGCTCATGGTTTTTGCTGTCTGGTTTTGTTTAGGGCCTGCTGTGCAGTTTAATCCCAACTACCTTGGACTGCGATTCCTGAGTACAGAGGGACAAGGTCACTGTCTGTTTATATAACCTGAGCTTGTCTCTTCGCCTGGTGGCCTCTATGCATGGGATCTCCTTCACCAGGCCTATCTGTCATAATCTCAACCTTCTGCCACTGGCCAATGTTGGCCCTTTTCCTTGGCTGCTTTTCTTTGCTACTTCTATGAATTTCTTCTAATCATTCACCAAATCCAGGGTTCTCTTTAGGATTTGGGCTTTTATTCTTTTTGTTATTATTAAATTTGTCGCTATTTCTATGGACCTTGAATGGTACCACCCTGCTCTTGCTGCTCCTTTCAGGTTCCACCTCACCGTGGTCCTTCCGCTTGGGACTCTTCTTCTTTTGGGTGGTGGGATCTCCAGCATTTATCACGTCATCTGTGGATAGTTGATAAATGTCATGTGTGGGGAAGACCATTTTAGAAGTAATTTGTAATCTTCAGACTAATGAGATCAAGCCTGAACCGTGGATTTGGTGCGTTCCTGCTCCTCACTTCTCAGGGGAATCCATTCTTTCTCCGAGTTGTCACTGACACTATTACTTCCTTCTTGGTGGCGTCTTTGTGGCTGTTAATTCTTCCTCTTTGGTTTCTTCGGGCTGCTGGTTCTTTTTTTCTGATGCGCTGTCTCTGACCTTGCTAAAAAAGACAACTCTGCTCTTGATTTAACTTTTTTATGATATTTCACAGGATGGATATGACAAGCGATACTGATTAATACGGGGCAGTTTTGTGGTATTGACGTTTTCTTGGATGTGGAGTTTTCTCATATCTTAGGGCAGATTTATGTGATGCAGTTAATTTTGTTTCAGATGTTTCTGCAACAAAAGATCATTCCATTCTTCTGCATTGTGTAGTCTTGGGATGGAAGCTGTTGTGAATTCTGTGGCAGAGCTCCCTCCTGTGGACACAAGTGGTACTTCGGCTGATTCTCTCTGGGAGCTTCCGTGATTCTCTCTGGGAGCTTCCGTTTGTGGAGGAAACTGGTACTGCTGCTTCTGAGTTTCCTCCCTCAGGTGATCTGGTGAGGTCGTTAGGTGCTTCTCTACTTAACCCCACCTAATGCTTTGATCCTGGCTTCCTGTCAATGTTCCAGTGTTGGACTTGTTTTTCTCTGGATCATTCCTGTGGCCTGCTGCTCTCCATAGCTAAGTGCTTCTTTGCTATTTGTTGCTATTTTTTCTGTCCAGCTTGTCTATTTGTTTTGCTGGAAGCTCTGGGACGCAAAGGGTGTACCTCCGTGCCGTTAGTTCGGTACGGAGGGTCTTTTTGCCCCTTTGCGTGGTTTTCTTTAGGGTTTTGTGTAGACCGCAAAGTTATCTTTCCTATCCTTGTTCTGTCTAGAATATCGGGCCTCACTTTGCTGAATCTATTTCATCCCTACGTTTGTCTTTTCATCTTACTCACAGTCATTATATGTGGGGGGCTGCCTTTTCCTTTGGGGTATTTCTCTGAGGCAAGGTAGGCTTATTTTTTCTATCTTCAGGCTAGTTAGTTTCTCAGGCTGTGCCGAGTTGCATAGGGAGCGTTAGGCGCAATCCACGGCTGCCTCTAGTTGTGTTTGGAGAGGATCAGGGATTGCGGTCTGCAGAGTTCCCACGTCTCAGAGCTCGTTCTATTATTTTGGGTTATTGTCAGATCACTGTATGTGCTCTGACCTCCATGTCCATTGTGATACTGAATTGCCTTTCATAACAGGAAGCACATGTATGTCTGCACACTCCGCTCAGATGAGTGTGATGGTTGCAGAAATGACTACAGCACTATGTGCCACATGTGTAGCCACCCGTCTACTTCAGACACATTCAGAGCTTCAGTCATAATTCTACTGGCTTCCTGTGTTGTGAATTATATGAGCTTGAGTGTATGAGCGACGGAGCCAAGAAGGAGGATCACAATCAAGTCTATAAGTGTAGGGAAACGGAGACGGAGCTTCATATCTTTATCCTCAGAGGAGGAGCCCTGTATCTCTTTCCTCGAAGGAGGAGCCTCGTATCTTTCCTCAGAGGAGGAGCATCGTATCTTTTTCCTCGGAGGAGGAGCATTGTATCTCTTTCCTCAGAGGAGGAGCCTCGTATCTCTTTCCTCGGAGGAGGAGCCTCGTATCTTTTTCCTCTGTCAAATAGCATCCTATCTTTTTATTTTCCCTTCATAGAAGGAGCCTCGTATCTCTTTCCTCTGAGGAGGAGCATCGTATCGCTTTCCTTGCAAATGAGTGTTGTATATTTTTCCTCGGAGACGGAGCTTCATATCTTTATCCTCAGAGGAGGAGCATCGTGTCTCTTTCCTTGTAGATGAGTGTTGTATATTTTTCTTTGGAGACGAGGCTTCATATATTTATCCTCGGAAAAGCATCGTATCTTTTTCCTCGGACGAGTAGCGTTGAATCTTCTTTTTTTTTCGCCTTCAGAGGAGGAGCCCTGTATCTCTTTCCTCGGAGGAGGAGTGCTGTATCTTTTTGAATATTTTTTTATATCTTTGTTGTATATTTTTCCTCAGAGACAAAGCTTAATATCTTTTTCCTTCGAGGAGGAGCGTTGTATCCTTTTTTTTTTTTCTGGTTCTTTTAGAGGAGGACCGGTGTATGTGTTTCCTTAGAGGAGGAGGAGTGCTGTATATTTTTCTTTGGAGACGAGGCTTCATATATGTATCCTCGAAGAAGCATTGTATCTTTTTCCTCGGACAAGTAGCGAGCGTTGAATCTTTTCTTTTTTTTTTCTCCTTCAGAGGAGGAGCCCTGTATCCCTTTCCTCGGAGGAGGAGCAGCACCGTATCTTTTTGAATATTTTTTTATATCTTTGTTGTATAGTTTTCCTCAGAGACAAAGCTTAGTATCTTTATCCTTGGAGGAGGAGCGTTGTATCCTTTTTTTTTTTTCTTGTTCTTTTAGAGGAGGACCGGTGTATGTGTTTCCTCAGAGGAGGAGCTCTGTATCTCTTTCCTCAGAGGAGGAACATCGTGTCTCTTTCCTTGTAGATGAGTGTTGTATATTTTTCTTTGGAGACGAGGCTTCATATATTTATCCTCAGAGAAGCATCGTATCTTTTTCCTCGGACGAGTAGCGTTGAATCTTTTTTTTTTCGCCTTCAGAGGAGGAGCCCTGTATCTCTTCCTCGGAGGAGGAGTGCTGTATCTTTTTGAATATTTTTTTTATATCTTTTGTTGTATATTTTTCCTCAGAGACAAAGCTTAGTATCTTTATCCTTGGAGGAGGAGCGTTGTATCTTTTTTTTTTTTCTTGTTCTTTTAGAGGAGGACCGGTGTATGTGTTTCCTCAGAGGAGGAGCTCTGTATCTCTTTCCTCAGAGGAGGAACATCGTGTCTCTTTCCTTGTAGATGAGTGTTGTATATTTTTCTTTGGAGACGAGGCTTCATATATTTATCCTCAGAGAAGCATCGTATCTTTTTCCTCGGACGAGTAGCGTTGAATCTTTTTTTTTCGCCTTCAGAGGAGGAGCCCTGTATCTCTTCCTCGGAGGAGGAGTGCTGTATCTTTTTGAATATTTTTTTATATCTTTGTTGTATAGTTTTCCTCAGAGACAAAGCTTAGTATCTTTATCCTTGGAGGAGGAGCGTTGTATCTTTTTTTTTTTCTTGTTCTTTTAGAGGAGGACCGGTGTATGTGTTTCCTCAGAGGAGGAGCTCTGTATCTCTTTCCTCAGAGGAGGAACATCGTGTCTCTTTCCTTGTAGATGAGTGTTGTATATTTTTCTTTGGAGACGAGTCTTCATATATTTATCCTCAGAGAAGCATCGTATCTTTTTCCTCGGACGAGTAGCGTTGAATCTTTTTTTTTCGCCTTCAGAGGAGGAGCCCTGTATCTCTTCCTCGGAGGAGCCCTGTATCTCTTCCTCGGAGGAGGAGTGCTGTATCTTTTTGAATATTTTTTTTATATCTTTTGTTGTATATTTTTCCTCAGAGACAAAGCTTAGTATCTTTTTCCTTGGAGGAGGAGCGTTGTATCCTTTTTTTTCTGGTTCTTTTAGAGGAGGACCGGTGTATGTGTTTCCTCAGAGGAGGAGCGTTATATCTTTTTATTGGAGACGAAGCGTTGTATTTTTTTCCCTCAGGGGTGGAGCATTGTATGTTTTGTTTTTTTTCCCCTTTGGAGCAGTAATTTCTTCATCTTACAATATTCTATTTTTTCAGGGAGCTTGATCTATGTAATAATGCATCTTTTGGTTACTTTTCCATAAAGCCGATCTCTCACCTGCACAATGGCTGATGATTTGCTCCTGTGTCATAGGTATAGGTCTGGGTCAGTTTTTCTTCCTGTGTAAAGCGTGTTTCCGCAGTAAGGAGGGATTCTGTATTTTTTCTTCTTGTTCCTGCTTGCAGCAGGTGGACTCGTGGACTTGACATGCAGTGTTTCGTCTCGTTTTAAAAATTATTTGGAATAAAGAATTTTCGATTTTATACATTTTCCTGAGCTGGATTCTTTTCCTACTTTCACCGGACTCGTGTAATTACTTTGGAAAAGAGTTCATTAAAGGGGTTCTGCAGACTTTGGGTAAAAGTCTGCAGTCATTCTATGTGGTAATGACATGGCGGCCAGAGCATGGCAGGTATACTTCATGCTCGACCTCGGCAGGGTTTTAAAACTTCACTTTTAATTCTAAACTTCAGATATCTTAAAAGTGTGTGAGTGAAACCAGATCCAAACCGAAGTAGACGAAGCGTAGGTCCACACCGAAATATCTCACATTCCCAGGAAAGTCGTCAGCTGCAATTGGCTCTGTCACAGATTTCATGATTTACAGTGAATTTAATTCCAATATGATGGGTAAAATCCACAGTGAAAAACTCTCATCCATTCCCAGATAGCTTAAAGCGCGAGTGTTGGGTGGAGCAGCGGCGGACATGTGGAGGAACCACGTCGCTGGTGAATCGGGGGATCACTCTACGTGGCGTGTAGGACAGCTGAGTGTGAATGGAGGTCCTCTCTGCCAGTGGTGGCGTCTTGCTTTGTTGGCTCACGTCCAGTAGAAAAGGGACTTCTGGGCTCATTGTAAATCACATCCGGCTTCTTAGGGAGGAAATTCATCTCTTCTTCACTTTTTTTTTGTCCGTTTTTGTGTATTCTTGTCCCTTTCGTTCTCATCAGTGTTTGTGTGCTTGCATCATAACCATTTCTATTTTCGTGCCATTATTTTCTTTCATATTATTCTGACACTTTTCTCTTTACTTCCACCCATCCCTCCTTCCTCCTCATCTTCTATCCACATCTCTCATCCTCCTCACTCCTCACATTTGTCTTCTCCTTCCTTCTTGCTCTTCCTCGTTTGTCTTCCATTTCTCGGGCTCACTTTTCCTTCTTCCTCCTTGTTGCGTCTCATCCTTCTTCATACATCCGGTAGACATGCAGCCATCTATTTGCAGTATTCCCGCTCCACTCATTTCTCCCAGCCAGGCGGCCGCCTGCAGGATAGCCAGTCATGATACCGACGCAGGTAAACGTCTGAGGTGTTCGGATGCGTGTAGAGCGGTAGTGCTTAGATGACTTCTGTGCTTGGTAGAAACCCTCAGACCTTTGGTTTAGTCCCCCTTCTTTATGTTTTGGAATTTAATCAGAAGACTAATGGTTTTCTACACAGTTCTTGTTGGGACTGGATTGGTTTTTGTGACAATTTTCATTACAACAGTTACAGGGAAGGAAAAATGATCTGGTACTCTCAATAACCAGCTGAAAATCTATTACGGTACATCCGAATAGTCAAGCTTCACATCCTGAGACCAGTCCACTGATGCCCCAACATACAATGTAGTCTCCATATCTGAAGACCTAAGTACCCTCTACACCAGTATGAGTGAGATTCTAAGCTGCCATTTTGTTGTTTCTGAGGTGATGTCACCCAATACTTGCTTGGAAGCTCCCACTTGTAGGTGAAGGTCTCCTCCAGTTCTTGTTATGGCTGCTCAGTTGTAGGGTGGTAAGGACATCTACCAGTTCTTAAATCGCATCCCTCAGTTGTAGGTGAGGTCCTCTCCAGTTCTTGCTGTCCCATCCCCCAGTTGTCTGTGAGGATGTCTCCCAGGTCTTGAAGTCTTATCCTACGCTTATTGAAACCTACAAGAGAAAAAAGTAAATGAAAACCCTGATATAACTAAGTAAAAAAGCAAAAATGCATTTAAATAACACAGAGTTTTTAGTAATACTGTTTTTTGATCAAAAAATAGCACAAAAGCCATCCCACCTCGTCACGGTAACTCTGATCGGGACAGTCCTAAACTATCTAATATTAAAACCTTACCATGAGTCAATGTTGACCTCAGTGTGAATAAGGGCAGATGAAAGGACTGAGCCCAAAAAGTGAAACACTAGACTAGGGAAGCCTTATATAGTTTCTAGCTCAGAAACAGGGAGGCCACACCCCGGATTGCACAGAATGCAACAATACACAGAAAAAAAAAAAAAAAAAACACAAAATTGAGCTTAACTTAAGATGGTATACATGCAGAGGTAAAACGCATGTTCAAAATGGCCACAAAACATTAAAACCTACAAGAGAAAAAAGTAAATGAAAACCCTGATATAACTAAGTAAAAAAGCAAAAATGCATTTAAATAACACAGAGTTTTTAGTAATACTGTTTTTTGATCAAAAAATAGCACAAAAGCCATCCCACCTCGTCACGGTAACTCTGATCGGGACAGTCCTAAACTATCTAATATTAAAACCTTACCATGAGTCAATGTTGACCTCAGTGTGAATAAGGGCAGATGAAAGGACTGAGCCCAAAAAGTGAAACACTAGACTAGGGAAGCCTTATATAGTTTCTAGCTCAGAAACAGGGAGGCCACACCCCGGATTGCACAGAATGCAACAATACACAGAAAAAAAAAAAAAAAAAAACACAAAATTGAGCTTAACTTAAGATGGTATACATGCAGAGGTAAAACGCATGTTCAAAATGGCCACAAAACATTAAAACCTACAAGAGAAAAAAGTAAATGAAAACCCTGATATAACTAAGTAAAAAAGCAAAAATGCATTTAAATAACACAGAGTTTTTAGTAATACTGTTTTTTGATCAAAAAATAGCACAAAAGCCATCCCACCTCGTCACGGTAACTCTGATCGGGACAGTCCTAAACTATCTAATATTAAAACTATTGATGAGGATGTCTCCCAGTTCTTGAAGTCTTATCCTACGCTTATCGATGAGGATGTCTCCCAGGTCTTGCTGTCTCATGCCCCAGTTGGTGATGAGGATGTTGCTTAGTTATTGCTATGGCCTTCCTCAGTTGTGGGTAAAGAACATCTTATAGTTTGTGGTGGTGATTTATCCCAATTCTTGATGTCTCGTCCCCTAGTTGTTAGTGAAGACGTCTCCCAGATCTTGTGTTCTCCTTCCCCAGTTGATGAGGATGTGTCTCAGTTCTTGCTACAGCCTCCCTGAGTTGTTTGTGAGGATGTCCCCTTGGTCTGGCCTCCCTGAGTTGTTGGCGTGGGCATCCACAGTTCTTGATGTGGCCTCCACCAGCTGTTGGTGAGGACATCCCCTAGTTCTTGTAATGTCATCCCTTAGTTCTTACTATGGCCTCCCCCAGTAGTTGCTGATGACATCTCCAATTTTTGATATGGTCTCCCCAAGTTGTTTGTGAGGATGTCCCCTTGGTCTGGCCTCCCTGAGTTGTTGGTGTGGGCGTCCACGGTTGTCACTGTGGCCTCCCCCAGTTGTTGGAGAGGACATTTCCAGTTCTCGCTGTGGCCTCCTCCGTTGTTGATGAGGGGTAGCATTATTTTCCAAGATCTAGATGATATAATTGTACAGAATAGTGATTGCTGTCATGTGACTTTTCAGCAGGGATTGTAGTGAAAGGTCTTGTGTCGTTCAGCCCACCACCCTGATAGAACCGAGTCTTGCTTTGATGGTTGGTGTTTGTCCTCTTTTTGGATGTCGCAGCTTTACATGGAGCTGAAAATGGAAATCATTCAGGCTTTCAGCCTGTGCCCCATAACCAGACCTGACTGAGCCCTCTCGTCCTGTGATGCTAGGTTTCCCATTAGGGGATTATTAGTGATTATTCTGGCAGCTAATTCTTCATTGGTTGGTAAGTTTGGTATGTCTTCTCTTCCAGGGTCCATGTCTCAGCCATCCTCGCACCCCTCACTAACGTCTGAGGAGCTGTCTCGGGGTTTAGCCGTGGAAAAGTTTGACATGGTGAAGAAGTGGGGGATCAACACATATAAAGTAAGAGTGACCTGAAGTGCTGTCATCCTTGCTCTGCCCACCCTGCCATCCTCTACCCGCCTTGCCAGTCTATGCCCGCCCTGCCATCCTCTACCTGCCCTGCCATCCTCTACCCGCCCTGGCATTCTCTGCCCACCCTGCCATTTTCTACCCACTCTACCAGTCTATGCTTGCCCTGCCATCCTTTACCCGCCCTGGCATTCTCTACCCACTCTGCCACTCTATGCCTGCCCTGCCATCCTCTACCTGCTCTGCTATCCTCTACCCGCCCTGCCATCCTCTACCCACTCTGCCACTCTATGCCCAACCTGCCATCCTCTACCCGCCCTGCCACTCTATGCCCACCCTGCCATTCTCTACCCACTCTGCCACTCTATGCCCACCCTGCCATTCTCTACCCACTCTGCCACTCTATGCCCGCCCTGCCATCCTCTACCCACTCTGCCACTCTATGCCCACCCTGCCATCCTCTACCTGCCCTGCCATCCTCTACCCGCCCTGGCATTCTCTACCCACTCTGTCACTCTATGCCCGCCCTGCCATCCTCTACCCGCTCTGCCATCCTCTACCCGCCCTGCCATCCTCTACCCACTCTGCCACTCTATGCCCACCCTGCCATCCTCTACCCGCTCTGCCATTCTATGCCCACTCTGCCATTCTATGCCCGCCCTTCCATCCTCTACCCACTCTGCCATTCTCTACCCTCTCTGCCACTCTATGCCCGCCTTGCCTTCCTCTGCTTACCTTCTCCGCCGGTCTTCCATGATACTGGGCATATTGTAATGTACACTGCCTGTCACACCTGAAATCTTGTATTATTGTCTTCTTTGCAGTGCACAAAACAGTTAATCTCAGAGCGGTTTGGCCGGGGGTCTCGCACAGTGGACTTGGAGCTGGAGACCCAGATTGAGCTTCTTAGAGACACTAAGCGGAAGTATGAAGGCGTCCTGCAGCTGGCCCGGGCGCTGACCGCACATTTCTACAGCCTGGTGCAGACACAGAGGGCCCTGGGGGACGCCTTCTCCGACCTGAGCCAGAAGTCCCCAGAGTTACAGGTTAGTGACGCTCCTGAGCACGAATCATGTCACCACTGACCAGTGAAGATCTGCTTTACACATCTATGAACATTCCTATCACCTCCATACAGTGCCGCTTCATACGCGAGCCCCTCGGAGCCATATCCATATTCTTCCAATATCTCACCATATCCAGTCATATATATCCTGCAGAACAACTGCTCCACCACCATGTCCTGTTCACATCCCCTCCAGATCCATTCCACAGTACGTGGGATATCTCCTCCACCACCTGGGGCATCTCCACCACCTGGGGATAGCTCCACCACCTGGGGATAGCTCCACCACCTGGGGATATCTCCACCACCTGGCATATCTCCTCCACCACCTGGGATATCTCCTCCACCACCTGGGGCATCTCCTCCACCACCTGGGGATATCTCCACCACCTGGGGATATCTCCACCACCTGGGGATATCTCCACCACCTGGGGATATCTCCACCACCTGGGGATATCTCCACCACCTGGCATATCTCCTCCACCACCTGGGATATCTCCTCCACCACCTGGGGCATCTCCTCCACCTGGGGATAGCTCCACCACCTGGGGATAGCTCCACCACCTGGGGATAGCTCCACCACCTGGGGATAGCTCCACCACCTGGGGATAGCTCCACCACCTGGGGCATCTCCTCCACCACCTGGGGATATCTCCTCCACCACCTGGGGATATCTCCACCACCTGGGGATATCTCCACCACCTGGGGCATCTCCTCCACCACCTGAGACATCTCCTCCACCACCTGAGACATCTCCTCCACCACCTGAGACATCTCCTCCACCACCTGAGACATCTCCTCCACCACCTGGGGCATCTCCTTCACCACCTGAGACATCTCCTCCACCACCTGGGGCATCTCTTCTACCACCTGGGATATCTCCTCCACCACCTGGGATATCTCCTCCACCACCTGGGATATCTCCTCCACCACCTGGGATATCTCCTCCACCACCTGGGATATCTCCTCCATCACCTGGGATATCTCCTCCACCACCTGGGGCATCTCCTCCACCACCTGGGGCATCTCCTCCACCACCTGGGGCATCTCCTCCACCACCTGGGATATCTCCTCCACCACCTGGGATATCACCACCACCACCTGGGGCATCTCCACCACCACCACTTGGGATATCTCCTCCATCACCTGGGATATCTCCTCCATCACCTGGGATATCTCCTCCATCACCTGGGATATCTCCTCCATCACCTGGGATATCTCCTCCATCACCTGGGATATCTCCTCCATCACCTGGGATATCTCCTCCATCACCTGGGATATCTCCTCCATCACCTGGGATATCTCCTCCATCACCTGGGATATCTCCTCCATCACCTGGGATATCTCCTCCATCACCTGGGATATCTCCTCCATCACCTGGGATATCTCCTCCATCACCTGGGATATCTCCTCCATCACCTGGGATATCTCCTCCATCACCTGGGATATCTCCTCCATCACCTGGGATATCTCCTCCATCACCTGGGATATCTCCTCCACCACCTGGGACATCTCCTCCACCACCTGGGGCATCTATTCCACCACCTGGGGCATCTCCTCCACCACCTGAGACTACATTACCTGCTTATCCTCCCAACTACACTGCTGCCTGAGACATCACCACCACCACCTGGGGCATCTCCACCACCACTTGGGATATTTCCTCCACCACCTGAGACATCTCCATCACCACCTGGGATATCTCCTCCACCACCTGGGGCATCTCCTCCACCACCTGGGGCATGTCCTCCACCACCTGGGGCATGTCCTCCACCACCTGGGATATGTCCTCCACCACCTGGGATATCTCCTCCACCACCTGGGGCATCTCCTCCACCACCTGGGGCATCTCCTCCACCACCTGGGATATCTCCTCCACCACCTGGGGCATGTCCTCCACCACCTGAGACATCTCCACCACTTGGGGCATCTCCTCCACCACCTGGGGCATCTCCTCCACCACTTGGGATATCTCCTCCACCACCTGGGGCATCTCCACCACCACTTGGGGCATCTCCTCCACCACCTGAGACATCTCCACCACCACCATGCCCGCACACATTCTCACGCCGCTGTCTTCAGCCAGTAGTGATATTCATACTGTGACTCTTTGCATCTCAGGAGGAGTTTGGGTACAATGCTGAGACCCAGAAGCTGCTGTGTAAGAACGGCGAGACCCTGCTGGGCGCTGTCAATTTTTTTGTGTCCAGTATCAACACCTTGATCAATAAAACCATGGAGGACACGTTAATGACGGTGAAACTGTACGAGACGGCAAGGTAATCATAGCCGCTATGTAGTCATCACTGCGCGGAGGACTAGTTGTGTTCTGCTGCACTTCCTTCATTGTAGCCACGTATAACTGTGATAACATGGTGAGAACACGGCCGTGGCACGGAAACACGGATTGTGCTGTGTGACCGCCATATTTACCACTGATACATCGTGCCAGAGTCTTATATCACTGCCTGTTTAGTCACTGCTTATTCCAATTACTTACAAGCAAAACACAAGCTTAGATATCCCAGCAATTAACCCAACATTATCGATAGCTGCCAGCACCCGGGGCCACATATCGGGGCCCCATACTGTAGTGCCTGTAGTTGGAATTCACCGTTGTAGATATGTAGACTTCTCCCGTAAATCCAGACATCTCTGAGTGTCGTGTTGCCTTGCAGGTTGGAGTTTGATGCGTACCGGGCTGACTTGGAGGAGCTGAGTCTGGGACCTCGTGATGCAGCCACTCTCTGTCGCATTGAGGTCGCTCAGCAAAACTTCCATGCCCATCGCCACAAATACGAGAAACTACGAGGAGATGTGACCATCAAACTGCGCTTCTTACAGGAAAACAAGGTACGACCATGGCAAACACGAGTGAAGTCATCGCCGATCTTCTGTGCCTTCTCCTGTTCTCCAGGACTTTTCAAAGATTCTGGCTAGTGCTTCTTCCATTTTCTCTGCTAACTCTTTCAGTTCCTTAGGACGTAAGGCATCTGGACCACGAGATGTAAATTAGCGACGTGATCCCTCACCATCTCTCTGTTTATGGATAGAGTGGATTATTTTATTCCTTCGATGGTACCGTGAAGATCAGTTGATGTTACATTTGCTTTCTTAGAGAACACGGATGCAAAATAGAAATGTAAAAGTTCGGCTTCTCAACATCTTTTCCGACCACTTCACCCTTTTCATCTTGTAAAAGTCCTATAACCTCTTTGACTTAACATTTGAGGGGTATGCCAAAAGCATTTTTTTTTTACTGCTTTTGGTCGCTCTTGCAAGCCTCATTACTGGCTTTAGCCTTTCTAACACTTACCTGCAGACAGAATTATATTCTTTAGATATGTCCTCCTCTTTCCAGTTTACATACATTTATTTTTTCCTGTTTAACAAGTGATAAGTTCTGTGTTCCTTCCCGCCTGTTCTCTTTAAATGCTTCCAACTCTTCCTTCTTTTCGGGATTGTTACCATTTGTGTGGTTAGAATTTAATTTAGCAAAATCTCCCATCCTTCTGGGACATTTCTGTCCTGTAGAACATCCGGCATTGGACCTGCCTTTCCGAAGTCCATCTTTAACGTTTTGAGTCCTCTCTGGAATTCCTCCTCTTGTAATCCAAAATTTGAAGACAGCATACATCCTAAATTCCCAACCACCTTTATTTCCTCAACCATTTTCTCCTTGTTGGTAAGAATTATTAACAAGATTGCAGATCCTCTTGTTCTCACTTCTACCTTTTTTCTCAGCAAGAGAAGATAAGAATTTTTTGGAGAGAGATTGATGAGAGAGATTCCCAACAAATATCTGGATAGTTAAAATCTATCATGATCACTACGTTGTACTTTTTTGAGGACAGAGACATAGTAACATAGTAACATAGTAACATAGTTAGTAAGGCCGAAAAAAGCCATTTGTCCATCCAGTTCAGCCTATATTCCATCATAATAAATCCCCAGATCTACGTCCTTCTACAGAACCTAATAATTGTATGATACAATATTGTTCTGCTCCAGGAAGACATCCAGGCCTCTCTTGAACCCCTCGACTGAGTTCGCCATCACCACCTCCTCAGGCAAGCAATTCCAGATTCTCACTGCCCTAACAGTAAAGAATCCTCTTCTATGTTGGTGGAAAAACCTTCTCTCCTCCAGACGCAAAGAATGCCCCCTTGTGCCCGTCACCTTCCTTGGTATAAACAGATCCTCAGCGAGATATTTGTATTGTCCCCTTATATACTTATACATGGTTATTAGATCGCCCCTCTACATCTAGAGACATCTGGTGTAAAAAGAGTTTATCCATATCTTCAGTCTGATCAGGTGGTCTATAACACCTACAACAGTGTCCTTTCTCTTCTTCTCTCCTTGTATTCTTACCCAAACAATTTCTACAGAGCTACCAGTCTCTGAAGCTTTGATCTCTGTAGAGATATACATTTTTCCAACATGCAATGGAACACCTCCTCCCCTCCTGTTAATCCCGTTTCTAATAAATAAGTTGTAGACTTCAAGGTTTGTATTCCAAGCATGGATATCGTCCCACAAGTTTCAGTGATGCCTTTGACATCATATCTCTCTTCCTGTGTAGCAGCTCCAATTCTCCTTGTTTGTTTCCCATGCTCTGTGCGTTTGTATAGACACATTTTAGTTTGTAGTCGGTTTCTATTGCTCCTCTGTTTTTGTTCTTTGTTTCGACTTCTGATAGAAAGGTTCCCTAAAAGAATTCATTAGCTGCATATGTTTTCCTGGCCGTATGTTTACCATCTCATATTGCTCTAGCTTAAAGCTGTCCTGATGAGTGTAGCAAGGCGTCTACCAAATATGACATTACCACGGACATGGCTTTCTCGATTGATGTTACCACAGTGATGGCTTACTCTACTGATGTTACCAGTATCATGTCTTACTAAACTGACATTACCTGGCCATGGCTTAGTCAACTGACCTTCCCGGGGTCAGCCCTTAATCTACTGGCACTGCTGGGGTCAGGGCTTACTCTATTGACGTTACCATGGCAATAGTCTACGCGACTAACGTTACCGCAGTGATGGCTTACTCTACTGATGTTACCTGGTCATCGCTTACTCTACTGACATTGCCTGGAACCTGGCTTACTAAACTGATGTTAGCACGGTCAGGGCTTACCTTATTGACATTGCTGGCATATGGGCTTACTCTACTGACTTTTACCGGGTAAGGGCTTAACCTACTGACACTACCATGGTCATAGCTTACTCTACTGATTTTACCGGGTCATGCTTTCTCTAACATTACCACGGCTATAGCTTTCTCGATTGACGTTACCGCTGTCATAGCTTACTCTACTGAAGTTACCTTGCCATGGCATACTCTACTGACTTTACCGGATCAGGGCTTACTGGACTACCACGTTAATGGTTTACTCTACTGAAGTTACCTGGTTTTGGCTTCTCCTACTGATGTTACCAAGTCATGGCTTACTCTACTGACATTGCCGAAATTATGGCTTACTCTCCTGACATTGCCGGGATCATGGCTTGCTCTACTGATGTTGCCACAGTCCTAGCTTACTCTGACGTTAAAGGGAATCTGTCACCTAATTTTGGGCCTAAAAACTGTGGCCACCGCCATCAGGGGCTTATCTACAGCATTTTGTAATGCATTATGTAATGCTGTAGATAAGCCCCCTATGTAACATGAAAGATACTGATATTACCTAGCCATGGCTTACTCTACTGACGTTACCGGGTCAGGGCTTATTCTACCGAAGTTACAATGTCCATAGCTTACTTGACTAACGTTACCACGTTGATGGCTTACTCTACTGAAGTTACCAGGTCATGGCTTACACTACTGACATTGCCAGGATCATGACTTGCACTACTAGTGAAGTGAAAACCATTCCCGGCGACTACCTCTTGAAGCTCATCAAGAGCATGCCAAGAGTGTGCAAAGCAGTTATCAAAGCAAAAGGTGGCTACTTTGAAGAACCTAGAATATAAGACATAATTTCAGTTTTTTCACACTTTTTTGTTAAGTATTTAATTCCACATGTGTTAATTCATAGTTTTTATTCCTTCAGTGTGAATGTACAATTTTCATAGTTATGAAAATACAGAAAAATCTTTAAATGAGGTGTGTCCAAACTTTTGGTCTGTACTGTAGTTGGGAGGATAAGCAGGTAATGTAGTCAGGATATAGCCAGAGGTCGGTACACGGAGCAGCAGTGTAGTTGGGAGGATAAGCAGGTAATGTAGTCAGGATACAGCCAGAGGTCGGTACACGGAGCAGCAGTGTATTTGGGAGGATAAGCAGGTAGTGTAGTCAGGATATAGCCAGAGGTCGGTACACGGAGCAGCAGTGTAGTTGGGAGGATAAGCAGGTAATGTAGTCAGGATATAGCCAGAGGTCGGTACACGGAGCAGCAGTGTAGTTGGGAGGATAAGCAGGTAATGTAGTCAGGATATAGCCAGAGGTCGGTACACGGAGCAGCAGTGTAGTTGGGAGGATAAGCAGGTAACATAGTCAGGATATATCCAGGGGTCAGTACACGGAGCAGCAGTATAGTTGGGAGGATCAGCGGGTAATGTAGTCAGGATATAGCCAGAGGTCGGTATGCGGAGCAGCAGTATAGTTGGGAGGATAAGCAGGTAATGTAGTCATGATATATCCAGAGGTCGGTATGCGGAGCAGCAGTGTAGTTGGGAGGATCAGCGGGTAATGTAGTCAGGATATAGCCAGAGGTTGGTACACGGAGCAGCAGTATAGTTGGGAGGATAAGCAGGTAATGTAGTCATGATATATCCAGAGGTCGGTATGCGGAGCAGCAGTATAGTTGGGAGGATCAGCGGGTAATGTAGTCATGATATATCCAGAGGTTGGTACACGGAGCAGCAGTGTAGTTGGGAGGATAAGCGGGTAATGTAGTCAGGATATAGCCAGAGGTCGGTACACGGAGGAGAAGTGTAGTTGGGAGGATAAGCAGGTAATGTAGTCAGGATATAGCCAGAGGTCAGTACACGGAGCAGCAGTATAGTTGGGAGGATAAGCAGGTAACATAGTCAGGATATATCCAGGGGTCGGTACACGGAGCAGCAGTATAGTTGGGAGGATCAGCGGGTAATGTAGTCAGGATATATCCAGAGGTTGGTACACGGAGCAGCAGTGTAGTTGGGAGGATAAGCAGGTAACATAGTCAGGATATATCCAGGGGTCAGTACACGGAGCAGCAGTATAGTTGGGAGGATCAGCGGGTAATGTAGTCAGGATATAGCCAGAGGTCGGTACACGGAGCAGCAGTGTAGTTGGGAGGATAAGCAGGTAATGTAGTCAGGATATATCCAGGGGTCAGTACACGGAGGAGCAGTGTAGTTGGGAGGATAAGCAGGTAATGTAGTCAGGATATATCCAGGGGTCAGTACACGGAGCAGCAGTATAGTTGGGAGGATAAGCAGGTAATGTAGTCATGATATATCCAGAGGTTGGTACACGGAGCAGCAGTGTAGTTGGGAGGATCAGCGGGTAATGTAGTCAGGATATAGCCAGAGGTCGGTATGCGGAGCAGCAGTATAGTTGGGAGGATAAGCAGGTAATGTAGTCAGGATATAGCCAGAGGTCGGTACACGGAGCAGCAGTGTAGTTGGGAGGATAAGCAGGTAATGTAGTCAGGATATATCCAGGGGTCAGTACACGGAGCAGCAGTGTAGTTGGGAGGATCAGCGGGTAATGTAGTCAGGTTATGGCCAGGGGTCGGTACACAGAGCAGCAGTAGAATTTTGAGGATATGCAGCAGGTAGATGGAAGCTTGACTACAGGCTGGTAGCTCAATAATCTCGCAAGGAAGGGAGTGCAATGCTAAGTTTAAGTAGGGTATTCAATCAGTGTGGAGCCAATCAGAAACTCAGGGTTGAGACCATCAGAAACAACATAGGTACAAGTATTTGGGTTAGGACGGAACTGTCCAGCGAGCTGCTGGGTTCGAATCCTGACACTTACTCTACTGACTTTACTGCGGTCAGGGCTCACTCTGCTGATGTTAGTGATACTGTGACTCTTCCTACAAATCCATGGTCACTACTCACTTCTGACTTGTCCTCAATCATCGCTTCCACTACTCGGTTTTTGTAGTGATTGCATTTTAAGCTTTCCTTCTATTTAATTCCCACTAACCTCTCATGTCTCCTCTTAGATTGTAGCTTGCCAGCAGAAACCTCACTCCTCTTGGTATCTGGTCATGTGTTTACTCTGCAATGTCTTTACTTTTCAGAAGGTGCTTGTACAGACATTAAAGTGCTGCCGAGTATGTTGGTGCTTGTACAGACAAAGTGCTGCCGAGTATGTTGGTGCTTGTACAGACATTAAAGTGCTGCCGAGTATGTTGGTGCTTGTACAGACACTAAAGTGCTGCCGAGTATGTTGGTGCTTGTACAGACACTAAAGTGCTGCCGAGTATGTTGGTGCTTGTACAGACAATAGTGATAAAACGATTACACATTATTATTATTTCATGCTGCTTTGCCATGATCTCCATTCACGTACATGAATGTTGTGCCTCACGTGTCGTCCTCTCTTCCAGGTGAAGGTCATGCACAAGCAGCTGCTTCTCTTCCATAACGCCATCTCCTCATATTTTGCTGGGAATCAGCAGCAGCTGGAGGCTTCACTGCAACAATTCAACATCAAGCTGAGCAGCGCGGCCAGCGACAAACCTTCCTGGCTGGAGGAGCAGTGACCCCTCCATTCTGTATGTGTTTGTGTTTGCGTGTGTACCGTATTTGTAAGTGTCGTGTGCATGAAGGTTTGTGTGTGTATCATTATCGTGTGCCGCTGCGAGCGTCCTTTGTCTGCTAGAATCTATCATTCTGTGTGACTACAGATCAGTGTGTGTGACGGCATGTCCGATACTGTGTGTTATGCAGGTTGTGGGCAGTCACCACATCATAAAAGCCAGTATAAAGCCCACATACCTGGCCTAGCACTGGTCATCCTGCTTCTTCTGACCCAACCAGGTGCACGTCACACTACTCCACCATCCTCCGGTTCCTTCCCCTCTCCTCTCTTCTGAAAACACCCAGGCCACAGTCTTCAGGTCTCCTCCACTTTCCTCTTCTGTTGACAAACACTCCACTGTATTTCAGGTCCCCTCCGACCTCCTGTCTTCTGTAGACATTCAGTCCACTGTTCTTCAGGACCCCTCCGCTCTCCTCCTTTCTTTAGACGGCCACTCCACTTTTCTTCAGGTCCCCTCTGCTCTTCTCTCCTCTGTAGGCATATACTCCATTGTCCTTCAGGTCCCCTCTGCTCTTCTCTCCTCTGTAGGCATATACTCCATTGTCCTTCAGGTCCCCTCTGCTCTTCTCTCCTCTGTAGGCATATACTCCATTGTCCTTCAGGTCCCCACTGCTCTTCTCAATTGTGTGGACATCCAATCAACAGTTCTTCAGGTCCCTTCCAATCTCTCTCCTCTCTTCTGTAGACATCCAGTCCCCACTGATCTTCAGGTCCTCTCCACTATCCTCTCTTCCGTAGACATCCACTGTTCTTCAGGTCCCCTTCATTCTCCTCTCTCCCATAGACATCCAGTCCACTGTTCTTCATGTCCCCTCCTCTCCCTTGCAGACATCCACTCCCCAGCCTTTCAGGTCTCCTCAGCTCTCCTCTCCCCTGCAAACGTCCGCTACAATGTTCTTCAGGTTGCCTTCCGCTCTCCTCTCTTTGAACAGTCCACTGTTCATCATATCCCCTCAGCTTTCCTCTCCTCTGCAGACTTCCACTCCACTGTTCTTCAAGTCCGCTCCTCCCCTCTGCACATATCAAGTCCACTGTTTTTCAGATCGCCTCCACTCTCCTATCTTTTCTTCTGTAGACATCAACTCTAGTGTTCATCAGGTCCGCTCTCCTCTCTCCTGTAGACATCCCCTCTGCTTTTCTCTTCTTTAAACATCCACTCCACTGTTCTTCAGCTCCCTTCAGCTATTCCCTCTTCTGTAGAATTCCACTCCACTGTTCTTCAGGTTCCTTCTGCTCTCCTCTTCTCTGTAGACATCCACTCCACTGTTCTTCAGGTCCCTTTAGCTATTCCTTCGTCTGTAGACCTCCACTCCTTCAGGTCTCCTTCGCTCTCCTCTTTGTAGACCTCCACTCCACTGTTCTTCAGGACCCCTCCGCTCTCCTCTTCTTCTGTAGACCTCCACTCCACTGTTCTTCAGGTTCCCTCCGCTCTCCTCTTCTTCTGTAGACCTCCACTCCACTGTTCTTCAGGTTCCCTCCGCTCCTCTCTCTCTGTAGACATCCACTCCACTGTTCTTCAGGACCCCGCCGCTCTCCTCCTCTTCTTTAGATCTCCACTCCACTGTTCTACAGGACCCCTACGCTCTCCTCTTCTTCTGTAGATATCCACCCTACTGTTCTTCAGGACCCCTCCGCTCTTCTCTTCTCTGTAGACATCCATCCCACTGTTCTTCAGGTCCCCTCTGCTCTCCTCTTCTTCAGTAGACATCCACTCCACTGTTTTTCAGGACCCCTCCGCTCTCCTCTTCTTCTGTAGACCTCCTCTCCACTGTTCTTCAGGACCCCTCCGCTCTCCTCTTCTTCTGTAGACCTCCACTCCACTGTTCTTCAGGTTCCCTCCGCTCTCCTCTTCTTCTGTAGACCTCCACTCCACTGTTCTTCAGGTTCCCTCCGCTCCTCTCTCTCTGTAGACATCCACTCCACTGTTCTTCAGGTCCCCTCCGCTCTCCTCTTCTTCAGTAGACATCCACTCCACTGTTCTTCAGGACCCCTCCGCTCTCCTCTTCTTCTGTAGACCTCCACTCCACTGTTCTTCAGGTCCCCTCCGCTCTTCTCTTCTTCTGTAGACCTCCACTCCACTGTTCTTCAGGTTCCCTCCGCTCTCCTCTTCTTCTGTAGACCTCCACTCCACTGTTCTTCAGGTTCCCTCCGCTCTTCTCTTCTTCTGTAGACCTCCACTCCACTGTTCTTCAGGTTCCCTCCGCTCTCCTCTTCTTCTGTAGACCTCCACTCCACTGTTCTTCAGGTTCCCTCCGCTCCTCTCTCTCTGTAGACATCCACTCCACTGTTCTTCAGGTCCCCTCTGCTCTCCTCTTCTTCAGTAGACATCCACTCCACTGTTCTTCAGGACCCCTCCGCTCTCCTCTTCTTCTGTAGACCTCCACTCCACTGTTCTTCAGGACCCCTCCGCTCTCCTCTTCTTCTGTAGACATCCATCCCACTGTTCTTCAGGTCCCCTCTGCTCTCCTCTTCTTCTGTAGACCTCCACTCCACTGTTCTTCAGGTTCCCTCCGCTCTCCTCTTCTTCTGTAGACCTCCACTCCACTGTTCTTCAGGTTCCCTCCGCTCCTCTCTCTCTGTAGACATCCACTCCACTGTTCTTCAGGTCCCCTCTGCTCTCCTCTTCTTCAGTAGACATCCACTCCACTGTTCTTCAGGACCCCTCCGCTCTCCTCTTCTTCTGTAGACCTCCACTCCACTGTTCTTCAGGTCCCCTCCGCTCTTCTCTTCTTCTGTAGACCTCCACTCCACTGTTCTTCAGGTTCCCTCCGCTCTCCTCTTCTTCTGTAGACCTCCACTCCACTGTTCTTCAGGTTCCCTCCGCTCTTCTCTTCTTCTGTAGACCTCCACTCCACTGTTCTTCAGGTTCCCTCCGCTCTCCTCTTCTTCTGTAGACCTCCACTCCACTGTTCTTCAGGTTCCCTCCGCTCCTCTCTCTCTGTAGACATCCACTCCACTGTTCTTCAGGTCCCCTCTGCTCTCCTCTTCTTCTTTAGATCTCCACTCCACTGTTCTACAGGACCCCTCCGCTCTCCTCTTCTTCTGTAGATATCCACTCCACTGTTTTTCAGGACCCCTCCGCTCTCCTCTTCTTCTGTAGGCCTCCACACCACTGTTCTTCAGGTCCCCTCCGTTCTCTTTTTCTGTAGGCCTCCACTCCACTGTTCTTCAGGTCCCCTCCGTTCTCTTTTTCTGTAGACCTCCACTCCACTGTTTTTCAGACTCCTCCGCTCTCCTCTTTTTCTGTAGGCCTCCAAACCACTGTTCTTCAGGTCCCCTCCGCTCTCCTTTTCTCTGTAGACATTCACTCCACTGTTCTTCAGGTCCCCTCCGTTCTCTTCTTCTGTAGACGTCCACTCCACTGTTCTTTGGACCCCTCCGCTCTACTCTTCTTCTGTAGGCCTCAACACACTGTTCTTCAGGTCCTCTCCGCTCTACTCTTCTTCTGTAGGCCTCCACTCCACTGTTCTTCGGACCCCTCCTCTCGCCTCTTCTTCTGTAGACCTCCACTCCACTGTTCTTCAGGTCCTCTCCGCTCTCCTGTTCTTCTGTAGACCTCCACTCCACTGTTCTTCAGGTCCCCTCCGCTCTCCTCTTCTTCTGTAGGCCTCCACTCCACTGTTCTTCAGGTCCTCTCCGCTCTCCTGTTCTTCTGTAGACCTCCACTCCACTGTTCTTCAGGTCCTCTCCGCTCTCCTCTTCTTCTGTAGACCTCCACTCCACTGTTCTTCGGGACCCATCCGCTCTCCTGTTCTTCTGTAGGCCTCCACTCCACTGTTCTTCAGGTCCCCTCCGCTCTCCTCTTCTTCTGTAGGCCTCTACACCACTGTTCTTCGGGATCCCCTCCGCTCTACTCTTCTTCTGTAGACCTCCACTCCACTGTTCTTCAGGTCCCCTCCACTCTTCTCTTCTTCTGTAGACCTCCACTCCACTGTTCTTCAGGTCCCCTCCGCTCTACTCTTCTTCTGTAGACCTCCACTCCACTGTTCTTCGGGACCCATCCGCTCTCCTGTTCTTCTGTAGGCCTCCACCCCACTGTTCTTCAGTTCCCCTAGACTCTACACTCCATGGTCATGAAGCAGTTTGCTGATGTATAACTGCTTGAAGTGTAACATTTTTGTGCAATGTTAAATTGTGCAAGTTTTGGTGTTTTCCGCCAGCCTCAGCTGACTGACTGTGGATAGAGCTGGTTTGGGCCACGACCAACTGCGCTTGACAATGTACTTATAATTTACACCTCAGCGGTAGTGTAACGTATGACGGTAAGGTGCTCTAACCTCGACTGATGTAGATTTCTGGTGGAAGCATGGCAGTGTAAAGATGCACCAGATTCAGTAGGAGGTGCCCAGCTGTTAATGAAAGGAGCGCTGGAGACAGATGCCCCAGATTTGTAAAGCCTGGCGTGCATAACGTCAACTCATGTCTCCTAATCCTCTGTCAGCTGTGTCCAGAATCTTTTGCGCTACCACCATCCTCTTACTGGTCTCAGTGGTGGAGACACTGGTGCTTGGCTGTATGTGGATGCTTCTGGTATGATGGGTCCGTTTACATGGGGCTGGCACTTTTCTGCAGTCGTCCTAGCATTACTTCTAGCAGTCCACGGTGATTTCCTTTCATCATTTCTTGTAGCAGGAGCCCCTGTCATAAAGCCAGGGGGGTCCTGTAGATTTGGGGAGGATGGTTGACAGAGGGGCTTTAGTACCAGGGGTATATTTTAGTTTTAGTTCACACACACAATGACTGAGGCTAGTAAGTGACCTGAGTGCGGCACCCTCGGTGTGAGGGCGGTGTGTGGACCCCGGAGGTGCTCCTCATGTGGGAATGCTTTGTACAACACTGCTTGTGTGCAGCGAGTGTCGGGGTCTACACTCCTGTGAGTGGACGGATGCGTTTTCTCCTTGTACATTTCAGTGTGTCTGACTGTGAACTCCAGATGTGTGCATGTGTGTGGTGGAGTGTGCGAGCACTGCGGCATTATTACACGGCGCAGTGTGTGCCCTTAGGGTCCACCGCTAACCAGATTCCACCCCTGTGTAACTAACATTGGGCCATGTGCTTGTTCCCTGCCCTGTAGTACAATAACTATTTATGAAGAGATTGTTCCTTGGGAATGGTTTGTGGGTGCGATGCTCCTTCTGGGGTCTCGCAGGCCGGGGAGGTCATCTCAACTCAATGAGGAGCATCTGTTACTAGAACATTTCTGTATATCTGAATAAATCTACTGAAGAGTCTGTGGTGTCTGAGGCTCACTGTGTCACTGATCCAGGTCCGCCAAGATGGGCAGAGCGTGTCCTGGTCACAAATCGCACCTCTCTGATCCAGGTCTACGTCAGCCATGGAAATGGATAGAAGAAGAGCCCATGAAACTCCAGCGCTTCCCGGTCACACCTGGCATGTCATCGAGCAGATCCTGCCTCTGTATTACTACTGTGTTATCATTCCCTGTCTCCATGTTTGGGAACATCTCGGAATTTATCTTGTGCAGGGGATGGTTGCATGTAGGTCTCCAGGCACGGAGCAGGTGCCATCTTACAGTGGAAGTGTACAAGCCATGAGGTGTCTGTGGAGGCTCTAGGGTCACTAGATTGGCTGAACGTTTCTGCAGGTCCCATCGTGTCCTCAGTAAGGCCGTACCACTGCCCTTCTCCTGCTCCTTCTTGTGCAGGCTGTCTCTACTCCTACTCCAGTGCCTCCGGTCATTTCTCCCATGGCTTTGTTTTGTTTTTCCCGTAGAACCCTGTCATTTCTCCTGAGCCCACTGTGGATTTTTCTTCTAATCTTCCTTTTGCTGCTGCTCTATTTGCTTTTCTTTCTTTCTATTCTCTTTCTGTAGCGGCCTTCGTGCTCCTCTTCCTCCTGCTGACCCACCTGTTGCTACTGTTCATGCTCCTTCCTTTTGCTTCTGTTATGCTTTTCTCTTGCTTCTCCTGTTGCTACTGTTATACTTTTTCCTCATGTTTCCACTCCTCATACAGCTTATGTTCCTGGTTCACCTCCTGTTGCTCCCTTTGTTCCACTCACCGCATCTTCTGCTGCTGCTGATTACACTCCTTGCTGCTCCTTCTGTTGTTACCTTTTATGCTGCTTACTTTCCTGTTCCTCCTGCTGTTACTCTGCCACTTTCTACTTTTTTTTTTTGCTGCTGCTCTTTATGTTGCTACTGCTTTATATGTCATGTATAATACCCAGGGGTCACGCAGATGTCACCAGTTTGTCACAGATGACACCGGAGAGATCACCCAGATCCCACCACTATCACCATTGTGTCAGGGAACACAACTCCGCTGCCTTCAATCATCAGGACAATTATGGAATTGTCTGATGAGTGATGGATGAGGTCACAACTGCATCCACTATTAGGTCAGTTATTGGGGAACTCACATAGAGCACATGGTACGTACACCTGTGATTCCAACGCATGCTTTCATGAGATGAAGCTTATGCTTGGGAAGGCAGTTCTGCTCCTCTGCGTAAACAAATGGTTGCAATTACCTGATCACTTCAGGGGGCAGCTGCTTCAATTGAGATGAGTGTCAGATTTCGCTTTCTTTCATTTCCCTTGCATCAATTTGTTTTTCCCTTCCTCATATATAATTAATTTTCTTTCTTGCCCATATGTTCCATGTAAGGATGAGATGACCCCTCCCTGGAGAGATCTTAATTTCTCTCTATGACAATGCTGCTAATCCCCCTGTTGCTGCTACTGTTCATTCTTCTCTTGTTACTTCTCCTCCTTGCTGCTCCTGTTCATGCTGCTTCTCCTGTTGCTGCTGTTTACACTGCTGCCTTTTTGCTTCTCCTCCTGCTGTTCATGCTTCTCTTGTTACTCTTCCTCCTCGCTGCTCTTTTTTTATGCTGCTTCTCCTGTTGCTGCTGTTCATGTGGCTTTTTCCTAAGCCTCCTCCTTTAGCTGCTACCCTCGCTCCCACTGCTGATCATGATTCTCAGATCTTTTTATAGGGAGATTGTTCCATTGTTTGGGTTTTTTACTGCGGAAAAGACATTCTGAGAGACAGGCAGGGATGACAGAGTTGTAGGTATGACACTTCATAGAGACATTCAGATCTTGAATTTTGTTTGCTAATTCTTGCAGAACTTCCGTAGAGTTAATTACTGTTAACAAACACGACACCCACAGATGCATAAATCATGTAGCCGGAATATCATATGAGACAGACAGGAGGGAGGAGCCTGCGGAATACCAAGCTGGATACAAAGCTAGATAATTAGTGCTCAGCCCCGCCCACTACTACTGGAGCGACTGGTCCAACCGCCTCCTCCGCAGGATCTGTCAGTCCTCATCCTCTTGAGAGACTGCCAGACTGCTCCATCCTGAGGACAGACACCATCTGCAGAGAGACACTGCCAGACTTGCTCCATCATGAGGAGAGATGCTCCATCTATAGGGAGAGACTGCTAGACCTGCTCCATCTGTAGAGAGAGACTGCCAGAGGTGCTCCATCCTAAGGAGAGATCCTCCTTCTCTAGGAAGAGACTGCCAGAGGTGCTCCATCCTAAGGAGAGATTATCCTTCTCTAGGAAGAGACTGCCAGAGGTGCTCCATCCTAAGGAGAGATGCTCCATCTGTAGAGAGAGACTGCCAGAGGTGCCCCATACTAAGGAGAGATCATCTGTAGAGAGAGACTGCCAGAGGTGCCCCATACTAAGGAGAGATCATCTCTAGGGAGAGACTGCCAGAGTTGATCCATCTTGAGGAGAGATCCTCCATCTCTAGGGAGAGACTGCAAGAGGTGCTCCATCCTAAGTAGAGATGCTCCATCTGTAGGGAGAGACTGCCAGAGTT
Organism: Ranitomeya imitator; assembly: GCF_032444005.1. Taxonomy (NCBI): domain Eukaryota; kingdom Metazoa; phylum Chordata; class Amphibia; order Anura; family Dendrobatidae; genus Ranitomeya; species Ranitomeya imitator. The sequence continues at coordinate 844,099,342 of NC_091284.1, read as the reverse complement.
GCTCCATCCTAAAGAGAGATCCTCCATCTCTAGGGAGAGACTGCCAGAGGTGCTCCATCCTGAGGAAAGATGCTTCATCTGTAGGGAGGGAGAGACTGCCAGACTTGCTCCATCCTAAGTAGAGATGCTCCATCTGTAGGGAGAGACTGCCTGACGTGCTCCATCTTGAGGTCCTCCATCTCTAGGGAGAGACTGCCAGACGTGCTCCATCTTGAGGTCCTCCATCTCTAGGGAGAGACTGCCAGACGTGCTCCATCTTGAGGTCCTCCATCTCTAGGGAGAGACTGCCAGACGTGCTCCATCTTGAGAGGTCCTCCATCTCTAGGGAGAGACTACCAGAGGTGCTCCATCCCGAGGAGAGATGCTTCTTCTGTAGGGAGGGAGAGACTGCCAGAGGTGCTCCATCCTAAGTAGAGGTCATCTGTAGAGAGAGACTACCAGAGGTGCTCCATCCCGAGGAGAGATGCTTCATCTGTAGGGAGGGAGAGACTGCCAGAGGTGCCCCATCCTAAGGAGAGACTCCATCTGTAGAGAGAGACTGCCAGAGGTGCTCCATCCTAAGAAGAGACTCCATCTGTAGAGAGAGACTGACAGACGTTCTCCAGCCTGAGAATACAAAGTCTTTGAAGGTGCCGGCTGTCCGGGCGCTGTATACTTTCCTGAGATGCAGATCATCTTCTAGATCCAGTAAGCACACTCCATCCTTCAGATGTAAAGTGTGAGGAGACACCATCTAGAGGCATCTGGTTAGACAGGCGCATATTCTATAGAGAAACACTGCATCGAATAGAGACATTTAACTCTGAGAATGTTGATTAAAGGCTGTCACCTCAAAGAGACAGATAAATAATGTAGAGACTGCTGAGAAGTAATTTATTTGATCCTCTGGAGATTTCCAACCTCCATATCCAGCTGTATAATTGTGCCTTCAGTACACTCCTAGGACCTAGATCTTCATGTAATAGTGGCATTTAGTGAAGGATCATGGATTGGCTCCAGGGAAGAGAACCTTCGGAGTGATGCGTAGGACCACAGGAGCAGGACCCTGGTGTATATAGAGCCTCATGTCCTTCAGAGACTTCTATGTAACTGATTTGATTGAGGCTTGTATAGAGGTATTGGAAGTGCCGGTATGAACTTGGGATACAATTCTCATCGGAGTCTGTGAAATGCTAGAGACAACCAAGAACTCAAAAGAACGCTGGTTTCATTAATGGTTTACAGACAAAGAGTCTACACAATCGTCTTAGATGCTCTTCCAAGAGGAGTGACCCGACCCCAGCACTGTGAGGTGAGTAATGCTGATGGAGATGTAGCTGCTGATGTGCTCGAGCATCTTCTGGCGGGATTCTTTCTGACTGCATAGTCATGTAGACACAGGAAAGATATATATCTTGGTACCGTGTTAGCCAGTATATAGAAAATATTTAGAATTGAGAGTCCTCAGTGGTTGATACCTTTTAATGGCTAACTGAAAAGATGGTAACAAATTGCAGATTTCGAGACTACACAGGTCTCTTCATCAGGCAAAGACTGATGAAGAGACCTGTGTAGTCTCGAAAGCTTGCAATTTGTTACCATCTTTTCAGTTAGCCATTAAAAGGTATCAACCACTGAGGGCGCTCAATTCTAAATATTTTAGTCATGTAGACAACATCTGTGTCTTGGAGATGGTGGAATGAGGCTGGAGTTAGTAATAGGAGACTGTTGGTCATTATTTAAGATTGAGGGGGGATAATGGTCATTAGGTCGAATTTGTAATCAGTTCGTTGTGAGGATATCATGAATAAGATTTATGAGTGAAGTCTATGTTGTACTTAGAGAATCTGTCAACTCAGTAAATGGTCAGAGGTTTGACATACCAACACTATAATCCACCAGTTCTGCACCTTCATACACCATGCCCCACTATTTTATTACTGTTATATCTCCCACTACGACAAATCCACCAGTCCTCACACATTTTATCACCAATCGTGCACCCTCATATAGCTCATCTCCATGTCATACTTCCACCTACTACTAATCCACCAGACCTCCACCTTCTAACATCCCTGACCACCTACCATGATTCTGTCACTGTCCTACCTCTGCTTACTACTAATCCACCAGACCTCCACCTTCATACATCACTGACCAGCTACTATGATTCTGTCACTGTCCTACCTCTGCTTACTACTAATCCACCAGACCTCCACCTTCATACATCACTGACCAGCTACTATGATTCTGTCACTGTCATACCTCTGACTTCTAATCCACCAGACCTCCACCTTCATATATCACAGACCACGCTCCAACATCCTTCTGCTGTCATAACTCCAACTACTAATAATCCAGGAGTGATGAGATATAAGTTGATGGTAGGTGGTCCATGATGACTTCTAATCCACCTTCATACATTACCTACCACCATGATTCTGTTACTATCATACCTCTGACTTCTAATCCACCAGACCTCCACCTTCATACATCGCTGACCATCTGCCATGATTCTGTCACTGTCCTACCTCTGTCTTCTAATCCACCAGACCTCCACCTTCATGCATCCCTGACCACCTACCATGATTATGTCAATATCCTACCTGTCTTCTAATCCACCAGACCTCCACCTTCATGCATCACTGACCAGCTACTATTATTATTATTATTTATTCTTATAGCGCCATTTATTCCATGGCACTTTACATGTGAGGAGGGGTATACATAATAAAAACAAGTACAATAATCTTAAACAATACAAGTCATAACTGGTACATGAGGAGAGAGGACCCTGCCCGCGAGGGCTCACAATCTACAAGGGATGGGTGAGGATACAGTAGGTAGGGTAGAGCTGGTCATGCAGCGGTTTGGTCGATCGGTGGTTACTGCAAGTTGTAGACTTGTCGGAAGAGGTGGGTCTTCAGGTTCTTTTTGAAGGTTTCGATGGTCGGTGAGAGTCTGATATGTTGTGGTAGAGGGTTCCAGAGTAGGGGTGATACGCGAGAGAAATCTTGTATACGATTGTGGGAAGAGGAGATAAGAGGGGAGTAGAGAAGGAGATCTTGTGAGGATCGGAGGTTGCGTGTAGGTAAGTACCGGGAGACGAGGTCACAGATGTATGGAGGAGACAGGTTGTGGATGGCTTTGTATGTCATGGTTAGGGTTTTGTAGTGGAGTCTCTGGGCAATGGGGAGCCATTACTATGATTCTGTTACTATCCTACCTCTGATTTCTAATCCACCAGACCCCCACCTTCATACATCACTGACCACCTACCATGATTCTGTCACTGTCCTACCTCTGACTTCTAATCCACCAGACCTCCACCTTCATACATCCCTGACCACCTACCATGATTCTGTCACTGTCCTACCTCCGCCTACTACTAATCCGCTAGACCTCCACCTTCATATATCACTGACCATCTACCGTGATTCTGTCACTATCCTATCTCTGACTTCTAATCCACCAGACCTCCACCTTCATACATCCCTTATCACCTACCATGATTCTGTCACTATCCTACCTCTGCCTACTACTAATCCGCCAGACCTCCACCTTCATACATCCCTGATTACCTACCATGATTCTGTCACTGTCCTACCTCCACCTACTACTAATCCACCAGACCTCCACCTTCATACATTACCGATCACCTACCATGATTCTGCCAATATCCTACCTCTGACTTCTAATCCACCAGACCTCCACCTTCATACATCGCTGACCACCTGCCATGATTCTGTTACTATCCTAACTCTGACTTCTAATCCACCAGACCTCCACCTTCATACATCGCTGACCACCTGCCATGATTCTGTCAATATCCTACCTCTGACTTCTAATCCACCATACCTCCACCTTCATACATCCCTTACCACCTACCATGATTCTGTTACTATCCTAACTCTGACTTCTAATCCACCAGACCTCCACCTTCATACATCACTGACCACCTACCATGATTCTGTCACGGTCATACCTTTGACTTCTAATCCACCAGACCTTCACCTTCATACATTACTGACCATCTATCCTGGTCCTGTCACTGTCATACCTCTGCGCACTAGTAATCCACCAGATCTCCACCTTCATACTTTACTGACCACCTACCATGATTCTGTCACTGTCATACCTCTTGCCTACTGCTAATCCACCAGATTTCCACCGTCATACATCACTGACCACCTACCATGATTCTGTCACTGTCTAACCTCTGACTTCTAAGCCACCAGATCTCCACCTTCATACATTACTGACCACCTACCATGATTCTGTCACGGTCATACCTCCACCTACTGCTAATCCACCAGACTTCCACCTTCATACATCACAGACCACTTACCATGATTCTGTCTCTGTCATAACTCAGACTTCTAATCCACCAGACCTCCACCTTCACATATCACAGACCACGCTCCAACATCCTTCTGCTGTCATAACTCCAACTACTAATAATCCAGGAGTGATAAGATATAAGTTGATGGTAGATGGTCCATGATGAATAAATGTGAAGGATTGGTGGTTTTTTAGTAGTTGGAGGTTTTGACATGGTGATAAAATGGTGGTTTGTGGTCAGCAATATATGAAGGTGGGAATTGTTGGGTTTTCAAGGTCATCGTTGATGGTCCTGGCTGCACCCTGCAGGGCCTTGCATCTCTGTCATGCACTGGTAGAGGGTCGGGCAGCCCGCCTAATCGAATAGTAGGAGCGTGTACCACATGTAAGTGACTTACGTCCCATTGCAAGTTTCATCTGTGTGCAATTCTAGTACACAATCACCCTCTCCATGAATTGTAGGCTGAGAGTGGTTGTTTCATCAGTATTTTGCACCTTTTTTCTTATGTTAGTTGCAGATATGGCATGGTAGGATGATGGGGGTGGGTAGTCTTTGTTGTATGGAGAACAGATGGCTTATTAGTAGGAACGTGAAGGACTGTTGACAGCGGGAAGATGGCGGTGGAGCTGCTGTTATGGTGGAGGTCGAGAGACTTTGGACACAGAAGAGCATAAGTTATATTTCTGTGCTCATGAACTAGAAAACAAAACATCTGAAACATTCTATAAAATGTTTAATGAAGAGTTTTTAGCAGTTTATAGAGCTGATTCATGGCGTTGACGGATGACACAAAGCTCTATACGCAGCATGTGATTCAATGTGTAATATCACAGCCATGAGAAGAAGCTATAACAACCGAAGTGCTATAGGAAGGAGGCACAACCTTTCACCGTGAGACTTTTCCAATCTATAATTTTTCTTCTTTCACCAAAAAGTGTAAGCAAAATTTTTTCTTCTTATCGAAGTTTTCATTCTCCTGTTACCAAAGAGCGATGCATTGTGTGATCTCTGATGGAAGATTCTTGGGTGGAATTTGCTTGACGGTGGAGCAGAAATTACAGAAACATGAAAGGCTGAAAATCAATTTAGTCAGTAATGTGCCTGGCCTTGTTTGCGTATTTGGGGAAGGGTTAATGAAATGTAGTACACTTTTGGCCATGCCCGCATGATTGCACCAAATGTGAGAGTGAATTGGATGTTTAGAATTGACATTTGCCATACTTGGGCTACACAAAGACGTAATTTATACACATCAAGAGTCTATCTATAATTCTGAAGCAACCTCATACATATCATAATAAACAGAATCCCACTTAAAAAATGTCTCAGGTGTCTCACGTGACACATTGAAGCCTTTAGATACAATGATTTCCTATGGTGCAGTTTTGTCTGGCTCAGAGTCGGAAATGTTTCCAAATGTGTTTGATTTTCTGTCGCTCGTTGCACGCTGCACACTTTCTATAGACTTCAGTGCAAGTTGCACGCAATGTGTGAGATGTGCGCACCTCAGCTGTTTTATTTCTGCAAAACCTAATGTCTAACACAGCTGTGTGACACCAAGTTGCAAACAAGCTGCACAGACCGTTTTAGTTGTGCGATTCTTCCGAGAATTGCTGTCACTCAGCACATCACGGTGTAAACTCGCCTTACCGATACTGATCTGCACGATGCTGGGACTTCGGAGATGTCCGCCGTAGTGTGGAGGGGAAAGATTACGGCCTAAGACTTCAGTTTCACCGGCAGATAATCATTTAACTAAAGCGTGATGCGATTGTAACTCAAGACTAAACAATGTCAGACGAATGTTTACACAGGACAAGAATCGTGAATGAGTGAATAGTGATGGTTACATTGTGCACCGTGTTCACACAGGTAATCATGTGTTCATCCTTCAACTGCTACTGAGCTATGGGCCTTGGAACATGTCAACCCCAATCAGGACTTGAATTTCCACTCCTCCTTTATGTTGGTCAAATCGTTGAACGAGTGATCAATCTCCATTTACATTACACAATTTTAAAAAATTGAGATATTTTCCGCTCACGTAAAGGATTTGATGCTCGATGAAGAAGCGTTTGTGGACATGTCGTTCGGGCCATTCACATTACGCAACTATCGAGAACTGTGGGACAGATTACTGGACAGTGGAACTGGGCCTTAAGGTATGAACAGAGTAAAACCAGACAAGACAGGAAACGCAGAAGCCCATCTCCGGTGCTGGACACTTGGCTTGGCCACCCGTCCTAAACTCGCTCAGTTCATGGTATCTCCAGAGTCTCAGGTTTAGGATCTGATCCCTGCAGGACCTCTGGGCTTGATGTGTCTGCGGGAGGTTTTGATCAGTTGAGTCCATCAGATCTGTGTGGTCTTCCTTCCTCCTGAACTGTTTGGCTGCTTTTTATTCACAGTTTTTACAGGTAGTAATATGGCTGCTTCCATCAGGGAGCAGATAATCTCCAGCAGACCACTGCTTCTCCTTGACATTCTGCAGAGTATCTCACCTACATCTTGCACTTCTTTCACACTTCTGTCTCACATCTCTGCATTTCGTGTTGTGAAATTCGCGAGGCATGATGTGTTTAAACAGGGCTGAATAGATAGCCCAGGAATAGCAGCCTGCTGTGGGTCACCTCCTTCAGGTGGCTTCTGCCTCCTTGTGTCCTGGGTGGGGTGGACACCTGCGGCAGCAGTGACTGTACAGACATACATTGGAGGTTACGGTCGCTGATGCTATAAACCCTCCACACAATGAAGTGTTATTCCAGCGAGCGGGCGGCACAGGCCTAAAACAATAAACTATTCTGTTCCAGACAAACAACACTTGTGACTGTATCACAGGGAGACAGGAATGTCCCCCCACAGCCACACGAGAATGTATTATCACTGACAGGTGAAAAGGAGGAGTGCTGCGAGAAATAACCCTGATCACAGTACATGCACCCAGCTCATCACTTTATAAAGCCCCAACTACCCACCAACCTCCCACCAGGAGTATCCCTAACCAAAACCCTGTAATACGTGCTTGCCACCCCAATCACAGGACCCATCTGACATGCACCTGTAATAATTAATAATTCAACAATGAACGCCTTGACCATGAGCATCCATGACCACACTGACCACCTTAGTCAAACAATAACCCACTGTGGAGACACAGGGTCAGTGAGTAATCTCGTCCACTGGCCTGGCTGGTTTTTGAAAGACCGCATGGACCAGGGCTCATCCCACTGAACGGCCACACTCCTTCCCCGTGGGCAGAACACTACTCAGACAACACAAGGCGAGGGTAATACAATGGGGTAAACCTTGTAATTAGCACCCTATAGCCAATCACATGGTCAATACCCAACCATGGGCCATTCAACATGACCATCCCTAAATCTGTCCGAATTATTTGTTAACCTGCCTGAAACCACCCACTAACCATGACACTTATCATATAACATGCGCCGGTAGCGCTAAACACATGATAAAACGTATCTAAACATCAACCATGATACAACTCACCTAACCCCTGAACAATGGCCACAAACATGATCATCCATAACCAAAACTCTAACACACACACACCTCCCAAGTGAAATAACAACCTACCTACTTGCCAGCTGCAAACAGTTATCATTCATAACCATGTAACACACTCAATATCCCAACTCACTGGACCACCTGCACATGGACTATGACCAGCTCTACCTGCAACCATGTATCATGTACCCACTACATCAGTCATATGATAGCCTTCTACACACCAACCGTTGACCATCCGTCACCATGTCTTACCACCCAGTCTCATTATAAAAGTCCACATAACCATCTTCAATCATCATAACCTTAGTATGTATTCACCATCACAATAAAAGGCTAATCACCAACACCCTGACATCTGACTATGACCATCCCCAACCATAATTCTGTTAAAAACACCCATCACCTCCAGCACATAATAGCCAACCTACAACCAAGCCTCACCATCATTAACCATGTGCCATACATGCAACACACGAGGCTCATGGCAAACCACACCTAACCACCAACACAGGAGTTTTGGAATATCACCTCACCCTGATCATATAATAACCCACCTGCAATCATATAACAGGCCCATAGATCTATTCTCTCTGACACCAGCCTTCATTTTAACCTTCTCAGATCCTCCTCTTCTGATTAGACCATATTGTTTGTTCTCCTTGGAGCTGCTGACTGATCTATTGTCAGTAATGTGCCAACTGAAAGATCTCTGGATCTTCGGACATAGATGGCGCTTCCTAGTTGTGCACAGAATCCCATTAAAAAGCTGAAGCCTTGACCCCACGTAGTGTCGGAGAACCTCACTGCATCCACCAAGGTCTGTGGTGTGTGGCCCAAGATCCACTGTCACATTTGTGGCCCTGGTTTTCCCCTAGGCCCGTCACGTTCTCTGACACCTTGCTGCCAAATTGGGTTGGTAAATGGAGGTGTCAGTGGTTCCACATGCTGGGCCTGGATCCTCTACACGTCTCGACCACTGCAGACAAGTAACAATGGACTGTCAGATATGTTTGGTCTCCTGATTTTAATGTTCACTTCCTCTGAATATCTCTAGTCTGGATAGCCCCCGCCATAACCTCAGTCTGGCCCTGTCGTAGTCTATGGCCATCTCTGGTCTGTTTCTCCTGGAGGGTTTGCTGGTGTAGATGTTTTTTTTAATATTTTCAGTCTGGATTAGTGCAACTACTGTTCCTTATTTTCCTGGACGTCTTACTGATAATTTTGCATAGCTTGGTTCCTTAGCTGCCGTGATCTCTTCTGGAATGTGTCTTCATCAGATGACATGGACTTGCACCACTGCTCCAGCCGGGTGGTGGGGGGTGTAATTACAGGGGATGTAAATACAGGGGGTGCAATTACAGGGGGTGCAATTACAGGGGATGTAAATACAGGGGGTGCAATTACAGGGGGTGTAAACACGGGGTGTAAATACAGGGGGTGCAATTACAGGGGGTTTAAATACAGGGGGTGTAAATACAGGGCGTGCAATTACAGGGGGTGTAAATACAGGGGGTGCAATTGCAGGGGACGTAAATACAGGGGGTGCAATTACAAGGGGTGCAATTACAGGGGGTGTAAATACAGGGGGTGCAATTACAGGGGGTGCAATTACAGGGGATGTAAATACAGGGGGTGCAATTACAGGGGGTGTAATTACAGGGGGTGTAAACACGGGGTGTAAATACAGGGGGTGCAATTACAGGGGGTTTAAATACAGGGGGTGTAAATACAGGGGGTGCAATTACAGGGGGTGTAAATACAGGGGGTGCAATTACAAGGGGTGCAATTACAGGGGGTGTAAATACAGGGGGTGCAATTACAGGGGGTGCAATTACAGGGGATGTAAATACAGGGGGTGCAATTACAAGGGGTGCAAAAGGAAAAGGGAAGGAGTGCTGACAACAGATGATTCTCCCCGTGTGTTACCATGAATGGCTCTATTACATCTCCATGACTGCAATGCTTAGTGTGAATGGTGGCCAGCTGTCCCATCTCCTGCGTTATTGGAGGATGAAGCCTATTATCTTCTCCGACAGACAATTGTCATTCACCAATGCCACAATCTCAGACAATAAAGGCACAGATGATTGGCCTCGGGGAGACCAAAACATCCAACACCGCGGAGACACCATCACGTGTTTCTCAACGCAGTGATTCCAGAACACTGCCCCCATCCCTTATGGGAAATATGCAGATGCATGTAAAGAAGCTGCGGAGACACCATCACGTGTTTCTCGACGCAAGCAGTGAATAGCCAGGTCTTTCCCCGGGAAGGAACAACCACGGGAAGGGCAGCATCCTATGAAGGAAAGCCACCTATGCCAAGCATGGTATCCATCCACAGACAGCTGTTTCGGTGTCTCTGCAGCTTCTTTACATACAATCTCAGACAATGACGGACATTTGGGTTTTTTCCAATATCCTGCGATTTTAATTCTAGTAGCTATGAGGATGTGCAATCACTGTCCTGAACTTGTGCGGAACCAAATCTGGGTCAGTGGCCAGAAGCGCCTGCTCTCTCCCCATCTGTATTGGGAAGCCACTAATCTGGGACACTGGGTGGGAGATTGCCCCCGGAGCTGCCTTACTTCACGGCACTCCCACCAATCATGTAACATCTGCGTTGGCGTCTCCGCACCTCCGGCACACATCTGGGGAACGGTGGTAGATCTTGGACAATCTGTATTGGGAAGCCACTAATCTGGGACACTGGGTGGGAGATTGCCCCCGGAGCTGCCTTACTTCACGGCACTCCCACCAATCATGTAACATCTGCGTTGGCGTCTCCGCACCTCCGGCACATCGGGGGAGCGGTGGTAGATCTTGGACAATCTGGATGGTGTGAAGTACCACCTGTACAGCAGCTTTCTGGCGTTGTCCAAGTGATTCGTGCACTTAGTGGATGTCTGCCACTGACCCGGGGTGATCCCACATTGTAGATCCCTTTCCCATTTGTGGAGCTAGAGTCCAGAGAGGGGAACGTCTCCTCCAGCATACGGTTGTACCTTACGGACAGCGCTCTTATCTGCCGGGATGGGGCGAGGAGCATTACATAGAATTTTGAGGGTTGTGAAAACATTATATCTTTGTTCCTTTGCAAAAATGTCTTATTTGTAGATATTTATAATGATCTCTATGTGGAAGGAGATATTTCTCCCTGATCGCAGAGAAGGACAACGATATTCCTTCCTCATACGTATCCCCAACCAACAGGATTCCCACTGCCACCAACGGTGGAGCGTGGAGCATTCTAATCAATCAATTGCACACTATTAATTTGGCGCTCTATAAAGCCCCCGTTCCAGACCCCCAGATTTGTAACTGGAAATCCCTGCTTTACATGGGGGTCCAGGCGCCTCACGTTACACCCCTTGGAGAGATGAATGATAATATACAAAGTGCCCACTATTGGCAGCCACGCTCAGCACTCGCCCTCATCGTACCCATGTAAGTGATCAGGTGGGAGTTGGATTTAATTTGGGGTGCACATATATAAACTCTCCAGATCCGGCCCCTGGGATGTGGAGCCTCTTTCTATTTCTGTGCCATGGTTCTTCCAGTTTCCCGTGATATCCACCCTGGGCTGAACTCTCGAGGTTGGATCTAGAGATGATTCATGTTGACATTGGCATGAAACCAGGACATGGGTCAGGACCTGGGAATGAGGAAGCCACACATGATAGTAATACATGCTGGATAGAAAGTGTTATATGCAGAAGAACAGATGCCGTGCATTGCATTGAAAAAGTATTCATACCCCATTAACTGTTCTATGTTACACCCACAAACTGAAATGTGTGGACTTTATGTGAAGGACAGAGAAATAATACGTGATGTTCGAAATCTTTCAAAAATATAACTCTGAAAATTGTGAAGTGCATTAGTATTCAGTCCCCTGTAATCTGATACCCCAACATCAAATCCTGAGTGACCAATTGCCTCCAGAAGTCACATAATTAGTAAATTGAGATGTTCTGTGAAGCTTTGTGCGAGAACATTGGGGATCAAAAAGCAATATCATGTGCTGAGAAGAGTAAAGCAGGGCTAGATTATAAAAAAAAAATAGACCAATGCGTTCCCATAGACAGTAATGCGGTTTTTTTTACGCACTCAATCCGCATTCATCTGCATGTCAGAGGCGTAGCTAGAGCTTTTGCCGCCCGGGGCTGATCCCGAGTTTGGCGCCCCCCCCCCCCCAGATCCCCCCCCCTCCCAGATCCCCCCCCCCAGCTCAATACACACAAAGGTTACCAAAAATGGTTTTCCTGTTTTGTAGAACTTAAAGGGAACCTGTCACCTGAATTTGGCGGGACTGGTTTTGGGTCATATGGGCGGAGTTTTCAGGTGTTTGATTCACCCTTTCCTTACCCGCTGGCTGCATGCTGGCTGCAATATTGGATTGAAGTTCATTCTCTGTCCTCCATAGTACACACCTGCGCAAGGCAAGATTGCTTTGCGCAGGCGTGTACTATGGAGGACAGGAATGAACTTCAATCCAATATTTCAGCCAGCATGCAGCCAGCGGGTAAGGAAAGGGTGAATCAAACACCTGAAAACTCCGCCCATATGACCCAAAACCAGTCCCGCCAAATTCAGGTGACAGAGTCCCTTTAAACTGGGCCTAATGGTGTCACCCCCACATGCCACACCTGTGACTTAATACCACCACACCATGACCAGGCCACATAGTGACCGAATAATACTACATACAAGGGACAAATACCACCGCACCATTTCCAGACCACATATTACCACCACATAGTGACTGAATACTACAATACTGATCAGTAATAAAAAAAAACCCACAATACTATCACCATAAGTGCCAGTATTCACAGGAGATCTGTACTTAGTATGCAGTGTCTGTGTAGAGGTAATACAGAGATCACTGGTGACATTATACACAGGACCTCTATATAGTATACAGTGTATAGTGTCAGTGTATAGGTAACACTGACTCACCAGTGACGTCTCTAGGTGAAGTCCATCTTTCATCCAGCACAGACCGCCATCATTCCTTCCAGCCAGGACTCGTTTCTGCAGGAAATAACAGTTATCTCGAGCTCCGCTTGCAGAACACATTACTTAATTTTTCACAACTTCTACATTACATCACATGAAGAAAAAAAGGTGATATAGTGTCACTCTGCACAGTAACAGGACCGCCCCCCCATTTAAAACAGTATACTCAAAAAATAAAATAAATACATCACTGCAGTAACAATATCCCTTAATTATCCCCTATGGTAATAATATTCCCCACCCTGGCCCCGTTTATCTCATTCCTGGCTCCAGCCATATGTTCTCGCATCCTGCCCTCATGAGTATCCATTCTACCCCATATGATCTCCACATCCTGCCCCACCAGCCTCTATCGTATCCGTCCTGCCCCATGATCCAATCCTGCCCCGTGTCTCCAATCATGCCCCGTATCTACATTCTGCCCATGCCTCAAGTCCTCCCCCCAGTGTGTCCAGCATATTACCCCCATGTTGTCCAGCAATCTGCCCCAGTGTGTCCAGCATATTACCCCCATGTTGTCCAGCAATCTGCCCCAGTGTGTCCAGCATATTACCCCCAGTGTGTCCAGCAATCTGCCCCAGTATGTCCAGCATATTACCCCCAGTGTGTCCAGCAATCTGCCCTCAGTGTGTCCAGCAATCTGCCCCAGTGTCCAGCCTTTCCCCAGTGTGTCCAGCAGTCTGCCCCAGTGTGTCCAGCATATTACCCCCAGTGTCCAGCATTGCCCCAGTGTGTCCAGTATATTACCCCCAGTGTGTCCAGCAATCTGCCCCAGTGTCCAGCATTGCCCCAGTGTGTCCAGAAGTCTGCCCCAGGGTCTCCAGCATTGCCTCAATGTGTCCAGAAATCTGCCCCAGGGTCTCCATTATTGCCCCAGTGTGTCCAGCAATCTGCCCCAGGGTCTCCAGTATTGCCCCAGTGTGTCCAGCAATCTGCCCCATGGTCTCCTGTATTGCCCCAGTGTGTCCAGCATTCTGCCCCATGGTCTCCAGTATTGCCCCGGTGTGTCCAGCAATCTGCCCCATGGTCTCCAGTATTGCCCCAGTATGTCCAGAAGTCTGCCCCAGGGTCTCCAGTATTGCCCCAGTGTGTCCAGCAATCTGCCCCAGGGTCTCCAGTATTCAGTGTGTCCAGCATTCTGCCCCATAGTCTCCTGTACTGCCCCAGTGTGTCCAGCATTCTGCCCCATGGTCTCCAGTATTGCCCCAGTGTGTCCAGCAATCTGCCCCAGTGTCCAGCATTGCCCCAGTGTGTCCAGAAGTCTGCCCCAGGGTCTCCAGCATTGCCTCAATGTGTCCAGAAATCTGCCCCAGGGTCTCCATTATTGCCCCAGTGTGTCCAGCAATCTGCCCCAGGGTCTCCAGTATTGCCCCAGTGTGTCCAGCAATCTGCCCCATGGTCTCCTGTATTGCCCCAGTGTGTCCAGCATTCTGCCCCATGGTCTCCAGTATTGCCCCAGTGTGTCCAGCAATCTGCCCCATGGTCTCCTGTATTGCCCCAGTGTGTCCAGCAATCTGCCCCATGGTCTCCTGTATTGCCCCAGTGTGTCCAGCAATCTGCCCCAGGGTCTCCAGTATTGCCCCAGTGTGTCCAGCATTCTGCCCCATGGTCTCCAGTATTGCCCCAGTGTGTCCAGCATTCTGCCCCATGGTCTCCAGTATTGCCCCAGTGTGTCCAGCATTCTGCCCCATGGTCTCCAGTATTGCCCCAGTGTGTCCAGCAATCTGCCCCATAGTCTCCTGTATTGCCCCAGTGTGTCCAGCAATCTGCCCCATGGTCTCCTGTATTGCCCCAGTGTGTCCAGCAATCTGCCCCATGGTCTCCTGTATTGCCCTAGTGTGTCCAGCAATCTGCCCCATAGTCTCCTGTATTGCCCCAGTGTGTCCAGCAATCTGCCCCATGGTCTCCTGTATTGCCCCAGTGTGTCCAGCATTCTGTCCCATGGTCTCCAGTACTGCCCCAGTGTGTCCAGCAATCTGCCCCATGGTCTCCAGCATTGCCCCAGTGTGTCCAGCAATCTGCCCCATGGTCTCCAGCATTGCCCCAGCCCCAGACATAAAGAAAAAAAAAAAAAAAAGTAAAATCCTCACCTCTCCCGTTCCCAGCGCAGGTCCGGTGCAGTCAGCGTCTCTCCGGCTCTGCGACGCTCAGGACAGAGAGGCTGAGCGGCGCGCACAGTAGTGACGTCATCGCGCCCTCTGCTCTGAGACGTCGCAGAGTCAGAGGACGCTGAAGCCGCAGGAACCAGGAGAGGTGAGTATTAGAGCGGGGGGTGGGGGCGGGGGCGGGACCCGGGGGTGGGGGGAGCTGGCCCTGGTCGTGGCGGCGGATGGCGCCGCCCGAAGATTTAAAGGGGCGTCTTTTTTTTTTTTTTTTTTTTTTTTTTATCTTCTTCTCCTGCAGCGCCGGCCGCCCCCAGCATTGTGCCGCCCGGGGCGGACCGCCCCCCCCGCACCCCCCTTCCTACGCCACTGCTGCATGTGCATGGCTGCGCATAATTGACGCCTCAAAAAATGCAACATGTTGCTTTCTCCGGACACCACGGCACACCACGAAACAACGCATGCGTACCCATCCGCATGTCCCTGCGTACACCATGTTAAAGATAGATACGCATGACGCATGCGGATCTATGTGGATCAAACGCTGTGCACAGATATGCAAATGTGAACCCAACTTAGTATTCAGCAAAATGAAATATGCTGGTGTATCCCTATATATCGTGTGAGCCCCCACATAGCCCACAACATGCAGTGTGAGCCCCCACATAGCCCTTCTATATGCAGTATTAGACACCCACATAACCCTTATATGCAGCATGAGCCCCCACATAGCCCCTCTATATGCAGTATTAGACACCCACATAACCCTTATATGCAGTATGAGCCCCCACATAGCCCCTCTATATGCAGTATTAGACACCCACATAACCCTTATATGCAGTATGAGCCCCCACATAGCCCCTCTATATGCAGTATTAGACAACCACATAACCCTTATATGCAGTATGAGCCCCCACATAGCCCCTCTATATGCAGTATTAGACAACCACATAACCCTTATATGCAGTATGAGCCCCCACGTAGCCCCTCTATATGCAGTGTGAGCCCACACATAGCCCCTCTATATGCAGTATTAGACACCCACATAACCCTTATATGCAGTATGAGCCCCCACATAGCCCCTCTATATGCAGTATTAGACACCCACATAACCCTTATATGCAGTATGAGCCCCCACATAGCCCCTCTATATGCAGTATTAGACAACCACATAACCCTTATATGCAGTATGAGCCCCCACATAGCCCCTCTATATGCAGTATTAGACAACCACATAACCCTTATATGCAGTATGAGCCCCCACGTAGCCCCTCTATATGCAGTGTGAGCCCACACATAGCCCCTCTATATGCAGTATTAGACACCCACATAACCCTTATATGCAGTATGAGCCCCCACATAGCCCCTCTATATGCAGTATTAGACAACCACATAACCCTTATATGCAGTATGAGCCCCCACATAGCCCCTCTATATGCAGTATTAGACACCCACATAACCCTTATATGCAGTATGAGCCCCCACGTAGCCCCTCTATATGCAGTGTGAGCCCACACATAGCCCCTCTATATGCAGTATTAGACACCCACATAACCCTTATATGCAGCATGAGCCCCCACATAGCCCCTCTATATGCAGTATTAGACACCCACATAACCCTTATATGCAGTATGAGCCCCCACATAGCCCCTCTATATGCAGTATTAGACACCCACATAACCCTTATATGCAGTATGAGCCCCCACATAGCCCCTCTATATGCAGTATTAGACACCCACATAACCCTTATATGCAGCATGAGCCCCCACATAGCCCCTCTATATGCAGTATTAGACAACCACATAACCCTTATATGCAGTATGAGCCCCCACATAGCCCCTCTATATGCAGTATTAGACAACCACATAACCCTTATATGCAGTATGAGCCCCCACGTAGCCCCTCTATATGCAGTGTGAGCCCACACATAGCCCCTCTATATGCAGTATTAGACACCCACATAACCCTTATATGCAGCATGAGCCCCCACATAGCCCCTCTATATGCAGTATTAGACACCCACATAACCCTTATATGCAGTATGAGCCCCCACATAGCCCCTCTATATGCAGTATTAGACACCCACATAACCCTTATATGCAGTATGAGCCCCCACATAGCCCCTCTATATGCAGTATTAGACAACCACATAACCCTTATATGCAGTATGAGCCCCCACATAGCCCCTCTATATGCAGTATTAGACACCCACATAACCCTTATATGCAGTATGAGCCCCCACGTAGCCCCTCTATATGCAGTGTGAGCCCACACATAGCCCCTCTATATGCAGTATTAGACACCCACATAACCCTTATATGCAGTATGAGCCCCCAGATAGCCCCTCTATATGCAGTATTAGACAACCACATATCCCTTATATGCAGTATGAGCCCCCACATAGCCCCTCTATATGCAGTATTAGACAACCACATAACCCTTATATGCAGTATGAGCCCCCACATAGCCCCTCTATATGCAGTATTAGACACCCACATAACCCTTATATGCAGTATGAGCCCCCACATAGCCCCTCTATATGCAGTATTAGACAACCACATAACCCTTATATGCAGTATGAGCCCCCACATAGCCCCTCTATATGCAGTATTAGACAACCACATAACCCTTATATGCAGTATGAGCCCCCACGTAGCCCCTCTATATGCAGTGTGAGCCCACACATAGCCCCTCTATATGCAGTATTAGACAACCACATAACCCTTATATGCAGCATGAGCCCCCACATAGCCCCTCTATATGCAGTATTAGACACCCACATAACCCTTATATGCAGTATGAGCCCCCACATAGCCCCTCTATATGCAGTGTGAGCCCACACATAGCCCCTCTATATGCAGTATTAGACACCCACATAACCCTTATATGCAGTATGAGCCCCCACATAGCCCCTCTATATGCAGTATTAGACACCCACATAACCCTTATATGCAGTATGAGCCCCCACATAGCCCCTCTATATGCAGTGTGAGCCCACACATAGCCCCTCTATATGCAGTATTAGACACCCACATAACCCTTATATGCAGTATGAGCCCACACATAGCCCCTCTATATGCAGTATTAGACACCCACATAACCCTTATATGCAGTATGAGCTCCCACATAGCACCCTATATACAAATAGCCTCTATATACAGTATGTATAGTGTTAGCCCCACATAGCCTCTCTCTATACAATATGAGCCCTCACATATCCTCCTATATACAGTATGAGCCCCCACTTTGCACCTTATATACATTATGACACCCCACGTAGCCTCCTATATACAGTATAAGCCTCCATACAGCCTCTATATATAGAGAATGGGCCCCCTTATAGCCTCTTGTATATTGTATACATGTGAACCCCCACATAGCCTCTCTATATATAGTATGAGCCCCGACTTAGCCGCTCTATATACAACATGAGCCCTCACAAATACTGTATATAGGGGATTGAGTCCCCATATAGTCTCCTATACACAGTATGAGCCCCACATAGTCCCTATATGTAGTATGAACACCATTTAGTCTCCTATGCAAAGTATGAGCCACCACATAGCCCCCTATATATAGTATGAACCCCCACATAGCTTGTATAAGTAGTATGAGCCACTTATAGTCTCCTATATAAAGTTTTAGCCCAACATAACACCTACATATAGTATGAATCCTCACATAGCCTCCTATATACAATATGAACCCTCACATAGCCTCCTATATACAGTATGAGTCCCCACATAGCACATTATATACAGTATGAGCCCCCACATAGCATTCTATTTATAGTATAAGCCCTCACATAGCCTTCTATATACAGTAACATCACCAACATATCCTCCTATATACAGTATGAGCCCATAGCTCCCTATATATAGTATGAGCCCCCACATTGCCTCCTAAATACAGTATGGGCCCCCACATAGCCTCCTATATGTAGTATGAGCCCTCACATAGTCTCCTATATACAGCATGAACCATCACATAGCACCTTTATATACAGTATGAGTCACATAGCACCCTACATAAAGTATAAGCCCTCACATAGCCTCCTATATACAGCATAAGTTGCCACATAGCCTCCTATATACAGTAAAAGCACTCACATAGCCTCATATATACAAAAAAAACTTTGTAGAAAAAATCCAGCTCACTGCAATAGAATCCAATGGCCATGCACGAAAAGAAGTTCGTGTTAGCAGCAAACGAGCAGTATAAAAAAAGGAAAGGTATCCAGCAACAGATCCATCTGTGAATATTTATACACAAAAATCTTTAATGTATATACAGTATGAGCCATCACATAGCCCCTCTATATACAGTATGAACCACATTATCTCCTATATTCAGTATGAGCCCCCACATAGTCTTTTATGTATAGCATCAGCCCCCACATAACCTCCTATATACAATATGAGCCACATAGCATCCTATATGTATGAGTCACTGTCACGGTTTACGGGGAGGATACCTTTATCATCCCCGCCGCTCACACCAATGTGTCATGAACCGGAGTTGTTTGGTTGCCCCTGGTTCCTTTCTGAAGGGGATTTATCGATATCCCATTTCCCAGATCCGGTTTGGAACTTCCAGCTTTCTAGCGACCCCCTTACCCTCAGGTCAGACAGGGTACTGCACCTAGGATAATTAGTCGCCAGAAAGGCTGCCTTACTTTGTACTTGCTAATGGGCACACTGCAGTGAGGGCAATATAATTACTCCCACTCGGCAGGAACAATAATTATCAACACCGTCCATCGCTACAAAGCCTCCCAAATGCACAAGACAAATTTGCTGCCACCAGCTCCGATTTCTTAATTAATAACGGGTCCGGAGCCAACCCAGATTAGTAGCATAATTCACTTCAGAGAACGTAACAGTTTGTTATAGAGCAAGGAGTAACAAAACTAGTAATTTTATATATTTTACTCCAAAACGGTAGGCAGTGTTTACAGAAGTATAAAAAGGTATTATAAAAGTAGACAAGTATCGTATGTACAGTACAATTACAAATAAAATGCGATTAAAATTGAAAAACACTTATAGTTCGTTCATATCATTTCATCTCATGGCTGACCATGCACTGTGGGGGATGGGAACACATCTAGATGCATCACAGATCTGTCTCGCAGCTATACCCCGGACAAAAGATTAGTGAAGACTGAGGTCTCAGTTATCTCCGTGCCCAAAACCAAGGCACTCCCCCTGTGGTGACCTCACTCAGAAGCTGAGTACTCCCCTTTCTTAGAGTTATGACAAGCCATTTCTATACATAACTCGCTGTATGAACCTCAGAGAGGAACTATACAATTATCACGATGCTCACCACGCCATGGGGGTTCTTTTAAGTATAAACACAGCATAGATACAGTATATGACCCGCTTACTGAGAAATCCGTTCCTTGCATTTCATTGGCTTAGATCCTAGCAATTTCAGTGAGTCATAGATTTCTCAGTGGACATCCAGAATATTTAACTTTTATATCGCTATCCCTGATCGGTGCCCTTGTACATAACTTTTCAAGAACAATAGAGTCCCATGTGGTTGGAAGTTGCTATACCAGTTCTAGCTAGTATCAGGTGGGAGGGTGGATGAGGGGTTTAGGGAGAGGACTGGCTTTCGCAGCACAAAGCCATAACAATTCCTCATTGGAGCTGGCACGCTGGTCTCACATTACAGCCATATAGCAGGGGGGGATGGATGAGAGTGCCTTAGAATTCCAGCCTTGTGCTGGCAGGCAGAGGAAACTGAAGCTGAGAGTTCTGTATGTGTAATTGAAGTAATCAGAACTTCTTCCTATTTCCTGACAGCCACATAGCATCGTACATATAGTATGAGTCCCTGCATAGCCTCCTATATACAGTATGAGCCACATAGCTCCCTATATAGAGTATGAGCTCTTACATAGCCTCCTATATACAGTATGAGCCATCACACAGCTTGCTATATACAGCATGGTCCCCCACACAGCCTCCTATATACAGTATAAGTCCTCACATAGCCTCCTATATACAGTATGAGCCCCCACATAGTCTCATATATACAGCATAAGCCCCTACATAGTTTCCTATGTACAGCATGAGCTGTCATATAGGCCCTCTATATACAGTATGAGCCACATAGCATCCTATATGTAGCATGAGCTCCCACATAGCCTCCTATATAGAGTATAAGCCCTTACATAGCCTCCTATATACAGTATCAGCCCAACATAGCCTCCTATATACAGTATGAGCCCTCACAGAGCCTCCTATCTACAATATAAGCCCCCATAGCCTCCTATATACAGTATAAGCCCCCACACAGCCTCCTATATACAGTATGAGCCACATAGCATCCTATATATAGCATGAGCTCCCACATAGCCTCCTATATAGAGTATAAGCCCTTACATAGCCTCCTATATACAGTATGAGCCCCCACATAGTCTCATATATACAGCATAAGCCCCTACATAGTTTCCTATGTACAGCATGAGCTGTCATATAGGCCCTCTATATACAGCATGAGCCACATAGCATCCTATATATAGTATGAGCTCCCACATAGCCTCCTATATAGAGTATAAGCCCTTACATAGCCTCCTATATAGAGTATAAGCCCTTACATAGCCTCCTATAAACAGTATCAGCCCCACATAGCCTCCTATATACAGTATGAGCCCTCACAGAGCCTCCTATCTACAATATAAGCCCCCATAGCCTTCTATATAGAGTATAAGCCCTGAAATAGCCTCCTATGTACAGTATAAGCCCCACATAGCTGCCTGTATACAGTGTAAGCCCTCCCACAACCTCCTATTTACAGTATGAGCCCTCATATAGCCTCCTATACACAGTATAAGCCCTCACATAGCCTCCTATACACAGTATGAGCCCTCATATAGCCTCCTATTTACATATACACACTTGAGGGATTACTTTCTTTGCTATTATAATCTATCACTACTATTTACTATTCCACCAGTTAATAAAATATGACCCTCTGATCTATGTGCCTCTCTATTTCTTCTGTTCAGCTCCTGCACCAGACACCGCTGTCCTCATCCAGATTCCACTGTCCTTTTCCAGACTCCTCTGTCCTCCTCCTCCAGACCCAAGTCGTCTTCCCCCTCCTCTTGACCCGTCTGTCCTCCTCCTCCTACAGCCTCATCTGTCCTTCTCCACACCCCTTTGTCCTCCTCCTCCACACTCCTCTGTCCTTATCCACCAGAACCCACTGCCTTCATCCAGATTCTTCTGCCTTATTCCAGTCTACTTTGTCCGCCTACTCCTTATCTAAACTCCCGTCTTCTTCCTCATGTGGACACCTCTGTCCTCCTCCACACCCCTTTGTGTTCCTCCTCATTTTTATGTCCTCCAGACCCTTCTGTTCTCCGCTAGACCCCTCTTTCCTCCTCCTTACCCCTCCTTCTCCTCCAGACCCCTCTGTCCTCTTGCTCCAGACTCCTCCAGACCTTTTTGTCATCCTCTTCCAGACCCCTCTGAACTTTACTTCCAGTCCCCTCTGTCCTCCTCCTCCAGTCCCCTCTGTCCTCCTCTACACCACTCTATCACCTTCTTCCAAACCCCTATATATTTGTACATCTTCTTTCTCCTCTGACCTCCTCCACTGGACCCCTCTGACCTCCTCCAGATGCCTATCCCCACCTCCTTATTCTAGAGACCCCACTTTCCTCTTCCCCCAGTTCCCTCTGTCTACCAACTCCTCAAACTCCTCTGATTTCCAGAACCATCAGTCTTCCTCCTCTCGACCCCTCTGGGTTTCTTCTCCAGATCCCACTGTCTTTCCTCTCGAGACTCCTCTGTCTTTCTCCTCCAGACCCTTGTTCTTCTCCTCTACACCACTCTATCATCTTCCCCAAACCCCTCGATCTTCCTCCACCTCCTACAAACTCTTCTGACCTCCTCCTCCATACCCCACTGTGCTCCATCGCCTGCAGATCTTCTGCCCGTTTATACATCTCCACCAGGTAACATAGTAACATAACATAGTAAGTAAGGCCGAAAAAAGACATTTGTCCATCCAGTTCAGCCTATATTCCATCATAATAAATCCCCAGATCTACGTCCTTCTACAGAACCTAATAATTGTATGATACAATATTGTTCTGCTCCAGGAAGACATCCAGGCCTCTCTTGAACCCCTCGACTGAGTTCGCCATCACCACCTCCTCAGGCAAGCAATTCCAGATTCTCACCGCCCTAACAGTAAAGAATCCTCTTCTATGTTGGTGGAAAAACCTTCTCTCCTCCAGACGCAAAGAATGCCCCCTTGTGCCCGTCACCCTCCTTGGTATAAACAGATCCTCAGCGAGATATTTGTATTGTCCCCTTATATACTTATACATGGTTATTACATCGCCCCTCAGTCGTCTTTTTTCTAGACTAAATAATCCTAATTTCGCTAATCTATCTGGGTATTGTAGTTCTCCCATCCCCTTTATTAATTTTGTTGCCCTCCTTTGTACTCTCTCTAGTTCCATTATATCCTTCCTGAGCACCGGTGCCCAAAGCTGTACACAGTACTCCATGTGCGGTCTAACTAGGGATTTGTACAGAGGCAGTATAATGCTCTCATCATGTGTATCCAGACCTCTTTTAATGCACCCCATGATCCTGTTTGCCTTGGCAGCTGCTGCCTGGCACTGGCTGCTCCAGGTAAGTTTATCATTAACTAGATGGCAGCCCGATTCTAAAGAATCGGGAGTCTAGAATCCATATATACTTTATTTATTCAAATGTAAGAATAATACAATTAATAAATAATAGTAAGAAAGAACAAAAATAATAGGCAGTATATGGAGAAAACACCAAACAAAAGTTCAAAATTGGTGTGAAAATGTCACTGAACCACTTCACAACTAAATATATATAGTTTTGGTAAATGGTATTATCATTTTTTTGACGAAATTCGGCAGGAGCTTGAAGAGCAACGTCACTGGGCCGCCTCCACGCAGTAGAAACTTGCTGTGAGGTAAAAATTCAAAAATCACACCAAAATGGCGGGCGGAGTGTGTCACAGTACGGCACGTTTCTGATTGGTCGCTCGCAGCAGGCGGCAACCAATCAGACACTGGACACTGTTGACGTCACTTATCTCCGGACATTAGCTCCGGACATTAGCTCCGGACATTAGCTCCGGACAAAGCCACGGAAGTTGGCAGATATTGCAGGAAGTAGTATTCTAGGCAATTATATATTAGACTAGGATCCCCAAGTCCTTCTCCCTGTCAGATTTACCCAGTGGTTTCCCGTTCAGTGTGTAATGGTGACATTGATTCCTTCTTCCCATGTGTATAACCTTACATTTATCATTGTTAAACCTCATCAGGTGACTTTTGGGAAATAAAAGGCCTGATCTGTTCTCTTCCTCATCTAGAGGAGTTGGAAGCCTCCACATTGGATGATCAGCAGGATTAGCAGATCTAATATGTGCAGGTTGGGAACATTCCAGATAAAGTCTTCATTCTGCTTCTTTATGGATACTATTAATTAGAGTAGGGATGGGACTTTCCATAGACAAAAGAAATAATCTGCAGTTATTCCGTGCTCATCTATGGCCACTATCCATGACGCAGATTAGTATCTGTAATCTCATTCAATCTTCTCATGATCAATATCTGAATGAATCACACTTCACCATAGGTTATGAGGTGACAGAACCTGTCCTGCCCCACACCCTCCTTTCCAAGCTACATATAATGGACACGTGCGGACTACAATCCTAAATAGATATGGAAGAGAGGAGTTGCTGGATATACTGGCGGATGTATTTATAGAGGACTCCTGGGCATGATTCATTCAACTGTAGTGTAAGATATTACAGGCATCAGACCCAAACTCCTTCATAAATGGAGACACTCAGATTGACCTGTCGAATGACACAAAATCCACCTGCACCTGCTGAAGTGTTGTCCTGTCTACAAGTGACAGGACGATCATAGTGTAGCCGCAACACTGATATTGTATCACCAAGAGGGAAAAGTGGTGGAATGATGGACATCACCAGAAGAAGACATGTTACTGATCTGTGAGTGATGGGAATCACCAGAAGAAGACATGTTACTGATCTGTGAGTGATGGGAATCACCAGAAGAAGACATGTTACTGATCTGTGAGTGATGGACATCACCAGAAGAAGACATGTTACTGATCTGTGAGTGATGGGAATCACCAGAACAAGACATGTTACTGATCTGTGAGTGATGGGAATCACCAGAAGAAGACATGTTACTGATCTGTGAGTGATGGGAATCACCAGAAGAAGACATGTTACTGATCTGTGAGTGATGGGAATCACAGAAGAAGACACGTTACTGATCTGTGAGTGATGGGAATCACCAGAACAAGACATGTTACTGATCTGTGAGTGATGGGAATCACCAGAAGAAGACATGTTACTGATCTGTGAGTGATGGGAATCACCAGAAGAAGACATGTTACTGATCTGTGAGTGATGGGAATCACCAGAAGAAGACACGTTACTGATCTGTGAGTGATGGACATCACCAGAAGAAGACATGTTACTGATCTGTGAGTGATGGGAATCACCAGAAGACATGTTACTGATCTGTGAGTGATGGGAATCACCAGAAGAATACACGTTACTGATCTGTGAGTGATGGACATCACCAGAAGAAGACACGTTACTGATCTGTGAGTGATGGGAATCACCAGAAGAAGACACGTTACTGATCTGTGAGTGATGGGAATCACCAGAACAAGACATGTTACTGATCAGTGAGTGATGGCCATCACCAGAAGAATACACGTTACTGATCTGTGAGTGATGGACATCACCAGAAGAAGACATGTTACTGATCTGTGAGTGATGGGAATCACAGAAGAAGACATGTTACTGATCTGTGAGTGATGGGAATCACCAGAACAAGACATGTTACTGATCTGTGAGTGATGGGAATCACCAGAAGACATGTTACTGATCTGTGAGTGATGGGAATCACCAGAAGAATACACGTTACTGATCTGTGAGTGATGGACATCACCAGAAGAAGACACGTTACTGATCTGTGAGTGATGGGAATCACCAGAACAAGACACGTTACTGATCTGTGAGTGATGGGAATCACCAGAACAAGACATGTTACTGATCAGTGAGTGATGGCCATCACCAGAAGAATACACGTTACTGATCTGTGAGTGATGGACATCACCAGAAGAAGACGTGTTACTGATCTGTGAGTGATGGGAACCACCAGAAGAATACACGTTACTGATCTGTGAGTGATGGACATCACCAGAAGAAGACATGTTACTGATCTGTGAGTGATGGGAATCACCAGAAGAATACACGTTACTGATCTGTGAGTGATGGACATCACCAGAAGAAGACATGTTACTGATCTGTGAGTGATGGGAATCACCAGAAGAATACACGTTACTGATCTGTTAACTACTTACAGCGGAAAGTATTCAGACCCCTTTAAATTTTTCACTCTGTTTCATTGCAGCCATTTGGTAAATTCTATAAAGTTCATTTTTTCTCATTAATGTACAGAGTGTACCCCATCTTGACTGAAAAAAAACAGAAATGTAGAAATTGTTGCAAATTTATTAAAAAAGAAAATCTGAAATATCACACGATCATAAGTCTTCAGACCCTTTGCTCAGTATTGAGGAGAAGCACCTTTGAGCTAGTACAGCCAGGAGTCTTCTTGGGAATGATGCCACAAGTTTTTCCCCCCTGGATTTGGGGATCCTCGGCCATTCTTCCTTGCAGATCCTCTCCAGTTCCGTCAGGTTGGATGGTGAACGTTGGTGGACGCCATTTTCAGGTCTCTCCAGAGATGCTCCATTGGGTTTAGGTCAGGGCTCTGGCTGGGCCGGTCAGGAATGGTCACAGAGTTGTTCTGAAGCTGCTCCTTTGTTATTTTAGCTGTGTGCTTAGGGTCATTGTCTTGTTGGAAGGTGAACCTTCGGCCAAGTCTGAGGTCCAGAGCACTCTGGAAGAGGTTTTCATCCAGGATATCTCTGTACTTGGCCGCATTTGTGTTTCCTTCCTGCAGCTGAAAAACACCCCCATAGCACGATGCTGCCACCACCATGTTTCACTGTTGGGATTGTATTGAGCAGGTTTTCTCCACACATTGCCTGGTTTTCTCCACACATACCGATTAGAATTATCATCAAAAAGTTACAGGAAAGAAATATATCTTGATACCGTGTTAGCCAGTGGATAGAAAAATATGTAGAATTGAGAGTCCTCAGTGGTTGATACCTTTTAATGGCTAACTAAAAAGATGGTAACAAATTGCAGCTTTACAGACTACATACGTCTCTTCATCAGGCAAAGACTAAAACAAATTCTGAAGAATCACATATTTATGCACAACATAAGCCTCCTTGGCTGCAGGTTGACGCCAAGCAAGCCTGTCACTCGAGACTCGAGCCCTGATCAAGGGAAGGCCAGCCGAATCATAGGTGGTACTGCTGCAGAGGGCCTACCTGTGGTTGCCGGCCACATCCATAACTACAATAGCGTGGATCCCAAACCTGCAGATGGCCTTGCAGTATCTCAGTGCAGACGATTGTGAGGGACATCTGAACCTGATTCAGCAATACCGAGAGGCTAAGAGAGACGAGCGACAGGCCCAGGCTGGGAGAGATGAAAGACAAGCCTAGCGACATTACCAGCTAGAGTTAACCCGAATCCAGAAGAAGCCATCAACGCCCACAGTCTGTCATGGTGGTGGAAGAGTTAGGTCTACAGCCTGTCAGACAAATGGGAAAGCTTTGTTAGCCCCTAGGGAGACAGCCCACATAGCCACTGTTCCCCGCAGCCAGAGTGCCCAGAAAGCATTTAACACAACTGCATTCAGGACCCTCATCAGCCCGCACGATAACACATAGCTAAGAAAATTACACATAGCTAAGAAGGGACAAAACTAATTAAAACTCCTTATGAAGCCCAGGTGACTGGAAAGTGATATCTATTGTTCTAAAGAGCCATAAAGTCTAAGGTTTGTAGATTGAAGATGCAGAATCTGCTAGGATGAAAGAATATGTTTGTCACGGTTCACAGGGAGGATACCTTTATCTTCTCCACCGCTCACACCAATTTGTCATGAACCGGGGTTGTTTGGTTGACCCTGGATCTTTCTGAAGGGGATTTCTCTATATCCCACTTCCCAGTTCCGGTTTGGAACTTGCAGCTCTCCGTCGCCCCCCTTACCCTGAGGTCAGACAGGGTACTGCACCTAGGATATTTAGTCGCCAGAAAGGCTGCCTTACATTGTACTGGCTTATGGGCACACTGCAGCGAGGGCGATATAACTACACCCACTTGGGTGGAAACAATAATTAGCAACGCCGTCCATTGCGACAAAGCCTCCTAAACGCACAGGACAAATCAGCTGTCACCAGCTCCAATTTCTTAATTAATCATGGGTCCGGAGCCAACCCAGATTAGTAGCGTAATTCACTTCAGAGGACATGACAATACGTTATAGAGCAAGGAGAAACAACATACATAGTAACGTAGTTATTAAGGTTGAAGGAAGACTTTAAGTCCATCTAGTCCAACCCATAGCCTAACCTAACATGCCCTAACATGTTGATCCAGAGGAAGGCAAAAAAAACCCGTGTGGCAAAGAGTAAGCTCCACCTTGGGGAAAAAAATTCTTCCCGACTCCACATACGGCAATCAGACTAGTTCCCTGGATCAACGCCCTATCAAGGAATCTAGTGTATATACCCTGTAACATTATACTTTTCAAGAAATGTATCCAGTCCCCTCTTAAATTTAAGTAATGAATCACTCATTACAACATCATACGGCAGAGAGTTCCATAGTCTCACTGCTCTAACAGTAAAGAATCCGCGTCTGTTATTATGCCTAAACCTTCTTTCCTCCAGACGTAGAGGATGCCCCCTTGTCCCTGTCTCAGGTCTATGATTAAAAAGATCATCAGAAAGGTCTTTGTACTGTCCCCTCATATATTTACACATTAAAATAAGATCACCCCTTAGCCTTCGTTTTTCCAAACTAAATAGCCCCAAGTGTAATAACCTATCTTGGTATTGCAGACCCCCCAGTCCTCTAATAACCTTGGTCGCTCTTCTCTGCACCCGCTCTAGTTCAGCTATGTCTTTCTTATACACCGGAGACCAGAACTGTGCACAGTATTCTAAGTGTGGTCGAACTAGTGACTTGTATGGAGGTAAAATTATGTTCTCCTCATGAGCATCTATGCCTCTTTTACTGCATCCCATTATTTTATTTGCCTTTGTAGCAGCTGCCTGACACTGGCCACTAAATGTGAGTTTGTCATCCACCCATACTCCCAGGTCTTTTTCATTGACGGTTTCGCCCAGAGATTTAGAATTAAGCACATAATTATACATCTTATTACTTCTACCCAAGTGCATGACCTTACATTTATCCCCATTAAAGCTCATTTGCCATTTATCAGCCCAAGCTTCTAGTTTACATAAATCATCCTGTAATATAAAATTGTCCTCCTCTGTATTGATTACCCTGCAGAGTTTAGTGTCATCTGCAAATATTGAAATTCTACTCTGAATGCCCCCTACAAGGTCATTAATAAATATGTTAAAAAGAAGAGGGCCCAATACTGACCCCCGTAGTACACCACTGCTCACCACGACCCAGTCCGAGTGTGCTCCATTAATAACCACCCTTTGTTTCCTATCCCTGAGCCAGCTCTTAACCCACTTACACATATTTTCCCCTATCCCCATTATTCTAATTTTATGTATTATTATTATTATTTATTATTATAGCGCCATTTATTCCATGGCGCTTTACATGTGAGGAGAGGTATACTGTTGTGAATTCTGATTTCGAACTCCCTCCTGTGGTCATGATGAATGGTACTTCGGCGAGTTCTGTCCATGGACTCCCTCTGGTGGCTGTGAGTGGAGCTGCTGCTTCTGAGGTTCCTTCCACAGGTGACGTAGTTTATTCTTTGGCTGGCTGTTCTATTTAACTCCACTCAGATCTTTACTCCATGCCAGCTCTCAATGTTCTTGTACTGGTTCAGTTCGTTCTTGGATCTTTCTGGTGACCTGTCTACTCCAGCAGAAGCTAAGTTCCTGATAGTTATTATTTGTTCATTGTTTTCTTGTCCAGTTGGCTTTCATGATTTTGTCTTGCTAGCTGGAAGCTCTGGGATGCAGAGTGGCACCTCCGCACCGTGAGTCGGTGCGGAGGTCTTTTTGCACACTCTGCGTGGTCTTTTGTAGTTTTTTGTGCTGACCACAAAGATACCTTTCCTATCCTCAGTCTGTTTAGTAAGTCTGGCCTCCCTTTGCTGAAACCTGTTTCATTTCTGTGTTTGTGACTTTCATCTTAACTCACAGTCAATATATGTGGGGGGCTGCCTTTTCCTTTGGGGAATTTCTCTGAGGCAAGGTATGCTTTATTTTCTATCTTTAGGGCTAGTTAGCTCTTAGGCTGTGAAGAGGCATCTAGGTCGTGTTAGGTACGCTCCACGGCTATTTCTAGTTGTGTGATAGAATTAGGGGTTGCGGTCAGCAGAGCTCCCACTTCCCAGAGCTTGTCCTGTGTGAGTTTAACTATCAGGTCGGGTGCTCCTAACCACCAGGTCCATAACAGTACAGCTGGCCCTAAGTATTAATGCATCTCAATAGAGGGATAAGAGAAGTTCTGAGACCATTTTTTTTTCTCTGCAGTGTTTTTTGTCTTTCTTTTCCCCTTAACCTCTGGGTGGTTCAGGACACAGGTGTAGATATGGACATTCAAGGTCTGTCCTCTTGTGTGGATCATCTCACTGCAAGGGTACAAAACATTCAAGATTTTGTGGTTCAGAATCCGATGTTAGAGCCTAGAATTCCAATTCCTGATTTGTTTTCTGGGGATAGATCTAAATTCCTGAATTTCAAAAATAATTGTAAACTGTTTCTAGCTTTGAAACCCCGCTCCTCTGGTGACCCCGTTCAACAAGTAAAAATCATTATTTCTTTGTTGTGTGGTGACCCTCAAGACTGGGCATTTTCACTTGCGCCAGGAGATCATGCTTTGCGTGATGTAGATGCGGTTTTTCTGGTGCTTGGATTGCTTTATGATGAACCAAATTCAGTGGATCAGGCAGAGAAAATCTTGCTGGCTTTGTGTCAGGGTCAGGATGAAGCGGAGGTGTACTGTCAGAAGTTTAGAAAGTGGTCTGTGCTTACTCAGTGGAATGAGTGTGCCCTGGCGGCAATTTTCAGAAAGGATCTTTCTGAAGCCCTTAAGGATGTCATGGTGGGATTTCCCACGCCTGCTGGTCTGAATGAGTCTATGTCCTTGGCCATTCAGATCGATCGGCGCTTGCGTGAGCGCAAAGCTGTGCACCATTTGGCGGTATTCTCTGAGCACAGGCCTGAGCCTATGCAATGTGATAGGACTTTGACCAGAGCGGAACGGCAAGAACACAGACGTCGGAATGGGCTGTGTTTTTACTGTGGTGAATCCACTCATGCTATCTCCGATTGTCCTAAGCGCACTAAGCGGTTCGCTAGGTCTGCCACCATTGGTACGGTACAGTCTAAATTTCTTTTGTCCGTTACTCTGATTTGCTCTCTGTCGTCCCATTCTGTTATGGCATTTGTGGATTCAGGCGCTGCCCTGAATTTGATGGACTTGGAGTTTTCCAGGCGCTGTGGTTTTTTCTTGGAGCCCTTGCAGTATCCTATTCCATTGAGAGGAATTGATGCTACGCCTTTGGCCAAGAATAAGCCTCAGTACTGGACTCAATTGACCATGTGCATGGCTCCTGCATTGTGATTGTGCTATTAATTTAATTCCTGGTAGTAAGTTTCCTAAGGGCCGACTGTTTAATTTATCTGTGCCAGAGCACGCCGCTATGCGGAGTTATATAAAGGAATCCTTGGAGAAAGGTCATATTCGCCCGTCGTCATCACCGTTGGGAGCAGGATTCTTTTTTGTGGCCAAGAAGGATGGCTCTTTGAGACCTTGTATTGATTACCGCCTTCTTAATAAGATCACAGTCAAATTTAAGTACCCTTTGCCGCTGCTGTCTGATTTGTTTGCTCGGATTAAGGGGTCTAGTTGGTTCACCAAGATAGATCTTCGAGGGGCGAATAATCTTGTGCGAATTAAACAGGGCGATGAATGGAAAACAGCATTTAATACGCCCGAGGGCCATTTTGAGTACCTGGTTGTGCCATTCGGGCTTTCTAAAGCTCCATCTGTGTTTCAGTCCTTTATGCATGACATCTTCCGAGAGTACCTGGATAGATTCATGATTGTATATTTGGATGATATTTTGGTCTTTTCGGATGATTGGGAGTCTCATGTGAAGCAGGTCAGAATGGTGTTCCAGGTCCTTCGTGCGAATTCCTTGTTTGTGAAGGGGTCGAAATGTCTCTTTGGGGTTCAGAAGGTTTCATTTTTGGGTTTCATTTTTTCCCCTTCTACTATCGAGATGGACCCTGTTAAAGTTCAGGCCAATTATGATTGGACTCAGCCGACATCTGTGAAGAGCCTGCAGAAGTTCCTGGGCTTTGCTAATTTTTATCGTCGCTTCATCGCTAATTTTTCTAGTGTTGCTAAACCGTTGATTGATTTGACCAAGAAAGGTGCTGATGTGGTCAATTGGTCCTCGGCGGCTGTAGAGGCTTTTCAGGAGTTGAAGCGTCGTTTTTCTTCTGCCCCTGTGTTGTGCCAGCCAGATGTTTCGCTCCCGTTTCAGGTTGAGGTTGATGCTTCTGAGATTGGAGCAGGGGCTGTTTTGTCGCAAAGAAGTTCTGATGGCTCGGTGATGAAACCATGTGCCTTCTTTTCTTTAAAATTCTCGCCTGCTAAGCGCAATTATGATGTTGGCAATCGAGAGTTGTTGGCCATGAAGTGGGCATTCGAGGAGTGGCGACATTGGCTTGAAGGAGCCAAGCATCGCGTGGTGGTCTTGACGGATCACAAGAATTTGACTTATCTCGAGTCTGCCAAACGGCTGAATCCTAGACAGGCTCGATGGTCGCTGTTTTTCTCCCGTTTTGATTTTGTGGTTTCGTACCTTCCGGGCTCTAAGAATGTGAAGGCTGATGCCCTGTCAAGGAGTTTTGTGCCTGACTCTCCGGGTGTTCCTGAGCCGGCGGGTATTCTCAAAGAGGGGGTAATTTTGTCTGCCATCTCCCCTGATTTGCGGCGCGTGCTGCAGAAGTTTCAGGCTGATAGACCTGACCGTTGTCCAGCGGAGAAACTGTTTGTCCCTGATAGATGGACTAGTAGAGTTATCTCTGAGGTTCATTGTTCGGTGTTGGCGGGTCATCCTGGAATCTTTGGTACCAGAGATTTGGTGGCTAGATCCTTTTGGTGGCCTTCTTTGTCACGGGATGTGCGTTCTTTTGTGCAGTCCTGTGGGACTTGTGCTCGGGCTAAGCCCTGCTGTTCTCGTGCCAGTGGGTTGCTTTTGCCCTTGCCGGTCCCGAAGAGGCCCTGGACGCATATTTCCATGGATTTTATTTCAGATCTCCCTGTCTCTCAAAGGATGTCGGTCATTTGGGTGGTTTGTGATCGCTTCTCTAAGATGGTCCATTTGGTACCCTTGTCTAAATTGCCTTCCTCCTCTGATTTGGTGCCATTGTTTTTCCAGCATTTGGTTTGTTTGCATGGCATTCCGGAGAACATCGTCTCGGACAGAGGTTCTCCGTTTGTTTCGAGGTTTTGGCGGTCCTTTTGTGCTAAGATGGGCATTGATTTGTCTTTTTCTTCGGCTTTCCATCCTCAGACAAATGGCCAAACCGAACGAACTAATCAGACTTTGGAGACATATCTGAGATGCTTTGTTTCTGCTGATCAGGATGATTGGGTGTCCTTCTTGCCTTTGGCTGAGTTCGCCCTTAATAATCGGGCCAGCTCGGCTACTTTGGTTTCGCCTTTTTTCTGTAATTCTGGTTTCCATCCTCGTTTCTCTTCAGGGCAGGTTGAGCCTTCGGACTGTCCTGGTGTGGATACGGTGGTGGACAGGTTGCAGCAGATTTGGACTCATGTGGTGGATAATTTGACATTGTCCCAGGAGAAGGCTCAACGTTTCGCTAACCGCCGGCGCTGTGTTGGTCCCCGACTTCGTGTTGGGGATTTGGTTTGGTTGTCATCTCGTCATGTTCCTATGAAGGTTTCCTCTCCTAAGTTTAAGCCTCGTTTCATTGGTCCATATAAGATTTCTGAAGTTCTTAATCCTGTGTCATTTCGTTTGGCCCTTCCAGCTTCTTTTGCCATCCATAATGTGTTCCATAGGTCGTTATTGCGGAGATACGTGGCGCCTATGGTTCCCTCCGTTGATCCTCCTGCCCCGGTGTTGGTCGAGGGGGAGTTGGAGTATGTGGTGGAGAAGATTTTGGATTCTCGTATTTCGAGACGGAAACTCCAGTACCTGGTCAAGTGGAAGGGTTATGGTCAGGAAGATAATTCCTGGGTTTTTGCCTCTGATGTTCATGCTGCCGATCTAGTTCGTGCCTTTCATTTGGCTCGTCCTGATCGGCCTGGGGGCTCTGGTGAGGGTTCGGTGACCCCTCCTCAAGGGGGGGTACTGTTGTGAATTCTGTTTTCAAACTCCCTCCTGTGGTCATGAATGGTACTTCGGCGAGTTCTGTCCATGGACTCCTTCTGGTGGCTGTGAGTGGAGCTGCTGCTTCTGAGGTTCCTTCCACAGGTGACGTAGTTTGTTCTTTGGCTGGCTGTTCTATTTAACTCCACTCAGATCGTTACTCCATGCCAGCTCTCAATGTTCTTGTACTCCCTGCTAGTTAATTATTTGTTCATTGTTTCCTTGTCCAGTTGGCTATCATGATTTTGTCTTGCTAGCTGGAAGTTCTGGGATGCAGAGTGGCACCTCCGCACCGTGAGTCGGTGCGGAGGTCTTTTTGCACACTCTGTGTGGTCTTTTGTAGTTTTTTGTGCTGGCCACAAAGATACCTTTCCTATCCTCAGTCTGTTTAGTAAGTCTGGCCTCCCTTTGCTGAAACCTGTTTAATTTCTGTGTTTGTGACTTTCATCTTAACTCACAGTCAATATATGTGAGGGGCTGCCTTTTCCTTTGGGGAATTTCTCTGAGACAAGGTAGGCTTTATTTTCTATCTTTAGGGCTAGTTAGCTCTTAGGCTGTGAAGAGGCGTCTAGGTCGTGTTAGGTACGCTCCATGGCTATTTCTAGTTGTGTGATAGGATTAGGGGTTGCGGTCAGCAGAGCTCCCACTTCCCAGAGCTTGTCCTGTATGAGTTTAACTATCAGGTCGTTCTGGGTGCTCCTAACCACCAGGTCCATAACAGTATACATAATAAGACAAGTACAATAAAGTTGAACAATGCAAGTCACAACTGGTACAGGAGGAGAGAGGACCCTGCTCGCGAAGGCTCACAATCTACAAGGGATGGGTGAGGATACAGTAGGTGAGGGTAGAGCTGGTCGTGCAGCGGTTTGGTCAATCGGTGGTTACTGCAGGTTGTAGGCTTGTCGGAAGAGGTAGGTCTTCAGGTTCTTTTTGAAGGTTTCGATGGTGGGCGAGAGTCTGATATGTTGTGGTAGAGAGTTCCAGAGTAGGGGGGATGCATGAGAGAAATCTTGTATACGATTGTGGGAAGAGGAGATAATAGGGGAGTAGAGAAAGAGATCTTGTGAGGATCGGAGGTTGCGTGCAGGAAAGTACTGGGAGACGAGGTCACAGATGTATGGAGGAGACAGGTTGTGGATGGCTTTGTATGTCATGGTTAGGCTTTTGTACTGGAGTCTCTGGGTGATGGGGAGCCAGTGCAGGGATTGACAGAGGGGAGAGGCGGGGGAATAGCTGGGGGACAGGTGGATTAGTCGGGCAGCAGAGTTTAGAATAGATTGGAGGGGTGCAAGAGTGTTAGAGGGGAGGCCACAGAACAGGAGGTTACACTAGTTGAGGTGGGAGATGATGAGGGCATGGACTAGGGTTTTTGCAGATTCTTGGTTTAGGAATGTACGGATCCGTGAAATATTTTTAAGTTGGAGGCGGCAGGAAGTAGAAAGGGCTTGGATATGTGGGTTGAAGGAGAGATCAGTGTCAAGGATTACCCCGAGGCAGCGAGCTTGTGGGACTGGGGAGAGTGGGCAGCCGTTTACTGTAATGGATAGGTTCGTTGGGGAGGTCGTGTGAGATGGGGGAAAGATGATGAATTATGTTTTGTCCATGTTAAGTTTCAGAAATCTAGCGGAGAAAAAGGATGAAATAGTGGTTAGACATTGAGGGATTCTGGTTAGTAGGGTGGTGATATCTGGTCCAGAGATGTAGATCTCTGTGTTGTCAGCATAGAGATGATACTGAAAGCCGTGAGATTCTATGAGCTGTCCCAGGCCAAAGGTGTAAATGGAGAAGAGCAGGGGCCCTAGAACTGAACTTTGCGGGACTCCGACACATAGGGGGCGAGGTGAGGAGGTGTTGTGTGAGTGGGATACGCCTAATGTCCGGTCAGTTAGGTATGACGAGATCCAGGATAGGGCCAAGTCTGTGATGCCAAGGGATGAGAGGGTCTGCAGCAGCAGGGAATGGTCCACTGTGTCAAAGGCAGAGGACAGGTCCAGGTGGAGGAGGATAGAGTAGTGTCGCTTGCTCTTGGCGGTTAATAGGTCATTGGTGTTCTTAGTTAGGGCAGTTTCAGTGGAGTGGTGTGACCGGAAGCCTGATTGAAAGCAGACAAAGAAGGAGCAGGAAGATAGATGGAAGGACAGTTCAAGATGGACATGTTGTTCCAGTAGTTTTGAGGCAAAGGGGAGAAGTGATATAGGGTGATAGCTAGATACAGAGGATGGGTCAAGAGAGGGCTTTTCGAGGATAGGTGTGATTGAGGCATGTTTAAAGCTTGAGGGGAAAACGCCAGTTGTTAGTGATAGGTTGAAGAGATGGGTTAGGGTTGGGATGAAGACTGTGGTGAGGTTTGGGATGAAGTGGGATGGGAGTGGGTCAAGTGCACAGGTGGTGAGATGCGATCTTGAGAGTAGAGTGGAGAGTCCGTCTTCTGTAATGGTGGAGAAGTTGGTTTTGGAGGTGGAGGGCAGGGTAGTTGGGAGGAAGGGTTCTGGGGGTTGTTTACTAAAACTGTCTCTGATGTTCTCAATCTTCTGCTTGAAAAATGAGGCAAAGTCTTCAGCTGATATGAGTGGGGAGGGAGGAGGTGCTGGGGGCGGAAGAGAGTATTGAAGGTGTTGAATAACTGTTTGGGGTTGTGAGACAGAGAGGATATGAGGGATGAGAAGTAGGTTTGTTTTGCTGTGGCGAGCGTGGTCTTGAAAGTAGTGAGGGACTGTTTGAATGTGATGAAGTGCTCGTTGGAGTGGGATCTTTTCCATCTGTGCTCAGCAGCCCTGGAAGCTTGCCTCAGTTCTTTGGTCAGGCGGGTGTGCCAGGGCTGTCTGTTGATTTTGCGAGCTTTGGTATGTGTGAGAGGGGCAAGAGATTCCAAAGCTACAGCTATTGTGGTGTTATATAGAGCGGCAGCATCATCCGCATTGTGTAGGGAGCTTATGTCTGTGAGAGGGAGGAGGGATTCAGAGAGTGAGTGAAGATCAAGGTGTTTAAGATTTCTGCGAGGGTGAGAAAGTTTGTGGGGTGGGGATGGTAGACAAGGAGTGGAGAGGGAAGAGAATGTGAGTAGGTTGTGGTCAGAAAGAGGAAGAGGTGAGTTCGAGAGGTTAGATAGGGAGCAGAGGCGGGTGAAGATGAGGTCCAGTGTGTGACCATCTTTGTGGGTGGCTGTAGAAGACCATTGAGCAAGGCCAAAGGAGGAAGTGGGGAATATAAGTTTACTGGCATCTGAGAGGGAAGTGTCAATGGGGATGTTGAAGTCGCCCATGATGATAGTGGGGATATCAGCGACGAGGAAATGGAGTAGCCAGGTGGTGAAGTGGTCACAGAAGGTGGTGGCTGGCCCTGGGGGGCGGTAAATGACAGCCAATTGGAGGGGGAGTAGATGCGCGCAGAGTGCACCTCAAAGGAAGGGAGGGTAACAGAGGGCGGAAGTGGGATTGGGGTGAAGGAGCAGTTATCTGACAGGAGAAAACCAACTCCTCCGCCATGCTTTTCGCTGGGGCGAGGGGTGTTATGATCCAGTGACCTTGGAGCAGCATGAAAACTTTCACTGGAGTAGGTGGTAACTATACTGACCGCAAATCCTGATCTTAACACCGCAACTAGAAGTAGCCGTGGGGTGTACCTAACAAGCCCTAGACACCTCGTCACAGCCGGAGGACTAAATACCCCTAAAGATGGAAATAGGAATACTATCTTGCCTCAGAGCAGAACCCCAAAGGATAGTCAGCCCCCCACAAATATTGGCTGTGAGTAGGAGAGGAAAGACACATACAGTCAGAAAACAGGATTTAGCACAAGAGGCCACTCTAGCTAAAATAGGAAAGGATAGGACAGAGTTCTGTGCGGTCAGTATTAAAACCCTTCCAAAAATATCCACAGCAGATAATACAAAAATTCCTCCATCTAACTAAAGACGTGGAACGTATATCTGCAACTCCAGAGACTACTAAACTCAGAGCAGGAATACAATCAAAAAACAAGCACACAGTTTGTGTGCCATAGAAAAAGAAACAGAAACTTATCTTTGCTGAATTGGCAGCTAAGCAGGAGAAGCCAGACAGGGATCCAACACTTCCCAAGAAACATTGACAACTGGAAAGGACTAATGAGTCCTGCAAACCTAAATACTCCAGTCAGAACTGCAATCAGCAGATACACCTGTCCAGGACTGCAGCCCAGAGACAACTGCATTACCACCTACAACCACTGGAGGGAGCCCAAAAGCAGAATTCACAACAGTACCCCCCCCCCTTGAGGAGGGGTCACCGAACCCTCACCAGAGCCCCCAGGCCAATCAGGATGAGCCAGATGAAAGGCACAAACCAAATCAGCGGCATGGACATCAGAGGCAAAAACCCAAGAATTATCCTCCTGGCCATAACCCTTCCATTTGACAAGGTACTGAAGCTTCCGCCTCGAAAAACAGGAATCCAAAATCTTCTCAACAACATATTCCAACTCCCCATTAACCAACACAGGGGCCGGAGGATCAACAGAGGGAACAACGGGCTCCACATATTTCCACAATAAAGATCTATGGAAGACATTATGGATAGCAAAAGAGGCCGGAAGCGCCAGTCGAAAAGACACCGGATTAATAATCTCAGAAATCCTATAAGGACCAATAAACCGAAGCTTAAACTTAGGAGAAGAAACCTTCATAGGAACATGACGGGAAGACAACCAGACCAGATCCCCAACCCGAAGCCGGGAACCAACACACCGACGACGGTTAGCAAAACGTTGAGCCTCCTCCTGAGACAACACCAAATTGTCCACCACATGAGCCCAAATCTGCTGCAACCTGTCAACCACAGAATCCACACCAGGACAGTCAGAAGGCTCAACCTGCCCAGAAGAAAAACGAGGATGAAAACCAAAATTACAAAAGAAAGGCGAAACCAAAGTAGCCGAACTAGCCCGATTATTAAGGGCAAACTTGGCCAATGGCAAGAAAGCCACCCAATCATCCTGATCAGCAGACACAAAGCATCTCAAATAAGTCTCCAAAGTCTGATTAGTTCACTCGGTCTGACCATTTGTCTGAGGATGAAACGCAGAAGAAAAAGACAAATCAATGCCCAGCCTAGCACAAAAGGCCCGCCAAAATCTAGAAACAAACTGGGAACCTCTGTCGGACACAATATTCTCCGGAATACCATGCAAACGGACCACATGCTGAAAAAACAACGGAACCAAATCCGAAGAGGAAGGCAATTTAGGCAAAGGCACCAAATGAACCATCTTAGAGAATCGGTCACAAACAACCCAGATAACAGACATCCTCTGGGAAACCGGAAGATCGGAAATAAAATCCATAGAAATATGCGTCCAGGGCCTCTCAGGGACCGGCAATGGCAAAAGCAACCCACTAGCACGGGAACAACAAGGCTTAG
Source organism: Ranitomeya imitator (assembly GCF_032444005.1). Classification (NCBI taxonomy): domain Eukaryota; kingdom Metazoa; phylum Chordata; class Amphibia; order Anura; family Dendrobatidae; genus Ranitomeya; species Ranitomeya imitator. Next base: position 844,059,415 of record NC_091284.1, on the reverse strand, counting down.
CCCGCGCACAAGTCCCACAGGACTGCACAAAAGAACGCACATCACGTGACAAAGAAGGCCACCAAAAGGACCTACCAACCAAGTCTCTGGTACCAAAAATGCCAGGATGACCAGCCAACACAGAACAGTGAACCTCAGAAATCACTCTACTAGTCCATCTGTCAGGAACAAACAGTTTCCCCACAGGACAGCGGTCAGGTCTGTCAGCCTGAAATTCCCGAAGAACCCGTCGTAAATCAGGGGAAATGGCAGAAAGGACCACCCCTTCTTTCAGAATACCGACCGGTTCTAAGACCTCAGGAGAATCAGGCGAAAAACTCCTAGAGAGGGCATCAGCCTTAATGTTCTTAGAACCCGGAAGTTACGAGACCACGAAATCAAAATGGGAAAAAAACAAGGACCATCAAGCCTGTCTAGGATTCAGCCGTTTGGCAGACTTGAGGTAAATCAAATTCTTATGATCGGTCAAGACCACAATACAGTGCTTAGCTCCCTCAAGCCAATGTCGCCACTCCTCAAATGCCCACTTCATAGCCAACAACTCCCGATTGCCGACATCATAATTGCGTTCAGCAGGCGAAAACTTACGGGAAAAGAAGGCACACGGTTTCATTAAGGAACCAACAGGATCCCTCTGAGACAAAACGGCCCCTGCCCCAATCTCAGAAGCGTCAACCTCAACCTGAAACGGAAGAGAAACATCTGGTTGGCGCAACACCGGAGCAGAAGTAAATCGACGTTTAAGCTCCTGAAAGGCAGAAACAGCCGCAGGGGACCAATTCGCCACATCAGCGCCTTTCTTCGTCAAATCGGTCAAGGGTTTAACCACGCTGGAAAAATTAGTAATGAAACGGCGATAAAAATTTGCAAAACCAAAAAATTTCTGAAGGCTCTTCACGGATGTGGGCTGAATCCAATCATGAATGGCCTGAACCTTAACCGGATCCGTCTCTATAGACGAGGGAGAAAAAATAAAGCCCAAAAAAGAAACCTTCTGCACCCCAAAGAGACACTTAGACCCTTTCACAAACAGGGCATTGTCACAAAGGATCTGAAATACCATCCTGACCTGTTCCACATGAGACTCCCAATCATCGGAAAAAATCAAAATATCGTCCAAATATACAATCAAGAACTTATCAATATAAGTCTGGAAAATATCATGCATGAAGGACTGAAAAACAGATGGAGCATTAGAGAGTCCGAATGGCATCACAAGATATTCAAAATGGCCTTCGGGCGTGTTAAACGCAGTTTTCCATTCATCACCCTGCTTAATACGAACAAGATAATATGCCCCCCGAAGGTCAATCTTCGTAAACCAACTAGCTCCCTTAATCCTAGCAAACAAATCGGTAAGCAAAGGTAAAGGGTATTGAAACTTGACCGTGATTTTATTCAAGAGGCGATAATCAATACAGGGTCTCAAGGAACCATCTTTTTTAGCAACAAAAAAGAACCACGCTCCCAATGGTGAAGAAGATGGCCGAATATGCCCTTTCTCCAAAGACTCCTTAATATAGCTCCGCATGGCGGTATGTTCAGGCATAGATAGATTAAAAAGTCGACCCTTAGGAAACTTACAGCCTGGAATCAAGTCAATAGCACAATCGCAGTCCCTGTGCGGTGGAAGGAAACTGGACTTGGGCTCATCGAATACATCCTGAAAATCAGACAAAAACTCTGGAATTTCAGAAGAGAAAGAAGAGGAAATTGACATCAAAGGAACATCATTATGAACCCCCTGACAACCCCAACTAGTCACAGACATGGACTTCCAATCCAACACAGGATTATGTACCTGCAACCACGAAAAACCCAGCACGATAGCATCATGCAAATTATGCAACACCAGAAATCGACAATCTTCCTGATGGGCTGGCACCATGCGCATGGTCACCTGTGTCCAAAACTGAGGCTTATTTTTAGCCAAGGGTGTAGCATCAATGCACCTTAAAGGAATAAGGTTCTGCAAAGGCTGCAAGGGAAAACCACAACGCCTGGCAAACTCAAAGTCCATTAAGTTCAAGGCTGCGCCTGAATCCAGAAACGCCATGACAGAAAATGACAATGTTGTTATATGAAATGTGGATTACATCTGCGCTGCTGCGACAAATAATAGATCCAGATATACTGTTAGGGTGTTCGGGTGGTTTATTCAACGCGTTTCGAAGCTCAAAGGCTTGATATCTTTGTGTGGAAACTTCCTGAAGAAGAAGCCTTTGAGCTTCGAAACGCGTTGAATAAACCACCCGAACACCCTAACAGTATATCTGGATCTATTATTTGTCGCAGCAGCGCAGATGTAATCCACATTTCATTTATTATAACGGTTCTGAGAGGTCGCAACGCCGACCTGTGGATCTGCAGCAGCTGACAACTACACGCTTGTACTGTGTACTACCAGGTGAGCAGTTCTCTCACAATTGATTAAGAACAATCCTGGGGATAAGACCCTATTTGCGCTTTTTTTGTCTCCTATCTTTCAAGACTAGAAAATGACAATGAGCAGATCAAGGACACAGGTAACAGAAATTTAGGTTGTACAGTACTGATGGTAAATGAACTAGCGATCCTCTTTGTCCGCTTAGGGCAGACTGAAATGACATGAGAAGCGTCGCCACAATAATAACACAACCTATTCTGACGTCTGAATCCTTGTCGTTCCGTTTTAGACAGAATCCTATCACACTGCATTGGCTCAGGAGTCTGCACTGAGAACAACGCCACAGCGCGCACAGTTGTGCGCTCCCGTAAGCGCCGGTCAATCTGAATGGCCAGAGACATAGAATCACTCAGACCGGAAGGCGTGGGAAACCCCACCATAACATCTTTAACGGATTCAGAAAGACCCTGTCTGAAAATTGCCGCCAAAGCATCATTATTCCATTTAGTCAACACAGACCATTTTCTGAATTTCTGACAATACAATTCTGCCGCCTCTTGACCCTGAGACAGGGCCAACAAGGTCTTCTCAGCTTGATCCACAGAATTAGGTTCATCATATAATAATCCTAAAGCCTGAAAAAAGGAGTCTACATTAAGCAAAGCCGGATTCCCAGATTCCAGGGAAAACGCCCAATCCTGCGGGTCGCCACGCAGCAGGGAGATGACGATTTTAACCTGCTGAATGGAATCACCAGAGGATCGAGGTCTCAGAGCAAAAAATAGTTTACAGTTGTTTTTAAAACTCAAAAATTTGGACCTGTCTCCAAAAAAACAAATCAGGAGTAGGAATCTTCGGCTCTAAAACAAGAGTTTGAACAATATAATCAGAAATATCCTGTACCCTAGCAGCAAGCTGGTCTACACGAGAAGCTAATTCCTGAACATCCATGCTAGCACAATGCTCCTCAGCCACCCAGAGATAAAGAGGGAAGAGAAGATAAAGCTGACTGAAGGAAAAAAAATGGCTCAACACCTTTCTTCCCTTCTTCTGAGATGCATTTAACTCATTATTGGCCAGTTGTACTGTTATGATCCGGTGACCTTGGAGCAGCATGAAAACTTTCACTGGAGTAGGTGGTAACTATTATGAACTGGTGGTTTAGGAGCAACATGGGACGAGTTCTGAAGGAGGTGGTACCTGTACTGACCGCAGTCCCTAAGCTCAACACAACACTAGAAGTAGCCGTGGGATGCTCCTGTCGCTCCCTAGGCACCTCATCACAGCCTGAGAACTAACTACCCCTAAAGATAGAAACAGGAAAACTATCTTGCCTCAGAGAAAATCCCCAAAGGATAGATAGCCCCCCACAAGTAATGACGGTGAGTGGAGAGGGAAAAGACATACACAGAATGAAACCAGGATGTAGCACAGGAGGCCAGTCTAGCTAGATAGATAGGACAGGATAGAATACTGTGAGGTCAGTATTAAAAACTACAAAAAATCCACACAGAGTTTACAAAAATCTCCACACCTGACTAAAGGTGTGGAGGGTAAATCTGCTTCCCAGAGCTTCCAGCTTAACTGAATTAATCCATACTGACAAGCTGGACAAAACATAGAATGCACAGAACGAATAAGTCCACAACATGTGGACGGAAAAGAGCAAAGCAAGGACTTAACTTTGCTGAACTGGTCAGGATATCAGGGAAATCCAAGAGAGATATGAATCCAACCAGGAACCATTGACAAGTGGCACTGGCTGAAGGGAAGAGCCAGGCATAAATAGCCGAGCAGAAAGACAATCAGTGGAAGCAGCTGCAGACTGCTAAATCCAAGGAGCAGCCATACCACTTAAAACCACCGGAGGGAGCCCAAGAGCGGAATTCACAACAGGTAACTATACTGACCGCAAATCCTGATCTTAACACCGCAACTAGAAGTAGCCGTGGGGTGTACCTAACAAGCCCTAGACACCTCGTCACAGCCGGAGGACTAAATACCCCTAAAGATGGAAATAGGAATACTATCTTGCCTCAGAGCAGAACCCCAAAGGATAGGCAACCCCCCCACAAATATTGGCTGTGAGTAGGAGAGGAAAGACACATACAGTCAGAAAACAGGATTTAGCACAAGAGGCCGCTGTAGCTAAAATAGGAAAGGATAGGACAGAGTTCTGTGCGGTCAGTATTAAAACCCTTCCAAAAATATCCACAGCAGATAATACAAAAATTCCTCCATCTAACTAAAGACGTGGAACGTATATCTGCAACTAGGCTTGAGCGAAACGGATCGTACAAATTCAAAAGTCGCCGACTTTTGGCAAAGTCGGGTTTCATGAAACCCGACCCGATCCTAGTGTTGGATCGGCCATGTGGTCGGCGATCTTCGCGCCAAAGTCGCATTTCGTATGACGCGTTTGGCGCCATTTTTTCAGCCAATGAAGGAGCGTGGGCAGAGTGATGACATAGGTCTTAGGGGCGTGGACGCCTATCGCCATCTTGTCACTTGTGCGCTGTAGCGATTTGCAATGTGTAACACCAGCTTTTCTGTTCAGGGACGGAGGAGAGAGAGAGAGAAAAAGATTTCCCATTGACTTTGCATTGGGTTTCGTGTTTCGGTCGATCCCCGACTTTTCGCCATAATCGGCCGATTTCACTCGACTCGACTTTTGAGATAGTCGGGTTTCGCAAACCCGACTCGACCCTAAAAAACTAAAAGTCGCTCAACCCTATCTGCAATTTCCGAGACTACTAAACTCAGAGCAGGAATACAATCAAAAAACAAGCACACAGCTTGTGTGCCATAGAAAAAGAAACAGACACGTATCTTTGCTGAATTGGCAGCTAAGCAGGAGAAGCCAGACAGGGATCCAACACTTCCCAAGAAACATTGACAACTGGCAAGGACTAATGAGTCCTGCAAACCTAAATACTCCAGTCAGAACTGCAATCAGCAGATACACCTGTCCAGGACTGCAGCCCAGAGACAACTGCATTACCACCTACAACCACCGGAGGGAGCCCAAAAGCAGAATTCACAACAGAGGGGTGTGAGAGAGGTGGAATCCACCATAGGAAAGCGCGGCTGGAGAGGCTGAGTCAGAGGGGGTGAGCCAGGTTTCAGTGATGCCAAGGAGGGAGAGTTTGTTATTGATAAAGAGGTCGTGGATAAATGACAGTTTATTGCAGACAGAGCGTGTGTTCCATAGTGCTCCAGATAGGGAAATTGGGGGAGTGGGGGCTGGATGAATGGGTATGAGGTTACTGTGGTTGCGAGGACGTGTGGAGGATCGTGGCAGGGGATTTGAAATGAGTGTGGGGATGTGATGAGGAGGGCCAGGATTTGGGGATATGTCGCCAGCAATGAGGAGCAGCAGACTGAGTGTTAGAAGGTGTGAGCTGGATAGGTCATGATGTGGCCGTGTGTGCCTGGAGAGAAAGGATTGTATGTGGAGGAATAGTTCTGTGGAGGAGGTGAGGTGGCTGGGGGGGGATGGAGGAATAAATTATTATTATTATTATTTATTGTTATAGCGCCATTTATTCCATGGCGCTTTACATGTGAGGAGGGGTATACATAATGAAAACAAGTACAATAATCTTAAACAAAACAAGTCATAACTGGTACAGGAGGAATGAGGACCCTGCCCGCGAGGGCTCACAATCTACAAGGGATGGGTGAGGATACAGGAGAAGAGAGGACCCTGCCCGCGAAGGCTCACAATCTACAAGGGATGTGTGAGAATACAGTAGGTTAGGGTAGAGATGGTCATGCAGCGGTTTGGTCGATCGGTGGTAGCTGCAGGTTGTAGGCTTGTCTGAAGAGGTGGGTCTTCAGGTTCTTTTTGAAGGTTTCGATGGTAGGCGAGAGTCTGATATGTTGTGGTAGAGAGTTCCAGAGTAGGGGTGATACGCGAGAGAAATCTTGTATACGATTGTGGGAAGAGGAGATAAGAGGGGAGTAGAGTAGGAGATCTTGTGAGGATCGGAGGTTGCGGGTAGGTAAGTACCGGGAGACGAGGTCACAGATGTATGGAGGAGACAGTTTGTGGATGGCTTTGTACGTCATGGTTAGGGTTTTGTAGTGGAGTCTCTGGGCAATGGGGAGCCAGTGAAGGGATTGACAGAGGGGAGAGGCCGGGGAATAGCGGGGGGACAGGTGGATTAGTCGGGCAGCAGAGTTTAGAATAGATTGGAGGGGTGCGAGAGTGTTCGAGGGGAGGCCACAGAGCAGGAGGTTGCAGTAGTCAAGGCGAGAGATGATGAGGGCATGGACTAGGGTTTTTGCAGATTCATGGTTGAGGAATGACTAGTTCCTTACTGGGTGGAGGGACTACAGGAGATAGGAAGAAATAAAGTAGTATGGGGGTGAATGTTAAAAGAAACCGAAACATTATAGTGGTTTTCTATTCCTTTACCTTCCAGTCAATTCCAGTCCAATTCTAGGCTAATTCATAGCAATTAAAAATCTGCAATTTAAAAGATGCAATTTCTAAGATGGTCAGACACGTCTGGTCAGACTCATGGCTATGGATTTATGTGCACCTAAGGGCTCACAGCTGAGAGGGGATGTGGGCGAGTGTGTCCAGAGCACATGTTCACAGTTAAGCCAGGTCATAAAGAGGGGGTGGGGTAGAATGGCCACTCAGGTATGCAAGGAAGACACAAGAGGAGTGAAGTACATATGGATAGAAAATAATGGATAAGCAAAGCATGCCATGTGGGAATTATATGCACTTCATATAGAAAGACATGCAGGAAAAGCTGAGTAGATGAGCAGCATGAGCAGCATTCCAGGTGGGATGTGTCAACCTTTTGTGTGGCACCGTATCAAAAGCTTTTGAAAAGTCCATATACACTACATCCACTGAGTTCCCTTGGTCCAATCCGGAACTTACCTCTTCATAGAAATTGATCAGATTAGTCCCTAAACAGTCCCTAGTAAACCCGTGCTGATACTGGGTCATGAGGTTATTCCTCATCAGATACTCCAGTATAGCATCCCTTAGAATGCCCTCCAGGATTTTACCCACAGTAGAGGTTAAGCTTACTGGCCTATAATTTCCGAGTTCAGTTTTTGTCCACTTTTTGAATATTGGCACCACATTTGCTATACGTCAGTCCTGTGGCACAGACTCTGTTATTATGGAGTCTTTAAAGGGAACCTGTCACCTGAATTTGGCGGGACCAGTTTTGGGTCATATGGGCGGAGTTTTCGGGTGTTTGATTCACCCTTTCCTTACCTGCTGGCTGCATGCTGGCCGAAATATTGGATTGAAGTTCATTCTCTGTCCTCCATAGTACACGCCTGTGCAAGGTAAGATTACTTTGCGCAGGCGTGTACTACGGAGGACAGAGAATGAACTTCAATCCAATATTGCAGCCAGCATGCAGCCAGCAGGTAAGGAAAGGGTGAATCAAACACCCAAAAACTCCGCCCATATCACCCAAAACCAGTCCCGCCAAATTCAGGTGACAGGTTCCCTTTAAAGATTAAAAATCATGGTCTATCAATTTTATATATTTTACTCCAAAAAGGTAGGCAGTGAAGTATAAAAGGTATTATAAAAGTAGACAGGTATCGTATGTACAATAAAATTACAAATAAAATGGGATTAAAGTTGTAAAACACAGTTTGTTCATATCATTTCATCTCATGGTTGACCATGTGCTGTGGGGGATGGGCACACTTCTAGATACATCACAATTCTGTCTCACAGCTAGACCCGGGACAAAAAGACTAGTGAAGACTGATGTCTCACTCACTTACCTCCCTGCCCAAACCAAGGCACTTCCCCTGTGGTGACCTCACTCAGAGGTTGAATACTCCCCTTTCTTAGGGTTATGACAAACAATTTCTATACATAACTCGCTGTATGAACCTCGTAGAAGAATGACACAAGGATCATGATGTGCACCACATCAGGGGGGGTTCTTTTAAGTATAAACGCAGCGTAAGTATATGACCCGCTTACGGAGAAACCCGTTCCATGCCTTTCGTTGGGTTTAGTTCCTAGCGATTTCAGTGAGTTATAGATCTCTCGGGGGACATCCGGAATGTGTAACTTTATCTCGCTATCCCTGATTGGTGCTAGCATACATAACTTTTCAAGAACAAAAGAGTCCCATGCGGTTTGGGAATTGATATACCAGTTATAGCTAGTATCAGGCGGGTGGGGGGATGAGGGGTTTAGGGAGAGGACTGGCTTTGCAGCACAAAGCCATAAAAATTCCTCATTGTATCTGGCACCCTCGTCTCACATTACAGCCATTTAGCAGGGGGAGGGAGTTGCTTGCAGGCTAAGAGAGAAGAAGAGCTTTCTATGCAGAGTAAAGAGGTGGGTCTGAAAAGCCGACAGCATGTGTCTTAAAAGCCATGGACCTTTTAGGTATATACTCAAAACATGGCATATTCATATTATCGTGACACCTCCCCTTTTGAACTGCACTAAGGAGTCAGAATGTCTTGGTACTCCTCCATGCGTACGTCGACAGGTTCGCCCCGGCGGGGCAACTCATCTGCATTGTCATGCACACTGCCCTTTTTGTGCTTCATGGTAAAGTCTAACTGTTGGAGGGCCATGCTCCTGCGTAGCAACCTTCCGTTGGTTCCACACATGGCTTGTATTGTAACCAGCGCAGAGGGTTGTGGTCAGTCACCACAGTGAAAGTGCGACAGTACAAGTAGGGCTGCAAACATTGCAGGGCCCAGACCATGGCCAGGCACTCCTTCTCCATGGTGGAGTAGGCCACTTCCCTCGGCAGAAGCTTCTGGCTCAGGTACAACATGGGATGCTCTTGGTTCCCCGAGTTGACCTGGCTGAGCACAGCACCGAGGCCAAACTCGCTGGCGTCGGTCTGCACCAGGAACAGTGGACTGCTGTCGACTGCTTTTAACACAGAAGTTATACAGGGCTGTTTTCAAAGCCTGGAAGGTCTCCCTCATAGCCGTCGGTCCAGTCGACTATTTGGGGTAGCTTCTTCCTGGTGAGTTCTGTCATGAGTTTTGCCAGGCTACTGTAGTTCGGTACGAAGCGCCTATAGTTCCCTGCAGTGTGCAGGAAGGACATCACCTGCTTCTTAGTCCTGGGGGTGGGCCAGGATGTGATTGCATCCACTTTCCCAGGCTCTGGCCTTACAGAGTTCCCGCCTACCCGGTGCCCCAGGTAGTGGACCACTCTCATGCCCATCTGGCACTTTCCCAGCTTGATGGTCAGACCGGTTTGGTGAATTCACCTGAGCACCTCCAGGAGATGCTGTAGGTGTTCAACCCAGGAGGAACTGAAGATGGGAATGTCATCCAAGATAGATATTTGGCGCCAGCTAACCGCTCAAGCAGCTCCTCGATGCACGGAATAGGGTATGCGTCAGAGGCTGTGATATCATTGAACCCCCTGTAGTCCATGCAGAACCGGGTGGTCCGATCCTTCTTTGGCATGAGAACTACAGGCGAGGCCCATGTGCTCTTTTACCTTTGAATCACCCCAGCTGTAACATCTCATCGACCTCCTGGCACATAACCTGCTGCACCTTGTCAGAGATCCAATAGGATGATCACCGTAGTGGGGCATGATTCCCGTCCCCACCTTGTGGACCGCTAACTCAGTCCTTCCAGGTCGGTTTGAGAACACAGCCTGGAAGTGTTCCAGCATAGTCCGCAACTGTGACTGCTGGGGTTCGGTTAAAAAGTTGCTTACCTCCACGTCCTTGATGGACCCACCAGCCTTGGCTTAGGCCAGCATTTCCAGGATTGGGTCTTCCTCCCCGTCCTCAGGCAGGTTGCAGACCGGTGGTACACAGGCTTCACATTCGTGATGAGCCTTCATCATATTGACATGAAAGGCCTTTCGCCGAGCCCGAGCGTGATCAAGCGTGAGCACGTTGGTGATTGGGTTGAGCTTTTGTGGATTACGTACAGGCCTTCCCAGGCTGCCTGAAGCTTATCCTTTGGTACGGGGACCAGCAGCCACACCTTTTGACCCATCTGGTAGGTCCGCTCCTGTGCGTTCTTGGTGTACCAGAGCTTCTGATCAGCCTGAGCCTGTGTCATTTTGTCATGCACCAAGTGCGTCAAGGTCTGCATTTTGTCACGGAAGCGCATGACATACTCCCCTATGGACACTTCAGAAGGGTTCGGCTCCTCTTCCCAGGATTCCCTTACCAACCCAAGGGGTCCCCGGACTCTCCTGCCGTACAGGAGCTCGAAGGGGAAGAACCCCATCGATGCCTGCAGAACCACTCGGTAGCAAATAGCAGGTGTGGGAGATACCAAACGCAGTCACTTCCTTGGGTCTCAGCCAGCATGCGTAGCATCTGTTTGAGGGTACTGTTGAAGCGCTCACAAAAGCCATTGGTCTGTGGGTGATACGTACTTGATACCAGATGCTTCACCTGCATTTTCTTACAGGGAGCCTCCATTAGGTGAGACATGGATTGGGTCCCTTGATCGGTAAGCATCTCCCTGGGAAATCCTACCAGTGAAAAGATGGCCAACAGTGCATCCGCCACCTTTTCCACCCTGGTGGAGGACAGAGCTACTGCCTCTGGGTACCGGGTAGCGTAGCCTACTACAGTGAGGACGTATTGCTTTCCAGAGCTGCTGGGGACAGCCAGTGGGCCCACAATGTCCACCGCGATCCTCTGGAAAGGCTCCTCTATCACAGGCAAAGGGATCAGGGGAGCCTTAAGAGCAGGCCCCGCATTCCCCACTCTTTGGCAGGTGATACAGGAGCGGCAGTGGTTTGTCACATCTGTCCCCATCTTGGGTCAATAGAAGTGCTGAGACAGCTGGGCCTTCGTTTTGCTGATCCCCAAGTGTCCAGTGAGCAGGATCTCATGGGCATCAGCAACAACTCGCTCCTGAATTGGTACAGGACGACCACCTGTCTTTCCCTCAACCACTCATTTTGAGATTTTCCGTACTGTCTCCTGGTACAACCCCCCTCGTTTCCAGAACACCCTCTCCTTATCAGTCACAGAGGTGGGCGTCTCAGTGAGGTGTCTCAAATTCTCCAGGCTCGCAACTGAGTGCAGAGCAGCCTAGAACTCCTGGCTAGGGGCAGCCAGAAGCGACGTCAGGGTCCCTTCCCCACCGGAACCCTCTGGGACCTGCTCTGGGTCCATCTCTGGTTCAGTCACCCCTGTGACTGAGGAGGGTTTCAGAAGGCAGAACGTTATCTACGTTCTGGTCACTCTGACTACGGGTGACAGCAGCTACGTTGGCTGTCTCCCCTGGGATTTCCACAGATCCATCAGCCGGCGCTGCTATGGGTTCTATGTCCCCATCCACCCCAACATCTCAGGAGCAGTGCTACTTATGGGGCAGTTACCTGCCTCTGTGGCACTGGTCAATTGCACGGTGTCACAGATCCCACCATGCTGCCACCAATATGTCACGGATCCCACCGGATATGTCAGGGATCCCACCACTATGTCACGGTTCACGGGGAAGATACCTTTATCATCCCCACCACTCACACCAATTTGTCATGAACTGGGATTGTTTGGTTGCCCCTGGTTCCTTCTGAAGGGGTTTATCTATATCCAACGTCCTTGTCCAGTTTGGAACTTGCAGCTCCCTGGCACCCCCATTACCCTCAGGTCAGTCAGGGTACTGCACCTAGGGTAAATAGTCACCAGAAAGGCTGCCTGCTATGTACTGGCTATTTTGCTCACTGCAGCGAGGGTGATATAACTACTCCCACTCAGGCGGGAACAATAATTATCAACGCCGCCGTCACTACAAAGCCTCCCAAACGCACAGTACAAAGTATGCTGCCACCAGCTTCGATTTTCAAAGTATTGACGGGTCCGGAGCCAACCCAATCAGTAGCATAATTTACTTCAGAGGACGCAACAGTTCGTTTAGAGCATGGAGACACATGCTAGTAATTTTATATTTTATTCCAAAAAAGGCAGTGTTTACAAGGTATAAAAAAGATATTATAAAGAAGACAAAATCATGTGTACATTCCAATTACAAATGAAAGGATTAACATTGAAAAAACACTTACATAGCATTCAGATCATTTCATCTCCTGTTTTCCCATGTGCTCAGCAGATACATCAAGATATATGTCACATCTATAGAGCAGCTGGACCCCGGGCAAAAAGACTTCAGAAGACTGCTCGCTTCACTACTTGTCTCTTAGCCTAAAACCCTGGCACTCCCACTGCAGTGACATCACTTAGGGGCTGAAACCACCACTTTACTTAGACTTAGGAAAACCATTTTTTATGCCTAGCTCCCCGTAGGAATCTCGTATCTGGAATACACCCGGATCACGAGGTGCGCAACGTCAGGGCGATTTTTTTAAGTGTAAACACGGAGCAATTAACTGAACTGTTTACTGAGAAATCCGCACTTTGCTCTCATTGCGTTTAGCTGCTAGCGGTTTCAGGGAGTGATAGATTTATCAATGGACATCCGGAATATACAATTCTTATATCTCTAGCCGGGATTGGTGCCAGAATATGTCACTTTAATAGAACAAAGAATCTCATGGTGGCTGCACCAGATTCAACTTGTATCGTGTGGGAGGGGAAATGAATAGTTTTAGGGAGACTGTTCTGCCTGCAGCATAGAACCATAAAAATTCTTCAGGGAGGGGTTAAGGATTCACACATACACAAGCAGCAGGCAGAGAGAGAAGAGGGGGGTCGGAATGGCTCACAGCGTGTCTGGAAAGCCATGTAACCTTCTGAAACTAAAGTCACAATATGACATCTTTTTTTTTTTTTTTTTTTAATTTAAATAGATTTTTATTAACAATAAACGAAAAAAATCACATTCTCATCCACATTTCAATATGTTACATACACCTTTTCTTAATTTTAAGAAACCCCAACATACCCACAACAACCCTCCCCCCCCCCACAGGACAGCTCATCCCCAATCTAAACTCCCCTGAGGCCGCCAATGCCTCCAGTAGTTCTCGCCTATCAGAAGTCTATAGTTCCCAACTTCTATTACCCCTCATCCCAACTCAAGCCATGGAGACCACATTTTATTAAACATTTCTATTTTCCACCATCTCTTGTAAACCCCTTTTTCCAGCTTTAGACCGTGTTGTACATATTGAAGAAATTCCCTCCTCGCAGGTGGTTCTACCTTTATCCAGTTCCGTGCTATCACTTTCCGAGCCATATATAGTAACCTAGCAATTGCAATCTTCCAGGTGTTGTCCACTCCTATTTCATCCACATATCCCAACAAACATATTATCGGATCTCTCGGGACTCAATATGACATCTTTACATCATCGTGAAACACGGCATCACCTTCCTCACGGTTCCCATGCATCTCCCCATTTCCCTTAGCACTATCGCTTGCTCCAGTTAGGGGTTCCTCAGCCATCCCACCCTGCGGAGTGATGTGGCTGAGCACACCTGCACCTGTGAACACATCATTCTTAGGAAATAAATGTTGGGCAGGTAACACATGCACATTTTCATCATCAGCATCATCAGTATTTTCAGACAAATGGTTATCAGGTTTATCATTAATCGGTAAAGCAGTGTGAGGTAATACATGCAATTTCTGATCGCTATCATCAGCATTCAGTTGGGGAGGGGAGTCAGGGACATAATATGCAACCATCCTCCCCAAATCAGTGCCCAATAAAACATCAGTGGGCAAGTTATTGGACAGCCCCACTGCCTTCACCCAGCTCCCGCCATCCCAATCTATATACACCCTGTGCCATTGACAGGGGACAGAGGAAGCCCCCAATCCCGGTGACAGTCAGGGTTTTCCCCAGAATAATCTCTTCAGGGGCCGCCAGTTCGGGTCGGATGAGGGTGTGTTCAGCCCTGGTGTCCTTGTTAGAACATGTTAGAACTAGTCTTTGATCATCAGGTCTCCCAGCTACTCAAAAGGTGGTCACTGACTGATAGTCCTTGGATCCACTGGTCAAAGTGGGTCCCAAGTCCATGCGACACATCGCTGTAGCTGTCGTGTGGGCCACGTTGGAGGTTCCAGAACTTTCTACGGTAAACCTCAGGTGTAAGCTGGTACTTTGTTATCAGGGCCTGCTTGATGGCCTCATAATCTTCATCTTGGTCTGGCAGGAGAGAAGCAAACTCCTCCAGAGCTTTGCCTTTTAGCCCTAGGGTCAGGTATCGGGTCCATTTGTTATCCGGCAGCCGTTACTGTCGGCAAGCTTTCTCAAAGACCCACAGAAAAGTGTCCATGTCCCCATCCTTTTCCATCACAGGAAAGTGCTCTGGCCGAGGTTTTGGGAACTGCGCGTTGCTGGACTCACTGCTCTGCGTGATATATGGTACGGCTCTGAGTTGGGCCAGTCGCAGATCATCGTCCCTCCGAACTTGGGCCTCTTGCTCAGCTGTCTCCGAATCCCGCCGGGCTCTTTCCGCCTCTCGCTTTTCCACTTTCTCTTGGTATTACTGAATCAGCTGCAGACGTCAATCACGGTCGTCAGCGAGGAGTTATTTTAAGGCCGCCAGCAGGTGGGGGTCCAATCTGCCCTGGTTGCTAGTAGGGCCAGCATTCAGTGTTTGGACCTCTGCTGCAGCACCATTTTTGCTGGTGCTGCAGCAGCTCCAATTCCTTAATTAATAATAGGTCTGTAGTCAACCCAAATTAGTAGTGTAATTCACTTCCGAGGACATGACAGTATGCTATAGAGCAAGGAGAAACAAAGCTAGTAATTAATATATTTTACTCCAAAAAGGTAGGCAGTGTTTACAAAAGGTAAAAAGGATATTATAAAAGAAGACAAGTATCATATGTACAGTACAATTACAAATAAAAAGGGATTAACAGAAGAAAATTGACTTACGGTTCTTTCATATTATGGTTGACCATGTGCTGCGGGGGAAGGGCATATATCCCAGTGCATGACAGATCGGACTCGCAGTTCTTTCCTTGGATAAAAGACTGGTGAAGACTGAAGTCTCACTCACTTATGTCCGTGCCCAAAACCAGGGCACTTCTCCTGTGGTGACCTCACTCAGAGGCTGAATCCTCCCCTTTCTTAACATTATGAAAAGCCATTTTTACACATAATTTGGCGTATTAACCTCGTAGCAGAAAGACAAAGTTATCACTATGCTCAGCACATCCTGAAGGTTAATTTAAGTGGAAACACGTTTTTGCTAGGAGCCCCAGTAAAGCAGTAATGTGTTTCTCACTTTCAGCTAAGCGCTGAGCTCTCCAAACCCACCAGTCAGTAGCCCTGTCCCTGCGGTTACCGGAAATATAAACAGCCTATTTCTGTGACTATCCTGTTTTGATATATTTAGTCTTAAAGGACCGATGTAGCTACACAAAGGAATTGCCATGCTTTGCTACTCTTTACTCTTCACAGTTGAAAACAAAGACATTTCTGAGGGAGGGGGAAGAGAGTGGCTAAGGTAACGTTCACACTAGCGTTATGCTAGTGTGCGTCGGGTTAGCGTCGGGCGACGCAGCGGCGACGCACGCGTCATGCGCCCCTATACTTAACATGGGGGACGCATGCGTTTTTGTTAGTTGCGTTGTGCGACCCATGCGTCTTTTTTGCCGCAAGCGTCGGACCAAGAAAACGCAACAAGTTGCATTTTTCTTGCGTCCGATTTTCGGCAAAAAACGACGCATGCGTCGCAAAACGCAGCGTTTTTGCGTGCGTTTTGCCGCGTTTTTGCGTGCGTTGTGCGTTGCGTCGCCAACGCAGCGGCGCACAACGCTAGTGTGAACGTAGCCTTAGAATTTCACTGTGCTAGCAGGCAGAGAAAAGAAGGGGGGTCGAATACGCAGAGTGTGTCTGTCCTCAGCTCTTGGAAGTAGCAGAGCTCAGTGTGCGTGATAATAGACAATCAAATACCTCATGTACCTAACATGTGGCCTGGAGATTTTTTTTTTACCCCAAAATACTGTATACACCTAGGGTAACAGACAGCAAAAATAGTGGAATATAGGCCAGAAATGCCACAATTTGGCGGCTACAGATAGATCTGGAGTCTCACGGAGATAGAATACATATATGGCCTGGATTTGGGCCCACCAAAATTGTGTCTATAAGTTGGCTATGACACTAAAAGAAAAAAATGTTGGAGTACTAAAATTGTAAAATATTTAGCGCAATTATATGCGAAGTGATAATATAAGAACTGTAGCTAAATATTTTTTGGTCAGCTAAAGATTTTTTAGGCAGCAAAATGGTGTCCAAAAATGTTGTAAGACGCTCCAAAAAATGCTACAGTAACAAAAAAAAGGCCAGAATTTTATGCGCACTCAGATGTGATGCCTGGGACGAAAAAAGCCATTTTAAATTGTTAGATTTTCACACTCTTGTGTTGAAATGACCGCTCTGCAGTGTGACCAAGCAAATAAATGCAGGGAAAAGGGGGCTATGGATTGCTTTATAATAAAATTAGCAGGATTCAGGTGCCCAAAAAAATTAATTGCAGCTAGGTATATATAAATCAGGCAGCAGCAGACAGTGATGGACCCTCTTGATGTTTGCAGTGAGATCTACAGGGTGGGCCATGTATATGGATACACCTAAATGAAATGGGAATGGTTGGTGATATCAACGTCCTGTTTGTGGCACATTAGTATATGAGAGGGGGAAACTTTTTAAGATGGGGGGTGACCATGGCGGCCATTTTGAAGTCGGCCATTTTGGATCCAACTTTATATTTTTCAATGGGAAGAGGGTCATGTGACACATCCAAATTATTGAGAATTTCACAAGAAAAACAATGGTGTGCTTGGTTGTAACGTAACTTTATTCTTTCATGAGTTATTTACAAGTTTATGACCACTTATAAAATGTGTTCAAAGTGCTGCCCATTGTGTTGGATTGTCAATGCAGCCCTCTTCTCCCACTCTGGACACACTGATAGTTACACCGCAGAAGAAATGCTGGCACAGGCTCCCAGTATCCATTGTATCAGATGCTGAACATCTCATATCTTCACAGCATAGACAATTGCCTTCAGATGACCCCAAAGATAAAAGTCTAAAGGCCCCTTCACATTTAGCGACGCTGCAGCGATACCGACAACGATCCGAATCGCTGCAGCGTCGCTGTTTGGTCGCTGGAGAGCTGTCACACAGACCGCTCTCCAGCGACCAACGATGCCGGTAACCAGGGTAAACATCGGGTAACTAAGCGCAGGGCCGCGCTTAGTAACCCGATGTTTACCCTGGTTACCATGCTAAAAGTAAAAAAAAACAAACAGTACATACTTACCTACAGCCGTCTGTCCTCCAGCGCTGCGCTCTGCTTCTCTGCTCTCCTCCTGTACTGTCTGGGAGCCGGAAAGCAGAGCGGTGACGTCACCGCTCTGCTTTCCGGCTCACAGCCAGTACAGGAGGAGTGCAGAGCGCAGCGCTGGAGGACAGACGGCTGTAGGTAAGTATGTACTGTTTGTTTTTTTTTACTTTTAGCATGGTAACCAGGGTAAACATCGGGTTACTAAGCGCGGCCCTGCGCTTAGTTACCCGATGTTTACCCTGGTTACCAGTGAAGACATCGCTGGATCGGTGTCACACACGCCGATCCAGCGATGTCTCCAGGGAGTCCAGCGACCAAATAAAGTTCTGGACTTTATTCAGCGACCAACGATCTCCCAGCAGGGGCCTGATCGTTGGTCGCTGTCACACATAACGATTTCATTAACGATATCGTTGCTACGTCACAAATAGCAACGATATCGTTAACAATATCGTTATGTGTGAAGGTACCTTAATGGGGTCAGATCAGAAGACCTTGGTGGTCATTCAACTGGCCCACGACGACCAATCCACTTTCCAGGAAATTGTTCATGTAAGAATGCTCAAACCTGACACCCATAATGTGGTGGTGCCGATCCTGTGCTGCACTCACCCCACTCATCTACACACTGCCGATCCTGTGCTGCACTCACCCCACTCATCTACACACTGCCGATCCTGTGCTGCACTCACCCCACTCATCTGCACGCTGCCGATCCTGTGCTGCACTCACCCCCCTCATCTGCACGCTGCCAATCCTGTGCTGCACTCACCCCACTCATCTACACACTGCCGATCCTGTGCTGCACTCACCCCCCTCATCTGCACGCTGCCAATCCTGTGCTGCACTCACCCCACTCATCTACACACTGCCGATCCTGTGCTGCACTCACCCCACTCATCTACACACTGCCGATCCTGTGCTGCACTCACCCCCCTCATCTGCACGCTGCCGATCCTGTGCTGCACTCACCCCACTCATCTACACACTGCCGATCCTGTGCTGCACTCACCCCCCTCATCTGCACGCTGCCAATCCTGTGCTGCACTCACCCCACTCATCTACACACTGCCGATCCTGTGCTGCACTCACCCCACTCATCTACACACTGCCAATCCTGTGCTGCACTCATCCCCCTCATCTGCACGCTGCCGATCCTGTGCTGCACTCACCCCACTCATCTACACACTGCCGATCCTGTGCTGCACTCACCCCCCTCATCTGCACGCTGCCGATCCTGTGCTGCACTCACCCCCCTCATCTGCACGCTGCCAATCCTGTGCTGCACTCACCCCCCTCATCTGCACGCTGCCAATCCTGTGCTGCACTCACCCCACTCATCTACACACTGCCGATCCTGTGCTGCACTCACCCCCCTCATCTGCACGCTGCCAATCCTGTGCTGCACTCACCCCACTCATCTACACACTGCCGATCCTGTGCTGCACTCACCCCACTCATCCACACGCTGCCGATCCTGTGCTGCACTCACCCCACTCATCTACACACTGCCGATCCTGTGCTGCACTCACCCCACTCATCCACACGCTGCCAATCCTGTGCTGCACTCACCCCCCTCATCTGCACGCTGCCAATCCTGTGCTGCACTCACCCCACTCATCTACACACTGCCGATCCTGTGCTGCACTCACCTCACTCATCTACACACTGCCGATCCTGTGCTGCACTCACCTCACTCATCTGCACGCTGCCGATCCTGTGCTGCACTCACCCCCCTCATCTACACACTGCCGATCCTGTGCTGCACTCACCCCACTCATCTACACACTGCCGATCCTGTGCTGCACTCACCCCACTCATCTGCACGCTGCCGATCCTGTGCTGCACTCACCCCCCTCATCTACACACTGCCGATCCTGTGCTGCACTCACCCCACTCATCTACACACTGCCGATCCTGTGCTGCACTCACCTCACTCATCTACACGCTGCCGATCCTGTGCTGCACTCACCCCACTCATCTACACACTGCCGATCCTGTGCTGCACTCACCCCACTCATCTACACACTGCCGATCCTGTGCTGCACTCACCCCCCTCATCTACACACTGCCGATCCTGTGCTGCACTCACCCCACTCATCTACACACTGCCGATCCTGTGCTGCACTCACCTCACTCATCTACACGCTGCCGATCCTGTGCTGCACTCACCCCCCTCATCTACACGCTGCCGATCCTGTGCTGCACTCACCCCACTCATCTACACACTGCCGATCCTGTGCTGCACTCACCCCACTCATCTACACACTGCCGATCCTGTGCTGCACTCACCTCACTCATCTGCACGCTGCCGATCCTGTGCTGCACTCACCCCACTCATCTGCATGCTGCCGATCCTGTGCTGCACTCACCCCACTCATCTACACACTGCCGATCCTGTGCTGCACTCACCTCACTCATCTACACACTGCCGATCCTGTGCTGCACTCACCCCACTCATCTACACACTGCCAATCCTGTGCTGCACTCACCCCACTCATCTACACACTGCCGATCCTGTGCTGCACTCACCCCACTCATCTGCACGCTGCCGATCCTGTGCTGCACTCACCCCCCTCATCTGCACGCTGCCAATCCTGTGCTGCACTCACCCCCCTCATCTGCACGCTGCCGATCCTGTGCTGCACTCACCCCACTCATCTACACACTGCCGATCCTGTGCTGCACTCACCCCACTCATCTACACACTGCCGATCCTGTGCTGCACTCACCCCACTCATCTACACACTGCCAATCCTGTGCTGCACTCACCCCACTCATCCACACGCTGCCGATCCTGTGCTGCACTCACCCCACTCATCTACACACTGCCGATCCTGTGCTGCACTCACCTCACTCATCTGCACGCTGCCGATCCTGTGCTGCACTCACCCCACTCATCTACACACTGCCAATCCTGTGCTGCACTCACCCCACTCATCTACACACTGCCGATCCTGTGCTGCACTCACCTCACTCATCTGCACGCTGCCGATCCTGTGCTGCACTCACCCCACTCATCTACACACTGCCGATCCTGTGCTGCACTCACCCCCCTCATCTGCACGCTGCCGATCCTGTGCTGCACTCACCCCCCTCATCTGCACGCTGCCAATCCTGTGCTGCACTCACCCCCCTCATCTGCACGCTGCCAATCCTGTGCTGCACTCACCCCCCTCATCTGCACACTGCCGATCCTGTGCTGCACTCACCTCACTCATCTACACGCTGCCGATCCTGTGCTGCACTCACCCCACTCATCTACACACTGCCGATCCTGTGCTGCACTCACCCCACTCATCTGCACGCTGCCGATCCTGTGCTGCACTCACCCCCCTCATCTACACACTACCGATCCTGTGCTGCACTCACCCCACTCATCTACACACTGCCGATCCTGTGCTGCACTCACCCCACTCATCTGCACGCTGCCGATCCTGTGCTGCACTCACCCCCCTCATCTACACACTGCCGATCCTGTGCTGCACTCACCTCACTCATCTACACGCTGCCGATCCTGTGCTGCACTCACCCCACTCATCTACACACTGCCGATCCTGTGCTGCACTCACCCCACTCATCTACACACTGCCGATCCTGTGCTGCACTCACCCCCCTCATCTACACACTGCCGATCCTGTGCTGCACTCACCCCACTCATCTACACACTGCCGATCCTGTGCTGCACTCACCTCACTCATCTACACGCTGCCGATCCTGTGCTGCACTCACCCCCCTCATCTACACACTGCCGATCCTGTGCTGCACTCACCCCCCTCATCTGCACGCTGCCGATCCTGTGCTGCACTCACCCCACTCATCTACACACTGCCGATCCTGTGCTGCACTCACCCCACTCATCTACACACTGCCGATCCTGTGCTGCACTCACCTCACTCATCTGCACGCTGCCGATCCTGTGCTGCACTCACCCCACTCATCTACACACTGCCGATCCTGTGCTGCACTCACCCCACTCATCTGCATGCTGCCGATCCTGTGCTGCACTCACCCCACTCATCTACACACTGCCGATCCTGTGCTGCACTCACCTCACTCATCTACACGCTGCCGATCCTGTGCTGCACTCACCCCACTCATCTACACACTGCCGATCCTGTGCTGCACTCACCCCACTCATCTACACACTGCCGATCCTGTGCTGCACTCACCTCACTCATCTACACGCTGCCAATCCTGTGCTGCACTCACCCCACTCATCTACACACTGCCGATCCTGTGCTGCACTCACCCCCCTCATCTACATACTGCCGATCCTGTGCTGCACTCACCCCACTCATCTACACACTGCCAATCCTGTGCTGCACTCACCCCACTCATCTACACACTGCCGATCCTGTGCTGCACTCACCCCACTCATCTGCACGCTGCCGATCCTGTGCTGCACTCACCCCCCTCATCTGCACGCTGCCAATCCTGTGCTGCACTCACCCCCCTCATCTGCACGCTGCCGATCCTGTGCTGCACTCACCCCACTCATCTACACACTGCCGATCCTGTGCTGCACTCACCTCACTCATCTGCACGCTGCCGATCCTGTGCTGCACTCACCCCACTCATCTACACACTGCCAATCCTGTGCTGCACTCACCCCACTCATCCACACGCTGCCGATCCTGTGCTGCACTCACCCCACTCATCTACACACTGCCGATCCTGTGCTGCACTCACCTCACTCATCTGCACGCTGCCGATCCTGTGCTGCACTCACCCCACTCATCTACACACTGCCAATCCTGTGCTGCACTCACCCCACTCATCTACACACTGCCGATCCTGTGCTGCACTCACCTCACTCATCTGCACGCTGCCGATCCTGTGCTGCACTCACCCCACTCATCTACACATTGCCGATCCTGTGCTGCACTCACCCCACTCATCCGCACGCTGCCGATCCTGTGCTGCACTCACCCCACTCATCTACACACTGCCGATCCTGTGCTGCACTCACCTCACTCATCTGCACGCTGCCGATCCTGTGCTGCACTCACCCCACTCATCCACACGCTGCCGATCCTGTGCTGCACTCACCCCACTCATCTACACACTGCCGATCCTGTGCTGCACTCACCCCACTCATCTACACACTGCCAATCCTGTGCTGCACTCACCCCACTCATCTACACACTGCCGATCCTGTGCTGCACTCACCCCACTCATCCACACGCTGCCGATCCTGTGCTGCACTCACCCCACTCATCTACACACTGCCGATCCTGTGCTGCACTCACCTCACTCATCTGCACGCTGCCGATCCTGTGCTGCACTCACCCCACTCATCCACACGCTGCCGATCCTGTGCTGCACTCACCCCACTCATCTACACACTGCCGATCCTGTGCTGCACTCACCCCACTCATCTACACACTGCCAATCCTGTGCTGCACTCACCCCACTCATCTACACACTGCCGATCCTGTGCTGCACTCACCCCACTCATCTACACACTGCCGATCCTGTGCTGCACTCACCTCACTCATCTACACGCTGCCGATCCTGTGCTGCACTCACCCCACTCATCTACACACTGCCGATCCTGTGCTGCACTCACCCAACTCATCTACACACTGCCGATCCTGTGCTGCACTCACCTCACTCATCTGCACGCTGCCGATCCTGTGCTGCACTCACCCCACTCATCTACACATTGCCGATCCTGTGCTGCACTCACCCCACTCATCCGCACGCTGCCGATCCTGTGCTGCACTCACCCCACTCATCTACACACTGCCGATCCTGTGCTGCACTCACCTCACTCATCTGCACGCTGCCGATCCTGTGCTGCACTCACCCCACTCATCCACACGCTGCCGATCCTGTGCTGCACTCACCCCACTCATCTACACACTGCCGATCCTGTGCTGCACTCACCCCACTCATCTACACACTGCCAATCCTGTGCTGCACTCACCCCACTCATCTACACACTGCCAATCCTGTGCTGCACTCACCCCACTCATCCACACGCTGCCGATCCTGTGCTGCACTCACCCCACTCATCTACACACTGCCGATCCTGTGCTGCACTCACCTCACTCATCTGCACGCTGCCGATCCTGTGCTGCACTCACCCCACTCATCTACACACTGCCAATCCTGTGCTGCACTCACCCCACTCATCTACACACTGCCGATCCTGTGCTGCACTCACCTCACTCATCTGCACGCTGCCGATCCTGTGCTGCACTCACCCCACTCATCTACACATTGCCGATCCTGTGCTGCACTCACCCCACTCATCCGCACGCTGCCGATCCTGTGCTGCACTCACCCCACTCATCTACACACTGCCGATCCTGTGCTGCACTCACCTCACTCATCTGCACGCTGCCGATCCTGTGCTGCACTCACCCCACTCATCCACACGCTGCCGATCCTGTGCTGCACTCACCCCACTCATCTACACACTGCCGATCCTGTGCTGCACTCACCCCACTCATCTACACACTGCCAATCCTGTGCTGCACTCACCCCACTCATCTGCACGCTGCCGATCCTGTGCTGCACTCACCCCACTCATCTACACACTGCCGATCCTGTGCTGCACTCACCCCACTCATCTACACACTGCCGATCCTGTGCTGCACTCACCCCACTCATCCACACGCTGCCGATCCTGTGCTGCACTCACCTCACTCATCTGCACGCTGCCGATCCTGTGCTGCACTCACCCCACTCATCTACACACTGCCGATCCTGTGCTGCACTCACCCCACTCATCCACACGCTGCCGATCCTGTGCTGCACTCACCTTACTCATCTGCACGCTGCCGATCCTGTGCTGCACTCACCCCACTCATCTACACACTGCCGATCCTGTGCTGCACTCACCCCACTCATCTACACGCTGCCGATCCTGTGCTGCACTCACCCCACTCATCTGCACGCTGCCGATCCTGTGCTGCACTCACCTCGCTCATCTGCACGCTGCCTATCCGGCGCTGCACTCACCTCGCTCATCTGCACGTTGTCTATCCGGTGCTGCACTCACCTCTCTCTTCTGCACGCTGTCTATCCGGCGCTGCACTCACCTCGCTCATCTGCATGTTGTCTATCCGGCGCTGCACTCACCTCGCTCATCTGCACGCTGTCTATCCGGCGCTGCACTCACCTCGCTCATCTGCACGCTGTCTATCCGGCGCTGCACTCACCTCTCTCATCTGCACGCTGTCTATCCGGCGCTGCACTCACCTCTCTCATCTGCACGCTGTCTATCCTGTGCTGCACTCACCTCGCTCATCTGCACGCTGCCAATCCTGTGCTGCACTCACCTCGCTCATCTGCACGCTGCCGATCCTGTGCTGCACTCACCTCGCTCATCTGCACGCTGCCGATCCTGTGCTGCACTCACCTCTCTCATCTGCACGTTGTCTATCCGGCGCTGCACTCACCTCTCTCATCTGCACGTTGTCTATCCTGTGCTGCACTCACCTCTCTCATCTGCACACTGTCTATCCGGTGCTGCACTCACCTCTCTCATCTGCACACTGTCTATCCGGCGCTGCACTCACCTCTCTCATTTGCACGCTGACGATCCTGTGCTGCACTCACCTCTCTCATTTGCACGCTGCCGATCCTGTGCTGCACTCACCTCTCTCATCTGCACGTTGTCTATCCTGTGCTGCACTCACCTCTCTCATCTGCACGTTGTCTATCCGGCGCTGCACTCACCTCTCTCATCTGCACGCTGCCGATCCTGTGCTGCACTCACCTCTCTCATCTGCACGTTGTCTATCCGGCACTGCACTCACCTCTCTCATTTGCACGCTGCCGATCCTGTGCTGCACTCACCTCTCTCATCTGCACACTGTCTATCCGGCGCTGCACTCACTTCTCTCATCTGCACACTGTCTATCCGGCGCTGCACTCACCTCTCTCATCTGCACGTTGTCTATCCTGTGCTGCACTCACCTCTCTCATTTGCACGCTGCCAATCCTGCGCTGCACTCACCCCACTTATCTGCCCCTTCCTCTTCGACATCCAGGAAACCACATGTGCAGACAACAGGTTAATCCGTGGAACATGTGAAGATTGGGGCCCCAGGATGTGCAGATAAACGCAAAACCCCCGGCCTAAAACATAGAAATAAATCAGTGTTATCCCGTTGGGCTCTGCAGCCCCTCTGGGTGGCCCTCCTGTGAGGGTATGCGCACACGTATGATGGTCCACTACGGATTTTTCCACAGCGGATTTGATAAATCTGCAGGGCAACAACGCTGCGTTTTGCTGCAGATTTATTGCGGATTTACCGCAGATTTAGGCTATGTGCACACGTTGCGGATTATTAGGAATTTCTGGTGCGGATTCTGCCTCTCCTGGCAGAAAACGCAGCTGTGGATTTGTCGCGTTTTTTTGTGCGGATCCGCAGCATTTGTTGTGCGTTTTTTTCACGGATTTGATGCGGTTTTACAACTGTGGTTTTCTATAGGGGCAGCTGTAAAACTGCTGCGGAATCTGCAGAAAGAAGTGACATGCTGCGGAATGTAAGGGTATGTTCACACGTTCAGGATTTCCATCCTTTTTTTTTCAGGACAGTTTTTTTAAAAAACTGCAGCTCTTGGCAGAAAACGCAGGTCCTTTTTTGATGCGTTTTTGATGCGTTTTTTGATGCGTTTTTTGATGCGTTTTTTTATCCTTTTTTTACTGTGTGTTTCCTAGGAAGCTTAGGGCTAAAATGGCTGAAAATACCCTAACCCTACCCCTACCTCTAACCCTACCCCTAACCCTACCCCTAACCCTACCCCTAACCCTACCCCTACCCCTACCCCTAACCCTACCCCTAACCCTACCCCTAACCCTAACCCTAACCCTACCCCTAACCCTAACCCTACCCCTAACCCTACCCCTAACCCTACCCCTAACCCTACCCCTACCCCTATTCTAACCTTAGTGAAAAAAAAAAAAAAAAAATTCTTAATTTTTTTATTGTCCCTACCTATGGGGGTGACAAAGTGGGGGGGGTGTCATTTACTATTTTTTTATTTTGATCACTGAGATAGGTTATATCTCAGTGATCAAAATGCACTTTGGAGCGAATCTGCCGGCCGGCAGATTCGGCGGGCGCACTGCGCATGCGCCCGCCATTTTGCAAGATGGCGGCGCCCAGGGAGAAGACGGCCGGACGGACACCGGGACGCCGGGTAAGTATAAGGGGGGGAGATTAGGGCACGGGGGGGGCATCGGAGCACTGGGGGGGGGGGGCATCGGAGCACGGGGGGGGGGCATCGGAGCACTGGGGGGGGCATCGGAGCACTGGGGGGGGCATCGGAGCACGGGGGGCAGGATCGGAGCACGGGGGGGCAGCCACACTCCGCCCACGCACTTCCGCCCGCTCCCCCGCACTTCCTGCTGCAGCGGTTCTGCACATCAAATCGCAGTAAAACCCGCAGATATATTTTTGATCTGCGGGTTTTACTGCGATTTTGACCTCACAATGGAGGTCTATGGGTGCAGAACCGCTGCGGTTCAGGAAGAAGAATTGACATGCTCCTTCTTTTTTCCGGGAGCTATTCAGCGCGGCTTTTTTTTTACAATTTCCGGACCATGTGCACAGTGTGTCCTGTTTTCCATAGGGTACAGTGTACTGTACCCTGCATGGAAAACAGCTGCGGAACCGCAGCGGCAAAACCGCCGTGGTTCCGCGGTAAAAAACGCACTGTGTGAACATGGCCTAAACCGTTGGGTTTCCGCGCGTTTTTTCTGCAGCATGGGCACGGCGTTTTTTGTTTCCCATAGGTTTACATTGCAATGTAAACTCATGGGAAACAGCTGCGGATCCGCATCATGTGCACAGAGCCTCACAGGAGATGACGTTGGACCAGGTGTAGAAACAACAAGTCATTAGTCCCTGGAGGCAGAACATGGGCCAGGAGTGATAGGGTTAATGGCTCCAGGTCAGGGCTGGCCGGAGACTGGACCTTGGGATTTCCTGTTATTGGAGGGTCAGTTTGGACACTGGAGGCCATAGTGAGGAGAGGGCTCCAGGCCCCTGAGAAGGTGGGTAATGCAGGGGCCACGTTTACTGTCCATTGTCTTGGGGCTGCACCTCATCTTTGGGGTTGGGGCGGAGTAGCCGCAGGGTCCAGGTGATGCATCGGGAGACTGACGGTGACGTAGCGCCCCCCACTAATTCCAGGTCAGACGGCCACGTGCCCGACTCCATCACTGGCCGTATCACACGAGTATCCCACCGCCACTGGGGGACAAGACTGGACAGGGTGTGGGCCGCCACCAGGATGAGAGCGACCGCCATCACATAGTGACCTCATGGTGTCCTCATACACACGTGGACCCGGGGCAGCGGGGGGCTTCAGTCCTGTATTACTCCTCATACACACGTGGACCCGGGGCAGCGGGGGGCTGCAGTCCTGTATTACTCCTCATACACACGTGGACCCGGGGCAGCGGGGGGCTACAGTCCTGTATTACTCCTCATACACACGTGGACCCGGGACAGCGGGGGGCTTCAGTCCTGTATTACTCCTCATACACACGTGGACCCGGGGCAGCGGGGGGCTGCAGTCCTGTATTACTCCTCATACACACGTGGACCCGGGGCAGCGGGGGGCTACAGTCCTGTATTACTCCTCATACACACGTGGACCCGGGGCAGCGGGGGGCTGCAGTCCTGTATTACTCCTCATACACACGTGGACCCGGGGCAGCGGGGGGCTACAGTCCTGTATTACTCCTCATACACACGTGGACCCGGGGCAGCGGGGGGCTGCAGTCCTGTATTACTCCTCATACACACGTGGACCCGGGGCAGCGGGGGGCTACAGTCCTGTATTACTCCTCATACACACGTGGACCCGGGGCAGCGGGGGGCTGCAGTCCTGTATTACTCCTCATACACACGTGGACCCGGGGCAGCGGGGGGCTACAGTCCTGTATTACTCCTCATACACACGTGGACCCGGGGCAGCGGGGGGCTACAGTCCTGTATTACTCCTCATACACATGTGGACCCGGGGCAGCGGGGGGCTACAGTCCTGTATTACTCCTCATACACACGTGGACCCGGGGCAGCGGGGGGCTACAGTCCTGTATTACTCCTCATACACACGTGGACCCGGGGCAGCGGGGGGCTACAGTCCTGTATTACTCCTCATACACACGTGGACCCGGGGCAGCGGGGGGCTTCAGTCCTGTATTACTCCTCATACACACGTGGACCCGGGGCAGCGGGGGGCTGCAGTCCTGTATTACTCCTCATACACACGTGGACCCGGGGCAGCGGGGGGCTGCAGTCCTGTATTACTCCTCATACACACGTGGACCCGGGGCAGCGGGGGGCTTCAGTCCTGTATTACTCCTCATACACACGTGGACCCGGGGCAGCGGGGGGCTGCAGTCCTGTATTACTCCTCATACACACGTGGACCCGGGGCAGCGGGGGGCTACAGTCCTGTATTACTCCTCATACACACGTGGACCCGGGGCAGCGGGGGCTTCAGTCCTGTATTACTCCTCATACACACGTGGACCCGGGGCAGCGGGGGGCTTCAGTCCTGTATTACTCCTCATACACACGTGGACCCGGGGCAGCGGGGGGCTTCAGTCCTGTATTACTCCTCATACACATGTGGACCCGGGGCAGCGGGGGGCTTCAGTCCTGTATTACTCCTCATACACATGTGGACCCGGGGCAGCGGGGGGCTTCAGTCCTGTATTACTCCTCATACACACGTGGACCCGGGGCAGCGGGGGGCTACAGTCCTGTATTACTCCTCATACACACGTGGACCCGGGGCAGCGGGGGGCTACAGTCCTGTATTACTCCTCATACACACGTGGACCCGGGGCAGCGGGGGGCTTCAGTCCTGTATTACTCCTCATACACACGTGGACCCGGGGCAGCGGGGGGCTTCAGTCCTGTATTACTCCTCATACACATGTGGACCCGGGGCAGCGGGGGGCTTCAGTCCTGTATTACTCCTCATACACATGTGGACCCGGGGCAGCGGGGGGCTTCAGTCCTGTATTACTCCTCATACACACGTGGACCCGGGGCAGCGGGGGGCTTCAGTCCTGTATTACTCCTCATACACATGTGGACCCGGGGCAGCGGGGGGCTTCAGTCCTGTATTACTCCTCATACACACGTGGACCCGGGGCAGCGGGGGG
This sequence comes from Ranitomeya imitator, assembly GCF_032444005.1. NCBI lineage: Eukaryota > Metazoa > Chordata > Amphibia > Anura > Dendrobatidae > Ranitomeya > Ranitomeya imitator. Next base: position 844,029,658 of record NC_091284.1, on the reverse strand, counting down.
CTTCAGTCCTGTATTACTCCTCATACACATGTGGACCCGGGGCAGCGGGGGGCTTCAGTCCTGTATTACTCCTCATACACACGTGGACCCGGGGCAGCGGGGGGCTTCAGTCCTGTATTACTCCTCATACACACGTGGACCCGGGGCAGCGGGGGGCTTCAGTCCTGTATTACTCCTCATACACACGTGGACCCGGGGCAGCGGGGGGCTTCAGTCCTGTATTACTCCTCATACACACGTGGACCCGGGGCAGCGGGGGGCTACAGTCCTGTATTACTCCTCATACACACGTGGACCCGGGGCAGCGGGGGGCTTCAGTCCTGTATTACTCCTCATACACACGTGGACCCGGGGCAGCGGGGGGCTTCAGTCCTGTATTACTCCTCATACACATGTGGACCCGGGGCAGCGGGGGGCTTCAGTCCTGTATTACTCCTCATACACATGTGGACCCGGGGCAGCGGGGGGCTTCAGTCCTGTATTACTCCTCATACACACGTGGACCCGGGGCAGCGGGGGGCTTCAGTCCTGTATTACTCCTCATACACACGTGGACCCGGGGCAGCGGGGGGCTTCAGTCCTGTATTACTCCTCATACACATGTGGACCCGGGGCAGCGGGGGGCTTCAGTCCTGTATTACTCCTCATACACATGTGGACCCGGGGCAGCGGGGGGCTACAGTCCTGTATTACTCCTCATACACATGTGGACCCGGGGCAGCGGGGGGCTTCAGTCCTGTATTACTCCTCATACACACGTGGACCCGGGGCAGCGGGGGGCTACAGTCCTGTATTACTCCTCATACACATGTGGACCCGGGGCAGCGGGGGGCTACAGTCCTGTATTACTCCTCATACACACGTGGACCCGGGGCAGCGGAGGGCTTCAGTCCTGTATTACTCCTCATACACACGTGGACCCGGGGCAGCGGGGGCTACAGTCCTGTATTACTCCTCATACACACGTGGACCCGGGGCAGCGGGGGGCTTCAGTCCTGTATTACTCCTCATACACACGTGGACCCGGGGCAGCGGGGGGCTTCAGTCCTGTATTACTCCTCATACACATGTGGACCCGGGGCAGCGGGGGGCTTCAGTCCTGTATTACTCCTCATACACATGTGGACCCGGGGCAGCGGGGGGCTACAGTCCTGTATTACTCCTCATACACATGTGGACCCGGGGCAGCGGGGGGCTTCAGTCCTGTATTACTCCTCATACACACGTGGACCCGGGGCAGCGGGGGGCTTCAGTCCTGTATTACTCCTCATACACATGTGGACCCGGGGCAGCGGGGGGCTTCAGTCCTGTATTACTCCTCATACACATGTGGACCCGGGGCAGCGGGGGGCTACAGTCCTGTATTACTCCTCATACACATGTGGACCCGGGGCAGCGGGGGGCTTCAGTCCTGTATTACTCCTCATACACATGTGGACCCGGGGCAGCGGGGGGCTACAGTCCTGTATTACTCCTCATACACACGTGGACCCGGGGCAGCGGGGGGCTTCAGTCCTGTATTACTCCTCATACACATGTGGACCCGGGGCAGCGGGGGGCTACAGTCCTGTATTACTCCTCATACACATGTGGACCCGGGGCAGCGGGGGGCTTCAGTCCTGTATTACTCCTCATACACACGTGGACCCGGGGCAGCGGGGGGCTACAGTCCTGTTACTCCTCATACACACGTGGACCCGGGACAGCGGGGGCTACAGTCCTGTTACTCCTCATACACACGTGGACCCGGGGCAGCGGGGGGCTACAGTCCTGTATTACTCCTCATACACACGTGGACCCGGGGCAGCGGGGGGCTACAGTCCTGTTACTCCTCATACACACGTGGACCCGGGGCAGCGGGGGGCTACAGTCCTGTTACTCCTCATACACACGTGGACCCGGGGCAGCGGGGGGCTACAGTCCTGTTACTCCTCATACACACGTGGACCCGGGGCAGCGGGGGGCTACAGTCCTGTGTTACTGCTCATTAGTGATGGACGAGCACTAAAATGCTCGTTGCTCGGGTCGAGCAGATTGGAATACTCGGGTACTCGGCCAGAACAATGAGCCCAATATAAGTCTATGGGAGACCCGAGTATTTTTACCGCGATCCCCCCGGGGGTCCTTTTAAGGTCTAAAAACATCAGAAAATGATGGAAACACTGCTCAAATGACACAGGGACCTCATGGGAATAGAAGGCAAAATAAATAACCCAAATAAAAAATGTTCCTCCCCCACTTGGGCTATGTTCACACGCAGCGTTTTTGATGCGTTTTTCATCTGTAACATTGCTTTCACACACTACGAATGCATTCAATGGGAAATGTCATTGTAAGGCAACTTTCACACATCAGGTTTTCGCCGTCAGGCTAAATCAGCTAATTTAAAAAAAAACGGATCAGGTGAATGTTGCCGCCGGATCTGTTTTTTTTTTGCCCCATAGACTTGTATTAGTGCCGGATTGCACCAGATGACATTGTGTTTCGTCCGGTTTTCGCCGGATCCGAAAAATCTGCCGCTTCCGGTTTCTTAAAAAACGTCCATGGCAACGTTTTTTGTCATCGGCGAAAAAGCCTGAAGCGCCGGATACGGCTCTTCCGGCTGTTTGCTAGAATGGAAGCCTATGGGAGCTGGAAGGTGCCGGATCCGGCTACCTGATCCATTTTTTTTAAACTGAGCATGCTCCAAATTTTTTTTTTTTTTTTTATCCAATAATCTAGATATGCTAGCCGGATCCGTCGCATCAGTTTTTCGCAATCTGCGCCGGATCCAGTTTTTCCAACATTCGCCGGATTTAGCCTGACACTGAAAACCTGATGTGTGAAAGTAGCCTAAGGCTTCTTTCACACTTGCGTTGTGTGACATACGTCGCAATGCGTCGTTTTGGAGAAAAAAAGCATCCTGCAAAGTTGCCCGCAGGATGCGTTTTTTTTTTTTCCATAGACTTGCATTAGCGACATATAGCCACACGTTGCATCCGTCGTGCAACGGATGCGTCGGGTTTTGGCGGACCGTCGGCACAAAAACGTTGCATGTAACTCTTTTTGTGCGTCGTGTCCGCCATTTCTGACCGCGCATGCGCGGCCGGAACTCCACCCCCTCCTCCCCAGACCTTACAATGGGGCAGCGGATGCGTTGTAAAACTGCATCTGCTGCCCCCGTTGTTCATTTTTTTTTCGCAGTGTACGTCTGGCCGACACATGGCGACGGCAGTTTTCACTGTGGATTTTCTTGCAGTTTCTTCTGCGGATTCTTCTGCGGGTTTTCACCAGCACTTTCCTATTGGTGCTGGTTGAAACCCACTGCGGAATCCGCACAAACAATTGACATGCTGCGGAAAATAATCCGCAGCGTTTCCGCGCGGCTTTTTCCGCAGCATGTGCACAGCGTTTTTTTTTTTTTCCCATAGGTTTACATTGTACTGTAAACTTTGGGAAAACTGCTGCGGATCCGCAGCGGCCAAATCCGCTGCGGATCCACAGCAAAATCCGCAGCGTGTGCACATAGCCTTAGAGAGCCATCAGCCGCCTATGCTTTGTTGTTCCCATTATTAAAGGGAATCTGTCACCCCGTTTTTGGCCTATAAACTGTGGCCACCGGCATCAGGGGCTTATCTCCAGCATTGTGTAATGCATTCTGTAATGCTGTAGAGAAGCCCCCGATGTATCCTGAAAGAGGAGAAAAAGAGGTTACATTATACTCACCCAGGGACGGTTTGGTTCGGGTCCGATGGGCGTCGCGGGTCCGGCACCTCTCATCTTCTTACGATGACGTCCTCATCCTTGCTTCCTGTCGCGGCGCAGGCGTACTTTCTGTCCTGTTGAGAGCAGAGCAAAGTACTGCAGTGCGCAGGTGCCAGGAAAGGTCAGAGAGGCCCAGCGCGGTGGTCAAAGTTTATAGGGCCAAAATGAGGTGACAGATTCCCTTTAAACACTGTGTCCTTTATACTGTTATTGCGTATGCAGTGAGTGGCAGAGCTGCTCAAAAGTTTCACGCACCCAACAACGTATTCAACAGATGTCATGGATGACCACATGCAACCAAAGTTCCGAGTATTAACTTGGTACTCCCATATTGTTCGCTTATGCATTGAATGCAAGGCCTGCCCTGCCCCAAAGTTCCACGCACCCCAATAAGCCTTTGAACACACGTACTGGATGGCCACAGGAAAACCAAGTTGACATTATTAGTCATTTGGTACTCCCATATAGTTTGCCCATGAAGTGAATGCAAGGCCTGCCCCAAGTTTGTACGAACCCCAATCCCCCTTAGAATAAATGTGGAGGATAGCCTCCTAAAAATTATTTTCCCAATTTAAAGGAGCGGTTCTCCTATACTTGTAATGCCCATACACTAAACTTTTCGCCCTGGGGGGTACACATCAACATAATGTGTAAACATTTTTATTTTTTTTTTATGGGCATCAAAAGACCCTTTTACACAATAAGTTGGCTGTTGCATCATGGATCACGGTCACCATGGTGATCTAGTGGTGGTGGCTGATGAGAAGGAAGAAAATAACACCAAATAGCCAAAATCAGGAAGTGTATACCCATGTGTGGGTGTGAAGAGGTGCATGGGAATACACCTTCCATAAGACACTGGATTTGAGTTTGTTACGCTGCTATCATTCGGTGGTGTACAGAAGTAGGGCCCAATCCAGCCCTTGTTCATTTTTATAAGAGTCGGCCTGTCAGCATTTTCAGCTGACAGGCGGATGCGCTTATCGGTTATAATTCCACCAGCGGCACTAAAAACCCGCTCTGACAAAACGCTAGCAGCAGGGTAGGCCAGGACCTCCAAGGCATAGAGAGAGCCAGTTCATGCCACATGTCTAGCTTGGATACCCAATAATTATAAGGCACAGAAGAATCACGGAGGACGTTGCTACGGTCATCAAGGTACTCCCTCAGCATCTTCCAAAACTTTGCACTCCTTGTGAGAGTACCCCATTCCTCAGGGCCTGGCCGATGGGAGGGTCTGAGAAAACTGTCCCAAAACTTTGCCAGTGTTTCCCTGTCTCTGCTGGATTGGAGTCGTGTCTCTCTCTCACCTGTACTCCTTGGTTGTCCAACGAACTGTGATGTCTGCCAACAAGGTTTTCATTACAACAATGGCCTTCTGGTACTGCACCATTTTAGTAGATCTGTCTGCCTCTGGAAGAAGAGATTGCAAGATCTCCTTGTAGCATGGGTCTAGAAGTGTCACCAACCAGTAATAACTATCACCAAAAACTTTGAGAATACGAGGGTCACAAGAAAAGCAGGGCAACATAAAGTCAGCCATGCGTGCCAGACTAACAGGCAAGACTTTTGTGTCCTCACCAACAGGACGACTGACCATGCTGTCCTCGTCCTCCTCCTCCCTGTCCTCAGGCCATCCACACTGAGCAGACGGTATGACAGTTGTGCTTGTAGTACCATCAATGGCCCAGGAAAGTAGCTCCTATTCTTCCTCCTCCTCCTCATAGTCAACCAATCCACGTTGGAATGAGATGAGGCTGTGTAATCACCCTGTATGGTTCCTTGCTCCATCTCATCGTGCTCCACCTGAAATGCATCCTCATTCATTGTGTGCAGAGAGCTTTCCAGAATACAGAGAAGCGGGATGGTGATGCTAATTATGGCATCATCGCCGCTCACCATCTTGGTGGACTCCTCAAAGTTTTGTAGGATGGTACATATATCTGACATCCATGTCCACTACTGAGGACTTATGTGTGGAGTCTGAACTGAATACCGATTGCCTTGTTGAAGCTGGTAGTCAACCACTGCCCTCTTCTGCTCACAAATCCTTTCCAACTTACGCAGTGTAGAGTGGCAGGCACAGTACTGATTAAGGAATGTTCCTCTGACTGCGGAGCACATAGGTTTAAAGCTAGAAGTAAACTCTATGCAGTGCCCAATTCCCCCCTCCCACTACTCCCCAGGTGACGCCATAATTGGGATGCCCAACTGACCAACGGGAAGAAAGAGGAAGGAGCGCCCAGCCACACCCTCGGGGGTTAAATTCAGGTGCCGGGGTCAGTGCCTTCCCTCTTTCTCCCCGGCTGACAATGGAAGCGGTTGTCCCACCTCCCTCCTCATGAATGTACTGCACTACGATTGGTAAAACATAAAAAAAATAAAATAAATAATAATAATAATTCTTAGTATGTCACAGCGGTAGTGTAGAGGGGGTAAAGGTTTGTAACCGCTCATCGGCTTGCTCGCCTGGCGGTCACTGACGGGGCCTTCAGCGATGAGTCCGTTATGACTTGTAATTACCCTTCTCTGCTTATCAAATTAATAAACTGTGACCGACCTTTTCAACCCATCCAGGCTTGTCTGCGTTTCATTACAGGATCAGTGGGAAGGGGGGAAGGCAGTTTACGACACACGGGTCTCTGCAGTCTTCCAACGCGTGGGGACATCACACACCAGTTGGTGAGCCGGAAGCTGCAAACGCTGCTATAGCACGGCAAGGGTGGTGGAAGCTGTGGCTGACCTTCTAAAATAGGCACACAGCCAGTGTACTTTCACAAGCAGATCCGGCAGCTGCAGGTAGCTTTTGAGAAACCGTTGAACAACAAGGTTAAGCACATGGGCCAGACATGAAACGTGTGTGACCTCGTCTGGCCTCAGAGCCGCCACCAGGTTCCGGGAATTGTTACACATGATCATGCCTGCCTGTAGTTCAGCGGTGTCAGTCACAGATCTGCCTTTTTCAGAGCTATCCACAACTCTTCAGCATTGTGCGGTTTATTACCTAAGCATATTAGCTTCAGCAAAGCGTGTTGCCACTAGGCTGAGGCAGTGCTTCCAGCTTGTGCCTGATATGGTAATTTTGGAGATGGAGGCTGAAGAGGAGGAGGATGAGGTGCAGGAGCTGTAGGCTGTGGGGGCAACTCTGATTGACGTAGGGCCCGCAATCCTTGGCGCCGGCTTCCACTATGTTAACTCAGTGTGCCATCAGCTAGATGTACTGTCCCTGCCCACAAGCACTTGTCCATGTGTCCGTGGTTGGGTGGACTTTCCCAGTAACAGCATTGTTGAGGGCACGGCTAACGTTGTGGGACACGTGCTTGTGTAATGCCGGGACGGCGCATCGGGAGAAATAGTGGTGGCTGGGGTCTGAGTACCTTGGGACTGCCACCGCCATCAGGTTGTGGAAAGTTTCCATCCCCATGAGCCTAAAAGGCAACATTTCGAGCGTAAGCAGACGAGAAATGTGTGAATTTAGTACTGTAGCCTGTGGGGCGTTGGCAGCGTATTTACAAATGTGTTCCAATGACTGGGGTATATAACTGAAGGCTGCGCTGGGACAAGGACGTGGATGGGCTTGATGATGGTGCTAGTTGAGTGTGTGCAACGACAGGTACCATGGACAGGGGATTGGCTTCCATGCACAACCATGGAAGTAGCACTAGAGACACATGCAGACAGTGTTCCTGGACCCTGGGGTTCGGCCCACCAAGTCGGATGCTTTGCTGCCATGTGCCTGATCATGCTGGTGGTGATCAGGCTGATAGTTTTGCTACCCCTGCTGATGCGGGCATGGCAAGTGGTGCAAATGGCCTGTTTAGGGTTATCGGCAGAGGCTTTAAAAAACAGCCAGACTCTGGAAGACCTAACAGTTGGACTGGCAACTTCCGTTGTGTTGGTGTTACGAGTAACGGTTGTCCGCCTTCTGTCTGCGGCCACCACACTGGTTCTTCCTGCCTGATAGTTCACACTGGGAAGCGTACCAGCCTATCTGCCCAGTAGCTAAATATTTTTTGGGCAGCAAAATGGAGTCAAGAAATATAAGACAGAGGAAAAAAAAAGGGGGCTCTGGATTGATTTGGAATAAAATAATCAGGATTAAGATGCAAAAAAATTATTCCTGGCCACTGATACCTGGGGATAATATATCCAGTGAAAAAAAGAAATACCCGCACTGCTGCCTTACGCGATCATCTATCAGCGTGTCTTAATGCTGCTATGCCAGTACCTATACCATCTACTCCACATACGGGCGTTCAGGGTGCATAACCAAAAAAAAGTGCATGAAATCAAGAAAAAAAAAGAAAAAAAGGTTTGCACTCACCCAGCCTAGTAAAACAATGAAGTCTTGGGACATGTGCCCAATGGACAAGGAGATCATGTTGACCACAAGATGACAGCTGTTTCGCACACATGGCGCTTCCACAGATCCCGATGATCTGTGGAAGCGCCGTGTGCATGAAACAGCTGTCATCCTGTGGTCAACATAATCTCCTTGTCCATTTGGCACATGTCCCAATAAAGATGTCATTGTTTTACCGGGCTGGGTGAGTGCAAACCTTCTTGATATATGTATCAGACAGTGATGGAATGGACCCTCTTGATGTATGCAATGAAGTATGCCACATACACTGCCTGCCTGCTACTGATACCTACCGTAAATACTCGAGTATAAGCTGACCCAAGTATAAGCCGACTCCCCCTAATTTTGCCACAAAAAACTGGGAAAACGTAATAACTCGAGTATAAGCCTAGGGTGGAAAATGCAGCAGCTACCGGTAAATGTCAAATGTAAAAATAGATACCAATAAAAGTAAAATTGAGACATCAGTAGGTTAAGTGTTTTTGAATATCCATATTGAATCAGGAGCCCTATATAATGCTCCATAAAGTTCATTATGGCCCCATAAGATGCTCCATATCAAAATATGCCCCATATAATCCTGCAAAAAGGTTAATAATGGCCCCATAAGAAGCTCCATAGACACATTTGCCCAATATAATGCTGCACAAATGCTGATTATGGCCCCATAAAATGCTCCATAAAGATATTTGCCCCATATAGTGCTGCACAAACGTTATGGCCCCATAGATGCTCCATACAGACACTTGCTCCATTTGCTGTGATAAAAAAAAAATCACATACATTACTCACCTCTCCGGCGCTCAGGCCCCCGGCACTTTCAATATTCACGTGCTCCTCGTTCCGGCGCCGCTCCATCTTCAGCACTGGCGTTCAGGCTGAGGGCGCGCACTAACCTCATCACCACGCCCTCTGACCTGAGCGCCACTGTGCAGTCCCTGCTTCCCCGGCGCTGCAGCTTCTTTCTGTAGTGAGCGGTCACCGTTACCGCTCATTACAGTAATGAATATGCAGCTCCACCTCTATGGGAGGTGGAGCCGCATATTCATTACTGTAATGAGCGGTACCATGTGACCGCTCTGTACAGGAGGAAGCTGCCGGCGCCGGGAAGTCAGGGGCCTGCAGGGACCGCGCCAGGAGCAGGTGAGTATAATTAGACAGCCCCCGCTCCCCCTCACCTGCTGACCCCTGGGTATGACTCGAGTATAAGCCGAGAGGGGGACTTTCAGACCAAAAAAGTGGGCTGAAAATCTCGGCTTATACTCGAGTATATTCGGTATATACTTTAATTGTAAAGTGCTGCAGAATATGTTGGCGCTATATAAATAAAAATTATTATTATTATTATTATATACCTACATGCACTACCTGCCTACCGAGCACTGATATCTATATACCCCATAATTAGTCATTAGAAGGACTGTTGGTTTAGCTGGATTTGTGTATTCTAAAATGGTAAACCCACACTAATACAGTTATAATTCTATCCCTATCTCAGCAGCACCTCTCCCTACACTGGTGATTCCGGACCTGACTGTGACCAGCAGGGCGGCGCCAGGTCTGAAATGGATCTGATGGCTGGCCGCGCAGCGTCAATCACTGCAATGCCACAACCAACATGGCTGCGGCATTACAGTGCATGGCAGACAATCCTTGCATGTTCATTGGCTCTCTAAAGAGCGCTAAATATGCAGAGTGTGGACCCTAGCTCCTACCAAATAATTCCGGAAATGCTCAGCAAGTACAGCGATGCTCGGGCGAGTAACAAGCATTACCGATGTGTAGTGATGAGCGAGTGTACTCGTTGCTCGGGTTTTCTGGAGCACGCTTGGGTGGTCTCTGAGTATTTGTGACTGCTCGGAGATTTAGTTTTCCTTGCCGCAGCTGCATGATTCACGGCTGCTAGACAGCTTAATTACATGTGGGGATTCCCTAGCAATCAGGCAACCCCCACAGGTATTCAGGCTGGCTAGCAGCTGTAATTCATGCAGCTGTGTCAACAAAAAGTAAATCTCCGAGCACTAAAAAATACTCGAAGACCACCCGAGCAACGAGTATACTCGCTCATCACTAATAAGGTGTAATCCGACCATACTCGTGTCCCCTCGCCTGCATGTCTGGTGCCTAACAAATAGACATTTCCTGCATACAGTATGTTGTGGATGTCGAACAGCGGCGAGACATGCAGCGATGGGCACTCGAGTATCATTTTAGAACACAATGAAAATACTTGATTAGGACACGAGCGTGCTTGGATGACGTCTTATTCGAGCATGCTCACTCATCGCTAGTCCTAGTCCATACGGAGCCAGGACGGCCGTTCCCCGGCAGATTTTTCTAGTTTTAGACATTGCTGGAGCTGTAGTTCAGTGCACATACTCATGTTTCGCCGTTATCATGTTTTCTCACTATTCTGTATATTGAGCTTCGGCTTCTTCTGGTGACATTTTGTTGTTTTGTTTTTTTTTTTTTATCAGAGACTGGAGGTTTTCACTTGAGAATGTCCTGAGCAGCCACCACCACTGACAACTGCAGATTCAGACTCTTACTATGGAGCAGATGGATGATGCAAAGGATGTCTCCATGGTAACTTCAAGGACCTCGGCATCCCCACCTTTACCTCCATGCCCACCAACCCTACCAGCCAAAAGCCTCCCAGTTCAGTCAGAAGTTTCTTTACCTCTACCACCTCCTCCACCAGGAAGATTTGCCCTGCCGTCACCGCCACCTCTGCCATGTTATGGAATGTCCCTTTACAATGCTACGCCCCCACTGCCGCCGTGTTATGGAAATTCCCTTCATGCTGCTCTGCCTCCACCACCACCACCCTCTTATGTAACATCTCTTCCCGATGCTCCACTCCCACCACCAACATTTTATGGAATGGCTCTTCCTGTTGCCCCACCACCACTTTATGGAATATCTCTTCCCATTGCTCCACCCCCACCACCGCCATCCGATGGAATATCTCTTCCTGTTGCTCCACCTGCACCACCATCTTTTGGAACATCTCTTCCATCTACCCCACCTCCACCACCACCATCTTATGGAATGTTTCTTCCTGTTGCTCCGCCTCCACCACCGCCATCTTATGGAATGTCTCTTCCTGCTGCTCCGCCTCCACCACCGCCATCTTATGGAATGTCTCTTCCTGCTGCTCCGCCCCCACCACCGCCATCTTATGGAACATCTTTTCCAGCTGCTCCGCACCCACATGTAGATCAGCGTAGACCAAAATTACGCAACTTTAACTGGGATGCTTTGCCCGCTGAACGAGTCCTGGGAGGTCGGAACCTCTGGACTTGTGGCCCTCAGGGGACCAGCCTGCAGATAGATGTGGTTCACATGGAGGAACTTTTCGGACAAAGGGAGGAACCACGTAAACTGCGAGGAACCAGGAGCTTCAAGTCCCGATCCCATCAAGGTGTCACCGAGCGCGACAGAAAGGAGGTAGGAGACGAATTCTTCTGTTATTTAGTATTGATCATATAGACCTCACTGAGCTGAACGTCTTCCATTGTGACTGAGTCGCCATCTGGTCCTACCTGACTCATCTACTAGACCTTCATTCATCTTTGTGAGTGAAGCTTTAAGTTCAGATGGATTGTAGAAAAGTTTTGCCAAATTGAACGTTAAAGATTGTTTAATAAAGTAGGAAAGAAGAGCAAGAGTTTGGCCCCGGCCCCCCCCCTCCCAACCTCAGTGTCCTGCCCGTAGCCAGCTACCAATGCCATAATCCACCACAAAACTGCCATATAAAAATATTTTTTTGCTTTATAAATTGGTATAGAAAGAATAAGGCCGGGTTCACATTGCGTCAAACAGCAGCCCGTTCAACACATACGTGAACAGTCTGCTGACGCAAGTGCCGACATTCTCCATCGCGCTAGCGCAGATAGAGCATCTGCTAGCTCTATCTGCGCTAGCAGTGACGGACCCGGAAACGCTGCAGTCCGCGTCTCCGGGTCCGTCACTCAATGACGGCACATCACTAGCGCATGCCCATTGTGGGAGTGCGCTAGCGATGCGTCCGACATAGGAGTTAATGGCGGCATTGAGGGACTGCGTTGCACCGTGTTATGCCGCGGTGTAACGTAATGCGTCTAACGGACGCCATTAACGCTATGTGAACCCAGCCTAAGTCCATATCAGAAGGACTCTGTTTTTAGAGAAGAGGACAAAGCTCCCACCCAGTAATCAATCACACACTACGAATAAGGTGCCGTTTTGACAGGTGACAATACCATGGAAATTGGCTAAGAGTTAAAGAGAAATTAAACTTATTTTTGTTAATTATCAGCTTTTGCAAAGTTGTCTTTGTAACATGCTCCATTACCTCATTTTGCTCCGTTTTCTCCAGCACCATGCTGCCCTGCTGTCATAGCTGCCTAGTTGATGCTTTTTAAAGCTGCTTTGAATTGCTGCTTTAGCAAGAACCCGTTCTCGAACACTATTTACAGGCATCCCTCGCACCGTCTAAAATTTCCCTCCACCTTTCAGAGTTTTTGTATACAGTGATTAAATATGGATTCTTGAAAAAATTAAAGTTCGTCACACCCAAGTGTTACAATGTTAAAGAAAAACAGATAATAAACATTACATATATTGCTGTGTCAGTAGAAAACGTCAAGTGGATGTACCCAAGCTAAACCATTTTTTTTCTTGCATCTGACTTGGGTATGCCGAATTTTAATTTTTTCTTGTATCTTTGGAGTGGTCTCCTATTCGTGCACCCCTTACTGGTGTGCTGCGTAGCCTCTTTTTTGTAAATATGGAAAAATATGGATTCTTGCTAGAGCTGCAGTTCAAAGCAGCTTGTAAAAGAGCATGAACGAAGCCAGTTAAACAGCACTCTCAGCATGGAACTTATGAGAACAGGTGAGGTGATGGGTAATAATAATTTTTTATTTATATAGCACCAACATATTCCGCAGCACTTTACAATTAAGCGGGGACATGTACAGACAATAAATTCAGTACAAGTTAAGACAATTTAAACAGTGACATTAGGGGTGAGGACCCTGCTCGCAAACTTACAATCTACAAAGGTATATTTCAGAGATTGACAACTTGGCAAAGGCTGATCAATATTTCATGAGTAATTAAACTTATTTTTTAACAAAACTTCACTGACAGCTGAGGTCAGCGAAAATTGCAATATTAATGTCCCTTAGTCCCGGACTCCTCCATTCATAAGACGCTGACCCATCAATGTCACGTCCACAATGAAAGAATTCATAACAGAAGAGTGACTTCAGAGTCTCTATATATCTATCTCAGTATATTCAGGTGCTTCTCACAGAATTAGAATATCATGAGAAAATTAATTTATTTCAGTTCATAATGGCAAAAAGTGAAACTCACATATTATATAGTCATCACGCACAGTGATCTATTTCACATGTTTATTTCTGTTAATGTTGATGATTATGGCTTACAGCCAATGAAAACCCAAAACTCATTATCTCAGTAAATTAGAATACTTTATAACACCAGCTTGAAAAATGATTGTAAAATCCGAAATGTCGGCCTGCTGAAGTGTATGTTCAATAAACGCACTCAATACTTGGTCGGGGCTCCTTTTGCATCAATTACTGCATCAAAGCGGCGTGGCATGGAGGCGATCAGCCTGTGGCGCTGCTGAGGGGTTATGGAAGCCCAGGTTGCTTTGATAGCAGCCTTCAGCTCATCTGCATTGTGGGGTCTGGTGTCTCTCCTCTTCCTTTTGACAATACACATAGATTCTCTATGGGGTTAAGATCAGGTGAGTTTGCTGCCAATAAAGCCCAGTGATACTGTTTGTAAACCAGGTATTGGTACTTTTGGCAGTGAGGACAGGTGCCAAGTCCTGCTAGAGAAAATAATTTCCAACTCCAATAGGCTTGGTCTTAATAAAACACAGTACACCTACACCAGCAGATGACATGGCTCCCCAAACCATCACTGGTGGAATTACTGTGGATACTTCACACTAGACCTCCAGTAGTTTAGATTGTGGCCTCTCCACTCTTCCTCCTGACGCTGGGACCTTGATTTCCAAATGAAATGTAAAGTTTACTTTCATCTGAAAATGACACCTTGGACCACTGACAACAGTCCAGTTCTTGTTTTTCTTGGCCCAGGTAAGACGCTTCTGGTGTCTATTGGTCGTTGTCAGGAAATAGGAAGAAGTTCTGATTACTTTAATTACACATACAGAGCTCTCAGCTGCAGTTTCCTCTGCCTGCCAGCAAAAAGCTGGAATTCTAAGCCACTCTTCCTCCCTCCCCCCTGCTATATACAGTGGGGCAAAAAAGTATTTAGTCAGTCAGCAATAGTGCAAGTTCCACCACTTAAAAAGATGAGAGGCATCTGTAATTTACATCATAGGTAGACCTCAACTATGGGAGACAAACTGAGAAAAAAAAATCCAGAAAATCATTGTCTGTTTTTTTAACATTTTATTTGCATATTATGGTGGAAAATAAGTATTTGGTCAGAAACAAACAATCAAGATTTCTGGCTCTCACAGACCTGTAACTTCTTCTTTAAGAGTCTCCTCTTTCCTCCACTCATTACCTGTAGTAATGGCACCTGTTTAAACTTGTTATCAGTATAAAAAGACACCTGTGCACACCCTCAAACAGTCTGACTCCAAACTCCACTATGGTGAAGACCAAAGAGCTGTCAAAGGACATCAGAAACAAAATTGTAGCCCTGCACCAGGCTGGGAAGACTGAATCTGCAATAGCCAACCAGCTTGGAGTGAAGAAATCAACAGTGGGAGCAATAATTAGAAAATGGAAGACATACAAGACCACTGATAATCTCCCTCGATCTGGGGCTCCACGCAAAATCCCACCCCGTGGGGTCAGAATGATCACAAGAACGGTGAGCAAAAATCCCAGAACCACACGGGGGGACCTAGTGAATGAACTGCAGAGAGCTGGGACCAATGTAACAAGGCCTACCATAAGTAACACACTACGCCACCATGGACTCAGATCCTGCAGTGCCAGACGTGTCCCACGGCTTAAGCCAGTACATGTCCGGGCCCGTCTGAAGTTTGCTAGAGAGCATTTGGATGATCCAGAGGAGTTTTGGGAGAATGTCCTATGGTCTGATGAAACCAAACTGGAACTGTTTGGTAGAAACGCAACTTGTCGTGTTTGGAGGAAAAAGAATACTGAGTTGCATCCATCAAACACCATACCTACTGTAAAGCATGGTGGTGGAAACATCATGCTTTGGGGCTGTTTCTCTGCAAAGGGGCCAGGACGACTGATCCGGGTACATGAAAGAATGAATGGGGCCATGTATCGAGAGATTTTGAGTGCAAACCTCCTTCCATCAGCAAGGGCATTGAAGATGAAACATGGCTGGGTCTTTCAACATGACAATGATCCAAAGCACACCGCCAGGGCAACGAAGGAGTGGCTTCGTAAGAAGCATTTCAAGGTCCTGGAGTGGCCTAGCCAGTCTCCAGATCTCAACCCTATAGAAAACCTTTGGAGGGAGTTGAAAGTCCGTGTTGCCAAGCGAAAAGCCAAAAACATCACTGCGCTAGAGGAGATCTGCATGGAGGAATGGGCCAACATACCAACAACAGTGTGTGGCAACCTTGTGAAGACTTACAGAAAACGTTTGACCTCTGTCATTGCCAACAAAGGATATATTACAAAGTATTGAGATGAAATTTTGTTTCTGACCAAATACTTATTTTCCACCATAATATGCAAATAAAATGTTAAAAAAACAGACAATGATTTTCTGGATTTTTTTTTCTCAGTTTGTCTCCCATTAGTTGAGGTCTACCTATGATGTAAATTACAGACGCCTCTCATCTTTTTAAGTGGTGGAACTTGCACTATTGCTGACTGACTAAATACTTTTTTGCCCCACTGTAGCTGTAATGTGAGACCAGCATGCTAGCAACATCCACTGAGGAAATTTTATGGCTTTGTGCTGGGAAAGCCAGTCTTCTCCCTAAACCCCTCATCCCCCCTCCCGCCTGATACCAGCTATAACTGGTACAGCAACTTTCAAACCACATGAGACTCTCTTGTTCTTGAAAAGTTATGTATAATGGTACCAATCAGTGTTCGAGATATAAGGGTTACATATTCCGAATGTCCACCGAGAGATCTATAATTCACTGAAATCGCTAGGATCTAGACCCAACGAAATGCAACGAATGGATTTCTCCATAAGGGGGTCATATATCTAGGCTGTGTTTAAAAGAACCCCCCTGACGTGGTGAGCATCATGAACATTGTGTCATTCTTCTACGAGGTTCATACAGCGAGTTATGTATAGAAATGGTTTGTCATAACTCTAAGAAAGGGGAGTATTCAGCCTCTGAGTGAGGTCACCACAGGGGGAGTGCCTTGGTTTTGGGCATGGAGATAAGTGGGTGAGACATCAGTCTTCACTAATCTTTTGTCTTGGATCCAGCTGCAAGACAGATCTGTAATGCATCTGGATGTATGCCCATCCGCCACAGCACATGGTCTGCCATGAGATGAAATGACATAATGAACTGTAAGGGTTTCTCACCTTTAATCCCATTTTATTTGTAACTTTACTGTACATACGATACTTGTCTACTTTTATATCTTTTTATACCTCTGTAAACACTGCCTACCTTTTTGGAGTAAAATATATAAAATTACTAGCTTCATTTCTCCTTGCTCTCTAACATACTGTCATGTCCTCTGAAGTGAATTATGCTACGAATTTGGGTTGGCTCCGAATACGTGATTAATTAAGAAATCGGAGCTAGTGGCAGCGGATTTGTCCTGTGCGCTTGGGAGACTTTGTAGCGACGGATGGCGTCGATAATTAAGTGGGAGTAGTTATCTCCCTCGCTGCAGCGTGCCCATTAGCCAGCACAAAGTAAGGCAGCCTTTCTGGAGACTAATTATCCTAGGTGCAGTACCTTGTCTGACCTAACGCTAAGGGGGCGCCAGAGAGCTGCGAGTTCCAAACCGGAACTGGGAAGTGGGATATAGATAAATCCCCTTGTGGCTTACCTTCCTTGTGGAGTGTGTCAATGACTGCCTTCTGGACATCATGATTGCGGAGCTACTGAAACATACTAAAGGACATTTTTACACGCTTAGGAAGCCTTTGCAGGTGTTTTTTGTGAATTATTCTAATTTATTGCGATGATGACTTTTGGATTTTCATTGGCTATAAGCCATAATCATCAACATTAACAGAAATAAACACTTGAAATCACTCTGTAATGACTCCATATGATGAGTTTCACTTTTTGTATTGAAGAACTGAAATAAATTAACTTTTTGATATTCTAATTTTGTGAGAAGCACCTGTATCATCGATGTTACAATACTGGGGACCTGTGCAGTCTATAACAGCATCACTGACACACACAGTAGTTCTCCAGATACAAAAGGAGCGAGGGTTCGGCTGCTCTGCAATCTATAAGGAAATAGGATGTGGAGAAATAGGGGTTCATCGGATCAAGTCTGCTAGCCGAAACTGCTTGGACCAGGGATCATCCCACCGAACACCCACAAATTACGGAGTCTCCCCCTTCTGCTGACTCTCATGGATAAGAACTGCTGTGACTTCAGAGTTTCCAGGTTGGATTACCCTACCTGTGGCACACACGCACAGGAGGTAACAAAAAGCTTAGGAAGATGACAGCCCATTGAGAACAAGGCAAGTTGACCCGATGGTCACAACCTGTCTTCTCCGAACATCTCAATGGAGCCAGGTGACCAGTGGGTCCTAATGCTGGTTTTCACAAACGTATCCATGGGGCTTAAGTGATCGGTTGGTCCAAATCCTGACTACCCCAAAGATATCCATGGGTTCAGAGATGGCCAATGGAGCATATCTGTTTTCTTTCAGCTGGGACCATGGTCTCCTAAGCTGGCATCCTGTAGAATGTCTAATCTGTATCCCTCGTGATGGAGCCATATTGTTCTGGCAGCTGTCTTGTAGAGTGTTTCCTGGCTGTGGTTCTGTAAAGAGTCTCTGGATCTCCTGTTACAGAGGCATATCCCCATTATATAGTTCACAACTGTTCTCCTTCAAGCCAACATCCAGAGGTCAAGAGGAAGATGTGATGAGATTAACTCACGTTGTTTGAATATTCAATCAATTTGCATAGTTTTTACTCCTCTATTTTGCAAGTCAACAAGTCATAGGGTCCCACAGATGTGGTCACTGAACATATTATCAAACATCCATGGTTCAGTCACCAAGTGCTATTTTGCTCATGGAAGATAAGGAGACAGACAAGTAGGAGGCACCAGATTCTGAGGAACATTCGAAGTTTGATCACCTCACTTCAATAATCTGACTGTCTAAAGAGATATTTTTGAGCATGCTTAAAAATGTAGGGACTAGATATTTGATCATCTGGAGTAGTGCATTCCAGAAAACTGGCGCACAAAACTAGCACAAGAGAAATCCTGGAGATGAAGGTGCAATGTTTAGATTATAGAGGATGTAAGTCTTAGATCAGTTGGAGAACTGAGAGTACTGGAAGGGTGATAGACAGATAAGAGGCGGAGTTGTAGGGCAGTGCAGCACTGTGGAGAGGACAGGCTACTTACATTTTCTTGCCATATTACCTGCACTAGTGACCCTATTCCCTCACATCTCCTCTAGTCCATTTCCACGGCTGTCACCACTTAACTAACTAAAATACAGTTATATGAAAAAGTTTGGGCACCCCTATTAACTTAAGCTTAATGTTTTTATAAAAATTGTTTTTTTTGCAACAGCTATTTCAGTTTCACATATCTAATAACTGTTGGACACAGTAATGTTTCTGCCTTGAAATGAGGTTTATTGTACTAAGAGAAAATGTGCAATCTGCATTCAAACAAAATTTGACAGGTGCATGAGTATGGGCACCCCACCAGAAAAGTGACATTAATATTTAGTAGATCTCCTTTTGCAAAAATAACAGCCTCTAGTCGCTTCCTGTAGCTTTTAATGAGTTCCTGGATGAAGGTATTTTTGACCATTCCTCTTTACAAAACAATTCCAGTTCAGTTAAGTTTGATGGTCGCCGAGCATGGACAGCCCTCTTCAAATGATCCCACAGATGTTCAATGATATTCAGGTCTGGGGACTGGGATGGCCATTCCAGAACAGTGTAATTGTTCCTCTGTATGAATGCCTGAGTAGATTTGGAGCGGTGTTTTGGATAATTGTCTTGCTGAAAGATCCATCCCCTGCGTAACATCAACTTTGTCACTGATTCATGAACATTATTGTCAAGAATCTGCTGATACTGAGAGGAATCCATGCGTCCCTCAACTTTATCAAGATTCCCGGTGCCGGCATTGGCCACACAGCCCCAAAGCATGATGGAACCTCTACCAAATTTTACTGTGGGTAGCAAGTGTTTTTCTTGGAATGCTGCGTTTCTTGGCCGCCATGCATAACACCTTTTTGTATGACCAAACAACTCAATCTTGGTTTCATCAGTCCACAGGACCTTCTTCCAAAAAGAAATTGGCTTCTCCAAATGTGCTTTTGCATCCCTCAGCCGACTCTGTTTGTGGCGTGCTTGCAGAAACGGCTTCTTTCACATCACTCTCCCATACAGCTTCTCCTTGTGCAAAGTGCGTTGTATAGTTGACCGATGCACAGTGACGCCATCTGCAGCAAGTTGATGTCTGAGGATTGTCCTTGACTGATCTCACCATTCTTCTTCTCTGCCTTTCTGATGTTTTTCTTGGCCTGCCACTTCTGGCCTTAACAAGAACTGTACCTGTGTTCTTCCATTTCCTTACTATGTTCCTCACAGTGGAAATTGACAGGTTAAATCTCTGAGACAGCTTTTTGTATCCTTCCCCTGAACAACTATGTTGAATAATCTTTTTTTTTTTCAGATCATTAGACAGTTGTTTTGAGGAGCCCATGATGCCACTCTTCAGAGGAGATTCAAACAGGAGAACAACTTGCAAGTGGCCACTTTAAGTAGCTTTTCTCATGATTGCATACACCTGGCTATGAAGTTCAAAGCTCAGTGAGGTTAGAAAACCAAAAGAAGTGCTTTAGTAAGTCAGTAAAAAGTAGGTAGGAGTATTTAAAAAAAAAAAATAAGGGTGCCCATACTTATGCAATGTCAAATTGTGTTTGAATGCAGATTGCACATTTTCTCTTAGTACAATAAACCTCATTTCAAGGCAGAAACATTACGGTGTCCAACAGGTATTAGATATGAAACTGAAATAGCTGTTGCAAAAAAAAACATTTTTTATAAAACATTAAGCTTAAGATTAATAGGGGGGCCCAAACTTTTTCATATAACTGTATATTTTTCTCTCTCGGGGTGATATTTTCCTCCTCATTAAACATGCTAGCATACATCCATTACTTAAAAAAACAACTGTGCCACTAACTATAGACATGTCTGTAATCTTCCCTTTATCTCTAAACTCCTGGAACGCCTGGTCCACTCCTGTCTAATCCGTTATCTCTCAGATCACTCT
The DNA here is from genome assembly GCF_032444005.1 of Ranitomeya imitator. Classification (NCBI taxonomy): domain Eukaryota; kingdom Metazoa; phylum Chordata; class Amphibia; order Anura; family Dendrobatidae; genus Ranitomeya; species Ranitomeya imitator. The sequence goes on along the minus strand of NC_091284.1, from coordinate 844,009,090 downwards.
CTTCTTGATCCTTTACAATCTGGTTTCCGCTACTTAAACTCTACGTAAACCGCCTCACTAAAGTCTCTAGTGATCTACTAACGGCTAAATCTAATGGTCCCTGCTCCCTGCAGATTCTCCTGGATCTCTCTGCTGCATTCAGCACTGTAAATTCCCAGCTCCTCCTCACTAAGCTCCGCTCTATCGGGCTCAAGGACTCTGTTCTCTCCTGGTTCTCCTCCTTCTTCTCTACCCGCTCCTTCACTGTATCTTTTGCCGGCTCCCCTTCCTCTCCTCTTCCCCTTAACCCCTTAGCGACCGCCGATACGCCTTTTAACGGCGGCCGCTAAGGGTACTTAATTAACGGCGCTGTGGAAAAAGTGAATAGCGCCCCCCAGAGGCTGATTTTCTCCGGGGTCTCGGCTGCCGGGGGTAGCAGAGACCCCAGAGAACATGATTCGGGGGGTTTTTAACCCACCCCGCATTTGCGATCGCCGGTAATTAACAGTTTACCGGCGATCGCAAAAAAAAAAAAAAAAAAAAAAAAAAAACACGCGATCTCTTTTTAATTTCTCTATCCTCCGATGTGATCGCACATCGGAGGACAGAGAAAAGGGGTCCCAGGTGGCCCCCCGATACTCACCTGTCTCCCCCGGTGCTCCTCGTGGCTCCCGGTGGGCGCCGCCATCTTGAAAATGGCGGGCGCATGCGCAGTGCGCCCGCCGGCCGGCCCCACGAGAATCTTTGGGGTCTCGGCTGCCAGGGGTAGCCGAGACCCCAGAGAGCATGATCGGGGGTCGGTTTTAGCGACCCCTGTTTTGCGATCGCCGGTAATTAACTGTTTACCGGAGACCGCAAAAAAAAAAAAAAAAAAAAAATCAAAGTGTAATTCTCTGTCCTCTGATGTGATCGCACATCAGAGGACAGAGAAATAGGGGGATTCGGGGACCCTAGCATACTCACCTGTGTCCCTGGATCCTCCTGCTGCTCCTCCTGGCCGCCGGCATCTTCTGGGCAAAAGAAAATGGTGGGCGCATGTGCGGTGCGCCCGCCATCTGTCTCCATCTGCCGGCCGGCAGGAGAAGAGCAGTTGGGGCTAAAATTAGGGGTTAGGGTTAGGGGTTAGGGTTAGGGGTAGGGTTAGGGCTAAATTTAGGGTTAGGGTTGGGGCTAAATTTAGGGTTAGGGTTGGGGCTAAATTTAGGGTTAGGGTTGGGGCTAAATTTAGGGTTAGGGGTCTTTCACACTTACGTCGGTACGGGGCCGTCGCAATGCATCGGCCCGACATACCGACGCACGTTGTGAAAATTGTGCACAACGTGGGCAGCTGATGTAGTTTTTCAACGCATACGCTGCCCAATCTATGTCCTGGGGAGGAGGGGGCGGAGTTACGGCCACGCATGCGTGGTCAGAAATGGCGGATGCGACGTACAAAAAAAGTTACATTGAACGTTTTTTTTGTGCTGACGGTCCGCCAAAACACTGATCCAGTGCACTACGGATGCGACGTGTGGCCATCCGTTACGATCCGTCGGCAATACAAGTCTATGGGCAAAAAATGCATCCTGCGGGCACATTTGCAGGATCCATTTCTTGACGGATTGCGACGGATGCCAAACGACGCAAGTGTGAAAGTAGCCTTAGGGTTAGGGTTGGGGCTAAAGTTAGGGCTAGAGCTGGGATTAGGGTTAGGGTTTGGATTAGGGTTGGTATTAGGGTTAGGGTTGGCATTAGGGTTACGCTTGGGATTAGGGTTAGGGTTGGGATTGGGGGTGTATTGGGATTAGGGTTAGGTTTGAGGTTAGGGTTGGTATTAGGGTTAGGGTTGGCATTAGGGTTACGCTTGGGATTAGGGTTAGGTTTGGGATTAGGGTTAAGGTTAGGGTTGTGATTAGGGGTGTATTGGGATTAGGGTTAGGTTTGAGGTTAGGGTTGAGATTAGGATTAGGGGTGTGTTGGATTTAGGGTTTTGATTAGGGTTATGGTTAGGGTTGACATTAGGGTTGTTTTGGGGTAAGGGTTGTGATTATGGTTAGGGTTAGTGATTAGGATTATGGATCAGGTTGGGTTTAGGGTTAGGGGTGTGTTGGGGTTAGGGTTGGAGCTAGAATTGGGGGGTTTCCACTGTTTAGTTACATCAGGGGGTCTCCAAACACGACAGCCAATTTTGCGCTCAAAAAGTCAAATGGTGCTCCCTCCCTTCTGAGCTCTGCCGTGCACCCAAACAGTGGGTTACCCCCACATATGGGGCATCAGCGTACTCTGGATAAATTGGATAACAACTTCTGGGGTCCAATTTCTCTTGTTACCCTTGTGAAAATAAAAACTTGGGGGCTACAAAATCCTTTTTGTGGAAAAATATATATATATTTTTTTATGACTCTGCATTCTAAACTTCTGTGAAGCACTTGGGCATTCAAAGTTCTCACCACACATCTAGATAAGTTCCTTGGGGGGTCTAGTTTCCAAAATGGGGTCACTTGTGGGGGGTTACTACTGTTTAGGTACATCAGGGGCTCTGCAAACGCAACATAATGCCCACAGACCATTCTATCAAAGTCTGCATTCCAAAACGGCGCTCCTTCCTTCCGAGCTCTGCCGTGCGCCCAAACAGTGGTTTACCCCCACATATGGGGTACCAGCATACTCAGGACAACAACTTCTGGGGTCCAATTTCTCTTGTTACCCTTGTGAAAATAAAAACTTGGGGGCTAAAAAATCTTTTTTGTGGAGAAAAAAAATATTTTTTATTTTCACGACTCTGCATTATAAACTTCTGTGAAGCACTTGGGCATTCAAAGTGTTCACACATCTAGATAAGTTCCTTAAGGGGTCTAGTTTCCAAAATGGGGTCACTTGTGGGGGGTTACTACTGTTTAGGCACATCAGGGGCTCTCCAAATGCAAAATGCCGTGCCATCTCAATTCCAGCCAATTCTGCATTGAAAAAGTCAAACGGCACTCCTTCACTTCTAAGTTCTGCGGTGCGCCCAAACAGTGGTTTACCCCCACATATGGGGTATTGGCGTATTCAGGAGAAATTGCATAACAAAATCTATGGTTACATTTCTGTTTTTACACTTGTGAAAATAAAAAAAATGGTTCTGAATTAAGATGTTTGCAAAAAAAGTTAAATGTTCATTTTTTCCTTCCACATTGTTTCAGTTCCTGTGAAGCAAGTAAAGGGTTAATAAACTTCTTGAATGTGGTTTTGTGCAGCTTGAGGGGTGCAGTTTTTAGAATGGTGTCACACTTGGTTATTTTCTATCATATAGACCCCTCAAAATGACTTCAAATGAGATGTGGTCCCTAAAATAAAATGGTGTTGTAGAAATGAGAAATTGCTGGTCAACTTTTAACCCTTATAACTCCCTAACAAAAAAAAATGTTGTTTCCAAAATTGTGCTGATGTAAAGTAGACATGTGGGAAATGTTATTTATTAACTATTTTTCGTGACATACCTCTCTGATTTAAGGGCATAAAAATACAAAGTTTGAAAATTGCAAAATTATAAAAATTTTCGCCATATTTCCGTTTTTTTCATAATCGCAAGTAATATCGAAGAAATTTTACCACTATCATGAAGTACAATATGTCACGAAAAAACACTCTCAGAATCAGCGGGATCCGTTGAAGCGTTCCAGAGTTATAACCTCATAAAGTGACAGTGGTCAGAATTGCAAAAATTGGCCTGGTCATTAAGTACCAAATTGGCTCTGTCACTAAGGGGTTAAGGTACCGTCACATTAAGCGACGCTGCAGCGATATAGATAATGATCCCGATCGCTGTAGCGTCGCTGTTTAGGTCGTTGTGTGGTCGCACAGACAGCTCTCCAGCGACCAACGATGTCGAAGTCCCCTGGTAACCAGGGTAAACATCGGGTTACTAAGCGCGGCCCTGCGCTTAGTTACCCGATGTTTACCCTGGTTACCAGTGAAGACATCGCTGAATCGGTGTCACACACGCCGATTCAGCGATGTCTGCAGAGAGTCCAGCGACCAAATAAAGTTCTGGACTTTCTGCTCCGACCAGCGATCTCCCAGCAGGGGCCTGATCGCTGCTGCGTGTCACACTGGACGATATCGCTAGCGAGGACGCTGCAACGTCACAGATCGCTAGCGATATCGTTCAGTGTGACGGTACCTTTACTGTCGGGGTTCATCAGGGCTCAGTCCTGGGCCCCCTCCTCTTCTCTCTATACACCGCCCCTATTGGACAAACATCAGTAGACTTGGTTTCAGTACCATCTCTATGCTGATTAACCAATTATACGCATTGTCATAGAAAATATTAAAATCTCTGACTCTGTAGTGAAGGGGTATTCCCTCCCTCCCTCCCTCCTATTGCAGTATGAGACAAGAGCTAGCAATCAATGGTGCCTGTGAATTGCACAGTTTAGCATATGGGAAATGAGTAAGACCGGTTTCACATTCGCGGTGGTGTCCGCAGCATTTCTGACGCATACATCCGCATGCGTCTTGATTTCCTATCTTCATCATTGTGGACGCAGGTGCATGCGTTTGCCCGCATTTGCCTACGCATGCATCTTTTCGCGGGGCGCAGCTAACGCACCATGTTGCAATTTTTGAGGTGGCAAATTTCCATCAAATATGCACAGGCATGCGCATGCAGATGAGTGCGTTAAAAAAACGCATTACTGTCTATGCCTTTGCGTATGCATGCATGTCTTTGCGTACGCATGTGTTTGATGCGCTTGCGTACTTGTTGCATGACCACAGATAACGCCATGGGACTGATTACTGAGCTGCTGCTCAAATGCCTCCTGGGACTTTGGACCCCCCCAAGCCAGTGTGGATTTAGTCCTATTCTTTTGGAAGCCACCCCCCTTTGGGAACCCCAGAAAGGTGACCTTACCCCTGCTTGACCACAAGGGGAACCCTTGACCACCCGGTACCTATCCACTAGGCCCACCAGGCCAATCGGGTTATCTGAATTTGGGGAATCCTCCTGGGCAGCCCAGGACTGAATCTCTTCAGCAGAGAATTTGTGACCGGGGAGGTTTGTCCCTGTGAAAGCCCCAAGGGGACTGGGTTAAGCCCAGCCGAGCCAAGATCTCAGCCTTAAAGGGAACCTGTCACCCCGTTTTTGAAAGATGAGATATAAATAGTGTGAAATAGGGGCAGAGCTGGGCTTTACATTAGTGTCCTTTTGGTGCCTTTATTCCCCCGGGATGCTGCTGAAATACCTTTGTGAAGTGTCCGTTTTGTCCTGTCAGTCAAGTTGGTCAGGTCGAATGGGCGTTGTAAAATAGCGGTTCCTCCCCCACCTCATGCAATTCCCTGCGAAGTTTAGTTCCGCCGTTGGCGTTATGTTTAGCGCTTGCGCAGTGAATTTGCCTCCGGCAATCTGTGGGCAAAGCATAATTGACATCATTGCGCATGCGCGGGCCTTCACTTTAGCCGGGGTGCCCCGGAAGTTGTCATATCGGCAAAGTGTTATTCTGGATGCCGTATCTCATCCCACACTGCGAGCGTAAGTTTTGTGCCAAGATCGCTCGCCTGCCTTACGCTCGCAGTGTGGGATGAGATACGGCATCCAGAATAACACTTTGCCGATATGACAACTTCCGGGGCACCCCGGCTAAAGTGAAGGCCCGCGCATGCGCAATGATGTCAATTATGCTTTGCCCACAGATGGGCAAAACATAATGCGCAGGCGCCGGAGGCAAATTCACTGCGCAGGCGCTAAGAAAAAGCGCGATCTGTGCTATTCACAGATCGCGTTTACGAAAGACAAGCCGAGAATCAGGGGGAGGAACCGCTATTTTACAACGCCCATTCGACCTGACCAACTTGACTGACAGGACAAAACGGACACTTCACAAAGGTATTTCAGCAGCATCCCGGGGGAATAAAGGCACCAAAAGGACACTAATGTAAAGCCCAGCTCTGCCCCTATTTCACACTATTTATATCTCATCTTTCAAAAACGGGGTGACAGGTTCCCTTTAAGTTTGTCATACTCTTTGAAATCTTGCAGGGGCAGATCATCAAAGTGCGCCTTTTGTGGCTCTCTGATCGCAGTCGGTCAATCTGCCACCCTCTCAAACATGGCCAGGAATGTCTCAACGTCATCCACCCCGAAGACCTCTTTTACATTGTCGCTCTGAGTTTTCCTCACCTGAGTGTCATCATTTCAGCCTGAAGGGGGTCCGGCTACCCTGACAGATGGCCTCTGCCAAGAGCGTCATCTGTGACGGCTGCTGTTATTGCTGCTGCCATTTTAGTTGCTGCTGTAGCTGGAATTGTTGTATCAACAGTTAGTCTCCTGCTGAGCTTGCTGCTGCCGCTTAGTTGTCTGCACCAGCTGTTGTATCAGCTCCTCCAATGGTTGCAGGTCGGGCTTGCACCACTATAGTGAGACCTGTCAACTCAGAAAACAGGCCTTTAGTCTGGTTTTGCAGCACCAAGCCATAAACCATATGCTTTGGCAATGCTAACATGTACTTAGTCCTGCCAATAAAGCTCATTTGAATTGAATTGAACATTCCTGAGGGAGGGGGAAAAGAGGGGTTCGGGATTACACATGCAGGCACAGGAAACTGCAGCTGAGAGCTCTGTATGTGTAATTGAAGTAATCAGAACTTCCCTATTTCCTGACAGATGACATCTATCACGGCCACATGAAAGGTTGCTACATAAAATGAGAGTAACGGAACTTCGGGAAAATGTTACGTAGGTTTAGTAATCCTCTGCTCCACCATCTTTTCTTTTCTACACCAGTTCTACATTGTCTATCATGAAGTTATTTATTACCCGCAATGCCATTTGTTGTGAGAACTAGTGATGAGCGAGTATACTTGCTGCTCGGGTTTTCCCGAACACGCTCGGGTGATCTCCGAGTATTTTTTTTAGTGCTCAGAGATTTCGTTTTCGTCGGCTCAGCTGCATGATTTACAGCTGCCAGAGAGCCTGAATACATGTGGGGATTCCCTAACAAACAGGCATTCCTCACATGTATTCAGCCTGTCTAGCAGCCGTAAATCATGCAGCTGCGGCAACGAAAACTAAATCTCCGAGCATTAACAAATACTCTGAGACCACCCGAGCGTGCTCCGAAAAACCCGAGCAACGACTATACTCGCTCATCGCTATTGAGAACCTCTGTCCCTACAAGGAGCTGCTATAGTGTCGGCCATTACTACCTTTTTTGGTCAGCGTTCCACAGTCTGACTGCTCTGTGAAGAGCCCTTTCCTGTTTAGTTGCCGAAATTGCCTTTCTTCCACCTGTTATGAGTGCCCCCTGGTCTTCAGTATGGTCCTTGGAAGGAATAAGTCCTGTGCCAGTGTTTTGTACTGACCGCACCTATATTATACATGGAAATGAGATCTCCTTTGAGGCATATGTATTCTAAGCTAAACAAGCCCAACTTTTCCAACCTCCCCTCATGAGAGGCCTCCATCCCATGTTATGTAGGAGAGGCCTCCATCCCATGTTATGTAGGAGAGGCCTCCATCCCATGTTATGTAGGAGAGGCCTCCATCCCATGTTATGTAGGAGAGGTCTCCACCCCGTGTAATATGGGAGAGGCTTCCACCCTGTTTAATATGGGAGAGGCCTCTGTCCTGTGTAAAACGTAGGTGTGAGGGACGAAGTAAATGTCTCTCCCCTCCTGAAATGTGCCTCCACCCTTGGTATTCCACAGGATCATTGTTTTCTTTTAACTAAAATGCCAGGAAGAAGCTCTTTGAAGCTCTTAACACAAGGGTTCCACCCCGGCAGGTAAGTCTTTCCCCCCCCCCCCCAAACTTAGAGACTTGTCCCTCAAACGGGGGGTCAGGTACTTAGCCCACTGATCCGAGGCCAGATGGTGCCGTCGGCAGGTCTGCTCAAAGGCCTGCAGAAAGGAGTCCAGGACTCCATCCTTCTCTAGCAAGGGGAAGTCCTCGGCTCGGACCTTGGCTGTCTTGAGTTTCAGAGTTGCTATTGTGGGCAATTGGAGACCCTGCCGAGCCAAATCCAACTGATGCAGTCGTCTGCAGCTTCACAGCATTCCACCGCCTCACGCTCTTGCTCTGCGTTCTGCCGCCTTGCGCTCCCGCTCTGCTTGTGCCGACTTTCACTCTGCCTGGCGTTCTGCTGTCTGCCGATCTGCCTGCCGCTTTCTGAGGGCTGCATAGGCTTCCTCGCGCCCCGCCTCGATACTCGCCAGGGCAGCTTAAAAAAGGGCCTCAGTTCTGAGCTGTCCGTGGTGAAGGGCAGTAGGAGTGCATTCTCCTGTGGCAGGGTAGGGCAATGGCAGTGAGATGCTTGGGGAGCCGGGCCCTACCCCCCCCCCCCCCTCTTGTCCAGCTTCGAGTGTTTAAAGCCAGTCTTTTCAGCCCTCTGTCACAGACACAGCGGCAACCCGATCACCCACACCTCTACAGTACTTGCACTCGGACTCTCTAGTGCTGATCTTAGGACCCCAGCAGCCAAAGCTACTGCGGTTAGTCCTTAGTGTCTGGGAGTAGGGATCCCACGCACACGATTATCTCGATCCCACTGCACTGCCACCAATCTGTGATGGATCGCACAGGGGAAGGGGGTGTCGACTTCGCTCACCTCGGGGGAGAGGAGAGAACCCAGAAGGGATCGGCTCTCTGGCACCACCACTTGCCCCAGGTCAGTCAGGTAACTGCACCGAGGGCAAATAGTCAGCAGAAAGGCTTCCCTTATAGGTACGAGTTATTGAGGCGCTCACAGTGAGGAGGGTTATACATCACCAGTCTAGGCTTGGGACATATATGTAAACCTCCCGGCTGTCACTATCAGAGTTCCTCACTAACACCGTACAGTATGCCGATACCAGTTCCTTGTTATACATAAGCCGCGTCTGACAACAGGCTTATGTTGGGTCAGAGACCAACCCACAGTAGTGTATAATTGACCAGCCAAGTGTATGGACGTGGGGATTCATTAATCGAAATAAAAGAGCAGCCCAAGATTAATTTTATATTTAATCGCCGAAAGGCGCACTAGAAATATACAGGTGTGTGTGTATATATACAAAAGCAGATATACAGGTATATAGTCACGAGAGTAGTACAAGGGTAGGGTATGGATGGGTTGCAATTACCTTGTTATGTAGCATGTGACCACAGGGAGGCGCTGATGGATCACAGGTCCTAATCTTAGTTACAAGCTTTCCTGGCTACATCAGCTAACGTTCCCTCCTGCCAGTAGAAAAAAAAACTAAGTCCAAAATGAGGGGCTGCCTTATATCTTCTTTGGCTGCTACCTCCCACACTCTGCTCCCACCCCTGGGCTTGTGCAGCCTTTCTCCTCCCATATCTGAGAATATGATTTTTCTATCCAGAACTGTGGATGGCCCATAACTTTATACACCTGAAGCTCTGAATGGGTTGGCGGCGCCACTGGGTTCTGCTGGATTTCATCTGTGCATAGAGACTAAATATGCCTACCATACGTAATTCCTGGTAGCCACAGGTGGCTGCCGGGCATGGGCGTGTGGGGGAAGGAATTTCAATTTCAGATTACAGTACAGACCAAAAGTTTGGACACACCTTCTCATTTAAAGATTTTTCTGTATTTTCATGACTATGAAAATTGTACATTCACACTGCAGGCATCAAAACTATGAATTAACACATGTGGAATTGTATACTTAATTTCAGTTTCACACTTTTTTGTTATGTCTTAGTCATGGCCAAAAGTATTGACACCCCTGCAATTCTGTCAGATAATACTCAGTTTCTTCCTGAAAATGATTGCAAACACAAATTATTTGGTATTATCTTCATTTAATTTGTCTTAAATGAAAAAAACACAAAAAGAATTGTCCTAAAGCCAAATTGGATATAATTCCACACCAAACATAAAAAGGTTGTGGACAAAAGTATTGGCACTGTTCGAAAAATCATGTGATGCTTCTCTAATTAGTGTAATTAACAGCACCTGTAACTTACCTGTGCACCTAACAGGTGTTGGCAATAACTAAATCACACTTGCAGCCAGTTGACATGGATTAAAGTTGACTCAACCTCTGTCCTGTGTCCTTGTGTGTACCACATTGAGCATGGAGAAAAGAAAGAAGACCAAAGAACTGTCTGAGGACTTGAGAAACCAAATTGTGAGGAAGCATGAGCAATCTCAAGGCTACAAGTCCATCTCCAAAGACCTGAATGTTCCTGTGTCTACCGTGCGCAGTGTCATCAAGAAGTGTAAAGCCCATGGCACTGTGGCTAACCTCCCTAGATGTGGACGGAAAAGAAAAATTGACAAGAGATTTCAACGCAAGATTGTGTGGATGTTGGATAAAGAACCTCGACTAACATCCAAACAAGTTCAAGCTGCCCTGCAGTCCGAGGGTACAACAGTGTCAACCCGTACTATCTGTCGGCATCTGAATGAAAGGGGACTGTATGGTAGGAGACCCAGGAAGACCCCACTTCTTACCCCGAGACATAAAAAAGCCAGGCTGGAATTTGCCAAAACTTACCTGAAAAAGCCTAAAACGTTTTGGAAGAATGTTCTCTGGTCAGATGATACAAAAGTAGAGCTTTTTGGGCAAGGGCATCAACATAGAGTTTACAGGAGAAAAAAAGAGGCATTCAAAGAAAAGAACACGGTCCCTACAGTCAAACATGGTGGAGGTTCCCTGATGTTTTGGGGTTGCTTTGCTGCCTCTGGCACTGGACTGCTTGACCGTGTGCATGGCATTATGAAGTCTGAAGACTACCAACAAATTTTGCAGCATAATGTAGGGCCCAGTGTGAGAAAGCTGGGTCTCCCTCAGAGGTCATGGGTCTTCCAGCAGGACAATGACCCAAAACACACTTCAATAAGCACTAGAAAATGGTTTGAGAGAAAGCACTGGAGACTAGAGTTGAGCGACCTTGACCTATTTAGAGTCGAGCCGGGTTTCGCGAAACCCGACTATCTCAAAAGTCGGGTCGAGTGAAATCGGCCGATTATGACGTAAAGTCGGGATCGACCGAAACACGAAACCCAATGCAAGTCAATGGGGCAGCATAGTCGGCAGTGAGTGGGGGCCAGGAAAACACCTAGAGTGCCCATTTTAATGTCAAAACCATCCATTCTTCTTAATGAAGCTTGTCAAGCGTAATTTACCTTATAATAATTGGAAGGCATTTGAAATTGGGGGTCATTTGGCTAAAGTTGTGGTGGGTAGGGCTGGTTCAAGTAATTAGTGGGCCCAGGAAATCTGGACCACGTCACGGCAGTGGAGCAGGGAGAGGTAAGTATTTCAACTTTGCAAGTGCTGTGAACCTGAGCAAGCAGGGGGGGCCCACTCGTTGGCACTGGCACAGGGCCCCTCAAAGTACAGCAGTGTGTTTGTACGGCGGGGGCGCCTCCCACCGGCAGCAACACTTTTGCGTACCATGAGAGGCCCTGTGCCAGTGACGTCGCCAACTAGTATTCCTCCCCCCACCTGATGAAGGAACCTGCACTTTCATCTGCACCTTCCTCTTTGTCCCCGTGTAAGGTGGTATGGTATGCGGGAAGGGGGACCTGACTTTCAGCAGGGTCACAATCTTGCAGTGTAGCGTGCACGGGAAATGTTGCGTTATGGGTCAATGTACCAGCAGACTCATCTATCACTGGCTGGGCAATGGGCAGGATGAGGAGGAAACACCGATATAGGCCCAAAGAATAAAGTGGGCTAAATGCAGTTCAAAATTGGTAACACAGGACTAATCAGGGGGCATTGCAGTGGAGGACAACTGGAATGAGAGGCTGACACAGAGAGTAGGCCCAAATCAGTAAGTAGTCGAAATGCAGTTCAAAATTGGCAACAGTAGTAAACAGGCGGCACAGCTTTGTTCAGTGGAGGAGAACAGCAAGGAGTGGCAGACACCGATAGTAGGCCCCAACCCAACTAGTAGGCCAAATGCAGTCTAACATTAACAACTACTTAACGAGCGCCTGAAAACGGAATTTCAGGACAGGAAACCAGGAGAACAGCAAGGAGCGGCAGACACCGATAGTAGGCCCCAAACCAACTAGTACGCCAAATGCAGTTGTTCCGTTTAACCACAATTTAATGAGAGCCTGAAGATAGAAGTTCAGGAAAGGCAACCTGGAGAACACCTTGGAGTGGGACACACCATCTCTCTACACCCCATACCCAATTTGTAGGTCTAATGCAGCGTAGTTTCCAACAACTACTAAACGAGAGCATGATGATCGAAGCATTGGCGAGGAAACCTGGGGAACACCTTGGAGTGGAACACACCATCTCTCTACAGTGGAACACACCATCTCTCTACACCCCATACCCAATTTGTAGGCCTAATGCAGCGTAGTTTCCAACAACTACTAAACGAGAGCCGGAAGATCGAAGCTCAGGAAAGGCAACCTGGAGAACACCTTGGAGTGGAACACACCATCTCTCTACACCCCATACCCAATTTGTAGGCCCAATGCAGCGTAGTTTCCAACAACTACTAAACGAGAGCCGGAAGATCGAAGCAATGGAGAGGAAACCTGGGGAACACCTTGGAGTGTAACACACCATCTCTCTACACCCCATACCCAATTTGTAGGCCTAATGCAGCGTAGTTTCCAACAACTACTAAACGAGAGCCGGAAGATCGAAGCTCAGGAAAGGCAACCTGGGGAACACCTTGGAGTGTAACAAACCCTCTCTCTACACCACGGAAGGGCTGATTCTTAGGAAGGAAGGCTGTCGGAAAGAAGCAGGGCGCGTCCGAGGGTGATTATATTCTTATTAGGTATATACTCACCCTCGGACGCGCCCTGCTTCTTTATTTGTAATGAATGTTTATTTGCAATGTGGTTTTGACTTACTCTATTTTTTTGGTAAATAATGATTTTATTATTTTCATTGTTTTGCATCTTCTTGGCAATAATATAAAGAAGACGCGACAGGACAACACTCGGTGGATGCCATATCTGTGTTTAAAATTGAAAAAACCTTTCAGTTAACTACTTGCAGGAGAAAGTTATTGTAGCTGGTGGCCATTTTTAGTACTGTACCAGATTTTTGTTGTATGTGTTTGTTTTTAATGTTAAAATGTCTGCATTTGATATCTCTCCAGTATTTTCTTTTTTATAAGCAACATACTTATTTTTATATTTTCTGATGTTGGTTCAAGGGGTACACGGGCAGCAGTGGTGTGGTCAGTGGAGGCCTAGTGGAAGGAGTGACCGCAGACAGGCATCGAAGGCCTAAAATAATAACACATGGCTGTAGGCAATTTTAAATTGGTTCCAGGGGTACACGGGCAGCAGTGGTGTGGTCAGTGGAGGCCTAGTGGAAGGAGTGACCGCAGACAGGCATCGAAGGCCTAAAATAATAACACATGGCTGTAGGCAATTTTAAATTGGTTCCAGGGGTACACGGGCAGCAGTGGTGTGGTCAGTGGAGGCCTAGTGGAAGGAGTGACCACAGACAGGCATCGAAGGCCTAACATAACAAAAATGTCAATACAATGGTATTGTCAGTGGCAGGCATTGAAGGATGTCAGCGCATAGACTAAACATTGGTGGAGCTGTGAGATAATTTTGCAAGTGGTAGAGCACTGTTTGAGCTGGGGTGGGGGGAAACTGTCTTGTGGCCGGCGGTACAGGCCCAGGGCCCCTCATATTACAACGGTGTGTCTGACGTTGGGTGCGCACCACCACCGCCAGAGACACTTTATTGTACTATGAGGGACCCAGTGGCAGTGCCGTCGACCAAAAGCGGGCTCACCCACCTCTTCAGACAAACTGCACTCTCACGGGTGCTGTCGCCAAGTGTCGATACCACGGCCCCGTGTGGGGAGTTTGGCCATTTAGTGAGGTGTAAACATGTCGTATGCTGGACAATCAGGTGCAGAAAATTACGAGATTGGAAAAGGCATTCAGAATAGTCCACAGGCAAGACCTTTTCATAGGAAAGCTAGGTGTCAGCCGGGCAAGGTGGGGCAAAAGATTTTGAAATCCAGTTGTGGTTCATTTTAATGAAGGTTAGATCATCTACATTTTGGGTAGCCAGACGAGTCCTTTTTTCTGTTAGTAATGAACCTGCAGCACTGAATACTCTTTCTGATAGGACACTAGCTGCCGGGCAAGCAAGCTCCTGCAATGCATATTCTGCCAATTCTGGCCAGGTGTCTAATTTTGATGCCCAGTAATCAAATGGGAATGACGGTTGAGGGAGAACATCGATAAGGGATGAAAAATAGTTTGTAACCATACTGGACAAATGTTGTCTCCTGTCACTTTGAATTGATGCTGCAGTACCTGTCCTGTCTGCGGTCATAGCAAAATCACTCCACAACCTGGTCAGAAAACCCCTCTGGCCAACGCCACTTCTGATTTCTGCCCCTCTAACTCCTCTGGTCTGCTGGCCCCTGCAGCTCGTGTGAGAACGATCACGGGCGCTGTGTGCAGGGAATGCCAGAAGCAAACGGTCAACAAGAGTTGATTGTTTGGTTGCTAATATTAGTTCCAAGTTCTCATGTGGCATTATATTTTGCAATTTGCCTTTATAGCGAGGATCAAGGAGGCAGGCCAACCAGTAATCGTCATCATTCATCATTTTAGTTATGCGTGTGTCCCTTTTGAGGATACGTAAGGCATAATCCGCCATGTGGGCCAAAGTTCCAGTTCTCAAATCTGCGGTTGTGCTTGGTTGAGGGGCAGTTTCAGGCAAATCCACGTCACTTGTGTCCCTCAAAAAACCAGAACCCGGCCTTGCCGCGCCACCAATTTCCAGTGGCCCCGGAAAAGCTTCCTCATTAAAAATATAATCATCCCCATCATCCTCCTCGTCCTCCTCCTCCTCTTCGCCCGCTACCTCGTCCTGTACACTGCCCTGGCCAGACAATGGCTGACTGTCATCAAGGCTTTCCTCTTCCTCAGCTGCAGACGCCTGATCCTTTATGTGCGTCAAACTTTGCATCAGCAGACACATTAGGGGGATGCTCATGCTTATTATGGCGTTGTCTGCACTAACCAGCCGTGTGCATTCCTCAAAACACTGAAGGACTTGACACATGTCTTGAATCTTCGACCACTGCACACCTGACAACTCCATGTCTGCCATCCTACTGCCTGCCCGTGTATGTGTATCCTCCCACAAAAACATAACAGCCCGCCTCTGTTCACACAGTCTCTGAAGCATGTGCAGTGTTGAGTTCCACCTTGTTGCAACGTCTATGATTAGGCGATGCTGGGGAAGGTTCAAAGAACGCTGATAGGTCTGCATACGGCTGGAGTGTACGGGCGAACGGCGGATATGTGAGCAAAGTCCACGCACTTTGAGGAGCAGGTCGGATAACCCCGGATAACTTTTCAGGAAGCACTGCACCACCAGGTTTAAGGTGTGAGGCAGGCAAGGAATGTGTTTCAGTTGGGAAAGGGAGATGGCAGCCATGAAATTCCTTCCGTTATCACTCACTACCTTGCCTGCCTCAAGATCTACAGTGCCCAGCCACGACTGCGTTTCTTTCTGCAAGAACTCGGACAGAACTTCCGCGGTGTGTCTGTTGTCGCCCAAACACTTCATAGCCAATACAGCCTGCTGACGTTTGCCAGTAGCTGCCCCATAATGGGAGACCTGGTGTGCAACAGTGGCAGCTGCGGATGGAGTGGTTGTGCGACTGCGGTCTGTGGACGAGCTCTCGCTTCTGCAGGAGGACGAAGAGGAGGAGGAGGGGGTGCGAACGGCTACAGCCAATTGTTTCCTAGACCGTGGGCTAGGCAGAACTGTCCCAAACTTGCTGTCCCCTGTGGACCCTGCATCCACCACATTTACCCAGTGTGCCGTGATGGACACGTAACGTCCCTAGCCATGCCTACTGGTCCATGCATCTGTTGTCAGGTGCACATTTGTGCTCACAGATTGCCTGAGTGCATGGACGATGCGCTCTTTAACATGCTGGTGGAGGGCTGGGATGGCTTTTCTGGAAAAAAAGTGTCGACTGGGTAGCTCGTAGCGTGGTACAGCGTAGTCCATCAGGGCTTTGAAAGCTTCGCTTTCAACTAACCGGTAGGGCATCATCTCTAACGAGATTAGTCTAGCTATGTGTGCGTTCAAACCCTGTGTACGCGGATGCGAGGCTAAGTACTTCCTTTTTCAAACCATAGTCTCATGTAGGGTGAGCTGGACTGGAGAGCTGGAGATCGTGGAACTAGCGGGGGTGCCGGTGGACATGGCAGACTGAGAGACGGTGGGAGATGGTATTGTTGCCACCGGTGCCCTAGATGCAGTGTTTCCTACTACGAAACTGGTAATTCCCTGACCCTGACTGCTTTGGCCTGGCAAAGAAACCTGCACAGATACTGCAGGTGGTGCGGAAAATGGTGGCCCTACACTGCCGGAAGGGATGTTGCGTTGCTGACTAGCTTCATTGGCCGAGGGTGCTACAACCTTAAGGGACGTTTGGTAGTTAGTCCAGGCTTGCAAATGCATGGTGGTTAAATGTCTATGCATGCAACTTGTATTGAGACTTTTCAGATTCTGTCCTCTGCTTAAGGTAGTTGAACATTTTTGACAGATGACTTTGCGCTGATCAATTGGATGTTGTTTAAAAAAATGCCAGACTGCACTCTTTCTAGCATCGGATACCTTTTCAGGCATTGCAGACTGAGCTTTAACCGGATGGCCACGCTGTCCTCCAACAGGTTTTGGCTTTGCCACGCGTTTTGGGCAAGATACGGGCCCGGCAGATGGAACCTGTTGCGATGTTGATGCCTGCTGCGGCCCCTCCTCCTCCGCTTCAGAACTGCTGCCGCCTGCACCCTGTTCCCCCAATGGCTGCCAATCGGGGTCAAGAACTGGGTCATCTATTACCTCTTCTTGTAGCTCGTGTGCAACTTCGTCTGTGTCACCGTGTCGGTCGGTGGTATAGCGTTCGTGATGGGGCAATATAGTCTCATCAGGGTCTGATTCTTGATCAGCACCCTGCGAGGGCAATGTTGTGGTCTGAGTCAAAGGACCAGCATAGTAGTCTGGCTGTGGCTGTGCATCAGTGCACTCCATGTCAGATTCAACTTGTAATGGGCATGGACTGTTAACTGTTTCACTTTCTAAGCCAGGGACGGTATGTGTAAAGAGCTCCATGGAGTAACCCGTTGTGTCGCCTGCTGCATTCTTCTCTGTTGTTGTTTTTGCTGAAGAGGACAAGGAAGCGACTTGTCCCTGACCGTGAACATCCACTAACGACGCGCTGCTTTGACATTTACCAGTTTCACGAGAGGAGGCAAAAGAGCTAGAGGCTGAGTCAGCAAGATAAGCCAAAACTTGCTCTTGCTGCTCCGGCTTTAAAAGCGGTTTTCCTACTCCCAGAAAAGGGAGCGTTCGAGGCCTTGTGTAGCCAGACGATGAACCTGGCTCCACAGCTCCAGACTTAGGTGCAATATTTTTTTTCCCATGACCAGCTGATGCTCCACCACTACCACTACCCTCATTACCAGCTGACAATGAACGCCCCCGGCCACGACCTCTTCCACCATACTTCCTCATTGTTTTAAAAACGTAAACAAACTAACGGTATTTGTTGCTGTCACACAAATTACACGTTGAGCTATAACTTCAGTATGATTTAGCTACCCCTTTACAGGTGAGTGAGACTGTCACGATATGGTATGAAATATCATAAGTAGTTCTCTAGCCTGTGTGGGCTAAGCCCCCCTTCTTGGAGCAACAGTTTGTAGCTGCAAATTCCTGGCTTTCCTTCTCTGAGAGTATGGGGGAAGAGAGGTTTTATTGCTCTGGGGTCGTAAATTCCAGGCTCAGAGGAAAGTCCCTCACCCCTCCCACATTCTCTAGTTCAAACTGGAAAAGTGGCTCCAAGATTCAGGAAAGATTCTTTGTTTAGTTTTTTTTAGATATTAGGCAAACGATTTAAGCTAGAAATACGAAAATATATATTTTTATTCTCACTCGGTGTATCTACACAACCCGCGAAACACGAGCTTCTAACTCCATCTGGTAAAGAAGTAGGGATTTCTCTGGAAATATGTATCCCAGATAGGACATATTTGATCTCATTAGAATGCTCACGTTAATCTGAGATGAATGAGGAGTTTGGTCTGACTCTGACATGTTTTGTAGTGAAGTTATAGAAATCAGAGAGAATAGTTTAAAGTTTAGGCAGAATGTAGAGAATGGAGGGTCTGGATAAGCCAGCCTTTCTGTGATGGCACAGCCTTGAAAGTATAACTGGCTGCACACATCCCCAGCTGTGTCTCTGCTAGATTTCTTCCTGACTTCTTGTCCTCTCCTGAAGCCAGCAGCATCCCATGGACTGGGATATATGGAAACTGCCCTAGCCTGGTTGCCTGTCATGCTTTGAACATGTAAGTGTTGCTTTTTCTCATTTATTCCCTTTATGTTATAATTACCCTTGTACCTATTGGCAATTGTCTCATTTGTAACTTCTTTATAAACTATTTTTTCATAAAGCACTGCCTAATTAATTTCAATGGAATATACTATTATATATTAGTTCGTTCATCCATGCTCTAAACTTACCCTGTCTTCTGAAGTGAAATACGCTACTGTTACTGTTGTGTTGGGTTAGCTTCGGACCCGTTTAATCGAAGCTGGTGGCAGCGAGAAGTGTGCAGACTTTTGGGTTATGTTGTAGCGGCTGCGACGTTAATAATTATTGTTCCTGCCTGAGTGGGAGTAGTTATCGCGTCGCTGCAGCGTGCCCAATAGCCAGTACATAGCAGGCAGCCTTTCTGGCGACTAATTACCCAGGGTGCAGTACCTAATCTGACCTGAGAGTAAGGGCGCCAGAGAGCTGCAAGTGTTAAGTGGAACTGTAAGCGGGATATACATAAATCCCTGCAGTTCGTGGTATATAGAAAAGCAGTGGGATACCTAGAATAAGCCCCTGCTGTAAACTAAGAGGTCAATAGCCTTGTGTGTGGTTTTTTTCATCACATCGTGGAGTGGAGGGATAACTAAGATAAGCCCCCTGCACATGTGATAGCCGTCTGTTGGCCTAAAGTCACCTCAATCCGTGACGTAGGGGTCATGTCAGAGTCAGACCAAACTCCTCATTCATCTCAGATTAACGTGAGCATTCTAATGAGATCAAATATGTCCTATCTGGGATACATATTTCCAGAGAAATCCCTACTTCTTTACCAGATGGAGTTAGAAGCTCGTGTTTCGCGGGTTGTGTAGATACACCGAGTGAGAATAAAAATATATATTTTCGTATTTCTAGCTTAAATCGTTTGCCTAATATCTAACAAAAACTAAACAAAGAATCTTTCCTGAATCTTGGAGCCACTTTTCCAGTTTGAACTAGAGAATGTGGGAGGGGTGAGGGACTTTCCTCTGAGCCTGGAATTTACGACCCCAGAGCAATAAAACCTCTCTTCCCCCATACTCTCAGAGAAGGAAAGCCAGGAATTTGCAGCTACAAACTGTTGCTCCAAGAAGGGGGGCTTAGCCCACACAGGCTAGAGAACTACTTATGATATTTCATACCATATCGTGACAGAGACCACAACGAAAATCAGGCACAATGTTACACACTCTGTTGTTGGTGGCAACAAATGAGAGAGATGCCACACATGCAGGACTGTCACTGAAGCACAAATGTAAATATTAATCTCCCACTGATTTGATTTTTTTTTTTTTTTAAGGGAGACTTTAGGAAAAAAAAATAATAGAATAAAATGATTTTTTGAGGAAGAATTTAGAAACCAAATAAAACAAAAAAAGGCTTTCTATGGCCCACTGAGTGAGAGATGACGCACACAGGAGTCAGGAGTGGCACACAAGCCCAGAGGCCAATATTTATCTCCCACTTTTTTTTTTTTGTTCCAGGGAAAATTTATAAACCCAATAAAAAAAATAATAAATAGGCTTTCTATGGCCCACTATCTGAGAGACAGAGAGAGATGGCACGCTTAGGACTGGCACACAAGCCCAAAGGCCAATATTAATCTCCCTTTTTTTTTAAGGGAGAATTTATAAAACCAAAAAAAAATAAATAGGCTTTCTATGGGCCACTATTTGTGAGAGAGATGGCACGCTCAGGACTGGCACACAAGCCCAGAGGCCAATATTAATCTCCCACTTTTTTTTTTTTTCCCAGGGAAAATTTATAAACCCATTAAAAAAAAAAAAAATAAATAGGCTTTCTATGGCCCACTATCTGAGAGAGAGATGGCACGCTTAGGACTGGCACACAAGCCCAAAGGCCAATATTAATCTCCCACTGATTGATTTATTGATTTTTTTCAGGTAGAATTTAGAACCCAAATAAAGCAAAAAAAAAAAAAAATAGGCTTTCTAGGGCCCACTGAGTGAGTGATGATGCACACAGGAGTCAGGAGTGGCACACAAGCCCTGAGGCCAATATTTTTCTCCCACTGATTGATGTAGTGATTTTTTTCAGGTAGATTTTATAACCCAAATCAAGCAAAAAAATAAATAGGCTTTCTATGGCCCACTGAGTGAGAGATGGCACAGACAGGGATGGCACTCTAGCAGAAATGTCAATCTTAATCTCCCACAAAAAAAAAAAAAAAACAGGGACTGTCCTACAATTACTATCTCCCTGCAGTAATCTCAGCCAGGTATGGCAGGCAGCAATAAGGAGTGGACTGATGCACAAATTAAATAAAAAGTGTGGACAAACAAACAAGATAGCTGTGCAGAAAGGAAGGAACAAGAGGATTTGTGCTTTGAAAAAAGCAGTTGGTTTGCACAGCGGCGTACACACAGCAATGCAGCTATCAGGGAGCCTTCTAGGGCAGCCCAATGAGCTACAGCGCTGAGGGGAAAAATATGTAGCTTCCACTGTCCCTGCACACCGAAGGTGGTGTTGGGCAGTGGAAATCGCTACGGCACAAGCGGTTTGGTGGTTAATGGACCCTGCCTAACGCTATCCCTGCTTCTGACGAAGCGGCAGCAACCTCTCCCTAAGCTCAGATCAGCAGCAGTAACATGGCGGTCGGCGGGAACGCCCCTTTATAGCCCCTGTGACGCCGCAGACAGCAAGCCAATCACTGCAATGCCCTTCTCTAAGATGGTGGGGACCAGGACCTATGTCATCACGCTGCCCACACTCTGCGTCCACCTTCATTGGCTGAGAAATGGCGCTTTTCGCGTAATTGAAACGCGACTTTGGCGCGAAAGTCGCGTACCGCATGGCCGACCCCGCACAGGTGTCGGATCGGGTTTCATGAAACCCGACTGTGCCAAAAGTCGGCGACTTTTGAAAATGAACGACCCGTTTCGCTCAACCCTACTGGAGACTTCTAAGGTGGCAGCAATGAGTCCACACCTGAATCCCATAGAACACCTGTGGAGAGATCTAAAAATGGCAGTTTGGAGAAGGCACCCTTCAAATATCAGGGACCTGGAGCAGTTTGCCAAAGAAGAATGGTCTAAAATTCCAGCAGAGCATTGTAAGAAACTCATTGATGGTCACCGGAAGCGGTTGGTCGCAGTTATTTTGGCTAAAGGTTGTGCAACCAAGTATTAGGCTGAGGGTGCCAATACTTTTGTCTGGCCCATTTTTGGAGTTTTGTGTGAAATGATCAATGTTTTGCTTTTTGCTTCATTCTCTTTTGTGCTTTTTCATTTAAGACAAATTAAATGAAGATAATAATAACAAAGAATTTGTGATTGCAATCATTTTCAGGAAGAAACTGAGTATTATCTGACAGAATTGCAGGGGTGTCAATACTTTTGGCCATGACTGTATATTCTAGGTTCTTCAAAGTAGCCACCTTTTGCTTTGATGACTGCTTTGCACACTCTTGGCATTCTCTTGATGAGCTTCAAGAGGTAGTCACCGGGAATGGTTTTCACTTCACAGGTGTGCCCTGTCAGGTTTAATAAGTGGGATTTCTTGCCTTATAAATGGGGTTGGGACCATCAGTTGTGTTGAGCAGAAGTCTGGTGGATACACAGGTGATAGTCCTACTGAATAGACTGTTAGCTGCTTTTTTCTTGCCATAATACAAATTCTAAGTAAAGAAAAACAAGTGGCCATCATTACTTTGAGAAATGAAGGTCAGTCAGGCTGAAAAATTGGGAAAACTTTGAAAGTGTCCCCAAGTGTTGTGGCAAAAACCATCAAGCGCTACAAAGAAACTGGCTCACATGAGGACGCCCCAGGAAAGGAAGACCAAGAGTCACCTCTGTATAATAATTAGATGGGTACTACGGAATCTGATGGCATGGGATATAGCCAGTCTGAGAGCAAAGTTGCAACAAAAGATGTATTTACTAAAAAAAAAAACTAACAGATATTTCTGCAATTGTAACGAGGTCCTCAGCTCTATATAGAAAATCACAGCAAACAGAGTAGCGGGCGTGACCGCTAATGTGAACCAGTCCAGCAAGGAAATGTGGAAGCAAACAAGACAATTAAGCGAGGAAGTCCAATAAGGTTATTAGTGCGAATGCCCTGCAAAACTTGCTCACACGTGCGCACAGTACTTGTTAGAAGACCAATTGTTCACAGATGATGCGTTGTGTGAATGACGTCCTGGAAAAGAGAGGACGAGGGGAGAAAGAGGGAGAGTGCTATCTAACTTGGCTTTAGGAAAATGGCCGCCGCGATCTCCATCTGCGCACGCGCGGCATCCCGCGGCCATTTTCCTGAAGCCCCGGGAAGCAGAGCACTCCATCTGCGCACGCGCAGCCTCAGGAAGATGGCCGCCCCCACTGATAAACCGCTGAATAGCGAGAAGCACTACGCCACCAACGGGAAGATAAGCAAGATGTGGGGGAGAAACAGCGCCGTCACCATGCCCTTTTGACCAGACCAGCCTGATTGACAGGCGAAAACGGTTTGCATTTAGTTGGACCATCATTTATTTTTCAACAGGACAATGACCCCAAACACACCTCCAGGCTGTGTAAGGGCTATTTGACCAAGAAGGAGAGTGATGGGGGGCTACACCAGATGACCCGGCCTCCACAGTCACCAGACCTGAACCCAATCGAGATGGTTTGGGGTGAGCTGGACCGCAGAGTGAAGGCAAAAGGGCCAACAAGTGCTAAGCATCTCTTAGGCTCTGTGCACACATTGCGGATTAGCCTTAGGAATTTCTGGTGCAGATTCTGCCTCTCCTGGCAGAAAACGCAGCTGCAACACATTTTTTGTGCGGTTCTGCAGCGTTTATTGTGCGTTTTTTGCTGCGGTTTTCTTGAGGATTTGCTGCGTTTTTTACCCCTGCAGTTTTCTATAATGGAATGAGTACAAAAATGCTGCAGATTCACAAAAAAAGTGACATGCTGCTTCTTTTAAACCGCAGCGTTTCCGCAGCGGATTTTCCGCAAAGTGTGCACAGCATTTTTTTTTCTCATTGATTTATATTATACTGTAAATCAATTGCAGATCTGCAGCGTTCCTGCACCTCAAAAAATGCTGTGGATCCGCAGAGAATCCGCAATGTGTGCACATACCCTTAGAACACCTTCAAGATTGTTGGAAGACCATTCCTGGTGACTACCTCTTGAAGCTCATCAAGAGAATGCCAAGAGTGTGCAAAGTAGTCATCAAAGCAAAAGGTGGCTACTTTGAAGAACCTAGAATATAGCACATATTTTCAGTTGTTTCACAGTTTTTTGTTAAGTATATGCAGCGCCCCAGAGTCCTGGTCGTTGCAGTAATGTTATTCTTCCACCAGGGGGAGTGATGTTACGTCTGAGGGCAATGAAGGAGATCTTCTGTCCAGGTATCACAACCACAAAACACACTCCACACTCCAGGCCGCCAGGGGGAGCCATGCTTCTATCTATTAGGGCACTCTTCACAATTAGGTAAAACTGGGAGTCTGGACAGAAAGTCAGAACGAGGAGAGCAGACGGAGGTCTGTGGGAGAACGAGGGTTCACGGAGCTGCGCCTGCCCCACGTGCGGCAGCATCCAAAGAAAGAGACATTGAAAGGAATCGTGTTGCAGTGAGTGAAAAACGAAGTCATAGCAAAAGGAGAGGAATATCAGAGGGAGACCAGCTAGAAGCAGGCTTCCTCCTTCTGAAGCGCAGTAAACGGTAGCCAGAACACCGAGGGAGTAAGGATCTCTATGCTTTACTTCAGAGACTGGCAGGACAGTTGATTCCACGTTGGCTGTTATGATGCGGTGGTTTAGGAGCAACATGGAACGAGCTCTGAAGGAAGTGGTAACTGTACTGACCGCAGTCCCTAAGCTCAACACAACACTAGAAGTAGCCGTGGGATGCTCCTAACTCTCCCTAGGCATCTCGTCACAGCCTAAGAGCTAACTACCCCTAAAGATAGAAGCAGGAAAACTATCTTGCCTCAGAGAAAATCCCCAAAGGATAGATTAGCCCCCCACAAGTAATGACTGTGAGTGGAGAGGGAAAAGCAGGGCCGGCGTCAGCACCCGGCGCACCCGGGCAAATGCCGGGGCCCTGGCAAGACGGGGGGCCCGCCGGCCGCCGCCCGCCCATTGGTCAGCCGCCAGCGCGCGTCACTCAGTGACAGTCACTACATCTACATGATCCCGACAACGCGACGCGACCACGTCCCCCGGCGCCGCCGCAGGCGGCGCCTTCGCCTTGGCTGCAGGGGGCCGGCCGCCGGGCGGGGCACAGTCAGCTGCTGTGTCTCTGACTCTGAGGACTGAGTGAGTCACTGAGACCATTTCAATAGCAGCTGCCTGCAATACGTCACCGCCGCCCGGCCCTGGCCTCACCATTGGAGAAGACACTTCTTCCGGTTCCGGGTCGCGCGACGCTGGGTGTGGGTCATCTCTCCTCCTTACATCCGGTCGGCGGGCGGAGAGGAGAGACATAGAGAGCTGCGGTTCGGAGTTGAGCAAGTTGGAGTGGACGTCCACCGTCCAGGCTGAGGCTGCGTCCACGGTCCACCATCCTCCAGATCATGATCCAGCACAGTCAGCCAGGAGGAGACTAGGACAGATCCGGACCGGCAGCCGCAGCGCCAAGCAGGAGGAGAAGAGGACGACGAGGGAATCTTCCAGAGTGACCGTAGTACGTGGGCTGCGCTGCTATATACTACGTGGGCTGCGCTGCTATATACTACATGGGCTGCGCTGCTATATACTACGTTGCCTGCGCTGCTATATACTACGTGGGCTGCGCTGCTATATACTACGTGGGCTGCGCTGCTATATACTACATGGGCTGCTATATACTACGTGGGCAGTGTTATATACTACATGGCTGTGTTTATATGCGATCATGAATCGGGGTATGTGTAAAAGGGGGGGCCCACTGAGACTCTTTCGCCCGGGGCCCTCAAAAACCTGGAGCCGGCCCTGGGGAAAAGACATACACAGAATGAAACCAGGATGAGCACAGGAGGCCAGTCTACCTGGATAGATAGGACAGGATGGAATACTGTGCGGTCAGTATAAAACACTACAAAAATCCACGCAGAGTTTACTAAAAATCTCCACATCTGACTAAAGGTGTGGAGGGTAAATCTGCTTCCCAGAGCTTCCAGCAAGACAGAATTAATTCATAC
This sequence comes from Ranitomeya imitator, assembly GCF_032444005.1. NCBI lineage: Eukaryota > Metazoa > Chordata > Amphibia > Anura > Dendrobatidae > Ranitomeya > Ranitomeya imitator. Next base: position 843,983,679 of record NC_091284.1, on the reverse strand, counting down.
TGATAAGCTGGACAAACATAGAAAGCACAGAACGGATAAGTCCACAATCTGTGAACAGAAAAGAGCAAGCAAAAACTTAGCTTTGCTGAACTGGTCAGGATAACAGGGAAATCCAAAGAGATGTGAATCCAACCAGGAACCATTTACAAGTGGCATTGGCTGAAGGACCGAGCCAGGCATAAATAGCCGAGCAGAAAAGACGATCAGTGGAAGCAGCTGCAGACAGCTAACTCCAAGGAGCAGCCATACCACTTGAAACCACAAGAGGGAGCCCAAGAGCAGAACTCACAAAAGTGCCACTTACAACCACCGGAGGGAGCCCAAGAGCGGAATTCACAACAGTTGGCTTGCCCGACCATATACCCAGGAGGCAGGGTGGCAATTTCTGGGGGCCGGGGCGTCTCTAGGGTCCCTATAAAAAGCCTCAGGCCACCAGTCATACGGATTTGTCCTATCCGTCAGGGGGACAGAGAGAAAGAGACTTGACATCTACAATAGTTGTGAGGACCTCACCGAGAAGTTCAACAGGGAGGAACTACAACGCCCAGGCGCTAGAGGAAGGCTACTGATTTCCACCAGGATAAGGGGACTCTGGATTTGCCTTCAGACCGGCCGGACTCTGCCTGCCCTGTGATCTGGTGCTCTGGACTGTGGATGCTGGAGCCTTCAGTAAAGGTAAAGAGACTGCACCCATTGTGTCCTCGTTGTTCACTGCGCCTCACACCATTCACTATCTACACACTGGGAAGCCCTGGGGACACACTTCACCTGTGGGAAGGTATACCATCTAGCTGCCATAACATCACCCCAGTGGACCCCCAAGCAGCGTCGGTCACCCTGACCGAATACCACAGGTGGCGTCACGAACACTATCCCTTTTAAAGACCTTTCCCCAATTTTTCAACAGACGCCCCTAGGGCCACGGACCGGGTCAGCCACCGTGACATCCCCCTTGAGAACCAAAGGGCCCGGTACCGAGTTCCCCACTGCCCTACTGGGGGCGATCCATATATAATTCCACATGTGTTAATTCACACTTTTGATGCCTTCAGTCTGAATGTACAATTTTCATAGTCATGAAAATACAGAATTTTTTTTTAAATGAGAAGGTGTGTCCAAACTTTTGTGCTCGGCTAGTCTGATATTGCATTTTGTTATTATAGGTCATTTTCCAGATTCATTACCTCAGCCTTGCTTTGACTTGTTGTGCCACGGTGTCTCCATGTGCTTCAGTCAGACTGTAATGATATTATGAATATGCTCATATTCAAAGTACCCTTCTAGAACTTTCCATTACTTTACTAGCACACCTAGCTCTGCTACATCTTTTTAGTTTGCAAATGACCTGCACCCAGGCTGCAGCTGTGATCCCCCTCATCCCTCCTCTCTCTGCCTGCTTGTGTAATCCTATACTCCTGTTCTCCTCCCTCAAGAATGTGTTGTGAGCAGCCCCACTTAGCCTTGTGTAAAAGCACATGGTCGGTGGGGGGTAATCTTTGTTCCTGTAAATTTACATATAATGGGACCGATTATTGATATAGGTGTGAAACTTACATTTTTAGCATTTGCATCGGTGAACTACCCTCCCGTGCGTTTTTGAAGCTCCAGCAGAATCTGAGAAATGTATTACTGCTTACCCAAGGCACATAGCCAAGTCATTAAATTAACATCAATCTCATGCTCAGAATGATGATAGTCCCGTCGTCGCTATACGAGGTTCCCACCCTGAGTTATGTTTAGGTTAGTAGGTTTTTCATAACTTTCCTAGGAGGGGCGTATCCAGCCCCTCAGTGATGTCACGAGCAGAGGGTATAAGAAATTCAACCTCATTTTAGGAGAGAGTCTTTGCCCAGGAAGTCAGCTAACAGAGGCTGTCCTGATACATAGTTACATAGTTAATAATAAGGTTGAAGGAAGACTTTAAGTCCATCTAGTCCAACCCATAGCCTAACCTAACATGCCCTAACATGTTGATCCAGAGGAAGGCAAAAAAAAACCATGTGGCAAAGAGTAAGCTCCACCTTGGGGAAAAAAATTCCTTCCCGACTCCACATATGGCAATCAGACTAGTTCCCTGGATCAACGCCCTATCAAGGAATCTAGTGTATATACCCTGTAACATTATACTTTTCCAGAAAGGTATCCAGCCCCCTCTTAAATGTAAGTAATGAATCACTCATTACAACATCATACGGCAGAGAGTTCCATAGTCTCACTGCTCTTACAGTAAAGAATCCGCGTCTGTTATTATGCTTAAACCTATTTTCCTCCAAACGCAGAGGATGCCCCCTTGTCCCTGTTTCAGGTCTATGATTAAAAAGATCATCAGAAAGGTCTTTGTACTGTCCCCTCATATATTTATACATTAACATAAGATCACCCCTTAGCCTTCGTTTTTCCAAACTAAATAGCCCCCAGTGTAATAACCTATCTTGGTATTGCAGACCCCCCAGTCCTCTAATAACCTCGGTCGCTCTTCTCTGCACCCGCTCCAGTTCAGCTATGTCTTTCTTATACACCGGAGACCAGAACTGTGCACAGTATTCTAAGTGTGGTCGAACTAGTGACTTGTATAGAGGTAAAATTATGTTCTCCTCATGAGCATCTATGCCTCTTTTACTGCATCCCATTATTTTATTTGCCTTTGTAGCAGCTGCCTGACACTGGCCACTGAATATAAAAGTTTGTCATCCACCCATACTCCCAGGTCTTTTTCATTGACGGTTTTGCCCAGAGTTTTAGAATTAAAGGGAACCTGTCACCTGAATTTGGCGGGACTGGTTTTGGGTCATATGGGCGGAGTTTTCGGGTGTTTGATTCACCCTTTCCTTACCCGCTGGCTGCATGCTTGCTGCAATATTGGATTGAAGTTCATTGTCTGTCCTCCATAGTACATGCCTGCACAAGGCAAGATTGCTTTGCGCAGGCGTGTACTATGGAGGACAGAGAAAGAACTTCAATCCAATATTGCAGCCAGCATGCAGCCAGCAGGTAAGGAAAGGGTGAATCAAACACCCGAAAACTCCGCCCATATGACTCAAAACCAGTCCTGCCAAATTCAGGTGACAGAGTCCCTTTAAGCACATAATTATACATCTTATTACTTCTACCCAAGTGCATGACCTTACATTTATCCCCATTAAAGCTCATTTGCCATTTATCAGCCCAAGCTTCTAGTTTACATAAATCATCCTGTAATATAAAATTGTCCTCCTCTGTATTGATTACCCTGCAGAGTTTAGTGTCATCTGCAAATATTGAAATTCTACTCTGAATGCCCCCTACAAGGTCAGTAATAAATATGTTAAAAAGAAGGCCCAATACTGACCCCTGTGGTACCCCACTGCTAACCGCTACCCAGTCCGAGTGTGCTCCATTAATAACCACCCTTTGTTTCCTATCCCTGAGCCAGCTCTCAACCCACTTGCACATATTTTCCCCTATCCCCATTATTCTAATTTTATGTATCAACCTTTTGTGTGGCACCGTATCAAAAGCTTTTGAAAAGTCCATATACACTACATCCACTGGGTTCCCTTGGTCCAGTCCGGAACTTACCTCTTCATAGAAACTGATCAAATTAGTCTGACATGAACGGTCCCTAGTAAACCCGTGCTGATACTGGGTCATGAGGTTATTCCTCTTCAGATACTCCAGTATAGCATCCCTTAGAATGCCCTCTAGGATTTTACCCACTGTAGAGGTTAAGCTTACTGGCCTATAATTTCCGAGTTCAGTTTTTGTTCCCTTTTTGAATATTGGCCCCACATTTGCTATACGCCAGTCCTGTGGCACAGACCCTGTTATTATGGAGTCTTTAAAGATTAAAAATAATGGTCTATCAATGACTGTACTTAATTCCTGCAGTACTCGAGGGTGGATCCCATCCGGGCCCGGAGATTTGTCAATTTTAGTGATTTTTAGACGCCGCCGCACTTCCTGCTGGGTTAAGCCGGTGACATTTAATTGGGAATTTTTATCACTAGACATTTTGTCTGCCATGGGATATTCTTGTGTAAATACTGATGGAAAAAAAGTCATTTAGCATATTGGCTTTTTCCTCATCCTCATCCACCATTTCACCCAGACTATTTTTAAGGGCGCCAACACTATCATTTTTTAGTTTCTTACTATTTATGTAGTTAAAGAATATTTTAGGATTATTTTTACTCTCTCTGGCAATGAGTCTCTCTGTCTCAATCTTTGCTGCCTTGATTTGCTTTTTACAGAATTTATTTAATTTTTTGTATTTATTTAATGCCTCCTCACTACCTACTTCCTTTAATTCTCTAAATGCTTTCTTTTTGTCCCTTATTGCGCCCCTTACAGCTCTATTTAGCCATATTGGTTTCCTCCTATTTTTAGTATGTTTATTTCCATACGGTATATACTGTGCACAGGTCCTATCCAGGATGCTAATAAATGTCTCCCATTTTCTTTGTGTATTTTTGTGTCTCAGGATATCGTCCCAGTTAATTGCACCAAGATCCTCTCTCATCCGTTGGAAATTTGCCCTCCTGAAGTTTAGTGTCCTTGTAACCCCTCTACTACACATCTTATTAAAGGAGACATGAAAACTTATTATTTTGTGATCGCTATTCCCCAAGTGACCCCCAACCCTTATATTTGCTATGCGGTCTGGCCTGTTGGTTAATATTAGGTCTAGCAGTGCCCCCCTTCTTGTTGGGTCCTGAACCAGTTGTGAAAGGTAACTGTCTCTCATAGTTGTCAGACCCCGATCACCTTTGCTGGAACTGCAGGTTTCTGTTCCCCAATCTATTTCAGGGTAGTTGAAGTCCCCCATAATAATGACTTCTCCTTGAGTCGCAGCTTCATCTATTTGCTTTACGAGGATATTCTCCATTGCTTCCATTATTTTTGGAGATTTATAACAAACCCCTATCAGTAATTTATTATTTTTTCCCCCTCCCCTTATCTCCACCCACAGGGATTCTACATTTTCATTAAATTCACCTATATTATCGCGCAGGATGGGTTTTAAGGACGATTTTACATATAGACACACCCCTCCCCCTCGCTTATCTGTACGGTCATTCATTTCTGAACAGGCTATAGCCCTGCAAGTTAACAGCCCAGTCATGGCTCTCATCCAGCCACGTTTCAGATATCCCCACCATGTCATAATTATGCTCCAACAACATTAGTTCAAATTCGTCCATTTTGTTGGCGAGGCTTCTGGCATTAGTATACATGCACTTTATGTTCCTCTCTGTACTTCTATTTCTTAAATTATTAACTGTTCTGACCCCACCCCCCATGCCACCGCCACCCCCAACTTCCTTATTTGTGCCCAGGTCTCTGTCTGCACTATCTTCCCCTCCTATAAAATGAATACCCTCCCCCCCAATCCCTAGTTTAAACACTCCTCCAACCTTCTAGCCATTCTCTCCCCCAGCACAGCTGCACCCTCCCCATTGAGGTGCAGCCCGTCCCTAGCGTAGAGCCTGTAGCCAACTGAGAAGTCGGCCCAGTTCTGCAGGAACCCAAACCCCTCTTTCCTACACCAATTCTTGAGCCACTTATTAACCTCCCTAATCTCCCATTGCCTCTCTGGCGTGGCACGTGGTACCGGCAGTATTTCGGAAAATACCACGTTGGAGGTCCTTGCTTTCAGCTTGCAGCCTAATTCCCTGAAATCATCTTTAAGGACCTTCCACCTACCTCTAACTTTGTCATTAGTGCCAATGTGCACCATGACCGCTGGGTCCTCACCAGCCCCTCCCAGTAATCTGTCCACCCGATCAGCGATGTGTCGGACTCGTGCGCCAGGTAGGCAGCACACCTACATGGGGATGTCTCTCCTCCTCCCCTCCACCACATGGCTTACCGTTGTCTGAGATAACTAAATGTTTTTCATCTTTAATCCCTTTTTATTTGTAATTGCCTGTACATACTATGATTGACTCATTTTTTATAACATCTTTTTATATACTTTTGTAAACACTGCCTAATCTTTTTTGGAGTAAAAGATATATTTACTAGTTTCGTTTTCCTTGCTCTAAAACGTACCCCAATGTCCTCTGAACTAAGTCATCACTACTGATTGGGTTGGCTCCTGACCTGTTATTAATCTTAAGAAATAGGAGCTGGTGGCAGCAAAATGTCCTGATTTTTTTTTTTTATGGGGGGAGACTGTCAGCGACGGACGGCATTTGATAATTGTATTTCCTGCCTAAGCAGGAGTAGTTATATCGCCCTCACTGCAGGGTGCCAAATAGCCAGTACATAGCAAGGCAGCCTTCCTGTTGACTAATTATCCTAGGTGCAGTTCCCTGACTGGCCTGAGGGTAAGGGGGGTGCCAGAGAGCTGCAAGTTCCAAACCGGAACTGGGAAGCGGAATATAATAAACCCTGATGAAGAACTGGGGGCAACCAAACACGCCAGGTTCATGACACAGACAAGAGTTCAGTTTGCTGTAGCTGTAGAAGAGTTCACACCCTTCTGTTAAGAGCTTCAAAGAGCTTCTTCCTGGCATTTTAATTAAAAGAAAACAATCCCGTGGAATCCCAGGGGTGGGGACACATTTCAGAAGAGAAGAGACATTTACTTCTTCCCTCACAGTAGGACAGGCCTCCGTCCCGTGTAAAATGTAGGCGTGGCCTCCATCCCTTGTAAAACGTAGGTGTGGCCTCCGTCCCATTTAAAACTTAGGTGTGGCCTCCATCACGTGTAAAACTTAGGCGAGGCTTCTGTCCCGTGTAAAATGTAGACGAGGCCTCCGTCCCATGTGTGGAGACTAGGGGGTCAGCGGGTGCTTTGGTCCTCTAGCTGAAGCCGCATGAACAAGGGATAGTCCCACTGTAGGCGTAACGTTACTCAGACAACAAGATAACACAGTGTTAAACAGTGGCAATATTTTATTAAACCACAAACTGGCAAAAAACACAAAACAGTCCCAGCAAAATACCCAAGATGGGTGAAAATTTACAGAGTCTCACTCTTCTGCTGACTGATGCACAGAGAGATGGTATTGACAAGCTTAGGAAGGTGACAGTCCATTTAGGTATAAAGTCAGTTAACCGGAGGGTCACCATCTGGCTTCAGCTTCCAGGGCCGGCTATCCCACCTTTGGCATGCACAGAGAGAAAGCAATAAGTTTAGGAAGATGAGTCTATTCAGGTACAAGGCCAGTTGACCAGAAGGTCACAACAGGGCTTCTACGAACATCTTAATGGAGCCAAGTGACCGGTGGGTCCCATTCCTAGCTTTCACAAATGTATCTATGGGTCAGTGATGACCAATGGAGCAGATCTGCATTCTTCCATCCGGGGATATGGTCCCCTAAGCTGGCATCCTGGAGAATGACAAATCTGTGTCCCTCGTGGTGGAGCCATGATGTCTTGGCTGCTGTACTGTAGATAGACTCTGGTTCTTTTAACCTCTGTATCTCCTGGTTGTCTGGAGTTATATCTCTCATGTTACAGAGGCATATAACCTCTTTTCATAGTTAACTGTCCTTTACCAGCATTCACAGGTAAAGGAGAAAAATGGAGATGAGACCAACTCGCATTGTTTGATGATGTAATCTATTTGCATAGTTTTTCCTCCTCTGTTTTGCAAGTCCAGAAACTAGCTGGCCTGGACAATATGTAATCAACATATCAGCAAACATCATTGCACCCTGCATGAAAGAAGAGTCAAGATTTCAGACTCTTGCCTAACTGAAGGAAAAAAAACATAAATTCATAAGACAGCATATAGATAAGACTATTCTTTCTGGCTTGCTGAAAATAGACATCTGGTGAATTAAGATAAAATGCTGTCATTGGAACGCCCCCGTAGGGCAGTGGGTTACTCGGTACCAGGTCCTTCAGTTCTCAAGGGGGATGTCACAGTGGCTAACCCGGTCCGTGGCCCTAGGGACGTCCGATGTAAAAGGGGGGAAAGGTCTTTAATGGGGAAATGTTCGTGACGCCACCTGTGGTATTCGGTCATGGTGACCGACGCTGCTTAGGGATCCGCTGGGGTGATGTTATGGAAGCTAGATGGTATACCTTCCCACAGGTAAAGTGTGTCCCCAGGGCTTCCCAGTAGTGTAGATGATGGATGGTGTGAGGTGCAGTGAAGAACGAAGACACAAGGTTGCAGTCTCTTCACCTTTACTGAAGGCTTCAGCATCCACAGTCCAGAGCACCAGATAACAGGGCAGGCAGAGTCCGGCCGGTCTGAAGGCAAATCCAGAGTCCCCTTATCCAGGTGGAAATCAGTAGCCTTCCTCTAGCACCTGGATGTTGTAGTACCTTACTGCTGAGCTTCTCATAAGGTCCTCACAACTGTTGTTGGTGTTCTAGATGTTATGTCTTTCTCTCTGTCCCCCAGATGGATAGGAACAAACCCGTATGACTGGTGGCCTGAGGCTTTTTACAGGGACTCTAGCACGCCCCAGCCCCCACAAGTTGCCACCGTGCCTCCTAGGTATAGGTCGGGCAGGTAACATGGAATTAGCGGTCTTGCTGGTCTCTGGAGCAAGGCATAGAGACTGTTGCTCCCTCGATGTTCCGGCTACCGGATCCTGCGCCTCAGAAGGAGGCAGCCTGTACAGGGCAGAACTCCTTCTGGTTTCCTCTCCTTTTGCTATGATTTAGTTTCTCACCCTCTACAATACAATTCGCTGTTCGTGTCTTTCTTAAAATGCTGCCGCACATCGGGCAGGCGCAGCTCCATTGTTTTCTGTCTAGGCTTCTGACAGGATCCCACTCCTGTCAGGGACCACTCTGTCAACACTGCTCGATGTTCCTCCTTCCCCTTTGTCTGCCTGACAGGAACTCACTGAGCGAAGCCCAGCCAGCTTCTGACTAACTTCCTATCCAGACCACCAGTTTTACCTAATTGTGATGAGTGCCCTAATAAAAAGGAACATAGCTCCCCCTGGTGGACTGGAGTGTGAAGTGTGTTGCATAGTTTGTGATACCTGGTAAAGTGATCTCCTTTATTGCCTTCAGACATAACATCACTCCCCCCCCCCCCCTAGAGGAGAATGATATTACTGCAACGACCAGGACCCTGGGGCGCTGCATCATCACACTATGTGTAAGCGGATATATCTAATACGTAAACGTATGTAACCCATGCATACCCAAAACTTAGGTGTATGTATCCCATATCAGTGTGGATAATGACAGCTCACCACTCACACAGGACCTCCTGCAGCTCCATGGATGGAAAACTCCAAGAAACTAATTTCTGTGAATGTTAGCGAATATTCCGATTGTCGCTGTGGCCACGAGGATCTGGATTACAGCACACTGTGACCATCTAATGGATTACATAAAATCAGAACCCCACAAACCATGAAGGCCTGTCCTCCGCTTTTCCTGGTGCTGTATCTGTGTTATGCCTTTCATGTCTTCATTTTTCTTCCTGTAGACGTCTCTGCTGGATTCTAAGCGAAGCATGAATCTCGGCATCTTCTTGAAGCAGTTCAAGAGGTAAGGCCGGGGGACCATGGGAGCGTGGCCAGGAAGGGGGGGATTGCATGACTAAGGGCGCGTGGCTGGGAAGGGGGTGGTCACATGACTGGGGGTGTGAGGGAATATGGCTAAGGTGGGGGCCTTAACCATTCTGAACCTTCTCCATCATTGTCTCCTCAGACCTGTGCCGATGATGGTTGCAGACATAAAGCAAGGAGTGGGATCGAACTTTGGGGCAGAAAAGTTGGGGGAACTGTTGCGACTTCTCCCAGAAAAAAATGAGGTAAGTGGATGAGCTGTACAGAGAGCTTCTCCATAACCTGAGGTCATCACCTATAAGAACAGTTCCCAGCAGACCTCACACCTGCCCTTCATACAAGACCATCCACATATTGCCTCCCCTCGAGCACAGTATGATGGCCTCAGCTGCATCCCTTGGAGTATAGTGTGATGGCCTCAGCTGCCGTATAGCATGATGTCCTCTATTTTTTTTATTTGTGATACAGGTGAAGAGACTTCGAGCCTTTAAAGGAGACAGAAGCCGCTTGTCTGATCCAGAACTTTTTATGGTGATGTTGGTTGAAATTCACAGGTGAAATTAGACGACAGTTATCCTCTTACTGACCCCATGTCCTCTCTGCCCACAAACCCAATGTCCTCTTCAGCCCATCACTTAGTCACACATTGACCTTTATTTACTTTCCACTCCCATCTCTAATCTCCTCTCATCTCTCTCATTACTAATTCTCCTCTCTGGGCCTGCCAGCCCCTGCCCTCGCCTCCTCTCTGGGCCCGCCTGCCCCCACCCTCGCTTCTTTTCTCTGGGCTCGCCGGCCCCTTCTCTCGCTTCCTCTTTCTTGGCCCGCCTGGCCCTCAGTTCCTCTCTGGGACCGCCTGCCCCCACCCTCGCTTCTTTTCTCTGGGCTCGCCGGCCCCTTCTCTCGCTTCCTCTTTCTTGGCCCGCCTGGCCCTCAGTTCCTCTCTGGGACCGCCTGCCCCCACCCTCGCTTCTTTTCTCTGGGCTCACCGGCCCCTTCTCTCGCTTCCTCTTTCTGGGCCTGCCTGGCCCTCAGTTCCTCTCTGAGACCGCCTGCCCCCACCCTCGCTTCCTTTCTCTGGGCCCGCCTGCCCCTGCCTTCACTTCCTCTCTCTGGGCCCACTGGCCCCCGCCCTCGCTTCCTCTGTCTAGGGCCACTGGCCCCCACCCCTGTCTATCTGGGCCCACCAGCCCCTACCCTTGCCTCTTCTCTGGGCCCGCCTGCCCCCACCTTCAATTCCTCTCTCTGGGCCCGCCGGTCCCCACCCTCTCCTCCTCTCTGGGCCCTCCGGCTCACTAGCTCACTGACCCTCATTTTTCATTTCTAGCTTCCATCGGAGGCTTCAAGTAATGATCCTTAAGGAAGAATTCTTTCCACAGCTGAATTCATTGAAGCAAGCAGTGGAGGTGCAGATGGCGGCTGCTACCGGTGAGGTTTGTGGTCTTCTGGACCATTTGTTCTACACTAGTGTTCACAATAATAGCCGTGTGTTCACAAACATGAGTTATCTCACAATCTTTACCCTGGTCTTTATCGCCAGCATTGGGAACATTGCACGCTGTTTTCGAATTCACAACATGAAAAGAAATGCAGATAATCTTTATCTGCTTTACAGAACATTGTCCATTCTAATAAACAGTGTCTGCATGTGTCTTTACTATTCTTTATGAGGATTTATCATTCCTGAAAATCACAAACCTATTTAGTTGTTTTGTTTAGAACGGCTTCACATCTTTGTTGCATAGTCACCCAACTTCTGGCCCCGGTCACCTGTTATTCCAGCCCAGGATGCTCAGACTTCATCCCACGTTTTTTGCCATTTGTTGGCTTTGTCTCAGAAATGGCATTTTTGATGTCGCCCCACAAGTATTCTATGGGATTAAGTTCCGGGGATCGGTCTGGCCGCTCCATTACCTCGATTTTGTTGGACTGGAATCAGGATTTTGATGGTTTACTGGTGTGTTTAGGGTTGTTGTCTTGTAGTAACCCCCATTTCAAGGGCATATGCTCTTCTGTGTAAGGTAACAAGATGTCTTTGAGTATTATAATATCTGCAAACTGGTCCATGATCCCCAGTATGTGGTGAATGGGTCCGGCACCATAGTAAGAGAACCATGCCCATATCATATATCATATCTTCACTGTCTTCAGAGTGTACTGTGGCATGAATGCAGAGTTTGGGGGTCGTCTGAACTGTCTGCAGCATTTGGACCCAAAAAGAAAAATTTTACTTTCCGCAGGTCACAAAATGTTTCTCCATTTCTCTTTAGGCCAGTTGATGTGTTCTTTGGCACATTGTATCCGCTTCAGTACATGTCTGTTTTTTAACAGTGGGAAATGCGGGGGCTTCTTGGTAACAAATGAGCATCACACAGGCATCTTCTACCTGTCACAGTACTCGCAGGTAACGTGAGACTGTCTGTGATAATCGTAGAGCCGATAATTGGTAACGTCAGACTGACTGTGATCATCCTGGAGCCGATCATTGGTAACGTGAGACTCTGTGATCATCCTGGAGCCGATCATTGGTAACGTCAGACTGACTGTGATCATCCTGGAGCCGATCATTGGTGACGTGAGACTGTGATCATCATGGAGCCGATCACTGGTAACGTGAGACTGTGATCATCCTGGAGCCGATCATTGGTATCATGAGACTGTGATCATCCTGGAGCCGATCATTGGTAACATGAGACTGTGATCATCCTGGAGCCGATCACTGGTAACATGAGACTGTGATCATCCTGGAGCCGATCATTGGTAACATGAGACTGTGATCATCCTGGAGCCGATCACTGGTAACATGAGACTGTGATCATCCTGGAGCCGATCATTGGTAACATGAGACTGTGATCATCCTGGAGCCGATCACTGGTAACATGAGACTGTGATCATCCTGGAGCCGATCATTGGTAACGTGAGACTGTGATCATCCTGGAGCCAACCATTGGTAACGTGAGACTGTCTGTGATCATCCTGGAGCCGATCATTGGTAACGTGAGACTGTGATCATCCTGGAGCCGATCATTGGTAACGTGAGACTGTGATCATCCTGGAGCTGATCATTGGTAACGTGAGACTGTCTGTGATCATCCTGGAGCCGATCATTGGTAACATGAGACTGTCTGTGATCATCCTGGAGCCGATCATTGGTAACATGAGACTGTGATCATCCTGGAGCCGATCACTGGTAACATGAGACTGTGATCATCCTGGAGCCGATCATTGGTAACGTGAGACTGTGATCATCCTGGAGCCAACCATTGGTAACGTGAGACTGTCTGTGATCATCCTGGAGCCGATCATTGGTAACGTGAGACTGTGATCATCCTGGAGCTGATCATTGGTAACGTGAGACTGTCTGTGATCATCCTGGAGCCGATCATTGGTAACATGAGACTGTCTGTGATCATCCTGGAGCCGATCATTGGTAACATGAGACTGTGATCATCCTGGAGCCGATCACTGGTAACATGAGACTGTGATCATCCTGGAGCCGATCATTGGTAACGTGAGACTGTGATCATCCTGGAGCCGATCATTGGTAACGTGAGACTGTCTGTGATCATCCTGGAGCCGATCATTGGTAACGTGAGACTGACTGTGATCATCCTGGAGCCGATCATTGGTGACGTGAGACTGTGATCATCATGGAGCCGATCACTGGTAACGTGAGACTGTCTGTGATCATCCTGGAGCCGATCATTGGTAACGTGAGACTGTCTGTGATCATCCTGGAGCCGATCATTGGTAATGTGAGACTGTGATCATCCTGGAGCCGATCATTGGTAACGTGAGACTGTGATCATCCTGGAGCCGATCATTGGTAACGTGAAACTGTCTGTGATCATCCTGGAGCCGATCATTGGTAACGTGAGACTGTCTGTGATCATCCTGGAGCCGATCATTGGTAACATGAGACTGTGATCATCCTGGAGCCGATCACTGGTAACATGAGACTGTGATCATCCTGGAGCCGATCATTGGTAACGTGAGACTGTGATCATCCTGGAGCTGATCATTGGTAACGTGAGACTGTGATCATCCTGGAGCCGATCATTGGTAGCCGATCATTGGTAACGTGAGACTGTGATCATCCTGGAGCCGATCATTGGTAACGTGAGACTGTGATCATCCTGGAGCCGATCATTGGTAACGTGAGACTGTGATCATCCTGGAGCCGACCATTGGTAACGTGAGACTGTGATCATCCTGGAGCCGATCATTGGTAACGTGAGACTGTGATCATCCTGGAGCCGATCATTGGTAACGTGAGACTGTCTGTGATCATCCTGGAGCCGATCACTGGCTGAGCCTTTGCCATTTTGACTATTCTTCCATCTCTTAGAATGGTCGTCTTCAGTTTTCTTCCTCGTCTCTCCGGTTTGGCTTTCCATTATAAAGCATTGGAGATCATTTTAGCTGAACGGCCGATCACCATCTGCACTTCCTTATAAGTTTTACCTTCTCCAATCAATTTTTTACTCAAAGTATGCTGTTCTTCTGAGCAGTGTCTCCAACAACCCATATTTCTCAGGCTTTCAAGGAGAAATACATGTACGACATGTCCTGGCTTCGCCCTAAATAAGGACCCCCTAATTCACACCTGTGTCTAGTGATCAGCGAATTTGTTTGGAAAACGATCACTAAACATAAATTCGGCACAAATATGGCACATTTGGATTTGTGATCAAAAACACAAGCAAAATGTTATAAAATCGGTAACATTCCGTAAAAGTGCGGGAAAATATTTGCTTTGCCACAAAAGTATTTTCAGCACTTTAGCAACGATAATGGTGGTGTATCATGAGCGTTTGGCACATGTTTGATGAGGGGAGGGGGTTTGCAGAGCTCAGAGGCATGGCGTTCTTGTAAAGTCATTTGTTTCCTAACTTTGGCTAGCCGCAATGTGCGCAATCAGGGCGCAGGAAACATCCACAATGTCCTGACACTACGGCTTGTGTCATTGGCTGCTCAAATCACGTCCCTCTCCATATAAATAGCGGACATCTTGTTTTGGACCCATATTGACACTAACAGCGCAGAGAGGCTGCTCCTGATGCTGGCAGTGTTAGCAGCAAGATTTTAGCTAGTTAGTTAGGCGGTTGTATATCAGTCAGATAGTGTAGCTAGATAGTGTCCAGTGTGGCTGTTACATTTACCTTCCAGCATTTTTTTTTCTATTTTGGCTATTACTGAGGTCCACAGACAAAGCCATCAGGGCACATGTCCTACAAGTGTGTTGTGCTTCTATTGTGCTCCATGCACGAGTATAGAATTCTAAATAATATTTTTTCACTAGCTAAATGTGAGACAGCCGCTGTATCCCACCTTGTCATTTAGTGCTGTGGTGATATGAACCTGTCTGCAGACCTAAGGCACATTAAAAAAAAATTATAATTTTTCAGTTGCAAAAACTTAGACAACCCGCCGTATAACACTTTGTCATTTGGTGGGGTTGAAATTAAGCTGTAGAGGCCTGATCCATAGGCCACAAACAAATTCTTCTGTTCTTCACGTCATACAGTAAGGGACCTGACTATAAATTAGTTTGTAGCATCCAGTGTGTTAGAGACCTGATCCAGAAGCCAGCGAAAAATTGTTTTGTTCCTGCTATCATACAGTAGGAGACATCTGACTTTCAAATTGCAACATAACTTCTTTGTATTACAGGCCTCATCCACACAACAATTCATTTGTGACTAACACGATACAGCACGCCATATTTCAACTTTGAATTTACTGTTGCTGAAATTCAGCTGTTTGGAGAGAGAGTGCAGAGTTTAAACTCTAATTTTTTGTTGCTAATACTGTGCTCCTACCACATGACTGGGAAAAAGCGAGACTGTAGTGGAAGGGGAGTTAGGCTTGGTGTTCAAGATGTATGTGGGGTAGGTGGTAATGTTTGTGAAAGCAATAGTGAAGCAACACTACGTCCTATACAAAGACAACTGACAACTTATGTTGCTGGACAGTCTACACTACTACCTTTCTTTTGAAGATGCATAGCGGTATGCCTTGTTGATGATGCCCAGAAAGAGCATGTACTCAAGTAGATGGCAAGCGCAGCTTCAAGTGGTCTCTCCTCCTCTTCCTCCACCTCAACATCACACTCAGTACAGTCTACAGAGATGGCACCCAAATTCCTCTTGCTTCCCCCCACGTCCCAACTATCGAGCTGTTCAACTGACTGTACGGAACCATAGATGGGTGAGTCTGAAGAGCTGTTTACACATTCTATGCCATGCTCATCAGAAGTGTACTCAAAAGCTTTGCAGAGTCAAGAGGAGGAAATCTGCACCGATGCCCAAAATTTTTTAGCTTGGATCCGGGGCAGGACTAAGTACTGTCCGAACAGCTTCCGAACCCTTGTCATCAGATGTTAACCCTTGGGGGAAGTGATCCTGATGAGTTTCAGATATCTGAGGCTCACGCAGACTGTACTGTGCTGTCAGGGCAAGAGGAGGAGGAGGGTGACTCCAAGGGCGAGGGATGCGATAACACAGAGGCTATGTGCACACGTTCAGGGTTTTTTCGCAGTAAAAACGCTATAAAAACTCATTAAAAATGCATACATTATGCCTCCTATCATTTAGAATGCATTCTGCATGTTTTGTGCACATGATGCGTTTCCGCAAAAAAACGCATCGCGGTAAAAAAAGCAGCATGTTCATTAATTTTGCAGATTTTCTGCATTTTTCCCACTATTCTATGCATTTGGTAAAAAACGCACAAAAAAGCACCAAAAACGCATGAAAAACGCATGAAAAACGTGAAAAAAACGCATGCGGATATCTGGCAGAAATGTCCGGTTTTTGTCAGGAAAATTTCTGCAAGAAATCCTGACGTGTGCACATACCAGAGGATGATGATGATGTGTTAGATCCCAGTTGGCGTGAACCTAGAGGAACACAGTTGAGTAGGTCACCTGAGGAGAAAGACGAGGAGGTTAAATTGCAGACACAAAGTGATGCAGCCACGACAAGCAATGAATCCTCAGCCACAACTGTGCCTGTGGCTAGCAGCATGCACGGGTCTGCAGCTCACTGGGGGGGCAAGGGTTTGCCTAGCTTGCATCTTTTTTTACTTCAAAGAATGAGCCAACTCATGTAATCTGCCAACTTTGCAAACTAAAACGGAGTCGAGGTAAAAAGTGCAATAATTTGACTACTGCATGTATGAACATTCACATGAGCAATCAACATACTTTACTGTGAGAATCCCACTGCGCAAAAATGCGGACCAGTGGTCCTCAACAACCATCAGGCACCTCATCAATCGCTTCTGCTGCTTTTTCCTTCTCCTATGATACCGTGCCAACTATTAAGACGCAGGTATTCGACTGCAGAACCTTCGGTTCTTTACCAGCTCCAGTCACGTTGCTGTCCGCTGTAATGGAAGCGGACATGCCTGCTGTTTTTGACTGATCTCTGAGAACGAGCACACCACAAGTTTCTCAATCCACTGTAACATCTCCGCCTGCACCTCTCTCACGGTCCAGGAGTTTGTCTGGTTCACCGTACTCCGCCCTCCCTCAGCACTGCAGCAAGCTCACGCTTCTGCTGTTGTGGTCATGTAAAAGATTTTTCTCCTACGCATGACAAAGGGGATGACCTGGAAAGTGCATTGTGGGAACAGGAGTATGCCGACTCCACCACCAGGTCTGTTTTTGGGTCTCAGGGAATGGGAGAATTGTAAGCCACCATGGGGAATGGCAGCAGGAGAGACAGTGTCGGAGTCCTGGATCCAGGTTTCAGTGAGGGCCAGCAGATTCAGAGAGTTGTTCAGAAAGTAATTGTGCAGAAAAGGAAGTTTGTTACACACAGACCGTGGATTCCAAAGGGCACAATTGAAACAAGCATATGAAGGAGTGTAAGTAATATTAATAAGATTAGTGTGGTTATGATATGAGGTAGAATAGGGGTTGAGGTTGGTGATGGTGGACCAGGGTTGGGGGAGATATCAGAAGGAGTACGAGGATAAAGAGCAAGTAGGTATTGGAATTGTAAGAAGTTTTTTTTTGTGCAATGTGTTTGGGCAAGATGGGCTGAGGTTTGGACTCAACTACCCGTGTTACTATTGTGACGCCCAGGAGACCGGGGTACCCAGCACCGGACCAATGGGGTCTGTCTCTTGAGGGGGGTGTCACGGGTGGCTTGACCCGGTGCTGTGGCCTCAGGCAATGCACAGTGTAAAGGGTATCGTGAGGGGACAGGCACTTACTTGATCAGCAGCAGGTTCTCCCAGCGGTGATGATCCCGATCCTGGATAGATGGCTATTGTCCAAATGAAAGACTGAGACACTGAAACGTTTAACCAGTTTACTTTAACATAAAAGGATTTACAACCAGTCCTGTCACCGGAGTCTGTATGGGAACTCTGAGTTACTTTGACCCTGCCGGGATCTTCGCCTCTTATTGTACGCAGTTTCTGTGTGGCCCTGCTGCTGTATGTGAACTGGCTGCCGGCCCAATCTGTCCCCTCCGGGTCCTGGTTCGACGGGCAACCCGAGTCCTTTTATCGGCTTACCCCCTCCGGGAGTACCGCTGAACTCTGTGTCTGTTGCTGCGTCCGGCCCTAGTGAAGCTGATATCACCTCACGTTTTTCCGGTTGCTGTATTATATATAATGAATACAGCCACGGATCCGGTATCCGTCTTTGCGCCTGTTCTGGGTAGTGATTAATGCTACCCGATTCTCACAATGTCCTTTTTCTCTGTCCCTTTTCTCCTCAGGCCGGTGATTTGGGCCTGGAAACCGTCATAGGGCTGTTAGAAATTCAGCTGTATGACCTCTCACTATCAGCTCCTTGGCCCAACTGCCATTTCTTCTCTCAGACCAGAATGGATCAAGGGGAGTCTCTGGAGCTCCCCCTTCTGGCCGGAGGTGGTAGTGCAGTCTTGCTATTTTAGTATTTGTATTTACTGTCAGTAACTATTTTTGTGGCAAATACCCCTAGGGGTGCCACATTCCCCCTTAGTTAAGAACAGTACTCCGGGACTGTGGGACGATAACATTTTGAAATAACAATTAATATGTACAGAGTCTTAAAAATGAAAAGTTACAAAAACCACTCAAGGAAACAAAAATAGAGTTCTGTAAAAAGTCACTTCAAATAGCGTCCATTAATACAGTTCTATCCTTGAAGGTACTAGGAAAGGCACTGCACTTTGTGTCCAGGAATTTAGTTCCATTTTTCCAACGGAGTTACCAATATAAAGTCTAAAGAAAGTTCAAAAAGAGCAAAAAGCAAAGTTCAAAAAGCAGTCTTTCCGGAGCTTTGATTTAGTGCCTCCGGGCTGATAAAAAGTTCAAGAATATGCAAGAAGTTCATACAGACAAGACTCTGTAGGTACTGGGCTTAAACGTTGCAGAATGATAACAATGACTATAGTTTTATAGTTGGTAATCCGCATACCTGGCCGGTAATTGACCCTGGGTACTACGCTGTGATCTACGTAATAGCGGTGTCTCTTCATGTGGTGTACTACTGTCTACTGCGGATGTAGTATCTGCCCTCTCTGCTAAAGATAATTCCACGACTATGGAGTTGGCAAGTCCACCGTGAATGGGATTACTCTGACCAGGAATCTGTTCTTCCTGGCCTGGAACCTCCCGTAGTACGGGGTCAGCCTCTTCCTGTCTTGGGACTTCTGGTATTGGGTTCGGTGTTGGGTAAAAGGCCACCATGGGAACCACTACTGCACCATGGTATGTTAGTAGGGTTTTGGGAAAATCTCCTATACAGGTGTGATACATTTCCTCTTCTTTTTCCTTTACTGGTTGGACCTGCATGGGTTGAATAACTTCTGGTTCTGGCTGGACAACGTCTGGCTCTTTCAATGCTTCCGGACATAATTTAAGATTGTCTCTCGACACTAGTACAGATGATAAGCCCCCGTTTTTGCTAATGAGACACATTTTAGGATTATCCATTCTTGTTGGTAAAACTGTGTAGGGTACGGCTTCCCACTGATTGTCTAGTTTATTGGTTCGACGATTTCTCTTGAGCACTTGGTCACCCGGTCTTAATGGGGTCGCTAGAGCATTCTGGTTGAAAGATCGCTCTTGTCTTTCTCTAGTTTGCTGAAGGCTTCTTTCCACACTCTCTTGCACTTGGCGATACTGCTTTTGCCGTATGATATCCCAATTGGAGTCTTGAACTTCTGCGTCTGGTTTCAGAATTCCCATTTCTAGATCGATTGGTAATTGGCCGGGTCTTGCACGCATAAGGTAAGCTGGGGTGCAGTTGGTGGAGCTCACCGGGACATGATTATACAGATCCACCAAGTCAGGCAATTTCTCTGGCCATTGATTCCTTTCTGTCTCAGGTAAAGTCTTTAGTAGGTCTATTACAATATGGTTCATCTTCTCGCATAAGCCGTTTGTTTGTGGATGATAGGCCGTCGTCCGGATCTTTTTGCAACCATACATATTACAGAATTCTCTGAAGATCTCTGATTCAAAGGCTGTACCTTGGTCGGTGAGAATCTGTCCCGGATATCCATGGGGTCTACAAAAGTACGTTTGGAACGCTTTGGCTGCTGTTTTTGCTGTCAGATCTTTTACGGGTACTACTACCAAGAAGCGTGAATAATGGTCCACGATGGTCAAGGCATAGACATAGCCGGACCGGCTTGGTATTAACTTCACGTGGTCTATGGCTACAAGTTCAAGTGGTTGTTTGGTGATTATGGGCTGCAGTGGTGCTCTTTGGTTCTTTTGATCGTTTCTTCTGAGGTTGCACGGGCCACAATTTCTGCACCACTGTTCGATTGATTTTCTCATCCCGACCCAATAAAATCATTCTCTTAGAAGTACTTCTAACTTTTTCCAACCGAAGTGATCAGCACCATTATGGTAAGCTTCGAGGACCATCTTCACATCTTGTTTAGGCACGATAATCTGCCAAACCAATTCATGTGTTTTTGGATTGGTGTACCTTCTACAGAGCTTCCCTTGATACAGGAACATTTTGCCTCTCTCTTTCCAGAGTTGATGCGTCTCTTCTGGGGCATCCTCATCGGGATATGCACTTTGCTCAGTCAGCAGTTCCTTCACCAACTTCACAGCCGGATTGCTGTCTTGGGTGTCAGCCCATCTATGGTGTGCTAACGGATTAAAATTCACCTCTTGTTGTTTCTGATAGGTACTTGACTGATGATGTTTTGCCTTGGGATGATGGAAGGCTGGTAGTTCAATTTCTTCAAGCTCCCCCGTTTCTTCTTCTACATCTCTCAAGTGTGGCATCCGGGATAGGGCATCGGCATTTCCATTCTTGCGAC
This sequence comes from Ranitomeya imitator, assembly GCF_032444005.1. Taxonomy (NCBI): domain Eukaryota; kingdom Metazoa; phylum Chordata; class Amphibia; order Anura; family Dendrobatidae; genus Ranitomeya; species Ranitomeya imitator. The sequence goes on along the minus strand of NC_091284.1, from coordinate 843,962,924 downwards.
CTGCTCGATACTTGATTATGAAGTTGTAATTGGATAACCGGGCTATCCATCGCTGTTCTAACGCACCTAATTTGGCTGTGTCCAGATGGGTCAACGGATTGTTGTCAGTATAGACAATAAATTCTGCAGCGGCCAGATAGTGTTTGAAACGTTCAGTCACAGCCCAAACTACTGCCAGTAGTTCCAATTTGAAGGAGCTGTAATTTTCTGAATTTCTTTCAGTAGGCCGGAGCTTTCTACTTGCAAAGGCGATGACTTTCTCCCGACCTTCTTGCTTTTGTGACAGCACCGCTCCTAGTCCCACATTACTGGCATCGGTGTAGAGGATGAAAGGTTTATGGTAATCTGGGTATGCCAGAACCTCTTCTCCGGTTAGTGCCTTCTTTAGTTGTTCAAAGGAGTCTTCCCTTTCGTCGTTCCACTGAAAAGGAGGGTTTCGGTTTGAAGGTTTCTTCGTCTGCCCTACCAAGGTGTCTTGCAAGGGTGCTGCCAACTTGGTAAATCCTTTTATACATCTGCGATAGTAACCCACCAATCCCAGGAATTGTCTCACTTCTTTTGCGCTGGTAGGTCTTGGCCAATCCCTTATGGCGCTTATTTTCTCGGGATCTGGTGCTACTCCCTCCGAACTCACGATGTGTCCCAGGTACTGTACCTTTTGGCTTGAGAAGGTGACATTTGGATGGCTTGACTTTCATGCCATACCTGGATAAGGCTTCGAACACTTCTGCCAGGTCTATTAAGTGTTGTTCGTAAGTCTTTGAGTAGACGATCACATCATCTAGGTACAGGAGGACGGTCTCGAAGTTCTTGTGTCCGAGGCAGCATTCCATCAGCCGCTGGAAGGTACCGGATGCGTTGCAGAGTCCGAACGGCATGCGATTAAATTCACATAGACCCATTGGTGTGGTGAATGCCGTCTTTTCCTTATCTCTCTCAGCCACAGGGACTTGCCAATACCTGCTTGTTAAGTCTAAGGTGGAAAAATAATTAGCAGATTTCAAAGCAGTTAAGGACTCTTCTGTCCTAGGCAAGGGGTAGGCGTCTTTATGGGTGATGTTATTAATCTTCCGGTAGTCTACACACATTCTCATGGTTCCGTCCTTTTTTTTTGACAATCACTAGAGGGGCTGCCCAGGGGCTACAGCTGTCTCTTATTACCCCGGCCTGTTTCATCTCCCGCAGCATATCTTTTGCACACTGATAGTGAGCGGGCGGTATGGGTCTATATCTTTCTTTTATTGGGGGATGGTCACCGGTGGGGATTGTGTGTTCTACCCCTTCTATCCATCCGAAGTCCAATGGGTGTTTACTGAAGACTTGTTCATATTCCATCACTAGCCTATACACCCCTTGTTTTTGATGGGTAGGTGTTGAATTTATGCCCACGTGTAGCTGTTGGCACCAATCCTCCAACTGAGCCGTTGACTTCCACCTGACAGGTTGGTTCTAAGGGCTCAATGGTTGTGATGGCATTGTTGTCAACAGTATATAGCTTTGCCATTGTAGCATACCTTGGCAAAGTGACCTCTTCCTCTCCACAGTTCAAAAGTCGTACCGGCACTCGTCCCCGGTGTACCTCGACTACCCCTCGTGCTGTGAGTATAGTGGGCCTGCTGTCGGTGTACACTGGTTCTATTAAGGCTTGATAATCTCGTCCCTTAGTACCAATGGCTGCTCTACACCATACCAGCATTTCTGTTTTTGGTGGGATTACAATAGATGTCGGATCACTTACCCTCACACTGCCGATTTCTCCACCTGCAACTTCTACCTGTTGCCTTAACATCAATACTTTTATTTCCCTTTGGAAAACTCTCTGCCGGCAGGATTGGGCAAGTTTCAGCAATTTGCTGTAAGACAGAAATGACTTCGGAAAAGCAGTTCTCTAACACATTCATTCCTATCAATACAGTTGGTTCACAGTTCCGCCGGTCAACATCAACAACAATTGTACTCTGTTTCTTCAATTCTACTTTACCAATCTTTATGGTCATCTCCCTGAATCCTAGTTTCGGTACCAACTTACCATTACTGGCCCATATATCTAGTTCAACATCTGAGGGCCCTTTATCAATATCTGCATCAGCCCAGTACCTCTTATAAAGGATATACGGTATAGATGAAATCTGGGAACCTGTGTCCAGCAAAGCGTTGAGGGGAATTCCATCCAGCACGATAGGGATAATGGGTCGTCCTCCGATGTACCTGTCGTGCCAGGGTGTTGGGCCTTGAAAGTTCATTCCTGCGAAGCGGCCCGCATTCCCAGGGGATTCCCGTTTAAATCACAATCTCGTGCAAAGTGGCCTGGCTGCTGGCAACGGTGGCAAATGGGCTGTCCATCCGGTTGGTAGCGGTCGCGGGGTCGTCCTCTCCATGTCGGGTATCTCCGGGGTCTCATCCATGGAACACCTTCTCTACAGTTTGCCAACTCCATCTTGGGTCCTCTCATCTCCTGCATGGTTTTAGCCATTGAAGCAACAACATCAGTTAAAGAGTCAAGCTTTTGTTGAAGAGCCTCATTAGTACTGGGCCCCAGGGGCTTAGCAATGGCCCCAGACATAGCTGATGTCACTGGCACTCCCTGTTGTTGAGGTGCCTCTGCCATGGGTTGTGCAGGATCCTGATCCCGAGGTGCCTCTGCCAGCTGGAGACGTATAGCGCTCTCCTTTAATTGGGCAAATGTCAATTCAGGGTTCTTAAAAACAAGCATGCTCACATGCCCCCGGTGAGAAGGGGTGTAGAGTCCCTCAATAAATTGATCTCTTAGCAGTTTATCCGCTCCGGTGTTAAAAATGGGTTCAGCCAGTGTAAGTGATTTAAGGGCTTCCTGCAGGTTTAAGGCAAAGTCTCTCACGCCCTCATTAGCTTTTTGTTTGCAATTAAAGAATCGTACTTTAGCTTTGCTGCTGGCAGTGGTTTCAAATGTAGCTTTTAATCCAGCAAATATGCGTTCAACAGTGCCTTTTAGATCAGCTGCCCATGCTGTGACTTCTCGCTTAGCATGGCCACTTAACTGCATCATCAGGAGACTAAAACGCTGAACTTCACCCACGGGGAACATGTCAAAATGGGCCAGCATCTTTTCTCTGAAATCGTCAAGGGTATTAGGCTCACCTTCATACATTGGAAGCCACGGGCCACCCGGGGTATATGGCATCAGCACCGGCATGATGGGCGCCACTCCTTGCACCGCTGCGCTACCGGACTCTCTATTGACACTCTGTCTTTCAGCTGCATTAGCGTCGCCGGGTGCTGCGGCGTCTCCGTGCTGCGACATACTGTGCCCCCTTAGTTAATCCGGACCCTTCCGGTCCTCCGCTTCCATCGGGATAGTGTAGATTCGTTCCGCTGTGCAGCAGGATCGATTTTCCCCTTGCTCTGACGTCAGAGCGCTCAGCTTGGTGCCGCCCACAATGACACGCCCCCTGCTGCTCCCACCCACCGCGCTCTGTAATGGCGGATTCTGAAGTTTTTCAGTCAGACTGGGGCTCAGGTAATGGCGTAGCTCAATTAACAGTCTCGTGCCTAACGGTTATGAGGTGATGGCGGCCATCTTTACTCCATTATAACCAATGGGGAAAAGTCACTTTCAATAGTTTTTAATGGGAAATGGAATTTTCTTTAATAAAGTCAATTTTCAAGATTTTTCATCCAAGTTTTCACAGTTTTGGGCTCCAATCACGGCAGACAATACCCGGTATACGGGCTGGCTGAATCCTGTTCGTGACGCCAATTGTGACGCCCAGGAGACCGGGATACCCAGCACCGGCCAATGGGGTCTGTCTCTTGAGGGGGATGTCACGGGTGGCTTGACCCGGTGCTGTGGCCTCAGGCAATGCACAGTGTAAAGGGTATCGTGAGGGGACAGGCACTTACTTGATCAGCAGCAGGTTCTCCCGGCGGTGACGATCCCGATCCTGGATAGATGGCTATTGTCCAAATGAAAGACTGAGGCACTGAAACGTTTAACCAGTTTACTTTAACATAAAAGGATTTACAACCAGTCCTGTCACCGGAGTCTGTATGGGAACTCTGAGTTACTTTGACCCTGCCGGGGTCTTCGCCTCTTATTGTACGCAGTTTATGTGTGGCCCTGCTGCTGTATGTGAACTGGCTGCCGGCCCAATCTGTCCCCTCCGGGTCCTGGTTCGATGGGCAACCCGAGTCCTTTTATCGGCTTACCCCCTCCGGGAGTACCGCTGAACTCTGTGTCTGTTGCTGCGTCCGGCCCTAGTGAAGCTGATATCACCTCACGTTTTTCCGGTTGCTGTATTATATATAATGAATACAGCCATGGATCCGGTATCCGTCTTTGCGCCTGTTCTGGGTAGTGATTAATGCTACCCGATTCTCACAATGTCCTTTTTCTCTGTCCCTTTTCTCCTCAGGCCGGTGATTTAGGCCTGGTAACAGTCACAGGGCTGTTAGAAATTCAGCTGTATGACCTCTCACTTTCAGCTCCTTAGCCCAACTGCCATTTCTTCTCTCAGACCAGAATGGATCAAGGGGAGTCTCTGGAGCTCCCCCTTCTGGCCGGAGGTGGTAGTGCAGTCTTGCTATTTTAGTATTTGTATTTACTGTCAGTAACTATTTTTGTGGCAAATACCCCTAGGGGTGCCACACTATCCTTAGATTTTTCTGACAATAGAAGTCTACAAGAATGATATTTGTGCCACCTGAGTGTGGCTCATCACGAAAGCAGGATGAGCTGTTGCATGTGGTATCAGGGCGCCGAGCACAGGAGGTCTACACCGATCCCTCACCCACCTCGTCTTACTGAGATGTTCATTGGAAAGCTGTAAATCTTGTCCCAGATCCCGATACCTCATGTCTGGCTGATTGCTGCAGTGCCATGCTACAATCTGTACTGTAGGTGAATTGAGGCCACTTTCCTGGTGTCTGCCCCTAATTTAATGTGTTTTGGCCATATTTCAGGATGTTATAAGGTGTTGTGCATGCGTTTGTTTTTGCCTCCAATTGACATGAATGGCGTTTGGTTATGTTCAGCGAATATTGCAGATTTGGCGATCGTAATCCAACTGAACATTGAAATATTTGCTCATTTCTACTTGTCTCTTCACAGAATGATTGACCTAATTGATCTCCACACTGATATTCTAGTGATCACCCACTTGTCAATTATTCTAATACACAGAGTCTGAAACCCGCAGATCATGAATGCGGAGTCTGGTGGTTCTGTTATCTACTGCACCAGCTGGTAAATTGGTATAAATGATATCACCGCGTGTCACACAAACACACTGATTCATCTGCTCCGTCATATTGGACGGAGAGTATTCTGGACACTACTCTATGTGAAAGTTGAAGCAGCTTTGCTATTTTCTTTCCATTTTGCTAAAGTTTTTTTTTTTTTTTTTTTTATTTCCACAATCAGAATATAAAGTTGGAGTCCGTGTAAATCGGAGCCTTAACTCCAGACCCAACTCTTGGCTCTGCCCTAATAACTCAGGAGATCACACGAGACCCTAATCCGCCCACGCTCACCATTGTGTCCTGTCTGGTTTCAGAGCTGCTGCAGTGCGAGGATTTACATGTCGTCATCCACCTGGTGCTGAAAGCTGGAAACTACATGAATGCTGTGAGTACTGCGGACCCCTGTGAGGACCCCATGTCCCAAATATCCCAATGTCTGGGGTAACGTGGCAGCTAAACGTGGCCTCATCAAACGTCGCTCAATTGTTTGTGTCAGATATGTAAATACTTTCAGGCCAAAAAATATCTTGGGAGCGACACAGCTATTGTCTCATCAGGAAAATTACATCTGCAGCAAAATACTTCCGGGACATAGTGCGCCGGCGCATGCGCACTACTGGTTTTCGGCTTTGCCCGCAGTTGGGCAAAGCATACTGAGCGTGCGCAAGGCAAGATTGCTTTGCGCACGCGTTAACTAGGGAGGAAAGTGAATCAACAGCAAGTCAATTTCGTGACCAGCGTGCGGCCAGTGGGAAAAAGGGGTTAATAAAAGACCTGAAAAAACCCGCCCATATGACCCAAAAAAGGACCCGCCAAATTCAGGTGACAGGTTCCCTTTAAGCAATGAGTCGCTTAGCATGTTATCATGATGATTTGCTTCCCATGGTGGTGCCCATAAACTGCCGGTAAAATGGAGTATGATCTATGAGCTATAGAAACATGATTTTCACTTTTTGCACCCAAGTACCAACCCCATCTCCTATCCAACTTGTGGCTCCTCTTTGTCTTCTGTCTCCCTCTCGACCCTTGCCTCATCTTCTGTCCTCCTCGTGACATCCCTCTCTTCTCCTGTCCACCTTATAACCTCTTCCTTGTCTTCTGTCCCTCTCGCTACCCCTCTCATCTCCTGTCCAACTTGTGACCTCCCACTCATCTTCTGTCCACCTTGTGACCTCCCACTCATCTTCTGTCCCTCTCGCTACCCCTCTCTCATCTCCTGTCCACCTTGTGACCTTACCCTTGTCTTCTGTCCCTCTCGCTACCCCTCTCATCTCCTGTCCACCTTGTGACTTCCCACTCTTCTGTTCCTCTCGCTACCCCTCTCTCATCTCCTGTCCACCTTGTGATCTTACCCTTGTCTTCTGTCCCTCTCGCTACCCCTCTCTCATCTCCTGTCCACCTTGTGATCTTCCTTCGTGTAGTGCTGGATCTGGCATCCTGCACCTGAAGTTATTAGTTAAAACACAAACCGGTCCTCTTTAAAGTGATAATCCTATTAAAGTAGGCGCCCACTCCCAAATTCAGATACTAAATTTTACACAACATCCTAGGTAAGTATACCACCACAGGATTATGGGAGTGAATAAAAAAAATCATTTTTATTAGATCAATAACATGATAAAATACATAAGTAAAACAATTAGGAAAGGTGCAGAAAAAGAAAAGAGGGACTTTGGACGCAAAATAGTAAAATTTTCTGTCTGGTAAAATAACGTGACCCTACCTAGAGCTCAAAGTAGCCACAATGAGACTATAAGGGATTTTGTGCGAAGTGCTACAAACACTAGAATTTTTGTCCTTTTAGTAAATAGCCTATACATTATAGCATATATGTAATCAATTTGCAGAGGCCAGAATGCAGACCTAGAATGTATATCAATCTTTTACCAAATTGGTATCTATAGTTAATAACGTGCGTCCTGAAGAAGCAGGGCGAAACGTGCACCTCGGGGCAGAGGGACGGGACTCGTTTAAGGCTCTGTTACGCTGCCAGGATCCAGGTAAAAATGCTGAGATCTTCCTTTAGCACTATGTCACCGTACATTCAGAGTATCTCCCTTTGTGTTCTGTAACTTTATGACAGTGTTCTGCTCCAATACGAGACCTGTATGGTGATTTTCATTGTTTGCAGACCAGGATGCACGTTATTAACTATATACCAATTTGGTAAAAGATCGATATACATCCACTCCCTTAATCCTGTGGTGGTATACTTACTGAGGATGTTTTGTAAGAAGTTTAGTTGTAGATTTGCCGATCCGTTTCTGGAACATTTTTGATCCACTTATATTAATGGCACAAACAATTTCCTATTGTATCTAATATTCACTTATAAGGGTTCTCCAATAGATGTAATAAAATAAATTCACATTTAAACATTGTTCTAAAAACCTTTTTATATAGAAAGAAGGTAATGTTTATTCACTGCACTCCGTCAGGATTGTAAACATGGCAACTTCCCGAACACGAGTAGTGGAGCACGAGACGCACGGACATGGTCAGGCTGACTTGAGATGGATGGTCATTCTCTGTGAAAGAAAGGAGTTCTCTTCCCATTTAGTCCACCTCTAGTCAGTCTTGTCAGGTTGACTGAACAGAGAAACTGCACTCACAATGTCCGACAGGACTGCTCTGACTTGACCTCTGCCTCATGCTTTGCAGCCCGTCCTATTCCTACTATGTGTCCTCTGAGAGCTAGGACTAGGTGTGATTGATGGCAGCCGCCTTCTTAGAATCAGTAGCGTGACAGATCGTACAGTGGAAGGGGACTGTTGACTTCACTCACCTCTGGGGGGGAGAGAATGACCCAGCAAGGATAGGCTCTCTGGTGCCACCACGTATCCCAGGTCAGTCAGGGAACTGCACCGAGGGCAAATAGTTGCCGGAGAGGCTTACCTTATAGGTATGAGTTATTGAGGCGCCCCCAGTGAGGGGGGATATACATCACCAATCCAGGCTGAGGAGCTATATACCTATATCTCCCGGCCGTCACGGTCAGGGCTCCTTAAGAACAGAGCACAGTATGCTGCCACCAGTTGCTCGTTAGATATAAGCCCGTCTGACAGCAGGCTTATATCGGGTCAGAAACCAACCCCGTGGTAGCGTATAATAACCAATCGAGCGTGCGGACGTGGGGATTCGAGAATCGAGATAAAAGAGCAGCCCAAGATTAGTTTTGTATTTAATCGCCTAAAGGCGCACTAGAAAGATGCAGGTATATATATACAGCTCTGGCAAAAACTAAGACCACTGCAAAATGTTCAGTTTATCTGATTTTTCTCTTTAGAGGTATATTTTTGAGTAAAATGTAAATTGTTATTTTATTCTATAAACTACTGACAACGTCTCCAAAGTTCCAAGCAATAAATTTTGTAATTATTTTTGAAAAATAAAAAATGATAAAAATAACAAAAAATGCATTGCTTGCAGACCTCAAATAATGCAAAGAAAACAAGTTCATAATCATTTACAAAACAACAAACCAGGGATTCAAGCTTCAGGAGGCTAATTTGCATATTCCAGGTGCCTTCTGGGAGAAGCGAAGTCTCCCTAAGCTAGAAGATCGTTGGGTACAGCCGGGACCAGCTGCTTCGAAAGCATCACCAAACCAGGGATTCAAGCTTCAGGAGGCTAATTTGCATATTCCAGGTGCCTTCTGGGAGAAGCGAAGTCTCCCTAAGCTAGAAGATCGTTGGGTACAGCCGGGACCAGCTGCTTCGAAAGCATCACCAAACCAGGGATTCAAGCTTCAGGAGGCTAATTTGCATATTCCAGGTGCCTTCTGGGAGAAGCGAAGTCTCCCTAAGCTAGAAGATCGTTGGGTACAGCCGGGACCAGCTGCTTCGAAAGCATCACCAAACCAGGGATTCAAGCTTCAGGAGGCTAATTTGCATATTCCAGGTGCCTTCTGGGAGAAGCGAAGTCTCCCTAAGCTAGAAGATCGTTGGGTACAGCCGGGACCAGCTGCTTCGAAAGCATCACCAAACCGCGCGCCGTAATTTTTGCCTGTAGGACATTATTGCAAGAGAGCTTGGCTGAGTAGATTACACAAGAAGTCAAACACACAGCAAGTCAGCAGGATCTAGGAGCAACATGGCAGATGTGACAACCTACATGGTGAGCTGCAGCATGTGCTACATGTTCACAGATCGACCAGAAGAAGAATCCAATTTCACCTGTCAGAAGTGTAGACTAGTGGCCCTTTTAGAAGAAAAGGTGCGGGGTCTGGAAGAAAGAATAGCAACTTTGAAACTCATCAAAGAGAATGAAGACTTTCTAGACAGAACAGAAGCATCTCTACTGGTCACAGAAGGTGCAAAAAGTGTCAGAGAACCTCCAAAAGCAGATGAGTGGAAGCATGTGACCAAAAGAAGCAAGAAGACCATGGAGAAATCACCAACCACACAACTGAAGAACCGATATCAAATCTTTGTAGAGGATGAAGATGGCACACCTAAGAATGAAGCAATACCAGCAAGCAAAAAAGAAAAGGGCACACAGCAACAAGTGACAGCAAAAAGTACAGCCAAGAAGCAACGAAGAGTGGTGGTGGTGGGAGACTCACTACTGAGAGGCACCGAAGCAGCCATCTGCAGACCGGACATAACTGCAAGAGAAGTATGCTGCCTTCCAGGTGCGATGATCAAGGATGTGACCGATAGGATACCAAAGCTCTTCAGCTCCAAGGACGTCCACCCATTTCTTCTGATACATGTTGGCACCAATGACACGGCAAGGAAGGACCTACCGACAATCTGCAAGGACTTTGAAGAGTTGGGGAAGAAAGTAAAGGAACTGGATGCACAGGTAGTTTTTTCTTCTATCCTTCCAGTAGACCGGCATGGCACCAGGAGATGGAACAGGATCCTTGATGCAAACAACTGGCTAAGACGATGGTGCAGAAAACAAGGATTTGGATTCCTGGACCACGGTGTGAATTACTGGTATGATGGACTCCTCGCCAGAGACGGACTACACCTCAACAAACCTGGGAAACACACATTCGCCAGAAGACTCGCTACACTCATTAGGAGGGCGTTAAACTAGAAGAAGAGGGGACGGGAAGAAAAACATTAGACTCGAACAAAGACGACCCAGGAAAACATACTCAGAAGGGAGGTAAGAACATTTCTAAAACAATCCACAGTGAGGAGATTGGAACAAAACAAAATCCTCTAAACTGCATGCTCGCAAACGCCAGAAGCCTGACAAACAAGATGGAAGAACTAGAAGCAGAAATATCTACAGGTAACTTTGACATAGTGGGAATAACCGAGACATGGTTAGATGAAAGCTATGACTGGGCAGTTAACTTACAGGGTTACAGTCTGTTTAGAAAGGATTGTAAAAATCGGAGAGGAGGAGGGGTTTGTCTCTATGTAAAGTCTTGTCTAAAGTCCACTTTAAGGGAGGATATTAGCGAAGGGAATGAGGATGTCGAGTCCATATGGGTTGAAATTCATGGAGGGAAAAATGGTAACAAAATTCTCATTGGGGTCTGTTACAAACCCCCAAATATAACAGAAAGCATGGAAAGTCTACTTCTAAAGCAGATAGATGAAGCTGCAACCCATAATGAGGTCCTGGTTATGGGGGACTTTAACTACCCGGATATTAACTGGGAAACAGAAACCTGTGAAACCCATAAAGGCAACAGGTTTCTGCTAATAACCAAGAAAAATTATCTTTCACAATTGGTGCAGAATCCAACCAGAGGAGCAGCACTTTTAGACCTAATACTATCTAATAGACCTGACAGAATAACAAATCTGCAGGTGGTTGGGCATTTAGGAAATAGCGACCACAATATTGTGCAGTTTCACCTGTCTTTCACTAGGGGGACTTGTCAGGGAGTCACAAAAACATTGAACTTTAGGAAGGCAAAGTTTGAACAGCTTAGAGATGCCCTTAATCTGGTAGACTGGGACAATATCCTCAGAAATGAGAATACAGATAATAAATGGGAAATGTTTAAGAACATCCTAAATAGGCAGTGTAAGCGGTTTATACCTTGTGGGAATAAAAGGACTAGAAATAGGAAAAACCCAATGTGGCTAAACAAAGAAGTAAGACAGGCAATTAACAGTAAAAAGAAAGCATTTGCACTACTAAAGCATGATGGCACCATTGAAGCTCTAAAAAAACTATAGGGAGAAAAATACTTTATCTAAAAAACTAATTAAAGCTGCCAAAAAGGAAACAGAGAAGCACATTGCTAAGGAGAGTAAAACTAATCCCAAACTGTTCTTCAACTATATCAATAGTAAAAGAATAAAAACTGAAAATGTAGGCCCCTTAAAAAATAGTGAGGAAAGAATGGTTGTAGATGACGAGGAAAAAGCTAACATATTAAACACCTTCTTCTCCACGGTATTCACGGTGGAAAATGAAATGCTAGGTGAAATCCCAAGAAACAATGAAAACCCTATATTAAGGGTCACCAATCTAACCCAAGAAGAGGTGCGAAACCGGCTAAATAAGATTAAAATAGATAAATCTCCGGGTCCGGATGGCATACACCCACGAGTACTAAGAGAACTAAGTAATGTAATAGATAAACCATTATTTCTTATTTTTAGGGACTCTATAGCGACAGGGTCTGTTCCGCAGGACTGGCGCATAGCAAATGTGGTGCCAATATTCAAAAAGGGCTCTAAAAGTGAACCTGGAAATTATAGGCCAGTAAGTCTAACCTCTATTGTTGGTAAAATATTTGAAGGGTTTCTGAGGGATGTTATTCTGGATTATCTCAATGAGAATAACTGTTTAACTCCATATCAGCATGGGTTTATGAGAAATCGCTCCTGTCAAACCAATCTAATCAGTTTTTATGAAGAGGTAAGCTATAGACTGGACCACGGTGAGTCATTGGACGTGGTATATCTCGATTTTTCCAAAGCGTTTGATACCGTGCCGCACAAGAGGTTGGTACACAAAATGAGAATGCTTGGTCTGGGGGAAAATGTGTGTAAATGGGTTAGTAACTGGCTTAGTGATAGAAAGCAGAGGGTGGTTATAAATGGTATAGTCTCTAACTGGGTCGCTGTGACCAGTGGGGTACCGCAGGGGTCAGTATTGGGACCTGTTCTCTTCAACATATTCATTAATGATCTGGTAGAAGGTTTACACAGTAAAATATCGATATTTGCAGATGATACAAAACTATGTAAAGCAGTTAATACAAGAGAAGATAGTATTCTGCTACAGATGGATCTGGATAAGTTGGAAACTTGGGCTGAAAGGTGGCAGATGAGGTTTAACAATGATAAATGTAAGGTTATACACATGGGAAGAGGGAATCAATGTCACCATTACACACTGAATGGGAAACCACTGGGTAAATCTGACAGGGAGAAGGACTTGGGGATCCTAGTTAATGATAAACTTACCTGGAGCAGCCAGTGCCAGGCAGCAGCTGCCAAGGCAAACAGGATCATGGGGTGCATTAAAAGAGGTCTGGATACACATGATGAGAGCATTATACTGCCTCTGTACAAATCCCTAGTTAGACCGCACATGGAGTACTGTGTCCAGTTTTGGGCACCGGTGCTCAGGAAGGATATAATGGAACTAGAGAGAGTACAAAGGAGGGCAACAAAATTAATAAAGGGGATGGGAGAACTACAATACCCAGATAGATTAGCGAAATTAGGATTATTTAGTCTAGAAAAAAGACGACTGAGGGGCGATCTAATAACCATGTATAAGTATATAAGGGGACAATACAAATATCTCGCTGAGGATCTGTTTATACCAAGGAAGGTGACGGGTACAAGGGGGCATTCTTTGCGTCTGGAGGAGAGAAGGTTTTTCCACCAACATAGAAGAGGATTCTTTACTGTTAGGGCAGTGAGAATCTGGAATTGCTTGCCTGAGGAGGTGGTGATGGCGAACTCAGTCGAGGGGTTCAAGAGAGGCCTGGATGTCTTCCTGGAGCAGAACAATATTGTATCATACAATTATTAGGTTCTGTAGAAGGACGTAGATCTGGGTATTTATTATGATGGAATATAGGCTGAACTGGATGGACAAATGTCTTTTTTCGGCCTTACTAACTGTTACTATGTAATACTAATGTTTTACCTCAGGAAGAGTTCAGAAATCAATATTTTGTGGAATAACAATGATTGTTAATCCCAGCTTTCCTGCGTCTTGGCAGCTTTCCACCAGTCTCTCACACTGCTCCTGGGACAATAATGTCAGCCGTTCTTCTTTGTTTGATGGCTTGTGACTATCCATCTTCCTCTTGATTACATTCCAGAGGTTTTCAATGGGGTTCAGGTATGGATATTGGGTGGCCATGACAGGGATTTGATGTGGTGGTCCTTCATTCACACCTTGATTGACCTAGCTGTGTGGCATGGCGCATTGTCCTGCTGGAAAAACCAGTCCTCCGAGTTGGGGAACATTGCCTGAGCAGAAGGAATCAACTGTTTTTCCAGGATAACCTTGTATGCGGCTTGATTCATACATCCTTCGCAAAGATTAACCTGCCCAATTCCACCCTTGCTGAAGCATCCCCAGATCATCAGCGATCCTCCACCATATTTCACCTTGGGTGCAGACACTGTGACTTGTACGCCTCTCCAGGTCTCCGTCTAACCATTAGACCACCAGGTGTTGGGCAAAGCTGAAAATTAGACTCATCAGAGAAGATTACCTTACTCCAGTCCTCTATGGTCCAATCCTTATGGTCTTTGGCAAACTTCAGCCTGGCTCTCCTTTACTTCTAAATGATGAAAGGCTTTTTCCTAGCTTTATATGACTTGAGTCCTGCCTCTAGGAGCCTGTTACGAACTGTTCTTGCCGTGCACTTCACCCCAGCTGCCATTTGCCATTCCTTTTGTATGTCACTTTGTCATCCTGTGGTTGCTGAGTGACATTCGATTAAGATGACGGTCATCCCGGTCAGTGGAGAGTCGTTTTCACCCTCTGCCAGTCTGTAGCTTTGTTGTTTCCAATGTCTACTCCTTGACATTGTTATAATGGATTGCCGTCTTAGAAATGTTAAGCATGGAGGCAACATGATGCACACTGTGTCCCTTTGCTAGTAAAGCCAGAATTGAGCCTTTATTTTCCTCACTCAAGACTTTTCTTTTCAACTCCTTTGGCATGGTTATTTTTTCATTCCTATTAATGAGAGATATTCCTAGCACTTGTTTTGCCATCCAGCTTGTCCTATTTCAAGAGACATGTAGAGAAGCGAATTTTTATAAAACTGTGCAGTGGTCTCTTAATTTTTGCCTGAGCTGTATATACAAGAACAATATATAAGTATACAGTGAGGAGTGTACTACAAGGGTAGGATACAGATTACAATTACCATATTATGCAGCATGTGATCACATGTCCAAATTTTTGTTACTTGATTCTCAGGCTGCGTCAGCTAACGGGCCTCCTGCCAGTAGAAGAATTGAGTCCAAAATGAGGAGCTGCCTATTATCCCCTAGGCTACCCCCTCCCACATGCTGTGCTCACCCCTGGTCTGAGCAGCCTATCTCTCAACATATTTGAGAGCATGGTTTTCTGGCTGGAACTGTGGAGGCTCATAACTTTCCGCCTGAAGCTCTAAATGGGACGGTGGCCGTGCCACTGGGTTCTTTTGGATTTTCTGTGCGGGGAAATCAAATACGGCTACTGTATTTAATTCCTGGTAGCTATGCTTTATAACCCAATAACGCAGAGTTCTAGAGGTGGCTGTATGGTATGGGCTTGTGGGGAAAAGAATGCAGATTCCGATTATGTGCTTGGCTAGGTTCAGAGATATTGCATTCTTTTATTATAGGTCATTTTCTAGATTCAATCTCAGAGCCTGGTGCTGTTGAGCCGGGGATCTGCGGTGCCAATATGTCAGTCCAACAAAGGAAGCCAGTTGGTTGGTAACTGCACAAGAGTTCACACCCCTGTGATAATTGCTTGACCTCTTGTTGGGGGGGACAGAGTCTATGCCCTTTGGCTCCCTGGAGAGAGTTTCAAAGGCCTATTTACTTGAGCTAATTAAAAAAAAAAAAAACATTGGTCTTCCTTGTCAAAGGAAGTGCCTTTGCTTGATAATGAGGTCCCATTGTTCAGTGTGTATTTGACTTCCCTTTTGTCCTGGGGAATGCCAAAGGCAGGGGTCTGAGTTTGGAGCAAGTATTTTGGGCCAAACTGAATCTGATGGGGAATTCCATCAGATATCAAAATGATAACAATTAGATATTATTTTCTCATATCTGTTAAGTAGATAAAGCATACTTTTTTACTATATAAAAGGATTTGGAACAATGTTCAATATTTTACGGCGTATTCATTTATTTTATATTGTACATTTCTCAGCAAACCCCTTTAAAGTCTATTCATTATGACTGCATGTTCTTTGCTTTGTAGGGTGGATACGCAGGGAGTGCAATGGGATTCCGCATGGGATCGCTTTTAAAACTGGCCGACACTAAAGCAAATAAACCGGGAATGAACCTGATGCACTTTGTAGCAGGGGTGAGTGGTGGCTTTGCTGTAGACAGGAGGGCTACATGTACCTGCCTAGCTATATAAAAGGTGGGTTAGGAGTGGGCGATGGGGCCCTACAGTAGGGAAAATAACTTTGATCCAAGTTTTCTCATCTACAAGCAATGGAGAGGTCTGTAAATTTTATCGTAGGTAGACTTAAACTGTGAGACAGAATCTAAAGAAAAAATCACATTGTAGGATTTTTACATGATTAAATTGCATTTTATTGCATCAAATAAGTATTTGATCACCGACCAACCAGCAAGAATTCTGGCTCTTAGTCTCAAACATTACCGTTAGTAATAGACTATGCATCATGGAAATCCTGCAGGCCATGCAAGATCCCACTGCTCACGCCAGCACATGTCCAGGCCCATTTGAAGTTCGCCAATGACCATCTGGATTTTCCAGAGGAGGCATGGGAAAAAGTCATTTGGTCAAATGAGCCCAAAATAGATACCAAAAAGTTCAACTCAACGCATCATGCTTGGAGAAAGCACGAGTACAACCCCAAGAACACCATCCCAACCGAGAAGCATGGTGGGGGAAAGATCATACTTTGGGGGTGCTTTTCTGCAAAGGGAACAGGACAACTCCACCGTAATGAAGGGAGAATGGATGGGGTCATGTATTGCAAGATTTTAGCCAACAACTGACTTCCCTCAGTAAGAGCATTGAAGATGGGTCGAGGCTTCCAACATGACAATGACGGGAAAAACACACAACCAGGGCAACTAAGTAGTGGCTCCGTAAGAAGCATTTCAAGGTCCTGGAGTGGCCTAGCTAGTCTCCAGACCTGACACAATAGAAAATCTTTGGAGGGAACTGAAACTCCATGTTCCCCAGCGACAGCCCCGACACCTGAAAGATCTGTATGGAGGAGGGGGGCCAAAATCCCTGCTGCAGTGTGCGCAAACTTGGTCAAGAACTACAGGAAATGTCTGACCCCTGTAATTGGAAACAAAAGTTTCTGTACCAAATATTACATTTGGCTTTTCTATTGTATCAAATACTTACAGGATTTCATGCAATAAAATTATAATATAATTGTATTATATAAAAATCATACAATGTAATTTTCTGGATTTTATCTTTAGGTTCTGTCTTCCACAGGTGAAGTTTATCTACGATAAACATTACAGACCTCTCCATTCTTTGTAGAGGGAAAACCTGCAAAATGCAGTGTATCAATTTTCCCCATTTTACCTGGCCGCAAATAGACTGGGTGGAGGGTGGATCGACGGGAACCTTTGTGCAGATAGACTAGGTGTGGCGGAAGGCAACAGGGCCATGCATAGTTGCAGGTAGACGGGGCAATTGAGACCTACATGGCAGCCGATAGTCTGGAAGGGTCATGATTAGGGTTGGAGAGGGGGACCTACCTGCCTGCAGATAGGCAGGGGATTGTGAGTGGGGGAGCAACAAGGTCCAACCTAGCTGCAGTTAGACAGGGAGAGGGGTGGTGGACCTGTCTTCCTGCAGATAGATGGGTAGAGGGTGACAGGCCTGCAGATAGACAGGGGGAGGTGGTGGGGTGACGCGCGGGGACCTACCTGGCTGAAGGTAGGATGGATGGGATTTACGCTGTTGTCAATGGAGTAACTTGAAACTTTTGGGCCACAAAGCAAATGCTCCAACGGGGCCCTCAATTATTGCAAGTCTTTAATAGGCGTGGTCTTTTTATATAGGCAGAAGCGACTTTTGGGGCCCGTAGGCTCCAAGGCACAGTTGTGATTGCAACCTCTGCGGCTATTATAGTTACGCCCCTGACAGTTGTAGATTAGGGAATGAAGGCTCAGACCTGATTGTTGGGGCTTGCCTGGCTGTGACAAGTATAGTGGCAGGCAGATAGGGCTGGGTGGCTAGGACTTATCGATCTTCTTTAATACGCAGGAAGCCGAGAGAAACAATCGTTCACTTCTGACTTTCCCGGAAAAGCTGCCGCACATCAGCCAGGCATCTCGGTGAGGATTTCTTTATATTGATCAATATAGCCTACATATACTCTTCCAAGGGGTTGGTATGGAGGTGATGGGGTTATATACAGGACGGTGGTCACATTAATGCGTTGTGGTGTTAGCTATTGGTTTGCTTTTTCAGTCGTGATCAGCTGATTCTCGAGGGTAAATCTATCCTCCAATTATTGGTGTGACCTTACATCATCCATTAACAGAGTCTTTCTATTTAGTATCACATCCCAGGAGGTGGAGAGTGACTTGGAGACATTATCTCAGAGACTTCAGAGCACCAAAGAAGCCCTCCGAGATCAGCCAGACCTTAGACATGAAATGGCGCCATTCCTGCAGGTGAACAGATTCCACTTTCTACTCTTGGTAAATTTTAAGGCCTGACTCACCCCAGCGAATAAACTCCTACATGGTGAGGAACCCGGATCTGCGGAAGGGTTTCCTGTTTTGGAAACGTATTTTGCTTCCAGGGTCTCAATCAGGACATGTCATTGCTGAGGTCCCATCACTAATGGCTGCAGGAAGTCACTACTGCAGGGCTAATGGATGTAATACATTTGCTTCTGCACGATGCACTTCCCTCGCCTTTCGATGCCCAGCTGTTCCACAGCACATACCCGCTGTAGCAGTTCTAAATAACGCTCATGGCCGTATACAGAGCATTCCTCCACATCCATTTCATGTTAAAGAATGTTCTGATGAAGGTCCTGTGACGGACCGGAAACGTTCATAACCATTTTGTCTGGAGGCACAAATACGGAGTGCCAAGTTATTACATTTTGGCGGGTTGGACGCCTGACTTGAGCACCAACCGCACCATTACTAGAGAGTGCCGTGTTTTTCTACACAATCTCAATAATGACAGTCACGTAGTTTATACAATCCAACCATCAAGAAAACTTGGCTCCTGAGCCTGGTCTTCAGCTTCAGATTGTACAGGAGTTAAATGATGTTGGAGGGACCTGCTAGACTTTGATCCCTCAATCTGCAGGGTCTCCTTTGTGTATAGACATGGTTGGATCTGGTGGGGTCACAAACTTTTTTTTTTTTTTTCTTTTTTTCACTCGCAGGTGGCAGAGGTAGAGCTGTGTGAAGTGCTCTGCTCCTTGCAGAGTATGCAAGATGCTCGGCAGGCCTTAATGGACTATTTTTGTGAAGATGAGTCCACGTTCCGTTTGGAAGAAATGTGTCTGGTCTTCACCAGCTTCTGCGCCAAGTTCATGTCTGCCATCCAGGTGAGCAATAAACCAGTCATTTCAAGTTCCTGACATATGCAGATTCACATGATGTTGGCTGTCATTTGGTGACAATTATTTACCACAAAGTGATGATATTTCGGCTGAAGTCTGGGATCTTCAGTAGAAGGGAATGTGGGTCTGAAAATGAAGTGTAATTAGAGCTGATGGTTCCATTTTCAGATTACCTCCTTCATCCCCAGTTTTAGATCAGGATGGTCCAGCGCCTCCCTTTAATAACTCCTTTTATAAGAAATTGTAGCGAGACCCTCAGGAAGGTATTCCTGTTTAGATGGGGGAAACCTCCTAAAGCTGATGTTGTGGTTTAGGACTCCCTATAACCCGGGCTGCCCCCTTCCCTCTTAATTACGCTCATTTGAAGTCATTATCTAATTGCAGATGGTGAGACGACCGGTTCCACAAAGTAACAGGTCATAAGATTAAATGGACATGGTATCCTCGTCATTCCTAATCCGGCCATAGTCTGCTCCATCTGTATTCGTTGGGTTATGCATTCAGTACAGTTAAGAGTTGTTCCCATTTCCCATGGTGCACCTCAAATATGACCATTTCTTGCTGTTTGTAAAGGACAGTCATTATACATGAAATATTATCTAATCTTCTGCTTTGTAGGAGAACAGAGAACGTGAAAAAGCCGAACAGAGGAAGGAGCGTCTAGAGAAACGTCGTTCTATAGCGAGTTGTTCCTCACAAGATAAAGATCTCCAAGATGTTGAATTGGAGTTTTTGATGCTTCGTCTGCCTCGCAGACGCCCAAGTAGAGGTCCACGACCACTTCCTCGAAGTCACTCAACTGAGGTCCTTAATACCTCACCCACTTGTGGTACACTGTTGAAATCTTCTGCTGGAGCCTCAAACAATATGATTGTGGAGCCCATCAGAGAAGAGGATGACATTGCAGCAGAGAGCCAGTGTCATGGATTGAGGAGACCACGAGAGGTCAGCACGGAAAGTGAAGGACATCCAGAGACTCCGGGCAAGATTAACAGGAGACATACCCTTGGCAGCCTCCCTTCTTGCAAAACTGAGGAGAGGCAATCCGTTCGTACCTCCCCAGTTGCATCTTCTAAGGATTCAATGAGAATACCTTGTGAGACAGTCTCCAGTTCTTCTCCATGCACTCCAAATGCTAATTCCTGCAGCCAAGTTCTAAAATCATGGACTGCAGATAGTTCCCAGAAGGACCCCCCCTCTCCTACCTTAGGCCACCCAAGCCCCTTCCGCCTGGGTGGACTCTTCCATAGGAGAGGAAGCTTAAAGAGTCCTGAACCTCTGACCATCCAACTAGCAGATGGCTCTCCAAGAGGAGGCAGTGAGACCTCTGCACTTGCCACCTTTCTAAGACGATTTGACAATGCACTTCGCTCACCTAAATAGGGCACAAACTTTGACATTAGGAAAAGTGTCCATCAGTTATTGAGGCCTCGTGCAGACTCTCACCAGCAGGGCACACAATGATGGAGGAATCATTGCTTGGCTTCTGGGAGAGGCGGTAATACCCAGGCACTGATCTTTATGTTGGTTTTAATCATTGTCTGGTCATAGAGGTCACAGACATGACAGGACTATGAGCCATGGTTACTAGGAGTCCAGGAGTAGGAGGAACAAGCACAAGCGGGACTCTTCTGTTCCTCTCTCCTTATTTATAGCACTTTGATCTGGGACATTAGTAGAAGACACCACACCAGTATTTTACAGTTCTTAATGTCCAGGCTGGTGTCCCCATCCTGCCCCTGGCTGGGTAAAACTTTAAATGTCTATCACTTTCTTTTTAACTGTGAACAGGACAGATTGAGGATTTAATAAAGTGGATTTGTTCTGGTGGAATTAAGCTGTGTCCTGCGGTGTTGTGGTGATGAGCCCTGTAATGTGGAGTAGTTGTGGCGGGGGAAAGTACTGTATGCACTGCTGGCAGAGAGTAGTCTTAGGAGGACATCATATGTCCCCAGGAGGACCTGCATGTCATGGCAGCATTTAGATTTGAGTCTGGACTTCCCAGATGTTCGTCACAAGAAGCCCACACTTGGGTCTTCTGCAGGAAGGCAGCTGTCTGCCATTATTCAGTGCATGATCTCCCAGTGGTCAAAAGGCATACACTGTGCAGAATTATTAGGAAAGTTGTATTTTAGTTGTTGATCAATAATATAAATCAACCCAAAAGACTCATAAATATCAAAGCTTAATATTTTTGGAAGTTGCAGTGTTTTTTTTTTTTTTTAGATTTGGCGATCTTAGGAGGATATCTGTTTGTGCAGGTAACTATTACTGTGCAGAATTATTAGGCAACTTAATAAAAAAACAAATATATTCCCATCTCACCTGTTTATTTTCACCAGGTAAACCAATATCACTGCACAACATTTAGAAATAAACATTTCTGACTTGCAAAAACAAACCCCCCAAAATGAGTGCCCAATATAGCCCCTTTCTTTATGATGACGCTCAGCCGCCTCCATCCATAGATTCTGTCAGTTGCTTTATCTGTTTACAACCAACATTGCGAGCAGCGGCCACCACAGCCTCCAGACACTGCTCCGAGAGGTGGACTGTGCTCCCTCCCTGTAGATCTCACATTTTATGGGGGACCACAGGTTCTCCATGGGATTCAGATCGGGTGAACAAGGGGCCATGTCATTATTTTTTCTTGAGGAAAATGTAACCGTGAGCACTACTAGAGAAGGGGTGCTAAGGATCGGTTCCCAAACTATATAGATTAATAGTAAGAAGCCTAGACCTCAACTTTAGGTAAGATGCAGAAGGAATAATGTATTGTACTAAATATAGGAAAACGTTTCGGTCAATTGTGACCTTCATCAGTTACAGGAGGTTATTAAATAAAAGCCGATAACGGGAATTATAATCGCTGCACGATCATATCCATTAGTTCAGCGTGGTTGTTGTAGGCAAACCTGCTATGAGCAAATAGGAAGATTCCTGGAGCTGCAGTGAGACAAGCGGTGGATGCCGCGTCGGAGAGAGCTGCAGCTCCAGGAATCCTCCTGTAACTGATGAAGGTCACAATTGGCCGAAACGTTTTCCTGTATTTACTAGATACTAAAGTATCATGTGATCAAAATACAACTTGCCTAATAATTCTGCACACAGTGTATGAAATATCCACTCCAGCAGTTGTCCATGAAGTCTTCTGCCCGGCTATCCATCAGCTTCTACAACATGTACAGTAGTCTCCCACCTAGTGAAGGCCCCACTGTTGGTCATCTGTCCCATTTCTGTATAATGGGTTGTCATTGAAAAGCCAAGAGTGGAATCTTCAGAAGGAAATGTAATGGGAATACATACAGTCCGGAGAGTTGAGCTGCCAGCACTCAATCAGCCCAGAAACCATTGTTCTTGTAATCGTCTGCCTGAATCTTCTGCTGTACATGGGTCAATGACTTATATTGTGGTTAATTTCTCTTGGTTTTGCTTGAGGTTCTTGCACACAACCGTCAGGCCTTACTTTTTTGAGCTGGGCATTACATTTCTATAGTTTTTCACTGCTGGGTATCCATAGTCAGGCTCCAGTCCGGCTTGGCTCTTATTCACACCGAGGTCATTTTTGACCCATGGTAAGGTTTTAATACTAGAGGTTAAAACCGTCCTGACCGGGTACACCTTGACGATGGTGGGATGGCTTAGAAGACCATGTTAACCAAGTTCCCTTATGTTGCCTATATGCACTATTACTATATACTTATAGGAAGGTATATGTTCATTTTTTTTCTATCTAAAGCTAGAAGTCATTATCTGTAGTAAAAGTTCAAAGGAGACTTGGGGTAGAACATGGCAGCGAGTGGACGTGGGTGCTCCGATTTCTGCATGAGCCTCATTCACACTTGTGTATAAAGAAGCGGATATAGAATCTCTATTGCTCTTTGGACGGTGGCCTATTGTTTATTACATGATATATTTTTTTTCCCCATCTACCCCGATGCATTAGGTGGATGTTTACTTACAGCCCATTGACTTCTAGCGGTTTGTGACCCACGTGAATAAGCCGGATTCTGCTGTGTCTAATAACCAGGTCGATGCATCTGATGTTTATATAAAGCCATTAGACTTGTAATGCACAAGTGTGAATGAGCCCTTATATTGGTGGATGAGCCAGAGATGCTCTGCCTCCATCAAGGTGCTCTTTGGTATTTTTCTTTATTCATGCTGTATCTATTCCCTGGTAAGTAAATGTATGATTCCGCTAATGTGGCTTTAGTCTTCCTTGTATGTGGTTTCATGGCGTTGTTCTCTCCATAGGGTCACATGATCTTATAACGCCCCGTAGTTCCTTATCTGTCACCAGAACTTCTGGTATGATGTCATCATATGGATCATAGCACACAGGCTGCCCACAGCGAGGGACAGACAACTATCACAGTTACTATTGATGACTAGACAGCTCCAGCATTTCCTGTATGATGGAATTATACGGACTGTACCATGCAGGCTCTTCACAGGGGTATGAAACACCTATCACAGTTACTATTGATGACTAGACAGCTCCAGCATTTCCTGTATGATGGAATTATACGGACTGTACCATGCAGGCTCTTCACAGGGGTATGAAACACCTATCACAGTTACTATTGATGACTAGACAGATCCAGCATTTCCTGTATGATGTAATTACATGGACTGTACCATGCAGGCTCTTCACAGGGGTATGAAACAACTATCACAGTTACTATTGATGACTAGACAGCTCCAGCATTTAATTCTTGATGTAATTACATGGACTGTACCATGCAGGCTCTTCACAGGGGTATGAAACAACTATCACAGTTACTATTGATGACTAGACAGCTCCAGCATTTCCTGTATGATGTAATTACATGGACTGTACCATGCAGGCTCTTCACAGGGGTATGAAAAATATCAGTTACTATTAATGATTGTAGCTTTTCTAACTTCGTTACATGGGTTCTTCATAATGGTTAAGAGATTCCTGTGTGTTGTCACTGTATGAACTACACCAAACACGCTCTTTACAGGATATGAAAACTCGTCTCACAGTTACTGATAATGAGAAAGCATTCAGAACTTCTTGTATGATGTCATTACATGTTCTCCACAAGAGGGACATAAACCCTATCACAAATAGAGGATAAGGCAGACTACAGCACTTCCCATATAAATTCAACTTACTGACTATAGGACACGGGCAGGAGAATTGCAGTGAAGAGAAATTACATATGATCTACCTAACAGAGGTGTTTAGGTATAAAGACTGTCTAGGCAGGAGCGGATATAGATAAAGACGAAAAACAGGAGTGCTCCCTGTGTCCTTCATTAATGGCTCCCTCACCCCATATTCTTTCCTCTTCATCAGTACTATAGTCCATTTCTCTGATATTTCCCCACCTCCACACTGCTCATTTCTTTCCATTGCAAATGGACACTGAATGCTGCACAAATGTCTGTGTGACAACACATTTTTTCTTAATTAGCCAGACATCTACTTTCAGTAAGCCAGGAGCAATAGACTTATCTATATGTTGACTTTCAAATTTGTGTTTATTCTTTGACTGGTCAGCTATACAGACTTTTGTTCCTATAAGCCTGTAATTTTGACTGTTGATGTACGTTGTAACATATTGCGCTGTTATCCTGGATGATAGAAATGCTGGATAATTGAACAATGATGTTTGCTGATATGTTAATTACACATTGTCCAGACCAACTAGTTTGTTGACTTGCAAAACTGAGGAAAAACTATGCAAATAGATTAATCAAGCATTGTGTGCTGATCTTGTCACCATTCTTCCCCTTTACCTGTGAATGATGGCTTGAAGAACAGTTATGAACTATAAAAAGGGATATATGCCTCTGTGCGATTATACCATACATCCAGACAGTCAAGAGATCCAGAGACTATTTACAAAACCACAGCCAGGACACTTTACAGGATAACTGCCAGATCATGGCTCCATCACTAGGGACACAGATTTGACATTCTATGGGATTACAGCTTAGGGGACCACGGCCCCGGCTGAAAAAATACAGAGCTGCTCCACTGACCATCACTGAACCTTGGATACATTTGGGGTAGTCAGGATTTAGACCCACTGGTCACCTGAGCCCCATAGATACATTTGGGAAAGCCAGGAATGAGAACCACCAGTCAGCTGGCTCCATGCCGATGTTTGGAGAAGCCAGGATGTGACCCTCCAGACACCTGGCCACATACCTCAAGGGACTGACATCTTCCTAAGGTTGTCAATACCTCCTCTCTGTGCATGCCACAGGTGGGGTAGCCCTGGAAGCTCTGAAGTCACAGCTGCTCTTATCCCGGCGAGTCAGCGGAAGGGACTGTAATTTTGCACCATCTTGGGTATTTTGCTTGGGACTGTTCTATGTGTGATTTGCCTGTTTTGTGGTTCAATAAAGTATTACCACACTGTTTTACCTTCACCCTGTGTTGTTTGAGTAGTATTGGTGGGATCATCCCTGGTCTATAAAGCTTTGGTTAGTGGACTAGGGTACACACTGACCCCCATGTCTTCACAGTCTGGTGTTAAGATCTTCATGAAAATCCTCAGTGATGTGGATTGAGTACCATGTAGTGATGAGCGAGTATACTCGTTGCTTGGGTGGTCTCTGAATATTTGTAAGTGCTCGGAAAGTTAATTTTGGTTGACACAGCTGCATGATTTACAGCTGCTAGCCAGCCTGAGTGCATGTGGGTACTGCCTGGTTGCTAGGGAATACCCACATGCATTCAAGCTGTCTAGCAGCTGTAAATCATTCAGCTGAGGCAAGGAAAACTAAATCTCCGAGCAGTCACAAATACTCAGAAACCACCGAGGGAACAAGTATATTCGCTCATCACTAGTTCCATCTCATCTACTAAAGTGGTAGAATATGAGCTGCAATGTGTGAACAAATATATGCAATGTATCCATGGAGTAGCTGGCCACTTACTAAATACAACTGGACCAATCCATGTGGAGAAGAGGCCACAGCTCTAAGAACTGCAGACATTTTACAGCATGGAGCACCGAATACGTCAAAATTATTGTTTTATTAGAGATTTGCTTGCTCATCAGTGCAGCCTCAGGAATCAATGTTTCCACTCAGTGACAGCAAGCAGAGAAAGACGTGTTGGTTTGATCTTATGTATACATAAGGCCAGACAGGAGATTGGTAAAGGTAAAGCAATCATTCTATTAATGTCATCAGTATCTCAGAGGCCTCAAGCTAATGTTATCCCAGCCACTAGGGCCATTGTGTGGAAGGGAATAGTAGACACAGGAGAGCGGTCACCACAGGAGGTCTCGCATGCAGTCCCAGGTGATGGGCTTCTGGAATATTCTTCGAGCTAAAAGCATATGGTTAAGGGGAGAATGTGATCCCGGGGTGGTAAAAGCCACATGTTTAATCAAGGAGTTGACATTGAAGGGAAAGGATCTAGGATGAGGTCCTGAAGCACATGGATGGCTGGCCTATGGCGTTGGGGATCGGTTTCCGGCTGGGCTGGACACACGTGCTACTGTTAAGGGATCTATCTGGATTTCAGGAACTTTCTTGAGGATTGTTGCTGTTGGATAATTGGGCTTCGGTTGTGTAAGGCTGGTTTCACATTTGCTGACAAGGGTTTTGCGGAGGGCTGTGTAGCTCCTCCATTAAGCCACACCCACTTCTGCGCCTCTTCCTTCAGCTCCGCCTACGTCAGCATGCATCCTGCGTACCCTATCTTTAACATTGGGTACGTAGGCCATGCGGATACCTCCGCATGCATCGTTTTGACGCTGCGCCAACCTGCGTTGAACGCAACATGTTGCATTTTGTTGCGGTCCGGCGCAGCGTCAAAACGAGGCATGCGGAGGCATCCGCATACATCTGTATGGCCTGCATACCCAATGTTAAAGATAGGGTACACAAGACGCATGCAGATGTAGGCGGAGCTGAAGGAAGAGGTGCGATAGTGGGCGGGGTTTAACAGAGGAAAGATGCAGCCCTCCACAAATGTGAAACTTGTAGTGATGAACGAATATACTCGTTACTCGTGTCTTCTCAGTCATACTCAGGTGATCTCCGAGTAGTTTTAGTGCTCGGAGATTTAGTTTTCATTGCCACAGCTGCATGATTTACATCTGTTAGCTAGCATAAGTACATGTGGGGGTTGCTAGGGAATCCCCACATGTAATCAAGCTGGCTAACAGATGTAAATCATTCAGCTGAGGTGAGGAAAACTAAATCTCCGAGCACCAAAAATACTCGGAGGTCACCCGAGCGTGCTCGAGAAATCTCAAATAACGAGTATATTCGCTCATCACTAGAAACTAGCCTTACGTATCACAGTCCATGCTCCTCTAGGCAGCTACAGACCATACTGGTGGGAAATACAAAATCTGCAGGCCAACCAAGAGTTGGGAGATGGTGAGTATCGCCTGGTACGGGGGCAGTGGGACTACCAGCCCCGGGAAGGAGACCTTGTGGACTGGGGCAATGTATTTTGACTATCCACCCGCAGTTAGAAAACCATGGATGTAAGGAATAACAAATAGTTGCAAAAGCAAATGTTTAAGGGGAAGGGTGTGTACACTTCTGCCCATTCAGGGGGCTGATCCCAGGGAGGAGGGAAGAAGCCACATGTTTATTCATGGAGTGGGGGAGAGTGACTTAGAAGGGAGAGGATCTAGGATGAGGTCCTAGAGATCAGTTGCCAGCTGGGCTGGACACACGTGCTACTGTTGAAGGATTTGTCATCTAAATTTCAGAAACTATTAAGGATTGTGCTGCTAGATGAATGCACTTCGGGTGTGTAACCTGTGGCCTAGAGGAACGTGCACTGTGACTAAAGACTATACTGGAGGGAGATACAAAATCTGTGGGTCAACCAAAATTTAGGATACAGCGAGTGTTACAGAACCCCCAGCACCAAGAATATGTTATGCAGTATATATTATGTATAATAGGTTCCATGTGAAATGCATCAGTCCACAGGCTGCGCCCCTGGACAGAGGGGACAAGATATCCCCCACCTTTGTAATTCCCACAGTAAATATCAGCAGGCTCCGGCCCCCTGCGGCGATTGTAATGTATGTCTGGCCTGTTTTTTTCTATTGGCCTACCCTGTGTATCTGTGTTATATATTCTGTGTGCGGTAAATAAAGTGAGTTCTTTTACACTGGAAATACGTGGGGT
The DNA here is from genome assembly GCF_032444005.1 of Ranitomeya imitator. NCBI lineage: Eukaryota > Metazoa > Chordata > Amphibia > Anura > Dendrobatidae > Ranitomeya > Ranitomeya imitator. The sequence continues at coordinate 843,934,855 of NC_091284.1, read as the reverse complement.
AGCAGTCAGCTTTTATATGCTCTCACGTAACCAAGGAATTCCAGCCAGCGTCTTTCATTTAGACTCAAGCCAAAACAGAGTGGACCTCCTGAAACACGGGGTGGATGATGACAAAGATCTGCAGCATGAACCTGCTCGATGACAACAAAGATCTGCAGCATGAACCTGCTCAATGACGGCAAAGATCCACAACATGAACCCGTGCGATGACGACAAAGATCCACAGCATGAACCCACACGATGACGACAAAGATTCACAACTTGAACCCGTGCGATGACGACAAAGATCCTCAGCATGAACCCACGTGATGCCAACAAAGATCCTCAGCATGAACCGACGTGATGCCAACAAAGATCCTCAGCATGAACCCACACAATGATGACAAATATCCACAGCAACCCACGTGATGACGACAAAGATCCACAGCATGAACCTTCTCGATCACGACAAAGATCCACAGCATGGACCCACACGATGACGACAAAGATTTACAACACGAACCCGCGCGATGACGACAAAGATCCGCAGCATGGACCCACACCATGACGACAAAGATTCACAACATGAACCCACGCGATGATGACAAAGATCCGCAGCATGAACCTGCGTGATGCCAACAAAGATCCTCAGCATGAACCCGCGCGATGATGACAAATATCCACAGCATGAACCTGCTCGATGACGACAAAGATCTACAGCATGAACCCACACGATGACGACAAAGATCCATAACATGAACCCATGCGATGACGACAAAGATCAGCAGCATGAACCTGCTCAATGACGACAAAGATCCACAGCATGAACCCGCGTAATGCCAACAAAGATCTTCGGCATAAACCCACACAATGACGACAAACATCCACAGCAACCCACGTGATGACCACAAAGATGAACCTGCGCGATGATAACAAGAATCCACATCATGAAACCACAAGATAACAACAAACAGCCGTGACATAAACCTGTGACATGATGACAATGATCCGTGGTATGAACCCACGTGATGACAACAAAGATTCGCAGCATGAACAATCGCGATGATGACAAAGATGCGGAGCATACACCTGCACGATGACCACAAAAATCCACGTCATGAAACCGCAAGATGACAACAAAAATAGTAACAGTTATTAAGGTTGAAGGAAGACTTTAAGTCAATCCAGTTCAACCCATAGCCTAACCTAACATGCCCTAACATGTTGATCCAGAGGAAGGCAAAAAAAAACCATGTGGCAAATTGTAAGCTCCACATTGGGGAAAAAATTCCTTCCTGACTCCACAAACGGCAATCAGACTAGTTCCCTGGATCAACACCCCATCAAGGAATCTAGTGTATATAGCCTGTAACATTATACTTTTCCAGAAAGGCATCCAGTCCCCTCTCAAATGTAAGTAATGAATCACTCATTACAACATCATACGGCAGAGAGTTCCATAGTCTCACTGCTCTTACAGTAAAGAACCCACATCTGTTATTATGCTTAAAGGGCCACTGTCACCCCCCTCCAGCCGTTCTAAACTAAAAGAGCCACCTTGTGCAGCAGTAATGCTGAATTCTAACAAGGTAGCTCTTTTAGTTTTTGGTTCATGTATTCCCAAAATAAAGCGTTTTGAAACTTATCCAAAATACCTGTCTCTAGCCAGGGAGGCGGGTCCTCACTCCCCAGCTTGAACCGCTACACTGCCGTCACTCAAATCTTCAGGGGCTTTCGGCGCCGCCCCCTCTGCGGTTTTCGCTTCAAAACCGGCGCCTGCGCTGTGTATTACTGTGTTGCGCAGACGCAGTAAGCTCTGGCTGTCTGACGTCCCAGCCAGGCTTGCAGACTACGCCTGTGCGGGCAGTGCGGCCACCCACCTTGGGAATCCCTGCCCCGCAGTGTGTTATGCATTATGCACAGTGCGGGGCTGGGATTCCTGGGCATGCGCACTGCGTGTGCCAGCGGGGGGACCTGGGTGAGTGGCTGACACGCAGTGCGAATGCCCAGGAATCCTAGCCCCGCACTGTGCATAATGCATAACACAGTGCGGGGCGGGGATTCAGCAACAGGGTGGCCGCACTGCCTGCACAGGTGCTGTTAGGAACCCGGCATCCGAGCTATGACGGACAATACTCAATGCGCCTGCCCCTGGCAGGCACGCACAGCGCAGGCGCCGGATTTCAGACGAAAACAGCGCTGAGGGGGCGGTGAACATCGCCACAGAAGAGATGACTGACGGCAGTTGGGCACTTCAAAGAGGGGGCTCAGACCTGCCTCCATGTCTAGGTATTTGGGGAAAATGATAAAACGCTTTATTGAGGGAATAACAGAAGCAAAAACGAAAATAGCCACCTTGTTAGAATGCAGCATTACTGCTGCACAAGGTGGCTCTTTTAGTTTATAACGGCTGGAGGGGGTGTCAGAGTCCCTTTAAACCTTTTTTTCCTCCAGACGTAGAGGATGCCCCCTTGTCCCTGTCTCAGGTCTATGATTAAAAAGATCATCAGAAAGGTCTTTGTACTGTCCCCTCATATATTTATACATTAACATAAGATCACCCCTTAGTCTTCGTTTTTCCAAACTAAATAGCCCCAAGTGTAATAACCTATCTTGGTATTGCAGACCCCCCAGTCCTCTAATAACCTTGGACGCTCTTCTCTGCATCCGCTCCAGTTCAGCTATGTCTTTCTTATACACCGGAGACCAGAACTGTGCACAGTATTCTAAGTGTGGTCGAACTAGTGACTTGTATAGAGGTAAAATTATGTTCTCCTCATGAGCATCTATGCCTCTTTTAATGCATCCCATTATTTTATTTGCCTTTGTAGCAGCTGCCTGACACTGGCCACTGAATATGAGTTTGTCATCCACCCATACACCCAGGTCTTTTTCATTGACGGTTTTGCCCAGAGTTTTAGAATTAAGCACATAATTATACATCTTATTACTTCTACCCAAGTGCATGACCTTACATTTATCCCCATTAAAGCTCATTTGCCATTTATCAGCCCAAGCTTCTAGTTTACATAAATCATCCTGTAATATAAAATTGTCCTCCCCTGTATTGATTACCCTGCAGAGTTTAGTGTCATCTGCAAATATTGAAATTCTGCTCTGAATGCCCCCTACAAGGTCATTAATAAATATGTTAAAAAGAGGGCCCAATACTGACCCCTGTGGTACCCCACTGCTAACCGCGACCCAGTCCGAGTGTGCTCCATTAATAACCACCCTTTGTTTCCTATCCCTGAGCCAGCTCTTAACCCACTTACACATATTTTCCCCTATCCCCATTATTCTCATTTTATGTATCAACCTTTTGTGTGGCACCGTATTAAAAGCTTTTGAAAAGTCCATATACACTACATCCACTGGGTTCCCTTGGTCCAGTCCGGAACTTACCTCTTCATAGAAGCTGATCAGATTAGTCTGACATGAACGGTGCCTAGTAAACCCGTGCTGATACTGGGTCATGAGGTTCTTCCTCTTCAGATACTCCAGTATAGCATCCCTTAGAATGCCCTCCAGGATTTTACCCACAGTAGAGGTTAAGCTTACTGGCTAATAATTTCCAAGTTCAGTTTTTGTTCCCTTTTTGAATATTGGCCCCACATTTGCTATACGCCAGTCCTGTGGTACAGATCCTGTTATTAGGGAGTCTTTAAAGATTAAAAATAATGGTCTATCAATGACTGTACTTAATTCTTGCAGTACTCGAGGGTGGATCCCATCCGGGCCCGGAGATTTGTCAATTTTAGTGATTTTTAGACGCCGCCGTACTTCCTGCTGGGTTAAGCCGGTGATATTTAATGTGGAATTGGGATTTTCTTTTGTAAATACTGATGAAAAAAAGTCATTTAGCATATTGGCTTTTTCCTCACCCTCATCCACCATTTCACCCATACTATTTTTAAGGGGCCAACACTATTATTTTTTAGTTTCTTACTATTTATGTAGTTAAAGAATATTTTAGGATTATTTTTCCTCTCTCTGGCAGAGTCTCTCTGTCTCAATCTTTGCTGCCTTGATTTGCTTTTTACAGACTTTATTTAATTTTTTGTATTTATTTAATGCCTCATCACTACCTACTTCCTTTAATTCTCTAAATGCTTTCTTTTTGTCCCTTATTGCGCCCCTTACAGCTCTATTTAGCCATATCGGTTTCCTCCTATTTCTAGTATGTTTATTCCCATACGGTATATACTGTGCAAAGGTCTTATCCAGGATGCTAATAAACGTCTCCCATTTTCTTTGTGTATTTTTGTGTCTCAGGATATCGTCCCAGTTAATTGCACCAAGATCCTCTCTCATCCGTTGGAAATTTGCCCTCCTGAAGTTTAGTGTCCGTGTAACCCCTCTACTACACATCTTATTAAAGGATACATGAAAACTTATTATTTTGTGATCGCTATTTCCCAAGTGACCCCCAACCCTTATATTTGCTATGCGGTCTGCCCTGTTGGTTAATATTAGGTCTAGCAGTGCCCCCCTCCTTGTTGGGTCCTGAACCAGTTGTCAGAGGTAATTGTCTCTCATAGTTGTCAGACACCAATCACCTTTGCTGGAACTGCAGGTTTCATCTATTTGCTTTACGAGGATATTCTCCATTGCTTCCATTATTTTTGGAGATTTATAACAAACCCCTATCAGTAATTAATATTTTTTCCCCCTCCCCTTATCTCCACCCTGGCAACCCCCCTCATCTGCCAACTTAGCAAACTTATTGGGGTGTGCCAGATCAGGACTAGCCTCCCTGGCACTCTACCCGGCCTTCTAAGTGTCACCCAACTTGCTACTTCACTGTCCTGCGGCTCCATCCCCCCCCTCATCTATCCCATTGAGCGTCTGCTCAGTGAGCAGAAGACTCCTTTCCATATTGTCAATGGATCTCAGTGTTGCCAGCTTCACATTTAGATCTCGAATCTGGGCTTCCAAATGCCTGAGATCCAAAGATCGGAGTCATGAAACCGCACAGTTGACAAAAATTGGAGGCAGACTTATAGCGCACAACAATGACAATGTTGCAGCAAAAATCCACACAAATCTAATGAAAAGCCATATGGCGCATGAATCCGAGTGGCACAAATAAAAAGCTCCAGCATAGGTCAATTACTGCAGCTTTACGGAGTATGTGGATGAGATTGCAGGGTCCCATAAGCCCCTGCGGATTTTGCAGCTGTGTCTAGCATGTGTGATTGTACCCGATACGTGGCACCACCATACAAGTTCCCAGTCTGCACACGACTAAACATTGCTCTCACCGTTATAAATGCAACTCTGGGCACCCGGAGGCCCCACATCCATGTAGCGGTGGCTCAGGCTGCGGCGGCTCAGGCTGCAGCGGCAGTGTAGAAGTTACCAGGAGATCTCCGCATTGGCCACAGTCTGAGGCATGGTGTGCAGATCATTATTACTCTACAATTCCCACAATGCACCCCAGCAGAGCACATGGCCTCACTGGCCCGCTGAGGAGAAGGCACCAGACAGGACGTGGTGGGGGATGGGTTTATTTGCAGCGAGCTGTTCAAACTTGTCATCATCCATCATGTATTATACAAAGATCAGGCCCATGCAACAGATCCACAGGTCGTCCTGCACCCTCCTCACATTCATACATCGCTGAACCTCAGGTCTGTGACCCTGTCCTACATGAGGAGGCATAGTGGGGCTGGGTAATATGGCCACCGGGGCTTCTGTTCTGCATCATACCTGCACACAGCTCTCCGCATGGATTATGGCACATTATCATCACCTCCCGGCAGAAGGTTTTCCAGCAATAGCTCCCCCTAAAATATGGCAGGCGATTTGAAGACGAGATCCGGCCAGTTGTTGTCAGGAGCAGAGACGAGCGATACCAGCCGGGCGGACATCACTCCGGCCTCCTGGAGACCAGGGCTCCAATCCCACTGACCCCATGGCAGGATTACTGCTACCTGTGAGCGCCTAGTGCTGCTCCGAAACAGGATCACACAGCTGGCGCTGAGCCGCTTACATGGGGCTGCACATCTCCATGTAGGGCAATGACACACTCACCCCACCACATGGGGCCCCGGCTCGGCCGTTCATGCTTGTGATATGGCGAGGAGCGGGAAGTTACATTCATGGTGTGTGGACAAAGTAAAAAAAGTAAATACAAAAACAGTGAAAATGTAATAAAACAAAAGTAAAAAAAAATAACAACAGACAGATGGCAATACCCCCAAATACTGACCTCCCCCACCCCATAAGGCCGAGGAGAAGACCACCTGGTGGAGGTGAACATGGCAACTGAAACGCCATCGATAACTTACCGACGTCACTAGGACCAGGCACACATTCACTACCACAGCTTCCATAACCGCGGGCCCACTGACCCCAGAGCTCACGACAGATGCCACAGCCACCACGAAGGTGGAACATCTGAGAACTGCATGCTGGGAAACCCTGTAACCAGCCGAGACCCTGTTTACCTGGCGGGAGCTCCTGTGTTCTTGTGGCCACCTCGTCAGAGAGGTGACCCTGGGGTGTAGCCCCTTCCAGAGCATATCCTACCGGCAGACATAACAGCATCCATCATAAAACATAAACAGTGCAAATATCAGAGAGCCGCCATCATTGTCCGCAGCCACGCGATGCAGCGAGCAGGGGCCGATCCATCCTCCACCATCATTCCCATCAGCCTGTAAACCGCGCGGAGGAGACATCGGCACGTCCACCGTCCTCTCTGGCATGTAGTAAACATTGAGCAGCGTCCATGGCAGAGTTCTCCGGAGAGATTAGAGCACGGGGAGAAAGCGGAGCAGGAAATTCTCTGAGCAGAGGGCACAGGAAAGCGGAGCACACAGACGGCACCGCAGCGTCGGGCACTAGGGACAAGGAACTGGCGGCGTAGAATGGACAAGGAAACACCACTGCAGGATGAATAAACAGAGCGGGCAGACATCATGTACACGCCGCGGGCTGCTATGCCCGAGACTCCTGTCCCACATCACTGCAGATACCTGTAGACCTTGAAACAATGGTTTCCCGAGTCAGCAACCACCACATGACCATCAGAGGTGAGCGCCAGCCCCTGAGGACCGTACAGAGGGTCAGCCATGGTGTTAATGTAGGACAGAAATGAGCCGGAGCTGTCAAAAACCTGGAAGAGGACAAGATGAAGGATGGGAGAGAAAAGAGAAGGCGTTAAAGGACGAGTGCACTGTGCAGGCGCTACACCACCGCAGAGACTGTGCTGCCTGCTCCTACATATAAAGGGAGGGGGTGTTACTGGATGTGTGGGCTGCACAGGCGCTACACCGCTGCCGAGACTGTGCTTTCTGCTCCATCATATAAATGGAGAGGGTGTTACTGGATGTGTGCCCTGCGCAGGCGCTACACCGCTGTAGAGACTGTGCTGCCTGCTCCTACATATAAAGGGAGAGGGTGTTACTGGATGTGTGCCCTGCGCAGGCGCTACACCGCTGTAGAGACTGTGCTGCCTGCTCCTACATATAAAGGGAGAGGGTATTACTGGATATGTGCGCTGCGCAGGCGCTACACCACCGCAGAGACTGTGCTGCCTGCTCCTACATATAAAGGGAGAGGGTGTTACTGGATGTGTGCACTGCGCAGGCGCTACACCGCTGCTGAGACTGTGCTGCCTGCTCCTATATATAAAGGGAGGGGGTATTACTGGATGTGTGCCCTGCACAGGAGCTACACCGCTGCCGAGACTGTGCTTTCTGCTCCTACATATAAAGGGAGGGGGTGTTACTGGATGTGTGTGCTGTGCAGGCGCTACACTGCTGCCGAGACTGTGCTGCCTGCTCCTATATATAAAGGGAGGGGGTATTACTGGATGTGTGCCCTGCACAGGAGCTACACCGCTGCCGAGACTGTGCTTTCTGCTCCTACATATAAAGGGAGGGGGTGTTACTGGATGTGTGTGCTGTGCAGGCGCTACACTGCTGCCGAGACTGTGCTGCCTGCTCCTATATATAAAGGGAGGGGGTATTACTGGATGTGTGCCCTGCACAGGCGCTACAGCGCTGCCGAGACTGTGCTACCTGCTCCTATATATAAAGGGAGAGGGTATTACTGGATGTGTGCGCCGCGCAGGCGCTACACCGCTGCTGAGACTGTGCTGCCTGCTCCTACATATAAAGGGAGGGGGTGTTACTGGATGTGTGGGCTGCGCAGGCGCTACACCGCTGCCGAGACTGTGCTTTCTGCTCCATCATATAAAGGGAGAGGGTGTTACTGGATGTGTGCGCTGCGCAGGCGCTACACCACTGCTGAACTGTGCTGCCTGCTCCTACATATAAAGGGAGGGGGTGTTACTGGATGTGTGCCCTGCGCAGGCGCTACACCGCTGCCGAGACTGTGCTGCCTGCTCCTATATATAAAGGGAGAGGGTATTACTGGATGTGTGCGCTGCGCAGGCGCTACACCGCTGCCGAGACTGTGCTGCCTGCTCCTATATATAAAGAGAGAGAATATTACTGGATGTGTGCGCTGCGCAAGCTCTACACAGCTGCTGAGACTGTGCTGCCTTCTCCTACATATAAAGGGAGAGGGTGTTACTGGGTGTGCGCTGCACAGGTGCTACACCGCTGCTGAGACTGTGCTGCCTGCTCCTATATATAAAGCGAGGGTATTACTGCATGGGTGCCCTGCGCAGGCGCTACACCGCTGCTGAGACTGTGCTGCCTGCTCCTACATATATAGGGAGAGGGTGTTACTGGATGTGTGCACTGCGCAGGCGCTACACCGCTGCCGAGACTGTGCTGCCTGCTCCTATATATAAAGGGAGAGGGCATTACTGGATGTGTGCCCTGCGCAGGTGCTATACTGCGGCTGAAACAGTTTCTGCCTGCTTCTGTGTATAAAGAGAGGGGGTGTTACTTAATCGCTGCCAAGACTGTTCTGCCTGCTTCTATGTATAAAGAAGGAGCGTGTGATGACACAGCATTTCTTCTTAATTATGCCAGACGTAAATTCAGTAGGACCAGAATCATACTGTTGTCTTAAGTATTTACTAAATTGGTAATTGCAAATGAAGAAATGGTTATTTACCTCTTATGTCAGCTCCTATAGTTTATTGTATTGCTATCTTTGCAAAACAGGGATGCAAGGTAACAGAACAATTATGTTTGCTGATATGTTGATTGCACATTGCACCGGGCAATGCAGTTTGTTGACTTGCAATCATTGATGGATAAACTATATATAAACAATCAATGTGAGTTAACTTCATAACATCTTTCTCTTGACCTTTGGATGCTGGCTTGAAGGATAATTGTGAACTATATAAGGAGATTTGTTCCTTTGTTCCAAGAGACTCTACAGGATGTGCTTCATTGACCATCACTAAACCCTCAAAGACGACTTGAAGAATCCAGGTTGGGACAATCACCTGGCTACATACCTCACTGCCCTCTATTAGCTTCAGACGCTTATCATTACAGCCTCTCTGTGTGGGCCCACCAAAAGAGGGGTGCCACTGCTGGGGGTAGTCGGCCCTCGAAGCAGCTCTAATCACAGTGAGTCAGCGGGAAGAGCAAGACTCTAATTTGCACCATGTTGGGTATTTGCTGGGACTCTTCTATATGCTATTGTTTGTTGGTGGTTCAATAAATTATTGCCACACTGTTTTACCCTCACTCTGTGTTATCTGAGTAGTGTTCTGCCCACGGGAAGACAGAGAGGACATTCAGTAGAATGAGCCCTGGTCCATGCAGTCTTTCTAAAGAAAGCCGGGCCAGCAGACGAGGACACCCACTGATCCTGTGTCTCCACATATGGTGGCTGCAGTGGGACACCACTCAGCCCGGCGGATGCGGGGGAGCTGCAGGGGACTGGTATTCGTAGACAGTGATCTAGGGCTCTACAACTATGGAGGCATATAGACAGACCCAACAAACCATAGGTGAGGCATACAAAGCAGGTTTCGGACGTCACAATGTCCAACCCCACCAACTTGGCCTTGGGAAGAAGACCAGAGTGGATGTATAGCCGCATCAAGAAACGATAACCACAGGAGCTTGTGCCAGCTTTGACGGACTGAATACCGGACCACCGACACTTTGTTGGCTTTGAGTAAGTTATTGGTCCAATAGGATGTCCAGAAAGTCTTGGAGGACAATGAAAACTCTGCTAAGATGGACCCAGAGAAATTGCCAGAGTAAGGACCGAGTGCTGGTCTAATATCAACCCAGTCCTCAGCAGCCAAATCCAGGAGTTGTTTGTTGCATTGGGACCTGGAACCTCAAGTGGGGAAAGGGCTTTTGTTGTGGAATCCATTTTGGGAGGTCAAGTAAGCCCAACATAGTCCCCCACTAAGGAGCTTATCTCCGCTACAGAGACGTGCCAATGTTTAATGAGTCCAACATCGAAGTCTATGAGCAGCTGCAAGATTTTGAGACTCTAATGCTGAAGCACCAGGTGCCCACAGCTGATTGGGCTAAATACTTGAGGACTAGTTTGGGTTGTCGGGCACAGGTTGCTGCCCGGTCACTTGGGCCTGAGGACTGCATGGACTATGGAACTATTAAGGACACCCTGCTGACCGTTTTTTACAATCACCCCTGAGAGATATAGCACCAAGTTCTGGACATTGTCTCCCTAAGGTGGTCTCCTGTGTAGAATTTGGCAGTCAACTCCGGCGACACTGCAACCGCTGGCTTGACTGTATTGCTGCCCACTCTGCTGATGCCCCTCGGGATATGATTGTGCTTGAGTAACTTAAAGAGAAAATGGCTCCAGAAATATGAGAGTGGGTAGCTGACCGGAAGCCCGAGACCTCAGAGCAAGCAGCCCAATTGTCTGACAAGTTTAAAGCCAACCGACCCCACTGGAGACTCAATATGCTCACTGATCCATGAAGACCAATCAACGAAAGATTCGACCGGTCACCAGTCAGTCAAGCAGGATTATGCCGCTACCCAGCAGAAAACCCAGCAGAACAAAGGTTTACGAACAGTACCCGCGATTTGCCCAACCCACAGCACTGTTACACATGAGTGCGCCGTACATACGTTCCCAAAGATTGTCCCCATGGCCGGGTATCCATACCTGGAGCCGATCTGCCAGCCCAGCAGGTCAAAATCTGCCAAAAAGAGCCAGCAGAGTCTGAGGGATTCTATCCCCAGGATACCAGTAGCGGAGAACGTGATATATTCTGTCCATACTCTATGGCGGGTGGGCTGGCCACCCTACACCAGCCAACCTCCATCGCCACATCCGGCCAGTCAAAGTCGGTGATATCCAGGCCCAGGGACTTCGGAAATGATGCTGGGTCCTCCACCACCCTGGTCAGCCCTGATATTGTCTCACCAGAACACAATATACCCGGCCGCCAAGTGACAATCTCCCTGGCTGGAGGTCAGTGCTCGGACATCCCCTCTAGCATGTATGCAGCTGGTCTCGGGTACCGACTAAGGAGAGGTTAAAGTGGGACTCATGGACGACCTCCCCACATCTGTTATTTTGTTGAACTATCTAGGACAAGGACTGTCCAGCCAATTTGTCAGAGTCATCACCGTAACCAAGCCAAGCAACACCCTGATGTGGATCCTTCTGCCACCCATCCCAAGCATAACCCACACTCCAAGCTTCCATAATCCTACTTTGAGCCGACAGCAGTGTGTACACACCTGACCAGACTACGGCCATTGACTGGGGGAGGACTGATGGCAAGGAATTTAGGGAAGCCAAACTCACAGACTTGCTCACAGACTTGCCCACAGTATGACCGCTCAACCCAGGAAAAGAAATCAGGGGAGGTGGAGGTGTATAGATGGGAAAATGGACTGATATCAGAAAAAGCCTGCATCCTGCCCAGAGAAACCCTGGACCCTTGTCCATCAGCTTGTGGTGCCCCAGCAGTATTGACCTCAACTCCTGTGCTTGGTCCATTACGTCCCTGCAGCTGGGCACATGGGGGTCAGAAAGACCCGGGCCCGACTGCTGGGTAGTTTCTTTTGGCCAAGGGTCGCTCAACAGGTGCAGAAATACCAAGCCTCTTGTCCAATTTGTTAACAGATGGGAGGGGCACCCTGTCATGCCCCGCTCCAATCCATGCCCTTGATAGGTGAACCATTCCAGAAGGTTGCCATCAATTTAGTGGGTCCATCAGCTGTCCCCATCCGCAGCGGAAAAAGGGTCATCCTCACCCTGGTCGACTTTGCCACCAGCTACCCGGAGGCCGTTGCGCTGTCATCATTAGATGCATAACATGTGGCTCAAGTTCTACTGGACATTTTTAGTTGAGCAGGGTTTACACGGAAGGTATTGACAGACCAGGGGACCCAGTTCAAAAGCAAGCTGATTCAGACCCCTGGGAGGAACATGGTGTCTTCCCCATGTGTACTGTCCCCTACCAATCCGAAACTAATGGGTTGTGTGAGTGTTTCAACGGAACGCTCAAGCAGCTCATTAGTTGGTATGTGAAGTCCAATGGGAGAGTGTCATAGAAAATATTAAACATCCTTGAGGTCCCTCATATCTCCCCTCCCTTTTTCTCTTTCATCTACCATATGTCACGAGGAGACAGGAGCTAGCACTCAAACCTGTCTTTATGTAAAACGGCAGTGACAGATGTGAAGATTAATTAAAATGTGAGGATTCCTCTTTATGTCCAGATGACTGAAGATGATGTGTATTGACCACAGAGAGAAGGGAAAAGTCTTATTAGGGTCTGAAGTGAAATAGAAGCGTTCTCCGTCGGCTAAACTGAATCGTCTCTGCAATCGGTGTAGTAAGTTCTCTTGTTAATCCCTTTTATTTTATGAAACCATTTATGATGTATTATTTTGTCCCCCTTGTAAAATCTTTTGCATATTTTTTCACAAACACTGCCTCCCTTTGGATTAAATATAACATTTAATAGTTCTGTTCTGTAAACTACGCCTCAAAGCCATAAGCTAACTGTGCCATTTGACCGAAACAGAGTGGTGGTGGCAGCCTTCTCCGTTGATCATCGGCCAATCGTGTAATTGTCCGGATGGTAGGGGACAGCAGAGAGCTGTTCGTTCCAGAGATCACAGCGGGTGGTACTCGTGACCTTACCGGCCTGTCATATCAGGAATTTGTGGGATTAAGAAAGTCCTGACAGGGAGACTGTGAGAAAAAACTGCTGCAGCTCCTCTTTGCCTACTGGGAGGTACCGCAGGATTCTACCGGGTACTCTTGTCTTGAATTACTATAAGGCCAAAAAATCCGAAGGCCGTTGGAGGTAGTAAGAGAGAGTTGGGAGGGCACTTTCCACAGAAAAGAGGTTCCCATTCTGGGAGTATGTAAAACAAGTTTAGGGAGAAGATGAGGTAGAACATAAACCAGCTCACCCGTGATGCATAAACTGAATTTCGAGAGCACGGACCCGCTGTGTCCAGGCGTCCAAAAGAAGAAAATGTCCAGCTTCACCAAATTCGTGAAAAAAAGTTCTCTTTATTCACAAATTTAAATATGGAGGATTCAAACTTCAGCACAAATGATATGGGTACGAATCTCAACGCGTTTCTGGAGACTAAGCTCCCTTTGTCATGAGTCTGCATTCCTTCAGTTGAAAACCCAGGTAGCCCAAAGTCCAGTCCTGACTGCCCCTGACTCCCACCGCTGATTCATTGTCCAAAGAGACGCAACGGACACTATATTGGGAGCCAAGTGGGGAGCGATGGTCAGGAACACCAGAAAGCCTGTGTCTCCTGGGAGCTGCTGGACCGGGAGAGGGCATATGCCACAAGAGAAAAAGTATGCTTGGCCATAGTCTGGGCACTAAATTGAAGCCCTACGGCAACGAATTCACGGTCTTAACCGACCACAATCCTTTAAGCTGGCTAAATCAAACTGCTGGGGACAATCGACGTTTACTCAGGAGTCTGGCCGTACAGTCCTATAATTGTTCTGTCTCCCATAAAAAAGGGCAAAGATCATGGAAAAGCCGATGGATTGTCCCAACAAGGAGAGAAGAATTGACCGGAAGCCTATGATGTCTAGAAGCCCCATCAACAGCGACCCACACAGGTTCTAGCAGTCTTCGGGGCTAATTAAGAAGGGGGAGGAATGTGAAAACACAGCATTTCTTCTTAATTACGCCAGACAAATTCAGTAGGCCTACAATCAAACTGATAACTGAAGTATTGACTCTTCCTGTAGGTCGAATTGATATTTGCAAATGGACGAATGGTTATTTACTTCCTATATCAGCTCCTATAGTTCATTGTACTGTTATCTTTGCAAAATAGGGATGCAGGGTCACTGAACAATGATGCATGCTGATATGTTGAGTACACATTGTACCGGGCCATGCAACTTGTTGTCATGCAAACATTGAAAGATCGACTATATAAAGATCGACTATATATAAACAATGTGAGCTAACTTCATCATATTTTTCTCTTGACCTGTGGATGACGGCTTGAAATACAACTGTGAACTATATAAGGAGACTTTTTCCACTGTTCCAAGAGACTCTACAGGATGTCAGCTTAGGGGATCGCGGGTACAGCTGGAAGAAAACAGAACCGCTTCATTGACCATCACTGAACCCTCAGAGACGTCTTGAAGAATCCAAGTTGGAACAATCAGGTCATCTGGCCACATAACTCACTGCCCTCTGTTACCATCCTAAGCTTGTCGTTAGGACACAGCGCATGTCTGCTGCCGTCTATTGAACGCAGGTGCCTCCTCTGTGATCACTGAGCCGTGTGGATTCACGACATCAATACATTCAATCAATGTAATTTCTCAAGCGGAGATGCTAATAAGTAGACATGCAAAGGTCTGGAGAGAGGCGCCACATGTCTGTGGGTGAGCCGCGGGTGTCTGTGGATGCATAGTAAGCATGGGATTTCTTAAAATCTCATCCACAATGCTGTAACATCTGGACGCTACGGGTCAGACGCTGCACAAGTATGCACCTTCCGACTCTCTGCGTTTACTGATCGTGGGCACGTACTCTTAATCATCATGCAGATGATACAAAATTATGTAAAGCAGTCAATACAAGAGAAGATAGTATTCTGCTACAGATGCATCTGGATAAGTTAGAAACTTGGGCCGAGTGGTGGCAGATGAGGTTTAACAATGATAAAGGTAAGGTTATACACATGGGAAGAAGGAATCAATATCACCATTACACACTGAACGGGAAACCACTGGGTAAATCTGACAGGGAGAAGGACTTGGGGATCCTAGTTAATGATAAACTTACCTGGAGCAGCCAGTGCCAGGCAGCAGCTGCCAAGGCAAACAGGATCATGGGGTGCATTAAAAGAGGTCTGGATACACATGATGAGAGCATTATACTGCCTCTGTACAAATCCCTAGTTAGACCGCACATGGAGTACTGTGTCCAGTTTTGGGCACCGGTGCTCAGGAAGGATATAATGGAACTAGAGCGAGTATAAAGGAGGGCAACAAAATTAATAAAGGGGATGGGAGAACTACAATACCCAGATAGATTAGCGAAATTAGGATTATTTAGTCTAGAAAAAAGATGACTGCGGGGCGATCTAATAACCATGTATAAGTATATAAGGGGACAATACAAATATCTCGCTGAGGATCTGTTTATACCAAGGAAGGTGACGGGCACAAGGGGGCATTCTTTGCGTCTGGAGGAGAGAAGGTTTTTCCATCAACATAGAAGAGGATTCTTTACTGTTAGGGCGGTGAGAACCTGGAATTGCTTGCCTGAGGAGGTGGTGATGGCGAACTCAGTCGAGGGGTTCAGGAGAGGCCTGGATGTCTTCCTGGAGCAGAACAATATTGTATCATACAATTATTAGGTTCTTTAGAAGGACGGAGATCTGGGGGTTTATTCTGTCGGAATATAGGCTGAACTGGATGGACAAATGTCTTTTTTCGGCCTTGCTATGTTACTTATCACATAGCCTGAAGCATGATCGGACCGCCACCCCACCCTCACACACCTGAATCCGGCTGTTTCCCCAGTCGGCCACAATGATGTTTCCATTGGAATCCACGGCAACTCCGGTCGGAGCGTTAAACTGACCGTTCCCTTCTCCATGAGAGCCGAACTTATAGAGGAACTCTCCCTCTGCGCTGTACACCTGCAGGAGGTAAACGAGAGCGCCGCAGTCACAAGTGACCTTATTACCGTCACAGCGCCGAGAGCGAACACTGAAAGAGGTGTGAGAACTGGGGAGATCAGGCACATGAAGGCGAGCGCCACTCATCTGGTGACCACCTAGGTGAGATCAGGGGTGACGGAGTCTAGATGGGCCAGATAAAACATTCCGTGGGGTGCAACATATCGGCACATCGCTCACCTTCACAGAGTGGTTGTGGAAATCAGTCACAATAATCTCATTCTTGTTATTAACAGCCACAAAGTGGGGACCTGGAAAGAGAGTGCACAGTCAACATCCTGTGCTGACAGGCCCCGCCCTCACAGGCGCCTCCCACCAATCACAGCCACACATACCATCCAGACTGCCCGTCTGCTGCTTGTCCCCAGGGCCACGGCCGCCAAACCTGCCCACGAGCTTCCCGTTAGACTGGAAGATGAAGATACAGCAGGACTTGTTGTCCACCACGATCAGGTGGCCGTTCCGGTCCACGGCCACGCCCTTAGGACCCATGAGGCGCCCGACGCCCACCTTGTTCTATAGACACAGTAACAGTGAGGTAAACCGCACACAGAACACAGCCAGCACCATGGAGAGACACAGGCAGGAGAGAGAGAGATACAGGCAGGGGAGAGAGAGACACAGGCAGGAGAGAGAGAGACAGGCAGGGGAGAGAGAGACACAGGCAGGAGAGAGAGACACAGGCAGGAGAGAGAGAGACACATGCAGGGGAGAGAGAGAGACACAGGCAGGGGAGAGAGAGACAGGCAGGAGAGAGACACACATACAGGGGAGAGAGAGACACATGCAGGGGAGAGAGAGACACAGGCAGGAGAGAGAGAGAGACACAGGCAGGAGAGAGAGAGACACATGCAGGGGAGAGAGACACATGCAGGGGAGAGAGACACATGCAGGGGAGAGAGAGACACAGGCAGGAGAGAGAGACACAGGCAGGAGAGAGAGAGACACATGCAGGGGAGAGAGACACATGCAGGGGAGAGAGAGACAGGCAGGAGAGAGACACACATACAGGGGAGAAAGACACAGGCAGGGGAGAGAGAGACACAGGCAGGGGAGAGAGAGGCAGGAGAGACAGGCAGGAGAGAGAGACACACAGGCAGGAGAGAGAGACACAGGCAGGAGAGAGAGAGACACAGGCAGGGGAGAGAGAGACACAGGCAGGAGAGAGAGAGACACATGCAGGGGAGAGAGAGACACATGCAGGGGAGAGAGAGACAGGCAGGGGAGAGAGAGACAGGCAGGGGAGAGACAGGCAGGGGAGAGAGAGACAGGCAGGAGAGAGAGAGACAGGCAGGAGAGAGAGACACAGGAAGGAGAGAGAGAGACACAGGCAGGAAAGAGAGAGACACATGCAGGGGAGAGAGAGACAGGCAGGGGAGAGAGAGACAGGCAGGAGAGAGACACATACAGGGGAGAGAGACAGGCAGGGGAGAGAGAGACACAGGCAGGGGAGAGAGAGGCAGGAGAGACAGGCAGGAGAGAGAGACACAGGCAGGAGAGAGAGAGACACAGGCAGGAGAGAGAGACACAGGCAGGAGAGAGAGACACAGGCAGGAGAGAGAGACACAGGCAGGAGAGAGAGACAGGCAGGGGAGAGAGAGACAGGCAGGGGAGAGAGAGACAGGCAGGGGAGAGAGAGACAGGCAGGGGAGAGAGAGACAGGCAGGGGAGAGAGAGACAGGCAGGGGAGAGAGAGACAAGCAGGAGAGAGAGAGACAGGCAGGAGAGACAGGCAGGAGAGAGAGACAGGCAGGAGAGAGAGACACATACAGGGGAGAGAGAGACACAGGCAGGGGAGAGAGAGACACAGGCAGGGGAGAGAGACAGGCAGGAGAGAGAGAGACACAGGCAGGAGAGAGCCACAGGCAGGGGAGAGAGAGACAGGCAGGGGAGAGAGACAGGCAGGGGAGAGAGACAGGCAGGGGAGAGAGACAGGCAGGGGAGAGAGACAGGCAGGGGAGAGAGACAGGCAGGAGAGAGAGAAAGGCAGGAGAGAGAGACACATACAGGGGAGAGAGAGACAGGCAGGGGAGAGAGACAGGCAGGAGAGAGAGACACCAGCAGGAGAGAGCCACAGGCAGGAGAGAGAGACACACAGGCAGGAGAGAGAGACACACAGGCAGGAGAGAGAGAGACAGGCAGGAGAGAGAGAGACACAGGCAGGAGAGAGAGACACATGCAGGGGAGAGAGAGACACAGGCAGGAGAGAGAGAGAGACACAGGCAGGAGAGAGAGAGACACATGCAGGGGAGAGAGACACATGCAGGGGAGAGAGAGACAGGCAGGGGAGAGAAAGACAGGCAGGAGAGAGACACACATACAGGGGAGAAAGACACAGGCAGGGGAGAGAGACACAGGCAGGAGAGAGAGACACACAGGCAGGAGAGAGAGACACAGGCAGGAGAGAGACAGGAGAGCGAGAGAGAGACAGAAGAGAGAGACAGCTGGCACCAAGGAGAGAAATACAGCTAGGGAAAACAGAAAGAGAGAGACACCCGGCACAACAGAGAGACAGCCAGCATCGTGGAGAGACAACCGACACCATGGAGAGACAGAGACAGGCAGGACTGAATATACACATGTGACATGGCAGATGAGAGACAGCATCCAGAGAGCACTGGTGAGAGGACGAGACACCGGTTCACATCTCACCTTGAACTTCCCCTCGGGAGAGAAGATGCTGACCCAGCGATTGTCGTAATCTGCCACAATGATGTCCCCATTCATGTCCACAGCCACACCGGTGGGGCGCTGCAGCTGCCCCGGAGACCGGCCCCGCACTCCAAAGCGCAGCCTAAACTGCCCCTCATTAGAGAAGACCTGCGGATGATGAGAGTGGCAGAACCCATACATAGCGGATAGAACACCCGACAGCAATCCGTACATGGCGGCCCCTACGGCAGCGATCTGTATATGGCGGCGGCACATATATATACATATACATATACATATATATATACAGTGGGGCAAAAAAGTATTTAGTCAGTCAGCAATAGTGCAAGTTCCACCACTTAAAAAGATGAGAGGCGTCTGTAATTTACATCATAGGTAGACCTCAACTATGGGAGACAAACTGAGAAAAAAAAATCCAGAAAATCACATTGTCTGTTTTTTTAACAATTTATTTGCATATTATGGTGGAAAATAAGTATTTGGTCAGAAACAAACAATCAAGATTTCTTGCTCTCACAGACCTGTAACTTCTTCTTTAAGAGTCTCCTCTTTCCTCCACTCATTACCTGTAGTAATGGCACCTGTTTAAACTTGTTATCAGTATAAAAAGACACCTGTGCACACCCTCAAACAGTCTGACTCCAAACTCCACTATGGTGAAGACCAAAGAGCTGTCAAAGGACACCAGAAACAAAATTGTAGCCCTGCACCAGGCTGGGAAGACTGAATCTGCAATAGCCAACCAGCTTGGAGTGAAGAAATCAACAGTGGGAGCAATAATTAGAAAATGGAAGACATACAAGACCACTGATAATCTCCCTCGATCTGGGGCTCCACGCAAAATCCCACCCCGTGGGGTCAGAATGATCACAAGAACGGTGAGCAAAAATCCCAGAACCACGCGGGGGGACCTAGTGAATGAACTGCAGAGAGCTGGGACCAATGTAACAAGGCCTACCATAAGTAACACACTACGCCACCATGGACTCAGATCCTGCAGTGCCAGACGTGTCCCACTGCTTAAGCCAGTACATGTCCGGGCCCGTCTGAAGTTTGCTAGAGAGCATTTGGATGATCCAGAGGAGTTTTGGGAGAATGTCCTATGGTCTGATAAAACCAAACTGGAACTGTTTGGTAGAAACACAACTTGTCGTGTTTGGAGGAAAAAGAATACTGAGTTGCATCCATCAAACACCATACCTACTGTAAAGCATGGTGGTGGAAACATCATGCTTTGGGGCTGTTTCTCTGCAAAGGGGCCAGGACGACTGATCCGGGTACATGAAAGAATGAATGGGGCCATGTATCATGAGATTTTGAGTGCAAACCTCCTTCCATCAGCAAGGGCATTGAAGATGAAACGTGGCTGGGTCTTTCAACATGACAATGATCCAAAGCACACCGCCAGGGCAACGAAGGAGTGGCTTCGGAAGAAGCATTTCAAGGTCCTGGAGTGGCCTAGCCAGTCTCCAGATCTCAACCCTATAGAAAACCTTTGGAGGGAGTTGAAAGTCCGTGTTGCCAAGCGAAAAGCCAAAAACATCACTGCTCTAGAGGAAATCTGCATGGAGGAATGGGCCAACATACCAACAACAGTGTGTGGCAACCTTGTGAAGACTTACAGAAAACGTTTGACCTCTGTCATTGCCAACAAAGGATATATTACAAAGTATTGAGATTAAATTTTGTTTCTGACCAAATACTTATTTTCCACCATAATATGCAGATAAATTGTTAAAAAAACAGACAATGTGATTTTCTGGATTTTTTTTTCTCAGTTTGTCTCCCATAGTTGAGGTCTACCTATGATGTAAATTACAGACGCCTCTCATCTTTTTAAGTGGTGAAACTTGCACTATTGCTGACTGACTAAATACTTTTTTGCCCCACTGTATATATATGCAGTGGACTATGTATAGATTTATTGCGTCACTGGCAATAATGTAAAATCTGTCTTGAAAAGCTGCAGGTTCGCACCCAGGTGTTAATATGTCTTTTTCTGGGACAAGTAGACTTCTGTCCCCAATCTCACCAGGGGTCCTGCTGGAAGACAAGAAGAAAGGGAACATTTGACACCTCCTAGCTCTTGGAAGAGAGATGTTAATTATGGCCTGATAGCCTAAGGTGTGTGAGCCTTATGAATGGTAGACAGTAGTAGTAATATTTCCGGGACTCATCGCCCGTGTATTCGGTGATTGGTGGCAGCGCGTATGAGCGGGTGTGTGGTCTGGGTCGGTGTGTGATTTATGCTCCCATTACAGCATAGGACAGAGGTTGAATGCAGGGCTGAGAGTGGGGAGATAGATTAACTCTTGCAGGCACAACCCCAAGTCATGTGTGAGAGCAGGCACGTGACGAATAAGTGACACCACGGAGCAGCGATCCGTGACAATTGGTGGCACA
The DNA here is from genome assembly GCF_032444005.1 of Ranitomeya imitator. Classification (NCBI taxonomy): domain Eukaryota; kingdom Metazoa; phylum Chordata; class Amphibia; order Anura; family Dendrobatidae; genus Ranitomeya; species Ranitomeya imitator. The sequence continues at coordinate 843,913,724 of NC_091284.1, read as the reverse complement.
GCGGTGGGATAGAATTATTTCTATTAGAGCATTAGTGCATGGTTTAAGCAATTATTCCCTGTACTAAAGAATTGGTATCCTTGCGAGGAGTGCACCAGTTCTTCAAGGTTCAGCTCAGTGCTTACTTAGACATACTTGCAAACAGTTTCCCCTCCCCGTTTTTCTTTTGTATCTTTTATTTGGCAAAGGCTGTTCATCGATATGGCAGCCCAGTACAAGAAGCAGAACAAAGAAGCTCTGACCGACCTCTGTGAGCAGAGAGGAATAGAGAAAGCCGACAGATCCAAGGAACTGCTAATACGCACCTTGGTCGAGCAGGACATAGAGCAAAGTGCTAGAACATCTGGGCAAGGAGAGAGCCCACCTCAGAGAGACCCAGCAATGCCAGCTCTTGCACCGGAGGAAATGCCAGTGCTGAGGAGCCTATGGACTGTACTTTACAAATGGACTTACAACGGCTGGAAACAAGTGATCCCAATCTGCGCATGCAGCTGATTCTACAGTACCGACAGGCTGAGAGAGAGGCTGCAGAACGCCGGGACCAACAGGCTGAGAGAGAGGCTGCGGAACGCCGGGACCAACAGGCTGAGAGAGAGGCTGCAGAACGCCGGGACCAACAGGCTGAGAGAGAGAGGCTGCGGAACGCCGGGACCAACAGGGCGAGAGGCTGCAGAACGCCAGGCTGATAGAAAGGCTGCAGAACGCCGGGACCGACAGGCTGAGAGAGAGGCTGCAGAACGCCGGGACCAACAGGCTGAGAGAGAGGCTGCGGAACGCCGAACCGACAGGCCGAGAGGCTGCAGAACGCCAGGCTGATAGAAAGGCTGCAGAACGCCGGGACCGACAGGCTGAGAGAGAGGCTGCAGAACGCCAGGATCGGGAGGATAGAGAGGCTGCAGAACGCCGGGAGGAGAGAGAGGCTGAAGAACACCGGGCTGAGAAAGAGGCTGCAGAACGCCGGGAGCACAGAGATTTCCAGCTTCAGATGGCTCAAATAGAATGGGGTATCAGTCCTCAGATAACCCCCTCCCAGGACATAAATCCAAGGAGACCACGTCTGGAAAACTTCCCTGTGATGGAGAAGGATACGGACTTAGATACTTTCCTTCAGGGGTTTGAAAAAACCTGCAGGCAATACCATCTACCCAGTGAGCAGTGGGCACAGTATCTAACCCCAGGGTTGAGAGGCAAAGCCCTGGAAGTTTTTGCTGGCCTCCCACCAGAGCTAGATGTGAATTATGAGGCCATAAAGGAGGCCCTGATCAGGAAATACAACCTGACACCAGAAGTGTATCATAGAAAGTTCCGGAACCTACAACGTGGATCAACTGACAGCTATACGGATGTTGTTAGCACCTTGAGGACCACGTTCCACCAATGGATTAGGGGACTTTTTGTTAACAGTTTTGAGGACTTAACAGATCTTATGGTCAAGGATCAATTTCTTCACATGTGCCCCACGGATGTACGACAATTTGTGTGTGATCGGGAGCCACAAACTGCGGATCAGGCTGCAAGGATTGCGGACTGCTATGTGGCTAACACGATGCCTGAGGTGCGGAAGCCATCGGGATTCAGCTGGAGGGGAGGTAAGCCAAACGGGGATCCATCTCCCTCTGCCGGCCGATCACCAGTGCTGTCCAAGCCCACCTCCTATGGGGCCCCGGGAAATAGACATTCTCTAGGCGATGCACGCTGGGGCTTCTCCTGCAACAAAGTGGGACATGTTAGCGCTGTCTGCCCTGATAGGGAGAAATGCCCAACTACCACCGCAAAACCGTCTGTGCCCCACCGTCTGTCCTCATTGTGGCCGGCTCTGATGCGAGGGCTAATGAGAACTGTCAATCTGTCACTGTTGGCAATAAAGTCACCATTGGTCTCAGAAACACTGGGGCAGAGGTGACCCTGGTGCGTCCAGCCATGATAACCCCTGCCGATATCATACCAGGAAAGACTGTCTATAACCGGGATTGGCGGGGTCAGCCCTGCCGTGCCCATGGCCCGTGTGTACCTGGACTGGGGAGCAGGGAAAGGACTGAGAGAAGTGGGAGTATCAGAGGCTATTCCCACCAATGTGTTGCTAGGCACGGACCTGGGGAGGATGGTGTCCCACTATGTTCCTCCCTTGCAAGTAAATGATACAGAGAAGGTGGAAGAAAGTGACCCACCTGAGATCCCGTGCGAGGAGGGAAAATGTCCCAATGCACAGGACTGTAATTATGTGGCAGCTGTGACCCGGAGTCAGGCTGCCGCTCAGACTCAGGCCCGGAGATTAGAGGATGAGTCTCAGACAGAACTGCCAGGACAGGAGGCCCATACTGTGGTCCCGGAGCCTCCTTACATGGCAGACCCACCAAGGTCCCTGATAACAGACACTGAAGACTCAGCTTCAGACCAGTGCCTGGCAGTCACACTAGGCCGGGGCCTGCAGGCTGACAGTCAGAGCTTCCAGGAGGCCCATACTGTGGTCCCGAAGCCTCCATACATGGCAGACCACCAAGGTCCCTGACAACAGACACTGAAGACTCAGCTTCAGACCAGAGCCTGGCAGTCACACCAGGCCGGGGCCTGCAGGCTGACCGTCAGAGCTTCCAGGAGGCCTATACTGTGGTCCCGGAGACTCCATACATGGCAGACCCACCAAGGTCCCTGATAACAGACACTGAAGACTCAGCTTCAGACCGGGGCCTGGTAGTCACACTAGGCCGGGGCCGGCAGGCTGACAGTCAGAGCTTCCAGGAGGCCCTGCGGACAGATGCCAGTCTGGAGGAGCTCAGATGTCTTGCACACCGACCCCCTGCTGCTTCTGACAAAGAGAGAGTATACTGGGACCAGGGCAGACTGTATACAGAGACTATCCCCACGGATACTACAGAATCTTGGGACTATGAACGGCAGGTGATCGTCCCTTATCCATTTAGGGAACAATTATTGAGGATTGCCCATGAAATTCCTTTGGCCGGACACCTTGGAATACAAAAGATTAAAGCTCGCCTGACACATAACTTCTATTGGCCCAAGATGGGGACAGATATTGCCAATTACTGCCGATCATGTGTAGTTTGTCAGCGAGTTGGAAAGTCCGGGAATATACAGAAAGCTCCATTGATACCACTGCCTGTGATCGATGAACCTTTCCAGCGAGTGGCTGTGGATATCATAGGGCCACTTGAAATCCCCAGCAGCTCTGGCAAAAAGTACATCCTCACAGTGGTGGACTATGCTACACGATACCCGGAAGCTGTGGCACTATCCTCCATCCCAGCAGACAAAGTGGCGGATGCTTTACTGACTGTGTTCTCTTGTGTGGGTTTCCCCAGGGAAATGTTGACCGATCAGGGAACCCAGTTCATGTCTGATCTGATGGAAAGCCTCTGTGAAAGAATACAAGTACAGCATTTTGTGGCCAGCGCCTGTCATCCCCAAACCAACGGACTCTGCGAGCGTTTTAATGGAACATTAAAGCAAATGCTGAATATGCTGGTGGAGACTGAAGGGAGAGACTGGGAGCGGTACCTCCCCCATCTGTTTGCCTACAGAGAGGTACCCCAGGCGTCTACTGGATTCTCCCCCTTTGAACTGGTTTATGGGAGGAGGGTCAGGGGGCCACTTGATCTGATTAAGGACTGTTGGGAGGACGACCCCAGAAGTACTGGAGTCTCAGTGGTCGAATATGTACTGCGGCTCAGAGAGAGAATGCAAAAACTGAGCAACCTGGCCCATGAGAATGTGGCCCAGGCACAAACCAACCAGAAGGTCTGGTACGACCATAATGCCAGACTGAGGGCCTACGAGGAAGGGCAGAAGGTTTGGGTGTTGGTCCCTATGTTACAGAATAAATTGCAGGCCGCATGGGAAGGACCATATACTGTACATAAGCGGCTGAATGATGTTAATTATGTGGTGACCCTAGATGAGCATGCAAAGAGTCAGAAAGTGTTTCATGTAAATATGTTGAAGGCTCATCATGGCAGGGAGGCCTGTGTCTTACCTGTCTGTAGCCGGCCTGAAGAGGGGGAGGCTGATCTGTTACTGGATGTGGGGGCCGGGACTCAGTGCATGGAGTCCCTGGAGTCAGCAGAGTTTAACCCTGAGCTATCCCACAGTCAGAGGTCTGAGCTGATGGGGGCGCTCAGCGAGTTCACCGAAGTCTTCACAGCAGAGCCTGGGAGGACACACTTAGCAGTTCACCATGTGGACACTGGTACTAATCCCCCAGTACGGCAGTCTGCACACCGTGTGTCAGCAGAGGTGAAGGCCCACATGAGGGGACAGGTAGAGGAGATGCTGAAACTCAAGGTGATACAAAAATCCCAGAGTGCCTGGGCCTCGCCTGTGGTTCTTGTCCCAAAAAAGGACCGTACTACCCGGTTCTGTGTAGACTACAGGAAATTAAATGTATTGACTACATGTGAGGTCTACCCCATGCCGAGGATAGATGAGCTGTTAGAGCAGCTAGCTAAAGCATCGTACCTCACCATCATGGACCTGAGTAGGGGATATTGGCAGATACCCCTGACCAGAGAAATGGCTTATGCCACCATTGAAAAGGAATGTTTGGCAATTGTGTGGGCTCTGCAGAAACTACAACCATACCTCTATGGGCGCAACTTCACCGTGATCACAGATCATAACCCATTGAGTTGGCTCAGCAGAGTAGCTGGGGACAACGGGAAATTGCTTAGATGGAGTCTGAAATTACAGCAATACGATTTCACAATTCAGCATAAGAAGGGAGTTGATCATGGCAATGCGGATGGCCTGTCTCACCAAGGCGGGGCGGAACCAGATACGTGCTCGGGAGCTGATCTGTAAGTCAACCCCCATGCACGTTCATAAGGAGGGAGGTGTGGTGGAATACGTTGGCGCTATATAAATAAAATTATTATTATAGTGAAATATGTGTGTATATACAGTACAGACCAAATGTTTGGACACACCTTCTCATTTAAAGATTTTTTCTGTATTTTCAAGACTATGAAAATTGTACATTCACACTGAAGGCATCAAAACTATGAATTAACACATGTGGAATTATATACAGGTCCTTCCCAAAAAATTAGCATATAGTGTTAAATTTCATTATTTACCATAATGTAATGATTATAATTAAACTTTCATATATTATAGATTCATTATCCACCAACTGAAATCTGTCAGGTCTTTTATTGTTTTAATACTGATGATTTTGGCATACAACTCCTGATAACCCAAAAAACCTGTCTCAATAAATTAGCATATTTCACCCATCCAATCAAATAAAAGTGTTTTTTTAATAACAAACAAAAAAACCATCAAATAATAATGTTCAGTTATGCACTCAATACTTGGTGGGGAATCCTTTGGCAGAAATGACTGCTTCAATGCGGCGTGGCATGGAGGCAATCAGCCTGTGACACTGCTGAGATGTTATGGAGGCCCAGGATGCTTCAATAGCGGCCTTAAGCTCATCCAGAGTGTTGGGTCTTGCGTCTCTCAACTTTCTCTTCACAATATCCCACAGATTCTCTATGGGGTTCAGGTCAGGAGAGTTGGCAGGCCAATTGAGCACAGTAATACCATGGTCAGTAAACCATTTACCAGTGGTTTTGGCACTGTGAGCAGGTGCCAGGTCGTGCTGAAAAATGAAATCTTCATCTCCATAAAGCATTTCAGCCGATGGAAGCATGAAGTGCTCCAAAATCTCCTGATAGCTAGCTGCATTGACCCTGCCCTTGATGAAACACAGTGGACCAACACCAGCAGCTGACATGGCACCCCACACCATCACTGTCTGTGGGTACTTGACACTGGACTTCAGGCATTTTGGCATTTCCTTCTCCCCAGTCTTCCTCCAGACTCTGGCACCTTGATTTCCGAATGACATGCAAAATTTGCTTTCATCAGAAAAAAGTACTTGGGACCACTTAGCAACAGTCCAGTGCTGCTTCTCTGTAGCCCAGGTCAGGCGCCTCTGCCGCTGTTTATGGTTCAAAAGTGGCTTTACCTGGGGAATGCGGCACCTGTAGCCCATTTCCTGCACACGCCTGTGCACGGTGGCTCTGGATGTTTCCACACCAGACTCAGTCCACTGCTTCCTCAGGTTCCCCAAGGTCTGGAATCGGTCCTTCTCCACAATCTTCCTCAGGGTCCGGTCTCCTCTTCTCGTTGTACAGCGTTTTCTGCCACATTGTTTCCTTCCAACAGACTTACCATTGAGGTGCCTTGATACAGCACTCTGGGAACAGCCTATTTGTTGAGAAATTTCTTTCTGGGTCTTACCCTCTTGCTTGAGGGTGTCAATGATGGCCTTCTTGACATCTGTCAGGTCGCTAGTCTTACCCATGATGGGGGTTTTGAGTAATGAACCAGGCAGGGAGTTTATAAAAGCCTCAGGTATCTTTTGCATGTGTTTAGAGTTAATTAGTTGATTCAGAAGATTAGGGTAATAGGTCGTTTAGAGAACCTTTTCTTGATATGCTAATTTATTGAGACAGGTTTTTTGGGTTATCAGGAGTTGTATGCCAAAATCATCAGTATTAAAACAATAAAAGACCTGACAAATTTCAGTTGGTGGATAATGAATCTATAATATATGAAAGTTTAATTGTAATCATTACATTATGGTAAATAATGAAATTTAACACTATATGCTAATTTTTTGAGAAGGACCTGTACTTAACAAAAAAGTGTGAAACAACTGAAATTATGTCTTATATTCTAGGTTCTTCAAAGTAGCCACCTTTTGCTTTGATGACTGCTTTGCACACTCTTGGCATTCTCTTGATGAGCTTCAAGAGGTAGTCACCGGGAATGGTCTTCCAATAATCTTGAAGGAGTTCCCAGAGATGCTTAGCACTTGTTGGCCCTTTTGCCTTCACTCTGCGGTCCAGCTCACCTCAAACCATCTCGATTGGGTTCAGGTCTGGTGACTGTGGAGGCCAGGTCATCTGGCGTAGCACCCCATCACTCTCCTTCTTGGTCAGATAGCCCTTACACATCCTGGTGTTTGGGGTCATTGTCCTGTTGAAAAATAAATGATGGTCCAACTAAACGCAAACCGGATGGAATAGCATGCCGCTGCAAGATGCAGTGGTATCCATGCTGGTTCAGTATGCCTTCAATATTGAATAAATCCCCAACAGTGTCACCAGCAAAGCCCCCCCACACCATCACACCTCCTCCTCCATGCTTCACGGTGGGAACCAGGCATGTAGAGTCCATCCGTTCACCTTTTCTGCGTCGCACAAAGACACGGTGGTTGGAACCAAAGATCTCAAATTTGGACTCATCAGAGCAAAGCACAGATTTCCACTGGTCTAATGTCCATTCCTTGTGTTCTTCAGCCCAAACAAGTCTCTTCTGCTTGATGCCTGTCCTTAGCAGTGGTTTCCTAGCAGCTATTTTACCATGAAGGTCTGCTGCACAAAGTCTCCTCTTAACAGTTGTTGTAGAGATGTGTCTGCTGCTAGATCTCTGTGGGGCATTGACCTGGTCTCTAATCTGAGCTGCTGTGAACCTGCGATTTCTGAGGCTCGTGACTCGGATAAACTTATCCTCAGAAGCAGAGGTGACTCTTGGTCTTCCTTTCCTGGGGCGGTCCTCATGTGAGCCAGTTTCTTTGTAGCGCTTGATGGTTTTTGCCACTGCACTTGGGTACACTTTCAAAGTTTTCCCAATTTTTCAGACTGACTGACCTTCATTTCTTTAAGTAATGATGGACACTCGTTTTTCTTTTGCTGTTTTCTTGCCATAATACAAATTCTAACAGTCTCTTCAGTAGGACTATCAGCTGTGTATCCACCAGACTTCTGCACAACACAACTGATGGTCCCAACCCCATTTATAAGGTAAGACATACCACTTATTAAACCTGACAGGGCACACCTGTGAAGTAACATAGTAACATAGTTAGTAAGGCCGAAAAAAGACATTTGTCCATCCAGTTCAGCCTATATTCCATCATAATAAATACCCAGATCTACGTCCTTCTACAGAACTTAATAATTGTATGATACAATATTGTTCTGCTCCAGGAAGACATCCAGGCCTCTCTTGAACCCCTCGACTGAGTTCGCCATCACCACCTCCTCAGGCAAGCAATTCCAGATTCTCACTGCCCTAACAGTAAAGAATCCTCTTCTATGTTGGTGGAAAAACCTTCTCTCTTCCAGACGCAAAGAATGCCCCCTTGTGCCCGTCACCTTCCTTGGTATAAACAGATCCTCAGCGAGATATTTGCATTGTCCCCTTATATACTTATACATGATTATTAGATCGCCCCTCAGTCGTCTTTTTTCTAGACTAAATAATCCTAATTTCGCTAATCTATCTGGGTATTGTAGTTCTCCCATCCCTTTTATTAATTTTGTTGCCCTCCTTTGTACTCTCTCTAGTTCCATTATATCCTTCCTGAGCACCGGTGCCCAAAACTGGACACAGTACTCCATGTGCGGTCTAACTAGGGATTTGTACAGAGGCAGTATAATGCTCTCATCATGTGTATCCAGACCTCTTTTAATGCACCCCATGATCCTGTTTGCCTTGGCAGCTGCTGCCTGGCACTGGCTGCTCCAGGTAAGTTTATCATTAACTAGGATCCCCAAGTCCTTCTCCCTGTCAGATTTACCCAGTGGTTTCCCGTTCAGTGTGTAATGGTGATATTGATTCCCTCTTCCCATGTGTATAACCTTACATTTATCATTGTTAAACCTCATCTGCCACCTTTCAGCCCAAGTTTCCAACTTATCCAGATCCATCTGTAGCAGAATACTATCTTCTCTTGTATTAACTGCTTTACATAGTTTTGTATCATCTGCAAATATCGATATTTTACTGTGTAAACCTTCTACCAGATCATTAATGAATATGTTGAAGAGAACAGGTCCCAATACTGACCCCTGCGGTACCCCACTGGTCACAGCGACCCAGTTAGAGACTATACCATTTATAACCACCCTCTGCTTTCTATCACTAAGCCAGTTACTAACCCATTTACACACATTTTCCCCCAGACCAAGCATTCTCATTTTGTGTAGCAACCTCTTGTGCGGCACGGTATCAAACGCTTTGGAAAAATCGAGATATACCACGTCCAATGACTCACCGTGGTCCAGTCTATAGCTTACCTCTTCATAAAAACTGATTAGATTGGTTTGACAGGAGCGATTTCTCATAAACCCATGCTGATATGGAGTTAAACAGTTATTCTCATTGAGATAATCCAGAATAACATCCCTCAGAAACCCTTCAAATATTTTACCAACAATAGAGGTTAGACTTACTGGCCTATAATTTCCAGGTTCACTTTTAGAGCCCTTTTTGAATATTGGCACCACATTTGCTATGCGCCAGTCCTGCGGAACAGACCCTGTCGCTATAGAGTCACTAAAAATAAGAAATAATGGTTTATCTATTACATTACTTAGTTCTCTTAGTACTCGTGGGTGTATGCCATCCGGACCCGGAGATTTATCTATTTTAATCTTATTTAGCCGGTTTCGCACCTCTTCTTGGGTTAGATTGGTGACCCTTAATATAGGGTTTTCATTGTTTCTTGGGATTTCACCTAGCATTTCATTTTCCACCGTGAATACCGTGGAGAAGAAGGTGTTTAATATGTTAGCTTTTTCCTCGTCATCTACAACCATTCTTTCCTCACTATTTTTTAAGGGGCCTACATTTTCAGTTTTTATTCTTTTACTATTGATATAGTTGAAGAACAGTTTGGGATTAGTTTTACTCTCCTTAGCAATGTGCTTCTCTGTTTCCTTTTTGGCAGCTTTAATTAGTTTTTTAGATAAATTATTTTTCTCCCTATAGTTTTTTAGAGCTTCAATGGTGCCATCCTGCTTCAGTAGTGCAAATGCTTTCTTTTTACTGTTAATTGCCTGTCTTACTTCTTTGTTTAGCCACATTGGGTTTTTCCTATTTCTAGTCCTTTTATTCCCACAAGGTATAAACCGCTTACACTGCCTATTTAGGATGTTCTTAAACATTTCCCATTTATTATCTGTATTCTCATTTCTGAGGATATTGTCCCAGTCTACCAGATTAAGGGCATCTCTAAGCTGTTCAAACTTTGCCTTCCTAAAGTTCAATGTTTTTGTGACTCCCTGACAAGTCCCCCTAGTGAAAGACAGGTGAAACTGCACAATATTGTGGTCGCTATTTCCTAAATGCCCGACCACCTGCAGATTTGTTATTCTGTCAGGTCTATTAGATAGTATTAGGGCTAAAAGTGCTGCTCCTCTGGTTGGATTCTGCACCAATTGTGAAAGATAATTTTTCTTGGTTATTAGCAGAAACCTGTTGCCTTTATGGGTTTCACAGGTTTCTGTTTCCCAGTTAATATCCGGGTAGTTAAAGTCCCCCATAACCAGGACCTCATTATGGGTTGCAGCTTCATCTATCTGCTTTAGAAGTAGACTTTCCATGCTTTCTGTTATATTTGGGGGTTTGTAACAGACCCCAATGAGAATTTTGTTACCATTTTTCCCTCCATGAATTTCAACCCATATGGACTCGACATCCTCATTCCCTTCGCTAATATCCTCCCTTAAAGTGGACTTTAGACAAGACTTTACATAGAGACAAACCCCTCCTCCTCTCCGATTTTTACGATCCTTTCTAAACAGACTGTAACCCTGTAAGTTAACTGCCCAGTCATAGCTTTCATCTAACCATGTCTAACCAAGTGAAAACCATTACCGGTGACTACCTCTTGAAGCTCATCAAGAGAATGCCAAGAGTGTGCAAAGCAGTCATCAAAGCAAAAGGTGGCTACTGTGAAGAACCTAGAATATGACATATTTTCAGTTGTTTTACACTTTTTTGTTAAGTATATAATTCCACATGTGATAATTCATAGTTTTGATGCCTTCAGTGTGAACTTACAATATTCATAGTCATGAAAATACAAAAAATATTTAAATGAGAAGGTGTGTCCAAACTGGACTATGTATAGATTTATTGTGTCCCTGGCAATAATGTAACATCTGTCTTTAAAAGCTGCAGGTCGCACCCAGGTGTTAATACGTATTTTCCTGGGACAAGTAGACTTCTGTCCCCAGTCTCACCAGGGGGTCCTGCTGGAAGCCAAGAAGAAAGGGAACATTTGACACCTTTTAGCTCTTGGAAGAGAGATGTTAATTACGGCCTGATAGTATCTCTGTGAGAGCTTTTACACAAAGGATCCCAAGAGAAAATAATATATTCATTGGGGGGTGCGGCCGTGGTCCAATCAAAAAACAAGCAGTTATGATATTAACCTGAGGGGCTGCTCTAGAAACCTGACCTCCAGACCAAAGCTATAAATTAGGGCTGTATACAGAGAGACGTGTTCACATGTGAGGGCAGCCTGAGACGCTGATGTGTTCCACCAACTCCATTCACCCCCCCCTCAGGGAGCAGAAAGCAAACTACAAGTTAAATGATTTCTGTAAGTTTTCTCCTGTTATTTTATATTGTTTTGCATAAGTTGTATGTCTTATTATTATCAGATTTTTATAACTTTTCTAACTGTAAGCACTGAACCTTTTTTGTATTTAAGTATAAAACTCAAGTTGAACCTTGAATGTTCTAAAAGAATCCATAGCCTAAGGTGAGTGGTAGACATTATTAGTATTAATATTTCCGGGACTCATCGCCCGTGTATTCGGTGAGTGGTGGCAGCGCGTATGAGCGGGTGTGTGGCCTGGGTCCGTGTGTGATTTATGCTTCCATTACAGCATAGGACAGAGGTTGAATGCTGGACTGAGAGAGGGGAGATAGATTAACCCTTGCAGGCGCAACCCAAGTCACGTGCTGAGAGGGGATACGTGACAAATTAGTTGCACCACGGAGGAAGGATCCGTGACAGCAGCGATCTGTACACAGCGGCAGCCCCACGGCAGCGATCCGTACATGGCGCCCCCACAGCAGCACACCGTACGTGGCGGCCCTCATGGAAGTGATCCGTACATGGTGGCCCCCATGGTAGCGATTCGTACGTGACGACGGCCCCCATGGCAACGATCCGTACGTGGTGGTGGCCCCCATGGCAGCGATCCGTACGTGGCATCCGCCCCCACAGCAGCGAGCCGTATGTGGCGGCGGCCCCCACGGTAGCGATCTGTACGTGACGAAGACCCCCATGGCAACTATCCGTATGTGGCGGCGGCCCCCATGGCAACTATCCGTATGTGGCGGCGGCCCCCATGGCAGCGATCCGTATGTGTCAGCGGCCCCCACGGCAGAGATCTATACTCGGCGGCCCCCATGGCAGCAATCCGAATGTGGCAGCGGCCCCCACGGCAGTGATCCATACGGTCCCGTTACCTGTATACACTGGTTGTTGCTGTCCGCCACTACAATGCGGTTGTTGCCGGACGTGGAGATCCCCTGGAGGTTGGAGAATTCTCCTTTATCTCGGCCGCGGGATCCTGAAAGATTACGAGAGCGGACATCACTGGCAGAAGAAGTAGCGGTGACTGTCGGCAGCGCTGCACACAGGATTGTCACTCACTGTCCTCACACTGGCGGGATCAACAGGACGTGTCAGAGGAAAAACATCCAAACACCATGCATAACATCACACATACCACTGCCAGAGCACACAGTATCACTCCCATCATCCCTGACCCCAGAGCACAGTATCACTCCCATCATCCCTGACCCCAGAGCACAGCATCACTCCCATCATCCCTGACCCCAGAGCACAGTATCACTCCCATCATCCCTGACCCCAGAGCACAGTATCACTCCCATCATCCCTGTCCCCAGAGCACAGTATCGCTCCCATCATCCCTGACCCCAGATCACAGTATCACTCTCACCGTCCCTGACCCCAGCGCACGGTATCACTCTCACCGTCCCTGACCCCAGAGCACAGTATCACTCCCATCATCCCTGACCCCAGAGCACAGTATCACTCTCACCGTCCCTGACCCCAGAGCACAGTATCACTCTCATCGTCCCTGACCCCAGCGCACAGTATCACTCCCATCATCCCTGACCCCAGCGCACAGTATCACTCCCATCATCCCTGACCCCAGCGCACAGTATCACTCTCACCGTCCCTGACCCCAGAGCACAGTATCACTCTCACCGTCCCTGACCCCAGCGCACAGTATCACTCTCATCGTCCCTGACCCCAGCGCACAGTATCACTCCCATCGTCCCTGACCCCAGCGCACAGTATCACTCCCATCATCCCTGACCCCAGAGCACAGTATCACTCTCACCGTCCCTGACCCCAGAGCACAGTATCACTCCCATCATCCCTGACCCCAGAGCACAGTATCACTCTCACCGTCCCTGACCCCAGAGCACAGTATCACTCCCATCATCCCTGACCCCAGAGCACAGTATCACTCTCACCGTCCCTGACCCCAGAGCACAGTATCACTCTCACCGTCCCTGACCCCAGCGCACAGTATCACTCCCATCATCCCTGACCCCAGCGCACAGTATCACTCCCATCATCCCTGACCCCAGCGCACAGTATCACTCTCACCGTCCCTGACCCCAGAGCACAGTATCACTCTCACCGTCCCTGACCCCAGCGCACAGTATCACTCTCATCGTCCCTGACCCCAGAGCACAGTATCACTCCCATCATCCCTGACCCCAGCGCACAGTATCACTCCCATCATCCCTGACCCCAGCGCACAGTATCACTCTCACCGTCCCTGACCCCAGAGCACAGTATCACTCTCACCGTCCCTGACCCCAGAGCACAGTATCACTCCCATCATCCCTGACCCCAGAGCACAGTATCACTCTCACCGTCCCTGACCCCAGCGCACAGTATCACTCTCACCGTCCCTGACCCCAGAGCACAGTATCACTCCCATCATCCCTGACCCCAGCGCATAGTATCACTCCCATCGTCCCTGACCCCAGAGCACAGTATCACTCTCACCGTCCCTGACCCCAGCGCACAGTATCACTCTCATCGTCCCTGACCCCAGCGCACAGTATCACTCCCATCATCCCTGACCCCAGCGCACAGTATCACTCCCATCATCCCTGACCCCAGCGCACAGTATCACTCCCATCGTCCCTGACCCCAGCGCACAGTATCACTCTCACCGTCCCTGACCCCAGAGCACAGTATCACTCTCACCGTCCCTGACCCCAGAGCACAGTATCACTCTCACCGTCCCTGACCCCAGAGCACAGTATCACTCTCACCGTCCCTGACCCCAGAGCACAGTATCACTCCCATCATCCCTGACCCCAGCGCACAGTATCACTCCCATCATCCCTGACCCCAGCGCACAGTATCACTCCCATCATCCCTGACCCCAGCGCACAGTATCACTCTCACCGTCCCTGACCCCAGAGCACAGTATCACTCTCACCGTCCCTGACCCCAGAGCACAGTATCACTCCCGTCGTCCCTGACCCCAGAGCACAGTATCACTCTCACCGTCCCTGACCCCAGAGCACAGTATCACTCCCATCATCCCTGACCCCAGAGCACAGTATCACTCCCGTCGTCCCTGACCCCAGAGCACAGTATCACTCTCACCGTCCCTGACCCCAGCGCACAGTATCACTCTCACCGTCCCTGACCCCAGAGCACAGTATCACTCTCACCGTCCCTGACCCCAGAGCACAGTATCACTCTCACCGTCCCTGACCCCAGCGCACAGTATCACTCTCATCGTCCCTGACCCCAGCGCACAGTATCACTCCCATCATCCCTGACCCCAGCGCACAGTATCACTCCCATCATCCCTGACCCCAGCGCACAGTATCACTCCCATCATCCCTGACCCCAGCGCACAGTATCACTCTCACCGTCCCTGACCCCAGAGCACAGTATCACTCTCACCGTCCCTGACCCCAGAGCACAGTATCACTCTCACCGTCCCTGACCCCAGAGCACAGTATCACTCTCACCGTCCCTGACCCCAGAGCACAGTATCACTCCCGTCGTCCCTGACCCCAGAGCACAGTATCACTCTCACCGTCCCTGACCCCAGCGCACAGTATCACTCTCACCGTCCCTGACCCCAGAGCACAGTATCACTCTCACCGTCCCTGACCCCAGAGCACAGTATCACTCTCACCGTCCCTGACCCCAGCGCACAGTATCACTCTCATCGTCCCTGACCCCAGCGCACAGTATCACTCCCATCATCCCTGACCCCAGCGCACAGTATCACTCTCACCGTCCCTGACCCCAGCGCACAGTATCACTCTCATCGTCCCTGACCCCAGCGCACAGTATCACTCTCACCGTCCCTGACCCCAGAGCACAGTATCACTCCCATCATCCCTGACCCCAGCGCACAGTATCACTCTCACCGTCCCTGACCCCAGCGCACAGTATCACTCTCATCGTCCCTGACCCCAGCGCACAGTATCACTCCCATCATCCCTGACCCCAGAGCACAGTATCACTCCCATCATCCCTGACCCCAGCGCACAGTATCACTCCCGTCGTCCCTGACCCCAGAGCACAGTATCACTCTCATCGTCCCTGACCCCAGCGCACAGTATCACTCCCGTCGTCCCTGACCCCAGATCACACAGTATCACTCTCACCGTCCCTGACCCCAGAGCACAGTATCACTCCCATCATCCCTGACCCCAGCGCACAGTATCACTCCCGTCGTCCCTGACCCCAGAGCACAGTATCACTCTCATCGTCCCTGACCCCAGCACACAGTATCACTCCCATCATCCCTGACCCCAGA
Source organism: Ranitomeya imitator (assembly GCF_032444005.1). Classification (NCBI taxonomy): domain Eukaryota; kingdom Metazoa; phylum Chordata; class Amphibia; order Anura; family Dendrobatidae; genus Ranitomeya; species Ranitomeya imitator. The sequence goes on along the minus strand of NC_091284.1, from coordinate 843,898,056 downwards.
GCACAGTATCACTCTCATCGTCCCTGACCACAGAGCACACAGTATCACTCCCATCATCCCTGACCCCAGAGCACAGTATCACTCTCATCGTCCCTGACCACAGAGCACACAGTATCACTCCCATCATCCCTGACCCCAGAGCACAGTATCACTCCCATCATCCCTGACCCCAGCGCACAGTATCACTCCCATCATCCCTGACCCCAGCGCACAGTATCACTCTCACCGTCCCTGACCCCAGCGCACAGTATCACTCCCATCATCCCTGACCCCAGAGCACACAGTATCACTCCCATCGTCCCTGACCCCAGCGCACAGTATCACTCTCATCATCCCTGTCCCAGCGCATAGTATCACTCTCACCGTCCCTGACCCCAGAGCACAGTATCACTCCCATCGTCCCTGACCCCAGCGCACAGTATCACTCTCATCATCCCTGTCCCAGCGCATAGTATCACTCTCACCGTCCCTGACCCCAGAGCACAGTATCACTCCCATCATCCCTGACCCCAGAGCACAGTATCACTCCCATCATCCCTGACCCCAGCGCACAGTATCACTCCCATCATCCCTGACCCCAGAGCACAGTATCACTCCCATCATCCCTGACCCCAGCGCACAGTATCACTCTCATCGTCCCTGACCCCAGCGCACAGTATCACTCCCATCGTCCCTGACCCCAGCGCACAGCATCACTCATCATCCCTGACCCCAGAGCACAGTATCACTCCCATCATCCCTGACCCCAGCGCACAGTATCACTCTCACCGTCCTTGACCCCAGCGCACAGTATCACTCTCATCGTCCCTGACCCCAGCGCACAGTATCACTCCCATCGTCCCTGACCCCAGCGCACAGCATCACTCTCATCATCCCTGACCCCAGAGCACAGTATCACTCCCATCATCCCTGACCCCAGAGCACAGTATCTCTCACCGTCCCTGACCCCAGCGCACAGTATCACTCTCATCGTCCCTGACCCCAGCGCACAGTATCACTCCCATCGTCCCTGACCCCAGCGCACAGCATCACTCTCATCATCCCTGACCCCAGAGCACAGTATCACTCCCATCATCCCTGACCCCAGCGCACAGTATCACTCTCATCGTCCCTGACCCCAGCGCACAGTATCACTCCCATCATCCCTGACCCCAGATCACACAGCATCACTCCCATCATCCCTGACCCCAGCGCACAGCATCACTCCCATCATCCCTGACCCCAGAGCACAGTATCACTCCCATCATCCCTGACCCCAGAGCACAGTATCACTCCCATCGTCCCTGACCCCAGCGCACAGTATCACTCCCATCGTCCCTGACCCCAGCGCACAGCATCACTCTCATCATCCCTGACCCCAGAGCACAGTATCACTCCCATCATCCCTGACCCCAGAGCACAGTATCTCTCACCGTCCCTGACCCCAGCGCACAGTATCACTCTCATCGTCCCTGACCCCAGCGCACAGTATCACTCCCATCGTCCCTGACCCCAGCGCACAGCATCACTCTCATCATCCCTGACCCCAGAGCACAGTATCACTCCCATCATCCCTGACCCCAGCGCACAGTATCACTCTCATCGTCCCTGACCCCAGCGCACAGTATCACTCCCATCATCCCTGACCCCAGATCACACAGCATCACTCCCATCATCCCTGACCCCAGCGCACAGCATCACTCCCATCATCCCTGACCCCAGAGCACAGTATCACTCCCATCATCCCTGACCCCAGAGCACAGTATCACTCCCATCGTCCCTGACCCCAGCGCACAGTATCACTCTCATCATCCCTGTCCCAGCGCATAGTATCACTCTCACCGTCCCTGACCCCAGAGCACAGTATCACTCCCATCATCCCTGACCCCAGAGCACAGTATCACTCCCATCATCCCTGACCCCAGCGCACAGTATCACTCCCATCATCCCTGACCCCAGAGCACAGTATCACTCCCATCATCCCTGACCCCAGAGCACAGTATCACTCTCATCGTCCCTGACCCCAGAGCACAGTATCACTCTCACCGTCCCTGACCCCAGCGCACAGTATCACTCTCACCGTCCCTGACCCCAGAGCACAGTATCACTCCCATCATCCCTGACCCCAGCGCACAGTATCACTCCCGTCGTCCCTGACCCCAGAGCACAGTATCACTCTCATCGTCCCTGACCACAGAGCACACAGTATCACTCCCATCATCCCTGACCCCAGAGCACAGTATCACTCCCATCATCCCTGACCCCAGCGCACAGTATCACTCCCGTCGTCCCTGACCCCAGAGCACAGTATCACTCCCGCCGTCCCTGACCCCAGCGCACAGTATCACTCCCATCATCCCTGACCCCAGCGCACAGTATCACTCCCATCATCCCTGACCCCAGAGCACAGTATCACTCTCATCGTCCCTGACCCCAGCGCACAGTATCACTCCCATCGTCCCTGACCCCAGAGCACAGTATCACTCTCATCATCCCTGACCCCAGAGCACAGTATCACTCCCATCATCCCTGACCCCAGAGCACAGTATCACTCCCATCATCCCTGACCCCAGCGCACAGTATCACTCCCGCCGTCCCTGACCCCAGAGCACAGTATCACTCCCGCCGTCCCTGACCCCAGCGCACAGTATCACTCCCATCATCCCTGACCCCAGCGCACAGTATCACTCCCATCATCCCTGACCCCAGAGCACAGTATCACTCTCATCGTCCCTGACCCCAGCGCACAGTATCACTCCCATCGTCCCTGACCCCAGAGCACAGTATCACTCCCATCATCCCTGACCCCAGCGCACAGTATCACTCTCATCGTCCCTGACCCCAGCGCACAGTATCACTCTCATCATCCCTGACCCCAGAGCACACAGTATCACTCTCATCATCCCTGACCCCAGAGCACAGTATCACTCTCATCATCCCTGACCCCAGAGCACAGTATCACTCCCATCATCCCTGACCCCAGCGCACAGTATCACTCTCATCGTCCCTGACCCCAGCGCACAGCATCACTCTCATCATCCCTGACCCCAGAGCACAGTATCACTCTCATCATCCCTGACCCCAGAGCACAGTATCACTCCCATCATCCCTGACCCCAGCGCACAGTATCACTCTCATCGTCCCTGACCCCAGCGCACAGTATCACTCTCATCGTCCCTGACCCCAGCGCACAGTATCACTCTCATCATCCCTGACCCCAGAGCACAGTATCACTCCCATCATCCCTGACCCCAGCGCACAGTATCACTCTCACCGTCCCTGACCCCAGCGCACAGTATCACTCCCATCATCCCTGACCCCAGAGCACAGTATCACTCTCACCGTCCCTGACCTCAGAGCACAGTATCACTCCCATCGTCCCTGACCCCAGCGCACAGTATCACTCCCATCATCCCTGACCCCAGCGCACAGTATCACTCCCATCATCCCTGACCCCAGAGCACAGTATCACTCCCATCATCCCTGACCCCAGAGCACAGTATCACTCCCATCATCCCTGACCCCAGAGCACAGTATCACTCTCACCGTCCCTGACCCCAGAGCACAGTATCACTCCCATCATCCCTGACCCCAGAGCACACAGTATCACTCCCATCATCCCTGACCCCAGAGCACACAGTATCACTCCCGCCGTCCCTGACCTCAGCGCACAGTATCACTCCCATCATCCCTGACCCCAGAGCACACAGTATCACTCTCACCGTCCCTGACCCCAGCGCACAGTATCACTCCCATCATCCCTGACCCCAGAGCACAGTATCACTCCCACCGTCCCTGACCCCAGCGCACAGTATCACTCTCATCGTCCCTGACCCCAGAGCACACAGTATCACTCTCATCATCCCTGACCCCAGCGCACAGTATCACTCCCGTCGTCCCTGACCCCAGAGCACAGTATCACTCCCATCATCCCTGACCCCAGAGCACACAGTATCACTCTCATCATCCCTGACCCCAGCGCACAGTATCACTCCCATCATCCCTGACCCCAGAGCACACAGTATCACTCCCGCCGTCCCTGACCCCAGCGCACAGTATCACTCCCATCATCCCTGACCCCAGAGCACACAGTATCACTCCCGCCGTCCCTGACCCCAGCGCACAGTATCACTCCCATCATCCCTGACCCCAGAGCACACAGTATCACTCCCATCATCCCTGACCCCAGCGCACAGTATCACTCCCGTCGTCCGTACCTACTCGCAGGATCATCTCATCCTCTATGGGGTTCTCCTTCTTCTTGTTGGTGCTGTACATGCTGGACGGCCTCCTCACGGCCTTCTGGCGGATGTGGCCTCCGCTGGGGGACTTCACCCTGCGCTTCACGTCCTCGGGGGAGGCCGGTACGTCTCCGGGCTTCACGGCCCGCACCCGGTAGGGGCTCCCGCGGAGAGGCTGGCCGTAGAGCCGCAGGGAAAGGTGGTGCTCGCCTTCATGGCGCGGGGTGTAGACGACCTCGTAGGTGCCGTTCTTATTGTCGGCCACCTCCCCGTCCTGGGCCCCTCCGTCCGGAGCAGTCAGCTGGGCCTGCAAGGTGGCATTGCCGCTTCTCACCAGCTCGCCATCTTTGTCCTTGGTGGTGACGGTGACGGAGGTTTGGTGTCCCACCAGTGCCTGGCGCAGACCCTCCCCCGTGGCCACCGAGGCATGGGCCACCGCGCTGGTGGTGAGCAGCGCTCCCAGGTTCTGCAGGGAGCGGCGCAGCCCGTCCGTCTCCACTCGGAACTCCAGCTGTGGGTTCTGCTGTGGGTGGAGGGGGAAGTCTCGGGAGGCCAGCTCGCTCAGCCGCTCGCTCATCTGCTTCCTCACCAGCAGGACCTCCGTCTCCGAGCCATGGCCGAGCGCCTGCTCCGTGAAGCGCACGCTGCTCTCCATGTTATCCAGCCCCTGTCTGAGGGACGAAAGCTGCACCTGCAGCACCTGCGGAGGGAGAAGAAGTCAGCCCCTGCTCCGCGCAGCCCCCTTCTCTGTACAGCCCCTGCTCTGCACAGCCCCGCACTGCAGCCCCCTGCTCCGCACAGCCCCGCTCTACAGCCCCCTGCCCTGCACAGCTCCGCAGCCCCTACTCTGCACAGCCCCGCTCAGCAGCCCCCTGCTCTGTACAGTCCTGCTCCACAGCCCCCTGCTCTGCTCCGCACCTTCTGCTTGCTGACTGAGATGGCGTCCAGGTCCTGGAGTAGCGCGTTCTTCCTCTGCTGCAGTGCCCGCTCCAGCTCCTCGAAGGTGGCGCAGATCTCATTCACGGCGGCATTCTTTCTCTCGCTGAGCTGCCGGCTGATCTCCCCCACCAGGTCAATGGCCGAGGTTAGCTGAGGGATTCTGGGGGCAGAAGCACATGGCTGGTTACACTCTGCGGACACCACCCTGCCCTGGCCCATAATGATTCTGCTCCCGGAGTGTAACCTGAGGACAAAGACGCTGCGGCTCTTGAAGAGGCGGCCATGTTTTCTAATACCAGAAAACCCTAACAACGCTCTGTGGAGGGTCCTCCAATATGGATACCTACAGGACTGACAATACAGGTCCCAGCAATCCTCCTGACAGGTGAGACCACTAGTACCGCGCTCCGCTCCCCCGGACCACAGGCTGCTGTCTCTTCATATCACACTAATTACCACCAAGTGCAGTGTATAGATATATATATATATATGCAGTGGACTATGTATAGATTTATTGTGTCACTGGCAAATGTAACATCTGTCTTGAAAGCTACAAGTCGCACCTAGGTGTTAATATGTACTTCCCTGAGACAAGTAGACTTCTGTCTCCAAATCTCACCAGGGGGTCTAGCTAGGGCCAAGAAGAAAGGGAACATTTGACACCTCCTAGCTCTTGGAGGGGAAATGTTAATTGTGGCCTGATGGTATCTATTAGTGAGAACCTTTACACAGGGTGTCTCAAGAGAAAAAGAATATATTACTTAGTAGCGCGGCCGTGGCCCAATCAAAAAGCCAGCAATTATTATATTAACCTGAGGGGCCGGTCTAGAAACCTGACCTCCAGACCAAAGCTATAAATTATAGCTGTATGTGTTATGATCCGGTGACCTTGGAGCAGCATGAGAACTTTCACTGGAGAAGGTGGCCACTATACTGACCGCAATCCTGAACTTAACACCGCACTAGAAGTAGCCGTGGGGTGAACCTAACAAGCCCTAGACACCTCGTCACAGCCGGAGGACTAAACACCCCTAAAGATGGAAATAGGAATACTATCTTGCCTCAGAGCAGATCCCCAAAGGATAGGCAGCCCCCCACAAATATTGGCGGTGAGTCGGAGAGGAAAAAACATACACAGGCAGAAAAACAGGATTTAGCACAGGAGGCCACTTCTAGCTAAATAGGACAGGATAGGACAGAGTTCTGTGCGGTCAGTATACAACCCTTCAAAAATATCCACAGCAGAATATACAAAAAACTTCCTACATCTAACTAAAGATGTAGGAGCGTATATCTGCAACTCCAGCGAATCCTACAATCAGAGCAGGAATACAAACAGAAACTAGCACACAGCAGTGTGCCACAGACACAAAAACCAAACACTGATCTTTGCTGAATTTGGCAGCTAGCAGGAGAAGCCAGAAAGTGATCCAACACTTCACATGGAACATTGACAACTGGCAAGGGCTAATGAATCCTGCACACCTAAATATCCCAGTCAGAATTGTAATCAGCAGATACACCTGGCCAGGACTGCGACTCAGAGACAACTGCATTCCCACCTACATCCACCGGAGGGAACCCAAGAGCAGAATTCACAACATGTATGTAGAGAATTGTGTTCACATAATGGGGGCAGCCTGAGAAGCTGGTGTGATCCAATCTACATTCATCCTACCCTCAGGGAGCAGAAAGCAACTACAAGTTAGATAATTTCTGTAAGTTTCTCCTGTTTATTTTTATATTGTTTTGCATAAGTTGTGTGTCTTTTTATTATCATATTTTTATAACTTTTCTTACTGTAAGCACTGACCATTTTTGTATTAAAGTATAAAACTGTATCAAGTTGAACCTTGAATGTTCTAAAAGAATCCATAGCCTAAGGTGAGTGGTAGACATTATTAGTAATATTTCTGGGACTCATCGCCCGTGTGTTCGGTGAGTGGTGGCAGCGTGTATGAGCGGGTGTGTGGCCTGGGTCGGTGTGTGATTTATGCTCCCATTACAGCATAGGACAGAGGTTGAATACTGGACTGAGAGTGGGGAGATAGATTAACCCTTGCAGGCACAACCCCAAGTCACGTGCTGAGAGGGGATACGTGACACCAATAGTACCACGCTCCTCTCCTCCGAACCACAGGCTGCCGTCTCTTCATATCATACTAATTACCACCAAGTGCAGCAATAAATAGATTATACTGGAGTCTTACAGGACTGACACTACAGGTCCCAGCAATCCTCCTGACAGGTGAGGCCACTAGCACTGTGCTCCCCTCCCCCGGACCACAGGCTGCAGTCTCTTCATATTTCACTAATTACCAAGTGCAGCAATAAATAGATTATACTGGAGTCCTACATGACTGACTGCAGCCTGTGGTCCGGGGGAGGGGAGCACAGTGCTAGTGGCCTCACCTGTCAGGAGGATTGCTGGGACCTGTAGTGTCAGTCCTGTACGACTCCAGTATAATCTATATATTGCTGCACTTGGTGGTAATTAGTGTGATATGAAGAGACGGCAGCCTGTGGTCCGGGGGAGGGGAGTGCGGTACTAGTGGCCTCACCTGTCAGGAGGATTGCTGGGACTTGTAGTCTATTTATTGCTGCACTTGGTGGTAATTAGTGCGATATGCTGTAGTTTCGTTACTCGATTTAGATTATGGTTTATCCGTCCAGTATTCTTGCCGTCTCTTCCTTTCCTTCACCCCCCCCCCCCCCCATACTGTTATTCCCAGCCTGTAGTGAGATGATGGGGGGAGTAGTACCTGCTGCGGATGCTGTCCAGTTGGCAGCGCAGAGACGCTTTGTGCTGCTCCAGGACGTCTCTCAGCGGCACAGTGCAGTGCTCCCGATGCTCGCCCTCCGTACACTCCACACACATGGCCGTCTCACAGGGTCCGCAGTAATACTCCATCGTCTGTGGAGAGAGTGACAGGGAAACTGCAGGATAAGGGGGCGACTGCTCACCTCACCCCGGGATCGGTGCAGGATAATGGGGCGACTGCTCACCTCACCCCGGGGTCGGTGCAGGATAATGGGGCGACCGCTCACCTCACCCCGGGGCCGGTGCAGGATAATGGGGCGACTGGTCACCTCACCCCGGGGCCGGTGCAGGATAATGGGGCGACTGGTCACCTCACCCCGGGGTCGGTGCAGGATAAGGGGGCGACTGCTCACCTCACCCCGGGGCCGGTGCAGGATAAGGGGGCGACTGCTCACCTCACCCCGGGGCCGGTGCAGGATAATGGGGCGACTGCTCACCTCACCCCGGGGTCGGTGCAGGATAATGGGGCGACTGCTCACCTCACCCCGGGGCCGGTGCAGGATAATGGGGCGACTGCTCACCTCACCCCGGGGCCGGTGCAGGATAAGGGGGCGACTGCTCACCTCACCCCGGGGCCGGTGCAGGATAATGGGGCGACTGGTCACCTCACCCCGGGGTCGGTGCAGGATAAGGGGGCGACTGCTCACCTCACCCCGGGGTCGGTGCAGGATAATGGGGCGACTGCTCACCTCACCCCGGGGTCGGTGCAGGATAATGGGGCGACTGCTCACCTCACCACGGGGTCGGTGCAGGATAATGGAGCGACTGCTCACCTCACCCCGGGGTCGGTGCAGGATAAGGGGGCGACGGCTCACCTCACCCCGGGATCGGTGCAGGATAATGGGGCGACTGCTCACCTCACCCAGGGGTCGGTGCAGGATAGGAGGCGACTGCTCACCTCACCCCGAGGTCGGTGCAGGATAATGGGGCGACTGCTCACCTCACCCAGGGGTCGGTGCAGGATAGGAGGCGACTGCTCACCTCACCCCGGGGTCGGTGCAGGATAATGGGGCGACTGCTCACCTCACCCAGGGGTCGGTGCAGGATAATGGGGCGACTGCTCACCTCACCCAGGGGTCGGTGCAGGATAATGGGGCGACTGCTCACCTCACCCCAGGGCCGGTGCAGGATAATGGGGCGACTGCTCACCTCACCCCGGGGTCGGTGCAGGATAATGGGGCGACTGCTCACCTCACCCAGGGGTCGGTGCAGGATAGGAGGCGACTGCTCACCTCACCCCGGGGTCGGTGCAGGATAATGGGGCGACTGCTCACCTCACCCCGGGATCGGTGCAGGATAATGGGGCGACTGCTCACCTCACCCAGGGGTCGGTGCAGGATAGGAGGCGACTGCTCACCTCACCCCGGGGTCGGTGCAGGATAATGGGGCGACTGCTCACCTCACCCAGGGGTCGGTGCAGGATAATGGGGCGACTGCTCACCTCACCCAGGGGTCGGTGCAGGATAATGGGGCGACTGCTCACCTCACCCCAGGGCCGGTGCAGGATAATGGGGCGACTGCTCACCTCACCCCGGGGTCGGTGCAGGATAATGGGGCGACTGCTCACCTCACCCCGGGATCGGTGCAGGATAATGGGGCGACTGCTCACCTCACCCAGGGGTCGGTGCAGGATAATGGGGCGACTGCTCACCTCACCCCGAGGTCGGTGCAGGATAATGGGGCGACTGCTCACCTCACCCCGAGGTCGGTGCAGGATAATGGGGCGACTGCTCACCTCACCCCGAGGTCGGTGCAGGATAATGGGGCGACTGCTCACCTCACCCCGAGGTCGGTGCAGGATAATGGGGCGACTGCTCACCTCACCCCGGGATCGGTGCAGGATAGGAGGCGACTGCTCACCTCACCCAGGGGTCGGTGCAGGATAATGGGGCGACTGCTCACCTCACCCAGGGGTCGGTGCAGGATAGGAGGCGACTGCTCACCTCACCCCGAGGTCGGTGCAGGATAATGGGGCGACTGCTGACCTCACCCCGGGGTCGGTGCAGGATAATGGGGCGACTGCTCACCTCACCCCGGGATCGGTGCAGGATAGGAGGCGACTGCTCACCTCACCCCGGGGTCGGTGCAGGATAATGGGGCGACTGCTCACCTCACCCAGGGGTCGGTGCAGGATAGGAGGCGACTGCTCACCTCACCCCGAGGTCGGTGCAGGATAATGGGGCGACTGCTGACCTCACCCCGGGGTCGGTGCAGGATAAGGGGGCGACTGCTCACCTCACCCCGAGGTCGGTGCAGGATAATGGGGCGACTGCTCACCTCACCCCGGGGTCGGTGCAGGATAAGGGGGCGACGGCTCACCTCACCCCAGGGCCGGTGCAGGATAAGGGGGCGACTGCTCACCTTACCCCAGGGCCGGTGCAGGATAATGGGGCGACTGCTCACCTCACCCCAGGGTCGGTGCAGGATAAGGGGGCGACTGCTCACCTCACCCCAGGGCCGGTGCAGGATAATGGGGCGACTGCACACCTCACCCCGAGGTCGGTGCAGGATAATGGGGCGACTGCTCACCTCATCCCGGGGTCGGTGCAGGATAATGGGGCGACTGCACACCTCACCCCGAGGTCGGTGCAGGATAATGGGGCGACTGCTCACCTCACCCCGGGATCGGTGCAGGATAGGAGGCGATGGCTCACCTCACCACGAGGTCGGTGCAGGATAATGGGGCGACTGCTCACCTCACCCCGGGGTCGGTGCAGGATAATGGGGCGACTGCTCACCTCACCCCGGGGTCGGTGCAGGATAATGGGGCGACTGCTCACCTCACCCCGGGGTCGGTGCAGGATAATGGGGCGACTGCTCACCTCACCCCGTGGTCGGTGCAGGATAATGGGGCGACCGCTCACCTCACCCCGGGGTCGGTGCAGGATAATGGGGCGACTGCTCACCTCACCCCGGGGTCGGTGCAGGATAATGGGGCGACTGCTCACCTCACCACGGGGTCGGTGCAGGATAATGGGGCGACTGCTCACCTCACCCCGGGGTCGGTGCAGGATAATGGGGCGACTGCTCACCTCACCCCGGGGTCGGTGCAGGATAATGGGGCGACTGCTCACCTCACCCCGGGGTCGGTGCAGGATAATGGGGCGACCGCTCACCTCACCCCGTAGTCGGTGCAGGATAATGGGGCGACCGCTCACCTCACCCCGGGGTCGGTGCAGGATAATGGGGCGACCGCTCACCTCACCCCGGGGTCGGTGCAGGATAATGGGGCGACTGCTCACCTCACCACGGGGTCGGTGCAGGATAATGGGGCGACTGCTCACCTCACCCCGTGGTCGGTGCAGGATAATGGGGCGACCGCTCACCTCACCCCGGGGTCGGTGCAGGATAATGGGGCGACTGCTCACCTCACCCCGGGGTCGGTGCAGGATAATGGGGCGACTGCTCACCTCACCACGGGGTCGGTGCAGGATAATGGGGCGACTGCTCACCTCACCCCGGGGTCGGTGCAGGATAATGGGGCGACTGCTCACCTCACCCCGGGGTCGGTGCAGGATAATGGGGCGACTGCTCACCTCACCCCGGGGTCGGTGCAGGATAATGGGGCGACCGCTCACCTCACCCCGTAGTCGGTGCAGGATAATGGGGCGACCGCTCACCTCACCCCGGGGTCGGTGCAGGATAATGGGGCGACCGCTCACCTCACCCCGGGGTCGGTGCAGGATAATGGGGCGACTGCTCACCTCACCACGGGGTCGGTGCAGGATAATGGGGCGACTGCTCACCTCATCCCGTAGTCGGTGCAGGATAATGGGGCGACTGCTCACCTCACCCCAGGGCCGGTGCAGGATAATGGGGCGACTGCTCACCTCACCCCGGGGTCGGTGCAGGATAATGGGGCGGTGCAGTTAATAATTTAAGAAATAGAAGTACAGAGAGGAACATAAAGTGCATGTATACTAATGCCAGAAGCCTCGCCAACAAAATGGAGGAATTAGAACTAGTGTTGTTGGAGCATAATTATGACATGGTGGGGATATCTGAAACGTGGCTGGATGAGAGCCATGACTGGGCTGTTAACTTGCAGGGCTATAGCCTGTTCAGAAATGACCGTATAGATAAGCGAGGGGGAGGGGTGTGTCTATATGTAAAATCATCCTTAAAACCCATCCTGCGCGATAATATAGGTGAATTTAATGAAAATGTAGAATCCCTGTGGGTGGAGATAAGGGGAGGGGGAAAAAATAATAAATTACTGATAGGGGTTTGTTATAAATCTCCAAAAATAATGGAAGCAATGGAGAATATCCTCGTAAAGCAAATAGATGAAGCTGCGACTCAAGGAGAAGTCATTATTATGGGGGACTTCAACTACCCTGAAATAGATTGGGGAACAGAAACCTGCAGTTCCAGCAAAGGTGATCGGGGTCTGACAACTATGAGAGACAATTACCTCTGACAACTGGTTCAGGACCCAACAAGAAGGGGGGCACTGCTAGACCTAATATTAACCAACAGGCCAGACCGCATATCAAATATAAGGGTTGGGGGTCACTTGGGGAATAGCGATCACAAAATAATAAGTTTTCATGTATCCTTTGAAAAGATGTGTAGTAGAGGGGTGACAAGGACACTAAACTTCAGGAGGGCAAATTTCCAACGGATGAGAGAGGATCTTGGTGCAATTAACTGGGACGATATCCTGAGACACAAAAATACACAAAGAAAATGGGAGACATTTATTAGCATCCTGGATAGGACCTGTGCACAGTATATACCGTATGGGAATAAACATACTAGATATAGGAGGAAACCAATATGGCTAAATAGAGCTGTAAGGGGCGCAATAAGGGACAGAAAGAAAGAATATAGAGAATTAAAGGAAGTAGGTAGTGAGGAGGCATTAAATAAATACAGAAAATTAAATAAATTCTGTAAAAAGCAAATCAAGGCAGCAAAGATTGAGACAGAGAGACTCCTTGCCAGAGAGAGTAAAAATAATCCTAAAATATTCTTTAACTACATAAATAGTAAGAAACTAAAAAATGATAGTGTTGGCCCCCTTAAAAATAGTCTGGGTGAAATGGTGGATGAGGATGAGGATAAAGCCAATATGCTAAATGACTTTTTTTCATCAGTATTTACACAAGAAAATCCCATGGCGACAAAATGACTAGTGATAAAAATTCCCAATTAAATGTCACCTGCTTAACCCAGCAGGAAGTGCGGCGGCGTCTAAAAATCACTAAAATTGACAAATCTCCGGGCCCGGATGGGATACACCCTCAAGTACTGCAGGAATTAAGTACAGTCATTGATAGACCATTATTTTTAATCTTTAAAGACTCCATAATAACAGGGTCTGTGCCACAGGACTGGCGTATAGCAAATGTGGGGCCAATATTCAAAAAGGGAACAAAAACTGAACTCGGAAATTATTGGCCAGTAAGCTTAACCTCTACTGTGGGTAAAATCCTGGAGGGCATTCTAAGGGACGCTATACTGGAGTATCTGAGGAGGAATAACCTCATGACCCAGTATCAGCACGGGTTTACTAGGGACCGTTCATGTCAGACTAATCTGATCAGTTTCTATGAACAGGTAAGTTCCGGATTGGACCAAGGGAACCCAGTGGATGTAGTGTTTATGGACTTTTCAAAAGCCTTTGATACGGTGCCACACAAAAGGTTGATACATAAAATGAGATTAATGGGGATAGAGGAAAATATGTGCAAGTGGGTTGAGAGCTGGCTCAGGGATAGGAAACAAAGGGTGGTTATTAATGGAGCACACTCGAACTGGGTTGTGGTGAGCAGTGGGGTACCACAGGGGTCAGTATTGGGCCCTCTTCTTTTTAACATATTTATTAATGACCTTGTAGGGGGCATTCAGAGCAGAATTTCAATATTTGCAGATGACACTAAACTCTGCAGGGTAATCAATACAGAGGAGGACAATTTTATATTACAGGATGATTTATGTAAACTAGAAGCTTGGGCTGATAAATGGCAAATGAGCTTTAATGGGGATAAATGTAAGGTCATGCACTTGGGTAGAAGTAATAAGATGTATAACTATGCGCTTAATTCTAAAACTCTGGGCAAAACCGTCAATGAAAAAGACCTGGGTGTATGGGTGGATGACAAACTCATATTCAGGGTCCAGCGTCAGGCAGCTGCTACAAAGGCAAATAAAATAATGGGATGCATTAAAAGAGGCATAGATGCTCATGAGGAGAATATAATTTTACCTCTATACAAGTCACTAGTGCGACCACACTTAGAATACTGTGCACAGTTCTGGTCTCCGGTGTATAAGAAAGACATAGCTGAACTGGAGCGGGTGCAGAGAAGAGCGACCAAGGTTATTAGAGGACTGGGGGGTCTGCAATACCAAGATAGGTTATTACACTTGGGGCTATTTAGTTTGGAAAAACGAAGACTAAGGGGTGATCTTATTTTAATGTATAAATATATGAGGGGACAGTACAAAGACCTTTCTGATGATCTTTTTAATCATAGACCTGAAACAGGGACAAGGGGGCATCCTCTGCGGTTGGAGGAAAAAAGGTTTAAGCATAATAACAGACGCGGATTCTTTACTGTAAGAGCAGTGAGACTATGGAACTCTCTGCCGTATGATGTTGTAATGAGTGATTCATTACTTACATTTAAGAGGGGACTGGATACATTTCTGGAAAAGTATAATGTTACAGGGTATATACACTAGATTCCTTGATAGGGCGTTGATCCAGGGAACTAGTCTGATTGCCGTATGTGGAGTCGGGAAGGAATATTTTTTCCCCAAGGTGGAGCTTACTCTTTGCACATGGGTTTTTTTTGCCTTCCTCTGGATCAACATGTTAGGGCATCTTAGGTTAGGCTATGGGTTGGACTAGATGGACATATAGTCTTCCTTCAACCTTAATAACTATGTAACTATATAACTATGACTGCTCACCTCACCCCGAGGTCGGTGCAGGATAATGGGGCGACTGCTGACCTCACCCCGGGGTCGGTGCAGGATAATGGGGCGACTGCTCACCTCACCCCGGGGTCGGTGCAGGATAATGGGGCGACTGCTGACCTCACCCCGGGGTCGGTGCAGGATAATGGGGCGACTGCTCACCTCACCCCGGGGTCGGTGCAGGATAATGGGGCGACTGCTCACCTCACCCCACCCCGGGATCGGTGCAGGATAATGGGGCGACTGCTCACCTCATAGTAACATAGTAACATAGTAACATAGTTAGTAAGGCCGAAAAAAGACATTTGTCCATCCAGTTCAGCCTATATTCCATCATAATAAATCCCCAGATCTACGTCCTTCTACAGAACCTAATAATTGTATGATACAATATTGTTCTGCTCCAGGAAGACATCCAGGCCTCTCTTGAACCCCTCGACTGAGTTTGCCATCACCACCTCCTCAGGCAAGCAATTCCAGATTCTCACTGCCCTAACAGTAAAGAATCCTCTTCTATGTTGGTGGAAAAACCTTCTCTCCTCCAGACGCAAAGAATGCCCCCTTGTGCCCGTCACCTTCCTTGGTATAAACAGATCCTCAGCGAGATATTTGTATTGTCCTCTTATATACTTATACATGGTTATTAGATCGCCCCTCAGTCGTCTTTTTTCTAGACTAAATAATCCTAATTTCGCTAATCTATCTGGGTATTGTAGTTCTCCCATCCCCTTTATTAATTTTGTTGCCCTCCTTTGTACTCTCTCTAGTTCCATTATATCCTTCCTGAGCACCGGTGCCCAAAACTGGACACAGTACTCCATGTGCGGTCTAACTAGGGATTTGTACAGAGGCAGTATAATGCTCTCATCATGTGTATCCAGACCTCTTTTAATGCACCCCATGATCCTGTTTGCCTTGGCAGCTGCTGCCTGGCACTGGCTGCTCCAGGTAAGTTTATCATTAACTAGGATCCCCAAGTCCTTCTCCCTGTCAGATTTACCCAGTGGTTTCCCGTTCAGTGTGTAATGGTGACATTGATTCCTTCTTCCCATGTGTATAACCTTACATTTATCATTGTTAAACCTCATCTGCCACCTTTCAGCCCAAGTTTCCAACTTATCCAGATCCATCTGTAGCAGAATACTATCTTCTCTTGTATTAACTGCTTTACATAGTTTTGTATCATCTGCAAATATCGATATTTTACTGTGTAAACCTTCTACCAGATCATTAATGAATATGTTGAAGAGAACAGGTCCCAATACTGACCCCTGCGGTACCCCACTGGTCACAGCGACCCAGTTAGAGACTATACCATTTATAACCACCCTCTGCTTTCTATCACTAAGCCAGTTACTAACCCATTTACACACATTTTCCCCCAGACCAAGCATTCTCATTTTGTGTACCAACCTCTTGTGCGGCACGGTATCAAACGCTTTGGAAAAATCGAGATATACCACGTCCAATGACTCACCGTGGTCCAGCCTATAGCTTACCTCTTCATAAAAACTGATTAGATTGGTTTGACAGGAGCGATTTCTCATAAACCCATGCTGATATGGAGTTAAACAGTTATTCTCATTGAGATAATCCAGAATAACATCCCTCAGAAACCCTTCAAATATTTTACCAACAATAGAGGTTAGACTTACTGGCCTATAATTTCCAGGTTCACTGTTAGAGCCCTTTTTGAATATTGGCACCACATTTGCTATGCGCCAGTCCTGCGGAACAGACCCTGTCGCTATAGAGTC
The DNA here is from genome assembly GCF_032444005.1 of Ranitomeya imitator. NCBI lineage: Eukaryota > Metazoa > Chordata > Amphibia > Anura > Dendrobatidae > Ranitomeya > Ranitomeya imitator. Next base: position 843,881,392 of record NC_091284.1, on the reverse strand, counting down.
ACTAAAAATAAAAAAAACCTCACCCCAGGGCCGGTGCAGGATAATGGGGCGACTGCTCACCTCACCCCGGGGTCGGTGCAGGATAATGGGGCGACTGCTCACCTCACCCCGGGGTCGGTGCAGGATAATGGGGCGACTGCTCACCTCACCCCGGGGCCGGTGCAGGATAATGGGGCGACTGCTCACCTCACCCAGGGGTCGGTGCAGGATAATGGGGCGACTGCTCACCTCACCCCGGGGTCGGTGCAGGATAATGGGGTGACTGCTCACCTCACCCAGGGGTCGGTGCAGGATAATGGGGCGACTGCTCACCTTACCCCGGGGTCGGTGCAGGATAATGGGGCGACTGCTCACCTCACCCCGGGGTCGGTGCAGGATAGGGGGCGACTGCACACCTGACCCCGGGGTCGGTGCAGGATAATGGGGCGACTGCTCACCTCACCCCGGGGTCGGTGCAGGATAATGGGGCGACTGCTCACCTCACCCCGGGGTCGGTGCAGGATAATGGGGCGACTGCTCACCTCACCCCGGGGTCGGTGCAGGATAAGGGGGCGACCGCTCACCTCACCCCGGGGTCGGTGCAGGATAAGGGGGCGACCGCTCACCTCACCCCGGGGTCGGTGCAGGATAATGGGGTGACTGCTCACCTCACCCCGGGGTCGGTGCAGGATAAGGAGGCGACTGCTCAACTCACCCCAGGGTCGGTGCAGGATAATGGGGCGACTGCTCACCTCACCCCGGGGTCGGTGCAGGATAAGGGGGCGACTGCTCACCTCACCCCGGGGTCGGTGCAGGATAAGGGGGCGACTGCTCACCTCACCCCGGGGTCGGTGCAGGATAATGGGGCGACTGCTCACCTCACCCCAGGGTCGGTGCAGGATAAGGGGGCGACTGCTCACCTCACCCCGGGGTCGGTGCAGGATAATGGGGCGACTGCTCACCTCACCCCGGGGTCGGTGCAGGATAATGGGGCGACTGCTCACCTCACCCCAGGGTCGGTGCAGGATAATGGGGCGACTGCTCACCTCACCACAGGGTCGGTGCAGGATAGGGGGCGACTGCTCACCTCACCCCGGGGTCGGTGCAGGATAATGGGGCGACTGCTCACCTCACCCCGGGGTCGGTGCAGGATAATGGGGCGACTGCTCACCTCACCCCGGGGTCGGTGCAGGATAATGGGGCGACTGCTCACCTCACCCCGGGGTCGGTGCAAGATAACGAGGCGACTGCTCACCTCACCACGGGGTCGGTGCAGGATAATGGGGCGACTGCTCACCTCACCCCGGGGTCGGTGCAGGATAATGGGGCGACTGCTCACCTCAACCCAGGGTCGGAGCAGGATAATGGGGCGACTGCTCACCTCAACCCAGGGTCAGTGCAGAATAATGGGGCGACTGCTCACCTTGCCTTGGTGATTGGGGCAGGATAAGGGGGTGGCAGTCGTGTGCCCGTCACACGGGAGGGCGCTTTGCTCCTGTCGCCCACTCTCCGGGCTCCGCTGCAGAACTTCCATGAGGTTGGTGATGAAGAAGTTGTTCTGTAGAGCGGAGACCCCGCGCTCTGGGAGGATGGACGTCTGCCGGCACACGGGGCAGGACAGGGTGAGGCTCTGAGGGGGGATGTAGCTCTGCAGACACCTGGTGGTCGGGAGAGGGAAAGGATTAGTGGAGAAGGGTGGTGCAAAATGTCGGCAGCCCCCCACTGCCCTGATGTGCGATAATCCCGGTGTGACACTGACGTGTGATAATCCCAGTGTGGTACTGTCGTGTGATAATCCCGGTGTGGTACTGTCGTGTGATAATCCCGGTGGGGTACTGTCGTGTGATAATCCTGGTGTGACACTGATGTGTGATAATCCCGGTGTGGTACTGTCGTGTGATAATCCCGGTGGGGTACTGTCGTGTGATAATCCCAGTGTGGTACTGTCGTGTGATAATCCCAGTGTGGTACTGTCTTGTGATAATCCCAGTGTGGTACTGTCGTGTGATAATCCCAGTGTGGTACTGTCGTGTGATAATCCTGGTGTGACACTGATGTGTGATAATCCCAGTGTGGTACTGTCGTGTGATAATCCCGTTGGGGTACTGTCGTGTGATAATCCTGGTGTGACACTAATGTGTGATAATCCCGGTGGGGTACTGTCGTGTGATAATCCCAGTGTGGTACTTGTTATGAAGGCAATCCAGTAACACAGTGTGCAGTAATCAGAGCACATACAGTGATCTGACAATAACCCAAAAACAATAGAACGAGCTCTGAGACGTGGAATCTCTGTAGACCGCAATACCTGAACCTATCCTAAACACAACTAAAGGCAGCTGTGGATTGCGCCTGACACTACCTATGCAACTCGGCACAGCCTGAGGAACTGACTAGCCTCAAGATAGAAATACAAGCCTGACTTGCATCAGAGAAATACCCCAAAGGAAAAGGCAGCCCCCCACATATAATGACTGTTAGCAAGATGAAAAGACAAAACGTAGGGATGAAATAGATTCAGCAAAGTGAGGCCCGATATTCTAGATAGAGCGAGGATAGCAAAGAGAACTTTGCAGTCTACAAAAAAACCCTAAAGCAAAAAACCACGCAAAGGGGGCAAAAAGACCCACCGTGCCGAACTAACGGCACGGCGGTACACCCTTTGCGTCTCAGAGCTTCCAGCAAAAACGAATAGACAAGCTGGACAGAAAAAACAGCAACAAAAGCAAAGAAGCACTTATCTAAGCAGAGCAGCAGGCCACAGGAAAGATCCAGAAGCTCAGATCCAACACTGGAACATTGACAAGGAGCAAGGAAGACAGAATCAGGTGGAGTTAAATAACAAGGCAGCCAACGAGCTCACCAGAACACCTGAGGGAGGAAGCCCAGAGGCTGCAGTACCACTTGTGACCACAGAAGTGAATTCAGCCACAGAATTCACAACAGGTACTGTCGTGTGATAATCCCAGTGTGGTACTGTCGTGTGATAATCCCGGTGTGGTACTGTCGTGTGATAATCCCGGTGGGGTACTGTCGTGTGATAATCCCGGTGTGACACTGACGTGTGATAATCCCGGTGTGGTACTGTCGTGTGATAATCTCAGTGTGGTACTGTCGTGTGATAATCCCAGTGTGGTACTGTCGTGTGATAATCCCGGTGTGGTACTGTCGTGTGATAATCCCGGTGTGGTACTGTCGTGTGATAATCCCGGTGTGGTACTGTCGTGCGATAATCTGTTGTGAATTCTGTTGTCAAGCTCCCTCCTGTGGTCATGAATGGTACTTCGGCTGGTTCTGTCCATGGGCTTCCTCTGGTAGTTGTGAGTGGGGCTGCGGCTTCTGAGGTTCCTTCCACAGGTGACGAGGTTAATTTGTTAGCTGGCTGCTCTATTTAACTCCACTTAGATCTTTGCTCCATGCCACCTGTCAATGTTCCAGTATTGGTCTAGTTCTCTCCTGGATCGTTCTTGTGACCTGTCTTCCCAGCAGAAGCTAAGTTCCAGCTTGTTTTTCTCTGGTTTGCTATTTTTCTGTCCAGCTTGCTATTTTGATTGTTGTCTTGCTTGCTGGAAGCTCTGGGACGCAGAGGGAGCGCCTCCGCACCGTGAGTCGGTGCGGAGGGTCTTTTTGCGCCCTCTGCATGGTCTTTTTGTAGTTTTTTGTGCTGACCGCAAAGCTGCCTTTCCTATCCTCAGTCTGATCAGTAAGTCGGGCCTCACTTTGCTAAATCTATTTAATCTCTGTGTTTGTAATTTTCATCTTTACTCACAGTCATTATATGTGGGGGGCTGCCTGTTCCTTTGGGGAATTTCTCTGAGGCAATGTAGGCTATATTTTTCTATCTTTAGGGCTAGCTAGTTCCTTAGGCTGTGACGAGGCGCCTAGGGAGCGTTAGGAGCAATCCACGGCTATTTCTAGTGTGTGTGATAGGATTAGGGATTGCGGTCAGCAGAGTTCCCACGTCTCAGAGCTCGTCCTATATTATTAGTAACTATCAGGTCATTCTGTGCGCTCTTAACCACAGGTCCATTATTGTCCTGACCACCAGGTCATAACAGTACAGGTGGCCCAATAGAGGGATCTCAATAGAGGTGCATCTCAATAGAGGGATAAGAGAAGTTCTGAGACCATTTTTTTTTCTTTGCACTGTGTTTTGTCTCTCTTTTCCCCTTTACCTCTGGGTGGTTCAGGATACAGGTGTAGATATGGACACTCAAGGTCTGTCCTCTTGTATGGATAATCTCACTGCAAGGGTACAAAACATTCAAGATTTTGTGGTTCAGAATCCAATGTTAGAGCCTAGGATTCCTATTCCTGATTTGTTTTTTGGGGATAGATCTAAGTTTCTGAATTTCAAAAATAATTGTAAATTGTTTCTTGCTTTGAAACCTCACTCCTCAGGTGACCCTGTTCAACAAGTGAAAATCATTATTTCTTTGTTACGTGGCGACCCTCAAGACTGGGCATTTTCCCTTGCGCCAGGAGATCCGGCATTGCGTGATGTTGATGCGTTTTTTCTGGCGCTCGGATTGCTTTATGATTAACCAAATTCAGTGGATCAGGCAGAGAAAATCTTGCTGGCTCTGTGTCAGGGTCAGGATGAGGTAGAGATATATTGTCAGAAGTTTAGGAAGTGGTCTGTACTCACTCAGTGGAATGAATGTGCCCTGGCAGCAATTTTCAGAAAGGGTCTCTCTGAAGCCCTTAAAGGGAACCTGTCACCTGAATTTGGCGGGACTGGTTTTGGGTCATATGGGCGGAGTTTTCGGGTGTTTGATTCACCCTTTCCTTACCCGCTGGCTGCATGCTGGCTGCAATATTGGATTGAAGTTCATTCTCTGTCCTCCATAGTACATGCCTGCACAAGGCAAGATTGCTTTGTGCATGTGTGTACTATGGAGGACAGAGAATGAACTTCAATCCAATATTGCAGCCAGCATGCAGCCAGCAAGTAAGGAAAGGGTGAATTAAACACCCGAAAACTCCGCCCATATGACCCAAAACCAGTCCCGCCAAATTCAGGTGACAGAGTCCCTTTAAGGATGTCATGGTGGGATTTCCCATGCCTGCTGGTCTGAATGAGTCTATGTCTTTGGCCATTCAGATCGATCGACGCTTACGTGAGTGTAAAGCTGTGCACCATTTGGCGGTATTATCTGAGCATAGACCTGAGCCTATGCAATGTGATAGGACTTTGACCAGAGCTGAACGGCAACAACACAGACGTCGGAATGGGCTGTGTTTTTACTGTGGTGATTCCACTCATGCTATCTCCGATTGTCCTAAGCGCACTAAGCGTTTCGCTAGGTCTGCCACCATTGGTACGGTACAGTCGAAATTTCTTTTGTCCGTTACTCTGATCTGCTCTTTGTCATCCTATTCTGTTATGGCATTTGTGGATTCAGGCGCTGCCCTGAATTTGATGGACTTGGAGTATGCTAGGCGCTGTGGTTTTTTCTTGGAGCCCTTGCAGTATCCTATTCCATTGAGAGGAATTGATGCTACGCCTTTGGCCAAGAATAAGCCTCAGTATTGGACCCAATTGACCATGTGCATGGCTCCTGCACATCAGGAGGATATTCGCTTTTTGGTGTTGCATAATCTGCATGATATGGTCGTTTTGGGGTTGCCATGGCTACAGGTCCATAATCCAGTATTGGATTGGAAATCTATGTCTGTGTCCAGCTGGTGTTGTCAGGGAGTACATGGTGATGTTCCATTTTTGTCTATTTCGTCATCCACCCCTTCTGGAGTCCCGGAGTTTTTGTCGGATTATCGGGATGTATTTGATGAGCCCAAATCCAGTGCCCTACCTCCTCATAGGGATTGCGATTGTGCTATTGATTTGATTTCTGGTAGTAAGTTTCCTAAGGGCCGACTGTTCAATTTATCTGTGCCAGAGCACGCCGCTATGCGGAGTTATGTAAAGGAATCCTTGGAGAAGGGTCATATTCGCCCGTCGTCGTCACCATTGGGAGCAGGGTTCTTTTTTGTGGCGAAGAAGGATGGTTCGTTGAGACCTTGTATTGATTACCGCCTTCTTAATAAGATCACAATCAAATTTCAGTACCCTTTGCCGCTGCTGTCTGATTTATTTGCTCGGATTAAGGGGGCTAGTTGGTTCACCAAGATAGATCTTCGTGGTGCGTATAATCTTGTGCGTATTAAACAGGGCAATGAATGGAAAACAGCATTTAATACGCCCGAGGGCCATTTTGAGTACCTGGTTATGCCATTCGGGCTTTCCAATGCTCCATCAGTATTTCAGTCCTTTATGCATGACATCTTCCGAGACTACCTGGATAAATTCCTGATTGTATATTTGGATGATATTTTGGTCTTTTCGGATGATTGGGAGTCTCACGTGAAGCAAGTTAGAATGGTGTTCCAGGTCCTGCGTGCGAATCGCTTGTTTGTGAAGGGGTCAAAGTGTCTCTTTGGAGTTCAGAAGGTTTCATTTTTTTTCCCTTCTACTATCGAGATGGACCCTGTTAAAGTCCAGGCCATTTATGATTGGACTCAGCCGACATCTGTGAAAAGTCTGCAAAAGTTCCTGGGCTTTGCTAATTTTTATCGTCGCTTCATCAGTAATTTTTCTAGTGTTGCTAAACCTTTGACTGATTTGACCAAGAAGGGTGCTGATGTGGTCAATTGGTCTTCTGGGGCTGTGGAAGCTTTTCAGGAGTTGAAGCGTCGTTTTTCTTCTGCCCGTGTTGTGCCAGCCAGATGTTTCGCTTCTGTTTCAGGTCGAGGTTGATGCTTCTGAGATTGGAGCAGGGGCTGTTTTGTCGCAAAGAAGTTCTGATGGCTCGGTGATGAAACCATGTGCCTTCTTTTCTAGAAAGTTTTCGCCTGCTGAGCGCAATTATGATGTTGGCAATCGAGAGTTGTTGGCCATGAAGTGGGCATTTGAGGAGTGGCATCATTGGCTTGAAGGAGCCAAGCATCGCGTGGTGGTCTTGACGGATCACAAGAATTTGACTTATCTCGACTCTGCCAAACGGTTGAATCCTAGACAGGCTATTTTTCTCCCGTTTTGATTTTGTGGTTTCGTACCTTCCAGGCTCTAAGAATGTGAAGGCTGATGCCCTGTCAAGGAGTTTTGTGCCCGACTCTCCGGGTGTTCCTGAGCCGGCGGGTATTCTCAAAGAGGAGGTAATTTTGTCTGCCATCTCCCCTGATTTGCGGCGGGTGCTGCAAAAATTTCAGGCTGATAGACCTGACCGTTGCCCAGCAGAGAAACTGTTTGTCCCTGATAAATGGACTAGTAGAGTTATCTCTGAGGTTCATTGTTCAGTGTTGGCTGGTCATCCGGGAATCTTTGGCACCAGATATTTGGTGGCTAGATCCTTTTGGTGGCCGTCTTTGTCGCGGGATGTGCGTTCTTTTGTGCAGTCCTGTGGGACTTGTGCTAGGGCTAAGCCCTGCTGTTCTCGTGCCAGTGGGTTGCTTTTGCCCTTGCCGGTCCCGAAGAGGCCCTGGACGCATATCTCTATGGATTTTATTTCGGATCTCCCTGTCTCTCAAAAGATGTCGGTCATTTGGGTGGTTTGTGATCGCTTCTCTAAGATGGTCCATTTGGTACCCTTGTCTAAATTGCCTTCCTCCTCTGATTTGGTGCCATTGTTTTTCCAGCATGTGGTTCGTTTACATGGCATTCCGGAGAACATTGTTTCGGACAGAGGTTCCCAGTTTGTTTCGAGGTTTTGGCGAGCCTTTTGTGCTAGGATGGGCATTGATTTGTCTTTTTCCTCGGCTTTCCATCCTCAGACAAATGGCCAAACCGAACGAACAAATCAGACTTTGGAAACTTATCTGAGATGCTTTGTTTCTGCTGATCAGGATGATTGGGTGTCCTTTTTGCCTTTGGCTGAGTTCGCCCTTAATAATCGGGCCAGCTCGGCTACTTTGGTTTCGCCGTTTTTCTGCAATTCTGGTTTCCATCCTCGTTTCTCTTCAGGGCAGGTTGAGTCTTCGGACTGTCCTGGTGTGGATACTGTGGTGGATAGGTTGCAGCAGATTTGGACTCATGTGGTGGACAATTTGACATTGTCCCAGGAGAAGTCTCAACGTTTTGCTAACCGCTGGCGCTGTGTGGGTCCCCGACTTCGTGTTGGGGATTTGGTTTGGTTGTCGTCTCGTTATGTTCCTATGAAGGTTTCCTCTCCTAAGTTTAAGCCTCGTTTCATTGGTCTGTACAAGATTTCTGAGGTTCTCAATCTTGTGTCGTTTCGTTTGACCCTTCCAGCTTCTTTTGCCATCCATAATGTGTTCCATAAGTCATTGTTGCGGAGATACGTGGCACCTATGGTTCCATCTGTTGATCCTCCTGCCCCGGTGATGGTTGAGGGGGAGTTGGAGTATGTGGTGGAGAAGATTTTGGATTCTCGTATTTCGAGACGGAAACTCCAGTACCTGGTCAAGTGGAAGGGTTATGGTCAGGAAGATAATTCCTGGGTCTTTGCCTCCGATGTTCATGCTGCCGATCTGGTTCGTGCCTTTCATTTGGCTCGTCCTGGTCGGCCTGGGGGCTCTGGTGAGGGTTCGGTGACCCCTCCTCAAGGGGGGGGTACTGTTGTGAATTCTGTTGTCATGCTCCCTCCTGTGGTCATGAATGGTACTTCGGCTGGTTCTGTCCATGGGCTTCCTCTGGTAGTTGTGAATGGGGCTGCGGCTTCTGAGGTTCCTTCCACAGGTGACGAGGTTAATTCGTTAGCTGGCTGCTCTATTTAACTCCACTTAGATCTTTGCTCCATGCCACCTGTCAATGTTCCAGTATTGGTCTAGTTCTCTCCTGGATCGTTCTTGTGACCTGTCTTCCCAGCAGAAGCTAAGTTACTGCTTGTTTTTCTCTGGTTTGCTATTTTCTGTCCAGCTTGCTATTTTGATTGTTGTCTTGCTTGCTGGAAGCTCTGGGACGCAGAGGGAGCGCCTCCGCACCGTGAGTCGGTGCGGAGGGTCTTTTTGCGCCCTCTGCGTGGTCTTTTTGTAGTTTTTTGTGCTGACCGCAAAGCTGCCTTTCCTATCCTCTGTCTGTTCAGTAAGTCGGGCCTCACTTTGCTCAATCTATTTCATCTCTGTGTTTGTAATTTTCATCTTTACTCACAGTCATTATATGTGGGGGGCTGCCTGTTCCTTTGGGGAATTTCTCTGAGGCAAGGTAGGCTTTATTTTTCTATCTTCAGGGCTAGCTAGTTCCTTAGGCTGTGACGAGGCGCCTAGGGAGCGTCAGGAGCGCTCCACGGCTATTTCTAGTGTGTGTGATAGGATTAGGGATTGCAGTCAGCAGAGTTCCCATGTCTCAGAGCTCGTCCTATATTATTAGTAACTATCAGGTCATTCTGTGCGCTCTTAACCACCAGGTCCATTATTGTCCTGACCACCAGGTCATAACAATAATCCCAGTGTGGTACTGTCGTGTGATAATCCCGGTGTGGTACTGTCGTGTGATAATCCCGGTGTGGTACTGTCGTGTGATAATCCCGGTGTGGTACTGTCGTGTGATAATCCCAGTGTGGTACTGTCGTGTGATAATCCCAGTGTGGTACTGTCGTGTGATAATCCCAGTGTGGTACTGTCGTGTGATAATCCCGGTGTGGTACTGTCGTGTGATAATCCCGGTGTGGTACTGTCGTGTGATAATCCCGGTGTGGCACTGACGTGTGATAATCCCGGTGTGACACTGACGTGTGATAATCCCGGTGTAGTACTGTCATGTGATAATCCCGGTGTGGTACAGTCGTGTGATAATCCCGGTGTGACACTGACATGTGATAATCCCGGTGTGGTACTGTCGTGTGATATTCCCGGTGTGACACTGACGTGTGATAATCCCGGTGTGACACTGACGTGTGATAATCCCGGTGTGGTACTGTCGTGTGATAATCCCAGTGTGGTACTGTCGTGTGATAATCCCAGTGTGGCACTGACGTGTGATAATCCCGGTGTGACACTGACGTATGATATTCCCGGTGTGGTACTGTCGTGTGATAATCCCGGTGTGACACTGACGTGTGATAATCCCGGTGTGACACTGACGTGTGATAATCCCGGTGTGGTACTGTCGTGCGATAATCCCGGTGTGGTACTGTCGTGCGATAATCCCGGTGTGGTACTGTCGTGCGATAATCCCGGTGTGACACTGTCATGTGATAATCCCGGTGTGGTACTGACATGTGATAATCCCGGTGCGACACTATCGTGCGATAATCCCAGTGTGGTACTGACGTGTGATAATCCCAGTGTGGCACTGTCGTGTGATAATCCCGGTGTGGTTGATGTGACACTTACGTCGGCCTTACGTTAGGACCCTGGACACTCACTTTTCGCAGAAGGTGTGCAGACATGGCAGGACCTTGGGCACATGGTAGCGCTCCAGGCAGATGCTGCAGACAAGGAACTGCTTGTCAATCTGACGCACCACCGGACTCGCCATGATCGCAACGCAGAGGCTCCACAGGAAAACCTGCAGTGAGAAAGAAGCATGGTGGAAAAGGGCGATACAGGGGCCGCCGCGGGGTAACAGGCAGGACGCGGCCCAGGAGGCGCTGCGGGGTAACAGGCAGAACGCAACCCAGGAGGCGCCGCGGGGTAACAGGCAGGACGCGGCCCAGGAAGCGCTGCGGGGTAACAGGCAGAACGCAACCCAGGAGGCGCCGCGGGGTAACAGGCAGGACGCGGCCCAGGAAGCGCTGCGGGGTAACAGGCAGGACGCGGCCCAGGAGGCGCCGCGGGGTAACAGGCAGGACGCGGCCCAGGAGGCGCCGTGGGATAACAGGCAGGACGCGGCCCAGGAGGCGCCGTGGGATAACAGGCAGGACGCGGCCCAGGAGGCGCCGCGGGGTAACAGGCAGGACGCGGCCCAGGAAGCGCCGCGAGTTAACAGGCAGGACTTAGCCCAGGAGGCGCCGCGGGGTAACAGGCAGGATGCGGCCCAGGAGCCGCCGCTGGGTAACAGGCAGGACGCGGCCCAGGAGGCGCCGCGGGGTAACAGGCAGGACGCGGCCCAGGAAGCGCCGCGAGGTAACAGGCAGGACGTGGCCCAGGAGGCGCCGCGGGGTAACAGGCAGGATGCGGCCCAGGAGCCGCCGCTGGGTAACAGGCAGGACGCGGCCCAGGAGCCGCCACAGGGTAAGATAGCATCAATGAGTGGTGGAGTGAGTGATGGAGTTATACACAGGAAGCTACCAATAAGAGGTGGGGTTATTCACAGGAAGCAACCAATCAGGGGTGAGGGCAAGGTTATGCACAGGAAGTCACCAATCAGGGCTGGGGTTATACAGACAAAGCCACCGATCACGGATGAAGGCGAGGTTATACACAGGAAGCCACCAATCAGGGGTGGGGTTATACACAGGAAGCCACCAATCACGGATGAAGGCGAGGTTATACACAGGAAGCCACCAACCACGGATGAAGGCGAGGTTATACACAGGAAGCTACTAATCAGGGGTGGGGTTATACACAGGAAGCTACTAATCAGGGGTGGGGTTACGCACAGGAAGCCACCAATCAGGGGTGGGGTTATACACAGGAAGCCACCAATCACGGATGAAGGCGAGGTTATACACAGGAAGCCACCAACCACGGATGAAGGCGAGGTTATACACAGGAAGCTACTAATCAGGGGTGGGGTTATACACAGGAAGCTACTAATCAGGGGTGGGGTTACGCACAGGAAGCCACCAATCAGGGGTGGGGTTATACACAGGAAGCCACAAATCAGGTGTGGGGCGGTGTTAATATTGAGGAAAATAAGGATTTGTTACACTGCCAATTTTGCCTTCTCACAAGCTGCTTGATTATTGTCCAGTAGCTCATCTGAGCCTTGTGCAGGTCTACAATTTTTGATTCTGTCTCTCACAGGTGAAGTGTACTTACGATAAAAAGTACAGACCTCCCCATTCTTTTTAGGTGGGAAAATCTGCAAAATCGCAGTGTATCAAATAGTTATCCCCCACCTATAGACAGATTAAGCCTCCTATAGTGATAATCTCCTGCTGATACCATACTGATTGTATAGAACCTTCAGACCTGGCACAAACTAGGCACACATATATATCGGAGGAGCAGCCCCACAAGGTCCCCCGCATATTGGGAGCAGTCCTACAAGGTCCCCCGCATCCCGGGAGCAGTCCTACAAGGTCCCCCTGCATCCCGGGAGCAGCCCTACAAGGTCTCCCGCATCCTGGGAGCAGCCCTACAAGGTCCCCCGCATCCTAGGAGCAGCCCCACAAGGTCTCCCGTATCCTGCGAGCAGTCCCACAAGGTCCCCCGCACCCTGGGAGCAGCCCTACAAGGTCCCCCGCACCCTGGGAGCAGCCCTGCAAGGTCCCCCGCACCCTGGGAGCAGCCCTGCAAGGTCCCCCGCACCCTGGGAGCAGTCCTACAAGGTCCCCCTGCATCCCGGGAGCAGCCCTACAAGGTCTCCCGCATCCTGGGAGCAGCCCTACAAGGTCCCCCGCATCCTAGGAGCAGCCCCACAAGGTCTCCCGTATCCTGCGAGCAGTCCCACAAGGTCCCCCGCACCCTGGGAGCAGCCCTACAAGGTCCCCCGCACCCTGGGAGCAGCCCTACAAGGTCCCCCGCACCCTGGGAGCAGCCCTGCAAGGTCCCCCGCACCCTGGGAGCAGCCCTACAAGGTCCCCCGCACCCCGGGAGCAGCCCTACAAAGTCCCCCGTATCCTGGGATCACCCCACATGTAGTATAGTTTTTCTGATTCGCTATGTTTCTTTCTCATGTGCAGGTATTGCAGGACCTTAGGTATCTATGGTTGCAACCACTGATATAGTGACAGCTAGTTGCTAGTGGTCGTAATCATGGATACCTAAGGTCCTGCATATGAGGAAGGAGACGGTAAATCAGAAAAACTATGCTACATTTCTAATTGGAGGTACTGTATGTGGCAATAATATTATGATTACTTCACCTAGTACACATTGGGCCAGGATCGTGGAGATGGGATTATTCCTTTATCCCCTGACATCAGATGTAATAATCGTCCATGTTACCAGGACCTATCTGAACAAGGACGGATTATTACATCTGTGCGATCGCCCGCATACACACGGGGTGTGCGGGCGATCGCAGCCAGGTATCAACTGATTCTGACAGCTGACACCCAGCACTAAAGGTACCTTCACACTCAGCGACGCTGCAGCGATACCGACAATGATGTCGATCGCTGCAGCGTCGCTGTTTGGTCGCTGGAGAGCTGTCACACAGACAGCTCTCCAGCGACCAACGATCCCGAGGTCCCCGGTAACCAGAGTAAACATCGGGTTACTAAGCGCAGGGCCGCGCTTAGTAACCCGATGTTTACCATGGTTACCAGCGTAAACGTTAAAAAAACAAACACTACATACTTACCTTCAGCTGTCTGTCCTCCGGGGCTCTGCTTTCCTCTGCACTGTCAGCGCCGGTCAGCTGGAAAGCAGAGCGGTGACGTCACCTCTGTGCTTTCTGGCTGGCCGGCGCTGACACAGGATGCAGGAGGAGTGCAGAGAAGCAGAGCGCTGGAGACAGACAGCTGAAGGTAAGTATGTAGTGTTTGTTTTTTTAACGTTTACGCTGGTAACCATGGTAAACATCGGGTTACTAAGCGCGGCCCTGCGCTTAGTAACCCGATGTTTACCCTGGTTACCAGTGAAGACATCGCTGGATCGGCGTCACACACGCCGATCCAGCGATGTCAGCGGGAGATCCAGCGACGAAATAAAGTTCCAGACTTTCCCCAGCGACCAACGATCTCCCAGCAGGGGCCTGATCGTTGGTCGCTGTCACACATAACTATTTCATTAACGATATCGTTGCTACGTCACAAAAAGCAACGATATCGTTAACGATATCGTTATGTGTGAAGGTACCTTAAGTGCCAGGAGCAGTCACGCACCACTCCCGGCACTTTAACCCCTGAAATGCTGCGTTCGAACGATATCACAGCATTCCGGGAACCAGAAGAGGGTTGATACCCCCCTCTGCCTTTGGATTGGGGGCCCCACGGAGTGATGTGGGGTCCCGATCTTTGCCATGACGAGTTATAGCCCTCAGAATAAAGCCATGCAAAAATAATTGTGTCTATAAAATAGTTTATATTGTGTAAAAGCACCAAAACATAAAAAACGATATAAATGAGGTATTGCTGTAATCGTACTGACCCGAAGAATAAAACTGCCTTATCAATTTTACCACACACGGAATGGCATAACCCCCCTCCCAAAAAAAAAAAATTCTGAATGGCTGGATTTTGCTCATTCTGCCTCCCAAAAATCAATAGAAAGCGATAAAAATGTCATGTGCCCGAAAATAGCAGCTCGCCCCGCAAAAAACAAGCCCTCACATGACTCTGTGGGACAAAATATGGAAAAACTATAGCTCTCAAAATGTGATGACACAAAAACTATTGTTTGCAATAAAAAGCGTCTTTTAGTGTGTGACGGCTGCCAATCAAAAAAACCCGGTAAAAATCTGGTATCGCTGTAATCGCACAGACCCGAAGAATAAAGTCGCCTAATCACTTATACCGCACGAGGAACGGAATAAAAAAAAATAAAACCAAATATTCACATGCTGTTGATTTTTCCATTCTGCCTCCCAAAGATTGTAGTAAGACTCGTAGCACATTTATCCTGCACTCTGCGCTGAGCGCTTACACCGGGGTTTCCGCATAAATCTCTGAAATACGTGATTCAGACGGAACCTCTGGCAGAAGATTCCCTATAATGAGGTAGATGGAGGCACTGTGGATGCTGTCTGACCTGTAGGATTGCATAAAAGTTATTGTATCAAAAAACTTGGCACTCAATAATGCTTGTAGAAAATTAAGTCATTTATTTTGCATCAGGACAAACAGATCAGCTGTAGCTCGTATCTTGCTAAACGTTTTCGGTCCTTTGTGGACCTTCCTCAGAGCAAGTTTATCTGGAGCGTAGGATCTGGACATATAACCAGATGCATGAGTATGCTGACACTATATGTAGAGGCAAATTTCAGAGGCACTGAGGCGCTGGTGGCGTGCTGAGACGCTGAGGGAGTCACTCAGCGTCTCAGCACGCCACCAGCGCTCCAGGCAACAGAATGTGCACAGTTTGGGCACATCGTATGTCCAAGCAGCTTAATCTGCTCAGTCACGGTCTCCATTAGTGCCTCTGAAATTTGCCTCTACATATAGTGTCAGCATACTCATGCATCTGGTTATATGTCCAGATCCTACGCTCCAGATAAACTTGCTCTGAGGAAGGTCCACAAAGGACCGAAAACGTTTAGCAAGATACGAGCTACAGCTGATCTGTTTGTCCTGATGCAAAATAAATGACTTAATTTTCTACAAGCATTATTGAGTGCCAAGTTTTTTGATACAGTTGATTTAAGGGGCTGGAAACCCTACTTGAACACCTCTACTCACAAATCTATAGAGTGCCGTGTATCTTGTTCTTGTTGCATAAAAGTTATGTCGGCCAAAGATTTGAAAAGAAGGACACCGCTGAACAGAGGCAAGCCGGAGTCCATAGGAACTCTGCTGCCTCATCGGAGGTCTCATCTGAATCACATCACTCCAAGAGTTAGATGGAAACCCCAAAGTAAGTGCTCAGCGGAGAGCACCGGATAACTGTGATCCCAAACGTGATGTAAAACGTTCCCTACAAAAGCTTCAACTCAAACCACAAAAAAAGCAAATCACCACTCAGATCTGTCATCTGTTAACGGATATATAGGGGGCTTCCACGTTACTGGTAGCACAATGTCTCTGGAAAAGCAAAATGGGGTTCTGCTGTTCTGGCTCCTCAGGGGCTCTGCCAGGGGGTCATGGCACCCGCAAATCATAATGGTAAAATCTGGCGCTCCTTGCCTTTTGAGCTTTGCGCTGTGCCTGCAAAAAATAATTCCGGATTACACGTAGGGTATTGGCGCACTCAGAAAAAAATGGAGCTCAGTTTGTTGTAACAAAATGTCCTATCAGCCCTTAGAAGAATTAAAGACTTGGGGCTAAAACAACATTTTAGAGGCAGAAATGTAATTTATTCTATAAAATTCTGTGAGGCACATGTGTCAATATGATCACTGCAGCCCTAGGTGAATTCATTGGAGAGTGTAGTTTGTAAAATGGGGTCACAAAGAGGGGGCTTCTGCTGGTCTGGCTCCTCAGGGGCTCTGACAATGACATGGCCCCTCACCGAGTACATTCACACTGAAGGCATCAAAACTATGAATTAACACATGTGGAATTATATACTTAACATAAAAGTGTGAAACAACTGAAAATATGTCTTAGATTCTAGGTTCTTCAAAGTAGCCACCTTTTGCTTTGATGACTGCTTTGAACACTCTTGGCATTCTCTTGATGAGCTTCAGGAGGTAGTCACCGGGAATGGTCTTCCAACAATCTTGAAGGAGTTCCCAGAGATGCTTAGCACTTGTTGGCCCTTTTGCATTCACTCTGTGGTCCAGCTCACCCCAAACCATCTCGATTGGGTTCAGGTCTGGTGACTGTGGAGGCCAGGTCATCTGGCGTAGCCCCCCATCACTCTCCTTCTTGGTCAAATAGCCCTTACACAGCCTGGAGGTGTTTGGGGTCATTGTCCTGTTGAAAAATAAATGATGGTCCAACTAAACGCAAACCGGATGGAATAGCATGCCACTCCAAGATGCTGTGGTAGCCATGCTGGTTCAGTATGCCTTCAGTTTTGAATAAATCCCCAACAGTGTCACCAGCAAAGCCCCCCCCACACCATCACACCATCTCCTCCATGCTTCACGATGGGAACCAGGCATGTAGAGTCCATCCGTTCACCTTTTCTGCGTCGCACAAAGACATGATGGTTGGAACCAAAGATCTCAGATTTGGACTCATCAGACCAAAGCACAGATTTCCACTGGTCTAATGTCCATTCCTTGTGTTCTTTAGCCCAAACAAGTCTCTTCTGCTTGTTGCCTGTCCTTAGCAGTGGTTTCCTAGCAGCTATTTTACCATGAAGGCCTGCTGCACAAAGTCTCCTCTTAACAGTTGTTGTAGAGATGTGTCTGCTGCTAAAACTCTGTGTGGCATTGACCTGGTCTCTAATCTGAGCTGCTGTTAACCTGCGATTTCTGAGGCTGGTGACTCGGATAAACTTATCCTCAGAAGCAGAGGTGACTCTTGGTCTTCCTTTCCTGGGGCGGTCCTCATGTGAGCCAGTTTCTTTGTAGCGTTTGATGGTTTTTGCCACTGCACTTGGGGACACTTTCAAACTTTTCCCAATTTTTCAGACTGACTGACCTTCATTTCTTTAAGTAATGATAGCCACCTGTTTTTCTTTACTTAGAATTTGTATTATCGCAAGAAAAAAGCAGCTAACAGTCTATTCAGTAGGACTATCACCTGTGTATCCACCAGACTTCTGCTCAACACAACTGATGGTCCAAACCCCATTTATAAGTCAAGAAATGCAACTTATTAAACCTGACAGGGCACACCTGTGAAGTGAAAACCATTCCCGGTGACTACCACTTGAAGCTCATCAAGAGAATGCCAAGAGTGTGCAAAGCAGTCATCAAATCAAAAGGTGGCTACTTTGAAGAACCTATAATATAAGACACTAGATGGTGGCCCGATTCTAACGCATCGGGTGTTCTAGAATATGTACAGTTGTGGCCAAAAGTATTGACACCCCTGCAATTCTATCAGATAATACTCAGTTTCTTCCTGAAAATGATTGCAACACAAATTCTTTGGTATTATTATCTTCATTTAATTTGTCTTAAATGAAAAAAACACAAAAGAGAATGAAGCAAAAAGCAAAACATTGATCATTTCACATAAAACTCCAAAAATGGGCCAGACAAAAGTATTGGCACCCTCAGCCTGATACTTGGTTGCACAACCTTTAGCCAAAATAACTGCGACCAACCGCTTCCGGTAACCATCAATGAGTTTCTTACAATGCTCTGCTGGAATTTTAGACCCTTCTTCTTTGGCAAACTGTTCCAGATCCCTGATATTTGAAGGCTGCCTTCTCCAAACTGCCATTGTTAGATCTCTCCACAGGTGTTCTATGGGATTCAGGTCTGGACTCATTGCTGGCCACCTTAGAAGTCTCCAGTGCTTTCTCTCAAACCATTTTCTAGTGCTTTGTGAAGTGTGTTTTGGGTCACTGTCCTGCTGGAAGACCCATGACCTCTGAGGGAGACCCAGCTTTCTCACACTGGGCCCTACATTATGCTGCAATATTTGTTGGTAGTCTTCAGACTTCATAATGCCATGCACACGGTCAAGCAGTCCAGTGCCAGAGGCAGCAAAGCAACCCCAAAACATCAGGGAACCTCCACCATGTTTGACTGTAGGGACCGTGTTCTTTTCTTTGAATGCCTCTTTTTTTCTCCTGTAAACTCTATGTTCATGCCTTTGCCCAAAAAGCTTTACTTTTGTCTCATCTGACCAGAGAACATTCTTCTAAAACGTTTTAGGCTTTTTCAGGTAAGTTTTGACAAACTCCAGCCTGGCTTTTTTATGTCTCGGGGTAAGAAGTGGGGTCTTCCTGGGTCTCCTACCATACAGTCCCTTTTCATTCAGACGCCGACGGATAGTACGGGTTGACACGATTGTACCCTCGGACTGCAGGGCAGCTTGAACTTGTTTGGATGTTAGTCGAGGTTCTTTATCCAACATCCGCACAATCTTGCGTTGAAATCTCTTGTCAATTTTTCTTTTCCGTCCACATCTAGGGAGGTTAGCCACAGTGCCATGGGCTTTACACTTCTTGATGACACTGCGCACGGTAGACACAGGAACATTCAGGTCTTTGGAGATGGACTTGTAGCCTTGAGATTGCTCATGCTTCCTCACAATTTGGTTTCTCAAGTCCTCAGACAGTTCTTTGGTCTTCTTTCTTTTCTCCATGCTCAATGTGGTCACACAAGGACACAGGACAGAGGTTGAGTCAACTTTAATCCATGTCAACTGGCTGCAAGTGTGATTTAGTTATTACCAACACCTGTTAGGTGCCACAGGTAAGTTACAGGTGCTGTTAATTACACAAATTAGAGAAGCATCACATGATTTTTCCAACAGTGCCAATACTTTTGTCCACCTCCTTTTTTATGTTTGGTGTGGAATTATATCCAATTTGGCTTTAGGACAATTCTTTTTGTGTTTTTTCATTTAAGACAAAGTAAATGAAGATAATAACAACAAATAATTTGTGTTTGCAATTATTTTCAGGAAGAAACTGAGTATTATCTGACAGAATTGCAGGGGTGTCAATACTTTTGGCCACAACTGTAGAAGGTAGAGGACAGGTCTAGGAGGAGCACAGAGTAATGTAGAAGGCAGAGGACAGGGCTAGGAGGAGGAGCACAGAGAAATGTAGAAGGCAGAGGACAGGTCTAGGAGGAGCACAGAGTAATGTAGAAGGTAGAGAACAGGGCTAGGAGGAGGAGCACAGAGTAATGTAGAAGGCAGAGGACAGGTCTAGGAGGAGCACAGAGTAATGTAGAAGGCAGAGGACAGGTCTAGGAGGTGCACAGAGTAATGTAGAAGGTAGAGAACAGGGCTAGGAGGAGGAGCACAGAGTAATGTAGAAGGCAGAGGACAGGTCTAGTAGGAGCACAGAGTACTGTAGAAGGCAGAGGACAGGTCTAGGAGGAGCACAGGGTAATGTAGAAGGTAGAGGACAGGTCTAGGAGGAGCACAGAGTAATGTAGAAGGCAGAGGACAGGTCTAGGAGGAGGAGCACAGAGTAATGTAGAAGGCCAAGGACAGGTCTAGGAGGAGGAGGACAGAGTAATGTAGAAGGCAGAGGACAGGTCTAGGAGGAGGAGCACAGAGTAATGTAGAAGGCCGAGGACAGGATTAGGAGGAGGAGCACAGAGTAATGTAGAAGGCCGAGGACAGGTCTAGGAGGAGGAGCACAGAGTAATGTAGAAGGCAGAGGATAGGTGTAGGAGGAGGAGCACAGAGTAATGTAGAAGGCAGAGGACAGGTCTAGGAGGAGGAGCACAGAGTAATGTAGAAGGCAGAGGACAGGTCTAGGAGGAGGAGCACAGAGTAATGTAGAAGGCAGAGGACAGGTCTAGGAAAAGGAGGAGCACAGAGTAATGTAGAAGGCAGAGGACAGGTCTAGGAGGAGGAGCACAGAGTAATGTAGAAGGCAGAGGACAGGTCTAGGAGGAGGAGCACAGAGTAATGTAGAAGGCAGAGGATAGGTGTAGGAGGAGGAGCACAGAGTAATGTAGAAGGCAGAGGACAGGTCTAGGAGGAGGAGCACAGAGTAATGTAGAAGGCAGAGGACAGGTCTAGGAGGAGGAGCACAGAGTAATGTAGAAGGCAGAGGACAGGTCTAGGAGGAGGAGCACAGAGTAATGTAGAAGGCAGAGGACAGGTCTAGGAGGAGGAGCACAGAGTAATGTAGAAGGCAGAGGACAGGTCTAGGAGGAGGAGCACAGAGTAATGTAGAAGGCAGAGGACAGGTCTAGGAGGAGGAGCACAGAGTAATGTGGAAGGCAGAGGATAGGTCTAGGAGGAGGAGCACAGAGTAATATAGAAGGCGGAGGACAGGTCTAGGAGGAGCACAGAGTAATGTAGAAGGTAGAGGACAGGTCTAGGAGGAGGAGCACTGAGTAATGTAGAAGGCAGAGGACAGGTCTAGGAGGAGGAGCACAGAGTAATGTAGAAGGTAGAGGACAGGTCTATGAGGAGCACAGAGTAATGTAGAAGGCAGAGGACAGTTCTAGTAGGAGAAGTGTTATGAAAGGTAATTCAGTACCACAATGGACATAGAGGTCAGCGCACATACAGTGACCTGGCAATAACCCAAAAAACAAGAACGAGCTCTGAGACGTGGGAACTCTGTTGACCGCAATCCCTAATCCTCTCCAACCACACTAAAGGCAGCCGTGGATTGCGCCTAACGCTGCCTATGCAACTCGGCACGGCCTGAGAAACTAGCTAGCCTGAAGATAGAAAATAAGCCTACCTTGCCTCAGAGAAATACCCCAAAGGAAAAGGCAGCCCCCACATATAATGACTGTGAGTTAAGATGAAAAGACAAACGTAGAGATGAAATAGACTTAGCAAAGTGAGGCCCAACTTTCTGAACAGAGCGAGGATAGGAAAGGTAACTTTGCGGTCAACACAAAACCCTACAAAAACCACGCAAAGGGGGCAAAAAGACCCTCCGTACCGAACTAACGGCACGGAGGTACACCCTCTGCGTCCCAGAGCTTCCAGCAAGCAGAAAAAAAACAAATTGACAAGCTGGACAGAAAAAAAACAGCAAACAAATAGCAAAGAGGAACTTAGCTATGCAGAGCAGCAGGCCACAGGAACGATCCAGGAGGAAACAGGTCCAATACTAGAACATTGACTGGAAGCCAGGATCAAAGCACTAGGTGGAGTTAAATAGAGAAGCACCTAACGACTTCACCACATCACCTGAGGAAGGAAACTCAGAAGCCGCAGTACCACTTTCCTCCACCAAAGGAAGCTCACAGAGAGAACCAGCCGAAGTACCACTTGTGACCACAGGAGGGAGCTCTGCCACAGAATTCACAACAGTACCCCCCCCTTGAGGAGGGGTCACCGAACCCTCACCAGAGCTCCCAGGACGACCAGGATGAGCCATATGAAAGGCACGAACAAGATCGGGAGCATGGACATCAGAGGCAAAGACCCAGGAATTATCTTCCTGACCATAACCCTTCCACTTAACCAGATACTGGAGTTTCCATCTTGAAACACGAGAATCCAAAATCTTCTCCACAATATACTCCAACTCCCCTTCCACCAAAACCGGGGCAGGAGGATCAACAGATGGAACCATAGGTGCCACGTATCTCCGCAACAATGACCTATGGAATACGTTATGTATGGAAAATGAATCTGGAAGGGTCAGACGAAAAGACACAGGATTAAGAACCTCAGAAATCCTATACGGACCAATAAAACGAGGTTTAAACTTAGGAGAGGAAACCTTCATAGGAATATGACGAGAAGATAACCAAACCAAGTCCCCAACCCGAAGTCGGGGACCCACACAGCGTCTGCGATTAGCGAAACGTTGAGCCTTCTCCTGGGACAAAGTCAAATTGTCCACCACATGAGTCCAAATCTGCTGCAACCTGTCCACCACAGTATCCACACCAGGACAGTCCGAAGACTCAACCTGCCCTGAAGAGAAACGAGGATGGAACCCAGAGTTGCAGAAAAACGGTGAAACCAAGGTAGCCGAGCTGGCCCGATTATTAAGGGCGAACTCAGCCAAAGGCAAAAAGGACACCCAGTCATCCTGATCAGCAGAAACAAAGCATCTCAGATATGTTTCCAAGGTCTGATTGGTTCGTTCGGTCTGGCCATTAGTCTGAGGATGGAAAGCCGAGGAAAAAGACAAGTCAATGCCCATCCTACCACAAAAGGCTCGCCAAAACCTCGAAACAAACTGGGAACCTCTGTCAGAAACGATATTCTCCGGAATGCCATGCAAACGAACCACATGCTGGAAAAACAATGGCACCAAATCAGAGGAGGAAGGCAATTTAGACAAGGGTACCAAATGGACCATCTTAGAGAAGCGATCACAGACCACCCAAATGACTGACATCTTTTGAGAGACGGGAAGATCTGAAATAAAATCCATAGAGATATGTGTCCAAGGCCTCTTCGGGACTGGCAAGGGCAAAAGCAACCCACAGGCACGAGAACAGCAGGGCTTAGCCCGAGCACAAATCCCACAGGACTGCACAAAAGTACGCACATCCCGCGACAGAGATGGCCACCAAAAGGATCTAGCCACCAACTCTCTGGTACCAAAGATTCCAGGATGACCAGCTAACACCGAACAATGAACCTCAGAGATAACTTTATTCGTCCACCTATCAGGGACAAACAGTTTCTCCGCTGGGCAACGATCAGGTTTATTAGCCTGAAATTTTTGCAGCACCCGCCGCAAATCAGGGGAGATGGCAGACAAAATTACTCCCTCTTTGAGGATTCCTGCCGGCTCAGATACACCCGGAGAGTCGGGCACAAAACTCCTAGACAGAGCATCCGCCTTCACATTTTTAGAGCCCGGAAGGTATGAAATCACAAAGTCAAAACGGGCAAAAAACAACGACCAACGAGCTTGTCTAGGATTCAACCGCTTGGCGGACTCGAGATAAGTCAAGTTCTTATGATCAGTCAAGACCACCACGCGATGCTTAGCTCCTTCAAGCCAATGACGCCACTCCTCGAATGCCCACTTCATGGCTAGCAACTCTCGATTGCCCACATCATAATTACGCTCAGCAGGCGAAAACTTCCTGGAAAAGAAGGCGCATGGTTTCATCACCGAGCAATCAGAACTTCTCTGCGACAAAACAGCCCCCGCTCCAATCTCAGAAGCATCAACCTCGACCTGGAACGGAAGCGAAACATCTGGTTGACACAACACAGGGGCAGAAGAAAAACGACGCTTCAACTCTTGAAAAGCTTCCACCGCAGCAGAAGACCAATTGACCAAATCAGCACCTTTCTTGGTCAAATCGGTCAATGGTTTAGCAATACTAGAAAAATTGCAGATGAAGCGACGATAAAAATTAGAAAAGCCCAGGAACTTTTGCAGACTTTTCAGAGATGTCGGCTGAGTCCAATTATGGATGGCTTGGACCTTAATAGGATCCATCTCGATAGTAGAAGGGGAAAAGATGAACCCCAAAAATGAAACCTTCTGAACACCAAAGAGACACTGCAAGGACTCCAAGAAAAACCCACAACGCCTAGCATACTCCAAGTCCATCAAATTCAGAGCAGCGCCTGAGTCCACAAATGCCATGACAGAATACGATGACAAAGAGCAGATCAAGGTAACGGACAGAAGAAATTTTGACTGTACCGTACCAATGGTGGCAGACCTAGCGAACCGCTTAGTGCGCTTAGGACAATCAGAGATAGCATGAGTGGAATCACCACAGTAGAAACACAGCCCATTCAGATGTCTGTGCTCTTGCCGTTCAACTCTGGTCAAAGTCCTATCGCACTGCATAGGCTCAGGTTTAAGCTCAGGTAATACCGCCAAATGGTGCACAGATTTACGCTCCCGCAAGCGTCGACCGATCTGAATGGCCAAAGACATAGACTCATTCAGACCAGCAGGCATAGGAAATCCCACCATGACATCTTTAAGGGCTTCAGAGAGACCTTTTCTGAAAATAGCTGCGAGCGCACCTTCATTCCACTGAGTGAGTACGGACCACTTTCTAAATTTCTGACAATATACCTCTATTTCATCCTGACCCTGACACAGAGCCAGCAAATTCTTCTCTGCCTGATCCACAGAATTAGGCTCATCGTACAGCAATCCGAGCGCCAGGAAAAATGCATCGATATTACTTAATGCAGGATCCCCTGGCGCAAGGGAAAATGCCCAGTCCTGAGGATCGCCACGCAAAAAAGAAATAACGATCCTAACTTGTTGAACTGGGTCACCAGAGGAGCGAGGTTTCAAAGCCAGAAATAGTTTACAATTATTTTTGAAACTCAGAAATTTAGTTCTATCTCCAAAAACAAATCAGGAATAGGAATTCTCGGTTCTAACATAGAATTCTGAACCACAAAGTCTTGAATACTTTGCACTCTTGCCGTGAGCTGATCCACACATGAAGACAGACCTTTAATGTCCATGTCCACACCTGTGTCCTGAACCACCCAAATGTCTAGGGGAAAAAAAAAGGCAAAACACAGTGCAAAGAAAAAAAAATGGTCTCAGAACTTCTTTTTTCTCTCTATTGAGAATCATTAGTACTTTGGCTTCCAGTACTGTTATGAAAGGTAATTCAGTACCACAATGGACATAGAGGTCAGCGCACATACAGTGACCTGACAATAACCCAAAAAACAAGAACGAGCTCTGAGACGTGGGAACTCTGCTGACCGCAATCCCTAATCCTCTCCAACCACACTAAAGGCAGCCGTGGATTGCGCCTAACGCTGCCTATGCAACTCGGCACGGCCTGAGAAACTAGCTAGCCTGAAGATAGAAAATAAGCCTACCTTGCCTCAGAGAAATACCCCAAAGGAAAAGGCAGCCCCCCACATATAATGACTGTGAGTTAAGATGAAAAGACAAACGTAGAGATGAAATAGATTTAGCAAAGTGAGGCCCAACTTTCTGAACAGAGCGAGGATAGGAAAGGTAACTTTGCGGTCAACACAAAACCCTACAAAAACCACGCAAAGGGGGCAAAAAGACCCTCCGTACCAAACTAACGGCACGGAGGTACACCCTCTTCGTCCCAGAGCTTCCAGCAAGCAGAAAAAAACAAATTGACAAGCTGGACAGAAAAAAAACAGCAAACAAATAGCAAAGAGGAACTTAGCTATGCAGAGCAGCAGGCCACAGGAACGATCCAGGAGCAAACAGGTCCAATACTAGAACATTGACTGGAAGCCAGGATCAAAGTACTAGGTGGAGTTAAATAGAGAAGCACCTAACGACTTCACCACATTACCTGAGAAAGGAAACTCAGAAGCCGCAGTACCACTTTCCTCCACCAACGGAAGCTCACAGAGAGAACCAGTCGAAGTACCACTTGTGACCACAGGAGGGAGCTCTGCCACAGAATTCACAACAGAGAAGCACAGAGTAATGAAGAAGGCAGAGGACAAGTTTAGGATGGGGAGGAGCACAAAGTAATGTAGAAGGCAAAGGACAGGTCGAGGAGGAGGAGGACAGAGTAATGTAGAAGGCAAAGGACAGGTCGAGGAGGAGGAGGAGGACAGAGTAATGTAGAAGGCAAAGGACAGGTCGAGGAGGAGGAGGAGGACAGAGTAATGTAGAAGGCAAAGGACAGGTCTAGGAGGAGGAGGACTGAGTAATGTAGAACGCAAAGGAGAGGTCTAGGAAGTGGAGCACAGAGTAATGTAGAAGGCAGAGGACAGGTCTAGGAGGAGAAGGACAGAGTAATGTAGAAGGCAAAGGACAGGTCTAGGAGGAGCACAGAGTAATGTAGAAGGCAGAGGACAGGTCTAGGAAGTGGAGCACAGAGTAATGTAGAAGGCAGAGGACAGGTCTAGGAGGAGCACAGAGTAATGTAGAAGGCAAAGGACAGGTCGAGGAGGAGGAGGACAGAGTAATGTAGAAGGAAGAGGACAGGTCTAAGAGGAGGACAGAGTAATGTAGAAGGCAGAGGACAAGTTTAGGATGGGGAGGAGCACAAAGTAATTTAGAAGGCAGAGGACAGGTTGAGAAGGAGGAGGACAGAGTAATGTAGAAGGCAAAGGACAGGTCGAGGAGGACAGAGTAATGTAGAAGGCAGAGGAAAACAGTAATGCAGAAGGCAAAGGACAGGTCGAGGAGGAGCACAGAGTAATGTAGAAGGCAGAGGACAGGTCTAGGAGGAGGAGGACAGAGTAATGTACAAGGCAAAGGAGAGGTCTAGGAGGAGGAGGACAGAGTAATGTACAGTCATGGCCAAAAATTTTGAGACTGAGACAAATATTAATTTTTCCAAAGTCTACTGCTTCATTTTTTCTAATGACAATTTGCATATACTCCTGAATGTCAGAGTGATCAGCTTAACAGCAATTAGGGTCTGTTTCCACGATCAGGAAACGCTGCGTGTCTGACGCTGCATAGAGCCGCAGCGTCAGACACGCAGCGTCCAGATGTTACAGCATAGTGGAGGGGATTTAATGAAATCCCGTCTCCACTATGCGTGGTAACACGCATGCGGCGGCCCTGCGACTCCGGACATGCTGCGCGTCTTTTCAGATCGCAGCATGTCCGTATATCTTGCGGCGACGCTGCGTCGCCGCAAGATATAGCACAGGGCCCTATGGTGGGGAGCGATGATGCCGGATGTGTGCTGTGAACACATCCGGCATCATCGCGTCCCAGAAAGGGGGCGGGGCTACCGCAGAGCGGCTAAGCCGCTCCGGCGATACCGCCGGCCATCCTGACCGTGGAAACATACCCTTACTGTACTTGCAAAGTCAATATTTGCCCAAAAAATGAACTTTAACCCCCAAAACACATTTCAACATCATTGCAGTCCTGCCTTAAAAGGAGCAGCTAACATGGTTTTAGTGCTTGATCCATTAACACAGGTGTGGGTGTTGATGAGGACAGGGCTGGCGATCAATCAGTCATGATTAAGTAAGAATGACATCACTGGACACTTTAAAGGAGGCTGGTGCTTGGTATCATTGTTTCTCTTCAGTTAACCATGGTTATCTCTAAAGAAACACATGCAGCCATCATTGCACTGCACCAAAATGGCCTAACAGGGAAGAGTATCGCAGCTACAAAGATTGCACCTCAGTCAACAATCTATCGCATCATCAAGAACTTCAAGGAGAGAGCTTCCATTGTTGTCAAAAAGGCTCCAGGGCGCCCAAGAAAGACCAGCAAGCGCCAGGACCGTATCTTAAAACTGTTTCAGCTGCGGGATCGGACTACTAGCAGTGCCGAGATTGCTCAGGAATGGCAGCAGGCTGGTGTGAGTGCTTCTGCACTGCGGAGACTCTTTGAGCAAGGCCTGGTTTCAAGGAGGGCAGCAAAGAAGCCACTTCTCTCCAGAAAAAACATCAGGGACCGACTGATATTCTGCAAAAGGTACAGGGAGTGGACTGCTGAGGACTGGGGCAAAGTCATTTTCTCTGATGAACCCCTTTTCGATTGTTTGGGACATCTGGAAAACAGCTTATTCGGAGAAGAAGAGGTGAGCGCTACCACCAGTCTTGTCTCATGCCAACTGTAAAGCATCCTGAAACCATTCATGTGTAGGGTTGCTTCTCAGCCAAGGGAATCGGCCTAAAAACACAGCCATGAATAAAGAATGGTACCAGAATGTCCTCCAAGAGCAACTTCTCCCAACAGTCCAAGAGCAGTTTGGCGCCCAACAATGCCTTTTCCAGCATGATGGAGCACCTTGCCATAAAGCAAAGGTGATAACTAAATGGCTCATGGAACAAAACATAGAGATTTTGGGTCCACGGCCTGGAAACTCTCCAGATCTTAATCCCATTGAGAACTTGTGGTCAGTCATCAAGAGACGGGTGGACAAACAAAAACCAGCAAATTCTGGCAAAATGCAAGAATTGATTATACAAGAGTGGACTGCTATCAGTCAGGATTTGGTCCAGAAGTTGATTGAGAGCATGCCAGGGAGAATTGCAGAGGTCTTGAATAAGAAGTGTCAACACTGCAAATATTGACTTGCTGCATTAACTCATTCTAACTGTCAATATAACCTATTGGTACTCATAATATGATTGCAATTATATTTATGTATGTGATATAAACATCAGACAAACACTAGTAAAAACCAGAGGGCAGCAGATCATTCTCAAAAATTTTGGCCATGACTGTAGAAGGCAAAGGACAGGTCTAGGAGGAGGAGGACAGAGTAATGTAGAAGGCAGAGGCCACGTAGAGAATATGGAGGAGCAAGGAGAAAGAAAGGAGAGGAGGCGGTAGAAGACAGAAAGGAGGAAGACAGGAGGCAGTAGAGGAAAAGAGAAAAAGGGAGTGGAGGAGGAAGAAATGGGGAGAAAGGAGGAGAGGAGGTGGTAGAAGGAAGGGGTGAGAGGGTCCAAGGTGGTGCACCCCATCTGTGTGTACTTGAGGCACCCCTACTTAAGTACATCTCCCACGAATATACCAAGCTCCGGACCGTGCCCCCTGAATATACCAAACTCCAGACCACACCCCCAAAATATACCAAGCTCCGGACCGTGCCCCCGTATATACCAAGCTCCGGACCACACCCCCAGAATATACCAAGCTCCAGACCGCGCCCCCAAAATATACCAAGCTCCACACCGTGCCCCCGAATATACCAAGCTCCAGACCGCGCCCCCAAAATATACCAAGCTCCACACCGTGCCCCCGAATATACCAAGTTCCAGACCGCGCTCCCCGAATATACCAAGCTCCAGACCGCGCCCCCAGAATATACCAAGCTCCGGACCGCGCCCCTTGAATATACCAAACTCCAGACCACACCCCCAGAATATACCAAGCTCCAGACCACGCCCCTTGAATATACCAAACTCCAGACCACACCCCCAGAATATACCAAGCTCCAGACCGCACCCCCAAAATATACCAAGCTCCACACCGTGCCCCCGAATATACCAAGCTCCAGACCACACCCACAGAATATACCAAGCTCCAGATCTCGCCCCCGAATATACCAAGCTCCAGACCACACTCCCAGAATATACCAAGCTCCAGACCACACTCCCAGAATATACCAAGCTCCAGACCGCACTCCCCAAATATACCAAGCTCCAGACCACGCCCCTTGAATATACCAAACTCCAGACCACACCCCCAGAATATACCAAGCTCCAGACCGTGCCCCCAAAATATACCAAGCTCCACACCGTGCCCCCGAATATACCAAGCTCCAGACCACACCCACAGAATATACCAAGCTCCAGATCTCGCCCCCGAATATACCAAGCTCCAGACCACACTCCCAGAATATACCAAGCTCCAGACCGCGCTCCCCAAATATACCAAGCTCCAGGCCGCACCCCCAGAATATACCAAGCTCCAGACCGCGCCCCCAGAATATACCAAGCTCCAGACCACACCCCCAGAATATACCAAGCTCCGGACCACGCCCCTTGAATATACCAAACTCCAGACCACACCCCCAGAATATACCAAGCTCCAGACCACGCCCCTTGAATATACCAAGCTCCACACCGCGCCCCCAGAATATACCAAGCTCCAGACCGTGCCCCCGAATATACCAAGCTCCAGACCACACCCACAGACTATACCAAGCTCCACACCGCGCCCCCAGAATATACCAAGCTCCAGATATCGCCCGCGAATATACCAAGCTCCAGACCACTCCCCCAGAATATACCAAGCTCCACACCGCGCCCCCAGAATATACCAAGCTCCAGACCACTCCCCCAGAATATACCAAGCTCCACACCGCGCCCCCAGAATATACCAAGCTCCAGATCTCGCCCCCGAATATACCAAGCTCCAGATCTCGCCCCCGAATATACCAAGCTCCAGACCACTCCCCCAGAATATACCAAGCTCCACACCGCGCCCCCAGAATATACCAAGCTCCAGACCACTCCCCCAGAATATACCAAGCTCCACACCGCGCCCCCAGAATATACCAAGCTCCAGATCTCGCCCCCGAATATACCAAGCTCCAGACCACTCCCCCAGAATATACCAAGCTCCAGACCACACCCCCAGAATATACCAAGCTCCAGACCACACCCCCAGAATATACCAAGCTCCAGACCACACCCCCAGAATATACCAAGCTCCAGACCACACCCCCAGAATATACCAAGCTCCACACCGCGCTCCCCAAATATACCAAGCTCCAGACCGTGCCCCCGAATATACCAAGCTCCAGATCGTGCCCCCCCCAAATATACCTCCAGACCACGCACCCCGAATATACCAAGCTCCAGACCACACCCTCCGAATATACCAAGCTCCAGACCATGCCCCCGAATATACCAAGCTCCAGACCACTCCCCCAGAATATACCAAGCTCCAGACCACGCCCCTGAATATACCAAACTCCAGACCGCGCCCCTGAATATACCAAGCTCCAGACCATGCCCCGAATATACCAAGCTCCAGACCATGCCCCCGAATATACCAAGCTCCAGACTGTGCCCCCCCAAATATATCTCCAGACCGTGCCCCCCCAAAATATACCTCAAGATCGCGCTCCCCGAATATACCAAACTCCAGACCACACCCCCCGAATATACCAAGCTCCAGACCGTGCCCCCGAATATACCAAGCTCCAGACCGTGCCCCCGAATATACCAAGCTCCAGACCGTGCCCCCGAATATACCAAGCTCCAGACCGTGCCCCCGAATATACCAAACTCCAGACCACACCCCCCGAATATACCAAGCTCCAGACCGTGCCCCCGAATATACCAAGCTCCAGACCGCGCCCCCGAATATACCAAGCTCCAGACCGCGCCCCCGAATATACCAAGCTCCAGACCGCGCCCCCAGAACATACCAAGCTCCAGACCGCGCCCCTGAATATACCAAGCTCCAGACCGCGCCCCCGAATATACCAAGCTCCAGACCGTGCCCCCAGAAAATACCAAGCTCCACACAGCCAATGAATAAAACACCTCCTCTTCTCTCACGTGATGTGCAGAGGTAGGCAGCCATACACGGAGGTAGGTGGGGGACAGGGGCAGTCACACAGTAACTCGGGGGCAGGTGGTGGTCCTGAGAAGTAACTCGGGGGCAGGTGGTGGTCGGGGTAGTTACACTGTTACTCGGGGGCAGGCGGTGGTCGGGGCAGTTACACTGTTACTCGGGGGCAAGCGGTGGTCAGGGGCAGTTACACTGTTACTCGGGGGCAGGCGGTGGTCGGGGGCAGGCGGTGGTCGGGGCAGTTACACTGTTACTCGGGGCAGGCGGTGGTCGGGGCAGTTACACTGTTACTCGGGGCGAGCGGTGGTCGGGGCAGTTACACTGTTACTCGGGGGCAGGCGGTGGTCGGGGCCGTTACACTGTTACTCGGGGGCAGGCGGTGGTCGGGGGCAGTTACACTGTTACTCGGGGGCAGGCGGTGGTCGGGGGCAGTTACACTGTTACTCGGGGGCAGGCGGTGGTCGGGGGCAGTTACACTGTTACTCGGGGGCAGGCGGTGGTCGGGGCAGTTACACTGTTACTCGGGGGCAGGCGGTGGTCGGGGCAGTTACACTGTTACTCGGCGGCAGGCGGTGGTCGGGGGCAGTTACACTGTTACTCGGGGGCAGGCGGTGGTCGGGGCAGTTACACTGTTACTCGGGGGCAGGCGGTGGTCGGGGCAGGCGGTGGTCGGAGGCAGTTACACAGTTACTCGGGGGCAGGCGGTGGTCAGGGGCAGTTACACAGTTACTCGGGGGCAGGCGGTGGTCGGGGGCAGTTACACTGTTATTCGGGGGCAGGCGGTGGTCGGGGGCAATTACACTGTTACTCGGGGGCAGGCGGTGGTCGGGGGCAGTTACACTGTTACTCGGGGGCAGGCGGTGGTCGGGGGCAGTTACACTGTTACTCGGGGGCAGGCGGTGGTCGGGACAGTTACACTGTTACTCGGGGGAAGGCGGTGGTCGGGGGCAGTTACACTGTTACTCGGGGGAAGGCGGTGGTCGGGGGCAGTTACACTGTTACTCGGGGGAAGGCGGTGGTCGGGGCAGTTACACGGTTACTCGGGGGCAGGCGGTGGTCGGGGGCAGTTACACTGTTACTCGGGGGCAGGCGGTGGTCGGGGCAGTTACACTGTTACTCGGGGGTAGGCGGTGGTCGGGGCAGTTACACTGTTACTCGGGGGCAGGCGGTGGTCGGGGCAGTTACACTGTTACTCGGGGGCAGGCGGTGGTCGGGGCAGTTACACTGTTACTCGGGGGCAGGCGGTGGTCGGGGCAGTTACACTGTTACTCGGGGGCAGGCGGTGGTCGGGGCAGTTACACTGTTACTCGGGGGCAGGCGGTGGTCGGGGCAGTTACACTGTTACTCGGGGGCAGGCGGTGGTCGGGGCAGTTACACTGTTACTCGGGGGCAGGCGGTGGTCGGGGCAGTTACACGGTTACTCGGGGGCAGGCGCTGGTCGGGGGCAGTTACACGGTTACTCGGGGGCAGGCGCTGGTCGGGGGCAGTTACACGGTTACTCGGGGGCAGGCGGTGGTCGGGGGCAGTTACACGGTTACTCGGGGGCAGGTGGTGGTCGGGGCAGTTACACGGTTACTCGGGGGCAGGCGGTGGTCGGGGGCAGTTACACTGTTACTCGGGGGCAGGCGGTGGTCGGGGGCAGTTACACTGTTACTCGGGGGCAGGCGGTGGTCGGGGGCAGTTACACTGTTACTCGGGGGCAGGCGGTGGTCGGGGCAGTTACACTGTTACTCGGGGGCAGGCGGTGGTCGGGGCAGTTACACTGTTACTCGGGGGCAGGCGGTGGTCGGGGCAGTTACACTGTTACTCGGGGGCAGGCGGTGGTCGGGGGCAGTTACACGGTTACTCGGGGGCTGGTTGTGGTCGGGGGCAGTTACACGGTTACTCGGGGGCAGGCGGTGGTCGGGGGCAGTTACACTGTTACTCGGGGGCAGGCGGTGGTCGGGGGCAGTTACACTGTTACTCGGGGGCAGGCGGTGGTCGGGGGCAGTTACACTGTTACTCGGGGGCAGGCGGTGGTCGGGGCAGTTACACTGTTACTCGGGGTCAGGCGGTGGTCGGGGCAGTTACACTGTTACTCGGGGGCAGGCGGTGGTCGGGGCAGTTACACTGTTACTCGGGGGCAGGCGGTGGTCGGGGGCAGGCGGTGGTCGGGGCAGTTACACTGTTACTCGGGGGCAGGCGGTGGTCGGGGCAGTTACACTGTTACTCAGGGGCAGGCGGTGGTCGGGGCAGTTACACGGTTACTCGGGGGCAGGCGGTGGTCGGGGCAGTTACACTGTTACTCGGGGGCAGGCGGTGGTCGGGGCAGTTACACTGTTACTCGGGGGCAGGCGGTGGTCGGGGGCAGTTACACGGTTACTCGGGGGCTGGTTGTGGTCGGGGGCAGTTACACGGTTACTCGGGGGCAGGCGGTGGTCGGGGGCAGTTACACTGTTACTCGGGGGCAGGCGGTGGTCGGGGGCAGTTACACGGTTACTCGGGGGCTGGTTGTGGTCGGGGGCAGTTACACGGTTACTCGGGGGCAGGCGGTGGTCGGGGGCAGTTACACTGTTACTCGGGGGCAGGCGGTGGTCGGGGGCAGTTACACTGTTACTCGGGGGCAGGCGGTGGTCGGGGGCAGTTACACTGTTACTCGGGGGCAGGCGGTGGTCGGGGGCAGTTACACTGTTACTCGGGGGCAGGCGGTGGTCGGGGGCAGTTACACTGTTACTCGGGGGCAGGCGGTGGTCGGGGCAGTTACACTGTTACTCGGGGGCAGGCGGTGGTCGGGGGCAGTTACACTGTTACTCGGGGGCAGGCGGTGGTCGGGGGCAGTTACACTGTTACTCGGGGCAGGCGGTGGTCGGGGCAGTTACACTGTTACTCGGGGGCAGGCGGTGGTCGGGGCAGTTACACTGTTACTCGGGGGCAGGCGGTGGTCGGGGCAGTTACACGGTTACTCGGGGGCAGGCGGTGGTCGGGGCAGTTACACTGTTACTCGGGGGCAGGCGGTGGTCGGGGCAGTTACACTGTTACTCGGGGGCAGGCGGTGGTCGGGGGCAGTTACACTGTTACTCGGGGGCAGGCGGTGGTCGGGGGCAGTTACACGGTTACTCGGGGGCAGGCGGTGGTCGGGGCAGTTACACGGTTACTCGGGGGCAGGCGGTGGTCGGGGCAGTTACACTGTTACTCGGGGGCAGGCGGTGGTCGGGGGCAGTTACACTGTTACTCGGGGCAGGCGGTGGTCGGGGGCAGTTACACTGTTACTCGGGGGCAGGCGGTGGTCGGGGGCAGTTACACTGTTACTCGGGGCAGGCGGTGGTCGGGGCAGTTACACTGTTACTCGGGGGCAGGCGGTGGTCGGGGCAGTTACACGGTTACTCGGGGGCAGGCGGTGGTCGGGGCAGTTACACTGTTACTCGGGGGCAGGCGGTGGTCGGGGCAGTTACACTGTTACTCGGGGGCAGGCGGTGGTCGGGGGCAGTTACACGGTTACTCGGGGGCAGGCGGTGGTCGGGGCAGTTACACTGTTACTCGGGGGCAGGCAGTGGTCGGGGGCAATTACACGGTTACTCGGGGGCAGGCGGTGGTCGGGGCAGTTACACTGTTACTCGGGGGCAGGCGGTGGTCGGGGGCAGTTACACGGTTACTCGGGGGCAGGCAGTGGTCGGGGGCAGTTACACGGTTACTCGGGGCAGGCGGTGGTCGGGGCAGTTACACGGTTACTCGGGGGCAGGCGGTGGTCGGGGCAGTTACACTGTTACTCGGGGGCAGGCGGTGGTCGGGGGCAGTTACACTGTTACTCGGGGGCAGGCGGTGGTCGGGGGCAGTTACACTGTTACTCGGGGCAGGCGGTGGTCGGGGCAGTTACACTGTTACTCGGGGGCAGGCGGTGGTCGGGGCAGTTACACGGTTACTCGGGGGCAGGCGGTGGTCGGGGCAGTTACACTGTTACTCGGGGGCAGGCGGTGGTCGGGGGCAGTTACACTGTTACTCGGGGGTAGGCGGTGGTCGGGGCAGTTACACTGTTACTCGGGGGCAGGCGGTGGTCGGGGCAGTTACACTGTTACTCGGGGGCAGGCGGTGGTCGGGGCAGTTACACTGTTACTCGGGGGCAGGCGGTGGTCGGGGCAGTTACACTGTTACTCGGGGGCAGGCGGTGGTCGGGGCAGTTACACTGTTACTCGGGGGCAGGCGGTGGTCGGGGCAGTTACACTGTTACTCGGGGGCAGGCGGTGGTCGGGGCAGTTACACTGTTACTCGGGGGCAGGCGGTGGTCGGGGGCAGTTACACGGTTACTCGGGGGCAGGCGGTGGTCGGGGCAGTTACACTGTTACTCGGGGGCAGGCGGTGGTCGGGGGCAGTTACACTGTTACTCGGGGGCAGGCGCTGGTCGGGGGCAGTTACACTGTTACTCGGGGGCAGGCGGTGGTCGGGGCAGTTACACTGTTACTCGGGGCAGGCGGTGGTCGGGGCAGTTACACTGTTACTCGGGGCAGGCGGTGGTCGGGGCAGTTACACGGTTACTCGGGGGCAGGCGCTGGTCGGGGCAGTTACACTGTTACTCGGGGCAGGCGGTGGTCGGGGCAGTTACACGGTTACTCGGGGGCAGGCGCTGGTCGGGGGCAGTTACACGGTTACTCGGGGGCAGGCGCTGGTCGGGGGCAGTTACACGGTTACTCGGGGGCAGGCGGTGGTCGGGGGCAGTTACACGGTTACTCGGGGGCAGGTGGTGGTCGGGGCAGTTACACGGTTACTCGGGGGCAGGCGGTGGTCGGGGGCAGTTACACTGTTACTCGGGGGCAGGCGGTGGTCGGGGGCAGTTACACTGTTACTCGGGGGCAGGCGGTGGTCGGGGGCAGTTACACTGTTACTCGGGGGCAGGCGGTGGTCGGGGCAGTTACACTGTTACTCGGGGGCAGGCGGTGGTCGGGGCAGTTACACTGTTACTCGGGGGCAGGCGGTGGTCGGGGCAGTTACACTGTTACTCGGGGGCAGGCGGTGGTCGGGGGCAGTTACACGGTTACTCGGGGGCTGGTTGTGGTCGGGGGCAGTTACACGGTTACTCGGGGGCAGGCGGTGGTCGGGGGCAGTTACACTGTTACTCGGGGGCAGGCGGTGGTCGGGGGCAGTTACACTGTTACTCGGGGGCAGGCGGTGGTCGGGGGCAGTTACACTGTTACTCGGGGGCAGGCGGTGGTCGGGGCAGTTACACTGTTACTCGGGGGCAGGCGGTGGTCGGGGCAGTTACACTGTTACTCGGGGGCAGGCGGTGGTCGGGGCAGTTACACTGTTACTCGGGGGCAGGCGGTGGTCGGGGGCAGGCGGTGGTCGGGGCAGTTACACTGTTACTCGGGGGCAGGCGGTGGTCGGGGCAGTTACACTGTTACTCGGGGGCAGGCGGTGGTCGGGGCAGTTACACGGTTACTCGGGGGCAGGCGGTGGTCGGGGCAGTTACACTGTTACTCGGGGGCAGGCGGTGGTCGGGGCAGTTACACTGTTACTCGGGGGCAGGCGGTGGTCGGGGGCAGTTACACGGTTACTCGGGGGCTGGTTGTGGTCGGGGGCAGTTACACGGTTACTCGGGGGCAGGCGGTGGTCGGGGGCAGTTACACTGTTACTCGGGGGCAGGCGGTGGTCGGGGGCAGTTACACGGTTACTCGGGGGCAGGCGGTGGTCGGGGCAGTTACACGGTTACTCGGGGGCAGGCGGTGGTCGGGGCAGTTACACTGTTACTCGGGGGCAGGCGGTGGTCGGGGGCAGTTACACTGTTACTCGGGGCAGGCGGTGGTCGGGGGCAGTTACACTGTTACTCGGGGGCAGGCGGTGGTCGGGGGCAGTTACACTGTTACTCGGGGCAGGCGGTGGTCGGGGCAGTTACACTGTTACTCGGGGGCAGGCGGTGGTCGGGGCAGTTACACGGTTACTCGGGGGCAGGCGGTGGTCGGGGCAGTTACACTGTTACTCGGGGGCAGGCGGTGGTCGGGGCAGTTACACTGTTACTCGGGGGCAGGCAGTGGTCGGGGGCAGTTACACGGTTACTCGGGGGCAGGCGGTGGTCGGGGCAGTTACACTGTTACTCGGGGGCAGGCAGTGGTCGGGGGCAGTTACACGGTTACTCGGGGGCAGGCGGTGGTCGGGGCAGTTACACTGTTACTCGGGGGCAGGCGGTGGTCGGGGGCAGTTACACTGTTACTCGGGGGCAGGCGGTGGTCGGGGGCAGTTACACGGTTACTCGGGGGCAGGCGGTGGTCGGGGCAGTTACACGGTTACTCGGGGGCAGGCGGTGGTCGGGGCAGTTACACTGTTACTCGGGGGCAGGCGGTGGTCGGGGGCAGTTACACTGTTACTCGGGGGCAGGCGGTGGTCGGGGGCAGTTACACTGTTACTCGGGGCAGGCGGTGGTCGGGGCAGTTACACTGTTACTCGGGGGCAGGCGGTGGTCGGGGCAGTTACACGGTTACTCGGGGGCAGGCGGTGGTCGGGGCAGTTACACTGTTACTCGGGGGCAGGCGGTGGTCGGGGCAGTTACACGGTTACTCGGGGGCAGGCGGTGGTCGGGGCAGTTACACGGTTACTCGGGGGCAGGCGGTGGTCGGGGCAGTTACACGGTTACTCGGGGGCAGGCGGTGGTCGGGGCAGTTACACTGTTACTCGGGGGCAGGCGGTGGTCGGGGGCAGTTACACTGTTACTCGGGGGCAGGCGGTGGTCGGGGGCAGTTACACTGTTACTCGGGGCAGGCGGTGGTCGGGGCAGTTACACTGTTACTCGGGGGCAGGCGGTGGTCGGGGGCAGTTACACTGTTACTCGGGGGCAGGCGGTGGTCGGGGCAGTTACACGGTTACTCGGGGGCAGGCGGTGGTCGGGGCAGTTACACGGTTACTCGGGGGCAGGCGGTGGTCGGGGCAGTTACACGGTTACTCGGGGGCAGGCGGTGGTCGGGGCAGTTACACTGTTACTCGGGGGCAGGCGGTGGTCGGGGCAGTTACACTGTTACTCGGGGGCAGGCGGTGGTCGGGGGCAGTTACACGGTTACTCGGGGGCAGGCAGTGGTCGGGGCAGTTACACTGTTACTCGGGGGCAGGCGGTGGTCGGGGCAGTTACACTGTTACTCGGGGGCAGGCGGTGGTCGGGGCAGTTACACTGTTACTCGGGGGCAGGCGGTGGTCGGGGCAGTTACACGGTTACTCGGGGGCAGGCAGTGGTCGGGGGCAGTTACACTGTTACTCGGGGGCAGGCGGTGGTCGGGGCAGTTACACGGTTACTCGGGGGCAGGCGGTGGTCGGGGCAGTTACACGGTTACTCGGGGGCAGGCGGTGGTCGGGGCAGTTACACGGTTACTCGGGGGCAGGCGGTGGTCGGGGCAGTTACACTGTTACTCGGGGGCAGGCGGTGGTCGGGGCAGTTACACGGTTACTCGGGGGCAGGCGGTGGTCGGGGCAGTTACACTGTTACTCGGGGGCAGGCGGTGGTCGGGGGCAGTTACACTGTTACTCGGGGGCAGGCGGTGGTCGGGGCAGTTACACTGTTACTCGGGGGCAGGCGGTGGTCGGGGGCAGTTACACTGTTACTCGGGGGCAGGCGGTGGTCGGGGCAGTTACACTGTTACTCGGGGGCAGGCGGTGGTCGGGGCAGTTACACGGTTACTCGGGGGCAGGCGGTGGTCGGGGCAGTTACACGGTTACTCGGGGGCAGGCGGTGGTCGGGGCAGTTACACGGTTACTCGGGGGCAGGCGGTGGTCGGGGCAGTTACACTGTTACTCGGGGGCAGGCGGTGGTCGGGGGCAGTTACACTGTTACTCGGGGCAGGCGGTGGTCGGGGCAGTTACACTGTTACTCGGGGGCAGGCGGTGGTCGGAGGCAGTTACACGGTTACTCGGGGCAGGCGGTGGTCGGGGCAGTTACACGGTTACTCGGGGGCAGGCGGTGGTCGGAGGCAGTTACACGGTTACTCGGGGGCAGGCGGTGGTCGGGGGCAGTTACACTGTTACTCGGGGGAGGCGGTGGTCGGGGGCAGTTACACGGTTACTCGGGGGCAGGCGGTGGTCGGGGGCAGTTACACTGTTACTCGGGGCAGGCGGTGGTCGGGGGCAGTTACACGGTTACTCGGGGGCAGGCGGTGGTCGGGGCAGTTACACGGTTACTCGGGGGCAGGCGGTGGTCGGGGGCAGTTACACGGTTACTCGGGGGCAGGCGGTGGTCGGGGCAGTTACACGGTTACTCGGGGGCAGGCAGTGGTCGGGGGCAGTTACACTGTTACTCGGGGGCAGGCGGTGGTCGGAGGCAGTTACACGGTTACTCGGGGGCAGGCGGTGGTCGGGGGCAGTTACACTGTTACTCGGGGCAGGCGGTGGTCGGGGCAGTTACACGGTTACTCGGGGGCAGGCGGTGGTCGGGGGCAGTTACACGGTTACTCGGGGGCAGGCGGTGGTCGGAGGCAGTTACACGGTTACTCGGGGGCAGGCGGTGGTCGGGGGCAGTTACACTGTTACTCGGGGCAGGCGGTGGTCGGGGGCAGTTACACGGTTACTCGGGGGCAGGCGGTGGTCGGGGGCAGTTACACGGTTACTCGGGGGCAGGCGGTGGTCGGGGCAGTTACACTGTTACTCGGGGGCAGGCGGTGGTCGGGGCAGTTACACGGTTACTCGGGGGCAGGCGCTGGTC
The DNA here is from genome assembly GCF_032444005.1 of Ranitomeya imitator. Classification (NCBI taxonomy): domain Eukaryota; kingdom Metazoa; phylum Chordata; class Amphibia; order Anura; family Dendrobatidae; genus Ranitomeya; species Ranitomeya imitator. The sequence goes on along the minus strand of NC_091284.1, from coordinate 843,841,641 downwards.
GGGGCAGTTACACGGTTACTCGGGGGCAGGCGGTGGTCGGGGCAGTTACACGGTTACTCGGGGGCAGGCGGTGGTCGGGGGCAGTTACACGGTTACTCGGGGGCAGGCGGTGGTCGGAGGCAGTTACACGGTTACTCGGGGGCAGGCGGTGGTCGGGGGCAGTTACACGGTTACTCGGGGGCAGGCGGTGGTCGGGGGCAGTTACACGGTTACTCGGGGGCAGGCGGTGGTCGGAGGCAGTTACACGGTTACTCGGGGGCAGGCGGTGGTCGGGGGCAGTTACACTGTTACTCGGGGCAGGCGGTGGTCGGGGGCAGTTACACGGTTACTCGGGGGCAGGCGGTGGTCGGGGGCAGTTACACGGTTACTCGGGGGCAGGCGGTGGTCGGGGCAGTTACACTGTTACTCGGGGGCAGGCGGTGGTCGGGGCAGTTACACGGTTACTCGGGGGCAGGCGCTGGTCGGGGCAGTTACACGGTTACTCGGGGGCAGGCGGTGGTCGGGGCAGTTACACGGTTACTCGGGGGCAGGCGGTGGTCGGGGCAGTTACACTGTTACTCGGGGGCAGGCGGTGGTCGGGGCAGTTACACGGTTACTCGGGGGCAGGCGGTGGTCGGGGGCAGTTACACGGTTACTCGGGGGCAGGCGGTGGTCGGGGCAGTTACACGGTTACTCGGGGGCAGGCGCTGGTCGGGGCAGTTACACGGTTACTCGGGGGCAGGCGGTGGTCGGGGCAGTTACACGGTTACTCGGGGGCAGGCGGTGGTCGGGGCAGTTACACGGTTACTCGGGGGCAGGCGGTGGTCGGGGCAGTTACACGGTTACTCGGGGGCAGGCAGTGGTCGGGGGCAGTTACACTGTTACTCGGGGGCAGGCGGTGGTCGGGGCAGTTACACGGTTACTCGGGGGCAGGCGGTGGTCGGGGCAGTTACACGGTTACTCGGGGGCAGGCGGTGGTCGGGGCAGTTACACTGTTACTCGGGGGCAGGCGGTGGTCGGGGCAGTTACACGGTTACTCGGGGGCAGGCGGTGGTCGGGGGCAGTTACACGGTTACTCGGGGGCAGGCGGTGGTCGGGGCAGTTACACGGTTACTCGGGGGCAGGCGCTGGTCGGGGCAGTTACACGGTTACTCGGGGGCAGGCGGTGGTCGGGGCAGTTACACGGTTACTCGGGGGCAGGCGGTGGTCGGGGCAGTTACACTGTTACTCGGGGGCAGGCGGTGGTCGGGGCAGTTACACGGTTACTCGGGGGCAGGCGGTGGTCGGGGCAGTTACACGGTTACTCGGGGGCAGGCGCTGGTCGGGGCAGTTACACGGTTACTCGGGGGCAGGCGGTGGTCGGGGCAGTTACACGGTTACTCGGGGGCAGGCGGTGGTCGGGGCAGTTACACGGTTACTCGGGGGCAGGCGCTGGTCGGGGCAGTTACACGGTTACTCGGGGGCAGGCGGTGGTCGGGGCAGTTACACGGTTACTCGGGGGCAGGCGGTGGTCGGGGCAGTTACACTGTTACTCGGGGGCAGGCGGTGGTCGGGGCAGTTACACGGTTACTCGGGGGCAGGCGGTGGTCGGGGCAGTTACACTGTTACTCGGGGGCAGGCGGTGGTCGGGGCAGTTACACTGTTACTCGGGGGCAGGCGGTGGTCGGGGCAGTTACACGGTTACTCGGGGGCAGGCGGTGGTCGGGGCAGTTACACGGTTACTCGGGGGCAGGCGGTGGTCGGGGCAGTTACACGGTTACTCGGGGGCAGGCGGTGGTCGGGGCAGTTACACTGTTACTCGGGGGCAGGCGGTGGTCGGGGCAGTTACACTGTTACTCGGGGGCAGGCGGTGGTCGGGGGCAGTTACACGGTTACTCGGGGGCAGGCGGTGGTCGGGGGCAGTTACACGGTTACTCGGGGGCTGGTTGTGGTCGGGGGCAGTTACACTGTTACTCGGGGGCAGGCGGTGGTCGGGGCAGTTACACTGTTACTCGGGGGCAGGCGGTGGTCGGGGCAGTTACACGGTTACTCGGGGGCAGGCGGTGGTCGGGGGCAGTTACACTGTTACTCGGGGGCTGGTTGTGGTCGGGGGCAGTTACACTGTTACTCGGGGGCAGGCGGTGGTCGGGGCAGTTACACTGTTACTCGGGGGCAGGCAGTGGTCGGGGCAGTTACACGGTTACTCGGGGGCAGGCGGTGGTCGGGGGCAGTTACACGGTTACTCGGGGGCAGGCGGTGGTCGGGGGCAGTTACACTGTTACTCGGGGGCAGGCGGTGGTCGGGGCAGTTACACTGTTACTCGGGGGCAGGCAGTGGTCGGGGCAGTTACACGGTTACTCGGGGGCAGGCGGTGGTCGGGGGCAGTTACACGGTTACTCGGGGGCAGGCGGTGGTCGGGGGCAGTTACACGGTTACTCGGGGGCAGGCAGTGGTCGGGGCAGTTACTCGGTTACTCGGGGGCAGGCGGTGGTCGGGGGCAGTTACACGGTTACTCGGGGGCAGGCGGTGGTCGGGGGCAGTTACACGGTTACTCGGGGGCAGGCGGTGGTCGGGGGCAGTTACACGGTTACTCGGGGGCTGGTTGTGGTCGGGGGCAGTTACACTGTTACTCGGGGGCAGGCGGTGGTCGGGGCAGTTACACTGTTACTCGGGGGCAGGCAGTGGTCGGGGCAGTTACACGGTTACTCGGGGGCAGGCGGTGGTCGGGGGCAGTTACACTGTTACTCGGGGCAGGCGGTGGTCGGGGGCAGTTACACGGTTACTCGGGGGCAGGCGGTGGTCGGGGGCAGTTACACGGTTACTCGGGGGCAGGCGGTGGTCGGGGGCAGTTACACTGTTACTCGGGGGCAGGCGGTGGTCGGGGGCAGTTACACGGTTACTCGGGGGCAGGCGGTGGTCGGGGGCAGTTACACTGTTACTCGGGGGCAGGCGGTGGTCGGGGCAGTTACACTGTTACTCGGGGGCAGGCAGTGGTCGGGGGCAGTTACACTGTTACTCGGGGGCAGGCGGTGGTCGGGGGCAGTTACACTGTTACTCGGGGGCAGGCGGTGGTCGGGGGCAGTTACACTGTTACTCGGGGGCAGGCGGTGGTCGGGGCAGTTACACTGTTACTCGGGGGCAGGCAGTGGTCGGGGCAGTTACACGGTTACTCGGGGGCAGGCGGTGGTCGGGGGCAGTTACACTGTTACTCGGGGGCAGGCGGTGGTCGGGGGCAGTTACACTGTTACTCGGGGGCAGGCAGTGGTCGGGGCAGTTACACGGTTACTCGGGGGCAGGCGGTGGTCGGGGGCAGTTACACTGTTACTCGGGGGCAGGCGGTGGTCGGGGCAGTTACACTGTTACTCGGGGGCAGGCAGTGGTCGGGGCAGTTACACGGTTACTCGGGGGCAGGCGGTGGTCGGGGGCAGTTACACTGTTACTCGGGGGCAGGCGGTGGTCGGGGCAGTTACACTGTTACTCGGGGGCAGGCAGTGGTCGGGGCAGTTACACGGTTACTCGGGGGCAGGCGGTGGTCGGGGGCAGTTACACGGTTACTCGGGGGCAGGCGGTGGTCGGGGGCAGTTACACGGTTACTCGGGGGCAGGCGGTGGTCGGGGGCAGTTACACGGTTACTCGGGGGCAGGCAGTGGTCGGGGCAGTTACACGGTTACTCGGGGGCAGGCGGTGGTCGGGGGCAGTTACACGGTTACTCGGGGGCAGGCGGTGGTCGGGGGCAGTTACACGGTTACTCGGGGGCAGGCGGTGGTCGGGGGCAGTTACACGGTTACTCGGGGGCAGGAGGTGGTCGGGGCAGTTACACGGTTACTCGGGGGCAGGCGGTGGTCGGGGCAGTTACACGGTTACTCGGGGGCAGGCGGTGGTCGGGGCAGTTACACGGTTACTCGGGGGTGGTCACGTGCTGTCGGGCACGGATTTCGGGCACAGGGAGCGGTAGGTGTCGGCGTCTCCCTACGGCAGGTCTCACTCACCCTCGGGCGCGGTCCCGGCGGCGCGCACTCTCCCTCGGGCGCGGTCCCGGCGGCGCGCACTCTCCCTCGGGCGCGGTCCCGGCGGCGCGCACTCTCCCTCGGGCGCGGTCCCGGCGGCGCGCACTCTCCCTCGGGCGCTGTCAGGCCGCGGCCTCCCCGTCTCCGGCCGCCATTGTACAGAGAACAGCTGAGAGTGGTGACGTCACCTCAGCGACTCCCATAACTGCCCCGCCCCTGGTGACGTCACCAGCTGCAGCCACCACGTGACGGTGAGTAGCCGAATGATTGCCATGGTAACTGGAGCTGTTCCCTCCGCTCATCCGTACATAGATATCGGCGGCAGGGCGGAGGGAGGAGCCGCTGCCTGTCTGAGGGGCGGGGTCTGCTGTCTGAGGGACGGGGTCTGCTATGTGAGGGGCGGGGTGTGCTGTGTGAGGGGCGGGGTGTGCCGTGTGAGGGGCGGGGTGTGCTGTGTGAGGGGCGGGGTCACCTGTGTGAGGGGCGGGGTTTGCCTGTGTGAGGGGCGGGGTTTGCCTGCGTGAGGGGCGGGGTCAGCTGTGTGAGGGGCGGGGGTTTGCCTGTGTGAGGGGCGGGGTTTGCCTGTGTGAGGGGCGGGGTCAGCTGTGTGAGGGGCGGGGTGTGCTGTGTGAGGGGCGGGGTTTGCCTGTGTGAGGGGCGGGGTCGCCCGGCCCGCACTGCCTGTACATTGGGCTGGAGATGAGGACTCGGCGGTTACACTGAGGGGACGTGTATTATCTCTTACTAGATTGTGGCCCAATTCTAACGCATCGGGTATTCTAGAATATGTATGTCCCCGTAGTATATTCGCGGCACACTGTGCCCGTCGCTGATTGGTCGAGGCAACCTTTATGACATCATTGTCACCATGACAACCATTATGACATCTACGTCGATACTGTGCCCGTCGCTAAATCAGAAACGTGGGATTTCTACGTCCTTTATGACATCATCATCGCTGTGCCCGTTGCTGATTGGTCGAGGCAACCAGGCCTCGACCAATCAGAGACGTTGAATTTCCAGGACAGACAGAAAGACAGACAGACGGAAAAACCCTTAGGCAATTATATATATAGATTACTCCCACATGTGGTGACTACAGCGGCCATAACCTATATAGCAGAAACCCGGCGGAGAGGGGACATGATGGAGGTGGGGTGGAGTGATGGTGGTAGTGATAGGACATGATGGAGGTGGAGTGATGGTGGTAGTGATGGGACATGATGGAGGTGGGGTGGAGTGATGGTGGTAGTGATAGGACATGATGGAGGTGGAGTGATGGTGATAGTGATGGGACATGATGGAGGTGGGGTGGAGTGATGGTGATAGTGATGGGACATGATGGAGGTGGGGTGGAGTGATGGTGATAGTGATGGGACATGATGGAGGTGGGGTGGAATGATGGTGGTAGTGATAGGACATGATGGAGGTGGAGTGATGGTGGTAGTGATGGGACATGATGTAGGTGGGGTGGAATGATGGTGGTAGTGATAGGACATGATGGAGGTGGGGTGGAATGATGGTGGTAGTGATAGGACATGATGGAGGTGGGGTGGAATGATGGTGGTAGTGATAGGACATGATGGAGGTGGGGTGGAATGATGGTGGTAGTGATAGGACATGATGGAGGTGGGGTGGAGTGATGGTGGTAGTGATAGGACATGATGGAGGTGGGGTGGAGTGATGGTGGTAGTGATAGGACATGATGGAGGTGGAGTGATGGTGGTAGTGATGGGACATGATGGAGGTGGGGTGGAATGATGGTGGTAGTGATAGGACATGATGGAGGTGGGGTGGAGTGATGGTGATAGTGATAGGACATGATGGAGGTGGAGTGATGGTGGTAGTGATGGGACATGATGGAGGTGGGGTGGAATGATGGTGGTAGTGATAGGACATGATGGAGGTGGAGTGATGGTGGTAGTGATGGGACATGATGGAGGTGGGGTGGAGTGATGGTGATAGGACATGATGGAGGTGGGGTGTAGTGATGGTGATAGTGAGGGGACATGATGGAGGTGGAGTGGAGTGATGGTGGTAGTGAGGGGACATGATGGAGGTGGAGTGGAGTGATGGTGATAGTGATAGGACATGATGGAGGTGGGGTGGAGTGATGGTGGTAGTGATAGGACATGATGGAGGTGGGGTGGAGTGATGGTGATAGTGATAGGACATGATGGAGGTGGGGTGGAGTGATGGTGGTAGTGATAGGACATGATGGAGGTGGGGTGGAGTGATGGTGGTAGTGATAGGACATGATGGAGGTGGGGTGGAGTGATGGTGATAGTGATAGGACATGATGGAGGTGGAGTGATGGTGGTAGTGATGGGACATGATGGAGGTGGGGTGGAATGATGGTGGTAGTGATAGGACATGATGGAGGTGGAGTGATGGTGGTAGTGATGGGACATGATGGAGGTGGGGTGGAGTGATGGTGATAGGACATGATGGAGGTGGGGTGGAGTGATGGTGATAGTGATAGGACATGATGGAGGTGGAGTGATGGTGGTAGTGATGGGACATGATGGAGGTGGGGTGGAATGATGGTGGTAGTGATAGGACATGATGGAGGTGGAGTGATGGTGGTAGTGATGGGACATGATGGAGGTGGGGTGGAATGATGGTGGTAGTGATAGGACATGATGGAGGTGGAGTGATGGTGGTAGTGATGGGACATGATGGAGGTGGGGTGGAGTGATGGTGATAGGACATGATGGAGGTGGAGTGATGGTGGTAGTGAGGGGACATGATGGAGGTGGGGTGGAATGATGGTGGTAGTGATAGGACATGATGGAGGTGGGGTGGAGTGATGGTGGTAGTGATAGGACATGATGGAGGTGGGGTGGAGTGATGGTGGTAGTGATAGGACATGATGGAGGTGGGGTGGAGTGATGGTGATAGTGATAGGACATGATGGAGGTGGAGTGATGGTGGTAGTGATGGGACATGATGGAGGTGGGGTGGAATGATGGTGGTAGTGATAGGACATGATGGAGGTGGAGTGATGGTGGTAGTGATGGGACATGATGGAGGTGGGGTGGAGTGATGGTGATAGGACATGATGGAGGTGGGGTGTAGTGATGGTGATAGTGAGGGGACATGATGGAGGTGGAGTGGAGTGATGGTGGTAGTGAGGGGACATGATGGAGGTGGAGTGGAGTGATGGTGATAGTGATAGGACATGATGGAGGTGGGGTGGAGTGATGGTGGTAGTGATAGGACATGATGGAGGTGGGGTGGAGTGATGGTGATAGTGATAGGACATGATGGAGGTGGGGTGGAGTGATGGTGGTAGTGATAGGACATGATGGAGGTGGGGTGGAGTGATGGTGGTAGTGATAGGACATGATGGAGGTGGGGTGGGGTGATGGTGGTAGTGATAGGACATGATGGAGGTGGGGTGGGGTGATGGTGGTAGTGATAGGACATGATGGAGGTGGGGTGGAGTGATGGTGGTAGTGATAGGACATGATGGAGGTGGGGTGGGGTGATGGTGGTAGTGATAGGACATGATGGAGGTGGGGTGGAGTGATGGTGATAGTGATGGGACATGATGGAGGTGGGGTGATGGTGGTAGTGATAGGACATGATGGAGGTGGGGTGGAGTGATGGTGGTAGTGATAGGACATGATGGAGGTGGGGTGGAGTGATGGTGATAGTGATAGGACATGATGGAGGTGGGGTGGAGTGATGGTGGTAGTGATAGGACATGATGGAGGTGGGGTGGGGTGATGGTGGTAGTGATAGGACATGATGGAGGTGGGGTGGAGTGATGGTGGTAGTGATAGGACATGATGGAGGTGGGGTGGAGTGATGGTGATAGTGATGGGACATGATGGAGGTGGGGTGATGGTGGTAGTGATAGGACATGATGGAGGTGGGGTGGAGTGATGGTGGTAGTGATAGGACATGATGGAGGTGGGGTGGAATGATGGTGGTAGTGATAGGACATGATGGAGGTGGGGTGGGGTGATGGTGGTAGTGATAGGACATGATGGAGGTGGGGTGGAGTGATGGTGATAGTGATGGGACATGATGGAGGTGGGGTGATGGTGGTAGTGATAGGACATGATGGAGGTGGGGTGGGGTGATGGTGGTAGTGATAGGACATGATGGAGGTGGGGTGGAATGATGGTGGTAGTGATAGGACATGATGGAGGTGGGGTGGGGTGATGGTGGAAGTGATAGGACATGATGGAGGTGGGGTGGAATGATGGTGGTAGTGATAGGACATGATGGAGGTGGAGTGATGGTGGTAGTGATGGGACATGATGGAGGTGGGGTGGGGTGATGGTGGTAGTGATAGGACATGATGGAGGTGGGGTGGAATGATGGTGGTAGTGATAGGACATGATGGAGGTGGGGTGGGGTGATGGTGGTAGTGATAGGACATGATGGAGGTGGGGTGGAATGATGGTGGTAGTGATAGGACATGATGGAGGTGGAGTGATGGTGGTAGTGATGGGACATGATGGAGGTGGGGTGGGGTGATGGTGGTAGTGATAGGACATGATGGAGGTGGGGTGGAGTGATGGTGATAGGACATGATGGAGGTGGGGTGTAGTGATGGTGATAGTGAGGGGACATGATGGAGGTGGAGTGGAGTGATGGTGATAGTGATAGGACATGATGGAGGTGGGGTGGAGTGATGGTGGTAGTGAGGGGACATGATGGAGGTGGGGTGGAGTGATAGTGATAGGACATGATGGAGGTGGGGTGTAGTGATGGTGATAGTGAGGGGACATGATGGAGGTGGGGTGGAGTGATGGTGGTAGTGATAGGACATGATGGAGGTGGGGTGGAGTGATGGTGGTAGTGAGGGGACATGATGGAGGTGGAGTGATGGTGATAGTGATGGGACATGATGGAGGTGGGGTGGAGTGATGGTGATAGTGAGGGGACATGATGGAGGTGGGGTGGAGTGATGGTGATAGTGATAGGACATGATGGAGGTGGGGTGGAGTGATGGTGATAGTGAGGGGACATGATGGAGGTGGGGTGGAGTGATGGTGATAGTGATAGGACATGATGGAGGTGGGGTGGAGTGATGGTGATAGTGAGGGGACATGATGGAGGTGGAGTGGAGTGATGGTGATAGTGATAGGACATGATGGAGGTGGGGTGGAATGATGGTGGTAGTGATAGGACATGATGGAGGTGGGGTGGGGTGATGGTGGTAGTGATAGGACATGATGGAGGTGGGGTGGAATGATGGTGGTAGTGATAGGACATGATGGAGGTGGGGTGGGGTGATGGTGGTAGTGATAGGACATGATGGAGGTGGGGTGGAGTGATGGTGATAGTGATAGGACATGATGGAGGTGGGGTGGAGTGATGGTGATAGTGAGGGGACATGATGGAGGTGGAGTGGAGTGATGGTGATAGTGATAGGACATGATGGAGGTGGGGTGGAATGATGGTGGTAGTGATAGGACATGATGGAGGTGGGGTGGGGTGATGGTGGTAGTGATAGGACATGATGGAGGTGGGGTGGAATGATGGTGGTAGTGATAGGACATGATGGAGGTGGGGTGGGGTGATGGTGGTAGTGATAGGACATGATGGAGGTGGAGTGGAGTGATGGTGGTAGTGAGGGGACATGATGGAGGTGGAGTGGAGTGATGGTGGTAGTGAGGGGACATGATGGAGGTGGAGTGGAGTGATGGTGGTAGTGATAGGACATGATGGAGGTGGGGTGGAGTGATGGTGGTAGTGATAGGACATGATGGAGGTGGGGTGGGGTGATGGTGATAGTGATGGGACATGATGGAGGTGGGGTGGAGTGATGGTGATAGTGATAGGACATGATGGAGGTGGGGTGGAGTGATGGTGATAGTGAGGGGACATGATGGAGGTGGAGTGGAGTGATGGTGATAGTGATAGGACATGATGGAGGTGGGGTGGAATGATGGTGGTAGTGATAGGACATGATGGAGGTGGGGTGGAGTGATGGTGATAGTGATAGGACATGATGGAGGTGGGGTGGAGTGATGGTGGTAGTGAGGGGACATGATGGAGGTGGAGTGGAGTGATGGTGATAGTGATAGGACATGATGGAGGTGGGGAGAAGTGATGGTGGTAGTGAGGGGACATGATGGAGGTGGGGTGGAGTGATAGTGATAGGACATGATGGAGGTGGGGTGTAGTGATGGTGATAGTGAGGGGACATGATGGAGGTGGGGTGGAGTGATGGTGGTAGTGATAGGACATGATGGAGGTGGGGTGGAGTGATAGTGATAGGACATGATGGAGGTGGGGTGTAGTGATGGTGATAGTGAGGGGACATGATGGAGGTGGGGTGGAGTGATGGTGGTAGTGATAGGACATGATGGAGGTGGGGTGGAGTGATGGTGGTAGTGAGGGGACATGATGGAGGTGGAGTGATGGTGATAGTGATGGGACATGATGGAGGTGGGGTGGAGTGATGGTGATAGTGAGGGGACATGATGGAGGTGGGGTGGAGTGATGGTGATAGTGATAGGACATGATGGAGGTGGGGTGGAGTGATGGTGATAGTGAGGGGACATGATGGAGGTGGGGTGGAGTGATGGTGATAGTGATAGGACATGATGGAGGTGGGGTGGAGTGATGGTGATAGTGAGGGGACATGATGGAGGTGGAGTGGAGTGATGGTGATAGTGATAGGACATGATGGAGGTGGGGTGGAATGATGGTGGTAGTGATAGGACATGATGGAGGTGGGGTGGGGTGATGGTGGTAGTGATAGGACATGATGGAGGTGGGGTGGAATGATGGTGGTAGTGATAGGACATGATGGAGGTGGGGTGGGGTGATGGTGGTAGTGATAGGACATGATGGAGGTGGGGTGGAGTGATGGTGATAGTGATAGGACATGATGGAGGTGGGGTGGAGTGATGGTGATAGTGAGGGGACATGATGGAGGTGGAGTGGAGTGATGGTGATAGTGATAGGACATGATGGAGGTGGGGTGGAATGATGGTGGTAGTGATAGGACATGATGGAGGTGGGGTGGGGTGATGGTGGTAGTGATAGGACATGATGGAGGTGGGGTGGAATGATGGTGGTAGTGATAGGACATGATGGAGGTGGGGTGGGGTGATGGTGGTAGTGATAGGACATGATGGAGGTGGGGTGGAGTGATGGTGATAGTGAGGGGACATGATGGAGGTGGAGTGGAGTGATGGTGGTAGTGATAGGACATGATGGAGGTGGGGTGGAGTGATGGTGGTAGTGATAGGACATGATGGAGGTGGGGTGGGGTGATGGTGATAGTGATGGGACATGATGGAGGTGGGGTGGAGTGATGGTGGTAGTGAGGGGACATGATGGAGGTGGAGTGGAGTGATGTTGGTAGTGAGGGGACATGAAGGAGGTGGGGTGGAGTGATGGTGATAGTGATAGGACATGATGGAGGTGGGGTGGAGTGATGGTGGTAGTGATAGGACATGATGGAGGTGGGGTGGAGTGATGGTGGTAGTGAGGGGACATGATGGAGGTGGGGTGGAGTGATGGTGATAGTGATAGGACATGATGGAGGTGGGGTGGAGTGATGGTGGTAGTGAGGGGACATGATGGAGGTGGAGTGGAGTGATGGTGATAGTGATAGGACATGATGGAGGTGGGGTGGAGTGATGGTGGTAGTGATAGGACATGATGGAGGTGGGGTGGAGTGATGGTGGTAGTGAGGGGACATGATGGAGGTGGAGTGGAGTGATGGTGATAGTGATAGGACATGATGGAGGTGGAGTGGAGTGATGGTGGTAGTGAGGGGACATGAAGGAGGTGGGGTGGAGTGATGGTGATAGTGATAGGACATGATGGAGGTGGGGTGGAGTGATGGTGGTAGTGATAGGACATGATGGAGGTGGGGTGGAGTGATGGTGGTAGTGAGGGGACATGATGGAGGTGGAGTGGAGTGATGGTGATAGTGATAGGACATGATGGAGGTGGGGTGGAGTGATGGTGGTAGTGAGGGGACATGATGGAGGTGGGGTGGAGTGATGGTGATAGGACATGATGGAGGTGGGGTGTAGTGATGGTGATAGTGAGGGGACATGATGGAGGTGGAGTGGAGTGATGGTGATAGTGATAGGACATGATGGAGGTGGGGTGGAGTGATGGTGGTAGTGAGGGGACATGATGGAGGTGGGGTGGAGTGATAGTGATAGGACATGATGGAGGTGGGGTGTAGTGATGGTGATAGTGAGGGGACATGATGGAGGTGGGGTGGAGTGATGGTGGTAGTGATAGGACATGATGGAGGTGGGGTGGAGTGATGGTGGTAGTGAGGGGACATGATGGAGGTGGAGTGATGGTGATAGTGATGGGACATGATGGAGGTGGGGTGGAGTGATGGTGATAGTGAGGGGACATGATGGAGGTGGGGTGGAGTGATGGTGATAGTGATAGGACATGATGGAGGTGGGGTGGAGTGATGGTGATAGTGATAGGACATGATGGAGGTGGGGTGGAGTGATGGTGATAGTGAGGGGACATGATGGAGGTGGAGTGGAGTGATGGTGATAGTGATAGGACATGATGGAGGTGGGGTGGAATGATGGTGGTAGTGATAGGACATGATGGAGGTGGGGTGGGGTGATGGTGGTAGTGATAGGACATGATGGAGGTGGGGTGGAGTGATGGTGATAGTGAGGGGACATGATGGAGGTGGGGTGGAATGATGGTGGTAGTGATAGGACATGATGGAGGTGGGGTGGGGTGATGGTGGTAGTGATAGGACATGATGGAGGTGGGGTGGGGTGATGGTGGTAGTGATAGGACATGATGGAGGTGGGGTGGGGTGATGGTGATAGTGATAGGACATGAGGGAGGTGGGGTGGAGTGATGGTGATAGTGAGGGGACATGATGGAGGTGGAGTGGAGTGATGGTGGTAGTGATGGGACATGATGGAGGTGGGGTGGAGTGATGGTGGTAGTGAGGGGACATGATGGAGGTGGGGTGGAGTGATGGTGGTAGTGATAGGACATGATGGAGGTGGGGTGGAGTGATGGTGATAGTGAGGGGACATGATGGAGGTGGAGTGGAGTGATGGTGATAGTGATAGGACATGATGGAGGTGGGGTGGAGTGATGGTGGTAGTGAGGGGACATGATGGAGGTGGGGTGGAGTGATGGTGATAGTGAGGGGACATGATGGAGGTGGGGTGGAGTGATGGTGATAGTGAGGGGACATGATGGAGGTGGGGTGGAGTGATGGTGGTAGTGAGGGGACATGATGGAGGTGGGGTGGAGTGATGGTGGTAGTGATAGGACATGATGGAGGTGGGGTGGAGTGATGGTGATAGTGATAGGACATGATGGAGGTGGGGTGGAGTGATGGTGATAGTGAGGGGACATGATGGAGGTGGAGTGGAGTGATGGTGATAGTGATAGGACATGATGGAGGTGGGGTGGAATGATGGTGGTAGTGATAGGACATGATGGAGGTGGGGTGGGGTGATGGTGGTAGTGATAGGACATGATGGAGGTGGGGTGGAGTGATGGTGATAGTGAGGGGACATGATGGAGGTGGAGTGGAGTGATGGTGATAGTGATAGGACATGATGGAGGTGGGGTGGAGTGATGGTGATAGTGATAGGACATGATGGAGGTGGGGTGGAATGATGGTGGTAGTGATAGGACATGATGGAGGTGGGGTGGGGTGATGGTGGTAGTGATAGGACATGATGGAGGTGGGGTGGAGTGATGGTGATAGTGAGGGGACATGATGGAGGTGGAGTGGAGTGATTGTGGTAGTGATGGGACATGATGGAGGTGGGGTGGAATGATGGTGGTAGTGATGGGACATGATGGAGGTGGGGTGGAGTGATGGTGATAGTGAGGGGACATGATGGAGGTGGAGTGGAGTGATGGTGATAGTGATAGGACATGATGGAGGTGGAGTGATGGTGGTAGTGATAGGACATGATGGAGGTGGGGTGGAGTGATGGTGGTAGTGAGGGGACATGATGGAGGTGGGGTGGAGTGATGGTGGTAGTGATGGGACATGATGGGGGTGGGGTGGAGTGATGGTGATAGTGAGGGGACATGATGCAGGTGAGGTGGAGTGATGGTAGTGATAGGACATGATGGAGGTGAGGTGGAGTGATGGTGGTAGTAATGTGACATAATGGAGGTGGGGTGGAGTGATGGTGGTAGTGATGGGACATGATGGAGGTGGGGTGGAGTGATGGTGATAGTGATGGGACATGATGGAGGTGGGGTGGAGTGATGGTGATAGTGATGGGACATGATGGAGGTGGGGTGGAGTGATGGTGGTAGTGATAGGACATGATGGAGGTGGGGTGGAGTGATGGTGGTAGTGATAGGACATGATGGAGGTGGGGTGGAGTGATGGTGGTAGTGATAGCACATGATGGAGGTGGGGTGGAGTGATAGTGAGGGGACATGATGGAGGTGGGGTGGAGTGATGGTGGTAGTGATAGGACATGATGGAGGTGGGGTGGAGTGATGGTGGTAGTGATAGGACATGATGGAGGTGGGGTGTAGTGATGGTGATAGTGAGGGGACATGATGGAGGTGGGGTGGAGTGATGGTGATAGTGAGGGGACATGATGGAGGTGGGGTGGAGTGATGGTGATAGTGATAGGACATGATGGAGGTGGAGCGATGGTGGTAGTGATAGGACATGATGAAGGTGGGGTGGAGTGATGGTGGTAGTGATGGGACATGATGGAGGTGGGGTGGAGTGATGGTGATAGTGATGGGACATGATGGAGGTGGGGTGGAGTGATGGTGGTAGTGAGGGGACATGATGGAGGTGGGGTGGAGTGATGGTGGTAGTGATGGGACATGATGGAGGTGGGGTGGAATGATGGTGGTAGTGAGGGGACATGATGGAGGTGGGGTGGAATGATGGTGGTAGTGATGGGACATGATGGAGGTGGGGTGGAGCGATGGTGATAGTGATAGGACATGATGGAGGTGGGGTGGAGTGATGGTGGTAGTGATAGGACATGATGGAGGTGGGGTGGAGTGATGGTGGTAGTGATAGGACATGATGGAGGTGGGGTGTAGTGATGGTGATAGTGATAGGACATGATGGAGGTGGGGTGGAGTGATGGTGGTAGTGATAGGACATGATGGAGGTGGGGTGGAGTGATGGTGGTAGTGATAGGACATGATGGAGGTGGGGTGTAGTGATGGTGATAGTGAGGGGACATGATGGAGGTGGGGTGGAGTGATGGTGATAGTGAGGGGACATGATGGAGGTGGGGTGGAGTGATGGTGATAGTGATAGGACATGATGGAGGTGGAGTGATGGTGGTAGTGATAGGACATGATGAAGGTGGGGTGGAGTGATGGTGGTAGTGATGGGACATGATGGAGGTGGGGTGGAGTGATGGTGATAGTGATGGGACATGATGGAGGTGGGGTGGAGTGATGGTGGTAGTGAGGGGACATGATGGAGGTGGGGTGGAGTGATGGTGGTAGTGATGGGACATGATGGAGGTGGGGTGGAGTGATGGTGATAGTGATGGGACATGATGGAGGTGGGGTGGAGTGATGGTGGTAGTGAGGGGACATGATGGAGGTGGGGTGGGGTGATGGTGGTAGTGATAGGACATGATGGAGGTGGGGTGGAGTGATGGTGGTAGTGATGGGACATGATGGAGGTGGGGTGGAGTGATGGTGGTAGTGATGGGACATGATGGAGGTGGGGTGGAGTGATGGTGATAGTGATGGGACATGATGGAGGTGGGGTGGAGTGATGGTGGTAGTGATGGGACATGATGGAGGTGGGGTGGAGTGATGGTGATAGTGATGGGACATGATGGAGGTGGGGTGGAGTGATGGTGGTAGTGAGGGGACATGATGGAGGTGGGGTGGAGTGATGGTGGTAGTGAGGGGACATGATGGAGGTGGGGTGGAGTGATGGTGGTAGTGAGGGGACATGATGGAGGTGGGGTGGAGTGATGGTGGTAGTGATAGGACATGATGGAGGTGGGGTGGAGTGATGGTGGTAGTGATAGCACATGATGGAGGTGGGGTGGAGTGATGGTGGTAGTGATGGGACATGATGAAGGTGGGGTGGAGTGATGGTGGTAGTGATGGGACATGATGGAGGTGGGGTGGAGTGATGGTGATAGTGATGGGACATGATGGAGGTGGGGTGGAGTGATGGTGGTAGTGAGGGGACATGATGGAGGTGGGGTGGAGTGATGGTGATAGTGAGGGGACATGATGGAGGTGGGGTGTAGTGATGGTGGTAGTGATAGGACATGATGGAGGTGGGGTGGAGTGATGGTGGTAGTGATAGGACATGATGGAGGTGGAGTGGAGTGATGGTGATAGTGATAGGACATGATGGAGGTGGGGTGGAGTGATGGTGATAGTGAGGGGACATGATGGAGGTGGGGTGGAGTGATGGTGGTAGTGATGGGACATGATGGAGGTGGGGTGGAGTGATGATGGTAGTGATAGGACATGATGGAGGTGGGGTGGAGTGATGGTGGTAGTGAGGGGACATGATGGAGGTGGGGTGGAGTGATGGTGGTAGTGATAGGACATGATGGAGGTGGAGTGGAGTGATGGTGATAGTGATAGGACATGATGGAGGTGGGGTGGAGTGATGGTGATAGTGAGGGGACATGATGGAGGTGAGGTCGAGTGATGGTGATAGTGATAGGACATGATGGAGGTGGGGTGGAGTGATGATGGTAGTGATAGGACATGATGGAGGTGGGGTGGAGTGATGGTGATAGTGATAGGACATGATGGAGGTGGGGTGGAGTGATGGTGATAGTGAGGGGACATGATGCAGGTGAGGTGGAGTGATGGTGGTAGTGATAGGACATGATGGAGGTGAGGTGGAGTGATGGTGGTAGTGAGGGGACATGATGGAGTTGGGGTGGAGTGATGGTGATAGTGAGGGGACATGATGGAGGTGGGGTGTAGTGATGGTGGTAGTGATAGGACATGATGGAGGTGGGGTGGAGTGATGGTGGTAGTGATAGGACATGATGGAGGTGGGGTGGAGTGATGGTGGTAGTGAGGGGACATGATGGAGGTGGGGTGGGGTGATGGTGGTAGTGATAGGACATGATGGAGGTGGGGTGGAGTGATGGTGGTAGTGATAGGACATGATGGAGGTGGGGTGGAGTGATGGTGGTAGTGAGGGGACATGATGGAGGTGGGGTGGAGTGATGGTGGTAGTGATGGGACATGATGGAGGTGGGGTGGAGTGATGGTGATAGTGATGGGACATGATGGAGGTGGGGTGGAGTGATGGTGGTAGTGAGGGGACATGATGGAGGTGGGGTGGAGTGATGGTGATAGTGAGGGGACATGATGGAGGTGGGGTGTAGTGATGGTGGTAGTGATAGGACATGATGGAGGTGGGGTGGAGTGATGGTGGTAGTGATAGGACATGATGGAGGTGGAGTGGAGTGATGGTGATAGTGATAGGACATGATGGAGGTGGGGTGGAGTGATGGTGATAGTGAGGGGACATGATGGAGGTGGGGTGGAGTGATGGTGGTAGTGATAGGACATGATGGAGGTGGAGTGGAGTGATGGTGATAGTGATAGGACATGATGGAGGTGGGGTGGAGTGATGGTGATAGTGAGGGGACATGATGGAGGTGGGGTGGAGTGATGGTGGTAGTGATGGGACATGATGGAGGTGGGGTGGAGTGATGATGGTAGTGATAGGACATGATGGAGGTGGGGTGGAGTGATGGTGGTAGTGAGGGGACATGATGGAGGTGGGGTGGAGTGATGGTGGTAGTGATAGGACATGATGGAGGTGGAGTGGAGTGATGGTGATAGTGATAGGACATGATGGAGGTGGGGTGGAGTGATGGTGATAGTGAGGGGACATGATGGAGGTGAGGTGGAGTGATGGTGATAGTGATAGGACATGATGGAGGTGGGGTGGAGTGATGGTGGTAGTGATAGGACATGATGGAGGTGGGGTGGAGTGATGGTGATAGTGATAGGACATGATGGAGGTGAGGTGGAGTGATGGTGGTAGTGATAGGACATGATGGAGGTGAGGTGGAGTGATGGTGGTAGTAATGTGACATGATGGAGGTGGGGTGGAGTGATGGTGATAGTGAGGGGACATGATGGAGGTGGGGTGGAGTGATGGTGGTAGTGATAGGACATGATGGAGGTGGGGTGGAGTGATGGTGGTAGTGAGGGGACATGATGGAGGTGGGGTGGAATGATGGTGGTAGTGATAGGACATGATGGAGGTGGGGTGGAGTGATAGTGGTAGTGAGGGGACATGATGGAGGTGGGGTGGAGTGATGGTGGTAGTGAGGGGACATGATGGAGGTGGGGTGGAGTGATGGTGGTAGTGAGGGGACATGATGGAGGTGGGGTGGAGTGATGGTGGTAGTGAGGGGACATGATGGAGGTGGGGTGGAGTGATGGTGGTAGTGAGGGGACATGATGGAGGTGGGGTGGAATGATGGTGGTAGTGATAGGACATGATGGAGGTGGGGTGGAGTGATAGTGATGGGACATGATGGAGGTGGGGTGGAGTGATGGTGGTAGTGAGGGGACATGATGGAGGTGGGGTGGAGTGATGGTGGTAGTGATGGGACATGATGGAGGTGGGGTGGAGTGATGGTGGTAGTGAGGGGACATGATGGAGGTGGGGTGGAGTGATGGTGATAGTGATGGGACATGATGGAGGTGGGGTGGAGTGATGGTGATAGTGATGGGACATGATGGAGGTGGGGTGGAGTGATGGTGGTAGTGATAGGACACGATGGAGGTGGAGTGATGGTGGTAGTGATAGGACATGATGGAGGTGGGGTGGAGTGATGGTGATAGTGAGGGGACATGATGGAGGTGAGGTGGAGTGATGGTGATAGTGATAGGACATGATGGAGGTGGGGTGGAGTGATGGTGGTAGTGAGGGGACATGATGGAGGTGGGGTGGAGTGATGGTGGTAGTGAGGGGACATGATGGAGGTGGGGTGGAGTGATGGTGGTAGTGATAGGACATGATGGAGGTGGGGTGGAGTGATGGTGATAGTGATGGGACATGATGGAGGTGGGGTGGAGTGATGGTGGTAGTGATAGGACACGATGGAGGTGGAGTGATGGTGGTAGTGATAGGACATGATGGAGGTGGGGTGGAGTGATGGTGGTAGTGAGGGGACATGATGGAGGTGGGGTGGAGTGATGGTGATAGTGATAGGACATGATGGAGGTGGGGTGGAGTGATGGTGGTAGTGATAGGACATGATGGAGGTGGGGTGGAGTGATGGTGGTAGTGAGGGGACATGATGGAGGTGGAGTGATGGTGATAGTGATAGGACATGATGGAGGTGGGGTGGAGTGATGGTGGTAGTGAGGGGACATGATGGAGGTGGGGTGGAGTGATGGTGATAGTGATAGGACATGATGGAGGTGGGGTGGAGTGATGGTGGTAGTGATAGGACACGATGGAGGTGGAGTGATGGTGGTAGTGATAGGACATGATGGAGGTGGGGTGGAGTGATGGTGGTAGTGATAGGACATGATGGAGGTGGGGTGGAGTGATGGTGGTAGTGAGGGGACATGATGGAGGTGGGGTGGAGTGATGGTGGTAGTGAGGGGACATGATGGAGGTGGGGTGGAGTGATGGTGATAGTGATAGGACATGATGGAGGTGGGGTGGAGTGATGGTGATAGTGATGGGACATGATGGAGGTGGGGTGGAATGATGGTGGTAGTGAGGGGACATGATGGAGGTGGGGTGGAGTGATGGTGGTAGTGAGGGGACATGATGGAGGTGGGGTGGAATGATGGTGATAGTGAGGGGACATGATGGAGGTGGGGTGGAGTGATGGTGATAGTGAGGGGACATGATGGAGGTGGGGTGGAGTGATGGTGATAGTGATAGGACATGATGGAGGTGGAGTGATGGTGGTAGTGATAGGACATGATGGAGGTGGGGTGGAGTGATGGTGGTAGTGATAGCACATGATGGAGGTGGGGTGGAGTGATGGTGGTAGTGATGGGACATGATGGAGGTGGGGTGGAGTGATGGTGGTAGTGATGGGACATGATGGAGGTGGGGTGGAGTGATGGTGATAGTGATGGGACATGATGGAGGTGGGGTGGAGTGATGGTGGTAGTGAGGGGACATGATGGAGGTGGGGTGATGGTGGTAGTGATAGGACATGATGGAGGTGGGGTGGAGTGATGGTGGTGATAGGACATGATGGAGGTTGGGTGGAGTGATGGTGGTAGTGATAGCACATGATGGAGGTGGGGTGGAGTGATGGTGGTAGTGATGGGACATGATGGAGGTGGGGTGGAGTGATGGTGGTAGTGATGGGACATGATGGAGGTGGGGTGGAGTGATGGTGATAGTGATGGGACATGATGGAGGTGGGGTGGAGTGATGGTGGTAGTGAGGGGACATGATGGAGGTGGGGTGGAGTGATGGTGGTAGTGATAGGACATGATGGAGGTGGAGTGGAGTGATGGTGATAGTGATAGGACATGATGGAGGTGGGGTGGAGTGATGGTGATAGTGAGGGGACATGATGGAGGTGGGGTGGAGTGATGGTGGTAGTGATAGGACATGATGGAGGTGGAGTGGAGTGATGGTGATAGTGATAGGACATGATGGAGGTGGGGTGGAGTGATGGTGATAGTGAGGGGACATGATGGAGGTGGGGTGGAGTGATGGTGGTAGTGATGGGACATGATGGAGGTGGGGTGGAGTGATGATGGTAGTGATAGGACATGATGGAGGTGGGGTGGAGTGATGGTGGTAGTGATAGGACATGATGGAGGTGGGGTGGAGTGATGGTGATAGTGATAGGACATGATGGAGGTGGGGTGTAGTGATGGTGGTAGTGATAGGACATGAGGGAGGTGGGGTGGAGTGATGGTGATAGTGAGGGGACATGATGGAGGTGGGGTGGAGTGATGGTGGTAGTGATAGGACATGATGGAGGTGGGGTGGAGTGATGGTGATAGTGAGGGGACATGATGGAGGTGAGGTGGAGTGATGGTGATAGTGATAGGACATGATGGAGGTGGGGTGGAGTGATGGTGGTAGTGATAGGACATGATGGAGGTGGGGTGGAGTGATGGTGATAGTGATAGGACATGAT
The DNA here is from genome assembly GCF_032444005.1 of Ranitomeya imitator. Classification (NCBI taxonomy): domain Eukaryota; kingdom Metazoa; phylum Chordata; class Amphibia; order Anura; family Dendrobatidae; genus Ranitomeya; species Ranitomeya imitator. The sequence goes on along the minus strand of NC_091284.1, from coordinate 843,820,607 downwards.
GGAGGTGGGGTGGAGTGATGGTGATAGTGATAGGACATGATGGAGGAGGGGTGGAGTGATGGTGGTAGTGATAGGACATGATGGAGGTGGGGTGGAGTGATGGTGGTAGTGATAGGACATGATGGAGGTGGGGTGGAGTGATGGTGATAGTGATAGGACATGATGGCGTTGGGGTGGAGTGATGGTGGTAGTGATAGGACATGATGGAGGTGGGGTGGAGTGATGGTGATAGTGATAGGACATGATGGAGGTGGGGTGGAGTGATGGTGATAGTGAGGGGACATGATGCAGGTGAGGTGGAGTGATGGTAGTGATAGGACATGATGGAGGTGAGGTGGAGTGATGGTGGTAGTAATGTGACATGATGGAGGTGGGGTGGAGTGATGGTGATAGTGAGGGGACATGATGGAGGTGGGGTGGAGTGATGGTGATAGTGAGGGGACATGATGGAGGTGGGGTGGAGTGATGGTGGTAGTGAGGGGACATGATGGAGGTGGGGTGGAATGATGGTGGTAGTGATAGGACATGATGGAGGTGGGGTGGAGTGATAGTGATGGGACATGATGGAGGTGGGGTGGAGTGATGGTGGTAGTGAGGGGACATGATGGAGGTGGGGTGGAGTGATGGTGGTAGTGATGTGACATGATGGAGGTGGGGTGGAGTGATGGTGGTAGTGAGGGGACATGATGGAGGTGGGGTGGAGTGATGGTGATAGTGATGGGACATGATGGAGGTGGGGTGGAGTGATGGTGGTAGTGATGTGACATGATGGAGGTGGGGTGGAGTGATGGTGGTAGTGAGGGGACATGATGGAGGTGGGGTGGAGTGATGGTGATAGTGATAGGACACGATTGAGGTGGAGTGATGGTGGTAGTGATAGGACATGATGGAGGTGGGGTGGAGTGATGGTGATAGTGAGGGGACATGATGGAGGTGAGGTGGAGTGATGGTGATAGTGATAGGACATGATGGAGGTGGGGTGGAGTGATGGTGGTAGTGAGGGGACATGATGGAGGTGGGGTGGAGTGATGGTGGTAGTGAGGGGACATGATGGAGGTGGGGTGGAGTGATGGTGGTAGTGATAGGACATGATGGACGTGGGGTGGAGTGATGGTGATAGTGATGGGACATGATGGAGGTGGGGTGGAGTGATGGTGATAGTGATGGGACATGATGGAGGTGGGGTGGAGTGATGGTGGTAGTGATAGGACACGATGGAGGTGGAGTGATGGTGGTAGTGATAGGACATGATGGAGGTGGGGTGGAGTGATGGTGGTAGTGAGGGGACATGATGGAGGTGGGGTGGAGTGATGGTGATAGTGATAGGACATGATGGAGGTGGGGTGGAGTGATGGTGGTAGTGATAGGACATGATGGAGGTGGGGTGGAGTGATGGTGGTAGTGAGGGGACATGATGGAGGTGGGGTGGAGTGATGGTGATAGTGATAGGACATGATGGAGGTGGGGTGGAGTGATGGTGGTAGTGATAGGACACGATGGAGGTGGAGTGATGGTGGTAGTGATAGGACATGAAGGAGGTGGGGTGGAGTGATGGTGGTAGTGAGGGGACATGATGGAGGTGGGGTGGAGTGATGGTGATAGTGATAGGACATGATAGAGGTGGGGTGGAGTGATGGTGATAGTGATAGGACATGATGGAGGTGGAGTGGAGTGATGGTGGTAGTGATAGGACATGATGGAGGTGGAGTGATGGTGATAGTGATAGGACATGATGGAGGTGGGGTGGAGTGATGGTGGTAGTGAGGGGACATGATGGAGGTGGGGTGGAGTGATGGTGATAGTGATAGGACATGATGGAGGTGGGGTGGAGTGATGGTGGTAGTGATAGGACATGATGGAGGTGGGGTGGAGTGATGGTGGTAGTGAGGGGACATGATGGAGGTGGGGTGGAGTGATGGTGATAGTGATAGGACATGGTGGAGGTGGGGTGGAGTGATGGTGGTAGTGAGGGGACATGATGGAGGTGGGGTGGAGTGATGGTGGTAGTGATAGGACATGATGGAGGTGGGGTGGAGTGATGGTGGTAGTGAGGGGACATGATGGAGGTGGGGTGGAGTGATGGTGATAGTGATAGGACATGATGGAGGTGGGGTGGAGTGATGGTGGTAGTGATAGGACATGATGGAGGTGGGGTGGAGTGATGGTGGTAGTGAGGGGACATGATGGAGGTGGGGTGGAGTGATGGTGGTAGTGATAGGACATGGTGGAGGTGGGGTGGAGTGATGGTGGTAGTGAGGGGACATGATGGAGGTGGGGTGGAGTGATGGTGATAGTGATAGGACATGATGGAGGTGGAGTGGAGTGATGGTGGTAGTGATAGGACATGATGGAGGTGGGGTGGAGTGATGGTGGTAGTGATAGGACATGATGGAGGTGGGGTGGAGTGATGGTGGTAGTGAGGGGACATGATGGAGGTGGAGTGATGGTGGTAGTGATAGGACATGATGGAGGTGGAGTGATGGTGATAGTGATAGGACATGATGGAGGTCGGGTGGAGTGATGGTGGTAGTGAGGGGACATGATGGAGGTGGAGTGATGGTGATAGTGATAGGACATGATGGAGGTGGGGTAGAGTGATGGTGATAGTGATAGGACATGATGGAGGTGGAGTGGAGTGATGGTGGTAGTGATAGGACATGATGGAGGTGGGGTGGAGTGATGGTGGTAGTGAGGGGACATGATGGAGGTGGGGTGGAGTGATGGTGATAGTGATAGGACATGATGGAGGTGGGGTAGAGTGATGGTGATAGTGATAGGACATGATGGAGGTGGAGTGGAGTGATGGTGGTAGTGATAGGACATGATGGAGGTGGGGTGGAGTGATGGTGGTAGTGATAGGACATGATGGAGGTGGGGTGGAGTGATGGTGGTAGTGAGGGGACATGATGAGGTGGGGTGGAGTGATGGTGGTAGTGAGGGGACATGATGGAGGTGGAGTGATGGTGATAGTGATAGGACATGATGGAGGTGGGGTGGAGTGATGGTGGTAGTGATAGGACATGATGGAGGTGGGGTGGAGTGATGGTGGTAGTGAGGGGACATGATGGAGGTGGAATGATGGTGGTAGTGATAGGACATGATGGAGGTGGGGTGGAGTGATGGTGGTAGTGATAGGATATGATGGAGGTGGAGTGATGGTGATAGTGAGGGGACATGATGGAGGTGGAGTGATGGTGATAGTGATAGGACATGATGGAGGTGGGGTGGAGTGATGGTGGTAGTGAGGGGACATGATGGAGATGGAGTGATGGTGGTAGTGATAGGACATGATGGAGGTGGAGTGATGGTGATAGTGATAGGACATGATGGAGGTGGAGTGGAGTGATGGTGGTAGTGAGGGGACATGATGGAGGTGGAGTGATGGTGGTAGTGATAGGACATGATGGAGGTGGAGTGATGGTGATAGTGATAGGACATGATGGAGGTGGAGTGGAGTGATGGTGGTAGTGAGGGGACATGATGGAGGTGGAGTGATGGTGGTAGTGATAGGACATGATGGAGGTGGAATGATGTTGATAGTGATAGGACATGATGGAGGTGGAGTGATGGTGATAGTGATAGGACATGATGGAGGTGGAGTGGAGTGATGGTGATAGTGATAGGACATGATGGAGGTGGGGTGGAGTGATGGTGGTAGTGATAGGACATGATGGAGGTGGGGTGGCGTGATGGTGGTAGTGAGGGAACATGATGGAGGTGGAGTGATGGTGATGGTGATAGTGATGGGACATGATGGAGGTGGAGTGGAGTGATGGTGGTAGTGATAGCACACGATGGAGGTGGAGTGGAGTGATGGTGGTAGTGATAGGACATGATGGAGGTGAGGTGGAGTGATGGTGGTAGTGATAGGACATGATGGAGGTGGAGTGATGGTGATGGTGATAGTGATAGGACATGATGGAGGTGGAGTGGAGTGATGGTGGTAGTGATAGGACACGATGGAGGTGGAGTGGAGTGATGGTGGTAGTGATGGGACACGATGGAGGTGAGGTGGAGTGATGGTGGTAGTGATAGGACATGATGGAGGTGGGGTGGAGTGATGGTGGTAGTGAGGGGACATGATGGAAGTGGAGTGATGGTGATAGTGATAGGACATGATGGAGGTGGGGTAGAGTGATGGTGATAGTGATAGGACATGATGGAGGTGGAGTGATGGTGATAGTGATAGGACATGATGGAGGTGGAGTGGAGTGATGGTGGTAGTGAGGGGACATGATGGAAGTGGAGTGATGGTGATAGTGATAGGACATGATGGAGGTGGGGTAGAGTGATGGTGATAGTGATAGGACATGATGGAGGTGGAGTGGAGTGATGGTGATAGTGATGGGACATGATGGAGGTGGGGTGGAGTGATGGTGATAGTGATAGGACACGATTGAGGTGGAGTGATGGTGGTAGTGATAGGACATGATGGAGGTGGGGTGGAGTGATGGTGATAGTGAGGGGACATGATGGAGGTGAGGTGGAGTGATGGTGATAGTGATAGGACATGATGGAGGTGGGGTGGAGTGATGGTGGTAGTGAGGGGACATGATGGAGGTGGGGTGGAGTGATGGTGGTAGTGATAGGACATGATGGACGTGGGGTGGAGTGATGGTGATAGTGATGGGACATGATGGAGGTGGGGTGGAGTGATGGTGATAGTGATGGGACATGATGGAGGTGGGGTGGAGTGATGGTGGTAGTGATAGGACACGATGGAGGTGGAGTGATGGTGGTAGTGATAGGACATGATGGAGGTGGGGTGGAGTGATGGTGGTAGTGAGTGGACATGATGGAGGTGGGGTGGAGTGATGGTGATAGTGATAGGACATGATGGAGGTGGGGTGGAGTGATGGTGATAGTGATAGGACATGATGGAGGTGGGGTGGAGTGATGGTGGTAGTGATAGGACATGATGGAGGTGGGGTGGAGTGATGGTGGTAGTGAGGGGACATGATGGAGGTGGGGTGGAGTGATGGTGATAGTGAGGGGACATGATGGAGGTGGGGTGGAGTGATGGTGATAGTGATAGGACATGATGGAGGTGGGGTGGAGTGATGGTGGTAGTGATAGGACATGATGGAGGTGGGGTGGAGTGATGGTGGTAGTGAGGGGACATGATGGAGGTGGAGTGATGGTGATAGTGATAGGACATGATGGAGGTGGGGTGGAGTGATGGTGGTAGTGAGGGGACATGATGGAGGTGGGGTGGAGTGATGGTGATAGTGATAGGACATGATGGAGGTGGGGTGGAGTGATGGTGGTAGTGATAGGACACGATGGAGGTGGAGTGATGGTGGTAGTGATAGGACATGATGGAGGTGGGGTGGAGTGATGGTGGTAGTGAGGGGACATGATGGAGGTGGGGTGGAGTGATGGTGATAGTGATAGGACATGATGGAGGTGGGGTGGAGTGATGGTGATAGTGATAGGACATGATGGAGGTGGAGTGGAGTGATGGTGGTAGTGATAGGACATGATGGAGGTGGGGTGGAGTGATGGTGGTAGTGATAGGACATGATGGAGGTGGGGTGGAGTGATGGTGGTAGTGAGGGGACATGATGGAGGTGGAGTGATGGTGGTAGTGATAGGACATGATGGAGGTGGGGTGGAGTGATGGTGGTAGTGAGGGGACATGATGGAGGTGGAGTGATGGTGATAGTGATAGGACATGATGGAGGTGGGGTAGAGTGATGGTGATAGTGATAGGACATGATGGAGGTGGAGTGGAGTGATGGTGGTAGTGATAGGACATGATGGAGGTGGGGTGGAGTGATGGTGGTAGTGAGGGGACATGATGGAGGTGGGGTGGAGTGATGGTGGTAGTGAGGGGACATGATGGAGGTGGGGTGGAGTGATGGTGGTAGTGATAGGAAATGATGGACGTGGCGTGGAGTGATGGTGATAGTGATGGGACATGATGGAGGTGGGGTGGAGTGATGGTGATAGTGATGGGACATGATGGAGGTGGGGTGGAGTGATGGTGGTAGTGATAGGACACGATGGAGGTGGAGTGATGGTGGTAGTGATAGGACATGATGGAGGTGGGGTGGAGTGATGGTGGTAGTGAGGGGACATGATGGAGGTGGGGTGGAGTGATGGTGATAGTGATAGGACATGATGGAGGTGGGGTGGAGTGATGGTGGTAGTGATAGGACATGATGGACGTGGGGTGGAGTGATGGTGGTAGTGAGGGGACATGATGGAGGTGGGGTGGAGTGATGGTGATAGTGATAGGACATGATGGAGGTGGGGTGGAGTGATGGTGGTAGTGATAGGACACGATGGAGGTGGAGTGATGGTGGTAGTGATAGGACATGAAGGAGGTGGGGTGGAGTGATGGTGGTAGTGAGGGGACATGATGGAGGTGGGGTGGAGTGATGGTGATAGTGATAGGACATGATAGAGGTGGGGTGGAGTGATGGTGATAGTGATAGGACATGATGGAGGTGGAGTGGAGTGATGGTGGTAGTGATAGGACATGATGGAGGTGGAGTGATGGTGATAGTGATAGGACATGATGGAGGTGGGGTGGAGTGATGGTGGTAGTGAGGGGACATGATGGAGGTGGGGTGGAGTGATGGTGATAGTGATAGGACATGATGGAGGTGGGGTGGAGTGATGGTGGTAGTGATAGGACATGATGGAGGTGGGGTGGAGTGATGGTGGTAGTGAGGGGACATGATGGAGGTGGGGTGGAGTGATGGTGATAGTGATAGGACATGGTGGAGGTGGGGTGGAGTGATGGTGGTAGTGAGGGGACATGATGGAGGTGGGGTGGAGTGATGGTGGTAGTGATAGGACATGATGGAGGTGGGGTGGAGTGATGGTGGTAGTGAGGGGACATGATGGAGGTGGGGTGGAGTGATGGTGATAGTGATAGGACATGATGGAGGTGGGGTGGAGTGATGGTGGTAGTGATAGGACATGATGGAGGTGGGGTGGAGTGATGGTGGTAGTGAGGGGACATGATGGAGGTGGGGTGGAGTGATGGTGGTAGTGATAGGACATGGTGGAGGTGGGGTGGAGTGATGGTGGTAGTGAGGGGACATGATGGAGGTGGGGTGGAGTGATGGTGATAGTGATAGGACATGATGGAGGTGGAGTGGAGTGATGGTGGTAGTGATAGGACATGATGGAGGTGGGGTGGAGTGATGGTGGTAGTGATAGGACATGATGGAGGTGGGGTGGAGTGATGGTGGTAGTGAGGGGACATGATGGAGGTGGAGTGATGGTGGTAGTGATAGGACATGATGGAGGTGGAGTGATGGTGATAGTGATAGGACATGATGGAGGTCGGGTGGAGTGATGGTGGTAGTGAGGGGACATGATGGAGGTGGAGTGATGGTGATAGTGATAGGACATGATGGAGGTGGGGTAGAGTGATGGTGATAGTGATAGGACATGATGGAGGTGGAGTGGAGTGATGGTGGTAGTGATAGGACATGATGGAGGTGGGGTGGAGTGATGGTGGTAGTGAGGGGACATGATGGAGGTGGGGTGGAGTGATGGTGATAGTGATAGGACATGATGGAGGTGGGGTAGAGTGATGGTGATAGTGATAGGACATGATGGAGGTGGAGTGGAGTGATGGTGGTAGTGATAGGACATGATGGAGGTGGGGTGGAGTGATGGTGGTAGTGATAGGACATGATGGAGGTGGGGTGGAGTGATGGTGGTAGTGAGGGGACATGATGAGGTGGGGTGGAGTGATGGTGGTAGTGAGGGGACATGATGGAGGTGGAGTGATGGTGATAGTGATAGGACATGATGGAGGTGGGGTGGAGTGATGGTGGTAGTGATAGGACATGATGGAGGTGGGGTGGAGTGATGGTGGTAGTGAGGGGACATGATGGAGGTGGAGTGATGGTGGTAGTGATAGGACATGATGGAGGTGGGGTGGAGTGATGGTGGTAGTGATAGGATATGATGGAGGTGGAGTGATGGTGATAGTGAGGGGACATGATGGAGGTGGAGTGATGGTGATAGTGATAGGACATGATGGAGGTGGGGTGGAGTGATGGTGGTAGTGAGGGGACATGATGGAGATGGAGTGATGGTGGTAGTGATAGGACATGATGGAGGTGGAGTGATGGTGATAGTGATAGGACATGATGGAGGTGGAGTGGAGTGATGGTGGTAGTGAGGGGACATGATGGAGGTGGAGTGATGGTGGTAGTGATAGGACATGATGGAGGTGGAGTGATGGTGATAGTGATAGGACATGATGGAGGTGGAGTGGAGTGATGGTGGTAGTGAGGGGACATGATGGAGGTGGAGTGATGGTGGTAGTGATAGGACATGATGGAGGTGGAATGATGTTGATAGTGATAGGACATGATGGAGGTGGAGTGATGGTGATAGTGATAGGACATGATGGAGGTGGAGTGGAGTGATGGTGATAGTGATAGGACATGATGGAGGTGGGGTGGAGTGATGGTGGTAGTGATAGGACATGATGGAGGTGGGGTGGCGTGATGGTGGTAGTGAGGGAACATGATGGAGGTGGAGTGATGGTGATGGTGATAGTGATGGGACATGATGGAGGTGGAGTGGAGTGATGGTGGTAGTGATAGCACACGATGGAGGTGGAGTGGAGTGATGGTGGTAGTGATAGGACATGATGGAGGTGAGGTGGAGTGATGGTGGTAGTGATAGGACATGATGGAGGTGGAGTGATGGTGATGGTGATAGTGATAGGACATGATGGAGGTGGAGTGGAGTGATGGTGGTAGTGATAGGACACGATGGAGGTGGAGTGGAGTGATGGTGGTAGTGATGGGACACGATGGAGGTGAGGTGGAGTGATGGTGGTAGTGATAGGACATGATGGAGGTGGGGTGGAGTGATGGTGGTAGTGAGGGGACATGATGGAAGTGGAGTGATGGTGATAGTGATAGGACATGATGGAGGTGGGGTAGAGTGATGGTGATAGTGATAGGACATGATGGAGGTGGAGTGATGGTGATAGTGATAGGACATGATGGAGGTGGAGTGGAGTGATGGTGATAGTGATGGGACATGATGGAGGTGGGGTGGAGTGATGGTGATAGTGATAGGACACGATTGAGGTGGAGTGATGGTGGTAGTGATAGGACATGATGGAGGTGGGGTGGAGTGATGGTGATAGTGAGGGGACATGATGGAGGTGAGGTGGAGTGATGGTGATAGTGATAGGACATGATGGAGGTGGGGTGGAGTGATGGTGGTAGTGAGGGGACATGATGGAGGTGGGGTGGAGTGATGGTGGTAGTGATAGGACATGATGGACGTGGGGTGGAGTGATGGTGATAGTGATGGGACATGATGGAGGTGGGGTGGAGTGATGGTGGTAGTGATAGGACACGATGGAGGTGGAGTGATGGTGGTAGTGATAGGACATGATGGAGGTGGGGTGGAGTGATGGTGGTAGTGAGTGGACATGATGGAGGTGGGGTGATGGTGGTAGTGATGGGACATGATGGAGGTGGGGTGGAGTGATGGTGATAGTGATGGGACATGATGGAGGTGGGGTGGAGTGATGGTGGTAGTGATAGGACACGATGGAGGTGGAGTGATGGTGGTAGTGATAGGACATGATGGAGGTGGGGTGGAGTGATGGTGGTAGTGAGTGGACATGATGGAGGTGGGGTGGAGTGATGGTGATAGTGATAGGACATGATGGAGGTGGGGTGGAGTGATGGTGATAGTGATAGGACATGATGGAGGTGGGGTGGAGTGATGGTGGTAGTGATAGGACATGATGGAGGTGGGGTGGAGTGATGGTGGTAGTGAGGGGACATGATGGAGGTGGAGTGATGGTGATAGTGATAGGACATGATGGAGGTGGGGTGGAGTGATGGTGGTAGTGAGGGGACATGATGGAGGTGGGGTGGAGTGATGGTGATAGTGATAGGACATGATGGAGGTGGGGTGGAGTGATGGTGGTAGTGATAGGACACGATGGAGGTGGAGTGATGGTGGTAGTGATAGGACATGATGGAGGTGGGGTGGAGTGATGGTGGTAGTGAGGGGACATGATGGAGGTGGGGTGGAGTGATGGTGATAGTGATAGGACATGATGGAGGTGGGGTGGAGTGATGGTGATAGTGATAGGACATGATGGAGGTGGAGTGGAGTGATGGTGGTAGTGATAGGACATGATGGAGGTGGGGTGGAGTGATGGTGGTAGTGATAGGACATGATGGAGGTGGGGTGGAGTGATGGTGGTAGTGAGGGGACATGATGGAGGTGGAGTGATGGTGGTAGTGATAGGACATGATGGAGGTGGGGTGGAGTGATGGTGGTAGTGAGGGGACATGATGGAGGTGGAGTGATGGTGATAGTGATAGGACATGATGGAGGTGGGGTAGAGTGATGGTGATAGTGATAGGACATGATGGAGGTGGAGTGGAGTGATGGTGGTAGTGATAGGACATGATGGAGGTGGGGTGGAGTGATGGTGGTAGTGAGGGGACATGATGGAGGTGGGGTGGAGTGATGGTGATAGTGATAGGACATGATGGAGGTGGGGTAGAGTGATGGTGATAGTGATAGGACATGATGGAGGTGGAGTGGAGTGATGGTGGTAGTGATAGGACATGATGGAGGTGGGGTGGAGTGATGGTGGTAGTGATAGGACATGATGGAGGTGGGGTGGAGTGATGGTGGTAGTGAGGGGACATGATGAGGTGGGGTGGAGTGATGGTGGTAGTGAGGGGACATGATGGAGGTGGAGTGATGGTGATAGTGATAGGACATGATGGAGGTGGGGTGGAGTGATGGTGGTAGTGAGGGGACATGATGGAGGTGGAGTGATGGTGATAGTGATAGGACATGATGGAGGTGGGGTGGAGTGATGGTGGTAGTGATAGGACATGATGGAGGTGGGGTGGAGTGATGGTGGTAGTGAGGGGACATGATGGAGGTGGAGTGATGGTGGTAGTGATAGGACATGATGGAGGTGGGGTGGAGTGATGGTGGTAGTGATAGGATATGATGGAGGTGGAGTGATGGTGATAGTGAGGGGACATGATGGAGGTGGAGTGATGGTGATAGTGATAGGACATGATGGAGGTGGGGTGGAGTGATGGTGGTAGTGAGGGGACATGATGGAGGTGGAGTGATGGTGGTAGTGATAGGACATGATGGAGGTGGAGTGATGGTGATAGTGATAGGACATGATGGAGGTGGGGTGGAGTGATGGTGATAGTGATGGGACATGATGGAGGTGGGGTGGAGTGATGGTGGTAGTGATAGGACATGATGGAGGTGGAGTGATGTTGATAGTGATAGGACATGATGGAGGTGGAGTGGAGTGATGGTGGTAGTGATAGGACATGATGGAGGTGGGGTGGAGTGATGGTGGTAGTGATAGAACATGATGGAGGTGGAGTGATGGTGGTAGTGATAGGACATGATGGAGGTGGAGTGATGGTGATAGTGATAGGACATGATGGAGGTGGAGTGATGGTGGTAGTGATAGGACATGATGGAGGTGGAGTGATGGTGGTAGTGATAGGACATGATGGAGGTGGAGTGATGGTGGTAGTGATAGGACATGATGGAGGTGGAGTGATGGTGGTAGTGATAGGACATGATGGAGGTGGGGTGGAGTGATGGTGGTAGTGATAGGACATGATGGAGGTGGGGTGGAGTGATGGTGGTAGTGATAGGACATGATGGAGGTGGAGTGATGGTGGTAGTGATAGGACATGATGGAGGTGGAGAGATGGTGATAGTGATAGGACATGATGGAGGTGGGGTGGAGTGATGGTGGTAGTGAGGGGACATGATGGAGGTGGAGTGATGGTGGTAGTGATAGGACATGATGGAGGTGGAGTGATGGTGATAGTGATAGGACATGATGGAGGTGGAGTGGAGTGATGGTGGTAGTGAGGGGACATGATGGAGGTGGAGTGATGGTGGTAGTGATAGGACATGATGGAGGTGGAGTGATGTTGATAGTGATAGGACATGATGGAGGTGGAGTGGAGTGATGGTGATAGTGATAGGACATGATGGAGGTGGGGTGGAGTGATGGTGGTAGTGATAGGACATGATGGAGGTGGGGTGGAGTGATGGTGATAGTGATAGGACATGATGGAGGTGGGGTGGAGTGATGGTGGTAGTGATAGGACATGATGGAGGTGGGGTGGAGTGATGGTGGTAGTGATAGGACATGATGGAGGTGGGGTGGCGTGATGGTGGTAGTGAGGGGACATGATGGAGGTGGAGTGATGGTGATGGTGATAGTGATGGGACATGATGGAGGTGGAGTGGAGTGATGGTGGTAGTGATAGGACATGATGGAGGTGGAGTGGAGTGATGGTGGTAGTGATAGCACACGATGGAGGTGGAGTGGAGTGATGGTGGTAGTGATAGGACACGATGGAGGTGAGGTGGAGTGATGGTGGTAGTGATAGGACATGATGGAGGTGGAGTGATGGTGATGGTGATAGTGATAGGACATGATGGAGGTGGAGTGGAGTGATGGTGGTAGTGATAGGACACGATGGAGGTGGAGTGGAGTGATGGTGGTAGTGATGGGACACGATGGAGGTGAGGTGGAGTGATGGTGGTAGTGATAGGACATGATGGAGGTGGGGTGGAGTGATGGTGGTAGTAATGGGACATGATGGAGGTGGGGTGGAGTGAAGGTGATAGTGATAGGACATGATGGAGGTGGAGTGGAGTGATGGTGATAGTGATAGGACATGATGGAGGTGGGGTGGAGTGATGGTGGTAGTGATAGGACATGATGGAGGTGGGGTGGAGTGATGGTGGTAGTGATAGGACATGATGGAGGTGGGGTGGCGTGATGGTGGTAGTGAGGGGACATGATGGAGGTGGAGTGATGGTGATGGTGATAGTGATGGGACATGATGGAGGTGGAGTGGAGTGATGGTGGTAGTGATAGGACATGATGGAGGTGGAGTGGAGTGATGGTGGTAGTGATAGCACACGATGGAGGTGGAGTGGAGTGATGGTGGTAGTGATAGGACACGATGGAGGTGAGGTGGAGTGATGGTGGTAGTGATAGGACATGATGGAGGTGGAGTGATGGTGATGGTGATAGTGATAGGACATGATGGAGGTGGAGTGGAGTGATGGTGGTAGTGATAGGACACGATGGAGGTGGAGTGGAGTGATGGTGGTAGTGATGGGACACGATGGAGGTGAGGTGGAGTGATGGTGGTAGTGATAGGACATGATGGAGGTGGGGTGGAGTGATGGTGGTAGTAATGGGACATGATGGAGGTGGGGTGGAGTGAAGGTGATAGTGATAGGACATGATGGAGGTGGAGTGATGGTGGTAGTGATAGGACATGATGGAGGTGGAGTGATGGTGGTAGTGATAGGACATGATGGAGGTGGAGTGATGGTGGTAGTGATAGGACATGATGGAGGTGGAGTGATGGTGGTAGTGATAGGACATGATGGAGGTGGGGTGGAGTGATGGTGGTAGTGATAGGACATGATGGAGGTGGGGTGGAGTGATGGTGGTAGTGATAGGACATGATGGAGGTGGAGTGATGGTGGTAGTGATAGGACATGATGGAGGTGGAGTGATGGTGGTAGTGATAGGACATGATGGAGGTGGAGTGATGGTGGTAGTGATAGGACATGATGGAGGTGGAGTGATGGTGGTAGTGATAGGACATGATGGAGGTGGAGTGATGGTGGTAGTGATAGGACATGATGGAGGTGGGGTGGAGTGATGGTGGTAGTGATAGGACATGATGGAGGTGGGGTGGAGTGATGGTGGTAGTGATAGGACATGATGGAGGTGGAGTGATGGTGGTAGTGATAGGACATGATGGAGGTGGAGAGATGGTGATAGTGATAGGACATGATGGAGGTGGGGTGGAGTGATGGTGGTAGTGAGGGGACATGATGGAGGTGGAGTGATGGTGGTAGTGATAGGACATGATGGAGGTGGAGTGATGGTGATAGTGATAGGACATGATGGAGGTGGAGTGGAGTGATGGTGGTAGTGAGGGGACATGATGGAGGTGGAGTGATGGTGGTAGTGATAGGACATGATGGAGGTGGAGTGATGTTGATAGTGATAGGACATGATGGAGGTGGAGTGGAGTGATGGTGATAGTGATAGGACATGATGGAGGTGGAGTGGAGTGATGGTGATAGTGATAGGACATGATGGAGGTGGGGTGGAGTGATGGTGGTAGTGATAGGACATGATGGAGGTGGGGTGGCGTGATGGTGGTAGTGAGGGGACATGATGGAGGTGGAGTGATGGTGATGGTGATAGTGATGGGACATGATGGAGGTGGAGTGGAGTGATGGTGGTAGTGATAGGACATGATGGAGGTGGAGTGGAGTGATGGTGGTAGTGATAGCACACGATGGAGGTGGAGTGGAGTGATGGTGGTAGTGATAGGACACGATGGAGGTGAGGTGGAGTGATGGTGGTAGTGATAGGACATGATGGAGGTGGAGTGATGGTGATGGTGATAGTGATAGGACATGATGGAGGTGGAGTGGAGTGATGGTGGTAGTGATAGGACACGATGGAGGTGGAGTGGAGTGATGGTGGTAGTGATGGGACACGATGGAGGTGAGGTGGAGTGATGGTGGTAGTGATAGGACATGATGGAGGTGGGGTGGAGTGATGGTGGTAGTGATGGGACATGATGGAGGTGGGATGGAGTGATGGTGATAGTGAGGGGACATGATGGAGGTGGGGTGGAGTGATGGTGGTAGTGATAGGACATGATGGAGGTGGAGTGATGGTGGTAGTGATAGGACATGATGGAGGTGGAGAGATGGTGATAGTGATAGGACATGATGGAGGTGGGGTGGAGTGATGGTGGTAGTGAGGGGACATGATGGAGGTGGAGTGATGGTGGTAGTGATAGGACATGATGGAGGTGGAGTGATGGTGATAGTGATAGGACATGATGGAGGTGGAGTGGAGTGATGGTGGTAGTGAGGGGACATGATGGAGGTGGAGTGATGGTGGTAGTGATAGGACATGATGGAGGTGGAGTGATGGTGATAGTGATAGGACATGATGGAGGTGGAGTGATGGTGATAGTGATAGGACATGATGGAGGTGGAGTGGAGTGATGGTGATAGTGATAGGACATGATGGAGGTGGGGTGGAGTGATGGTGGTAGTGATAGGACATGATGGAGGTGGGGTGGCGTGATGGTGGTAGTGAGGGGACATGATGGAGGTGGAGTGATGGTGATGGTGATAGTGATGGGACATGATGGAGGTGGAGTGGAGTGATGGTGGTAGTGATAGGACATGATGGAGGTGGAGTGGAGTGATGGTGGTAGTGATAGCACACGATGGAGGTGGAGTGGAGTGATGGTGGTAGTGATAGGACATGATGGAGGTGGAGTGATGGTGATGGTGATAGTGATAGGACATGATGGAGGTGGAGTGGAGTGATGGTGGTAGTGATAGGACACGATGGAGGTGGAGTGGAGTGATGGTGGTAGTGATGGGACACGATGGAGGTGAGGTGGAGTGATGGTGGTAGTAATGCGACATGATGGAGGTGGGGTGGAGTGAAGGTGATAGTGATAGGACATGATGGAGGTGGGATGGAGTGATGGTGATAGTGAGGGGACATGATGGAGGTGGAGTGGAGTGATGGTGGTAGTGATAGGACACGATGGAGGTGAGGTGGAGTGATGGTGGTAGTGATAGGACATGATGGAGGTGGGGTGGAGTGATGGTGATAGTGATAGGACATGATGGAGGTGGGGTGGAGTGATGGTGATAGTGATAGGACATGATGGAGGTGGGGTGGAGTGATGGTGGTAGTGATAGGACATGATGGAGGTGGGGTGGAGTGATGGTGGTAGTGATAGGACATGATGGAGGTGGGGTGGAGTGATGGTGGTAGTGAGGGGACATGATGGAGGTGGAGTGATGGTGGTAGTGATAGGACATGATGGAGGTGGAGTGATGGTGATGGTGATAGTGATAGGACATGATGTAGGTGGAGTGGAGTGGAGTGATGGTGATAGGACATGATGGAGGTGGGGTGGAATGATGGTGGTAGTGATAGGACATGATGGAGGTGGGGTGGAGTGATGGTGATAGTGATAGGACATGATGGAGGTGGGGTGGAGTGATGGTGGTAGTGATAGGACATGATGGAGGTGGAGTGGAGTGATGGTGATAGTGATAGGACATGATGGAGGTGGGGTGGAGTGATGGTGGTAGTGAGGGGACATGATGGAGGTGGAGTGGTGGTGGTAGTGATAGGACATGATGGAGGTGGAGTGATGGTGATAGTGATAGGACATGATGGAGGTGGGGTGGAGTGATGGTGGTAGTGATAGGACATGATGGAGGTGGGGTGGAGTGATGGTGGTAGTGAGGGGACATGATGGAGGTGGGGTGGGGTGATGGTGGTAGTGAGGGGACATGATGGAGGTGGGGTGGAGTGATGGTGGTAGTGAGGGGACATGATGGAGGTGGGGTGGAGTGATGGTGGTAGTGATAGGACATGATGGAGGTGGGGTGGAGTGATGGTGGTAGTTTGGGGACATGATGGAGGTGGAGTGATGGTGATAGTGAGGGGACATGATGGAGGTGGAGTGATGGTGATAGTGAGGGGACATGATGGAGGTGG
The DNA here is from genome assembly GCF_032444005.1 of Ranitomeya imitator. Taxonomy (NCBI): domain Eukaryota; kingdom Metazoa; phylum Chordata; class Amphibia; order Anura; family Dendrobatidae; genus Ranitomeya; species Ranitomeya imitator. The sequence continues at coordinate 843,804,007 of NC_091284.1, read as the reverse complement.
AGTGATGGTGGCAGTGAGGGGACATGATGGAGGTGGAGTGATGGTGATAGTGAGGGGACATGATGGAGGTGGGGTGGAGTGATGGTGGTAGTGAGGGGACATCATGGAGGTGGGGTGGAGTGATGGTGGTAGTGATAGGACATGATGGAGGTGGGGTGGAGTGATGGTGGTAGTGATAGGACATGATGGAGGTGGGGTGGAGTGATGGTGGTAGTTTGGGGACATGATGGAGGTGGAGTGATGGTGATAGTGAGGGGACATGATGGAGGTGGGGTGGAATGATGGTGATAGTGATGGGACATGATGGAGGTGGGGTGGAGTGATGGTGGTAGTGATATGACATGATGGAGGTGGGGTGGAATGATGGTGATAGAGATGGGACATGATGGAGGTGGGGTGGAGTGATGGTGATAGTGATAGGACATGATGGAGGTGGGGTGGAGTGATGGTGATAGTGAGGGGACATGATGGAGGTGGGGTGGAGTGATGGTGGTAGTGATAGGACATGATGGAGGTGGGGTGGAGTGATGGTGGTAGTGAGGGGACATGATGGAGGTGGAGTGATGGTGATAGTGAGGGGACATGATGGAGGTGGGGTGGAATGATGGTAATAGTGATAGGACATGATGGAGGTGGGGTGATGGTGATAGTGAGGGGACATGATGGAGGTGGGGTGGAGTGATGGTGGTAGTGATAGGACATGATGGAGGTGAGGTGGAGTGATGGTGGTAGTGATAGGACATGATGGAGGTGGGGTGGAATGATGGTGGTAGTGAGGGGACATGATGGAAGTGGGGTGGAATGATGGTGTTAGTGATAGGACATGATGGAGGTGGGGTGGAGTGATGGTGATAGTGAGGGGACATGATGGAGGTGGGGTGGAGTGATGGTGTTAGTGATAGGACATGATGGAGGTGGGGTGGAGTGATGGTGATAGTGCAAGGACATGATGGAGGTGGGGTGGAGTGATGGTGATAGTGATAGGACATGATGGAGGTGGGGTGGAGTGATGGTGGTAGTGAGGGGACATGATGGAGGTGGGGTGGAGTGATGGTGGTAGTGATAAGACATGATGGAGGTGGGGTGGAGTGATGGTGGTAGTGAGGGGACATGATGGAGGTGGAGTGATGGTGATAGTGAGGGGACATGATGGAGGTGGGGTGGAATGATGGTGATAGTGATAGGACATGATGGAGGTGGGGTGGAGTGATGGTGATAGTGATAGGACATGATGGAGGTGGGGTGGAGTGATGGTGGTAGTGAGGGGACATGATGGAGGTGGGGTGGAGTGATGGTGGTAGTGATAGGACATGATGGAGGTGGGGTGGAGTGATGGTGATAGTGATAGGACATGATGGAGGTGGGGTGGAGTGATGGTGATAGTGATAGGACATGATGGAGGTGGGGTGGAGTAATGGTGATAGTGAGGGGACATGATGGAGGTGGGGTGGAGTGATGGTGGTAGTGATGGGACATGATGGAGGTGGGGTGGAGTGATGGTGATAGTGATAGGACATGATGGAGGTGGGGTGGAGTGATGGTGATAGTGAGGGGACATGATGGAGGTGGGGTGGAGTGATGGTGGTAGTGATAAGACATGATGGAGGTGGGGTGGAGTGATGGTGGTAGTGAGGGGACATGATGGAGGTGGAGTGATGGTGATAGTGAGGGGACATGATGGAGGTGGGGTGAAATGATGGTGATAGTGATAGGACATGATGGAGGTGGGGTGGAGTGATGGTGGTAGTGATAGGACATGATGGAGGTGGAGTGATGGTGATAGTGAGGGGACATGATGGAGGTGGGGTGGAGTGATGTTGGTAGTGAGGGGACATGATGGAGGTGGAGTGATGGTGATAGTGAGGGGACATGATGGAGGTGGGGTGGAGTGATGGTGGTAGTGATAGGACATGATGGAGGTGAGGTGGAGTGATGGTGGTAGTGATAGGACATGATGGAGGTGGGGTGGAGTGATGGTGATAGTGAGGGGACATGATGGAGGTTGAGTGATGGAGATAGTGAGGGGACATGATGGAAGTGGGTTGGAATGATGGTGTTAGTGATAGGACATGATGGAGGTGGGGTGGAGTGATGGTGATAGTGAGGGGACATGATGGAGGTGGGGTGGAGTGATGGTGTTAGTGATAGGACATGATGGAGGTGGGGTGGAGTGATGGTGATAGTGATAGGACATGATGGAGGTGGGGTGGAGTGATGGTGATAGTGAGGGGACATGATGGAGGTGGGGTGGAGTGATGGTGGTAGTGATAAGACATGATGGAGGTGGGGTGGAGTGATGGTGGTAGTGAGGGGACATGATGGAGGTGGAGTGATGGTGATAGTGAGGGGACATGATGGAGGTGGGGTGGAATGATGGTGATAGTGATAGGACATGATGGAGGTGGGGTGGAGTGATGGTGATAGTGATAGGACATGATGGAGGTGGGGTGGAGTGATGGTGGTAGTGAGGGGACATGATGGAGGTGGGGTGGAGTGATGGTGGTAGTGATAGGACATGATGGAGGTGGGGTGGAGTGATGGTGATAGTGATAGGACATGATGGAGGTGGGGTGGAGTGATGGTGATAGTGATAGGACATGATGGAGGTGGGGTGGAGTGATGGTGATAGTGAGGGGACATGATGGAGGTGGGGTGGAGTGATGGTGGTAGTGATGGGACATGATGGAGGTGGGGTGGAGTGATGGTGATAGTGATAGGACATGATGGAGGTGGGGTGGAGTGATGGTGATAGTGATAGGACATGATGGAGGTGGGGTGGAGTGATGGTGGTAGTGATAGGACATGATGGAGGTGGGGTGGAGTGATGGTGATAGTGAGGGGACATGATGGAGGTGGGGTGGAGTGATGGTGGTAGTGATAAGACATGATGGAGGTGGGGTGGAGTGATGGTGGTAGTGAGGGGACATGATGGAGGTGGAGTGATGGTGATAGTGAGGGGACATGATGGAGGTGGGGTGAAATGATGGTGATAGTGATAGGACATGATGGAGGTGGGGTGGAGTGATGGTGGTAGTGATAGGACATGATGGAGGTGGAGTGATGGTGATAGTGAGGGGACATGATGGAGGTGGGGTGAAATGATGGTGATAGTGATAGGACATGATGGAGGTGGGGTGGAGTGATGGTGGTAGTGATAGGACATGATGGAGGTGGGGTGGAGTGATGGTGATAGTGAGGGGACATGATGGAGGTGGGGTGGAGTGATGGTGGTAGTGATAAGACATGATGGAGGTGGGGTGGAGTGATGGTGGTAGTGAGGGGACATGATGGAGGTGGAGTGATGGTGATAGTGAGGGGACATGATGGAGGTGGGGTGAAATGATGGTGATAGCGATAGGACATGATGGAGGTGGGGTGGAGTGATGGTGGTAGTGATAGGACATGATGGAGGTGGGGTGGAGTGATGGTGGTAGTGATAGGACATGATGGAGGTGGGGTGGAGTGATGGTGGTAGTGAGGGGACATGATGGAGGTGGAGTGATGGTGATAGTGAGGGGACATGATGGAGGTGGGGTGGAGTGATGGGGGTAGTGAGGGGACATGATGGAGGTGGAGTGATGGTGATAGTGAGGGGACATGATGGAGGTGGGGTGGAGTGATGGTGATGGTGATAGTGATAGGACATGATGGAGGTGGGGTGGAGTGATGGTGGTAGTGAGGGGACATGATGGAGGTGGGGTGGAGTGATGGTGATAGTGATAGCACATGATGGAGGTGGGGTGGAGTGATGGTGGTAGTGAGGGGACATGATGGAGGTGGAGTGATGGTGGTAGTGATAGGACATGATGGAGGTGGAGTGATGGTGGTAGTGATAGGACATGATGGAGGTGGGGTGGAGTGATGGTGATAGTGAGGGGACATGATGGAGGTGGAGTGATGGTGATAGTGATGGGACATGATGGAGGTGGGGTGGAATGATGGTGATAGTGATAGGACATGATGGAGGTGGGGTGGAGTGATGGTGATAGTGATAGGACATGATGGAGGTGGGGTGGAGTGATGGTGATAGTGAGGGGACATGATGGAGGTGGGGTGATGGTGGTAGTGATAGGACATGATGGAGGTGGGGTGGAGTGATGGTGGTAGTGATAGGACATGATGGAGGTGGGGTGGAGTGATGGTGGTAGTGATAGGACATGATGGAGGTGGGGTGGAGTGATGGTGGTAGTGAGGGGACATGATGGAGGTGGAGTGATGGTGGTAGTGATAGGACATGATGGAGGTGGGGTGGAATGATGGTGATAGTGATAGGACATGATGGAGGTGGGGTGGAGTGATGGTGATAGTGATAGGACATGATGGAGGTGGGGTGGAGTGATGGTGATAGTGAGGGGACATGATGGAGGTGGAGTGATGGTGATAGTGATGGGACATGATGGAGGTGGGGTGGAATGATGGTGATAGTGATAGGACATGATGGAGGTGGGGTGGAGTGATGGTGATAGTGATAGGACATGATGGAGGTGGGGTGGAGTGATGGTGATAGTGAGGGGACATGATGGAGGTGGGGTGATGGTGGTAGTGATAGGACATGATGGAGGTGGGGTGGAGTGATGGTGGTAGTGATAGGACATGATGGAGGTGGGGTGGAGTGATGGTGGTAGTGATAGGACATGATGGAGGTGGGGTGGAGTGATGGTGATAGTGAGGGGACATGATGGAGGTGGGGTGATGGTGGTAGTGATAGGACATGATGGAGGTGGGGTGGAGTGATGGTGATAGTGATAGGACATGATGGAGGTGGGGTGGAGTGATGGTGATAGTGAGGGGACATGATGGAGGTGGGGTGATCGTGGTAGTGATAGGACATGATGGAGGTGGGGTGGAGTGATGGTGGTAGTGATAGGACATGATGGAGGTGGGGTGGAGTGATGGTGGTAGTGATAGGACATGATGGAGGTGGGGTGGAGTGATGGTGGTAGTGATAGGACATGATGGAGGTGGGGTGGAGTGATGGTGATAGTGAGGGGACATGATGGAGGTGGGGTGGAGTGATGGTGGTAGTGATAGGACATGATGGAGGTGGGGTGTAATGATGGTGGTAGTGATGGGACATGATGGAGGTGGGGTGGAGTGATGGTGGTAGTGATGGGACATGATGGAGGTGGGGTGGAGTGATGGTGGTAGTGATGGGACATGATGGAGGTGGGGTGGAGTGATGGTGATAGTGATGGGACATGATGGAGGTGGGGTGGAGTGATGGTGATAGTGATGGGACATGATGGAGGTGGGGTGGAGTGATGGTGATAGTGATGGGACATGATGGAGGTGGGGTGGAGTGATGGTGATAGTGATGGGACATGATGGAGGTGGGGTGGAATGATGGTGGTAGTGATGGGACATGATGGAGGTGGGGTGGAGTGATGGTGGTAGTGAGGGGACATGATGGAGGTGGGGTGGAATGATGGTGGTAGTGATGGGACATGATGGAGGTGGGGTGGAGTGATGGTGATAGTGATGGGACATGATGGAGGTGGGGTGGAGTGATGGTGGTAGTGAGGGGACATGATGGAGGTGGGGTGGAGTGATGGTGGTAGTGATAGGACATGATGGAGGTGGGGTGGAGTGATGTTGGTAGTAATGGGACATGATGGAGGTGGGGTGGAGTGATGGTGGTAGTGAGGGGACATGATGGAGGTGGGGTGGAGTGATGGTGGTAGTGAGGGGACATGATGGACGTGGGGTGGAATGATGGTGGTAGTGATGGGACATGATGGAGGTGCGGTGGAGTGATGGTGATAGTGATGGGACATGATGGAGGTGGGGTGGAGTGATGGTGGTAGTGAGGGGACATGATGGAGGTGGGGTGGAGTGATGGTGGTAGTGATAGGACATGATGGAGGTGGGGTGGAGTGATGGTGGTAGTGATAGGACATGATGGAGGTGGAGTGATGGTGGTAGTGATAGGACATGATGGAGGTGGGGTGGAGTGATGGTGGTAGTGAGGGGACATGATGGAGGTGGGGTGGAGTGATGGTGGTAGTGATAGGACATGATGGAGGTGGGGTGGAGTGATGGTGGTAGTAATGGGACATGATAGAGGTGGGGTGGAGTGATGGTGGTAGTGATAGGACATGATGGAGATGGGGTGGAGTGATGGTGGTAGTAATGGGACATGATGAAGGTGGAGTGATGGTGGTAGTGATAGGACATGATGGAGGTGGGGTGGAGTGATGGTGGTAGTGAGGGGACATGATGGAGGTGGGGTGGAGTGATGGTGGTAGTGAGGGGACATGATGGAGGTGGGGTGGAATGATGGTGGTAGTGATGGGACATGATGGAGGTGGGGTGGAGTGATGGTGATAGTGATGGGACATGATGGAGGTGGGGTGGAGTGATGGTGGTAGTGAGGGGACATGATGGAGGTGGGGTGGAGTGATGGTGGTAGTGATAGGACATGATGGAGGTGGGGTGGAGTGATGGTGGTAGTGATAGGACATGATGGAGGTGGAGTGATGGTGGTAGTGATAGGACATGATGGAGGTGGGGTGGAGTGATGGTGGTAGTGAGGGGACATGATGGAGGTGGGGTGGAGTGATGTTGGTAGTGAGGGGACATGATGGAGGTGGAGTGATGGTGGTAGTGATAGGACATGATGGAGGTGGAGTGATGGTGGTAGTGATAGGACATGATGGAGGTGGGGTGGAGTGATGGTGGTAGTAATGGGACATGATGGAGGTTGGGTGGAGTGATGGTGGTAGTGATAGGACATGATGGAGGTGGGGTGGAGTGATGGTGGTAGTAATGGGACATGATGGAGGTGGAGTGATGGTGGTAGTGATAGGACATGATGGAGGTGGGGTGGAGTGATGGTGGTAGTGAGGGGACATGATGGAGGTGGGGTGGAATGATGGTGGTAGTGATGGGACATGATGGAGGTGGGGTGGAGTGATGGTGATAGTGATGGGACATGATGGAGGTGGGGTGGAGTGATGGTGGTAGTGAGGGGACATGATGGAGGTGGGGTGGAGTGATGGTGGTAGTGATAGGACATGATGGAGGTGGGGTGGAGTGATGGTGGTAGTGATAGGACATGATGGAGGTGGAGTGATGGTGGTAGTGATAGGACATGATGGAGGTGGGGTGGAGTGATGGTGATAGTGATAGGACATGATGGAGGTGAGGTGGAGTGATGGTGATAGTGATAGGACATGATGGAGGTGGGGTGGAGTGATGGTGATAGTGAGGGGACATGATGGAGGTGGGGTGGAGTGATGGTGGTAGTAATGGGACATGATGGAGGTGGGGTGGAGTGATGGTGGTAGTGAGGGGACATGATGGAGGTGGAGTGATGGTGGTAGTGATAGGACATGATGGAGGTGGAGTGATGGTGGTAGTGATAGGACATGATGGAGGTGGGGTGGAGTGATGGTGCTAGTAATGGGACATGATGGAGGTGGGGTGGAGTGATGGTGATAGTGAGGGGACATGATGGAGGTGGGGTGGAGTGATGGTGGTAGTGATAGGACATGATGGAGGTGGAGTGATGGTGGTAGTGATGGGACATGATGGAGGTGGGGTGGAGTGATGGTGGTAGTAATGGGACATGATGGAGGTGGGGTGGAGTGATGGTGGTAGTGAGGGGACATAATGGAGGTGGGGTGGAGTGATGGTGGTAGTGATGGGACATGATGGAGGTGGGGTGGAGTGATGGTGGTAGTGAGGGGACATGATGGAGGTGGGTTGGAATGATGGTGGTAGTGATGGGACATGATGGAGGTGGGGTGGAGTGATGGTGGTAGTGATAGGACATGATGGAGGTGAAGTGATGGTGGTAGTGAGAGGACATGATGGAGGTGGGGTGGAATGATGGTGGTAGTGATGGGACATGATGGAGGTGGGGTGGAGTGATGGTGATAGTGAGGGGACATGATGGAGGTGGGGTGGAATGATGGTGGTAGTGATGGGACATGATGGAGGTGGGGTGGAGTGTTGGTGATAGTGATGGGACATGATGGAGGTGGGGTGGAGTGTTGGTGATAGTGATGGGACATGATGGAGGTGGAGTGGAGTGTTGGTGATAGTGATGGGACATGATGGAGGTGGGGTGGAGTGATGGTGGTAGTGATAGGACATGATGGAGGTGGGGTGGAGTGATGGTGGTAGTGATGGGACATGATGGAGGTGGGGTGGAGTGATGGTGATAGTGAGGGGACATGATGGAGGTGGGGTGGAGTGATGGTGGTAGTGAGGGGACATGATGGAGGTGGGGTGGAGTGATGGTGGTAGTGATGGGACATGATGGAGGTGGGGTGGAGTGATGGTGGTAGTAAGGGGACATGAAGGAGGTGGGGTGGAATGATGGTGGTAGTGATAGGACATGATGGAGGTGGGGTGGAGTGATGGTGGTAGTGATGGGACATGATGGAGGTGGGGTGGAGTGATGGTGGTAGTGATGGGACATGATGGAGGTGGGGTGGAGTGATGGTGGTAGTGATGGGACATGATGGAGGTGGGGTGGAGTGATGGTGATAGTGAGGGGACATGATGGAGGTGGGGTGGAATGATTGTGGTAGTGAGGGGACATGATGGAGGTGGGGTGGAATGATGGTGCTAGTGATGGGACATGATGGAGGTGGGGTGGAGTGATGGTGATAGTGAGGGGACATGATGGAGGTGGGGTGGAATGATGGTGGTAGTGATGGGACATGATGGAGTTGGGGTGGAGTGATGGTGGTAGTGAGGGGACATGATGGAGGTGGGGTGGAGTGATGGTGGTTCTGATGGGACATGATGGAGGTGGGGTTTAGTGATGGTGGTAGTGAGGGGACATGATGGAGGTGGGGTGGAGTGATGGTGATAGTGAGGGGACATGATGGAGGTGGGGTGGAGTGATGGTGGTAGTGAGGGGACATGATGGAGGTGGGGTGGAGTGATGGTGGTAGTGATTGGACATGGTGGGGTGGGGTGATGGTGGTTGTGATAGGACATGATGGAGGTGGGGTGGGGTGATGGTGGTAGTGATGGGACATGATGGAGGTGGAGTGATGGTGGTAGTGAGGGGACATGATGGAGGTGGGGTGGAGTGATGGTGGTAGTGATAGGACATGATGGAGGTGGGGTGGAGTGATGGTGATAGTGAGGGGACATGATGGAGGTGGGGTGGAGTGATGGTGGTAGTGAGGGGACATGATGGAGGTGGGGTGGAGTGATGGTGGTAGTGATTGGACATGGTGGGGTGGGGTGATGGTGGTAGTGATAGGACATGATGGAGGTGGGGTGGAGTGATGGTGGTAGTGATAGGACATGATGGAGGTGGGGTGGGGTGATGGTGGTAGTGATGGGACATGATGGAGGTGGAGTGATGGTGGTAGTGAGGGGACATGATGGAGGTGGGGTGGAGTGATGGTGGTAGTGATAGGACATGATGGAGGTGGGGTGGAGTGATGGTGGTAGTGATAGGACATGGTGGGGTGGGGTGATGGTGGTAGTGATAGGACATGAGGGAGGTGGGGTGGAATGATGGTGATAGTGAGGGGACATGATGAAGGTGGGGTGGAGTGATGGTGGTAGTGATAGGACATGATGGAGGTGGGGTGGAGTGATGGTGGTAGTGATAGGACATGATGGAGGTGGAGTGATGGTGGTAGTGATAGGACATGATGGAGGTGGGGTGGAGTGATGGTGGTAGTAATGGGACATGATGGAGGTGGGGTGGAGTGATGGTGATAGTGAGGGGACATGATGGAGGTGGAGTGATGGTGGTAGTGATGGGACATGATGGAGGTGGGGTGGAGTGATGGTGGTAGTGAGGGGACATGAAGGAGGTGGGGTGGAATGATGGTGGTAGTGATAGGACATGATGGAGGTGGGGTGGAGTGATGGTGGTAGTGATGGGACATGATGGAGGTGGGGTGGAGTGATGGTGGTAGTGATGGGACATGATGGAGGTGGGGTGGAGTGATGGTGGTAGTAATGGGACATGATGGAGGTGGGGTGGAGTGATGGTGGTAGTGAGGGGACATAATGGAGGTGGGGTGGAGTGATGGTGGTAGTGATGGGACATGATGGAGGTGGGGTGGAGTGATGGTGGTAGTGATGGGACATGATGGAGGTGGGGTGGAGTGATGGTGGTAGTGATGGGACATGATGGAGGTGGAGTGATGGTGGTAGTGATGGGACATGATGGAGGTGGAGTGATGGTGGTAGTGATGGGACATGATGGAGGTGGGGTGGAGTGATGGTGGTAGTAATGGGACATGATGGAGGTGGGGTGGAGTGATGGTGGTAGTGAGGGGACATAATGGAGGTGGGGTGGAGTGATGGTGGTAGTGATGGGACATGATGGAGGTGGGGTGGAGTGATGGTGGTAGTGATGGGATATGATGGAGGTGGGGTGGAGTGATGGTGGTAGTGATAGGACATGATGGAGGTGGGGTGGAGTGATGGTGGTAGTGATGGGACATGATGGAGGTGGGGTGGAGTGATGGTGGTAGTGAGAGGACATGATGGAGGTGGAGTGATGGTGGTAGTGATGGGACATGATGGAGGTGGGGTGGAGTGATGGTGGTAGTAATGGGACATGATGGAGGTGGGGTGGAGTGATGGTGGTAGTGAGGGGACATAATGGAGGTGGGGTGGAGTGATGGTGGTAGTGATGGGACATGATGGAGGTGGGGTGGAGTGATGGTGGTAGTGATGGGACATGATGGAGGTGGGGTGGAGTGATGGTGGTAGTGATGGGACATGATGGAGGTGGGGTGGAGTGATGGTGGTAGTGATGGGACATGATGGAGGTGGGGTGGAGTGATGGTGGTAGTGAGAGGACATGATGGAGGTGGGGTGGAATGATGGTGGTAGTGATGGGACATGATGGAGGTGGGGTGGAGTGATGGTGATAGCGAGGGGACATGATGGAGGTGGGGTGGAATGATGGTGGTAGTGATGGGACATGATGGAGGTGGGGTGGAGTGTTGGTGATAGTGAAGGGACATGATGGAGGTGGGGTGGAGTGTTGGTGATAGTGATGGGACATGATGGAGGTGGGGTGGAGTGTTGGTGATAGTGATGGGACATGATGGAGGTGGGGTGGAGTGATGGTGGTAGTGATAGGACATGATGGAGGTGGGGTGGAGTGATGGTGGTAGTGATGGGACATGATGGAGGTGGGGTGGAGTGATGGTGATAGTGAGGGGACATGATGGAGGTGGGGTGGAGTGATGGTGGTAGTGAGGGGACATGATGGAGTTGGGGTGGAGTGATGGTGGTAGTGATGGGACATGATGGAGGTGGGGTGGAGTGATGGTGGTAGTGAGGGGACATGATGGAGGTGGGGTGGAGTGATGGTGGTTCTGATGGGACATGATGGAGGTGGGGTTTAGTGATGGTGGTAGTGAGGGGACATGATGGAGGTGGGGTGGAGTGATGGTGGTAGTGATAGGACATGATGGAGGTGGGGTGGAGTGATGTTGGTAGTAATGGGACATGATGGAGGTGGAGTGATGGTGATAGTGATGGGACATGATGGAGGTGCGGTGGAGTGATGGTGATAGTGATGGGACATGATGGAGGTGGGGTGGAGTGATGGTGGTAGTGAGGGGACATGATGGAGGTGGGGTGGAGTGATGGTGGTAGTGATAGGACATGATGGAGGTGGGGTGGAGTGATGGTGGTAGTGATAGGACATGATGGAGGTGGAGTGATGGTGGTAGTGATAGGACATGATGGAGGTGGGGTGGAGTGATGGTGGTAGTGAGGGGACATGATGGAGGTGGGGTGGAGTGATGGTGGTAGTGATAGGACATGATGGAGGTGGGGTGGAGTGATGGTGGTAGTAATGGGACATGATAGAGGTGGGGTGGAGTGATGGTGGTAGTGATAGGACATGATGGAGGTGGGGTGGAGTGATGGTGGTAGTAATGGGACATGATGAAGGTGGAGTGATGGTGGTAGTGATAGGACATGATGGAGGTGGGGTGGAGTGATGGTGGTAGTGAGGGGACATGATGGAGGTGGGGTGGAGTGATGGTGGTAGTGAGGGGACATGATGGAGGTGGGGTGGAATGATGGTGGTAGTGATGGGACATGATGGAGGTGGGGTGGAGTGATGGTGATAGTGATGGGACATGATGGAGGTGGGGTGGAGTGATGGTGGTAGTGAGGGGACATGATGGAGGTGGGGTGGAGTGATGGTGGTAGTGAGGGGACATGATGGAGGTGGAGTGATGGTGGTAGTGATAGGACATGATGGAGGTGGAGTGATGGTGGTAGTGATAGGACATGATGGAGGTGGGGTGGAGTGATGGTGGTAGTAATGGGACATGATGGAGGTTGGGTGGAGTGATGGTGGTAGTGATAGGACATGATGGAGGTGGGGTGGAGTGATGGTGGTAGTAATGGGACATGATGGAGGTGGAGTGATGGTGGTAGTGATAGGACATGATGGAGGTGGGGTGGAGTGATGGTGGTAGTGAGGGGACATGATGGAGGTGGGGTGGAGTGATGGTGGTAGTGATAGGACATGATGGAGGTGGGGTGGAGTGATGGTGGTAGTGATAGGACATGATGGAGGTGGAGTGATGGTGGTAGTGATAGGACATGATGGAGGTGGGGTGGAGTGATGGTGGTAGTGAGGGGACATGATGGAGGTGGGGTGGAGTGATGGTGATAGTGATAGGACATGATGGAGGTGAGGTGGAGTGATGGTGATAGTGATAGGACATGATGGAGGTGGGGTGGAGTGATGGTGATAGTGAGGGGACATGATGGAGGTGGGGTGGAGTGATGGTGGTAGTAATGGGACATGATGGAGGTGGGGTGGAGTGATGGTGGTAGTGATAGGACATGATGGAGGTGGAGTGATGGTGGTAGTGATAGGACATGATGGAGGTGGGGTGGAGTGATGGTGGTAGTAATGGGACATGATGGAGGTGGGGTGGAGTGATGGTGATAGTGAGGGGACATGATGGAGGTGGGGTGGAGTGATGGTGGTAGTGATAGGACATGATGGAGGTGGAGTGATGGTGGTAGTGATGGGACATGATGGAGGTGGGGTGGAGTGATTGTGGTAGTAATGGGACATGATGGAGGTGGGGTGGAGTGATGGTGGTAGTGAGGGGACATAATGGAGGTGGGGTGGAGTGATGGTGGTAGTGATGGGACATGATGGAGGTGGGGTGGAGTGATGGTGGTAGTGAGGGGACATGATGGAGGTGGGTTGGAATGATGGTGGTAGTGATGGGACATGATGGAGGTGGGGTGGAGTGATGGTGGTAGTGATAGGACATGATGGAGGTGAAGTGATGGTGGTAGTGAGAGGACATGATGGAGGTGGGGTGGAATGATGGTGGTAGTGATGGGACATGATGGAGGTGGGGTGGAGTGATGGTGATAGTGAGGGGACATGATGGAGGTGGGGTGGAATGATGGTGGTAGTGATGGGACATGATGGAGGTGGGGTGGAGTGTTGGTGATAGTGATGGGACATGATGGAGGTGGGGTGGAGTGTTGGTGATAGTGATGGGACATGATGGAGGTGGGGTGGAGTGTTGGTGATAGTGATGGGACATGATGGAGGTGGGGTGGAGTGTTGGTGATAGTGATGGGACATGATGGAGGTGGGGTGGAGTGATGGTGGTAGTGATAGGACATGATGGAGGTGGGGTGGAGTGATGGTGGTAGTGATGGGACATGATGGAGGTGGGGTGGAGTGATGGTGATAGTGAGGGGACATGATGGAGGTGGGGTGGAATGATGGTGGTAGTGATGGGACATGATGGAGGTGGGGTGGAGTGTTGGTGATAGTGATGGGACATGATGGAGGTGGGGTGGAGTGTTGGTGATAGTGATGGGACATGATGGAGGTGGGGTGGAGTGTTGGTGATAGTGATGGGACATGATGGAGGTGGGGTGGAGTGATGGTGGTAGTGATAGGACATGATGGAGGTGGGGTGGAGTGATGGTGGTAGTGATGGGACATGATGGAGGTGGGGTGGAGTGATGGTGATAGTGAGGGGACATGATGGAGGTGGGGTGGAATGATGGTGGTAGTGATGGGACATGATGGAGGTGGGGTGGAGTGTTGGTGATAGTGATGGGACATGATGGAGGTGGGGTGGAGTGTTGGTGATAGTGATGGGACATGATGGAGGTGGGGTGGAGTGTTGGTGATAGTGATGGGACATGATGGAGGTGGGGTGGAGTGATGGTGGTAGTGATAGGACATGATGGAGGTGGGGTGGAGTGATGGTGGTAGTGATGGGACATGATGGAGGTGGGGTGGAGTGATGGTGATAGTGAGGGGACATGATGGAGGTGGGGTGGAGTGATGGTGGTAGTGAGGGGACATGATGGAGGTGGGGTGGAGTGATGGTGGTAGTGATGGGACATGATGGAGGTGGGGTGGAGTGATGGTGGTAGTGAGGGGACATGAAGGAGGTGGGGTGGAATGATGGTGGTAGTGATAGGACATGATGGAGGTGGGGTGGAGTGATGGTGGTAGTGAGGGGACATGATGGAGGTGGGGTGGAGTGATGGTGGTAGTGATGGGACATGATGGAGGTGGGGTGGAGTGATGGTGGTAGTGATGGGACATGATGGAGGTGGGGTGGAGTGATGGTGATAGTGAGGGGACATGATGGAGGTGGGGTGGAATGATTGTGGTAGTGAGGGGACATGATGGAGGTGGGGTGGAATGATGGTGCTAGTGATGGGACATGATGGAGGTGGGGTGGAGTGATGGTGATAGTGAGGGGACATGATGGAGGTGGGGTGGAATGATGGTGGTTCTGATGGGACATGATGGAGGTGGGGTTTAGTGATGGTGGAAGTGAGGGGACATGATGGAGGTGGGGTGGAGTGATGGTGATAGTGAGGGGACATGATGGAGGTGGGGTGGAGTGATGGAGGTAGTGAGGGGACATGATGGAGGTGGGGTGGAGTGATGGTGGTAGTGATGGGACATGATGGAGGTGGAGTGATGGTGGTAGTGAGGGGACATGATGGAGGTGGGGTGGAGTGATGGTGGTAGTGATAGGACATGATGGAGGTGGGGTGGAGTGATGGTGATAGTGAGGGGACATGATGGAGGTGGGGTGGAGTGATGGTGGTAGTGATGGGACATGATGGAGGTGGAGTGATGGTGGTAGTGAGGGGACATGATGGAGGTGGGGTGGAGTGATGGTGGTAGTGATAGGACATGATGGAGGTGGGGTGGAGTGATGGTGATAGTGAGGGGACATGATGGAGGTGGGGTGGAGTGATGGTGGTAGTGAGGGGACATGATGGAGGTGGGGTGGGGTGATGGTGGTAGTGATGGGACATGATGGAGGTGGAGTGATGGTGGTAGTGAGGGGACATGATGGAGGTGGGGTGGAGTGATGGTGGTAGTGATAGGACATGATGGAGGTGGGGTGGAGTGATGGTGATAGTGAGGGGACATGATGGAGGTGGGGTGGAGTGATGGTGGTAGTGAGGGGACATGATGGAGGTGGGGTGGAGTGATGGTGGTAGTGATTGGACATGGTGGGGTGGGGTGATGGTGGTAGTGATAGGACATGATGGAGGTGGGGTGGAGTGATGGTGGTAGTGATAGGACATGATGGAGGTGGGGTGATGGTGGTAGTGAGGGGACATGATGGAGGTGGGGTGGAGTGATGGTGGTAGTGATAGGACATGATGGAGGTGGGGTGGAGTGATGGTGGTAGTGATAGGACATGATGGAGGTGGAGTGATGGTGGTAGTGAGGGGACATGATGGAGGTGGGGTGGAGTGATGGTGGTAGTGATAGGACATGATGGAGGTGGGGTGGAGTGATGGTGGTAGTGATAGGACATGGTGGGGTGGGGTGATGGTGGTAGTGATAGGACATGAGGGAGGTGGGGTGGAATGATGGTGATAGTGAGGGGACATGATGAAGGTGGGGTGGAGTGATGGTGGTAGTGATAGGACATGGTGGAGGTGGAGTGATAGTGATAGTGATAGGACATGATGGAGGTGGGGTGGAGTGATGGTGGTAGTGATAGGACATGATGGAGGTGGGGTGGAGTGATGGTGGTAGTGATAGGACATGATGGAGGTGGAGTGATGGTGGTAGTGATAGGACATGATGGAGGTGGGGTGGAGTGATTGTGGTAGTAATGGGACATGATGGAGGTGGGGTGGAGTGATGGTGATAGTGAGGGGACATGATGGAGGTGGAGTGATGGTGGTAGTGATGGGACATGATGGAGGTGGGGTGGAGTGATGGTGGTAGTAATGGGACATGATGGAGGTGGGGTGGAGTGATGGTGGTAGTGAGGGGACATAATGGAGGTGGGGTGGAGTGATGGTGGTAGTGATGGGACATGATGGAGGTGGGGTGGAGTGATGGTGGTAGTGATGGGACATGATGGAGGTGGGGTGGAGTGATGGTGGTAGTGATGGGACATGATGGAGGTGGGGTGGAGTGATGGTGGTAGTGATGGGACATGATGGAGGTGGAGTGATGGTGGTAGTTATTGGACATGATGGAGGTGGAGTGATGGTGGTAGTGATGGGACATGATGGAGGTGGGGTGGAGTGATGGTGGTAGTAATGGGACATGATGGAGGTGGGGTGGAGTGATGGTGGTAGTGAGGGGACATAATGGAGGTGGGGTGGAGTGATGGTGGTAGTGATGGGACATGATGGAGGTGGGGTGGAGTGATGGTGGTAGTGATGGGACATGATGGAGGTGGGGTGGAGTGATGGTGGTAGTGATGGGACATGATGGAGGTGGGGTGGAGTGATGGTGGTAGTGATGGGACATGATGGAGGTGGGGTGGAGTGATGGTGGTAGTGAGAGGACATGATGGAGGTGGAGTGATGGTGGTAGTGATGGGACATGATGGAGGTGGGGTGGAGTGATGGTGGTAGTAATGGGACATGATGGAGGTGGGGTGGAGTGATGGTGGTAGTGAGGGGACATAATGGAGGTGGGGTGGAGTGATGGTGGTAGTGATGGGACATGATGGAGGTGGGGTGGAGTGATGGTGGTAGTGATGGGACATGATGGAGGTGGGGTGGAGTGATGGTGGTAGTGATGGGACATGATGGAGGTGGGGTGGAGTGATGGTGGTAGTGATGGGACATGATGGAGGTGGGGTGGAGTGATGGTGGTAGTGAGAGGACATGATGGAGGTGGGGTGGAATGATGGTGGTAGTGATGGGACATGATGGAGGTGGGGTGGAGTGTTGGTGATAGTGAAGGGACATGATGGAGGTGGGGTGGAGTGTTGGTGATAGTGATGGGACATGATGGAGGTGGGGTGGAGTGTTGGTGATAGTGATGGGACATGATGGAGGTGGGGTGGAGTGATGGTGGTAGTGATAGGACATGATGGAGGTGGGGTGGAGTGATGGTGGTAGTGATGGGACATGATGGAGGTGGGGTGGAGTGATGGTGATAGTGAGGGGACATGATGGAGGTGGGGTGGAGTGATGGTGGTAGTGAGGGGACATGATGGAGGTGGGGTGGAGTGATGGTGGTAGTGATGGGACATGATGGAGGTGGGGTGGAGTGATGGTGGTAGTGAGGGGACATGATGGAGGTGGGGTGGAGTGATGGTGGTTCTGATGGGACATGATGGAGGTGGGGTTTAGTGATGGTGGTAGTGAGGGGACATGATGGAGGTGGGGTGGAGTGATGGTGGTAGTAATGGGACATGATGGAGGTGGGGTGGAGTGATGGTGATAGTGAGGGGACATGATGGAGGTGGGGTGGAGTGATGGTGGTAGTGAGGGGACATGATGGAGGTGGGGTGGAGTGATGGTGGTAGTGATTGGACATGGTGGGGTGGGGTGATGGTGGTAGTGATAGGACATGATGGAGGTGGGGTGGAGTGATGGTGGTAGTGATAGGACATGATGGAGATGGGGTGGAGTGATGGTGATAGTGATGGGACATGATGGAGGTGGGGTGGGGTGATGGTGGTAGTGATGGGACATGATGGAGGTGGAGTGATGGTGGTAGTGAGGGGACATGATGGAGGTGGGGTGGAGTGATGGTGGTAGTGATAGGACATGATGGAGGTGGGGTGGAGTGATGGTGGTAGTGATAGGACATGGTGGGGTGGGGTGATGGTGGTAGTGATAGGACATGAGGGAGGTGGGGTGGAGTGATGGTGATAGTGAGGGGACATGATGAAGGTGGGGTGGAGTGATGGTGGTAGTGATAGGACATGATGGAGGTGGGGTGGAGTGATGGTGGTAGTGATGGGACATGATGGAGGTGGGGTGGAGTGATGGTGGTAGTGATGGGACATGATGGAGGTGGGGTGGAGTGATGGTGGTAGTGAGAGGACATGATGGAGGTGGGGTGGAATGATGGTGGTAGTGATGGGACATGATGGAGGTGGGGTGGAGTGATGGTGATAGTGAGGGGACATGATGGAGGTGGGGTGGAATGATGGTGGTAGTGATGGGACATGATGGAGGTGGGGTGGAGTGTTGGTGATAGTGATGGGACATGATGGAGGTGGGTTGGAGTGTTGGTGATAGTGATGGGACATGATGGAGGTGGGGTGGAGTGTTGGTGATAGTGATGGGACATGATGGAGGTGGGGTGGAGTGATGGTGGTAGTGATAGGACACGATGGAGGTGGGGTGGAGTGATGGTGGTAGTGATAGGACATGATGGAGGTGGGGTGGAGTGATGGTGGTAGTGATGGGACATGATGGAGGTGAGGTGGAGTGATGGTGATAGTGAGGGGACATGATGGAGGTGGGGTGGAGTGATGGTGGTAGTGAGGGGACATGATGGAGGTGGGGTGGAGTGATGATGGTAGTGATGGGACATGATGGAGGTGGGGTGGAGTGATGGTGGTAGTGAGGGGACATGATGGAGGTGGGGTGGAATGATGGTGGTAGTGATAGGACATGATGGAGGTGGGGTGGAGTGATGGTGGTAGTGAGGGGACATGATGGAGGTGGGGTGGAGTGATGGTGGTAGTGATGGGACATGATGGAGGTGGGGTGGAGTGATAGTGGTAGTGATGGGACATGATGGAGGTGGGGTGGAGTGATGGTGATAGTGAGGGGACATGATGGAGGTGGGGTGGAATGATTGTGGTAGTGAGGGGACATGATGGAGGTGGGGTGGAATGATGGTGGTAGTGATGGGACATGATGGAGGTGGGGTGGAGTGATGGTGATAGTCAGGGGACATGATGGAGGTGGGGTGGAATGATGGTGGTAGTAATGGGACATGATGGAGTTGGGGTGGAGTGATGGTGGTAGTGAGGGGACATGATGGAGGTGGGGTGGAGTGATGGTGGTAGTGATAGGACATGATGGAGGTGGGGTGGAGTGATAGTGGTAGTGATGGGACATGATGGAGGTGGGGTGGAGTGATGGTGATAGTGAGGGGACATGATGGAGGTGGGGTGGAGTGATGGTGATAGTGAGGGGACATGATGGAGGTGGGGTGGAGTGATGGTGGTAGTGAGGGGACATGATGGAGGTGGGGTGGAGTGATGGTAGTAGTGATTGGACATGGTGGGGTGATGGTGGTAGTGATAGGACATGATGGAGGTGGGGTGGAGTGTTGGTGGTAGTGATAGGACATGATGGAGGTGGGGTGGGGTGATGGTGGTAGTGATGGGACATGATGGAGGTGGAGTGATGGTGGTAGTGAGGGGACATGGTGGAGGTGGGGTGTAGTGATGGTGGTAGTGATAGGACATGATGGAGGTGGGGTGGAGTGATGGTGGTAGTGATAGGACATGATGGAGGTGGGGTGGGGTGATGGGACATGATGGAGGTGGAGTGATGGTGGTAGTGAGGGGACATGGTGGAGGTGGGGTGCAGTGATGGTGATAGTGATAGGACATGATGGAGGTGGGGTAGAGTGATGGTGGTAGTGATAGGACATGAGGGAGGTGGGGTGGAGTGATGGTGATAGTGAGGGGACATGATGAAGGTGGGGTGGAGTGATGGTGGTAGTGATAGGACATGATGGAGGTGGGGTGAAGTGATGGTGGTAGTAATGGGACATGATGGAGGTGGGGTGGAGTGATGGTGATAGTGAGGGGACATGATGGAGGTGGGGTGGAGTGATGGTGGTAGTTACATAGTTACATAGTTATTAAGGTTGAAGGAAGACTATATGTCCATCTAGTTCAACCCATAGCCTAACCTAACATGCCCTAACATGTTGATCCAGAGGAAGGCAAAAAAACCCCATGTGCAAAGAGTAAGCTCCACATTGGGGAAAAAAATTCCTTCCCGACTCCACATACGGCAATCAGACTAGTTCCCTGGATCAACGCCCTATCAAGGAATCTAGTGTATATACCCTGTAACATTATACTTTTCCAGAAAGGTATCCAGTCCCCTCTTAAATTTAAGTAATGAATCACTCATTACAACATCATACGGCAGAGAGTTCCATAGTCTCACTGCTCTTACAGTAAAGAATCCGTGTCTGTTATTATGCTTAAACCTTTTTTCCTCCAACCGCAGAGGATGCCCCCTTGTCCCTGTTTCAGGTCTATGATTAAAAAGATCATCAGAAAGGTCTTTGTACTGTCCCCTCATATATTTATACATTAAAATGAGATCACCCCTTAGTCTTCGTTTTTCCAAACTAAATAGCCCCAAGTGTAATAACCTATCTTGGTATTGCAGACCCCCCAGTCCTCTAATAACCTTGGTCGCTCTTCTCTGCACCCGCTCCAGTTCAGCTATGTCTTTCTTATACACCGGAGACCAGAACTGTGCACAGTATTCTAAGTGTGGTCGAACTAGTGACTTGTATAGAGGTAAAATTATATTCTCCTCATGAGCATCTATGCCTCTTTTAATGCATCCCATTATTTTATTTGCCTTTGTAGCAGCTGCCTGACACTGGCCACTGAATTTAAGTTTGTCATCCACCCATACACCCAGGTCTTTTTCATTGACGGTTTTGCCCAGAGTTTTAGAATTAAGCACATAGTTATACATCTTATTACTTCTACCCAAGTGCATGACCTTACATTTATCCCCATTAAAGCTCATTTGCCATTTATCAGCCCAAGCTTCTAGTTTACATAAATCATCCTGTAATATAAAATTGTCCTCCTCTGTATTGATTACCCTGCAGAGTTTAGTGTCATCTGCAAATATTGAAATTCTACTCTGAATGCCCCCTACAAGGTCATTAATAAATATGTTAAAAAGAAGAGGGCCCAATACTGACCCCTGTGGTACCCCACTGCTAACCGCTACCCAGTCCGAGTGTGCTCCATTAATAACCACCCTTTGTTTCCTATCCCTGAGCCAGCTCTCAACCCACTTGCACATATTTTCCCCTATCCCCATTATTCTCATTTTATGTATCAACCTTTTGTGTGGCACCGTATCAAAAGCTTTTGAAAAGTCCATATACACTACATCCACTGGGTTCCCTTGGTCCAATCCGGAACTTACCTCTTCATAGAAACTGATCAAATTAGTCTGACATGAACGGTCCCTAGTAAACCCGTGCTGATACTGGGTCATGAGGTTATTCCTCTTCAGATACTCCAGTATAGCGTCCCTTAGAATGCCCTCCAGGATTTTACCCACAGTAGAGGTTAAGCTTACTGGCCTATAGTTTCCGAGTTCAGTTTTTGTTCCCTTTTTGAATATTGGCACCACATTTGCTATACGCCAGTCCTGTGGCACAGACCCTGTTATTATGGAGTCTTTAAATATTAAAAATAATGGTCTATCAATGACTGTACTTAATTCCTGCAGTACTCGAGGGTGTATCCCATCCGGGCCCGGAGATTTGTCAATTTTAGTGATTTTTAGACGCCGCCGCACTTCCTGCTGGGTTAAGCAGGTGACATTTAATTGGGAATTTTTATCACTAGACATTTTGTCTGCCATGGGATTTTCTTGTGTAAATACTGATGAAAAAAAGTCATTTAGCATATTGGCTTTTTCCTCATCCTCATCCACCATCTCACCCAGACTATTTTTAAGGGGGCCAACACTATCATTTTTTAGTTTCTTACTATTTATGTAGTTAAAGAATATTTTAGGATTATTTTTACTCTCTCTGGCAATGAGTCTCTCTGTCTCAATCTTTGCTGCCTTGATTTGCTTTTTACAGAATTTATTTAATTTTCTGTATTTATTTAATGCCTCCTCACTACCTACTTCCTTTAATTCTCTAAATGCTTTCTTTTTGTCCCTTATTGCGCCCCTTACAGCTCTATTTAGCCATATTGGTTTCCTCCTATTTCTAGTATGTTTATTCCCATACGGTATATACTGTGCACAGGTCCTATCCAGGATGCTAATAAACGTCTCCCATTTTCTCTGTGTATTTTTGTGTCTCAGGATATCGTCCCAGTTAATTGCACCAAGATCCTCTCTCATCCGTTGGAAATTTGCCCTCCTGAAGTTTAGTGTCCTTGTAACCCCTCTACTACACATCTTTTTAAAGGATACATGAAAACTTATTATTTTGTGATCGCTATTTCCCAAGTAACCCCCAACCCTTATATTTGATATGCGGTCTGGCCTGTTGGTTAATATTAGGTCTAGCAGTGCCCCCCTTCTTGTTGGGTCCTGAACCAGTTGTGAAAGGTAATTGTCTCTCATAATTGTCAAAAACCGATTACCTTTGCTGGAACTGCAGGTTTCTGTTCCCCAATCTATTTCAGGGTAGTTGAAGTCCCCCATAATAATGACTTCTCCTTGAGTCGCAGCTTCATCTATTTGCTTTACGAGGATATTCTCCATTGCTTCCATTATTTTTGGAGATTTATAACAAACCCCTATCAGTAATTTATTATTTTTTCCCCCTCCCCTTATCTCCACCCACAGGGATTCTACATTTTCATTAAATTCACCTATATTATCGCGCAGGATGGGTTTTAAGGATGATTTTACATACAGACACACCCCTCCCCCTCGCTTATCTGTACGGTCATTTCTGAACAGGCTATAGCCCTGCAAGTTAACAGCCCAGTCATGGCTCTCATCCAGCCACGTTTCAGATATCCCCACCATGTCATAATTATGCTCCAACAACATTAGTTCTAATTCGTCCATTTTGTTGGCGAGGCTTCTGGCATTAGTATACATGCACTTTATGTTCCTCTCTGTACTTCTATTTCTTAAATTATTAACTGTTCTGACCCCACCCCCCATGCCACCGCCACCCCCAACTTCCTTATTTGTGCCCAGGTCTCTATCTGCACTATCTTCCCCTCCTATAAAATGAATACCCTCCCCCCCAATTCCTAGTTTAAACACTCCTCCAACCTTCTAGCCATTCTCTCCCCCAGCACAGCTGCACCCTCCCCATTGAGGTGCAGCCCGTCCCTAGCGTAGAGCCTGTAGCCAACTGAGAAGTCGGCCCAGTTCTGCAGGAACCCAAACCCCTCTTTCCTACACCAATTCTTGAGCCACTTATTAACCTCCCTAATCTCCCGTTGCCTCTCTGGCGTGGCACGTGGTACCGGCAGTATTTCGGAAAATACCACGTTGGAGGTCCTTGCTTTCAGCTTGCAGCCTAATTCCCTGAAATCATCTTTAAGGACCTTCCACCTACCTCTAACTTTGTCATTAGTGCCAATGTGCACCATGACCGCTGGGTCCTCACCAGCCCCTCCCAATAATCTGTCCACCCGATCAGCGATGTGTCGGACTCGAGCGCCAGGTAGGCAGCACACCGTTCGACGATCCCTGTCTTTGTGACAGATTGCCCTATCTGTTCCCCTAATAATTGAGTCGCCCACTACCAGCACCTGTCTGGCCTGCCCTGCTCTCCTATCTCCCTCCTTACTGGAGCAGTCACTCCTCCGGCTTTCAGAGGACATGCCTGGCTGCAGCAGTGCTACCCCTGTACTGGCACCCCCCTCATCTGCCAACTTAGCAAACTTATTGGGGTGTTCCAGATCAGGACTAGCCTCCCTGGCACTCTTCCCTCTACCCCGCTTCCTAACTGTCACCCAGCTTGCTACTTCATTGTCCTGCAGCTCCATCCCACCATCCCCCCCCTCATCTGTCCCATTGAGCGTCTGCTCCGTGAGCAGAAGACTCCTCTCCATGTTGTCTATGGATCTCAGTGTTGCCAGCTGCACATTTAGAGTCAGAATCTGGGTTTCCAAATGCACAACGTGCTCACATCTCGCACAGCAGTATGCACCCTCGATCGGCTGCTCAAGGACTGCATACATGTGGCAAGATGTGCACTGGATGGCATTAACAATCGTGGAGCACATTTCCTAATGGGGATTGCACCAGACAGAACAGTTCAATAAAAAAAAATAAATAAATACAAAGTATTAATAAAAATTAGACAGCAATTCAGTAAATCCTCCCCTGAAAACTCCCTGACTCCAAAGTCACTGAATCACAAGTCACACTTACCGCCGTCCACACTTACGCTCATCTCACACTCAGCTCGCTCACACTCGCTCTGCTGAAGATATATAGAGATTTTTTTTTTTTTTTTTTTCCTAGTTCCCCTCAACAGCAATCAACCTTGCTGTTCAAATGCACTTCCAAAAAGCAAGTAGTGATAGGACATGATGGAGGTGGAGTGATGGTGGTAGTGATGGGACATGATGGAGGTGGGGTGGAGTGATGGTGGTAGTAATGGGACATGATGGAGGTGGGGTGGAGTGAAGGTGGTAGTGAGGGGACATAATGGAGGTGGGGTGGAGTGATGGTGGTAGTGATGGGACATGATGGAGGTGGGGTGGAGTGATGGTGGTAGTGATGGGACATGATGGAGGTGGGGTGGAGTGATGGTGGTAGTGATGGGACATGATGGAGGTGGGGTGGAGTGATGGTGGTAGTGATGGGACATGATGGAGGTGGGGTGGAGTGATGGTGGTAGTGAGAGGACATGATGGAGGTGGGGTGGAATGATGGTGGTAGTGATGGGACATGATGGAGGTGGGGTGGAGTGATGGTGATAGTGAGGGGACATGATGGAGGTGGGGTGGAATGATGGTGGTAGTGATGGGACATGATGGAGGTGGGGTGGAGTGATGGTGGTAGTGATGGGACATGATGGAGGTGGGGTGGAGTGTTGGTGATAGTGATGGGACATGATGGAGGTGGGGTGGAGTGATGGTGGTAGTGATAGGACATGATGGAGGTGGGGTGGAGTGATGGTGGTAGTGATGGGACATGATGGAGGTGGGGTGGAGTGAGGGGACATGATGGAGGTGGGGTGGAGTGATGGTGGTAGTGAGGGGACATGATGGAGGTGGGGTGGAGTGATGGTGGTAGTGAGGGGACATGATGGAGGTGGGGTGGAGTGATGGTGGTAGTGATAGGACATGATGGAGGTGGGGTGGAGTGATGGTGGTAGTGAGGGGACATGATGGAGGTGGGGTGGAGTGATGGTGGTAGTGATGGGACATGATGGAGGTGGGGTGGAGTGATGGTGGTAGTAATGGGACATGATGGAGGTGGGGTGGAGTGATGGTGGTAGTGATGGGACATGACGGAGGTGGGGTGGAGTGATGGTGGTAGTGATGGGACATGATGGAGGTGGGGTGGAGTGATGATGATAGTGAGGGGACATGATGGAGGTGGGGTGGAATGATTGTGGTAGTGAGGGGACATGATGGAGGTGGGGTGGAATGATGGTGGTAGTGATGGGACATGATGGAGGTGGGGTGGAGTGATGGTGGTAGTGAGGGGACATGATGGAGGTGGGGTGGAGTGATGGTGGTTCTGATGGGACATGATGGAGGTGGGGTTTAGTGATGGTGGTAGTGAGGGGACATGATGGAGGTGGGGTGGAGTGATGGTGGTAGTAATGGGACATGATGGAGGTGGGGTGGAGTGATGGTGATAGTGAGGGGACATGATGGAGGTGGGGTGGAGTGATGGTGGTAGTGAGGGGACATGATGGAGGTGGGGTGGAGTGATGGTGGTAGTAATTGGACATGGTGGGGTGGGGTGATGGTGGTAGTGATAGGACATGATGGAGGTGGGGTGGAGTGATGGTGGTAGTGATAGGACATGATGGAGGTGGGGTGGGGTGATGGTGGTAGTGATGGGACATGATGGAGGTGGAGTGATGGTGGTAGTGAGGGGACATGATGGAGGTGGGGTGGAGTGATGGTTGTAGTGATAGGACATGGTGGGGTGGGGTGATGGTGGTAGTGATAGGACATGAGGGAGGTGGGGTGGAGTGATGGTGATAGTGAGGGGACATGATGAAGGTGGGGTGGAGTGATGGTGGTAGTGAGGGGACATGATGGAGGTGGGGTGGAGTGATGGTGATAGTGATGGGACATGATGAAGGTGGGGTGGAGTGATGGTGGTAGTGATAGGACATGATGAAGGTGGGGTGGAGTGATGGTGGTAGTGAGGGGACATGATGGAGGTGGGGTGGAGTGATGGTGGTAGTGATAGGACATGATGAAGGTGGGGTGGAGTGATGGTGGTAGTGAGGGGACATGATGGAGGTGGGGTGGAGTGATGGTGGTAGTGAGGGGACATGATGGAGGTGAGGTGGAGTGATGGTGGTAGTGATAGGACATGATGGAGGTGGGGTGGAGTGATGGTGGTAGTGAGGGGACATGATGGAGGTGGGGTGGAGTGATGGTGATAGTGATGGGACATGATGAAGGTGGGGTGGAGTGATGGTGGTAGTGATAGGACATGATGAAGGTGGGGTGGAGTGATGGTGGTAGTGATAGGACATGATGGAGGTGGGGTGGAGTGATGGTGATAGTGAGGGGACATGATGGAGGTGGGGTGGAGTGATGGTGGTAGTGATAGGACATGATGGAGGTGGGGTGGAGTGATGGTGGTAGTGATAGGACATGGTGGGGTGGGGTGATGGTGGTAGTGATAGGACATGAGGGAGGTGGGGTGGAGTGATGGTGATAGTGAGGGGACATGATGAAGGTGGGGTGGAGTGATGGTGGTAGTGATAGGACATGATGGAGGTGGGGTGGAGTGATGGTGGTAGTGATGGGACATGATGGAGGTGGGGTGGAGTGATGGTGGTAGTGAGGGGACATGATGGAGGTGGGGTGGAGTGATGGTGGTAGTGATGGGACATGATGGAGGTGGGGTGGAGTGATGGTGGTAGTGAGAGGACATGATGGAGGTGGGGTGGAATGATGGTGGTAGTGATGGGACATGATGGAGGTGGGGTGGAGTGATGGTGATAGTGAGGGGACATGATGGAGGTGGGGTGGAATGATGGTGGTAGTGATGGGACATGATGGAGGTGGGGTGGAGTGTTGGTGATAGTGATGGGACATGATGGAGGTGGGGTGGAGTGTTGGTGATAGTGATGGGACATGATGGAGGTGGGGTGGAGTGATGGTGGTAGTGATGGGACATGATGGAGGTGGGGTGGAGTGATGGTGGTAGTGAGGGGACATGATGGAGGTGGGGTGGAGTGATGGTGGTAGTGATGGGACATGATGGAGGTGGGGTGGAGTGATGGTGGTAGTGAGAGGACATGATGGAGGTGGGGTGGAATGATGGTGGTAGTGATGGGACATGATGGAGGTGGGGTGGAGTGATGGTGATAGTGAGGGGACATGATGGAGGTGGGGTGGAATGATGGTGGTAGTGATGGGACATGATGGAGGTGTGGTGGAGTGTTGGTGATAGTGATGGGACATGATGGAGGTGGGGTGGAGTGTTGGTGATAGTGATGGGACATGATGGAGGTGGGGTGGAGTGTTGGTGATAGTAATGGGACATGATGGAGGTGGGGTGGAGTGATGGTGGTAGTGATAGGACATGATGGAGGTGGGGTGGAGTGATGGTGGTAGTGATGGGACATGATGGAGGTGGGGTGGAGTGATGGTGATAGTGAGGGGACATGATGGAGGTGGGGTGGAGTGATGGTGGTAGTGAGGGGACATGATGGAGGTGGGGTGGAGTGATGGTGGTAGTGACGGGACATGATGGAGGTGGGGTGGAGTGATGGTGGTAGTGAGGGGACATGATGGAGGTGGGGTGGAATGATGGTGGTAGTGAGGGGACATGATGGAGGTGGGGTGGAGTGATGGTGGTAGTGATGGGACATGATGGAGGTGGGGTGGAGTGATGGTGGTAGTGATGGGACATGATGGAGGTGGGGTGGAGTGATGGTGATAGTGAGGGGACATGATGGAGGTGGGGTGGAATGATTGTGGTAGTGAGGGGACATGATGGAGGTGGGGTGGAATGATGGTGGTAGTGATGGGACATGATGGAGGTGGGGTGGAGTGATGGTGATAGTGAGGGGACATGATGGAGGTGGGGTGGAATGATGGTGGTAGTGATGGGACATGATGGAGTTGGGGTGGAGTGATGGTGGTAGTGAGGGGACATGATGGAGGTGGGGTGGAGTGATGGTGGTTCTGATGGGACATGATGGAGGTGGGGTTTAGTGATGGTGGTAGTGAGGGGACATGATGGAGGTGGGGTGGAGTGATGGTGGTAATAATGGGACATGATGGAGGTGGGGTGGAGTGATGGTGGTAGTGATTGGACATGGTGGGGTGGGGTGATGGTGGTAGTGATAGGACATGATGGAGGTGGGGTGGGGTGATGGTGGTAGTGATGGGACATGATGGAGGTGGAGTGATGGTGGTAGTGAGGGGACATGATGGAGGTGGGGTGGAGTGATGGTGGTAGTGATAGGACATGATGGAGGTGGGGTGGAGTGATGGTGATAGTGAGGGGACATGATGGAGGTGGGGTGGAGTGATGGTGGTAGTGAGGGGACATGATGGAGGTGGGGTGGAGTGATGGTGGTTCTGATGGGACATGATGGAGGTGGGGTTTAGTGATGGTGGTAGTGAGGGGACATGATGGAGGTGGGGTGGAGTGATGGTGGTAGTAATGGGACATGATGGAGGTGGGGTGGAGTGATGGTGATAGTGAGGGGACATGATGGAGGTGGGGTGGAGTGATGGTGGTAGTGAGGGGACATGATGGAGGTGGGGTGGAGTGATGGTGGTAGTAATTGGACATGGTGGGGTGGGGTGATGGTGGTAGTGATAGGACATGATGGAGGTGGGGTGGAGTGATGGTGGTAGTGATAGGACATGATGGAGGTGGGGTGGGGTGATGGTGGTAGTGATGGGACATGATGGAGGTGGAGTGATGGTGGTAGTGAGGGGACATGATGGAGGTGGGGTGGAGTGATGGTTGTAGTGATAGGACATGGTGGGGTGGGGTGATGGTGGTAGTGATAGGACATGAGGGAGGTGGGGTGGAGTGATGGTGATAGTGAGGGGACATGATGAAGGTGGGGTGGAGTGATGGTGGTAGTGAGGGGACATGATGGAGGTGGGGTGGAGTGATGGTGATAGTGATGGGACATGATGAAGGTGGGGTGGAGTGATGGTGGTAGTGATAGGACATGATGAAGGTGGGGTGGAGTGATGGTGGTAGTGAGGGGACATGATGGAGGTGGGGTGGAGTGATGGTGGTAGTGATAGGACATGATGAAGGTGGGGTGGAGTGATGGTGGTAGTGAGGGGACATGATGGAGGTGGGGTGGAGTGATGGTGGTAGTGAGGGGACATGATGGAGGTGAGGTGGAGTGATGGTGGTAGTGATAGGACATGATGGAGGTGGGGTGGAGTGATGGTGGTAGTGAGGGGACATGATGGAGGTGGGGTGGAGTGATGGTGATAGTGATGGGACATGATGAAGGTGGGGTGGAGTGATGGTGGTAGTGATAGGACATGATGAAGGTGGGGTGGAGTGATGGTGGTAGTGATAGGACATGATGGAGGTGGGGTGGAGTGATGGTGATAGTGAGGGGACATGATGGAGGTGGGGTGGAGTGATGGTGGTAGTGATAGGACATGATGGAGGTGGGGTGGAGTGATGGTGGTAGTGATAGGACATGGTGGGGTGGGGTGATGGTGGTAGTGATAGGACATGAGGGAGGTGGGGTGGAGTGATGGTGATAGTGAGGGGACATGATGAAGGTGGGGTGGAGTGATGGTGGTAGTGATAGGACATGATGGAGGTGGGGTGGAGTGATGGTGGTAGTGATGGGACATGATGGAGGTGGGGTGGAGTGATGGTGGTAGTGAGGGGACATGATGGAGGTGGGGTGGAGTGATGGTGGTAGTGATGGGACATGATGGAGGTGGGGTGGAGTGATGGTGGTAGTGAGAGGACATGATGGAGGTGGGGTGGAATGATGGTGGTAGTGATGGGACATGATGGAGGTGGGGTGGAGTGATGGTGATAGTGAGGGGACATGATGGAGGTGGGGTGGAATGATGGTGGTAGTGATGGGACATGATGGAGGTGGGGTGGAGTGTTGGTGATAGTGATGGGACATGATGGAGGTGGGGTGGAGTGTTGGTGATAGTGATGGGACATGATGGAGGTGGGGTGGAGTGATGGTGGTAGTGATGGGACATGATGGAGGTGGGGTGGAGTGATGGTGGTAGTGAGGGGACATGATGGAGGTGGGGTGGAGTGATGGTGGTAGTGATGGGACATGATGGAGGTGGGGTGGAGTGATGGTGGTAGTGAGAGGACATGATGGAGGTGGGGTGGAATGATGGTGGTAGTGATGGGACATGATGGAGGTGGGGTGGAGTGATGGTGATAGTGAGGGGACATGATGGAGGTGGGGTGGAATGATGGTGGTAGTGATGGGACATGATGGAGGTGTGGTGGAGTGTTGGTGATAGTGATGGGACATGATGGAGGTGGGGTGGAGTGTTGGTGATAGTGATGGGACATGATGGAGGTGGGGTGGAGTGTTGGTGATAGTAATGGGACATGATGGAGGTGGGGTGGAGTGATGGTGGTAGTGATAGGACATGATGGAGGTGGGGTGGAGTGATGGTGGTAGTGATGGGACATGATGGAGGTGGGGTGGAGTGATGGTGATAGTGAGGGGACATGATGGAGGTGGGGTGGAGTGATGGTGGTAGTGAGGGGACATGATGGAGGTGGGGTGGAGTGATGGTGGTAGTGACGGGACATGATGGAGGTGGGGTGGAGTGATGGTGGTAGTGAGGGGACATGATGGAGGTGGGGTGGAATGATGGTGGTAGTGAGGGGACATGATGGAGGTGGGGTGGAGTGATGGTGGTAGTGATGGGACATGATGGAGGTGGGGTGGAGTGATGGTGGTAGTGATGGGACATGATGGAGGTGGGGTGGAGTGATGGTGATAGTGAGGGGACATGATGGAGGTGGGGTGGAATGATTGTGGTAGTGAGGGGACATGATGGAGGTGGGGTGGAATGATGGTGGTAGTGATGGGACATGATGGAGGTGGGGTGGAGTGATGGTGATAGTGAGGGGACATGATGGAGGTGGGGTGGAATGATGGTGGTAGTGATGGGACATGATGGAGTTGGGGTGGAGTGATGGTGGTAGTGAGGGGACATGATGGAGGTGGGGTGGAGTGATGGTGGTTCTGATGGGACATGATGGAGGTGGGGTTTAGTGATGGTGGTAGTGAGGGGACATGATGGAGGTGGGGTGGAGTGATGGTGGTAATAATGGGACATGATGGAGGTGGGGTGGAGTGATGGTGGTAGTGATTGGACATGGTGGGGTGGGGTGATGGTGGTAGTGATAGGACATGATGGAGGTGGGGTGGGGTGATGGTGGTAGTGATGGGACATGATGGAGGTGGAGTGATGGT
The DNA here is from genome assembly GCF_032444005.1 of Ranitomeya imitator. Taxonomy (NCBI): domain Eukaryota; kingdom Metazoa; phylum Chordata; class Amphibia; order Anura; family Dendrobatidae; genus Ranitomeya; species Ranitomeya imitator. The sequence continues at coordinate 843,772,446 of NC_091284.1, read as the reverse complement.
GGTAGTGAGGGGACATGATGGAGGTGGGGTGGAGTGATGGTGGTAGTGATAGGACATGATGGAGGTGGGGTGGAGTGATGGTGATAGTGAGGGGACATGATGGAGGTGGGGTGGAGTGATGGTGGTAGTGAGGGGACATGATGGAGGTGGGGTGGAGTGATGGTGGTAGTGATTGGACATGGTGGGGTGGGGTGATGGTGGTAGTGATAGGACATGATGGAGGTGGGGTGGAGTGATGGTGGTAGTGATAGGACATGATGGAGGTGGGGTGGGGTGATGGTGGTAGTGATGGGACATGATGGAGGTGGAGTGATGGTGGTAGTGAGGGGACATGATGGAGGTGGGGTGGAGTGATGGTGGTAGTGATAGGACATGATGGAGGTGGGGTGTAGTGATGGTGGTAGTGATAGGACATGGTGGGGTGGGGTGATGGTGGTAGTGATAGGACATGAGGGAGGTGGGGTGGAGTGATGGTGATAGTGAGGGGACATGATGAAGGTGGGGTGGAGTGATGGTGGTAGTGATAGGACATGATGGAGGTGGGGTGGAGTGATGGTGGTAGTGATAGGACAAGATGGAGGTGGAGTGATGGTGGTAGTGATAGGACATGATGGAGGTGGGGTGGAGTGATGGTGGTAGTAATGGGACATGATGGAGGTGGGGTGGAGTGATGGTGATAGTGAGGGGACATGATGGAGGTGGGGTGGAGTGATGGTGGTAGTGATAGGACATGATGGAGGTGGAGTGATGGTGGTAGTGATGGGACATGATGGAGGTGGGGTGGAGTGATGGTGGTTGTAATGGGACATGATGGAGGTGGGGTGGAGTGATGGTGGTAGTGATAGGACATGATGGAGGTGGGGTGGAATGATGGTGGTAGTGATAGGACATGATGGAGGTGGGGTGGAGTGATGGTGGTAGTGAGGGGACATAATGAAGGTGGGGTGGAGTGATGGTGGTAGTGATGGGACATGATGGAGGTGGGGTGGAGTGATGGTGGTAGTGATGGGACATGATGGAGGTGGGGTGGAGTGATGGTGGTAGTGATGGGACATGATGGAGGTGGGGTGGAGTGATGGTGGTAGTGATGGGACATGATGGAGGTGGGGTGGAGTGATGGTGGTAGTAATTGGACATGGTGGGGTGGGGTGATGGTGGCAGTGATAGGACATAATGGAGGTGGGGTGGAGTGATGGTGGTAGTGATAGGAGATGATGGAGGTGGGGTGGGGTGATGGTGGTAGTGATGGGACATGATGGAGGTGGAGTGATGGTGGTAGTGAGGGGACATGATGGAGGTGGGGTGGAGTGATGGTGGTAGTGATAGGACATGATGGAGGTGGAGTGGAGTGATGGTGGTAGTGATAGGACATGGTGGGGTGGGGTGATGGTGGTAGTGATAGGACATGAGGGAGGTGGGGTGGAGTGATGGTGATAGTGAGGGGACATAATGAAGGTGGGGTGGAGTGATGGTGGTAGTGATAGGACATGATGGAGGTGGGGTGGAGTGATGGTGGTAGTGATGGGACATGATGGAGGTGGGGTGGAGTGATGGTGGTAGTGAGGGGACATGATGGAGGTGGGGTGGAGTGATGGTGGTAGTGATGGGACATGATGGAGGTGGGGTGGAGTGATGGTGGTAGTGAGAGGACATGATAGAGGTGGGGTGGAATGATGGTGGTAGTGATGGGACATGATGGAGGTGGGGTGGAGTGTTGGTGATAGTGATGGGACATGATGGAGGTGGGGTGGAGTGTTTGGTGATAGTGATGGGACATGATGGAGGTGGGGTGGAGTGATGGTGGTAGTGATGGGACATGATGGAGGTGGGGTGGAGTGATGGTGGTAGTGAGGGGACATGATGGAGGTGGGGTGGAGTGATGGTGGTAGTGATGGGACATGATGGAGGTGGGGTGGAGTGATGGTGGTAGTGAGAGGACATGATGGAGGTGGGGTGGAATGATGGTGGTAGTGATGGGACATGATGGAGGTGGGGTGGAGTGATGGTGATAGTGAGGGGACATGATGGAGGTGGGGTGGAATGATGGTGGTAGTGATGGGACATGATGAAGGTGGGGTGGAGTGATGGTGATAGTGAGAGGACATGATGAAGGTGGGGTGGGGTGATGGTGGTAGTGATGGGACATGATGGAGGTGGAGTGATGGTGGTAGTGAGGGGACATGATGGAGGTGGGGTGGAGTGATGGTGGTAGTGATAGGACATGATGGAGGTGGGGTGGAGTGATGGTGGTATTGATAGGACATGGTGGGGTGGGGTGATGGTGGTAGTGATAGGACATGAGGGAGGTGGGGTGGAGTGATGGTGATAGTGAGAGGACATGATGAAGGTGGGGTGGAGTGATGGTGGTAGTGAGAGGACATGATGGAGGTGGGGTGGAATGATGGTGGTAGTGATGGGACATGATGGAGGTGGGGTGGAGTGATGGTGATAGTGAGGGGACATGATGGAGGTGGGGTGGAATGATGGTGGTAGTCATGGGACATGATGGAGGTGGGGTGGAGTGTTGGTGATAGTGATGGGACATGATGAAGGTGGGGTGGAGTGATGGTGATAGTGAGAGGACATGATGAAGGTGGGGTGGGGTGATGGTGGTAGTGATGGGACATGATGGAGGTGGAGTGATGGTGGTAGTGAGGGGACATGATGGAGGTGGGGTGGAGTGATGGTGGTAGTGATAGGACATGATGGAGGTGGGGTGGAGTGATGGTGGTATTGATAGGACATGGTGGGGTGGGGTGATGGTGGTAGTGATAGGACATGAGGGAGGTGGGGTGGAGTGATGGTGATAGTGAGAGGACATGATGAAGGTGGGGTGGAGTGATGGTGGTAGTGATAGGACATGATGGAGGTGGGGTGGAGTGATGGTGGTAGTGATAGGACATGATGGAGGTGGAGTGATGGTGGTAGTGATAGGACATGATGGAGGTGGGGTGGAGTGATGGTGGTAGTAATGGGACATGATGGAGGTGGGGTGGAGTGATGGTGATAGTGAGGGGACATGATGGAGGTGGGGTGGAGTGATGGTGGTAGTGATAGGACATGATGGAGGTGGAGTGATGGTGGTAGTGATGGGACATGATGGAGGTGGGGTGGAGTGATGGTGGTAGTAATGGGACATGATGGAGGTGGGGTGGAGTGAAGGTGGTAGTGAGGGGACATAATGAAGGTGGGGTGGAGTGATGGTGGTAGTGATGGGACATGATGGAGGTGGGGTGGAGTGATGGTGGTAGTGATGGGACATGATGGAGGTGGGGTGGAGTGATGGTGATAGTGAGGGGACATGATGGAGGTGGGGTGGAGTGATGGTGGTAGTGATGGGACATGATGGAGGTGGGGTGGAGTGATGGTGGTAGTGATGGGACATGATGGAGGTGGGGTGGAGTGATGGTGGTAGTGAGAGGACATGATGGAGGTGGGGTGGAATGATGGTGGTAGTGATGGGACATGATGGAGGTGGGGTGGAGTGATGGTGATAGTGAGGGGACATGATGGAGGTGGGGTGGAATGATGGTGGTAGTCATGGGACATGATGGAGGTGGGGTGGAGTGTTGGTGATAGTGATGGGACATGATGGAGGTGGGGTGGAGTGTTGGTGATAGTGATGGGACATGATGGAGGTGGGGTGGAGTGTTGGTGATAGTGATGGGACATGATGGAGGTGGGGTGGAGTGATGGTGGTAGTGATAGGACATGATGGAGGTGGGGTGGAGTGATGGTGGTAGTGATGGGACATGATGGAGGTGGGGTGGCGTGATGGTGATAGTGAGGGGACATGATGGAGGTGGGGTGGAGTGATGGTGGTAGTGAGGGGACATGATGGAGGTGGGGTGGAGTGATGGTGGTTGTGATGGGACATGATGGAGGTGGGGTGGAGTGATGGTGGTAGTGAGGGGACATGATGGAGGTGGGGTGGAATGATAGTGGTAGTGATAGGACATGATGGAGGTGGGGTGGAGTGATGGTGGTAGTGATGGGACATGACGGAGGTGGGGTGGAGTGATGGTGGTAGTGATGGGACATGATGGAGGTGGGGTGGAGTGATGGTGATAGTGAGGGGACATGATGGAGGTGGGGTAGAATGATTGTGGTAGTGAGGGGACATGATGGAGGTGGGGTGGAATGATGGTGGTAGTGATGGGACATGATGGAGGTGGGGTGGAGTGATGGTGATAGTGAGGGGACATGATGGAGGTGGGGTGGAATGATGGTGGTAGTGATGGGACATGATGGAGTTGGGGTGGAGTGATGGTGGTAGTGAGGGGACATGATGGAGGTGGGGTGGAGTGATGGTGGTTCTGATGGGACATGATGGAGGTGGGGTTTAGTGATGGTGGTAGTGAGGGGACATGATGGAGGTGGGGTGGAGTGATGGTGGTAGTAATGGGACATGATGGAGGTGGGGTGGAGTGATGGTGATAGTGAGGGGACATGATGGAGGTGGGGTGGAGTGATGGTGGTAGTGAGGGGACATGATGGAGGTGGGGTGGAGTGATGGTGGTAGTGATTGGACATGGTGGGGTGGGGTGATGGTGGTAGTGATAGGACATGATGGAGGTGGGGTGGAGTGATGGTGGTAGTGATAGGACATGATGGAGGTGGGGTGGGGTGATGGTGGTAGTGATGGGACATGATGGAGGTGGAGTGATGGTGGTAGTGAGGGGACATGATGGAGGTGGGGTGGAGTGATGGTGGTAGTGATAGGACATGATGGAGGTGGGGTGGAGTGATGGTGGTAGTGATAGGACATGGTGGGGTGGGGTGATGGTGGTAGTGATAGGACATGAGGGAGGTGGGGTGGAGTGATGGTGATAGTGAGGGGACATGATGAAGGTGGGGTGGAGTGATGGTGGTAGTGATAGGACATGATGGAGGTGGGGTGGAGTGATGGTGGTAGTGATGGGACATGATGGAGGTGGGGTGGAGTGATGGTGGTAGTGAGGGGACATGATGGAGGTGGGGTGGAGTGATGGTGGTAGTGAGGGGACATGATGGAGGTGGGGTGGAGTGATGGAGGTAGTAATGGGACATGATGGAGGTGCGGTGGAGTGATGGTGGTAGTGATAGGACATGATAGAGGTGAAGTGATGGTGGTAGTGATAGGACATGATGGAGGTGGGGTGGAATGATGGTGGTAGTGAGGGGACATGATGGAGGTGGGGTGGAGTGATGGTGATAGTGAGGGGACATGATGGAGGTGGGGTGGAGTGATGGTGATAGTAAGGGGACATGATGGAGGTGGGGTGGAGTGATGGTGGTAGTGATGGGACATGATGGAAGTGGGGTGGGGTGATGGTGGTAGTGATGGGACATGATGGAGGTGGGGTGGAGTGATGGTGATAGTGAGAGGACATGATGGAGGTGGGGTGGAATGATGGTGGTAGTGATGGTACATGATGGAGGTGGGGTGGAGTGATGGTGGTAGTGATGGGACATGATGGAGGTGGGGTGGAGTGATGGTGGTAGTGATAGGACATGATGGAGGTGGGGTGGAGTGATGGTGGTAGTGAGGGGACATGATGGAAGTGGGGTGGAATGATGGTGGTAGTGATGGGACATGATGGAGGTGGGGTGGAGTGATGGTGGTAGTGAGGGGACATGATGGAGGTGGGGTGGACTGATGGTGGTGTTGATGGGACATGATGGAGGTGGGGTGGAGTGATGGTGGTAGTGAGGGGACATGATGGAGGTGGGGTGGAATTATGGTGGTAGTGATGGGACATGATGGAGGTGGGGTGGAGTGATGGTGGTAGTGATGGGACATGATGGAGGTGGGGTGGAGTGATGGTGGTAGTGATGGGACATGATGGAGGTGGGGTGGAGTGATGGTGATAGTGAGGGGACATGATGGAGGTGGGGTGGAATGATGGTGGTAGTGATGGGACATGATGGAGGTGGGGTGGAGTGATGGTGGTAGTGAGGGGACATGATGGAGGTGGTGTGGAGTGATGGTGGTAGTGATAGGACATGATGGAAGTGGGGTGATGGTGGTAGTGAGGGGACATGATGGAGGAGGGGTGGAATGATGGTGGTAGTGATGGGACATGATGGAGGTGGGGTGGAGTGATGGTGGTAGTGATAGGACATGATGGAAGTGGGGTGATGGTGATAGTGAGGGGACATGATGCAGGTGGGGTGGAATGATGGTGGTAGTGATGGGACATGATGGAGGTGGGGTGGAGTGATGGTGATAGTGATGGGACATCATGGAGGTGGGGTGGAGTGATGGTGGTAGTGAGGGGACATGATGGAGGTGGGGTGGAGTGATGGTGGTAGTAATGGGACATGATGGAGGTGGGGTGGAGTGATGGTGGTAGTGATAGGACATGATGGAGGTGGAGTGATGGTGGTAGTGATAGGACATGATGGAGGTGGGGTGGAGTGATGGTGGTAGTAATGGGACATGATGGAGGTGGGGTGGAGTGATGGTGGTAGTGATGGGACATGATGGAGGTGGGGTGGAGTGATGGTGGTAGTAATGGGACATGATGGAGGTGGGGTGGAGTGATGGTGATAGTGAGGGGACATGATGGAGGTGGGGTGGAGTGATGGTGGTAGTGATAGGACATGATGGAGGTGGGGTGGAGTGATGGTGGTAGTATTGGGACATGATGGAGGTGGGGTGGAGTGATGGTGGTAGTGATGGGACATGATGGAGGTGGGGTGGAGTAATGGTGGTAGTAATGGGACATGATGGAGGTGGGGTGGAGTGATGGTGATAGTGAGGGGACATGATGGAGGTGGGGTGGAGTGATGGTGGTAGTGATAGGACATGATGGAGGTGGAGTGATGGTGGTAGTGATAGGACATGATGGAGGTGGGGTGGAGGGATGGTGGTAGTAATGGGACATGATGGAGGTGGGGTGGAGTGATGGTGATAGTGAGGGGACATGATGGAGGTGGGGTGGAGTGATGGTGGTAGTGATAGGACATGATGGAGGTGGGGTGGAGTGATGGTGGTAGTGAGGGGACATGATGGAGGTGGGGTGGAGTGATGGTGGTAGTGATAGGACATGATGGAGGTGGGGTGGAGTGATGGTGGTAGTGAGGGGACATGATGGAGGTGGGGTGGAGTGATGGTGGTAGTGATAGGACATGATGGAGGTGGGGTGGAGTGATGGTGGTAGTGAGGGGACATGATGGAGGTGGGGTGGAATGATGGTGGTAGTGATGGGACATGATGGAGGTGGGGTGGAGTGATGGTGGTAGTGAGGGGACATGATGGAGGTGGGGTGGAGTGATGGTGGTAGTGATAGGACATGATGGAGGTGGGGTGGAGTGATGGTGGTAGTGAGGGGACATGATGGAGGTGGGGTGGAATGATGGTGGTAGTGATAGGACATGATGGAGGTGGGGTAGAGTGATGGTTGTAGTGATAGGACATGATGGAGGTGGGGTGGAGTGATGGTGATAGTGAGGGGACATGATGGAGGTGGGGTGGAGTGATGGTGGTAGTGATAGGACATGATGGAGGTGGGGTGGAGTGATGGTGGTAGTGACGGGACATGATGGAGGTGGGGTGGAGTGATGGTGGTAGTGATGGGACATGATGGAGGTGGGGTGGAGTGATGGTGGTAGTGATAGAAAATGACGGAGGTGGGGTGATGGTGGTAGTGATGGGACATGATGGAGGTGGGGTGGAGTGATGGTGGTAGTGAGGGGACATAATGGAGGTGGGGTGGAGTGATGGTGATAGTGATAGGACATGATGGAGGTGGGGTGGAGTGATGGTGATAGTGAGGGGACATGATGGAGGTGGGGTGGAGTGATGGTGGTAGTGATAGGACATGATGGAGGTGGGGTGTAGTGATGGTGGTAGTGATGGGACATGATGGAGGTGGGGTGGAGTGATGGTGATAGTGATGGGACATGATGGAGGTGGGGTGGAGTGATGGTGATAGTGATGGGACATGACGGAGGTGGGGTGGAGTGATGGTGATAGTGATAGGACATGATGGAGGTGGGGTGGAGTGATGGTGGTAGTGATAGGACATGATGGAGGTGGGGTGGAGTGATGGTGGTAGTGATGGGACATGATGGAGGTGGGGTGGAGTGATGGTGATAGTGATGGGACATGATGGAGGTGGGGTGGAGTGATGGTGATAGTGATAGGACATGATGGAGGTGGGGTGGAGTGATGGTGATAGTGAGGGGACATGATGGAGGTGGGGTGGAGTGATGGTGGTAGTGATAGGACATGATGGAGGTGAGGTGTAGTGATGGTGGTAGTGATGGGACATGATGGAGGTGGGGTGGAGTGATGGTGATAGTGATGGGACATGATGGAGGTGGGGTGGGGTGGAGTGATGGTGATAGTGATAGGACATGATGGAGGTGGGGTGGAGTGATGGTGGTAGTGAAGGGACATGATGGAGATGGGGTGGAGTGATGGTGATAGTGAGGGGACATGATGGAGGTGGGGTGGAGTGATGGTGGTAGTGATAGGACATGATGGAGGTGAGGTGTAGTGATGGTGGTAGTGATGGGACATGATGGAGGTGGGGTGGAGTGATGGTGATAGTGATGGGACATGATGGAGGTGGGGTGGGGTGGAGTGATGGTGATAGTGATAGGACATGATGGAGGTGGGGTGGAGTGATGGTGATAGTGATGGGACATGATGGAGGTGGGGTGGAGTGATGGTGGTAGTGATGGGACATGATGGAGGTGGGGTGGAGTGATGGTGATAGTGATGGGACATGATGGAGGTGGGGTGTAGTGATGGTGGTAGTGATAGGACATGATGGAGGTGGGGTGGAGTGATGGTGATAGTGATGGGACATGATGGAGGTGGGGTGGAGTGATGGTGATAGTGATGGGACATGATGGAGGTGGGGTGGAGTGATGGTGATAGTGATGGGACATGATGGAGGTGGGGTGGAGTGATGGTGATAGTGATAGGACATGATGGAGGTGGGGTGGAGTGATGGTGATAGTGATGGGACATGATGGAGGTGGGGTGGAGTGATGGTGATAGTGATAGGACATGATGGAGGTGGGGTGTAGTGATGGTGGTAGTGATGGGACATGGTGGAGGTGGGGTGGAGTGATGGTGATAGTGATGGGACATGATGGAGGTGGGGTGGAGTGATGGTGGTAGTGAGGGGACATGATGGAGGTGGGGTGGAGTGATGGTGATAGTGATGGGACATGATGGAGGTGGGGTGGAGTGATGGTGATAGTGATAGGGCATGATGGAGGTGGGGTGGAGTGATGGTGATAGTGATAGGACATGATGGAGGTGGGGTGGAGTGATGGTGGTAGTGAGGGGACATGATGGAGGTGGGGTGGAGTGATGGTGGTAGTGAGGGGACATGATGGAGGTGGGGTGGAGTGATGGTGGTAGTGATAGGACATGATGGAAGTGGGGTGATGGTGGTAGTGAGGGGACATGATGGAGGTGGGGTGGAATGATGGTGGTAGTGATGGGACATGATGGAGGTGGGGTGGAGTGATGGTGGTAGTGAGGGGACATGATGCAGGTGGGGTGGAATGATGGTGGTAGTGATGGGACATGATGGAGGTGGGGTGGAGTGATGGTGATAGTGATGGGACATGATGGAGGTGGGGTGGAGTGATGGTGGTAGTGAGGGGACATGATGGAGGTGGGGTGGAGTGATGGAGGTAGTAATGGGACATGATGGAGGTGCGGTGGAGTGATGGTGGTAGTGATAGGACATGATAGAGGTGAAGTGATGGTGGTAGTGATAGAACATGATGGAGGTGGGGTGGAATGATGGTGGTAGTGAGGGGACATGATGGAGGTGGGGTGGAGTGATGGTGATAGTGAGGGGACATGATGGAGGTGGGGTGGAGTGATGGTGATAGTAAGGGGACATGATGGAGGTGGGGTGGAGTGATGGTGGTAGTGATGGGACATGATGGAAGTGGGGTGGGGTGATGGTGGTAGTGATGGGACATGATGGAGGTGGGGTGGAGTGATGGTGATAGTGAGAGGACATGATGGAGGTGGGGTGGAATGATGGTGGTAGTGATGGTACATGATGGAGGTGGGGTGGAGTGATGGTGGTAGTGATGGGACATGATGGAGGTGGGGTGGAGTGATGGTGGTAGTGATGGGACATGATGGAGGTGGGGTGGAGTGATGGTGATAGTGAGGGGACATGATGGAGGTGGGGTGGAGTGATGGTGGTAGTGAGGGGACATGATGGAAGTGGGGTGGAATGATGGTGGTAGTGATGGGACATGATGGAGGTGGGGTGGAGTGATGGTGGTAGTGAGGGGACATGATGGAGGTGGGGTGGACTGATGGTGGTGTTGATGGGACATGATGGAGGTGGGGTGGAGTGATGGTGGTAGTGAGGGGACATGATGGAGGTGGGGTGGAATTATGGTGGTAGTGATGGGACATGATGGAGGTGGGGTGGAGTGATGGTGGTAGTGATGGGACATGATGGAGGTGGGGTGGAGTGATGGTGGTAGTGATGGGACATGATGGAGGTGGGGTGGAGTGATGGTGATAGTGAGGGGACATGATGGAGGTGGGGTGGAATGATGGTGGTAGTGATGGGACATGATGGAGGTGGGGTGGAGTGATGGTGGTAGTGAGGGGACATGATGGAGGTGGTGTGGAGTGATGGTGGTAGTGATAGGACATGATGGAAGTGGGGTGATGGTGGTAGTGAGGGGACATGATGGAGGAGGGGTGGAATGATGGTGGTAGTGATGGGACATGATGGAGGTGGGGTGGAGTGATGGTGGTAGTGATAGGACATGATGGAAGTGGGGTGATGGTGATAGTGAGGGGACATGATGCAGGTGGGGTGGAATGATGGTGGTAGTGATGGGACATGATGGAGGTGGGGTGGAGTGATGGTGATAGTGATGGGACATGATGGAGGTGGGGTGGAGTGATGGTGGTAGTGAGGGGACATGATGGAGGTGGGGTGGAGTGATGGTGGTAGTAATGGGACATGATGGAGGTGGGGTGGAGTGATGGTGGTAGTGATAGGACATGGTGGAGGTGGAGTGATGGTGGTAGTGATAGGACATGATGGAGGTGGGGTGGAGTGATGGTGGTAGTAATGGGACATGATGGAGGTGGGGTGGAGTGATGGTGGTAGTGATGGGACATGATGGAGGTGGGGTGGAGTGATGGTGGTAGTAATGGGACATGATGGAGGTGGGGTGGAGTGATGGTGATAGTGAGGGGACATGATGGAGGTGGGGTGGAGTGATGGTGGTAGTGATAGGACATGATGGAGGTGGGGTGGAGTGATGGTGGTAGTATTGGGACATGATGGAGGTGGGGTGGAGTGATGGTGGTAGTGATGGGACATGATGGAGGTGGGGTGGAGTAATGGTGGTAGTAATGGGACATGATGGAGGTGGGGTGGAGTGATGGTGATAGTGAGGGGACATGATGGAGGTGGGGTGGAGTGATGGTGGTAGTGATAGGACATGATGGAGGTGGAGTGATGGTGGTAGTTATAGGACATGATGGAGGTGGGGTGGAGGGATGGTGGTAGTAATGGGACATGATGGAGGTGGGGTGGAGTGATGGTGATAGTGAGGGGACATGATGGAGGTGGGGTGGAATGATGGTGGTAGTGATGGGACATGATGGAGGTGGGGTGGAGTGATGGTGGTAGTGAGGGGACATGATGGAGGTGGGGTGGAGTGATGGTGGTAGTGATAGGACATGATGGAGGTGGGGTGGAGTGATGGTGGTAGTGAGGGGACATGATGGAGGTGGGGTGGAATGATGGTGGTAGTGATAGGACATGATGGAGGTGGGGTAGAGTGATGGTGGTAGTGATAGGACATGATGGAGGTGGGGTGGAGTGATGGTGATAGTGAGGGGACATGATGGAGGTGGGGTGGAGTGATGGTGGTAGTGATAGGACATGATGGAGGTGGGGTGGAGTGATGGTGGTAGTAAGGTGACATGATGGAGGTGGGGTGGAGTGATGGTGGTAGTGACGGGACATGATGGAGGTGGGGTGGAGTGATGGTGGTAGTGATGGGACATGATGGAGGTGGGGTGGAGTGATGGTGGTAGTGAGGGGACATGATGGAGGTGGGGTGGAATGATGGTGGTAGTGATGGGACATGATGGAAATGGGGTGGAGTGATGGTGGTAGTGATGGGACATGATGGAGGTGGGATGGAGTGATGGTTGTAGTGATAGGACATGATGGAGGTGGGGTGGAGTGATGGTGGTAGTGAGGGGACATGATGGAGGTGGGGTGGAGTGATGGTGATAGTGAGGGGACATGATGGAGGTGGGGTGGAGTGATGGTGGTAGTGAGGGGACATGATGGAGGTGGGGTGGAGCGATGGTGATAGTGAGGGGACATGATGGAGGTGGGGTGGAGTGATGGTGGTAGTGATGGGACATGATGGAGGTGGGGTGGAGTGATGGTGGTAGTGATGGGACATGATGGAGGTGGGGTGGAGTGATGGTGGTAGTGATGGGACATGATGGAGGTGGGGTGGAGTGATGGTGGTAGTGATGGGACATGATGGAGGTGGGGTGGAGTGATGGTGGTAGTGATGGGACATGATGGAGGTGGGGTGGAGTGATGGTGGTAGTGATAGGACATGATGGAGTTGGGGTGGAGTGATGGTGATAGTGAGGGGACATGATGGAGGTGGGGTGGAATGATTGTGGTAGTGAGGGGACATGATGGAGGTGGGGTGGAATGATGGTGGTAGTGATGGGACATGATGGAGGTGGGGTGGAGTGATGGTGATAGTGAGGGGACATGATGGAGGTGGGGTGGAATGATGGTGGTAGTGATGGGACATGATGGAGTTGGGGTGGAGTGATGGTGGTAGTGAGGGGACATGATGGAGGTGGGGTGGAGTGATGGTGGTTCTGATGGGACATGATGGAGGTGGGGTTTAGTGATGGTGGTAGTGAGGGGACATGATGGAGGTGGGGTGGAGTGATGGTGGTAGTAATGGGACATGATGGAGGTGGGGTGGAGTGATGGTGATAGTGAGGGGACATGATGGAGGTGGGGTGGAGTGATGGTGGTAGTGAGGGGACATGATGGAGGTGGGGTGTAGTGATGGTGGTAGTGATTGGACATGGTGGGGTGGGGTGATGGTGGTAGTGATAGGACATGATGGAGGTGGGGTGGAGTGATGGTGGTAGTGATAGGACATGATGGAGGTGGGGTGGGGTGATGGTGGTAGTGATGGGACATGATGGAGGTTGAGTGATGGTGGTAGTGAGGGGACATGATGGAGGTGGGGTGGAGTGATGGTGGTAGTGATAGGACATGATGGAGGTGGGGTGGAGTGATGGTGGTAGTGATAGGACATGGTGGGGTGGGGTGATGGTGGTAGTGATTGGACATGAGGGAGGTGGGGTGGAGTGATGGTGATAGTGAGGGGACATGATGAAGGTGGGGTGGAGTGATGGTGGTAGTGATAGGACATGATGGAGGTGGGGTGGAGTGATGGTGGTAGTGATGGGAAATGATGGAGGTGGGGTGGAGTGATGGTGTTAGTGAGGGGACATGATGGAGGTGGGGTGGAGTGATGGTGGTAGTGATGGGACATGATGGAGGTGGGGTGGAGTGATGGTGATAGTGAGGGGACATGATGGAGGTGGGCTGGAGTGATGGTGGTAGTGATGGGACATGATGGAGGTGTGGTGGAGTGATGGTGATAGTGATAGGACATGATGGAGGTGGGGTGGAGTGACGGTGGTAGTGATGGGACATGATGGAGGTGGGGTGGAGTGATGGTGGTAGTGAGGGGACATGATGGAGGTGGGGTGGAATGATGGTGGTAGTGATGGGACATGATGGAGGTGGGGTGGAGTGATGGTGGTAGTGAGGGGACATGATGGAGGTGGGGTGGAGTGATGGTGGTAGTGATGGGACATGATGGAGGTGGGGTGGAGTGATGGTGGTAGTGATGGGACATGATGGAGGTGGGGTGGAGTGATGGTGATAGTGAGGGGACATGATGGAGGTGGGGTGGAATGATTGTGGTAGTGAGGGGACATGATGGAGGTGGGGTGGAATGATGGTGGTAGTGATGGGATATGATGGAGGTGGGGTGGAGTGATGGTGATAGTGAGGGGACATGATGGAGGTGGGGTGGAATGATGGTGGTAGTGATGGGACATGATGGAGTTGGGGTGGAGTGATGGTGGTAGTGAGGGGACATGATGGAGGTGTGGTGGAGTGATGGTGGTTCTGATGGGACATGATGGAGGTGGGGTTTAGTGATGGTGATAGTGAGGGGACATGATGGAGGTGGGGTGGAGTGATGGTGGTAGTGATAGGACATGATGGAGGTGGGGTGGAATGATGGTGGTAGTGATGGGACATGATGGAGGTGGGGTGGAGTAATGGTGATAGTGAGGGGACATGATGGAGGTGGGGTTGAATGATGGTGGTAGTGATGGGACATGATGGAGTTGGGGTGGAGTGATGGTGGTAGTGAGGGGACATGATGGAGGTGGGGTGGAGTGATGGTGGTAGTAATGGGACATGATGGAGGTGGGGTGGAGTGATGGTGATAGTGAGGGGACATGATGGAGGTGGGGTGGAGTGATGGTGGTAGTGAGGGGACATGATGGAGGTGGGGTGGAGTGATGGTAGTGATTGGACATGGTGGGGTGGGGTGATGGTGGTAGTGATAGGACATGATGGAGGTGGGGTGGGGTGATGGTGGTAGTGATGGGACATGATGGAGGTGGAGTGATGGTGGTAGTGAGGGGACATGATGGAGGTGGGGTGGAGTGATGGTGGTAGTGATAGGACATGATGGAGGTGGGGTGGAGTGATGGTGATAGTGAGGGGACATGATGGAGGTGGGGTGGAGTGATGGTGGTAGTGAGGGGACATGATGGAGGTGGGGTGGAGTGATGGTGGTAGTGATTGGACATGGTGGGGTGGGGTGATGGTGGTAGTGATAGGACATGATGGAGGTGGGGTGGAGTGATGGTGGTAGTGATAGGACATGATGGAGGTGGGGTGGGGTGATGGTGGTAGTGATGGGACATGATGGAGGTGGAGTGATGGTGGTAGTGAGGGGACATGATGGAGGTGGGGTGGAGTGATGGTGGTAGTGATAGGACATGATGGAGGTGGGGTGGAGTGATGGTGGTAGTGATAGGACATGGTGGGGTGGGGTGATGGTGGTAGTGATTGGACATGAGGGAGGTGGGGTGGAGTGATGGTGATAGTGAGGGGACATGATGAAGGTGGGGTGGAGTGATGGTGGTAGTGATAGGACATGATGGAGGTGGGGTGGAGTGATGGTGGTAGTGATAGGACATGATGGAGGTAGAGTGATGGTGGTAGTGATAGGAGATGATGGAGGTGGGGTGGAGTGATGGTGGTAGTAATGGAACATGATGGAGGTGGGGTGGAGTGATGGTGATAGTGAGGGGACATGATGGAGGTGGGGTGGAGTGATGGTGGTAGTGATAGGACATGATGGAGGTGGAGTGATGGTGGTAGTGATGGGACATGATGGAGGTGGGGTGGAGTGAAGGTGGTAGTGAGGGGACATAATGGAGGTGGGGTGGAGTGATGTTGGTAGTGATGGGACATGATGGAGGTGGGGTGGAGTGATGGTGGTAGTGATGGGACATGATGGAGGTGGGGTGGAGTGATGGTGGTAGTGATGGGACATGATGGAGGTGGGGTGGAGTGATGGTGGTAGTGATGGGACATGATGGAGGTGGGGTGGAGTGATGGTGGTAGTGAGAGGACATGATGGAGGTGGGGTGGAATGATGGTGGTAGTGATGGGACATGATGGAGGTGGGGTGGAGTGATGGTGATAGTGAGGGGACATGATGGAGGTGGGGTGGAGTGTTGGTGATAGTGATGGGACATGATGGAGGTGGGGTGGAGTGTTGGTGATAGTGATGGGACATGATGGAGGTGGGGTGGAGTGTTGGTGATAGTGATGGGACATGATGGAGGTGGGGTGGAGTGATGGTGGTAGTGATAGGACATGATGGAGGTGGGGTGGAGTGATGGTGGTAGTGATGGGACATGATGGAGGTGGGGTGGAGTGATGGTGATAGTGAGGGGACATGATGGAGGTGGGGTGGAGTGATGGTGGTAGTGAGGGGACATGATGGAGGTGGGGTGGAGTGATGGTGGTAGTGATGGGACATGATGGAGGTGGGGTGGAGTGATGGTGGTAGTGAGGGGACATGATGGAGGTGGGGTGGAATGGTGGTGGTACTGATAGGACATGATGGAGGTGGGGTGGAGTGATGGTGGTAGTGAGGGGACATGATGGAGGTGGGGTGGAGTGATGGTGGTAGTGATGGGACATGATGGAGGTGGGGTGGAATGGTGGTGGTACTGATAGGACATGATGGAGGTGGGGTGGAGTGATGGTGGTAGTGAGGTGACATGATGGAGGTGGGGTGGAGTGATGGTGGTAGTGATGGGACATGACGGAGGTGGGGTGGAGTGATGGTGGTAGTGATGGGACATGACGGAGGTGGGGTGGAGTGATGGTGGTAGTGATGGGACATGATGGAGGTGGGGTGGAGTGATGGTGATAGTGAGGGGACATGATGGAGGTGGGGTGGAATGATTGTGGTAGTGAGGGGACATGATGGAGGTGGGGTGGAATGATGGTGGTAGTGATGGGACATGATGGAGGTGGGGTGGAGTGATGGTGATAGTGAGAGGACATGATGGAGGTGGGGTGGAATGATGGTGGTAGTGATGGGACATGATGGAGTTGGGGTGGAGTGATGGTGGTAGTGAGGGGACATGATGGAGGTGGGGTGGAGTGATGGTGGTTCTGATGGGACATGATGGAGGTGGGGTTTAGTGATGGTGGTAGTGAGGGGACATGATGGAGGTGGGGTGGAGTGATGGTGGTAGTAATGGGACATGATGGAGGTGGGGTGGAGTGATGGTGATAGTGATGGGACATGATGGAGGTGGGGTGGAGTGATGGTGGTAGTGAGGGGACATGATGGAGGTGGGGTGGAGTGATGGTGGTAGTGATTGGACATGGTGGGGTGGGGTGATGGTGGTAGTGATAGGACATGATGGAGGTGGGGTGGAGTGATGGTGGTAGTGATAGGACATGATGGAGGTGGGGTGGGGTGATGGTGGTAGTGAGGGGACATGATGGAGGTGGAGTGATGGAGGTAGTGAGGGGACATGATGGAGGTGGGGTGGAGTGATGGTGGTAGTGATAGGACATGATGGAGGTGGGGTGGAGTGATGGTGGTAGTGATAGGACATGGTGGGGTGGGGTGATGGTGGTAGTGATAGGACATGAGGGAGGTGGGGTGGAGTGATGGTGATAGTGAGGGGACATGATGAAGGTGGGGTGGAGTGATGGTGGTAGTGATAAGACATGATGGAGGTGGGGTGGAGTGATGGTGGTAGTGATGGGACATGATGGAGGTGGGGTGGAGTGATGGTGGTAGTGAGGGGACATGATGGAGGTGGGGTGGAGTGATGGTGGTAGTGATGGGACATGATGGAGGTGGGGTGGAGTGATGGTGGTAGTAATGGGACATGATGGAGGTGGGGTGGAGTGATGGTGGTAGTGATGGGACATGATGGAGGTGGGGTGGAGTGATGGTGGTAGTGAGGGGACATAATGGAGGTGGGGTGGAGTGATGGTGATAGTGATAGGACATGATGGAGGTGGGGTGGAGTGATGGTGATAGTGAGGGGACATGATGGAGGTGGGGTGGAGTGATGGTGGTAGTGATAGGACATGATGGAGGTGGGGTGGAGTGATGGTGGTAGTGATTGGACATGGTGGGGTGGGGTGATGGTGGTAGTGATAGGACATGATGGAGGTGGGGTGGGGTGATGGTGGTAGTGATGGGACATGATGGAGGTGGAGTGATGGTGGTAGTGAGGGGACATGATGGAGGTGGGGTGGAGTGATGGTGGTAGTGATAGGACATGATGGAGGTGGGGTGGAGTGATGGTGATAGTGAGGGGACATGATGGAGGTGGGGTGGAGTGATGGTGGTAGTGAGGGGACATGATGGAGGTGGGGTGGAGTGATGGTGGTAGTGATTGGACATGGTGGGGTGGGGTGATGGTGGTAGTGATAGGACATGATGGAGGTGGGGTGGAGTGATGGTGGTAGTGATAGGACATGATGGAGGTGGGGTGGGGTGATGGTGGTAGTTATGGGACATGATGGAGGTGGAGTGATGGTGGTAGTGAGGGGACATGATGGAGGTGGGGTGGAGTGATGGTGGTAGTGATAGGACATGATGGAGGTGGGGTGGAGTGATGGTGGTAGTGATAGGACATGGTGGGGTGGGGTGATGGTGGTAGTGATAGGACATGAGGGAGGTGGGGTGGAGTGATGGTGATAGTGAGGGGACATGATGAAGGTGGGGTGGAGTGATGGTGGTAGTGATAGGACATGATGGAGGTGGGGTGGAGTGATGGTGGTAGTGATAGGACATGATGGAGGTAGAGTGATGGTGGTAGTGATAGGACATGATGGAGGTGGGGTGGAGTGATGGTGGTAGTAATGGGACATGATGGAGGTGGGGTGGAGTGATGGTGATAGTGAGGGGACATGATGGAGGTGGGGTGGAGTGATGGTGGTAGTGATAGGACATGATGGAGGTGGAGTGATGGTGGTAGTGATGGGACATGATGGAGGTGGGGTGGAGTGATGGTGGTAGTAATGGGACATGATGGAGGTGGGGTGGAGTGAAGGTGGTAGTGAGGGGACATAATGGAGGTGGGGTGGAGTGATGGTGGTAGTGATGGGACATGATGGAGGTGGGGTGGAGTGATGGTGGTAGTGATGGGACATGATGGAGGTGGGGTGGAGTGATGGTGGTAGTGATGGGACATGATGGAGGTGGGGTGGAGTGATGGTGGTAGTGATGGGACATGATGGAGGTGGGGTGGAATGATGGTGGTAGTGATGGGACATGATGGAGGTGGGATGGAGTGATGGTGATAGTGAGGGGACATGATGGAGGTGGGGTGGAGTGTTGGTGATAGTGATGGGACATGATGGAGGTGGGGTGGAGTGATGGTGGTAGTGGTAGGACATGATGGAGGTGGGGTGGAGTGATGGTGGTAGTGATGGGACATGATGGAGGTGGGGTGGAGTGATGGTGATAGTGAGGGGACATGATGGAGGTGGGGTGGAGTGATGGTGGTAGTGAGGGGACATGATGGAGGTGGGGTGGAGTGATGGTGGTAGTGATGGGACATGATGGAGGTGGGGTGGAGTGATGGTGGTAGTGAGGGGACATGATGGAGGTGGGGTGGAATGATGGTGGTACTGATAGGACATGATGGAGGTGGGGTGGAGTGATGGTGGTAGTGAGGGGACATGATGGAGGTGGGGTGGAGTGATGGTGGTAGTGATGGGACATGACGGAGGTGGGGTGGAGTGATGGTGGTAGTGATGGGACATGATGGAGGTGGGGTGGAGTGATGGTGATAGTGAGGGGACATGATGGAGGTGGGGTGGAATGATTGTGGTAGTGATGGGACATGATGGAGGTGGGGTGGAATGATGGTGGTAGTGATGGGACATGATGGAGTTGGGGTGGAGTGATGGTGGTAGTGAGGGGACATGATGGAGGTGGGGTGGAGTGATGGTGGTTCTGATGGGACATGATGGAGGTGGGGTTTAGTGATGGTGGTAGTGAGGGGACATGATGGAGGTGGGGTGGAGTGATGGTGGTAGTAATGGGACATGATGGAGGTGGGGTGGAGTGATGGTGATAGTGAGGGGACATGATGGAGGTGGGGTGGAGTGATGGTGGTAGTGAGGGGACATGATGGAGGTGGGGTGGAGTGATGGTGGTAGTGATTGGACATGGTGGGGTGGGGTGATAGTGGTAGTGATAGGACATGATGGAGGTGGGGTGGAGTGATGGTGGTAGTGATAGGACATGATGGAGGTGGGGTGGGGTGATGGTGGTAGTGATGGGACATGATGGAGGTGGAGTGATGGTGGTAGTGAGGGGACATGATGGAGGTGGGGTGGAGTGATGGTGGTAGTGAGGGGACATGATGGAGGTGGAGTGATGGTGGTAGTGATAGGACATGATGGAGGTGGGGTGGAGTGATGGTGGTAGTGATGGGACATGATGGAGGTGGGGTGGAGTGATGGTGGTAGTGAGGGGACATGATGGAGGTGGGGTGGAGTGATGGTGGTAGTGATGGGACATGATGGAGGTGGGGTGGAGTGATGGTGGTAGTAATGGGACATGATGGAGGTGGGGTGGAGTGATGGTGGTAGTGAGGGGACATGATGGAGGTGGGGTGGAGTGATGGTGGTAGTGATAGAAAATGATGGTGGTGGGGTGATGGTGGTAGTGATGGGACATGATGGAGGTGGGGTGGAGTGATGGTGGTAGTGAGGGGACATAATGGAGGTGGGGTGGAGTGATGGTGATAGTGATAGGACATGATGGAGGTGGGGTGGAGTGATGGTGATAGTGAGGGGACATGATGGAGGTGGGGTGGAGTGATGGTGGTAGTGATAGGACATGGTGGGGTGGGGTGATGGTGGTAGTGATAGGACATGAGGGAGGTGGGGTGGAGTGATGGTGATAGTGAGGGGACATGATGAAGGTGGGGTGGAGTGATGGTGGTAGTGATAGGACATGATGGAGGTGGGGTGGAGTGATGGTGGTAGTGATAGGACATGATGGAGGTAGAGTGATGGTGGTAGTGATAGCACATGATGGAGGTGGGGTGGAGTGATGGTGGTAGTAATGGGACATGATGGAGGTGGGGTGGAGTGATGGTGATAGTGAGGGGACATGATGGAGGTGGGGTGGAGTGATGGTGGTAGTGATAGGACATGATGGAGGTGGAGTGATGGTGGTAGTGATGGGACATGATGGAGGTGGGGTGGAGTGATGGTGGTAGTAATGGGACATGATGGAGGTGGGGTGGAGTGAAGGTGGTAGTGAGGGGACATAATGGAGGTGGGGTGGAGTGATGGTGGTAGTGATGGGACATGATGGAGGTGGGGTGGAGTGATGGTGGTAGTGATGGGACATGATGGAGGTGGGGTGGAGTGATGGTGGTAGTGATGGGACATGATGGAGGTGGGGTGGAGTGATGGTGGTAGTGATGGGACATGATGGAGGTGGGGTGGAGTGATGGTGATAGTGAGGGGACATGATGGAGGTGGGGTGGAGTGATGGTGGTAGTGATAGGACATGATGGAGGTGGGGTGGAGTGATGGTGGTAGTGATAGGACATGGTGGGGTGGGGTGATGGTGGTAGTGATAGGACATGAGGGAGGTGGGGTGGAGTGATGGTGATAGTGAGGGGACATGATGAAGGTGGGGTGGAGTGATGGTGGTAGTGATAGGACATGATGGAGGTGGGGTGGAGTGATGGTGGTAGTGATAGGACATGATGGAGGTAGAGTGATGGTGGTAGTGATAGGACATGATGGAGGTGGGGTGGAGTGATGGTGGTAGTAATGGGACATGATGGAGGTGGGGTGGAGTGATGGTGATAGTGAGGGGACATGATGGAGGTGGGGTGGAGTGATGGTGGTAGTGATAGGACATGATGGAGGTGGAGTGATGGTGGTAGTGATGGGACATGATGGAGGTGGGGTGGAGTGATGGTGGTAGTAATGGGACATTATGGAGGTGGGGTGGAGTGAAGGTGGTAGTGAGGGGACATAATGGAGGTGGGGTGGAGTGATGGTGGTAGTGATGGGACATGATGGAGGTGGGGTGGAGTGATGGTGGTAGTGATGGGACATGATGGAGGTGGGGTGGAGTGATGGTGGTAGTGATGGGACATGATGGAGGTGGGGTGGAGTGATGGTGGTAGTGATGGGACATGATGGAGGTGGGGTGGAGTGATGGTGGTAGTGAGAGGACATGATGGAGGTGGGGTGGAATGATGGTGGTAGTGATGGGACATGATGGAGGTGGGGTGGAGTGATGGTGATAGTGAGGGGACATGATGGAGGTGGGGTGGAGTGTTGGTGATAGTGATGGGACATGATGGAGGTGGGGTGGAGTGTTGGTGATAGTGATGGGACATGATGGAGGTGGGGTGGAGTGTTGGTGATAGTGATGGGACATGATGGAGGTGGGGTGGAGTGATGGTGGTAGTGGTAGGACATGATGGAGGTGGGGTGTAGTGATGGTGGTAGTGATGGGACATGATGGAGGTGGGGTGGAGTGATGGTGATAGTGAGGGGACATGATGGAGGTGGGGTGGAGTGATGGTGGTAGTGAGGGGACATGATGGAGGTGGGGTGGAGTGATGGTGGTAGTGATGGGACATGATGGAGGTGGGGTGGAGTGATGGTGGTAGTGAGGGGACATGATGGAGGTGGGGTGGAATGATGGTGGTACTGATAGGACATGATGGAGGTGGGGTGGAGTGATGGTGGTAGTGAGGGGACATGATGGAGGTGGGGTGGAGTGATGGTGGTAGT
The DNA here is from genome assembly GCF_032444005.1 of Ranitomeya imitator. NCBI lineage: Eukaryota > Metazoa > Chordata > Amphibia > Anura > Dendrobatidae > Ranitomeya > Ranitomeya imitator. Next base: position 843,750,034 of record NC_091284.1, on the reverse strand, counting down.
GATGGGACATGACGGAGGTGGGGTGGAGTGATGGTGGTAGTGATGGGACATGATGGAGGTGGGGTGGAGTGATGGTGATAGTGAGGGGACATGATGGAGGTGGGGTGGAATGATTGTGGTAGTGATGGGACATGATGGAGGTGGGGTGGAATGATGGTGGTAGTGATGGGACATGATGGAGTTGGGGTGGAGTGATGGTGGTAGTGAGGGGACATGATGGAGGTGGGGTGGAGTGATGGTGGTTCTGATGGGACATGATGGAGGTGGGGTTTAGTGATGGTGGTAGTGAGGGGACATGATGGAGGTGGGGTGGAGTGATGGTGGTAGTAATGGGACATGATGGAGGTGGGGTGGAGTGATGGTGATAGTGAGGGGACATGATGGAGGTGGGGTGGAGTGATGGTGGTAGTGAGGGGACATGATGGAGGTGGGGTGGAGTGATGGTGGTAGTGATTGGACATGGTGGGGTGGGGTGATAGTGGTAGTGATAGGACATGATGGAGGTGGGGTGGAGTGATGGTGGTAGTGATAGGACATGATGGAGGTGGGGTGGGGTGATGGTGGTAGTGATGGGACATGATGGAGGTGGAGTGATGGTGGTAGTGAGGGGACATGATGGAGGTGGGGTGGAGTGATGGTGGTAGTGATAGGACATGGTGGGGTGGGGTGATGGTGGTAGTGATAGGACATGAGGGAGGTGGGGTGGAGTGATGGTGATAGTGAGGGGACATGATGAAGGTGGGGTGGAGTGATGGTGGTAGTGATAAGACATGATGGAGGTGGGGTGGAGTGATGGTGGTAGTGATGGGACATGATGGAGGTGGGGTGGAGTGATGGTGGTAGTGAGGGGACATGATGGAGGTGGGGTGGAGTGATGGTGGTAGTGAGGGGACATGATGGAGGTGGGGTGGAGTGATGGTGGTAGTGATAGAAAATGATGGTGGTGGGGTGATGGTGGTAGTGATGGGACATGATGGAGGTGGGGTGGAGTGATGGTGGTAGTGAGGGGACATAATGGAGGTGGGGTGGAGTGATGGTGATAGTGATAGGACATGATGGAGGTGGGGTGGAGTGATGGTGATAGTGAGGGGACATGATGGAGGTGGGGTGGAGTGATGGTGGTAGTGATAGGACATGATGGAGGTGGGGTGTAGTGATGGTGGTAGTGATGGGACATGATGGAGGTGGGGTGGAGTGATGGTGATAGTGATGGGACATGATGGAGGTGGGGTGGAGTGATGGTGATAGTGATGGGACATGACGGAGGTGGGGTGTAGTGATGGTGATAGTGATAGGACATGATGGAGGTGGGGTGGAGTGATGGTGGTAGTGATAGGACATGATGGAGGTGGGGTGGAGTGATGGTGGTAGTGAGGGGACATGATGGAGGTGGGGTGGAGTGATGGTGATAGTGAGGGGACATGATGGAGGTGGGGTGGAGTGATGGTGGTAGTGAGGGGACATGATGGAGGTGGGGTGGAGTGATGGTGATAGTGAGGGGACATGATGGAGGTGGGGTGGAGTGATGGTGGTAGTGATAGGACATGATGGAGGTGAGGTGTAGTGATGGTGGTAGTGATGGGACATGATGGAGGTGGGGTGGAGTGATGGTGATAGTGATGGGACATGATGGAGGTGGGGTGGAGTGATGGTGATAGTGATAGGACATGATGGAGGTGGGGTGGAGTGATGGTGATAGTGATGGGACATGATGGAGGTGGGGTGGAGTGATGGTGATAGTGATAGGACATGATGGAGGTGGGGTGTAGTGATGGTGGTAGTGATGGGACATGATGGAGGTGGGGTGGAGTGATGGTTATAGTGATGGGACATGATGGAGGTGGGGTGGAGTGATGGTGGTAGTGATAGGACATGATAGAGGTGAAGTGATGGTGGTAGTGATAGGACATGATGGAGGTGGGGTGGAATGATGGTGGTAGTGAGGGGACATGATGGAGGTGGGGTGGAGTGATGGTGATAGTGAGGGGACATGATGGAGGTGGGGTGGAGTGATGGTGATAGTAAGGGGACATGATGGAGGTGGGGTGGAGTGATGGTGGTAGTGATGGGACATGATGGAAGTGGGGTGGGGTGATGGTGGTAGTGATGGGACATGATGGAGGTGGGGTGGAGTGATGGTGATAGTGAGAGGACATGATGGAGGTGGGGTGGAATGATGGTGGTAGTGATGGTACATGATGGAGGTGGGGTGGAGTGATGGTGGTAGTGATGGGACATGATGGAGGTGGGGTGGAGTGATGGTGGTAGTGATAGGACATGATGGAGGTGGGGTGGAGTGATGGTGGTAGTGATGGGACATGATGGAGGTGGGGTGGAGTGATGGTGATAGTGAGGGGACATGATGGAGGTGGGGTGGAGTGATGGTGGTAGTGAGGGGACATGATGGAGGTGGGGTGGAATGATAGTGGTAGCGATGGGACATGATGGAGGTGGGGTGGAGTGATGGTGGTAGTGAGGGGACATGATGGAGGTGGTGTGGAGTGATGGTGGTAGTGATAGGACATGATGGAAGTGGGGTGATGGTGGTAGTGAGGGGACATGATGGAGGAGGGGTGGAATGATGGTGGTAGTGATGGGACATGATGGAGGTGGGGTGGAGTGATGGTGGTAGTGAGGGGACATGATGCAGGTGGGGTGGAATGATGGTGGTAGTGATGGGACATGATGGAGGTGGGGTGGAGTGATGGTGATAGTGATGGGACATGATGGAGGTGGGGTGGAGTGATGGTGGTAGTGAGGGGACATGATGGAGGTGGGGTGGAGTGATGGTGGTAGTAATGGGACATGATGGAGGTGGGGTGGAGTGATGGTGGTAGTGATAGGACATGATGGAGGTGGAGTGATGGTGGTAGTGATAGGACATGATGGAGGTGGGGTGGAGTGATGGTGGTAGTAATGGGACATGATGGAGATGGGGTGGAGTGATGGTGGTAGTGAGGGGACATGATGGAGGTGGTGTGGAGTGATGGTGGTAGTGATAGGACATGATGGAAGTGGGGTGATGGTGGTAGTGAGGGGACATGATGGAGGAGGGGTGGAATGATGGTGGTAGTGATGGGACATTATGGAGGTGGGGTGGAGTGATGGTGGTAGTGAGGGGACATGATGCAGGTGGGGTGGAGTGATGGTGATAGTGATGGGACATGATGGAGGTGGGGTGGAGTGATGGTGGTAGTGAGGGGACATGATGGAGGTGGGGTGGAGTGATGGTGGTAGTAATGGGACATGATGGAGGTGGGGTGGAGTGATGGTGGTAGTGATAGGACATGATGGAGGTGGAGTGATGGTGGTAGTGATAGGACATGATGGAGGTGGGGTGGAGTGATGGTGGTAGTAATGGGACATGATGGAGATGGGGTGGAGTGATGGTGGTAGTGATAGGACATGATGGAGGTGGAGTGATGGTGGTAGTGATAGGACATGATGGAGGTGGGGTGGAGTGATGGTGGTAGTAATGGGACATGATGGAGATGGGGTGGAGTGATGGTGGTAGTGATGGGACATGATGGAGGTGGGGTGGAGTGATGGTGGTAGTAATGGGACATGATGGAGGTGGGGTGGAGTGATGGTGATAGTGAGAGGACATGATGGAGGTGGGGTGAAATGATGGTGGTAGTGATGGGACATGATGGAAATGGGGTGGAGTGATGGTGGTAGTGATGGGACATGATGGAGGTGGGATGGAGTGATGGTGGTAGTGATAGGACATGATGGAGGTGGGGTGGAGTGATGGTGGTAGTGAGGGGACATGATGGAGGTGGGGTGGAGTGATGGTGATAGTGAGGGGACATGATGGAGGTGGGGTGGAGTGATGGTGGTAGTGAGGGGACATGATGGAGGTGGGGTGGAGCGATGGTGATAGTGAGGGGACATGATGGAGGTGGGGTGGAGTGATGGTGGTAGTGATGGGACATGATGGAGGTGGGGTGGAGTGATGGTGGTAGTGATGGGACATGATGGAGGTGGGGTGGAGTGATGGTGGTAGTGATGGGACATGATGGAGGTGGGGTGGAGTGATGGTGGTAGTGATAGGACATGATGGAGTTGGGGTGGAGTGATGGTGATAGTGAGGGGACATGATGGAGGTGGGGTGGAATGATTGTGGTAGTGAGGGGACATGATGGAGGTGGGGTGGAATGATGGTGGTAGTGATGGGACATGATGGAGGTGGGGTGGAGTGATGGTGATAGTGAGGGGACATGATGGAGGTGGGGTGGAATGATGGTGGTAGTGATGGGACATGATGGAGTTGGGGTGGAGTGATGGTGGTAGTGAGGGGACATGATGGAGGTGGGGTGGAGTGATGGTGGTTCTGATGGGACATGATGGAGGTGGGGTTTAGTGATGGTGGTAGTGAGGGGACATGATGGAGGTGGGGTGGAGTGATGGTGGTAGTAATGGGACATGATGGAGGTGGGGTGGAGTGATGGTGATAGTGAGGGGACATGATGGAGGTGGGGTGGAGTGACGGTGGTAGTGATGGGACATGATGGAGGTGGGGTGGAGTGATGGTGGTAGTGAGGGGACATGATGGAGGTGGGGTGGAATGATGGTGGTAGTGATGGGACATGATGGAGGTGGGGTGGAGTGATGGTGGTAGTGATAGGACATGATGGAGGTGGGGTGGAGTGATGGTGGTAGTGATAGGACATGATGGAGGTGGGGTGGGGTGATGGTGGTAGTGATGGGACATGATGGAGGTTGAGTGATGGTGGTAGTGAGGGGACATGATGGAGGTGGGGTGGAGTGATGGTGGTAGTGATAGGACATGATGAAGGTGGGGTGGAGTGATGGTGGTAGTGATAGGACATGGTGGGGTGGGGTGATGGTGGTAGTGATAGGACATGAGGGAGGTGGGGTGGAGTGATGGTGATAGTGAGGGGACATGATGAAGGTGGGGTGGAGTGATGGTGGTAGTGATAGGACATGATGGAGGTGGGGTGGAGTGATGGTGGTAGTGATGGGACATGATGGAGGTGGGGTGGAGTGATGGTGGTAGTGAGAGGACATGATGGAGGTGGGGTGGAGTGATGGTGGTAGTGATGGGACATGATGGAGGTGGGGTGGAGTGATGGTGATAGTGAGGGGACATGATGGAGGTGGGGTGGAGTGATGGTGGTAGTGATGGGACATGATGGAGGTGTGGTGGAGTGATGGTGATAGTGATAGGACATGATGGAGGTGGGGTGGAGTGACGGTGGTAGTGATGGGACATGATGGAGGTGGGGTGGAGTGATGGTGGTAGTGAGGGGACATGATGGAGGTGGGGTGGAATGATGGTGGTAGTGATGGGACATGATGGAGGTGGGGTGGAGTGATGGTGGTAGTGAGGGGACATGATGGAGGTGGGGTGGAGTGATGGTGGTAGTGATGGGACATGATGGAGGTGGGGTGGAGTGATGGTGGTAGTGATGGGACATGATGGAGGTGGGGTGGAGTGATGGTGATAGTGAGGGGACATGATGGAGGTGGGGTGGAATGATTGTGGTAGTGAGGGGACATGATGGAGGTGGGGTGGAATGATGGTGGTAGTGATGGGATATGATGGAGGTGGGGTGGAGTGATGGTGATAGTGAGGGGACATGATGGAGGTGGGGTGGAATGATGGTGGTAGTGATGGGACATGATGGAGTTGGGGTGGAGTGATGGTGGTAGTGAGGGGACATGATGGAGGTGGGGTGGAGTGATGGTGGTTCTGATGGGACATGATGGAGGTGGGGTTTAGTGATGGTGATAGTGAGGGGACATGATGGAGGTGGGGTGGAGTGATGGTGGTAGTGATAGGACATGATGGAGGTGGGGTGGAATGATGGTGGTAGTGATGGGACATGATGGAGGTGGGGTGGAGTAATGGTGATAGTGAGGGGACATGATGGAGGTGGGGTTGAATGATGGTGGTAGTGATGGGACATGATGGAGTTGGGGTGGAGTGATGGTGGTAGTGAGGGGACATGATGGAGGTGGGGTGGAGTAATGGTGGTTCTGATGGGACATGATGGAGGTGGGGTTTAGTGATGGTGGTAGTGAGGGGACATGATGGAGGTGGGGTGGAGTGATGGTGGTAGTAATGGGACATGATGGAGGTGGGGTGGAGTGATGGTGATAGTGAGGGGACATGATAAAGGTGGGGTGGAGTGATGGTGGTAGTGAGGGGACATGATGGAGGTGGGGTGGAGTGATGGTGGTAGTGATTGGACATGGTGGGGTGGGGTGATGGTGGTAGTGATAGGACATGATGGAGGTGGGGTGGGGTGATGGTGGTAGTGATGGGACATGATGGAGGTGGAGTGATGGTGGTAGTGAGGGGACATGATGGAGGTGGGGTGGAGTGATGGTGGTAGTGATAGGACATGATGGAGGTGGGGTGGAGTGATGGTGATAGTGAGGGGACATGATGGAGGTGGGGTGGAGTGATGGTGGTAGTGATTGGACATGGTGGGGTGGGGTGATGGTGGTAGTGATAGGACATGATGGAGGTGGGGTGGAGTGATGGTGGTAGTGATAGGACATGATGGAGGTGGGGTGGGGTGATGGTGGTCGTGATGGGACATGATGGAGGTGGAGTGATGGTGGTAGTGAGGGGACATGATGGAGGTGGGGTGGAGTGATGGTGGTAGTGATAGGACATGATGGAGGTGGGGTGGAGTGATGGTGGTAGTGATAGGACATGGTGGGGTGGGGTGATGGTGGTAGTGATAGGACATGAGGGAGGTGGGATGGAGTGATGGTGATAGTGAGGGGACATGATGAAGGTGGGGTGGAGTGATGGTGGTAGTGATAGGACATGATGGAGGTGGGGTGGAGTGATGGTGGTAGTGATAGGACATGATGGAGGTGGGGTGGAGTGATGGTGGTAGTAATGGGACATGATGGAGGTGGGGTGGAGTGATGGTGATAGTGAGGGGACATAATGGAGGTGGGGTGGAGTGATGGTGGTAGTGATGGGACATGATGGAGGTGGGGTGGAGTGATGGTGGTAGTGATGGGACATGATGGAGGTGGGGTGGAGTGATGGTGGTAGTGATGGGACATGATGGAGGTGGGGTGGAGTGATGGTGGTAGTGATGGGACATGATGGAGGTGGGGTGGAGTGATGGTGGTAGTGAGAGGACATGATGGAGGTGGGGTGGAATGATGGTGGTAGTGATGGGACATGATGGAGGTGGGGTGGAGTGATGGTGGTAGTGATGGGACATGATGGAGGTGGGGTGGAGTGATGGTGGTAGTGAGAGGACATGATGGAGGTGGGGTGGAATGATGGTGGTAGTGATGGGACATGATGGAGGTGGGGTGGAGTGATGGTGGTAGTGAGGGGAAATGATGGAGGTGGGGTGGAGTGTTGGTGATAGTGATGGGACATGATGGAGGTGGGGTGGAGTGTTGGTGATAGTGATGGGACATGATGGAGGTGGGGTGGAGTGATGGTGGTAGTGAGAGGACATGATGGAGGTGGGGTGGAATGATGGTGGTAGTGATGGGACATGATGGAGGTGGGGTGGAGTGATGGTGGTAGTAATGGGACATGATGGAGGTGGGGTGGAGTGATGGTGATAGTGAGGGGACATAATGGAGGTGGGGTGGAGTGATGGTGGTAGTGATGGGACATGATGGAGGTGGGGTGGAGTGATGGTGGTAGTGATGGGACATGATGGAGGTGGGGTGGAGTGATGGTGGTAGTGATGGGACATGATGGAGGTGGGGTGGAGTGATGGTGGTAGTGATGGGACATGATGGAGGTGGGGTGGAGTGATGGTGGTAGTGAGAGGACATGATGGAGGTGGGGTGGAATGATGGTGGTAGTGATGGGACATGATGGAGGTGGGGTGGAGTGATGGTGGTAGTGATGGGACATGATGGAGGTGGGGTGGAGTGATGGTGGTAGTGATGGGACATGATGGAGGTGGGGTGGAGTGATGATGGTAGTGATGGGACATGATGGAGGTGGGGTGGAGTGATGGTGGTAGTGAGAGGACATGATGGAGGTGGGGTGGAATGATGGTGGTAGTGATGGGACATGATGGAGGTGGGGTGGAGTGATGGTGGTAGTGATGGGACATGATGGAGGTGGGGTGGAGTGATGGTGGTAGTGAGAGGACATGATGGAGGTGGGGTGGAATGATGGTGGTAGTGATGGGACATGATGGAGGTGGGGTGGAGTGATGGTGGTAGTGAGGGGAAATGATGGAGGTGGGGTGGAGTGTTGGTGATAGTGATGGGACATGATGGAGGTGGGGTGGAGTGTTGGTGATAGTGATGGGACATGATGGAGGTGGGGTGGAGTGATGGTGGTAGTGAGAGGACATGATGGAGGTGGGGTGGAATGATGGTGGTAGTGATGGGACATGATGGAGGTGGGGTGGAGTGATGGTGGTAGTGATGGGACATGATGGAGGTGGGGTGGAGTGATGGTGGTAGTGAGAGGACATGATGGAGGTGGGGTGGAATGATGGTGGTAGTGATGGGACATGATGGAGGTGGGGTGGAGTGATGGTGGTAGTGAGGGGAAATGATGGAGGTGGGGTGGAGTGTTGGTGATAGTGATGGGACATGATGGAGGTGGGGTGGAGTGTTGGTGATAGTGATGGGACATGATGGAGGTGGGGTGGAGTGTTGGTGATAGTGATGGGACATGATGGAGGTGGGGTGGAGTGATGGTGGTAGTGATAGGACATGATGGAGGTGGGGTGGAGTGATGGTGGTAGTGATGGGACATGATGGAGGTGGGGTGGAGTGATGGTGATAGTGAGAGGACATGATGGAGGTGGGGTGGAGTGATTGTGGTAGTGAGGGGACATGATGGAGGTGGGGTGGAGTGATGGTGGTAGTGATGGGACATGATGGAGGTGGGGTGGAGTGATGGTGGTAGTGAGGGGACATGATGGAGGTGGGGTGGAATGGTGGTGGTACTGATAGGACATGATGGAGGTGGGGTGGAGTGATGGTGGTAGTGAGGGGACATGATGGAGGTGGGGTGGAGTGATGGTGGTAGTGATGGGACATGACGGAGGTGGGGTGGAGTGATGGTGGTAGTGATGGGACATGATGGAGGTGGGGTGGAGTGATGGTGATAGTGAGGGGACATGATGGAGGTGGGGTGGAATGATTGTGGTAGTGAGGGGACATGATGGAGGTGGGGTGGAATGATGGTGGTAGTGATGGGACATGATGGAGGTGGGGTGGAGTGATGGTGATAGTGAGGGGACATGATGGAGGTGGGGTGGAATGATGGTGGTAGTGATGGGACATGATGGAGTTGGGGTGGAGTGATGGTGGTAGTGAGCGGACATGATGGAAGTGGGGTGGAGTGATGGTGGTAGTGAGGGGACATGATGGAGGTGGGGTGGAGTGATGGTGGTAGTAATGGGACATGATGGAGGTGGGATGGAGTGATGGTGACAGTGAGGGGACATGATGGAGGTGGGGTGGAGTGATGGTGGTAGTGAGGGGACATGATGGAGGTGGGGTGGAGTGATGGTGGTAGTGATTGGACATGGTGGGGTGGGGTGATGGTGGTAGTGATAGGACATGATGGAGGTGGGGTGGAGTGATGGTGGTAGTGATAGGACATGATGGAGGTGGGGTGGGGTGATGGTGGTAGTGATGGGACATGATGGAGGTGGGGTGGAGTGATGGAGGTAGTGAGGGGACATGATGGAGGTGGGGTGGAGTGATGGTGGTAGTGATAGGACATGATGGAGGTGGGGTGGAGTGATGGTGGTAGTGATAGGACATGGTGGGGTGGGGTGATGGTGGTAGTGATAGGACATGAGGGAGGTGGGGTGGGGTGATGGTGGTAGTGATGGGACATGATGGAGGTGGAGTGATGGTGGTAGTGAGGGGACATGATGGAGGTGGGGTGGAGTGATGGTGGTAGTGATAGGACATGATGGAGGTGGGGTGGAGTGATGGTGATAGTGAGGGGACATGATGGAGGTGGGGTGGAGTGATGGTGGTAGTGAGGGGACATGATGGAGGTGGGGTGGAGTGATGGTGGTAGTGATTGGACATGGTGGGGTGGGGTGATGGTGGTAGTGATAGGACATGATGGAGGTGGGGTGGAGTGATGGTGGTAGTGATAGGACATGATGGAGGTGGGGTGGGGTGATGGTGGTAGTGATGGGACATGATAGAGGTGGAGTGATGGTGGTAGTGAGGGGACATGATGGAGGTGGGGTGGAGTGATGGTGGTAGTGATAGGACATGGTGGGGTGGGGTGATGGTGGTAGTGATAGGACATGAGGGAGGTGGGGTGGAGTGATGGTGATAGTGAGGGGACATGATGAAGGTGGGGTGGAGTGATGGTGGTAGTGATAGGACATGATGGAGGTGGGGTGGAGTGATGGTGGTAGTGATAGGACATGATGGAGGTAGAGTGATGGTGGTAGTGATAGGACATGATGGAGGTGGGGTGGAGTGATGGTGGTAGTAATGGGACATGATGGAGGTGGGGTGGAGTGATGGTGATAGTGAGGGGACATGATGGAGGTGGGGTGGAGTGATGGTGGTAGTGATAGGACATGATGGAGGTGGAGTGATGGTGGTAGTGATGGGACATGATGGAGGTGGGGTGGAGTGATGGTGGTAGTAATGGGACATGATGGAGGTGGGGTGGAGTGAAGGTGGTAGTGAGGGGACATAATGGAGGTGGGGTGGAGTGATGGTGGTAGTGATGGGACATGATGGAGGTGGGGTGGAGTGATGGTGGTAGTGATGGGACATGATGGAGGTGGGGTGGAGTGATGGTGGTAGTGATGGGACATGATGGAGGTGGGGTGGAGTGATGGTGGTAGTGATGGGACATGATGGAGGTGGGGTGGAGTGATGGTGGTAGTGAGAGGACATGATGGAGGTGGGGTGGAATGATGGTGGTAGTGATGGGACATGATGGAGGTGGGGTGGAGTGATGGTGATAGTGAGGGGACATGATGGAGGTGGGGTGGAGTGTTGGTGATAGTGATGGGACATGATGGAGGTGGGGTGGAGTGTTGGTGATAGTGATGGGACATGATGGAGGTGGGGTGGAGTGTTGGTGATAGTGATGGGACATGATGGAGGTGGGGTGGAGTGATGGTGGTAGTGGTAGGACATGATGGAGGTGGGGTGGAGTGATGGTGGTAGTGATGGGACATGATGGAGGTGGGGTGGAGTGATGGTGATAGTGAGGGGACATGATGGAGGTGGGGTGGAGTGATGGTGGTAGTGAGGGGACAAGATGGAGGTGGGGTGGAGTGATGGTGGTAGTGATGGGACATGATGGAGGTGGGGTGGAGTGATGGTGGTAGTGAGGGGACATGATGGAGGTGGGGTGGAATGATGGTGGTACTGATAGGACATGATGGAGGTGGGGTGGAGTGATGGTGGTAGTGAGGGGACATGATGGAGGTGGGGTGGAGTGATGGTGGTAGTGATGGGACATGACGGAGGTGGGGTGGAGTGATGGTGGTAGTGATGGGACATGATGGAGGTGGGGTGGAGTGATGGTGATAGTGAGGGGACATGATGGAGGTGGGGTGGAATGATTGTGGTAGTAAGGGGACATGATGGAGGTGGGGTGGAATGATGGTGGTAGTGATGGGACATGATGGAGGTGGGGTGGAATGATGGTGGTAGTGATGGGACATGATGGAGTTGGGGTGGAGTGATGGTGGTAGTGAGGGGACATGATGGAGGTGGGGTGGAGTGATGGTGGTTCTGATGGGACATGATGGAGGTGGGGTTTAGTGATGGTGGTAGTGAGGGGACATGATGGAGGTGGGGTGGAGTGATGGTGGTAGTAATGGGACATGATGGAGGTGGGGTGGAGTGATGGTGATAGTGAGGGGACATGATGGAGGTGGGGTGGAGTGATGGTGGTAGTGAGGGGACATGATGGAGGTGGGGTGGAGTGATGGTGGTAGTGATTGGACATGGTGGGGTGGGGTGATGGTGGTAGTGATAGGACACGATGGAGGTGGGGTGGAGTGATGGTGGTAGTGATGGGACATGATGGAGGTGGAGTGATGGTGGTAGTGAGGGGACATGATGGAGGTGGGATGGAGTGATGGTGGTAGTGATAGGACATGATGGAGGTGGGGTGGAGTGATGGTGGTAGTGATAGGACATGGTGGGGTGGGGTGATGGTGGTAGTGATAGGACATGAGGGAGGTGGGGTGGAGTGATGGTGATAGTGAGGGGACATGATGAAGGTGGGGTGGAGTGATGGTGGTAGTGATAAGACATGATGGAGGTGGGGTGGAGTGATGGTGGTAGTGATGGGACATGATGGAGGTGGGGTGGAGTGATGGTGGTAGTGAGGGGACATGATGGAGGTGGGGTGGAGTGATGGTGGTAGTGATTGGACATGGTGGGGTGGGGTGATGGTGGTAGTGATAGGACATGATGGAGGTGGGGTGGGGTGATGGTGGTAGTGATGGGACATGATGGAGGTGGAGTGATGGTGGTAGTGAGGGGACATGATGGAGGTGGGGTGGAGTGATGGTGGTAGTGATGGGACATGATGGAGGTGGGGTGGAGTGATGGTGGTAGTGATGGGACATGATGGAGGTGGGGTGGAGTGATGGTGGTAGTGAGGGGACATGATGGAGGTGGGGTGGAGTGATGGTGGTAGTGATGGGACATGATGGAGGTGGGGTGGAGTGATGGTGGTAGTAATTGGACATGATGGAGGTGGGGTGGAGTGATGGTGGTAGTGAGGGGACATGATGGAGGTGGGGTGGAGTGATGGTGGTAGTGATAGGACATGATGGAGGTGGGGTGGAGTGATGGTGGTAGTGATTGGACATGATGGAGGTGGGGTGGAGTGATGGTGGTAGTGAGGGGACATGATGGAGGTGGGGTGGAGTGATGGTGGTAGTGATAGAAAATGATGGAGGTGGGGTGATGGTGGTAGTGATGGGACATGATGGAGGTGGGGTGGAGTGATGGTGGTAGTGAGGGGACATAATGGAGGTGGGGTGGAGTGATGGTGATAGTGATAGGACATGATGGAGGTGGGGTGGAGTGATGGTGATAGTGAGGGGACATGATGGAGGTGGGGTGTATTGATGGTGGTAGTGATGGGACATGATGGAGGTGGGGTGGAGTGATGGTGATAGTGATGGGACATGATGGAGGTGGGGTGGAGTGATGGTGATAGTGATGGGACATGACGGAGGTGGGGTGGAGTGATGCTGATAATGATAGGACATGATGGAGGTGGGGTGGAGTGATGGTGGTAGTGATAGGACATGATGGAGGTGGGGTGGAGTGATGGTGGTAGTGAGGGGACATGATGGAGGTGGGGTGGAGTGATGGTGGTAGTGAGGGGACATGATGGAGGTGGGGTGGAGTGATGGTGATAGTGATGGGACATGATGGAGGTGGGGTGGAGTGATGGTGATAGTGATAGGACATGATGGAGGTGGGGTGGAGTGTTGGTGATAGTGATGGGACATGATGGAGGTGGGGTGGAGTGATGGTGGTAGTGGTAGGACATGATGGAGGTGGGGTGGAGTGATGGTGGTAGTGATGGGACATGATGGAGGTGGGGTGGAGTGATGGTGATAGTGAGGGGACATGATGGAGGTGGGGTGGAGTGATGGTGGTAGTGAGGGGACATGATGGAGGTGGGGTGGAGTGATGGTGGTAGTGATGGGACATGATGGAGGTGGGGTGGAGTGATGGTGGTAGTGAGGGGACATGATGGAGGTGGGGTGGAATGATGGTGGTACTGATAGGACATGATGGAGGTGGGGTGGAGTGATGGTGGTAGTGAGGGGACATGATGGAGGTGGGGTGGAGTGATGGTGGTAGTGATGGGACATGACGGAGGTGGGGTGGAGTGATGGTGGTAGTGATGGGACATGATGGAGGTGGGGTGGAGTGATGGTGATAGTGAGGGGACATGATGGAGGTGGGGTGGAATGATTGTGGTAGTGAGGGGACATGATGGAGGTGGGGTGGAATGATGGTGGTAGTGATGGGACATGATGGAGGTGGGGTGGAATGATGGTGGTAGTGATGGGACATGATGGAGTTGGGGTGGAGTGATGGTGGTAGTGAGGGGACATGATGGAGGTGGGGTGGAGTGATGGTGGTTCTGATGGGACATGATGGAGGTGGGGTTTAGTGATGGTGGTAGTGAGGGGACATGATGGAGGTGGGGTGGAGTGATGGTGGTAGTAATGGGACATGATGGAGGTGGGGTGGAGTGATGGTGATAGTGAGGGGACATGATGGAGGTGGGGTGGAGTGATGGTGGTAGTGAGGGGACATGATGGAGGTGGGGTGGAGTGATGGTGGTAGTGATTGGACATGGTGGGGTGGGGTGATGGTGGTAGTGATAGGACATGATGGAGGTGGGGTGGAGTGATGGTGGTAGTGATGGGACATGATGGAGGTGGAGTGATGGTGGTAGTGAGGGGACATGATGGAGGTGGGGTGGAGTGATGGTGGTAGTGATAGGACATGATGGAGGTGGGGTGGAGTGATGGTGGTAGTGATAGGACATGGTGGGGTGGGGTGATGGTGGTAGTGATAGGACATGAGGGAGGTGGGGTGGAGTGATGGTGATAATGAGGGGACATGATGAAGGTGGGGTGGAGTGATGGTGGTAGTGATAAGACATGATGGAGGTGGGGTGGAGTGATGGTGGTAGTGAGGGGACATGATGGAGGTGGGGTGGAGTGATGGTGGTAGTGATTGGACATGGTGGGGTGGGGTGATGGTGGTAGTGATAGGACATGATGGAGGTGGGGTGGGGTGATGGTGGTAGTGATGGGACATGATGGAGGTGGAGTGATGGTGGTAGTGAGGGGACATGATGGAGGTGGGGTGGAGTGATGGTGGTAGTGATAGGACATGATGGAGGTGGGGTGGAGTGATGGTGGTAGTGATTGGACATGGTGGGGTGGGGTGATGGTGGTAGTGATAGGACATGATGGAGGTGGGGTGGGGTGATGGTGGTAGTGATGGGACATGATGGAGGTGGAGTGATGGTGGTAGTGAGGGGACATGATGGAGGTGGGGTGGAGTGATGGTGGTAGTGATAGGACATGAGGGAGGTGGGGTGGAGTGATGGTGATAGTGAGGGGACATGATGAAGGTGGGGTGGAGTGATGGTGGTAGTGATAAGACATGATGGAGGTGGGGTGGAGTGATGGTGGTAGTGATGGGACATGATGGAGGTGGGGTGGAGTGATGGTGGTAGTGAGGGGACTTGATGGAGGTGGGGTGGAGTGATGGTGGTAGTGATGGGACATGATGGAGGTGGGGTGGAGTGATGGTGGTAGTAATGGGACATGATGGAGGTGGGGTGGAGTGATGGTGGTAGTGAGGGGACATGATGGAGGTGGGGTGGAGTGATGGTGGTAGTGATAGAAAATGATGGAGGTGGGTTGATGGTGGTAGTGATGGGACATGATGGAGGTGGGGTGGAGTGATGGTGGTAGTGAGGGGACATAATGGAGGTGGGGTGGAGTGATGGTGGTAGTGATAGGACATGATGGAGGTGGGGTGTAGTGATGGTGGTAGTGATGGGACATGATGGAGGTGGGGTTGAGTGATGGTGATAGTGATGGGACATGATGGAGGTGGGGTGGAGTGATGGTGATAGTGATGGGACATGACGGAGGTGGGGTGGAGTGATGCTGATAGTGATAGGACATGATGGAGGTGGGGTGGAGTGATGGTGGTAGTGATAGGACATGATGGAGGTGGGGTGGAGTGATGGTGGTAGTGAGGGGACATGATGGAGGTGGGGTGGAGTGATGGTGGTAGTGAGGGGACATGATGGAGGTGGGGTGGAGTGATGGTGATAGTGATGGGACATGATGGAGGTGGGGTGGAGTGATGGTGATAGTGATAGGACATGATGGAGGTGGGGTGGAGTGATGGTGATAGTGATGGGACATGATGGAGGTGGGGTGGAGTGATGGTGATAGTGATAGGACATGATGGAGGTGGGGTGGAGTGATGGTGGTAGTGATGGGACATGATGGAGGTGGGGTGGAGTGATGGTGATAGTGATGGGACATGATGGAGGTGGGGTGGAGTGATGGTGGTAGTGATAGGACATGATGGAGGTGGGGTGGAGTGATGGTGATAGTGATGGGACATGATGGAGGTGGGGTGGAGTGATGGTGATAGTGATAGGACATGATGGAGGTGGGGTGGAGTGATGGTGATAGTGATGGGACATGATGGAGGTGGGGTGGAGTGATGGTGATAGTGATAGGACATGATGGAGGTGGGGTGGAGTGATGGTGGTAGTGATGGGACATGATGGAGGTGGGGTGGAGTGATGGTGATAGTGATGGGACATGATGGAGGTCGGGTGGAGTGATGGTGGTAGTGATAGGACATGATGGAGGTGGGGTGGAGTGATGGTGATAGTGATGGGACATGATGGAGGTGGGGTGGAGTGATGGTGATAGTGATAGGACATGATGGAGGTGGGGTGGAGTGATGGTGATAGTGATGGGACATGATGGAGGTGGGGTGTAGTGATGGTGGTAGTGATAGGACATGATGGAGGTGGGGTGGAGTGATGGTGATAGTGATGGGACATGATGGAGGTGGGGTGTAGTGATGGTGGTAGTGATAGGACATGATGGAGGTGGGGTGGAGTGATGGTGATAGTGATAGGACATGATGGAGGTGGGGTGGAGTGATGGTGATAGTGATGGGACATGATGGAGGTGGGGTGGAGTGATGGTGATAGTGATAGGACATGATGGAGGTGGGGTGTAGTGATGGTGGTAGTGATGGGACATGGTGGAGGTGGGGTGGAGTGATGGTGATAGTGATGGGGCATGATGGAGGTGGGGTGGAGTGATGGTGGTAGTGAGAGGACATGATGGAGGTGGGGTGGAGTGATGGTGATAGTGATGGGACATGATGGAGGTGGGGTGGAGTGATGGTGATAGTGATAGGGCATGATGGAGGTGGGGTGGAGTGATGGTGGTAGTGATAGGACATGATGGAGGTGGGGTGGAGTGATGGTGGTAGTGAGGGGACATGATGGAGGTGGGGTGGAGTGATGGTGGTAGTGAGGGGACATGATGGAGGTGGGGTGGAGTGATGGTGGTAGTGATAGGACATGATGGAAGTGGGGTGATGGTGGTAGTGAGGGGACATGATGGAGGTGGGGTGGAATGATGGTGGTAGTGATGGGACATGATGCAGGTGGGGTGGAATGATGGTGGTAGTGATGGGACATGATGGAGGTGGGGTGGAGTGATGGTGGTAGTGAGGGGACATGATGGAGGTGGGGTGGAGTGATGGTGGTAGTGAGGGGACATGATGCAGGTGGGGTGGAATGATGGTGGTAGTGATGGGACATGATGGAGGTGGGGTGGAGTGATGGTGATAGTGATGGGACATGATGGAGGTGGGGTGGAGTGATGGTGGTAGTGAGGGGACATGATGGAGGTGGGGTGGAGTGATGGTGATAGTGAGGGGACATGATGGAGGTGGGGTGGAATGATTGTGGTAGTGAGGGGACATGATGGAGGTGGGGTGGAATGATGGTGGTAGTGATGGGACATGATGGAGGTGGGGTGGAGTGATGGTGATAGTGAGGGGACATGATGGAGGTGGGGTGGAATGATGGTGGTAGTGATGGGACATGATGGAGTTGGGGTGGAGTGATGGTGGTAGTGAGGGGACATGATGGAGGTGGGGTGGAGTGATGGTAGTGATGGGACATGATGGAGGTGGGGTGGAGTGATGGTGATAGTGAGGGGACATGATGGAGGTGGGGTGGAATGATTGTGGTAGTGAGGGGACATGATGGAGGTGGGGTGGAATGATGGTGGTAGTGATGGGACATGATGGAGGTGGGGTGGAGTGATGGTGATAGTGAGGGGACATGATGGAGGTGGGGTGGAATGATGGTGGTAGTGATGGGACATGATGGAGTTGGGGTGGAGTGATGGTGGTAGTGAGGGGACATGATGGAGGTGGGGTGGAGTGATGGTGGTTCTGATGGGACATGATGGAGGTGGGGTTTAGTGATGGTGGTAGTGAGGGGACATGATGGAGGTGGGGTGGAGTGATGGTGGTAGTAATGGGACATGATGGAGGTGGGGTGGAGTGATGGTGGTAGTGAGGGGACATGATGGAGGTGGGGTGGAGTGATAGTGGTAGTAATGGGACATGATGGAGGTGGGGTGGAGTGATGGTGATAGTGATAGGACATGATGGAGGTGGGGTTTAGTGATGGTGGTAGTGAGGGGACATGATGGAGGTGGGGTGGAGTGATGGTGGTAGTAATGCGACATGATGGAGGTGGGGTGGAGTGATGGTGATAGTGATAGGACATGATGGAGGTGGGGTGGAGTGATGGTGGTAGTGAGGGGACATGATGGAGGTGGGGTGGAGTGATGGTGGTAGTGATTGGACATGGTGGTGTGGGGTGATGGTGGTAGTGATAGGACATGATGGAGGTGGGGTGGAGTGATGGTGTTAGTGATAGGACATGATGGAGGTGGGGTGGGGTGATGGTGGTAGTGATGGGACATGATGGAGGTGGAGTGATGGTGGTAGTGAGGGGACATGATGGAGGTGGGGTGGAGTGATGGTGGTAGTGATAGGACATGATGGAGGTGGGGTGGAGTGATGGTGGTAGTGATAGGACATGGTGGGGTGGGGTGATGGTGGTAGTGATAGGACATGAGGGAGGTGGGGTGGAGTGATGGTGGTAGTGATAGGACATGATGGAGGTGGGGTGGAGTGATGGTGGTAGTGATGGGACATGATGGAGGTGGGGTGGAGTGATGGTGGTAGTGAGGGGACATGATGGAGGTGGGGTGGAGTGATGGTGGTAGTGATGGGACATGATGGAGGTGGGGTGGAGTGATGGTGGTAGTAATGGGACATGATGGAGGTGGGGTGGAGTGATGGTGGTAGTGAGGGGACATGATGGAGGTGGGGTGGAGTGATGGTGGTAGTGATAGAAAATGATGGAGGTGGGGTGATGGTGGTAGTGATGGGACATGATGGAGGTGGGGTGGAGTGATGGTGGTAGTGAGGGGACATAATGGAGGTGGGGTGGAGTGATGGTGATAGTGATAGGACATGATGGAGGTGGGGTGGAGTGATGGTGATAGTGAGGGGACATGATGGAGGTGGGGTGGAGTGATGGTGATAGTGATGGGACATGACGGAGGTGGGGTGGAGTGATGGTGATAGTGATAGGACATGATGGAGGTGGGGTGGAGTGATGGTGGTAGTGATAGGACATGATGGAGGTGGGGTGGAGTGATGGTGATAGTGATGGGACATGATGGAGGTGGGGTGGAGTGATGGTGATAGTGATGGGACATGATGGAGGTGGGGTGGAGTGATGGTGATAGTGATGGGACATGACGGAGGTGGGGTGGAGTGATGGTGATAGTGATAGGACATGATGGAGGTGGGGTGGAGTGATGGTGCTAGTGATAGGACATGATGGAGGTGGGGTGGAGTGATGGTGGTAGTGAGGGGACATGATGGAGGTGGGGTGGAGTGATGGTGGTAGTGAGGGGACATGATGGAGGTGGGGTGGAGTGATGGTGGTAGTGAGGGGACATGATGGAGGTGGGGTGTAGTGATGGTGGTAGTGATGGGACATGATGGAGGTGGGGTGGAGTGATGGTGATAGTGATGGGACATGATGGAGGTGGGGTGGAGTGATGGTGATAGTGATAGGACATGATAGAGGTGGGGTGGAGTGATGGTGATAGTGATGGGACATGATGGAGGTGGGGTGGAGTGATGGTGGTAGTGAGGGGACATGATGCAGGTGGGGTGGAATGATGGTGGTAGTGATGGGACATGATGGAGGTGGGGTGGAGTGATGGTGGTAGTGAGGGGACATGATGCAGGTGGGGTGGAATGATGGTGGTAGTGATGGGACATGATGGAGGTGGGGTGGAGTGATGGTGATAGTGATGGGACATGATGGAGGTGGGGTGGAGTGATGGTGGTAGTGAGGGGACATGATGGAGGTGGGGTGGAGTGATGGAGGTAGTAATGGGACATGATGGAGGTGCGGTGGAGTGATGGTGGTAGTGATAGGACATGATAGAGGTGAAGTGATGGTGGAAGTGATAGGACATGATGGAGGTGGGGTGGAGTGATGGTGATAGTGATAGGACATGATGGAGGTGGGGTGGAGTGATGGTGGTAGTGATAGGACATGATGGAGGTGGGGTGGAGTGATGGTGGTAGTGATAGGACATGATGGAGGTGGGGTGGAGTGATGGTGGTAGTGAGGGGACATGATGGAGGTGGGGTGGAGTGATGGTGATAGTGATGGGACATGATGGAGGTGGGGTGGAGTGATGGTGGTAGTGAGGGGACATGATGGAGGTGGGGTGGAGTGATGGAGGTAGTAATGGGACATGATGGAGGTGCGGTGGAGTGATGGTGGTAGTGATAGGACATGATAGATGTGAAGTGATGGTGGAAGTGATAGGACATGATGGAGGTGGGGTGGAGTGATGGTGATAGTGATAGGACATGATGGAGGTGGGGTGGAGTGATGGTGGTAGTGATAGGACATGATGGAGGTGGGGTGGAGTGATGGTGGTAGTGATAGGACATGATGGAGGTGGGGTGGAGTGATGGTGGTAGTGAGGGGACATGATGGAGGTGGGGTGGAGTGATGGTGATAGTGAGGGGACATGATGGAGGTGGGGTGGAGTGATAGTGATAGTAAGGGGACATGATGGAGGTGGGGTGGAGTGATGGTGGTAGTGATGGGACATGATGGAGGTGGGGTGGAGTGATGGTGGTAGTGATGGGACATGATGGAGGTGGGGTGGAGTGATGGTGGTAGTGATGGGACATGATGGAGGTGGGGTGGAGTGATGGTGGTAGTGAGAGGACATGATGGAGTTGGGGTGGAATGATGGTGGTAGTGATGGTACATGATGGAGGTGGGGTGGAGTGATGGTGGTAGTGATGGGACATGATGGAGGTGGGGTGGAGTGATGGTGGTAGTGATAGGACATGATGGAGGTGGGGTGGAGTGATGGTGGTAGTGATGGGACATGATGGAGGTGGGGTGGAGTGATGGTGATAGTGAGGGGACATGATTGAGGTGGGGTGGAGTGATGGTGGTAGTGAGGGGACATGATGGAGGTGGGGTGGAATGATGGTGGTAGTGATGGGACATGATGGAGGTGGGGTGGAGTGATGGTGGTAGTGAGGGGACATGATGGAGGTGGGGTGGACTGATGGTGGTAGTGATGGGACATGATGGAGGTGGGGTGGAGTGATGGTGGTAGTGAGGGGACATGATGGAGGTGGGGTGGAATGATGGTGGTAGTGATGGGACATGATGGAGGTGGGGTGGAGTGATGGTGGTAGTGATGGGACATGATGGAGGTGGGGTGGAGTGATGGTGGTAGTGATGGGACATGATGGAGGTGGGGTGGAGTGATGGTGATAGTGAGGGGACATGATGGAGGTGGGGTGGAGTGATGGTGATAGTGAGGGGACATGATGGAGGTGGGGTGGAATGATGGTGGTAGTGATGGGACATGATGGAGGTGGGGTGGAGTGATGGTGGTAGTGAGGGGACATGATGGAGGTGGTGTGGAGTGATGGTGGTAGTGATAGGACATGATGGAAGTGGGGTGATGGTGGTAGTGAGGGGACATGATGGAGGAGGGGTGGAATGATGGTGGTAGTGATGGGACATGATGGAGGTGGGGTGGAGTGATGGTGGTAGTGAGGGGACATGATGCAGGTGGGGTGGAATGATGGTGGTAGTGATGGGACATGATGGAGGTGGGGTGGAGTGATGGTGATAGTGATGGGACATGATGGAGGTGGGGTGGAGTGATGGTGGTAGTGAGGGGACATGATGGAGGTGGGGTGGAGTGATGGTGGTAGTGATAGGACATGATGGAGGTGGAGTGATGGTGGTAGTGATAGGACATGATGGAGGTGGGGTGGAGTGATGGTGGTAGTAATGGGACATGATGGAGGTGGGGTGGAGTGATGGTGGTAGTGATAGGACATGATGGAGGTGGAGTGTTGGTGATAGTGATGGGACATGATGGAGGTGGGGTGGAGTAATGGTGGTAGTAATGGGACATGATGGAGGTGGGGTGGAGTGATGGTGATAGTGAGGGGACATGATGGAGGTGGGGTGGAGTGATGGTGGTAGTGAAAGGACATGATGGAGGTGGAGTGATGGTGGTAGTGATAGGACATGATGGAGGTGGGGTGGAGGGATGGTGGTAGTAATGGGACATGATGGAGGTGGGGTGGAGTGATGGTGATAGTGAGGGGACATGATGGAGGTGGGGTGGAATGATGGTGGTAGTGATGGGACATGATGGAGGTGGGGTGGAGTGATGGTGGTAGTGAGGGGACATGATGGAGGTGGGGTGGAGTGATGGTGGTAGTGAGGGGACATGATGGAGGTGGGGTGGAATGATGGTGGTAGTGATAGGACATGATGGAGGTGGGGTAGAGTGATGGTGGTAGTGATAGGACATGATGGAGGTGGGGTGGAGTGATGGTGATAGTGAGGGGACATGATGGAGGTGGGGTGGAGTGATGGTGGTAGTGATAGGACATGATGGAGGTGGGGTGGAGTGATGGTGGTAGTAATGTGACATGATTGAGGTGGGGTGGAGTGATGGTGGTAGTGAGGGGACATGATGGAGGTGGGGTGGAGTGATGGTGGTAGTGAGGGGACATGATGGAGGTGGGGTGGAGTGATGGTGGTAGTGATGGGACATGATGGAGGTGGGGTGGAATGATGGTGGTAGTGATGGGACATGATGGAGATGGGGTGGAGTGATGGTGGTAGTGAGGGGACATGATGGAGGTGGGGTGGAGCGATGGTGATAGTGAGGGGACATGATGGAGGTGGGGTGGAGTGATGGTGGTAGTGATGGGACATGATGGAGGTGGGGTGGAGTGATGGTGGTAGTAATGGGACATGATGGAGGTGGGGTGGATTGATGGTGGTAGTGATGGGACATGATGGAGGTGGGGTGGAGTGATGGTGGTAGTGATAGGACATGATGGAGGTGGGGTGGAGTGATGGTGGTAGTGATGGGACATGATGGAGGTGGGGTGGAGTGATGGTGGTAGTGATGGGACATGATGGAGGTGGGGTGGAGTGATGGTGGTAGTGATAGGACATGATGGAGGTGGGGTGAAGTGATGGTGGTAGTGATGGGACATGATGGAGGTGGGGTGGAGTGATGGTGGTAGTAAGAGGACATGATGGAGGTGGGGTGGAATGATGGTGGTAGTGATGGGACATGATGGAGGTGGGGTGGAGTGATGGTGGTAGTGAGAGGACATGATGGAGGTGGGGTGGAATGATGGTGGTAGTGATGGGACATGATGGAGGTGGGGTGGAGTGATGGTGGTAGTGATGGGACATGATGGAGGTGGGGTGGAGTGATGGTGGTAGTGAGAGGACATGATGGAGGTGGGGTGGAATGATGGTGGTAGTGATGGGACATGATGGAGGTGGGGTGGAGTGATGGTGGTAGTGATGGGACATGATGGAGGTGGGGTGGAGTGATGGTGGTAGTGATGGGACATGATGGAGGTGGGGTGGAGTGATGGAGGTAGTAATGGGACATGATGGAGGTGCGGTGGAGTGATGGTGGTAGTGATAGGACATGATAGAGGTGAAGTGATGGTGGAAGTGATAGGACATGATGGAGGTGGGGTGGAGTGATGGTGATAGTGATAGGACATGATGGAGGTGGGGTGGAGTGATGGTGATAGTGATAGGACATGATGGAGGTGGGGTGGAGTGATGGTGGTAGTGATGGGACATGATGGAGGTGGGGTGGAGTGATGGTGGTAGTAATGGGACATGATGGAGGTGGGGTGGAGTGATGGTGGCAGTGAGGGGACATGATGGAGGTGGGGTGGAGTGATGGTGGTAGTAATGGGACATGATGGAGGTGGGGTGGAATGATGGTGATAGTGAGGGGACATGATGGAGGTGGGGTGGAGTGATGGTGGTAGTGATGGGACATGATGGAGGTGGGGTGGAGTGATGGTGGCAGTGAGGGGACATGATGGAGGTGGGGTGGAGTGATGGTGGTAGTAATGGGACATGATGGAGGTGGGGTGGAATGATGGTGATAGTGAGGGGACATGATGGAGGTGGGGTGGAGTGATGGTGGTAGTGAGGGGACATGATGGAGGTGGGGTGGAGTGATGGTGGTAGTGATTGGACATGGTGGGGTGGAGTGATGGTGGTAGTGATAGGACATGATGGAGGTGGGGTGGAGTGATGGTGGTAGTAACGGGACATGATGGAGGTGGGGTGGAGTGATGGTGGTAGTGATGGGACATGATGGAGGTGGGGTGGAGTAATGGTGGTAGTAATGGGACATGATGGAGGTGGGGTGGAGTGATGGTGATAGTGCGGGGACATGATGGAGGTGGGGTGGAGTGATGGTGGTAGTGATAGGACATGATGGAGGTGGAGTGATGGTGGTAGTGATAGGACATGATGGAGGTAGGGTGGAGGGATGGTGGTAGTAATGGGACATGATGGAGGTGGGGTGGAGTGATGGTGATAGTGAGGGGACATGATGGAGGTGGGGTGGAATGATGGTAGTAGTGATGGGACATGATGGAGGTGGGGTGGAGTGATGGTGGTAGTGATGGGACATGATGGAGGTGGGGTGGAGTGATGGTGGTAGTGAGGGGACATGATGCAGGTGGGGTGGAATGATGGTGGTAGTGATGGGACATGATGGAGGTGGGGTGGAGTGATGGTGATAGTGATGGGACATGATGGAGGTGGGGTGGAGTGATGGTGGTAGTGAGGGGACATGATGGAGGTGGGGTGGAGTGATGGAGGTAGTAATGGGACATGATGGAGGTGCGGTGGAGTGATGGTGGTAGTGATAGGACATGATAGAGGTGAAGTGATGGTGGAAGTGATAGGACATGATGGAGGTGGGGTGGAGTGATGGTGATAGTGATAGGACATGATGGAGGTGGGGTGGAGTGATGGTGGTAGTGATAGGACATGATGGAGGTGGGGTGGAGTGATGGTGGTAGTGATAGGACATGATGGAGGTGGGGTGGAGTGATGGTGGTAGTGAGGGGACATGATGGAGGTGGGGTGGAGTGATGGTGATAGTGATGGGACATGATGGAGGTGGGGTGGAGTGATGGTGGTAGTGAGTGGACATGATGGAGGTGGGGTGGAGTGATGGAGGTAGTAATGGGACATGATGGAGGTGCGGTGGAGTGATGGTGGTAGTGATAGGACATGATAGAGGTGAAGTGATGGTGGAAGTGATAGGACATGATGGAGGTGGGGTGGAGTGATGGTGATAGTGATAGGACATGATGGAGGTGGGGTGGAGTGATGGTGGTAGTGATAGGACATGATGGAGGTGGGGTGGAGTGATGGTGGTAGTGATAGGACATGATGGAGGTGGGGTGGAGTGATGGTGGTAGTGAGGGGACATGATGGAGGTGGGGTGGAGTGATGGTGATAGTGAGGGGACATGATGGAGGTGGGGTGGAGTGATAGTGATAGTAAGGGGACATGATGGAGGTGGGGTGGAGTGATGGTGGTAGTGATGGGACATGATGGAGGTGGGGTGGAGTGATGGTGGTAGTGATGGGACATGATGGAGGTGGGGTGGAGTGATGGTGATAGTGATAGGACATGATGGAGGTGGGGTGGAGTGATGGTGGTAGTGAGAGGACATGATGGAGGTGGGGTGGAATGATGGTGGTAGTGATGGTACATGATGGAGGTGGGGTGGAGTGATGGTGGTAGTGATGGGACATGATGGAGGTGGGGTGGAGTGATGGTGGTAGTGATAGTACATGATGGAGGTGGGGTGGAGTGATGGTGGTAGTGATGGGACATGATGGAGGTGGGGTGGAGTGATGGTGATAGTGAGGGGACATGATGGAGGTGGGGTGGAGTGATGGTGGTAGTGAGGGGACATGATGGAGGTGGGGTGAAATGATGGTGGTAGTGATGGGACATGATGGAGGTGGGGTGGAGTGATGGTGGTAGTGAGGGGACATGATGGAGGTGGGGTGGACTGATGGTGGTAGTGATGGGACATGATGGAGGTGGGGTGGAGTGATGGTGGTAGTGAGGGGACATGATGGAGGTGGGGTGGAATGATGGTGGTAGTGATGGGACATGATGGAGGTGGGGTGGAGTGATGGTGGTAGTGATGGGACATGATGGAGGTGGGGTGGAGTGATGGTGGTAGTGATGGGACATGATGGAGGTGGGGTGGAGTGATGGTGATAGTGAGGGGACATGATGGAGGTGGGGTGGAGTGATGGTGATAGTGAGGGGACATGATGGAGGTGGGGTGGAATGATGGTGGTAGTGATGGGACATGATGGAGGTGGGGTGAAGTGATGGTGGTAGTGAGGGGACATGATGGAGGTGGTGTGGAGTGATGGTGGTAGTGATAGGACATGATGGAAGTGGGGTGATGGTGGTAGTGATAGGACATGATGGAGGTGGGGTGGAGGGATGGTGGTAGTAATGGGACATGATGGAGGTGGGGTGGAGTGATGGTGATAGTGAGGGGACATGATGGAGGTGGGGTGGAATGATGGTGGTAGTGATGGGACATGATGGAGGTGGGGTGGAGTGATGGTGGTAGTGAGGGGACATGATGGAGGTGGGGTGGAGTGATGGTGGTAGTGAGGGGACATGATGGAGGTGGGGTGGAATGATGGTGGTAGTGATAGGACATGATGGAGGTGGGGTAGAGTGATGGTGGTAGTGAAAGGACATGATGGAGGTGGAGTGATGGTGGTAGTGATAGGACATGATGGAGGTGGGGTGGAGTGATGGTGGTAGTGAAAGGACATGATGGAGGTGGAGTGATGGTGGTAGTGATAGGACATGATGGAGGTGGGGTGGAGGGATGGTGGTAGTAATGGGACATGATGGAGGTGGGGTGGAGTGATGGTGATAGTGAGGGGACATGATGGAGGTGGGGTGGAATGATGGTGGTAGTGATGGGACATGATGGAGGTGGGGTGGAGTGATGGTGGTAGTGAGGGGACATGATGGAGGTGGGGTGGAGTGATGGTGGTAGTGAGGGGACATGATGGAGGTGGGGTGGAATGATGGTGGTAGTGATAGGACATGATGGAGGTGGGGTAGAGTGATGGTGGTAGTGATAGGACATGATGGAGGTGGGGTGGAGTGATGGTGATAGTGAGGGGACATGATGGAGGTGGGGTGGAGTGATGGTGGTAGTGATAGGACATGATGGAGGTGGGGTGGAGTGATGGTGGTAGTAATGTGACATGATTGAGGTGGGGTGGAGTGATGGTGGTAGTGAGGGGACATGATGGAGGTGGGGTGGAGTGATGGTGGTAGTGAGGGGACATGATGGAGGTGGGGTGGAGTGATGGTGGTAGTGATGGGACATGATGGAGGTGGGGTGGAATGATGGTGGTAGTGATGGGACATGATGGAGATGGGGTGGAGTGATGGTGGTAGTGAGGGGACATGATGGAGGTGGGGTGGAGCGATGGTGATAGTGAGGGGACATGATGGAGGTGGGGTGGAGTGATGGTGGTAGTGATGGGACATGATGGAGGTGGGGTGGAGTGATGGTGGTAGTAATGGGACATGATGGAGGTGGGGTGGATTGATGGTGGTAGTGATGGGACATGATGGAGGTGGGGTGGAGTGATGGTGGTAGTGATAGGACATGATGGAGGTGGGGTGGAGTGATGGTGGTAGTGATGGGACATGATGGAGGTGGGGTGGAGTGATGGTGGTAGTGATGGGACATGATGGAGGTGGGGTGGAGTGATGGTGGTAGTGATAGGACATGATGGAGGTGGGGTGAAGTGATGGTGGTAGTGATGGGACATGATGGAGGTGGGGTGGAGTGATGGTGGTAGTAAGAGGACATGATGGAGGTGGGGTGGAATGATGGTGGTAGTGATGGGACATGATGGAGGTGGGGTGGAGTGATGGTGGTAGTGAGAGGACATGATGGAGGTGGGGTGGAATGATGGTGGTAGTGATGGGACATGATGGAGGTGGGGTGGAGTGATGGTGGTAGTGAGAGGACATGATGGAGGTGAGGTGGAATGATGGTGGTAGTGATGGGACATGATGGAGGTGGGGTGGAGTGATGGTGGTAGTGATGGGACATGATGGAGGTGGGGTGGAGTGATGGAGGTAGTAATGGGACATGATGGAGGTGCGGTGGAGTGATGGTGGTAGTGATAGGACATGATAGAGGTGAAGTGATGGTGGAAGTGATAGGACATGATGGAGGTGGGGTGGAGTGATGGTGATAGTGATAGGACATGATGGAGGTGGGGTGGAGTGATGGTGATAGTGATAGGACATGATGGAGGTGGGGTGGAGTGATGGTGGTAGTGATGGGACATGATGGAGGTGGGGTGGAGTGATGGTGGTAGTAATGGGACATGATGGAGGTGGGGTGGAGTGATGGTGGCAGTGAGGGGACATGATGGAGGTGGGGTGGAGTGATGGTGGTAGTAATGGGACATGATGGAGGTGGGGTGGAATGATGGTGATAGTGAGGGGACATGATGGAGGTGGGGTGGAGTGATGGTGGTAGTGATGGGACATGATGGAGGTGGGGTGGAGTGATAGTGGCAGTGAGGGGACATGATGGAGGTGGGGTGGAGTGATGGTGGTAGTAATGGGACATGATGGAGGTGGGGTGGAATGATGGTGATAGTGAGGGGACATGATGGAGGTGGGGTGGAGTGATGGTGGTAGTGAGGGGACATGATGGAGGTGGGGTGGAGTGATGGTGGTAGTGATTGGACATGGTGGGGTGGAGTGATGGTGGTAGTGATAGGACATGATGGAGGTGGGGTGGAGTGATGGTGGTAGTAACGGGACATGATGGAGGTGGGGTGGAGTGATGGTGGTAGTGATGGGACATGATGGAGGTGGGGTGGAGTAATGGTGGTAGTAATGGGACATGATGGAGGTGGGGTGGAGTGATGGTGATAGTGCGGGGACATGATGGAGGTGGGGTGGAGTGATGGTGGTAGTGATAGGACATGATGGAGGTGGGGTGGAGTGATGGTGGTAGTGAGGGGACATGATGGAGGTGGGGTGGAGTGATGGTGATAGTGAGGGGACATGATGGAGGTGGGGTGGAGTGATAGTGATAGTAAGGGGACATGATGGAGGTGGGGTGGAGTGATGGTGGTAGTGATGGGACATGATGGAGGTGGGGTGGAGTGATGGTGGTAGTGATGGGACATGATGGAGGTGGGGTGGAGTGATGGTGATAGTGATAGGACATGATGGAGGTGGGGTGGAGTGATGGTGGTAGTGAGAGGACATGATGGAGGTGGGGTGGAATGATGGTGGTAGTGATGGTACATGATGGAGGTGGGGTGGAGTGATGGTGGTAGTGATGGGACATGATGGAGGTGGGGTGGAGTGATGGTGGTAGTGATAGTACATGATGGAGGTGGGGTGGAGTGATGGTGGTAGTGATGGGACATGATGGAGGTGGGGTGGAGTGATGGTGATAGTGAGGGGACATGATGGAGGTGGGGTGGAGTGATGGTGGTAGTGAGGGGACATGATGGAGGTGGGGTGAAATGATGGTGGTAGTGATGGGACATGATGGAGGTGGGGTGGAGTGATGGTGGTAGTGAGGGGACATGATGGAGGTGGGGTGGACTGATGGTGGTAGTGATGGGACATGATGGAGGTGGGGTGGAGTGATGGTGGTAGTGAGGGGACATGATGGAGGTGGGGTGGAATGATGGTGGTAGTGATGGGACATGATGGAGGTGGGGTGGAGTGATGGTGGTAGTGATGGGACATGATGGAGGTGGGGTGGAGTGATGGTGGTAGTGATGGGACATGATGGAGGTGGGGTGGAGTGATGGTGATAGTGAGGGGACATGATGGAGGTGGGGTGGAGTGATGGTGATAGTGAGGGGACATGATGGAGGTGGGGTGGAATGATGGTGGTAGTGATGGGACATGATGGAGGTGGGGTGAAGTGATGGTGGTAGTGAGGGGACATGATGGAGGTGGTGTGGAGTGATGGTGGTAGTGATAGGACATGATGGAAGTGGGGTGATGGTGGTAGTGATAGGACATGATGGAGGTGGGGTGGAGGGATGGTGGTAGTAATGGGACATGATGGAGGTGGGGTGGAGTGATGGTGATAGTGAGGGGACATGATGGAGGTGGGGTGGAATGATGGTGGTAGTGATGGGACATGATGGAGGTGGGGTGGAGTGATGGTGGTAGTGAGGGGACATGATGGAGGTGGGGTGGAGTGATGGTGGTAGTGAGGGGACATGATGGAGGTGGGGTGGAATGATGGTGGTAGTGATAGGACATGATGGAGGTGGGGTAGAGTGATGGTGGTAGTGAAAGGACATGATGGAGGTGGAGTGATGGTGGTAGTGATAGGACATGATGGAGGTGGGGTGGAGTGATGGTGGTAGTGAAAGGACATGATGGAGGTGGAGTGATGGTGGTAGTGATAGGACATGATGGAGGTGGGGTGGAGGGATGGTGGTAGTAATGGGACATGATGGAGGTGGGGTGGAGTGATGGTGATAGTGAGGGGACATGATGGAGGTGGGGTGGAATGATGGTGGTAGTGATGGGACATGATGGAGGTGGGGTGGAGTGATGGTGGTAGTGAGGGGACATGATGGAGGTGGGGTGGAGTGATGGTGGTAGTGAGGGGACATGATGGAGGTGGGGTGGAATGATGGTGGTAGTGATAGGACATGATGGAGGTGGGGTAGAGTGATGGTGGTAGTGATAGGACATGATGGAGGTGGGGTGGAGTGATGGTGATAGTGAGGGGACATGATGGAGGTGGGGTGGAGTGATGGTGGTAGTGATAGGACATGATGGAGGTGGGGTGGAGTGATGGTGGTAGTAATGTGACATGATTGAGGTGGGGTGGAGTGATGGTGGTAGTGAGGGGACATGATGGAGGTGGGGTGGAGTGATGGTGGTAGTGAGGGGACATGATGGAGGTGGGGTGGAGTGATGGTGGTAGTGATGGGACATGATGGAGGTGGGGTGGAATGATGGTGGTAGTGATGGGACATGATGGAGATGGGGTGGAGTGATGGTGGTAGTGA
This sequence comes from Ranitomeya imitator, assembly GCF_032444005.1. NCBI lineage: Eukaryota > Metazoa > Chordata > Amphibia > Anura > Dendrobatidae > Ranitomeya > Ranitomeya imitator. The sequence continues at coordinate 843,718,924 of NC_091284.1, read as the reverse complement.
GGGGACATGATGGAGGTGGGGTGGAGCGATGGTGATAGTGAGGGGACATGATGGAGGTGGGGTGGAGTGATGGTGGTAGTGATGGGACATGATGGAGGTGGGGTGGAGTGATGGTGGTAGTAATGGGACATGATGGAGGTGGGGTGGATTGATGGTGGTAGTGATGGGACATGATGGAGGTGGGGTGGAGTGATGGTGGTAGTGATAGGACATGATGGAGGTGGGGTGGAGTGATGGTGGTAGTGATGGGACATGATGGAGGTGGGGTGGAGTGATGGTGGTAGTGATGGGACATGATGGAGGTGGGGTGGAGTGATGGTGGTAGTGATAGGACATGATGGAGGTGGGGTGAAGTGATGGTGGTAGTGATGGGACATGATGGAGGTGGGGTGGAGTGATGGTGGTAGTAAGAGGACATGATGGAGGTGGGGTGGAATGATGGTGGTAGTGATGGGACATGATGGAGGTGGGGTGGAGTGATGGTGGTAGTGAGAGGACATGATGGAGGTGGGGTGGAATGATGGTGGTAGTGATGGGACATGATGGAGGTGGGGTGGAGTGATGGTGGTAGTGAGAGGACATGATGGAGGTGAGGTGGAATGATGGTGGTAGTGATGGGACATGATGGAGGTGGGGTGGAGTGATGGTGGTAGTGATGGGACATGATGGAGGTGGGGTGGAGTGATGGAGGTAGTAATGGGACATGATGGAGGTGCGGTGGAGTGATGGTGGTAGTGATAGGACATGATAGAGGTGAAGTGATGGTGGAAGTGATAGGACATGATGGAGGTGGGGTGGAGTGATGGTGATAGTGATAGGACATGATGGAGGTGGGGTGGAGTGATGGTGATAGTGATAGGACATGATGGAGGTGGGGTGGAGTGATGGTGGTAGTGATGGGACATGATGGAGGTGGGGTGGAGTGATGGTGGTAGTAATGGGACATGATGGAGGTGGGGTGGAGTGATGGTGGCAGTGAGGGGACATGATGGAGGTGGGGTGGAGTGATGGTGGTAGTAATGGGACATGATGGAGGTGGGGTGGAATGATGGTGATAGTGAGGGGACATGATGGAGGTGGGGTGGAGTGATGGTGGTAGTGATGGGACATGATGGAGGTGGGGTGGAGTGATAGTGGCAGTGAGGGGACATGATGGAGGTGGGGTGGAGTGATGGTGGTAGTAATGGGACATGATGGAGGTGGGGTGGAATGATGGTGATAGTGAGGGGACATGATGGAGGTGGGGTGGAGTGATGGTGGTAGTGAGGGGACATGATGGAGGTGGGGTGGAGTGATGGTGGTAGTGATTGGACATGGTGGGGTGGAGTGATGGTGGTAGTGATAGGACATGATGGAGGTGGGGTGGAGTGATGGTGGTAGTAACGGGACATGATGGAGGTGGGGTGGAGTGATGGTGGTAGTGATGGGACATGATGGAGGTGGGGTGGAGTAATGGTGGTAGTAATGGGACATGATGGAGGTGGGGTGGAGTGATGGTGATAGTGCGGGGACATGATGGAGGTGGGGTGGAGTGATGGTGGTAGTGATAGGACATGATGGAGGTGGAGTGATGGTGGTAGTGATAGGACATGATGGAGGTAGGGTGGAGGGATGGTGGTAGTAATGGGACATGATGGAGGTGGGGTGGAGTGATGGTGATAGTGAGGGGACATGATGGAGGTGGGGTGGAATGATGGTAGTAGTGATGGGACATGATGGAGGTGGGGTGGAGTGATGGTGGTAGTGATGGGACATGATGGAGGTGGGGTGGAGTGATGGTGGTAGTGAGGGGACATGATGCAGGTGGGGTGGAATGATGGTGGTAGTGATGGGACATGATGGAGGTGGGGTGGAGTGATGGTGATAGTGATGGGACATGATGGAGGTGGGGTGGAGTGATGGTGGTAGTGAGGGGACATGATGGAGGTGGGGTGGAGTGATGGAGGTAGTAATGGGACATGATGGAGGTGCGGTGGAGTGATGGTGGTAGTGATAGGACATGATAGAGGTGAAGTGATGGTGGAAGTGATAGGACATGATGGAGGTGGGGTGGAGTGATGGTGATAGTGATAGGACATGATGGAGGTGGGGTGGAGTGATGGTGGTAGTGATAGGACATGATGGAGGTGGGGTGGAGTGATGGTGGTAGTGATAGGACATGATGGAGGTGGGGTGGAGTGATGGTGGTAGTGAGGGGACATGATGGAGGTGGGGTGGAGTGATGGTGATAGTGATGGGACATGATGGAGGTGGGGTGGAGTGATGGTGGTAGTGAGGGGACATGATGGAGGTGGGGTGGAGTGATGGAGGTAGTAATGGGACATGATGGAGGTGCGGTGGAGTGATGGTGGTAGTGATAGGACATGATAGAGGTGAAGTGATGGTGGAAGTGATAGGACATGATGGAGGTGGGGTGGAGTGATGGTGATAGTGATAGGACATGATGGAGGTGGGGTGGAGTGATGGTGGTAGTGATAGGACATGATGGAGGTGGGGTGGAGTGATGGTGGTAGTGATAGGACATGATGGAGGTGGGGTGGAGTGATGGTGGTAGTGAGGGGACATGATGGAGGTGGGGTGGAGTGATGGTGATAGTGAGGGGACATGATGGAGGTGGGGTGGAGTGATAGTGATAGTAAGGGGACATGATGGAGGTGGGGTGGAGTGATGGTGGTAGTGATGGGACATGATGGAGGTGGGGTGGAGTGATGGTGGTAGTGATGGGACATGATGGAGGTGGGGTGGATTGATGGTGGTAGTGATGGGACATGATGGAGGTGGGGTGGAGTGATGGTGGTAGTGAGAGGACATGATGGAGGTGGGGTGGAATGATGGTGGTAGTGATGGTACATGATGGAGGTGGGGTGGAGTGATGGTGGTAGTGATGGGACATGATGGAGGTGGGGTGGAGTGATGGTGGTAGTGATAGTACATGATGGAGGTGGGGTGGAGTGATGGTGGTAGTGATGGGACATGATGGAGGTGGGGTGGAGTGATGGTGATAGTGAGGGGACATGATGGAGGTGGGGTGGAGTGATGGTGGTAGTGAGGGGACATGATGGAGGTGGGGTGAAATGATGGTGGTAGTGATGGGACATGATGGAGGTGGGGTGGAGTGATGGTGGTAGTGAGGGGACATGATGGAGGTGGGGTGGACTGATGGTGGTAGTGATGGGACATGATGGAGGTGGGGTGGAGTGATGGTGGTAGTGAGGGGACATGATGGAGGTGGGGTGGAATGATGGTGGTAGTGATGGGACATGATGGAGGTGGGGTGGAGTGATGGTGGTAGTGATGGGACATGATGGAGGTGGGGTGGAGTGATGGTGGTAGTGATGGGACATGATGGAGGTGGGGTGGAGTGATGGTGATAGTGAGGGGACATGATGGAGGTGGGGTGGAGTGATGGTGATAGTGAGGGGACATGATGGAGGTGGGGTGGAATGATGGTGGTAGTGATGGGACATGATGGAGGTGGGGTGAAGTGATGGTGGTAGTGAGGGGACATGATGGAGGTGGTGTGGAGTGATGGTGGTAGTGATAGGACATGATGGAAGTGGGGTGATGGTGGTAGTGAGGGGACATGATGGAGGAGGGGTGGAATGATGGTGGTAGTGATGGGACATGATGGAGGTGGGGTGGAGTGATGGTGGTAGTGAGGGGACATGATGCAGGTGGGGTGGAATGATGGTGGTAGTGATGGGACATGATGGAGGTGGGGTGGAGTGATGGTGATAGTGATGGGACATGATGGAGGTGGGGTGGAGTGATGGTGATAGTGATAGGACATGATGGAGGTGGAGTGATGGTGGTAGTGATAGGACATGATGGAGGTGGGGTGGAGTGATGGTGGTAGTGATAGGACATGATGGAGGTGGAGTGATGGTGGTAGTGATAGGACATGATGGAGGTGGGGTGGAGTGATGGTGGTAGTAATGGGACATGATGGAGGTGGGGTGGAGTGATGGTGGTAGTGATGGGACATGATGGAGGTGGGGTGGAGTAATGGTGGTAGTAATGGGACATGATGGAGGTGGGGTGGAGTGATGGTGATAGTGATGGGACATGATGGAGGTGGGGTGGAGTAATGGTGGTAGTGAGGGGACATGATGCAGGTGGGGTGGAATGATGGTGGTAGTGATGGGACATGATGGAGGTGGGGTGGAGTGATGGTGATAGTGATGGGACATGATGGAGGTGGGGTGGAGTGATGGTGGTAGTGAGGGGACATGATGGAGGTGGGGTGGAGTGATTGAGGTAGTAATGGGACATGATGGAGGTGCGGTGGAGTGATGGTGGTAGTGATAGGACATGATAGAGGTGAAGTGATGGTGGAAGTGATAGGACATGATGGAGGTGGGGTGGAGTGATGGTGATAGTGATAGGACATGATGGAGGTGGGGTGGAGTGATGGTGGTAGTGATAGGACATGATGGAGGTGGGGTGGAGTGATGGTGGTAGTGATAGGACATGATGGAGGTGGGGTGGAGTGATGGTGGTAGTGAGGGGACATGATGGAGGTGGGGTGGAGTGATGGTGATAGTGATGGGACATGATGGAGGTGGGGTGGAGTGATGGTGGTAGTGAGGGGACATGATGGAGGTGGGGTGGAGTGATGGAGGTAGTAATGGGACATGATGGAGGTGCGGTGGAGTGATGGTGGTAGTGATAGGACATGATAGAGGTGAAGTGATGGTGGAAGTGATAGGACATGATGGAGGTGGGGTGGAGTGATGGTGATAGTGATAGGACATGATGGAGGTGGGGTGGAGTGATGGTGGTAGTGATAGGACATGATGGAGGTGGGGTGGAGTGATGGTGGTAGTGATAGGACATGATGGAGGTGGGGTGGAGTGATGGTGGTAGTGAGGGGACATGATGGAGGTGGGGTGGAGTGATAGTGATAGTAAGGGGACATGATGGAGGTGGGGTGGAGTGATGGTGGTAGTGATGGGACATGATGGAGGTGGGGTGGAGTGATGGTGGTAGTGATGGGACATGATGGAGGTGGGGTGGAGTGATGGTGGTAGTGATGGGACATGATGGAGGTGGGGTGGAGTGATGGTGGTAGTGAGAGGACATGATGGAGGTGGGGTGGAATGATGGTGGTAGTGATGGTACATGATGGAGGTGGGGTGGAGTGATGGTGGTAGTGATGGGACATGATGGAGGTGGGGTGGAGTGATGGTGGTAGTGATAGGACATGATGGAGGTGGGGTGGAGTGATGGTGGTAGTGATGGGACATGATGGAGGTGGGGTGGAGTGATGGTGATAGTGAGGGGACATGATGGAGGTGGGGTGGAGTGATGGTGGTAGTGATAGGACATGATGGAGGTGGGGTGGAGTGATGGTGATAGTGAGGGGACATGATGGAGGTGGGGTGGAGTGATGGTGATAGTGAGGGGACATGATGGAGGTGGGGTGGAATGATGGTGGCAGTGATGGGACATGATGGAGGTGGGGTGGAGTGATGGTGGTAGTGAGGGGACATGATGGAGGTGGGGTGGACTGATGGTGGTAGTGATGGGACATGATGGAGGTGGGGTGGAGTGATGGTGGTAGTGAGGGGACATGATGGAGGTGGGGTGGAATGATGGTGGTAGTGATGGGACATGATGGAGGTGGGGTGGAGTGATGGTGGTAGTGATGGGACATGATGGAGGTGGGGTGGAGTGATGGTGGTAGTGATGGGACATGATGGAGGTGGGGTGGAGTGATGGTGATAGTGAGGGGACAAGATGGAGGTGGGGTGGAATGATGGTGGTAGTGATGGGACATGATGGAGGTGGGGTGAAGTGATGGTGGTAGTGAGGGGACATGATGGAGGTGGGGTGGAGTGATGGTGGTAGTGAGGGGACATGATGGAGGTGGGGTGGAATGATGGTGGTAGTGATGGGACATGATGGAGGTGGGGTGGAGTGATGGTGGTAGTGATGGGACATGATGGAGGTGGGGTGGAGTGATGGTGGTAGTGATGGGACATGATGGAGGTGGGGTGGAGTGATGGTGATAGTGAGGGGACAAGATGGAGGTGGGGTGGAATGATGGTGGTAGTGATGGGACATGATGGAGGTGGGGTGAAGTGATGGTGGTAGTGAGGGGACATGATGGAGGTGGTGTGGAGTGATGGTGGTAGTGATAGGACATGATGGAAGTGGGGTGATGGTGGTAGTGAGGGGACATGATGGAGGAGGGGTGGAATGATGGTGGTAGTGATGGGACATGATGGAGGTGGGGTGGAGTGATGGTGGTAGTGAGGGGACATGATGCAGGTGGGGTGGAATGATGGTGGTAGTGATGGGACATGATGGAGGTGGGGTGGAGTGATGGTGATAGTGATGGGACATGATGGAGGTGAGGTGGAGTGATGGTGATAGTGATAGGACATGATGGAGGTGGAGTGATGGTGGTAGTGATAGGACATGATGGAGGTGGGGTGGAGTGATGGTGGTAGTGATAGGACATGATGGAGGTGGAGTGATGGTGGTAGTGATAGGACATGATGGAGGTGGGGTGGAGTGATGGTGGTAGTAATGGGACATGATGGAGGTGGGGTGGAGTGATGGTGGTAGTGATGGGACATGATGGAGGTGGGGTGGAGTAATGGTGGTAGTAATGGGACATGATGGAGGTGGGGTGGAGTGATGGTGATAGTGAGGGGACATGATGGAGGTGGGGTGGAGTGATGGTGGTAGTAATGGGACATGATGGAGGTGGGGTGGAGTGATGGTGGTAGTGATGGGACATGATGGAGGTGGGGTGGAGTAATGGTGGTAGTAATGGGACATGATGGAGGTGGGGTGGAGTGATGGTGATAGTGAGGGGACATGATGGAGGTGGGGTGGAGTGATGGTGGTAGTGAAAGGACATGATGGAGGTGGAGTGATGGTGGTAGTGATAGGACATGATGGAGGTGGGGTGGAGGGATAGTGGTAGTAATGGGACATGATGGAGGTGGGGTGGAGTGATGGTGATAGTGAGGGGACATGATGGAGGTGGGGTGGAATGATAGTGGTAGTGATGGGACATGATGGAGGTGGGGTGGAGTGATGGTGGTAGTGAGGGGACATGATGGAGGTGGGGTGGAGTGATGGTGGTAGTGAGGGGACATGATGGAGGTGGGGTGGAATGATGGTGGTAGTGATAGGACATGATGGAGGTGGGGTAGAGTGATGGTGGTAGTGATAGGACATGATGGAGGTGGGGTGGAGTGATGGTGATAGTGAGGGGACATGATGGAGGTGGGGTGGAGTGATGGTGGTAGTGAGGGGACATGATGGAGGTGGGGTGGAGTGATGGTGGTAGTGAGGGGACATGATGGAGGTGGGGTGGAGTGATGGTGGTAGTGATGGGACATGATGGAGGTGGGGTGGAATGATGGTGGTAGTGATGGGACATGATGGAGATGGGGTGGAGTGATGGTGGTAGTGAGGGGACATGATGGAGGTGGGGTGGAGCGATGGTGATAGTGAGGGGACATGATGGAGGTGGGGTGGAGTGATGGTGGTAGTGATGGGACATGATGGAGGTGGGGTGGAGTGATAGTGGTAGTAATGGGACATGATGGAGGTGGGGTGGATTGATGGTGGTAGTGATGGGACATGATGGAGGTGGGGTAGAGTGATGGTGGTAGTGATAGGACATGATGGAGGTGGGGTGGAGTGATGGTGGTAGTGATGGGACATGATGGAGGTGGGGTGGAGTAATGGTGGTAGTGATGGGACATGATGGAGGTGGGGTGGAGTGATGGTGGTAGTGATAGGACATGATGGAGGTGGGGTGGAGTGATGGTGGTAGTGATGGGACATGATGGAGGTGGGGTGGAGTGATGGTGGTAGTAAGAGGACATGATGGAGGTGGGGTGGAATGATGGTGGTAGTGATGGGACATGATGGAGGTGGGGTGGAGTGATGGTGGTAGTGAGAGGACATGATGGAGGTGGGGTGGAATGATGGTGGTAGTGATGGGACATGATGGAGGTGGGGTGGAGTGATGGTGGTAGTGAGAGGACATGATGGAGGTGGGGTGGAATGATGGTGGTAGTGATGGGACATGATGGAGGTGGGGTGGAGTGATGGTGGTAATGATGGGACATGATGGAGGTGGGGTGGAGTGATGGTGGTAGTGATAGTACATGATGGAGGTGGGGTGGAGTGATGGTGGTAGTGATGGGACATGATGGAGGTGGGGTGGAGTGATGGTGATAGTGAGGGGACATGACGGAGGTGGGGTGGAGTGATGGTGGTAGTGATGGGACATGATGGAGGTGGGGTGGAGTGATGGTGGCAGTGAGGGGACATGATGGAGGTGGAGTGATGGTGGTAGTGAGGGGACATGATGGAGGTGGGGTGGAGTGATGGTGGTAGTAATGGGACATGATGGAGGTGGGGTGGAGTGATGGTGGCAGTGAGGGGACATGATGGAGGTGGGGTGGAGTGATGGTGGTAGTAATGGGACATGATGGAGGTGGGGTGGAATGATGGTGATAGTGAGGGGACATGATGGAGGTGGGGTGGAGTGATGGTGGTAGTGATGGGACATGATGGAGGTGGGGTGGAGTGATGGTGGCAGTGAGGGGACATGATGGAGGTGGGGTGGAGTGATGGTGGTAGTAATGGGACATGATGGAGGTGGGGTGGAATGATGGTGATAGTGAGGGGACATGATGGAGGTGGGGTGGAGTGATGGTGGTAGTGAGGGGACATGATGGAGGTGGGGTGGGGTGATGGTGGTAGTGATTGGACATGGTGGGGTGGAGTGATGGTGGTAGTGATAGGACATGATGGAGGTGGGGTGGAGTGATGGTGGTAGTAATGGGACATGATGGAGGTGGGGTGGAGTGATGGTGGTAGTGATGGGACATGATGGAGGTGGGGTGGAGTAATGGTGGTAGTAATGGGACATGATGGAGGTGGGGTGGAGTGATGGTGATAGTGAGGGGACATGATGGAGGTGGGGTGGAGTGATGGTGGTAGTGATAGGACATGATGGAGGTGGAGTGATGGTGGTAGTGATAGGACATGATGGAGGTGGGGTGGAGGGATGGTGGTAGTAATGGGACATGATGGAGGTGGGGTGGAGTGATGGTGGTAGTGAGGGGACATGATGGAGGTGGGGTGGAGTGATGGTGGTAGTGAGGGGACATGATGGAGGTGGGGTGGAGTGATGTTGGTAGTGAGGGGACATGATGGAGGTGGGGTGGAGTGATGGTGGTAGTGAGGGGACATGATGGAGGTGGGGTGGAGTGATGGTGGTAGTGATGGGACATGATGGAGGTGGGGTGGAGTGATGGTGGCAGTGAGGGGACATGATGGAGGTGGGGTGGAGTGATGGTGGTAGTAATGGGACATGATGGAGGTGGGGTGGAATGATGGTGATAGTGAGGGGACATGATGGAGGTGGGGTGGAGGGATGGTGGTAGTAATGGGACATGATGGAGGTGGGGTGGAGTGATGGTGATAGTGAGGGGACATGATGGAGGTGGGGTGGAATGATGGTGGTAGTGATGGGACATGATGGAGGTGGGGTGGAGTGATGGTGGTAGTGAGGGGACATGATGGAGGTGGGGTGGAGTGATGGTGGTAGTGAGGGGACATGATGGAGGTGGGGTGGAATGATGGTGGTAGTGATAGGACATGATGGAGGTGGGGTAGAGTGATGGTGGTAGTGATAGGACATGATGGAGGTGGGGTGGAGTGATGGTGATAGTGAGGGGACATGATGGAGGTGGGGTGGAGTGATGGTGGTAGTGATAGGACATGATGGAGGTGGGGTGGAGTGATGGTGGTAGTAATGTGACATGATGGAGGTGGGGTGGAGTGATGGTGGTAGTGAGGGGACATGATGGAGGTGGGGTGGAGTGATGGTGGTAGTGAGGGGACATGATGGAGGTGGGGTGGAGTGATGGTGGTAGTGATGAGACATGATGGAGGTGGGGTGGAATGATGGTTGTAGTGATGGGACATGATGGAGATGGGGTGGAGTGATGGTGGTAGTGAGGGGACATGATGGAGGTGGAGTGATGGTGATAGTGATAGGACATGATGGAGGTGGGGTGGAGTGATGGTGGTAGTGATGGGACATGATGGAGGTGGGGTGGAGTGATGGTGGTAGTGATAGGACATGATGGAGGTGGGGTGGAGCGATGGTGATAGTGAGGGGACATGATGGAGGTGGGGTGGAGTGATGGTGGTAGTGATGGGACATGATGGAGGTGGGGTGGAGTGATGGTGGTAGTGATGGGACATGATGGAGGTGGAGTGGATTGATGGTGGTAGTGATGGGACATGATGGAGGTGGGGTGGAGTGATGGTGGTAGTGATAGGACATGATGGAGGTGGGGTGGAGTGATGGTGATTGTGATAGGACATGATGGAGGTGGGGTGGAGTGATGGTGGTAGTGATTGGACATGGTGGGGTGGATTGATGGTGGTAGTGATGGGACATGATGGAGGTGGGGTGGAGTGATGGTGGTAGTGATAGGACATGATGGAGGTGGGGTGGAGTGATGGTGGTAGTGATGGGACATGATGGAGGTGGGGTGGAGTGATGGTAGTAGTGAGGGGACATGATGGAGGTGGGGTGGAGTGATGGTGATAGTGATAGGACATGATGGAGGTGGGGTGTAGTGATGGTGGTAGTGATGGGACATGATGGAGGTGGGGTGAAGTGATGGTGGTAGTGATAGGACATGATGGAGGTGGGGTGGAGTGATGGTGGTAGTGATGGGACATGATGGAGGTGGGGTGGAGTGATGGTGGTAGTAAGAGGACATGATGGAGGTGGGGTGGAATGATGGTGGTAGTGATGGGACATGATGGAGGTGGGGTGGAGTGATGGTGGTAGTGAGAGGACATGATGGAGGTGGGGTGGAATGATGGTTGTAGTGATGGGACATGATGGAGGTGGGGTGGAGTGATGGTGGTAGTGAGAGGACATGATGGAGGTGGGGTGGAATGATGGTGGTAGTGATGGGACATGATGGAGGTGGGGTGGAGTGATGGTGGTAGTGATGGGACATGATGGAGGTGGGGTGGAGTGATGGTGGTAGTGATAGTACATGATGGAGGTGGGGTGGAGTGATGGTGATAGTGAGGGGACATGATGGAGGTGGGGTGGAGTGATGGTGGTAGTGATAGGACATGATGGAGGTGGGGTGGAGTGATGGTGGTAGTGATAGGACATGATGGAGGTGGGGTGGAGTGATGGTGGTAGTGAGAGGACATGATGGAGGTGGGGTGGAATGATGGTGGTAGTGATGGGACATGATGGAGGTGGGGTGGAGTGATGGTGGTAGTGATGGGACATGATGGAGGTGGGGTGGAGTGATGGTGGTAGTGATGGGACATGATGGAGGTGGGGTGGAGTGATGGTGATAGTGAGGGGACATGATGGAGGTGGGGTGGAGTGATGGTGGTAGTGATGGGACATGATGGAGGTGGGGTGGAGTGATGGTGGTAGTGAGGGGACATGATGGAGGTGGGGTGGAGTGATGGTGGTAGTAATGGGACATGATGGAGGTGGGGTGGAGTGATGGTGGCAGTGAGGGGACATGATGGAGGTGGGGTGGAGTGATGGTGGTAGTAATGGAACATGATGGAGGTGGGGTGGAATGATGGTGATAGTGAGGGGACATGATGGAGGTGGGGTGGAGTGATGGTGGTAGTGATGGGACATGATGGAGGTGGGGTGGAGTGATGGTGGCAGTGAGGGGACATGATGGAGGTGGGGTGGAGTGATGGTGGTAGTAATGGGACATGATGGAGGTGGGGTGGAATGATGGTGATAGTGAGGGGACATGATGGAGGTGGGGTGGAGTGATGGTGGTAGTGAGGGGACATGATGGAGGTGGGGTGGAGTGATGGTGGTAGTGATTGGACATGGTGGGGTGGAGTGATGGTGGTAGTGATAGGACATGATGGAGGTGGGGTGGAGTGATGGTGGTAGTGATAGGACATGATGGAGTTGGGGTGGGGTGATGGTGGTAGTGATGGGACATGATGGAGGTAGAGTGATGGTGGTAGTGAGGGGACATGATGGAGGTGGGGTGGAGTGATGGTGGTAGTGATAGGACATGATGGAGGTGGGGTGGAGTGATGGTGGTAGTGATAGGACATGATGGAGGTGGGGTGGAGTGATGGTGGTAGTGATAGGACATGGTGGGGTGGGGTGATGGTGGTAGTGATAGGACATGATGGAGGTGGGGTGGAGTGATGGTGATAGTGAGGGGACATGATGAAGGTGGGGTGGAGTGATGGTGGTAGTGATGGGACATGATGGAGGTGGGGTAGAGTGATGGTAGTAGTGATGGGACATGATGGAGGTGGGGTGGAGTGATGGTGATAGTGAGGGGACATGATGGAGGTGGGGTGGAGTGATGGTGGTAGTGATGGGACATGATGGAGGTGGGGTGGAGTGATGGAGGTAGTGAGGGGACATGATGGAGGTGGGGTGGAGTGATGGTAGTGATAGGATATGATGGAGGTTGGGTGGGGTGATGGTGGTAGTAATGGGACATGATGGAGGTGGGGTGAAGTGATGGTGGTAGTGAGGGGACATGATGGAGGTGGGGTGGAGTGATGGTGGTAGTGATAGGACATGATGAAGGTGGGGTGGAGTGATGGTGGTAGTGAGGGGACATGATGGAGGTGGGGTGGAGTGATGTTGGTAGTGATAGGAAATGATGGAGGTGGGGTGATGGTGGTAGTGATGGGACATGATGGAGGTGGGGTGGAGTGATGGTGGTAGTGATAGGACATAATGGAGGTGGGGTGGAGTTATGGTGATAGTGATGGGACACGATGGAGGTGGGGTGGAGTGATGGTGGTAGTGATAGGACATGATGGAGGTGGGGTGGAGTGATGGTGGTAGTGATAGGACATGATGGAGGTGGGGTGGAGTGATGGTGGTAGTGATAGGACATGATGGAGGTGGGGTGGAGTGATGGTGGTAGGGATAGGACATGATGGAGGTGGGGTGTAGTGATGGTGGTAGTGATAGGACATGATGGAGGTGGGGTGGAGTGATGGTGGTAGTGATAGGACATGATGGAGGTGGGGTGGGGTGATGGTGGTAGTGATAGGACATGATGGAGGTGGGGTGGAGTGATGGTGGTAGTGATAGGACATGGTGGAGGTGGGGTGGAGTGATGGTGGTAGTGATAGGACATGGTGGGGTGGAGTGATGGTGGTAGTGATAGGACATGATGGAGGTGGGGTGGAGTGATGGTGGTAGTGATAGGACATGATGGAGGTGGGGTGGAGTGATGGTGATAGTGATAGGACATGATGGAGGTGGGGTGAAGTGATGGTGGTAGTGAGGGGACATGATGGAGGTGGGGTGGAATGATGGTGGTAGTGATAGGACATGATGGAGGTGGGGTAGAGTGATGGTGGTAGTGATAGGACATGATGGAGGTGGGGTGGAGTGATGGTGATAGTGAGGGGACATGATGGAGGTGGGGTGGAGTGATGGTGGTAGTGAGGGGACATGATGGAGGTGGGGTGGAGTGATGGTGGTAGTGAGGGGACATGATGGAGGTGGGGTGGAGTGATGGTGGTAGTGATGGGACATGATGGAGGTGGGGTGGAATGATGGTGGTAGTGATGGGACATGATGGAGATGGGGTGGAGTGATGGTGGTAGTGAGGGGACATGATGGAGGTGGGGTGGAGCGATGGTGATAGTGAGGGGACATGATGGAGGTGGGGTGGAGTGATGGTGGTAGTGATGGGACATGATGGAGGTGGGGTGGAGTGATAGTGGTAGTAATGGGACATGATGGAGGTGGGGTGGATTGATGGTGGTAGTGATGGGACATGATGGAGGTGGGGTGGAGTGATGGTGGTAGTGATAGGACATGATGGAGGTGGGGTGGAGTGATGGTGGTAGTGATGGGACATGATGGAGGTGGGGTGGAGTAATGGTGGTAGTGATGGGACATGATGGAGGTGGGGTGGAGTGATGGTGGTAGTGATAGGACATGATGGAGGTGGGGTGGAGTGATGGTGGTAGTGATGGGACATGATGGAGGTGGGGTGGAGTGATGGTGGTAGTAAGAGGACATGATGGAGGTGGGGTGGAATGATGGTGGTAGTGATGGGACATGATGGAGGTGGGGTGGAGTGATGGTGGTAGTGAGAGGACATGATGGAGGTGGGGTGGAATGATGGTGGTAGTGATGGGACATGATGGAGGTGGGGTGGAGTGATGGTGGTAGTGAGAGGACATGATGGAGGTGGGGTGGAATGATGGTGGTAGTGATGGGACATGATGGAGGTGGGGTGGAGTGATGGTGGTAATGATGGGACATGATGGAGGTGGGGTGGAGTGATGGTGGTAGTGATAGTACATGATGGAGGTGGGGTGGAGTGATGGTGGTAGTGATGGGACATGATGGAGGTGGGGTGGAGTGATGGTGATAGTGAGGGGACATGACGGAGGTGGGGTGGAGTGATGGTGGTAGTGATGGGACATGATGGAGGTGGGGTGGAGTGATGGTGGCAGTGAGGGGACATGATGGAGGTGGAGTGATGGTGGTAGTGAGGGGACATGATGGAGGTGGGGTGGAGTGATGGTGGTAGTAATGGGACATGATGGAGGTGGGGTGGAGTGATGGTGGCAGTGAGGGGACATGATGGAGGTGGGGTGGAGTGATGGTGGTAGTAATGGGACATGATGGAGGTGGGGTGGAATGATGGTGATAGTGAGGGGACATGATGGAGGTGGGGTGGAGTGATGGTGGTAGTGATGGGACATGATGGAGGTGGGGTGGAGTGATGGTGGCAGTGAGGGGACATGATGGAGGTGGGGTGGAGTGATGGTGGTAGTAATGGGACATGATGGAGGTGGGGTGGAATGATGGTGATAGTGAGGGGACATGATGGAGGTGGGGTGGAGTGATGGTGGTAGTGAGGGGACATGATGGAGGTGGGGTGGGGTGATGGTGGTAGTGATTGGACATGGTGGGGTGGAGTGATGGTGGTAGTGATAGGACATGATGGAGGTGGGGTGGAGTGATGGTGGTAGTAATGGGACATGATGGAGGTGGGGTGGAGTGATGGTGGTAGTGATGGGACATGATGGAGGTGGGGTGGAGTAATGGTGGTAGTAATGGGACATGATGGAGGTGGGGTGGAGTGATGGTGATAGTGAGGGGACATGATGGAGGTGGGGTGGAGTGATGGTGGTAGTGATAGGACATGATGGAGGTGGAGTGATGGTGGTAGTGATAGGACATGATGGAGGTGGGGTGGAGGGATGGTGGTAGTAATGGGACATGATGGAGGTGGGGTGGAGTGATGGTGGTAGTGAGGGGACATGATGGAGGTGGGGTGGAGTGATGGTGGTAGTGAGGGGACATGATGGAGGTGGGGTGGAGTGATGTTGGTAGTGAGGGGACATGATGGAGGTGGGGTGGAGTGATGGTGGTAGTGAGGGGACATGATGGAGGTGGGGTGGAGTGATGGTGGTAGTGATGGGACATGATGGAGGTGGGGTGGAGTGATGGTGGCAGTGAGGGGACATGATGGAGGTGGGGTGGAGTGATGGTGGTAGTAATGGGACATGATGGAGGTGGGGTGGAATGATGGTGATAGTGAGGGGACATGATGGAGGTGGGGTGGAGGGATGGTGGTAGTAATGGGACATGATGGAGGTGGGGTGGAGTGATGGTGATAGTGAGGGGACATGATGGAGGTGGGGTGGAATGATGGTGGTAGTGATGGGACATGATGGAGGTGGGGTGGAGTGATGGTGGTAGTGAGGGGACATGATGGAGGTGGGGTGGAGTGATGGTGGTAGTGAGGGGACATGATGGAGGTGGGGTGGAATGATGGTGGTAGTGATAGGACATGATGGAGGTGGGGTAGAGTGATGGTGGTAGTGATAGGACATGATGGAGGTGGGGTGGAGTGATGGTGATAGTGAGGGGACATGATGGAGGTGGGGTGGAGTGATGGTGGTAGTGATAGGACATGATGGAGGTGGGGTGGAGTGATGGTGGTAGTAATGTGACATGATGGAGGTGGGGTGGAGTGATGGTGGTAGTGAGGGGACATGATGGAGGTGGGGTGGAGTGATGGTGGTAGTGAGGGGACATGATGGAGGTGGGGTGGAGTGATGGTGGTAGTGATGAGACATGATGGAGGTGGGGTGGAATGATGGTTGTAGTGATGGGACATGATGGAGATGGGGTGGAGTGATGGTGGTAGTGAGGGGACATGATGGAGGTGGAGTGATGGTGATAGTGATAGGACATGATGGAGGTGGGGTGGAGTGATGGTGGTAGTGATGGGACATGATGGAGGTGGGGTGGAGTGATGGTGGTAGTGATAGGACATGATGGAGGTGGGGTGGAGCGATGGTGATAGTGAGGGGACATGATGGAGGTGGGGTGGAGTGATGGTGGTAGTGATGGGACATGATGGAGGTGGGGTGGAGTGATGGTGGTAGTGATGGGACATGATGGAGGTGGAGTGGATTGATGGTGGTAGTGATGGGACATGATGGAGGTGGGGTGGAGTGATGGTGGTAGTGATAGGACATGATGGAGGTGGGGTGGAGTGATGGTGATTGTGATAGGACATGATGGAGGTGGGGTGGAGTGATGGTGGTAGTGATTGGACATGGTGGGGTGGATTGATGGTGGTAGTGATGGGACATGATGGAGGTGGGGTGGAGTGATGGTGGTAGTGATAGGACATGATGGAGGTGGGGTGGAGTGATGGTGGTAGTGATGGGACATGATGGAGGTGGGGTGGAGTGATGGTAGTAGTGAGGGGACATGATGGAGGTGGGGTGGAGTGATGGTGATAGTGATAGGACATGATGGAGGTGGGGTGTAGTGATGGTGGTAGTGATGGGACATGATGGAGGTGGGGTGAAGTGATGGTGGTAGTGATAGGACATGATGGAGGTGGGGTGGAGTGATGGTGGTAGTGATGGGACATGATGGAGGTGGGGTGGAGTGATGGTGGTAGTAAGAGGACATGATGGAGGTGGGGTGGAATGATGGTGGTAGTGATGGGACATGATGGAGGTGGGGTGGAGTGATGGTGGTAGTGAGAGGACATGATGGAGGTGGGGTGGAATGATGGTTGTAGTGATGGGACATGATGGAGGTGGGGTGGAGTGATGGTGGTAGTGAGAGGACATGATGGAGGTGGGGTGGAATGATGGTGGTAGTGATGGGACATGATGGAGGTGGGGTGGAGTGATGGTGGTAGTGATGGGACATGATGGAGGTGGGGTGGAGTGATGGTGGTAGTGATAGTACATGATGGAGGTGGGGTGGAGTGATGGTGATAGTGAGGGGACATGATGGAGGTGGGGTGGAGTGATGGTGGTAGTGATAGGACATGATGGAGGTGGGGTGGAGTGATGGTGGTAGTGATAGGACATGATGGAGGTGGGGTGGAGTGATGGTGGTAGTGAGAGGACATGATGGAGGTGGGGTGGAATGATGGTGGTAGTGATGGGACATGATGGAGGTGGGGTGGAGTGATGGTGGTAGTGATGGGACATGATGGAGGTGGGGTGGAGTGATGGTGGTAGTGATGGGACATGATGGAGGTGGGGTGGAGTGATGGTGATAGTGAGGGGACATGATGGAGGTGGGGTGGAGTGATGGTGGTAGTGATGGGACATGATGGAGGTGGGGTGGAGTGATGGTGGTAGTGAGGGGACATGATGGAGGTGGGGTGGAGTGATGGTGGTAGTAATGGGACATGATGGAGGTGGGGTGGAGTGATGGTGGCAGTGAGGGGACATGATGGAGGTGGGGTGGAGTGATGGTGGTAGTAATGGAACATGATGGAGGTGGGGTGGAATGATGGTGATAGTGAGGGGACATGATGGAGGTGGGGTGGAGTGATGGTGGTAGTGATGGGACATGATGGAGGTGGGGTGGAGTGATGGTGGCAGTGAGGGGACATGATGGAGGTGGGGTGGAGTGATGGTGGTAGTAATGGGACATGATGGAGGTGGGGTGGAATGATGGTGATAGTGAGGGGACATGATGGAGGTGGGGTGGAGTGATGGTGGTAGTGAGGGGACATGATGGAGGTGGGGTGGAGTGATGGTGGTAGTGATTGGACATGGTGGGGTGGAGTGATGGTGGTAGTGATAGGACATGATGGAGGTGGGGTGGAGTGATGGTGGTAGTGATAGGACATGATGGAGTTGGGGTGGGGTGATGGTGGTAGTGATGGGACATGATGGAGGTAGAGTGATGGTGGTAGTGAGGGGACATGATGGAGGTGGGGTGGAGTGATGGTGGTAGTGATAGGACATGATGGAGGTGGGGTGGAGTGATGGTGGTAGTGATAGGACATGATGGAGGTGGGGTGGAGTGATGGTGGTAGTGATAGGACATGGTGGGGTGGGGTGATGGTGGTAGTGATAGGACATGATGGAGGTGGGGTGGAGTGATGGTGATAGTGAGGGGACATGATGAAGGTGGGGTGGAGTGATGGTGGTAGTGATGGGACATGATGGAGGTGGGGTAGAGTGATGGTAGTAGTGATGGGACATGATGGAGGTGGGGTGGAGTGATGGTGATAGTGAGGGGACATGATGGAGGTGGGGTGGAGTGATGGTGGTAGTGATGGGACATGATGGAGGTGGGGTGGAGTGATGGAGGTAGTGAGGGGACATGATGGAGGTGGGGTGGAGTGATAGTAGTGATAGGATATGATGGAGGTTGGGTGGGGTGATGGTGGTAGTAATGGGACATGATGGAGGTGGGGTGGAGTGATGGTGGTAGTGAGGGGACATGATGGAGGTGGGGTGGAGTGATGGTGGTAGTGATAGGACATGATGAAGGTGGGGTGGAGTGATGGTGGTAGTGAGGGGACATGATGGAGGTGGGGTGGAGTGATGTTGGTAGTGATAGGAAATGATGGAGGTGGGGTGATGGTGGTAGTGATGGGACATGATGGAGGTGGGGTGGAGTGATGGTGGTAGTGATAGGACATAATGGAGGTGGGGTGGAGTTATGGTGATAGTGATGGGACACGATGGAGGTGGGGTGGAGTGATGGTGGTAGTGATAGGACATGATGGAGGTGGGGTGGAGTGATGGTGGTAGTGATAGGACATGATGGAGGTGGGGTGGAGTGATGGTGGTAGTGATAGGACATGATGGAGGTGGGGTGGAGTGATGGTGGTAGGGATAGGACATGATGGAGGTGGGGTGTAGTGATGGTGGTAGTGATAGGACATGATGGAGGTGGGGTGGAGTGATGGTGGTAGTGATAGGACATGATGGAGGTGGGGTGGGGTGATGGTGGTAGTGATAGGACATGATGGAGGTGGGGTGGAGTGATGGTGGTAGTGATAGGACATGGTGGAGGTGGGGTGGAGTGATGGTGGTAGTGATAGGACATGGTGGGGTGGAGTGATGGTGGTAGTGATAGGACATGATGGAGGTGGGGTGGAGTGATGGTGGTAGTGATAGGACATGATGGAGGTGGGGTGGAGTGATGGTGATAGTGATAGGACATGATGGAGGTGGGGTGAAGTGATGGTGGTAGTGATTGGACATGATGGAGGTGGGGTGGAGTCATGGTGGTAGTGATTGGATATGATGGAGGTGGGGTGGGGTGATGGTGATAGTGATAGGACATGATGGAGGTGGGGTGGAGTGATGGTGATAGTGAGGAGACATGATGGAGGTGGGGTGGAGTGATGGTGATAGTGAGGGGACATGATGGAGGTGGGGTGGAGTGATGGTGATAGTGATAGGACATGAAGGAGGTGGGGTGGGGTGATGGTGATAGTGATAGGACATGATGGAGGTGGGGTGGAGTGATGGTGATAGTGAGGAGACATGATGGAGGTGGGGTGGAGTGATGGTGATAGTGAGGGGACATGATGGAGGTGGGGTGGAGTGATGGTGATAGTGAGGAGACATGATGGAGGTGGGGTGGAGTGATGGTGGTAGTGATAGGACATGATGGAGGTGGGGTGGAGTGATGGTGGTAGTGATAGGACATGATGGAGGTGGGGTGGAGTGATGGTGGTAGTGATAGGACATGATGGAGGTGGGGTGGAGTGATGGTAATAGTGATGGGACACGATGGAGGTGGGGTGGAGTCATGGTGGTAGTGATAGGACATGATGGAGGTGGGGTAGAGTGATAGTGGTAGTGATAGGACATGGTGGGGTGATGGTTGTAGTGATAGGACATGATGGAGGTGGGGTGTAGTGATGTTGGTAGTGATAGGACATGATGGAGGTGGGGTGGAGCGATGGTGGTAGTGATAGGACATGGTGGAGGTGGGGTGGAGTGATGGTGGTAGTGATAGGACATGATGGAGGTGGGGTGGAGTGATGGTGGTAGTGATAGGACATGATGGAGGTGGGGTGGAGTGATGGTGGTAGTGATTGGACATGATGGAGGTGGGGTTGAGTGATGGTGGTAGTGATTGGACATGATGGAGGTGGGGTGGAGTGATGGTTGTAGTGAGGGGACATGATGGAGGTGGGGTGGAGTGATGGTGATAGTGATAGTACATGAAGGAGGTGGGGTGGAGTGATGGTGATAGTGAGGAGACATGATGGAGGTGGGGTGGAGTGATGGTGATAGTGAGGGGACATGATGGAGGTGGGGTGGAGTGATGGTGATAGTGAGGAGACATAATGGAGGTGGGGTGGAGTGATGGTGGTAGTGATAGGACATGATGGAGGTGGGGTGGAGTGATGGTGGTAGTGATAGGACATGATGGAGGTGGGGTGGAGTGATGGTGGTAGTGATAGGACATAATGCAGGTGGGGTGGAGTGATAGTGATAGTGATGGGACACGATGGAGGTGGGGTGGAGTGATGGTGGTAGTGATAGGACATGATGGAGGTGGGGTGGAGTGATGGTGGTAGTGATAGGACATGATGGAGGTGGGGTGGAGTGATGGTGGTAGTGATAGGACATGATGGAGGTGGGGTGGAGTGATGGTGGTAGTGATAGGACAGGATGGAGGTGGGGTGGAGTGATGGTGATAGTGATGGGACACGATGGAGGTGGGGTGGAGTGATGGTGATAGTGATGGGACACGATGGAGGTGGGGTGGAGTGATGGTGGTAGTGATAGGACATGATGGAGGTGGGGTGGAGTGATGGTGATAGTGATAGGACATGATGGAGGTGGAGTGATGATGATAGTGAGTGGACATGATGGAGGTGGGGTGGAGTGATGGTGGTAGTGAGGGGACATGATGGAGGTGGAGTGATGGTGGTAGTGATATGACATGATGGAGGTGGGGTGGAGTGATGGTGATAGGACATGATGGAGGTGGGGTGGAGTGATGGTGGTAGTGATAGGACATGATGGAGGTGGGGTGAAATGATGGTGATAATGAGGGGACATGATGGAGGTGGGGTGGAGTGATGGTGGTAGTGATAGGACATGATGGAGGTGGGGTGGAGTGATGGTGGTAGGACGTGATGGAGGTGGGGTGGAGTGATGGTGGTAGTGAGGGGACATGATGGAGGTGGGGTGGAGTGATGGTGGTAGTGATAGTACATGATGGAGGTGGGGTGGAGTGATGGTGGTAGTGATGGGATATGATGGAGGTGGGGTGGAGTGATGGTGATAATGAGGGGACATGATGGAGGTGCAGTGATGGCGGTAGTGAGGGGACATGATGGAGGTGGGGTGGAGTGATGATGATAGTGATAGGACATGATGGAGGTGGGGTGGGGTGATTGTGGTAGTGATAGGACATGATGGAGGTGGGGTGGGGTGATGGTGGTAGTGATAGGACATGATGGAGGTGGGGTGGAGTGATAGTGATAGGACATGATGGAGGTGGGGTGGAGTGATGGTCATAGTGATAGGACATGATGGATGTGGGGTGGAGTGATGGTGGTAGTGATAGGACATGATGGAGGTGGGGTGGAGTGATGGTGATAGGACATGATGGAGGTGGGGTGGAGTGATGGTGATAATGAGGGGACATGATGGAGGTAGGGTGGAGTGATGGTGGTAGTGATAGGACATGATGGAGGTGGGGTGGAATGATGGTGATAGGACATGATGGAGGTGGGGTGGAGTGATGTTGGTAGTGATGGGATATGATTGAGGTGGGGTTGAGTGATTGTGATAGGACATGATGGAGGTGGGGTGGAGTGATGGTGGTAGTGATAGGACATGATGGAGGTGGGTTGGAGTGATGGTGATAGGACATGATGGAGGTGGGGTGGGGTGAAACACGGGGGGTGCTGAAAGAGGTACTACAGCACAGTAGACCCCGTTACACCTCACTACCACCATCACTCCACCCCACCTCCATCATGTCCTATCACTACCACCATCAATCCACCCCACCTCCATCATGTCCTATCACTACCACCATAACTCCACCTCCATCATGTCCCCTCATTATCACCATCATTCCACCCCACCTCCATCATGTCCCCTCACTACCACCATCACTCCACCCCACCTTCATCATGTCCAATCACTACCACCATCACTCCACCCCACCTCCATCATGTCCTATCACTACCACCATAACTCCACCCCACCTCCATCATGTCCTATCACTACCACCATAACTCCACCCCACCTCCATCATGTCCTATCACTACCACCATCACTCCACCCCACCTCCATCATGTCCTATCACTACCACCATATCTCCACCCCACCTCCATCATGTCCTATCACTACCACCATAACTCCACCCCACCTCCATCATGTCCTATCACTACCACCATCACTCCACCCCACCTCCATCATGTCCTATTATTATTATTATTTATTTATATAGCACCATTAATTACATGGTGCTGTACATGAGAAAGGAGTTACATACAGGGTTATAGATATCGATTACAGTAAGGAGGTTTACATTGACAGGCTGGTACAGAGGGGAGAGGACCCTGTCCTTGCGGACTTACATTCTATGGGATAGTGGGGAGAGACATAAGGTAGGGGCGAGGCGGCGGCTCTGGTGATGGCGAGGCGGCAGAATGGTTATTGCAGGCTGTAGGCTTTCTTGAAGAGACACTACCACCATTACTCTACCCCACCTCCATCATGTCCTATCACTACCAACATCACTCCACCCCACCTCCATCATGTCCTATCACTATAAACATCACTCCACCCCACCTCCATCATGTCCCCTCACTATCACCATCACTCCACCTCCATCATGTCCCCACACTATCATCATCACTCCACCTCCATCATGTCCTATCACTATCACCATCACTCCACCCCACCTTCATCATGTCCCCTCACTATCACCATCACTCCACCTCCATCATGTCCTATCACTATCACTATCACTCCACCTCCACCATGTCCTATCACTACCACCATCACTCCACCCCACCTTCATCATGTCCCCTCACTACCACCATTACTCCACCTCCATCATGTCCCATCACTATCACCATCACTCCACCCCACCTCCATCATGTCCTATCACTACCACCATCACTCCACCCCACCTCCATCATGTCCTATCACTACCACCATCACTCCACCCCACCTCCATCATGTCCCCTCACTATCATCATCGCTCCACCCCACCTCCATCATGTCCCATCACTACAACCATCACTCCACCCCACCTCCATCATGTCCCCTCACTATCATCATCACTCCACCCCACCTCCATCATGTCCCATCACTACCACCATCACTCCACCCCACCTCCATCATGTCCTATCACTACCACCATCACTCCACCCCACCTCTATCATGTCCTATCACTACCACCATCACTCCACCCCACCTCCATCATGTCCTATCACTACCACCATCACTCCACCCCACCTTCATCATGTCCTATCACTACCACCATCACTCCACCCCACCTCATAGTAACATAGTAACATAGTAACATAGTTAGTAAGGCCGAAAAAAGACATTTGTCCATCCAGTTCAGCCTATATTCCATCATAATAAATACCCAGATCTACGTCCTTCTACAGAACCCAATAATTGCACGATACAACACTGTTCTGCTGCAGGAAGACATCCAGGCCTCTCTTGAACCCCTCGACTGAGTTCGCCATCACCACCTCCTCAGGCAAGCAATTCCAGATTCTCACTGCCCTAACAGTAAAGAATCCTCTTCTATGTTGGTGGAAAAACCTTCTCTCCTCCAGACGCAAAGAATGCCCCCTTGTGCCCGTCACCTTCCTTGGTATAAACAGATCCTCAGCGAGATATTTGTATTGTCCCCTTATATACTTATACATGGTTATTAGATCGCCCCTCAGTCGTCTTTTTTCTAGACTAAATAATCCTAATTTCGCTAATCTATCTGGGTATTGTAGTTCTCCCATCCCCTTTATTAATTTTGTTGCCCTCCTTTGTACTCTCTCTAGTTCCATTATATCCTTCCTGAGCACCGGTGCCCAAAACTGGACACAGTACTCCATGTGCGGTCTAACTAGGGATTTGTACAGAGGCAGTATAATGCTCTCATCATGTGTATCCAGACCTCTTTTAATGCACCCCATGATCCTGTTTGCCTTGGCAGCTGCTGCCTGGCACTGGCTGCTCCAGGTAAGTTTATCATTAACTAGGATCCCCAAGTCCTTCTCCCTGTCAGATTTACCCAGTGGTTTCCCGTTCAGTGTGTAATGGTGATATTGATTCCCTCTTCCCATGTGTATAACCTTACATTTATCATTGTTAAACCTCATCTGCCACCTTTCAGCCCAAGTTTCCAACTTATCCAGATCCATCTGTAGCAGAATACTATCTTCTCTTGTATTAACTGCTTTACATAGTTTTGTATCATCTGCAAATATCGATATTTTACTGTGTAAACCTTCTACCAGATCATTAATGAATATGTTGAAGAGAACAGGTCCCAATACTGACCCCTGCGGTACCCCACTGGTCACAGCGACCCAGTTAGAGACTATACCATTTATAACCACCCTCTGCTTTCTATCACTAAGCCAGTTACTAACCCATTTACACACATTTTCCCCCAGACCAAGCATTCTCATTTTGTGTACCAACCTCTTGTGCGGCACGGTATCAAACGCTTTGGAAAAATCGAGATATACCACGTCCAATGACTCACCGTGGTCCAGTCTATAGCTTACCTCTTCATAAAAACTGATTAGATTGGTTTGACAGGAGCGATTTCTCATAAACCCATGCTGATATGGAGTTAAACAGTTATTCTCATTGAGATAATCCAGAATAACATCCCTCAGAAACCCTTCAAATATTTTACCAACAATAGAGGTTAGACTTACTGGCCTATAATTTCCAGGTTCACTTTTAGAGCCCTTTTTGAATATTGGCACCACATTTGCTATGCGCCAGTCCTGCGGAACAGACCCTGTCGCTATAGAGTCACTAAAAATAAGAAATAATGGATTATCTATTACATTACTTAGTTCTCTTAGTACTCGTGGGTGTATGCCATCCGGACCCGGAGATTTATCTATTTTAATCTTATTTAGCCGGTTTCGCACCTCTTCTTGGGTTAGATTGGTGACCCTTAATATAGGGTTTTCATTGTTTCTTGGGATTTCACCTAGCATTTCATTTTCCACCGTGAATACCGTGGAGAAGAAGGTGTTTAATATGTTAGCTTTTTCCTCGTCATCTACAACCATTCTTTCCTCACTATTTTTTAAGGGGCCTACATTTTCAGTTTTTATTCTTTTACTATTGATATAGTTGAAGAACAGTTTGGGATTAGTTTTACTCTCCTTAGCAATGTGCTTCTCTGTTTCCTTTTTGGCAGCTTTAATTAGTTTTTTAGATAAAGTATTTTTCTCCCTATAGTTTTTTAGAGCTTCAATGGTGCCATCCTGCTTTAGTAGTGCAAATGCTTTCTTTTTACTGTTAATTGCCTGTCTTACTTCTTTGTTTAGCCACATTGGGTTTTTCCTATTTCTAGTCCTTTTATTCCCACAAGGTATAAACCGCTTACACTGCCTATTTAGGATGTTCTTAAACATTTCCCATTTATTATCTGTATTCTCATTTCTGAGGATATTGTCCCAGTCTACCAGATTAAGGGCATCTCTAAGCTGGTCAAACTTTGCCTTCCTAAAGTTCAGTGTTTTTGTGACTCCCTGACAAGTCCCCCTAGTGAAAGACAGGTGAAACTGTACAATATTGTGGTCGCTATTTCCTAGATGCCCAACCACCTGCAGATTTGTTATTCTGTCAGGTCTATTAGATAGTATTAGGTCTAAAAGTGCTGCTCCTCTGGTTGGATTCTGCACCAATTGTGAAAGATAATTTTTCTTGGTTATTAGCAGAAACCTGTTGCCTTTATGGGTTTCACAGGTTTCTGTTTCCCAGTTAATATCCGGGTAGTTAAAGTCCCCCATAACCAGGACCACATTATGGGTTGCAGCTTCATCTATCTGCTTTAGAAGTAGACTTTCCATGCTTTCTGTTATATTTGGGGGTTTGTAACAGACCCCAATGAGAATTTTGTTACCATTTTTCCCTCCATGAATTTCAACCCATATGGACTCGACATCCTCATTCCCTTCGCTAATATCCTCCCTTAAAGTGGACTTTAGACAAGACTTTACATAGAGACAAACCCCTCCTCCTCTCCGATTTTTACGATCCTTTCTAAACAGACTGTAACCCTGTAAGTTAACTGCCCAGTCATAGCTTTCATCTAACCATGTCTCGGTTATTCCCACTATGTCAAAGTTACCTGTAGATATTTCTGCTTCTAGTTCTTCCATCTTGTTTGTCAGGCTTCTGGCGTTTGCGAGCATGCAGTTTAGAGGATTTTGTTTTGTTCCAATCTCCTCACTGTGGATTGTTTTAGAAATGTTCTTACCTCCCTTCTGAGTATGTTTTCCTGGGTCGTCTTTGTTCGAGTCTAATGTTTTTCTTCCCGTCCCCTCTTCTTCTAGTTTAACGCCCTCCTGATGAGTGTAGCGAGTCTTCTGGCGAATGTGTGTTTCCCAGGTTTGTTGAGGTGTAGTCCGTCTCTGGCGAGGAGTCCATCATACCAGTAATTCACACCGTGGTCCAGGAATCCATCATGTCCCCTCACTATCACCATCACTCCACCTCCATCATGTCCCCACACTATCACCATCACTCCACCTCCATCATGTCCTATCACTATCACCATCACTCCACCCCACCTTCATCATGTCCGCTCACTATCACCATCATTCCACCTCCATCATGTCCTATCACTACCACCATCACTCCACCCCACCTTCATCATGTCCCCTCACTACGGTGGTAGTGAGGGGACATGATGGAGGTGGGGTGGAATGATGGTGGTAGTGATGGGACATGATGGAGGTGGGGTGGAGTGATGGTGGTAGTGATGGGACATGATGGAGGTGGGGTGGAGTGATGGTGGTAGTGATGGGACATGATGGAGGTGGGGTGGAGTGATGGTGATAGTGAGGGGACAAGATGGAGGTGGGGTGGAATGATGGTGGTAGTGATGGGACATGATGGAGGTGGGGTGAAGTGATGGTGGTAGTGAGGGGACATGATGGAGGTGGTGTGGAGTGATGGTGGTAGTGATAGGACATGATGGAAGTGGGGTGATGGTGGTAGTGAGGGGACATGATGGAGGAGGGGTGGAATGATGGTGGTAGTGATGGGACATGATGGAGGTGGGGTGGAGTGATGGTGGTAGTGAGGGGACATGATGCAGGTGGGGTGGAATGATGGTGGTAGTGATGGGACATGATGGAGGTGGGGTGGAGTGATGGTGATAGTGATGGGACATGATGGAGGTGGGGTGGAGTGATGGTGATAGTGATAGGACATGATGGAGGTGGAGTGATGGTGGTAGTGATAGGACATGATGGAGGTGGGGTGGAGTGATGGTGGTAGTGATAGGACATGATGGAGGTGGAGTGATGGTGGTAGTGATAGGACATGATGGAGGTGGGGTGGAGTGATGGTGGTAGTAATGGGACATGATGGAGGTGGGGTGGAGTGATGGTGGTAGTGATGGGACATGATGGAGGTGGGGTGGAGTAATGGTGGTAGTAATGGGACATGATGGAGGTGGGGTGGAGTGATGGTGATAGTGAGGGGACATGATGGAGGTGGGGTGGAGTGATGGTGGTAGTAATGGGACATGATGGAGGTGGGGTGGAGTGATGGTGGTAGTGATGGGACATGATGGAGGTGGGGTGGAGTAATGGTGGTAGTAATGGGACATGATGGAGGTGGGGTGGAGTGATGGTGATAGTGAGGGGACATGATGGAGGTGGGGTGGAGTGATGGTGGTAGTGAAAGGACATGATGGAGGTGGAGTGATGGTGGTAGTGATAGGACATGATGGAGGTGGGGTGGAGGGATAGTGGTAGTAATGGGACATGATGGAGGTGGGGTGGAGTGATGGTGATAGTGAGGGGACATGATGGAGGTGGGGTGGAATGATAGTGGTAGTGATGGGACATGATGGAGGTGGGGTGGAGTGATGGTGGTAGTGAGGGGACATGATGGAGGTGGGGTGGAGTGATGGTGGTAGTGAGGGGACATGATGGAGGTGGGGTGGAATGATGGTGGTAGTGATAGGACATGATGGAGGTGGGGTAGAGTGATGGTGGTAGTGATAGGACATGATGGAGGTGGGGTGGAGTGATGGTGATAGTGAGGGGACATGATGGAGGTGGGGTGGAGTGATGGTGGTAGTGAGGGGACATGATGGAGGTGGGGTGGAGTGATGGTGGTAGTGAGGGGACATGATGGAGGTGGGGTGGAGTGATGGTGGTAGTGATGGGACATGATGGAGGTGGGGTGGAATGATGGTGGTAGTGATGGGACATGATGGAGATGGGGTGGAGTGATGGTGGTAGTGAGGGGACATGATGGAGGTGGGGTGGAGCGATGGTGATAGTGAGGGGACATGATGGAGGTGGGGTGGAGTGATGGTGGTAGTGATGGGACATGATGGAGGTGGGGTGGAGTGATAGTGGTAGTAATGGGACATGATGGAGGTGGGGTGGATTGATGGTGGTAGTGATGGGACATGATGGAGGTGGGGTAGAGTGATGGTGGTAGTGATAGGACATGATGGAGGTGGGGTGGAGTGATGGTGGTAGTGATGGGACATGATGGAGGTGGGGTGGAGTAATGGTGGTAGTGATGGGACATGATGGAGGTGGGGTGGAGTGATGGTGGTAGTGATAGGACATGATGGAGGTGGGGTGGAGTGATGGTGGTAGTGATGGGACATGATGGAGGTGGGGTGGAGTGATGGTGGTAGTAAGAGGACATGATGGAGGTGGGGTGGAATGATGGTGGTAGTGATGGGACATGATGGAGGTGGGGTGGAGTGATGGTGGTAGTGAGAGGACATGATGGAGGTGGGGTGGAATGATGGTGGTAGTGATGGGACATGATGGAGGTGGGGTGGAGTGATGGTGGTAGTGAGAGGACATGATGGAGGTGGGGTGGAATGATGGTGGTAGTGATGGGACATGATGGAGGTGGGGTGGAGTGATGGTGGTAATGATGGGACATGATGGAGGTGGGGTGGAGTGATGGTGGTAGTGATAGTACATGATGGAGGTGGGGTGGAGTGATGGTGGTAGTGATGGGACATGATGGAGGTGGGGTGGAGTGATGGTGATAGTGAGGGGACATGACGGAGGTGGGGTGGAGTGATGGTGGTAGTGATGGGACATGATGGAGGTGGGGTGGAGTGATGGTGGCAGTGAGGGGACATGATGGAGGTGGAGTGATGGTGGTAGTGAGGGGACATGATGGAGGTGGGGTGGAGTGATGGTGGTAGTAATGGGACATGATGGAGGTGGGGTGGAGTGATGGTGGCAGTGAGGGGACATGATGGAGGTGGGGTGGAGTGATGGTGGTAGTAATGGGACATGATGGAGGTGGGGTGGAATGATGGTGATAGTGAGGGGACATGATGGAGGTGGGGTGGAGTGATGGTGGTAGTGATGGGACATGATGGAGGTGGGGTGGAGTGATGGTGGCAGTGAGGGGACATGATGGAGGTGGGGTGGAGTGATGGTGGTAGTAATGGGACATGATGGAGGTGGGGTGGAATGATGGTGATAGTGAGGGGACATGATGGAGGTGGGGTGGAGTGATGGTGGTAGTGAGGGGACATGATGGAGGTGGGGTGGGGTGATGGTGGTAGTGATTGGACATGGTGGGGTGGAGTGATGGTGGTAGTGATAGGACATGATGGAGGTGGGGTGGAGTGATGGTGGTAGTAATGGGACATGATGGAGGTGGGGTGGAGTGATGGTGGTAGTGATGGGACATGATGGAGGTGGGGTGGAGTAATGGTGGTAGTAATGGGACATGATGGAGGTGGGGTGGAGTGATGGTGATAGTGAGGGGACATGATGGAGGTGGGGTGGAGTGATGGTGGTAGTGATAGGACATGATGGAGGTGGAGTGATGGTGGTAGTGATAGGACATGATGGAGGTGGGGTGGAGGGATGGTGGTAGTAATGGGACATGATGGAGGTGGGGTGGAGTGATGGTGGTAGTGAGGGGACATGATGGAGGTGGGGTGGAGTGATGGTGGTAGTGAGGGGACATGATGGAGGTGGGGTGGAGTGATGTTGGTAGTGAGGGGACATGATGGAGGTGGGGTGGAGTGATGGTGGTAGTGAGGGGACATGATGGAGGTGGGGTGGAGTGATGGTGGTAGTGATGGGACATGATGGAGGTGGGGTGGAGTGATGGTGGCAGTGAGGGGACATGATGGAGGTGGGGTGGAGTGATGGTGGTAGTAATGGGACATGATGGAGGTGGGGTGGAATGATGGTGATAGTGAGGGGACATGATGGAGGTGGGGTGGAGGGATGGTGGTAGTAATGGGACATGATGGAGGTGGGGTGGAGTGATGGTGATAGTGAGGGGACATGATGGAGGTGGGGTGGAATGATGGTGGTAGTGATGGGACATGATGGAGGTGGGGTGGAGTGATGGTGGTAGTGAGGGGACATGATGGAGGTGGGGTGGAGTGATGGTGGTAGTGAGGGGACATGATGGAGGTGGGGTGGAATGATGGTGGTAGTGATAGGACATGATGGAGGTGGGGTAGAGTGATGGTGGTAGTGATAGGACATGATGGAGGTGGGGTGGAGTGATGGTGATAGTGAGGGGACATGATGGAGGTGGGGTGGAGTGATGGTGGTAGTGATAGGACATGATGGAGGTGGGGTGGAGTGATGGTGGTAGTAATGTGACATGATGGAGGTGGGGTGGAGTGATGGTGGTAGTGAGGGGACATGATGGAGGTGGGGTGGAGTGATGGTGGTAGTGAGGGGACATGATGGAGGTGGGGTGGAGTGATGGTGGTAGTGATGAGACATGATGGAGGTGGGGTGGAATGATGGTTGTAGTGATGGGACATGATGGAGATGGGGTGGAGTGATGGTGGTAGTGAGGGGACATGATGGAGGTGGAGTGATGGTGATAGTGATAGGACATGATGGAGGTGGGGTGGAGTGATGGTGGTAGTGATGGGACATGATGGAGGTGGGGTGGAGTGATGGTGGTAGTGATAGGACATGATGGAGGTGGGGTGGAGCGATGGTGATAGTGAGGGGACATGATGGAGGTGGGGTGGAGTGATGGTGGTAGTGATGGGACATGATGGAGGTGGGGTGGAGTGATGGTGGTAGTGATGGGACATGATGGAGGTGGAGTGGATTGATGGTGGTAGTGATGGGACATGATGGAGGTGGGGTGGAGTGATGGTGGTAGTGATAGGACATGATGGAGGTGGGGTGGAGTGATGGTGATTGTGATAGGACATGATGGAGGTGGGGTGGAGTGATGGTGGTAGTGATTGGACATGGTGGGGTGGATTGATGGTGGTAGTGATGGGACATGATGGAGGTGGGGTGGAGTGATGGTGGTAGTGATAGGACATGATGGAGGTGGGGTGGAGTGATGGTGGTAGTGATGGGACATGATGGAGGTGGGGTGGAGTGATGGTAGTAGTGAGGGGACATGATGGAGGTGGGGTGGAGTGATGGTGATAGTGATAGGACATGATGGAGGTGGGGTGTAGTGATGGTGGTAGTGATGGGACATGATGGAGGTGGGGTGAAGTGATGGTGGTAGTGATAGGACATGATGGAGGTGGGGTGGAGTGATGGTGGTAGTGATGGGACATGATGGAGGTGGGGTGGAGTGATGGTGGTAGTAAGAGGACATGATGGAGGTGGGGTGGAATGATGGTGGTAGTGATGGGACATGATGGAGGTGGGGTGGAGTGATGGTGGTAGTGAGAGGACATGATGGAGGTGGGGTGGAATGATGGTTGTAGTGATGGGACATGATGGAGGTGGGGTGGAGTGATGGTGGTAGTGAGAGGACATGATGGAGGTGGGGTGGAATGATGGTGGTAGTGATGGGACATGATGGAGGTGGGGTGGAGTGATGGTGGTAGTGATGGGACATGATGGAGGTGGGGTGGAGTGATGGTGGTAGTGATAGTACATGATGGAGGTGGGGTGGAGTGATGGTGATAGTGAGGGGACATGATGGAGGTGGGGTGGAGTGATGGTGGTAGTGATAGGACATGATGGAGGTGGGGTGGAGTGATGGTGGTAGTGATAGGACATGATGGAGGTGGGGTGGAGTGATGGTGGTAGTGAGAGGACATGATGGAGGTGGGGTGGAATGATGGTGGTAGTGATGGGACATGATGGAGGTGGGGTGGAGTGATGGTGGTAGTGATGGGACATGATGGAGGTGGGGTGGAGTGATGGTGGTAGTGATGGGACATGATGGAGGTGGGGTGGAGTGATGGTGATAGTGAGGGGACATGATGGAGGTGGGGTGGAGTGATGGTGGTAGTGATGGGACATGATGGAGGTGGGGTGGAGTGATGGTGGTAGTGAGGGGACATGATGGAGGTGGGGTGGAGTGATGGTGGTAGTAATGGGACATGATGGAGGTGGGGTGGAGTGATGGTGGCAGTGAGGGGACATGATGGAGGTGGGGTGGAGTGATGGTGGTAGTAATGGAACATGATGGAGGTGGGGTGGAATGATGGTGATAGTGAGGGGACATGATGGAGGTGGGGTGGAGTGATGGTGGTAGTGATGGGACATGATGGAGGTGGGGTGGAGTGATGGTGGCAGTGAGGGGACATGATGGAGGTGGGGTGGAGTGATGGTGGTAGTAATGGGACATGATGGAGGTGGGGTGGAATGATGGTGATAGTGAGGGGACATGATGGAGGTGGGGTGGAGTGATGGTGGTAGTGAGGGGACATGATGGAGGTGGGGTGGAGTGATGGTGGTAGTGATTGGACATGGTGGGGTGGAGTGATGGTGGTAGTGATAGGACATGATGGAGGTGGGGTGGAGTGATGGTGGTAGTGATAGGACATGATGGAGTTGGGGTGGGGTGATGGTGGTAGTGATGGGACATGATGGAGGTAGAGTGATGGTGGTAGTGAGGGGACATGATGGAGGTGGGGTGGAGTGATGGTGGTAGTGATAGGACATGATGGAGGTGGGGTGGAGTGATGGTGGTAGTGATAGGACATGATGGAGGTGGGGTGGAGTGATGGTGGTAGTGATAGGACATGGTGGGGTGGGGTGATGGTGGTAGTGATAGGACATGATGGAGGTGGGGTGGAGTGATGGTGATAGTGAGGGGACATGATGAAGGTGGGGTGGAGTGATGGTGGTAGTGATGGGACATGATGGAGGTGGGGTAGAGTGATGGTAGTAGTGATGGGACATGATGGAGGTGGGGTGGAGTGATGGTGATAGTGAGGGGACATGATGGAGGTGGGGTGGAGTGATGGTGGTAGTGATGGGACATGATGGAGGTGGGGTGGAGTGATGGAGGTAGTGAGGGGACATGATGGAGGTGGGGTGGAGTGATGGTAGTGATAGGATATGATGGAGGTTGGGTGGGGTGATGGTGGTAGTAATGGGACATGATGGAGGTGGGGTGGAGTGATGGTGGTAGTGAGGGGACATGATGGAGGTGGGGTGGAGTGATGGTGGTAGTGATAGGACATGATGAAGGTGGGGTGGAGTGATGGTGGTAGTGAGGGGACATGATGGAGGTGGGGTGGAGTGATGTTGGTAGTGATAGGAAATGATGGAGGTGGGGTGATGGTGGTAGTGATGGGACATGATGGAGGTGGGGTGGAGTGATGGTGGTAGTGATAGGACATAATGGAGGTGGGGTGGAGTTATGGTGATAGTGATGGGACACGATGGAGGTGGGGTGGAGTGATGGTGGTAGTGATAGGACATGATGGAGGTGGGGTGGAGTGATGGTGGTAGTGATAGGACATGATGGAGGTGGGGTGGAGTGATGGTGGTAGTGATAGGACATGATGGAGGTGGGGTGGAGTGATGGTGGTAGGGATAGGACATGATGGAGGTGGGGTGTAGTGATGGTGGTAGTGATAGGACATGATGGAGGTGGGGTGGAGTGATGGTGGTAGTGATAGGACATGATGGAGGTGGGGTGGGGTGATGGTGGTAGTGATAGGACATGATGGAGGTGGGGTGGAGTGATGGTGGTAGTGATAGGACATGGTGGAGGTGGGGTGGAGTGATGGTGGTAGTGATAGGACATGGTGGGGTGGAGTGATGGTGGTAGTGATAGGACATGATGGAGGTGGGGTGGAGTGATGGTGGTAGTGATAGGACATGATGGAGGTGGGGTGGAGTGATGGTGATAGTGATAGGACATGATGGAGGTGGGGTGAAGTGATGGTGGTAGTGAGGGGACATGATGGAGGTGGGGTGGAATGATGGTGGTAGTGATAGGACATGATGGAGGTGGGGTAGAGTGATGGTGGTAGTGATAGGACATGATGGAGGTGGGGTGGAGTGATGGTGATAGTGAGGGGACATGATGGAGGTGGGGTGGAGTGATGGTGGTAGTGAGGGGACATGATGGAGGTGGGGTGGAGTGATGGTGGTAGTGAGGGGACATGATGGAGGTGGGGTGGAGTGATGGTGGTAGTGATGGGACATGATGGAGGTGGGGTGGAATGATGGTGGTAGTGATGGGACATGATGGAGATGGGGTGGAGTGATGGTGGTAGTGAGGGGACATGATGGAGGTGGGGTGGAGCGATGGTGATAGTGAGGGGACATGATGGAGGTGGGGTGGAGTGATGGTGGTAGTGATGGGACATGATGGAGGTGGGGTGGAGTGATAGTGGTAGTAATGGGACATGATGGAGGTGGGGTGGATTGATGGTGGTAGTGATGGGACATGATGGAGGTGGGGTGGAGTGATGGTGGTAGTGATAGGACATGATGGAGGTGGGGTGGAGTGATGGTGGTAGTGATGGGACATGATGGAGGTGGGGTGGAGTAATGGTGGTAGTGATGGGACATGATGGAGGTGGGGTGGAGTGATGGTGGTAGTGATAGGACATGATGGAGGTGGGGTGGAGTGATGGTGGTAGTGATGGGACATGATGGAGGTGGGGTGGAGTGATGGTGGTAGTAAGAGGACATGATGGAGGTGGGGTGGAATGATGGTGGTAGTGATGGGACATGATGGAGGTGGGGTGGAGTGATGGTGGTAGTGAGAGGACATGATGGAGGTGGGGTGGAATGATGGTGGTAGTGATGGGACATGATGGAGGTGGGGTGGAGTGATGGTGGTAGTGAGAGGACATGATGGAGGTGGGGTGGAATGATGGTGGTAGTGATGGGACATGATGGAGGTGGGGTGGAGTGATGGTGGTAATGATGGGACATGATGGAGGTGGGGTGGAGTGATGGTGGTAGTGATAGTACATGATGGAGGTGGGGTGGAGTGATGGTGGTAGTGATGGGACATGATGGAGGTGGGGTGGAGTGATGGTGATAGTGAGGGGACATGACGGAGGTGGGGTGGAGTGATGGTGGTAGTGATGGGACATGATGGAGGTGGGGTGGAGTGATGGTGGCAGTGAGGGGACATGATGGAGGTGGAGTGATGGTGGTAGTGAGGGGACATGATGGAGGTGGGGTGGAGTGATGGTGGTAGTAATGGGACATGATGGAGGTGGGGTGGAGTGATGGTGGCAGTGAGGGGACATGATGGAGGTGGGGTGGAGTGATGGTGGTAGTAATGGGACATGATGGAGGTGGGGTGGAATGATGGTGATAGTGAGGGGACATGATGGAGGTGGGGTGGAGTGATGGTGGTAGTGATGGGACATGATGGAGGTGGGGTGGAGTGATGGTGGCAGTGAGGGGACATGATGGAGGTGGGGTGGAGTGATGGTGGTAGTAATGGGACATGATGGAGGTGGGGTGGAATGATGGTGATAGTGAGGGGACATGATGGAGGTGGGGTGGAGTGATGGTGGTAGTGAGGGGACATGATGGAGGTGGGGTGGGGTGATGGTGGTAGTGATTGGACATGGTGGGGTGGAGTGATGGTGGTAGTGATAGGACATGATGGAGGTGGGGTGGAGTGATGGTGGTAGTAATGGGACATGATGGAGGTGGGGTGGAGTGATGGTGGTAGTGATGGGACATGATGGAGGTGGGGTGGAGTAATGGTGGTAGTAATGGGACATGATGGAGGTGGGGTGGAGTGATGGTGATAGTGAGGGGACATGATGGAGGTGGGGTGGAGTGATGGTGGTAGTGATAGGACATGATGGAGGTGGAGTGATGGTGGTAGTGATAGGACATGATGGAGGTGGGGTGGAGGGATGGTGGTAGTAATGGGACATGATGGAGGTGGGGTGGAGTGATGGTGGTAGTGAGGGGACATGATGGAGGTGGGGTGGAGTGATGGTGGTAGTGAGGGGACATGATGGAGGTGGGGTGGAGTGATGTTGGTAGTGAGGGGACATGATGGAGGTGGGGTGGAGTGATGGTGGTAGTGAGGGGACATGATGGAGGTGGGGTGGAGTGATGGTGGTAGTGATGGGACATGATGGAGGTGGGGTGGAGTGATGGTGGCAGTGAGGGGACATGATGGAGGTGGGGTGGAGTGATGGTGGTAGTAATGGGACATGATGGAGGTGGGGTGGAATGATGGTGATAGTGAGGGGACATGATGGAGGTGGGGTGGAGGGATGGTGGTAGTAATGGGACATGATGGAGGTGGGGTGGAGTGATGGTGATAGTGAGGGGACATGATGGAGGTGGGGTGGAATGATGGTGGTAGTGATGGGACATGATGGAGGTGGGGTGGAGTGATGGTGGTAGTGAGGGGACATGATGGAGGTGGGGTGGAGTGATGGTGGTAGTGAGGGGACATGATGGAGGTGGGGTGGAATGATGGTGGTAGTGATAGGACATGATGGAGGTGGGGTAGAGTGATGGTGGTAGTGATAGGACATGATGGAGGTGGGGTGGAGTGATGGTGATAGTGAGGGGACATGATGGAGGTGGGGTGGAGTGATGGTGGTAGTGATAGGACATGATGGAGGTGGGGTGGAGTGATGGTGGTAGTAATGTGACATGATGGAGGTGGGGTGGAGTGATGGTGGTAGTGAGGGGACATGATGGAGGTGGGGTGGAGTGATGGTGGTAGTGAGGGGACATGATGGAGGTGGGGTGGAGTGATGGTGGTAGTGATGAGACATGATGGAGGTGGGGTGGAATGATGGTTGTAGTGATGGGACATGATGGAGATGGGGTGGAGTGATGGTGGTAGTGAGGGGACATGATGGAGGTGGAGTGATGGTGATAGTGATAGGACATGATGGAGGTGGGGTGGAGTGATGGTGGTAGTGATGGGACATGATGGAGGTGGGGTGGAGTGATGGTGGTAGTGATAGGACATGATGGAGGTGGGGTGGAGCGATGGTGATAGTGAGGGGACATGATGGAGGTGGGGTGGAGTGATGGTGGTAGTGATGGGACATGATGGAGGTGGGGTGGAGTGATGGTGGTAGTGATGGGACATGATGGAGGTGGAGTGGATTGATGGTGGTAGTGATGGGACATGATGGAGGTGGGGTGGAGTGATGGTGGTAGTGATAGGACATGATGGAGGTGGGGTGGAGTGATGGTGATTGTGATAGGACATGATGGAGGTGGGGTGGAGTGATGGTGGTAGTGATTGGACATGGTGGGGTGGATTGATGGTGGTAGTGATGGGACATGATGGAGGTGGGGTGGAGTGATGGTGGTAGTGATAGGACATGATGGAGGTGGGGTGGAGTGATGGTGGTAGTGATGGGACATGATGGAGGTGGGGTGGAGTGATGGTAGTAGTGAGGGGACATGATGGAGGTGGGGTGGAGTGATGGTGATAGTGATAGGACATGATGGAGGTGGGGTGTAGTGATGGTGGTAGTGATGGGACATGATGGAGGTGGGGTGAAGTGATGGTGGTAGTGATAGGACATGATGGAGGTGGGGTGGAGTGATGGTGGTAGTGATGGGACATGATGGAGGTGGGGTGGAGTGATGGTGGTAGTAAGAGGACATGATGGAGGTGGGGTGGAATGATGGTGGTAGTGATGGGACATGATGGAGGTGGGGTGGAGTGATGGTGGTAGTGAGAGGACATGATGGAGGTGGGGTGGAATGATGGTTGTAGTGATGGGACATGATGGAGGTGGGGTGGAGTGATGGTGGTAGTGAGAGGACATGATGGAGGTGGGGTGGAATGATGGTGGTAGTGATGGGACATGATGGAGGTGGGGTGGAGTGATGGTGGTAGTGATGGGACATGATGGAGGTGGGGTGGAGTGATGGTGGTAGTGATAGTACATGATGGAGGTGGGGTGGAGTGATGGTGATAGTGAGGGGACATGATGGAGGTGGGGTGGAGTGATGGTGGTAGTGATAGGACATGATGGAGGTGGGGTGGAGTGATGGTGGTAGTGATAGGACATGATGGAGGTGGGGTGGAGTGATGGTGGTAGTGAGAGGACATGATGGAGGTGGGGTGGAATGATGGTGGTAGTGATGGGACATGATGGAGGTGGGGTGGAGTGATGGTGGTAGTGATGGGACATGATGGAGGTGGGGTGGAGTGATGGTGGTAGTGATGGGACATGATGGAGGTGGGGTGGAGTGATGGTGATAGTGAGGGGACATGATGGAGGTGGGGTGGAGTGATGGTGGTAGTGATGGGACATGATGGAGGTGGGGTGGAGTGATGGTGGTAGTGAGGGGACATGATGGAGGTGGGGTGGAGTGATGGTGGTAGTAATGGGACATGATGGAGGTGGGGTGGAGTGATGGTGGCAGTGAGGGGACATGATGGAGGTGGGGTGGAGTGATGGTGGTAGTAATGGAACATGATGGAGGTGGGGTGGAATGATGGTGATAGTGAGGGGACATGATGGAGGTGGGGTGGAGTGATGGTGGTAGTGATGGGACATGATGGAGGTGGGGTGGAGTGATGGTGGCAGTGAGGGGACATGATGGAGGTGGGGTGGAGTGATGGTGGTAGTAATGGGACATGATGGAGGTGGGGTGGAATGATGGTGATAGTGAGGGGACATGATGGAGGTGGGGTGGAGTGATGGTGGTAGTGAGGGGACATGATGGAGGTGGGGTGGAGTGATGGTGGTAGTGATTGGACATGGTGGGGTGGAGTGATGGTGGTAGTGATAGGACATGATGGAGGTGGGGTGGAGTGATGGTGGTAGTGATAGGACATGATGGAGTTGGGGTGGGGTGATGGTGGTAGTGATGGGACATGATGGAGGTAGAGTGAT
Organism: Ranitomeya imitator; assembly: GCF_032444005.1. Classification (NCBI taxonomy): domain Eukaryota; kingdom Metazoa; phylum Chordata; class Amphibia; order Anura; family Dendrobatidae; genus Ranitomeya; species Ranitomeya imitator. The sequence continues at coordinate 843,679,335 of NC_091284.1, read as the reverse complement.
GGTGGTAGTGAGGGGACATGATGGAGGTGGGGTGGAGTGATGGTGGTAGTGATAGGACATGATGGAGGTGGGGTGGAGTGATGGTGGTAGTGATAGGACATGATGGAGGTGGGGTGGAGTGATGGTGGTAGTGATAGGACATGGTGGGGTGGGGTGATGGTGGTAGTGATAGGACATGATGGAGGTGGGGTGGAGTGATGGTGATAGTGAGGGGACATGATGAAGGTGGGGTGGAGTGATGGTGGTAGTGATGGGACATGATGGAGGTGGGGTAGAGTGATGGTAGTAGTGATGGGACATGATGGAGGTGGGGTGGAGTGATGGTGATAGTGAGGGGACATGATGGAGGTGGGGTGGAGTGATGGTGGTAGTGATGGGACATGATGGAGGTGGGGTGGAGTGATGGAGGTAGTGAGGGGACATGATGGAGGTGGGGTGGAGTGATAGTAGTGATAGGATATGATGGAGGTTGGGTGGGGTGATGGTGGTAGTAATGGGACATGATGGAGGTGGGGTGGAGTGATGGTGGTAGTGAGGGGACATGATGGAGGTGGGGTGGAGTGATGGTGGTAGTGATAGGACATGATGAAGGTGGGGTGGAGTGATGGTGGTAGTGAGGGGACATGATGGAGGTGGGGTGGAGTGATGTTGGTAGTGATAGGAAATGATGGAGGTGGGGTGATGGTGGTAGTGATGGGACATGATGGAGGTGGGGTGGAGTGATGGTGGTAGTGATAGGACATAATGGAGGTGGGGTGGAGTTATGGTGATAGTGATGGGACACGATGGAGGTGGGGTGGAGTGATGGTGGTAGTGATAGGACATGATGGAGGTGGGGTGGAGTGATGGTGGTAGTGATAGGACATGATGGAGGTGGGGTGGAGTGATGGTGGTAGTGATAGGACATGATGGAGGTGGGGTGGAGTGATGGTGGTAGGGATAGGACATGATGGAGGTGGGGTGTAGTGATGGTGGTAGTGATAGGACATGATGGAGGTGGGGTGGAGTGATGGTGGTAGTGATAGGACATGATGGAGGTGGGGTGGGGTGATGGTGGTAGTGATAGGACATGATGGAGGTGGGGTGGAGTGATGGTGGTAGTGATAGGACATGGTGGAGGTGGGGTGGAGTGATGGTGGTAGTGATAGGACATGGTGGGGTGGAGTGATGGTGGTAGTGATAGGACATGATGGAGGTGGGGTGGAGTGATGGTGGTAGTGATAGGACATGATGGAGGTGGGGTGGAGTGATGGTGATAGTGATAGGACATGATGGAGGTGGGGTGAAGTGATGGTGGTAGTGATTGGACATGATGGAGGTGGGGTGGAGTCATGGTGGTAGTGATTGGATATGATGGAGGTGGGGTGGGGTGATGGTGATAGTGATAGGACATGATGGAGGTGGGGTGGAGTGATGGTGATAGTGAGGAGACATGATGGAGGTGGGGTGGAGTGATGGTGATAGTGAGGGGACATGATGGAGGTGGGGTGGAGTGATGGTGATAGTGATAGGACATGAAGGAGGTGGGGTGGGGTGATGGTGATAGTGATAGGACATGATGGAGGTGGGGTGGAGTGATGGTGATAGTGAGGAGACATGATGGAGGTGGGGTGGAGTGATGGTGATAGTGAGGGGACATGATGGAGGTGGGGTGGAGTGATGGTGATAGTGAGGAGACATGATGGAGGTGGGGTGGAGTGATGGTGGTAGTGATAGGACATGATGGAGGTGGGGTGGAGTGATGGTGGTAGTGATAGGACATGATGGAGGTGGGGTGGAGTGATGGTGGTAGTGATAGGACATGATGGAGGTGGGGTGGAGTGATGGTAATAGTGATGGGACACGATGGAGGTGGGGTGGAGTCATGGTGGTAGTGATAGGACATGATGGAGGTGGGGTAGAGTGATAGTGGTAGTGATAGGACATGGTGGGGTGATGGTTGTAGTGATAGGACATGATGGAGGTGGGGTGTAGTGATGTTGGTAGTGATAGGACATGATGGAGGTGGGGTGGAGCGATGGTGGTAGTGATAGGACATGGTGGAGGTGGGGTGGAGTGATGGTGGTAGTGATAGGACATGATGGAGGTGGGGTGGAGTGATGGTGGTAGTGATAGGACATGATGGAGGTGGGGTGGAGTGATGGTGGTAGTGATTGGACATGATGGAGGTGGGGTTGAGTGATGGTGGTAGTGATTGGACATGATGGAGGTGGGGTGGAGTGATGGTTGTAGTGAGGGGACATGATGGAGGTGGGGTGGAGTGATGGTGATAGTGATAGTACATGAAGGAGGTGGGGTGGAGTGATGGTGATAGTGAGGAGACATGATGGAGGTGGGGTGGAGTGATGGTGATAGTGAGGGGACATGATGGAGGTGGGGTGGAGTGATGGTGATAGTGAGGAGACATAATGGAGGTGGGGTGGAGTGATGGTGGTAGTGATAGGACATGATGGAGGTGGGGTGGAGTGATGGTGGTAGTGATAGGACATGATGGAGGTGGGGTGGAGTGATGGTGGTAGTGATAGGACATAATGCAGGTGGGGTGGAGTGATAGTGATAGTGATGGGACACGATGGAGGTGGGGTGGAGTGATGGTGGTAGTGATAGGACATGATGGAGGTGGGGTGGAGTGATGGTGGTAGTGATAGGACATGATGGAGGTGGGGTGGAGTGATGGTGGTAGTGATAGGACATGATGGAGGTGGGGTGGAGTGATGGTGGTAGTGATAGGACAGGATGGAGGTGGGGTGGAGTGATGGTGATAGTGATGGGACACGATGGAGGTGGGGTGGAGTGATGGTGATAGTGATGGGACACGATGGAGGTGGGGTGGAGTGATGGTGGTAGTGATAGGACATGATGGAGGTGGGGTGGAGTGATGGTGATAGTGATAGGACATGATGGAGGTGGAGTGATGATGATAGTGAGTGGACATGATGGAGGTGGGGTGGAGTGATGGTGGTAGTGAGGGGACATGATGGAGGTGGAGTGATGGTGGTAGTGATATGACATGATGGAGGTGGGGTGGAGTGATGGTGATAGGACATGATGGAGGTGGGGTGGAGTGATGGTGGTAGTGATAGGACATGATGGAGGTGGGGTGAAATGATGGTGATAATGAGGGGACATGATGGAGGTGGGGTGGAGTGATGGTGGTAGTGATAGGACATGATGGAGGTGGGGTGGAGTGATGGTGGTAGGACGTGATGGAGGTGGGGTGGAGTGATGGTGGTAGTGAGGGGACATGATGGAGGTGGGGTGGAGTGATGGTGGTAGTGATAGTACATGATGGAGGTGGGGTGGAGTGATGGTGGTAGTGATGGGATATGATGGAGGTGGGGTGGAGTGATGGTGATAATGAGGGGACATGATGGAGGTGCAGTGATGGTGGTAGTGAGGGGACATGATGGAGGTGGGGTGGAGTGATGATGATAGTGATAGGACATGATGGAGGTGGGGTGGGGTGATTGTGGTAGTGATAGGACATGATGGAGGTGGGGTGGGGTGATGGTGGTAGTGATAGGACATGATGGAGGTGGGGTGGAGTGATAGTGATAGGACATGATGGAGGTGGGGTGGAGTGATGGTCATAGTGATAGGACATGATGGATGTGGGGTGGAGTGATCGTGGTAGTGATAGGACATGATGGAGGTGGGGTGGAGTGATGGTGATAGGACATGATGGAGGTGGGGTGGAGTGATGGTGATAATGAGGGGACATGATGGAGGTAGGGTGGAGTGATGGTGGTAGTGATAGGACATGATGGAGGTGGGGTGGAATGATGGTGATAGGACATGATGGAGGTGGGGTGGAGTGATGTTGGTAGTGATGGGATATGATTGAGGTGGGGTTGAGTGATTGTGATAGGACATGATGGAGGTGGGGTGGAGTGATGGTGGTAGTGATAGGACATGATGGAGGTGGGTTGGAGTGATGGTGATAGGACATGATGGAGGTGGGGTGGGGTGAAACACGGGGGGTGCTGAAAGAGGTACTACAGCACAGTAGACCCCGTTACACCTCACTACCACCATCACTCCACCCCACCTCCATCATGTCCTATCACTACCACCATCAATCCACCCCACCTCCATCATGTCCTATCACTACCACCATAACTCCACCTCCATCATGTCCCCTCATTATCACCATCATTCCACCCCACCTCCATCATGTCCCCTCACTACCACCATCACTCCACCCCACCTTCATCATGTCCAATCACTACCACCATCACTCCACCCCACCTCCATCATGTCCTATCACTACCACCATAACTCCACCCCACCTCCATCATGTCCTATCACTACCACCATAACTCCACCCCACCTCCATCATGTCCTATCACTACCACCATCACTCCACCCCACCTCCATCATGTCCTATCACTACCACCATATCTCCACCCCACCTCCATCATGTCCTATCACTACCACCATAACTCCACCCCACCTCCATCATGTCCTATCACTACCACCATCACTCCACCCCACCTCCATCATGTCCTATTATTATTATTATTTATTTATATAGCACCATTAATTACATGGTGCTGTACATGAGAAAGGAGTTACATACAGGGTTATAGATATCGATTACAGTAAGGAGGTTTACATTGACAGGCTGGTACAGAGGGGAGAGGACCCTGTCCTTGCGGACTTACATTCTATGGGATAGTGGGGAGAGACATAAGGTAGGGGCGAGGCGGCGGCTCTGGTGATGGCGAGGCGGCAGAATGGTTATTGCAGGCTGTAGGCTTTCTTGAAGAGACACTACCACCATTACTCTACCCCACCTCCATCATGTCCTATCACTACCAACATCACTCCACCCCACCTCCATCATGTCCTATCACTATAAACATCACTCCACCCCACCTCCATCATGTCCCCTCACTATCACCATCACTCCACCTCCATCATGTCCCCACACTATCATCATCACTCCACCTCCATCATGTCCTATCACTATCACCATCACTCCACCCCACCTTCATCATGTCCCCTCACTATCACCATCACTCCACCTCCATCATGTCCTATCACTATCACTATCACTCCACCTCCACCATGTCCTATCACTACCACCATCACTCCACCCCACCTTCATCATGTCCCCTCACTACCACCATTACTCCACCTCCATCATGTCCCATCACTATCACCATCACTCCACCCCACCTCCATCATGTCCTATCACTACCACCATCACTCCACCCCACCTCCATCATGTCCTATCACTACCACCATCACTCCACCCCACCTCCATCATGTCCCCTCACTATCATCATCGCTCCACCCCACCTCCATCATGTCCCATCACTACAACCATCACTCCACCCCACCTCCATCATGTCCCCTCACTATCATCATCACTCCACCCCACCTCCATCATGTCCCATCACTACCACCATCACTCCACCCCACCTCCATCATGTCCTATCACTACCACCATCACTCCACCCCACCTCTATCATGTCCTATCACTACCACCATCACTCCACCCCACCTCCATCATGTCCTATCACTACCACCATCACTCCACCCCACCTTCATCATGTCCTATCACTACCACCATCACTCCACCCCACCTCATAGTAACATAGTAACATAGTAACATAGTTAGTAAGGCCGAAAAAAGACATTTGTCCATCCAGTTCAGCCTATATTCCATCATAATAAATACCCAGATCTACGTCCTTCTACAGAACCCAATAATTGCACGATACAACACTGTTCTGCTGCAGGAAGACATCCAGGCCTCTCTTGAACCCCTCGACTGAGTTCGCCATCACCACCTCCTCAGGCAAGCAATTCCAGATTCTCACTGCCCTAACAGTAAAGAATCCTCTTCTATGTTGGTGGAAAAACCTTCTCTCCTCCAGACGCAAAGAATGCCCCCTTGTGCCCGTCACCTTCCTTGGTATAAACAGATCCTCAGCGAGATATTTGTATTGTCCCCTTATATACTTATACATGGTTATTAGATCGCCCCTCAGTCGTCTTTTTTCTAGACTAAATAATCCTAATTTCGCTAATCTATCTGGGTATTGTAGTTCTCCCATCCCCTTTATTAATTTTGTTGCCCTCCTTTGTACTCTCTCTAGTTCCATTATATCCTTCCTGAGCACCGGTGCCCAAAACTGGACACAGTACTCCATGTGCGGTCTAACTAGGGATTTGTACAGAGGCAGTATAATGCTCTCATCATGTGTATCCAGACCTCTTTTAATGCACCCCATGATCCTGTTTGCCTTGGCAGCTGCTGCCTGGCACTGGCTGCTCCAGGTAAGTTTATCATTAACTAGGATCCCCAAGTCCTTCTCCCTGTCAGATTTACCCAGTGGTTTCCCGTTCAGTGTGTAATGGTGATATTGATTCCCTCTTCCCATGTGTATAACCTTACATTTATCATTGTTAAACCTCATCTGCCACCTTTCAGCCCAAGTTTCCAACTTATCCAGATCCATCTGTAGCAGAATACTATCTTCTCTTGTATTAACTGCTTTACATAGTTTTGTATCATCTGCAAATATCGATATTTTACTGTGTAAACCTTCTACCAGATCATTAATGAATATGTTGAAGAGAACAGGTCCCAATACTGACCCCTGCGGTACCCCACTGGTCACAGCGACCCAGTTAGAGACTATACCATTTATAACCACCCTCTGCTTTCTATCACTAAGCCAGTTACTAACCCATTTACACACATTTTCCCCCAGACCAAGCATTCTCATTTTGTGTACCAACCTCTTGTGCGGCACGGTATCAAACGCTTTGGAAAAATCGAGATATACCACGTCCAATGACTCACCGTGGTCCAGTCTATAGCTTACCTCTTCATAAAAACTGATTAGATTGGTTTGACAGGAGCGATTTCTCATAAACCCATGCTGATATGGAGTTAAACAGTTATTCTCATTGAGATAATCCAGAATAACATCCCTCAGAAACCCTTCAAATATTTTACCAACAATAGAGGTTAGACTTACTGGCCTATAATTTCCAGGTTCACTTTTAGAGCCCTTTTTGAATATTGGCACCACATTTGCTATGCGCCAGTCCTGCGGAACAGACCCTGTCGCTATAGAGTCACTAAAAATAAGAAATAATGGATTATCTATTACATTACTTAGTTCTCTTAGTACTCGTGGGTGTATGCCATCCGGACCCGGAGATTTATCTATTTTAATCTTATTTAGCCGGTTTCGCACCTCTTCTTGGGTTAGATTGGTGACCCTTAATATAGGGTTTTCATTGTTTCTTGGGATTTCACCTAGCATTTCATTTTCCACCGTGAATACCGTGGAGAAGAAGGTGTTTAATATGTTAGCTTTTTCCTCGTCATCTACAACCATTCTTTCCTCACTATTTTTTAAGGGGCCTACATTTTCAGTTTTTATTCTTTTACTATTGATATAGTTGAAGAACAGTTTGGGATTAGTTTTACTCTCCTTAGCAATGTGCTTCTCTGTTTCCTTTTTGGCAGCTTTAATTAGTTTTTTAGATAAAGTATTTTTCTCCCTATAGTTTTTTAGAGCTTCAATGGTGCCATCCTGCTTTAGTAGTGCAAATGCTTTCTTTTTACTGTTAATTGCCTGTCTTACTTCTTTGTTTAGCCACATTGGGTTTTTCCTATTTCTAGTCCTTTTATTCCCACAAGGTATAAACCGCTTACACTGCCTATTTAGGATGTTCTTAAACATTTCCCATTTATTATCTGTATTCTCATTTCTGAGGATATTGTCCCAGTCTACCAGATTAAGGGCATCTCTAAGCTGGTCAAACTTTGCCTTCCTAAAGTTCAGTGTTTTTGTGACTCCCTGACAAGTCCCCCTAGTGAAAGACAGGTGAAACTGTACAATATTGTGGTCGCTATTTCCTAGATGCCCAACCACCTGCAGATTTGTTATTCTGTCAGGTCTATTAGATAGTATTAGGTCTAAAAGTGCTGCTCCTCTGGTTGGATTCTGCACCAATTGTGAAAGATAATTTTTCTTGGTTATTAGCAGAAACCTGTTGCCTTTATGGGTTTCACAGGTTTCTGTTTCCCAGTTAATATCCGGGTAGTTAAAGTCCCCCATAACCAGGACCACATTATGGGTTGCAGCTTCATCTATCTGCTTTAGAAGTAGACTTTCCATGCTTTCTGTTATATTTGGGGGTTTGTAACAGACCCCAATGAGAATTTTGTTACCATTTTTCCCTCCATGAATTTCAACCCATATGGACTCGACATCCTCATTCCCTTCGCTAATATCCTCCCTTAAAGTGGACTTTAGACAAGACTTTACATAGAGACAAACCCCTCCTCCTCTCCGATTTTTACGATCCTTTCTAAACAGACTGTAACCCTGTAAGTTAACTGCCCAGTCATAGCTTTCATCTAACCATGTCTCGGTTATTCCCACTATGTCAAAGTTACCTGTAGATATTTCTGCTTCTAGTTCTTCCATCTTGTTTGTCAGGCTTCTGGCGTTTGCGAGCATGCAGTTTAGAGGATTTTGTTTTGTTCCAATCTCCTCACTGTGGATTGTTTTAGAAATGTTCTTACCTCCCTTCTGAGTATGTTTTCCTGGGTCGTCTTTGTTCGAGTCTAATGTTTTTCTTCCCGTCCCCTCTTCTTCTAGTTTAACGCCCTCCTGATGAGTGTAGCGAGTCTTCTGGCGAATGTGTGTTTCCCAGGTTTGTTGAGGTGTAGTCCGTCTCTGGCGAGGAGTCCATCATACCAGTAATTCACACCGTGGTCCAGGAATCCATCATGTCCCCTCACTATCACCATCACTCCACCTCCATCATGTCCCCACACTATCACCATCACTCCACCTCCATCATGTCCTATCACTATCACCATCACTCCACCCCACCTTCATCATGTCCGCTCACTATCACCATCATTCCACCTCCATCATGTCCTATCACTACCACCATCACTCCACCCCACCTTCATCATGTCCCCTCACTACCACCATTACTCCACCTCCATCATGTCCCATCACTACCACCATCACTCCACCCCACCTCCATCATGTCCTATCACCATCACTCCACCCCACCTCCATCATGTTCCATCACTACCACCATCACTTTACCCCACCTCCATCATGTCCTATCACTACCACCATCATAATAATGATAATGAGGGGACATGATGGAGGTGGAGTGATGGTGATGATGAGAGGACATGATGGAGGTGGGGTGGAGTGATGGTGATAATGAGGGGACATGATGGAGGTGGGGTGGAGTGATAGTGATAGGACATGATGGAGGCGGGGTGGAATGATGGTGATAATGAGGGGACATGATGGAGGTAGGGTGGAGTGATGGTGGTAGTGATGCGATATGATGGAGCTGGGGTGGAGTGATGGTGGTAGTGATGCGATATGATGGAGGTGGGGTGGAGTGATGGTGGTAGTGATGGGACATGGTGGGGTGGAGTGATGGTGGTAGTGAAGGGACATGATGGAGGTGGGGTGGAGTGATGATGATAATGAGGGGACATGATGGAGGTGGGGTGAAGTGATGGTGGTAGTGATAGGACATGATGGAGGTGGGGTGGAGTGATGGTGATAGTGATAGGACATGATGGAGGCAAGGTGGAATGATTGTGATAATGAGGGGACATGATGGAGGTAGGGTGGAGTGATGGTGGTAGTGATGCGATATGATGGAGCTGGGGTGGAGTGATGGTGGTAGTGATACGATATGATGGAGGTGGGGTGGAGTGATGGTGGTAGTGATGGGACATGGTGGGGTGGAGTGATGGTGGTAGTGAAGGGACATGATGGAGGTGGGGTGGAGTGATGGTGATAGTAACATAGTAACATAGTAACATAGTTAGTAAGGCCGAAAAAAGACATTTGTCCATCCAGTTCAGCCTATATTCCATCATAATAAATCCCCAGATCTACGTCCTTCTACAGAACCTAATTGTATGATACAATATTGTTCTGCTCCAGGAAGACATCCAGGCCTCTCTTTAACCCCTCGACTGAGTTCGCCATCACCACCTCCTCAGGCAAGCAATTCCAGATTCTCACTGCCCTAACAGTAAAGAATCCTCTTCTATGTTGGTGGAAAAACCTTCTCTCCTCCAGACGCAAAGAATGCCCCCTTGTGCCCGTCACCTTCCTTGGTATAAACAGATCCTCAGCGAGATATTTGTATTGTCCCCTTATATACTTATACATGGTTATTAGATCGCCCCTCAGTCGTCTTTTTTCTAGACTAAATAATCCTAATTTCGCTAATCTATCTGGGTATTGTAGTTCTCCCATCCCCGTTATTAATTTTGTTGCCCTCCTTTGTACTCTCTCTAGTTCCATTATATCCTTCCTGAGCACCGGTGCCCAAAACTGGACACAGTACTCCATGTGCGGTCTAACTGGGGATTTGTACAGAGGCAGTATAATGCTCTCATCATGTGTATCCAGACCTCTTTTAATGCACCCCATGATCCTGTTTGTCTTGGCAGCTGCTGCCTGGCACTGGCTGCTCCAGGTAAGTTTATCATTAACTAGGATCCCCAAGTCCTTCTCCCTGTCAGATTTACCCAGTGGTTCCCCATTCAGTGTGTGATGGTGATATTGATTCCTTCTTCCCATGTGTATAACCTTACATTTATCATTGTTAAACCTCATCTGCCACCTTTCAGCCCAAGTTTCCAACTTATCCAGATCCATCTGTAGCAGAATACTATCTTCTCTTGTATTAACTGCTTTACATAGTTTTGTATCATCTGCAAATATCGATATTTTACTGTGTAAACCTTCTACCAGATCATTAATGAATATGTTGAAGAGAACAGGTCCCAATACTGACCCCTGCGGTACCCCACTGGTCACAGCGACCCAGTTAGAGACTATACCATTTATAACCACCCTCTGCTTTCTATCACTAAGCCAGTTACTAACCCATTTACACACATTTTCCCCCAGACCAAACATTCTCATTTTGTGTACCAACCTCTTGTGCGGCACGGTATCAAACGCTTTGGAAAAATCGAGATATACCACGTCCAATGACTCACCGTGGTCCAGCCTATAGCTTACCTCTTCATAAAAACTGATTAGATTGGTTTGACAGGAGCGATTTCTCATAAACCCATGCTGATATGGAGTTAAACAGTTATTCTCATTGAGATAATCCAGAATAACATCCCTCAGAAACCCTTCAAATATTTTACCAACAATAGAGGTTAGACTTACTGGCCTATAATTTCCAGGTTCACTTTTAGAGCCCTTTTTGAATATTGGCACCACATATGCTATGCGCCAATCCAGCGGAACAGACCCCGTCGCTATAGAGTCCCTAAAAATAAGAAATAATGGTTTATCTATTACATTACTTAGTTCTCTTAGTACTCGTGGGTGTATGCCATCCGGACCCGGAGATTTATCTATTTTAATCTTATTTAGCCGGTTTCAAACCTCTTCTTGGGTTAGATTGGTGACCCTTAATATAGGGTTTTCATTGTTTCTTGGGATTTCACCTAGCATTTCATTTTCCACCGTGAATACCGTGGAGAAGAAGGTGTTTAATATGTTAGCTTTTTCCTCGTCATCTACAACCATAATGAGGGGACATGATGGAGGTGGGGTGGAGTGATGGTGGTAGTGATAGGACATGATGGAGGTGGGGTGGAGTAATGGTGGTAGTGTTGGGACATGATGGAGGTGGAGTGATGGTGGTAGTGATAGGACATGATGGTGGTGGAGTGATGGTGGTAGTGATAGGACATGATGGAGGTGGGGTGGAGTGATGGTGGTAGTGATAGGACATGATTGAGGTGGAGTGATGGTGATAGTGATAGGACATGATGGAGGTGGGGTGGAGTGATGGTGGTAGTGATAGGACATGATGGAGGCGGGGTGGAATGATGGTGATAATGAGGGGACATGATGGAGGTGGGGTGGAGTGATGGTGGTAGTGATAGGACATGATGGGGAAGGAGTGATGGTGGTAGTGATAGGACATGATGGAGGTGGAGTGATGGTGGTAGTGATAGGACATGATGGAGGTGGAGTGATAGTGATAGGACATGATGGAGGTGGGGTGGAGTGATGGTGATAGTGAGGGGACATGATGGAGGTGGAGTGATGGTGATAGTGATGGGACATGATGGAGATGGGGTGGAGTGATGGTGGTAGTGATAGGATATGATGGAGGTGGGGTGGAGTGATGGTGATAGTGAGGGGACATGATGGAGGTGCAGTGATGGTGATAGTGAGGAGACATGATGGAGGTGGGGTGGAGTGATGTTGGTAGTGATAGGACATGATGGAGGTGGGGTGGAGTGATGGTGATAGTGAGGGGACATGATGGAGGTAGAGTGATGGTGATAGTGAGGAGACATGAGGGAGGTGGGGTGGAGTGATGGTGGTAGTGATAGGACATGATGGTGGTGGGGTGGAGTGATGGTAGTGAGGGGACATGATGGAGGTGGGGTGGAGTGATGGTTGTAGTGGGGGGACATTATGGAGGTGGGGTAGAGTGATGGTAGTAAGGGGACGTGATGGAGGTGGGGTGGAGTGATGGTGGTAGTGAGGGGACATGATGGGGTGGAGTGATGGTAGTGAGGGGACATGATGGAGGTGGGGTGGAGTGATGGTGGTAGTGAGGGGACATGACGAAGGTGGGGTGGAGTGATGGTGATAGTGAGGGGACATGATGGAGGTGGGGAGGAGTGATAGTAGTGAGGGGACATGATGGAGGTGGGGTGGAGTGATGGTGGTAGTGAGGGGACATGATGGGGTGGAGTGATGGTAGTGAGGGGACATGATGGAGGTGGGGTGGAGTGATGGTGGTAGTGAGGGGATGTCACGAATCACAGAGGGATAACTTTATCATCCCCACCGCTGACACCAATATGTCATGAACAGAGGGTGTTTAGTTGGCCCAGTTCTTTTCTGAAGGAGTTTTATCATATCCCACTTCCCAGTTCCAGTTTGGAACTTGCAGCTCTCTGGCACCCCCCTTACCCTCAGGTCAGACAGGGTACAGCACCCAGGATAATTAGTCGCCAGAAAGGCTGCCTATGTACTGGCTAATGGGCACATTGCAATGAGGGTGATATAACGACTCCCACTCAGGCAGTAACAATAATTATCAACGCCGTCCGTCGCTGCCAGTTTCCCCAAAAGCGCAGGACAATTCCGCTGCCACCAGCTCCTATCTCTAAATCAATAATGGGTCAGGAGCCAACCCAATTAGTAGCGTAATTTTACTTCAGAGGATGTGACAGTACATTATAGAGCAAGGAGAAACAAAGCTAGTAATTCTATATATTTTACTCCAAAAGGTAGGCAGTGTTTACAAAAGGGTAAAAAGATACTATAAAAGAAGACAAGTATCGTTAATACAGACAATTACAAAAATAACGGGGATTAAAGGTGAAAATCAACTTACAGTTCTTTCATATCATTCAATGGTACGCCATTTGGTGGCGGGGGAGGGGATCTTCTCAAAATCATCAGGTCAGGTTGCACAGCCTGTCGTAGCTGAATTCCCCGACAAAAGATCCTCCTTCTCTGGGCCTCTGAGTTTTATTCCTTTGCCCAAAACTAAGGGTCTCCCCTCCTGGATGAACTCATGGGGTGGGCAGAGCTAAGGAATGCACTCTGTGAAGAAACCAGATTGTATCTTAATTTCCCAGACAACCATGTTTTTTGCAAACCAAAAGAACTGGCTTTTTATCTGTATATTGGCTTGTGAATTTAAGTGTTTATGTCTGGTGGGTCAAGAAGACAGACTTGCCAACTGATATACTATCTAACATACTGTGTAAGTCTGTAATAGTGACTGTATATAGGGTGTGTTAAAGGGACACTGTCACCTGAATTTGGAGGGAACAATCTTCAGCCATGGAGGATGGTTTTTGGGTTTTTGATTCACCCTTTCCTTACCCGCTGGCTGCATGCTGGCTGTAATATTGGATTGAAGTTCATTCTCTGTCCTCCGTAGTACACGCCTGCGCAAGGTAATCTTGCCTTGCGCAGGCGTGTACTATGGAGGACAGAGAATTAACTTCAATCCAATATTGCAGCCAGCATGCAGCCAGCAGGTAAGGAAAGGGTGAATCAAAAACCCCGCCTCCATGGCTGAAGATTGTTCCCTCCAAATTCAGGTGACAGTGTCCCTTTAAGCTTTGTTTATTGATGTGTGCTTATATGCTAATAGTGCTACTTAATCCCATCACCAGTGTTTACCTTATCTTGATGTTGGACTGAAGGACCCTGGGTAATTCTAAAAATAGTTTACATGCCTTGGGTATAAAAAGACTCAGAGATCACATCCTGGGAGACTGAAGTAACACAGAGCTACCAGCCAGACATTCTGCAAACCACCCCAACAGACAAGAGATCGGACTGCAGCCAATTCATCATGGCACCATCATGAGGGACACTGATCTATGATTCTATAAGAAATAACCTAGGGGTTTTCGGCTCCGGTTGGAAGGACACAGATCTGATCCAGTGACCATCTCTGAACCATGGATATGTTTGGAGAAAGCCAGGTTTGGGACCCGCTGGTCGCCTGGTTCCATGGAGATGGTCAGATAAGCCAGGTGGTGACTCTCGTGTCAACTGGCTTTGGACCTTGTATGGACTCTATGGACAGTTCTTGGTCATATCCCTATGCTTGTCATTACCTCTTCTCTGTGCGTGCATCCACAGATGAAGTAGCGACCCTGGGAGCTCTGACGTCATGTCATACTGGAAATACGTGAAGACGCAGTGATCTTTTATATGCGCCCATGTAATCAAGCAATTGCAGCCATGCTGGGATTGTTCTGTTTGCTATTGTGTGTTGTGGTTCAATAAAGTATTGCCTGTTATGATCTGGTGGTTTAGGAACAACATGAGACAAGCTCTGAAGGAGGTGGTATCTGTACTGACCGCAAACCCTGAACCTAGCAGCGCAACTAAAAATAGCCGTGGGGGGTACCTGACGCTCCCTAGACCCCTCGGCACAGCCTAAGATCTAACTTCCCCTAAAGATGGAAACAGGAAACCTATCTTGCCTCAGAGAAAATACACAAAGGAAAGATAGCCCCTCACAAATATTGACGGTGAGAGGAGGGGAAAATAACATACGCAGAAATGAAATCAGATTTTAGCATAGGAGGCCAGTCTAGCTTGATAGATAGGACAGGAAAGGATACTGTGCGGTCAGTATAAAAACTACAAAACAATCCACACAGAGTTTACAAAATCTCCACACCTGACTAAAGGTGTGGAGGGTAAATCTGCTTCCCAGAGCTTCCAGCTAACAGAAATAATCCATACTGACAAGCTGAACAAATATAGAATGCACAGAACAATAAGTCCACAACATGTCGACTGAAATGAGCAAAGCCAGAACTTATCTTTGCAGAACTGGTCAGGAAACCAGGAGAATCCAAGCAGAGATGTGAATCCAGCCAGGAACATTGACAAGTGGCACAGGCTGAAGAAAGAGCCAGACTTAAATAGCGGACAATAAGTGGATGCAGCTGATGACAGCTAACTCCAAGGAGCAGCCATACCACTAGAAACCACAAGAGGGAGCCCAAGAGCAGAACTCACAAAAGTGCCACTTACAACCACCGGAGGGAGCCCAAGAGCGGAATTCACAACAATTGCCACACCATTTTACCTTAACCCTGTCTTGTCTGTGTAGTGTATTGCCCACTGGGAGATAGAGCGGGCTTTCAGTGGTATGAGCCGTGGTCCATGCAGTCTTGCTAAAGACAGCCGGGCCAGTGGACGAGAGCACCCACTGACCCCGTTTCTTCACAATTGGTGGCAGCGGTGGGACACTACTCAGCCCGGCGGAATCGGGGAGCTGCAGGGGACGGGTGTTCATAGACACCGTCCAGGGCTTCACAACCAGGGAGGTATACAGACACACCCAGCAGACCATTGATGAGGCATGCACAGCAAGTTTTGGATGCCACTATATCCAACCCCACCAAATCGGCCTTGGGAAGAGGACCAGATTAGCTATATGACCTCAACAAGAAACGGAAACTACAGGAGATGTTCCAGCTTCAACGGATTGAATAGAATTTAATGCAGGAGCGAAGGAATGTGGATGAAGCCATGCGTGGACCCAATGGATACCAGTTGTTACTCTTCAATTACATATGGAGTTTATTTTCGTAAGCAGCATAAGGAAACTGGATGATCGGAAACCTATCATGTCTGGTTAATTAAGATGGGGGAGGAATGTGAAGAAACCAGATTGTATCTTAATTTCCCAGACAACCATGTTTTTTGCAAAACCAAAAGAACTGGCTTTTTATCTGTATATTGGCTTGTGAATTTAAGTGTTTATGTCTGGTGAGTCAAGAAGACAGACTTGCCAACTGATATACTATCTAACATACTGTGTTAGGGTACCGTCACACAGTGCCGTTTTGATCGCTACGACGGTACGAGTCGTTGTGTCTGACACGCAGCAGCGATCAGGGATCCTGCTGAGAATCGTACGTCGTAGCAGATCGTTTGGAACATTCTTTCGTCGCTGGATCTCCCGCTGTCATCGCTAGATCGGTGTGTGTGACACCGATCTAGCTATGCGTTCGCTTGTAACCAGGGTAAACATCGGGTTACTAAGCGCAGGACTGCGCTTAGTAACCCGATGTTTACCCTGGTTACCAGCGTAAATGTAAAAAAAAAAAAACAGTACATACTTACATTCCGGTGTCCGTCAGGTCCCTTGCCGTCTGCTTCCCTCACTCACTGACTGCCGGCCGTAAAATGAAAGCAGAGCACAGCGGTGACGTCACGGGAAGCAGACGGCAAGGGACAGACACCGGAATGTAAGTATGTAGTGTTTGGTTTTTTTTACGCTGGTAACCAGGGTAAACATCGGGTTACTAAGCGCGGCCCTGCGCTTAGTAACCCGATGTTTACGCTGGTTACCCGGGGACTTCGGCATCGTTGGTCGCTGGAGAGCTGTCTGTGTGACAGCTCTCCAGCGACCACACTACGACTTACCAACGATCACGGCCAAGTCGTATCGCTGGTCGTGATCGTTGGTTTATCGTATAGTGTGACGGTACCCTAAGTCTGTAATAGTGACTGTAAATAGGGTGTGTTAAGCTTTGTTTATTGATGTGTGCTTACATGCTAATAGTGCTACTTAATCCCATCACCAGTGTTTACCTTATCTTGATGTTGGACTGAAGGACCCTGGGTAATTCTAAAAATAGCTTACATGCCTTGGGTATAAAAAGACTCAGAGATCACATCCTGGGAGACTGAAGTAACACAGAGCTACCAGCTGAACAATCTGCAAACCACCCCAACAGACAAGAGAACGGATTGCAGCGAATTCATCATGGCACCATCACGAGGGACACTGATCTATTATTCTATAAGAAACAACCTAGGGCTTTTCGGCTCCGTTTGGAAGGACACAGATCTGATCCAGTGACCATCTCTGAACCATGGATATGTTTGGAGAAAGCCAGGTTTGGGACCCGCTGGTCGCCTGGTTCCATGGAGATGGTCAGATAAGCCAGATGGTGACTCTCGTGTCAACTGGCTTTGAACCTTGTATGGACTCTATGGACAGTTCTTGGTCATCTCCCTATGCTTGTCATTACATAGTAACATAGTAAGGCCGAAAAAAGACATTTGTCCATCCAGTTCAGCCTGTATTCCATCATAATAAATCCCCAGATCTACGTCCTTCTACAGAACCTAATAATTGTATGATACAATATTGTTCTGCTCCAGGAAGACATCCAGGCCTCTCTTGAACCCCTCGACTGAGTTCGCCATCACCACCTTCTCAGGCAAGCAATTCCAGATTCTCACTGCCCTAACAGTAAAGAATTCTCTTCTATGTTGGTGGAAAAACCTTCTCTCCTCCAGACGCAAAGAATGCCCCCTTGTGCCCGTCACCTTCCTTGGTATAAACAGATCCTCAGCTAGATATTTGTATTGTCCCCTTATATACTTATACATGGTTATTAGATCGCCCCTCAGTCGTCTTTTTTCTAGACTAAATAATCCTAATTTCGCTAATCTATCTGGGTATTGTAGTTCTCCCATCCCCTTTATTAATTTTGTTGTCCTCCTTTGTACTCTTTCTAGTTTTATTATATCCTTCCTGAGCACCGGTGCCCAAAACTGGACACAGAACTCCATGTGCGGTCTTCTCTGTGCGTGCATCCACAGATGAAGTAGCGACCCTGGGAGCTCTGACACCATGTCATACTGGAAATACGTGGAGACGCAGTGATCTTTTATATGCGCCCATGTAACTGTCAACGGGCTTTGGACCTTGTATGGACTCTATGGACAGTTCTTGGTCATCTCCCTATGCTTGTCGTTACCTCTTCTCTGTGCGTGCATCCACAGATGAAGTAGCGACCCTGGGAGCTCTGACATCATGTGCCCATGTAATCAAGCAATTCCAGCCATGCTGGGATTGTTCTGTTTGCTATTGTTTGTTGTGGTTCAATAAAGTATTGCCACACCATTTTACCTTAACCCTGTGTTGTCTGTGTAGTGTATTGCCCACTGGGAGATAGAGCGGACGTTCAGTGGTATGAGCCGTGGTCCATGCAGTCTTGCTAAAGACAGCCGGGCCAGTGGACGAGAGCACACACTGACTCCGTTTCTTCACACACTCCTCTTTCTTAAGTATATGAAAAAATGTCATCCCACATATCTCGGTTTATGAACCTTGTAGAAAGACGACACCCTTGTCGTTATGCTCAGCGTGACATGGTTGTAGCAATATGTTATATGTTCATGTGGCCTCTAGGGGACTCACTACTTTAATGTGTGTTCTATATTCTTTGTTTGGAACTTGTTGGATGTTGTTGTACTCGGAATTCATGTAATGGAGGTTGAGACATGATGTGAATAAAGAGCCTGGAGATACTCACAGAGTGTGATTTATGACAGGATTCATCAAACAGAACATGGTGGCAGCCGGGCACAGAACCTGCAAATTCTTAGAGCTTATATGAGGCTGGAACTGCACAGATCACTGCAACTGTAAGTACAGATTCCCTGACAGTACAGAAAAATGGAGACTGGTCTGAAGCCCCCTCAGAGACTGGATGTCACTTCATGTAATCTGTCCCAGACTTGGAGACATTGGAAGGAAGAGTTTACACTGTATGTGGATCTGACTGTGGGCCCCACTGATGACAAACGGAAAGTAAAGCTGTTTTATTACCTAATTGGGGAAAATGGCAGAGAATTAGCCCACACCTTGCTCCCAGACACAGACAACCTCCTCCTAGCAGACATTGTGCAGGCATTTGATAAACACTGTGACCCAAAGAAGAATGAGACAGTGGAAAGATATAAGTTTTTCACAAGACATCAGGAGGATGGTGAAAATGTGGACAGATATCTGACAGAGCTGAGGAGACTTGCAGAAACATGTGGCTTTGGAGAGATCAGGGACAGTCTAATCAAGGACAGAATGGTGTGTGGCTGGTGTGTGGCATAAAGGACAGTCATCTCAAAGAAAGATTACTGAGAGAGGAAGGCATGACTTTAGAGAAATGTATGCAAATCTGCAGGGCTGCTGAGCTCACAAAGCACAGCCTGAAGATGATGGCAGGCACCAGTGAGAATGATGATGACAAGGTACATGCAGTATCTATGAAAGGAAAGACAGGACCAGACTACCCTATAAACACTGTCCACTGCAAGTATTGTGGGAAAAGACATGAGAGAGACAAAACCAAGTGTCCAGCATATGGGGAAACCTGCAGGTCATGTGGCAAGAAGAATCATTCCTCTGCTGTCTGCAGGCAAGGAAGAGGCAAACAGTACAGACAGCTCCACACTGTGACACCAGACACTGACAGTGCAGAGGACACTACCTGGCTACAAATGCAGTCTACAACAGAGAAAGTCAATGTAGTCGGGCAGTCAGTAGTGAAGGATGCCAAGCAGCTGTATGCAACATTCTTGTTGGATGAGAAGCCCATTAGATTTCAGCTGGATTGTGGAGCAAGCTGCAATGTAATTTCATGTGATCTGCTAAACAAACAGGTTTCTATTGAGCCAACTGACAAGGTACTGGTGATGTACAACAAAAGTGTTCTGAAACCAATGGGGACATGTAAGCTAAAAATACGAAACCCATGTAACAGAAAGAGTTATAGAGTTGAATTTACCGTGTTACAGGGTGGTAACCATGTACCATTACTGGGAGTAAAAGCAGTTCAGGCAATGGACTTAATAAAAGTACAGTCTCAGAACATTATGTCTGTTGAAGTTGCCCAGGATATAAAAAATCCAAAACTAAATGCAGAGCACAACTTGGACATGCAGAAAATAAAAGCAGAGTATGCTGATGTATTTGAAGGTGATGGATGCTTTGAAGGTAAATATAGGCTAGAAATTGACAACACAGTGCAGCCCACCAGATTACCTACAAGAAGAGTGCCTGTAGCTTTAATGCAACCGCTGAAAGTAGAACTGCAAGATCTACAGAGAAGAGGCATGATAGCACCAGTCCATAAGAGCACAGATTGGATCAGCAGTTTGGTCATAGTGCAGAAACCATCGGGCAAGTTAAGAATATGTATTGATCCTAAGTGTTATGAAAGCTAATTCAGTACCACAATGGACATAGAGGTCAGTGCACATACAGTGACCAGACAATAACCCAAAAAACAAGAATGAGCTCTGAGACGTGGGAACTCTGTTGACCGCAATCCCTAATCCTAACCAACCACACTAGAGGCAGCCGTGGATTGCGCCTAACGCTGCCTATGCAACTCAGCACGGCCTGAGAAACTGGCTAGCCTGAAGATAGAAAATAAGCCCACCTTGCCTCAGAGAAATACCCCAAAGGAAAAGGCAGCCCCCACATATAATGACTGTGAGTTAAGATGAAAAGACAAACGTAGAGATGAAATAGACTTAGCAAAGTGAGGCCCAACTTTCTGAACAGAGCGAGGATAGGAAAGGTAACTTTGCGGTCAACACAAAACCCTACAAAAAC
Organism: Ranitomeya imitator; assembly: GCF_032444005.1. Taxonomy (NCBI): domain Eukaryota; kingdom Metazoa; phylum Chordata; class Amphibia; order Anura; family Dendrobatidae; genus Ranitomeya; species Ranitomeya imitator. The sequence continues at coordinate 843,658,362 of NC_091284.1, read as the reverse complement.
CACGCAAAGGGGGCAAAAAGACCCTCCGTACCGAACTAACGGCACGGAGGTACACCCTCTGCGTCCCAGAGCTTCCAGCAAGCAGAAAAAAACAAATAAACAAGCTGGACAGAAAAAAAAACAGCAAACAAATAGCAAAGAGGAACTTAGCTATGCAGAGCAGCAGGCCACAGGAACGATCCAGGAGGAAACAGGTCCAATACTAGAACATTGACTGGAAGCCAGGATCAAAGCACTAGGTGGAGTTAAATAGGGTAGCACCTAACGACTTCACCATATCACCTGAGGAAGGAAACTCAGAAGCCGCAGTACCACTTTCCTCCACCAACGGAAGCTTACAGAGAGAATCAGCCGAAGTACCACTTGTGACCACAGGAGTGAACTCTGCCACAGAATTCACAACAGTACCCCCCCTTGAGGAGGGGTCACCGAACCCTCACCAGAGCTCCCAGGACGACCAGGATGAGCCATATGAAAGGCACGAACAAGATCGGGAGCATGGACATCAGAGGCAAAGACCCAGGAATTATCTTCCTGAGCATAACCCTTCCACTTAACCAGATACTGGAGTTTCCGTCTAGAAACACGAGAATCCAAAATCTTCTCCACAATATACTCCAACTCCCCCCCACCAAAACCGAGGCAGGAGGATCAACAGATGGAATCACGGGTGCCACGTATCTCCGCAACAATGACCTATGGAATATGTTATGTATGGATAAAGAATCTGGAAGGGTCAGACGAAAAGACACAGGATTAAGAACCTCAGAAATCCTATACGGACCAATAAAACGAGGTTTAAACTTAGGAGAGGAAACCTTCATAGGAATATGACGAGAAGATAACCAAACCAAGTCCCCAACCCGAAGTCGGGGACCCACACAGCATCTGCGATTAGCGAAACGTTGAGCCTTCTCCTGGGACAAGGTCAAATTGTCCACTACATGAGTCCAAATCTGCTGCAACCTGTCCACCACAGTATCCACACCAGGACAGTCCGAAGACTCAACCTGCCCTGAAGAGAAACGAGGATGGAACCCAGAGTTGCAGAAAAATGGTGAAACCAAGGTAGCCGAGCTGGCCCGATTATTAAGGGCGAACTCAGCCAAAGGCAAAAAGGACACCCAGTCATCCTGATCAGCAGAAACAAAGCATCTCAGATATGTTTCCAAGGTCTGATTGGTTCGTTCGGTCTGGCCATTAGTCTGAGGATGGAAAGCCGAGGAAAAAGACAAGTCAATACCCATCCTACCACAAAAGGCTCGCCAAAACCTCGAAACAAACTGGGAACCTCTGTCAGAAACGATATTCTCTGGAATGCCATGTAAACGAAAAACATGCTGGAAAAACAATGGCACCAAATCAGAGGAGGAAGGCAATTTAGACAAGGGTACCAAATGGACCATCTTAGAGAAGCGATCACAGACCACCCAAATGACTGACATCTTTTGAGAGACGGGAAGATCTGAAATAAAATCCATAGAGATATGTGTCCAAGGTCTCTTCGGGACCGGCAAGGGCAAAAGCAACCCACTGGCACGAGAACAGCAGGGCTTAGCCCGAGCACAAATCCCACAGGACTGCACAAAAGTACGCACATCCCGCGACAGAGATGGCCACCAAAAGGATCTAGCCACTAACTCTCTGGTACCAAAGATTCCAGGATGACCAGCCAACACCGAACAATGAACCTCAGAGATAACTTTATTCGTCCACCTATCAGGGACAAACAGTTTCTCCACTGGGCAACGATCAGGTTTATCAGCCTGAAATTTTTGCAGCACCCGCCGCAAATCAGGGGAGATAGCAGACACAATTACTCCCTCTTTGAGGATACCCACCGGCTCAGATACACCCGGAGAGTCGGGCACAAAACTCCTAGACAGAGCATCCGCCTTCACATTTTTAGAGCCCGGAAGATATGAAATCACAAAGTCAAAATGGGCAAAAAACAACGACCACCGAGCTTGTCTAGGATTCAAGCGCTTGGCGGATTCGAGATAAGTCAAGTTCTTATGATCAGTCAAGACCACCACGCGATGCTTAGCTCCTTCAAGCCAATGACGCCACTCCTCGAATGCCCACTTCATGGCCAGCAACTCTCGATTGCCCACATCATAATTTCGCTCAGCAGGCGAAAACTTCCTGGAAAAGAAGGCACATGGTTTCATCACCGAGCAATCAGAACTTCTCTGCGACAAAACGGCCCCTGCTCCAATCTCAGAAGCATCAACCTCGACCTGGAACGGAAGCGAAACATCTGGTTGACACAACACAGGGGCAGAAGAAAAACGACGCTTCAACTCTTGAAAAGCTTCCACAGCAGCAGAAGACCAATTGACCACATCAGCACCTTTCTTGGTCAAATCGGTCAATGGTTTAGCAATACTAGAAAAATTACAGATGAAGCGACGATAAAAATTAGCAAAGCCCAGGAACTTTTGCAGACTTTTCAGAGATGTCGGCTGAGTCCAATTATGGATGGCTTGGACCTTAACAGGGTCCATCTCGATAGTAGAAGGGGAAAAGATGAACCTCAAAAATGAAACCTTCTGGACACCAAAGAGACACTTTGATCCCTTCACAAACAAAGAATTAGCACGCAGGACCTGAAACACCGTTCTCACCTGCTTCACATGAGACTCCCAATCATCCGAGAAGATCAAAATGTCATCTAAGTACACAATCAGGAATTTATCCAGGTACTCTCGGAAGATGTCATGCATAAAGGACTGAAACACTGATGGAGCATTGGCAAGTCCGAGATGGCATTACAAGATACTCAAAATGGCCCTCGGGCGTATTAAATGCAGTTTTCCACTCATCGCCTCGCTTAATACGCACAAGATTATACGCACCACGAAGATCTATCTTGGTGAACCAACTAGCCCCCTTAATGCGAGCAAACAAATCAGATAATAATGGCAAAGGGTACTGAAATTTAACAGTAATCTTATTTAGAAGGCGGTAATCTATACAAGGTCTCAGTGAACCATCCTTCTTGGCTTCAAAAAAGAACCCTGCTCCTAATGGCGACGATGACGGGCGAATATGCCCCTTCTCCAAAGACTCCTTCACATAACTCCGCATAGCGGCGTGCTCAGGCACAGATAAATTAAACAGTCGACCTTTTGGGAATTTACTATCAGGAATCAAATCGATAGCACAATCACAATCCCTATGCGGAGGTAGGGTATCGGACTTGGGCTCATCAAATACATCCCGGTAATCAGACAAGAACTCTGGGACCTCAGAAGGGGTGGATGACGAAATAGTCAGAAATGGGACATCACCATGTACCCCCTGACAACCCCAGCTGGACACAGACATGGATTTCCAATCTAATACTGGATTATGGACTTGTAGCCATGGCAACCCCAACACGACCACATCATGCAAATTATGCAACACCAGAAAGCGAATAACCTCCTGATGTGCAGGAGCCATGCACATGGTCAGCTGGGTCCAGTACTGAGGCTTATTCTTGGCCAAAGGCGTAGCATCAATTCCTCTCAATGGAATAGGACACTGCAAGGGCTCCAAGAAAAACCCACAACGCCTAGCATACTCCAAGTCCATCAAATTCAGAGCAGCGCCTGAGTCCACAAATGCCATGACAGAATACGATGTCAAAGAGTAGATCAAGGTAACGGACAGAAGAAATTTTGACTGTACCGTACCAATGGTGGCAGACCTAGCGAACCGCTTAGAGCGCTTAGGACAATCAGAGATGGCATGAGTGGAATCACCACAGTAGAAACACAGCCCATTCAGACGTCTATGTTCTTGCCGTGCAAATCTGGTCCAAGTCCTATCGCACTGCATAGGCTCAGATTTAAGCTCAGGTAATACCGCCAAATGGTGCACAGATTTACGCTCGCGCAAGCGTCGACCGATCTGAATGGCCAAAGACATAGACTCATTCAGACCAGCAGGCATAGGAAATCCCACCATGACATCCTTCAGGGCTTCAGAGAGACCCTTTCTGAAAATAGCTGCGAGCGCACCTTCATTCCACTGAGTGAGCACGGACCTCTATCTCATCCTGACCCTGACACAGAGCCAGCAAATTCTTCTCTGCCTGATCCACTGAATTAGGCTCATCGTACAGCAATCCGAGCGCCAGAAAAAACGCATCGATATTACATAATGCAGGATCTCCTGACGCAAGAGAAAATGCCCAGTCCTGAGGGTCGCCACGCAAAAAAAGAAATAACGATCCTAACTTGTTGAACTGGATCACCAGAGGAGCGAGGTCTCAAGGCCAGAAATAACTTACAATTATTTTTGAAATTCACAAACTTGGCTCTATCACCATAAAACAAATCAGGAATAGGAATTCTTGGTTCTAACATAGGCTTCTGAACCACCAAATCTTGAATCTTTTGTACATTTATAACGAGATTATCCAATGAAGAGCACAGACCCTGAATATCCATGTCCACACCTGTGTCCTGAACTACCCAAATGTCTAGGGGAAAAAAAAGGCAAAACACAGTGCAAAGAAAAAAAAATGGTCTCAGAACTTCTTTTTTCCCTCTATTGAGAATCATTAGTACTTTTGGCTTCCAGTAGTGTTATGAAAGGTAATTCAGTACCACAATGGACATAGAGGTCAGAACACATACAGTGACCTGGCAATAACCCAAAAAACAAGAACGAGCTCTGAGACGTGGGAACTCTGTTGACCGCAATCCCTAATCCTAACCAACCACACTAGAGGCAGCCGTGGATTGCGCCTAACGCTGCCTATGCAACTCGGCACGGCCTGAGAAACTGGCTAGCCTGAAGATAGAAAATAATCCTACCTTGCCTCAGAGAAATACCCCAAAGGAAAAGGCAGCCCCCACATATAATGACTGTGAGTTAAGATGAAAAGACAAACGTAGAGATGAAATAGACTTAGCAAAGTGAGGCCCAATTTTCTGAACAGAGCGAGGTTAGGAAAGGTAACTTTGCGGTCAACACAAAACCCTACAAAAACCACGCAAAGGGGGCAAAAAGACCCTCCGTACCGAACTAACGGCACGGAGGTACACCCTCTGCGTCCCAGAGCTTCCAGCAAGCAGAAAAAACAAATAAACAAGCTGGACAGAAAAAAAACAGCAAACAAATAGCAAAGAGGAACTTAGCTATGCAGAGCAGCAGGCCACAGGAACGATCCAGGAGGAAACAGGTCCAATACTAGAACATTGACTGGAAGCCAGGATCAAAGCACTAGGTGGAGTTAAATAGGGTAGCACCTAACGACTTCACCATATCACCTGAGGAAGGAAACTCAGAAGCCGCAGTACCACTTCCCTCCACCAACGGAAGCTCACAGAGAGAATCAGCCGAAGTACCACTTGTGACCACAAGAGGGAGCTCTGCCACAGAATTCACAACACCTAAGCCACTCAACAAGGCGCTGAAACGAAATCATTACCCAATGCCAACATTAGATGATGTTCTACCAGATTTATCAAAGGCTAGAATATTTTCTGTATGTGATGTAAAAAATGGATTCTGGCATGTGGCCCTAACTGAAGATTCAAGTTTATTGACAACATTTTCTTCACCATTTGGACGCTTTAAATGGCTGAAAATGCCCATGGGACTAAAACCTGCTCCAGAGATATTCCAGCAGAAATTGATGCAGGCTTTGGAAGGACTTACTGGAGTGAAGACAATAGCGGATGATATCCTAGTAGTGGGAGAAGGTGAGAATATGGAATCTGCAATCCAAGGATCACAATCAGAAGATGATACAATTTTTGGACAGATGCAGAGAAAAAAACATAAAGCTGAATTTGGACAAATTCAAATTGAAAATGACAGAAGTGGGCTATATTGGTCATCGACTGACTTCAACTGGGGTCAAAGTGGATCCTGAAAAGGTGAGAGCAATACAAGATTTGCCTACCCCTACTGATGTTTCTGGAGTACAACGATTTTTGGGCATGGTGAATTATCTCTTCAAAATTTTTCAGACATCTGTCAGACATGTGTGAGCCACTGAGACAGCTAACCCACAAAGATGTGTGCTGGGAATGGACAGAAAGCCAGGAGACTGCTTTCCGAGCAGTAAAGAATGCCATTGCAGATACAGCAACCCTAAAGTATTTCGATCCAGATCGAGAAGTGGTGGTACAATGTGATGCTTCGGAAAAAGGCCTTGGAGCCACATTAATGCAGAACAAACAGCCAATTACATTTGCAAGCAGAGCCCTTACAACAACAGAGCAGGGATATGCGCAGATTGAGAAGGAACTACTGGCTGTGGTATTTGGGATGGAGAAGTTTCACCAGTACACCTATGGTCGACGGGTAACAGTGCAGTCGGATCACAAACCATTGGAGAGCATTACAAAGAAACCATTACTAAATGCCCCAAAGAGACTACAGCGCATGCGGTTGCGACTTCAGAAATATGATGTTGACATCGGGTACTGTCCAGGAAGAGACTTACTGATTGCAGATACGCTAAGCAGAGCTTACCTTCCGATCACAAATGATGAGGAGGAAGACATTGAAACCATCAATATGTGTAACTACCTTGCAGTGTCAAAAGAAAAGGTCAAGCAAATCCAGACTTTTACAGAGAAGGATAAAAGTCTCCAGAGTTTAAAGACTGTCATCTTGCAGGGCTGGCCAAAATACAAGCAGCATGCTCCGAGGGAAGTCTCACCATTCTTCCACATAAGAGATGAATTGTCAGTGCAGCAAGGAATCATCTTTAAAGGAGACAGGGCTGTTATACCTGAAGTTCTCAGAAGAGGCATATTGAAGACATTGCACTCTTCTCACTTAGGCATGGAAGGATGCCTACGTCGTGCACGAGAATCAGTTTATTGGCCAGGAATGAATGACCACATAAAAAATTACATAGCACAATGTGAAATATGTGCATCCTGCAATGATAAGCAACCAAAGGAGACATTGCAACCTCATGAAATTCCACATAGGCCTTGGTCAAAAATAGGAACAGACTTGTTCACATGGAATGAGAAAGAATACCTGATTACAGTGGACTATTTCTCTAACTTCTGGGAGGTTGATTTGGTGCAGGACACAAGGGCGAGAACAGTGATTAAAAAAACTCAAGGCCCATTTTGCCAGGTATGGCATTCCAGATATCGTTTTCTCTGACAATGCGGCACAGTTTACGTCGGAAGAATTCAAAACTTTCAGTAAGAAATGGGAATTTGAACACCAGACGTCTTCTCCAAGATATCCTCAGAGTAATGGGAAAGCAGAGTCAGCAGTAAAAACGGCCAAAAGACTCATGCAGAAAGCAAACCAGGCGGGTGCTGATGTATATCTGTCTATACTGGATCATAGAAACACACCCACCCAAGGCCTAGACAGCAGTCCGGCACAGAGGCTCATGAGTAGGCGTACAAAGACACTAGTACCAACTGCGTGTCATCTGTTAGAGCCAAAGCTGCTGGGAAACATCGAAGCTAAATTACAGAAGAATCAAGCTAGGCAAGCTTTCTATTACAATAAATCTGCAAAGGATCTGCCTGAGCTCCAGAGAAATGACAACATTCGGCTGCAGCCAAGCACCACATTTGACAAACACTGGCAAAAGGCAAAGGTTGTCCAGAAACTGGGACCTCGGTCTTACGAAATTCTAACAGACGACGGAAGAAGACTAAGGAGGAATCGAAGATATTTGAGGAAAACGCAAGAAAGAGATGATTCATGGCCTTTATCCAGACACCCAAGACAACGAGGCAGCAAGTACAAGTCAGGCACCAACAGTGACAGCTGACCATCAGGGTGAGGACTCTGGCCAGAGACAGACAATATCAGAAGAACTACCAGATGTACCAGATGTAGAAAGTGACACATCTTATATTACCAGAGCTGGCAGAATTAGTAAAAAGCCGGCGCACCTCAAAGATTATATCTAACTGGACGTACTAGGTTAATTTCTAACTTTGTCATAGTATACATTAGTTTAGTATCTTTTATTGTTCCTCTAGTTAAAACAGAAAGGATGTAGCAATATGTTATATGTTCATGTGGCCTCTAGGGGTCTCACTACTTTTATGTGTGTTCTATATTCTTTGTTTGGAACTTGTTGGATGTTGTTGCACTCAGAATTCATGTAATGGAGGTTGAGACATGATGTGAATAAAGAGCCCATGATGTGAATAAAGAGCCTGGAGATACTCACAGAGTGTGATTTATGACAGGATTCATCAAACAGAACAATGGTGGTTCATTTAAGTTTAAACATGGGGTAGCTGGGTGACCCAGTTAAGTAGTAATCTATTTCCCAATTTTGCTGGTTCTGGGACCTAGAAAACTCACTGGCTGATAGTTCTACTGAGGCACATGCCAAAAATGTATTTCTCACACTTCTATCATTAATCGTTGCTATGATATTTACGTTTGCAAGAGCAAAGAAACCTTGATTTTTCCATGTGCTTCTACTTGTACTTTCAGTTTAAGGCCATACAACTCCTCAGTGAGGGCTGGTGGCTCTCTGGTCTCACATTTCAGCTGTATAGCAGGGGAGAGGGAAGGGGGAGTGAAATTGCACATGCAGGCAGAGGAAACTGCAGCTGAGAGCTCTGTATGTGTAATTGAAATAATTAGAAATTTGCCATATTTCCTGACACCGCCCCCTTTTGGACTGTGCTATGGAGGCAGGACCTCTCAGTACTACTCCATGTGCCCCTCGGCAGCCTCTCACCGCCAGGCCAACCCGTCTGGATTACCATGCTTGCTGTGCTTTTTGCATTTAACGATGAAGTTGTATTGCTGGAGGGCAAGGCTCCAGCGCAGCAACCTCCCATTGGTACCAGACACGGATTGCAGCCAGCATAGAGGGTTGTGGTCGGTCACCACAGTGAAGGTGTGACCGTACAGGTAGGGCTGCAAACATCGCAGGGCCCAGACCATGGGCAGGCACTCCTTCTCGATGGTGGAACAGGCCACTTACCTTAGTAGAAGCTTCCGGCTCAGGTACAACACAGGGTGCCCCTGGTTCCCCGAGTCAACCTGGCTGAGCACAGCACAGAGGCCAAACTCGCTGGTGTCGGTCTGCACCAGGAACGGTTGACTGCCGTTGACTGCCTTTAACACGGGAAAGTTGCACAGGGCCCGGAAAGCCACCTCACAGCCGTCCATTCAGTTGACTGGGGTAGCTTCTTCCTGGTGAGCTCCGTCAAGGGTTTTGCCAGGCTACTATAGTTCTGTACAAAGCGCCTATAGTACCCTGCAGTGCCCAGGAAGGACATAACCTGCTTCTTGGTCCTGGGGGGTGGGCCTGGATGCGATCACATCCACTTTCCCAGGCTCTGGCCTCATGAAGCCCCTGCCTACCTGGTTCCCCAGGTAGTGGACCTCTCTCATGCCTATCCTGCACTTTACCGGCTTTATGGTCAGGCCTGTGTGGTGAATTTGCCTGAGCACCTCCTGTAGATGCTGGAGGTGTTCATCCCAGGAGGAACTGAAGACAGTAATGTCATTGAAGTATGCCAACGCTTACTTCTCCAGTCCCTGAAGCAGGTGGCTGACCATCCGCTGGAAAGTGGCAGGAGCATTTTTCAGGCCTAATGGGATGACTGTAGACTCGTACAGTCCGAAGGGGGTGAAAAAGGCAGACTTCTCCTGCGTCTCGGGGCTCATAATAATAATAATAATAATCTTTATTTATATAGCGCCAACATATTCCGCAGCGCTTTACAGCTTAACAGTTTCAAACACAACAGTCATAAGTAATAATGTTAGCAATACAATATGTAGCGTGGCTAAAGGGTGTCTAATTGACGGGAGATATGTGTCACATAGATGGCTTGCCGCTGTGATGTAACCATAGCTACCTATATGTGTTTCAGGACCTGTGGTGATGTCACAACCACATGTCTGGTTGTGTGATGGGTTCTGGGTGTGATTAGATATATAAAAGAAAGCCTAATGCTTAACACAGTAGATATGTATGGAGGTGGAACCCTCCTGAGTGTGTTAAGGCTCCAGGACTGAGCCTGAAGGACTGGACATTTGTTTTCTTGCCTGAGCCAGAGGCTATTTGTTTTCTGTTATTTTTACCAAATGGTTTATGATGCAATAAACCTTTGTGAACTTTTTAAAGGAACGTGCCTCCTGAGTGTCAGCCGTCGCACCTGAGTGAGTGAAATCCCTACAATTGGTGGAGAATGCGGGCAGCGTTCCCAGCCGAGTAGTAAATCTATTATTGAATGTCCTGGGTCAAGTCTGTTGCAAGCCAGCAAGCATTGCCGGGGAAAATGGAGGACCTGCTGAAACACTTGGTCCAGATGCAGTCACAGCAGGAGCAAAGGCAGCAAGAGACCAACAGGCTGTTGATGCAGCAGATGCAACAGAGCCAGCAGGAGCAACGGCAGCAGATGCAGTTTCGGGCGCCCCAACTCCAGGTCTGGCTGATGACACCCACGTCCGGAAGATGGTAAGACGCGCATTGCAGAAAATGACCCCCGGGGATGATGTTGAGGCCTTCCTGACGGTGTTTGAGAGGGTCGCTGAGAAGGAAAAAGTCCCGCCAGAGCAGTGGGCAGAGGTACTGGCGCCATACCTGACGGGAGAACCCCAGAAGGCGTACTATGATTTGACCTTGCAGGATGCCAAAGAGTATCACAAATTGAAAGTTGAGATTCTCGCACGTTTGGGGGTGACACTGACTGTCAGGGCACAGCGAGTTCACTGCTGGGCCTATCACCGGGACAGACCGCCTCGCTCTCAAATGTTTGATCTGTTGCACCTGGTCCAGAAATGGCTGCAGCCAGAGTCATGTACACCTGCACAGATGGTGGAACGGGTGATGATGGATCGGTTTGTGCATTCCCTCCCGAGGTCCATACAGACTTGGGTTGCCCAGGGTGATCCCCAGAATGCCGACGACTTGATCGGACTGGTTGAGAGATACCAAGGGTTGGAAGGCTCCTTCGGGAGGCAGCCCATGCCGTACTGGGGGTCCCAGAAGGGAGCTGAGTCCCAAAAAGGGGTGGGACGTCCAAGGTCACAAAGGGTGGGGGAGGTGGTGCCCAAGGTCCCTACGGGTGATGTTATTTGTTGGAGGTGCCACGGGCCAGGACATATAGCTGCTCATTGTTCCCAGACCACTGAGCAGATGGACTGCAGCATGGGACGCCGTTGTTCATACTATGCATATCCAGCCTGCGGTGTGAATTCTCCGCCCAACGAGGGACCTCAAGCATGTCCCGTAAAGGTGAACGGTCGAGCAGTAACGGCACTGTTAGACTCGGGGAGCCTAGTGACCCTGGTGAAGGCCACTTTTCCTCTCCACCTGCTCCTGGGAAAGAAGGTCGGAGTGCGGTGCATACATGGTGATGCAAAGGACTACCCTATGGCCAGGGTGGACATTGAAACGGCATGTGGCACTGAGTCCCACATAGTCGGCGTCGTGCAGGACTTGTTGCACCCTATAATTATTGGCCGGGATTTCTGTTTGTTTTGGGATTTGTGGGGAAAAGGTTCTAAGCTCCCTAGAAAGAGTAGGGAACCAATGAACTCTGGAAGGGTGTCGCCACACCCAGAGTCAGACAGGTTTCCTTTTTGTGTTCTGGTTGGGGATGAGGAGGAAGTGTCCCCTGCATCTGACATTCTGGAGTTAGAGGTGACCGGTGAAAATTTTGGGACTGCCCAACATAGGGACCCCACTCTGAGGGAAGCCTTTAGTAATGTCACAGTTATTGATGGGGTGGTACAGGAGCCGGGGGCGGACACAAGATTTCCCCATTTTCTAATGAGTGGGGAGTTGTTGTTCCGGGTCATGAAAATAAGGGAGGAGTTGGTAGAGCAGTTGGTAGTGCCGGGTCCATATAGACGGAAGGTGTTGGATATGGCCCATTCACACATCTTGGGTGGACACCTAGGGGTGGAAAAAACACAGGAACGGGTTGTGCAGAGTTTCTATTGGCCTGGGTGTCACCGGGAAATAGTGAACTATTGCAGGTCCTGCCCTACATGTCAGCTAACTGCTCCCACTCCTCATTTCCGGAACCCCCTTGTGCCACTGCCCATTATTAAGGTGCCATTCGAGAGAATTGCCATGGACTTGGTCGGTCCCTTAGTTAAATCAGCCCGGGGCCATCAGTATATATTAGTCATCCTGGACTATGCCACACGCTATCCTGAGGCAATTCCCTTGAGAAATTCTTCCTCAAAGTGTATAGCTCGCGAGTTGGTCCATGTCTTTTCCCGGACAGGTCTGCCGAAGGAGATCCTGACTGACCAGGGGACACCTTTCATGAGCAAGGTGATGAGGGAATTATGCAAAGCCCTGAAAATCTCCCAGTTGAGGACCTCGGTGTACCATCCCGTCAGATGGCCTTGTTTAGAGATTTAACAAGACACTGAAGAGCATGCTGAGAAAAGCTATAGAGAAAGACGGTAGAGACTGGGATTGTCTCTTACCCTATCTGATGTTTTCCATTCGTGAAGTTCCACAGGCCTCCACAGGGTTCTCACCGTTTGAGCTTCTATATGGCCGACATCCGCAAGGACTCCTGGATATAGCCAAGGAAACCTGGGAAGCCGAAGTCACGCCCCACAGAAGCGTCATTGAGCATGTGGCCCTGATGCAGCAGAGGATTGCAAAGGTGATGCCTATCGTGAAAGAACACCTCCTCCAGGCACAAGAAGCTCAGGCCAGAGTCTACAACCGGTCTGCAAGAGTGAGGCAGTTCAATCCGGGAGACCGAGTTCTTGTGTTAGTTCCAACGGTGGAAAGCAAGTTCTTGGCCAAATGGCAAGGGCCGTATGAGGTTGTCAAGAAACTTGGTGAAGTAAATTATAAAATTCACCAACCAGGAAGACGGAAACCATTCCAAGTATACCATGTCAACCTCATCAAGCCGTGGCAAGATAGAGAGCCGACAGTAACTCCATCGTTGTTAAGCAACCCAGAAGGTGAGGTTGGAGCGGTTACTATAGCGGAGACGCTATCGAAGACCCAGAAACAGCAATGCCGGGAGTTACTACAGAAAAACAGGGACCTGTTTTCTGAGTTGCCTGGGTACATGAAGGTCATAGAGCATGAGGTCCTGACAGAGCCACATGTGCGCATGAACGTGAAGCCCTATAGAATTCCTGAGGCCCGTCGAGAAGTAGTCTCCAAGGAAGTGGAGCGTATGTTGAAGCTTGAAGTCATTGAGGAATCCAAGAGCGGTTGGTCGAGCCCAATTGTCCTGGTCCCAAAACCTGATGGGGAGTGGAGATTTTGCAACGACTATAGGAAGTTGAATGAGGTCTCCAAGTTCGACGCATATATCATGCCCCGCGTTGATGAGCTCATCGAAAGGCTTGGGCCCGCCTGGTACATAACCACCTTGGATTTGACGAAGGGGTATTGGCAGATCCCCATGGCACAGGAAGCCAAGGAGAAGACGGCGTTTTCTACACCAGATGGATGCTTCCAGTATGTCCGGATGCCATTTGGCCTACAAGGAGCTCCGGCCACCTTTCAATGGGCTATGGATAGAATCCTTGCACCCCACAAGGCATACGCTGCTGCGTACCTGGATGATATTGTCATCTTTAGCCCGGACTGGGAGAGTCATCTGGAAAAGGTCCAAGCGGTGTTTGATGCTATAAGAGAGGCGGGGTTTACAATAAACCCGAAGAAGTGTTCCTTGGGTAAAGAAGAAGCTAAGTGCCTTGGATATATAGTGGGTCATGGACAAATAAAACCCCAAATCAGTAAAGTCGAGGCAATTCAAACATGGCCAAAACCAGTTTCCAAAAAGCAAGTTAAAGCCTTCCTGGGAATCGTGGGATATTACAGGAGGTTCATCCCAAACTTCGCCACGATGGCTGCGCCTCTGACTGATCTGCTAAAAGGGACAAAATCAGTAATGATTAAATGGTCCGAAGAAACAGAGTTAGCCTTCCAAGAGATGAAAGAGGCTCTGTGTAAGCAACCCGTTCTGATGGCCCCAAACTTCAAGAAAGAGTTTATTCTTCAGATAGATGCCTCAGATGTTGGGGTAGGAGCAGTCCTTTCCCAAGAACTACACGGGGAGGAGCATCCTGTTCTCTATCTGAGTAGGAAGCTGTCCTCATCTGAAAAGAACTACTCAGTCGTAGAGAAGGAGTGCTTGGCCATAAAGTGGGCGGTGGACACATTACGGTACTATCTGCTGGGACGTAAATTTAGACTGATATCCGACCATGCCCCACTTAGGTGGATGAGGGAAACGAAGGGTAGAAATGCTAGGGTCACCCGTTGGTTCTTAGCCCTGCAGGACTTCTGTTTCCATGTGGAACATAGGGCCGGAAAGCTGCACGGTAATGCTGATGCCCTGTCAAGAATCCCTTGTCTAGTGGGGGAAAGTGCCAAGCCCCACAGCTTTAGACAGAGGGGGGAGGTATGTAGCGTGGCTAAAGGGTGTCTAATCGACGGGAGATATGTGTCACATAGATGGCTTGCCGCTGTGATGTAACCATAGCTACCTATATGTGTTTCAGGACCTGTGGTGATGTCACAACCATATGTCTGGTCATGTGATGGGCTCTGGGTGTGGTTAGATATATAAAAGAAAGCCTAATGCTTAACACAGTAGAGATGTATGGAGGTGGAACCCTCCTGAGTGTGTTAAGGCTCCAGGACTGAGCCTGAAGGACTGGACACTTGTTTTCTTGCCTGAGCCACAGGCTATTTGTTTTCTGTTATTTTTACCAAATGGTTTATGATGCAATAAACCTTTGTGAACTTTTTAAAGGAACGTGCCTCCTGAGTGTCAGCCGTTGCACCTGAGTGAGTGAAATCCCTAAAAATAATTAAAGCAAAATAAGATGACCCTGCTTCTGAGAGCTTACAATCTACAATGAGGTACAGGTTTGTATTTACAATGATGTATTTACAATACATCATAATGGCAGGGGAATCTGCCAGTATCCCCAACTCAAATCCACTGTAGACAGATATTTTGCACCAGCTAACCGCTCAAGCAGCTCCTCGATGCGTCGCACTGGGTGCTCGCCAGAGGCTTTGATGGCATTGAGCCCCCAGTTGTCGAAGCAGGAGGACTACAAGTGAGGTCCACGTGTTTTTGGACCATTGAATCACCCCCAGCTGTAACATCTCATCGATCTACTGGCACATAACCTGCTGCACTTCGTCAGAGATCCGATAGGGTGTTCGCTGTAGTGGGGCATGATTCCCGGTGTCCACATCGTGGACGTTCCAGGTCACTTGGAAAATACGGCCCGGAAGGTTTCCAGCCTGGTTCGCAGCTGCGATTGCTGGGGTTCGGTTAACAAGGTGCTTACCTCCACGTCCTTGATGGACCCACCGGCCTTGGCTAGCATGTCCAGGAAAAGGGTCTTCCTCCCTGTCTTCGGGCTGGTTGCAGACTGGTAGGATGAAGGCTTCACGTTCGTGATGAGCCTTCATCATATTGACGTGAAAGGACTTCCACCTACCTCGAGTGTGGTCAAGCGTGACCACGTATCTGATTGGGTTGAGCTGTTGGTGGATGACATACGGGCCTTGCCAGGCTGCCTGAAGCTAATCCTTTGGTACGGGGACCAGCACCCACACCTTTTGATCCACCTTTTGATCCGCACCCGGGCATTCTGGTCGTACCAGTGCTTCTAGTCTGAGCCTGTGTCAGGTTGTCAAGAACCAAAGGTCTGCATTTTGTCACGGAAGCACATGACATACTCCACTATGGACACTTCAGAAGGGTTCGGCTCCTCTTCCCAGGATTCCCTTACCAACCCAAGGGGTCCCCGGACTCGCCTGCCATACAGGAGCTCGAAAGGGGAGAACCCCGTTGAGGCCTGTGGAACCTCTCAGTAAGTGAACAGCAGTGTTATGAACTGGTGATTCAGAACCACAATGGACCTAGTGGTTAAGAGCACACAAGGTGACCTGATAGTTACTAATAACATAGGACGGGCTCTGAGACGTGGGAACTCTGCTGACCGCAATCCCTAATCCTATAATACCACACTAGAGGTAGCCGTGGAGCGCTCCTGACCAGACCTAGGCGCCTCGGGCACAGCCTGAGAAACTAGCTAGCCCTGAAGATAGAAAGATAAGCCTACCTTGCCTCAGAGAAATTCCCCAAAGGAAAAGGCAGCCCCCCACATATAATGACTGTGAGTAAAGATGAAAATACAAACACAGAGATGAAATAGATTTTAGCAAAGTGAGGCCCGACTTACTGAATAGACCGAGGATAGGAAAGATAGGTTTGCGGTCAGCACAAAAACCTACAAAGAACCACGCCGAGGGCGCAAAAAGACCCTCCGCACCGACTAACGGTACGGAGGTGCTCCCTCTGCGTCTCGGAGCTTCCAGCAAGCAAGAAAAAACAATATTGCAAGCTGGACAGAAAAAATAGCAAACAAAAGTAACACCAGCAAAACTTAGCTTATGCAGGGTAGACAGGCCACAAGAACGATCCAGGAGAGAGCAAGACCAACACTGGAACATTGACTGGAGGCCAGGAACAAAGAACTAGGTGGAGTTAAATAGAGCAGCACCTAACGACTTAACCTCGTCACCTGAGGAAGGAAACTCAGAAGCCGCAGCCCCACTAAGGAAGCTCATAGACAGAACCAGCCGAAGTACCACTCATGACCACAGGAGGGAGCTTGACCACAGAATTCACAACAGTACCCCCCCTTGAGGAGGGGTAACCGAACCCTCACCAGAGCCCCCAGGCCGACCAGGATGAGCCAAATGAAAGGCACGAACCAGATCGGTGATAGGTTCAGCATGAACATCAGAGGCAAAGACCCAGGAATTATCTTCCTGACCATAACCCTTCCACTTAACCAGGTACTGGAGTTTCCGTCTCGAAATACGAGAATCCAAAATCTTCTCCACTATTTACTCCAACTCCCCCTCAACCAAAATCGGGGCAGGAGGATCAACGGATGGAACCACAGGTGCCACGTATCTCCGCAACAATGACCTATGGAATACGTTATGGATGGAAAAAGAATCTGGAAGGGTCAAATGAAAAGACACAGGATTAAGAACCTCAGAAATCCTATACGGACCAATGAAACGAGGCTTAAACTTAGGAGAGGAAACTTTCATAGGAATATAACGAGATGACAACCAAACCAAATCCCCAACACGAAGTCGGGGACCCACACAGTGCCTGCGGTTAGCGAAACGTTGAGCCTTCTCCTGGGACAATGTCAAATTGTCCACTACATGAGTCCAAATCTGCTGCAACCTATCCACCACAGTATCCACACCAGGACAGTCTGAAGACTCAACCTGCCCTGAAGAGAAACGAGGATGGAAACCAGAATTGCAGAAAAACGGCGAAACCAAAGTAGCCGAGCTGGCCCGATTATTAAGGGCGAACTCAGCCAAAGGCAAAAAGGACACCCAATCATCCTGATCAGCAGAAACAAAACATCTCAGATATGTTTCCAAGGTCTGATTGGTTCGTTCAGTCTGGCCATTTGTCTGAGGATGGAAAGCCGAGGAAAAAGACAAATCAATGCCCATCCTACCACAAAAGGCTCGCCAAAACCTCGAAACAAACTGGGAACCTCTGTCAGAAACGATGTTCTCTGGAATGCCATGTAAACGAACCACATGCTGGAAGAACAATGGCACCAAATCAGAGGAGGAAGGCAATTTAGACAAGGGTACCAAATGGACCATCTTAGAGAAGCGATCACAAACCACCCAAATGACCGACATTTTTTGAGAGACGGGGAGATCCGAAATAAAATCCATAGAGATATGTGTCCAGGGCCTCTTCGGGACTGGCAAGGGCAAAAGCAACCCACTGGCACGAGAACAGCAGGGCTTAGCCCGAGCACAAATCCCACAGGACTGCACAAACGAATGCACATCCCGCGACAGAGACAGCCACCAAAAGGATCTAGCCACCAAATCTCTGGTACCAAAGATTCCAGGATGACCAGCCAACACTGAACAATGAACCTCAGAGATAACTCTACTCGTCCATTTATCAGGGACAAACAGTTTCTCCGCTGGGCAACGGTCAGGTCTATTAGCCTGAAATTGTTGCAGCACCCGCCGCAAATCAGGGGAGATGGCAGACAAAATTACCACCTCTTTGAGAATACCCGCCGGCTCAGGCAAACCCGGAGAGTCGGGCACAAAACTCCTAGACAGGGCATCCGCCTTCACATTTTTAGAGCCCGGAAGGTACGAAACCACAAAGTCAAAACGGGAGAAAAACAGCGACCAACGAGCCTGTCTAGGATTCAACCGTTTGGCAGACTCGAGATAAGTCAAGTTCTTATGATCAGTCAAGACCACCACGCGATGCTTAGCTCCTTCAAGCCAATGACGCCACTCCTCGAATGCCCACTTTCGTGGCCAGCAACTCTCGATTGCCAAAATCATAATTACGCTCAGCAGGCGAAAACTTCCTGGAAAAGAAGGCGCATGGTTTCATCACCGAGCCATCAGAACTTCTCTGCGACA
This sequence comes from Ranitomeya imitator, assembly GCF_032444005.1. Taxonomy (NCBI): domain Eukaryota; kingdom Metazoa; phylum Chordata; class Amphibia; order Anura; family Dendrobatidae; genus Ranitomeya; species Ranitomeya imitator. Next base: position 843,639,938 of record NC_091284.1, on the reverse strand, counting down.
AAACAGCCCCTGCTCCAATCTCAGAAGCATCAACCTCGACCTGGAACGGGAGCGAAACATCTGGCTGGCACAACACAGGGGCAGAAGAAAAACGACGCTTCAACTCCCAAAAAGCTACCACAGCAGCAGAAGACCAATTGACCACATCAGCACCCTTCTTGGTCAAATCAGTCAACGGTTTAGCAATACTAGAAAAATTATTGATGAAGCGACGATAAAAATTAGCAAAGCCCAGGAACTTTTGCAGACTCTTCAGAGATGTCGGCTGAGTCCAATCATAAATGGCCTGAACTTTAACAGGGTCCATCTCGATAGTAGAAGGGGAAAAAATGAAACCCAAAAATGAAAGCTTCTGAACACCAAAGAGACACTTTGACCCCTTCACAAACAAAGAATTCGCACGCAGGACCTGGAACACCATTCTGACCTGCTTCACGTGAGACTCCCAATCATCCGAGAAGACCAAAATATCATACAAGTATACAATCAGGAATTTATCCAGGTACTCTCGGAAGATGTCATGCATAAAGGACTGAAACACTGATGGAGCATTAGAAAGCCCGAATGGCATAACCAGGTACTCAAAATGGCCCTCGGGCGTATTAAATGCTGTTTTCCATTCATCTCCCCGTTTAATACGCACAAGATTATACGCACCACGAAGATCTATCTTGGTGAACCAACTAGCCCCCTTAATCCGAGCAAACAAATCAGACAGCAGCGGCAAGGGGTACTGAAATTTGACTGTGATTTTATTTAGAAGGCGGTAGTCAATACAAGGTCTCAGCGAACCATCCTTCTTGGCCACAAAAAAGAACCCTGCTCCCAATGGCGACGACGACGGGCGAATATGACCCTTCTCCAAGGATTCCTTTACGTAACTCCGCATAGCGGCGTGCTCAGGCACAGACAAATTAAACAGTCGACCTTTAGGAAACTTACTACCAGGAATCAAATCGATAGCACAATCGCAATCCCTATGCGGAGGTAGGGCACTGGACTTGGGCTCATCAAATACATCCCGGTAATCCGACAAGAACTCTGGGACCTCAGAAGGGGTGGATGATGAAATAGACAGAAATGGACCATAGACAGACATAGATTTCCAATCCAATACTGGGTTATGGACTTGTAGCCATGGCAACCCCAACACGACCACATCATGCAGATTATGCAACACCAAAAAGCGAATATCCTCCTGATGCGCAGGAGCCATGCACATGGTCAGCTGGGTCCAGTACTGAGGCTTATTCTTGGCCAAAGGCGTAGCATCAATTCCTCTCAATGGAATAGGATACTGCAAGGGCTCCAAGAAAAACCCACAGCGCTTAGCATACTCCAAGTCCATCAAATTCAGGGCAGCGCCTGAATCCACAAATGCCATGACTGAATAGGATGACAAAGAGCAGATCAAAGTAACGGACAAAAGAAATTTCGACTGTACCGTACCAATGGTGGCAGACCTAGCGAACCGCTTAGTGCGCTTAGGACAATCGGAGATAGCATGAGTGGAATCACCACAGTAGAAACACAGCCCATTCTAACGTCTGTGTTCTTGCCGTTCAGCTCTGGTCAAAGTCCTATCGCACTGCATAGGCTCAGGTTTATGCTCAGATAATACCGCCAAATGGTGCACAGTTTTACGCTCACGCAAGCGTCGACCGATCTGAATGGCCAAAGACATAGGCTCATTCAGACCAGCAGGCATAGGAAATCCCACCATGACATCCTTAAGGGCTTCAGAGAGACCCTTTCTGAAAATTGCTGCCAGTGCACATTCATTCCATTGAGTGAGCACAGACCACTTCCTAAACTTCTGACAATATATCTCTACCTCATCCTGACCCTGACATAGAGCCAGCAAATTTTTCTCTGCCTGATCCACTGAATTAGGTTCATCATAAAGCAATCCGAGCGCCAGAAAAAAACGCATCAATATTACATAATGCAGGATCTCCTGGCGCAAGGGAAAATGCCCAGTCTTGAGGGTCGCCACGTAATAAAGAAATAATGATCTTAACTTGTTGAACTGGGTCACCAGAGGAGCGGGGTTTCAAAGCCAGAAACAGTTTACAATTATTTTTAAAACTCAGAAACTTAGCTCTATCTCCAGAAAACAAATCAGGAATAGGAATTCTTGGTTCTAACATAGAATTCTGAACCACAAAGTCTTGAATATTTTGTACTCTTGCAGTGAGATGATCCACACAAGAAGACAGACCTTTAATGTCCATCACTACACCTGTGTCCTGAACCACCCAAATGTCTAGGGGAAAAGAAAGACAAAACAGTGCAGAGAAAAAAAATGGTCTCAGAACTTCTCTTTTCCCTCTATTGAGAAGCATTAGTACTTTGGGCCTCCAGTACTGTTATGAACTGGTGATTCAGAACCACAATGGACCTAGTGGTTAAGAGCACACAAGGTGACATGATAGTTACTAATAACATAGGACGAGCTCTGAGACGTGGGAACTCTGCTGACTGCAATCCCTAATCCTATAATACCACACTAGAGGTAGCCGTGGAGCGCTCCTGACCAGACCTAGGCGCCTCGGGCACAGCCTGAGAAACTAGCTAGCCCTGAAGATAGAAAGATAAGCCTACCTTGCCTCAGAGAAATTCCCCAAAGGAAAAGGCAGCCCCCCACATATAATGACTGTGAGTAAAGATGAAAATACAAACACAGAGATGAAATAGATTTTAGCAAAGTGAGGCCCGACTTACTGAATAGACCGAGGATAGGAAAGATAGCTTTGCGGTCAGCACAAAAACCTACAAAGAACCACGCAGAGGGCGCAAAAAGACCCTCCGCACCGACTAACGGTACGGAGGTGCTCCCTCTGCGTCTCAGAGCTTCCAGCAAGCAAGAAAAACCAATATAGCAAGCTGGACAGAAAAATAGCAAACAAAAGTAACACAAGCAGAACTTAGCTTATGCAGGGTAGACAGGCCACAGGAACGATCCAGGAGAGAGCAAGACCAACACTGGAACATTGACTGGAGGCCAGGAGCAAAGAACTAGGTGGAGTTAAATAGAGCAGCACCTAACGACTTAACCTCGTCACCTGAGGAAGGAAACTCAGAAGCCGCAGCCCCACTCATATCCACCAGAGGAAGCTCATAGACAGAACCAGCCGAAGTACCACTCATGACCACAGGAGGGAGCTTGACCACAGAATTCACAACACAGCAGGTGGTGGAGGTACCGCTCCCAGTCACGTCCTTGGGTCTCAACCAGCATGCGTAGCATTTGTTTGAGGGTAACGTTGAAGTGCTCACACAAACCATTGGTCTGTGGTCGATACTCGATACCAGACGCTTCAACTGCATTTTCTTACAGAGAGCCTCCATTAGGCGAGACATGAATTGGATCCCTTGATTTGTAAGCATCTCCTTGGGAAATCCTACCCGTGAAAAGATGGCCAACAGTGCATCCGCCACCTTATCTGCCCTAGTTGAGGACAGAGCCACTACCTCTGGGTACCGGGTAGCGTAGTCTACCACAATGAGGACATATTGCTTTCCAGAGCTGCTGGGGATGACCAGCGGGCCTACAATGTTCATCGCGATCCTCTGGAAAAGCTCCGCTATCACTGCCAAAGGGATCAGGGGAGCCTTAAGAGCCGGCCCCGCCTTCCCCACTCTTTGATAGGTGATACAGGTGCGGCAGTAGTTAGTCACATCTGTGCCCATCTTGGGCCAATAGAAGTGTTGAGACAGCAGGGCCTTAGTTTTGCTGATCCCCAAGTGTCCAGCAAGCGGGATTTCATGGGCAATCCGAAACAACTCACCCCTAAATTGGTGTGGGACGACCAGCTGTCTTTCCCTCAACCACTCCTTTTGGGATTTTCCGGGTACTGACTCCTGGTACAACCTCCCTCATTCCCATAACACCCTCTCCTTATCAGTCATGGAGTTGGGCATCTCGGCTAGGTGTCTCAAATTCTCCATGCTCGCATCTGTGTGCAGAGCGGCCTGGAACTCCTTGCTAGGGGAAGCCAGAAGCGACATCAGGGTCCCTTCCCCATGGGAACCCTCTGGGGCCTGCTCTGGGTTCATCTCTGGTTCAGTCATGCCTGTGACTGAGGAGGTTCCAGAAGCCAGAACGTTATCTGCGTTCCGGGCATGCTGACTGCGGGTGGCAGCAGCTACGTAGGCTGTCTCCCCGGGCATTTCCACAGAGCCATCAGCCGGCGCTGCTATGGGTACTACCTCCCCATCCACCCCAACATCCCAGGAGCAGTGCTACTTATGGGGAAGCTACCTTCCTCTGTGGCACTGGTCAGTAGAGTTGAGCGACTTTTACTTTTTAGGATCGAGTCGGGTTTCGCGAAACCCGACTTTCTCAAAAGTCGGGTCGGGTGAAATCGGCTGATTGCTGCGAAAAGTCGGGGGCCGACTGAAACATGAAGCCCAATGCAAGTCAATGGGGAATCAAAGTCGGCAATGAGTGGAGGACAGGAAAACACCTACAGTGCCCATTTTAATGCCAAAAACATCAATTCTTATTACTTAAGCTTGTCAATCTTAATTTACTTTATAATAATAGTTAGGCATTGAAAACTGGGGATCATTTGGCTAAAGTTGTGGGGGGGAGGGGTGTAGGGCTGGCTCAAGATTTTCGTGGGCCCAGGAAACGTGGAATACGTCACGGCGGTGGAGCAGGGAGAGGTAAGTATGTCAACTTTGCAAGTGCTGTGATCCTGAGCAAGTAGGGGGGGCCCACTAGTTGGCACTGGCACAGGGCCCCTCATAGTATGGCGGTGTGTTTGACGGCGGGCGGCGCCTCCCACTGCCAGAGACACTTTGCGCACTGTGCCAGTGCCAACGAGTATGCCCCCCCACCTGATGAAGGAACCTGCACTTTCATCTGCACCTTCCTCTTTGTCCCCGTGTAAGGTGGTATAGTATGCGGGAAGGGGAACCTGACTTTCAGCGGGGTCAGATTCTGGCTGTGTAGAGTGCAAGGGGAATGTAGTGATCTGGGTCAATGTATCAGCAGACTCATCTAGCAGTGGCTGGCCAATGGGCAGGATGAGGAGGAAACACAGATATAGGCCTAAATAAGAAAGTAGGCTAAATCCAGTTCAAAATTGGTAACAGGACTAAACAGGCGGCATTGCTTTGTTCAGCGGAGGACAACTGTAATGAGTGGCGCAGACACAGTAGGCCCAAATAAGAAAGTAGGCTAAATGTAGTTCAAAATTGGTAACAGGACTAAACGGGCGGCATTGCTTTGTTCAGTGGAGGACAACTGTAAGGAGTGGCTGACATAGTTACTAGGCCCAAATAAGTAATTAGGCTAAATGCAGTTCAAAATTGCTAACATAACTAAACTGGCAGCATTGCTTTGTTCAGCGGAGGACAACTGTAAGGGGTGGCTGACACAGTTACTAGGCCTAAAATAAAAAAGTAGGCTAAATGCAGTTCAAAATTGGTACGAGGAGTACACAGGCGGCATAGCTTTTTTCAGCGGAGGAGGACAACTGTTATGAGAGGCTCACACAGTTACTAGGCCCAAGTAAGTAAGTAGGCTAAATGCAGTTCAAAATTGGTAAGAGGAGTACACAGCTGGCATTGCTTTGTTTAGTGGAGGACAACTGTAATAAGTTGCTCAGAGAGACTGAGTAGGTCTAAAATAAAAAAGTTGGCTAAATGCAGTTCAAAATTGGTAACATGAGTACACAGGCAGGATAGCTTTGTTCAGTGGAGGAGGACAACTGTTATGAGAGGCTCACACAGTTACTAGGCCCAAGTAAGTAAGTAGGCTAAATGCAGTTAAAAATTGGTAGCAAGAGTACACAGGCGGCATAGCTTTGTTCAGCGGAGGAGGACAACTGTTATGAGAGGCTCACACAGACTTAGTAGGCCTAAAATAAAAAAGTAGGCTAAATGCAGTTCAAAATTGGTAACAGGAGTACACAGGCGGCATTGCTTTTTTCAGTGGAGGACAACTGTAATGAGTGGCTGACACAGTTAGTAGGCCAAAATAATAAAGTGGGCTAAATGTCAGCCCAAAAAATGTTCATAAATAAACTGGTGGCATAGCTAGGTACAGGGGTGGGCTCCTCTGCTGAGTAGTAGACAGTGGTAGTTGGCGCAAAGTATTAACTGGTCTAAATGGAGGCCAGGGCCCCTGTATATTTTTACTATCATCTATCATTTCAACAAATTTGTATTGGCAGTGCCATTGAAGGATTTAACAGCGCAGACACAGTGGTGGAGCAGGGAGTGGTAAGTTTTGCAAGTGGTAGAGCACTGTTCGAGCTGGGGGGGAACACTCTCTCGTGGGCGGCGGTACTGGCACAGGGCCCCTCATATTACGACGGTGTGTGACGTTGGGTGTGCACCACCACCGTCAGGGACACTTCATTGTACTATGAGGGACCCTGTGCCAGTGCCGTTGCCCAAGAGTGGGCACACCCACCTGTCCAGGCAAACGGCACTCGCACGGGTGCTTGCGCCAAGTGGTGACCACGGCCCTGTGGGGGGAGTCAGCCCATTTAGGGAGGTATAAAAATGGCCTATGGTGGACATTCAGCAGCTGCAAATGGAGGAATTGGAGCAGTCAGTAAGAGGAGGCCAAAAGCAAGACATTTTTCAGGCAAGTTACGTGTCAGCATGGGAAGGTGGGGCAAAATAATTAGAAATCCATGATTGGTTCATTTTAATGAAGGTTAGATCATCAACATTTCGGGTAGCCAGACGAGTCCTTTTTTCGGTCAGTATTGAACCAGCAGCACTGAATACTCTTTCTGATAGCACACTAGCAGCTGGGCAAGCGAGCTCCTGTAATGCATATTCTGCCAATTCTGGCCAGGTGTCTATTTTAGATGCACAGTAATCAAAGGGAAATGACCTGTGAGGGAGAACATCGATAAGGGAGGAAAAGTAGTTCGTAACCATGCTGGACAAATGTCGTCTCCTGTCACTTTGAATTGATGCTGCAGTACCTGTCGTGTCTGCGGTCATTGCGAAATCACTCTACAACCTGGTCATAAAACCTGGTCATAAAACCCCTCTGTCCAACGCCACTTTGGATTTCTGCACCTCTAACACCTCTGCCATGTTGCCCCGTACGGCTCGTGTGAGAACCATCAGCGCCAGTGTGTGCTGGGAATGCCTGAACCAAACGGTCTACAAGAGTTGCTTGTTTGGTAGCCAATATTTGCTCACGGTTCTCATGTGGCATGATATTTTGTAATTTTCCTTTATATCGTGGATCGAGGAGGCAGGCCAACCAGTAATCGTCATCGGTCATTATTATTATTATTATTTATTTATATAGCACCATTGATTCCATGGTGCTGTGCATGAGAAGGGGTTACATACAAGTTACAAATATCACATACAGTAAACAAACTAACAATGACGGACTGATACAGAGGGGCGAGGACCCTGCCCTTGCGGGCTTACATTCTACAGGATTATGGGGAAGGAGACAGTAGGTTGAGGGTTGCGGTAGCTCCGGTGTTGGTGAGGCGGTAGCTCCGGTTTTGGTGAGGCGGTAGCTTCGATAGTGATGAGGCAGCAGCGGTGTCAGTGCAGGCTGTAGGCTTTCCTGAAGAGATGAGTTTTCAGGTTCCGTCTGAAGGATCCGACTGTGGTTGATAGTCGGACGTGTTGGGGCAGAGAGTTCCAGAGGATGGGGGATATTTGGGAGAAGTCTTGGAGGTGATTGGATGAGGAGCGAATAAGTGTGGAGGAGAGAAGGAGGTCTTGGGAGGACCGGAGATCACGTGAGGGAAGATATCATCATTTTGATAATGCGGGGGTCCCTTTTTAGGATACGCAAGGCATACTCTGCCATGTGGGCCAATGTTCCAGGTGTCAATTCACTGCTTGTGCTGGGTTGAAGAGCACTTTCTTTCAAATCAACATCACTTGTGGCCCGCAAAAACCCTGTATCTGACCTTGCAACGTCACCAGTTTCTATTGCCCCCTGAGAAGCATCCTCCTCCCATAAAAATTCATCCCCATCCTCCTCCTCTTCGTCCGCCACCTCGTCCAGGAGAGTTCCCTGACCAGACAATGGCTGACTGTCATCAAGGCTTCCCTCCTCCTCGGCTGCAGACGCCTGCTCCTTGATGTGCGTCAAACTTTGCATCAGCAGCCGCATTAGTGAGATGCTTATGATGGCGTCGTCTGCACTTACCAGCCGTGTGCATTCCTCAAAACACTGAAGGACTTGACAGAGGTCTTGGAGCTTTGACCACTGCACACCAGACAACTCCATGTCTGCCTTCCAACTGCCTGCCCGTGTATGTGTATCCTCCCACAAATACATAACAGCACGCCTCTGTTCGCACAGCCTCTGAACCATGTGCAGTGTGGAGTTCCACCTTGTTGCAACATTGATTTATTAGGCGGTGCTGGGGAAGATTCAGCGATAGCTGATGGTTCAGCATACGGCTGGAGTGTACGGGTGACCGACGGATGTGCAAGCAAAGTCTTCGCACCTTCAGAAGCAGGGCTGGTAACTCCGGATAATTTTTCAGGAAGCACTGCACCACCAGGTTCAAGGTGTGAGCCAGGCAAGGAATGTGTTTCAGTTCTGAAAGGGCTATGGCAGCCATAAAATTCCTTCCGTTATCACTGACCACCTTGCCTGCCTCAAGATGTACACTGCAAAGCCATGACTGAGTTTCTTGCTGCAAATATTCGGCCAGTACTTCGGCGGTGTGTCTGTTATCGCCTAAACACTTCATTTGTAGCACAGCCTGCTGATGCTTACCACCAGCTGTTCCATAATGGGACACCTCATGTGCAACACTGGCAGCTGCGGATGGAGTGGTCGTGCGACTGCGCTCTGTGGACGAGCTTTCACTTCTGGAGGAGGAGGAGGGGTGGCGAACGCCTACACCAAACTGTTTCCTAGACTGTGGGCTAGACAGAACTGTGCCACTATGGCTGTCCCTGGTGGACCCTGCATCCACCACATTAACCCAGTGCGCCATGATAGACACGTAACGTCCCTGGTCATGCCTACTGGTCCATGCATCTGTTGTGAGGTGCACCTTTCTACTGACTGATTGCCTCAGTGCATGGACAATGCGGTCTTTGACATGCTGGTGGAGGGCTGGGATGGCATTTCTCGCAAAACAGTGTTGACTGGGTAGGTCATAGCGTGGTACTGCATAGGCCATCAGGGCTTTGAAAGCTTCGCTTTCAACCAACCGGTAGGGCATCATCTCTAACGAGACTAGTCTAGCAATGTGGGCGTTCAAACCCTGTGTACGCGGATGACAGGATGAGTACTTTCTTTTTTCTAACGAGAGTCTCTTGTAGGGTGAGCTGGACTGGAGAGCTGCATATGGTGGAACTAGCGGGGGTGGTGGACATGGCAGATTGAGAGAGGGTTGGTGATGGTATTCTTGATGTTGGCCTACCTACAGTGTTTTCTACCAAGAACCTTGTGATTCCCTGACTGCTTTGGCCTTGCGACGATACCTCCACATTTGCTGCAGGTGGTGTCCTAACCGGTGGGCTTACAATGAGGGAAGCAATGTAGCATTGCTGACTACCTTCATTCTGAGCAGGTGCACCAATGGTACTGGACGTTGGTAGTTAGTCCAGGCTTGCAAGTGCATGCTGGTTAAATGTCTACGCATACACGTTGTATTTAAATTTATGAGATTCTTCCCTCTGCTAAAGGTCTTTGAGCATTTCTTACAGATAACTTTGCACTGATCATTCGGATTTTGGTTAAAAAATTCCGACTCTGCACTCTTCCTACTATGGATTACCTTTTCAGGCATTGCACGCTGTGCTACTTTCACCGGATGGCCACGCTGTCCTAAATCTCCGCTTCTGAGCTACTGGCAGCGGCACCCTCTTCCCCCAATGGCTGCCAATCTGGGTCAACAACTGGGTCGTCTATCACCTCCTCTTCAATGTCATGTGCACCTTCCTCTGTGTCACCGTGTAAGGTGCTATAGCGTTCATGACGGGGCACCATAGTCTCATCAGGGTCAGATTCTGGCTCAGTACACTGAGAGGGCAATGTAGTGATCTGAGTCAATGGAACAGCATAATAATCTAGCTGTGGCTGTGCATCAGTGCACTCCATGTCCGATTCATCTTGTAATGGGTTTTTAACAATTTCCCTCTCTAACCCAGGCACGGTATGTGTAAAGAGCTCCATGGAGTAACCTGTAGTTTCACCTGCCGCATCCTTCACTTTTGCTTTGGGTGAAGGACACAAGGAAGCGACTTGTTCCTGACCAGGAGCATCCACTGACGACTCGCTGCTTTTAGATTTCGAACCTTCTGAAGAGGAGGCGAAAGAGCTGGAGGCTGAGTCAGCAAGGAAAGCCAAAACTTTTTCCTGCTGCTCCGGCTTTAAAAGCTGTTTTCCTACTCCCAGATAAGGGAGCCTTCGAGGCTTTGTGTAGCCAGACGATGACGCTGGCTCAACACCTCGAGCCTTTGGTGCTATTTTGCTTTTCCCACTACCACCAGATGCTCCACCACCAACATCAGTACCAGCTGGCAACGACCGCCCACGGCCTCTTCCACCAGACTTCCTCATTTTTGGAAAAATCTAACCAAAATAACAACCGTTATATGGTACTGTAAAACAAGGTAGAAGGTGTATATAAACTTGTGGAGAATTTAAATCTCCCTTTTTTTTTTTTGGGGGGGGGGGGGAGACTGCAACAAAATTCAGGCGTAGTGTATTATACTACACAATGTAAGTGGCAGAACGGGGCTGGAAGATGTACGACAAACTAACAGGACTGTGACGTAGATCCACTTAGTGCCAATTTCAATCTCCCTTTTTTGGGGGGGAGACTGCACCAAACCTCAGGCCCAGTGTATTACACTACACAATGTAAGTGGCAGAACGTGGCTGGAAGATATATAAAAAAAAATACAAGGACTGTAGTACAATTTCAATCTCCCTACAATGATCTCAGGACAAGTATGGCAGCAATAAAAAGGACTGCTGCACACAAAAGAGTGGACAAATAAACAAGAGAACTGTGCAGAAAGGAGCAACAGGATTTTAGCTTTTAAAAAAGCAGTTGATTTGCACAGCGGCGTACAAACAGCAATGCAGCTATCAGGGAGCCTTATAGGGCAGCCTAATAAGCTACAGAGCTGATGCACAAAAATATAAACTCCACTGTCCCTGCAAAGAAAAGGTGGTGTTGGACAGTGGAAATCGCTACAGCACAAGCAGTTTGGGGGTTAATCTTCCCTCCATAACGCTATCCCTGCTTCAGAAGAAGCTGCAGCAACCTCTCCCTATGCTAAAATCGGCAGAAGTAAGATGGCGGTCGGCGTGCACGCCCCTTTATAGCCTCTGTGACGCCGCAGAAAGCAAGCCAATCACCGTCATGCCCTTCTCTAAGATGGTGGGGACCGAGACCTATGTCATCACGCTGCCCACACTCTGCGTGCACCTTCATTGGATGAAAAATGGTGCTGAAAGCGTCATACGAAACTACAACAGAAAAAGGTGTATGCAGAAAAATTGGGATCACCACAGTAATTATAAGGATATAAAAACCATCTTTATTTGGGAACAATACACAAAACATTAAAAACACTTAAAACCCATGACAAAACTTGGGTAATGGGTCCACATAGATGTCAGGTAGAATACCATCAAAGAAAAGCACAACATTGAACAGCCACTGTACAGCAGAATATATATTAGATAGGTAGATCTCTCATAACAGTCAAAGACTAATACAAACAATCCTAATATGTACAGATCCTGATGACAGAAATAGACACACTCATTGGCAGGTAAGTACACATCAGTGCGTCCCACATGAGCAACAGCAAGTGCTGGCAAAAGGGGAGAAAGATAATATTTGTTCCTCCAGGTAAAGTCCGCCAGTAACAAAAGGATCTCACCTAGCCTCAGAATAGATTTGACCTACGGTTAGGTTATATCAAACACATAAAGTCTGCTGGGCTGTGTGAGTGCGAAGACCCACGCGTATCGCCGCTAAGAAGCGTCTTCCTCAAGGTCAGCAATGTGAAGTGTGCCATGCTCCCAAGTATAAATACAAATATAATTAGTTATAACACCTACCAGGTGTGCAGGACAATGGCGACGCCGGAAGAGACTGTCAGCGTGGTGCAGAGTTGTTTGCGCAGGCGTTAGTAAATTACCCAAGTGCCCGCCCCCAGAGCAGTTCGCGCATGCGCCGTACATCTCTGTGGCCTCTCCAATTGCAGGTGGCCTACAACACCCGCCCCCCAGGACGGCGCGCCGCCAGGGCCACATCTGCGGCCGTAGTCAGCATTAACAACGGCTAAGCGTCCTAGCAACATAGTCTCCGGTACATGCGCATGCATACATCACATACCCCTGGCCAGGGTGCACTTCAATCTTTCAGACAACCACAGTAGTATGACTGCTGCCAGAAGAGTCATAGCCCAATCATAAAATAGGAGTTTTTGCTGCAAAAGTGCTATGGATAAATAATAAGGACCTTATAGGGAATGGATTTGTGTCCCCATTTAAAGTCCCGCATCCAAACGATTATATCAATCCCCTATCGCCGTCCCTTAGTTGGAATGCCACAGGAGTATAGGGAACATTGATAAGAACACACTGTGTCCAAACAATACACCATATAACCACTGTGCAAACACGTCAGAACGCTTACAGTCGCCATACAGCTGTATGGGAACATATTCGGTTGGAGCACTGTATTGTTCAAAATAAAAAACTCAAAACAAAACAAAAAAAGGGGGAAAAAAGAGATGTTGGCATACAGCCACACGGTACCCACGGGGGAGGGAGCGTCCTAAGATAAACACGTCAAGGGTGCTAGTCCCAAATTTTTGGGTGTATCAACGTATAGTCACCCGATGTTAAACACCGTACCACTCCCAATTATCAATACAAAGATTGGTCTTTCTGAACCATTATTTGTAATGAACAGATTTGGTGTCTAACATGTGTATTCTTGGCGCCGTGTGTATGGGATATGGGCTATTTTATGACCTGTTATTTTTGGATGAGTTTTTGGGACATATATCTCCTCCCCCCCTTTTTTGGTATATAGGGGGACATCTGAATGCCATATCCCTTTTATCCCTTCATCTCATATACCTGTTCATGGGGGAGCTATTTAATCTCAAATGGAGCGGGTTGTGACCTCCACGGTAGCAGCGTGGTGTTACGTTGCGGAACTATTTGGCACGTACGTTTAATCCATAGCACCCTAGGGACAACTATTTTAAATCCCTTCACCTTTGAGTATAGTTTCTACCATCTTTGTATTGATAATTGGGAGTGGTACGGAGACTATGTTGCTAGGACGCTTAGCCGTTGCTAATGCTGACTACGGCCGCAGATGTGGCCCTGGCGGCGCGCCGGGTGTTGTAGGCCACCTGCGATTGGAGAGGCCACAGAGATGTACGGCGCATGCGCGAACCGCTCTGGTCCCAGGCACTTGGGTAATTTACTTACGCCTGCGCAAACAACTCTGCACTACGCTGACAGTCTCTTCCGGCGTCGCCATTGTCCTGCACACCTGGTAGGTGTTATAACTAATTATATTTGTATTTATACTTGGGAGCATGGCACACTTCACATTGCTGACCTTGAGGAAGACGCTTCTTAGCGGCGATACGCGTGGGTCTTAGCACTCACACAGCCCAGCAGACTTTATGTGTTTGATATAACCTAACCGTAGGTCAAATCTATTCTGAGGCTAGGTGAGATCCTTTTGTTACTGGCGGACTTTACCTGGAGGAACAAATATTATCTTTCTCCCCTTTTGCCAGCACTTGCTGTTGCTCATGTGGGACGCATTGATGTGTACTTACCTGCCAATGAGTGTGTCTATTTCTGTCATCAGGATCTGTACATATCAGGATTGTTTGTATTAGTCTTTGACTGTTATGAGAGATCTACCTATGCTAATATATATTCTGCTGTAAAGTGGCTGTTCAATGTTGCGCTTTTCTTTGATGGTATTCTACCTGACATCTATGTGGACCCATTACCCCAAGTTTTGTCATGGGTTTTAAGTGTTTTTAATGTTTTGTGTATTGTTCCCAAATAAAGATGGTTTTTATATCCTTATAATTACTGTGGTGATCCCAATTTCTGCATACACCTTTTTCTGTTGTAGTTGCATATATATATAAGGTATGCAGTTGGTGATCCCCTTTTCTTATCATAACTGGATGGTGCCCGCTCAGCTAAGTACTGTTTACTGAAAGCGTCATACAAAACGCGACTTTGGCGCGCAGATCGCCGACCTCGTGGCCGATCCCACACTAGGATCGGGTCGGGTTTCACAAAACCCGACTTTGCCGAAAGTTGGCGACTTTTGAATTTGTCCGATCCGTTTCGCTCAACCCTACTGGTCAGTTGCACGGCATCACCTTCCTCATGGTTCCCATGCATCTTCCCATTTCCCATAGCACCATTGCTTGCTCCTGTTAGGGGTTCCTCAGCCATCCACCCCGCAGAGTGACGTTGCTGAGCACTCCTGCACCTGTGAACACATCATTCTCAGGACATAAATGGTTAGCAGGTAAAACATGCATATTTTCATCAGCAGCATCATCAGTATTACACTCGGCATTTTCAGAAAAATAATGATCAGGTACATCATTAACCGGTGAAGCACTGTCAGGTAACACATGCAATTTCCCATAGCTATCATCAGCATTTGATTGGGGAGGGGAGTCAGGGACATAGTATGCAACCATCCTCCCCAAATCAGTCCCCAATAAATCAGTGGGCAAGTTATCGGATAGCCCCTCTTCCTTCAGCCCGCTACCGGCACCCCAATCTATATACACCCTGGCCATTGGCAGGGGACAGCGGATGCCCCCAATCCCGGTGACAGTCATGGTTTTCCCCAGCATAATCTCTTCAGGGGCTGCCAGTTTGGGTCGAATGAGGGTTCGTTCAGCCCCGGTGTCCTTGAGGCCTGTAGCGACATGGCCCCCCACTGTGACGTGCTGCATGTTGTCATACACCCTCCTAACTGCACCACCCACCAAAAGTACTGCTGCATTAGGCCCTGGGGCCTTGGCTGAGGGATTTCTCTGTTTCTCCGAACAGTTGGCACTGATATGACCAGGCCGTTTGCAGGAAAAACACTGGCGATGGTCGGTGGTAGGCCTGGAGCTGTTGGCAACGGGGACAGGGCCTCTGGTGAGTTGGCTGGCGGGGTTACTGACATTGGTTGCAGGCTTACCCTCTCTCCAGCTGGTGGTGACTGGCTTCCGCACTTCTGATTTACGGTTGGCCTCATAGGCATCGGCAATCTGCGCTGCTTTCGTCACGTCTTTGGGTTCTCTGTCCATCATGAACTGTCGCACCTCAGCTGGGCAAAGATGTAAGAACTTGTCTTTGATCATCAGGTCTCCCAGTTGCTCAAAGGTGGTCACTGACAGTCCTTGGATCCACTGGTTAAAGTGGGTCCTGAGTCCATGCGCCACATCGCTGTAGCTGTCGTGTGGGCTACGTTGGAGGTTCCGGGACTTTCTACGGTAAACCTCAGGTATAAGCTGGTACTTGGTTATCAGGGCCTGCTTGATGGCCTCCTAGTCGTCATCTTGGTCTGGCGGGAGAGAAGCAAACGCCTCCAGAGCTTTGCCTTTTAGCCCTGGGGTCAGGTGTTGGGCCCATTGGTTCCCAGGCAGTCTGCAGGCTTTCTTAAATGCCCGCAGAAAAGTATTCAAGTCCCGTCCTTTTCCATCACAGGAAAGTGCTCTGGCTGGGGTTTAGGGGTCTGAGCGCTGTTGGGCTCGCCGCTGGACTGAGACGACCGCGACCCCTGGAGCTAACTCCAGCCGGTCCTCCCGCTCCGCTTGCCGCTCGTCTTGGGCCTCCTGCTGGTAATGCTGGATTGGCCTCAGATGTTCCTCACGGTTATCAGCGGGGAGTTGTTCGAAGGCCGCTTGCAAGTGGGGATCCAATCTGCTCTGGTTGCTAGTAGGGCCGGCATTCAGTGGTTGGAACTCGGCCGCAGCACCATTTTCACCTGTGCAGGCTTCTGTGGCCACTGGGCTCCAACACCGGGCTTGGTCTGCTTCAAATTGCACCAGTTCCGTGACCAATTGAGCCTTGGTTTTGCCATGGGGATCCAGGCCGTAGTACGTGCATACTCCAACAAGAGTGTCCCTCTTCTGCTGGGTGTACCAGGCTTCTCCTTTTGCGGCCATCATTGCCAAATAAAAGATAGGATAGAAAAACGAAGAGAAGCGTAGGGGGTAATTGCAAGTACACACTATTGTCTCAGGACTAGTAAACACTGAGCTCATTCTCCAAAACTTTTTTGCGCCAAGTCCTCGCAAGAACTGTGCAAGTTATAAGTGAGAGGAATGATTGCTCAAACCAGATCACTAATGCTCTATTTTCCCACCGCTCTGCCACCAATATGTCATGGTTCACGGGGAGACCTTTATCATCCCCACCACTCACACCAATTTAATAATAATAATAATCTTTATTTATATAGCGCCAACATATTCCGCAGCGCTTTACAGTTTAACTCACCAATTTGTCACGAACCAGGCTTGTTTGGTTGCCCCTGGTTCTTTCTGAAGGGGAGTTATCTATTTCCCACTTCCCAGTTCCGGTTTGGAACTTGCAGCTCTCTGGCGCCCCCCTTACTTCAAGGTCAGACCGGGTACTGCACCTAGGATAATTAGTCGCCAGAAAGGCTGCCTTACTTTGTAGTGGATAATGGGCACACTGCAGCGAGGGCGATATAACTACTCCCACTCAGGTGGAAACAATAATTATCAACACCGCCGGTCGCTACAAAGCCTCCCAAACGCACAGAACAAATCTGCTGCCACCAGCTCCGATTTCTTAATTATTAACTGGTCCGGAACCAACCCAGATTAGTAGCGTAATTACTTCAGAGGACGTGACCGTATGTCAAAAGGTCCTCACTATTGTCAGAAAGTCCTCACTATTGTCAAAAGGTCCTCACTATTGTCAGAAAGTCCTCACTATTGTCAGAAGGTCCTCACTATTGTCAGAAGGTCCTCACTATTGTCAGAAGGTCCTCACTATTGTCAGAAAGTCCTCACTATTGTCAGAAGGTCCTCACTATTGTCAGAAAGTCCTCACTATTGTCAGAAGGTCCTCACTATTGTCAGAAAGTCCTCACTATTGTCAGAAGGTCCTCACTATTGTCAGAGGGTCATCAGGATCCCCTCACTCTAATTTTAGAGGGCCAGCAGCCGTCCCTTACTCAACAGGTTTAGAGGGCCAGCAGCCAGCCCTGACTAAGCATTTTCGGAGGGCCAGCAGATGGCTATTCATTGCTACTGC
Source organism: Ranitomeya imitator (assembly GCF_032444005.1). NCBI lineage: Eukaryota > Metazoa > Chordata > Amphibia > Anura > Dendrobatidae > Ranitomeya > Ranitomeya imitator. The sequence goes on along the minus strand of NC_091284.1, from coordinate 843,622,663 downwards.
AATATAATTTATCCATCTGATATAGGCAATTTCTTTTAATATTAACCCCTTTCTTCCATCGGATGGAATAGTATGTCCAATGGCAGAACCCCCGCTTGGATGCGGGCTCCGGCGGTGAGCTCGCATCAAAGCCAGGACATGTCAGCTGTTTTCAACAGCTGACATGTGCCAGCAATAGGCACAGGTGGAACCGTAATCCGCCCACGCCTATTAACTAGTTAAATGCCACTGTCAAACGCTGACAGCGGCATTTAACACGCACTTCTGGCAATGAGGCCGGAAATACACACACGGCTGACCCCTGTCAAGTGATCGGGGGTGATCTTTGCGTCGGCATGACAATAACAGGTCTCCTGAAGACCTCTATGGTTGTTGATGCCAGATTGCTGTGAGCGCCACCCTGTGGTCGGCGCTCATAGCAATGCAGTAAATTGGCTACATAGGAGTGATCTGAGCATTGCCTCTATGTACCTGAGCCGATCCAGTTGTGCCAGCTTCTAGCCTCCTATGGAAACTATTGAAGCATGGCAAAAGTAAAAAAAAAGTTTTACAAAATATAAAAGTTTAAATCACCCCCCTTTCGCTCCATTCAAAATAAAATAATTAAAAAAAAATTAAACCTACACATATTTGGTCAGAATCGCCCGATCTATCAATAAAAAAAAATAATTAACCTGATCGCTAAATGGCGTACAGAGAAAAAAAATCAGAACCCCAGAATTACGTTTTTTTGGTCGCCTCGACATTGCACTAAAATGCAATAATGGGCTATCAAAATATGGTATCTGCACAAAAGTGGTATCATTAAAAATGTCAGCTTGGCACGCAAAATGTAAGCCCTCGCCCGACCCGAGATCACGAAAAATGGAGACGCTATGGGTCTCGGAAAACTGCGCATTTTTTTAAGCAAAGTTTGGAATTATTTTTTACCACTTAGATAAAAAATAACCTAGACATATTTTGTGTCTATGAACTCGTACTGACCTGGAGAATCATAATATCAGTTTTAGCATTTAGTGAACCTAGCAAAAAAGCCAAACAAAAAACAAGTGTGGGATTGCACTTTTTTTGCAATTTCACCGCTCTTGGATTTTTTTTTCCCGTTTTCTAGTACACGACATGGTAAAACCTCATGGTGGTGAGCAGGCTCGGCTTTGGTGGCCAGCCTCAAGGACGTTGTAATGGTAACATCAATCAGGGGCGAGCACAGTGGTTAAGCACAGGAGTGAGGAGAATAGGGTCATTGGTGCCCTGAAAGTTTACTGGCTATGCTTGAATTTATGGCTCTCTGTCCTGGTGCCTCCCCTTTATGGCTCTGTCATGGTGCCTCCCCTTTATGACTGTTTGTCCTGGTGCCACCCCTTTATGGTTCTCTGTCCTGGTGCCGCCCCTTTATGGCTCTGTCCTGATGCCGCCCCTTTATGGCTCTCTGTCCTGGTGCCACCGCTTTATGGCTGTCTGTCCTGGTTCAGCCCCTTTATGGCTGTGTGTCCTGGTGCTGTTCCTTTATGGCTCTGTCCTGGTGCCGCCCCTTTATGGCTCTCTGTCCTGGTGCCACCCCTTTATGGCCATTTGTCCTGGTGCCACCCCTTTATGGCTCTGTCCTGGTGCCACCCCTTTATGGCCATTTGTCCTGGTGCCGCCCCTTTATGGCTCTCTGTCCTGATGCCGCCCCTTTATGGCTCTGTCCTGGTGCCTCCCCTTTATGGCCGTTTGTCCTGATGCCACCCCTTTATGGCTCTGTCCTGGTGCCTCCCCTTTATGGCCATTTGTCCTGGTGCCGCCCCTTTATGGCTCTCTGTCCTGATGCCGCCCCTTTATGGCTCTGTCCTGGTGCCTCCCCTTTATGGCTGTCTGTCCTGGTGCCACCCCTTTATGGCTCTGTCCTAGTGCCGCCCCTTTATGGCTGTCTGTCCTGGTGCCGCCCCTTTATGGCTGTCTGTCCTGGTGCCACCCCTTTATGGCTCTGTCCTAGTGCCGCCCCTTTATGGCTGTCTGTCCTGGTGCCTCCCCTTTATGGCCGTTTGTCCTGGTGCCACCCCTTTATGGCTCTGTCCTAGTGCCGCCCCTTTATGGCTGTCTGTCCTGGTGCCGCCCCTTTATGGCTGTCTGTCCTGGTGCCGCCCCTTTATGGCTGTCTGTCCTGGTTCAGCCCCTTTATGGCTGTCTGTCCTGGTTCAGCCCCTTTATGGCTGTCTGTCCTGATGCTGCCCCTTTATGGCTGTCTGTCCTGGTGCCGCCCCTTTATCGCTGTCTGTCCTGGTGATTTAAATAAAGCTGTGGCCATTTTGACAATCAGAATAATGTGTTTTGTGTGTTGGGTTTCCTGCAGTTGTGGTGGTCCTGTGATGGAGTGGGGTCCGTCTCATATCGACATCATGTACTCATCCCCCCGCAGTTATGGTGGTCTTGTGATGGAGTATGGTGGCCTTGTGATGGAGTGGGGTCCGTCTCATATCGACATCATGTACTCATTCCCCCGCAGTTATGGTGGTCTTGTGATGGAGTGGGGTCCGTCTCATATCCAGACATCCTGTACTCATCCCCCCGCAGTTCAGCCTCTGGTCTGACGACATCTTGTATTCTGGATCGCACTCATTGCCGCCATGACGGATTCTGGACAAACCACCACAATGAGGCTCGGCCATTGTCAATTCTCATTTATTTATTACAAAGAGATTTCCACTTGTTAAAAAGGAGTTTTGTATAAAAGTTGGCACTTGTGAAGCGGTAACACGGGGGAGGTTGGGTACATAGCAGAATCCCCTGTGCCCAGTGTCCACCCTGTAATACAAGAATCCCCCCCATAGTCTTCTTACATACACACGAAGCGACCGCTGGTTTCTGGAGTATAATAAATACGTTTCTGAGATACACATAGACATGTCTGTTGACGGAAATGTGCAAGTAATGGAGCCCGGACTGGTGGGAGAAGAGCAGAGATCCCGTGGTAATACTGACAAGTGATGTCCTCAGGTGGCCGAAGCTGAGGCTCGGAAATCCCAGCGCTCCCATGTAAAGACTAGGACTGAGGGTATGGCTAGCCTCTAATTCAGGATACAACATGGAAGAACGAACCGCTCGCCACAGACCCTCGTCGTCGTCTTTCCCCCAGTTGTACACATAGTAGTACCTTCATCCGGGGCAGTGAGGGATAATACTGACCTGGTGGACTAATAGTGACAGCGCTGCGAAGGGTCAGACTTATAATGACCTGGTGCGGGGATATAAGTTACAGGTAGCTTATGAATCTCATCATCTACTAACAAGCAGCGTCTTCATAATGGCGTGCAGTCTGCAGCCATCCGGGCACAAGGACACAGGCGCATTGTGGGGGAGAGTCAGCCTTATGGTATTTCCATGGTGGCCATGCCACAGGATGGAGCAGTCATGAGGCAGGTCTGTGATATGAGAGAAGGTCCCTCAACGTCACATGGTGAGAGGAAGAAGAAAGAAAAGCTGACTGCAGATTGGAGCATGAGGAGGGTCACGGCTAATGACCGGGGTGAAGATGTCGGACATACAAGACACACAGGACAATGGCAGCTCCACGTGTAACCTCAGCACCTCACACAGTGGCATTAGTACCGTACATGCAATGACAGGGACTGGCACAACCCCGACATCATAGCCATGAGCATATAGCACTGGACGACTCATCCATGGAGTTATTGCTTAGTCTGGGATGAGCCCTCTTCAGCCTGAAGAAGCAGGACTATTATATAGGACTATTGACAGCACCACAGGAACCTCCATGTCATTGCATAGTGAGAGAAAAGCACGAGCACTGGACCTTCCAGCTGCAGATCCTGGCTGCCATCCTGAAATATCACCAAGTCTATCTCTATCTCCATGTTGATGGAGGGTGCGAGACAAGCAACAGTGCAAGGTCAGAAGTCACTGGGAGCGGACATAAGGCTTTGTGTGTAGGCTCATCTCTCGGGGTCCCATATGTTAGGCCTATCGTCATCTATCCGTCCCCATATAACATATCAGAGCTTCTGAGTTCTGGAGGTCTCCATGACCAGGTGTCCATCACTGTAGACCAGAGAGACAATACAATGGAAGGAAAAAGCAAGAGGTGGCTCAAACCTAGAAGACTTCAACATCTGCGAAGAGTCTAAAACAGGATGTGTGCTGCTGCTATAGAGCAGGTGTAGTGCTCGTGTTAAGCTGGGGGTTGTAGTGCATTGAGTACAGATTATTACAGTCACGTCCAGTGGTGGGGTCATGTTGGGGATTGTAGTTCTGTGTATAATATAACTGTAGTATGGTCACGTCCGGCGGTCTACATGTTGTGGGCTGCGTTACCAATTGATCTCACACAGATAAGTAGAGAATATTTGACACTTTCGGAGCCTTTTACGGTTTTGTTGTCCGGCTTTAAAACTTCTGTAAATATCAATAGAAAATTAAATGCACGCGTCGGTGCCAGGAGCAGATTAGTAGATGCATTTTATACTTGCCTCCTGAGATTTAAGCCTTGTCAGTCTGAAGTCAGATTTAGTCCAGAGAAGAGCTGACGTAATGCGCATAAGATAACTGTATAGAATACCATCCCCATCATCGTAGACTACGACCCCGAACATCACACCTCCTGTATAGATAACCTATCCCATTTAAAATCTGCAGTCTCCACCACATAAGCCTTCGAAGTGCTCATGTCACATTCATTAAACTTGCAGTATACTTCATCTACCTTTTCATCAATCTATTCACTACACTTTTCATGGAAGCAAACTTTCCTTATCTCATCTTTTGTTCTAGGTCTCATATCTGGTTCACAGTCTTGTCCTAGATTTTGTCTCTGTCCAGAGTCCTCTCCTAGGTCTCATATCTGGTGTAGAATTTTGCCCTAGGTCAAGAGTCCTGTCCTCGGTCTTATCTCAGTCCAGAGTCCTGTGCTATGTCATTAATGAGGTCTAGAGACCTGTCCTAGGTCCCATATCTGGTCCACAGTCTTGTACTAGATCTTATCTCAGTTGAGAGTTGAGTTCTGTCCTAGGTGTTATCTCCAGCCAGAGTCCTGTCCTAGGTCACAAATGTGGTCCAGAGCCATGTCCTAGGTCTAATATCTGGTCAAGAGTCTTGGCCTAGGTCTTATCTCAGTCCAGAGATCTGTTCTAGGTCATGTATGAGGTCCAGAGACCTGTTCTAGGTTCCATATCTGGTCCACAGTCTTGTACTAGGTTTTATCTATGTTGAGAATTGAGTTCTGTCCTAGGTATTATTTCCAGTCAGAGTCCTGTCCTATGTCCCATATCTGGTCCAGAGTCATGGTTGAGCAGATATGACCTTGATTATACATGAAATTCTGGTGATCTTGTTGTGAAGCCGGGATATGTCACAGATCTTGCAGATTGGATACAGCTGCTGGTTAGCAGGTCCCGCCTGATATGTAAAAAAAAATCCTGAAAAACAATATTAGCTGCCATTCTAGGGCAGGACTGCATGATGGTCAGCATTATAGCTGAGGAGCATGGACATTTAAAGTCTTTCTTATGAAGCGTATTGTCCCACGCTGCAGAGACATGAAGCTGCCTTCCCCTGGTCAACAGAGGGAACCTCAAAAGAATCTCATAAACTTGGCCTCAGAAATAACTAAGATGGGTCTGTCCGAATCCTTCTTTGCATTATTGGCTTCATACTCTGCCGTCATTATGGTTGTTAAACTTTCAGTCTCTTATCATAAGAAACTTTTTCACCAGTTCAGACTTTTCTTCTTCCCATGTAACAGTATCATCCAAGGTCACTGATCTTTTTAAATTCTTAGCTCCCCATCACTAGAAGGATCTAAAGTATGTTCTGTACTGAGGACTGAGGCAGATGGGCCCTGGGAGATCCCAAATGGGGAGACGACAGGTGAGCGTGCTGCGAGAGGAGACAAAGATGGGGAGAAGCTGGGGGGTATAATGGAAGAGGAAAGAGAAGCATCATGAGTTATAGGGGAGCGACGTAGGGATGAGAAGTTAGGGAAGGTTCTGGCCACCGCAGGCTTCGGAGGCACGGTTTTAGCACCAGGATGAGCTACAGACGTGATGAGAGGAGGTGGATCGATACGAGGTTGAGGAATTGCTTTTGGTTTAGGCTGGAAGGGTTTTCTTAATGCTGACTCATCCTTGAGCCGAGCAATCTCCATGAACACACTGGCCAGTGGCTGAAATTGGGGACACCAGTTCAGCAAATAATCCCAGTTGTAGCTGCCACGTAATTCCTCATCGCTAGCAACAATGGCTGTCAATGATCCTTCTACAGATGGTTTGCCATCTTCAGGGAAAGAATAGTCCTTTGGGTGTGACATATTTAACCTACATCCCACCCCCATAAAAGCACCTCCTCCCCCGCTATCATCTCGATAGAGTGTCGCCTGGCCAGAACCCTTCTTGTTCTTGAACCATTGTCCACTGTCCATAGAGGGGTCACACGAGATATCAGATAGCTGATCAGCATCTTGTTGTATCCCAGAATCTGGACCACGAGCAGAGATGTGCTCCTGCATGGAAGATGTAATGCTTGCCACTCGTGGATATTCATTGATCATACGGATCTCATCGTCTTCTGCAGCTTCAGCGGAGCCTCGGCCGCTGGAATGTGAGGGATCTAGAGAGCCTCCTCTAGTGTAAGGTCCATCCACTGCAGAAGAGTCCATAGAATAACCTGGAAGAGTTTGGTGATAAATTCGATCTCCACTACCAAGTCCAGATTTATCATGACCCATCCTTTGCAGAGTGCTGCTTTGCAAATTGTCCAGTTGGGCGTCAGCTTCTTCGCTTTTTTTCTGCATTCCCCGGGACCTGCAGACCACCAGAATAATTGCAACTGCAGCTAAAACCACAACGACTGCCAATGATGAAGCTACAGATACTATGAGTAATAAATTCAGGTCTGGAGCCAAACCAAAAGATGTGTGTGTAATGTCCACTGTCAGCTGAGCCATGGCCACGCGTGAGGATGGTAGAGGGCTGTGGGCATGGACCTCCAGAGTCATTTCCCTTGTCTCTCTCTTTGAGCGTCCAGAGCGATGTCTCTGACCATCCACCTTCAAATACACCTGACCCGTTGTTTCATTAATGCCAAAGTAGGGTGATGGTTTAGAGAAGGAATAAAGGACCACACCATCAGCCCCTTCATCCTCATCTGTGGCCTGGACCAGCCCGATAATCTGTCCTTTGTTAGCTCCTTCTGGCACCTCAAAACTGAAGTATGGGGTGACAAATACAGGGTCGTACTCATCTTCCCCCATCACAAGAACTTGAACAGTAACTGTTGCAGAAAAATTTCCTGCATCTGTGGCTTTTATCACCATACTGAAAGTTTTGCTGCGCTCGTAATCAAAGCTCTGCCTGGACAGAAGTTCTCCAGAAGTCCTATTTACAGAAAAGACATCTCTCCCAGTAATAAGTCCTGGCTCCATGGCAGGAAGCTCCACTACTGTATACAGCAACTGGCCAAACATTCCCGTGTCCAGGTCAATGGCGTGAATAATGGTAAGTAAGGTGTTTGCTGGTTTGTTTTCCCTGATACTTGTGGTCAAAATCTGTACTGGAAAGTAAGGCTTGTTGTCATTGATGTCCCGAACTTCCACAGTCACAGGAGCGAGTGCGAAATTTACCAGGCCGCTGTTGCCATCAAAAGCTAGGACTACCAAGGTATGCACAGCCTGCCGTTCCCTGTCCAGCTGACGCACCAGCCTAATGCCGCCGGTTGCCTCATTAATCTGAAAGAGCCGACTATCATCCCCAGACGTGATCCTGTAATGCACCATGCCATTGTGCCCAGAGTCGGAATCTTGCGCCAATACCCGCAGGACCTCAGAGCCGACCGGCGCAGCCTCGCTAAGAAGTACGTTGTAGTTTGGCCGTGGAAATACTGGAGGGTTATCATTGACATCCAGGACAGTGATGAGTACATGGACCGAGTGACTTCTTTGAGGAACGCCTCTATCCGATGCCCCCAGGGTAAGATTATAGGAGTGAGTGCTCTCAAAATCGAGAGGATCCGTTAAGATGATAGAACCAATCTGCTGAAATTGTCCATTCCAGAAGCGCAGTCCACTCTGTACCTGGAACACATTACCGACATTCCCGCTCAGAATGGTGTAATCCAGGACTGAATTCTCTGGGGTCAAGTCAGCATCCGTGGCCTCTAAAATCAAGACGGTGCTACCGAGTGACAGGTCCTCGGGTATGGCAGCCATGTACTGTGCCTGTGGGAACGTCGGCACGTGGTCATTAACATCCAGAACTAGGATCTGCACTGTGACAAGAGAAGCCAGACTTGGAGATCCTTTATCTCGAGCTTCGACAAGCACATCCACCACAGGCCACGATGTGTCCAGTTCCATCGGCTCAATTGTGAAGAGGGTCCCTGAAAAGAAAAATAAAGAAGAGTTACTGACCTGACCAAAAACCTAAACCAGAAGATGATGGGTAATCTTTGAGGTAAGCTTTGTGTAGCAGGAAAGTGAGCAGTCTTCTGCCCACCAAAATCCCTGCCTGGTGCAGTCATGTAAATAAGTACACCCCAGTGATAGCCCATGTAACCTATGAGTTCATAGTCAGATCTACTCCTGAGTCACACTGTACATGAAGGGATGGAAGTGACCAAGAACAAGTCTACTGCACAGCAAGTTATTACGCATATCTGCCATGTATTTTCTTCTGAAAAAGTAAGTGTCCCCTAATCTTGAATCATTGAAGAAAAGAGAACTGGAAATCCCATCAGTATCTGATGACCACCCATCACCTCCATCATCAGTATCTGGTGACCACCCATCACCTCCATCATCAGTATCTGGTGATCGCCCGTCACCTCCATCATCAGTATCTGGTGACCGCTCGTCTCCTCCATCATCAGTATCTGGTGACCGCCCGTCACCTCTATCATCAGTATCTGGTGACCGCCCGTCGCCTCCATCATCAGTATCTGGTGACTGCCCGTCTCCTCCATCATCAGTATCTGGTGATCGCCCATCACCTCTATCATCAGTATCTGGTGACCGTCCGTCTCCTCCATCATCAGTATCTGGTGACCGCCCGTCTCCTCCATCATCAGTATCTGGTGACCACCCGTCACCTCTATCATCAGTATCTGGTGACCGTCCGTCTCCTCCATCATCAGTATCTGGTGACCGCCCGTCTCCTCCATCATCAGTATCTGGTGACCACCCGTCACCTCTATCATCAGTATCTGGTGACCGCCCGTCACCTCCATCATCAGTATCTGGTGACCGCCCGTCACCTCCATCATCAGTATCTGGTGACCACTCATCACCTCCATCATCAGTATCTGGTGACCGCCCATCACCTCCATCATCAGTATCTGGTGACCTCCCATCACCTCCATCATCAGTATCTAGTGACCACCATCACCTCCATCATCAGTATCTGGTGACCACCCATCACCTCCATCATCAGTATCTGGTGACCACCATCACCTCCATCATCAGTATCTGGTGACCGCCCGTCTCCTCCATCATCAGTATCTGGTGACCGCCCGTCTCCTCCATCATCAGTATCTGGTGACCGCCCGTCACCTCCATCACTACTATCTGGTGACCGCCCGTCACCTCCATCATCAGTATCTGGTGACCGCCCATCACCTCCATCATCAGTATCTGGTGACCTCCCATCACCTCCATCATCAGTATCTAGTGACCACCATCACCTCCATCATCAGTATCTGGTGACCACCCATCACCTCCATCATCAGTATCTGGTGACCACCATCACCTCCATCATCAGTATCTGGTGACCGCCCGTCTCCTCCATCATCAGTATCTGGTGACCGCCCGTCTCCTCCATCATCAGTATCTGGTGACCGCCCGTCACCTCCATCACTACTATCTGGTGACCGCCCGTCACCTCCATCATCAGTATCTGGTGACCGCCCGTCACCTCCATCATCAGTATCTGGTGACCGCCCGTCACCTCCATCACTACTATTTGGTGACCGCCCGTCACCTCCATCACTACTATCTGGTGACCGCCCGTCTCCTCCATCATCAGTATCTGGTGACCGCCCGTCTCCTCCATCATCAGTATCTGGTGACCGCCCGTCTCCTCCATCATCAGTATCTGGTGACCGCCCGTCACCTCCATCATCAGTATCTGGTGACCGCCCGTCTCCTCCATCATCAGTATCTGGTGACCTCCCATCACCTCCATCATCAGTATCTGGTGACCGCCCGTCTCCTCCATCATCAGTATCTGGTGACCGCCCGTCTCCTCCATCATCAGTATCTGGTGACCGCCCGTCACCTCCATCATCAGTATCTGGTGACCGCCCGTCACCTCCATCACTACTATCTGGTGACCGCCCGTCACCTCTATCATCAGTATCTGGTGACCGCCTGTCTCCTCCATCATCAGTATCTGATGACCGCCCGTCACCTCCATCATCAGTATCTGGTGACCGCCCGTCACCTCTATCATCAGTATCTGGTGACCGCCTGTCTCCTCCATCATCAGTATCTGATGACCACCCGTCACCTCCATCATCAGTATCTGGTGACCGCCCGTCACCTCCATCATCAGTATCTGGTGACCGCCTGTCACCTCCATCATCAGTATCTGGTGACCGCCCGTCACCTCCATCATCAGTATCTGGTGACCGCTCGTCACCTCCATCATCAGTATCTGGTGACCGCCCGCCCCCTCCATCATCAGTATCTGGTGACCGCCCGTCACCTCCATCATCAGTATCTGATGACCACCCGTCACCTCCATCACTACTATCTGGTGACCGCCCATCACCTCCATCATCAGTATCTGGTGACCGCCTGTCTCCTCCATCATCAGTATCTGATGACCGCCCGTCTCCTCCATCATCAGTATCTGGTGACCGCCCATCACCTCCATCATCAGTATCTGGTGACCGCCTGTCTCCTCCATCATCAGTATCTGATGACCACCCGTCACCTCCATCACTACTATCTGGTGACCGCCCATCACCTCCATCATCAGTATCTGATGACCGCCCGTCTCCTCCATCATCAGTATCTGGTGACCGCCCGTCTCCTCCATCATCAGTATCTGGTGACCGCCCGTCACCTCCATCACTACTATCTGGTGACCGCCCGTCACCTCCATCACTACTATCTGGTGACCGCCCGTCACCTCCATCACTACTATCTGGTGACCGCCCGTCACCTCCATCACTACTATCTGGTGACCACCCGTCACCTCCATCACTACTATCTGGTGACCGCCCGTCACCTCCATCATCAGTATCTGGTGACCGCCCGTCACCTCCATCATCAGTATCTGGTGACCACCCGTCACCTCCATCACTACTATCTGGTGACCGCCCGTCACCTCCATCATCAGTATCTGGTGACCGCCCGTCTCCTCCATCATCAGTATCTGGTGACCACCCGTCCCCTCCATCATCAGTATCTGGTGACCACCCGTCACCTCCATCACTACTATCTGGTGACCGCCCGTCACCTCCATCATCAGTATCTGGTGACCGCCCGTCTCCTCCATCATCAGTATCTGGTGACCGCCCGTCACCTCCATCATCAGTATCTGGTGACCACCCGTCACCTCCATCACTACTATCTGGTGACCGCCCGTCACCTCCATCATCAGTATCTGGTGACCGCCCGTCTCCTCCATCATCAGTATCTGGTGACCGCCCGTCACCTCCATCATCAGTATCTGGTGACCGCCCGTCTCCTCCATCATCAGTATCTGGTGACCGCCCGTCCCCTCCATCATCAGTATATAGTGACCGCCCGTCACCTCCATCACTACTATCTGGTGACCGCCCGTCACCTCCATCACTACTATCTGGTGACCACCCGTCACCTCCATCACTACTATCTGGTGACCGCCCGTCACCTCCATCACTACTATCTGGTGACCGCCCGTCACCTCCATCATCAGTATCTGGTGACCGCCCGTCACCTCCATCACTACTATCTGGTGACCACCCATTGCCTCTAGCATCAAAGTAAGTCAATTTATTGCATTTTGGCCACTTGCTTTGTCAGGAAGAAAGATGCTTCTATCATGTGCACATATAAACATTCATAGTTTTCAGGGTCGAAAGAAGACACTAGTCCACCGCGTTCACCTATAACTGAAGTCTGACATGGGAGTACTTCCCTTGTCAGGAGACTGCTTGCATATGACTGCGGTTAGGGATGAGGGAGTCAGTAATATTTAGCTGGAATTACACTGCACAATTATTGGGAAAGTGCTGCTGAGTCCATGTGCACAGAGAGATCAGCCACTGATCTGACCGTGCTGTGCTCAGCGTGTCGGCGTGGGTCATCAGGCTAGTATTGGCAAACATGGCACCGATCAGTGGTCACCTAACACCACAAGTCGGGGAGTTAATACCCAGACTTACCATTATTGGGATCGATGTGAAAGGAGCCAGTATCAGATGACAAGACCTTGTATATGACTCTGCCCATCTCCCCAGAGTCTCGATCGGTGGCAGAAATAGTGACCAGCGGGGTCCATGCCTGAGTGTGCTCCATGACAGTGACCTGACGGCAAGAAAATAATCCATTACTAAAGTCTTTACAAGCAAAGTGAAGCTTCTCAACAAAACCGGAGTTAACGCACTAAATTGCTAATTTTGGTGAGGAATTTTCTAGTTTTTTGCGTATTTTTATGAAAAAGGAACAAAGCAAAAAACAAGAGAGAAAAAAATCAACAAACAGCCGTCCTTCATGTCATCCTGTAGGGTGTGAGAAGATACATGAGATGATATATACTAGCGCGGAGGGCCACACACTGGCGGAGGATTACCTGGTACAGGCTCTGTCTGAACTCGGGAGCGTTATCGTTGACATCCTGTAGGTTGAGCCTCACATCTGCCCGGGTCTGGTGCTTCCCATCAGATGTCTGTATTGTTAGAGTGTATGACGCCCGCTCCTCATAGTCCAGGGGCTCTGTAAGCCATATGTGTCCACCATAACGGAAGATGCTGAATGTGCTTCCAGGGGAGCCATCAATGGTCAGCAGGTACCACAGGGGCGGGCCGGAATCCACGTCATTGGCTGTCACCTGAGCGATTTCTGACCCAATCAGAGCATCTGTAATGAGAGGATCGGTAATTGTGACTTTCCTTTATCTGAGTAAAAGTATACGATGATCCGTTCAGGAGAGACATGGTCATCACTGCGCGACACGGGATGGGTGTAGAGCTACAACAGCGCCATCTCCTATTCATTGGTTATTGGTAAATGTAGGCAAAGCACTTTGTGACTGTGACAACACAGCATTTAATCTTAATTATCCAGACGTAAAATCAGTAGGCCAGGAGACTTACATTATTATCTTTATGCTGACTTTTGAATCTAAGTGTCTTTCTACTGTTGGTCAATAAACACAGACTACTGTTAGTACAAGCCTAAATGTGACTCTGGAGTTGCTGTTTGCTGCAAGCTCATTGTCTGCTATCTTTGAGGGATAGAGACACAGGGTAATTGAACAATAGATGTTTGATAATATGTTGATTGAACATTGTGTGGGACCCTGTGGCTTGTTGACTTGCAAAACATAGGAGGAAAACCATGCAAATTGATTAAATACTCAATGTGAGTTAATCTCATCATATCTTCCTCTTGACCTCTGGGTGATGGATTGAAGGACAACAGTAGTGAACTATATAGGGTGGATATGGCTCAGTAACAAGACATTCACCCAGACCCAGAGACTCTTTACAAAACCACAGCCAGAAACACTCTACATTAGCAGCCAGGATATTAAGGCTTCATCACAAGGAACACAGTTTGGACATTCTACAGGATGCCAGCTTAGGGGACCATGTCTCCGGCTGAAAGAATATAGATCTGCTCCATTGATCATGAATACATTTAGGGAAGTCAAGATTTGGAACCACCGATCACCTGAGCTCCATGGATACATTTGGGAAAGCCAGGATTGGGACCCACCGGTCACCTGGCTGCATTGAGATGTTTGGAGAAGCAACGATGTGACCCTCCCGTCACCTGGCCTTGTACTTCAATAGACAGTCAGCTTCCTAAACTTGTCGTTACCTCCCCTCTGTGTGTGCCACAAGTGGAGTAGTCGGAACTGGAAGCTCTGAAGTCACAGATGCTCTTAGTCCGCGGAAGGGTGAGAATCTGTAATTTGCACCATCTTGGGTATTTTGCTAGGACTGTTCTAGGTGTTATTGTCTGTTTTGTGGTTCAATAAAGTATTGCCACACTGTTTTACGCTCACCCTGCTTTGTCTGAGTAGTATTATGCCTACAGTAAAAGGAGAGTGGGCGTTCAGTGGGATGAGCCCTGGTCTATGGGGCCTCAGGCCAGAGGATGAGAGAACCCACTAACTCCAAAGTCACCACGCAGCCTCTCGCCCATGACTACCGCCATGCACAACTTACACACTGGTCTCGAATTATGGCAAAATGGCCATCACCGACCAATCAGATGTAGTGTGCAGCACAGGATTCCCCACTCATGTCAATCCTATCATGTAGTTTGATCACAGGAAGAAGCCGGGCATGTGCTGGGCCGATTCACAGCGTTAAGGTGCGCACCTTCCATACTGGCTTCAGAGCTCGAAGGCTGCCTCACATAACTCAACCCAACTCAGCAACATTTCATCACATATCACCTTGATACTTTATCCATATTTATGGATTTTCTGTATTTTTTAAAATTTCAATGCGAGAAGGGGTGACTATTTTGAGCACAGGGCTCCTTGGGTTTTCCTAAGACTAGACGATGGTGAGCGGGGGCGTCAATATTCAATCTAGGATGTCAATCTCCATGGTCAGAAAAGACTGAGAGGAGACTTAATAGCGGTCTACAATTATCTGAGGGTCTGTCACATTGTAGCGGGATCATCATTATTCTCATCTGCACATGGAAACATGAGGGTGATCAATGAGTGGAACAGGCGGCCACGAGAGGTGGTGAGTTCTCCTTCAATGGAAGTATTCATACAGAGGCTGGACAGACATCTGTCTAAGATGCTTTAGTGAATTCTGCATTGAGCAGCCGGTTGGACCAGATGACCCAGGAGGTCCCTTCAAACTCTAGCTTTCTATGATTCTATGATACTTTCCCTAAAGCCGTACCTGCCCTGTCAGTCTCTATACCAGCCGTACCTGCCCTGTCAGTCTCTATACCAGCCGTACCTGCCCTGTCAGTCTCTATACCAGCCGTACCTGCCTGCACCTGTCTTGTCTTCCAGCATTCCTGTCGTGCCTGTGGGTGGTTTTCTAATGGGTGGGATTGTACGGAGTGTTTTTCTTTTGGGTGGTGTTTCACTTATTGGACTTCTATGGATGATCTTCTAGGGCAGGGGTGGGGAATCTTTTTTTTCTGCCAATGGCCATTTGAATATTTATACCATCCTTCGGGGGCCGTACAATCTCCGCCCACAAAGTCCATCCTGACTCTGCACTGGTTTCAGGGCATAATCTTTTATTGCATGACCTTCAACGTTAGTGAGCACTGTGTGTGTGTGCTAACAAAGCAAGAAGAAATTAAAGGGAACATGTCACCCCCAAAATGGAAGGTGAGCTTCGGCCATTGGCATCAGGGGCTTATCTTCAGCATTGTGTAATGCATTCTGTAATGCTGTAGATTAGCCCCCGATGTATCCTGAAAGATGAGAAAGAGACGTTAGATTATACTCACCCAGGGGTGGTCCGGGTCCGATGGGCATCGCGGTCCGGGGCCTCCCATCTTCTTACGATGACGTCCTCTTCTTGTCTTCACGCTGCGGCTCCGGCGCAGACGTACTGATCTGTCCTGTTGAGGGCAGAGCAAAGTACGGCAGTGCGTAGGTGCTGGGCCTCTCTGACCTTTTCCGGCACCTGCGCACTGCAGTACTGTGCTCTGCCCTCAACAGGGAGATAAAGTACGCCTGTGCCGGAGCCGCAGCATGAAGACAAGAAGTGGACGTCATCGTATGAAGATGGGAGGCGCCGGAGCGAACCGCGACGCCCATCGGACCAGAACCAGACCGAGACCGCCCCTGGGTGAGTATAATCTAACCTCTTTTTCTCATCTTTCAGGATACATTGGGGGCTTATCTACAGCATTACAGAATGCATTACACAATGCTGAAGATAAGCCTCTGATGCTGGTGGGCTTAGCTCAACTTCGATTTTGGGGGTGACAGGTTCCCTTTAATGAGCTTTTGGCAATCAAAATACAGCTCCCTGCCCAAGAATGTGGATGTGGACCCTGAGAATCTGCTCGAGGGCCTGATAAAAGGTCATAGAGGGCCATAAATGGCCCTGGGGTCGGAGGTTCCTAGAACAGGGGTGGGTTTATAAAGGACAGTCTTTTAGTCAGTCGTCTTCCAGAATGGTGGTCTAGTCATTCGCCTTCTACGGGGAGGTCTTCAAGGCAATCGTTTCCCAGTTGGCATGTTTATAAAGGGTACTTGTCAAATGGGGATATGATGAAGATAAGGGGGTGGTCGCACAGAGTTAGCCTTCTGGAGAGGCTTCAGTATATTTAGGGTGATAAGGACTATCATAGAGATGACTTTGTTGAGTAGAGGCCGCAGGTTACTGAAGTATATAGTACGTATACCTACCCTCCCGGATACTGAGCTCCAGCTGCAACGGGATGGTCGGACTGTTATCATTTACATCCATCACCACCAGGGTTAATGTTGCAGATCCAGTCAGCGGGGGGGAGCCACGATCAGTCGCTGTGACCAACAACCTGGACAGAAACAGAGACAATGTACACTTAGCAGACCCCCAAAGATTTAAGCACACATATACACAGGCTCGGACTGGCCCACAGAACAGGAAAATCCTCCGGTGGGCCCATGTGCAAGGGATGGCCACCCCCTCTTATAGGAGCAGCACTTTGCACAATATACTTGATCCACTATATTTAGATAAAGGCAGAATCTTATCAATGTAACAGTCTTCCCGTCCATTGTTATATACATTTCAGATTGATAATGTCACATTTGCATTAAGCTGAAAAATGGGGCCCTGGAATTGGTTAGTGGTCGGCCCCTGGCACCCCAGTCCGACAGTGTCATAGAAAATACTAAAAATCCTCACGGTCCCTCATATTCCCCTCCCTTTTTTCTTTCACCTGTCTTGAGGAGACAATGGACGGAGCCTTTATGTAAAATGGCAGTGACAAAGATGTGAAACAGATTAATTAAAATGTGAGGATTCCTCTTTATATCCAGGTGACTGCAGAGGACGTCTCTTGTCCACACAGAGAGACAGGAAAAGGCTTATTGGGGTCTGAAGTGGATCAAAGAAGATATAACACCCTTTACAAATAGCCATGGTGTCACCATCCAGGTTTGGATCTGTGGCAGATCTGGTTTCCCTCCGATTAAAACCTTTTTTCCTTTGTGGTCATTTGGGGTTAATGCAGATTTCTCCCCCCCGGTGGCCGCTGGTGTTATTGCATTGCAGTGCTACTGGGTCAGCTGGTGTTGGTGACCACTCCCACCATCCTTCAAAAGGTCACCTGATGCATCAGCTGACTGTTGGTTATACAGGTCCTTTGGATACCAACCTTGCTGGAAAAGAAGCTTGCTGAGTGCAGTTGTTCTTCAGCTGAATTCTCATACCTGGTGCATTACTCTGCTGTACGGTGCAGAGCTAAGTGTGGTGCTTTTGTTTCTTTGTCCCTTTGTTGTGTAACTTTCCCTGTGTTGTATTAGTGCAGCGGTGGAACCAGTGCTCTCACCTGCCAATTTCCTACCCAGGGATAGGTGCAGGGCGAGTGAGGGCTTAGGTATCCTGCTCGGCGACAGGTTGAAAGAACCTGTATAGGGACATCAGGAAGATCAGGGCACATCCTTAGGAGAGTGCAGGAGGTGTCCATTTCCCTGTTCCCTATCGCACGGCCCACCATTGTTAAAGTGTCCCCGGAGTACCCTTGTGTGTTCTGCTGTATTGTGACCGACCTCTTGTCGGGTCGCGTCACGCTAGGACAGTCACTTCGTGACATTTGGTCACGGCAGTACAATGAGAGAGCAGACAGTATTGCTCCGGGAGAAAATATGGAATATTGGGATTTCTATCCATCCGATAATTATGAGACGTATATTGTCGGCACTGGGATAAGTAGGCCATAAATACCCATATTTTCTCCTAATTATAACCCCCACCAAAAAGCCCCAAATCCATAGGGGCCATATAACTGCCAGCAGATAAGCCATCTTTGGTTCCTAAGCGTTGATAAAATCCAGATAGAAAAGATGACATCAGTCTCTATCTTCTGTGATTGCTCTGTGAGGAGTTATTTCATAAATTGGGATTTCCTAAAATTATGAAGAGCTGAGTCCAGCCCACAACCAGGACCTTGTCAGGTCATCATAGAGGGGTGTGCGGATGGGACGCAGGATCTGATAAAAGAGCAATCCCAATTATCATCAGTGTTCATACAGAGAGTTACATGTCATGTATGTAGGCACCCAGTTATTGACAGGCCAAATCGAAGCGCTCTCCTTCGGCTAAACTGAATAGTTTCTGCGATCGTTGTAGTAAGTTTCCTGTTAATCCCTTCTATTTTATGCACCATATTTTTCGGATTATAAGACGCACTTTCTTCTTCCAAAAATGAGGAGGAAAATGGAGGGTGCTGCTTATAGTCCGGATGTACCGGCTCCGGCTGTGGTGGGGAGGTGTGGGAGAAGCATTGGCGGAGCAGCAGGTCACCGGAGGCTGGAGTAGGCGGCTGCGGCTAACTCCTGTACCCGCTGCTAAAGAGAAATGAATATTCACTGCAGTCCACGCACTGGTGTAGCCACCATGAGATTCTTTGTTCTTTTATGGTTATATATAGTGGCACAGATCCGGGCTCAGGATATAAGAATTATATATTCCGGAAGTCCATCGATAGATCTATCACTCACTGAAAGAGCTAGCAGCTAAGCGCAACGAGTGCAAAGCGTGGATTTCTCCACAAGCGGTTCAGGTAATTGCTCCGTGTGTACACTTAAAAGAATCCCCAGGATGTAGGGCACATTCTGATCATCGTGTCTTTCTTATACGAGGTTCATATACAGCGAGATATGCGTAAAAATTGTTTTCATATTATAAGTAAAGGGGAGGTTTCAGCCTCTAAGTGATGTCACCACAGGGGGATGGGTTTGGATTTAGGCTAGGGAATAACTTAGTGAGATAGCATTCTTGCAGTGCCTTTGTGTCCGGGGGCTAGCTGCTACACAGATGTGTGGCATGCATCTAGATGTGGCCCCTCCTCCTCCTCAGGCTACGGCCTGCCATGATGATATGAAATGATCTGAACGCTATGTGTTTTTTCAACTTTAATCCTTCTTTTATTTGTAATTGTAATGTACACATGATTTGTCATCTTTATAATATTTTATTTATACTTTGTAAACACTGCCTACCTTTTTTGGAGTAAAATATACAATTTATTAGCTTGTCTCTCCTTGTTCTATAACAAACTGTCGCGTCCTCTGAGGTGAATTACGCTACTGATTTGGGCTGGCTCCGGTCCCCTTAATACTTTAAAAATCGGAGCTGGTGGCAGCCTACTTTGTCCTGTGCAATTTGGCGTCTTTACAGCGACCGGCGGCGTTGATAATTATCGTTCCGCCTGTGTGGGAGTAATATCGCCCTCGCTGCAGCGTGCCCACTAGCCAGTACATAGCAGGCAGCCCTTCTGGCGACTAATTACCCTAGGTGCAGTACCCTGATTGACCTGAGTGTAAGGGGGGCACCAGAGAGCTGCAAGTTCCAAACCGGAACTGGGAAGTGGGATATAGATAAATTCCCTTCAGAAGGAACCAGGGGCAACCAAACAACCCCGGTTCGTGACAAATTGGTGTGAGTGATAAAGGTATCTTCCCCGTGAACCATGACATATTGTTGGGATCCCTGACATATCCGGTGGTATCCGTGCCATAGGTGCCAATTATAAGGATGGGGCCATGCATATCAGGACCAGGATGGGGGCCAATCATACCAGAATAGGGATGGGGCCATGCATACTAGGAGGAGATGGGGCCCTGCATACCAGAATAGGGATGGGGTCATGCATACCAGGATGAGATGAGGGCCCTGCATGCCAGGATAGAGATGGGGACATGCATACTAGGATGAGATGGGGCCCTGCATGCCAGGATAGGGATCAGGCCATGCATACTAGGACAAGATGGGGGCCCTGCATACCAGGATAGGGATGAGGGGGCATGCGCACCAGGTCAAGGATGAGGGGCCATGCATACCAGGATAGGGATGAGGAGCACATGTGTATCAGAATGGAGAGGAGGAAACCATATATACCAGGATAGGGGATATTAAGTACAGAATTGACCATATTTTTTGTTTTCATTTTTTTTTCTTCTTAATTCCTCTTCTAAAACCTAGGTGCGTCTTCTGGTTCGGTGCGTCTTATAGTCCGAAAAATATGGTAACTGTTTATGCTGTATTATTTTGTCCCTTGTAAAATCTTTTGTATATTTTTTATAAACACTGCCTCCCTTTGGATTAAATATAAAATGTATAGTTCTGTTCCTTCTGTTCTGTAAACTACGCCTCAAAGCCACAAGTTATCGTTAAAGGTGTCTAATTGACCGAAACAGATTAGTGGTGGCGGCGAGTAGTCTGGGGGTTGTCAGCGTTAGCCGTGATTGCACTGGGGTGTGTACAGATACTCCATGTGTTGGAATACAGAGGTGTATACGCCATATGTTCACCATTAATTTTCTGATAGCCGGCCTAGTGGTGCGAACAGGCTGCGGCCTTCTCCGGTGATTGTCGGCCAATTGTGTAATTGTCCGGACGATAGGGGGCAGCAGAGAGCTGTTCGCTCCACAGATCACAGCGGGTGGTACTCGTGACCTTCCCGGCCTGTGATATCAGGGATTTGTGGGACTAAGAAAGTCCTGACAAATATCGTTTTCCTGACACACAGTATACTGCAGGTATACATATATACACATCCAAAGGGGCCTATTGAACGTCCCATTCTATGACATTGTCCCCCGTTACTAGGATCGCTGTGTATATACAGGGAGTACATAATAGAGTATATACTCCTGTACTCACCGAGCCTCGGACCAGATCTCACGGTCTAATATAACGGCAGTAGTAACAACGCCTGTGTGAGGATCGATACGAAACAGATCCCTCATGGGCTGGAACTGTTGGAACGTGTAGGTGATCTGCCCATTCAATCCCTGGTCAGGATCTTCAGCGAGAACCTGGAGAAAATGCAATGGTGAAATCTGCACCTGAGACAGGGGGTCCCAGGGGCCACGGTTACTGCCAGGTACCTGGATAATGCGACTCCCGTCAGCCTGACCCTCCCGGATATAGGCCGTATAGGAGGGAAGCTGGAAGCGCGGAGCATTGTCATTGGCGTCCTGCAGCGAGATGGTGACTGTGGTGAAGGCGAAATGCTGCGTGGTTTCCGCCTGAATCACCAACTTATGGCGAGGAGCCACCTCGAAGTCAAGGAGGTCCGACCGCAACACTGTGACCTGCCCTAGAGGGAACCAGAAGACATGTGCGAAGGGTTTATACCGCAGAGAAAGAGCGGGCAGTCATCACTATGGATATTACTATGTGGAGATTATATAGTATCAGTGTGGGGGTCTCCACTACAGATTACTGTGGGGGTTATTATATACATCAGAGGGGGATTCCGGTCCCAATTTGTACCTGTATTTGGGCTGATGGTGAATGCGCCATTTTCATTTCCGCTCAGGATACTGTAGGTGATTTTCCCGCTGGAGCCTCCACTGTGTGCGGCCTTCACTGATCCGACCACCGAGCCTATAAAGGACAATCAGATGATGAGAGAACAGCAGTGAGAAGAAACATCTGCGGGCCACCACGTGGAGAGAAGTGATAGAGACAAGCCCCTGTGCCACCACATACAATCAAAGTAAAAATCAGTAAAAGTAGCCGTCACTGGGGAGCGCCAGGAAAGCGGTGAATGAGGTAAATTAAATTAATGAGCGGTCCAATGCAGCTCCAGCCGTAAACCTCCAATGGAGGATTGTATGCGGTACAATGTAGAAAACGGTCAAAGGAGCGCAAAGAACACAAGCCCAGGCTTAAGAAATTACTACCTTGTTCTTCTGTTCTTTGCGCTCCTTTGACCGTTTTCTACATTGCACCACATACAATCGGGCCACATCCTGCACGGCTACAGAGGGCCACATCCTGCACGGCCACATACAGAGGGCCACATCCTGCACGGCTACAGAGGGCCACATCCTGCACGGCCACATACAGAGGGCCACATCCTGCACAGCCACATACAGGGGGCCAATATCTACATCATCGGTAGTGCTAGCCATGTCCCCAGAGCGTGCTTTCTATCTGTAGAGACCCCATCTCTAGTGGTATAGAGCATAAAACATAGCTAAGGAGCCATTTATTATGATTAGGTGAGGAGCCCTTGTATCCCTGGCCCTGATGAATAAGTGCAGTTGTGGTCATACTGGCAAAGCAGGCGGGTTTCTTATATGTGCTCACCTTGCTGACTGTTTTCCGATAAGCTGAACTCGTTGCCATCCCTCGGGAACCTTGGTCCCTGCGCGACCTCCTCTCGAACATGAATGACAAGAACAGCTGTGGTGGACAACGGTGGTTCCCCCAGATCTGAGGCCTGTACAAACACAGTGCGGTCTCTTGGGCTCATGCCAGCCAGTGATTCCAGCAGACGTACTTCACCAGTATAAGGATCTACAGAAAAACGTCCTGTTCCAGAGAGCGGTGCCAAACGGTATAAGATGGAAGCATTGGCACCAGCATCCTTGTCTTCTGCTCTCATTGCTGCTAAGGTCCTCTTGATCGGGGTGTTACGAGACAGATTCAGGTGAAATGGACTACGTAGAAATGTAGGAGCATTATCATTGACATCCTTGACTATAACTGTCACGCTAGCTTCTGCACTGCGTGGTCCAGACGGGTCAGAATCCATCACCCATGCCAAGAAGGTGTATGTAGCCCGCCGCTCACGATCCAGCTGAATTGCCGTAGTGATATCTCCAGTCAGAGTGTTGATGTGGAACGCTCCTTGTGTCCCATTAGAGAGATGGAAAGTGGTTCTCCCATTGTGACCATAATCGGGATCAATGGCTGTCAACTTCAGAACCAAACTACCCACTGGGGCATCTTCAGGAACCTCAGCATTGAACGATGAAGCAGAAAAGATGGGGGCATTATCATTCAGGTCTACCACAGAGATGGAGATGGTGGTGGAGGCACTGAGTGATGGATCTCCAGAATCATGGACTATCACCGTAAGCTGGTACGCCGACACAGACTCTCGATCCATTGCTCTGGTTGTTGACAGGGCTCCTGATGAAGGATCTAAGAGGAAGTCTTGTAATGGATCACCATCTGCAAAAAAGGTTATATAGATGTCATGAAATTCAATGAAAAAAATGTCTTCAGAAACCTAAAATACTATTATGAAACTCAACAAGAAACGTGGCATCAAAATGTAAGATATCATAGAAGTCAAGTAGAAACATGGCATCAAAAACCTAAGATACTATCATGGCTGTCAACATGAAACATGGTATTAGGAACCTAAGATTCTATCATGGCTGTCAATGTGAGACATGGTATGAGGAACATAAGATACTATTTGTCATGGCTTGGTTTGGGTATTCAATCCGTTAACCTGTTTCTTCATGTCTGCTGAGCTGTTTCCTTTTCTTCCCTGTCCAAATGCTAATGGTTCCAGTTTTTGTTCCCTCTTTTTGGTTTTCTCCTCTCCAGGTGTTTTCCATTTTCCCATTTTGGTCTGACCTATCACATTCCAAGGTTGGGTTTTATTGTTCACCCTTCACTGCACTTCCTTGCTGGATATGCCCATAGCTGGACTTGGGTTTAGGAGTTCCAGCCTATCAGCTGAGGCAGTGTTCCTCAACTCCAGTCTTCAAGACCCACCAATAAGTCATGTTTTCAGGATTTCCTTAGTGTTGCATAGGTTATGGAGTTAATGCTTGAGCAGGTGATGAAATTATATACTAAGGATATCCTGAAAATTTGATCTGTTGGTGGTTCTTGAGGACTGGAGTTGAGAAATGCTGAGCTAAGGGGTTTTCCTTGCATGGTAAACACCAGTTTAATTCCTGCAATGAGTCTGTTTGTTTTTCTTCCTAGTTCCTCTTCCTTTCACCTGTTCAAATTTTTCGGAGGTTATTCTTGTTCAGTTTATCGTTGGTTGTCCTTAGCTTTCCCTCTCTACCCTTTATGAACATGTTTTAATTTTCTCACCATGGGTTTTGACTCTTCCTGCACACTCTGCTCTCCTCTTGATGGTAGTGTGTTTCCGTTTACCTTCTGGTACCTCAGGAGGTACGAGAAACCCTCAATGGTCTTTTAAGGAGCCAAGTCCAAAGTGGTGTTTTTGAGTTGTGCAACAAGGGTATGTCTAGACTGTATTGGGACAAGTTGGGTGTGGGTGTGACGTCTCCCTTTAGTAGGTCTTGTCTTTTTGTCGTTACCCTTGATTGAATGTGTGTTACGTTCAAAACATTATAGTCAGCCCACAGTGTATTCTGGGGCATCTGCAGGGATCCAGTGAATGCCTTGGCTGCACAATTATAAACTTTATCCTTGGAGGTTGAGGAAATCAACAGCTTGCATATTCCGCTGCTCCAAATGACTCAGGACAACAGACCATCGTGGTTGAACCCATAATAAAGTTGCCGCAATGTTTTGACGGGGACAGAAGTAAGTTCTCCATAATTTTTCCTGTGTAAATTATACTTTTGTCTATGTCCTGTCTCCTCTGGGTCCAAGAGTCAACAAGTTGGCTTTGTTTTGTCTTTTCTTTGTGGAGATCAACAGGCTTGGGCATTATCTCTACCTGGATATTCCCCGTTATTGCCCTCTGTTGAGCCAGTTTTCTCAGTTCTTGGCCTCATTTATGATGACCCTGACAAGGTCACTGTGGCTGAGTCCAAGATCCATGTGAAGAAAACCACACACGCAAGGAGCCGGGGGATACGGATATCCCCCCGCCATCACCAATCTGTGACAGAGCTTCACAGTCACAGCTCTCTGGTGCCCTCCTTACCCTCAGGTTAGTCAAGGAACTGCACCTAGGATAAGTAGTCAACAGAGAGGCTTCCCTGTCACGTACTGGTTATCGGGTACTCTGCAGTGAGGGCGGTAAATATATCACCAGTCCCAGGCCAGTAATATACATATAAACCTCCGATCCGTCACTGCCAGGATCTCCCAATAACACCAGAACGGTATGCTGCCACCAGTTCCTCGTTAGATATAAACCCGGTCCATTAACAAGCTTATATCGGGTCAGAAACCAACCCCAGGTAGTGTATAAGTACTAGCCGGACTCACGGAAGTGGGAAATTGGGTTTCGAGATAAAAGAGCAGCCCAAGATTAATTGATAATTTAATTTCCAAAAGGCGCACTAGAAACTACAAATATAAACAGAGTAATATACAGATATTACAGCCAGAAGTGCAGATAAAAAGCAGGGTACAGGTTGGGATAGCAGTCAGCTGTAGGTGTCACGTTATCGGTTCTTATCACTTGTGGATGAGGGAAGCTCTCGTATCCACAGGCACCTTCTTAGTTCCTGGTCCGTCTCCACACGTGACGTGATGCAGCTTCCATGGCAGAACAAAGACAAAGCTAAATGTGTGTAGCCAGCTTTTAACCCCTAGCTCACCCCCTCCCATATTTGCTACTGCCCTGCTGGGTTGGGCTGAATTCTCCTCCCTTGATCTCATAGCTGAAAAGATTCGAATATCTAGGATGGGTCATGACCTCCCAGGGAGAGGTCCAAATGGGGTGACTGATGTCTCAATAGGTTCGCTGGGGCTGGACCGATACAGAGAGTCCAAACTTGGGTCGGCAAAGAGTTTCTGGAGAGCCAGTCTTGATATCTCGGCATCCAGGACAGCTAGAGAAATATGAGACACAAGGGTGCATGCGGAGGGCTCTCAGGGTTCCGGTGGTATATTGGACATAACCCTGAGATGCACGATACTTTCATAATTCATCTCTAGATGTCAGTGACACTCATCTGGAGTTCTCCTTTGATGTAAGCAGACTTGCGCAAAAGACATCAGGGGGTCTCAGCTCTGCTCCTCCCTGCCTTCATTAACATGTGGCCTCTAATTCTCTGGCCATATGGTAAAGAGATTTTATGAATTGGGTACTTTTTCCAAGGGTGGGGCCACAATTCAGGAGTGAATAGAGATCTCTGGATAATCTTTGGGGCCTGAATTCATTAATCCAAAATAGAGTCCCTTGTCTCTCACAATCCATATGTTGGTTCAGAGAGGCTGTAGAGCTGAGGACTACTGCACAGAGTTTAGACTCTGGGCAGTAGAGACCTCCTTGAACAATCCCGCTCTTTGGAGTCAGTTCTACCAGGGTCTTTCAGACCAGATTAAGGACATTCAAGTCTACATTCCTTGTGCTTTTTGCTCCCAGAAGTTCACTGAAGTGGAATTTAATTATGATACTGGGGACCGAGAACTTCTGACGGTTAAAAAAAAGCCTTGGAGGAAAGGAGACATTGGTTGGAGAACCCAAGCATAAGAACCTGTTATACTGTATATTGATACTGCTAAGTGCTTAAAGGGACACTGTCACCTGAATTTGGAGGGAACAATCTTCAGCCATGGAGGCGGGGTTTTGGGGTTTTTGATTCACCCTTTCCTTACCCACTGGCTGCAATATTGGATTGAAGTTCATTCTCTGTCCTCCATAGGACACGCCTGCACAAGGCAATCTTCCCTTGCGCAGGCGTGTACTATGGAGGACAGAGAATGAACTTCAATCCAATATTGCAGCCAGCATGCAGCCAGTGGGTAAGGAAAGGGTGAATCAAAAACCCCAAAACCCCGCCTCCATGGCTGAAGATTGTTCCCTCCAAATTCAGGTGACAGTGTCCCTTTAAACACCAGACAAGCTTGATGGGTACTTTTTTGCCCAGTTTGATATTGTCATTATTTATCTCACGGGATCCAAGAATGTCAAGGCTGACACTTAATCCCATAGCTTTATTCTAAAGTTGAGGGACAAAAATATAGTCTAGATTCTTAGTAAGGGGAAGGTGGTTGGTGCTGTGGGGATAGATCTCGGGCTCCACGTTCAGGATGCTCAGGACAGTGCAAAGGAAGGTCTTATATAGACAGGTGTGCGCCTTTCCAAATCAAGTCCTATCAGTTTAATTAAACACAGCTGGCCTCCAATGAAGGACTAGAACCATCTCAAGGAGGATAACAAGGAAATGGACAGCATGTGACTTACATATGAGTGAATTTACCAAATGGCTGCAGTGAAACAAAGAGTAAAAAATTTAAAGGGGTCTGAATACTTTCCGTACCCACTGTATATATTCCATGAGCTAGAATTGGAGCATACCCTCAGTGTCACGGTTTCACCCCTGAGTGTGTCTGGGATGCAGTTACTGACAGCTTGGCAATTCTATCTGGTTCAGGGACGGGCTGAGCTGTCAGCGTGTTGATTGACAACTTGACTATCCAATATGAGACTAGGAAGTGACGGCTGTCTGCAAGTGTTCATTATCCCAGGTGATTGCCATGCTACTTATCTGAGCTGTGTCTCTCAGACCTCATCCAGACGTACATTTAGGTAGTGAGGTTTGTGCTCCTTGTGCCTTGAGTTCTGTATGCTTGATCTTTTGTTACCTGATCTTGGACTTCATTCTGACCATCCATTATCCTCCTGGTATTCTGCCCTTGGAACGTATTCGTTACCTGATCACGCTTTTTTCTCTTCCTTCTCTTTATGACATACCCTCCTGGCTTCTGACCTTGGACTTCTTGAAAATTCTGACTCACGGCTTGGCAGCGAGAAATGACTAGCATCGCATATAGTTCCCCAATAACCGGCCTGATAGTGGAAGCAGTTACACTCTTGAGCATCACTCATCAGACAATCGCTGGTAACAGCAGGCGGTTTAGCTTGACTTCCCCTGGCTGTGTATACTTGACAGTCAACAATAATTATGGCATCAGAAATGTAAGATATCACGGAAGTCAACAAGAGACATGATATCAGGAGCCTAAGAAAATATCATGTAAGTAATTGAAAAACGTAGAGTCAGGAATTTAAGATGCCATCATACAAGTCAATGAGTCAATGAGAAACATGGCTTCAAGAACCTGACATAAGAGTCAACAAAAAACGCAGCATCAAGAACCTTAGATACCATGATGGACATTAAAGAGACATGTGGTGTCAGAAACCTAAGATAATATCATGGAATTCATTGAAAAATGTTGACCAAGAATATAAGATGCTATCATGGAAGTCAATGAGAAACATGACATTGGGTACCTAAGATACTATCAAGGAAACAATGAAGATATGTGGAAATCTATGATGTCAAAATGAATGGAGATAATAATAATAATAATTATTATTATTATTATTATTATTTATTGTTATAGCGCCATTTGTTCTATGGCGCTTTACATGTGAGGAGGGGTATACATAATGAAAACAAGTACAATAATCTTAAACAATACAAGTCATAACTGGTACAGGAGGAATGAGGACCCTGCTCGCGAAGGCTCACAATCTACAAGGGATGGGTGAGGATACAGGAGGAGAGAGGACCCTGCCCGCGAAGGCTCACAATCTACAAGGGATGGGTGAGGATACAGTAGGTGAGGATAGAGCTGGTTATGCAGCGGTTTGGTCGATCGGTGGTAACTGCAGGTTGTAGGCTTGTCTGAAGAGGTGGGTCTTCAGGTTCTTTTTGAAGGTTTCGATGGTAGGCGAGAGTCTGATGTGTTGTGGTAGAGGGTTCCAGAGTAGGGGTGATACGCGAGAGAAATCTTGTATACGATTGTGGGAAGAGGAGATAAGAGGGGAGTAGAGTAGGAGATCTTGTGAGGATCGGAGGTTGCGGGTAGGTAAGTACCGGGAGACGAGGTCACAGATGTATGGAGGAGACAGGTTGTGGATGGCTTTGTACGTCATGGTTAGGGTTTTGTAGTGGAGTCTCTGGGCAATGGGGAGCCAGTGAAGGGATTGACAGAGGGGAGAGGCCGGGGAATAGCGGGGGGACAGGTGGATTAGTCGGGCAGCAGAGTTTAGAATAGATTGGAGGGGTGCGAGAGTGTTAGAGGGGAGGCCACAGAGCAGGAGGTTACAGTAGTCATCTACAAGAAAAGTGATTGTGACAACACAACATTTAATCTTAACTATCCACATGTAAATTCAGTAGGCAAGAAGACATATCTATAATATAAGGCTGGGAGCATCACTCTGTCCGAAGCCTTTATAGACTGCACAAGCGCCGGCGCAGTCTGGACCCCACAGAGTGACGCTCCCAGGAGATCGCGGTATGCGTAAACACTGAACGCACACTGCGATCTCCAACGGAGAGTCAGGGACGCGCCAGTCAACAAAAAACGCAGCATCAAGAACCTTAGATACCATGATGGACATTAAAGAGACATGTGGTGTCAGAAACCTAAGATAATATCATGGAATTCATTGAAAAATGTTGACCAAGAATATAAGATGCTATCATGGAAGTCAATGAGAAACATGACATTGGGTACCTAAGATACTATCAAGGAAACAATGAAGATATGTGGAAATCTATGATGTCAAAATGAATGGAGATAATAATAATAATTATTATTATTATTATTATTATTATTTATTGTTATAGCGCCATTTGTTCCATGGCGCTTTACATGTGAGGAGGGGTATACATAATGAAAACAAGTACAATAATCTTAAACAATACAAGTCATAACTGGTACAGGAGGAATGAGGACCCTGCTCGCGAAGGCTCACAATCTACAAGGGATGGGTGAGGATACAGGAGGAGAGAGGACCCTGCCCGCGAAGGCTCACAATCTACAAGGGATGGGTGAGGATACAGTAGGTGAGGATAGAGCTGGTTATGCAGCGGTTTGGTCGATCGGTGGTAACTGCAGGTTGTAGGCTTGTCTGAAGAGGTGGGTCTTCAGGTTCTTTTTGAAGGTTTCGATGGTAGGCGAGAGTCTGATGTGTTGTGGTAGAGGGTTCCAGAGTAGGGGTGATACGCGAGAGAAATCTTGTATACGATTGTGGGAAGAGGAGATAAGAGGGGAGTAGAGTAGGAGATCTTGTGAGGATCGGAGGTTGCGGGTAGGTAAGTACCGGGAGACGAGGTCACAGATGTATGGAGGAGACAGGTTGTGGATGGCTTTGTACGTCATGGTTAGGGTTTTGTAGTGGAGTCTCTGGGCAATGGGGAGCCAGTGAAGGGATTGACAGAGGGGAGAGGCCGGGGAATAGCGGGGGGACAGGTGGATTAGTCGGGCAGCAGAGTTTAGAATAGATTGGAGGGGTGCGAGAGTGTTAGAGGGGAGGCCACAGAGCAGGAGGTTACAGTAGTCATCTACAAGAAAAGTGATTGTGACAACACAACATTTAATCTTAACTATCCACATGTAAATTCAGTAGGCAAGGAGACATATCTATAATATAAGGCTGGGAGCATCACTCTGTCCGAAGCCTTTATAGACTGCACAAGCGCCGGCGCAGTCTGGACCCCACAGAGTGACGCTCCCAGGAGATCGCGGTATGCGTAAACACTGAACGCACACTGCGATCTCCAACGGAGAGTCAGGGACGCGCCAGGAGGGTAAGTATATTCACCTGTCCCCCGTTCCAGCGCTGCGTGCGGCTCCGTGTTCCAGGTCCTCTGCCTGTGACGTTCACAGCTTAATGCGCCGCCCTCTGACTGAACAGTCACAGCCAGAGGACCCGGAAGAAGCGGCACGCAGCGCAGGATCACGGCCAGGTGAATATAGCAAGTGTCGGGGGCCTGAGCTAGCGGCGACTCCGGCACCTGACCCCCACAGCGCACCAGTGTCCCCGCCTGCTCAGGCCCCCAGCACTCGGCGCCCAGCGACGATAGGTGAGTATGTTATTTTTTTTTATATATCGCAGCAGAATACGGGGCATATACCATGGAGCATCTTATGGGGGCCATCAACATTTATGGAGCAGTGTACGGGGCATATAGTATGGAGCATCTTATGGGGCCATCAACATTTATGGAGCAGTGTACGGGGCATATGGAAGGGAGCAGCAAATTACAGAACGGGGGCGCAGGATGGGAGCACATGACAGAACGGGAGCACAGGATGGGAGCAGCACATGTCAGAATGGAGGCGCAGGATGGGAGCAGCACATGACCGGATGGGAGCGCAGGATGGGTGCAGCACATGTCAGAATGGAGGCGCAGGATGGGTGCAGCACATGTCAGAATGGAGGCGCAGGATGGGTGCAGCACATGTCAGAATGGGGGCGCAGGATGGGAGCAGCACATGTCAGAATGGGGGCGCAGGATGGGAGCAGCACATGTCAGAATGGGGGCGCAGGATGGGAGCAGCTCATGACAGGATGGCAACGCAGGATGTAGCAGCACATGTCAGAATGGGGGCGCATGATGGGAGCAGCGCATGTCAGAATGGGGGCGGGGGATGGGAGCAGGACATGACAGGATGGGGGCGCAGGATGGGAGCAGCTCATGACAGGATGGGGACGCAGGATGGGAGCAGCACATGACAGGATGGGGGCGCAGGATGGGAGCAGCACATGACAGGATGGGGACACAGGATGGGAGCAGCTCATGACAGGATGGGGACGCAGGATGGAGCAGCTCGTGACAGGATGGGGACGCAGGATGGAGCAGCACATGACAGGCTGGAGACCACATACCAATATAAATGCTCGCCACCCAGGCGTAGAACGGGTTTAATAGCTAGTTATTTTATATTGACTTTTGAATTTATGTGTCTTTATTTGGTTGGTCAAGAACCACAGACTATTGTTCGTACTAGCCTGAATATGACTCTGGAGTTGCTGTTTGATGTAACTTAATGTGTTGTTATCCTGGATGACAAAGATGGAGGGTAATTGAACAATAGATGTTTGATTGTATGTTGATTGACCATTGCGTGGGACCCTATGGATTGCTGACCTGTAGAGCAAAGGATGAAAAACTATTGATTAAATGCTCAAACAATGAGAGTTAATTTCATCACACCTTCCTCTTCACCTCTGGATGATGTATTGAAGGACAACAGTGCTGAACTATATAAAAAGGATATGCCTCTGTAACAAGAGATTCAGAGAACCATATACTCTTTACAAAACTACAGCCAGGAACACTCTACAAGACAGCAGCTAGGACATCATGGCTCCATCATGAGGGACATAGATTTGACATTCTACGGGATACCAGCGTAGGGGACCATGGCCCGGCTGAAAGAATACAGATCTGCTCCTTTGACTGACGGCACAGCATTTAATCTTAATTATCCAGACATACATTTTATATCTTTATGTTGACTCCTCTTGAAGGCTGAATTGATATTTGTAAATTGATGAATGGTTTTTATTTATCTCTTATATCAGCTCCTACAGTTTATTGTACTGTTATCTTTGCAAAAGAGAGATGCAGGGTCACTGAACAATGTTTGCTGATATGTTAATTACAAATTAAACCAGGCCATGCAGTTTGTTGACTTGAAAACAATGAAGGATAAACTATAAACAATCAAACAATGCAGGTTAACCTCATCACCCAGTCCCCTTGACATGTGGATGATGGCTTGACGGACAATAGTTGTGAACTATAAAAAGGGGATATGCCTCTGTAACAAGACATCCAAGAGATCAAGAGATCCAAAGAACCATAGACTCTTTACAAAACCACAGCCAGGAACATTTTACAGGATAGCTGCTAGATCATAGCTACAGTATGAGGGACATGGATATAACATTCAACAGGATGCCAGCTCAGGGGACCATGGCACTGGCTAAAAGAATACAGATGTGCTCCATTAACCATCACTGAGCCCAAGGATATGTTTGGGATAGTCAGTATTTGGACCCAACGGTCACCTGAGCCCCATGGAGATGTTTGGAGAAGCCTGATTTTGACTCTCTGGTTACCTGGCCTTGCACCTCAATGAACTGTCAGCTTCCTAAGCTTGTCATTACCTCCTGTGCAAGCCACAGGTAGGAGTAGTAGGCCCTGGAAGCTCTGAAGTCACAACTGCTCTTAGCCCGGCGAGTCAGCAGAAGGGTGATACTCTAATTTTGCACCATCTGAGGTATTTTACTGGGGCTGTTCTATGTGTAATATGTCTGTTCATGGTTCAATTAAGTATTGCCACCCTCACCCTGTGGGTCGTCACACCCTGTGTTGTCTGAGTAGTGTTATGACCATGGTAAAAAGAGAGAGGGCGTTCAGTGGGATTAGCCCTGGACCATGCGGTTTAGGCTAGCAAACTAGAGGACCCGCTGACCCCCGTGTCTCCACATTGACTTTCACTGAACCTATGGTTACGTTTGGGAAAGTTATGATTTGCCTAAGTCCCATGGATACATTTTGGAAAGCCAGAATTTTGACCCAACAGTCACCTTGCTCCATGGAGATGTTTGGAGAAACCAGGCTGTGACCCTCCGGTCACCAGGCCTTGTACCTCAATGTACTGTCAGTTTCCTAAGCTTGTCGTTACCTCCTCTTTGTGCATGGGTAGATGGCACTGGAAGCTCTGCAGTCACAGCTGCGCTTATCCCGGTGAGTCAGCAGAAGGGTGAGACTCTGTAATTTGCAACATCTTGGGTATTTCGCTGGGGCTGTTCTACGTGTTATTTGCCTGTTTTGTGATTCAATAAAGTATTGCTACACTGTTTTACGCTCACACTGTGTTGTCTGAGTAGTATGCCCCAGTAAAAGGAGAGAGGGAGTTCAGTGGGATGTGCCCTGGTGCATACGTTTCAGGTAGCGAGCTAGAGCACTCTCTGATTCCCTTGTCTCTATACAGGGTAATTGAACCATAAATGTTTGATAATATGTTGATTAGATTGACCATTATGTCGGACCCTGTGACTTGTTGACATGCAGAGCAGAGGATCAAAAACCATGCTAATTGATTAAGTACTCAAAACAATGTGAGTTAATCTCATCACATCTTCCTCTTGACCTCTGGATGATGGTGTAAAGGACAACAGTTGTGAACTATATAAAGAGGATATGCCTCGGTAACAAGAGATCCAGAGATCCAAAAAAAACTCTTTACAAAACCACAACACTTTACAAGACAGCAATAATGGCTCCATCACGAGGGACACAATTTTAACAAGATACATGATGCCAGCTTATGGGCCATGGCCCCAGCTGACAGAATACAGATCTGCTCCATTGACCATCAATGAACCCATGGATACGTTTGGGGAAGTCAGGATTTGGACTCACCGGTCACCTCGCTCCATGAAGATATTTTGAGAAGTCTGGTTGTGACCCTCCCGTCACCTGGCATCGAACCTCAATGGACCGTCCGCTTCCTAAGCTTGACATAATATCCTCCCTCTGGGTGTTACAGGTGGAGTAGTCGGCCCTGGAAGCTCCTAAGTTGCAGCTGCTCTAATCCCGGTGAGTCAACACTGTTTTACCTTCACCTTGAGTTGTTTGAGTAGTATTATACCCACGGTAAAAGGAGAGGTGTTCAGTGGGATGAGCCCTGGTCCATGCGGTCTCAAGCCAGCCGACTAGAGCACCCGCTGACACCTGGGCTTCCACAGTGTTGTCAAGAATTAAGTGACTATTATGGAAGTCAACGAAAAATCTAACATCAGAATTTTAAGACAATATTATGACAGTTGATTTTAAACGTAGTTTTAGAAACCAAATATATTATCATGTAGGTCAACAAAATATATTTAATCAGAAACCTATAATACCGTCAAGAATAGCAAAAAGGAATGTGGCATCAGAAATGTAAGATTTCAAATCAACAAGGAACATACAGTGGAGAAAAAACGTTTTTAGTAAGCCACTAACTGTGCAAGTCCTCCCACTTAAAAATATGAGAGAAGCCCGTAATTGACATCATAGGTAGACCACAACTATGGGAGTCAAAATGAGAAAACAAATCCAGAAAATCACCTTGTCTGATTTGTCAAGATATATTTTGCAAATTATGGTGGAAAATAAGTATTTGGTCACCTAAAAACATGCAAGATTTCTGGCTTTCACAGACCTGTAACTTCTTCTTTAAGAGTCTCTTCTTTCCTCCACTCATTACCTGTAGTAATGGCTCCTGTGTGAACTTGTTATCAGTATAAAAGACATTTGTCCACAACCTCAAAAAGTCACACTCCAAACTCCACTACGGTGAAGACCAAAGAGCTGTCGAAGGACACCAGAAACAAAATTGTAGCCCTGTCCCATGCTGGGAAGACTGAATCTGCAATAGGCAAGCAGCTTTGTGTGAAATCAACTGTGGGAGCAATAATAAGAAATGGAAGACATACAAGACCACTGATAATCTCCCTCAATCTGGGGCTCCACGCAAAATCTCACCCCGAGGGGTCAAAATGATCACAAGAACGGTGAGCAAATATCTCAGAACCACACATGGGGAACTTGTGAATGACCTGCGTAGAGCTGGGACCACCGTAACAAAGGCTACCATCAGCAACACACTACGCCGCCAGGGACTCAGATCCTGCAGTGCCAGACGTGTCCCTCTGCTTAACCTTCGTCCGGCTGAATAGGTACAATTGTAACTATTCCGTTTTAAAATTGCAATAACTTTTTTTTTCAAAAAGCCGTAGAGGGCTGAAATTTCGTGACATCTCTGCAGTTTTGGTCCAGAATATATTGGCCAAATTTCAATAAAATATACAGGTCCTTCTCAAAAAATTAGCATATAGTGTTAAATTTCATTATTTACCATATTGTAATGATTACAATTAAACTTTCATATATTATAGATTCATTATCCACCAACTGAAATTTGTCAGGTCTTTTATTGTTTTAATACTGATGATTTTGGCATACAACTCCTGATAACCCAAAAAACCTGTCTCAATAAATTAGCATATCAAGAAAAGGTTCTCTAAACGACCTATTACCCTAATCTTCTGAATCAACTAATTAACTCTAAACACATGCAAAAGATACCTGAGGCTTTTATAAACTCCCTGCCTGGTTCATTACTCAAAACCCCCATCATGGGTAAGACTAGCGACCTGACAGATGTCAAGAAGGCCATCATTGACACCCTCAAGCAAGAGGGTAAGACCCAGAAAGAAATTTCTCAACAAATAGGCTGTTCCCAGAGTGCTGTATCAAGGCACCTCAATGGTAAGTCTGTTGGAAGGAAACAATGTGGCAGAAAACGCTGTACAACGAGAAGAGGAGACCGGACCCTGAGGAAGATTGTGGAGAAGGACCGATTCCAGACCTTGGGGAACCTGAGGAAGCAGTGGACTGAGTCTGGTGTGGAAACATCCAGAGCCACCGTGCACAGGCGTGTGCAGGAAATGGGCTACAGGTGCCGCATTCCCCAGGTAAAGCCACTTTTGAACCATAAACAGCGGCAGAGGCGCCTGACCTGGGCTACAGAGAAGCAGCACTGGACTGTTGCTAAGTGGTCCCAAGTACTTTTTTCTGATGAAAGCAAATTTTGCATGTCATTCGGAAATCAAGGTGCCAGAGTCTGGAGGAAGACTGGGGAGAAGGAAATGCCAAAATGCCTGAAGTCCAGTGTCAAGTACCCACAGTCAGTGATGGTGTGGGGTGCCATGTCAGCTGCTGGTGTTGGTCCACTGCGTTTCATCAAGGGCAGGGTCAATGCAGCTAGCTATCAGGAGATTTTGGAGCACTTCATGCTTCCATCGGCTGAAATGCTTTATGGAGATGAAGATTTCATTTTTCAGCACGACCTGGCACCTGCTCACAGTGCCAAAACCACTGGTAAATGGTTTACTGACCATGGTATTACTGTGCTCAATTGGCCTGCCAACTCTCCTGACCTGAACCCCATAGAGAATCTGTGGGATATTGTGAAGAGAAAGTTGAGAGACGCAAGACCCAACACTCTGGATGAGCTTAAGGCCGCTATTGAAGCATCCTGGGCCTCCATAACATCTCAGCAGTGTCACAGGCTGATTGCCTCCATGCCACGCCGCATTGAAGCAGTCATTTCTGCCAAAGGATTCCCGACCAAGTATTGAGTGCATAACTGAACATTATTATTTGATGGTTTTTTTGTTTGTTATTAAAAAACACTTTTATTTGATTGGATGGGTGAAATATGCTAATTTATTGAGACAGGTTTTTTGGGTTATCAGGAGTTGTATGCCAAAATCATCAGTATTAAAACAATAAAAGACCTGACAAATTTCAGTTGGTGGATAATGAATCTATAATATATGAAAGTTTAATTGTAATCATTACATTAT
The DNA here is from genome assembly GCF_032444005.1 of Ranitomeya imitator. Classification (NCBI taxonomy): domain Eukaryota; kingdom Metazoa; phylum Chordata; class Amphibia; order Anura; family Dendrobatidae; genus Ranitomeya; species Ranitomeya imitator. The sequence continues at coordinate 843,585,459 of NC_091284.1, read as the reverse complement.
GGTAAATAATGAAATTTAACACTATATGCTAATTTTTTGAGAAGGACCTGTATATGAAGGTACAATTGTACCTCTGCAGCCTGTTAACGTTGTAAAATTATGCAGCCTGACGAAGTTTAAGCCAGTACATGTCGGGGCCCGTCTGAAGTTTGCTAGAGAGCATTTGGATTATCCAGAAGAGTATTGGGAGAATGTCATATGGTCTGATAAAACCAAAGTAGAACTGTTTGGTAAAAATCAAAACTCATCGTGTTTGGAGGAGACAGAATGCCGAGTTGCATCCAAAGAACACCATACCTACTGTGGAGCATGGGGGTGGATATCAGGAAAAATGAAGAATTTCTTATTATTTCAATTACACATACAGTGCTCTCAGCTGCAGTTTCCTCTGCCTGCATGTGCCTGTGTGCGATTTCACTCCCCCCTCCCTCTCCCATGCTATACAGCTGTAATATGAGACCAGTGTGCCAGCAGCCTTCCCTGAGTAGTTTATGGCCCTAAACTGAAAGTACAACGTAGATGCACATGGAAAAACCATGGTTCCTTTGTCCTTGCAAACGTAAATATCTTACCACCGAGTAATGATAGGAGTGGGACAAATACATCTTTGGCATGTGCCTTGGTAGAACTAACAGCCAGTGAGTTTTCTAGGGTCCAGAACCAGCACAATCAAAGAAATGGATTTCTGCTTAACCGGGTCATAGTTCCACACCATGTTTAGACTTAATAGAAAACAAATTTCAAAACCAAAATGATGATGGTCCCGCCGTCGCTCGACGAGACTTCCACCCCGAGTTATGGAGTTAATAAGGTTTCAGTCCTTGTGAAAAGGGGAGTGCATTCCATCGTTCTGTCCACCCCATGAAGTCATCTGGGGGGGAAACCCTTAGTTTTGGGCAAAGGTATAAAACTCAGAGGCCCAGACAAGGGAGGGTCTTTTGCTGGAGGATTCAGCTACTACAGGCTGTGCAATCTGACCTGATGATTTTGGGAAGATCCCTTCCCTCCGCCATCACATGGCGTACCATTGTTTGATTGATATGAAAGAACTGTAAGTTGATTTTCACCTTTAATCCCTGTTATTTTTGTAATTGTCTGTACATACGATACCTGTCTTCTTTTTACACTTTTGTAAACACTGCCTACCTTTTGGAGTAAAATATATAAAATTACTAGCTTCGTTTCTCCTTGCTTTATAACATACTGTCACGTCCTCTGAAGTAAATTAAGCTACTAATTGGGTTGACTCCTGACCCATTACCAACTCAGGAATAGGAGCTGTTGGCAGTGGCAGTGTCCTGCCCTGGTGGGTAACGCTGGCAGAGACGGCGGCGTTGATAATTATTGTTCCTGCCTGAGTGAGAGTAGTTATGTACATAGCAGGCAGCCTTTCTGGCGACTAATTATCCTAGGTGCCGCACCCTGTCTAACCTGAGGGTAACCCCTTAGTGACAGAGCCAATTTGGTACTTAATGACCGAGCCAATTTTTGCAATTCTGACCACTGTCACTTTATGAGGTTATAACTCTGGAACGCTTCAACGGATCCCACTGATTCTGAGAGTGTTTTTTCGTGACATATTGTACTTCATGTTAGTGGTAACATTTCTTCGATATTACTTGCGATTATTTATGAAAAAAAACGGAAATATGGCGAAAATTTTTAAAATTTAGCAATTTTCAAACTTTGTATTTTTATGCCCTTAAATCAGAGAGATATGTCACGAAAAATAGTTAATAAATAACATTTCCCACACGTCTACTTTACATCAGCACAATTTTGGAAACAAAATTTTTTTTTGTTAGGGAGTTATAAGGGTTAAAAGTTGACCAGCAATTTCTCATTTTTACAACACCATTTTTTTTTAGGGACCACATCACATTTGAAGTCATTTTGAGGGGTCTATATGATAGAAAATAACGAAGTGTGACACCATTCTAAAAACTGCACCCCTCAAGGTTCTCAAAACCACATTCAAGAAGTTTATTAACCCTTTACGTGCTTCACAGGAACTGAAACAATGTGGAAGGAAAAAATGAACATTTAACTTTTTTTTGCAAACATCTTAATTCAGAACCATTATTTTTATTTTCACATGTGTAAAAACAGAAATGTAACCATAGATTTTGTTATGCAATTTCTCCTGAATACGCCAATACCCCATATGTAGGGGTAAACCACTTTTTGGACGCACCGCAGAACTTAGAAGTGAAGGAGCGCCGTTTTACTTTTTCAATGTAGAATTGGCTGGAATTGAGATCGGACGCCATGTCGCGTTTGGAGAGCCCCTGATGTGCCTAAACAGTGGAAACCCCCCACAAGTGACACCATTTTGGAAACTAGACCCCTTAAGGAACTTATCTAGATGTGTGGTGAGCACTTTGCACCCCCATGTGCTTCACAGAAGTTTATAACGTAGAGCCGTGAAAAAAAAAAAAATCGCATTTTTTCTACAAATATGATCTTTTTGCCCACAAATTTTTATTTTCACAAGGGTAACAGGAGAAATTAAACCACTAAAGTTGTTGTGCAATTTCTCCTGAGTACGTCGATACCCAATATGTGGGGGTAAACCACTGTTTAGGCGCACCGCAGAGCTTGGAAGAGAAAGAGTGCCGTTTTACTTTTTCAATGTAGAATTGGCTAGAATTAAGATCGGACGCCATGTCGAGTTTGGAGAGCCCCTGATGTGCCTAAACAGTAGAAATCCCCCACAAGTGACCCCATTTTGGAAACTAGACCCCCCATGGAACTTATCTAGATGTGTGGTGAGAACTTTGAATGCCCAAGTGCTTTACAGAAGTTTATAATGCAGAGTCGTGAAAATAAAAAAAAATTTTTTTTCCACAAAAAAGATTTTTTAGCCCCCAAGTTTTTATTTTCACAAGGGTAACAAGAAAAATTGGACCCCAAAAGTTGTTGTCCAATTTGTCCTGAGTATGCTGGTACCCCATATGTGGGGGTAAACCACTGTTTAGGCGCACGGCAGAGCTCGGAAGGGAAGGAGCGCCGTTTTGGAATCCAGACTTTGATAGAATGGTCTGTGAGCATTATGTTGCGATTGCAGAGCCCCTGATGTACCTAAACTGTAGTAACCCCCCACAAGTGACCCCATTTTGGAAACTAGACCCCCCAAGGAACTTATCTAGATGTGTGGTGAGAACTTTGAATGCCCAAGTGCTTCACAGAAGTTTAGAATGCAGAGTCGTGAAAATAAAAAATATATTTTTTTCCACAAAAAAGATATTGTAGCCCCCAAGTTTTTATTTTCACAAGGGTAACAGGAGAAATTGGACTGCAATAGTTGTTGTCCAATTTATCCTGAGTATGCTGATGCTCCATATGTGGGGGTAAACCACTGTTTGGGCGCACGGCAGAGCTCGGAAGGGAAGGAGCGCCGTTTTGGAATGCAGACTTTGATAGAATGATCTGTGGGCATTATGTTGCGATTGCAGAGCCCCTGATGTACCTAAACAGTAGTAACCCCCCACAAGTGACCCCGTTTTGGAAACTAGACCCCCCAAGGAACTTATCTAGATGTGTGGTGAGAACTTTGAATGCCCAAGTGCTTCACAGAAGTTTAGAATGCAGAGTTGTGAAAATAAAAAATATTTTTTTTTTCACAAAAAAGATATTGTAGCCCCCAAGTTTTTATTTTCACAAAGGTAACAGGAGAAATTGGACTGCAATAGTTGTTGTCCAATTTATCCCGAGTACGCTGATGCGCCATATGTGGGGGTAAACCACTGTTTGGGCGCACGGCAGAGCTCGGAAGGGAAGGAGCGCCGTTTTGGAATGCAGACTTTGATAGAATGGTCTGTGGGCGTTATGTTGCGTTTGCAGAGCCCCTGATGTACCTAAACAGTAGTAACCCCCCACAAGTGACCCCGTTTTGGAAACTAGACCCCCCAAGGAACTTATATAGATGTGTGGTGAGAACTTTGAATGCCCAAGTGCTTCACAGAAGTTTATAATGCAGAGTCATAAAAAAAATATATATATATTTTTCCACAAAAAAGATTTTGTAGCCCCCAAGTTTTTATTTTCACAAGGGTAACAAGAGAAATTGGACCCCAGAAGTTGTTGTCCAATTTATCCCGAGTACGCTGATGCCCCATATGTGGGGGTAACCCACTGTTTGGGCGCACGGCAGAGCTCAGAAGGGAGGGAGCACCATTTGACTTTTTGAGCGCAAAATTGACTGTCGTGTTTGGAGACCCCCTGATGTACCTAAACAGTGGAAACCCCCCAATTCTAGCTCCAACCCAACTCCAACACACCCCTAACCCTAAACCCAACCTGATCCATAATCCTAATCACTAACCCTAACGATAATCACAACCCTTACCCCAAAACAACCCTAATGTCAACCCTAACCATAACCCTAATCAAAACCCTAAATCCAACACACCCCTAATCCTAATCTCAACCCTAACCTCAAACCTAACCCTAATCCCAATACACCCCTAATCACAACCCTAACCTTAACCCTAATCCCAAACCTAACCCTAATCCCAAGCGTAACCCTAATGCCAACCCTAACCCCAATACCAACCCTAATCCAAACCCTAACCCTAATCCCAGCTCTAACCCTAACTTTAGCCCCAACCCTAGCCCTAACTTTAGCCCCAACCCTAACCCTAAGGCTACTTTCACACTTGCGTTGTTTGGCATCCGTCGCAATCCGTAGTTTTTGACAAGAAACGGATCCTGCAAATGTGCCCGCAGGATGCGTTTTTTGCCCATAGACTTGTATTGCCGACGGATCGTGACGGATGGCCACACGTCGCGTCCGTCGTGCACTGGATCAGTTGTGTTTTGGCGGACCGTCGGCACAAAAAAAGTCCAATGAAACGTTTTTTTTTGTACGTCGCATCCGCCATTTCTGACCGCGCATGCGTTGCCGTAACTCCACCCCCTCCTCCCCAGGACATAGATTGGGCAGCGGCTGCGTTGAAAAACTACATCCGCTGCCCACGTTGTGCACAATTTTCACAACGTGCGTCGGTATGTCGGGCCGACGCATTGCGACGGCCCCGTACCGACGTAAGTGTGAAAGAAGCCTAACCCTAAATTTAGCCCCAACCCTAACCCTAAATTTAGCCCTAGCCCTAACCCTAGCCCTAACCCTAGCCCTACCCCTAACCCTAGCCCTACCCCTAACCCTACCCCTAACCCTAGCCCTAACCCTACCCCTACCCCTACCCCTAGCCCTAACCCTAGCCCTACCCCTAACCCTAATTTTAGCCCCAACTGCTGTTCTCCTGCCGGCCAGCAGATGGAGACAGATGGCGGGCGCACTGCGCATGCGCCCGCCATTTTCTTTTCCCCGGCAACCAGGAGGAGCAGCAGGAGGATCCAGGGACACAGGTGAGTATGCTAGGGTCCCCGAATCCCCCTATTTCTCTGCCCTCTGATGTGCGATCACATCAGAGGACAGAGAATTACACTTTACTTTTTTTTTTTTTTTTTGCGGTCGCCGGTAAACAGTTAATTACCGGCGATCGCAAAACAGGGGTCGGTAAAACCGACCCCGATCATGTTCTTTGGGGTCTCGGCTACCCCCGGCAGCCGAGACCCCAAAGATTCTCCCGGTGCCGGCCGGCGGGCGCACTGCGCATGTGCCCGCCATTTTGAAGATGGCGGCGCCCACCGGGAGACACGAGGAGCATCGGGGGAGACAGGTGAGTATTGGGGGGCTACCTGGGACCCCTTTTCTCTGTCCTCCGATGTGCGATCACATCGGAGGACAGAGAAATTAAAAAGAGATCGCTTTTTTTTTTTTTTTTTGCGATCGCCGGTAAACGGTTAATTACCGGCGATCGCAAATGCGGGGTCGGTTAAAACCCCCCCGAATCATGTTCTCTGGGGTCTCGGCTACCCCCGGCAGCCGAGACCCCGGAGAAAATCCTACTCTGGGGGGCGCTATTCACTTTTTCCACAGCGCCGTTAATTAACGGCGCTGTGGTTTAAGTACCCTTAGCGGCCGCCGTTAAAAGGCGTATCGGCGGTCGCTAAGGGGTTAAGGGAGGCGCCAGAGAGCTGCGAGTTCCAAACCGGAACTGGGAATTGGGATATAGATAAATCCCCTTCAGAAAAGAATCGGGGCAACCAAACAACCCCGGTTTATGATGAATTGGTGTCAGCGTTGAGATAATTAAAATATACACCCTGTGATTTGTGACCGTGGCAACATCATGCTTTGGGGCTGTTTCTCTGCAAAGGGGCCAGGATGACTGATCTGTGTACATGAAAGAATGAATGGGGCCATGTATTGTGAGATTTTGAGTGCAAACCTCCTTCCATCAGCAAAGGCATTGAAGATGAAATGTGGCTGGGTCTTTCAACATGACAATGATCCAAAGCACACCGCCAGGGCAACGAAGGAGTGGCTTCGTAAGAAGCATATGAAGGTCCTGGAGTGGCCTAGCCAGTCTCCAGATCTCAACCCTATAGAAAACCTTTGGAGGGAGTTGAAAGTCCGTGTTGCCCATCAACAGGCCCAAAACATCACTGCTCTAGAGGAGATCTGCATGGAGGAATGGGCCAACATACCAACAACAGTGTGTGGCAACCTTGTGAAGACTTACAGAAAACGTTTGACCTCTGTCATTGCCAACAAAGGAAATCTAACAAAATATTGAGATGAACTTTTGTTAATGACCAAATACTTTTTTTCAGCTTGCTAAACCAGACAAGGGGAGTTTCTGGATTTGTTGTCTCATTGTGACTCTCATAGTTGTGGTCTACCTATGATGTCAATTACAGGCCTCTCTCATCTCTTTAAGTGGGAGAACTTGCACAATTGGTGGCTGACTCCATACTTTTTTCCCCACTGCATATTCAGAAATCTAAGTTAATATCATGTAAGTTATTGTGAAACATGGGATCAGAAACCTAAGATATCATCATGGAAGTCAATGAGAAACACGATGCAGGGAACCTAAGATATTATCTTTGATGTCAATGAGAAATATGGCATGGTGCCATGAACCTAAATTACTATGACTTCATGTGCAGCCAGCATTAGTGGTAATATAATAGTGGTATTATCTTCCATGAATCTGCAGAAGTGAGGGACATGTGAAGGACACTCACCAATCAGACGATATTGTAGCTGCCCGTTACTTCCCACGTCCAAGTCCCAGGCTCGGAGGACACATAGTGTCATTGGCTCCTGATTCTCTGGAACTTCAAGGAAGATGCTGTCTGTCTGGAATACGGGAGCGTTGTCATTCTCATCTCCAACAGTAATGTGGATCCTGACCTCAGAAACCTTTGGTGGCGAGCCTCCATCCCGGGCGTATGCTACAACACATGATGGGCCATGACGTCAGTATACATGTCCATGTAGCGATGTGCGTCTCACGGATGACGTGCTGTTTTATATTTACCTGTCAGCTTGTAGATCTGTCTTTTCTCACGGTCAAGTGGCTTCTTTGTAGTGAGGACTCCACTTTGAGGATCGAGTGAGAATTCATCGCCCGTGATGCCTCCATACGTGACATGTCCTCCAGGGCCTGAATAATATATAAGATTGGGGGGATGAAGTTTTTCATTAAAACCCCAAATTTCCATTAATTTCATCCCAGCACCACCCCGTACTCACCAAGATCGCGGTCCACCGCCTGTAGTCTGAGGACAGTGGTGCCCGCCACTTGATTTTCCTTGACATTGCCCTCATACTGTGTTTTCTCAAAGGCAGGAATCTCATCATTCACATCAAGAACGGAGACGGAAAGTGTCTGTGTGCTGGACAGCCGTGGAGAGCCGTAATCCATTACTACCACCGTCAGGTTATACCCAGCTGTCTCTTCACGGTCTAAAGCCCGGACCACTGACAGAGCGCCTGCAAAGAGCAGATCATACGGTGGGCATCAATAATGTCTGGTAATATTACTGCAGCCCCTTCATTACTACTAACGTGCCAGAACATAAGGAAGACCAACACTACGATGACCGGCCACATTAAATAATTCACAGGCAGTAGCACTAGTAAGCCATCAGTCATAGACACGGGCAAGCCTCATATACATGGCTGACTACATTGCAGTTCTGCTTCCATGGTGAGCAACATACACCTTCCGATAAGGAGAATGAGTGGCCTTAAGGAGGAACCTTAATAGGTCATTGGTTCAGCTAAATAAGACTTTACTGCTGTTCTAGAAGAGGAAATAATAATCAGGCAGCAGCTGCCAAGGCAAACAGGATCGTGGGGTGCATTAAAAGAGGTCTGGATACACATGATGAGAGCATTATACTGCCTCTGTACAAATCCCTAGTTAGACCGCACATGGAGTACTGTGTCCAGTTTTGGGCACCGGTGCTCAGGAAGGATATAATGGAACTAGAGAGAGTACAAAGGAGGGCAACAAAATTAATAAAGGGGATGGGAGAACTACAATACCCAGATAGATTAGCGAAATTAGGATTATTTAGTCTAGAAAAAAGACGACTGAGGGGCGATCTAATAACCATGTATAAGTATATAAGGGGACAATACAAATATCTCGCTGAGGATCTGTTTATACCAAGGAAGGTGACGGGCACAAGGGGGCATTCTTTGCGTCTGGAGGAGAGAAGGTTTTTCCACCAACATAGAAGAGGATTCTTTACTGTTAGGGCAGTGAGAATCTGGAATTGCTTGCCTGAGGAGGTGGTGATGGCGAACTCAGTCGAGGGGTTCAAGAGAGGCCTGGATGTCTTCCTGGAGCAGAACAATATTGTATCTTACAATTATTAGGTTCTGTAGAAGGACGTAGATCTGGGGATTTATTATGATGGAATATAGGCTGAACTGGATGGACAAATGTCGTTTTTCGGCCTTACTAACTATGTTACTATGTTACTATGTAATCTACTTAAACCCAAAATTCCATCATAATACACAGTCGCAGCCTTCCCTACATAAATACTGTCACCGTACACAGCCGAAGCCTTCCCTACATGAACATCACCGTAAAGTCACAGCCTTCCCTAGATGAACACTGTCACTGTACACAGTCGCAGCCTTCCCTACATGAACACTGTCACCGTACACAGTCGCAGCCTTCCCTACATAAATACTGTCACCGTACACAGCCGAAGCCTTCCCTACATGAACATCACCGTAAAGTCACAGCCTTCCCTACATTAACACTGTCACCGTACAGTCACAGCCTTCCCTACATGAACACTGTCACCGTACACAGCCGCAGCCTTCCTTACATGAACACTGTCACCGTACACAGCCGCAGCCTTCCTTACATGAACACTGTCACCGTACACAGCCGCAGCCTTCCTTACATGAACACTGTCACCGTACACAGCCGCAGCCTTCCCTACATGAACACTGTCACGGTACACAGCCGCAGCCTTCCTTACATGAACACTGTCACCGTACACAGCCGCAGCCTTCCCTACATGAACATCACCGTAAAGTTACAGCCTTCCCTACATGAACACTGTCACCGTACACAGCCGCAGCCTTCCCTAGATGAACACTGTCACCGTACACAGCCGCAGCCTTCTCTACATAAATACTGTCACCGTACACAGCCGCAGCCTTCCCTACATGAACATCACCGTAAAGTCACAGCCTTCCCTAGATGAACACTGTCACTGTACACAGCCGCAGCCGTCCCTACATGAACACTGTCACCGTACACAGTCGCAGCCTTCCCTACATAAATACTGTCACCGTACACAGCCGAAGCCTTCCCTACATGAACATCACCGTAAAGTCACAGCCTTCCCTACATTAACACTGTCACCGTACACAGTCACAGCCTTCCCTACATGAACACTGTCACCGTACACAGCCGCAGCCTTCCTTACATGAACACTGTCACCGTACACAGCCGCAGCCTTCCCTACATGAACATCACCGTAAAGTCACAGCCTTCCCTACATGAACACTGTCACCATACACAGCCGCAGCCTTCCCTACATGAACATCACCGTGAAGTCACAGCCTTCCCTAGATGAACACTGTCACCATACACAGCCGCAGCCTTCCCTACATGAACATCACCGTAAAGTCACAGCCTTCCCTACATGAACACTGTCACCATACACAGCCGCAGCCTTCCCTACATGAACACTGTCACCGTACACAGCCGCAGCCTTCCCTACATGAACACTGTCACCGTACACAGCCGAAGCCTTCCCTACATGAACATCACCGTAAAGTCACAGCCTTCCCTACATGAACACTGTCACCATACACAGTCTCAGCCTTCCCTACATGAACACTGTCACCGTACACAGCCGCAGCCTTCCCTACATGAACACTGTCACCGTACACAGCCGCAGCCTTCCCTACATGAACACTGGCACCGTACACAGCCGCAGCCATCCCTACATGAACACTGTCACCGTACACAACCGCAGCCTTCCCTACATGAACACTGTCACCGTACACAGCCGCAGCCTTCCCTACATGAACACTGTCACCGTACACAGCCGCAGCCTTCCCTACATGAACACTGTCACCGTACACAGTCACAGCCTTCCCTACATAAACACTGGCACCGTACACAGCCGCAGCCATCCCTACATGAACACTGTCACCGTACACAACCGCAGCCTTCCCTACATGAACACTGTCACCGTACACAGCCGCAGCCTTCCCTACATGAACACTGTCACCGTACACAGTCACAGCCTTCCCTACATGAACACTGTCACCGTACACAGTCACAGCCTTCCCTACATAAACACTGTCACCGTACACAGCGGCAGCCTTCCCTACATGAACATCACCGTGAAGTCACAGCCTTCCCTACATGAACACTGTCACCGTACACAGCCGCAGCCTTCCCTACATGAACACTGTCACCGTACACAACCGCAGCCTTCCCTACATGAACACTGTCACCGTACACAGCAGCAGCCTTCCCAATATGAACACTGTCACCGTACACAGCCGCAGCCTTCCCTACATGAACATCACCGTAAAGTCACAGCCTTCCCTACATGAACACTGTCACCGTACACAGCCGCAGACTTCACAGCCGCAGACTTCCCTACATGAACACTGTCACCGTACACAGCCGCAGCCTTCCCTACATGAACACTGTCACCGTACACAGCCGCAGCCTTCCCTACATGAACATCACCGTAAAGTCACAGCCATCCCTCCATGAACAATGTCACCGTACACAGCCGCAGCCTTCCCTACATGAACACTGTCACCGTACAGTCACAGCCTTCCCTACAAGAACACTGTCACCGTACACAGTCACAGCCTTCCCTACATGAACACTGTCACCGTACAGTCACAGCCTTCCCTACAAGAACACTGTCACCGTACACAGTCACAGCCTTCCCTACATGAACACTGTCACCGTACACAGCCGCAGCCTTCCTTACATGAACACTGTCACCGTACACAGCCGCAGCCTTCCTTACATGAACACTGTCACCGTACACAGCCGCAGCCTTCTCTACATAAATACTGTCACCGTACACAGCTGCAGCCATCCCTACATGAACACTGTCACCGTACACAACCGCAGCCTTCCCTACATGAACACTGGCACCGTACACAGCCGCAGCTTTCCCAACATGAACACTGTCACCGTACACAGCCGCAGCCTTTCCTACATGAACACTGTCACCATACACAGTCACAGCCTTCCCAACATGAACACTGTCACCGTACACAGTCACAGCCTTCCCTACATGAACACTGTCACTGTACACAGCCGCAGCCTTCCCTACATGAACATCACCGTAAAGTCACAGCCTTCCCTACATGAACACTGTCACTGTACACAGTCACAGCCTTCCCTACATGAACACTGTCACCGTACACAACCGCAGCCTTCCCTACATGAACACTGGCACCGTACACAGCCGCAGCTTTCCCAACATGAACACTGTCACCGTACACAGCCACAGCCTTCCCTACATGAACACTGTCACCATACACAGTCACAGCCTTCCCAACATGAACATTGTCACCGTACACAGTCACAGCCTTCCCTACATGAACACTGTCACTGCACACAGCCGCAGCCTTCCCTACATGAACATCACCGTAAAGTCACAGCCTTCCCTACATGAACACTGTCACCATACACAGTCACAGCTTTCCCTACATAAATACTGTCACGGTACACAGCCGCAGCCTTCCCTACATGAACACTGTCACCGTACACAGCCGCAGCCTTCCCTACATGAACACTGTCACGGTACACAGCCGCAGCCTTCCTTACATGAACACTGTCACCGTACACAGCCGCAGCCTTCCTTACATGAACACTGTCACCGTACAGTCACAGCCTTCCCTACAAGAACACTGTCACCGTACACAGTCACAGCCTTCCCTACATGAACACTGTCACCGTACACAACCGCAGCCTTCCCTACATGAACACTGTCACCGTACAGTCACAGCCTTCCCTACAAGAACACTGTCACCGTACACAGTCACAGCCTTCCCTACATGAACACTGTCACCGTACACAACCGCAGCCTTCCCTACATGAACATCACCGTAAAGTCACAGCCTTCCCTACATGAACACTGTCACCGTACACAGCCGCAGCCTTCCTTACATGAACACTGTCACCGTACACAGCCGCAGCCTTCCTTACATGAACACTGTCACCGTACACAGCCGCAGCCTTCTCTACATAAATACTGTCACCGTACACAGCTGCAGCCATCCCTACATGAACACTGTCACCGTACACAACCGCAGCCTTCCCTACATGAACACTGGCACCGTACACAGCCGCAGCTTTCCCAACATGAACACTGTCACCGTACACAGCCGCAGCCTTTCCTACATGAACACTGTCACCATACACAGTCACAGCCTTCCCAACATGAACACTGTCACCGTACACAGTCACAGCCTTCCCTACATGAACACTGTCACTGTACACAGCCGCAGCCTTCCCTACATGAACATCACCGTAAAGTCACAGCCTTCCCTACATGAACACTGTCACTGTACACAGTCACAGCCTTCCCTACATGAACACTGTCACCGTACACAACCGCAGCCTTCCCTACATGAACACTGGCACCGTACACAGCCGCAGCTTTCCCAACATGAACACTGTCACCGTACACAGCCACAGCCTTCCCTACATGAACACTGTCACCATACACAGTCACAGCCTTCCCAACATGAACATTGTCACCGTACACAGTCACAGCCTTCCCTACATGAACACTGTCACTGCACACAGCCGCAGCCTTCCCTACATGAACATCACCGTAAAGTCACAGCCTTCCCTACATGAACACTGTCACCATACACAGTCACAGCCTTCCCTACATAAATACTGTCACGGTACACAGCCGCAGCCTTCCCTACATGAACACTGTCACCGTACACAGCCGCAGCCTTCCCTACATGAACACTGTCACCGTACACAGCCGCAGCCTTCCCTACATGAACACTGTCACCGTACACAGCCGCAGCCTTCCCTACATGAACACTGGCACCGTACACAGCCACAGCCTTCCCTACATGAACCCTGTCACCATACACAGCCTACTCTACATGAACACTGTCACCATACACAGCCGCAGCCTTCTCTACATGAACACTGTCACCATACACAGCCGCAGCCTTCCCTAGATGAACACTGTCACTGTACACAGCCGCAGCCTTCCCTACATGAACACCACCGTAAAGTAACAGCCTTCCCTACATGAACACTGTCACCGTACACAGCCGCAGCCTTCCTTACATGAACACTGTCACCGTACACAGCCGCAGCCTTCTCTACATAAATACTGTCACCGTACACAGCCGCAGCCTTCCCTACATGAACACTTCACCGTACACAGCCGCAGCCTTCCCTACATGAACACTGTCACCATACACAGTCACAGCCTTCCCTACATGAACACTGTCACCATACACAGTCACAGCCTTCCCTACATGAACACTGTCACCGTACACAGCCGCAGCCTTCTCTACATGAATATCACCGTAAAGTCACAGCCTTCCCTACATGAACACTGTCACCGTACACAGCCGCAGCCTTCCTTACATGAACACTGTCACCGTACACAGCCGCAGCCTTCTCTACATAAATACTGTCACCGTACACAGCCGCAGCCTTCCCTACATGAACACTGTCACCGTACACAGCCGCAGCCTTCTCTACATGAACATCACCGTAAAGTCACAGCCTTCCCTACATGAACACTGTCACCGTACACAGCCGCAGCCTTCCTTACATGAACACTGTCACCGTACACAGCCGCAGCCTTCTCTACATAAATACTGTCACCGTACACAGCCGCAGCCTTCCCTGTTGTGAGTTCTGTTTTTGGGCTCCCTCTGGTGGTTACTGATGGTACTGGGTGACTTGTCTTTCCTGGGTTTCTGGGTTCCACCTGTTCCATCAGCATATGGGAGTTTCCTATTTAACCTGGCTTTGCTGGCATTTCCTCGCCGGTTATCAATGTATCCAGTGTGTCTTGTTACCTCTGCTCCCTGCTCCTAGAACCTTCTGGACAAGCTAAGTTTGGATTTTCCTGTTTTGTGTTTTGCTTAATTTGGGTTTTAGTCCAGCCTGCAGATATGTGATTCTCTGCTGCTGGTTGCTCTAGTGGGCTGAAATTGCTTTTCATGTACCATGAGTTGGCACATGAGTTCAAGTAATTTCAGGATGGTTTTTTGAAGGGTTTTTCGCTGACCGCGCAGTTCACTTTTGTATCCTCTGCTATCTAGCTTTAGCGGGCCTCATTTTGCTGAAACTGTTTTCATACTACGTATGTGCTTTCCTCTCATTTCACCGTCATTATATGTGGGGGGCTGCTATTTGCTGTGGGGTATTTCTCTGGAGGCAAGAGAGGTCTGTGTTTCTTCTGATAGGGGAAGTTAGATCTTCGGCTGGAGCGAGACGTCTAGGATCATCGTAGGCACGTTCCCCGGCTACTTTTATTTGTGTGTTAGGTTTAGGGTCGCGGTCAGCTCAGGTTCCATCGCCCTAGAGCTTGTTGGTATCTGTGCTTGTCATTTTTGTGATCCCCTGCCATTGGGATCATGACACTATAACCGGCCCACAAAGTGTTAATTGTATTGGCTGAAGTAGGAGGATAAGTAGTCTGAGGAAGTTTTTTTTTTTTTTTTTTTTCCCCCTTTCCCTCAGAGTTTGCTGCCTAGCCTTATTGCAGCCTGGCTACTTCCTCCTCCTCTTAATCTTTGAATGGCTCTGATCTCAGCTGTTTATCATGGACGTCCAGAGTTTGGCTTCCAGCCTGAATAATCTTGCCGCTAAGGTTCAAGATATACAGGATTTTGTTGTACATGCTCCTATGTCTGAACCTAGAATTCCTGTCCCAGAGTTTTTTTCTGGAGATAGATCTCGTTTTCTGAATTTTAGGAACAATTGCAAGTTGTTTCTTTCTTTGAAATCTCGCTCCTCTGGAGACCCTGCTCAGCAAGTCAAGATAATTATATCTTTCCTGCGGGGTGACCCTCAGGATTGGGCATTTGCATTGGCACCAGGGGACCTTGCGTTGCTTAATGCGGATGCGTTTTTTCTGGCATTGGGTTTGCTCTATGAGGAACCTAACCAAGAGATTCAGGCTGAAAAAGCTTTGTTGGCCCTCTCTCAGGGGCAAGATGAAGCAGAAATTTATTGTCAAAAATTTCGGAAGTGGTCGGTACTTACTCAGTGGAATGAGTGCGCTCTGGCTGCAAAGTTTAGAGATGGCCTTTCTGAGGCCATTAAAGATGTTATGGTGGGGTTCCCTGCGCCTGCTGGTCTGAATGAGTCTATGACTATGGCTGTTCAGATTGATCGGCGTTTACGGGAGCGCAAACCTGTGCATCATTTGGCGGTGTCGTCTGAACCGTCACCTGAGATAATGCAATGTGATAGAATTCAGTCCAGAAGTGAACGGCAAAAGTATAGGCGGAAAAAAGGGTTGTGCTTTTATTGTGGTGATTCAGCTCATGTTATATCAGCATGCTCTAAACGCACAAAAAAGGTTGATAAGTCTGTTGCCATTAGTACTTTACAGTCTAAGTTCATTCTGTCTGTGACTCTGATTTGTTCATTATCATCCATTTCCGTCGATGCCTATGTGGATTCAGGCGCTGCCCTGAGTCTTATGGATTGGTCATTTGCCAATCGCTGTGGGTTTAGTCTGGAGCCTCTGGAAGTCCCTATTCCTTTGAAGGGAATTGACTCTACACCTTTGGCTATGAATAAACCTCAGTACTGGACACAAGTGACCATGCGTATGACTCCCGTTCATCAGGAGGTGATTCGCTTCCTGGTACTGTATAATTTGCATGATGTTCTAGTACTTGGTCTGCCATGGTTACAAACTCATAATCCAGTCCTTGACTGGAAATCAATGTCTGTGTTAAGCTGGGGTTGTCAGGGGGTTCATGATGATGCACCTCCGATTTCTATCGCTTCATCTACTCCTTCTGAGATTCCAGTGTTTTTGTCTGACTATCGGGATGTTTTTGAGGAGCCTAAGCTCAGTTCGCTTCCTCCTCACAGGGATTGCGATTGTGCTATAAATTTAATTCCAGGCAGTAAATTTCCTAAAGGTCGTTTGTTCAATCTGTCAGTGCCAGAGCATACTGCTATGCGGGATTATGTTAAGGAGTCCTTGGAAAAGGGACATATCCGTCCATCTTTGTCCCCTTTGGGAGCAGGTTTTTTTTTCGTGGCCAAAAAAGATGGTTCCTTGAGGCCTTGTATAGATTATCGTCTTTTGAATAAGATTACCGTAAAATATCAGTATCCTTTGCCATTGTTGACTGATTTGTTTGCTCGCATTAAGGGGGCTAAATGGTTCACTAAGATTGATCTTCGGGGTGCGTATAATCTTATACGAATAAAGCAAGGTGATGAGTGGAAAACCGCATTTAATACGCCTGAGGGCCATTTTGAGTATTTGGTAATGCCTTTTGGACTTTCTAATGCTCCTTCAGTCTTCCAGTCCTTTATGCACGATATTTTCCGTGAATATCTGGATAAATTTATGATTGTGTATTTGGATGATATTTTGGTTTTTTCTGATGACTGGGAGTCTCATATTCAGCAGGTCAGGAAGGTGTTTCAGGTCCTGCGGGCCAATTCCTTGTTTGTAAAAGGCTCAAAGTGTCTCTTTGGAGTCCAGAAGATTTCTTTCTTGGGGTATATTTTTTCCCCTTCTACTATTGAGATGGATCCCGTCAAGGTTCAGGCTATTTGTGACTGGACGCAGCCTACATCTCTTAAGAGTCTACAGAAGTTCTTGGGCTTTGCTAATTTCTATCGTCGTTTTATAACTAATTTTTCTAGTGTTGTTAAGCCTTTGACGGATTTGACTAAGAAGGGTGCTGATGTTGCTAATTGGTCTCCTGCGGCTGTGGAGGCCTTTCAGGAACTTAAGCGCCGGTTTTCTTCTGCTCCTGTGTTGCGTCAGCCAGATGTTTCGCTCCCTTTTCAGGTTGAGGTTGATGCTTCCGAGATTGGAGCGGGGGCGGTTTTGTCACAGAGAAGCTCCGATGGCTCAGTGATGAAGCCATGCGCGTTTTTTTCTAGATAGTTTTCGCCGGCTGAGCGGAATTATGATGTTGGTAATCGGGAACTTTTGGCCATGAAGTGGGCATTTGAGGAGTGGCGTCATTGGCTAGAGGGTGCTAGACATCGTGTGGTGGTCTTGACTGATCACAAAAATTTGATTTACCTTGAGTCTGCCAGGCGTCTGAATCCTAGACAGGCTCGTTGGTCACTGTTTTTCTCTCGTTTCAATTTTGTGGTTTCATACCTGCCAGGTTCAAAGAATGTGAAGGCGGATGCTCTTTCTAGGAGTTTTGTGCCTGACTCCCTTGGAAATTCTGAGCCCTCTGGTATCCTTAGGGATGGGGTGATTTTGTCTGCTGTCTCCCCAGACTTGCGACGTGCTTTGCAGGAGTTTCAGGCGGGTAAACCTGATCGTTGTCCGCCTGAGAGACTGTTTGTTCCGGATAATTGGACCAGTAGAGTCATCTCCGAGGTCCATTCTTCTGCGTTGGCAGGTCATCCTGGAATATTTGGTACTAGAGACTTGGTGGCCAGGTCTTTTTGGTGGCCTTCCTTGTCGAGGGATGTGCGTTCTTTTGTGCAGTCTTGTGAGGTTTGCGCTCGGGCTAAGCCTTGCTGTTCTCGGGCCAGTGGATTGTTGTCACCTTTGCCTATCCCGAAGAGGCCTTGGACGCACATTTCCATGGACTTTATTTCGGATCTCCCTGTCTCTCAAAAAATGTCCGTCATCTGGGTTGTGTGTGATCGCTTTTCTAAAATGGTTCATCTGGTACCCTTGCCTAAGTTGCCTTCCTCCTCTGAGTTGGTCCCTCTGTTTTTTCAGAATGTGGTTCGTTTGCATGGGATTCCTGAGAACATCGTTTCTGACAGGGGATCCCAGTTTGTGTCTAGATTTTGGCGGACGTTCTGTGCTAAGATGGGCATTGATTTGTCCTTTTCGTCTGCATTCCATCCTCAGACGAATGGCCAGACTGAACGAACTAATCAGACCTTGGAAACTTATTTAAGGTGTTTTGTTTCTGCTGATCAGGATGACTGGGTTTCCTTTTTGCCGCTGGCCGAGTTTGCCCTTAATAATCGGGCTAGTTCTGCTACCTTGGTTTCTCCTTTCTTTTGTAATTCGGGGTTTCATCCTCGTTTTTCCTCTGGTCAGGTGGAACCTTCTGATTGTCCTGGAGTGGACATGGTGGTGGATAGGTTGCATCGGATTTGGAGTCATGTGGTGGACAATTTGAAGTTGTCCCAGGAGAAGGCTCAGCAGTTTGCTAATCGCCGTCGCCGCGTGGGTCCTCGACTTCTTGTTGGTGACTTGGTGTGGTTGTCTTCTCGTTTTGTTCCTATGAAGGTCTCTTCTCCTAAGTTCAAGCCTCGGTTCATCGGTCCCTATAGGATCTTGGAAATTCTTAACCCTGTGTCGTTTCGTTTGGATCTCCCGGCATCGTTTGCTATTCATAATGTGTTCCATCGGTCGTTGTTGCGGAAGTATGAGGTACCTGTTGTTCCTTCGCTTGAGCCTCCTGCTCCAGTGCTGGTGGAGGGAGAATTGGAGTATGTTGTGGAGAAGATCTTGGATTCTCGTGTTTCCAGACGGAAACTCCAGTATTTGGTCAAGTGGAAGGGTTATGGTCAGGAGGATAATTCTTGGGTGGTTGCCTCGGATGTTCATGCTGATGATTTGGTTCGCGCTTTTCATAGGGCTCATCCTGGTCGCCCTGGTGGTTCTCGTGAGGGTTCGGTGACCCCTCCTCAAGGGGGGGGGTACTGTTGTGAGTTCTGTTTTTGGGCTCCCTCTGGTGGTTACTGATGGTACTGGGTGACTTGTCTTTCCTGGGTTTCTGGGTTCCACCTGTTCCATCAGCATATGGGAGTTTCCTATTTAACCTGGCTTTGCTGGCATTTCCTCGCCGGTTATCAATGTATCCAGTGTGTCTTGTTACCTCTGCTCCCTGCTCCTAGAACCTTCTGGACAAGCTAAGTTTGGATTTTCCTGTTTTGTGTTTTGCTTAATTTGGGTTTTAGTCCAGCCTGCAGATATGTGATTCTCTGCTGCTGGTTGCTCTAGTGGGCTGAAATTGCTTTTCATGTACCATGAGTTGGCACATGAGTTCAAGTAATTTCAGGATGGTTTTTTGAAGGGTTTTTCGCTGACCGCGCAGTTCACTTTTGTATCCTCTGCTATCTAGCTTTAGCGGGCCTCATTTTGCTGAAACTGTTTTCCTACTACGTATGTGCTTTCCTCTCATTTCACCGTCATTATATGTGGGGGGCTGCTATTTGCTGTGGGGTATTTCTCTGGAGGCAAGAGAGGTCTGTGTTTCTTCTGATAGGGGAAGTTAGATCTTCGGCTGGAGCGAGACGTCTAGGATTATCGTAGGCACGTTCCCCGGCTACTTTTATTTGTGTGTTAGGTTTAGGGTCGCGGTCAGCTCAGGTTCCATCGCCCTAGAGATTGTTGGTATCTGTGCTTGTCATTTTTGTGATCCCCTGCCATTGGGATCATGACACTTCCCTACATGAACACTGTCACCGTACACAGCCGCAGCCTTCCCTACATGAACACTGTCACCATACACAGTCACAGCCTTCCCTACATGAACACTGTCACCATACACAGTCACAGCCTTCCCTACATGAACACTGTCACCGTACACAGCCGCAGCCTTCCCTACATGAACACTGTCACCGTACACAGTCGCAGCCTTCCCTACATGAACACTGTCACTGTACACAGCTGCAGCCTTCCCTACATGAACATCACCGTAAAGACAAAGCCTTCCCTACATGAACACTGTCACCGTACACAGTCACAGCCTTCCCTACATGAACACTGTCACCGTACACAGCCGCAGCCTTCCCTACATGAACACTCTCACCGTACACAGTCACGGCCTTCCCTACATGAACACTGTCACCATACACAGTCACAGCCTTCCCTACATGAACCCTGTCACCATACACAGTCACAGCCTTCCCTACATGAACACTGTCACCGTACACAGCCGCAGCCTTCCCTACATGAACTGTCACCGTACACAGCCGCAGCCTTCCCTACATGAACACTGTCACCGTACACAGCCGCAGCCTTCCCTACATGAACACTGTCACCGTACACAGCCGCAGCCTTTTCTACATGAACACTGTCACCGTACACAGCCGCAGCCTTCCCAACATGAACACTGTCACCATACACAGCCACAGCCTTCCCTACATGAACACTGTCACTGTACAGTCGCAGCCTTCCCTACATGAACACTTTCACTGTACACAGTCGCAGCCTTCCCTACATGAACACTGTCACCATACACAGCCGCAGCCTTCCCTACATGAACACTGTCACCGTACACAGCCGCAGCCTTCCCTACATGAACACTGTCACTGTACACAGCTGCAGCCTTCCCTACATGAACATCACCGTAAAGACACAGCCTTCCCTACATGAACACTGTCACCGTACACAGTCACAGCCTTCCCTACATGAACACTGTCACCGTACACAGCCGCAGCCTTCCCTACATGAACACTCTCACCGTACACAGTCACGGCCTTCCCTACATGAACACTGTCACCATACACAGTCACAGCCTTCCCTACATGAACCCTGTCACCATACACAGTCACAGCCTTCCCTACATGAACACTGTCACCGTACACAGCCGCAGCCTTCCCTACATGAACTGTCACCGTACACAGCCGCAGCATTCCCTACATGAACACTGTCACCGTACACAGCCGCAGCCTTCCCTACATGAACACTGTCACCATACACAGCCACAGCCTTCCCTACATGAACACTGTCACCATACACAGCCACAGCCTTCCCTACATGAACACTGTCACTGTACAGTCGCAGCCTTCCCTACATGAACACTGTCACTGTACACAGTCGCAGCCTTCCCTACATGAACACTGTCACCATACACAGCCGCAGCCTTCCCTACATGAACACTGTCACCGTACACAGCCGCAGCCTTCCCTACATGAACACTGTCACCGTACACAGTGTGATGCAGTGACCCCTGTGACAGCTAGTGCTGCTTGGGATGTGCATGGAGGCATATCTATTGTGATAATCGTGGTGAAACAGTGACTGGCAGTGTTGTGAATGGCCGATATGTGTCGCAGAGGGAGTCTGCGTAGTAAGTCTGATGCAATGTTGTTGTTCTGGGACCTGTAGTCCCTTACATGAACACTGTCACCGTACACAGCCGCAGCCTTCTCTACATAAATACTGTCACCGTACACAGCCGCAGCCTTCCCTACATGAACACTGTCACCATACACAGTCACAGCCTTCCCTACATGAACACTGTCACCGTACACAGCCTTCCCTACATGAACACTGTCACCGTACACAGCCGCAGCCTTCCTTACATGAACACTGTCACCGTACACAGCCGCAGCCTTCCCTACATGAACACTGTCACCGTACACAGCCGCAGCCTTCCCTACATGAACACTGTCACCGTACACAGCCGCAGCCTTCCCTACATGAACACTGTCACCATACACAGTCACAGCCTTCCCTACATGAACACTGTCACCATACAGTCACAGCCTTCCCTACATGAACACTGTCACCGTACACAGCCACAGCCTTCCCTACATGAACACTGTCACCGTACACAGCCGCAGCCTTCTCCACATGAACACTGTCACTGTACACAGCCGCAGCCTTCCCTACATGAACACTGTCACTGTACACAGCTGCAGCCTTCCCTACATGAACATCACCGTAAAGTCACAGCCTTCCCTACATGAACACTGTCACCGTACACAGTCACAGCCTTCCCTACATGAACACTGTCACCGTACACAGCCGCAGCCTTCCCTACATGAACACTGTCACCGTACACAGCCGCAGCCTTCCCTACATGAACACTGTCACCGTACACAGTCACGGCCTTCCCTACATGAACACTGTCACCGTACACAGCCACAGCCTTCCCTACATGAACCCTGTCACCGTACACAGCCGCAGCCTTCCCTACATGAACACTGTCACCGTACACAGCCGCAGCCTTCCCTACATGAACACTGTCACCGTACACAGTCACGGCCTTCCCTACATGAACACTGTCACCGTACACAGCCACAGCCTTCCCTACATGAACCCTGTCACCGTACACAGCCGCAGCCTTCCCTACATGAACCCTGTCACCGTACACAGCCGCAGCCTTCCCTAAATGAACACTGTCACTGTACACAGCTGCAGCCTTCCCTACATGAACATCACCGTAAAGTCACAGCCTTCCCTACATGAACACTGTCACCGTACACAGTCACAGCCTTCCCTACATGAACACTGTCACCGTACACAGCCGCAGCCTTCCCTACATGAACACTGTCACCGTACACAGCCGCAGCCTTCCCTACATGAACACTGTCACCGTACACAGTCACGGCCTTCCCTACATGAACACTGTCACCGTACACAGCCACAGCCTTCCCTACATGAACCCTGTCACCGTACACAGCCGCAGCCTTCCCTACATGAACGCTGTCACCGTACACAGCCGCAGCCTTCCCTACATGAACACTGTCACCGTACACAGTTGCAGCCTTCCCTACATGAACACTGTCACCGTACACAGCCGCAGCCTTCCCTACATGAACACTGTCACCGTACACAGTCACGGCCTTCCCTACATGAACACTGTCACCATACACAGTCACAGCCTTCCCTACATGAACCCTGTCACCGTACACAGCCGCAGCCTTCCCTACATGAACACTGTCACCGTACACAGCCGCAGCCTTCCCTACATGAACACTGTCACCGTACACAGTTACAGCCTTCCCTACATGAACACTGTCACCGTACACAGCCGCAGCCTTCCCTACATGAACACTGTCACCGTACACAGCCGCAGCCCTCCCTACATGAACACTGTCACTGTACAGTCACAGCCTTCCCTACATGAACACTGTCACCGTACACAGTCACGGCCTTCCCTACATGAACACTGTCACCATACACAGTCACAGCCTTCCCTACATGAACCCTGTCACCGTACACAGCCGCAGCCTTCCCTACATGAACACTGTCACCGTACACAGCCGCAGCCTTCCCTACATGAACACTGTCACCGTACACAGCCGCAGCCATCCCTACATGAACACTGTCACCGTACACAGCCGCAGCCTTCCCTACATGAACACTGTCACCGTACACAGCCGCAGCCTTCCCTACATGAACACTGTCACCGTACACAGCCGCAGCCTTCCCTACATGAACACTGTCACCGTACACAGCCGCAGCCTTCCCTACATGAACACTGTCACCGTACACAGCCGCAGCCTTCCCTACATGAACACTGTCACCGTACACAGCCGCAGCCTTCCCTACATGAACACTGTCACTGTACCCAGCCGCAGCCTTCCCTACATGAACACTGTCACCGTACACAGCCGCAGCCTTCCCTACATGAACACTGTCACCATACACAGCCGCAGCCTTCCCTACATGAACACTGTCACTGTACAGTCGCAGCCTTCCCTACATGAACACTGTCACCGTACACAGTGTGATGCAGTGACCCCTGTGACAGCTAGTGCTGCTTGGGATGTGCATGGAGGCATATCTTTTGTGATAATCGTGGTGAAACAGTGACTGGCAGTGTTGTGAATGGCCGATATGTGTCGCAGAGGGAGTCTGCGTAGTAAGTCTGATGCAATGTTGTTGTTCTGGGACCTGTAGTCCCTCAAGTGTGTATATGTATGATGTAGTGGTAAGGGACATTTACTAGGCTAGTTGTGTGAGATGGGCGGGACAAACTAGCCACACATCCACACTCCCACCCAGGGGAGTGGTTTAGGGTATATAATGTGACCAGGGTGTGGGTCACATGGTTCCTGTGTGGTTCCAGTGGAAGGTCCTGGAGAGCCTGTGTGTTGGGAGGTCCTGGGAGTAGGACCGGATCCCTGAACAGCATACTGAACCATCTGTGTTGGATTTCCTGGGAGTAGGAGTCCTGAATAGCACATGGTGGGGCTTTGGACCTGGTGGCCTGGGGTGTTGGACAGAGGTCCTGAATAGCACCTGGACAGGTCACATGCTGGAAGTATGTGTTGTATTTCCTGGGAGTAGGAGTCCTGAATAGCACACGCTTGTGTGTTGGGAGGTCCTGGGAGTAGGACCGGATCCCTGAAAAGTGCACAGTGGAACTGTTGGGGAAGCTACCGTCCTTCAGTGGCTCTGGACTGACTGATGTGTGCCGGCCAGGCAAGTTGGTGAACCCCGTAAAGCAGTTTTCCCGGAGGAGTGGACTGACGAGGAGTCAGCAGGTGGAGCAGGAGCTCCCGTCAGGTACCTATACAGACTGTTGGTGCTTGTAATGTTCCATGAACTGTGTGGTCTCTCACGGTGACTGAACGGAGTGAGGTTCGGCGTGTTTAGAGACCGCGACCCAGTGTCATATGCGCTGTATGTGACTTGGGACACTGGTGAAGTGTACGGCGTACAGACACCCATGGTAACTGGGCGAAGTGAGAGGTCCAGCATGTTTAGTGTCTGTGAGACAAAGCCGTATATGAAGTGTACAAGATAAAGCTGCAAGTTAACATCACCAGTTGGTGCCTGTTGTGTTCTATGGAATGTATAATATGAACTGTGCATAACCCGGTTTATGACAATTTAATAAACTGCATGGACTGTTTTGTGTTCAAAAATCGTGCCTGACTACGTTAATCCCATGCCAAGCGAGTGTCCCCCAATACACTTAGTGAGAGCAATCTTACAACAGTCGCAGCCTTCCCTACATGAACACTGTCACCGTACACAGTCACAGCCTTCCCTACATGAACATCACCGTACACAGTCACAGCTTTCCCTACATAAACACTGTCACCGTACACAGCCGCAGCCTTCTCTACATAAATACTGTCACCGTACACAGCCGCCCTTCCCTACATGAACATCACCGTAAAGTCACAGCCTTCCCTACATGAACACTGTCACTGTACACAGTCACAGCCTTCCCTACATGAACACTGTCACTGTACACAGCCGCAGCCTTCCCTACATGAACACTGTCACCATACACAGCCGCAGCCTTCCCTACATGAACACTGTCACCATACACAGCCGCAGCCTTCCCTACGTGCACATCACCATACACAGTCACAGCTTTCCCTACATGAACACTGTCACCGTACACAGCAGCAGCCTTCCCTACATCATTTACCCTGTCCCCGTACACAGCCGCAGCCTTCCCTACATCATGTACCCTGTCACAGTACACAGCCGCAGCCTTCCCTACATCATGTACCCTGTCCCCTTATACAGCCGCAGCCTTTCTGACATCATGTACCCTGTCACAGTACACAGCCGCAGCCTTCCCTACATCATGTACCCTGTCCCCATATACAGCAGCAGCCTTCCCTACATCATGTACCCTGTCCCCATATACAGCCGCAGCCTTCCCTACATCATGTACCCTGTCACAGTACACAGCCGCAGGCTTCCCTACATCATGTACCCTGTCCCCTTATACAGCCGTAGCCTTCCCTACATCATGTACCCTGTCCCCATATACAGCCGCAGCCTTCCCTACATCATGTACCCTGTCCCCTTATACAGCCGCAGCCTTTCCTACATCATGTACCCTGTCCCCTTATACAGCCGCAGCCTTTCCTACATCATGTACCCTGTCCCCTTATACAGCTGCAGACTTCCCTACATCATGTACCCTGTCCCCTTATACAGCCGCAGCCTTCCCTACATCATGTACCCTGTCACAGTACACAGCCGCAGGCTTCCCTACATCATGTACCCTGTCCCCTTATACAGCCGTAGCCTTCCCTACATCATGTACCCTGTCCCCATATACAGCCGCAGCCTTCCCTACATCATGTACCCTGTCCCCTTATACAGCCGCAGCCTTTCCTACATCATGTACCCTGTCCCCTTATACAGCCGCAGCCTTTCCTACATCATGTACCCTGTCCCCTTATACAGCTGCAGACTTCCCTACATCATGTACCCTGTCCCCTTATACAGCCGCAGCCTTTCCTACATCATGTACCCTGTCACAGTACACATCCGCAGCCTTCCCTACATCATGTACCCTGTTCCCGTACACAGCCACATCCTTTTCTTCATCATGTACCCTGTTCCCGTACACAGCCACATCGTTTCCTTCATCATGTACCCTGTCCCTGTACACAGCTGCAGCCTTCCCTACATCATGTACCCTGTCACTATCCACAGCCACAGCCTTTTCTACATCATGTACCCTGTCACTATACACAGCCGCAGCCTTCCCGACAGCATGTACCCTGTTCCCGTACACAGCCGTAGCTTTCCCTACATCATGTACCCTGTCACTATATACAGCCACAGCCTTTACTACATCATGTACCCTGTCACTATACACAGCCGCAGCCTTCCCGACAGCAGGGACCCTGTTCCCGTACACAGCCGTAGCTTTCCCTACATCATGTACCCTGTCACTATATACAGCCACAGCCTTTACTACATCATGTACCCTGTCCCCGCACACAGCTGTAGAGTTTCCTATATTCTGTACTTGTTATGAACGTAACAGACACTTACTCACAGATAATGGAAAAAAAGGAAGACTAATATAGGGAGACTGTTATGACCTGGTGGTTAGGAGCACCCGGCACGACCTGATAGTTAAACTCACACAGGACGAGCTCTGGGATGTGGGAGCTCTGCCGACCGCAACCCCTAATCCTATCACACACACTAGAAATAGCCGTGGAGCGCTCCTGACGCTCCCTAGACGCCTCTTCACCGCCTCAGAGCTAGCTAGCCCTAGAGAAAGAAAATAAAGCCTACCTTGCCTCAGAGAAATTCCCCAAAGAAATAGGCAGCCCCCCACATATATTGACTGTGAGTTAAGATGAAAGTCACAAACACAGAAATAAAACAGGTTTCAGCAAAGGGAGGCCAGACTTACTAAACAGACTGAGGATAGGAAAGGTATCTTTGCGGTCAGCACAAAATACTACAAAAGACCACGCAGAGTGTGCAAAAAGACCTCCGCACCAACTAATGGTGCGGAGGTGCCACTCTGCATCCCAGAGCTTCCAGCTAGCAAGGCAAAATCATGATAACCAGCTGGGCAAGGAAACAATGAACAAATAATAACTATCAGGAACTTAGCTTCTGCTGGAGAAGACAGGTCACCAGAAAGATCCAAGAGCGAACTGAACCAATGCAGGAACATTGACAGCTGGCATGGAGTAACGATCTGAGTGGAGTTAAATAGAGCAGCCAACCAAAGGATAAACCACGTCACCTGTGTAAGGAACCTCAGAAGCAGCAGCTTCACTCACAGCCACCAGAGGGAGCCCATAGACAAAACTCGCCGAAGTACCATTCACGACCACAGGAGGGAGTTCGACAACAGAATTCACAACAGTACCCCCCCCCTTGAGGAGGGGTCACCGAACCCTCACCAGAGCCCCCAGGCCGATCAGGATGAGCAAAATGAAAGGCACGAACAAGATCGGCAGCATGAACATCAGAGGCAAAAACCCAGGAATTATCTTCCTGACCATAACAATTCCACTTGACCAGGTACTGGAGTTTCCGTCTCGAAACACGAGAATCCAAAATCTTCTCCACCACATACTCCAACTCCCCCTCAACCAACACCGGGGCAGGAGGATCAACGGAGGGAACCATAGGCGCCACGTATCTCCGCAACAACGACCTATGGAACACATTATGGATGGCAAAAGAAGCTGGAAGGTCCAAACGAAATGACACAGGATTAAGAACCTCAGAAATCTTATATGGCCCAATGAAACGAGGCTTAAACTTAGGAGAGGAAACCTTCATAGGAACATGACGAGATGACAACCAAACCAAATCCCCAACACGAAGTCGGGGACCAACACAGCGCCGGCGGTTAGCGAAACGTTGAGCCTTCTCCTGGGACAATGTCAAATTGTCCACCACATGAGTCCAAATCTGCTGCAACCTGTACACCACCGTATCCACACCAGGACAATCCGAAGGCTCAACCTGCCCTGAAGAGAAACGAGGATGGAAACCAGAATTACAGAAAAAAGGAGAAACTAAAGTAGCCGAGCTGGCCCGGTTATTAAGGGCGAACTCAGCCAAAGGCAAGAAGGACACCCAATCATCCTGATCAGCAGAAACAAAGCATCTCAGATATGTTTCCAAAGTCTGATTAGTTCGTTCGGTTTGGCCATTAGTCTGAGGATGGAAAGCCAAAGAAAAAGACAAATCAATGCCCATCTTAGCACAAAAGGACCACCAAAACCTCAAAACAAACTGGGAACCTCTGTCCGAGACGATGTTCTCTGGAATGCCATGCAAACGAACCACATGCTGGAAAAACAATGGCACCAAATCAGAGGAGGAAGGCAACTTAGACAAGGGTACCAAATGGACCATCTTAGAGAAGCGATCACAAACCACCCAAATGACCGACATCCTTTGAGAAACAGGGAGATCAGAAATAAAATCCATGGAAATATGCGTGCAGGGCCTCTTCGGGACTGGCAAGGGCAAAAGAAACCCACTGGCACGAGAACAGCAGGGCTTAGCCCGAGCACAAGTCCCACAGGACTGCACAAAAGAACGCACATCCCGTGACAAAGAAGGCCACCAAAAGGATCTAGCCACCAAATCTCTGGTACCAAAGATTCCAGGATGACCAGCCAACACCGAACAATGAACCTCAGAGATAACTCTACTAGTCCATCTATCAGGGACAAACAGTTTCTCTGTAGGACAACGGTCAGGTCTATCAGCCTGAAACTTCTGCAGCACACGCCGCAAATCAGGGGAGATGGCAGACAAAATTACCCCCTCTTTAAGAATACCCGCCGGCTCCGGAACACCTGGAGAGTCAGGCACAAAACTCCTTGACAGGGCATCAGCCTTCACATTCTTAGATCCCGGAAGGTATGAAACCACAAAATCAAAACGGGAGAAAAAGAGCGACCATCGAGCCTGTCTAGGATTCAACCGTTTGGCAGACTCGAGATAAGTAAAATTCTTGTGATCTGTCAAGACCACCACGCGATGTTTAGCTCCTTCAAGCCAATGTCGCCACTCCTCGAATGCCCACTTCATGGCCAACAACTCTTGATTGCCAATATCATAATTGCGCTCAGCAGGCGAGAATTTTCTAGAAAAGAAGGCACAGGGTTTCATCACCGAGCCATCAGAACTTCTTTGCGACAAAACAGCCCCTGCTCCAATCTCAGAAGCATCAACCTCAACCTGAAACGGGAGCGAAACATCTGGCTGGCACAACACAGGGGCAGAAGAAAAACGACGCTTCAATTCCTGAAAAGCCTCCACAGCCGCAGGAGACCAATCAGCCACATCAGCACCCTTCTTAGTCAAATCAGTCAACGGTTTAGCAACACTAGAAAAATTAGCGATGAAGCGACGGTAAAAATTAGCAAAGCCCAGGAACTTCTGCAGGCTCTTCACAGATGTCGGCTGAGTCCTATCGTAAATGGCCTGAACTTTAACAGGGTCCATCTCGATAGTAGAAGGGGAAAAAATGAAACCCAAAAATGAAACCTTCTGAACTCCAAAGAGACACTTTGACCCCTTTACAAACAAGGAATTCGCACGAAGGACCTGGAACACCATTCTGACCTGCTTCACATGAGACTCCCAATCATCCGAAAAGACCAAAATGTCATCCAAATATACAATCATGAATCTATCCAGGTACTCTCGGAAGATGTCATGCATAAAGGACTGAAATACTGATGGAGCCTTGGAAAGCCCGAATCGCATAACCAGGTACTCAAAATGGCCCTCGGGCGTATTAAATGCTGTTTTCCATTCATCGCCCTGTTTAATTCGCACAAGATTATACGCCCCTCGAAGATCTATCTTGGTGAACCAACTAGCCCCCTTAATCCGAGCAAACAAATAAGACAGCAGCGGCAAAGGATACTGAAATTTGACTGTGATCTTATTAAGAAGGCGGTAATCAATACAAGGTCTCAGCGAACCATCCTTCTTGGCCACAAAAAAGAACCCTGCTCCCAATGGTGACGACGACGGGCGAATATGACCCTTCTCCAAGGATTCCTTTATATAACTCCGCATAGCGGCGTGTTCTGGCACAGATAAATTAAACAGACGGCCCTTAGGAAACTTACTACCAGGAATCAAATTAATAGCACAGTCGCAATCCCTATGAGGAGGTAAGGCACCGGATTAGGGCTCTTCAAATACATCCCGGTAATCTGATAAAAACTCAGGGACTTCAGAAGGAGTGGAAGGCGAAATTGACAACAATGGAACATCACCATGTACCCCCTGACAACCCCAGCTGGACACAGACATAGATTTCCAATCCAACACTGGATTATGGACCTGTAGCCATGGCAACCCCAAAACGACCACATCATGCATATTATGCAACACCAAAAAGCGAATATCCTCCTGATGTGCAGGAGCCATGCACATGGTCAATTGAGTCCAGTACTGAGGCTTATTCTTGGCCAAAGGCGTAGCATCAATTCCTCTCAAAGGAATAGGATGCTGCAAGGGTTCCAAGAAAAAACCACAGCGCCTGGCAAACTCCAAGTCCATCAAATTCAGGGCCGCGCCTGAATCCACAAATGCCATTACAGAATAGGACGACAGAGAGCAAATCAGAGTAACGGACAAAAGAAATTTAGACTGTACCGTACCAATGGTGGCCGACCTAGCGAACCGCTTAGTGCGCTTAGGACAATCGGAAATAGCATGAGTGGATTCACCACAGTAAAAACACAGCCCATTCCGACGTCTGTGTTCTTGCCGTTCAGCTCTGGTCAAAGTCCTATCACATTGCATAGGCTCAGGCCTATGCTCAGAGAATACCGCCAGATGGTGCACAGCTTTGCGCTCACGCAAGCGCCGATCGATCTGAATGGCCATGGACATAGACTCATTCAGACCAGCAGGCGTGGGAAATCCCACCATGACATCCTTAAGGGCTTCAGAAAGACCCTTTCTGAAAATTGCCACCAGGGCACATTCATTCCACTGAGTAAGCACAGACCACTTTCTAAACTTCTGACAGTACACCTCCGCTTCATCCTGACCCTGACACAAAGCCAGCAAGATTTTCTCTGCCCGATCCACTGAATTTGGTTCATCATAAAGCAATCCAAGCGCCAGAAAAAATGCATCAACATCACGCAATGCAGGATCTCCTGGCGCAAGGGAAAATGCCCAGTCTTGAGGGTCACCACGCAACAAACAAATAATGATTTTTACTTGTTGAACGGGGTCACCAGAGGAGCGGGGTTTCAAAGCAAGAAACAGTTTACAATTATTTTTGAAATTCAAGAACTTAGATCTATCCCCAGAAAATAAATCAGGAATAGGAATTCTAGGCTCTGACATAGGATTCTGAACCACAAAATCTTGAATGTTTTGTACCCTTGCAGTGAGATGATCCACACAGACCTTGAATGTCCATATCTACACCTGTGTCCTGAACCACCCAAAGGTTTAGGGGAAAAGAAAGACAAAACACAGTGCAAAGAAAAAAAAATGGTCTCAGAGCTTCTCTTATCCCTCTATTGAGATGCATTAACACTTTGGGCCAGCTGTACTGTTATGACCTGGTGGTTAGGAGCACCCGGCACGACCTGATAGTTAAACTCACACAGGACGAGCTCTGGGATGTGGGAGCTCTGCTGACCGCAAGCCCTAATCCTATCACACACACTAGAAATAGCCGTGGAGCGTTCCTAACTCTCCCTAGACGCCTCCTCACAGCCTCAGAGCTAGCTAGCCCTAGAGATAGAAAATAAAGCCTACCTTGCCTCAGAGAAATTCCCCAAAGGAAAAGGCAGCCCCCCACATATATTGACTGTGAGTAAAGATGAAAGTCACAAACGCAGAAATGAAACAGGTTTCAGCAAAGGGAGGCCAGACTTACTAAACAGACAGAGGATAGGAAAGGTATCTTTGCGGTCAGCACAAAAAACTACAAAAGACCACGCAGAGTGTGCAAAAAGACCTCCACACCGACTCACGGTGCGGAGGTGCCACTCTGCATCCCAGAGCTTCCAGCTAGCAAGACAAAATCATGATAACCAGCTGGACAAGGAAACAATGAACAAATAATAACTATCAGGAACTTAGCTTCTGCTGGAGAAGACAGGTCACCAGAAAGATCCAAGAGCGAACTGAACCAATGCAGGAACATTGACAGCTGGCATGGAGTAACGATCTGAGTGGAGTTAAATAGAGCAGCCAACCAAAGGATAAACCACGTCACCTGTGTAAGGAACCTCAGAAGCAGCAGCTTCACTCACAGCCACCAGAGGGAGCCCATAGACTGAACTCGCCGAAGTACCATTCACGACCACAGGAGGGAGTTCGACAACAGAATTCACAACAGGAGACGCCGCACCCACACCCAACTGGTCCCTGTACAGTCTTAAAAGACCCTAGTCTCAAAAATCAAAAACATCACCTTGGACCTATCTCATTAGAAGGTCCTCAAGGGGACCTTCTAAAAAAATGTGCAGGAATTTAAGAAAACCCAGGGTGAGAAAATTAAAACACATTCATGTAAGGTAGAGAGGGAAATCTTTGGAGGGCAAAAATTAAACGGAACAAGTATAAACTCCTAAAGAAGTGAAAGAAATAGGAACTGGGAAGGAAAACAAACAAACTCTGCAGGGATTCAAATGTTTTTTTTTATCATGCAAGGCAAACCCCTTAGCTGAATGGCTGGAACTTCTAAACCCAGGTATAGCCAGCAAGGAAGTGCAGTGAAGAGTGAATATACTGTATAAAACCCAACTCAGAATGTGATAGGGCAGACCAAAACGGGAAGATGGAAAACATCTGGAGAGGAGCGAACCAATAAATAGAATAGAAATAGAATAGACAATAGAAACCATCAGTATTTGGACAGGGAAGAAAAGGCAATAGCTCAGCAGAGAAAAGAACCAACCACGGAACAAAAGGCCAGCTGATCGAATCCCCAAAACCAGCCATGACAGTACCCTGTCCCAGTACACAGCCTTCCCTATGTCTTGTACCCTGTCACTGTACAGAACTGCAGGCTTCCCCATATCATGTACCTTGTCCCCATACACAACCGCAGCCTTCCCTATGTCTTGTACCCTAACACTGTACAGACGCAGCCTTCCATATGTCTTGTACCCTGTCACTGTACAGAACTGCAGACTTTCCCATATCATGTACCTTGTCCCAGTACACAGCCAGTACACAGCCGCAGCCTTCCCTATGTCTTGTACCCGTCCCCGTACACAGCCGCAGCCTTCCCTATGTCTTGTACCCTGTCCCAGTACACAGCCGTAGCCTTCCCTATGTCTTGTACCCTGTCCACATACACAGCCGCAGCCTTCCCTATGTCTTGTACCCTGTCCCAGTACACACCTGCAGCCTTCCCTATGTCTTGTACCCTGACGCTGTACATAGACGCAGCCTTCCCTATGTCTTGTACCCTGTCCCAGTACACAGCCGCAGCCTTCCCTATGTCTTGTACCCTGACACTGTACTGAACTGCAGACTTCCCTATGTCTTGTACCCTGACGCTGTACATAGACGCAGCCTTCCCTATGTCTTGTACCCTGACACTGTACACAGACGCAGCCTTCCCTATGTCTTGTACCCTGACACTGTACAGAACTGCAGACTTCCTTATGTCTTGTACCCTGTCCCTGTACACAACCGCTGCCTTTTCATGATGTCAATGACCTGGGTCTTACCTGTGCTCGGATGTATCTGGAATCTGCCCTCTTCATTGCCCCCAGTGAGTTGATAACTGATCCGCCCATTTTCTCCCAGGTCCGGGTCTTGTGCCACCAGATAGAGGGCAGTAGATCCCACAGGAAGGTCCTCTGACAACCATATGGTGGAGGGTGTGATAAAACGAGGTGAGTTATCGTTGCGATCACTAAGGAAAACTCTGGCAGTCACAGAGGTGGAAAGACGTTGGCTGGCATTTAGGGCACAGTCTCGTGCCTCCACCGTCAGCAGATATGAAGACACTTTTTCCCGATCCAGCGGGTGAGCTATACTCATTACACCAGTCTCTGCATTCAGGTGAAATATGCGGTCTGCCAGCTCTGGCTCCTGACGTAGCAAGGAATATTGGACCTGACTGTTTGGTCCTGGTCCATCCCGGTCCAGAGCCTCGAAAGTGAAGGCAGAAGAACCCACTTGAGCGTCCTCAGCCACCACTAATGTCAGCGGGTCCTCAGGAAACACTGGAGAATGATCATTTCTGTCCTGGACTTCAATCTCAACTTGCACTACTTGAGGAGGTAAGTACACGCCAGTGACTTCTCTCGCCTCCTCTATACTCACCCTCAGACTGTACCGGGACTGAGACTCAAAGTCTAGGTCTTTCACCAGGAAGATGTTACCAGTCCTTCCATCCACCATAAAAGTCCCATTGGTGTCATCCTGGAGCGTGTAGATGGCTGAGCCATGAGAAGTCTTAGAAGAAACAGTACCCAGAAGTGACCCTGGGGGTAATCCCTCCATTGGTGTAAGGACCAGTGCCCCGGGGTTCGGCTTGGCTGGGTATCTGGAGGACGGTAGAACCTGTGAAATACAATATATGCATATGATGCGCACACTGGACCTTTCGAGTAATGGACAGACCTCTCTGTATACAGACAGTACCTGTATGCGGAGGGAGGCCTCTGCACTCTTGGGGGAAGATCCAGAATCCCGGGCCAGGATGGTCACTGTGTAGAGGGATCGCTCAGCATGATGTATAGGGGCCGCCGTACGCAGCTCTCCGGTGTGTGGGTGCAGGGTAAACCGCTCTGCCCATGAACCTGCCAAGATGTGATACCAATTACACGCAGCAGACCCCTAACACAGGGAAATGGCATTTATTCCATTAAAGTCACCACCCTAAATACTGGGGAGAGCTGGGCATATTGGAGGTGGTCGTGCCTGAAGGGTGCATGTCCTGTAAGCCAAGAAAGTGGCAACAAAAGGTCGGGATATTAACAAGATGTCTGACTCTAGTTGTAGTTCTGCCATGGACATGGCACCATGAAGACTTCATATCATCCATGTCCTTATATAACTGCCTGCTACACGTCTACATAGATCCTGCACCATGGAGATGTGCACGCACATCAGAATGGCTCTGATCACAATGCCAAGAATCATCCACATCATCATCAATCACTCATCAATCACACACAGCATGTCATCAGTCACCCATCACATGTATCAATATCATGTTATCAGTCATCTGCAACATCACCCATTCATAACACCCAACATCATCCATCACCCATCTATCACACCTACCATCATCAATCACCCATCCATCACCCCAACATCAATCACCCATCCATCATACCCAACATCAACAATCACCCATCCATCACACCCAACATCAACAATCACCCATCCATCACACCCAACATCATCAATCACCCATCTATCACACCAAACATCATCAATCACCCATTCATAACATCCAACATCATCAATCACCTATCTATCACACCTACCATCATCAATCACCCACCCATCACACCCAACATCATCCATCACCCATCTATCACACCAAACATCATCAATCACCCATCCATCACCCCAACATCAATCACCCATCCATCATACCCAACATCAACAATCACCCATCCATCACACCCAACATCAACAATCACCCATCCATCACACCCAACATCATCAATCGCCCATCTATCACACCAAACATCATCAATCACCCATCCATCACCCCAACATCAATCACCCATTCATAACATCCAACATCATCAATCACCTATCTATCACACCTACCATCATCAATCACCCACCCATCACACCCAACATCATCCATCACCCATCCATCACCCCAACATCAATCACCCATCCATCACACCCAACATCATCAATCACCCATCCATCACACCCAACATCATCAATCACCCATCCATCACCCCAAGATCAATCACCCATCCTTCACACCCAACATCAACAATCCCCCATCCATCACACCCAACATCATCAATCACCCATCCATCACACCCAACATCATCAATAAGCCATCCATCACACCCAACAGCATCAATCACCCATCAATCACACCCAACATCATCAATCACCCATCCATCACACCCAACATCAACAATCACCCATCCATCACACCCAACATCATCAATCACCCATCCATCACACCTAACATCATCAATAAGCCATCCATGACACCCAACAGCATCAATCACCCATCCATCACACCCAACATCATCTATCACACATCCATCACCCCAACATCAATCACCCATCCATCACACCCAACATCATCAATAAGCCATCCATCACACCCAACATCATCAATCACCCATCCATCACACCAAACATCATCAATCACCCATCTATCACACCAAACATCATCAATCACCCATCCATCACCCCAACATCAATCACCCATCCATCATACCCAACATCAACAATCGCCCATCCATCACACCCAACATCATCAATCACCCATCCATCACACCCAACATCATCAATAAGCCATCCATCACACCCAACATCATCAATCACCCATCCATCACACCCAACATCATCAATCACCCATCCATCACCCCAACATCAATCACCCATCCATCCATCACACCCAACATCATCAATCACCCATCCATCCATCACACCCAACATCATCAATCACCTATCACACCCAACATCATCAATCACCCATCCATCACACCCAACATCATCAATCACCCATCCATCACACCAAACATCATCAATCACCCATCCATCACACCAAACATCATCAATCACCCATCCATCACACCCAACATCATCAATCATCCATCCATCACACCAAACATCATCAATCACCCATCCATCACACCCAACATCATCAATCACCCATCCATCACCCCAGCATCATTAATCATCATGGTATCAGTCACTTTTCAATCACACACCATCAGATCACTGTTGATCTATCGGTCAGCATGGAGCTAGTAGCTGACAGTCTTCCATACGGTCCTCAGTCTTGCATCCTCGGTCATAGTGTTGTATCCTCGGTCATAGTCTTGCATCCTCCGTCATAGTCTTGTATCCTCGGTCATAGTCTTGTATCCTCGGTCATAGTCTTGTATCCTCGGTCATAGTCTTGTATCCTCGGTCATAGTCTTGTATCCTCAGTCATAGCATGGCATCCTCGGTCATAGTCTTGTATCCTCGGTCATAGTCTTGCATCCTCGGTCATAGTCTTGTATCCTCGGTCATAGTCTTGTATCCTTGGTCATAGTCTTGTATCCTCGGTCATAGTCTTGTATCCTCGGTCATAGTCTTGTATCCTCGGTCATAGTCTTGTATCCTCGGTCATAGTCTTGTATCCTTGGTCATAGTCTTGTATCCTCGGTCATAGTCTTGTATCCTCAGTCATAGTCTTGTATCCTCGGTCATAGTCTTGTATCCTCGGTCATAGTCTCGTATCCTCGGTCATAGTCTTGTATCCTTGGTCATAGTCTTGTATCCTCGGTCATAGTCTTGTATCCTCAGTCATAGTCTTGTATCCTCAGTCATAGTCTTGTATCCTCGGTCATAGTCTTGTATCCTCAGTCATAGTCTTGTATCCTCGGTCATAGTCTTGTATCCTCGGTCATAGTCTTGCATCCTCGGTCTTAGTCTTGCATCCTCGGTCATAGCATGGCATCCTCGGTCATAGTCTTGTATCCTCGGTCATAGTCTTGCATCCTCGGTCTTAGTCTTGCATCCTCCGTCATAGTCTTGCATCCTCCGTCATTTCCACAACACTCCCCCCATTCCCTGGTGCTCTCGGTGAGACCCTGTGCTGTCTTTGTGCTGACGTCTTCTGTACGCGGTTGTACCTGACAGACTGTAGACCACTGTCCCATTCTCTCCTTCATCTGCATCTTTGGCCGCGATGGACGTCACAAATGCCCCTGAGAGTTTTCCTTCCATGACCTGCAGGAGAAGAGACATAACAACATGAAGAATAGCTGTGGACCGGAAGAAGAGGAAGGAGCTAGAGAAGGTGGACAGGACAGACAAGGTGAAGGAAAGGAGAAGGCGGTGGAGAAGGCGGATTCCTCTTCACTACCTGCACTGTTGTCTCCCTCCCAGGACCGGGGTGCAGGAACACTGGACGGTTGTCATTTTCATCCAGGACAGAGACATGGATGGTGCCAGTAACACTGCGCGGAGGTGCCCCGCCATCCTGGGCTATGACCAGCAGCTGATATGTGGCCTGGAGCTCCCGATCCAAACTCCGCCTTACCGACAACTCCCCTACAGAGAAAGACAAGAGAGGGGACCCCATGTACACACTCACATCACACACAGAGATCACTGGGAGGCGCTGTATGGTGGTGCAGGGGTCCCTTGTATGTGGATGTATTGTGGTGCTGGGGTTCAATATGTGGATGTATGGTGGTGCTGGGGTCCTGTGTGTGGATATATGGTGGTGCAGGGGCCCCTTGTATGTCGATGTATGGTGGTGCTGGGGTCCCGTGTGTGGATGTATGGTGGTGCTGGGGTTCCGTGTGTGGATGTATGGTGGTGCTGGGGTCCTATGTGTGGATGTATGGTGGTGCTGGGGTCCCGTGTGTGGATGTATGGTGGTGCTGGGGTCCCGTGTGTGGATGTATGGTGGTGCTGGGGTCCCGTGTGTGGATGTATGGTGGTGCTGGGCTCCTATGTGTGGATGTATGGTGGTGCTGGGGTCCCGTGTGTGGATGTATGGTGGTGCTGGGGTCCCGTGTGTGGATGTATGGTGGTGCTGGGGTCCCGTGTGTGGATGTATGGTGGTGCTGGGATTCCGGGTGTGGATGTATGGTGGTGCTGGGGAACCGTGTGTGGATGTATGGTGCCGCTGGGGTCCCGTGTGTGGATGTATGGTGGTGCTGGGGTTCCGTGTATGTGGATGTATGGTGGTGCTGGGCTCCTATATGTGGATGAATGGTGGTGCTGGGGTCCCGTGTGTGGATGGTGGTGCTGGGGTTCCGTGTGTGGATGTATGGTGGTGCAGGGGTCCCATGTATGTGGATGTATGGTGGTGCAGGGGTTCCGTGTATGTGGATGTATGGTGGTGCTGGGCTCCTATATGTGGATGAATGGTGGTGCTGGGGTCCCGTGTGTGGATGGTGGTGCTGGGGTCCCGTGTGTGGATGTATGGTGGTGCAGGGGTCCCATGTATGTGGATGTATGGTGGTGCAGGGGTTCCGTGTGTGGGTGTACGGTGGTGCTGGGGTCCCATGTATGTGGATGTACAGTGATGTGGGGTTCCGTGTGTGGATGTATGGTGGTGCTGGGGTTCCGTGTGTGGATGTATGGTGGTGCTGGGGTCCCGTGTGTGGATGTATGGTGGTGCAGGGGTCCCATGTATGTAGATGTACGGTGGTGCTGGGATCCTGTGTGTGGATGTACGGTGATGCTGGGGTGTTACCTGTGTGTGGATGTACGGTAATGCCGGGGTGTTACCTGTGTGTGGATGTACGGTGATGCCGGGGTCTTACCTGTGTGTGGGTGTATGGTGATGCCGGGGTCTTACCTGCGTGTGGATGTACGGTGATGCCGGGGTCTTACCTGGGTGTGAATGTACAGTGATGCCGGGGTCTTACCTGTGTGGATGTACGGTGATGCTGGGGTTCGGTGTTGGATGTACGGTGATGTTGGGGTCTTACATGTGTGGATGTACGGTGATGCTGGGGCCCGGTGTTGGATGTACGGTGATGCCGGGGAATTACCTGTGTGTGGGTGTACGGTGATGCTGGGGCCCGGTGTTGGATGTACGGTGATGCCGGGGTCTTACCTGTGTGTGGATGTATGGTGATGCTGGGGCCCGGTGTTGGATGTACGGTGATGCCGGGGTCTTACCTGTGTGTGGGTGTACGGTGATGCTGGGGTCCGGTGTTGGATGTATGGTGATGCTGGGGTCTTACGTGTGTGGATGTACAGTGATGCTGGGGTCCGGTGTTGGATGTACGGTGATGCCGGGGTCTTACCTGTGTGTGGGTGTACGGTGATGCTGGGGCCCAGTGTTGGATGTACGGTGATGCCGGGGTCTTACGTGTGTGGATGTACAGTCATGCTGGGGTCCAGTGTTGGATGTACGGTGATGCCGGGGTCTTACCTGTGTGTGGGTGTACGGTGATGCTGGGGCCCGGTGTTGGATGTACGGTGATGCCGGGGTCTTACGTGTGTGGATGTACAGTCATGCTGGGGTCCGGTGTTGGATGTACGGTGATGCCGGGGTCTTACCTGTGTGTGGGTGTATGGTGATGCTAGGGCCCGGTGTTGGATGTACGGTGATGCCGGGGTCTTACCTGTGTGTGGGTGTACGGTGATGCTGGGATCCGGTGTTGGATGTACGGTGATGTTGGGGTCTTACATGTGTGGATGTACGGTGATGCTGGGGTCTTACCTGTGTGTGGATGTACAGTGATGCTGGGGTCCGGTGTTGGATGTACGGTGATGCCGGGGTCTTACCTGTGTGTGGATGTACGGTGATGCTGGGGCCCGGTATTGGATGTACGGTGATGCCGGGGTCTTACGTGTGTGTGGATGTACGGTGATGCTGGGGCCCGGTGTTGGATGTACGGTGATGCCGGGGTCTTACGTGTGTGGATGTACGGTGATGCTGGGGCCCGGTGTTGGATGTACGGTGATGCCGGGGTCTTACGTTTGTGGATGTACAGTGATGCTGGGGTCCGGTGTTGGATGTACGGTGATGCCGGGGTCTTACCTGTGTGTGGATGTACGGTGATGCTGGGGCCCGGTATTGGATGTACGGTGATGCCGGGGTCTTACGTGTGTGTGGATGTACGGTGATGCTGGGGCCCGGTGTTGGATGTACGGTGATGCCGGGGTCTTACGTGTGTGGATGTAGTGATGCTGGGGTCCGGTGTTGGATGTACGGTGATGCCGGGGTCTTACCTGTGTGTGGATGTACGGTGATGCTGGGGCCCGGTGTTGGATGTACGGTGATGCCGGGGTCTTACGTGTGTGGATGTACAGTCATGCTGGGGTCCGGTGTTGGATGTACGGTGATGCCGCGGTCTTACCTGTGTGTGGGTGTATGGTAAAGTCGCTTTCTTGTGTGGGCATTCTGTATGTAACACGTCCATTCTGTCCTGCGTCTCGGTCGCTGGCGCTGACTCTTCCCACGACCTCTCCAGGTGGTCGGTTCTCGGAGATGCTCATGAAGTACCTTTCCTCGCTCAGCCGTGGAGCATTGTCATTCTCATCAGTGACTCGGACACGTACGGTGCATGTAGCAGTGCGGCTGCCTGAACCCCCCGATGCCAGAACTGCCAGAACATACAACTCTCTGCTTTCCCTATCCAGTGCCCCACGGACATACAACCATCCCGTGTCCGGTTCCACACTAAATCCTACTGCATCTGCATCTGTTCTCAGCCGGTAACGTAAGGGGTTCTCTTTCCCACCAGGGAGCAACGCCTGAACCTGTAATAGCCTACTCATCGGGGGGCTTCCTTCCCGGACCTCCACACGATAATCAGATGCTCCACACGCTGGCTCCGAGTCCTGCTCCATGACAAGGACAGTGATCTCTAACTCTGAGGAAAGCTGTGGAAAGCCAGCATCAAGCGCCAGCACACGGAGCTCGTAACTCTCCTGGGTCAGGGCCCCGGTGACCTGGATCTGTCCCGAACCGTCAATGCTGAAGGGCCCCTGAGAAACCAGCTGGTAATGAACATGACCATTGGCTCCTATATCAGGGTCTAGTGCCTTAGCGGTGAAAATGATGGAGTCAGTGGGTGTGGACCCCTGGATTCTCAGGGTGTGTGAGGACGACAAGAACGTGGGGGGATTATCATTCACATCAGTGATTCGCAGGGTTACACGCGCCCGGGTGTAGGCCGGGGGAGACCCACTGCGGGCCTGAACCTCCAAGAGAAGCTCAGTGTCCTGCTCCCGATCCAACTGCCGGCGTATGGACAATATTCCAGAATGAGGGTCCAGGGATAAAAGTTCATGGGGGTCTCCATATGCCAAGGAGTAGAGGATTACCCCAAGTGCACCTAGAAGAAAAGATCACAGTTACTATACACCCTCAACCGGGATCAGGAAACCATGACCGATATCGGACCAGACATTCAGTGACAGAGTGGTCCGGTGCAGTGCAGAACATACCTGGGGGGTTGCTGGCCTTCACACTGCCCACCATAATCCCCGGTGGAGTATCTTCTGGCACCATAAAGTCGTATTGAGGCTGAAGGAATAT
This sequence comes from Ranitomeya imitator, assembly GCF_032444005.1. NCBI lineage: Eukaryota > Metazoa > Chordata > Amphibia > Anura > Dendrobatidae > Ranitomeya > Ranitomeya imitator. The sequence goes on along the minus strand of NC_091284.1, from coordinate 843,542,768 downwards.
CGGGGTGTGGGCTGAGCTCACTAAGAGGCTGATATTTACCCTGGCGTTCACATCAGATCTGACCCCACCACCATCCTGCGCTCCCACCTCAAGATGCAGAACAGAGCCGGCCCGGGAAGACAGAGAACGGGCCACCAAGAGGGTTCCTACAAGAGCGAGAGAGAGTTACAGACCATAGGTACCCTTCCTCCTCCATCAGATCCCCAAAATGTAAACCATCACCATCAGGTTACAAAGGGAGTGCATCACCTAAACATTGTGAAGCCCCGTTCCTCCCAGTGTACAACCACCGACCCTCACCTCCGATGTATAACCTCAGCCCCTCACCCACCGGAGTGTAACCTCCACCCCTAATACACCGATGCATAGCCTCCGCCCCTCACCCCTGATGTCTAACCTCCACCCCTCACCCACCGGTGTGTAACCTCCGCCCCTAATACACCGATGTATAACCTCCACCCCTCACCCACCGGTGTGTAACCTCCGCCCCTAATACACCGATGTGTAACCTCCGCCCCTCACCCCTGATGTCTAACATCCACCCCTCACCCACCGATGTGTAACCTCCACCCCTAACACACCGATGTATAACCTCCACCCCTCACCCCTGATGTATAACATCCACCCCTCACCCACCGATGTGTAACCTCCACCCCTAATACACCGATGCATAGACTCCGCCCCTCACCCCTGATGTCTAACCTCCACCCCTCACCCACCGATGTGTAACCTCCACCCCTAATACACCGATGTATAACCTCCGCCCCTCACCCCTGATGTCTAACATCCACCCCTCACCCACCGGTGTGTAACCTCCGCCCCTAACACACCGATGTATAACCTCCACCCCTCACCCCTGATGTCTAACCTCCACCCCTCACCCACCGTTGTGTAACCTCCACCCCTAATACACCGATGCATAGCCTCCGCCCCTCACCCCTGATGTATAACATCCACCCCTCACCCACCGGTGTGTAACCTCCACCCCTAATACACCGATGTATAACCTCCGCCCCTCACCCCTGATGTATAACATCCACCCCTCACCCACCGATGTGTAACCTCCACCCCTAATACACCGATGCATAGCCTCCGCCCCTCACCCCTGATGTCTAACCTCCACCCCTCACCCACCGGTGTGTAACCTCCGCCCCTAACACACCGATGTATAACCTCCACCCCTCACCCCTGATGTCTAACCTCCACCCCTCACCCACCGTTGTGTAACCTCCACCCCTAATACACCGATGCATAGCCTCCGCCCCTCACCCCTGATGTCTAACCTCCACCCCTCACCCACCGGTGTGTAACCTCCACCCCTAATACACCGATGCATAGCCTCCGCCCCTCACCCCTGATGTATAACATCCACCCCTCACCCACCGATGTGTAACCTCCACCACTAATACACCGATGCATAGCCTCCGCCCCTCACCCCTGATGTCTAACCTCCACCCCTCACCCACCGGTGTGTAACCTCCGCCCCTAATACACCGATGTGTAACCTCCACCCCTCACCCCTGATGTATAACATCCACCCCTCACCCACCGGTGTGTAACCTCCACCCCTAATACACCGATACATAGCCTCCGCCCCTCACCCCTGATGTCTAACCTCCACCCCTCACCCACCGATGTGTAACCTCCACCCCTAATACACCGATGCATAGACTCCGCCCCTCACCCCTGATGTATAACCTCCACCCCTCACCCACCGGTGTGTAACCTCCACCCCTAATACACCGATACATAGCCTCCACCCCTAATACACCGATACATAGCCTCCACCCCTCACCCCTGATGTATAACATCCACCCCTCACCCACCAATGTATAACCTCCACCCCTAATACACCGATGTATAACCTCCACCCCTCACCCCTGATGTATAACATCCAACCCTCACCCACCGGTGTGTAACCTCCACCCCTAATACACCGATGTCTAACCTCCACCCCTCACCCCTGATGTCTAACCTCCACCCCTCACCCACCAATGTATAACCTCCACCCCTAATACACCGATGCATAGACTCCGCCCCTCACCCCTGATGTCTAACCTCCACCCCTCACCCACCGATGTGTAACCTCCGCCCCTAACACACCGATGTATAACCTCCGCCCCTCACCCACCGGTGTGTAACCTCCACCCCTAATACACCGATGTATAACCTCCACCCCTCACCCCTGATGTCTAACCTCCACCCCTCACCCACCGATGTGTAACCTCCACCCCTAATACACCGATACATAGACTCCGCCCCTCACCCCTGATGTATAACATCCACCCCTCACCCACCGGTGTGTAACCTCCACCCCTAATACACCGATGCATAGCCTCCGCCCCTCACCCCTGATGTCTAACCTCCACCCCTCACCCACCAATGTATAACCTCCGCCCCTCACCCCTGATGTCTAACCTCCACCCTTCACCCACCGGTGTGTAACCTCCACCCCTAATACACCGATACATAGCCTCCACCCCTCACCCCTGATGTATAACATCCACCCCTCACCCACCAATGTATAACCTCCACCCCTAATACACCGATACATAGCCTCCGCCCCTCACCCCTGATGTATAACATCCACCCCTCACCCACCAATGTATAACCTCCACCCCTAATACACCGATACATAGCCTCCTTCCCTCACCCCTAATGTATAACATCCACCCCTCACCCACCAATGTATAACCTCTGCCCTTCATCCCCCGATGTATAACCTCCGCCCCTCACCCCTGATGTCTAACCTCCACCCCTCACCCACCGGTGTATAACCTCCACCCCTAATACACCGATGCATAGCCTCCGCCCCTCACCCCTGATGTATAATATCCACCCCTCACCCACCAATGTATAACCTCCGCCCTTCATCCCCCGATGTATAACCTCCGCCCCTAACACACCGATGTATAACCTCCACCCCATACCCACCCATCTAGAAACTCAGCCCCTCACCCCGATAAATAACCTCCACCCCTCACCCCCTGATGTATAACCTCTGACCCTCACCCTGCGGTGTGTAACCTCCGCCCCTAACCCACCGATGTATAACCTCTGCTCCTAACCCACTGATGTATAACCTCCGCCCCTCATCCCCCGATGTATAAACACCGCCCCTCATCCCCCGATGTACAACTTCTGCTTCTAACCCACCGTTGTATAACCTCCGCCCTTAATCCGATGTATAGCCTCCGCCCTTCACCCCCCGATGTATAACATCCGGCCTTCATCCCCCGATCTACAACCTCTGCCCCTAACACACTGATGTATAACCTCCACCCCATACCCACCCATCTAGAAACTCAGCCCCTCACCCCCGATAAATAACCTCCACCCCTCACCCCGATGTATAACCTCCGCCCCTCACCCTGCGGTGTGTAATCTCCGCCCCTAACCCACCGATATATAACCTCTGCTCCTAACCCACTGATGTATAACCTACGCCCCCCACCCTCTAATGAACAACCTCCATCCCTTATGCCCCGATATATAATCTCCGCCCCTCATCCCCCATGTATAACCTCCGCCCCTCATCCTCGATGAATAAACTCCGCCCCTCACCCCCGATGTATAACCTCCGCCTCTCAACACCCCAATGTATAACTTCTGCCGCCCCTCACCCGATGTATAACCTCCACCCCTCACCCCTTGATGTATAACATCCAATCCTCAGCCCCCCCGTGTATAACCTCAGCCCCTCACCCCTGAAGTATAACCTACACCCCTCACCCCCAATGTATAACTTCTGCCCCACATCCCCTAATGAATAACCACAGCCCCTCACTCCTGATGTATAACCTCTGCCCCTCAGCCCCGATGTATAACCTCTGCCCCTCAGCCCCGATATATAACCTCTGCCCCTCACCCCTGATGTATAACCTCCGCCCCTCAGCCCCGATGTATAACCTCCGCCCCTCAGCCCCGATGTATAACCTCTGCCCCTCAGCCCCGATGTATAACCTCTGCCCCTCACCCCTGATGTATAACCTCCGCCCCTCACCCCTGATGTATAACCTCTGCCCCTCAGCCCCGATGTATAACCTCCGCCCCTCAGCCCCGATGTATAACCTCTGCCCCTCACCCCTGATGTATAACCTCCGCCCCTCACCCCTGATGTATAACCTCTGCCCCTCAGCCCCGATGTATAACCTCTGCCCCTCAGCCCCGATATATAACCTCTGCCCCTCACCCCCCGATGTATAACCTCTGCCCCTCAGCCCCGATATATAACCTCTGCCCCTCACCCCCCGATGTATAACCTCTGCCCCTCACCCCTGATGTATAACCTCCGCCCCTCAGCCCCGATGTATAACCTCTGCCCCTCACCCCTGATGTATAACCTCTGCCCCTCACCCCCCGATGTATAACCTCCGCCCCTCACCCCTGATGTATAACCTCTGCCCCTCACTCCTGATGTATAACCTCTGCCCCTCACCCCTGATGTATAACCTCCGCCCCTCACCCCCCCGATGTATAACCTCTGCCCCTCACCCCCCGATGTATAACCTCCGCCCCTCACTCCTGATGTATAACCTCTGCCCCTCACCCCCCGATGTATAACCTCCGCCCCTCACCCCCCGATGTATAACCTCCGCCCCTCACCCCCCGATGTATAACCTCCGCCCCTCACCCCTGATGTATAACCTCTGCCCCTCACCCCTGATGTATAACCTCTGCCCCTCACCCCTGATGTATAACCTCTGCCCCTCACCCCTGATGTATAACCTCTGCCCCTCACCCCCCGATGTATAACCTCCGTCCCTCACCCCTGATGTATAACCCCCACCTCTCACCTTTGATGTATAACCCCAACCTCTCACCTTTGATGTATAACCTCCACCTCTCACCTTTGATGTATAACCTCCGCTACTCGCTACCTGATGTATAACCTCCGCTACTCGCTACCTGATGTATAACCTCTGCCCCTCACCCCCCGATGTATAACCACTGCCCCTCACCCCCCGATGTATAACCTCTGCCCCTCACCCCCCGATGTATAACCCCCACCTCTCACCTTTGATGTATAACCTCTGCTCCTGGCTCCCTGATGTGTAACATCCAGAGGTGGATGTGGGGGGCACATACTTTTATCTCAGCCTGGTATGTGTGAGGTTGGACAGTGCATCAGAGATAGACAGTGGGACAGGTAGGTCCCCAGCGGCTTCTCCCGCCCTCTGCCAGTGACAGACAGGTCTCACCATGTGGGCGTGTATCGGCAGAGACCTGTCAGAGCAGGACAGAGGGAGGGAGAAGCCACCAGGGACCCTCCTGTCCAATTGTGTGCTGTCCTCTAGAGGGGCCCCGAGATAGACCCCTCACGGGGCCAATAAATACTGATAAGAACTCAGACATTACCTTTTAAAGACAATGTACTACCACCACCATAGGCTCTAAGAAAACCGACTACTACCACCACCATAGGCTCTAAGAAAACCGACTACTACCACCACCATAGGCTCTAAGAAAACCGACTACTACCACCACCATAGGCTCTAAGAAAACCGACTACTACCACCACCATAGGCTCTAAGGAAACAGACTACTACCACCACCATAGGCTCTAAGGAAACAGACTACTACCACCACAGGATGATTGACGGGCCACCACCCTACTATACCATAAACACTGCTCCCCGATTAATGGCCGCCCATTGCTTGTTCCTGGAGACGTCGTATTGTCTTTTCCGTCTTCCCTGCTGGTTCCTACAATGGTGGAGGGTCATTAAACACTTCCCACACATGTGGGTGAGGCTGAAGGTGGTGGTCCCGTGCCCCTCATGTCACTGTCGGGTGGTCTTACCTGTATTGGGCTGGATACGTAGAAGCGGGGGGCTGTTTCCTGATAATATGTGGTAGGTCAGGGTGCCATGCAGCCCCTCGTCCTTATCTCGGGCGGTCACACTAATGATGGGTGTTCCTGGTGGGCTGAGGGCACTCACACTAGCGCCGTACTCCAGGGGGTAAAAGACCGGACAATTATCATTGACATCTTCTACCGAGACCCGAACGACGCATCCCGAGCTCAGGCCTCCCTGTGGGAACAGAGGAAGGGTGGACTGAGAGGTTTCCTGTTATTCTCCTCTCACACCACCAGCTCCGGATCTCACCATCCCTATATCCCGGCGCCGGCCACCGTAGATTCCACTCTTCATTCACTGATGGAAGATTTTCATATCTAGATCCTGAAATGGATTAGTAACAAAACCGATCTCTACAGCTGACCCTCTAGAGCAGTATTTCCCAAACTCCAGTCCTCACGGACTCCTACAGGTCATGGTTTCAGGAATCCCTTAGTATTGAACAGGTGATGGAAGTATCGGGAGTTCTCTCACTTGTGCAGCACTAGGGAAATCCTAAAAACATGACCTGTTGGGGTCCGTGAGGACTGGAGTTTGGGAAATACTGCTCTAGATCCGGTGACTGCTTATCTCACCCTAGAGATCCTGTGACTGCTTATCTCACCCTGTAGACCTTGTGACTGCTTATCTCACCCTAGAGATCCTGTGACTGCTGATCTCATCCTCTAGATCCAGTGACTGCTTATCTCACCCTAGAGATCCTGTGACTGCTGATCTCATCCTCTAGATCCAGTGACTGCTTATCTCACCCTAGAGATCCTGTGACTGCTGATCTCACCCTCTAGATCCTGTGACTGCTGATCTCACCCTCTAGATCTAGTGACTGCTTATCTCACCCTAGAGATCCTGTGACTGCTTATCTCACCCTGTAGACCTTGTGACTGCTGATCTCACCCTCTAGATCCTGTGACTCCTGATCTCATCCTCTAGATCCGGTGACTGCTTATCTCACCCTAGAGATCCTGTGACTGCTTATCTCACCCTGTAGACCTTGTGACTGCTGATCTCATCCTCTAGATCCGGTGACTGCTGATCTAAACCTCAAGATCCTGTGACTGCTGATCGCACCCTGTAGACCTTGTGACTGCTGATCTCACCCTCTAGATCCAGTGACTGCTGATCTCACCCTCTAGATCCAGTGACTGCTTATCTCACCCTAGAGATCCTGTGACGGCTGATCTCACCCTGTAGACCTTGTGACTGCTGATCTCACCCTCTAGATCCAATGACTGCTGATCTCACCCTCTAGATCCAGTGACTGCTTATCTCACCCTAGAGATCCTGTGACTGCTGATCTCATCCTCTAGATCCAGTGACTGCTTATCTCACCCTAGAGATCCTGTGACTGCTGATCTCATCCTCTAGATCCAGTGACTGCTTATCTCACCCTAGAGATCCTGTGACGGCTGATCTCACCCTGTAGACCTTGTGACTGCTGATCTCACCCTCTAGATCCAATGACTGCTGATCTCACCCTCTAGATCCAGTGACTGCTTATCTCACCCTAGAGATCCTGTGACTGCTGATCTCATCCTCTAGATCCAGTGACTGCTTATCTCACCCTAGAGATCCTGTGACTGCTGATCTCATCCTCTAGATCCAGTGACTGCTTATCTCACCCTAGAGATCCTGTGACTGCTGATCGCACCCTTTAGATCCAGTGACTGCTGATCGCACCCTTTAGATCCTGCTACTAATAATCTCAGTCTCTAGATCGCAAGACTGATGATCGCATCCTCTAGATCCTGTGACTGATGATCTCATCCTCTAGATCCTGTGACCGCTAATCTCAACCTCTAGATACTGCGACTGCGGATCTAAACCTCTAGATCCTATGACTGCTGATCTAAACCTCAAGATCCTGTGACTGCTCATCTAAACCTCAAGATCCTGTGACTGCTGATCTCATCCTCTAGATCCTGTGACTGCTGATCTCATCCTCTAGATCCTGTGACTGCTGATCTCATCCTCTAGATCCTGTGACTGCTGATCTCACCCCATAGGTCCTGAGACTGCTGATTGCACCCTTTAGATCCTGCTACTAATAATCTCAGTCTCTAGATTGCAAGACTTATGATCTCATCCTCTAGATCCTGAGACTAGTGATCACCTCTAAAATTAGAAATCAAAATAAAACTGCAAACTTTGTCATCACTGTAATGAGAACTTAAAAAAGTCCTCCTCTTCATGCTTTCCCTGCTCCTCCTCATCCTTCCGCTCCTCCTCCACATCCTCAAGCTCGTCCTCCCCCTCTTCCCGCTCCTCCTCATCCTTCTCCTCCACATCCTCAAGCCCGTCCTCCCCCTCTTCCCGCTCCTCCTCATCCTTCTCCTCCTCCTCATCCTTCTCCTCCTCATCCTTCCGCTCCTCCTCATTCTTCTCCTCCACATCCTCAAGCTCGTCCTCCCCCTCTTCCCGCTCCTCCTCATCCTTCTCCTCCACATCCTCAAGCTCGTCCTCCCCCTCTTCCCGCTCCTCCTCTTCCCGCTCCTCCTCATCCTTCTCCTCCTCCTCATCCTTCCGCTCCTCCTCATTCTTCTCCTCCACATCCTCAAGCTCGTCCTCCCCCTCTTCCCGCTCCTCCTCATCCTTCTCCTCCACATCCTCAAGCTCGTCCTCCCCCTCTTCCGCTCCTCCTCATCCTTCTCCTCCCGCCCCCTCCTCATCCTTTCCCTACTCCTTATTCTCGTCCTTCCACTCCTCCTCGTTCCCCCTCCTCATCTTTTCCCACCTCCTCATCCTTTCCCTACTCCTTATTCTCCTCCTCGTTCCCCCTCCTTCTCTTGCTTCTCCTCCCCTCGAGGAGAAGCAGGGGGCTGAACTGCAGGGCAATGAGTACAATGAAGACACCATCTAGGGGGGCAGGGATGGATATTTTTGTTGGAGTGCTTCATTAATAATCAGAAACATGTTAAAAGACATTTCTGAATTGTGAGGTCTCACCCCATCTGTAGCTGTCACATGGAGAAGGAAGTAGCGCTCTCCATCATCGCTGTCCAGGGTGTCTGAGAGGCAGATCTCGCCACTCTCTGAGTGGATCTGGAACTGTGGAGGGGACGAGGGCCTGAGCGAGTACAACACATGTCCCAGACTCCCGCTATCTGCATCTGATGCCGAGACCTGGAAAACAGCAATGGAGAATCGTCAGCCATGGCGCCCTCAGCACCTGTCACACTTCCCAGTCCAATAACTTCTATCACTGGTCAGAAAATGAGCAATGTGCTGCTATAAGAACCAATATGGGTCACTAAGCAGAAATATGTGTAGCCATGTTACTCCCCAGTCCCAGCTCCAGCGCCGGGCTTTGCGTCTGCCATCCACTATGGCAGGCTCTCTTAGTCTGCACTTGGTGACTACAACATGAACCTCTGACGTCATCATCCATGGCCTGTTATGGCCGTCTAAGGCGGCTGTGTGCCACCTGATTATTCAGGTAGTAGTGCGCTGCTGTCCTAGAGCACAGGTCCTGTCCAAGTCAGCTGCAGCTGGGCCCAGAGTCTTCTCCATACGGCTGTTCCTGAATATCCAGCAGCATGGAGCCTCATCACTAAGCTCTACTGTTCCTGTGTGCCTCCTCCCCAGGTGACCCCATAACAAGCCCCAGGGTCACAGGTGCCCAGGATACCATTCCAGATAAGGCATACAACCAGGGTAATATCTGCCTTACATACATATGTGGCCCCATGCTCGATGTCCCCGTGAAGAGGACAAGGATTACACCACTGGCGATGTGCTGCATACCATGGAGGGACATCACAAGGTGACCGTGCAGGTAATGCTCCGCTGATGGAGGAATCTATGCATCATCTTATTCCTTATACTGTGACATTCTGCACCTCAGGGGCAATAAACGTGGCCCCACTGACCCCCGCTATAACTTAGTGGAGGCAAAAAATAGAGGAACCGTCAGAAGGAACGTCACACCATGACGCTTCCTTCTAAGACACTGCTGGCTATTAGTCACAGCCTTGACCACACGTCAGCATGGTTGGAAACGCGTCACTGGAGCCTAACTCCAACATGAGAGCTAAGTAATGGAATAAATCCTCACCGGTTTACATTCCTTTGGCGCTGGAATTTACAAATCCTCTTTCAGTTCACTTCCTTCTACCACCACACCCTACATCCCCGTCTGACGGCCTGCCAGTGCATGAGGTGGCACCGGATCCCAAAAACCTTAATGCAAACTATGAGCCGGCTGAAAAAAGCATGTGGAAGAGGGAAGATGGGAGATCATGTTATCCTGACACTGCATGTGGCCCCTATGTGAAACCTAGAACCCTGTGATCACCAGACACCGATACTAATCATTACACAAGTGGAGAACTTTACCCACAGATTGAGAAACCTAGAACGCTACAAGAACCCGACACCAGGGCCAGTGTCAACACCCAGCAAAGGGAGGGACCTACTGAGCCAGGGTCAGTGTCAGCACAAAGCAAAGTGAGGGACCAACTGAGCAAGAGGCCAGCGTTAGCACCCAGCAAAGTCATAGACCCACTGAGCCAGGGCCAGCGTCAACACCCAGCAAAGTGAGGGACCCACTGACCCAGGGCCAGCGTCAGCACCCACCTAAGTGAGGGACCTACTGAGCCAGGGTCAGTGTCAGCACAAAGCAAAGTGAGGGACCAACTGAGCAAGAGGCCAGCGTTAGCACCCAGCAAAGTAATAGACCCACTGAGCCAGGGCCAGCGTCAACACCCAGCAAAGTGAGGGACCCACTGACCCAGGGCCAGCGTCAGCACCCAGCTAAGTGATGGACCCACTGAGCCAGGGCCAGCGTCAACACCAAGCTAAGTGAGGGACCCACTGAGCCAGAGGCCAGCGTTAGCATCCAGTAAAGTAATAGACCCACTGAGCCAGGGCCAGCGTCAACACCCAGCAAAGTGAGGGACCCACTGAGCCAGGGCCAGCGTCAGCACCCAGCTAAGTGATGGACCCACTGAGCCAGGGCCAGCATCAACACCAAGCTAAGTGAGGGACCCACTGAGCCAGAGGCCAACGTTAGCACCCAGCAAAGTAATAGACCCACTGAGCCAGGGCCAGCGTCAACACCCAGCAAAGTGAGGGACCCACTGACCCAGGGCCAGCGTCAGCACCCAGCTAAGTGATGGACCCACTGAGCCAGGGCCAGCGTCAAAACCAAGCTAAGTGAGGGACCCACTGAGCCAGAGGCCAGCGTTAGCATCCAGCAAAGTAATAGACCCACTGAGCCAGGGCCAGCGTCAACACCCAGCAAAGTGAGGGACCCACTGACCCAGGGCCAGCGTCAGCACCCAGCTAAGTGATGGACCCACTGAGCCAGGGCCAGCGTCAACACCAAGCTAAGTGAGGGACCCACTGAGCCAGAGGCCAGCGTTAGCATCCAGCAAAGTAATAGACCCACTGAGCCAGGGCCAGCGTCAACACCCAGCAAAGTGAGGGACCCACTGAGCCAGGGCCAGCGTCAGCACCCAGCTAAGTGATGGACCCACTGAGCCAGGGCCAGCATCAACACCAAGCTAAGTGAGGGACCCACTGAGCCAGAGGCCAACGTTAGCACCCAGCAAAGTAATAGACCCACTGAGCCAGGGCCAGCGTCAACACCAAGCTAAGTGAGGGACCCACAGAGCCAGAGGCCAGCGTTAGCACCCAGCAAAGTGTGGGACACACTGACCCAGGGTCCAGCATCAGCATAAAGAAAAGTAATAGACCCACTGACCCAGGGTCCAGCATCAGCATAAAGAAAAGTAATAGACCCACTGACCCAGGGTCCAGCGTCAGCATAAAGAAAAGTGAGGGACCCACTGACCCAGGGTCCAGCGTCAGCACAAAGCAAAGTGAGGGACCCAATGACCCAGGGCCAGCGTCAGCACCCAGCTAAGTGATGGACCCACTGAGCCAGGGACAGCGTCAGCACAAAGCAAAGTGAGGGACCCACTGAGCCAGAGGCCAGCGTTAGCACCCAGCAAAGTGATAGACCCACTGACCCAGGGTCCAGCGTCAACAGTCAGCAAAGTGAGGGACCCACTGACCCAGGGCCAGCGTCAGCACAAAGCAAAGTGATAGACCCACTGACCCAGGGTCCAGCGTCAACAGTCAGCTAAGTGATGGACCCACTGAGCCAGGGCCAGCGTCAGCACAAAGCAAAGTGAGGGACCCACTGACCCAGGGCCAGCATCAGCACCCAGCAAAGTGAGGGAAATACTGAGCCAGGGTCAGTGTCAGCACCCAGCAAAGTGAGGGACCCACTGAGCCAGGGCCAGCGTCAGCACCAAGCAAAGTGATAGACCCACTGACCCAGGGTCCAGCGTCAACACAAAGCAAAGTGAGGGACCCACTGACCCAGAGCCAGTGTCAACACTCAGCAAAGTGAGGGACCCACTCACCCACAGCCAGCATCAGCACCCAGCAAAGTGAGGGACCCACTGAGCCAGGGCCAGCGTCAGCACCAAGCAAAGTGATAGACCCACTGACCCAGGGTTCAGCGTCAGCACAAAGCAAAGTGAGGGACCCACTCACCCAGAGCCAGCATCAGCACCCAGCTAAGTATTGGACCCACTGAGCCAGCGTCAACACCAAGCTAAGTGAGGGACCCACTGAGCCAGGGCCAGCGTCAACACCCAGCTAAGTGAGGGACTCACTGACCCAGGGCCAGCGTCAACACCCAGCTAAGTGAGGAACCCATTGACCCAGGGCCAGCATCAGCACCAAGCAAAGTGTGGGACACACTGACCCAGGGCCAGTGACAGCACCCAGCAAAGTGAGGGACCCACTGACCCAGGGCCAGCGTCAACACTCAGCAAAGTGAGGGACCCACTGAGCCAGCGTCAACACCAAGCTAAGTGAGGGACCCACTGAGCCAGGGCCAGCGTCAACACCCAGCTAAGTGAGGGACTCACTGACCCAGGGCCAGCGTCAACACCCAGCTAAGTGAGGAACCCATTGACCCAGGGCCAGCATCAGCACCCAGCAAAGTGTGGGACACACTGACCCAGGGCCAGTGTCAGCACCCAGCAAAGTGAGGGACCCACTGTCCCAGGGCCGGCGTCAACACCCAGCAAAGTGTGGGACATACTGACCCAGGGCTAGCGTCAGCACCCAGCAAAGTGAGAGACCCACTGACCCAGGGTCCAGGGTCAGCACAAAGCAAAGTGAGGGACCCACTGAGACAGGGCCAGAGTCAGCACCCAGCAAAGTGAGGGACCCACTGACCCAGGGCCAGTGTCAGCACACAGCTAAGTGATAGACCCACTGACCCAGGGCCAGCGTCAACACCCATCTAAGGGAGGGACTCACTGACCCAGGGCCAGTGTCAGCACATAGCAAAGTGATAGACCCACTGACCCATGGCCAGCGTCAGCACCCAGCTAAGGGAGGGACCCAATGAGCGAGGGCCAGCGTTAGCACCCAGCAAAGTGATAGACATAGTGAGGTGGCACCGGATCCCAAAAACCTTAATGCAAACTATGAGCCAGCTGAAAAAAGCACGTGGAAGAGGGAAGATGGGAGATCATGTTATCATGACAGTGCATGTGGCCCCAATGTGAACCCTAGAACCCTGTGATCACCAGACACCGATACTAATCATTACACAAGTGGAGAACTTTACCCACAGATTGAGAAACCTAGAACGGTACAAGAACCCGACACCAGGGCCAGTGTCAACACCTAGCAAAGGGAGGGACCTACTGAGCCAGGGTCAGTGTCAACACCCAGCAAAGGGAGGGACCTACTGAGCCAGGGTCAGTGTCAACACCCAGCAAAGGGAGGGACCTACTGAGCCAGGGCCAGCATCAACACCCAGCAAAGGGAGGGACCCACTGACCCAGGGCAACTCAGCTCAGATTTCCATTTACAACACTGCATGTATGGAGCAGGGAGAGGACCTGAGTATGCGCCATACAGAGCGGATGCCGGCTGTGATGTACAGCTGGCGTATGAGTTTAATTACTGCAATCAAAGCTAGCCCAATCACAGCAGCTTTACCCCTTTAGTTGATGCTCAATTTTGTCAGAGGGATTTAAGAGGCTGATGGCAAAATCATGGCCAGGGTCATACTGAAGGCTGCCATATTGGTGCACCTATGACGCCAGCCTGTAGGAGAACGATAATCTTACAATATAGTGAAATATTACTAAATTGTAATATATAGTACAAACAGAGGGCTAATAAAAAATACAAACACTGATATATATATATATATAGATACACTGTAGGGAGTCACGCTGTCAGGTAGGCATTAGGCAGCGTTCACACAGTCAATGTGGTTTCATCCAAACACGTGCAGTTTTATTGCTTTAAAAAAACTCAGGGGGGATTCAAAACCAAAGCAGCTTCTTCTGGGCAGAAAGGTCACCGCAATAATCAGCTCATTCCACAGCACATACAGTGAGGAGTAAGGTATGTGCATATGCTGCGGATTTTGCTGCGGGTCCGCAGCGGTTTCCCATGCGTTTACAGTACAATGTAAACCTATGGGAAACGCAATCCGCAGTGCCCATGCTGCGGAAAAAACGCGCGGAAACGCAGCGGCTTACATTGCGCAGCATGTCAATTCTTTGTGTGGAATCCGCAGCGGTTTTACACTTGCTCCATAACAGAAAACCGCAGTGGAATCCGCACAAAAACCGCGGTAAATCCGCAGTAAAAACGCGCAGTTTTTGCCCTGCGGATTTATCAAATCCGCTGCGGAAAAATCTGCAGAGGATCATTCTATGTGTGCTCATACCGTTAAAGGGTTACATTTCTGACGTCTAGGCTCCAGATCTCCCCATCAACGTCTGCTTCTCACCTGAGACCACCATCACCGTACAGACAACCATCCTTTCTATCTGACACATAAATGTGACTTGCAGCTATGTAGCATATGATTAGTGATGCAGATTCTCGTCACCTCACTGCATTGTGGCTGTTTTGATCCCAAACATCGAAATCTTCATTTTTATTACTTTGTCAGTATTTGTAAATCCCCCTTTGGCTTTCACCTCGGCCTGAATCCTTCTGCTCTCCATCAGATTGTAGCAGGTCTCCACCGATATCTGACCCCAGGTCTCTTCTTCACGTTCCCCATGTTGGTGCACACCGGTCGCCTCACTGGGGTCTGTATATGGCTGTTTCTTCACCTCTTCCCACAAGTGTGGGATGGAGCTGAGGTCTGTAGACCATGGGGACAATCCAGCACCTCTACTTCATTGTCATTTAACCATTTCTAACCCAATCTCGGAGTATGCTTTGGGTCGTTGTCTTGCTGGAACACTATGTCGTCCTTTTCATACCCATAGTACTCGAGTGTATGGAGTAACTCATCTAGTAGGACACTCACATATAGCTCAGCATTGAGACGACAATCGAACCTGGTCAAGTATAAAATGTCTTTCGCTGTGAAACATCGCCATATTATCAGGTTCCTCCACCGGACTTGACAGTTTCTTCAAATTCTCGATCCATTAGCCCCTTTTTCCTTTGTTTCACCCAGACCCATTTGGACCCATCAGAGTCGTCTATTCATTTTTGTCTCATCCCTCCAGATCACCCATTTCCAATCTTCTTCTGCTCACTTTTCGTAGTTTTTTTTTGTAAACTCAAGCCAAAACTTCTAATGACGATATTGAAATTGAGGCTTCTTCACCTTTTTCCGGCCACCAATCCAGACTTGTGTAACGCGCATCGCAGGATGCTGACATGGACGTCTGTGATCTCACTATTATAAGGAATACGAGCCTCCTCCACTGCCGTGTTTGTCACTCCAGAACTGATAGACCTTATTGACTCTGATATTTTGCCTGGACGGTCACCTCTTGGCTTCTGAAAGGATGGACGGACTTCATTTTGTATTCTTACAAATGTCATGGCGCTCACATTTGGCAATTTTCTTGACCGAGAGACCGCTATCGATGAGCTGGATGATGCTGTTTCCCTTTTCATGAGAAATCTTCATGGCGGCTCCTCGATTCCAACCAGTGACCTGGTTCAAATTGAGGAGCAGCCATTGGTATCACAGAACGAATAACTGTCCAAGTGAATGAAATATAACTATATTCATCCGGTGTTGTTAATGCCAAAACAAGAGAAACATTGAACTGGGAGAATCGTTGTTTTTATTGTCTTGCCTTCCCCAAGAGTGGAATAAAACCTGAGTCACTGATACTATTTGTTCCACTGACGGAGAGGTCAAACAGTCACAGATGGAAAAACCGAGCCTGCTGCCATCACCTGGAACCAATGAAATCAGCCGGAAGAGTTATTATATGGACGAGGTATAGCTGGATTATCATGGTGGGTGCCGAGCATATCCGAGTGTGGACAAGGATTATTAGAATTAGGTGATACATTATTGTGATGGGACGGGATGTAATCACTTACAGGTTGCAAAGGTGGAAAGATATAATCTCAGATATAGAGATTATAACAGTACTGACAAGGACTATGATGATTTGTACATTATAACGTGGGTTAGCCATTATTTAGAGACTATTATAGCAAAATTAGGGTTTAAGAAACACAATAGTGTAGAGTCTTGTACAGGACGAGGATATGTACAGGGATTACCATACTGGCACATAATAATCTCAGGTATTATATTGGCAAGTAAGTCTTGTAGGAGGATTGTAATCGTACGTAAAAGAGGGTTACAATGGCTGGCACGTTATAATCTCTGGTCACATCTAGGAATTAGTAACATACATAGTTAGTAAGGCTGAAAAAAGACATTTGTCCATCCAGTTCAGCCTATATTCCATCATAATAAATCCCCAGATCTACGTCCTTCTACAGAACCTAATAATTGTATGATACAATATTGTTCTGCTCCAGGAAGACATCCAGGCCTCTATTGAACCCCTCGACTGAGTTCGCCATCACCACCTCCTCAGGCAAGCAATTCCAGATTCCAGAATTACAAAATTGGGTCCATTATAATTTCGGGTACAGTCTTGTATGGGATTATTATGCATTGGGACTATGAGGATAACTACATCTCAACACAAGAACTATCAGAGATTAGCGAATATGTACAGGGACCACAATGCTGCATGATAACCTCAGGTAATTCTTGTCTAGGGATTATTAGCGCATGCCCTGGGGCTTCTGGTCCTTTCACATCTCAGGTAGGGCAGGTATCATTGTAATAATCCCTCTGCCCCATCTAATCCATGCACTGACATACGTTTGTCTGGCACAGTGCACTCTGCTTTCCCCTGGTGTTCACCTAAGGCCGGTTTCACATTTGCGGTTGTGTCCGCAGCGTTTGTTCCGCAATTATCCGCATGCGTTGTGTATTCCTATCTTTAACATTAAGGACGCATGTGTCTGCGATCGGTTGCGTTTTGCCGCGTTTGACGACGCATGCGTCGATTCGTCGTCTGCGGTTTGGTGCGGTAAACGCTACATGTAGTAATTTTAGAGGCGTCAATTTGCCGCCTAGAAACGTATGCGGTTGTTAGCGGAAGGAATGCGGCAAAAAAAAAAAACGCATTGCTGTCTATGTGAAAGAATGTGGCCACAAGCACATGCGTTTGCTTGCGTTCGTGAACACATGCGTTACACCACAGAAAAACATGTCTAGACACTGATTAGCCACCCCCCACATACAAAGTGATAAAGGGAGGGAGTGGACAGTTGCAGGTCACTACACAGCAGACTGGGAACCAGACCAGAAAGACGAAAGCACCTTGGAGGTAACGGAAACAAGACTCTGAACAATGTGAGTATATCCTAGCCAATGTCTTTATGTTCTATTTTCTGTCTCTACATGTCCTAATTTCTGCCATTTCTGTCTGCATGCATCAGAATGTCTTCTTCTTCTGATGAGGAGCAACGTCCTGGCCCTTCTGAAGCCGAACATGTCAGTGAAGTGAGTACTCACCTCCTCAGATTGGTAAGTATTCACTGTGACATCTACACATGTGACAATTGTTTTTTCCTTTTTTTAGAGCACTTCTTCCACTGCAGCAGAGGCTGAGCAGGAGCAGCGGGGTCACGGTCGGGTGGCAAGGCGGCAGCGTGTACGTATACAGGGCTGACTGTTTACTGTATCCTCACTTTAGTATTCTTGAATCTTCCTTTCTTTACTTTCCTCTTTCTTTACCTTTTTCTTCTGGACTCCTTTTTTATCTTGACTTTCATTATTCATGCCATTTCTCTGCCTCTGTTTTCTTTCTTTTCCTTATGTTAATGTCTCCAACCTTAATGTCTTAATTTATTTTTTAGGTTCCAGAACGGGATGAGGACCTCATTGACAACGATATCCTCATCTCCCTGGTCCATGAGCGAGTTCCGTTGTGGGACACCCGGGTTCCGCAGCACTCGGACAACGTGACAATCCGGCGCCTATGGAATGAGGTGGCCAAAGCGATGTGGGATGGCTGGGACAATGCCCTGACTCCGGTCCGAAATGCATTTTGTAAGTATTGCAATGCAGTGTGAAGCAGCAGAGACCTTGGCAGTGCTCACACAACTGTATGTGATGATAGAAACTCTCAGGAGTTTCTCTCCATCACACACAGTTGTGTGAGCACGGCCAAAAGTCCATTGTCTAACCATTATTTTTTGTTTTTTCAACAGTGCTCAAAGTCAAAACACATTGGCGTTCGATGAAGGACCGCTTCAACAAGGACCTGCGTCAAGAGAGCCGTGTTCCCAGTGGTTCTGGAGCAAGAATCTGAAAGTATAAATACCACCGCATTCTGGGATTTTTAAGACCAGTCCTTGCCCAGAGAACGTATTTTTTCGGTGTATTAGGTTGTGTTGTATTGCCATAATCTGTATGTTTCTATTTCACAGAAGTTGGCATTTTGTAAATGTTTGGTATTGTTTTTTTTCCTTTTTTCACAGCACATGGAGCAGTACTGTTGGCCCAGGTTCTGGAGCGGTCCTTCATCAGACAACCACGGACCCGTCCCAGCCATCCAGCAACGCTGCAGCAAGTGGGCCTGCCACACTAACTGGAGACCAGGAAGCTGGTCCATCAGGTGTTTCCCTTTCCCAGTCCTCTACCTCTGCCCCTTTTTTTGGGCTGCTCTCGGCAGCGGCAGAGGGACTCGGACAGGTCACTCATGCCCGAGTTTTTGCACTTGAGCTCGGTTTTTCACGATGCACTCAAGGCTTTGGGTGACCGACTGGATACTGCCATTAGCCATATGAATACACGTATCCAGGAGGTCACCAAAAGCCTTGACCAAGTAAAAGCTGACCTCCAGAGGCCAGCATATCATTTTTTTAATCAAATTGAACAGGGCATGTCGGAACACCTTACTCCTGATCTCCAGCTTAGTGTCATGCAGATCAAAGGAGGAGAATAAGGAGCATATCATGGACAATATATAATTAAATCTTTATTAATACATAAAAATGATTAAAACACGATCAGTAATAAGTCACAGCGTATAAGTTCCTGGATGTTTTCCCGGCACCTGTGCACTTGGTCTGACGCCCTGCCTCCATTCCCTGACCTGGCTGTCACAGTGCGCATGTGCCGTGTGCACCACCGCTATTGGCTTACTCTTCACATGTGACCGGGTTCACAGGGGGTTATCTAGAGGTCCTGGTTGTGCCATATTCACACTCCCTTGAGAAAGCGGCGTTGTAGTGCCGCGAAACGTGCGTCGGGGGTCTCTCTTTCCGGCTGTGTCTCTCCTCTGCACCCCTCTGCACTGTCTGGTGAGTGTACACTGGTATTGCGCTATTGACCATATGCATCTGCAGCCCACATGGGTGTTGCTTTTGAATAGCTAGATTGACTTTACTGCTCTACCTGATACTTACCTGCCTTGTATAGTGCTCCTGGTAAGCATATTGTGTGCTTTATCCATTATATGTGGGACTTTCCCTGTCATATGTTTAGGGGTATTTTGGAGGGACTGTCCTCTTTCGGCCCTTCATTGGAACTTATACGCTGTGACTTATTACTGATCGTGTTTTAATCATTTTTATGTATTAATAAAGATTTAATTATATATTGTCCATGATATGCTCCTTATTCTCCTCCTTTGATATGTATTGTGTGGAGCGGACTTGTTTGTCGGGGGGTATACTATTCTAGTACTCCCATACCCAGACTGTCACAATGGTTTTGGGATTTTGCATAATATTTAGTGTCATGCAGGCCTGCAATGTTGCTTACATGCAGGCTATGCAGCAGAGTCGGTATTTTCAGCAGACAGTGGCGGCATATCCATCCGTGCCTACACTGTCTCGCTTGACCTCAATGCTGACCTCTGCTGCATACCACTGCACGGCCACCTCCATTCCAAGCACTGCCGGACACAACTACAGCACCACTACCATGCCGAGTGCTGTAGGACAACTGCTGCTCCTGCTTGGACCTCCTCCACTGACACCACCATGCAGCAGCAGGACCCTGGCATGGCCTTCCGTACCGCCACCACGATGCAGCAGGATCCTGGCATTCCCATCCGCTCTGCCACCACGATGCAGCAGGACCCTGGCATGGCCTTCCGCTCCGCCACCACGATGCAGCAGGACCCTGGCATTCCCTTCCGCTCCGCCACCACGATGCAGCAGGACCCTGGCATTCCCTTCCGCTCCGCCACCACAATACAGCAGGACCCTGGCATGGCCTTCCACTCCGCCACCACGATGCAGCAGGACCCTGGCATGGCCTTCCGCTCCGCCACCACGATGCAGCAGGACCCTGGCATGGTATTCCAACCTCCTACCGCAACCATGCAGCAGCAGCGGGACAAAGACTCTGACAGTTCGGCCACTATGACCAGGCCGCAAGAAATGAGCCCGCCGAGGCTCCCCAGACCGCAGCGCCGATCCCAAAAAGGGAAAAAAAACAGCAGACTATTTTTATTCCCCCCCCCCCACCTCCCATTGTGCCTGCAATGTCATGTTTGTCTTACCCTTCCAGTGTCTCAGCCCTCTCATGCGTCGAGCCCCATCCCCGATCTGCCAGACCCCAGTAATTTAATTGCCCCTTCTCCTGCCACCCCTGCGTCGTCCACAGTGAGTCAAGCTTCACAGCTACATACCCCCCGTTTCCTGCACTCTACCCCAAGCAGGTGCAGTTAATTTTTTTGCTTGTTTGTTTTGAAAATAAACAATAATGTTTTTTGCCCCCAAAAATGTTTGGTTAATTGTGTATTCCGCCGCTGGCAACACACACCGTGCGCCAATTAAAACACTGCGCCGCACACTTTATTTTTTGCCACATCATAGCTCCAGTAGTTCGCAAGTACAACACTGCAGCATTGTGTGTCTTTGGTATAGAGATATGAGGTGGGCCAAAAAAATGTATACTTGTATTTTCTCCATAATCTCTTCCTTCTGCTTACTCTGTGACTAGTGTTGCAGACTGAAGAGAAAATGGCGGCAATACAAAGCAGAACTATACTCAACAAGTCATGTGTCCAAAAACTAATTAGTTAGAACACCTGACCTGGTGAGTAGAGAACTGCCGTGTATAACCTCCATTTTCTCTTATGTGTACGTAATCTATTTCACACAAAGTGAAGGGACGATGGTGGTCACACACGGCATATCTATACTCACCTTGACATGTGTCAGAAATAGTGAATTCATGAGGCTGTTATATGTGCATCATGAATTCATTATTTCTGACACTTGACTTGATGAGTATAGATCTGTTTTGTATTAAACAGCCATCGTCTCTTCAGTCTGCGTCCAATAGATACTGCAGAACAGAATCAGGACGCAATGACGTCAACAACCTTACCACTAACAACCTAAGTGGTTTGTAGAGGAAATACATAGGAGACACGGTCAAGATACCAAAAATATAAAGTTAATTAACAACAAATATTAGTAACATAACTGGTACAGACCCAAACCCAACAGGACATTTTACACAATATTGTCCTGCCATGCTACACGTCCAATATCAGAATCAAAAAGGCAGCAAATTGGTCCCGCACGTGGCCAACTTCAGCAGTTGACCGCAGTGGGTGATTCTGGTAATCTGGCAATGGGTTTGCAACTGGTTCATCCAGTTCAATGCTGGGTTGCTCCTTAGCCATTATGTAATTGTGGAGAACCACACAGGCTTTGACCACCATAGGCTGTCTCCATTTTTAGATTAATGGCTGTTGCAAGAATGCGCCATTTTGAGACTAGAATCACAAAGAAACACTCTACTGTTCTTCGGGCCCTGGTCAGTCTGCAGTTAAACATCCTTTTAGTGTGGTTCAAGTCCCGACTGGAATATGGCTTCAGTAGGTTTTCCCACATCTGAAAGGCCTCATCCCCAACCATAACAAATGGCATCAGTGGGCCTTCAGTGTTGGGGAGAGGTCATGGCCGTGGAAAATTAAAATTTTTGGCATACACACGTCGGCCAATATCCGAGTTCTTGAAAGTCTGTGAGTCATTGCCACGGCCAAAAGCTCCAATGTCCACGGCGATGAAGCGACAGTCCGCATTTGCTATTGCCATGAGCAGAACAGAAAAATATTTTTTATAGTTGAAGTACTCCGATCCAGTTCTGGCGGGTTTGATAATGCGGATGTGCTTTCCATCCACCGCTCCCAAACAGTTGGGGAAATCACACACACTCCAAAATTTTTCTGCAATTCCCATCCACATGTCCTCGGTGGGTAGGGGTATAAACTCATCCCGTAATACATTCCACAAAGCCCGACAAGTATCCACAACTATTCCTGACAGGGTGGAAATTCCAAGCCGGTATTGGAAGTGGAGGGATGATAAGCTCTCTCCGGTTGCCTGAAATCTGTAATAAAATAAATAAAAAATAATTTACAATCAATTCTATTTATGGTGTTGTTCTGCTAAAGACATAAAGGAAAATACAAAGAATACATGTCAGGCCAACCAAAATTATAACTGGCATTTGTTTAGAACTGTTCCGTACCTTAATTTAACCAGCAGACGTTCCTCTGGTGGAATCGCTCTACGGAGCTGGGTGTCCTGTCTCCGGATGGCTCCTTGGACACGATCAAGCAAATCCCGGAACGAGTCTTGCAACATCCTGGTATATTCCAGGAATTTGTCCGGGTCGGCATTAAGCTCACCATACAGCGTGTAATAGGCTCCACGGCTCTCACGTAGTTCGATAATGGGGTGTTGCCAAAAACGCCTTCGCCGTGTCCTTCTCCATCTTTCGCGATTTCTGTGTTGCTCCCAAGCAAACGCACAGGCAAGAAACAGCTTGATGCTTAAATCCAGGTTGAAATAAAAGCTCTCCATGCGAAGATCCATCATGACACAGGATACAGTAGCACACTGTGAAGATTTCATCAGTCTTAGGGTCTATATATAGATATCCTATAATACACGCCCTCTGTAGTCCCATTGGCTGTGTCTGGTTATCTAGATTTTTCTCCTGTAAAATTTTCCATCATGCGCACAAAAACCGCAAACGCACGACAAAACGCATGGAAAAGAGTGAAAACGCGGGGTTTTATTAACAGCATGCGTTCCCACATGCGTCTTAAAAACGCTGCGTTTGTACATGTTTCTATGCGTTTTTTTCCTGCACTAGCGGATGCGGATTAAACGCTGCGGATTCGAACAGAAATGTGAAACTAGCCTAAGTGAGTCACACATGGCACCTCCTGCTACACTCATCATCTTGGAATCACACTCCCAGCTTCTTCCTGCCTTGGATGACGCTCCCCCTCCCCCTCAGAAAACACAGCTATGGACAAATGAGAACCAGGTTTTTACTGAACCAGAGGGAGATGTATGGACAAGCATCCACAGGACACTACGGCCAAGACATAGGAACACCCCAGGAACCAATGTGACCTGTGAAATGAGTCCAGCATCTCTCCTGACTCTATGAAACCCATGGATGACCTATGTTCTCCTCCGACTGGAGTCTAGCCCCTCTCCTGACTCTGCGGTGACCACCCATGACCAATGATCTCTGTAATTGAAGTCCAAGTCTTCTCCAGACTCTGAGAAGGCCATATGTGATGACACAGCTTTTAATCTTAATTATTCAGACATTTTCGGTTGGTCAAGAAACATAGAAAACAAGGACTGTTGTCACGTATGAGACATAGGCTATTGTCTGAATGTTGAAATTGATGTTTGTGGATTTTTCAATGGCTGCTATTTGCCTCTTATATCAGCTCCTACAGATAATTGTCTGCTATTCTTGCAAGACAGGGAGATAGAGTAATTGAACAATAGATGTTTGCTAATATGTTTATTACCCATTTAATAAGTTCAGCTACTTTGTCTGCCTGCAAAACAGAGAGGGATGAACTATGCAGATTGATTAAATACTCAAACAATGAGAGTTAACTCATCCCTCCTCCTCCCCCTTGACCTGTGGGTGATGACCTGAACCATAGATGTGGGTATAAAAAGGGATGTCGCTCCTTCTGAAAAATAAGAGTCTCTACAGAACTACAGCCAAGACACCATGGCACCATTAAAGGGAACACAGATTTGACATTTTACAGGATGCTTGATTAAGGGACCACGGCCCTGGCTGGAGAAATACAGATCTACTCCATTGACCATCACTGAACCCATAGAGACGTTTGGGGAAGATAGGACTGGTCACCTGACCCCCATGACTATATTAGGAGAAACCAGGTTGTGACCCTCCGTTCACCTGGCTTCATGGAAACCTTCAGAGAATCCAGGTCGAGACTGTGAGGATCGGAGGTTATTGTCACGGATCCCTACTCCGTGGTGTCACTTATTCGTCACATGCCTGCCCTCACACGTGACTTGGGGTTGTGCCTGCAAGGGTTACTCTATCTCCCCACTCTCAGTCCAGCATTCAACCTCTGTCCTATGCTGTAATGGAAGCATAAATCACACACGGACCCAGGCCACACACCCGCTCATACACGCTGCCACCACTCACCGAATACACGGGCCATGAGTCCCAGAAATAATAATACTAATAAAAATATGTCTGTCACTCATAAGGCACACACACCTTAGGCTATGGATTCTTTTAGAACATTCAAGGATCAACTTGTTAAAATTTTATACTTTAATAACAAAGGGTCAGTGCTTACAATAAGAAAAGGTATAAAAATATGATAATAAAATGACATACAACTTATTTAAAACAGTGTCAAAATAAACAGGAGAAAAACTTACAGAAATCATCTAACTGGTAGTCTGCTTTCTGCTCCCTGGGGAGGGGGGGGGGTGAATGGAGTTGGTGGAACACATCAGTTTCTTAGGCTGTCCTCACATGTGAACACAATTCTCTGTCTGCAGCCTAAATTTATAACTTTGGTCTGAGGTCAGGTTTCTAGACCGGCCCCTCAGGTTAATATCATAATTGCTGGCTTGTTGATTGGCCACGGCCGCTCTACTAATGAATATATATTATTTTCCTCTTGAGACACTTGTGACCAGGTTCCCAGGAATACATCACCTCAGGCCGCAATTTAGCATCTCCCCTCCAAGACCTCAGAGGTGCCAAATGTTACCTTCTTCTTGGCTCTAGCTAGACCTCCTGGTGAGATATGGAGACACAATTTCTACTAGTCCCAAGGAAGTACCTATTAACACCTAGGTGCGACTTCCCTTCAGGACAGGTGTTACATTATCACTAGTCACACATATAACCCTAGACATATGCCACTACACACATATAGATATATATATACACATATTTCACCACAATTATGGGTTGTAATAAAAAGATGCAGGCCCCTCTCTCCTGTTATCCACTGTCTTCTGTGCTGGGGCGGGTAGTGGTACTGCTACATGCACACCTAGATATTTGCTTAACACTGCCACCCTCTCTATCTCCGAGGCCTGCTCTCCTAGTGTGTCCAGCATCTGCCTCAACTCAATTGGTCGATCCTTCTCCATCTGGAGGACAGCCCTGGCATGTGTACCTTATCATCTGAACTGACCTCCTCATGTGGTTGTTCACGGTCCCAGTCGTTCAAGTGTTGTATTAGGATCACCCGGTTGTCCTCCGTAAACCACTCTAGCTCTCTCTCAGAGCAAAGGGCTCTCAACTCCTCCTTCTTGAGCCTCTAGTTGATGGAGTCTACCATCTCTTCTGCCAAGTCACCACTCAGTATCTTTCCCAGGAATGCTGTCCAGAAATAATGATCCCACCCACTGCCACCACTTCTGAGAATCTGAGGTTGTGAGTTGTAATAATCAGGCAGGTTAACAAGACAACTATTTTTTATTCCTTACGAGCATGGTTTTAAGCAAATCCAGGTAGATGGCCCCCAGTACACAAGATCCCCTCCTCGGGGCCGGTAGTCCCACTGTACCCATACCAGGCGATACTCACTGTCTGTCACTTTGGTTGGCCCACGGATTTTGTATCTCCCGCCAGTTTAGTCTGTAGTCACAGTCCATGCTCTTCTTGATGACAGGTAACACAACCGGCCCTATGTATCTAGGAGCAATAGTCCTTAAGAGAAAGTTCATGAAATCCAGATGACAGTTCCCTCAACCGTAGCAGGGGAATCCAGCCCAGCCAGCATCTGATCTCCAAAACTCAATAAGCCATCCATTCATGGCTCCAGGACCTCAGCCTCCGTTCTCTCCACTCAATCTCACTATCCCAACTCTCTGACTCTGGCTTCTTTTCCTCCCTGCCCCTTCCACAGTTGCTTTTAGCTCAAAGAATAAAGAATATTTCAGAAGCCAATCACCTGGGACTGCATGTGAGAACCCCTCTAGTGACGGCTCCATTGGGTCTACAATCCCCATCAATATAATGGGACTAGTGGCTGGGGGAACAATGGAATGATTGAGTTCCTTGATTACTAATCTTGGGTCTGGCTTTATGTAAGATAATATAAGTTGTAATATATTACGATGTATATTAAGATGTAATATTATATAAGATCTAGCCTGCTCGTCTTACTCTGATTACTGTCACTGAATGGAAACATTGATTCCTGAGGCTGAACTGACAAAAAAAGAAAATCTCTAATAAAACACAGCAAGCAAATCTCTAATAAAACACAAAAATATTGACGGAACTGATGCTCCATGCGGGAAAAAGTTTGCGTCCCTTAGAGCCGTGGACTCTGCTCTACAGGGAGATACATGCATTGGTCCAACAGTCTTTAGTAAGTGGACAGCTCCTCACAGAGACCATCTGGCCACCTGGCCAAATACCTTAAGGGGGAGTCACACATAACGATATCGTTAACGATGTCGTTGCAACGTCACGCTTTTGGTGACGTAGAAACGATCCCGCTAACGATCTCATTATGTGTGACAGCGACCAACGATCAGGCCCCTGCTGGGAGATCGTTGGTCGCTGGGGAATGATCAGGACCATTTTTTGGTCGCTGGATCGGCATGTGTGACGCCGATCCAGCGATGTGTTCACTTGCAACCAGGGTAAATATCGGGTTACTAAGTGCAGGGCCGCGCTTAGTAACCCGATATTTACCCTGGTTACCATTGTAAAAGTAAAAAAAAAAAACACTACATACTCACATTCCGATGTCTGTCACGTCCCCCGGCATCCACAGGGTTAAAACTGCTTTAGGAGCGCTGCTAATGTGTCAGCACCGGCCGACAGCTTCCCTGCACTGACTGTCAGTGCCGGCCATAAAGCAGAGCACAGCGGTGACGTCACCGCTGTTACTGCCGGCGCTGAGTCAGTGCAGGGAAGCTCTCGGCACCAGC
This sequence comes from Ranitomeya imitator, assembly GCF_032444005.1. Taxonomy (NCBI): domain Eukaryota; kingdom Metazoa; phylum Chordata; class Amphibia; order Anura; family Dendrobatidae; genus Ranitomeya; species Ranitomeya imitator. The sequence continues at coordinate 843,515,337 of NC_091284.1, read as the reverse complement.
GCGTGCATCAGCAGCGCTCTTGCCGAAAGCAGTTTTAACCCTGTGGACGCCGGCGGGGGACGTGACAGACATCAGAATGTGAGCATGTAGTGTTTTTTTTTTTTTTACTTTTACAATGGTAACCAGGGTAAATATTGGGTTACTAAGCGCGGCCCTGCACTTAGTAACCCGATATTTACCCTGGTTACCCGGGGACTTCGGCATCGTTGAAGACAGTTTCAACGATGCCGAAGTCTTTCCCCTGATCGTTGGTCGCTGGAGAGAGCTGTCTGTGTGACAGCTCCCCAGCAACCACACGACTTACCAACGATCACGGCCAGGTCGTATCGCTGGTCGTGATCGTTGGAAGTCGTTTAGCGTGACTAAAGCTTTAGTGGACTGTCAACTACCTAAGCTTGTTGTTACCTCCTCTCTGTGGGTGCCCACCAAAAGTGGAGTGCTACTGGGGGGTAGTTGGCCCTGGAAGTCCTGAAGTCGCAGCTGCTCTAATCCCGGCGAGTCAGGGGAAAGGTGAGACTGTAATTTGCACCATCTTGGGTATTTTGTTGGGACCGTTCTATATGTTATTGTCTGTTTGGTGGTTCAATTAAGTATTGTCGTGCTGTTTTACCCTCACCCTGCGTTATCTGAATAGTATTATGCCCACAGGAAAAGGAGAGCGGGCATTCAGTGGGATGAGCCCTAGTCCATGCGGTCGCAAGCCAGCGGACGAGAGAACCATTGACCTCCCATGCAAAGGACACTGCGGCCATGATATAGGAGCACCCAAGGAACCAATGAGACCTGTGAAATGAGTTCAGTATCTCTTCTGACTTTAAGGAAACCATGGATGACCTATGTTCTATCCTGATTGGAGTCTAGCCCCTCTCCTGACTCTGCAGAGGTCATGGATGACCAATGATCTCTGTATTTGGAGCCAGCTCTTCTCTTGTCTCTGTGCAGGCCATGAATGACCAATAAGCACTTTTGACTAAAGTCCAGCTCCTCTCCTAACTCTGCAGAGGCCATAGATGACTAATGACTCCTATTCTGGTGTTCAATTCATATCCTCACTCTGTGGAGGCCATGAATGACAAATAACCCCTCCTGAATAGAGTTCAGCTCCTCTCCTGATTCTTTGGAGAGCATGGCTGAACTGTGACCTCTGTGACTGGTGTCCAGCTCCTCTGCTGACTCTGCAGAAGTAATGGATGACCAATAAGCTTTTCAGACTAAAGTCCATCTGGAGTTAGCCTCTCCAGTCACACTGAACTATGACTGAACTCTCAATGAGCTAATATGCGTCGAACTTGGACACCTCATTCAGCTTCCTGTAGTTGTTACAGAAGCACCACTCTCCATCCAGCTTCGGCACAAGTACATAAGGGCTGGATCAGCCGCTTTTCGACTCCTCGATGACACCGAGACTCAACATTCTCCATACCTCCTTGGAAATCACCTCGCGGAGGGCTTCAGTTATCCGATACAGCTTTTGGTTCACCATCATATGCTGTTCAGCCAGGATTTTGTGATCCCCAATCTTCTCCATCTCATGTCCTGATTCTGCTCTGAAGCATTACAATGAAACCCTGCAAAGTGCTCTGGATGAAGCTGCTCCTCCTATACATAAAACAACTCTGCACAGACGGCAACAACCATGGCACACGCTGCAAACACGTTTCCTACAGCGGTGCTCCAGGTGCGCAGAACGTCTGTGGAGAAAATCTAATCTACCCGAAGATTTCATCCATTATAAGTTCATGCTAAAGACATACAATTCTGCCCTTCACCTCTCCAAACAAACCTACTTCAACACCCTCATCACCTCCCTGTCCAATAACCCTAAACGTCTCTTTGACACGTTCCAGTCCCTACTCAACCCAAGAGAGCAGGCCCCAACCACGGATCTCCGTGCTGACGATCTGGCCAATTACTTCAAAGAAAAAATTGACCACATTCGACTGGAAATCATCTCCCAATCTCTTCATACCATGCACTGTCCTCCATCCCCCACTGCATCTAGTTCACTCTCTGACTTTGAAGCAGTTACAGAAGAAGTAAGTAGGCTCCTTGCATCTTCTCGCTCGAGCACTTGCACCAGTGACCCCATTCCGTCACATCTCCTCCAGTCCCTTTCCCCAGCTGTCACCTCTCACCTAACAAAAATATTCAACCTTTCCCTCACTTCCGGTATTTTTCCCTCCTCATTTAAGCATGCCATCATACATCCATTACTTAAAAAACCATCCCTCGATCAAAACTGTGCCGCTAATTATAGACCTGTCTCTAATCTTCCCTTCATCTCTAAACTCCTCGAACGCCTGGTCCACTCCCGTCTTACCCGCTATCTCTCAGATAACTCTCTTCTCGACCCTCTTCAATCTGGCTTCCGCTCTTTACACTCTACTGAAACTGCCCTCACTAAAGTCTCTAATGACTTACTAACAGCTAAATCTAATGGTCACTACTCCATGCTAATTCTCTTGGATCTCTCTGCAGCATTCGATACTGTGGATCATCAGCTCCTCCTCACTATGCTCCGCTCCATCGGCCTCAAGGACACCGTTCTCTCCTGGTTCTCCTCCTATCTCTCTGACCGATCCTTCACTGTATGTTTTGCTGGTTCCTCCTCCTCTCACCTTCCCCTTACTGTTGGGGTTCCTCAAGGATCAGTCCTAGGTCCCCTCCTCTTCTCGTTGTATACTGCCCCTATTGGACAAACAATCAGTAGATTTGGTTTCCAGTTCCATCTCTATGCTGACGACACCCAATTATACACCTCTTCTCCTGTTGTCACGCCGACCTTTTTAGAAAACACCAGGGATTGTCTTACCGCTGTCTCTAACATCATGTCCTCCCTCTATCTGAAACTAAACCTGTCAAAAACTGAACTCCTCGTGTTCTCTCCCTCTACTAACCTACCTTTGCCTGACATTGCCATCTTCGTGTGCGGTTCCACCATTACTCCAAAGCAACATGCCCGCTGCCTTGGGGTCATCCTTGATTCCGAGCTTTCATTCATCCCCCCACATCCGATCACTGGCTCGCTCTTCTTACCTGCATCTCAAAAACATTTCTCGAATTCGCCCTTTTCTTACTTTTGACTCTGCAAAAACTCTTACTGTTTCACTTATTCATTCTCGTCTGGACTATTGTAACTCTCTACTAATCGGCCTCCCTCTTACCAAACTTTCCCCGCTCCAATCTGTCCTGAATGCTGCTGCCAGGATCATATTCCTCACCAACCGTTACACCGATGCCTCTACCTTGTGCCAGTCATTACACTGGCTACCCATCCACTCCAGAATCCAGTACAAAACTACTACCCTCATCCACAAAGCCCTCCATGGCTCTGCACCACCCTACATCTCCTCTCTGATCTCAGTCTACCACCCTACCCGTGCCCTCCGCTCCGCTAATGACCTCAGGTTAGCATCCTCAATAATCAGAACCTCCCACTCCCGTCTCCAAGACTTTACACGTGCTGCGCCGATTCTTTGGAATGCACTACCTAGGTTAATACGATTAATCCCCAATCCCCCCAGTTTTAAGCGTACCCTAAAAACTAATTTGTTCAGACTGGCCTACCGCCTCAATGCATTAACCTAACGATCCCTGTGTGGCCTATTTAAAAAACAAACAAAAAAAAAAAATCAGGTTCCTCGCATCATGTTCTCATTCACTTTATGCAGTTATTAGCCCTCTGTGTCTGTACTGCTACATACTTAGGCAGGTAACTGGTTCATGCAGCTTTACATGAACACCCGAGCCTTACACTATGGCCGGTCCGAATAACTAAAGCAATTGTTACCATCCACCTCTCGTGTCTCCCCTTTTCCTCATAGTTTGTAGCTTGCGAGCAGCAGGGCCCTCACTCCTCCTGGTATCTGTTTTGAACTGTATTTCTGTTATGCTGTAATGTCTATTGTCTGTACAAGTCCCCTCTATAATTTGTAAAGCGCTGCGGAATATGTTGGCGCTATATAAATAAAAATTATTATTATTATTATCCACAACCTGTGTACATCCTGGTAGCTACGTAAACAGGTCCCAGTTACGCTGAAGCAGCTCACGGCACTGTTGTTTCTGTAATATCTTCAACCCTGGCTTCAGGACTCGCCTCCAGGCATATAGCTTCCACCAGTTTCCTGTCTCGCCATGGTTTTAGCAAGTTAATGTTGTTCACCTTTGTACTGCTTTCTTCTCCCTGGTTGGTGGACCTTGTAGTTAACGTCACTCAATTTTTCAACCACCTCATATGGTGTTTGCAACTTGGCAGGGAACTTACTTTCCATAGTGGGGATTAATACCAACACCCATCTGCGGGGCTAAACTGTCTGTCTTGCCGACCGATTGTATACCCTTGCCTGGGCCTCTTGTGCTTGAAGGAGGCTCTCTCTCACAATTGGCAACACCCTCACGATCCTGTCTTGCATCTGGGCCTCATGTTCGATGATGCTGAGGTGGGGTGTTACCTCCGCTTCCCAGGTCTCCTTTGCAATGTCCAGAAGTCCCAGAGGGTGCCATCCATACAGCAGCTCGAAAGGTGAGAACTCTGTAAAGGCCTGTGGGACTTCTCTAATGGAGAACAGTAGGTACAGTAATAGGCAGTCCAAGTCCCGGCCATCATTTTCCACAACCTTCTTAAGCATAGACTTCAACGTCTTGTTGAACCTTTCCATGAGGCCATCCATCTGCGGATAGTACACAGATGTCCTGAGTAGGGAAATCTGGAGGGCCTTACATAACTCTCTCATTACCTTGGACATGAACAGTGTTCCTTGGTCCATCATGATCTCATTTGGAAGGCCCGTCCGGGAGAGAATATGAATTAGCTCTTGCGCTATACTCCTGGAGGGGGAGTTTCTCAGAGAAGCCGCCTCTTGGTACCTTGTTGCATAGTCCATTACCACCAGGATGTATTGATGACCCCTAGCGGACTTAAATAAGGGCCCGACAAGGTTCATTGCAATCTGGTCAAAAGGAACTTCTATTATGGGCAATGGCGTTAGGGGACTGTGGAAGTTGCATACGGGAGCAATTAGCTGACAGGTAGGGCAGAAACTAACAATATCTTGGTGACACCCAGGCAAGTAGAACCTCTGAAGGACACGATCTACAGTTTTGTCTACTCCCAGATGCCCACCCAAGACATGAGAATGGGCCAGATATAATACCCTATGCTTATAGGCTCCTGGTACCAACAGCTGCTCTATCACTTCCGCTCTTGGTTTACTAACCCAATAAAGCAGCTCTTCATTCAACATGAAATATGGAAACCCGGTGTTGGCTACTGGGTCTTGAGCAACCCTATTTATTAAAGACACATTGTCAAATACATTTTTAAGTAAGATCCTGCATTTGGGCAGTCCCAAAATTCCCCCCAGAAACCCCCAACTCCGGAATCTAGGCCTCAATGGTCACCGTCTTGTCCTCATCACCAGCAATTACACACAAAGGGAACTCATCCACCTCCGACTGAGATGGGGATTCATCAGGGTTGACCTGGCTCCTGTCTAAGTTACTTAGTATCCCCGCCTTCCGACAGAAGACCCAGAACAGGCTAAAGTTCCACCCAATTATCACCGGTTGGAGCAGGTCCTTAACCACCTCGACCTCATGCGACTCAGACCCACAGTTAGTTTTTATAGTCACTCTGGCTACCGGGTAGTCCTTGGCATCCCCGTGAATGTAACAGAAGCCCTTGTTTTTTTCTGGGATCAACTTGTGAGGGAGTGTGGCCCTTATCAGGGTCATCAAACTCCCTGAGTCCAAGAGTTCTGACACTACTATGCCATTTATTGTCGCAGGACATGACTTCGGTACCTTACTGGGCTGATAGCCCACACTGCAGGCGGAATAGGCATAGTATGAACAGCGCTTCCCTAGCTTGCAGTCGATCAGCTTGGAGGACATAGGACAACAGGCGTCTATGTGTTCAGGACCGTAGCATCTCCAGCAGACCAGGTCTTTACTAGCGGCCTTCTCTGGAGTTAGTGTCTCCAGTCACACTAAACTATGACTGCCTCTGAAGGCCGACTATTTAAAAACCAGACCACACCCTGGGGTGGAGATAAGGTGGACAACCTCCCACCTGCACTATAGTTGCCCACAAAATCCCAGACTTTCAACAAAATGGCTACTTATGCCCTCAAAGTACTTGATGTACTGGGAGAAAAACTTTTGCTTTTTACATCCATTAGCCTCAGTGAAACATATCTCCCCTCCAGCACCTTACCAGTGACTTTGTCACACTATCCTGTACTCAGGGGATTAGTATGGAGTAAGAAAATGCCAAATACTCAGGGCACATCCTGCTAATTAAGAGGTGTCATGGTGAGATCACAATGTGGATCTGAAGGAGGAATGAAGGACCTCCAGGAGACCCCAATACACTAGTCTGACACAGCCAAACCAAGTTGACTGATTCTTTGCCTAGCCATCATTCATCACCAAAAGTGGTAGGCAAAAATCCTCTCCACGGTACCGCACAGCATCTGCAGAGGGCAGTATGTCTGTGCAATAGGCACACAATACCTTACAGTATCTCTCAACATTTATAGGGAGAGGTAACTCAGTGTTATAGGCATGCAGTATCTCCCATCACCTGTAGGGGCAGTATATATGTGTTATTGGCACACAGTGCCTCTCATCATCTGTAGGGGGTAATATGTGTGTGTTATTGGTGCACAGTGCCTCCCATCACCTGAACGGGGCAATATATGTGTGTGTTATACGTACAAAGTACCTTCCATCACCTGTAGTGGCCAGTATCTGGATGATATTAGCACACAGTATCTCCCATCACCTGAAGGGGGCAATATATGTGCGTGTTATGGTGCACAGTACCTCTCATCACCTGTAGGAGGTAGTATGTGTATGTTATTGGCATGGAGAACTTCTCATCACCTGTAGGAGGTAGTATGTGTATGCTATTGGCATGGAGAACTTCTCATCACCTGTAGGGGGCAGTATGTGTATACTATTGGCATGGAGTACTTCTCATCACCTGTAGGAGGTAGTATGTGTATGCTATTGGCATGGAGTACTTGTTATCACCTGTAGGGGGTAGTATGTGTATACTATTGGCATGGAGTACTTCTCATCACCTGTAGGGGGCAGTATATGTATGTCATTGGCATGGAGTACTTCTCATCACCTGTAGGGGGCAGTATATGTATGTCATTGGCATGGAGTACTTCTGTAACAACCCTGCCGGCATCACTGCATGGCCTTCCATTCCCCACCTGCCTGTTACATCTACTCACTCACCCAGTGCCATGCTGTGAGATCTGTCTGCTGCCGGCTCCATGCCATGTGCTTCATGGCGGCCTGCTTTGTGTACACTTCCTGGCTGTGTGCATAGGGGGGCGGCGCCAGCCACTCCGGATTCTTATTGAGACTGGTGTGCACCCCCCTAAGGTGTCCCTGGCCTATGGCCTAGAGGCCTCTGATACTTAAGGCATCCTCACCCATTGGAGGAGGCCTGAGCAAACTATTCCCCTCAGTTAGCATTTGCTACTGAGCTGCCAGGTCGTGTGTTTCCTGTCTCTGAGGGCTGCACTATTGCAGGCCTTCATCTGTGTTCTGTTTGTGTATCTGTGTCCGTTCCTGTCTGTACTCTGGTCTATGTCCGTCCCTGCTCCTTCTTTGTCATTAGTCATTTCCCACTCTGCTGTGTGTACCTCCGCCTTATCTTTCTGCTCTGTACGCCACTGTCTGTGGCTCTGCTTCTCTCTGCTCAGTTCTACCACAACCTGTGGTTCTGTGTCTCTCAGCTTTTCTCTCAGCTCTGCTCTCTGACCTTGCTCCGCTCTCTGTGGCTTTGCTCTACGGCTCCGCTCCTTGCGGTTCCACCTGTCCGACTCCACCCTGGAGTGGCACCTGGTAGCTTCCTGCTGCACAAGTCTGACCTCACCATCGGAGGCTCCAGCGAACACCTAGGAAGCTACTTAGTTACGCCCCTTCCAGGGAAGTTCGGTCTGTGGTCCAGTGGGGCCACACCCCCGTATGCCCGCGCCAACCAGTCTCGGCGCGAGTGTTACAACTTCTCATCACCTGTAGGGGGCAGTATGTGTATGCTATTGGCATGGAGTACTTCTCATCACCTGTAGGGGGCAGTATGTGTATGCTATTGGCATGGAGTACCTCTCATCACCTGTAGGGGGCAGTATGTGTATACTATTGGCACGGAGTACCTCTCATCACCTGTAGGGGGCAGTATGTGTATACTATTGGCATGGAGTACTTCTCATCACCTGTAGGGGGCAGTATGTGTATGCTATTGGCATGGAGTACTTCTCATCACCTGTAGGGGGCAGTATGTGTATGCTATTGGCATGGAGTACTTCTCATCACCTGTAGGGGGCAGTATGTGTATGCTATTGGCATGGAGTACTTCTCATCACCTGTAGGGGGCAGTATGTGTATGCTATTGGCACGGAGTACTTCTCATCACCTGTAGGGGGCAGTATGTGTATGCTATTGGCATGGAGTACTTCTCATCACCTGTAGGGGGCAGTATGTGTATACTATTGGCACGGAGTACTTCTCATCACCTGTAGGGGGCAGTATGTGTATGCTATTGGCACGGAGTACTTCTCATCACCTGTAGGGGGCAGTATGTGTATGCTATTGGCACGGAGTACTTCTCATCACCTGTAGGGGGCAGTATGTGTATACTATTGGCATGGAGTACTTCTCATCACCTGTAGGGGGCAGTATGTGTATGCTATTGGCATGGAGTACTTATCATCACCTGTAGGGGGCAGTATGTGTATACTATTGGCATGGAGTACTTATCATCACCTGTAGGGGGCAGTATGTGTATGCTATTGGCATGGAGTACTTATCATCACCTGTAGGGGGCAGTATGTGTATGCTATTGGCACGGAGTACTTCTCATCATCTGTAGGGGGCAGTATGTGTATACTATTGGCATGGAGTACTTCTCATCATCTGTAGGGGGCAGTATGTGTATACTATTGGCACGGAGTACTTCTCATCACCTGTAGGGGGCAGTATGTGTATACTATTGGCATGGAGTACCTCTCATCACCTGTAGGGGGCAGTATGTGTATACTATTGGCATGGAGTACTTCTCATCACCTGTAGGGGGCAGTATGTGTATACTATTGGCACGGAGTACTTCTCATCATCTGTAGGGGGCAGTATGTGTATACTATTAGCATGGAGTACTTCTCATCACCTGTAGGGGGCAGTATGTGTATACTATTGGCATGGAGTACTTCTCATCACCTGTAGAGGGCAGTATGTGTATGCTATTGGCATGGAGTACTTCTCATCACCTGTAGGGGGCAGTATGTGTATGCTATTGGCATGGAGTACCTCTCATCACCTGTAGGGGGCAGTATGTGTATGCTATTGGCATGGAGTACTTCTCATCACCTGTAGGGGGCAGTATGTGTATACTATTGGCACGGAGTACTTCTCATCACCTGTAGGGGGCAGTATGTGTATGCTATTGGCATGGAGTACTTCTCATCATCTGTAGGGGGCAGTATGTGTATACTATTAGCATGGAGTACTTCTCATCACCTGTAGAGGGCAGTATGTGTATGCTATTGGCATGGAGTACTTCTCATCACCTGTAGGGGGCAGTATGTGTATGCTATTGGCATGGAGTACCTCTCATCACCTGTAGGGGGCAGTATGTGTATGCTATTGGCACGGAGTACCTCTCATCATCTGTAGGGGGCAGTATGTGTATACTATTGGCACGGAGTACCTCTCATCACCTGTAGGGGGCAGTATGTGTATACTATTGGCATAGAGTACCTCTCATCACCTGTAGAGGGCAGTATGTGTATACTATTGGCATGGAGTACTTCTCATCACCTGTAGGGGGCAGTATGTGTATACTATTGGCATAGAGTACCTCTCATCACCTGTAGAGGGCAGTATGTGTATACTATTGGCATGGAGTACTTCTCATCATCTGTAGGGGGCAGTATGTGTATGCTATTGGCATGGAGTACTTCTCATCACCTGTAGGGGGCAGTATGTGTATACTATTGGCATGGAGTACTTCTCATCACCTGTAGGGGGCAGTATGTGTATACTATTGGCATAGAGTACCTCTCATCACCTGTAGAGGGCAGTATGTGTATACTATTGGCATGGAGTACTTCTCATCATCTGTAGGGGGCAGTATGTGTATGCTATTGGCATGGAGTACTTCTCATCATCTGTAGGGGGCAGTATGTGTATGCTATTGGCATGGAGTACTTCTCATCACCTGTAGGGGGCAGTATGTGTATACTATTGGCATAGAGTACCTCTCATCATCTGTAGGGGGCAGTATGTGTATACTATTGGCATGGAGTACTTCTCATCATCTGTAGGGGGCAGTATGTGTATGCTATTGGCATGGAGTACTTCTCATCACCTGTAGGGGGCAGTATGTGTATACTATTGGCATAGAGTACCTCTCATCACCTGTAGAGGGCAGTATGTGTATACTATTGGCATGGAGTACTTATCATCACCTGTAGGGGGCAGTATGTGTATACTATTGGCACGGAGTACCTCTCATCATCTGTAGGGGGCAGTATGTGTATACTATTGGCATGGAGTACCTCTCATCACCTGTAGGGGGCAGTATGTGTATACTATTGGCACGGAGTACCTCTCATCATCTGTAGGGGGCAGTATGTGTATGCTATTGGCATAGAGTACCTCTCATCACCTGTAGGGGGCAGTATGTGTATACTATTGGCACGGAGTACCTCTCATCATCTGTAGGGGGCAGTATGTGTATACTATTAGCATGGAGTACTTATCATCACCTGTAGAGGGCAGTATGTGTATGCTATTGGCACGGAGTACCTCTCATCACCTGTAGGGGGCAGTATGTGTATACTATTGGCATGGAGTACTTCTCATCACCTGTAGGGGGCAGTATGTGTATGCTATTGGCATGGAGTACTTCTCATCATCTGTAGGGGGCAGTATGTGTATGCTATTGGCATGGAGTACTTCTCATCACCTGTAGGGGGCAGTATGTGTATGCTATTGGCATGGAGTACTTCTCATCATCTGTAGGGGGCAGTATGTGTATGCTATTGGCATGGAGTACTTCTCATCACCTGTAGGGGGCAGTATGTGTATACTATTGGCATGGAGTACTTCTCATCACCTGTAGGGGGCAGTATGTGTATACTATTGGCATGGAGTACTTCTCATCACCTGTAGGGGGCAGTATGTGTATGCTATTGGCATGGAGTACTTCTCATCACCTGTAGGGGGCAGTATGTGTATGCTATTGGCATGGAGTACTTCTCATCACCTGTAGGGGGCAGTATGTGTATGCTATTGGCATGGAGTACTTCTCATCACCTGTAGAGGGCAGTATGTGTATGCTATTGGCATGGAGTACTTCTCATCATCTGTAGGGGGCAGTATGTGTATGCTATTGGCATGGAGTACTTCTCATCATCTGTAGGGGGCAGTATGTGTATGCTATTGGCATGGAGTACCTCTCATCATCTGTAGGGGGCAGTATGTGTATGCTATTGGCATGGAGTACTTCTCATCACCTGTAGGGGGCAGTATGTGTATACTATTGGCATGGAGTACTTATCATCACCTGTAGGGGGCAGTATGTGTATACTATTGGCATGGAGTACCTCTCATCACCTGTAGGGGGCAGTATGTGTATGCTATTGGCATGGAGTACTTCTCATCACCTGTAGGGGGCAGTATGTGTATACTATTGGCATGGAGTACTTATCATCACCTGTAGGGGGCAGTATGTGTATACTATTGGCATGGAGTACTTCTCATCACCTGTAGGGGGCAGTATGTGTATACTATTGGCATGGAGTACTTCTCATCATCTGTAGGGGGCAGTATGTGTATACTATTGGCATGGAGTACTTATCATCACCTGTAGGGGGCAGTATGTGTATACTATTGGCATGGAGTACTTCTCATCACCTGTAGGGGGCAGTATGTGTATACTATTGGCATAGAGTACTTCTCATCACCTGTAGGGGGCAGTATGTGTATACTATTGGCATGGAGTACTTCTCATCACCTGTAGGGGGCAGTATGTGTATACTATTGGCATGGAGTACTTCTCATCACCTGTAGGGGGCAGTATGTGTATACTATTGGCATGGAGTACTTCTCATCATCTGTAGGGGGCAGTATGTGTATACTATTGGCATGGAGTACCTCTCATCACCTGTAGGGGGCAGTATGTGTATACTATTGGCATGGAGTACCTCTCATCATCTGTAGGGGGCAGTATGTGTATGCTATTGGCATAGAGTACCTCTCATCACCTGTAGGGGGCAGTATGTGTATACTATTGGCATGGAGTACTTCTCATCACCTGTAGGGGGCAGTATGTGTATGCTATTGGCATGGAGTACTTCTCATCACCTGTAGGGGGCAGTATGTGTATACTATTGGCATGGAGTACTTCTCATCACCTGTAGAGGGCAGTATGTGTATGCTATTGGCATGGAGTACTTCTCATCACCTGTAGGGGGCAGTATGTGTATGCTATTGGCATGGAGTACTTCTCATCACCTGTAGGGGGCAGTATGTGTATGCTATTGGCATGGAGTACCTCTCATCACCTGTAGGGGGCAGTATGTGTATGCTATTGGCATGGAGTACTTCTCATCACCTGTAGGGGGCAGTATGTGTATACTATTGGCACGGAGTACTTCTCATCATCTGTAGGGGGCAGTATGTGTATACTATTAGCATGGAGTACTTCTCATCACCTGTAGAGGGCAGTATGTGTATGCTATTGGCATGGAGTACTTCTCATCACCTGTAGGGGGCAGTATGTGTATGCTATTGGCATGGAGTACCTCTCATCATCTGTAGGGGGCAGTATGTGTATACTATTGGCACGGAGTACCTCTCATCACCTGTAGGGGGCAGTATGTGTATACTATTGGCATGGAGTACTTCTCATCACCTGTAGGGGGCAGTATGTGTATACTATTGGCATAGAGTACCTCTCATCACCTGTAGGGGGCAGTATGTGTATACTATTGGCACGGAGTACCTCTCATCATCTGTAGGGGGCAGTATGTGTATGCTATTGGCATGGAGTACTTCTCATCACCTGTAGAGGGCAGTATGTGTATGCTATTGGCATGGAGTACTTCTCATCATCTGTAGGGGGCAGTATGTGTATGCTATTGGCATGGAGTACTTCTCATCATCTGTAGGGGGCAGTATGTGTATGCTATTGGCATGGAGTACTTCTCATCATCTGTAGGGGGCAGTATGTGTATGCTATTGGCATGGAGTACTTCTCATCACCTGTAGAGGGCAGTATGTGTATGCTATTGGCATGGAGTACTTCTCATCACCTGTAGGGGGCAGTATGTGTATACTATTGGCATGGAGTACCTCTCATCACCTGTAGGGGGCAGTATGTGTATGCTATTGGCATGGAGTACTTCTCATCACCTGTAGGGGGCAGTATGTGTATACTATTGGCATGGAGTACTTATCATCACCTGTAGGGGGCAGTATGTGTATACTATTGGCATGGAGTACTTCTCATCACCTGTAGGGGGCAGTATGTGTATACTATTGGCATGGAGTACCTCTCATCATCTGTAGGGGGCAGTATGTGTATGCTATTGGCATAGAGTACCTCTCATCACCTGTAGGGGGCAGTATGTGTATACTATTGGCATGGAGTACTTCTCATCACCTGTAGGGGGCAGTATGTGTATACTATTGGCATGGAGTACCTCTCATCACCTGTAGGGGGCAGTATGTGTATGCTATTGGCATGGAGTACTTCTCATCACCTGTAGGGGGCAGTATGTGTATACTATTGGCATGGAGTACTTCTCATCACCTGTAACATAGTAACATAGTAACATAGTTAGTAAGGCCGAAAAAAGCCATTTGTCCATCCAGTTCAGCCTATATTCCATCATAATAAATCCCCAGATCTACGTCCTTCTACAGAACCTAATAATTGTATGATACAATATTGTTCTGCTCCAGGAAGACATCCAGGCCTCTCTTGAACCCCTCGACTGAGTTCGCCATCACCACCTCCTCAGGCAAGCAATTCCAGATTCTCACTGCCCTAACAGTAAAGAATCCTCTTCTATGTTGGTGGAAAAACCTTCTCTCCTCCAGACGCAAAGAATGCCCCCTTGTGCCCATCACCTTCCTTGGTATAAACAGATCCTCAGCGAGATATTTGTATTGTCCCCTTATATACTTATACATGGTTATTAGATCGCCCCTCAGTCGTCTTTTTTCTAGACTAAATAATCCTAATTTCGCTAATCTATCTGGGTATTGTAGTTCTCCCATCCCCTTTATTAATATTGTTGCCCTCCTTTGTACTCTCTCTAGTTCCATTATATCCTTCATGAGCACCGGTGCCCAAAACTGGACACAGTACTCCATGTGCGGTCTAACTAGGGATTTGTACAGAGGCAGTATAATGCTCTCATCATGTGTATCCAGACCTCTTTTAATGCACCCCATGATCCTGTTTGCCTTGTAGGGGGCAGTATGTGTATGCTATTGGCATGGAGTACTTATCATCACCTGTAGGGGGCAGTATGTGTATGCTATTGGCATGGAGTACTTCTCATCACCTGTAGGGGGCAGTATGTGTATGCTATTGGCATGGAGTACCTCTCATCACCTGTAGGGGGCAGTATGTGTATGCTATTGACATGGAGTACCTCTCATCACCTGTAGGGGGCAGTATGTGTATGCTATTGGCATGGAGTACCTCTCATCACCTGTAGGGGGCAGTATGTGTATGCTATTGGCATGGAGTACCTCTCATCACCTGTAGGGGGCAGTATGTGTATGCTATTGACATGGAGTACCTCTCATCACCTGTAGGGGGCAGTATGTGTATGCTATTGGCATGGAGTACCTCATCACCTGCAGGGGGCAGTATGTGTATGCTATTGACATGGAGTACCTCTCATCACCTGTACGGGGCAGAATGTGTGTGTAATTGGCATTATACCTCCCACCATCTGGAGCAGTACGTCTTTGTTGTAAACTTATACTTATATACTTTCCTTTACCTATAGTGTTTAGTGTGGCATGTTCATGCATATGGTGTTTTTTTGGGTATGTCCATGTGTGTGGTAATCCTTAGGTCTGCCTAGTATGTGGTAATCCTTCAGTATGCCTAGTATGTGGTAATCCTTCGGTATGCCTAGTATGTGGTAATCCTTCGGTAGGCCTAGTATGTGGTAGTCATTCGGTATGCCTAGTATGTGGTAATCCTTCGGTAGGCCTAGTATGTGGTAATCCTTCGGTAGGCCTAGTATGTGGTAATCCTTCGGTAGGCCTAGTATGTGGTAATCCTTCGGTAGGCCTAGTATGTGGTAGTCCTTCGGTAGGCCTAGTATGTGGTAGTCCTTCGGTATGCCTAGTATGTGGTAGTCCTTCGGTAGGCCTAGTATGTGGTAATCCTTCGGTAGGCCTAGTATGTGGTAATCCTTCGGTAGGCCTAGTATGTGGTAATCCATCGGTAGGCCTAGTATGTGGTAATCCTTCGGTAGGCCTAGTATGTGGTAATCCTTCGGTAGGCCTAGTATGTGGTAATCCTTCGGTAGGCCTAGTATGTGGTAATCCTTCGGTAGGCCTAGTATGTGGTAGTCCTTCGGTATGCCTAGTATGTGGTAGTCCTTCGGTAGGCCTAGTATGTGGTAGTCCTTCGGTAGGCCTAGTATGTGGTAGTCCTTCGGTATGTCTAGTATGTGGTAGTTCTTCGGTATGCCTAGTATGTGGTAGTCCTTCGGTAGGCCTAGTATGTGGTAGTCCTTCGGTAGGCCTAGTATGTGGTAGTCCTTCGGTATGCCTAGTATGTGGTAGTCCTTCGGTAGGCCTAGTATAGGGTAATCCTTCGGTATGCCTAGTATAGGGTAATCCTTCGGTAGGCCTAGTATGTGGTAGTCCTTCGGTAGGCCTAGTATAGGGTAATCCTTCGTAGGCCTAGTATAGGGTAATCCTTCGGTAGGCCCATGTGTGTGGTAGTGCTTCGGTTTGCTGAGGTGTACGGTAATCCTTCGGTATGTCTAGTGTGTGATAGATTTTCAGCTTGCCTATGTGTGTGAAAGTCCATCGGTATGAAGAAGAGGGAAAAATTTAGCTTCTGATCCAAGTATATATAAAATGAATTCCTTTCTTGCAAAAATGTACAAATATTTGACAAGAAGATGAGCAATTGCACACAACAATCTAAGGTGTGAGGTGGGAACTTGGGGGTCTCATCATCAGACGCGATTTGAGCGCTAACTGCCTATGTGTGGTAGTCCTTCACTATGCCCAGAGGAGGGGTCACCGAACCCTCACCAGAGCCCCCAGGCCGATCAGGACGAGCCAAATGAAAGGCACGAACTAGATCGGCAGCATGAACATCAGAGGCAAAAACCCAGGAATTATCATTCTGACCATAACCCTTCCACTTGACCAGGTACTGGAGTTTCCATCTCGAAATACGAGAATCCAAAATCTTCTCCACCACATACTCCAACTCCCCCTCGACCAACACCTAGGCAGGAGGATCAACGGAGGGAACCATAGGCGCCACGTATCTCCGCAATAACGACCTATGGAACACATTATGGATGGCAAAAGAAGCTGGAAGGGCCAAACGAAATGACACAGGATTGAGAACTTCAGAAATCTTATATGGCCCAATGAAACGAGGCTTAAACTTAGGAGAGGAAACCTTCATAGGAACATGACGAGATGACAACCAAACCAAATCCCCAATACGAAGTCGGGGACCAACACAGCACCGGCGGTTAGCGAAATGTTGAGCCTTCTCCTGGGACAATGTCAAATTGTCCACCACATGAGTCCAAATCTGCTGCAACCTGTCCACCACCGTATCCACACCAGGACAGTCTGAAGGCTCAACCTGCCCTGAAGAGAAACGAGGATGGAAACCAGAATTACAGAAAAAAGGCGAAACTAAAGTAGCCGAGCTGGCCCGATTATTAAGGGCGAACTCAGCCAAAGGCAAGAAGGACACCCAATCATCCTGATCAGCAGAAACAAAGCATCTCAGATATGTTTCCAAAGTCTGATTAGTTCGTTCGGTTTGGCCATTTGTCTGAGGATGGAAAGCCGAAGAAAAAGACAAATCAATGCCCATCTTATCACAAAAGGACCGCCAAAACCTCGAAACAAACTGGGAACCTCTGTCCGAGACGATGTTCTCCGGAATGCCATGCAAACGAACCACATGCTGGAAAAACAATGGCACCAAATCAGAGGAGGAAGGCAATTTAGACAAAGGTACCAAATGGACCATCTTAGAGAAGCGATCACAAACCACCCAAATGACCGACATCCTTTGAGAGACAGGGAGATCTGAAATAAAATCCATGGAAATATGCGTCCAGGGCCTCTTCGGGACCGGCAAGGGCAAAAGCAACCCACTGGCACGAGAACAGCAGGGCTTAGCCCGAGCACAAGTCCCACAGGACTGCACAAAAGAACGCACATCCTGTGACAAAGATGGCCACCAAAAGGATCTAGCCACCAAATCTCTGGTACCAAAGATTCCAGGATGACCCGCCAATACCGAACAATGAACCTCAGAGATAACTCTACTAGTCCATCTATCAGGGACAAACAGTTTCTCCGCTGGACAACGGTCAGGTTTATCAGCCTGAAACTTCTGCAGCACGCGCCGCAAATCAGGGGAGATGGCAGACAAAATTACCCCTTCTTTAAGAATACCCGCCGGCTCAGGAACACCCGGAGAGTCAGGCACAAAACTCCTTGACAGGGCATCAGCCTTCACATTCTTAGAGCCCGGAAGGTACGATACCACAAAATCAAAACGGGAGAAAAACAGCGACCATCGAGCCTGTCTAGGATTCAACCGTTTGGCAGACTCGAGATAAGTCAAATTCTTGTGATCCGTCAAGACCACCACGCGATGCTTGGCTCCTTCAAGCCAATGTCGCCACTCCTCGAATGCCCATGGCCAACAACTCTCGATTGCCAACATCATAATTGCGCTCAGCAGGCGAAAACTTTCTAGAAAAGAAGGCACATGGTTTCATCACCGAGCCATCAGAACTTCTTTGCGACAATACAGCCCCTGCTCCAATCTCAGAAGCATCAACCTCGACCTGAAACGGGAGCGAAACATCTGGCTGGCACAACACAGGGGCAGAAGAAAAACGACGCTTCAACTCCTGAAAAGCCTCTACAGCCGCAGAGGACCAATTGACCACATCAGCACCTTTCTTGGTCAAATCAGTCAACGGTTTAGCAACACTAGAAAAATTAGCAATGAAGCGACGGTAAAAATTAGCAAAGCCCAGGAACTTCTGCAGGCTCTTCACAGATGTCGGCTGAGTCCAATCATAAATGGCCTGAACTTTAACAGGGTCCATCTCGATAGTAGAAGGGGAAAAAATGAAACCCAAAAATGAAACCTTCTGAACCCCAAAGAGACATTTCGACCCCTTCACAAACAAGGAATTCGCACGAAGGACCTGGAACACCATTCTGACCTGCTTCACATGAGACTCCCAATCATCCGAAAAGACCAAAATATCATCCAAATACAAAATCATGAATCTATCCAGGTACTCTCGGAAGATGTCATGCATAAAGGACTGAAACACAGATGGAGCATTAGAAAGCCCGAATGGCATAACCAGGTACTCAAAATGGCCCTCGGGCGTATTAAATGCTGTTTTCCATTCATCGCCCTGTTTAATTCGCACAAGATTATACGCCCCTCGAAGATCTATCTTGGTGAACCAACTAGCCCCCTTAATCCGAGCAAACAAATCAGACAGCAGCGGCAAAGGGTACTGAAATTTGACTGTGATCTTATTAACCCCTTCCCGACCTGTGACACAGCGTATGCGTCATGAAAGTCGGTGCCAATCCGACCTGTGACGCATATGCTGTGTCACAGAATGATCGCGTCCCTGCAGATCCGGTGAAAGGGTTAACTCCCATTTCACCCGATCTGCAGGGACAGGGGGAGTGGTAGTTTAGCCCAGGGGGGGTGGCTTCACCCCCCCCGTGGCTACGATCGCTCTGATTGGCTGTTGAAAGTGAAACTGCCAATCAGAGCGATTTGTAATATTTCACCTATTATAACTGGTGAAATATTACAATCCAGCCATGGCCGATGCTGCAATATCATCGGCCATGGCTGGAAACATTGATGTGCCCCCACCCCACCCCACCGATCGCCCCCTCCAGCCCTCCGATCTGTCCTTTACACAGCTCCGCTCCCCTCCGTCCTCCTGTCCGCTCCCCCCCGTGCTCTTGTCCGCTCACCCCCGTGCTCCAATCACCCCCCGTGCTCCAACCACCCCCCCTGCACTCCGATCCACCCCCCCTGCAGTCCGATCCACCCCCCGATGCTCCAATGCACCCCCCCCGTGCTCCGATCCACCACTCCCGTGCTACGATTTACCCCCCCATGCTCCGATCCACCCCCCCGTGCTCCCCCCCCACCCCATCATACTTACCGGGCCTCCCGTGGTCCGTGGTCTTCTTACCTGGGCGCCGCCATCTTCCAAAATGGCGGGCGCATACGCAGTGCGCCCGCCGAATCTGCCGGCCGGCAGATTCGTTTCAAGTGCATTTTGATCACTGCGATAAAACCTATCGCAGTGATCAAAATAAAAAAAATACTGAATGACCCCCCCCCCCTTTGTCACCCCCATAGGTAGGGACAATAATAAAGTAAAGATTTTTTTTTTTCTTCCACTAAGATTGGGGTAAGAATTAGGGGTAGGGTTAGGGTTAGGGTTAGGGGTAGGGTTAGGGTTAGGGGTAGGGTTTCGGTATGTGCACACGTATTCTGGTCCTCTGCGGATTTTTCCGCTGCGGATTTGATAAATCCGCAGTGCTAAACCACTGCGGATTTATGGCAGATTTACCGCGGTTTTTCTGCGCATTTCACTGCGGATTTACAACTGCGATTTTCTATTGTAGCAGTTGTAAAACCGCTGCGGAATCCGCAGAAAGAAGCGACATGCTGCGGAATGTAAACCGCTGCGTTTCCGTGCAGTTTTTCTGCAGCATGTGTACAGCGATTTTTGTTTTCCATAGGTTTACATTGAACTGTAAACTCATGGGAAACTGCTGCGGATCCGCAGCGTGTGCACATACCTTTAGAATTAGGCTATGTGCACATGGTGCGGATTTGGCTGCGGATCCGCAGCAGTGTTCCATCAGGTTTACAGTACCATGTAAACCTATGGAAAACCAAATCCGCTGTGCCCATGGTGCGGAAAATACCACGCGGAAACGCTGCGTTGTATTTTCCGCAGCATGTCAATTCTTTGTGCGGATTCCGCGGCGTTTTACACCTGTTCCTCAATAGGAATCCGCAGGTGAAATCCGCACAAAAAACACTGGAAATCCACGGTAAATCCGCAGGTAAAACGCAGTGCCTTTTACCCGCGGATTTTTCAAAAATGATGCTGAAAAATCTCACACGAATCCGCAACGTGGGCACATAGCCTTATGGTTAGGGTTGGAATTAGGGTTGTGGTTAGGGTTGTGATTAAGGTTATGGCTACAGTTGGGATAAGGGTTAGGGGTGTGTTGGAGGTAGAATTGAGGGGTTTCCACTGTTTAGGCACATCAGGAGTCTCCAAACGTAACATGGCGCCACCATTGATTCCAGCCAATCTTGTATTCAAAAAGTCAAATGGTGCTCCCTCACTTCCGAGCCCCGACGTGTGCCCAAACAGTGGTTTACCCCCACATATGGGGTATCACCGTACTCAGGAGAAACTGGACAACAAATATTGGGGTCAAATTTCTCCTGTTACCCTTGGGAAAATTAAAAAATTCTGGGCTAAATAATTATTTTTGAGGAAAGAAAACATATTTATTATTTTCACGGCTCTGCGTTATAAACTTCTGTGAAGCACTTGGGGGTTCAAAGTGCTGACCACACATCTAGATAAGTTCCTTTCGGGGTCTAGTTTCCAAAATGGGGTCACTTGTGGGGGGTTTCTACTGTTTAGGCACACCAGGGGCTCTGCAAACGCAACGTGACACCCGCAGACCATTCCATCAAAGTCTGCATTTCAAAACGTCACTACTTCACTTCCGAGCCCCAACGTGTGCCCAAACAGTGGTTTACCCCCACATATGGGGTACCAGCATACTCAGGACAAACTGTGCAACAATTACTGGGGTCCAATTTCTCCTGTTACCCTTGTGAAAATAAAAAAATGCTTGCTAAAACATCATTTTTGAGGAAAGAAAAATGATTTTTTATTTTCACGGCTCTGCGTTGTAAACGTCTGTGAAGCACTTGGGGGTTCAAAGTGCTCACCACATATCTAGATAAGTTCCTTGGGGGGTCTAGTTTCTAAAATGGGGTCACTTGTGGGGGGTTTCTACTGTTTAGGCACACCAGGGGCTCTGCAAACGCAACGTGACGCCCACAGAGCATTCCATTAAAGTCTGCATTTCAAAACGTCACTACTTCACTTCTGAGCCCCGGCATGTGCCCAAACAGTGGTTTACCCCCACATATGGGGTATCACCGTACTCAGGAGAAACTGGACAACAACTTTTGGGGTCAAATTTCTCCTGTTACCCTTGGGAAAATAAAAGTTGCAGGCTAAAAGATCATTATTGAGAAAATAATTTTTTATTTTATTTTCATGGCTCTGCGTAATAAACTTCTGTGAAGCACTTGGGGGTTCAAAGTCCTCACCACACATCTAGATTAGTTCCTTTGGGGGTCTAGTTTCCAAAATGGGGTCATTTGTGGGGGATCTCCAATGTTTAGGCACACAAGGGCTCTCCAAACGTGACATGGTGTCCGCTAATGATTGGAGCTAATTTTCCATTTAAAAAGCCAAATGGCGTGCCTTCCCTTCCGAGCCCTGCCGTGCGCCCAAACAGTGGTTTACCCCCACATATGGGGTATCAGCGTACTCAGGACAAACTGGACAATAACATTTGGGGTCCAATTTCTCCTAATACCCTTAGCAAAATAGGAAATTCCAGGCTAAAAAATCATTTTTGAGGAAAGAAAAGTTATTTTTTATTTTCTTGGCTCTGCGTTATAAACTTCTGTGAAGCAGCAGGGGGTTTAAAGTGCTCAATATGCATCTAGATAAGTTCCTTGGGGGGTCTAGTGTCCAAAATGGGGTCACTTGTGGGGGAGCTCCAATGTTTAGGCACACAGGGGCTCTCCAAACGCGACATGGTGTCCGCTAACAATTGGAGCTAATTTTCCATTCAAAAAGTCAAATGGCGCGCCTTCCCTTCCGAGCCCTGCCGTGTGCCCAAACAGTGGTTTACCCCCACATATAAAGTATCGGCGTACTCGGGAGAAATTGCCCAACAAATGTTAGGATCCATTTTATCCTGTTACCCATGTGAAAATGAAAAAAATGAGGCTAAAAGAATTTTTTTGTGAAAAAAAAGTACTTTTTCATTTTTACGGATCAATTTGTGAAGCACTTGGGGGTTCAATGTGCTCACTATGCATCTAGATAAGTTCCTTGGGGTGTCTAGTTTCCAAAATGGGGTCACTTGTGGGGGAGCTCCAATTTTTAGGCACACGGGGGCTCTCCAAACGTGACATGGTGTCCGCTAAAGAGTGGAGCCAATTTTTCATTCAAAAAGTCAAATGGCGCTCCTTCCCTTCCAAGCCCTGCCGTGCGCCCAAACAGTGGTTTACCCCCACATATGAGGTATCAGCGTACTCAGGACAAATTGGACAACAACATTCGTGGTTCAGTTTCTCCTTTTACCATTGTGAAATCAAAGAAATTGTTGCTAAAAGATAATTTTTGTGACTAAAAAGTTAAATGTTCATTTTTTCCTTCCATGTTGCTTCTGCTGCTGTGAAGCACCTGAAGGGTTAATAAACTTCTTGAATGTGGTTTTGTGCACCTTGAGGGGTGCAGTTTTTAGAATGGTGTCATTTTGGGGTATTTTCAGCCATATAGACCCCGTAAACTGACTTCAAATGTGAGGTGGTCCCTAAAAAAAATGGTTTTGTAAATTTCGATGTAAAAATGAGAAATCGCTGGTCAAATTTTAACCCTTATAACTTCCTAGCAAAAAAAAATGTTGTTTCCAAAATTGTGCTGATGTAAAGTATACATGTGGGAAATGTTATTTATTAACTATTTTGTGTCACAAAACTCTCTGGTTTAACAGAATAAAAATTCAAAATGTGAAAATTGCGAAATTTTCAAAATTTTCGCCAAATTTCCGTTTTTATCACAAATAAACGCATAATTTATTGACCTAAATTTACCACTAACATGAAGCCCAATATGTCACGAAAAAACAATCTCAGAACCGCTAGGATCCGTTGAAGCGTTCCTGAGTTATTACCTCATAAAGGGACACTGGTCAGAATTGCAAAAAACGGCCAGGTCATTAAGGTCAAAATAGGCTGGGTCATGAAGGGGTTAATAAGGCGGTAATCAATACAAGGTCTCAAAGAGCCATCCTTCTTGGCCACAAAAAAGAACCCTGCCCCCAAGGGTGATGACGACGGGCGAATATGGCCTTTCTCCAAGGATTCCTTTATATAACTGTTCTGGCACAGATAAATTGAACAGTCGGCCCTTAGGAAACTTACTACCAGGAATCAAATTAATTGCACAATCGCAATCCCTATGAGGAGGTAGGGCACTGGATTTGGGCTCATCAAATACATCCCGATAATCCGACAAAAACTCCGGAACTTCAGAAGGGGTGGATGATGAAATTGAGAGCAATGGGACATCACCATGTACCCCCTGACAACCCCAGCTGGACACAGACATAGATTTCCAATCCAATACTGGATTATGGACCTGTAGCCATGGCAACCCCAAAACGACCACATCATGCAGATTATGCAACACCAAAAAGCGAATATCCTCCTGATGTGCAGGAGCCATGCACATGGTCAGCTGGGTCCAGTACTGAGGCTTATTCTTGGCCAAAGGCGTAGCATCAATTCCTCTCAATGGAATAGGATACTGCAGGGGCTCCAAGAAAAAACCACAGCGCCTAGCATACTCCAAGTCCATCAAATTCAGGGCAGCGCCTGAATCCACAAATGTCATAACAGAATAGGACGACAAAGAGCAAATCAGAGTAACGGACAAAAGAAATTTAGACTGTACCGTACCAATGGTGGCAGACCTAACATCGGATTCTGAACCACAAAATCTTGAATGTTTTGTACCCTTGCAGTGAGATGATCCACACAAGAGGACAGACCTTGAATGTCCATATCTACACCTGTGTCCTGAACCACCCAGAGGCTTAGGGGAAAAGACAAAAAACACTGCAGAGGAAAAAAAAATGGTCTCAGAACTTCTCTTATCCCTCTATTGAGATGCATTAATACTTTGGGCCACCTGTACTGTTATGGACCTGGTGGTTAGGAGCACCCGGAACGACCTGATGGTTAAACTCACACAGGACAAGCTCTGGGAAGTGGGAGCTCTGCCGACCGCAACCCCTAATCCTATCACACAACTAGAAATAGCCGTGGAGCGTACCTAACACGACCTAGACGCCTCTTCACAGCCTAAGAGCTAACTAGCCCTAAAGATAGAAAATAAAGCCTACCTTGCCTCAGAGAAATTCCCCAAAGGAAAAGGCAGCCCCCCACATATAATGACTGTGAGATAAGATGAAAGTCACAAACACAGAAATGAAACAGGTTTTAGCAAAGGGAGGCCAGACTTACTAAACAGACTGAGGATAGGAAAGGTATCTTTGCGGTCAGCACAAAACCCTACAAAAAGACCACGCAGAGTGTGCAAAAAGACCTCCGCACCGACTCACGGTGCGGAGGTGCCATTCTGCATCCCAGAGCTTCCAGCTAGCAAGACAAAATCATGATAACCAGCTGGACAAGGAAACAATGAACAAATAAATAACTAGCAGGGACTTAGCTTCTGCTGGAGTAGACGGGTCACCAGAAATATCCAAGAGCGAACTGAACCAGTACAAGAACATTGACAGCTGGCATGGAGTAACGATCTGAGTGGAGTTAAATAGAACAGCCAGCCAAAGAATAAACTACGTCACCTGTGGAAGGAACCTCAGAAGCAGCAGCTCCACTCACAGCCACCAGAGGGAGTCCATGGACAGAACTCGCCGAAGTACCATTCATGACCACAGGAGGGAGTTCGATAACAGAATTCACAACAGCCTAGTATGTGGTAGTCCTTCGGTATGCCTAGTATGTGGTAGTCCTTCGGTATGCCTAGTATGTGGTAATCCTTCGGTATGCCTAGTATGTGGTAGTCCTTCGGTATGCCTAGTATGTGGTAGTCCTTCAGTAGGCCTAGTATGTGGTAATCCTTCGGTATGCCTAGTATGTGGTAATCCTTCGGTAGGCCTAGTATGTGGTAATCCTTTGGTATGCCTAGTATAGGGTAATCCTTCGGTAGGCCTAGTATATGGTAATCCTTCGGTATGCCTAGTATGTGGTAGTCCTTCGGTGTGCCTAGTATAGGGTAATCCTTCGGTAGGCCTAGTATGTGGTAGTCCTTCGGTAGGCATAGTATGTGGTAATCCTTCGGTATGCCTAGTATGTGGTAATCCTTCGGTATGCCTAGTATGTGGTAGTCCTTCGGTAGGCCTAGTATGTGGTAGTCCTTCGGTTTGCCTAGTATGTGGTAGTAATTCGGTAGGCCTAGTATAGGGTAATCCTTCGGTAGGCCTAGTATAGGGTAATCCTTCGGTATGCCTAGTATAGGGTAATCCTTCGGTAGGCCTAGTATAGGGTAATCCTTCGGTATGCCTAGTATGTGGTAATCCTTCGGTATGCCTAGTATAGGGTAATCCTTCGGTAGGCCTAGTATGTGGTAATCCTTCGGTAGGCCTAGTATGTGGTAATCCTTCGGTATGCCTAGTCTAGGGTAATCCTTCGGTAGGCCTAGTATGTGGTAATCCTTCGGTAGGCCTAGTATGTGGTAGTCCTTCGGTATGCCTAGTATAGGGTAATCCTTCGGTAGGCCTAGTATGTGGTAATCCTCCTTCGGTATGCCTAGTATAGGGTAATCCTTCGGTAGGCCCATGTGTGTGGTAGTGCTTCGGTTTGCTGAGGTGTACGGTAATCCTTCGGTATGCCTAGTATAGGGTAATCCTTCGGTATGCCTAGTATGTGGTAATCCTTCGGTATGCCTAGTATAGGGTAATCCTTCGGTAGGCCTAGTATGTGGTAATCCTTCGGTAGGCATAGTATGTGGTAATCCTTCGGTAGGCATAGTATGTGGTAATCCTTCGGTAGGCATAGTATGTGGTAATCCTTCGGTAGGCCTAGTATGTGGTAATCCTTCGGTAGGCCTAGTATGTGGTAATCCATCGGTAGGCCTAGTATGTGGTAATCCTTCGGTATGCCTAGTATGTGGTAATCCTTCGGTACGCCTAGTATGTGGTAATCCTTCGGTACGCCTAGTATGTGGTAATCCTTCGGTATGCCTAGTATGTGGTAATCCTTCGGTATGCCTAGTATGTGGTAGTCCTTCGGTAGGCCTAGTATGTGGTAGTCCTTCGGTAGGCCTAGTATGTGGTAGTCCTTCGGTATGCCTAGTATGTGGTAGTACTTCGGTATGCCTAGTATGTGGTAGTACTTCGGTAGGCCTAGTATAGGGTAATCCTTCGGTAGGCCTAGTATAGGGTAATCCTTCGGTAGGGCTAGTATAGGGTAATCCTTCGGTATGCCTAGTATGTGGTAGTCCTTCGGTATGCCTAGTATAGGGTAATCCTTCGGTATGCCTAGTATGTGGTAATCCTTCGGTAGGCCTAGTATAGGGTAATCCTTCGTAGGCCTAGTATAGGGTAATCCTTCGGTAGGCCCATGTGTGTGGTAGTGCTTCGGTTTGCTGAGGTGTACGGTAATCCTTCGGTATGCCTAGTATAGGGTAATCCTTCGGTATGCCTAGTATGTGGTAATCCTTCGGTATGCCTAGTATAGGGTAATCCTTCGGTAGGCCTAGTATGTGGTAATCCTTCGGTAGGCCTAGTATGTGGTAATCCTTCGGTAGGCCTAGTATGTGGTAGTCCTTCGGTATGCCTAGTATAGGGTAATCCTTCGGTAGGCCTAGTATAGGGTAATCCTTTGGTATGCCTAGTATGTGGTAATCCTCCTTCGGTATGCCTAGTATAGGGTAATCCTTCGGTAGGCCTAGTATGTGGTAGTCCTTCGGTAGGCATAGTATGTGGTAATCCTTCGGTAGGCCTAGTATGTGGTAATCCTTCGGTATGCCTAGTATGTGGTAATCCATCGGTAGGCCTAGTATGTGGTAATCCTTCGGTAGGCCTAGTATGTGGTAATTCTTCGGTACGCCTAGTATGTGGTAGTCCTTCGGTAGGCCTAGTATGTGGTAGTCCTTCGGTATGCCTAGTATGTGGTAATTCTTCGGTAGGCCTAGTATGTGGTAATCCTTCGGTAGGCCTAGTATGTGGTAATCCTTCGGTATGCCTAGTATGTGGTAATCCTTCGGTATGCCTAGTATGTGGTAGTTCTTCGGTATGCCTAGTATAGGGTAATCCTTCGGTATGCCTAGTATGTGGTAGTCCTTCGGTATGCCTAGTATGTGGTAATTCTTCGGTATGCCTAGTATGTGGTAATCCTTCGGTATGCCTAGTATAGGGTAATCCTTCGGTAGGCCTAGTATGTGGTAGTCCTTCGGTAGGCCTAGTATGTGGTAATCCTTCGGTATGCCTAGTATGTGGTAATCCATCGGTATGCCTAGTATGTGGTAATCCTTCGGTAGGCCTAGTATGTGGTAATCCTTCGGTATGCCTAGTATGTGGTAATCCTTCGGTAGGCCTAGTATGTGGTAGTCCTTCGGTATGCCTAGTATGTGGTAATCCATCGGTATGCCTAGTATGTGGTAATCCTTCGGTAGGCCTAGTATGTGGTAATCCTTCGGTATGCCTAGTATGTGGTAGTCCTTCGGTAGCCCTAGTATGTGGTAGTCCTTCGGTAGGCCTAGTATGTGGTAGTCCTTCGGTAGGCCTAGTATGTGGTAATCCTTCGGTATGCCTAGTATGTGGTAATCCTTCGGTAGGCCTAGTATGTGGTAATCCTTCGGTAGGCCTAGTATGTGGTAGTCCTTCGGTAGCCCTAGTATGTGGTAGTCCTTCGGTAGGCCTAGTATGTGGTAGTCCTTCGGTAGGCCTAGTATGTGGTAGTCCTTCGGTATGCCTAGTATGTGGTAGTACTTCGGTATGCCTAGTATAGGGTAATCCTTCGGTATGCCTAGTATAGGGTAATCCTTCGGTAGGCCTAGTATAGGGTAATCCTTCGGTAGGCCTAGTATAGGGTAATCCTTCGGTATGCCTAGTATAGGGTAATCCTTCGGTATGCCTAGTATGTGGTAATCCTTCGGTATGCCTAGTATAGGGTAATCCTTCGTAGGCCTAGTATAGGGTAATCCTTCGGTAGGCCTAGTATAGGGTAATCCTTCGGTAGGCCTAGTATGTGGTAATCCTTCGTAGGCCTAGTATAGGGTAATCCTTCGGTATGCCTAGTATAGGGTAATCCTTCGGTAGGCCTAGTATAGGGTAATCCTTCGGTAGGCCTAGTATAGGGTAATCCTTCGGTAGGCCTAGTATAGGGTAATCCTTCGGTAGGCCTAGTATAGGGTAATCCTTCGGTATGCCTAGTATGTGGTAATCCTTCGGTATGCCTAGTATAGGGTAATCCTTCGTAGGCCTAGTATAGGGTAATCCTTCGGTAGGCCTAGTATGTGGTAATCCTTCGGTAGGCCTAGTATAGGGTAATCCTTCGTAGGCCTAGTATAGGGTAATCCTTCGGTATGCCTAGTATGTGGTAGTCCTTCGGTAGGCCTAGTATAGGGTAATCCTTCGGTAGGCCTAGTATGTGGTAGTCCTTCGGTAGGCCTAGTATAGGGTAATCCTTCGGTATGCCTAGTATAGGGTAATCCTTCGGTAGGCCTAGTATGTGGTAGTCCTTCGGTAGGCCTAGTATAGGGTAATCCTTCGTAGGCCTAGTATAGGGTAATCCTTCGGTAGGCCAATGTGTGTGGTAGTGCTTCGGTTTGCTGAGGTGTACGGTAATCCTTCGGTATGTCTAGTGTGTGATAGATTTTCAGCTTGCCTATGTGTGTGAAAGTCCATCGGTATGAAGAAGAGGGAAAAATTTAGCTTCTGATCCAAGTATATATAAAATGAATTCCTTTCTTGCAAAAATGTACAAATATTTGACAAGAAGATGAGCAATTGCACACAACAATCTAAGGTGTGAGGTGGGAACTTGGGGGACTCATCATCAGACGCGATTTGAGCGCTAACTGCCTATGTGTGGTAGTCCTTCACTATGCCCAGTGTATGGTGGTCATTCGGTATGCTCAGTGTATGGTAGTTCTTCTCTATACAAAGGTGTATGGTGGTTCTTTGATATGTCCATATATGTGGTAGTCCTTCACTATGCCCAGTGTATGGTGGTCATTCGGTATGCTCAGTGTATGGTAGTTCTTCTCTATACAAAGGTGTATGGTGGTTCTTTGATATGTCCATGTGCGTGGTAGTCCTTCACTATGCCCAGTGTATGGAGGTCATTTGGTATGCCCAGTGTATGGTGGCTCTTCTGTATAGAAAGGTGTATGGTGGTTCTTTGATATGTCCATGTATGTGGTAGTCCTTCACTATGCCCAGTGTATGGTGGTCATTCGGTATGCTCAGTGTATGGTAGTTCTTCTCTATACAAAGGTGTATGGTGGTTCTTCTGTATACAAAGGTGTATGGTGGTTCTTCTGTATACAAAGGTGTATGGTGGTTCTTTGATATGTCCATGTATGTGGTAGTCCTTCACTATGCCCAGTGTATGGAGGTCATTTGGTATGCCCAGTGTATGGTGGTTCTTTTGTATAGAAAGGTGTATGGGGGTTCTTTGATATATCCATGTATGTGGTAGTCCTTCACTATGCCCAGTGTATGGTGGTCATTCGGTATGCTCAGTGTATGGTAGTTCTTCTCTATACAAAGGTGTCTGGTGGTTCTTCTGTATACAAAGGTGTATGGTGGTTCTTCTGTATACAAAGGTGTATGGTGGTTCTTTGATATGTCCATGTATGTGGTAGTCCTTCACTATGCCCAGTGTATGGAGGTCATTTGGTATGCCCAGTGTATGGTGGTTCTTTTGTATAGAAAGGTGTATGGGGGTTCTTTGATATATCCATGTATGTGGTAGTCCTTCACTATGCCCAGTGTATGGTGGTCCTTCGGTGTGCTCAGGTGTATGCTGGTCCTTCTGTATACAAAGGTGTATGGTGATTCTTTGATATGCCCATGTGTGTGGTAGTCCCTCGGTCTACTTATGTGTGGTGATTCTGCAGCAAACCCATGTATCCTGGTACCCATGTAATGCATACAGATTGGTGGGGAGATCAACCTTAATGTTTCACAGTATACTGTAGCTTCAGAAAATGTTTCTCACCTTTAGGAAGCAGGTGCCCCGTGGAGAGCCCTCACTCAGCGTGGCATTATAAATTGCATTGGCAAAGACAGGATCATTATCATTAACATCCAGCAGTTGGACCCTGACAATAGCGGTGGAGGTCAGTGGTGGCATGCCACGGTCTGAAGCCACTACTGTCATTTGTGGCTGTGGGTCTTTTTCGTAATCCAGTGGGGCAGCTGTGGTGATGACCCCGGTGTCTGGATGGATATTGAACCATGGTGTATCCAAAAGACTGTATCTAATCTCTCCATTCACTCCTTGATCTTTATCCCGAGCTGTGACCTGGAGAAGGAAGCTCCCGGGATGGACGGCCTCTGGTACACTGTGGCTGTATTGTTGACGGTCAAAGACTGGAGGGTTATCATTTATATCTGTCACTTCAAGAACAAATGAGGACTCTGCCCTTAATGGAGGAGTTCCTGAATCTGTAGCCAGAACCCTCAGTCGATAAGAATCTCGCTCCTCACGGTCTAGTAATTTGTCCACACAAATGAGGTAGATGATGCTATCTTTTGTGGTCAAAGCAAACTTTCCCTCCCCACCCTCCAGAGTCACATCCACGTCAGGGTGCTCGCCATAGTCTGGATCGGATACAGAGATTCGAGCCACATATTGGCCTGGTGTGGCCCCCTCTGACACTCTGGGGGCTCCATCCTCACTCAGGAAAATAATGGTCATGCTGGGCTGGTTGTCGTTAGAGTCTCGGACCTGTATGGACACAAATGCTGTGCCAACCTCTGGCTGACTAGCTCCATCCTTTGCTTGCACAACCAATTCATGAGCTTTCCGAGTCTCGTAATCCAATGGTTTACTAAGCTGGATAAGTCCGGAATGTGGATTGATAGTAAAGAAACCCTCTGGATCACTTTGCCTGCGGTTGATCTCGTAAGTGATGTCCCCATTATGACCGAGATCGGCATCTGTGGCGTAGACCTGAAGGACACTAGATCCTGGTAAAAGACTTTCTGAAATAAGTGCCTGATAGCGGCTTTGATTAAAAGCTGGAGCGTGGTCATTGATGTCCAGGATAGATATGTCCAATTTCATCTGAGAGCTACGACTCGGAGAGCCGCCATCATACGCCTCCAGAGTTAAAGAGTACGAAGAGGAATTCTCCCGGTCTAGATCGGCGTTGACTACCAGTTCTACAGACAGCGTACCACTAGACGTATGGCGGGTTTCTAATCGGAATGCTTGCATGGGATCTCCCCTTTTGATAAGATAACCCTGAGTGCCCAATGCTCCGCTGTCCAAATCCACAGCTGGTTCTAGAGGGTAACTTGTACCACGGGGCGTGTGCTCTGGAATGCCAATTTGTACACGACCTTTAGCAAATGTAGGAGTGTGGTCATTAATATCATCCACATGAATATCCACTTCCACAGTAACACCTTCTGGGGTGACTGCTATGAAGCTATAATGGTTCCTCTGCTCCCTATCAAGGACTCGAGCAGTTTTAATTATCCCGGTGTGCTCATCTATCTCTAAATCGCTGGTTACACCACTCCCTTCTTGTGCCGAAATAAAAAACATGTGCCCAGTGGAGTCTGGTGGAAGACCTGCACTGATGTCCCCAATGATGGTTCCAGCTGGTTGCTCTTCATCAATGTGGAGCTCCAGTGTCCCCAGAGAGGAATAGGATGGGGAACAAGCAATCATAAGCAACAGGTAGACCCTGAGTGGCAGCATTCTTCCTTCCTCCAAGGCTGATGCTTACAGGTTTTCATTCTGTGGAGAAAAGATATAACGAGGTAAAAAAATGACACAAATGCAACAAACAAGCCTTCGTGATGACATCCTCCTCTCATGCTCACATCACAGTTGATGGACCTTCTCAATATCTCATGGTTGTATTGTTTGTCCCTCACTCTGGATGAGGTAGACCCTGTACATCCTAGATTCTGTGCCCCCCGCTTTGGGTGAGGCTGACCCTATGGTTCCTTTGGAGGTTGTACTCTTTGGGAGCTGCATTCCTCTGGAGGGCTGAATGGTCTTAGCTATCTTGGGTTTGCAGCTGCTTTTTCTAGATGTGTAAAGAAAAAACTTTTCTATTTTTTGTCCTTGTCCTGATAGAATTACTTCCCTAATCTAGTAACCCATACTCTCCACATTTCACATCTGCCATTATTAACCACTTCACACCAACTGGGAACTCAAAAGAAGAAACTGCATCAGTCCAACAAAAGGCAGATCCAGTAGCTCGGGATCCATGTGGCCCTTTGGTGTCTTAGTTACTGGTGGGTTATGACTATCCTGTCATTGATGTAATGAAACCTCCTATGTACTTAGAGCTTATTGAGCAGTTGGTCGGACCTGAGCTTCTACACAACAGTCTACTCCAGAAGAGCAGAGATGCAATATAAAGTATTAAGGAGAACAGAACAGCAACCTCAGTGTGGAGAGATGAAAGGTGGACTTCAGATGCCAGACTTCACAGGTCAGACTGCAAAGCTGCAAAATAGCCGACTCTGAAAACTAAAGAGCAGGCAGACACCATGCAAAGGCCACTGCAGCAGAAGCAGAAGTTTTAGGACTGCAGCTACAGTAGCATGTAAAAGTTTGGGCACCCCTGGTCAAAATTACTGTTATTGAGAACAGTTAAGCAAGTTGAAGATTAAATGATCTCTAAAAAGCCTAAAGTTAAAGAATAGAGCTGGGCGGACACCTGGATGTTTGGGTGTAGAGTTTGTCAGGTTGGTATACGTGAGTAGTGTAGAGTTTGTCAGGTTGGTATACGTGAGTAGTGTAGTGTTCGTCAGGTTGGTATACGTGAGTAGTGTAGAGTTTGTCAGGTTGGTATACGTGAGTTGTGTAGAGTTTGTCAGGTTGGTATACGTGAGTAGTGTAGAGTTCGTCAGGTTGGTATAGGCGAGTTGTGTAGAGTTCGTCAGGTTGGTATAAGCGAGTTGTGTAGAGTTCGTCAGGTTGGTATACTAGAGTTGTGTAGAGTTCGTCAGGTTGGTATACACGAGTTTTGCAGAGTTCGTCAGGTTGGTATAAGCGAGTTGTGTAGAGTTCGTCAGGTTGGTATACTAGAGTTGTGTAGTGTTCGTCAGGTTGGTATACGTGAGTTGTGTAGTGTTCGTCAGGTTGGTATACACAAGTTTTGCAGAGTTCGTCAGGTTGGTATAAGCGAGTTGTGTAGAGTTCGTCAGGTTGGTATACTAGAGTTGTGTAGTGTTCGTCAGGTTGGTGTACGCGAGTAGTGTAGAGTTTGTCAGGTTGGTATACTAGAGTTGTGTAGTGTTCGTCAGGTTGGTATACGTGAGTTGTGTAGTGTTCGTCAGGTTGGTATACACGAGTTTTGCAGAGTTCGTCAGGTTGGTATAAGCGAGTTGTGTAGAGTTCGTCAGGTTGGTATACTAGAGCTGTGTAGTGTTCGTCAGGTTGGTATATGTGAGTAGTGTAGAGTTTGTCAGGTTGGTATACGTGAGTAGTGTAGAGTTTGTCAGGTTGGTATACGTGAGTAGTGTAGTGTTCGTCAGGTTGGTATACGTGAGTTGAGTAGTGTTCGTCAGGTTGGTATACGCGAGTTGTGTAGAGTTCGTCAGGTTGGTATACTAGAGTTGTGTAGTGTTCGTCAGGTTGGTATACGCGAGTAGTGTAGAGTTCGTCAGGTTGGTATACGCGAGTTGTGTAGAGTTCGTCAGGTTGGTATACTAGAGTTGTGTAGTGGTCGTCAGGTTGGTATATGTGAGTAGTGTAGAGTTCGTCAGGTTGGTATACGAGAGTTGTGTAGTGTTCGTCAGGTTGGTATACGTGAGTAGTGTAGTGTTCGTCAGGTTGGTATACGTGAGCAGTGTAGAGTTCGTCAGCTTGGTATACGTGAGTAGTGTAGAGTTCGTCATTTTGGTATACGTGAGTAGTGTAGAGTTCGTCAGGTTGGTATACATGAGCAGTGTAGAGTTTGTCAGGTTGGTATACGTGAGCAGTGTAGAGTTCGTCATTTTGGTATACGTGAGTAGTGTAGAGTTCGTCAGGTTGGTATACATGAGCAGTGTAGAGTTTGTCAGGTTGGTATACGTGAGCAGTGTAGAGTTCGTCATTTTGGTATACGTGAGTAGTGTAGAGTTCGTCAGGTTGGCATACGTAAGTTGTGTAGAGTTCATCAGGACGGCATTCATGAGTTGTGTACTGTTTGTCAGTTTGGCATTCATGAGAAGTGTAGTGTTCATCAGGTTGGTATACGTGACTAGTGTAGAGTTCGTCATTTTGGTATTTGTGAGTTGTGTAGAATTAGTCATTTTGGTATACGTGAGTAGTGTAGAGTTCGTCAGGTCGGCATTTGTGAGTTGTGTAGTGTTCGTCAGGTCGGCATTTGTGAGTTGTGTAGTGTTCGTCAGGTCGGCATACGTGAGTTGTGTAGAGTTCGTCAGGTTGGTATACGTGAGTAGTGTAGAGTTCGTCAGGTTGGTATACGTAAGTTGTGTAGAGTTCGTCAGGTCGGCATTCTTGAGTTGTGTAGTGTTCTGGAGGGCGCAGCTCAGGAGTACACAACTCTGGAGGGCACAGCTCTGGAGGGCACAGCTCTGGAGGGCGCAGCTCTGGAGGGTGCAGCTCTGGAGTACGCAGCTCAGGAGTACACAACTCTGGAGGGCACAGCTCTGGAGGGCACAGCTCCGGAGGGCGCAGCTCTGGAGGGTGCAGCTCTGGAGGGCACAGCTCTGGAGGGCGCAGCTCTGGAGGGCGCAGCTCTGGATTACGCAGCTCTGGAGGGCACAGCTCTGGAGGGCACAGCTCTGGAGGGCGCAGCTCTGGAGGGTACGGGTCTGGAGGGTACAGGTCTGGAGGGCGCAGCTTTGGAGTGCGCAGCTCTGGAGGGCACAGGTCTGGAGGGCACAGCTCTGGAGGGTACAGGTCTGGAGGGCACAGCTCTGGAGGGTACGGGTCTGGAGGGTAGAGGTCTGGAGGGCGCAGCTTTGGAGTGCGCAGCTCTGGAGGGCACAGCTCTGGAGGGCGCAGCTCCGGAGGGCGCAGCTCCGGAGGGCGCAGCTCTGGAGGGCACAGCTCTGGAGGGTACAGGTCTGGAGGGCGCAGCTTTGGAGTGCGCAGCTCTGGAGTGCGCAGCTCTGGAGGGTACAGGATTGGAGGGCACAGGTCTGGAGGGCACAGGTCTGGAGGGCACAGCTCTGGAGGGCACAGCTCTGGAGGGCACAGCTCTGGAGGGCACGGGTCTGGAGGGCGCAGCTCTGGAGGGCGCAGCTCTGGAGGGCACAGCTCTGGAGGGCACAGCTCTGGAGGGCACAGGTCTGGAGGGCACAGGTCTGGAGGGCACAGGTCTGGAGGGTACAGGTCTGGAGGGCACAGGTCTGGAGGGCACAGCTCTGGAGTGCGCAGCTCTGGAGGGCACAGCTCTGGAGGGCACAGCTCTGGAGGGCACAGCTCTGGAGTGCACAGCTCTGGAGGGCACAGCTCTGGAGGGCACATGCTGCAGTACTAGGGGGCACCTGAATCTTGAGATGAGCTCCAGCTGGCACCGAGTCAGTCAGGCACGGGGTCTCATGCCCGTCATGTCTGGATCTTTCTCTTAGGAAGTGTTTGGTTATGGGATGTTTATCCGGAACATTCCCTGGTGGCCGGGTCTAGTTAAGGGTCATTTACTGGCTGCTAGAAAGTCTGGAGAGGCGTGAGATAAGTGTGGCTGGGGACCCTCATATCCCCAAGCACTGTCCCCACCCCCACATCCTTCCTGCAGGACATCTGACTGTCAGCTCACTTGTCCAGCAGAGTTTACTGTCCGGTTGCAGCCCTCAGGGTGTCTGGGATGCGGTCACTGACAGCTATCTGGTACAGGGGCGTGCTGGGCTGTCAGTGTTGATTGACAGCTCGACTATCCAACCTGTGACTGGGAGGCCTCGGCTGCCTCATGTGTTCATTATTCCACTTAATGGCCGTACCTCGTGAGCAGCTTCTCCCAGACCTCTGCCAGACGTACGTCCATCTTGTGAGGTTTGTGCTCTGTGCCATGAGCTCTATATGTCGGATCTGCTGCCTGACCTTGGACTTTGTTCTGACCATCCGCCTGTTTAACCCCTTTGGCTCTGATCCGTTATGCTCCCGGTACTCTGACCTCGGAACGTTACCTGACTACGCTCATGTCTCTTCCTTCTGTTTATGACGCACCCTCCTCGCTTCTCACCTCGACTCCCGACCACTCTGACCCAAGGCGGACTGTGAGCAGTCACAAGCGTCACATTCACAAACCGCAAATCTCAGGTGTCATGAAATGGTTAACGGCAGGAATAGAGCGTCAGCTGTGTGGTATGGAGAGATCTGAGGGGAATGAGATGGGTAATGGCGGTATTAGAGCGTCAGCTCTGTGGTATGGAGGGATCTGAGGGGAATGAGATGGGTAATGGCGGTATTAGAGTGTCAGCTCTGTGGTATGGAGGGATCTGAGGGGAATGAGATGGGTAATGGTGGTATTAGAGCGTCAGCTCTGTGGTATGGAGAGATCTGAGGGGAATGAGATGGGTAATGGCGGTATCAGAGCGTCAGCTCAGTGGTACGGAGGGATCTGAGGGGAATGAGATGGGTAATGGTGGTATTAGAGCGTCAGCTCTGTGGTACGGAGGGATCTGAGGGGAATGAGATGGGTAATAACGGTATTAGAGCGTCAGCTCTGTGGTACGGAGGGATCTGAGGGGAATGAGATGGGTAATGGCGGTATTAGAGCGTCAGCTCTGTGGTATGGAGGGATCTGAGGAGAATGAGATGGGTAATGGCGGTATTAGAGCGTCTGTTCTGTGGTACGGAGAGATCTGAGGGGAATGAGATGGGTAATGGCGGTATTAGAGCGTCAGCTGTGTGGTACGGAGGGATCTGAGGGGAATGAGATGGGTAATGGCGGTATTAGAGCGTCAGCTGTGTGGTACGGAGGGATCTGAGGGGAATGAGATGGGTAATGGCGGTATTAGAGCGTCAGCTCTGTGGTATGGAGAGATCTGAGGGGAATGAGATGGGTAATGGCGGTATTAGAGCGTCAGCTCTGTGGTACGGAGGGATGTGAGGGGAATGAGATGGGTAACGGTGGTATTAGAGCGTCAGCTCTGTGGTACGGAGAGATCTGAGGGGAATGAGATGGGTAATGGCGGTATTAGAGCGTCAGCTCTGTGGTAAGGAGGGATCTGAGGGGAATGAGATGGGTAATGGCGGTATTAGAGCGTCAGCTCTGTGGTATGGAGAGATCTGAGGGGAATGAGATGGGTAATGGCGGTATTAGAGCGTCAGTTCTGTGGTATGGAGAGATCTGAGGAGAATGAGATGGGTAATGGCGGTATTAGAGCGTCAGCTCTGTGGTACGGAGAGATCTGAGGGGAATGAGATGGGTAATGGCGGTATTAGAGCGTCAGCTCTGTGGTAAGGAGGGATCTGAGGGGAATGAGATGGGTAATGGCGGTATTAGAGCGTCAGCTCTGTGGTATGGAGAGATCTGAGGAGAATGAGATGGGTAATGGCGGTATTAGAGCGTCAGCTCTGTGGTACGGAGAGATCTGAGGGGAATGAGATGGGTAATGGCGGTATTAGAGCGTCAGCTCTGTGGTAAGGAGGGATCTGAGGGGAATGAGATGGGTAATGGCGGTATTAGAGCGTCAGCTCTGTGGTATGGAGGGATCTGAGGGGAATGAGATGGGTAATGGCGGTATTAGAGCGTCAGCTCTGTGGTACGGAGAGATCTGAGGGGAATGAGATGGGTAATGGAGGTATTAGAGCGTCAGCTCTGTGGTATGGAGAGATCTGAGGGGAATGAGATGGGTAATGGCGGTATTAGAGCGTCAGCTCTGTGGTATGGAGAGATCTGAGGAGAATGAGATGGGTAACGGCGGTATTAGAGCGTCAGCTCTGTGGTACGGAGACATCTGAGGGTAATGAGATGGGTAACGGCGGTATTAGAGCGTCAGCTCTGTGGTACGGAGACATCTGAGGGTAATGAGATGGGTAATGGCGGTATTAGAGCGTCAGCTCTGTGGTACGGAGGGATGTGAGGGGAATGTGATGGGTAATGGCGGTATTAGAGCGTCAGCTCTGTGGTACGGAGACATCTAAGGGTAATGAGATGGGTAATGGCGGTATTAGAGCGTCAGCTCTGTGGTACGGAGGGATGTGAGGGGAATGAGATGGGTAACGGTGGTATTAGAGCGTCAGCTCTGTGGTACGGAGAGATCTGAGGGGAATGAGATGGGTAATGGCGGTATTAGAGCGTCAGCTCTGTGGTATGGAGAGATCTGAGGGGGATGTGATGGGTAATGGCGGTATTAGAGCGTCAGCTCTGTGGTATGGAGAGATCTGAGGGGAATGTGATGGGTAATGGTGGTATTAGAGCGTCAGCTCTGTGGTACGGAGAGATCTGAGGAGAATGTGATGGGTAATGGTGGTATTAGAGCGTCAGCTCTGTGGTACGGAGATATCTGAGGGGAATGAGATGGGTAATGGCGGTATTAGAGCGTCAGCTCTGTGGTATGGAGAGATCTGAGGGGAATGTGATGGGTAATGGTGGTATTAGAGCGTCAGCTCTGTGGTATGGAGAGATCTGAGGAGAATGTGATGGGTAATGGTGGTATTAGAGCGTCAGCTCTGTGGTACGGAGGGATGTGAGGGGAATGAGATGGGTAATGGCGGTATTAGAGCGTCAGCTCTGTGGTACGGAGGGATCTGAGGGGAATGTGATGGGTAATGGCGGAATTAGAGCGTCAGCTCTGTGGTACGGAGACATCTGAGGGTAATGAGATGGGTAATGGCGGTATTAGAGCGTCAGCTCTGTGGTATGGAGAGATCTGAGGAGAATGAGATGGGTAATGGCGGTATTAGAGCATCAGCTCTGTGGTACGGAGACATCTGAGGGGAATGAGATAGGTAATGGTGGTATTAGAGCGTCAGCTCTGTGGTATGGAGAGATCTGAGGAGAATGAGATGGGTAATGGCGGTATTAGAGCGTCAGCTCTGTGGTATGGAGAGATCTGAGGAGAATGAGATGGGTAATGGCGGTATTAGAGCGTCAGTTCTGTGGTATGGAGAGATCTGAGGAGAATGAGATGGGTAATGGCGGTATTAGAGCATCAGCTCTGTGGTATGGAGAGATCTGAGGAGAATGAGATGGGTAATGGTGGTATTAGAGCGTCAGCTCTGTGGTATGGAGAGATCTGAGGAGAATGAGATGGGTAA
This sequence comes from Ranitomeya imitator, assembly GCF_032444005.1. NCBI lineage: Eukaryota > Metazoa > Chordata > Amphibia > Anura > Dendrobatidae > Ranitomeya > Ranitomeya imitator. Next base: position 843,475,736 of record NC_091284.1, on the reverse strand, counting down.
TGGCGGTATTAGAGCGTCAGCTCTGTGGTATGGAGAGATCTGAGGGGAATGAGATGGGTAATGGCGGTATTAGAGCGTCAGCTCTGTGGTATGGAGAGATCTGAGGAGAATGAGATGGGTAATGGCGGTATTAGAGCGTCAGCTCTGTGGTATGGAGAGATCTGAGGAGAATGAGATGGGTAATGGCGGTATTAGAGCATCAGCTCTGTGGTATGGAGAGATCTGAGGGGAATGAGATGGGTAATGGCGGTATTAGAGCGTCAGCTCTGTGGTAAGGAGACATCTAAGGGGAATGTGATGGGTAATGGCGGTATTAGAGCGTCAGCTCTGTGGTACGGAGACATCTGAGGGTAATGAGATGGGTAATGGCGGTATTAGAGCGTCAGCTCTGTGGTACGGAGGGATCTGAGGGGAATGAGATGGGTAATGGCGGTATTAGAGCGTCAGCTCTGTGGTATGGAGGGATCTGAGGGGAATGAGATGGGTAATGGCGGTATTAGAGCGTCAGTTCTGTGGTATGGAGAGATCTGAGGGGAATGAGATGGGTAATGGCGGTATTAGAGCGTCAGCTCTGTGGTATGGAGAGATCTGAGGGGAATGAGATGGTAATGGCGGTATTAGAGCGTCAGCTCTGTGGTACGGAGGGATCTGAGGGGAATGAGATGGGTAATGGCGGTATTAGAGCGTCAGCTCTGTGGTACGGAGGGATCTGAGGGGAATGAGATGGGTAATGGCGGTATTAGAGCGTCAGCTCTGTGGTACGGAGGGATCTGAGGGGAATGAGATGGGTAATGGCGGTATTAGAGCGTCAGCTCTGTGGTATGGATGGATCTCAGGAGAATGAGATGGGTAACGGTGGTATTAGAGCGTCAGCTCTGTGGTACGGAGGGATGTGAGGGGAATGTGATGGGTAATGGCGGTATTAGAGCGTCAGCTCTGTGGTACGGAGACATCTGAGGGTAATGAGATGGGTAATGGCGGTATTAGAGCGTCAGCTCTGTGGTATGGATGGATCTGAGGAGAATGAGATGGGTAATGGTGGTATTAGAGCGTCAGCTCTGTGGTACGGAGACATCTGAGGAGAATGAGATGGGTAATGGTGGTATTAGAGTGTCAGCTCTGTGGTATGGAGAGATCTGAGGAGAATGAGATGGGTAATGGCGGTATTAGAGCGTCAGCTCTGTGGCATGGATGGATCTGAGGAGAATTAGATGGGTAATGGCGGTATTAGAGCGTCAGCTCTGTGGTACGGAGGGATCTGAGGAGAATGAGATGGGTAATGGCGGTATTAGAGCGTCAGCTCTGTGGTACGGAGACATCTGAGGGTAATGAGATGGGTAATGGCGGTATTAGAGCGTCAGCTCTGTGGTATGGAGAGATCTGAGGAGAATGAGATGGGTAATGGCGGTATTAGAGCGTCAGCTCTGTGGTATGGAGGGATCTGAGGGGAATGAGATGGGTAATGGCGGTATTAGAGCGTCAGCTCTGTGGTACGGAGACATCTGAGGGGAATGTGATGGATAATGGCGGTATTAGAGCGTCAGCTCTGTGGTACAGAGAGATCTGAGGGGAATGAGATGGGTAATGGCGGTATTAGAGCGTCAGCTCTGTGGTACAGAGAGATCTGAGGGGAATGAGATGGGTAATGGCGGTATTAGAGCGTCAGCTCTGTGGTACGGAGGTATCTGAGGGGAATGAGATGGGTAATGGCGGTATTAGAGCGTCAGCTCTGTGGTAAGGAGAGATCTGAGGGGAATGAGATGCGTAATGGCGGTATTAGAGCGTCAGCTCTGTGGTATGGATGGATCTCAGGAGAATGAGATGGGTAATGGCGGTATTAGAGCGTCAGCTCTGTGGTACGGAGACATCTGAGGGTAATGAGATGGGTAATGGCGGAATTAGAGCGTCAGCTTTGTGGTACGGAGACATCTGAGGGTAATGAGATGGGTAATGGCGGTATTAGAGCGTCAGATCTGTGGTACGGAGAGATCTGAGGAGGATGAGATAGGTAATGGCGGTATTAGAGCGTCAGCTCTGTGGTAAGGAGAGATCTGAGGGGAATGAGATGGGTAATGGTGGTATTAGAGCGTCAGCTCTGTGGTAAGGAGACATCTGAGGGTAATGAGATGGGTAATGGCGGTATTAGAGCGTCAGCTCTGTGGTATGGAGAGATCTGAGGAGGATGAGATGGGTAATGGCGGTATTAGAGCGTCAGTTCTGTGGTATGGAGAGATCTGAGGGGAATGAGATGGGAAATGGAGGTATTAGAGCGTCAGCTCTGTGGTACGGAGGGATCTGAGGGGAATGAGATGGGTAACGGTGGTATTAGAGCGTCAGCTCTGTGGTACGGAGGGATCTGAGGGGAATGAGATGGGTAATGGCGGTATTAGAGCGTCAGCTCTGTGGTACGGAGGGATGTGAGGGGAATGAGATGGGTAATGGCGGTATTAGAGCGTCAGCTCTGTGGTACGGAGGGATCTGAGGGGAATGAGATGGGTAATGGTGGTATTAGAGTGTCAGCTCTGTGGTACGGAGGGATGTGAGGGGAATGTGATGGGTAATGGCGGTATTAGAGCGTCAGCTCTGTGGTACGGAGGGATCTGAGGGGAATGAGATGGGTAATGGTGGTATTAGAGCGTCAGCTCTGTGGTACGGAGGGATCTGAGGGGAATGTGATGGGTAATGGCGGTATTAGAGCGTCAGCTCTGTGGTACGGAGACATCTGAGGGTAATGAGATGGGTAATGGCGGTATTAGAGCGTCAGCTCTGTGGTATGGAGGGATCTGAGGGGAATGAGATGGGTAATGGCGGTATTAGAGCGTCAGCTCTGTGGTACGGAGGGATCTGAGGGGAATGAGATGGGTAATGGTGGTATTAGAGCGTCAGCTCTGTGGTACGGAGGGATGTGAGGGGAATGTGATGGGTAATGGCGGTATTAGAGCGTCAGCTCTGTGGTACGGAGACATCTGAGGGTAATGAGATGGGTAATGGTGGTATTAGAGCGTCACCTCTGTGGTACGGAGGGATGTGAGGGGAATGAGATGGGTAATGGCGGTATTAGAGCATCAGCTCTGTGGTACGGAGGGATCTGAGGGGAATGAGATGCGTAATGGCGGTATTAGAGCGTCAGTTCTGTGGTATGGAGGGATCTGTGTTATGGCTGGCAATCAGGCAACACAGCGTGCAGTAATCAGCGCACATACAGAGATCTGGCAATAACCCAAAACAATAGGACGAGCTCTGAGACGTGGAATCTCTGTAGACTGCAGTACTTGATCCATCCTCACACAACTGGAAGCAGCAGTGGATTGCGCCTATCAACTACCTATGCAACTCGGCACTGCCTGAGGAGCTGACTAGCCTGAAGATAGAAATACAAGCCTGACTTACCTCAGAGAAATACCCCAAAGGAATAGGCAGCCCCCACATATAATGACTGTTAGCAAGATGAAAAGACAAACGTAGGAATGAAATAGATTCAGCAAAGTGAGGCCCGATATTCTAGACAGAGCGAGGATAGCAAAGAGAACTATGCAGTCTACAAAAAACCCTAAAACGAAAACCACGCAAAGGGGCAAAAAGACCCACCGTGCCGAACTAACAGCACGGCGGTGCACCCCTTTGCTTCTCAGAGCTTCCAGCAAAAGATAATAACAAGCTGGACAGAAAAAACAGAAAACAAACTAGAAGCACTTATCTAGCAGAGCAGCAGGCCCAAGGAAAGATGCAGTAGCTCAGATCCAACACTGGAACATTGACAAGGAGCAAGGAAGACAGACTCAGGTGGAGCTAAATAGCAAGGCAGCCAACGAGCTCACCAAAACACCTGAGGGAGGAAGCCCAGAGACTGCAATACCACTTGTGACCACAGAAGTGAACTCAGCCACAGAATTCACAACAGTACCCCCCCCTTGAGGAGGGGTCACCGAACCCTCACCAGAACCCCCAGGCCGACCAGGATGAGCCACATGAAAGGCACGAACAAGATCTGGGGCATGGACATCAGAGGCAAAAACCCAGGAATTATCTTCCTGAGCATAACCCTTCCATTTGACCAGATACTGGAGTTTCCGTCTAGAGACACGAGAATCCAAAATCTTCTCCACAATATACTCCAATTCCCCCTCCACCAAAACAGGGGCAGGAGGCTCCACAGATGGAACCATAGGTGCCACGTATCTCCTCAACAACGACCTATGGAATACATTATGTATGGAAAAGGAGTCTGGGAGGGTCAGACGAAAAGACACCGGATTGAGAATCTCAGAAATCCTATACGGACCAATAAAACGAGGTTTAAATTTAGGAGAGGAAACCTTCATAGGTATATGACGAGAAGATAACCAAACCAGATCCCCAACACGAAGTCGGGGTCCCACACGGCGTCTGCGATTAGCGAAAAGCTGAGCCTTCTCCTGGGACAAGGTCAAATTGTCCACTACCTGAGTCCAGATCTGCTGCAACCTGTCCACCACATAATCCACACCAGGACAGTCCGAAGACTCAACCTGTCCTGAAGAGAAACGAGGATGGAACCCAGAATTGCAGAAAAATGGAGAGACCAAGGTAGCCGAGCTGGCCCGATTATTAAGGGCGAACTCAGCCAACGGCAAAAATGACACCCAATCATCCTGGTCAGCGGAAACAAAACATCTCAGATATGTTTCCAAGGTCTGATTGGTTCGTTCGGTCTGGCCATTAGTCTGAGGATGGAAGGCCGAGGAAAAAGATAGGTCAATGCCCATCCTACCACAAAAGGCTCGCCAGAACCTCGAGACAAACTGGGAACCTCTGTCAGAAACAATATTCTCAGGAATGCCATGTAAACGAACCACATGCTGGAAGAACAAAGGCACCAAATCAGAGGAGGAAGGCAATTTAACCAAGGGCACCAGATGGACCATTTTAGAAAAGCGATCACAGACCACCCAAATGACAGACATCTTTTGAGAAACGGGAAGGTCAGAAATGAAATCCATCGAAATATGTGTCCAAGGCCTCTTCGGGACCGGCAAGGGCAAAAGCAACCCACTGGCACGTGAACAGCAGGGCTTAGCCCTAGCACAAATTCCACAGGACTGCACAAAAGCACGCACATCCCGTGACAGAGATGGCCACCAGAAGGATCTAGCAACCAACTCCCTGGTACCAAAGATTCCTGGATGACCGGCCAGCACCGAACAATGAAGTTCAGAGATAACTTTACTAGTCCACCTATCAGGGACGAACAGTTTCTCGGCCGGACAACGATCAGGTTTATTAGCCTGAAATTTCTGCAACACTCTCCGCAAATCAGGGGAGATGGCAGACACAATGACTCCTTCCTTGAGGATACTCGCCGGCTCAGATAACCCCGGAGAGTCGGGCACAAAACTCCTAGACAGAGCATCCGCCTTCACATTTTTAGAGCCCGGAAGGTATGAAATCGCAAAATCAAAACGAGCAAAAAATAACGACCAACGGGCCTGTCTAGGATTCAAGCGCTTGGCAGACTCAAGATAAGTAAGGTTCTTATGATCAGTCAAAACCACCACGCGATGCTTAGCACCCTCAAGCCAATGACGCCACTCCTCGAATGCCCACTTCATGGCCAGCAACTCTCGGTTGCCCACATCATAATTACGCTCAGCAGCAGAAAATTTCCTGGAAAAGAAAGCACATGGTTTGAACACTGAGCAACCAGAACCTCTCTGTGACAAAACCGCCCCTGCACCAATCTCAGAAGCATCAACCTCGACCTGGAACGGAAGAGAAACATCAGGTTGACACAACACAGGGGCACAGCAAAAACGACGCTTCAACTCCTGAAAAGCTTCCACGGCAGCAGAAGACCAATTAACCAAATCAGCACCCTTCTTGGTCAAATCGGTCAATGGTCTGGCAATGCTAGAAAAATTACAGATGAAGCGACGATAAAAATTAGCAAAGCCCAGGAATTTCTGCAAACTTTTTAGAGATGTCGGCTGAGTCCAATCCTGGATGGCCTGAACCTTAACCGGATCCATCTCGATAGTAGAAGGGGAAAAGATGAACCCCAAAAATGAAACTTTCTGCACACCGAAGAGACACTTTGATCCCTTCACGAACAAGGAATTAGCACGCAGTACCTGGAAAACCATTCTGACTTGCTTCACATGAGACTCCCAATCATCTGAGAAGATCAAAATGTCATCCAAGTAAACAATCAAGAATTTATCCAGATACTCACGGAAAATGTCATGCATAAAAGACTGAAAAACAGATGGAGCATTGGCAAGTCCGAACGGCATCACCAGATACTCAAAATGACCCTCGGGCGTATTAAATGCCGTTTTCCATTCATCTCCCTGCCTGATTCTCACCAGATTATACGCACCACGAAGATCAATCTTAGTAAACCAACTAGCCCCCTTAATCCGAGCAAACAAGTCAGAAATCAATGGCAAGGGATACTGAAACTTAACAGTGATCTTATTAAGAAGGCGGTAATCAATACACGGTCTTAGCGAACCATCCTTCTTGGCTACAAAAAAGAACCCTGCTCCCAATGGTGACGACGATGGGCGAATATGTCCCTTCTCCAGGGACTCCTTCACATAACTGCGCATAGCGGTGTGTTCAGGTACGGACAAATTAAATAAACGACCCTTAGGGAATTTACTACCAGGAATCAAATCGATAGCACAATCACAATTCCTATGCGGAGGAAGGGCATCAGACTTGGACTCTTCAAATACATCCTGAAAGTCCGACAAGAACTCTGGGATGTCAGAAGGAATGGATGACGAAATAGACAAAAATGGAACATCACCATGTACTCCCTGACAACCCCAGCTGGTTACCGACATAGAGTTCCAATCCAATACTGGATTATGGGTTTGTAGCCATGGCAACCCCAACACGACCACATCATGCAAATTATGCAGTACCAAAAAGCGAATAACTTCCTGATGTGCAGGAGCCATGCACATGGTCAGCTGGGCCCAGTACTGAGGCTTATTCTTGGCCAAAGGTGTAGCATCAATTCCTCTCAACGGAATAGGACACCGCAAAGGCTCCAAGAAAAATCCACAACGTTTAGCATAATCCAAATCCATCAGATTCAGGGCAGCGCCTGAATCCACAAACGCCATGACAGAATATGATGACAAAGAGCACATTAAGGTAATGGACAAAAGGAATTTGGACTGTACAGTACCAATAACGGCAGAGCTATCGAACCGCCTAGTGCGTTTAGGACAATTAGAAATAGCATGAGTAGAATCACCACAATAGAAACACAGTCTGTTCAGACGTCTGTGTTCGTGCCGTTCTACTTTAGTCATAGTCCTGTCGCACTGCATAGGCTCAGGCTTACTCTCAGACAATACCGCCAGATGGTGCACAGATTTACGCTCGCGCAAGCGACGACCGATCTGAATGGCCAAGGACATAGACTCATTCAAACCAGCAGGCATAGGAAATCCCACCATTACATCCTTAAGAGCTTCAGAGAGACCCTTTCTGAACAAAGCCGCTAGTGCAGATTCATTCCACAGAGTGAGTACTGACCATTTTCTAAATTTCTGACAATATACTTCTACATCATCCTGACCCTGGCATAAAGCCAGCAGATTTTTCTCAGCTTGATCCACTGAATTAGGCTCATCGTAAAGCAATCCCAGCGCCTGGAAAAATGCATCAACATTACTCAATGCAGAATCTCCTGGTGCAAGAGAAAACGCCCAGTCCTGTGGGTCGCCGCGCAAAAAAGAAATAATAATCAAAACCTGTTGAATAGGATTACCAGAAGAATGAGGTTTCAAGGCCAAAAATAGCTTACAATTATTTCTGAAGCTCAGGAACTTAGTTCTGTCACCAAAAAACAAATCAGGAATCGGAATTCTTGGTTCTAGCATCGATTTCTGATCAATAGTATCTTGAATCTTTTGTACATTTACAACGAGATTATCCATTGAGGAGCACAGAGCCTGAATATCCATGTCCACAGCTGTGTCCTGAAGCACTCTAATGTCTAGGGGAAAAAAAAGACTGAAGACAGAGCTAAGAAAAAAAAATGATGTCAGGATTTCTTTTTTCCCTCTATTGGAAATCATTGAATGGCTCCTTGTACTGTTATGGCTGGCAATCAGGCAACACAGCGTGCAGTAATCAGCGCACATACAGAGATCTGGCAATAACCCAAAACAATAGGACGAGCTCTGAGACGTGGAATCTCTGTAGACTGCAGTACCTGATCCATCCTCACACAACTGGAAGCAGCAGTGGATTGCGCCTATCAACTACCTATGCAACTCGGCACTGCCTGAGGAGCTGACTAGCCTGAAGATAGAAATACAAGCCTGACTTACCTCAGAGAAATACCCCAAAGGAATAGGCAGCCCCCACATATAATGACTGTTAGCAAGATGAAAAGACAAACGTAGGAATGAAATAGATTCAGCAAAGTGAGGCCCGATATTCTAGACAGAGCGAGGATAGCAAAGAGAACTATGCAGTCTACAAAAAACCCTAAAACGAAAACCACGCAAAGGGGCAAAAAGACCCACCGTGCCGAACTAACAGCACGGCGGTGCACCCCTTTGCTTCTCAGAGCTTCCAGCAAAAGATAATAACAAGCTGGACAGAAAAAACAGAAAACAAACTAGAAGCACTTATCTAGCAGAGCAGCAGGCCCAAGGAAAGATGCAGTAGCTCAGATCCAACACTGGAACATTGACAAGGAGCAAGGAAGACAGACTCAGGTGGAGCTAAATAGCAAGGCAGCCAACGAGCTCACCAAAACACCTGAGGGAGGAAGCCCAGAGACTGCAATACCACTTGTGACCACAGAAGTGAATTCAGCCACAGAATTCACAACAGATCTGAGGGGAATGAGATGGGTAATGGCGATATTAGAGCGTCAGCTCTGTGGTACGGAGGGATCTGAGGGGAATGAGATGGGTAATGGTGGTATTAGAGCATGAGCTCTGTGGTATGGAGGGATCTGAGGGGAATGAGATGGGTAATGGTGGTATTAGAGCGTCAGTTCTGTGGTATGGAGAGATCTGAGGAGGATGAGATGGGTAATGGCGGTACTAGAGCGTCAGCTCTGTGGTAAGGAGGGATCTGAGGAGAATGAGATGGGTAATGGCGGTATTAGAGCGTCAGCTCTGTGGTATGGAGAGATCTGAGGGGAATGAGATGGGTAATGGCGGTATTAGAGCATCAGCTCTGTGATACGGAGGGATGTGAGGGGAATGAGATGGGTAATGGCGGTATTAGAGCGTCAGCTCTGTGGTACGGAGACATCTGAGGGTAATGAGATGGGTAATGGCGGTATTAGAGCATCAGCTCTGTGGTACAGAGAGATCTGAGGGGAATGTGATGGGTAATGGTGGTATTAGAGCGTCAGCTCTGTGGTATGGAGAGATCTGAGGAGAATGAGATGGGTAATGGCGGTATTAGAGCGTCAGATCTGTGGTATGGAGAGATCTGAGGAGAATGAGATGGGTAATGGCGGTATTAGAGCGTCAGCTTTGTGGTAAGGAGGGATCTGAGGGGAATGAGATGGGTAATGGCGGTCTTAGAGCGTCAGCTCTGTGGTATGGAGAGATCTGAGGGGAATGAGATGGGTAATGGCGGTATTAGAGCGTCAGCTCTGTGGTACGGAGGGATCTGAGGGGAATGAGATGGGTAATGGCGGTATTAGAGCGTCAGCTCTGTGGTATGGGGGGATCTGAGGGGAATGAGATGGGTAATGGCGGTATTAGAGCGTCAGCTCTGTGGTATGGAGGGATCTGAGGGGAATGAGATGGGTAACGGTGGTATTAGAGCGTCAGCTCTGTGGTATGGAGGGATCTGAGGGGAATGAGATGGGTAACGGTGGTATTAGAGCGTCAGTTCTGTGGTATGGAGAGATCTAAGGGGAATGAGATGGGTAATGGTGGTATTAGAGCGTCAGCTCTGTGGTACGGAGAGATCTGAGGGGAATAAGATGGGTAACGGTGGTATTAGAGCGTCAGTTCTGTGGTATGGAGAGATCTGAGGGGAATGAGATGGGTAATGGTGGTATTAGAGCGTCAGCTCTGTGGTACGGAGAGATCTGAGGGGAATGAGATGGGTAATGGCGGTATTAGAGCGTCAGCTCTGTGGTATGGAGGGATCTGAGGGGAATGAGATGGGTAACGGTGGTATTAGAGCGTCAGTTCTGTGGTATGGAGAGATCTGAGGGGAATGAGATGGGTAATGGTGGTATTAGAGCGTCAGTTCTGTGGTATGGAGAGATCTGAGGGGAATGAGATGGGTAATGGTGGTATTAGAGCGTCAGCTCTGTGGTATGGAGAGATCTGAGGGGAATGAGATGGGTAATGGCGGTATTAGAGCGTCAGCTCTGTGGTACAGAGGAATCTGAGGGGAATGAGATGGGTAATGGTGGTATTAGAGCGTCAGCTCTGTGGTATGGAGGGATCTGAGGGGAATGAGATGGGTAATAACGGTATTAGAGCGCCAGCTCTGTGGTATGGAGGGATCTGAGGGGAATGAGATGGGAAATGGTGGTATTAGAGCGTCAGCTCTGTGGTACGGAGAGATCTGAGGGGAATGAGATGGGTAATGGCGGTATTAGAGCGTCAGCTCTGTGGTATGGAGGGATCTGAGGGGAATGAGATGCGTAATGGCGGTATTAGAGCGTCAGCTCTGTGGTATGGAGGGATCTGAGGGGAATAAGATGGGTAACGGTGGTATTAGAGCGTCAGTTCTGTGGTATGGAGAGATCTGAGGGTAATGAGATGGGTAACGGTGGTATTAGAGCGTCAGCTCTGTGGTACGGAGGGATCTGAGGGGAATGAGATGGGTAATGGCGGTATTAGAGCGTCAGTTCTGTGGTATGGAGGGATCTGAGGAGAATGAGATGGGTAATGGCGGTATTAGAGCGTCAGCTCTGTGGTACGGAGAGATCTGAGGGGAATGAGATGGGTAATGGCGGTATTAGAGCGTCAGTTCTGTGGTACGGAGAGATCTGAGCGGAATGAGATGGGTAATGGCGGTATTAGAGCGTCAGCTCTGTGGTATGGAGGGATCTGAGGGGAATGAGATGGGTAATGGCGGTATTAGAGCGTCAGTTCTGTGGTATGGAGGGATCTGAGGGGAATGAGATGGGTAATGGCGGTATTAGAGCGTCAGCTGTGTGGTATGGAGAGATCTGAGGAGAATGTGATGGGTAATGGCGGTATTAGAGCGTCAGTTCTGTGGTATGGAGGGATCTGAGGAGAATGAGATGGGTAATGGCGGTATTAGAGCGTCAGCTCTGTGGTATGGAGAGATCTGAGGAGAATGTGATGGATAATGGCGGTATTACAGCGTCAGCTCTGTGGTATGGAGAGATCTGAGGGGAATGAGATAGGTAATGGCGGTAGTAGAGCGTCAGCTCTGTGGTAAGGAGAGATCTGAGGGGAATGAGATGGGTAATAGCGGTATTAGAGCATCAGCTCTGTGGTACGGAGAGATCTGAGGAGAATGAGATGGGTAATGGCGGTATTAGAGCGTCAGCTCTGTGGTATGGAAGGATCTGAGGAGAATGAGATGGGTAATGGTGGTATTAAAGCGTCAGCTCTGTGGTATGGAAGGATCTGAGGAGAATGAGATGGGTAATGGTGGTATTAGAGCGTCAGTTCTGTGGTAAGGAGGGATCTGAGGGGAATGAGATCGGTAACGGTGGTATTAGAGCGTCAGTTCTGTGGTAAGGAGGGATCTGAGGGGAATGAGATGGGTAATGGCTGTATTAGAGCGTCAGCTCTGTGGTACGGAGGGATCTGAGGGGAATGAGATGGGTAATGGCGGTATTAGAGCATCAGTTCTGTGGTATGGGGGGATCTGAGGGGAATGAGATGGGTAACGGTGGTATTAGAGCGTCAGCTCTGTGGTATGGAGGGATCTGAGGGGAATGAGATGGGTAACTGTGGTATTAGAGCGTCAGTTCTGTGGTATGGAGAGATCTGAGGGGAATGAGATGGGTAATGGTGGTATTAGAGCGTCAGCTCTGTGGTACGGAGAGATCTGAGGGGAATAAGATGGGTAACGATGGTATTAGAGCGTCAGTTCTGTGGTATGGAGAGATCTGAGGGGAATGAGATGGGTAATGGTGGTATTAGAGCGTCAGCTCTGTGGTACGGAGAAATCTGAGGGGAATGAGATGGGTAACGGTGGTATTCGAGCGTCAGTTCTGTGGTATGGAGAAATCTGAGGGGAATGAGATGGGTAATGGCGGTATTAGAGCGTCAGCTCTGTGGTACGGAGAGATCTGAGGGGAATGAGATGGGTAATGGCGGTATTAGAGCGTCAGCTCTGTGGTACAGAGGGATCTGAGGGGAATGAGATGGGTAATGGTGGTATTAGAGCGCCAGCTCTGTGGTAAGGAGGGATCTGAGGGGAATGAGATGGGTAATGGTGGTATTAGAGCGTCAGCTCTGTGGTATGGAGGGATCTGAGGGGAATGAGATGGGTAATGGTGGTATTAGAGCGTCAGCTCTGTGGTATGGAGAGATCTGAGGAGAATGAGATGGGTAATGGCGGTATTAGAGCGTCAGCTCTGTGGTACGGAGAGATCTGAGGGGAATGAGATGGGTAATGGCGGTATTAGAGCGTCAGCTCTGTGGTATGGAGGGATCTGAGGGGAATGAGATGCGTAATGGAGGTATTAGAGCATCAGCTCTGTGGTACGGAGACATCTGAGGGTAATGAGATGGGTAATGGCGGTATTAGAGCGTCAGCTCTGTGGTACGGAGGGATCTGAGGGGAATGAGATGGGTAATGGCGGTATTAGAGCGTCAGCTCTGTGGTACGGAGGGATCTGAGGGGAATGAGATGGGTAACGGTGGTATTAGAGCGTCAGCTCTGTGGTACGGAGGGATCTGAGGAGAATGAGATGCGTAATGGCGGTATTAGAGCGTCAGCTCTGTGGTACGGAGAGATCTGAGGGGAATGAGATGGGTAATGGCGGTATTAGAGCGTCAGTTCTGTGGTACGGAGAGATCTGAGGGGAATGAGATGGGTAATGGCGGTATTAGAGCGTCAGCTCTGTGGTATGGAGGGATCTGAGGGGAATGAGATGGGTAATGGCGGTATTAGAGCGTCAGTTCTGTGGTATGGAGGGATCTGAGGGGAATGAGATGGGTAATGGCGGTATTACAGCGTCAGCTCTGTGGTATGGAGAGATCTGAGGGGAATGAGATAGGTAATGGTGGTATTAGAGCGTCAGTTCTGTGGTACGGAGGGATCTGAGGGGAATGAGATGGGTAATGGCGGTATTAGAGCATCAGCTCTGTGGTATGGAGGGATCTGAGGGGAATGAGATGGGTAACGGTGGTATTAGTGTCAGCTCTGTGGTATGGAGAGATCTGAGGGGAATGAGATGGGTAATGGCGGTATTAGAGCGTCAGCTCTGTGGTACGGAGGGATCTGAGGGGAATGAGATGGGTAATGGCGGTATTAGAGCGTCAGTTCTGTGGTATGGAGGGATCTGAGGGGAATGAGATGGGTAATGGCGGTATTAGAGCGTCAGTTCTGTGGTACGGAGAGATCTGAGGGGAATGAGATGGGTAATGGCGGTATTAGAGCGTCAGCTCTGTGGTATGGAGAGATCTGAGGAGAATGTGATGGATAATGGCGGTATTACAGCGTCAGCTCTGTGGTATGGAGAGATCTGAGGGGAATGAGATAGGTAATGGCGGTAGTAGAGCGTCAGCTCTGTGGTAAGGAGAGATCTGAGGGGAATGAGATGGGTAATGGCGGTATTAGAGCATCAGCTCTGTGGTACGGAGAGATCTGAGGAGAATGAGATGGGTAATGGCGGTATTAGAGCGTCAGCTCTGTGGTATGGAAGGATCTGAGGAGAATGAGATCGGTAATGGTGGTATTAGAGCGTCAGCTCTGTGGTATGGAAGGATCTGAGGAGAATGAGATCGGTAACGGTGGTATTAGAGCGTCAGCTCTGTGGTATGGAAGGATCTGAGGAGAATGAGATGGGTAATGGCGGTATTAGAGCGTCAGCTCTGTGGTACGGAGGGATCTGAGGAGAATGAGATGGGTAATGGTGGTATTAGAGCGTCAGCTCTGTGGTATGGAAGGATCTGAGGGGAATGAGATGGGTAACGGTGGTATTAGAGCGTCAGCTCTGTGGTATGGAGGGATCTGAGGGGAATGAGATCGGTAACGGTGGTATTAGAGCGTCAGCTCTGTGGTACGGAGAGATCTGAGGGGAATGAGATGGGTAATGGCGGTATTAGAGCGTCAGTTCTGTGGTATGGAGAGATCTGAGGAGAATGAGATGGGTAATGGCGGTATTAGAGCGTCAGCTCTGTGGTAAGGAGGGATCTGAGGGGAATGAGATGGGTAATGGCGGTATTAGAGCGTCAGCTCTGTGGTACGGAGGGATCTGAGGGGAATGAGATGGGTAATGGTGGTATTAGAGCGTCAGCTCTGTGGTATGGAGAGATCTGAGGGGAATGAGATGGGTAATGGTGGTATTAGAGCGTCAGCTCTGTGGTATGGAGGGATCTGAGGGGAATGAGATGGGTAATGGCGGTATTAGAGCGTCAGCTCTGTGGTACGGAGGGATCTGAGGGGAATGAGATGGGTAATGGCGGTATTAGAGCGTCAGCTCTGTGGTATGGAGGGATCTGAGGGGAATGAGATGGGTAATGGCGGTATTAGAGCGTCAGCTCTGTGGTATGGAAGGATCTGAGGGGAATGAGATGGGTAATGGCGGTATTAGAGCGTCAGCTCTGTGGTACGGAGACATCTGAGGGTAATGAGATGGGTAATGGCGGTATTAGAGCGTCATCTCTGTGGTACGGAGGGTTCTGAGGGGAATGAGATGGGTAATGGCGGTATTAGAGCGTCAGCTCTGTGGTACGGAGGGATCTGAGGGGAATGAGATGGGTAATGGCGGTATTAGAGCGTCAGCTCTGTGGTACGGAGGGATCTGAGGAGAATAAGATGGGTAATGGCGGTATTAGAGCGTCAGCTCTGTGGTACGGAGGGATATGAGGGGAATGAGATGGGTAATGGCGGTATTAGAGCGTCAGCTCTGTGGTACGGAGGGATCTTAGGAGAATGAGATGGGTAATGGCGGTATTAGAGCGTCAGTTCTGTGGTATGGAGGGATCTGAGGAGAATGAGATGGGTAATGGCGGTATTAGAGCGTCAGCTCTGTGGTACGGAGGGATCTTAGGAGAATGAGATGGGTAATGGCGGTATTAGAGCGTCAGTTCTGTGGTATGGAGGGATCTGAGGAGAATGAGATGGGTAACGGTGGTATTAGAGCGTCAGCTCTGTGGTACGGAGGGATCTGAGGGGAATGAGATGGGTAATGGCGGTATTAGAGCGTCAGTTCTGTGGTATGGAGGGATCTGAGGAGAATGAGATGGGTAATGGCGGTATTAGAGCGTCAGCTCTGTGGTACGGAGAGATCTGAGGGGAATGAGATGGGTAATGGCGGTATTAGAGCGTCAGTTCTGTGGTACGGAGAGATCTGAGGGGAATGAGATGGGTAATGGCGGTATTAGAGCGTCAGCTCTGTGGTATGGAGAGATCTGAGGAGAATGTGATGGATAATGGCGGTATTACAGCGTCAGCTCTGTGGTATGGAGGGATCTGAGGGGAATGAGATGGGTAATGGCGGTATTAGAGCATCAGCTCTGTGGTACGGAGGGATATGACTTTTGTGTTTGAAACTGTTAAACTGTACAGCGCTGCGGAATATGTTGGCGCTATATAAATAAAGATTATTATTATTATTATTATTATTATCTGAGGGGAATGAGATGGGTAACGGTGGTATTAGAGCGTCAGCTCTGTGGTACGGAGGGATCTGAGGGGAATGAGATGGGTAATGGCGGTAGTAGAGCGTCAGCTCTGTGGTACGGAGAGATCTGAGGAGAATGAGATGCGTAATGGCGGTATTAGAGCGTCAGTTCTGTGGTACGGAGAGATCTGAGGAGAATGAGATGGGTAATGGCGGTATTAGAGCGTCAGCTCTGTGGTACGGAGAGATCTGAGGGGAATGAGATGGGTAATGGCGGTATTAGAGCGTCAGCTCTGTGGTATGGAGGGATCTGAGGGGAATGAGATGGGTAACGGTGGTATTAGAGCGTCAGATCTGTGGTATGGAGAGATCTGAGGGGAATGAGATGGGTAATGGCGGTATTAGAGCGTCAGCTCTGTGGTACGGAGAGATGTGAGGGGAATGAGATGGGTAATGGCGGTATTAGAGCATCAGCTCTGTGGTATGGAGGGATCTGAGGAGAATGAGATGGGTAACGGTGGTATTAGAGCGTCAGCTCTGTGGTACGGAGGGATCTGAGGGGAATGAGATGGGTAATGGCGGTATTAGAGCGTCAGCTCTGTGGTACGGAGAGATCTGAGGGGAATGAGATGGGTAATGGCGGTATTAGAGCATCAGCTCTGTGGTATGGAGGGATCTGAGGGGAATGAGATGGGTAACGGTGGTATTAGAGCGTCAGCTCTGTGGTAAGGAGAGATCTGAGGGGAATGAGATGGGTAATGGCGGTATTAGAGCGTCAGTTCTGTGGTAAGGAGAGATCTGAGGGGAATGAGATGGGTAATGGCGGTATTAGAGCATCAGCTCTGTGGTACGGAGAGATCTGAGGAGAATGAGATGGGTAACGGTGGTATTAGAGCGTCAGCTCTGTGGTACGGAGGGATCTGAGGGGAATGAGATGGGTAATGGTGGTATTAGAGCGTCAGCTCTGTGGTATGGAGGGATCTGAGGGGAATGAGATGGGTAATGGCGGTATTAGAGCGTCAGCTCTGTGGTATGGATGGATCTGAGGAGAATGAGATGGGTAATGGCGGTATTAGAGCGTCAACTCTGTGGTACGGAGAGATCTGAGGAGAATGAGATGGGTAATGGCGGTATTAGAGCGTCAGCTCTGTGGTATGGATGGATCTGAGGAGAATGAGATGGGTAATGGCGGCATTAGAGCGTCAACTCTGTGGTACGGAGAGATCTGAGGAGAATGAGATGGGTAATGGCGGTATTAGAGCGTCAGCTCTGTGGTGGTTTCACAGTGATAAAACAGAATGGTTGCTGGCGGTCTCGCAGTGATGGTTGGCGGTCTCGCAGTGATGTAGTGCAATGGTTGGCAGTCTCGCAGTGATGTAGTGCAATGGTTGCTGGATGTCTCGCGGTGATGTAGTGCAATGGTTGGATGTCTTGCAGTCATGGTTGCTGGATGTCTCGCAGTCATGGTTGCTGGATGTCTCGCAGTCATGGTTGCTGGATGTCTCGCAGTCATGGTTGCTGGCAGTCTCGCAGTGATGGTTGCTGGCAGTCTCGCAGTCATGGTTGCTGGATGTCTCGCAGTCATGGTTGCTGGCAGTCTCGCAGTCATGGTTGCTGGCAGTCTCGCAGTCATGGTTGCTGGCAGTCTCGCAGTCATGGTTGCTGGCAGTCTCGCAGTCATGGTTGCTGGCCGTCTCGCAGTGATGGTTGCTGGCAGTCTCGCAGTGATGGTTGCTGGCATTCTCGCAGTGATGGTTGCTGGATGTCTCGCAGTCATGGTTGCTGGATGTCTCGCAGTCATGGTTGCTGGCAGTCTCGCAGTCATGGTTGCTGGATGTCTCGCAGTCATGGTTGCTGGATGTCTCGCAGTGATGGTTGCTGGATGTCTCGCAGTGATGGTTGCTGGCAGTCTCGCAGTCATGGTTGCTGGATGTCTCGCAGTGATGGTTGCTGGATGTCTCGCAGTCATGGTTGCTGGCAGTCTCGCAGTCATGGTTGCTGGATGTCTCGCAGTGATGGTTGCTGGCAGTCTCGCAGTCATGGTTGCTGGCAGTCTCGCAGTCATGGTTGCTGGCAGTCTCGCAGTGATGGTTGCTGGCAGTCTCGCAGTCATGGTTGCTGGCCGTCTCGCAGTCATGGTTGCTGGCAGTCTCGCAGTCATGGTTGCTGGATGTCTCGCAGTCATGGTTGCTGGCAGTCTCGCAGTGATGGTTGCTGGCAGTCTCGCAGTCATGGTTGCTGGATGTCTCGCAGTCATGGTTGCTGGCAGTCTCGCAGTCATGGTTGCTGGCAGTCTCGCAGTCATGGTTGCTGGCAGTCTCGCAGTCATGGTTGCTGGCAGTCTCGCAGTCATGGTTGCTGGCCGTCTCGCAGTGATGGTTGCTGGCAGTCTCGCAGTGATGGTTGCTGGCATTCTCGCAGTGATGGTTGCTGGATGTCTCGCAGTCATGGTTGCTGGATGTCTCGCAGTCATGGTTGCTGGCAGTCTCGCAGTCATGGTTGCTGGATGTCTCGCAGTCATGGTTGCTGGATGTCTCGCAGTGATGGTTGCTGGATGTCTCGCAGTGATGGTTGCTGGCAGTCTCGCAGTCATGGTTGCTGGATGTCTCGCAGTGATGGTTGCTGGATGTCTCGCAGTCATGGTTGCTGGCAGTCTCGCAGTCATGGTTGCTGGATGTCTCGCAGTGATGGTTGCTGGCAGTCTCGCAGTCATGGTTGCTGGCAGTCTCGCAGTCATGGTTGCTGGCAGTCTCGCAGTGATGGTTGCTGGCAGTCTCGCAGTCATGGTTGCTGGCCGTCTCGCAGTCATGGTTGCTGGCAGTCTCGCAGTCATGGTTGCTGGCAGTCTCGCAGTCATGGTTGCTGGCAGTCTCGCAGTCATGGTTGCTGGCAGTCTCGCAGTCATGGTTGCTGGCCGTCTCGCAGTCATGGTTGCTGGCAGTCTCGCAGTGATGGTTGCTGGATGTCTCGCAGTGATGGTTGCTGGATGTCTCGCAGTCATGGTTGCTGGCAGTCTCGCAGTGATGGTTGCTGGCAGTCTCGCAGTCATGGTTGCTGGATGTCTCGCAGTCATGGTTGCTGGCAGTCTCGCAGTCATGGTTGCTGGATGTCTCGCAGTCATGGTTGCTGGCAGTCTCGCAGTCATGGTTGCTGGCAGTCTCGCAGTCATGGTTGCTGGCCGTCTCGCAGTGATGGTTGCTGGCAGTCTCGCAGTGATGGTTGCTGGCAGTCTCGCAGTCATGGTTGCTGGCAGTCTCGCAGTCATGGTTGCTGGCCGTCTCGCAGTCATGGTTGCTGGCAGTCTCGCAGTCATGGTTGCTGGCAGTCTCGCAGTCATGGTTGCTGGCAGTCTCGCAGTCATGGTTGCTGGCAGTCTCGCAGTCATGGTTGCTGGCCGTCTCGCAGACACGTATTACACTCACCATTCGGCTGTCGGCTCAGGTGACCGCGGTCTCGGGCAGTCGTCGGTCTCACTTGCTGTTAATCCTCTCTCCATCTCCGTCCTTCTCTCAGGCCGATGGCCGGCGGTCTCTCCTTTCTGTACCTGGTGACGTCTCGTCCACACACAGTGGTGAGGGTGTCTCTTCCCTCAGGCCGGCCGTCTCTCGGCTTTGTTCTCTTCCCTGGCTGTCTCTTTCATCCCCTTTGTGCAGCTGTTCAGGGCGGTCCCTCTGTGCGGGGCTGCTATTGTTCTGTCAGATGGAGGTCTCTTTTCCTGAGGGCCGTCTATGGGTGGGCTCTCTGCAGGATGCTGCCTGAGCTCTCGGGCTCTCCCTGCAGTCTCTCTCCCTCTCTGTCTGTCTCTCTGGCCGGGACAATGGATGCAGACAGCTGTGGATGCGAGAGAGCGGCGGCCCCGGGCTCGGAGAGGCTGACTGAAACCTGAGTCTGCCCGACCTCCTCCTCCAGCATCAGCCCCTCACCTCCTCCACCAGGGGAGCCCCCTCCTCCTCCAGTGCAGCCCCTCACCTCCTCCACCAGGGGAGCCCCCTCCTCCTCCAGTGCAGCCCCTCACCTCCTCCACCAGGAGAGCCCCCTCCTCCACCAGGAGAGCCCCTCACCTCCTCCACCAGGGGAGCCCCCTCCTCCTCCAGTGCAGCCCCTCACCTCCTCCACCAGGGGAGCCCCTCACCTCCTCCACCAGGGGAGCCCCCTCCTCCACCAGGAGAGCCCCCTCCTCCACCAGTGCAGCCCCTCACCTCCTCCACCAGGGGAGCCCCCTCCTCCTCCAGTGCAGCCCCTCACCTCCTCCACCAGGAGAGCCCCTCACCTCCTCCACCAGGGGAGCCCCCTCCTCCACCAGGGGAGCCCCCTCCTCCTCCAGTGCAGCCCCTCACCTCCTCCACCAGGGGAGCCCCCTCCTCCACCAGGAGAGCCCCCTCCTCCTCCAGTGCAGCCCCCTCCTCCACCAGCATCAGCCCCTCACCTCCTCCACCAGGGGAGCCCCCTCCTCCACCAGGAGAGCCCCCTCCTCCTCCAGTGCAGCCCCCTCCTCCACCAGGAGAGCCTCCTCCACCAGTGCAGCCCCCCCCCTCCTCCACCAGCATCAGCCCCTCACCTCCTCCACCAGGGGAGCCCCCTCCTCCACCAGGAGAGCCCCCTCCTCCTCCAGCATCAGCCCCTCACCTCCTCCACCAGGGGAGCCCCCCCCCCCTCCTCCACCAGTGCAGCCCCCCCTCCTCCACCAGGAGAGCCCCCTCCTCCTCCAGTGCAGCCCCCTCCTCCACCAGCATCAGCCCCTCACCTCCTCCAGTGCAGCCCCCTCCTCCACCAGGAGAGCCTCCTCCACCAGTGCAGCCCCCCCCTCCTCCACCAGCATCAGCCCCTCACCTCCTCCACCAGGAGAGCCCCCTCCTCCACCAGCATCAGCCCCTCACCTCCTCCACCAGGGGAGCCCCCTCCTCCACCAGGAGAGCCCCCTCCTCCACCAGTGCAGCCCCCTCCTCCACCAGCATCAGCCCCTCACCTCCACCAGGAGAGCCCCCTCCTCCACCAGCAGAGCCCCCTCCTCCACCAGCATCAGCCCCTCACCTCCTCCACCAGGGGAGCCCCCTCCTCCACCAGGGGAGCCCCCTCCTCCACCAGGAGAGCCCCCCCCCTCCTCCACCAGTGCAGCCCCCCCCCCTCCACCAGGAGAGCCCCCTCCTCCACCAGGAGAGCCCCTCACCTCCTCCACCAGTGCAGCCCCTCACCTCCTCCACCAGGAGAGCCCCTCACCTCCTCCACCAGGAGAGCCCCCTCCTCCAGCATCAGCCCCTCACCTCCTCCACCAGGAGAGCCCCCTCCACCAGTGCAGCCCCTCACCTCCTCCACCAGTGCAGCCCCTCACCTCCTCCACCAGGAGAGCCCCCCCTCCACCAGGAGAGCCCCCTCCTCCACCAGGAGAGCCCCCTCCTCCTCCAGCATCAGCCCCTCACCTCCTCCACCAGGGGAGCCCCCCCCCCTCCACCAGGAGAGCCCCCTCCTCCACCAGTGCAGCCCCTCACCTCCTCCACCAGGAGAGCCCCCTCCTCCTCCAGTGCAGCCCCTCACCTCCTCCACCAGGGGAGCCCCCTCCTCCACCAGGAGAGCCCCCTCCTCCTCCAGTGCAGCCCCTCACCTCCTCCACCAGGAGAGCCCCTCCTCCTCCACCAGGAGAGCCCCTCCTCCTCCACCAGGAGAGCCCCCTCCTCCTCCAGTGCAGCCCCTCCTCCTCCACCAGTGCAGCCCCTCACCTCCTCCACCAGGGGAGCCCCCCCCTCCACCAGGAGAGCCCCCTCCTCCACCAGGAGAGCCCCCTCCTCCTCCACCAGGAGAGCCCCCTCCTCCTCCAGTGCAGCCCCTCCTCCTCTCCTCCACCAGTGCAGCCCCTCACCTCCTCCACCAGGGGAGCCCCCCCTCCACCAGGAGAGCCCCCTCCTCCACCAGGAGAGCCCCCTCCTCCTCCAGTGCAGCCCCCCCTCCTCCACCAGGAGAGCCCCCTCCTCCACCAGGAGAGCCCCCTCCTCCTCCACCAGGAGAGCCCCCTCCTCCTCCAGTGCAGCCCCTCCTCCTCCACCAGTGCAGCCCCTCACCTCCTCCACCAGGGGAGCCCCCCCCTCCACCAGGAGAGCCCCCTCCTCCTCCAGTGCAGCCCCCCCTCCTCCACCAGGAGAGCCCCCTCCTCCACCAGGAGAGCCCCCTCCTCCACCAGGAGAGCCCCCTCCTCCTCCACCAGGAGAGCCCCCTCCTCCACCAGGAGAGCCCCCTCCTCCACCAGGAGAGCCCCCCCTCCTCCAGTGCAGCCCCCCCTCCTCCACCAGGAGAGCCCCCTCCTCCACCAGGAGAGCCCCCTCCTCCACCAGTGCAGCCCCCCCCCTCCTCCACCAGGGGAGCCCCCCCTCCTCCACCAGGAGAGCCCTCTCCTCCACCAGTGCAGCCCCCTCCTCCACCAGCATCAGCCCCTCACCTCCTCCACCAGGGGAGCCCCCTCCTCCACCAGGGGAGCCCCCTCCTCCACCAGGAGAGCCCCCCCCCTCCTCCACCAGTGCAGCCCCCCCTCCTCCACCAGGAGAGCCCCTCACCTCCTCCACCAGGAGAGCCCCCTCCTCCACCAGGAGAGCCCCTCACCTCCTCCACCAGGAGAGCCCCCTCCTCCTCCAGCATCAGCCCCTCACCTCCTCCACCAGGGGAGCCCCCCCCCCTCCACCAGGAGAGCCCCCTCCTCCACCAGTGCAGCCCCTCACCTCCTCCACCAGGAGAGCCCCCCCCCTCCACCAGGAGAGCCCCCTCCTCCACCAGTGCAGCCCCTCACCTCCTCCACCAGGAGAGCCCCCTCCTCCTCCAGCATCAGCCCCTCACCTCCTCCACCAGGGGAGCCCCCTCCTCCACCAGGAGAGCCCCCTCCTCCACCAGGGGAGCCCCCTCCTCCACCAGGGGAGCCCCTCACCTCCTCCACCAGTGTAGCCCCTCACCTCCTCCACCAGGAGAGCCCCCTCCTCCACCAGTGCAGCCCCCCCTCCTCCACCAGGAGAGCCCCTCACCTCCTCCACCAGGAGAGCCCCCTCCTCCACCAGGAGAGCCCCCCCCTCCTCCACCAGGAGAGCCCCCTCCTCCACCAGTGCAGCCCCTCACCTCCTCCACCAGGAGAGCCCCCCCCTCCACCAGGAGAGCCCCCTCCTCCACCAGTGCAGCCCCCCCTCCTCCAGCATCAGCCCCTCACCTCCTCCACCAGGGGAGCCCCCCCCCTCCACCAGGAGAGCCCCCTCCTCCACCAGTGCAGCCCCTCACCTCCTCCACCAGGAGAGCCCCCCCCTCCACCAGGAGAGCCCCCTCCTCCACCAGTGCAGCCCCTCACCTCCTCCACCAGGAGAGCCCCCTCCTCCTCCAGCATCAGCCCCTCACCTCCTCCACCAGTGCAGCCCCCCCTCCTCCACCAGTGCAGCCCCTCACCTCCTCCACCAGGAGAGCCTCCTCCTCCACCAGTGCAGCCCCCCCTCCTCCACCAGGAGAGCCCCTCACCTCCACCACCAGGAGAGCCCCCTCCTCCACCAGTGCAGCCCCTCACCTCCTCCACCAGGAGAGCCCCCTCCTCCACCAGTGCAGCCCCCCTCCTCCACCAGTGCAGCCCCTCACCTCGTCCACCAGGAGAGCCCCCTCCTCCACCAGTGCAGCCCCCCCTCCTCCACCAGTGCAGCCCCTCACCTCCTCCACCAGGAGAGCCCCCTCCTCCACCAGTGCAGCCCCCCCTCCTCCACCAGGAGAGCCCCTCACCCCCTACACCAGGAGAGCCCCCTCCTCCACCAGTGCAGCCCCCCCTCCTCCACCAGTGCAGCCCCCTCCTCCACCAGGAGAGCCCCTCCTCCACCAGTGCAGCCCCCTCCTCCACCAGGAGAGCCCCCTCCTCCACCAGTGCAGCCCCCCCTCCTCCACCAGGAGAGCCCCCCCTCCTCCACCAGGAGAGCCCCCTCCTCCACCAGTGCAGCCCCTCACCTCCTCCACCAGGAGAGCCCCCTCCTCCACCAGGAGAGCCCCCCTCCTCCACCAGGGGAGCCCCCTCCTCCACCAGTGCAGCCCCCCCTCCTCCACCAGTGCAGCCCCTCACCTCCTCCACCAGGAGAGCCCCCTCCTCCACCAGTGCAGCCCCCCCTCCTCCACCAGGAGAGCCCCTCACCCCCTCCACCAGGAGAGCCCCCTCCTCCACCAGTGCAGCCCCCCCTCCTCCACCAGTGCAGCCCCCTCCTCCACCAGGAGAGCCCCTCCTCCACCAGTGCAGCCCCTCACCTCCTCCACCAGTGCAGCCCCCTCCTCCACCAGGAGAGCCCCTCCTCCACCAGTGCAGCCCCTCACCTCCTCCACCAGGAGAGCCCCCTCCTCCACCAGTGCAGCCCCCCCTCCTCCACCAGTGCAGCCCCCTCCTCCACCAGGAGAGCCCCTCCTCCACCAGTGCAGCCCCCTCCTCCACCAGGAGAGCCCCCTCCTCCACCAGTGCAGCCCCTCACCTCCTCCACCAGTGCAGCCCCCTCCTCCACCAGTGCAGCCCCTCACCTCCTCCACCAGTGCAGCCCCTCACCTCCTCCACCAGTGCAGCCCCCCCTCCTCCACCAGTGCAGCCCCCCCTCCTCCACCAGTGCAGCCCCCTCCTCCACCAGGAGAGCCCCTCCTCCACCAGTGCAGCCCCCTCCTCCACCAGGAGAGCCCCCTCCTCCACCAGTGCAGCCCCTCACCTCCACCAGTGCAGCCCCTCCCCTCCTCCACCAGTGCAGCCCCCCCTCCTCCACCAGTGCAGCCCCCCCCTCCTCCACCAGTGCAGCCCCCCCTCCTCTACCAGTGCAGCCCCCTCCTCCACCAGTGCAGCCCCTCACCTCCTCCACCAGTGCAGCCCCCCCTCCTCCACCAGTGCAGCCCCCCCTCCTCCACCAGGAGAGCCCCTCCTCCACCAGTGCAGCCCCTCACCTCCTCCACCAGTGCAGCCCCCCCTCCTTCACCAGTGCAGCCCCCCCTCCTCCACCAGGAGAGCCCCTCCTCCACCAGTGCAGCCCCTCACCTCCTCCACCAGTGCAGCCCCCCCCCCCCCTCCCTCCCTCCAACAGCCCCCCCTTCCACTTTCCTCATCTGGAAATGTATGCTGAATTCCAGAATCAGGCCCTGCTCATAGCAAGTAAACTGGAGGAGACCCCAATATAACGCCCTCCATATACCGGAGCGACACACACTCTCCATATACCGGAGCGACACACACTCCATATACCGGAGCGACACACACCCTCCATATACCGGAGCGACACACACTCTCCATATACCGGAGCGACACACACTCTCCATATACCGGAGCGACACACACTCTCCATATACCGGAGCGACACACACTCTCCATATACCGGAGCGACACACACCCTCCATATACCGGAGCGACACACACTCCATATACCAGAGCGACACACACTCTCCATATACCAGAGCGACACACACTCTCCATATACCGGAGCGACACACACACTCCATATACCAGAGCGACACACACTCTCCATATACCAGAGCGACACACACTCTCCATATACCGGAGCGACACACACACTCCATATACCAGAGCGACACACACTCTCCATATACCAGAGCGACACACACTCCATATACCAGAGCGACACACACCCTCCATATACCAGAGCGACACACACTCTCCATATACCGGAGCGACACACACTCTCCATATACCGGAGCGACACACACTCTCCATATACCAGAGCGACACACACTCTCCATATACCAGAGCGACACACACACTCCATATACCAGAGCGACACACACACTCCATATACCAGAGCGACACACACTCTCCATATACCAGAGCGACACACACCCTCCATATACCAGAGCGACACACACACTCCATATACCAGAGCGACACACACTCTCCATATACCAGAGCGACACACACTCCATATACCAGAGCGACACACACTCCATATACCAGAGCGACACACACTCCATATACCAGAGCGACACACACTCTCCATATACCGGAGCGACACACACTCTCCATATACCGGAGCGACACACACTCTCCATATACCAGAGCGACACACACTCTCCATATACCAGAGCGACACACACACTCCATATACCAGAGCGACACACACTCTCCATATACCAGAGCGACACACACTCTCCATATACCGGAGCGACACACACACTCCATATACCGGAGCGACACACACTCTCCATATACCAGAGCGACACACACTCTCCATATACCAGAGCGACACACACTCTCCATATACCAGAGCGACACACACTCTCCATATACCAGAGCGACACACACACTCCATATACCGGAGCGACACACACACTCCATATACCGGAGCGACACACACTCCATATACCGGAGCGACACACACCCTCCATATACCGGAGCGACACACACACTCCATATACCAGAGCGACACACACTCCATATACCGGAGCGACACACACCCTCCATATACCGGAGCGACACACACTCTCCATATACCAGAGCGACACACACCCTCCATATACCAGAGCGACACACACTCCATATACCAGAGCGACACACACCCTCCATATACCAGAGCGACACACACACTCCATATACCAGAGCGACACATACTCCATATACCAGAGCGACACACACTCCATATACCAGAGCGACACACACCCTCCATATACCAGAGCGACACACACCCTCCATATACCAGAGCGACACACACTCCATATACCAGAGCGACACACACTCTCCATATACCAGAGCGACACACACCCTCCATATACCGGAGCGACACTATTTATTATATAATATAAGCACCGATCAGGGCTAGAGATATAAGAATTATATATTCCGGATGTCCATCGAGGGATCCAGAGCTCCCTGAAATCGCTGGAAGCTAAACCCAACGAGTGCAATGTGCGTGTTTCTCCGTAAGCGGGTCATGTAAGTTCGCCATGTTTACACTTAAAAGAATCGCCCCGACGTGGTGCACCTCTTGATCCTGGTGTCTTTCGTATATGAGATTCCTACAGAGAGCTAGGTAGAAAAATGGTTGTCATAACACTAAGTAAAAGGGGAGGTTTCAGCCTCTACGTGAGGTCACCACAGGGGGAGTGCCTTGGGTTTAGGCTAGGAAATAAGTGAGTGAAGCAGCAGGCTTCATGTGTCTTTGTCTGGGGTCTAGCTGCTATCGTGCTATGCATCTAGATGTGAGCCCTCCTCCACAGCACACAGCCAGCCATCAGATGATATGACATAACAAAATGTAAGTTATTTTTCAACATTAATCCCATTTTATTTGTAATTGTATTGTACATATGATATTTGTCTTCTTTATAATATCTTTTTATACCTCTGTAAACACTGCCTACCTTATTTTTGGAGTAAAATATAAAATTACTAGCTTGTCTCTCCTTGCTCTATAACGTAAGGTCACGTCCTCTGAAGTGAATTATGCTAGTAATCTGGGTTGACTCCGAACCCGTTAATAATTAGGAAATCGCTGCTGATGTCAGCAGAATTTGTCCTGTGCTATTGGGAGTCTTTGCAGCGATCAGCGGCATTGATAACTATTGTTCCCGCCCTCGCTGCGGTGTGCCCATTAGCCAGGACATAGCAGGCAGCCTTTCTGGCGACTAATCATCCTAGATGCAGTACCTGGTCTGACCTGAGGGTAAGGGGGGGGCACCAGAGAGCTGCAAGTTCCAAACCGGAACTGGGAAGTGGGATATAGATAAATCCCCTTCAGAAGGAACCAGGAGCAACCAAACAACCCCGATTCATGACAAATTGGTGTGAGTGGTGGGGATGATAAAGGTATCCTCCCCGTGAACCATAACATATTTGTTGCAGCGCGGTGGGATTCCTGACATATTAGTGGCAGCTCGGTGGGATTCCTGACAAACACACACTCCATATACTAGAGCAACTGTCAGGAAATAGGAAGAATTTCTTATTACTTCAATTACACAAACAGATCTCTCAGCTGCCTGCATGTGCCTGTGTGCGATTTCATTTTTCCCCCTCCCTCCCCCCTGCTTTACATCTGTAATGTGAGACCAGCGTGCCAGCAACCTGCACTGAGCAGTTTATGGCTTTAAGCTGGGAAAGGCAGCCATAGTCCCATGTGCTCTTTTGTTCCTGTACAAACTTAATAGTAAGGCATAACTCAACCCCAATTAGTGACAGAGATCTGAAAGTTATATATTTGGTATGTGCAACAATAGGGCTACACGCCGGTGCGTTTTCTGAGCACATCGCCTCGCAGAGACCGAGAGACACAATGCAGTTTAAGCAGGTCATATATCTACCTCGTGTTTACACTTAAAGGAACCCCCATGATGTGGGGATCATCATGATCATTGTGTCGTCTTTCTATGAGGTTCATATGCCAAGATATGCGGTGTCACGGATCCCTACTCCGTGGTGTCACTTATTTGTCACGTGCCTGCTCTCACACGTGACTTGGGGTTGTGCCTGCAAGGGTTAATCTATCTCCCCACTCTCAGTCCAGCATTCATCCTCTGTCCTACGCTGTAATGGGAGCATAAATCACACACCGACCCAGGCCACAC
The DNA here is from genome assembly GCF_032444005.1 of Ranitomeya imitator. Taxonomy (NCBI): domain Eukaryota; kingdom Metazoa; phylum Chordata; class Amphibia; order Anura; family Dendrobatidae; genus Ranitomeya; species Ranitomeya imitator. The sequence goes on along the minus strand of NC_091284.1, from coordinate 843,447,436 downwards.
ACCCGCTCATACGTGCTGCCACCACTCATCTAATACACAGGCGATGAGTCCTGGAACTAATAATGCTAATAAAAATATGTCTATCACTCATAAGGCTCACACACCTTTTGGCTATGGATTCCTTTAGAACATTCAAGGTTCAACTTGTTAAAGTTTTATACTTTAATAGCAAAAAGTTCAATGCTTACAATAAGAAAAAGGTATAAAAATATGATAATAAAAAGACATACAACTTATGCAAACAATGTCAAAATAAACAGGAGAAAACTTACAGAAATTATCTAACTGGTAGTTGCTTTCTGCTCCCTGAGGGAAGGAAGAAGGTAGATTGGATCACATCAGCTTCTCAGGCTGCCCCCATCATGTGAACACAATTCTCTGTCTGCAGCCTAAATTTATAACTTTGGTCTGAGGTCAGGTTTCTAGACCGGCCTCCCAGGTTAATATCATAATTGCGGGCTGTTTGATTGGGCACGGCCGCTCTACTAATGAATATATATTATTTTCCTCTGGAGACACGTGTGAGATGGTTCCCAGGTATACAGTGTCGGCAAAAAAAATCTTTACACTTGCGCAGCAAAAAAAACTTTACATGTAAAATCAACATCATAATTTCACTTTTTAACCCCTTCAAGTCGCGGCCCTTTTTCGTTTCATTTTTCACTTCCCTCCTTCCCAGAGCCATAACTTTTTTATTTTTCCGTCAATATGGTCATGTGAGGGCTTATTTTTTGCGGGACGAGTTGTACTTTTGAACGACATCATTGGTTTTAGCATGTCTTTTAGTAGAAAACGGGAACAAAATTCCAAGTGCGGTGAAATTGCAAAAAAAGTGCAATCCCACACTTGTTTTTTGTTTGGCTTTTTTGCTAGGTTTATTAAATGGTAAAACTAAGGCTTCTTTCACACTAGCGTCGGAATCTCCCCGTCGCAATGCGTCGGGGAGAGATTCCGACGCTAGCGTTTGCTGCATTGCACAATGGGTGCAGCGGATGCATTTTTCTGGCGCATCCGCTGCCCCATTGTAAGGTGCGGGGAGGTGGGGGCGGAGTTCCGGCCGCGCATGCGCGGTCGGAAAAAGCGGTCCGTCGGGAGAAAAAAACGTTACATGTAGGGTTTTTTTCTCCCGACGGTCCGCCAAAGCACGACGCATCCGTCGCAAGACGGATGCGAAGTGTGCCAATCCGTCGCAAATGCGTCGTCAATAGAAGTCTATGGGGAAAAAACGCATCCTGCAAGCACTTTTGCAGGATGCGTTTTTTCTGCAAAACGACGCATTGTGACGGATTTAAAAAAACGCTAGTGTGAAAGTACCCTAACCTGCCATTATGATTCTCCAGGTCATTACGAGTTCACAGACATCTAACATGTCTAGGTTATTTTTTATCCAAGTGGTGAAAAAAAATTCGAAACTTTGCTTACAAAAAAAAAAAAAGTGCCATTTTCCGATACCCGAAGCATCTCCATTTTTCGTGATCTGGGGTCGGGTGAGGGCTTATTTTTTGCATGTCGAGCTCATGTTTTTAATGATACCATTTCGGTGCAGATACGTTCTTTTGATCGCCCGTTATTGCATTTTAATGCAATGTCACGGCGACCAAAAAAACGTAATTCTGGCGTTTCGGATTTTTTTCTCGCTACGCTGTTTAGCGATCAGGTTAATGCTTTTTTTTATTGATAGATCGGGTGATTCTGAACGCGGCGATACCAAATACGTGTAGTTTTTTTTTTTTTAATTGTTTAGGATGGATCATCAGATCGCTGCTATGTAGCTGAAATGCAGGTGTGCTGTGAGCGCCGACCACAGGGGGGCGCTCACAGCAGGCCGGCATCAGTAACCATAGAGGTCTCAAGGACCTCTATGGTTACCTTCCTGATGCATCGCCGACCCCCGATCATGTGACGGGGGTCGGCGATGACATCATTTGCGGCCGCCCGGCCGGAAGCGCCGATTAAATGCCGCTGTCTGCGTTTGACAGCGGCATTTAACAGGTTAATAGCTGTTAATAGCTTAATAGCGATTTCACCCGCCGCTATTGCGCGCACATGTCAGCTGTACAAAACAGCTGACATGTCGCGACTTTGATGTGGGCTCACCGCCGGAGCCCACATCAAAGGGGGAGACACGACATGCGCAGTAATAGTACGGGGCATGTCGTGAAGGGGTTAAAAGTGTACACAATGGGGGAGATAATAAAAAACTGTCTAATATTAAAGCTGGCTTTGTTGCAAATATCAACCAATCAACGCTCAGTTTTCACTTCTCTGGTAAAGCGAAAGCTGCACTCTGATTGGTTGTTATGTGCAGCTCAGCCAAGTTTTGCTATTAGGCAGTCTTTTATTATCTCCCTCAGTTTTTTATTATCTCTCACAATGGGTCGAAAGAAGCTTAAAATGGAAGAGAAATCCCGTGCCTTGACTCTGCTCGAGAAGGGGGATTCGGTGATTGCTGTAGCTAGAGATCTGGGAGTGTCAAGAGAAGCAATTTATCAACTGAAGCGGTCAGCGGCATCATTGCCTCCTGGGATGGTACCGCAGAGGACGTCAGGCTCTGGCGCACCTAAGAAGACTTCACCAAGGACTGATAAGCTTCTGAAGCGTGAAGTGATGTCACATCCTTCTATAAGTACCCTATGCTCCTCCAGAACATCGCAACTAGGACAATTCGTCACCGCCTGCAGAAGGACCTGGGTGTACCAAGTTGCCGTGCCGCAAAGAAGACCCTGCTCACAGCAGCAATGAAGAAGAAAAGGCTTGCCTTTTGTAAGAAATATCAAGATTGGACATCTGAAGTGTGGAAGAAAGTGATGTTTAGTGATGAGAGCACTTTCAGGCTGGTCAGGGGAAGCTCAAAGGTTATGCGTCGTCCAAGTACCGTGTCACGGTACGACCCAAAATATACGGTTAAGAAACGCGCGTCGGGTGTTGGTGGGTCCCCCAGGAGTGCCCCATTTGGTAACTATATATCATTACTTTTGTTATATATTCATGTGTTACAGCTATTACCTTATCATTTGTCTGCATATTTTGTACATGGTCACTTGCACATTTATTTACTTGTTTGCGTCAAAATATGATTGGGTTGATGTTTATATGATGTTACTACTTCATGGGGCTCATATCTGGGTTGCCCACCTATTCCTGTGCTTTGGTGTATTCCCACTGTATTTTATATGTATATTTTTTATTTTTTTGATTGGTTAATAAAGTTACTTCAGTTTTACTGACCTTGTGTGAAGGCGGTTTTTTGGTGGTATGAACCTGTCAAAAGCTGAACTCCTCGTCTTCTCTCCCTCTACTAACCTACCTTTGCCTGACATTGCCATCTCCGTGTGTGGTTCCACCATTACTCCCAAGCAACATGCCCGCTGCCTTGGGGTCATACTTGATTCCGAGCTTTCATTCACCCCCCACATCCGATCACTGGCTCGCTCTTGTTATGTGCACCTCCAAAACCATTTCTAGAATTCGCCCTTTTCTTACTTTTGACTCTGCAGAACCCCTTACTGTTTCACTTATTCATTCTCGTCTGGACTATTGTAACTCTCTACGAATCGGCCTCCCTCTTACCAAACTCTCCCCGCTCCAATCTGTCCTGAATGCTGCAGCCAGGATCATATTCCTCACCAACCGTTACACCGATGCCTCTACCTTGTGCCAATCATTACACTGGTTGCCCATCCACTCCAGAATCCAGTACAAAATTACTACCCTCATCCACAAAGCACTCCACGGCTCAGCACCACCCTACATCTCCTCTCTGGTTTCAGTCTACCACCCTACCCGCGCCCTTCGTTCTGCTAATGACCTGAGGTTACCATCCTCAATAATCAGAACCTCCCACTCCCGTCTCCAAGACTATTCACGTGCTGCGCCAATTCTCTGGAATGCACTACCTAGGTTAATACGATCAATCCTCACAGTTTTCAGCGTGCCTTAAAAAACGCATTTGTTCAGGCTGGCCTACCGCCTCAACACATTAACCTAATTATCCCTGTGTGGCCCATTCAAAAAACTTAAACCATAATCAGGTTCCTCACATCATGTTCTCACACACTTTATACCGTTAATAGCCCTCTGTGTCTGTACTGCTACATACTTAGGCAGTTAACTGGTTCATGCAGCTTTACATGAACACCCGATTCTTACACTATGGCTGGTCCGAACAATGAAAGCAATTGTTACCATCCACCTCTCGTGTCTCCCTTTTTCCTCATAGTTTGTAAGCTTGCAAGCGTCAGGGCCCTCATTCCTCTTGGTATCTGTTTTGATTTGTGTTTATTGTTATGCTGTAATGTCTATTGTCTGTACAAATCCCCTCTATAATGTAAAGCGCTGCGGAATATGTTGGTGCTATATAAATAAAAATTATTAGCAGGTAAAACATGCACATTTACATCATCAGTATTGCCCTTGGCATTTTAAGAAAAATGTTTATCACGTACATCATTACCCACTAAAGCATTGTCAGGTAACACATGCAATTTCTCATCATCAGCAGCATTAGATAGGGGAGGGGAGTCAGGGACATAATATGCAACCATCCGCCCCAAATCGGTCCCCAATAAAACATCAGTGGGCAAGTTATCAGACAGCCCCACTTCTTCAACCCGCTCCCGGCACCCCAATCTACTGTATATACACCCGGGCCATTGGCAGGGGACAGCGGATGCTCCCAATCCCAGTAACTGTCAGGGTTTTCCCAGGAATAATCTCTTCAGGGGCCGCAAGTTCGAGTTGGATGAGGGTTCGTTCAGCCCTGGTGTCCTTGAGGCCTCGAGCGACCTGGCCACCCACGGTGATGTGCTGTACGTTGTCTAACACCCTCCCAACCGCTCCACCCACCAAAAGAACTGCTGCATTAGGCCCTGGGGCCTTGACTGCTGGGTTCTTCTGCGTCTCGGGACAGTGGGCGCTGATATGACCAGTCCGTTTGCAGAAAAAACACTGGGAAAGGTCGGTGGTAGGTCTGGTGCTCCGGTGAGTCAGCTGGCAGAGGTACTGGGGTTGGTTGATGGCTTACCCCCTCTCCAGCTGGCGGTGACTGGCTTCCGCACTTCTGATCTACAGTTGGCCTCATCGGCATCAGCAATCTGCGCTGCTTTAGTCACATCTTTGGGCTCTCGGTCCATCACGAACTGTCGCACCTCAGCTGGGCAAAGATGTAAGAACTGGTCCTGCAGCTTTGCAAAGGTGGTCACTGACAGTCCTTGGGTTCACTGGTCAAAGTGGCATTTCAAAAACCTGACCGGCACATCCAAACATAGACTAAGTGTGAACAGGTGCTGAACCTAGAGTCGCCAACTCGTATACAGTCAAGTAAATAAGGCAGCACACTGCAGCGCTAAAACATGCAACCATGAAACACGAAAATTGAACTGCATTACTGCACTAGAAATATGAAAAATGAGAGCGTTTAGCGCATAAAAATGGCCAATTTTATGTGTACCTGGTAGCCCCTTTACGGCATCTCTCTTATACCAGGTCCTAAACTTGTCTTACCTCGCTGAGAATAAACGTCTCCATCCCACTGGTCAAAGTGGGTCCCAAGTCCATGCACCACATCGCCATAGCTGACGTGTGGTACACGTTGGAGGTTCCGGAACTTCTACAGTAAACCTCAGGAGTCAGTTGGTACTTCTTTATCAGGGCCTGCTTGATAGCCTCATAATCACCATCTTGGTCTTGAGGTAGAGCAGTAAACACCTCCAGAGCTTTGCCTCTTAGCCCTGGGGTCAGGTATTGGGCCCATTCGGCATCTGGCAGCCGATACTGTCTGCAGGCCTTCTCAAAAGCCCTCAAAGTGTCCAAGTCCTCATCCTTTTCCATCACAGGAAAGTGCTCTGGCCGGGGTTTCGGGGACTGAGCGTTGCTGGGCTTACTGCTCCGTGTGGTAGATGGTATGGCTCTGAGTTGGGCCATCTGCAGTTCATGGTCCCTCTGAGCTTGGGCCTACCACTCTGCCCGCTTTTCTGCTTTCTCGTGGTATTGCTAGATCAGCTGCAGGCGTCCATCACGGTCATCGGCAGGGAGTTGTTCCAAGGCCGCCTGCAGGTGGGGGTCCAATCTGCCCCGGTTGAAAGTAGGGCCAGCATTCAGTGGTTGGAGCTCTGCTGCAGAACCATTTTCTCTTGTGCTGGCTTCTGCGTCCACCAGGCTCTGAGAGCGGTCTGGAGCGGCTTTCCTGTCACGGTTCACACCGTGCTGCCAACACTGTCACGGATCCCAACAATATGTCGAGGATTCCGGGGAGGATAGATACCTTTATCGTCCCCACTATTGTCACCAATTTGTCACGGACTGGGGTTGTTTGATTGCCACTGGTTCCTTCTGAAGGGGATTTATCTATATCCCACTTCCCAGTTCCGGTTTGGAACTTGCAGCTCTCTGGCGCCCCCTTAGCCTCAGGTCAGACTAGGTACTGCACCTAGGGTAATTAGTCGCCAGAAAGGCTGCCTGTTATGTACTGGCTATTGGGCACGCTACAACGAGGGCGATATAACTACTCCCACAGAGGCGGGAATGATAATTATCAACGCCGCCGGTCGCTGCAAAGAAGCCCAATCACACAGGACAAACTCGCTGCCACCATCTCCGATTAGCGGGTCCGGAGCCAACCCAAATCAGTAGCGCAATTCACTTCAGAGGAAGCGGCAGTTTATTCATAGAGCATGAAGAGACAGCTAGTAAATTATATGTTTTACTCCATATAAAGTTAGGCAGTGTTTACAAAGTATAAAAGATATTACAAAGAAGACAAATTCATGTGTACATTGCAAATTACAAATAAAATGAGGATTAAAATAGAATAGAGAACACTTACAGGCCATTATATCATGGCATCATCATGGCGGCCGTATGCTCACCAGTTACATCAAGGTGCATCATCAGGACAGCTTGCAGGGCTGCTGTTAGCTTGCTTCCTGGACCAAGACTAAAGCACAATTCAGCAGGCGTAAAGATATGCCCTCTCGTCATGACATCACTAAGTGGGCTGAGTAATGATATGCACTCTTTCCTCAGAATTTACATTCTTGAGTCCATCTAACAAAGGCATTCCTGAGTGAGAAGGGAGGGGCAACGAGTGGCTAGAGGAGATTGATCGTCTGCAGTTTAAAAGCCACACCCTGCTCCCACATTAGTATCAAGTTGCAGCATGTCTCTGCCATAGGGCTTTGTTAGTGGTAGTAGCGAGTGCGAAGGGGTGAGAGAAGGGGGGATGGACGCCGCAATGTGTGTGTGACATGGTACTTTCTAGAACTAATCTCACACTATGACATTTTTACATTGTCGTGACATTCCCATTGCACCAGATCCGCACTGAATTGCCGGCTTTTCTATAGGACACTGGTGCGTATTTCTCGCAAGTCACACTGATGGTCCATGTGGTGTGCGAGTTTTTCTCACACCCATAGACTTGCATTGGCGAGTCTCGGCCGATAAACGCGTACAGTTGCAGCATGCTGTGATTTCTCTTGCACGTATAATACAGCCGAGAAAACAACTGAAGATAGGAGCTGCCCCATAGATTAACGTTGGTCTGAGTGCTATGATATACATATAATATTTTCCATATATACTATATAACCCGTGATGATGTAGCAGTCTTGCGAGACCGCTATGTCATCTGGGATCATTACCGCAAAGCATTACTGGGACCGGAGCGTCGCGAGGAGCGAGAAAAGCAGCTGGGGACGCCGGAAGGTGAGAATATAACGATTTTTCTTATTATCATTTTTAACATTATATGTTTTTACTATTGATGCTGCATAGGCAGCATCAATAGTAAAAAGTGAAGCAGTGTTTAAATCCTGCCCCAATATCGCTGATTGGTCATGGCGCGACCAATCAGCAACACGGGATTTCCGTTACAGACGGAAGTTACAAACAAACAGACGGAAGTGGACCTTAGACATATATATGTATATATATTTTTTTAATCGCATAGCACTTGTCCGTATTATACGGTAATGTGACTCCGGCCTCAGGAGAAGAAACGGATAACAGTCCCGCTAAGTGGAATTAATATATAGACTGCCGTTCTGAATGACTCTTTCCCCTGTTTACCCCTCATCCTTTATCTGTTTATTTCCTGATGCTCCCTGCAAGGATGTTACCCCTGTATTGATAAAAATAAGTAATTGTTAACCCCTGCCCTGTGCTTCTGTGTCACTGCATCCGAATGTCTGTGTTACATATGTAAGGAGATAGACCGGGCTGCGGGTACCTGCACTGAGCCGAGTCCGGAACTGTCGAGGCTACGTCCCATGTTTTCCGGGGGAAGGAATAGGGGACCGGACAGGCCCCATGACCCGGACAGTGGGGGCGGGTTTAGACAGGGAACCCGTCCCGAAGCTGAGGCAAAAAGCGTGCAAAGGGTCAGAGAGGGTCCCGCCATCAGCGTGCGAGCAGCAAGGTGGGCAGAGCGCTCCGCACCCGAAGCACCGACACTGTGACGGACCGCAGCAGACAGCTCCAGTGCCACCAGCGAGACAGCTAGAGTGAGAAGCACGCAGTGTGTTTTCACTGCATCCCGCAACCTGCTTATACATATTCTCCCTCCTATCTGCCCTATTGGATGTTCTCCCTAATACCTGCCCCCTCAGTTGTTCTCCCTCCTATCTGCCTCTTCATGTATTCTCCCTCCTTTCTGTCCCCTCAGGTGTAATCCCTCCTATCTGTCTTCTTAGGTGTTCTCCCCCGATCCGTCTTCAAGTGTTCTCTATCCTATCTGCCCCCTCAGGTGTTCTCCCTCCTATTTGCCTTCTCAGCTATTTTCCCTCCTATATGTCGCTAAAGTTCTTCATCTTATAGACCCCCTCAGGTGTTATCTTCCCTATCTGCCCTCTCAGATGTTCTCCCTCCTATTTGCAGCCTCTGGTGTTCTCCATCCATTCTGCCTCCTCTGGTGTTCTCCCTCCCAGATAGGATACAATCAGGTGTTTTCACTCCTCTCTTGCCATCTCAGGAGTTTTCAATATTATCTGTCTTCTCAGGTTTTCTCTCCTCAAACTGCCCCGTCAGGTGTTCTCCATCTTATCTTTCCCTTCTGGTGTTCACCCTCCTATCTGCCTCCTCAGGTATTCTTCTTTCTATATATCCCTTAGCTGATATCCATCATATCGGCCGTCTCTGGTGTTACCTCCCCTATGTGCCTCCTTAGAATTTCTCTCCTATCTGCCCCCTGTGGTGTTCTTCCTATCTGACTCCTCAGGTATTCTCCCTCCTATCTGTACCATGAAGTGTTGTCCCTCCTATCTGCCCTCTCAGATGTTCTCCATCCTATTTGCAGCCTTTGCTGTTCTCCCTCCTATCCTTCTCCTCTGGCGTTATCCCTCCCATCTTTCTCCCCTGGCGCTCTCCCTCCCATCTTTATCCTCTAGCGCTCTCCCTCCCACCTTTCCCCTCTGGCGCTCTCCCTCCCACCTTTCCCCTCTGTCGCTCTCCCTCCCTCCTTTATCCTCTGGCGCTCTCCCTCCCATCTTCCCCCTCTGGTTTTCTCCCTCCCACCTTTCCCCTCTGGCTTTCTCCCTTCCACCTTTCCCCTCTGGCGCTCTCCCTCCCATCTTCCCCCTCTGGTTTTCTCCCTCCCACCTTTCTCCTCTGGCGCTCTCCCTCCCACCTTTCCCCTCTGGCGCGCGCTCTCCCTCCCACCTTTCCCCTCTGGCGCTCTCCCTCCCACCTTTCCCCTCTGGCGCTCTCCCTCCCACCTTTCCCCTCTGGCGCTCTCCCTCCCACCTTTCCCCTCTGGCGCTTTCCCTCCCACCTTTCCCCTCTGGCGCTCTCCCTCCCATCTTTCCCCTCTGGCGCTCTCCCTCCCACCTTTATCCTCTGGCGCTCTCCCTCCCACCTTTATCCTCTGGCGCTCTCCCTCCCACCTTTCCCCTCTGGCGCTCTCCCTCCCATCTTTCCCCTCTGGCGCTCTCCCTCCCATCTTTATCCTCTAGCGCTCTCCCTCCCACCTTTCCCCTCTGGCGCTCTCCCTCCCACCTTTCCCCTCTGGCGCTCTCCCTCCCACCTTTCCCCTCTGGCGCTCTCCCTCCCACCTTTCCCCTCTGGCGCTCTCCCTCCCACCTTTATCCTCTGGCGCTCTCCCTCCCATCTTTCCCCTCTGGCTTTCTCCCTCCCATCTTTCCCCTCTGGCGCTCTCCCTCCCTCCTTTCCCCTCTGGCGCTCTCCCTCCCTCCTTTCCCCTCTGGCGCTCTCCCTCCCTCCTTTATCCTCTGGTTTTCTCCCTCCCACCTTTCCCCTCTGGTGCTCTCCCTCCCATCTTTCCCCTCTGGCGCTCTCCCTCCCACCTTTATCCTCTGGCGCTCTCCCTCCCATCTTTCCCCTCTGGCGCTCTCCCTCCCACCTTTCCCCTCTGGCGCTCTCCCTCCCACCTTTCCCCTCTGGCGCTCTCCCTCCCACCTTTCCCCTCTGGCGCTCTCCCTCCCACCTTTCCCCTCTGGCGCTCTCCCTCCCACCTTTCCCCTCTGGCGCTCTCCCTCCCATCTTTCCCCTCTGGCTTTCTCCCTCCCATCTTTCCCCTCTGGCGCTCTCCCTCCCTCCTTTATCCTCTGGCGCTCTCCCTCCCACCTTTCCCCTCTGGCGCTCTCCCTCCCTCCTTTCCCCTCTGGCGCTCTCCCTCCCTCCTTTATCCTCTGGTTTTCTCCCTCCCACCTTTCCCCTCTGGTGCTCTCCCTCCCATCTTTCCCCTCTGGCGCTCTCCCTCCCACCTTTATCCTCTGGTTTTCTCCCTCCCATCTTCCCCCTCTGGTTTTCTCCCTCCCACCTTTCCCCTCTGGCGCTCTCCCTCCCATCTTTCCCCTCTGTCGCTCTCCCTCCCTCCTTTATCCTCTGGCGCTCTCCCTCCCATCTTCCCCCTCTGGTTTTCTCCCTCCCACCTTTCCCCTCTGGCTTTCTCCCTTCCACCTTTCCCCTCTGGCGCTCTCCCTCCCATCTTCCCCCTCTGGTTTTCTCCCTCCCACCTTTCTCCTCTGGCGCTCTCCCTCCCACCTTTCCCCTCTGGCGCGCGCTCTCCCTCCCACCTTTATCCTCTGGCGCTCACCCTCCCATCTTTCCCCTCTGGCGCTCTCCCTCCTGTTGTGAATTCTGTTATCGAACTCCCTCCTGTGGTCATGAATGGTACTTCGGCGAGTTCTGTCCATGGACTCCCTCTGGTGGCTGTGAGTGGAGCTGCTGCTTCTGAGGTTCCTTCCACAGGTGACGTAGTTTATTCTTTGGCTGGCTGCTCTATTTAACTCCACTCAGATCGTTTCTCCATACCAGCTGTCAATGTTCTTGTACTGGTTCAGTTCGCTCTTGGATCTTTCTGGTGACCTGTCTACTCCAGCAGAAGCTAAGTCCCTGCTAGTTTATTATTTGTTCATTGTTTCCTTGTCCAGCTTGCTATCATGATTTTGCCTTGCTAGCTGGAAGCTCTGGGATGCAGAGTGGCACCTCCGCACCGTGAGTCGGTGCGGAGGTCTTTTTGCACACTCTGCGTGGTCTTTTTGTAGTTTTTTGTGCTGACCGCAAAGATACCTTTCCTATCCTCAGTCTGTTTAGTAAGTCTGGCCTCCTTTGCTGAAACCTGTTTCATTTCTGTGTTTGTGACTTTCATCTTAACTCACAGTCAATATATGTGGGGGGCTGCCTTTTCCTTTGGGTAATTTCTCTGAGGCAAGGTAGGCTTTATTTTCTATCTTTAGGGCTAGTTAGCTCTTAGGCTGTGAAGAGGCGTCTAGGCAGTGTTAGGTACGCTCCACGGCTATTTCTAGTTGTGTGATAGGATTAGGGGTTGCGGTCAGCAGAGTTCCCACTTCCCAGAGCTTGTCCTGTGTGAGTTTAACCATCAGGTCGTTCCGGGTGCTCCTAACCACCAGGTCCATAACACCCTCCCATCTTTCCCCTCTGGTGCTCTCCCTCCCATCTTTCCCCTCTGGCGCTCTCCCTCCCACCTTTATCCTCTGGTGCTCTCCCTCCCATCTTTCCCCTTTGGCGCTCTCCCTCCCATCTTTCCCCTTTGGCGCTCTCCCTCCCATCTTTCCCCTTTGGCGCTCTCCCTCCCATCTTTCCCCTCTGGCGCTCTCCCTCCCATCTTTCCCCTCTGGCGCTCTCCCTCCCATCTTTCCCCTCTGGTGTTGTCCCTCTATCAGGTGCTAACATGGTGCCAGACTTTCTTCTGTCGTCCATCCTCTGAGGCTCCCCTCCCCCACAGACCCTTGACATGCCGCCATCTGCTTTAACACAATGTGATGTATATAGCGCAGTGTCCGGTAGAGTAAGCTCCGCATTCCCAGGACTCTTCTTCCTCCTCTTCCTCCGCATCCATTGATGGATTTTAACGCTTTTCTCAGGAAACAAACAGAAATAGATCTTCCTGCCGCTGACGTCAATAGAAGCCGGGTGTAAACAGGTGGAAGGCCTGTAGTGCAGCCGTTAATGTTACCGTAGGTAGAATATAAACCGCAGAGTCCCAGGTGTCGTGACATGCACTGGTAACAGGGTGTAGACTGTAAATTAACTATGAACAGAGCACCATCTCCAAAAAGTGGGGAAGCCCGCGCCTTTCACTTAGCTGTGTGTGAAGATCTGGTGTTACTCACCTGTCTTGGCTCCAGGGCCGGACCTTGCTCCCCTCCTTGTTGGCTCCTGCCCTTTGCTTCTGACATGTCGGATTTTTGCCCAGTGAACTCAAGTCACATCATCACATAAGCCATTTAATGTGACAAAAAAGGGAGCAGGGAAAGGAGAGTCAGCTCACCACTATTTCCAGCAACGTCCTGCTGGGACACGGACGGAGAAGTCCAGGATCCGGCAAAAGCCAAGCAAGAAGAAGACCGTCCATCGCGATGGCAGTAAGTGCATGTAAAATGCAATATTCATAGACCTCAGTGAATAAAATCATGGCATCGTGAGAATGGACCCGACGCGTTTCAGCGAGTACATGCTGGGATACAACATCCTTTACATTTAAAGCTATAGAACAGGTATACAATTCCATAAGGGGTGGCAATTTTAGGAGAAAAGTTCTGACTCGAGAGTCGTTTTGGACATTTGTTCTGGACTCTTACACACACGACATGATCTTATTTTACAATATTCCTACTTCGGTCCTTCGTCATGGAAGTATTTCTGCGTATTTATAACGTGGAGCTTGGATTTATTCAGTGTCTGCCTGTTTAAGCAGCTGCTTGGTCGGGTCATTATTGTATGCTGCTTCTATTATTGTTTTTAATGAGCCTGTTTGTAGCTTCCCAGGTGGGGAAAGGGTTAACACTCCAACAGGTGAGCTCACTCTGAATTTGGAATTGACCAGCCCGCGGGATTGAGTGGCGGAGCAGTCATATAAAAGGCTCCTCGGAGCTGAAACGCGTCGCTGGCGGCCAGTGCCGCACAATACCGTCATTTCATTCACTGGATTCTTCCATACAGATTGGATTTTACATGCACTAGCTGCCATCGCGCTGGGATTTTTTGTTCATGATAAGCCATTTAACCCCTTAGTGACGGAGCCAATTTGCAGCTTAATGACCGCGCCTGTTTTTACAATTCTGACCACTGTCACTTTATGAAGTTATAACTCTGGAACGCTTCAACGGATCCCGCTGATTCTGAGATTGTTTTTTTTGTGACATATTGTACTTCATGATAGTGGTAACATTTCTTCGATATTACTTGCGATTATTTATGAAAAAAATGGAAATAAGGCGAAAATTGTTAAAATTTTGTAATTTTCAAACTTTGTATTTTTATGCCCTGAAATCAGAGAGATATGTCACACAAAATACTTAATAAGTAACATTTCCCACATGTCTACTTTACATCAGCACAATTTTGCAACAACATTTTTTTTTGTTAGGGAGTTTTTACAACACCATTTTTTTTTAGGGGCCACATCACATTTGAAGTCAGTTTGAGGGGTCTATATGATAGAAAATAACCAAGTGTGACACCATTCTAAAAACTGCACCCCTCAAGGTGCTCAAAACCACATTCAAGAAGTTTATTAACCCTTTACTTGCTTCACGGGAAGGAAAAAATTAACATTTAACTTTTTTTTACAAACATTTTACTTCAGAACCAATTTTTTTTTTTCACAAATGTATATGGATGTACTAGATGGTGGCCCGATTCTATTGCATCGTGTATTCTAGAATATGTATGTACAGTATGTACGGTATGTATGCATGTCACGCTGTGAGTGGGGGTTAAATTCCGCACCAATATCGCTGATTGGTCGCTCCCGGCTGGCCGATCAGCGAAGCTTGGTTCAAATCTGGCGCCAATTCGCAGCCGGACTGCGCCTGTCACTGATTGGTTGTGGCCGGCCATGCACGACCAATGACCGAAGCGGTGTTTAAATACTGCGGCAATATCGCTGATTGGTCGCGCACGGCCGTGCGCGACCAATCACTGAAGCGGTGTGTAAATCCTGTGCCAATATTGCTGATTGGTCGCGGCCGGCCGGGCCCAATCAGCGAAGCGTGGTTTAAATCCTGCATCAAATCGCGGCTGGACTGCGTCTGTCACTGATTGGTTGCAGGATGTCGGAGGTTCGTGTCGCTGGATGTCGGGGTTCGGGGTGCAGGATATAGTACAGCTACGTAGTATATAGCACAGCCCATGTACTATATAACACAGACAGCCACGTAGTATATAACACAGTCACGTAGTATATAGCAGCCACATAGTATATAGCAGAGCCACGTAGTATATAGCACAGCCACGTAGTATATAGCACAGCCACGTAGTATATAGCAGCCACGTAGTATACAGCACAGCCACGTAGTATATAGCAGCCACGTAGTATATAGCAGCCACGTAGTATATAGCAGCCATTTAGTATATAACACAGCCCACACAGTAAATAACACAGCCACGTAGTATTCAGCAGTGTGGGCATCATATCTCTGTTAAAAAAAAGAATTAAAATAAAAAATAGTTATATACTCACCCTCCGGCGTCAACCGATGCGCGCGAGCGGCGAGGCTGCCACCAGCTTCTGTTCCCAGAGATGCATTGCGAAATTACCCAGATGACTTGGCGGTCTCAGAATAGCACTATTTTTTTTATTATTATTTTTAACATTATATCTTTTTACTATTGATGCTGCATACGCATCATCAATAGTAAAAAGTTGGTCACACCGGGTTAATAGCGGCGGTAGAGGACTGCGTTACACCACGTTATGCCGCGGTGTAATGCAGTCAGTTTAACGGACTGCTAAATTGCTATGTGGGCGGCGGGCGCTGACTGGGGGGGGGGAATATGGAGGGGGCACTGCTTCAGGGGAGTAGGGAGCGGCCATTTGACTTGGGATTTCCGTGACAGACAGACAAACAGACAAACAGACGGAAGTGGAGCACCACCACCACTAGGGGGAGCAGCCAGTATATAATTGTATACAGCCACCACTAGAGGGAGCAGCCAGTATATAACTGTATACAGCCACCACTAGAGGGAGCAGCCAGTATATAATTGTATACAGCCACCACTAGGGGGAGCAGTCAGTATATAATTGTATACAGCCACCACTAGGGGGAGCAGTCAGTATATAATTGTATACAGCCACCACTAGGGGGAGCAGCCAGTATATAATTGTATACAGCCACCACTAGAGGGAGCAGCCAGTATATAATTGTATACAGCCACCACTAGAGGGAGCAGCCAGTATATAATTGTATACAGCCACCACTAGGGGGAGCAGCCAGTATATAATTGTATACAGCCACCACTAGGGGGAGCAGTCAGTATATAATTGTATACAGCCACCACTAGGGGGAGCAGCCAGTATATAATTGTATACAGCCACCACTAGGGGGAGCAGCCAGTATATAATTGTATACAGCCACCACTAGGGGGAGCAGCCAGTATATAACTGTATACAGCCACCACTAGGGGGAGCAGCCAGTATATAATTGTATACAGCCACCACTAGGGGGAGCAGCCAGTATATAACTGTATACAGCCACCACTAGGGGGAGCAGCCAGTATATAACTGTATACAGCCACCACTAGGGGGAGCAGCCAGTATATAATTGTATACAGCCACCACTAGGGGGAGCAGCCAGTATATAATTGTATACAGCCACCACTAGAGGGAGCAGCCAGTATATAACTGTATACAGCCACCACTAGGGGGAGCAGCCAGTATATAACTGTATACAGCCACCACTAGGGGGAGCAGCCAGTATATAACTGTATACAGCCACCACTAGGGGGAGCAGCCAGTATATAACTGTATACAGCCACCACTAGGGGGAGCAGTCAGTATATAATTGTATACAGCCACCACTAGGGGGAGCAGCCAGTATATAATTGTATACAGCCACCACTAGGGGGAGCAGCCAGTATATAATTGTATACAGCCACCACTAGGGGGAGCAGCCAGTATATAATTGTATACAGCCACCACTAGAGGGAGCAGCCAGTATATAATTGTATACAGCCACCACTAGAGGGAGCAGCCAGTATATAATTGTATACAGCCACCACTAGGGGGAGCAGCCAGTATATAATTGTATACAGCCACCACTAGAGGGAGCAGCCAGTATATAACTGTATACAGCCACCACTAGGGGGAGCAGCCAGTATATAACTGTATACAGCCACCACTAGGGGGAGCAGCCAGTATATAACTGTATACAACCACCACTAGGGGGAGCAGCCAGTATATAATTGTATGCAGCCACCACTAGGGGGAGCAGCCAGTATATAATTGTATACAGCCACCACTAGGGAGAGCAGCCAGTATATAACTGTATACAGCCACCACTAGAGGGAGAAGCCAGTATATAATTGTATACAGCCACCACTAGGGGGAGCAGCCAGTATATAATTGTATACAGCCACCACTAGGGGGAGCAGCCAGTATATAATTGTATACAGCCACCACTAGAGGGAGCTCATTATAGGCACAGTCACACTGGTTCCATTGAATGTAAAGTCAACAGCTCCTCCTAGTGGTTGTAATTTCATCATTAAATGTCTTTGGATGGCTATAGCAGGTCACTAAACAGATGGAGAGGCCTGAAGTGCAACCAATAATGGATTTACTTCACTTCAGTACTTACCATCCACAGAACCGGAGCAGATGGAGGGCTCTTTAGTGCAGCCAGTCATTAGTTATTGCTGTATGCACCATTCAAAGAGCCATGGATGGAACCGATGGAGCGGCCTGTGGAGTCTCATAGAACAGATTAACATGCACTGAACGTATACAGATGGAGTGGTCTGCAGTGCAGCAAGAGACGTTTTACTTCCCCAGAAGACCTTCCCATATGTGGAGCTGATGCAGATGGAGAAGGTTTTAGAGGCCATTTGTTATGTGAATTCAGACATTACCTTGAACAGAACATTAGTAGATGGAGAAGACTTTGATGCAGCAAGGGATTTAATTCTATATGCACCAACCATAGGCAGATGGAGTGGCCTGTAGTGCTGTGAAGAGCTGCATTCTGTCTTCCAGCCGTTGTCATAAACAGAGTGAGTCATCAGCTGAGAAGCCTGAAGACGGGACTTTATATGGGACCTGTACAGATGGAGGGGTCTGTAGTGCCACGCAGTGTGAAGACGGGACCTTATATGGGACCTGTACAGATGGAGAGGTCTGTAGTGCTGTGCGGTGTGAAGATGGGACCTTATATAGGACCTGTACAGATGGAGAGGTCTGTAGTGCCGCGCAGTGTGAAGACGGGACCTTATATGGGACCTGTACAGATGGAGGGGTCTGTAGTGCTGTGCGGTGTGAAGACGGGAACTTATATAGGACCTGTACAGATGGAGAGGTCTGTAGTGCCGCGCAGTGTGAAGACGGGACCTTATATGGGACCTGTACAGATGGAGGGGTCTGTAGTGCTGTGCGGTGTGAAGACGGGAACTTATATAGGACCTGTACAGATGGAGAGGTCTGTAGTGCTGTGCGGTGTGAAGACGGGACTTTATATAGGACCTGTACAGATGGAGAGGTCTGTAGTGCTGTGTGGTGTGAAGACGGGACCTTATATGGGACCTGTACAGATGGAGAGGTCTGTAGTGCTGCGCGGTGTGAAGACGGGACCTTATATGGGACCTGTACAGATGGAGAGGTCTGTAGTGCTGCGCGGTGTGAAGACGGGACCTTATATGGGACCTGTACTGATGGAGAGGTCTGTAGTTCTGTGTGGTGTGAAGACGGGACCTTATATGGGACCTGTACAGATGGAGAGGTCTGTAGTGCCGCGCGGTGTGAAGACGGGACCTTATATGGGACCTGTACAGATGGAGGGGTCTGTAGTGCCGCGTGGTGTGAAGACAGGACCTTATATAGGACCTGTACAGATGGAGGGGTCTGTAGTGCCGCACGGTGTGAAGACAGGACCTTATATGGGACCTGTACAGATGGAGGGGTCTGTAGTGCCGCGCGGTGTGAAGACGGGGCCTTATATAGGACCTACAACAGGAGGTAAAAAAAAGGAGGAAAAAACCTCCACTATTCTAGAAAAAACACCACAGAAAAACAGGCAAAGGTGCTTACCTGTGTAGGCCTCAAATCAAATGCACTCTCATGGTGCAGTGGGCCCAAGTAAAGATGGCGACTACACAGGTGTGATAATACCAAATAAGACAGCCAGCCTACAATCAGGGAATGGCCGCTTGGCACACCAGTGCAAATAAATAATCTGCAGCAGTGTTCACACAGAGTATGCACAGCAACTGGATCATAGCCTATTAGTAACGCCATGTGGCGGGCTGACCAGTGCTAACTGTAATGCGTCCCGTGTGAACAGAGGCCACAACTTACAAAGCCATCAGAGCCCAACTGCACCTCAAAGTAAAAAAAAGGTAAGCACCCTTGCCTGTTTTTCTGTGGTGTTTTTCCATATATAGGACCTGTACAGATGGAGAGGTCTGTAGTGCCGCGCGGTGTGAAGACGGGACCTTATATGGGACCTGTACAGATGGAGGGGTCTGTAGTGCTGGGCAGTGTGAAGACGGGACCTTATATAGGACCTGTACAGATGGAAAGGTCTGTAGTGCCACGCAGTGCGAAGACCGGACCTTATATAGGACCTGTACAGATGGAGGGGTCTGTAGTGCTGGGCAGTGTGAAGACGGGACCTTATATGGGACCTGTACAGATGGAGGGGTCTGTAGTGCCGCGCAGTGTGAAGACGGGACCTTATATGGGACCTGTACAGATGGAGAGGTCTGTAGTGCCGCGCGGTGTGAAGATGGGACCTTATATAGGACCTGTACAGATGGAGAGGTCTGTAGTGCTGTGTGGTGTGAAGATGGGACCTTATATAGGACCTGTACAGATGGAGAGGTCTATAGTGCCGCACAGTGTGAAGACGGGACCTTATATAGGACCTGTACAGATGGAGGGGTCTGTAGTGCCGCGCAGTGTGAAGACGGGACCTTATATGGGACCTGTACAGATGGAGAGGTCTGTAGTGCCGCGCGGTGTGAAGATGGGACCTTATATAGGACCTGTACAGATGGAGAGGTCTATAGTGCCGCACAGTGTGAAGACGGGACCTTATATAGGACCTGTACAGATGGAGGGGTCTGTAGTGTCACGCAGTGTGAAGACGGGACCTTATATAGGACCTGTACAGATGGAGAGGTCTGTAGTGCCGCGCGGTGTGAAGACGGGACCTTATATAGGACTAGTACAGATGGAGAGGTCTGTAGTGCTGAGCGGTGTGAAGACGGGACCTTATATAGGACCTGTACAGATGGAGAGGTCTGTAGTGCCGCGCGGTGTGAAGACGGGACCTTATATAGGACTGGTACAGATGGAGAGGTCTGTAGTGCCGAGCGGTGTGAAGACGGGACCTTATATAGGACCTGTACAGATGGAGAGGTCTGTAGTGCCGCGCAGTGTGAAGACGGGACCTTATATAGGACCTGTACAGATGGAGAGGTCTGTAGTGCCGCGCGGTGTGAAGACGGGACCTTTTATAGGACCTGTACAGATGGAGAGGTCTGTAGTGCCGCGCAGTGTGAAGACGGGACCTTATATAGGACCTGTACAGATGGAGAGGTCTGTAGTGCCGCGCGGTGTGAAGACGGGACCTTATATAGGACTGGTACAGATGGAGAGGTCTGTAGTGCCGAGCGGTGTGAAGACGGGACCTTATATAGGACCTGTACAGATGGAGAGGTCTGTAGTGCCGCGCAGTGTGAAGACGGGACCTTATATAGGACCTGTACAGATGGAGAGGTCTGTAGTGCCGCGCGGTGTGAAGACGGGACCTTTTATAGGACCTGTACAGATGGAGAGGTCTGTAGTGCCGCGCAGTGTGAAGACGGGACCTTATATAGGACCTGTACAGATGGAGAGGTCTGTAGTGCCGCGCAGTGTGAAGACGGGACCTTATATAGGACCTGCACAGATGGAGAGGTCTGTAGTGCCGCGCGGTGTGAAGACGGGACCTTTTATAGGACCTGTACAGATGGAGAGGTCTGTAGTGCCGCGCAGTGTGAAGACGGGACCTTATATAGGACCTGTACAGATGGAGAGGTCTGTAGTGCCGCGCGGTGTGAAGACGGGACCTTTTATAGGACCTGTACAGATGGAGAGGTCTGTAGTGCCGCGCAGTGTGAAGACGGGACCTTATATAGGACCTGTACAGATGGAGAGGTCTGTAGTGCCCCGTGGTGTGAAGACGGGACCTTATATAGGACCTGTACAGATTGAGAGGTCTGTAGTGCACTCGCAAGATGTAGAACCACATTTCCTAAAAAGGTTGGAATTCTGTGAAAAATGTAGAAAAAAAACAGAATGTGCTGACTAGAAAGCTGCGATCTTCACCTCATCGCAGAGCCCATCAGACGTTTCTACAATACGTTTGAATTAAATAATTTAAAGAAATCTCAGAAGAATCATAAGAAAGATGGTAAAAGGCTGCAGAGTACGAGGCACCAGCGAGAAGCAGCCGGAGGGTCCATGTACCCGTAACTCACATGTGTGGTGATATGGGTATTAGACGGGCACTTACCGGGAACCTGACATGTGAAAACGCCACTAACCGGCACATATGGGGTTAATAGAGTGCTGCAGCTACCAGGCCGCCGCACTGAAAGCCCGGCTATGGGGAGGGATTGAACTTTATTGGTCTGGCTCTCAGACGTAGCAGCTACAGTCACCTCTGAGTACATAGTGAACGGAAGCTGTAACTGCACCCCGCCACTGACTGACAGCCGGCTGTATACTGATGCACTGAAGGACCAGCTGTGAGTCAGTGCCAGAGTGCAGTTACAACAGCTGCTCACTATGTACTGATGCACTGACTGTATCTGTGCCGGCCATGTCTCTATTACTGACAGCCGGCTGTATACTGATGCTCTAAAGGGCTGGCAGTCAGTGTTGGGGTGCGGTTACAACAGCTGCTCACTCTGTACTGATGTACTGACCGTATCTGTGCTGGCCGCGTCTCTATGACTGACTGCCGGCTGTATAGTGATGCACTGAAGGGCCGGCTGTCAGTTAGTGCAGGGGTGCAGTTACAACAGACACTCACTATGTATTGATGCACTGACTGTATCTGCACCGGCCATGCAGGGGGCTTATCTTAGTTATCCCTCCACTGCTACAATGTGATGAAAAAACACACACAAGGCTATTGACCTCTTAGTTTACAGCAGGGGCTTATTTTAGGTATCCCACTGCTCTTCAATATACCACGAACTGCAAGGATTTATGTATATCCCGCTTTACAGTTCTGCTTGAACTTGCAGCTCTCTGGCACCCCCTTACCCTCAGGTCAGATTAGGTATTGCACCTAGGGTAATTAGTCGCCAGAAAGGCTGCCTGCTATGAAATTAACACTTACATGTGGTCAGATCATGGCAGACAGAACCTGGCTAGTTGGCGGAGCTCCCAAATGTCCCAATAATGCATCAGGTCTGGCAGTGAGGGCTCCTCTGGTAAGGCTCAGACTGACTCTCTGCAGGCTGGGTAAAGTGGAGTCACTTAAATAACCATAGCCTTGTGACATCACTAACAGGGCTGGTTTCCTCAGACCTTCCTATCTTTTTAGTCTTACTAAATTTCACACAAGTTTGTCTAATGCCTGTATCTCCGCTACAGAACATGTCAGAATCATAACACACCCAGCATTCATCTTGTATTAAAATTTGCTTTCTAATGAGACCAAATTTGGGCTTGATGGGATGCATAGTTCCAGAGAAATCCGTACTTTTTTACCTGTTGGAATTAGAGGCTAACGCTTACAGTGGTGGATAGATGCGCCGATGGACTTTAGCAATATGTACTTATTATTTTCCTAGCCCAAATCGTTGTCCCAGAATCCTACAAGATTAAAACAAAGAGCCTCATGTTTTAAAAGGGAGATCAGACCAGTTTCAGCTGGTACAACTGTCTATGCATCTATACTGATCGTAAAAATTCCTTTGGGAGGGGCTTGAGGGGTTTGGAAGCTGAAAGTCAGGAATTTGCAGCAAGAAGCAATAAAAGCTCTTCTACACCCATTGAAAAGAAAAGCTAAACCCTGAAGTAAAGGGGGGTCAACGCCCACAGTATGGTGCTAACAGGCAAGAGAAACTAAACTTATATCATACATTATCCTCACACCGACTTTTGGCAAAGTCGGGTTTCATGAAACCCGACCCGATCCGAGTGTGGGATCGCCCATGAGGTCGGCGATCTTCGCGCCAAAGTCGCGTTTCGTATGACGCTTTCAGCGCCATTTTTCAGCCAATGAAGGAGGACGCAGAGTGTGGGCAGCGTGATAACATAGGTCTCGGTCCCCACCATCTTAGAGAAGGGCATGACAGTGATTGGTTTGCTTTCTGCGGCGTCACAGGGGCTATAAAGGGGCGTGTACGCCGACCGCCATCTTACTTATGCCGATCTTAGCATAGGGAGAGGTTGCTGCAGCTTCATCAGAAGAAGGGATATAGTTAGGGAGGGAAGATTAACCCCGAAACTGCTTGTGCTGTAGCGATTTCCACTGTCCAACACCGCCATTTGTTTGCAGGGACAGTGAAGGCTATGTTTTTGTGCATCAGCTCTGTAGCTTATTAGGCTGCCCTATGAGGCTCCCTGATAGCTGCATTGCTGTTTGTACGCCGCTGTGCAAACCAACTGCTTTTTTAAAAGCAAAAATCCTGTTGCTCCTTTCTGCACAGTTATCTTGTTTATTTGTCCACTCTTTTGTGTGCAGCAGTCCTTTTTATTGCTGCCATACTTTTCCTGAGATCATTGTAGGGAGATTTAAATCGTACTACAGTCCTTGTATTTTTTTATATATCTTCCAGCCACTTTCTGCCACTTACATTGTGTTGCTTTATACACTGGGCCTGAGTTTTGGTTCAGTCTCTCCCGAAAAAAAGGGAGATTTAAATTCTCAACAAGTTTATATACACCTTCTACCTTGTTTTACAGTACCATATAACGGTTATTATTTTGGTTAGATTTTCCAAAAAATGAGGAAGTCTGGTGGAAGAGCCCGTGGGCGGAGGTTGCCAGCTGGTACTGATGGTGGTGGTGGAGCATCTGGTGGTAGTGCTAAAAGCACAATAGCAGCTAAGGCTGGAGGTGTTGAGCCAGTGTCATCGTCTGGCTACACAAGGCCTCAAAGGCTCCCTTATCTGGGAGTTGGAAAACAGCTTTTAAAGCCGGAGCAGCAGGAAAAAGTTTTGGCTTTCCTTGCTGACTCAGCCTCTAGCTCTTTCGCCTCCTCTTCAGAAAGTTCCATTTTTATACCTCCCTAAATGGGCTTACTCCCCCCACAGGGCTGTGGTCCCCACCTGGCGCAAGCACCCGTGCGAGTGCCATTCGCCTGGACAGGTGGGTGTGCCCACTCTTGGGCGACGGCACTGGCACAGGGTCCATCATAGTACAATGAAGTGTCTCTGACGGTGGTGGTGCACAACCAACGTCAGACACACCGTCGTAATATGAGGGGCCCTGTGCCAGTACCGCCGCCCACGAGAGAGTGTTCCCCCCCCCCAGCTCGAACAGTGCTCTACCACTGGCAATACTTACCTCTCCCTGCTCCACCACTGTGTAGTCTGTGCTGTTAAATCCTTCAATGGCACTGCCAGTACAAATTTGTTGAAATGATAGATGATAGTTAAAATATACAGGGGCCCTGGCCTCCATTTAGACCAGTTAATACTTTGCGCCTACTACCACTGTCTGCTACTCAGCAGAGGAGCCCACCCCTGTACCTCGCTATGCCACCTGTTTAGTCCTGTTACCAATTTTGAACTGCATTTAGCCTACTTTATTATTTGGGCCTACTAACCGTGTCTGCCTCTCATTACAGTTTTCCTCCACTGAACAAGCAATGCCGCCTGTTTAGTCATGTTACCAATTTTGAACTGCATTTAGCCCACTTTATTATTTGGGCCTACTAACTGTGTCTGCCTCTCTTTACAGTTTTTCTCCACTGAACAAAGCAATGCCCCCTGGTTAGTCCTGTTACCAATTTTGAACTGCATTTAGCCCACTTACTTATTTGGGCCTATATCTGTGTTTCCCCCTCATCCTGCCCATTGCCCAGCCAGTGATAGATGAGTCTGCTGGTACATTGACCCAGACCACTACATTCCCCGTGCACTCTACACAGCCAGAATCTGACCCTGCTGAAAGTCAGGTTCCCCTTCCCGCATACCATACCACCTTACACGGGGACAAAGAGGAAGGTGCAGATGAAAGTGCAGGTTCCTTCATCAGGTGGGGGGTGCATACTCGTTGGCGACGTCACTGGCACAGGGCCCCTCATAGTATGCAAAAGTGTCTCTGGCAGTGGGAGGCGCCCCCGCCGTCAAACACACCGCCGTACTATGAGGGGCCCTGTGCCAGTGCCAACTAGTGGGCCCCCCCTGCTTGCTCAGGATCACAGCACTTGCAAAGTTGAAATACTTACCTCTCCCTGCTCCACCGCCGTGACGTATTCCGCTTTTTCTGGGCCCACGAACATCTTGAGCCAGCCCTACCCCCCCACAACTTTAGCCAAATGACCCCCTGTTTTCAATGCCTAAGGCTACGTTCAGACTAGCGTTGCGCGCCGCTGCGTCGGCGACGCAACGCACGACGCACACAAAAACGCGGCAAAACGCACGCAAAAACGCTGCGTTTTGCGACGCGTGCGGTTTTTTGCCGAAAATCGGACGCAAGAAAAATGCAACTTGTTGCGTTTTCTTGGTCCGACGCTAGCGGCAAAAAAGACGCAAGTGTTGCAAAACGCAACACACAAAAACGCATGCGTCCCCCATGTTAAACATAGGGGCGCATGACGCGTGCGTCGCCGCTGCGTCGCCCGACGCTAAGGCGACGCACACTAGCGGAACGCTAGTGTGAACGTAGCCTAACTATTATTATAAAGTAAATTAAGATTGACAAGCTTCAATAATAAGAATTTATGTTTTTTGGCATTAAAATAGGCAGTGTAGGTGTTTTCCTGTTCTCCACTCACTGCCGACTTTGATTCCCCATTGACTTGCATTAGATTTTGTGTTTCAGTCGGCCCCCGACTTTTTGCAATAATCGGCCGATTTCACCCGACCCGACTTTTGACAAAGTCGGGTTTCGCGAAACCCAACTCGATCCTAAAAAATGAAAAGTCGCTCAACTCTAGTTACAACAGCCGCTCACTATGTGCTAAGCAATTACTGTATCTGCGCCCGCTGTGCCTCTATGACTGACAGCCGGCTGTATAGTGATGCACTGAAGGGCTGTCAGTCAGTGCCAGGATGCGGTCACAACAGCTGCTCATTATGTGCTAAGCAATTACTGTATGTGCGTCGGCTACGCCTCTATGATTGATAGCCGGCTGTATACTGAATTCTTATGACCATCTGATATTTCAGTTTTTCTTTTTTAATAAATTTGCAAAAATTTCTACATTTCTCCTTTTTTTCAGTCAAGATGTGGTGAAGAGAGAACATTATTGGAAAAAAAAATGAACTTTTTTGAATTTACCAAATGGCTGCAATGAAACAGGGTGAAAAATGTAAAGGGCTCTGAATACTTTCCGCACCCACTGTATACCAATGATAAGAGTATTATCACACTGGAGGGGTCCTGTGTTTTCTCGGGGGTCAGCACCTTCAGTCTTGCTCTCAGATTCGTGATCCTGCTGAGTTGTCGGCCCGATCTGCGCTCTCAGCGATTCAGTAATGAGGTCGGAGCGGCACCGAAGGATCGGATTCCTGCAGAAAAGTAACAAGATCTTTCTGGTTGATCAACAATAAAGAGTCTGGTGGAGGCAGCGTCCCGAGAGGTGAGGGGCAGAATCTTAAAGGAGCCATCCTCCATTACACACCGATAACCCCCCAAGACCAAGTACACAGTGGAGAGATCTCCCATCATGCTTCACTCTCCATTGTCAACCCCACATCATATACACAATGTGGTCAAAATTGTTGGTGCCCCTCGTTTAATGACAGAAAAACCCACAATGGTCACAGGAAACTTGAATCTGACAAAAGTAATAATAAATCAAAGATCTAAGAAAATGAACAGATGCAAGTCAGACATTGCTTTTCAACCATGCTTCCACAGAATGTAAAGAAACCAAACCCCATGAATCGGCCTGGACAGAGATGATGGCAACTTAACTTAATACAACCTTCTGCAATCAGACGGTTCCTGTAACGGTCAGTGAGACTTCTGCACCTCTCGGCAGGTATTTTGGCCGCTCCTTGTGAGCAGGTTGCAGGATGCAGTAACGGACAGGAGGCAGAGCAAGGGTTAACGATACTTTACTTGAACAGGGGGTTACTCCACGCAGGCAGAGGAAGGGGTAAACAGGAGTATGGCGGGTGCTATAAACACAAATGATGTGCAGGGTGCGATAAATAACAAGTAATGCAGCAGTTCTTTAAGGGTTAACTTATTGGTCCGGCGGTTTCCTGACTGTAAAGTCCTTGGTTCACACAATGGCGCCAATGCAGTTAGTTGGTGAGTCCGGTGTCATCCTGAAGGCGTTGATGATCTGGTTTCCGGCGGTGGCGGTGAGTCCTTGTTGTCTTGGACTGAGTCTTGGGATCCAGGGTTCGTTGTGCGGTATGAAGTGGAATCTCTGGCTACATTGGAGCTTAATGTGGCTCGACAGATGTACACGGGTGAGATGGAGCACAGTTCACGGTGAGTCACCCGGTCCTCCCTAAGCGGCAGAACTTACTGGCCCGGAGAGTTTGGCACCTTCAGCTGGTGGAGCCAAAGGGCACACGGTACTTCTCTTATCACAGTCTCTGTACATGGTCGCAGGGAATCTACCACGCCAGCCTGCGCTGTCACAGTGCTCAGAGGATAGAGCACCAACTGTTCCCTGCTGCGCGCTGCTTGTTCCCACCAGGACTGACTGCTTCTGCGCGCGCATTGGCCTTTTTAGCTTAGCCACGCCCCCTGCTGCCAAGTGCAAAGGTCAGTCCGCATTTTTAAGACAACAGAGGAGATGGTCCTGGCGCAAGAGAGGTACGCCCAGTCCAGTCCTGCTTCTTACAGCCTCAAGAGAAAACTGCTCCATTTGTCTCGTGTTTGAAGGTTGCCTTTTCCAGACGGCAGGTTTCAGCTCTTTCCAAAGATGCTCAATAGGATTTAGGTCAGGGCTCATAGAAGGACACTTCAGAATAGTCCAATGTTTCCCATTCTTGGGTGTTTTTAGCTGTTTTTTTTGTGTCATTATCCTGTTGCAAGACCCATAACCTGCGACTGTAACCAAGCTTTCTGACACTGGGCAGCACATTTCTCTCTAGAATCCCTTGATAGTCTTGAGATTTCATTGTACCCTGCACAGATTCCAGACACCCTGTGCCAGATGCAGCAAAGCAGCCCCAGAACATAACAGAGCCTCCTCCATGTTTTACAGTAGGGACAGTGTTCTTTTCTTGATATGCTTCATTTTTCCATCTGTGAACACATAGAGCTCATGTGCCTTGCCAAAAAGTTCCATTGTTGTCTCATCTGTCCATAGGACATTCTCCCAGAAGCTTTGTGGCTTGTCAAAATGTAGTTAGGCAAATTCCAGTCTGGCTTTTTTATGATTTTTTAACAATTGTGTCCTCCTTGGTCGTCTCCCATGAAGTCCACTTTGGCTCATACAACGATGGACGGTGCGATCTGACAATTTTTCTTGAGCTTGAAGTTCACCTTTAATCTGTTTAGAAGTTTTTCTGGCTCTTTTGTTACCATTCGTATTATCCGTCTCTTTGATTTGTCATCAATGTTCCTCCTGTGGCCACGTCCAGGGAGGTCGGCTACAGTCCATGGATCTTACATTTCTGAATAACATGTGCAGCTGTAGTCACGGGAACAGCAAGCTGCTTGGAGACGTCTTATAACTTTTACCTGTAACATGTTTGTCTATAATGTCCTTTCTAATCTCCTGAGACAACTCTTTCCTTCGCTTCCTCTGGTCCATGTTAGGGGGAACCACACCACGTCACCAAACAGCACAGTGAGTATCTATAGCATTATATACCGGCCACTCACTGATTCCGGGATTGTAGACACCTGTGATGATGGTTAGTGGACACAGTGATATAACATGTCCCATTTGTCACATTATTCACAGGGGTACCGTCACTTCTGTCCAGGCCTAGTTCATGAGTTTTTTTTTTAATTCTGTGGATGCTTGGTTCAAAAGCAATGTCTGACTTTAAATTGTTCATTTTCATAGATCTTTTATTTATTATTAATTTAGTCAGATTCAAGCTATTTCTGTGACCAATGTGGGTTTTTCTGTCATTAAATGAGGGGAACCAACAATTTTGACCACGTGTTCTTGAGCAGAGGACTCTGACAACTGAGATCTGGGGTGGGAAACTCTGTTGTGAAGAGAAGATGCAGGAACTCCGAGCCTTGCTCTGTCTCTGCAGTCTCCTCTTGCCTTATTCCTGTCTCTCCTGACTCTTCCTGTGCGGTGTTATCTGACTCTTCCTGTACGGTGTTATCTGGGTCTTCGTCTCGGTGTTATCTGGGTCTTCGTCTCGCTCCTCAGAGTCTTTTTCCGCAATATCTTCTAATCCTTTTTTCCTCTGCCTCCTTCGATCCTTCTTTGCTGTCTGTTCTGATCCTTTAGTCTCTGCCTCCTCCGATCTTCTTCTGCTGCCTCCTTGGATCCTTCTTTGGTGTCTCCTCATCATTTTCTTGTCTCCTCTGATCTTCTTTTGCTGCCTCCTTGGCTCCTTCTTTGCTGTCTTGTAAGGGGGACGACCAGACCAAGGGTACCTGCGTTCCGGGTCCGTAACTGTTAAGGCTGCATCCCCTGTTGTCTGGGGGTAGAAATGAGAAGCCGGACCCACCTCTTGACCTGGGGTGGCGGGGTTCTATAAGAGGGAAAGCGCACGCAGCAGCGAGTTCTTTGGCATCAACCCAGGCAGCGCGCAGTCAGGTGAGCGGCGCGCCCCATACCCCACACAAAGTACCGGCACTGTGACAGGCCGCATTTAGAGGGTTCTCCGCTTTCTGCAGGGTGACCACTGCGCTGAGGGAAGCCGGGCGTTCTGCAGTAGTCTAGAGAGAGAGAGAAGTGCTGCATCCTGGTAGCACCGTCAGTGTGCAGGCCAGCACCCGTGAGGTCTCCGCCACCGACAGCGGGGATTAGAGACAGAGAGATGCAGTGTGCCGGTGACCACAGAGAACTAGGTGCCAAACGCTTTGGGCCCGTGAGTACAGAGCACGTGCCACATTAGAAGAACTGGGGACGGGACTGACACTTGCGTCCCAAGTTTGCCAGTTTATATTTGTTGAGTCACGTTGGGCTCGTACAGTGCGGTTGCCCGCACCTTGTCAGCCACTGCAGCATATGGACTAGGGGCTCAGCCGAAGGTACAGGAGACCGATCGCTGCCGCCAGAAAACAGATCCTCACTGCCTAAAGAACCTTCCTGGATAAGCCGCGCCAGCCGTTGTTGGCGCTATTGACTTCATAGCCGGAGGAATTACTACCATGTTAAGTGATTCACAAGAAGTTCCCTTACCTGATTCACTGCATCTTAACTCTGCATATCCTTTACCATTTGACTGTTTTTTTCCCATTTAACCCTGCACCTCCCTGCGAGGAGTTAACCCCCTGTTATATTAAAACTTGTTAACCCTTGCTCTCCCTCCTGTCTGTCACTGCATCCCACAACCTGCTCAGTCTCCCCTTATCATTTTTCCTCTGTCTCCTCTAATCTTCTTCTGTTGCCTCCTTGGATCCTTCTTTTCTGTCTCATCTTTTCATTTTTCCTCTGTCTCCTCTAATCTTCTTCTGTTGCCTCCTTGGATCCTTCTTTGCTGTCTCCTCTTATCATTTTTCCTCTGTCTCCTCTGATCTTCTTCAGCTGCCTCCTTGGATCCTTCTTTGCCGTCTCCTCTTATCATTTTTCCTCGGTCTCCTTTGATCTTCTGCTGCCTCCTTGGATCCTTCTTTGCTGTCTTCTCTTATTTTTTCCTCGGTCTCCTTTGATCTTCTGCTGCCTCCTTGGATCCTTCTTTGGGGTCTCCTCTTATCATTTTTCCTTGTTCTCCTCTTATCTTCTTCTGCTGCCTCCTTGGATTTTTATTTGCTGTTTCCTCATCATTTTTCCTCTGTCTCCTCCGATCTTCTGCTGCTGCCGCCTTGCATCCTTCTTTGCTGTCTCCTTTTATTTTTTCTCGGTCTCATCTGATTGTCTTCTGCTGCCTCCTTGGATCCTTCTTTGCTGTCTCCTCTTATCATTTTTCCTCAGTCTCCTCTGATCCTTTTTCTCCTGCCTCTTTGGATCCTTCTTTGCTGTCTCCTCTTATCTTTCCTTGGTTTCCTCTGATCTTCTGCTGCCTCCTTGGATCCTTCTTTGCTTTCTCCTCTTATCATTTTTCCTTAGTCGCCTCTGATCTTCTTCTGCTGCCTCCTTGGATCCTTCTTTGCTGTTTCCTCATCATTTTTCCTCTGTCTCCTCTGATCTTCTGCTGCCTCCTTGGATCCTACTATGCTGTCTCCTCTTATCATTTTTCCTCAGTCTCCTTTGATCTTCTGCCTTCACCATGGATCCTTCTTTGGGGTCTCCTCTTATTTTTTTTCTCAGTTTCCTCTGATCGTCTGCTGCCTCCTTGGATCCTTCTTTGCTGTCTCCTCTTATCATTTTTCCTCGGTCTCCTCTGATCTTCTGATGCTGCATCTTTGGATCCTTCTTTGCTGTCTCCACTTATTATTTTTCCTTGGTCTCCTCTGATCCTCTTGTGCTGCCACCTTGGATCCTTCTTTGGCGTCTCCTCTTATCATTTTTCCTCAGTATCCTCTGATCCTTCTTCTCCTGCCTCCTTGGGTCCTTCTTTGCTTTCTCCTCTTATCATTTTTCCTCAGTCTCCTCTGCTAATTCTTCTTCTGCCTCCTTGGATCCTTCTTTGCTGTCTCCTCTTATTTTTCCTTGGTTTCCTCTGATCTGCTGCCTCTTTGGATCCTACTATGCTGTCTCCTCTTATCATTTTTCCTCGGTCTCCTCTGATCTTTCTTCTGCTGCCTACTTGGATCCTCCTTTGATGTTTCCTCATAATTTTTCCTCAGTCTCCTCTGATCTTCTGCTGCTGCCGCCTTGCTTCCTTCTTTGCGGTCTTTTATTTTTTCTCGGTCTCCTCTGATCTTTCTTCTCCTGCCTCCTTGGATCGTTCTTTGCTGTCTTCTCTTATTTTTCCTTGGTATCCTCTGATCTTCTTCCTCCTTGGATACTTCTGTGCTGTCTCCTCTTATCATTTTTCCTCAGTCTCTTCTGATCTTCTGCCTCCTTGGATCCTACTATGTAGTCTCCTCTTATCATTTTTCCTCAGTCTCCTCTGATCCTTCTTCTCCTGCCTCTTTGGATGCTTCTTTGGGGTCTCCTCTTATCATTTTTCCTCAGTTTCCTTTGATCTTCTGCTGCCTCCTTGGATCCTACTATGCTGTCTCCTCTTATCATTTTTCCTCAGTCTCCTCTGATCCTTCGTCTCCTGCCTCTTTTTATCCTTCTTTGGGGTCTCCTCTTATCATTTTTCCTCGGTCTCCTCTGATCTTCTGCTGCCTCCTTAGATCCTTCTTTGCTGTTGTAGGAGGGAGGTGCTGTTATGCACAGTAAGGAATATGCTGTTACTTTAAGAGACTGGACTGTGTGTGAGCTGAGGCTGCTGCAGAGAGAACTTTGTGCTTATAGCTGCAAGAGAGGAGATTTGTGTCCTGATATAGCTGCAAGAGAGGACCCCCAGCCTGTAAAGGAGAGGACTTGTGAGATTTGACAGACTTTTCTGGGTGCAGCGAGGGTGGCTGTCCTGTGTTAGTTCGAGGAGCCACGAAGATACCGAGAAAGGGATTTACAGTTTCCAGGAGCACCTCCAGGACCCAGAAGCAAGGAGAAGACCACGTTTCATGGAGCTGACAGAAAGCCGTGCGCACCACTGTACTAGACTGTTTGGGGGGCCCCCGGGACTAGATCTGAGTCCCCAACATCACCGTGAGTTTGTTCCTGTTTTGTGCACATGTCAGGGCCTAGTGTAGTCTTCAATAGTCAGAACACGGCAGCCGTGAGGCCTGCTTAGTAAAGGCCAGGGAGGTTATACGTAGAGTAGCATCATTCCTTGTTTATTGTTTGCATTTGCTTGTGTGGTATATATTGAATCTGTAACAGTTGGAGCACCATGCTATTTTAGGGACAAGCTAAAGAATATAACTCTTGTAAATTATCTTTTGCCATTGCATACCCCAGTTTGCATCTTCCTCATCCACTTCATTCATTGCCTTCCAATAAATCTACCCTTTGTTGTTTGCACCTCATCTTGTGTACAGTAGTCTTCCTGCACCATGGTGGTCCCCCGACACACGCTGTTCAGGCTCCACCCCTGCCGTCTGCACAGTCCAGTTCATTCACACAGCCTATTGCAGGGGAGAAGCAGAACATTCCATCCTGCCAGACAAGGGGGTGCAGTCTCTTAAAGTAACAGCGTGTTCCTTACTGTCCATAACAGCACCACCCTCCTACACTGTCTCCTCTTATTTTTCCTCGGTCTCTGATCCTTTTTCTGCTGCCTTCTTGGATCCTTCTTTGCTGTCTCCTCTTATTTTTCCTTGGTATCCTCTGATCTTCTTCCTCCTTGGATACTTCTGTGCTGTCTCCTCTTATCATTTTTCCTCAGTCTCTTCTGATCTTCTGCCTCCTTGGATCCTACTATGTAGTCTCCTCTTATCATTTTTCCTCAGTCTCCTCTGATCCTTCTTCTCCTGCCTCTTTGGATGCTTCTTTGGGGTCTCCTCTTATCATTTTTCCTCAGTTTCCTTTGATCTTCTGCTGCCTCCTTGGATCCTACTATGCTGTCTCCTCTTATCATTTTTCCTCAGTCTCCTCTGATCCTTCGTCTCCTGCCTCTTTTTATCCTTCTTTGGGGTCTCCTCTTATCATTTTTCCTCGGTCTCCTCTGATCTTCTGCTGCCTCCTTAGATCCTTCTTTGCTGTTGTAGGAGGGAGGTGCTGTTATGCACAGTAAGGAATATGCTGTTACTTTAAGAGACTGGACTGTGTGTGAGCTGAGGCTGCTGCAGAGAGAACTTTGTGCTTATAGCTGCAAGAGAGGAGATTTGTGTCCTGATATAGCTGCAAGAGAGGACCCCCAGCCTGTAAAGGAGAGGACTTGTGAGATTTGACAGACTTTTCTGGGTGCAGCGAGGGTGGCTGTCCTGTGTTAGTTCGAGGAGCCACGAAGATACCGAGAAAGGGATTTACAGTTTCCAGGAGCACCTCCAGGACCCAGAAGCAAGGAGAAGACCACGTTTCATGGAGCTGACAGAAAGCCGTGCGCACCACTGTACTAGACTGTTTGGGGGGCCCCCGGGACTAGATCTGAGTCCCCAACATCACCGTGAGTTTGTTCCTGTTTTGTGCACATGTCAGGGCCTAGTGTAGTCTTCAATAGTCAGAACACGGCAGCCGTGAGGCCTGCTTAGTAAAGGCCAGGGAGGTTATACGTAGAGTAGCATCATTCCTTGTTTATTGTTTGCATTTGCTTGTGTGGTATATATTGAATCTGTAACAGTTGGAGCACCATGCTATTTTAGGGACAAGCTAAAGAATATAACTCTTGTAAATTATCTTTTGCCATTGCATACCCCAGTTTGCATCTTCCTCATCCACTTCATTCATTGCCTTCCAATAAATCTACCCTTTGTTGTTTGCACCTCATCTTGTGTACAGTAGTCTTCCTGCACCATGGTGGTCCCCCGACACACGCTGTTCAGGCTCCACCCCTGCCGTCTGCACAGTCCAGTTCATTCACACAGCCTATTGCAGGGGAGAAGCAGAACATTCCATCCTGCCAGACAAGGGGGTGCAGTCTCTTAAAGTAACAGCGTGTTCCTTACTGTCCATAACAGCACCACCCTCCTACACTGTCTCCTCTTATTTTTCCTCGGTCTCTGATCCTTTTTCTGCTGCCTTCTTGGATCCTTCTTTGCTGTCTCCTCTTATTTTTCCTTGGTATCCTCTGATCTTCTTCCTCCTTGGATACTTCTGTGCTGTCTCCTCTTATCATTTTTCCTCAGTCTCTTCTGATCTTCTGCCTCCTTGGATCCTACTATGTAGTCTCCTCTTATCATTTTTCCTCAGTCTCCTCTGATCCTTCTTCTCCTGCCTCTTTGGATGCTTCTTTGGGGTCTCCTCTTATCATTTTTCCTCAGTTTCCTTTGATCTTCTGCTGCCTCCTTGGATCCTACTATGCTGTCTCCTCTTATCATTTTTCCTCAGTCTCCTCTGATCCTTCGTCTCCTGCCTCTTTTTATCCTTCTTTGGGGTCTCCTCTTATCATTTTTCCTCGGTCTCCTCTGATCTTCTGCTGCCTCCTTAGATCCTTCTTTGCTGTTGTAGGAGGGAGGTGCTGTTATGCACAGTAAGGAATATGCTGTTACTTTAAGAGACTGGACTGTGTGTGAGCTGAGGCTGCTGCAGAGAGAACTTTGTGCTTATAGCTGCAAGAGAGGAGATTTGTGTCCTGATATAGCTGCAAGAGAGGACCCCCAGCCTGTAAAGGAGAGGACTTGTGAGATTTGACAGACTTTTCTGGGTGCAGCGAGGGTGGCTGTCCTGTGTTAGTTCGAGGAGCCACGAAGATACCGAGAAAGGGATTTACAGTTTCCAGGAGCACCTCCAGGACCCAGAAGCAAGGAGAAGACCACGTTTCATGGAGCTGACAGAAAGCCGTGCGCACCACTGTACTAGACTGTTTGGGGGGCCCCCGGGACTAGATCTGAGTCCCCAACATCACCGTGAGTTTGTTCCTGTTTTGTGCACATGTCAGGGCCTAGTGTAGTCTTCAATAGTCAGAACACGGCAGCCGTGAGGCCTGCTTAGTAAAGGCCAGGGAGGTTATACGTAGAGTAGCATCATTCCTTGTTTATTGTTTGCATTTGCTTGTGTGGTATATATTGAATCTGTAACAGTTGGAGCACCATGCTATTTTAGGGACAAGCTAAAGAATATAACTCTTGTAAATTATCTTTTGCCATTGCATACCCCAGTTTGCATCTTCCTCATCCACTTCATTCATTGCCTTCCAATAAATCTACCCTTTGTTGTTTGCACCTCATCTTGTGTACAGTAGTCTTCCTGCACCATGGTGGTCCCCCGACACACGCTGTTCAGGCTCCACCCCTGCCGTCTGCACAGTCCAGTTCATTCACACAGCCTATTGCAGGGGAGAAGCAGAACATTCCATCCTGCCAGACAAGGGGGTGCAGTCTCTTAAAGTAACAGCGTGTTCCTTACTGTCCATAACAGCACCACCCTCCTACACTGTCTCCTCTTATTTTTCATCGGTCTCTGATCCTTTTTCTGCTGCCTTCTTGGATCCTTCTTTGCTGTCTCCTCTTATTTTTCCTTGGTCTCCTCTGATCTTCTTCTGCTGCCCTGTTATTCTGGGTTTGGGGACATTGTGGTAGCTTGCAGATGTGGAGTGCAGGGACAGGCAGCATCAGGGGTGGACATATCATTGATGCAATCTGTGCAGCCACACAGGGGCTGAAGATTAGAGGGGCCACTACCACCTCCATATCAGGTGGAATTGTGAATTATGATGATCATATACATATCGTGCATAGGTGCTCTTCAGATGTGTCCACCAGTGCGCAGCATTACTAGTAATTTGGGGCTTCGGATCTTGGGCCTCTCTTGGGGGCCACTCAGGTTTTCAGCAATCATGTAATATTGATCGTGTATGCTAGGACTGGTCATCATGATCAGATCTTTGGGGGTGCAAGTCACGGTACCCCATAATTAGTTGCCATTACGTCCTGTGGTGGCAGCCACATATAACCAATGGACCACTGGTATTAATGTGGAGGAATCTTGGACAGGACTCTGCGGTTCAGCATCACAGAAGGGCTTCCAGGCTTCACCCGTCTTACATGGATCCCCGTAGACTTTAATGGCAGAGTCTGTTCCAGAAAACGGTCGAGAACTGGACTAGTCACAAGTGCCACGGACTGGAGATACGGATCATAGATCATTGAAACTGTGGGTGACGGATGTGTGAGTCGAAGAGCAGGTGGGAAGGCCGAGGCAGATCCCTGTATGGTGTCTGGATGGACGGCGAGTCGCTGTCCGTGTGGTGCACCCTCCGCTCGCCTCTGGCCTTGGTGGGGTCCCATATCTGCTCATCTGCTCCTGATCTAGGCATTTGTGGGTCTCAGGGGAGTCACTGATCCGTTACCGGTCACATTCCCGCTCCCGCCTGTAAACTTCCATCATCCTCTGCTCCTCGCACTTTCCATTACACTCACTTCTGACATCTGAATATAATCAGATGCTGCACGTGAGGCCAGGGCGGGTCCAGCTGCTCGACCCCCGAGAGGAAGCCGCGACCAAGGGGAAGAGGACCAAATACTCGCTGATCAGCTCCTGTTCTGAACCCACACTGGATATACATAGATCACATGATCCCCGGTCACTGCAGCACTGTATATACACAGATCACATGATCCCCGGTCACTGCAGCACTGTATATACACATCACATGATCCCGGTCACTGCAGCACTGTATATACACATCACATGATCCCCGGTCACTGCAGCACTGTATATACACATCACATGATCCCCGGTCACTGCAGCACTGTATATACACATCACATGATCCCCGGTCAGTGTAGCACTGTATATACACAGATCACATGATCCCGGTCACTGCAGCACTGTATATACACATCACATGATCCCCGGTCACTGCAGCACTGTATATACACATCACATGATCCCCGGTCAGTGTAGCACTGTATATACATAGATCACATGATCCCCGGTCACTGCAGCACTGTATATACACAGATCACATGATCCCCGGTCAGTGCAGCACTGCATATACACAGATCACATGATCCCCGGTTAGTGCAGCACTGTATATACACAGATCACATGATCCCCGGTCACTGCAGCAGGGTATATACACAGATCACATGATCCCCGGTTAGTGCAGCACTGTATATACACAGATCACATGATCCCCGGTCACTGCAGCACTGTATATACACAGATCACATGATCCCCGGTCACTGCAGCACTGTATATACACAGATCACATGATCCCCGGTCACTGCAGCACTGCATATACACAGATCACA
This sequence comes from Ranitomeya imitator, assembly GCF_032444005.1. NCBI lineage: Eukaryota > Metazoa > Chordata > Amphibia > Anura > Dendrobatidae > Ranitomeya > Ranitomeya imitator. Next base: position 843,409,899 of record NC_091284.1, on the reverse strand, counting down.
TGATCCCGGTCACTGCAGCACTGTATATACACAGATCACATGATCCCGGTCACTGCAGCACTGTATATACACAGATCACATGATCCCCGGTCAGTGCAGCACTGTATATACACAGATCACATGATCCCCGGTCACTGCAGCACTGTATATACATAGATCACATTATCCCCGGTCACTGCAGCACTGTATATACATAGATCACATGATCCCCGGTCAGTGCAGCACTGTATATACATAGATCACATGATCCCCGGTCACTGCAGCACTGTATATACACATCACATGATCCCCGGTCAGTGTAGCACTGTATATACATAGATCACATGATCCCCGGTCACTGCAGCACTGTATATACATAGATCACATGATCCCGGTCAGTGCGGAACTGTATATACACATCACATGATCCCGGTCACTGCAGCACTGTATATACATAGATCACATGATCCCGGTCACTGCAGCACTGTATATACACAGATCACATGATCCCGGTCACTGCAGCACTGTATATACACAGATCACATGATCCCCGGTCACTGCAGCACTGTATATACACAGATCACATGATCCCCGGTCACTGCAGCACTGTATATACACAGATCACATGATCCCCGGTCACTGCAGCACTGTATATACACAGATCACATGATCCCCGGTCACTGCAGCACTGTATATACACAGATCACATGATCCCCGGTCACTGCAGCACTGTATATACACAGATCACATGATCCCCGGTCACTGCAGCACTGTATATACACAGATCACATGATCCCCGGTCACTGCAGCACTGTATATACACAGATCACATGATCCCCGGTCACTGCAGCACTGTATATACATAGATCACATGATCCCCGGTCAGTGCGGCACTGTATACACACATCACATGATCCCCGGTCACTGCAGCACTGTATATACACAGATCACATGATCCCCGGTCACTGCAGCACTGTATATACACAGATCACATGATCCCCGGTCACTGCAGCACTGTATATACATAGATCACATGATCCCCGGTCAGTGCGGCACTGTATATACACATCACATGATCCCCGGTCACTGCAGCACTGTATATACACAGATCACATGATCCCCGGTCACTGCAGCACTGTATATACACAGATCACATGATCCCCGGTCACTGCAGCACTGTATATACACATCACATGATCCCCGGTCACTGCAGCACTGTATATACACAGATCACATGATCCCGGTCACTGCAGCACTGTATATACACAGATCACATGATCCCGGTCAGTGCAGCACTGTATATACACATCACATGATCCCCGGTCAGTGTAGCACTGTATATACACAGATCACATGATCCCGGTCACTGCAGCACTGTATATACATAGATCACATGATCCCCGGTCACTGCAGCACTGTATATACACATCACATGATCCCCGGTCAGTGCAGCACTGCATATACACAGATCACATGATCCCGGTCACTGCAGCACTGTATATACACATCACATGATCCCCGGTCACTGCAGCACTGTATATACATAGATCACATGATCCCCGGTCAGTGTAGCACTGTATATACACAGATCACATGATCCCGGTCAATGCAGCACTGTATATACACAGATCACATGATCCCCGGTCAGTGCAGCACTGCATATACACAGATCACATGATCCCCGGTTAGTGCAGCACTGTATATACACAGATCACATGATCCCCGGTCACTGCAGCAGGGTATATACATAGATCACATTATCCCCGGTCACTGCAGCACTGTATATACACACATCACATGATCCCCGGTCACTGCAGCACTGTATATACACAGATCACATGATCCCCGGTCACTGCAGCACTGTATATACACAGATCACATGATCCCCGGTCACTGCAGCACTGTATATACATAGATCACATGATCCCCGGTCAGTGCGGCACTGTATATACACATCACATGATCCCCGGTCACTGCAGCACTGTATATACACAGATCACATGATCCCCGGTCACTGCAGCACTGTATATACACAGATCACATGATCCCCGGTCACTGCAGCACTGTATATACACATCACATGATCCCCGGTCACTGCAGCACTGTATATACACAGATCACATGATCCCGGTCACTGCAGCACTGTATATACACAGATCACATGATCCCGGTCAGTGCAGCACTGTATATACACATCACATGATCCCCGGTCAGTGTAGCACTGTATATACACAGATCACATGATCCCGGTCACTGCAGCACTGTATATACATAGATCACATGATCCCCGGTCACTGCAGCACTGTATATACACATCACATGATCCCCGGTCAGTGCAGCACTGCATATACACAGATCACATGATCCCGGTCACTGCAGCACTGTATATACACATCACATGATCCCCGGTCACTGCAGCACTGTATATACATAGATCACATGATCCCCGGTCAGTGTAGCACTGTATATACACAGATCACATGATCCCGGTCAATGCAGCACTGTATATACACAGATCACATGATCCCCGGTCAGTGCAGCACTGCATATACACAGATCACATGATCCCCGGTTAGTGCAGCACTGTATATACACAGATCACATGATCCCCGGTCACTGCAGCAGGGTATATACATAGATCACATTATCCCCGGTCACTGCAGCACTGTATATACATAGATCACATTATCCCCGGTCACTGCAGCACTGTATATACATAGATCACATGATCCCCGGTCAGTGCGGTACTGTATATACATAGATCACATGATCCCCGGTCAGTGCAGCACTGTATATACATAGATCACATGATCCCCGGTCAGTGTAGCACTGTATATACACAGATCACATGATCCCGGTCACTGCAGCACTGTATATACATAGATCACATGATCCCCGGTCAGTGTAGCACTGTATATACACAGATCACATGATCCCGGTCACTGCAGCACTGTATATACATAGATCACATGATCCCCGGTCAGTGCAGCACTGCATATACATAGATCACATTATCCCCGGTCAGTGCGGCACTGTATATACACATCACATGATCCCCGGTCAGTGCAGCAGGGTATATACACAGATCACATGATCCCCGGTCAGTGCGGCACTATATATACACAGATCACATGATCCCCGGTCAGTGCGGCACTGTATATACACATCACATGATCCCCGGTCAGTGCGGCACTGTATATACACAGATCACATGATCCCCGGTCAGTGCGGCACTGTATATACACATCACATGATCCCCGGTCAGTGCGGCACTGTATATACACATCACATGATCCCCGGTCAGTGCGGCACTGTATATACACATCACATGATCCCCGGTCAGTGCGGCACTGTATATACAGATCACATGATCCCCGGTCAGTGCAGCACTGTATATACAGATCACATGATCCCCGGTCAGTGCGGCACTGTATATACACATCACATGATCCCCGGTCAGTGCGGCACTGTATATACACAGATCACATGATCCCCGGTCAGTGCGGTACTGTATATACACATCACATGATCCCCGGTCAGTGCGGCACTGTATATACACATCACATGATCCCCGGTCAGTGCGGCACTGTATATACAGATCACATGATCCCCGGTCAGTGCAGCACTGTATATACAGATCACATGATCCCCGGTCAGTGCGGCACTGTATACACACATCACATGATCCCCGGTCAGTGCGGCACTGTATATACACAGATCACATGATCCCCGGTCAGTGCGGCACTGTATATACACATCACATGATCCCCGGTCAGTGCGGCACTGTATATACAGATCACATGATCCCCGGTCAGTGCGGCACTGTATATACACATCACATGATCCCCGGTCAGTGCGGCACTGTATATACACAGATCACATGATCCCCGGTCAGTGCGGCACTGTATATACACAGATCACATGATCCCTGGTCAGTGCGGTACTGTATATACACATCACATGATCCCCGGTCAGTGCGGCACTGTATATACACATCACATGATCCCCGGTCAGTGCGGCACTGTATATACAGATCACATGATCCCCGGTCAGTGCAGCACTGTATATACAGATCACATGATCCCCGGTCAGTGCGGCACTGTATACACACATCACATGATCCCCGGTCAGTGCGGCACTGTATATACACAGATCACATGATCCCCGGTCAGTGCGGTACTGTATATACACATCACATGATCCCCGGTCAGTGCGGCACTGTATATACACATCACATGATCCCCGGTCAGTGCGGCACTGTATATACACATCACATGATCCCCGGTCAGTGCTGCACTGTATATACACATCACATGATCCTTTGTCAATCTGGGACTGTATATGCAGCGCCCCAGAGTCCTGGTCGTTGCAGTAATGTTGCTCTGCCACTAAGGGGAGTGATGTTATGTCTGATTGCACTAAAGGAGTTCACCTGACCAGGTATCACAAGCACACATTACACTTCACACTCTGGCCACTAGGGGGAGCAAAAGGCACTATGTATTAGGCCACTCCTCACACTGGTAAAACTAGGGGTCGGATAGGAAGTTAGAACAGAACGCAGCCTGGGAGAGTCCAGGGAGGACCTGTCAACAGTTAATTATAGGATGGCTGTCTACCATATATCACCTAAGCAGACATAGGGGGCAAGCGTGGAGAGGGGCGTCTCTAGGGTCCCAGAATAGCTCCGAGCCTTCCCGTCAAATGGGTGCGTCCTATCCAGATAAACTTGGGAGACGGAGAGAGAGAAAGAGAAAGAACGAGAACAGAAGTTGTGAAGAATATCCCGAATGCTCAGCAGGGAAGAACTACAACACACAGGTGCTAGTGGTAGGCACTGATTTCCACCTGCAAAGGGAACTCTGGATGTGCCTTCGGACCGGCCGGTCTCAGACAGCCCTGTTAACAGTGCTCTGGATTGCGGATCCCGAAGTCTTCAGAGGTAAAGAGACTGCAACCCTGTGTCCTCGTTATTGTCTGCACCTCACACCATCGCCACCTACATTACTGGGAAGCCCTGGGGACACACTTCACCTGTGGGAAGGTATACCATCCAGCTGCCATCACATCACCCCAGTGGACCCCAAGCAGCGTCGGTCAACCTGACCGAATGCCATAGGTGGCGTCACGAAACCTTAGCCGACTTTCATCACCTCTTTTATTGGACGCCCCTTAGCAGGGTCACGGACCGGGTCCAGCCACCGTGACAACCTAAGAACTGAGACAGAGAGGACCGGTATCGAGTAACCCGCGGCCCTGCGTCTGAGGGCACTCCATATATACACATCACATGATCCCCGGTCAGTGCTGCACTTTATATATGTAAGAAGCAGGACCGGACTGGGGTACCTCTCTTGCACCGGGTCCGGAACTGTCGGGGCTGTCTCACCTCTTTTCCAGGGGAAAGCTTAGGAACCCGGACCGACCTTTGCACTTGGCAGCAGGGGGCGTGGCTAAGGTAAAAAAGGCCAGAGCGTGCGCGGAAGGAGTCAGTCCTGGCGGGAACAAGAAATAACATCTACAAAGACTGGAACAAGTCTGGAGTCATCTTCAGAAATATAGTTTGAAAGTGAAGCCTCAGAAGTGCCATCTGTTTCGCACTCAGATTGAGTACCTGGGGCATGTCGTCTCTGCTAACGGAGTGAGACCATCCCGTGACAAATTTGCAGTAGTACAAGATTGGCCCAACCTGAAGACTGTGAAAGATGTTCGGGCCTTCTTAGGGCTCAACGGGTACTATCGGCGATTCATGAAGAACTTCACTCGCATTGCGAACCCACTGTTGGAGCTGCTGAAAGGGTTTGCCATCTGGTGCAAAAAACAGGACGATCCCGTGGGGAGATCGCCAGGAGAAAGCATTTTGTGCTTTGAAGCTGGCTTTAACTGAAGCACGGGTGTTAGCCTATGCAGACTTCTCCCAACCATTTATTCTTCACACAAATGGAAGCCTGCATGGACTCGGAGCTGTGTTGTCCCAGATTCATGACGGAAAAGAGCGAGTGATTGCCTACATGAGCTGGTCTCTTCACGACTCTGAACGGAATCCAGACAATTACAACTCGTTCAAACTGGAGCTGTTGGCATTAGTGTGGGCCATGACCAAGAAGTTTGCAGAATATTTGTCCGGCTCCGAAGTCCTGGTACGCACCGACAATAACCCTTTAGCCCACCTGGAAAACTAGGGGCCCTGGAGCAGCGCTAGCTAGGTGGCTCGAATGTCAAAGTATCGATATAGAATCGTCTACAAGAAGGGAGCTGAGAATACTCACATGGATGCTTTATCCAGAGTGACGCATGAGAAGCCTGGGCCTAATCAAGATGAAGAGCTGGTGGCTGAAGAGGACCCTGTATTCCAGGATTCTGACAGGACGTTGGCGGCTACTCAGGAACAGGTGCAGGCCATGTTTAGAGAATGCATACTAGGACAATCCTGTGATGAGTGGGTCCGAATACAACAGGAAGATGAGGAACTCGCCCAAATGAGACAGTGGGTAACTCTAAAGCAACTCCCCAGGATAGGGACCAGTGTGGACGGCCACCAGTGACCACAGGTCAACTCAAGGAGTATTTGGGGTTTATGACCAGGGCAGGTGGAGCTTAGAGAGCGTACCTAGCACCTCTTCCTAAAGAAGCCGGAACTGTGACACGAGTAGAACTGGTGGGCCGGAGCACGTGTGGAACAAAGTACCGTATTTTTTGGATTATAAGACGCTCTGGATTATAAGACACACCCCAAATTTTGAGGAGAAAAATAAGAAAATAATGTTTTTTAATAAAATGGTGGAGCTTCTTATAATCCATTCATCTTATTGCTTTCTGGGGGTGGTGGGTGCAGTGAAGAGGGGTCCCAGGGTCGCTGCTTGAGGAGGCAGGAGTGGGGTGATGTTGCAGGATAGGATGAGGGGTGGCTCCGACTTGCTGCGCGCTGGTACGGGGGTGCTGTAGGGGTCTTGTGCTAGTGCATGTCTGGTGCTGCTGCCGGGTGTTTTTGGGTGCCCGGCGGTTGCTGGTCCATGCTGCGGGTGTCTCCAGTGCCCAGCAGTGCTGCGTGGGTATCTGGTGCTGCCCGGGGCTCCGCCAACATTTTGCGACAGGCCAGAGCCCCCGTAATTCCACAGTTCCCTGTGCGTGCGCGGTGGACTCCGGGAATATGGCCGCCGCCGGGGGCGGCGCATGCGTAGATGGTGATCTTAGGACCAAGATCTCGAGAGAAAAATGCGGTAAGTGTTGGAGATGGAAGAATTTGTCAGGAAGAATCAGGACAGTCTGAAGGACAGGGAGAGTGAGGAGATGCCACTCTGCACGAACTGTGCTACTAATTTGATGGTTGTTTTGTTTATTAAAGTTCAACTGTTGGAAAAAGACCTCTTCTTTGAAGTGATTTGCAGAGCCTGCATGATAGCAGCCGAAAGGAATAGCCTGTGAGTGTGCTGTGGAGCATGTTACACATTCAGTACAAAAAACTTTGTGACTTTTCATGAGCAAGAAGCCAGGGTGCTCACTGACTGCTACTTAGTGGACTCGCCCATAGCTACCACCCCGGGCCACCTTGTTTCATATACCATCTGCAGTGGTGACACACCTCCCAACTGTCCCGGATTCAGCAGGACTGTCCTGATTTTGCCAGTCAGCCCCGCGATCACGGGCAGGACATTAGTTGTCCCTCACTGGTTGGGAGGTGTGTAATATCACGCGGTCAGCTCCTTGAGTCCCTGCACCCGCAGAGCAGCACACACCATATATTGGCTGTTCTGTGCGCACAGTACCTGTGATGAGGTCACAGGATGGGAGGAGTTAGGGGTCACATGATTGGGAGGACCTCCGTGTACAGGACTCTGCTGGTTGTTATGGCGCTGGACGAGGGTAAGCGTATGTGTGAGGTCAGGAGGTGTTTACAGTGTGGATGTAGCAGAGCCATGTGTGTATGAGTTGTACGGATTGGAGCAACGTGTGAAAGGTGTATGGAGCGGAGTCGTGTGTGTACGATGTGTACGGAGCCGTGTGTACGAGGTGTACGTGGATCGCCCCCATGGGGCCGTGGGGTACTCGGTACCGGGTCCTGCGGTTCACAGGGGGATGTCACGGTGGCTGACCCGGTTTGTGGCCCTGGGACGTCCGTGTAAAAGGGAAAGGTCTTTAAAGGGATATAGTTTGTGCTCGTGACGCCACCTGTGGTATTCGGTCAGGGTGACCGACGCCGCTTTAAGGGGTCCATTGGAGTGATGTTATGGCAGCTAGATGGTATACCTTCCCACAGGTGAAGTATATCCCCAGGGCTTCCCTGTGTGTAGATGGTGGATGGTGTGAGGCGCAGAGAAGAACGAGGACACAAGATTGCAGTCTCTTTACCTTTACTAAAGACTTCAGCATCCAGTCCAGAGCACCAGATCACAGTGCAGGCCGGTTTGGAGGCAAGTCCAGAGTTCCCTTGTCCAGGTGGAAATCAGTAGCCTTCCCTTGTGCTGCAGTGGTGTAGTCCCTTACTGCCTATGGCTTCACATAAGGGTCTCACAGATGTGGTGTTTCTCTCTCTAGGTGCGGACAGGTAACTTGCAATTAGCTGTCCTGCCGGTCTCTGAAGTAAAGCATAAAGTTCCTTACTCCCTCGGTGTTCCGACTACCGGGATTCTGCGCCTCAGAAAAAGACAGCCTGTGCAGGGCTGTTCCCCCTCTTGTATCCTCTCCTTTGCTCTGACTTCCTTCACGCTCGCTACAATACAGTTCTGCCTTCTGAATGTCTCTTTCTGGGAGCTGCAGCTCTGAGGGCATGCACAGCTCCTTGGACCCTGTGTCCACCTCAGACTTTGGTCTGGAACTAACAGAACTCCTGTCTGCAGCTCTGTCAGGAACTGACTCCTGTCAGGAACTGACTGACTTTCCCTACAGACTACCAGTTATATATATATGGGGAGTGACCTAATAAATATGTACATTTAGCCCAACTTGGGTCTCTCCCTAAGGTGGCTAGCATGTATGTATCGCTTGCTCACCGAGCCCCACTCCATACAGCCAACCAATTCCAGCCCTGTGCTGATGAGGGCCTAAAGCCCGAAACACGTGTCCACAGGTAGGAATTGGTTGGCTGTGTAAATTTAGAAACTAATCTGCAGCATTGCACGCTTGGCGGTTCCAAGCGCTGTGGATTAGACAGGGGTGGAAAGAGATGATTTGCATAGCTCCGCCTACTGCAAAGGATTCTGGGTAAACCTGCTATTCTTTGTATTATGCTGCTTGCAAGTACTTTCCGTTTCAGGAAAGCATCCACTAATAAATATGAGCAGAAGCTCCCCCTGGTGGTCTGGAGTGTGAAATGTGTTGCATGATTGTGATACCTGGATGCAGTTATCCTTCTTTGCCTCCAAGCGTAGCATCACTCTCCCCAAGAGGAAAGCAATACCACTGCGATGACCCGGACCCTGGGGCGCCGCATACGGAGCGCAGCCGCGTGTGTACGAGGTCTACGGATCGGAGCAGCGTGTGAAAAGTTTATGGAGCTGAGCTGAGCAGCATGTGAAAGGTGTATGGAGCGGAGCCGTGTGTGTATGAGGTGTACGGAGTGGAGTCATACATAGTAACATAGTAACATAGTTAGTAAGGCCGAAAAAAGACATTTGTCCATCCAGTTCAGCCTATATTCCATCATAATAAATCCCCAGCTCTACGTCCTTCTACAGAACCTAATAATTGTATGATACAATATTGTTCTGCTCCAGGAAGACATCCAGGCCTCTCTTGAACCCCTCGACTGAGTTCGCCATCACCACCTCCTCAGGCAAGCAATTCCAGATTCTCACTGCTCTAACAGTAAAGAATCCTCTTCTATGTTGGTGGAAAAACCTTCTCTCCTCCAGACGCAAAGAAAGCCCCCTTGTGCCCGTCACCTTCCTTGGTATAAACAGATCCTCAGCGAGATATTTGTATTGTCCCCTTATATACTTATACATGGTTATTAGATCGCCCCTCAGTCGTCTTTTTTCTAGACTAAATAATCCTAATTTCGCTAATCTATCTGGGTATTGTAGTTCTCTCATCCCCTTTATTAATTTTGTTGCCCTCCTTTGTACTCTCTCTAGTTCCATTATATCCTTCCTGAGCACCGGTGTGCGTGTGTGTAAGAGGTGTACAGAGCCGTGTGTATGAGGTGTACGGATCGGAGCAGCGTGTGAAAGGTGTATGGAGCGGAGTGTGTGTGTGTGTACGAGGTGTTTGGAGCGGATTTGTGTACGGAGCAGGCGCTGGCTGAGTCGGATTGGAGCAGATATTGCTCCTCGCTCTGACACTGACTGGCACAGGAGACACGAAGAGGTCTTTATCAGTGGTGCGTCACAGCTGCAGTGACATGAGCAGTCAACGGCGCAGCTGGATGACATCATTCAGCGCCGCGGGAGTGGAAACTGCCGGCTGCTGCGAGGGAGCGTGGTGAAAGGTGTGTGTGTGTGTGTGTGTAGTGATGGAGAAGGCAATGATGGGGGTGGGGTAACAATGTGTGGCCATTATACTGTATCCAGCATCAGTGGGGCCATTATTCTGTACAAAGCATCATGTGGAGCCATTATACTGTATGGACCATCACGTGGGGCCAGTATACTGTACGCAGCATCATGTGGGGCCATTATACAGTATGGAGCATAATGTGGCAATTATACAGTATGGAGCATCATGAGTGGCCATTGTACAGCATGGAGCATCATGTGTGGCCAATATACAGTATAGAGCATCATGTGCAGTCATTATACAGTATGGAGCATCATGTGGAGCCATTATACAGTATGGATCATCATGTGTGGCCATTATACAGTATGCAGCATCATGTGGGCCCATTATACTGTATGGAGCATCATGTGGGGCCAGTACACTGTAAGCAGCATCATTTGGGGCCATTATACAGTATGGAGCATCATGTGTGGCCATTATACAGTATGGAGCACTATGTGTGGCCATTATACAGTATAGAGCATCATGTGCAATCATTATACAGTATGGAGCATCATGTGCGGCCATTATACAGTATGGAGCATCATGTGTGGCCATTATATAGTATGGAGCATCATGTGTGGCCATTAAACAGTATGGAGCATCATGTGTGGCCATTATACAGTATGGAGCATCATGTGTGGCCATTATACAGTATGGAGCATCATGTGCAATCATTATACAGTATGGAGCATCATGTGCGGCCATTATATAGTATGGAGCATCATGTGTGGCCATTAAACAGTATGGAGCATCATGTGTGGCCATTATACAGTATGGAGCATCATGTGTGGCCATTATACAGTATGGAGCATCATGTGTGACCGTTATACAGTATGGAGCACTGTGTGGCCATATTTTTTTTGTTTATAATTATTGTTTATAAGCAAAGCGTCACAGAAGATAAGCGTCGTGACACCGCAGTTATTCCATGGCAGTTAGTCAGGGCAGGAGTCAGGTAACCCACACTCTGCTCTCCCTTCTATCCATGTGCATTATTCCTATCCTCCTATGCTCCCTTGCAATCCACATTCACCGCCCAATCCTCCCTCCATCACGACTCATATACATCAGCTCCTCTCTCCTTCCCTCTCCCATGTACAGCTCCCATGCACTTCTCACCTTCCTGAAAAACCTCAGTCCATCTTACCCAAACAGACTGCATAAAAAAACTTCATACAATCCCAAAAGCTACTTGCTTTTTATCTTCCTACTCCTGCTGATATCAGGAGACATCTCCCCAAACCCCGGTCCACCATCCACCAACCTCAACCCCTACCCTACCTCACATCGAAACCTTACTAATCTTACTAATATTAATTGCACTCCTTCATCCCCTCCTTCTTTTAATTGTGCCCTTTGGAATCCACGGTCTGTATGTAACAAGCTTCCTTTCCTACACAATTACTTTCTGAAAAACTCTCTGAATCTGCTGGCCCTCACGGAAACCTGGATTCAGGATTCTGACACTGTCTCTCCTGCTGCCATTACCCATGGTGGCTTACAATTCTCCCATTCCCCGAGACCAACAAACAGACCTGGTGGTGGAGTTGGCATACTCCTGTCCCCACAATGCACTTTCCAGGTCATCCCCTCAGTTCCATCACTCTCATTCCCTTCTTTTGAGGTCCACACCATCAGGCTCTTTCGCCCCCTCTCCCTCAGAGTAGCGGTAATATACCGGCCTCAGGCTCACCCACCCGCTTCCTGGACCATTTCTCTGCCTGGCTGCCGCACTTCATGTCCTCAGAACTACCAACCCTTATCCTGGGAGACTTCAACATCCCCATTAACAGCCCCACTTCCACATCTGCATCCCAGCTTCTGTCACTAACCACTTCTCTCGGTCTCTCACAGCTCTCAACCTCTGAGACACACAAGGACGGTAACACCCTGGACCTGGTTTTTGCCCGGCTCTGCTCAATCTCCTACATAGATAACTCACCGCTTCCCCTCTCTGACCACAACATTCTCTCCTTCACACTCACATATCCTCGCTCACCCCAGCACCCTCCTACATACCATTCAGTCAGAAATCTACAAGCCATTAACCCTCTTACACTTTCAGACTCCCTACGCTTATCATTGTCCCCAATCTCTTCCTTTTCCTGTCCTGATCTGGCGGTACATCACTTCAATGACACTCTTAGAAGCACCCTGGACCAAGTAGCTCCCCTCACCCTCAGGACCTCCAAACACAGAATAAAACAGCCCTGGCTCACATCGCAAACCCGATTTCTCCAGCGATCCTCTAGGTGTGCTGAACGCTTATGGAGGAAAACACGCACACCAGAAGACTTCATACACTTCAAATTTATGTTAAGGACCTATAACTTTGCCCTTCACTTCGCTAAACAGACCTACTTTACCACTCTGATCTCCTCACTATCCAACAACCCCAAGAAACTTTTTGACACCTTTCACTCCCTCCTCAGGCCAAAAGCACAAGCCCCTATCACAGATATTTGTGCTGGTGACCTGGCCTCCCACTTTATAGAGAAAATAGACAATATCCGTCAGGAAATCCGCTCCCAACAACTAAGTTCAGTGACTCCCATCCCTCCCCTCATTGCCCCTGGCTCACTCTCCACATTCGATCCCATCACAGAAGAAGAAGTCTCCAAGCTCCTCTCCTCTTCTCGTCCGACTACATGCACTACCGACCCCATTCCCTCACATCTCCTCCAGTCTCTCTCTCCAGTTGTCACAAGTCACCTAACTACAATCTTTAATCTCTCCCTCTCCTCTGGCATTTTCCCCTCCTCCTTCAAACACTCTATCATTACTCCATTACTAAAGAAACCCACCCTCGATCCATCCTGCACAAACAACTACAGACCGGTCTCCAATCTCCCCTTCATCTCTAAACTCTTGGAGCACCTGATCTACTCCCGCCTTACCTGTTACCTCTCCACTCACTCCCTCCTAGACCCTTCACAGTCCGGTTTCCGCCCCCTACATTCGACAGAAACTGCACTCATCAAAGTGACCAATGACCTTCTGACAGCAAAACGTAACGGTGACCACTCTCTGCTCATTCTTCTCGACCTTTCTGCAGCTTTTGACACTGTTGACCACCCTCTCCTGCTCTCTAGGCTCCAGTCACTAGGCATTAAGGACACTGCTCTCTCCTGGTTCTCCTCCTATCTTTCCGACCGCTCCTTCAGTGTTCTGTTCTCTGGCTCCACTTCATCTCCTCTTCCTCTCACTGTTGGGGTACCTCAGGGCTCAGTCCTTGGCCCCTTCTGTTCTCTCTCTACACGGCCCCAATTGGACAGACCATCAGCAGATTTGGCTTTCAGTACCATCTTTATGCCGACGACACACAACTATATACGTCATCCCCTGACCTTACCCCCCGCTGTACTACAGAACGCCACTGACTGTCTGTCCGCAGTCTCCAACATCATGTCCGCTCTCTATCTGAAACTCAACCTCTCCAAAACTGAACTTCTTCTGCTCCCACCATCTACTAACCTCCCTAAATCTGACATTTCCCTCTCCGTGGGTGGCACCATAATAACACCCCGGCAGCAGGCGCGCTGTCTGGGTGTTATGTTTGACTCCGATCTCTCCTTCACCTCCCATATACAATCTCTTGCCCGCTCGTGCCGCTTACACCTAAAGAACATCTCTAGAATCCGCCCTTTTCTCACCATGGAGACAGCTAAAACCCTCACGGTCGCCCTGATCCACTCCCGCCTGGACTACTGTAACGCTCTATTAATTGGCCTCCCCCTCACTCGACTTTCCCCTCTCCAGTCCATCCTTAATGCAGCAGCCAGGGTCGTCCATCTGGCTAATCGTTACTCGGACGCGTCCGCTCTTCGCCAGTCGTTACACTGGCTACCCATTCATTACAGGATACAATTCAAAGTACTTGTTCTCACCCACAAAGCTCTCCACAGTGCGGCACCCCCTTACATCTCCTCCCTCATTTCTGTCTATCGGCCTAACAGACCACTGCACTCTGCAAATGACTTTCGGCTAACCTCTGCACTAATCCGTACCTCCCACTCCCGACTCCAAGACTTCTCCCGTGCTGCACCAATCCTCTGGAATGCTCTACCCCAAGATATTAGGACCATCCACAATTTGCATAGTTTTAGGCGCTCGCTCAAAACACATTTGTTCAGAGCGGCCTATCACGTTCACTAATCAAAGTTATGTTATGTTTGTGTGTAGCCCATTCACTATCCCCATCTATTCCCCAACCCCTGAAGATGGCTGGACCATGATTGTAAATACATCATTGTAAATACACACCTGTACTTTGTATCTCCCCCACCTCATTGTAGATTGTAAGCTCTCACGAGCAGGGGCGGATTATTTTGCTTTAATTATTGTATTGTTAACGTTGTTACTTATGACTTTTGTGTTTGAAACTGTTAAACTGTAAAGCGCTGCGGAATATGTTGGCGCTATATAAATAAAGATTATTATTATTATTATTGTTTATGAAACATTGTGATCAGCAGTGCTAAATGGGTGTGATTGGGGTTTGACTAGTTGTGAAATGGGTATGGTCAGAGGTGTGGCCTAAAATTTGCCATGGTGCGCTGCACGTGCCGCTAACTTTGTCCCTCTTTCCATTCCTCAAAAGTTGGGAGGTATGGTGGTAAGGCTAGCATCCTTCCCAGCCAGTGAACTAGCCAGGGTACTGTAAGGTGTCAGTTGGGACTAGGCACGTGACGGCGGCGGGGGGAAGGCATAGGGTGTTAGGGGAGCTTAGGGATAGGCACAGGTCATTGTTAGGAGGTGCCCCATCCCCCGCTCCCTACTGTTAAGGTACCGTCACACATAGCGACGCTGCAGCGATACCGACAACGATCCGGATCGCTGCAGCGTCGCTGTTTGGTCGCTGGAGAGCTGTCACACAGACCGCTCTCCAGCGACCAACGATCTCGAGGTCCCCGATAACCAGGGTAAACATTGGGTAACTAAGCGCAGGGCCGCGCTTAGTAACCCGATGTTTACCCTGGTTACCATCCTAAAAAGTAAAAAAACAAACACTACATACTTACCTACCGCTGTCTGTCCTCGGCGCTCTGCTTCTCTGGTCTGGCTGTGAGCTCCGGGCAGCCAGAAAGCAGAGCGGTGACGTCAGCGCTCTGCTTTCCGGCTGACCGACGCTCACAGCCAGAGCAGGAGGAGAGCAGAGCACAGCGCTGGAGGACAGACGGCTGTAGGTAAGTATGTACTGTTTGTTTTTTTACTTTTAGGATGGTAACCAGGGTAAACAGCGGGTTACTAAGCGCGGCCCTGCGCTTAGTTACCCGATGTTTATCCTGGTTACCAGCAAAGACATCGCTGAATCGGTGTCACACACGCCGATTCAGCGATGTCTACGGGGAGTCCAGCGACAAAATAAAGTTCTGGACTTTCTTCCCCGACCAGCGATCTCCCAGCAGGGGCCTGATCGCTGCTGCCTGTCACACTGGACGATATCGCTAGCGAGGACGCTGCAACGTCACGGATCGCTAGCGATATCGTCTAGTGTGACAGTACCTTTAAGGCCTTCCTCTCCCTTTTACCATCCCACTGTTTGTGTGTGTTGTGCTGTCCATCCTGTCTTCTTCAGCAACCACCTGACAACCTACAGGACGGGATCAAATAGACTAACTGTCCACCAAGGATGAGGGGGCAGCACAGAGCTATTGTCCTCTGTGATCAGACAATGTGCCTTACATTGGGCAGTGTGTGCCGGCTACATCTGATGGTTCGGACCCCCTATCACATATAACATATCATCCTTGTATATTGGGACATTGAGTGTTAAGCCCCCAGTCCTCGGCCCCCTCCACGCCTTGTATCAGCTGTCAGGCATGTGTCATGCTGGGGATTTACTAATTATATACAATATCTGAGACATTTTTGGATGATGAGAAATTCTCTGCCCTAAACAAAGAAGGAAGAATGTTACCCCCCACCCTCCACATCTGTCATCGCCCCCCAGAAGATGGCGCGCAACATGAAAGGACGGCGCTGAGTGACTGGCATCGTGTGGACCCGGGAGGACGGCGCTGAGTGACTGGCATTGTGTGGACCCGGGAGGACGGCGCTGAGTGACTGGCATTGTGTGGACCGGGAGGACGGTGCTCTGTGACCGGCATCGTGTGGACCCGGGAGGATGGTGCTGTGTGACCGGCGTCATGTGGACCCGACAGGATGGTGCTGTGTGACCAGCATAGTGTGGACCCAGGAGGGCGGCGCTCTGTGACCGGCATCATGTGGACCCGGGAAGACGGCGCTCTGTGACCGGCATCGTGTGGACCCGGGAGGACGGCATTCTGTTACCGGCATTGTGTGGACCCAGGAGGACGGCGCTCTGTGACTGGCATCATGTGGACCCGAGAGGACGGTGCTGTGTGACCGGCGTCGTGTGGACCCGACAGGACGGTGCTGTGTGACCGGCGTCGTGTGGACCCGACAGGACGGTGCTGTGTAACCAGCATAGTGTGGACCCAGGAGGGCGGCGCTCTGTGACCGGCATCATGTGGACCCGGGAGGACGGTGTTGTGTGACCGGCATCATGTGAATCCGGGAGGGCGGCGCTCTGTGACTGGCGTCGTGTGGACACGGGAGGATGGCACTCTATGACTGACGTTGTGTGGTCCCGGGAGGATGGCACTCTGTGACTGGCGTTGTGTGGGCCCGGGAGGACGGTACTGTGTGACTGGCATTGTGTGGACCCGGGAGGACGGTGTTGTGTGACCGGCATCATGTGAATCTGGGAGGGCGGTGCTCTGTGACTGGCGTTGTGTGGGCCCGGGAGGACGGTGCTCTGTGACTGGCGTCGTGTGGACTCGGGAGGATGGTGCTCTGTGACTGGCGTTGTGTGGACTCGGGAGGATGGTGCTCTGTGACTGGCGTTGTGTGGACTCGGGAGGATGGCACTCTGTGACTGGCGTTGTGTGGACTCGTGAGGGTGGCGCTCTGTGACTGGCGTTGTGTGGACCTGGGAGGACGGCGCTCTGTGACTGGTGTCATGTGGACCCGGGAGGGCAGTGCTCTGTGACTGGCGTCGTGTGGACCCAGGAGGACAGCACTCTATGACAGGCATTGTATGGACCCGATAGGACGGTGCTGTGTGACCGGCGTCGTGTGGACCCGGGAGGATGGCACTCTGTGACCTTCAATGTGTGGACACGGGAGGACGGTGCTGTGTGACCGGCATCGTGTGGACCCGAGAGGACGGTGCTGTGTGACCGGCATTGTGTGGACCTAGGATGACGGCGCTCTGTGACTGGCATCGTGTGGACCCAAGAAGACGGTTCTCTGTGACTGGGGTTGTGTGGGCCTGGGAGGATGGTGCTGTGTGACCGGCATCGTGTGGACCCGGGAGGACAGTACTCTGTGACCGGCATCTGTGACTGGCATCATGTTGACCCGGGTGGATGGCACTCTGTTTCTGGCAACGTGTGGACCCAGGAGGATGGCGCTGTGTGACCGGTGTTGTGTGGGCCCGGGAGGATGGCACTCTGTGACTGGCGTTGTGTTGACATGGGAGGACGGTGCTCTGTGACTGGCGTTGTGTGGACCCGGGAGGACGGTGCTCTGTGACTGGCTTTGTGGGGACCCGGGAGGGCGGCGCTCTGTGACTGGCGTTGTGGGGACCCGGGAGGACGGTGCTCTGTGACTGGCGTTGTGTGGACCCAGGAGGGCGGCGCTCTATGACTGGCGTCGTGTGGAATCGGGAGGGCGGTGCTCTGTGACTGGCTTTGTGGGGACCCGGGAGGACGGTGCTCTGTGACTGGCATTGTGTGGGCCCAGGAGGACGGTGCTCTGTGACTGGCGTTGTGTGGACCCAGGAGGGCGGCGCTCTGTGACTGGCTTTGTGGGGACCCGGGAGGACGGTGCTTTGTGACTGGCGTTGTGTGGACCCAGGAGGGCGGCGCTCTGTGACTGGCATTGTGGGGACCCGGGAGGGCGGTGCTCTGTGACTGGCATTGTGTGGGCCCAGGAGGACGGTGCTCTGTGACTGGCGTTGTGTGGACCCAGGAGGGCGGCGCTCTGTGACTGGCGTTGTGTGGACCCGGGAGGACGGTGCTCTGTGACTGGCTTTGTGGGGACCCGGGAGGACGGTGCTCTGTGACTGGCATTGTGTGGGCCCAGGAGGACGGTGCTCTGTGACTGGCGTTGTGTGGACCCGGGAGGACGGTGCTTTGTGACTGGCGTTGTGTGGACCCAGGAGGGCGGCGCTCTGTGACTGGCATTGTGGGGACCCGGGAGGACGGTGCTCTGTGACTGGCATTGTGTGGGCCCAGGAGGACGGTGCTCTGTGACTGGCGTTGTGTGGACCCGGGAGGACGGTGCTTTGTGACTGGCGTTGTGTGGACCCAGGAGGGCGGCGCTCTGTGACTGGCATTGTGGGGACCCGGGAGGACGGTGCTCTGTGACTGGCATTGTGTGGGCCCAGGAGGGCGGCGCTCTGTGACTGGCATTGTGGGGACCCGGGAGGGCGGTGCTCTGTGACTGGCGTTGTGTGGGCCCAGGAGGACGGTGCTCTGTGACTGGTGTTGTGTGGACCCAGGAGGGCGGCGCTCTGTGACTGGTGTTGTGTGGACCCAGGAGGGTGGCGCTCTGTGACTGGCGTTGTGTGGGCCCAGGAGGACGGTGCTCTGTGACTGGTGTTGTGTGGACCCAGGAGGGCGGCGCTCTGTGACTGGCTTTGTGGGGACCCGGGAGGACGGTGCTCTGTGACTGGCATTGTGTGGGCCCAGGAGGACGGTGCTCTGTGACTGGCGTTGTGTGGACCCGGGAGGACGGTGCTTTGTGACTGGCGTTGTGTGGACCCAGGAGGGCGGCGCTCTGTGACTGGCATTGTGGGGACCCGGGAGGACGGTGCTCTGTGACTGGCATTGTGTGGGCCCAGGAGGACGGTGCTCTGTGACTGGCGTTGTGTGGACCCGGGAGGACGGTGCTTTGTGACTGGCGTTGTGTGGACCCAGGAGGGCGGCGCTCTGTGACTGGCATTGTGGGGACCCGGGAAGACGGTGCTCTGTGACTGGCATTGTGTGGGCCCAGGAGGACGGTGCTCTGCGACTGGCATTGTGGGGACCCGGGAGGACGGTGCTCTGTGACTGGCATTGTGTGGGCCCAGGAGGACGGTGCTCTGTGACTGGCGTTGTGTGGACCCGGGAGGACGGTGCTCTGTGACTGGCGTTGTGTGGACCCAGGAGGGCGGCGCTCTGTGACTGGCATTGTGCGGACCCGGGAGGGCGGTGCTCTGTGACTGGCTTTGTGGGGACCCGGGAGGACGGTGCTCTGTGACTGGCGTTGTGTGGGCCCAGGAGGACGGTGCTCTGTGACTGGCGTTGTGTGGACCCAGGAGGGCGGCGCTCTGTGACTGGCTTTGTGGGGACCCGGGAGGACGGTGCTCTGTGACTGGCATTGTGTGGGCCCAGGAGGACGGTGCTCTATGACTGGCGTTGTGTGGACCCGGGAGGACGGTGCTTTGTGACTGGCGTTGTGTGGACCCAGGAGGGCGGCGCTCTGTGACTGGCATTGTGGGGACCCGGGAAGACGGTGCTCTGTGACTGGCATTGTGGGGACCCGGGAGGACGGTGCTCTGTGACTGGCATTGTGTGGGCCCAGGAGGACGGTGCTCTGTGACTGGCGTTGTGTGGACCCGGGAGGACGGTGCTCTGTGACTGGCGTTGTGTGGACCCAGGAGGGCGGCGCTCTGTGACTGGCATTGTGCGGACCCGGGAGGGCGGTGCTCTGTGACTGGCTTTGTGGGGACCCGGGAGGACGGTGCTCTGTGACTGGCGTTGTGTGGACCCGGGAGGACGGTGCTTTGTGACTGGCGTTGTGTGGACCCAGGAGGGCGGCGCTCTGTGACTGGCATTGTGCGGACCCGGGAGGGCGGTGCTCTGTGACTGGCGTTGTGTGGACCCGGGAGGACGGTGCTCTGTGACTGGCGTCGTGTGGACCCGGGAGGACGGTGCTCTGTGACTGGCGTTGTGTGGGCCCAGGAGGACGGTGCTTTGTGACTGGCGTCGTGTGGAATCGGGAGGGCGGTGCTCTGTGACTGGCTTTGTGGGGACCCGGGAGGACGGTGCTCTGTGACTGGCGTTGTGTGGGCCCAGGAGGACGGTGCTCTGTGACTGGCGTTGTGTGGACCCGGGAGGACGGTGCTTTGTGACTGGCGTTGTGTGGACCCAGGAGGGCGGCGCTCTGTGACTGGCATTGTGCGGACCCGGGAGGGCGGTGCTCTGTGACTGGCGTTGTGTGGACCCGGGAGGGCGGTGCTCTGTGACTGGCGTTGTGTGGACCCGGGAGGACGGTGCTCTGTGACTGGCGTCGTGTGGACCCGGGAGGACGGTGCTTTGTGACTGGCGTCGTGTGGAATCGGGAGGGCGGTGCTCTGTGACTGGCTTTGTGGGGACCCGGGAGGGCGGTGCTTTGTGACTGGCGTTGTGTGGACCCGGGAGGGCGGCGCTCTGTGACTGGCTTTGTGGGGACCCGGGAGGACGGTGCTCTGTGACTGGCGTTGTGTGGACCCGGGAGGACGGTGCTCTGTGACTGGCATTGTGTGGGCCCAGGAGGACGGTGCTCTGTGACTGGCGTTGTGTGGACCCGGGAGGACGGTGCTTTGTGACTGGCGTTGTGTGGACCCAGGAGGGCGGCGCTCTGTGACTGGCATTGTGGGGACCCGGGAGGGCGGTGCTCTGTGACTGGCATTGTGTGGGCCCAGGAGGACGGTGCTTTGTGACTGGCGTTGTGTGGACCCAGGAGGGCGGCGCTCTGTGACTGGCATTGTGGGGACCTGGGAGGACGGTGCTCTGTGACTGGCATTGTGTGGGCCCAGGAGGACGGTGCTCTGTGACTGGCGTTGTGTGGACCCGGGAGGACGGTGCTTTGTGACTGGCGTTGTGTGGACCCGGGAGGACGGTGCTCTGTGACTGGCGTTGTGTGGACCCGGGAGGACGGTGCTTTGTGACTGGCGTTGTGTGGACCCAGGAGGGCGGCGCTCTGTGACTGGCATTGTGGGGACCCGGGAAGACGGTGCTCTGTGACTGGCATTGTGTGGGCCCAGGAGGACGGTGCTCTGTGACTGGTGTTGTGTGGACCCGGGAGGACGGTGCTCTGTGACTGGCGTTGTGTGGACCCAGGAGGGCGGCGCTCTGTGACTGGCATTGTGCGGACCCGGGAGGGCGGTGCTCTGTGACTGGCATTGTGGGGACCCGGGAGGACGGTGCTCTGTGACTGGCATTGTGTGGGCCCAGGAGGACGGTGCTCTGTGACTGGCGTTGTGTGGACCCGGGAGGACGGTGCTCTGTGACTGGCGTTGTGTGGACCCAGGAGGGCGGCGCTCTGTGACTGGCATTGTGCGGACCCGGGAGGGCGGTGCTCTGTGACTGGCTTTGTGGGGACCCGGGAGGACGGTGCTCTGTGACTGGCGTTGTGTGGGCCCGGGAGGACGGTGCTCTGTGACTGGCGTTGTGTGGACCCGGGAGGGCGGTGCTCTGTGACTGGCGTTGTGCGGACCCGGGAGGGCGGTGCTCTGTGACTGGCGTTGTGTGGACCCGGGAGGACGGTGCTCTGTGACTGGCGTTGTGTGGACCCGGGAGGACGGCGCTCTGTGACTGGCGTTGTGCGGACCCGGGAGGGCAGCGCTCTGTGACTGGCATTGTGCGGACCCGGGAGGGCGGTGCTCTGTGACTGGCATTGTGCGGACGCGGGAGGGCGGTGCTCTGTGACTGGCGTCGTGTGGACCCGGGAGGACGGTGCTCTGTGACTGGCGTCGTGTGGACCCGGGAGGGCAGCGCTCTGTGACTGGCATTGTGTGGACCCGGGAGGGCGGTGCTCTGTGACTGGCATTGTGCGGACCCGGGAGGGCGGTGCTCTGTGACTGGCGTTGTGTGGACCCAGGAGGGTGGCGCTCTGTGACTGGCATTGTGTGGACCCGGGAGGGCGGTGCTCTGTGACTGGCGTTGTGTGGACCCAGGAGGGCGGCGCTCTGTGACTGGCGTTGTGTGGACCCGGGAGGACGGTGCTCTGTGACTGGCGTCGTGTGGATCCGGGAGGACGGTGCTCTGTGACTGGCGTTGTGTGGACCCGGGAGGACGGTGCTCTGTGACTGGCGTCGTGTGGATCCGGGAGGATGGCGCTCTGTGACTGGCGTCGTGTGGACCCGGGAGGACGGCGCTCTGTGACTGGCGTTGTGTGGACCCAGGAGGATGGCGCTGTGTGACCGGTGTTGTGCGGACGCGGGAGGGCGGTGCTCTGTGACTGGCGTCGTGTGGACCCGGGAGGACGGTGCTCTGTGACTGGCGTCGTGTGGACCCGGGAGGGCAGCGCTCTGTGACTGGCATTGTGTGGACCCGGGAGGGCGGGGCTCTGTGACTGGCATTGTGCGGACCCGGGAGGGCGGTGCTTTGTGACTGGCGTTGTGTGGACCCGGGAGGACGGTGCTTTGTGACTGGCGTTGTGTGGACCCGGGAGGGCAGCGCTCTGTGACTGGCGTTGTGTGGACCCAGGAGGACGGTGCTCTGTGACTGGCGTTGTGTGGACCCGGGAGGGCGGCGCTCTGTGACTGGCATTGTGTGGACCCGGGAGGGCGGTGCTCTGTGACTGGCGTTGTGTGGACCCAGGAGGGCGGCGCTCTGTGACTGGCGTTGTGTGGACCCGGGAGGGCGGCGCTCTGTGACTGGCGTTGTGTGGACCCGGGAGGACGGTGCTCTGTGACTGGCGTTGTGTGGACCCAGGAGGGCGGCGCTCTGTGACTGGCGTTGTGTGGACCCGGGAGGACGGTGCTCTGTGACTGGCGTTGTGTGGACCCAGGAGGGTGGCGCTCTGTGACTGGCGTTGTGTGGACCCGGGAGGACGGTGCTCTGTGACTGGCGTTGTGTGGACCCAGGAGGGCGGCGCTCTGTGACTGGCGTTGTGTGGACCCAGGAGGGCGGCGCTCTGTGACTGGCGTTGTGTGGACCCGGGAGGACGGTGCTCTGTGACTGGCGTTGTGTGGACCCAGGAGGGTGGCGCTCTGTGACTGGCGTTGTGTGGACCCGGGAGGGCAGCGCTCTGTGACTGGCGTCGTGTGGACCCGGGAGGGCAGCGCTCTGTGACTGGCGTTGTGTGGACCCGGGAGGGCGGTGCTCTGTGACTGGCGTTGTGTGGACCCGGGAGGACGGTGCTCTGTGACTGGCGTTGTGTGGATCCGGGAGGACGGTGCTCTGTGACTGGCGTTGTGTGGACCCGGGAGGACGGTGCTCTGTGACTGGCGTCGTGTGGACCCGGGAGGACGGCGCTCTGTGACTGGCGTCGTGTGGACCCGGGAGGACGGTGCTCTGTGACTGGCGTCGTGTGGACCCGGGAGGGCAGCGCTCTGTGACTGGCGTTGTGTGGACCCGGGAGGACAGCGCTCTGTGACTGGCGTCGTGTGGACCCAGGAGGGCGGCGCTCTGTGACTGGCGTTGTGTGGACCCGGGAGGGCAGCGCTCTGTGACTGGCGTCGTGTGGACCCGGGAGGGCAGCGCTCTGTGACTGGCGTTGTGTGGACCCGGGAGGGCAGCGCTCTGTGACTGGTGTCGTGTGGACCCGGGAGGGCAGCGCTCTGTGACTGGCGTCGTGTGGACTCGGGAGGATGGCGCTGTGTGACTGGCGTTGTGTGGACCCGGGAGGACGGTGCTCTGTGACTGGCGTTGTGTGGACCCGGGAGGGCAGCGCTCTGTGACTGGCGTTGTGTGGACCCGGGAGGGCAGCGCTCTGTGACTGCCGTTGTGTGGACCCAGGAGGATGGCGCTGTGTGACCGGTGTTGTGCGGACGCGGGAGGGCGGTGCTCTGTGACTGGCGTCGTGTGGACCCGGGAGGACGGTGCTCTGTGACTGGCGTCGTGTGGACCCGGGAGGGCAGCGCTCTGTGACTGGCATTGTGTGGACCCGGGAGGGCGGTGCTCTGTGACTGGCATTGTGCGGACCCGGGAGGGCGGTGCTCTGTGACTGGCGTTGTGTGGACCCGGGAGGACGGTGCTTTGTGACTGGCGTTGTGTGGACCCGGGAGGGCAGCGCTCTGTGACTGGCGTTGTGTGGACCCAGGAGGACGGTGCTCTGTGACTGGCGTTGTGTGGACCCGGGAGGGCGGCGCTCTGTGACTGGCATTGTGTGGACCCGGGAGGGCGGTGCTCTGTGACTGGCGTTGTGTGGACCCAGGAGGGCGGCGCTCTGTGACTGGCGTTGTGTGGACCCGGGAGGGCGGCGCTCTGTGACTGGCGTTGTGTGGACCCGGGAGGACGGTGCTCTGTGACTGGCGTTGTGTGGACCCAGGAGGGCGGCGCTCTGTGACTGGCGTTGTGTGGACCCGGGAGGACGGTGCTCTGTGACTGGCGTTGTGTGGACCCAGGAGGGTGGCGCTCTGTGACTGGCGTTGTGTGGACCCGGGAGGACGGTGCTCTGTGACTGGCGTTGTGTGGACCCAGGAGGGCGGCGCTCTGTGACTGGCGTTGTGTGGACCCAGGAGGGCGGCGCTCTGTGACTGGCGTTGTGTGGACCCGGGAGGACGGTGCTCTGTGACTGGCGTTGTGTGGACCCAGGAGGGTGGCGCTCTGTGACTGGCGTTGTGTGGACCCGGGAGGGCAGCGCTCTGTGACTGGCGTCGTGTGGACCCGGGAGGGCAGCGCTCTGTGACTGGCGTTGTGTGGACCCGGGAGGGCGGTGCTCTGTGACTGGCGTTGTGTGGACCCGGGAGGACGGTGCTCTGTGACTGGCGTTGTGTGGATCCGGGAGGACGGTGCTCTGTGACTGGCGTTGTGTGGACCCGGGAGGACGGTGCTCTGTGACTGGCGTCGTGTGGACCCGGGAGGACGGCGCTCTGTGACTGGCGTCGTGTGGACCCGGGAGGACGGTGCTCTGTGACTGGCGTCGTGTGGACCCGGGAGGGCAGCGCTCTGTGACTGGCGTTGTGTGGACCCGGGAGGACAGCGCTCTGTGACTGGCGTCGTGTGGACCCAGGAGGGCGGCGCTCTGTGACTGGCGTTGTGTGGACCCGGGAGGGCAGCGCTCTGTGACTGGCGTCGTGTGGACCCGGGAGGGCAGCGCTCTGTGACTGGCGTTGTGTGGACCCGGGAGGGCAGCGCTCTGTGACTGGTGTCGTGTGGACCCGGGAGGGCAGCGCTCTGTGACTGGCGTCGTGTGGACTCGGGAGGATGGCGCTGTGTGACTGGCGTTGTGTGGACCCGGGAGGACGGTGCTCTGTGACTGGCGTTGTGTGGACCCGGGAGGGCAGCGCTCTGTGACTGGCGTTGTGTGGACCCGGGAGGGCAGCGCTCTGTGACTGGCGTTGTGTGGACCCAGGAGGATGGCGCTGTGTGACCGGTGTTGTGCGGACGCGGGAGGGCGGTGCTCTGTGACTGGCGTCGTGTGGACCCGGGAGGACGGTGCTCTGTGACTGGCGTCGTGTGGACCCGGGAGGGCAGCGCTCTGTGACTGGCATTGTGTGGACCCGGGAGGGCGGTGCTCTGTGACTGGCATTGTGCGGACCCGGGAGGGCGGTGCTCTGTGACTGGCGTTGTGTGGACCCGGGAGGACGGTGCTTTGTGACTGGCGTTGTGTGGACCCGGGAGGGCAGCGCTCTGTGACTGGCGTTGTGTGGACCCAGGAGGACGGTGCTCTGTGACTGGCGTTGTGTGGACCCGGGAGGGCGGCGCTCTGTGACTGGCATTGTGTGGACCCGGGAGGGCGGTGCTCTGTGACTGGCGTTGTGTGGACCCAGGAGGGCGGCGCTCTGTGACTGGCGTTGTGTGGACCCGGGAGGACGGTGCTCTGTGACTGGCGTTGTGTGGACCCAGGAGGGCGGCGCTCTGTGACTGGCGTTGTGTGGACCCGGGAGGACGGTGCTCTGTGACTGGCGTTGTGTGGACCCAGGAGGGTGGCGCTCTGTGACTGGCATTGTGTGGACCCGGGAGGGCAGCGCTCTGTGACTGGCGTTGTGTGGACCCGGGAGGACGGTGCTCTGTGACTGGCGTTGTGTGGACCCAGGAGGGCGGCGCTCTGTGACTGGCGTTGTGTGGACCCAGGAGGGCGGCGCTCTGTGACTGGCGTTGTGTGGACCCGGGAGGACGGTGCTCTGTGACTGGCGTTGTGTGGATCCAGGAGGGTGGCGCTCTGTGACTGGCGTTGTGTGGACCCGGGAGGGCAGCGCTCTGTGACTGGCGTCGTGTGGACCCGGGAGGGCAGCGCTCTGTGACTGGCGTCGTGTGGACCCGGGAGGACGGTGCTCTGTGACTGGCGTTGTGTGGACCCAGGAGGGCGGCGCTCTGTGACTGGCGTTGTGTGGACCCAGGAGGGCGGCGCTCTGTGACTGGCGTTGTGTGGATCCGGGAGGACGGTGCTCTGTGACTGGCGTCGTGTGGACCCGGGAGGGCGGTGCTCTGTGACTGGCGTTGTGTGGATCCGGGAGGACGGTGCTCTGTGACTGGCGTTGTGTGGACCCAGGAGGGTGGCGCTCTGTGACTGGCGTTGTGTGGACCCGGGAGGGCAGCGCTCTGTGACTGGCGTCGTGTGGACCCGGGAGGGCGGTGCTCTGTGACTGGCGTCGTGTGGACCCGGGAGGACGGTGCTCTGTGACTGGCGTTGTGTGGACCCAGGAGGGCGGCGCTCTGTGACTGGCGTTGTGTGGACCCAGGAGGGCGGTGCTCTGTGACTGGCGTTGTGTGGATCCGGGAGGACGGTGCTCTGTGACTGGCGTTGTGTGGACCCGGGAGGACGGTGCTCTGTGACTGGCGTCGTGTGGACCCGGGAGGACGGCGCTCTGTGACTGGCGTCGTGTGGACCCGGGAGGACGGTGCTCTGTGACTGGCGTCGTGTGGACCCGGGAGGACGGTGCTCTGTGACTGGCGTTGTGTGGACCCGGGAGGGCAGCGCTTTGTGACTGGCGTTGTGTGGACCCGGGAGGGCAGCGCTCTGTGACTGGCGTCGTGTGGACCCGGGAGGGCAGCGCTCTGTGACTGGCGTCGTGTGGACCCGGGAGGACGGCGCTCTGTGACTGGCGTCGTGTGGACCCGGGAGGGCAGCGCTCTGTGACTGGCGTCGTGTGGACCCGGGAGGGCAGCGCTCTGTGACTGGCGTCGTGTGGACCCGGGAGGGCGGTGCTCTGTGACTGGCGTTGTGTGGACCCGGGAGGGCAGCGCTCTGTGACTGGCGTTGTGTGGACCCGGGAGGGCAGCGCTCTGTGACTGGCGTCGTGTGGACCCGGGAGGGCAGCGCTCTGTGACTGGCGTCGTGTGGACCCGGGAGGACGGCGCTCTGTGACTGGCGTTGTGTGGACCCGGGAGGGCAGCGCTCTGTGACTGGCGTTGTGTGGACCCAGGAGGGCAGCGCTCTGTGACTGGCGTTGTGTGGACCCGGGAGGGCAGCGCTCTGTGACTGGCGTTGTGTGGACCCGGGAGGGCAGCGCTCTGTGACTGGCGTCGTGTGGACCCGGGAGGACGGCGCTCTGTGACTGGCGTTGTGTGGACCCGGGAGGGCAGCGCTCTGTGACTGGCGTTGTGTGGACCCGGGAGGGCAGCGCTCTGTGACTGGCGTTGTGTGGACCCGGGAGGGCAGCGCTCTGTGACTGGCGTTGTGTGGATCCGGGAGGACGGTGCTCTGTGACTGGCGTCGTGTGGACCCGGGAGGGCAGCGCTCTGTGACTGGCGTCGTGTGGACCCGGGAGGACGGCGCTCTGTGACTGGCGTTGTGTGGACCCGGGAGGGCAGCGCTCTGTGACTGGCGTTGTGTGGACCCAGGAGGGCGGTGCTCTGTGACTGGCGTTGTGTGGATCCGGGAGGACGGTGCTCTGTGACTGGCGTCGTGTGGACCCGGGAGGACGGCGCTCTGTGACTGGCGTCGTGTGGACCCGGGAGGACGGTGCTCTGTGACTGGCGTCGTGTGGACCCGGGAGGACGGTGCTCTGTGACTGGCGTTGTGTGGACCCGGGAGGGCAGCGCTTTGTGACTGGCGTTGTGTGGACCCGGGAGGGCAGCGCTCTGTGACTGGCGTCGTGTGGACCCGGGAGGGCAGCGCTCTGTGACTGGCGTCGTGTGGACCCGGGAGGACGGCGCTCTGTGACTGGCGTCGTGTGGACCCGGGAGGATGGCGCTCTGTGACTGGCGTCGTGTGGACCCGGGAGGATGGCGCTGTGTGATATTTTGTGATGGTGAGAATGGTGCATGATATTCCATCATGGGCTGAAAATGAGTGCACACTGTGGATGTTTAGCACTGTTGTGGGTGTTATACAGTGGATATAAAAAGTCTACACGCCCCTGGTAAAATCACTATTCTGTCAAGGGAAAAAATCCCACGAAGAATCATTTCAGAAACTATTCCCCTTTATTATCACACATAATCTGTACAAATCCACTTATAAATAAACTGGAATCATTTTGAAGGGAAAAATAAAATTACAACTGCAATAGTGAGGTTGTATAAGTCTGCGGTTTTGCTCAGAATCAGCCTGTAACAATCTACAGTTTGATTTGTGGCAGATCTGGTTTTCCTCAGATTAAAACTTTTTTCCCTTCAGGTCATCGGGGGTTAATGCAGAACCCCCCAACCCCTCAGCCTACCCCCCCCCCCCCGTTGCTGCTGGTGTAATTACATCACCTGATGCATCAGCCGATGGTTGGTTATACAGGTCCTTTTGTATACCAACCGTGCTGAAGACTGGAGCTTGCTGGGTTCAGTAGTGCTTCAGTTGAATGTAGTAATTTGGTGCCTTACTCTGCTGTGCGGTGCATTTCAGCAGAGAAAAGCTAAGTGTTGTTTTGTGTTTCCTTT
Source organism: Ranitomeya imitator (assembly GCF_032444005.1). Lineage (NCBI taxonomy): Eukaryota > Metazoa > Chordata > Amphibia > Anura > Dendrobatidae > Ranitomeya > Ranitomeya imitator. The sequence goes on along the minus strand of NC_091284.1, from coordinate 843,380,686 downwards.
TCCCTGTGATGTTTGTCTTACCTTACCTTGTGTTGTCTTAGTGCAGCAGTGGGTCCAGTGTTCTCACTTGCAAGTTCCCTACCTAGGGACTAGAGCGCAGGGCAAGTGAGTTATTAGGTATCCTGCTCGGTGACGGGTTGAAAGAACCCGTATAGGGACACTAGTAAGAGCAGGGCACATCCAGTGCAGAAGGTGTCCATTCCCCGTTCCCTACCGACAGGACCCACCGTTATTAAAGTGTCCCCGGTGTACCCCTTTGTGTTTCATCGTTTTGTGACAGTCCACTCGTCGGTTCGTGTCACGCTAGGACAGTCACTTCGTGACATTATAACCAACCGTCCCATTTTTTCTGGTGAGCCATGGCTCAAATGCAGGCCTTTACCCAACTGCTTCAGACTCTCACCAAGGAGTTTAAGGTGCTGCTTGGTGAGGTGGTGCAGCAACTACAGCAGTTGGTGGGATTCTGGGCTTCGGTCCAGGTGCAGGTTCAACCAGAACCCAAGATATCTCTTCCTGACAGGTTCTCTGGAGGGAGAGATACATTTTTGGTTTTTCAGGAGGCTTGTAAATTGTACTTCAGGCTCCACCCTCATTCATCAGGGAGTGAGGAACAGCATGTGGGGGATTATAATCTCCCTTCTTAAGGGTGATCCCCAATCCTGGGCTCTCTCCCTGCCGGCTGGTTATCCATCTTTATGGTCGGTGGATGAGTTTTTTGCAGCCTTGGCGCTTGTGTAAGGGGATCCAGACAGTGGCGTAACTACCACGGTCGCAGCAGTCGCCACTGCGACCGGGCCCGGGGGAAGTCAGGGGCCCCGGCAGATCAGATGCACGCCGACACCAGCAAAAAGTTAAAAACTGTTGCCGTGCAGGTGATTCCTCCCGCACGGCAACAGACAGACCGGCCCTCCACCTGACCTGCCGGGCGCACACATCAGATCAGCAGCCGATGCCTGATCTGAAAGGAAGAGCTGAAGATCCTGTGGTGACGTCATCACTATCATAGGTCTTTCACCATTTATCAGCTCCGCCTCCTGATCACATGACGATGACGTCACCACAGGTCCTTCAGCTCTCAGCAGCTCAGTCCTGGTTGTGTGCAGCTCGTGTTCTCTGGTATCAACCAGCAGCAGATTTCCGGTTCCTGCTGTTCTGGTGAGATGTGGAGACAGGGGCAGAATGTGGAGACGGATGGGGCAGAATGTGGAGACGGATGGGGCAGAATGTGGAGATGGATGGGGCAGAATGCGGAGACGGATAGGGCAGAATGTGGAGACGGATGGGGCAGAATGTGGAGACGGATGGGGCAGAATGCGGAGACGGATGGGGCAGAATGGGGAGACGGATGGGGCAGAGTGCGGAGTCGGATGGGGCAGAGTGCGGAGTCGGATGGGGCAGAGTGAGGAGTCGGATGGGGCAGAGTGAGGAGTCGGATGGGGCAGAGTGAGGAGTCGGATGGGGCAGAGTGAGGAGTCGGATGGGGCAGAGTGAGGAGACGGATGGGGCAGAATGCGGAGACGGATGGGGCAGAATGGGGAGACGGATGGGGCAGAATGCGGAGACGGATGGGGCAGAGTGCGGAGTCAGATGGGGCAGAGTGAGGAGTCGGATGGGGCAGAGTGAGGAGTCGGATGGGGCAGAATGAGGAGTCGGATGGGGCAGAGTGTGGAGTCGGATGGGGCAGAGTGCGGAGTCGGATGGGGCAGAGTGGGGAGTCGGATGGGGCAGAGTGAGGAGTCGGATGGGGCAGAGTGCGGAGTCGGATGGGGCAGAGTGCGGAGTCGGATGGGGCAGAGTGCGGAGTCGGATGGGGCAGAGTGCGGAGTCGGATGGGGCAGAGTGCGGAGTCGGATGGGGCAGAGTGCGGAGTCGGATGGGGCAGAGTGAGGAGTCGGATGGGGCAGAGTGAGGAGTCGGATGGGGCAGAGTGCGGAGTCGGATGGGGCAGAGTGCGGAGTCAGATGGGGCAGAGTGCGGAGTCGGATGGGGCAGGAGCATGGGCAGGATGTGGATTTGGGTGAAAAATATTTTGGCGGGGGGGGCCCCATTTGAAAGTTCGCACCGGGGCCCATAACTTTGTAGTTACGCCACTGGATCCAGATGTCGTCTCCCTGGCGAAATCCCAACTGCGTAAAATCAAGCAGGGGGTCGGCCGGCTGAGGAGTACTGCTCAAAGTTCAGGAGGTGGGCCGCTGACACACAGTGGAATGACCCTGCCCTTAGGAGCCATTTTGTGCAGGGTCTGTCTCCAAGGTTGCAGGATACTCTTGTGCAGTACACCGCCCCAGGTCGTTGGAGGCCGCCATGTCCCTTGCCATCCGGGTAGATAGGCAGTTGAGGGAGAGGCATACACCAAATGTGCCCCTGGTAGTCCTTGCTAGGAAGGGGGCCATACCGTAGCAGACGGACGAACCCATGCAGGTGGGAGGAGTTGGTTCCCAAACGGGGTTGCCTGCGGTTCGCCGTGGTGTGGGGGCACGTTTTTACTGTGAGCAGATTGTTCATTTCAACTGTGTCTGCCCAGCTCGCCAAAACACCTGTGTAACGGGGTCTACCAATGTGGCATACCTCTTTCAGTACCACCCCATGTTTCCGGAGGTGCACTCTGCTTTGGCTGGAGTCTGAATGAAGGACGCTGGCTGGAATTCCTTGATTACATGGGAGCATATAAAAGATCACTGCTTCTCCACGTATTTCCAGTCTGACAACACTTTACTCACAGGACACAGAATATATCACACAGATACAGAGGGCAGGCCAATAGAAAAGCGGCAGGCCAGACATACATTACAATAGCCGCAGGTGGCTGGAGCCTGCTGATATTTACTGTGGGAATTACAAAGGTGGGGGGAGGAGGACAAAAGGGGAATGTCATGTCCCCTCTGCCCAGGGGCGCAGTCTGTGGGCTGATGCATTAGGTTCCATGTGAGATGCATGTCCCTATTATACATACATATAACTGCACAACATATTCTGGGTGCTGAGTGGTTCCATAACACGTAACACGGCTCCCCTTTTCAGCGACGCGATCGGCATACACAGTCTGATCCTTAACGGATCGGTTTGGGGATGACCGAAGTTTATGGGGTTGGTACAAGTTCCGTTTGTCGACTTAGTCCATCGGCATTACCGTTTTGTTTGCCAGGTCTGTAGTGGATGGTGAAGTCCAGAGGTTGTAGGGCTAAACTCCACCGCAGCAATCTGGCGTTGTCTCTGGAGACCCGATTAAGCCAGACTAGGGGATTATGGTCCGTTAGGAGGGAAAACTGTCGTCCATACAAATATGGTTGCAACTTTTTGAGTGCCCATACTACCGCCAGGCACTCCTTCTTGATGGCCGCATAGCTCACTTCACGGGGCAGTAGTTTCCGACTCAGGTAAGCTACCGGGTGTTCTTGGCCGTCCGGCCCGACTTGGCTCAGTACTGCCCCCAATCCAAACATAGAAGCGTCTGTGTGAACAAGGAAACGTTTAGATGGATCGGGTGCGGCCAATACAGAGGTATTGGTGAGGGCGTCCTATAGTTGGCGGAAGCCTTCCTCACACTCTGTGGTCCAGGTCACCTGGCGGGGTTGGTTCTTACGGGTCAGATCAGTGATTGGCTTGGCTACGCTGCTGTAATTGGGAACGAATTTCTTGTAATACCCCGCTGTCCCTAGAAACGCCATGACCTGGGCTTTAGTGCGTGGGGTGGGCCATTTGGCTATGGCCTCAATCTTGGCTGGTTCTGGTCGCTGTTTCCCACTTCCCACCCAATGCCCTAAATACTGAACCTCTGCTTTGCCCACGTGACACTTGTTTGGGTTCAGGGTGATTCCAGCCTTGTGGATCCTGTCCAATACTGTCTCTAGGTGATTTAGATGCTCTTCCCATGTCGCACTGTAGATGGTGATGTCGTCCAGGTAGGCACAAGCATAGTCCTGGAGACCATCCAGAAGCCGGTCAGCCAGCCTCTGGAAGGTCATCGGGGCAGTCTTCATCCCGAATGGCATAACTCGAAACTGGAATAAGCCAAATGGGGTGACAAATGCCGACTTGGGAATAGCGTCAGGACTAAGGGGAATCTGCCAGTAGCCTTTGCATAGATCGATGGTGGTCAAATACTTTGCCCCCGCCAGCCGGTCTAACAACTCATCCACACGCGGCATGGGATATGCATCCGTCACTGTTTTCTCATTGAGCTTACGATAGTCTACACAAAACCGTGTAGTCCCATCCTTCTTGGGCACTAACACTACGGGGAATGCCCAGGGACTATCTGACTCTTCAGTGACCCCTAAACGCAACATCTCTTGTATCTCTTGTTGCATCCCCTCTCGTACAGACTCAGGGACGCGGATGGGGTTTTGTTGCAGGGGGGTCTGGTCCTGGGTCTCAACCTTGTGTTGCGCCAGGCGAGTGTACCTTGGACTCCCCGAAAACATCCTCTGTCGCTGCCTCAACAACTCCTCCGCCTGCTGTCTCTCCCGGGAGCCTACATCTTCACCCCAGTGTACCTGGTCCCATGTTTTAGACTGAGTCCTTTCCCTTAAGACATCCGGCAAGGGAAGTCTGGCTAAATCCTCTGCTTCAGGTGCACAGATGGCCACTACCTCTTCAGGGCGCTCCCGGTAGGGCTTCAGCATATTGACGTGGAACATGCGGATAACCCTGGGGTCGTCAAAATTGGCGACATTATATGTCGGAGATGGAACAGGATCCTTGATGCGAACAACTAGCTAAGACAATGGTGCAGACAACAAGGATTCGGATTCCTGGACCACGGTGTGAATTACTTGTACGATGGACTCCTCGCCAAAGACGGACTACACCTCAACAAACCTGGGAAACACACATTCGCCAGAAGACTCGCTACACTCATCAGGAGGGCGTTAAACTAGAAGAACAGGGGACGGGAAGAAAAACATTAGACGCGAACAAAGAAGACCCAGGAAAACATACTCAGAAGGGAGGTAAGAACATTTCTAAAACAATCCACAGCAAAGAGATTGGAACAAAACAAAATCCTCTAAACTGCATGCTCGCAAACGCCAGAAGCCTGACAAACAAGATGGAAGAACTAGAAGCAGAAATATCTACAGGTAACTTTGACATAGTGGGAATAACCGAGACATGGTTAGATGAAAGCTATGACTGGGCAGTTAACTTACAGGGTTACAGTCTGTTTAGAAAGGATCGTAAAAATCGGAGAGGAGGAGGGGTTTGTCTCTATGTAAAGTCTTGTCTAAAGTCCACTTTAAGGGAGGATATTAGCGAAGGGAATGAGGATGTCGAGTCCATATGGGTCGAAATTCATGGAGGGAAAAATGGTAACAAAATTCTCATTGGGGTCTGTTACAAACCCCCAAATATAACAGAAACCATGGAAAGTCTACTTCTAAAGCAGATAGATGAAGCTGCAACCCATAATGAGGTCCTGGTTATGGGGGACTTTAACTACCCGGATATTAACTGGGAAACAGAAACCTGTGAAACCCATAAAGGCAACAGGTTTCTGCTAATAACCAAGAAAAATTATCTTTCACAATTGGTGCAGAATCCAACCAGAGGAGCAGCACTTTTAGACCTAATACTATCTAATAGACCTGACAGAATAACAAATCTGCAGGTGGTCGGGCATCTAGGAAATAGCGACCACAATATTGTGCAGTTTCACCTGTCTTTCACTAGGGGGACTTGTCAGGGAGTCACAAAAACATTGAACTTTAGGAAGGCAAAGTTTGACCAGCTTAGAGATGCCCTTAATCTGGTAGACTGGGACAATATCCTCAGAAATGAGAATACAGATAATAAATGGGAAATGTTTAAGAACATCCTAAATAGGCAGTGTAAGCGGTTTATACCTTGTGGGAATAAAAGGACTAGAAATAGGAAAAACCCAATGTGGCTAAACAAAGAAGTAAGACAGGCAATTAACAGTAAAAAGAAAGCATTTGCACTACTAAAGCAGGATGGCACCATTGAAGCTCTAAAAAACTATAGGGAGAAAAATACTTTATCTAAAAAACTAATTAAAGCTGCCAAAAAGGAAACAGAGAAGCACATTGCTAAGGAGAGTAAAACTAATCCCAAACTGTTCTTCAACTATATCAATAGTAAAAGAATAAAAACTGAAAATGTAGGCCCCTTAAAAAATAGTGAGGAAAGAATGGTTGTAGATGACGAGGAAAAAGCTAACATATTAAACACCTTCTTCTCCACGGTATTCACGGTGGAAAATGAAATGCTAGGTGAAATCCCAAGAAACAATGAAAACCCTATATTAAGGGTCACCAATCTAACCCAAGAAGAGGTGCGAAACCGGCTAAATAAGATCAAAATAGATAAATCTCCGGGTCCGGATGGCATACACCCACGAGTACTAAGAGAACTAAGTAATGTAATAGATAAACCATTATTTCTTATTTTTAGTGACTCTATAGCGACAGGGTCTGTTCCGCAGGACTGGCGCATAGCAAATGTGGTGCCAATATTCAAAAAGGGCTCTAAAAGTGAACCTGGAAATTATAGGCCAGTAAGTCTAACCTCTATTGTTGGTAAAATATTTGAAGGGTTTCTGAGGGATGTTATTCTGGATTATCTCAATGAGAATAACTGTTTAACTCCATATCAGCATGGGTTTATGAGAAATTGCTCCTGTCAAACCAATCTAATCAGTTTTTATGAAGAGGTAAGCTATAGGCTGGACCACGGTGAGTCATTGGACGTGGTATATCTCGATTTTTCCAAAGCGTTTGATACCGTGCCGCACAAGAGGTTGGTACACAAAATGAGAATGCTTGGTCTGGGGGAAAATGTGTGTAAATGGGTTAGTAACTGGCTTAGTGATAGAAAGCAGAGGGTGGTTATAAATGGTATAGTCTCTAACTGGGTCGCTGTGACCAGTGGGGTACCGCAGGGGTCAGTATTGGGACCTGTTCTCTTCAACATATTCATTAATGATCTGGTAGAAGGTTTACACAGTAAAATATCGATATTTGCAGATGATACAAAACTATGTAAAGCAGTTAATACAAGAGAAGATAGTATTCTGCTACAGATGGATCTGGATAAGTTGGAAACTTGGGCTGAAAGGTGGCAGATGAGGTTTAACAATGATAAATGTAAGGTTATACACATGGGAAGAGGGAATCAATATCACCATTACACACTGAACGGGAAACCACTGGGTAAATCTGACAGGGAGAAGGACTTGGGGATCCTAGTTAATGATAAACTTACCTGGAGCAGCCAGTGCCAGGCAGCAGCTGCCAAGGCAAACAGGATCATGGGGTGCATTAAAAGAGGTCTGGATACACATGATGAGAGCATTATACTGCCTCTGTACAAATCCCTAGTTAGACCGCACATGGAGTACTGTGTCCAGTTTTGGGCACCGGTGCTCAGGAAGGATATAATGGAACTAGAGAGAGTACAAAGGAGGGCAACAAAATTAATAAAGGGGATGGGAGAACTACAATACCCAGATAGATTAGCGAAATTAGGATTATTTAGTCTAGAAAAAAGACGACTGAGGGGCGATCTAATAACCCTGTATAAGTATATAAGGGGACAATACAAATATCTCGCTGAGGATCTGTTTATACCAAGGAAGGTGACGGGCACAAGGGGACATTCTTTGCGTCTGGAGGAGAGAAGGTTTTTCCACCAACATAGAAGAGGATTCTTTACTGTTAAGGCGGTGAGAATCTGGAATTGCTTGCCTGAGGAGGTGGTGATGGCGAACTCAGTCGAGGGGTTCAAGAGAGGCCTGGATGTCTTCCTGGAGCAGAACAATATTGTATCATACAATTATTAGGTTCTGTAGAAGGACGTAGATCTGGGGATTTATTATGATGGAATATAGGCTGAACTGGATGGACAAATGTCTTTTTTCGGCCTTACTAACTATGTTACTATGTTGTGTCGGCCATTTTCCCCACTACCTGGTAGGGCCCCTGCCATGCAGCTTGGAACTTGTTCTGCTTAGTGGGCTTTAACACCAGGACCTTCTGTCCATAGGGTACAATAGGTACCCCTTGTTACGAACGCTGCGCATACTTACCCGGCTTCTCCCATCCCTCGGCGCACTCGCGATCCTGTCCAGCGCCGCTCTGCTTCCTCCTTCGCCGGCTCACGGCGTCCGGTCCCTCTGCGCATGCGCGGTCGCGTCTCCTCCATCACAGAGCCTTCTGGGAGGTCGCGACCCGGTGGCTCCGCCCCAACATGGCGGCGCCCATCGGGTATTTCTTCCCGGCGTCTCCCTAGGTAAGATGCCTTTGCTTTGTAGGTGCACTGTCTGCCGTCAGTGTCCCTATGCCCTAGGCTCCCCTGTACCAGTGTCTTCTCTCAGCCCAGTCTTTACTTTGTCTCTGTGTCCTGCCTGTCCGTGTTCCTGCTGTATCCTGCCAGTCCGTGTTCCTGCTGTATCCTGCCAGTCCGTGTTCCTGCTGTATCCTGCCAGTCCGTGTTCCTGTTGTATCCTGCCAGTCCGTGTTCCTGCTGTATCCTGCCGGTCCGTGTTCCTGCTGTATCCTGCCAGTCCGTGTTCCTGCTGTATCCTGCCAGTCCGTGTTCCTGCTGTGTTCTGCCAGTCCGTGTTCCTGCTGTGTTCTGCCAGCCCGTCTTCCTGCTGTGTCCTGCCTGTCCGTGTTCCTGCTGAGTCCTTCCGGTCCGTGTACCTGCTGAGTCCTGCCAGTCCGTGTTCCTGCTGTGTTCTGCCGTTCCGTGTTCCAGTCATTTTCAGTTAAGTCTTGTTTTCCTATTATTCCCTGCCTTCCTTATAGCCTGTGGTTCCCTTCTTTATCTTGGGTCGCCCCTTTGGCTCTAGCTGTTGTGTCTCCATTCCCCCGAGGTCCTGCTCCTAACACTCCCTGTATAGGGGGTGATTCCATCTGGTCCGCTCGACCCCGGGGGCTCTAGAGTCACGACCCAGAGGGTCCACTCTCAGATTTCTGCCCGAGTACTTACACCCCTTCTATGAGGCCCTCCCCTTCCAAGTGTTCTAGCACTAAGTCTAGGGGTCCCCTTACCCATCTCCCGTATACCAGCTCCAACGGGGAGAACCCCGTGGATTCTTGGGGCACCTCTCGATAGGCAAACAGGAGGTGAGGCAAGAATTTCTCCCAGTCCCTGTAGGTCCTGGTAAAAGTCCCAATGAGTTGTTTTAACGTCCCGTTAAAGCGTTCACACAACCCATTGGTTTGTGGGTGGTACGGGGCGCTTCTAATGGACTTTACGCCGCACAGCTTCCACAGTTGGTTAGTCACCTCTGCTGTAAACTGGGCACCCTGGTCCGAGATAATCTCCCGGGGAAATCCAACCCGTGAGAAAACCTGGAGCAGGGCGGCCGCCACTGTCTCTGCCAGTATGTTAGGTAACGCAACCGCCTCTGGTACCGTGTGGCATAATCTACCACTGTCAATATATACCTTTTCCCTGACAGACTGGATTTGGCTAGCGGCCCTATCAGATCGATTGCTACTCGGCTAAATGGTTCCTCCACAATGGGGAGGGGGCGTAATTTGGCCTTGCATTGATCCCCCCCTCTTGCTAATGCGCTGGCAACTGTCACAGGTCTGGCAGTACTGATGAACATCATAGGTTACCCCCCGGCCAAAAGAAGTTTTGTGTCAGACGATGCCTGGTGCGACTGACGCCGAAGTGCCCCGCCAAGGGTATGTCATGAGAGATTTGCAGTAACTCCTGCCTATACTTCTTGGGAACTACGAGCTGTCGTTTTATAGTGGGGCTCGTCCCTGTGTGGTGCTGCTCTGTGATCCGGTAGAGGAGTCCCTGCTTCCATATAAACTGTTCCCCTTCCAGTACCCTTCTCCCCTCCTGTGCCTTCCCACGATATCCCTCCAATGAAGGATCCTCAAGTAACTCCCTCTTAAATTCATCTGGGGTGGCCCAAGAAATGTGTCTGGCTATAGGAATACGTGTAAGGCTGGGATGTCTTACCTGGGCCTCCTCTGAGTGTGATTCCGCCTCCGCAGCTCGAGCTTGTCTCTGGGTGGTCACAGGATATGTCTCAGCCAGAGGGGCAACCGAGAAGGCAGACAACATGGGCCCAAGTCATTTCCCAGCAAGACGTCTGCAGGCAAATCCTCCATCAAGCTGACCTCAACAAGGCCATCCCCGACTCCCCAGTTCAGGTGAATCCTGGCAGTGGCCAGTCGATGTATAGCTCCCCCTGCTACACGGACTGCCACTGTCCGGTCCGTCTTCTCTTGGTCCCGGACGAGATGAGGCTTCACAAGGGTCAAAGTTTCCCAGGAATCTCTTAGTCCCTGCATACGTTTCCCATTAACCCACACGACCTGTCGATGCTGTTGTCGATTATTTGCCCGGGCTGCCTGCACGGGGTCTACTTCAGGCAGCTCTTCCTCCATCTCTTCCACGCCTTGGTTAGTCGTAGCCCCCAATGCCGGGTCAGCTTCGCCTTGGTAGCAGTGTACAGCAGCCCGGCTGAAGGTAGCTGTTCCCGCCTTTGGCCACTGGGTATGCTGAGTCCGATTGGGACATTGTCTTTGCAGGTGGCCCAGCTGACGGCAGGTGTGGCATTGCGCCCCAGGGGGACTGTGGTAGGCCGGGTTTCTAGCTGGTCCCCATACAACCTTCGGTGTTTTGGGGCCCTCCAGGTCCATGGGCAGGCCCCTAGTGACCATCTTTGATCCGGACAACTGAGGCCTCCTGGCATCATGATGTTCATCAGCCAGATGAGCGGCTTCCTCAAGAGTCGTTGGCCGCCTGTCCCGAAGCCATTCCTGTGTCTCGGGGGTTAGTCCATTAAAGAATCGTTCTAACAAGAATAGCTGGAGGACGTCCTCCTTAGTGGTTGCTTGGCTCCCTTGTACCCACTGTAGCAGTGACCGCCGTAATTTACAGGCCCATTCAGCGTGGGTATTGTTTACGCGTTTTATAAGTCCGCGGAACTTTGGGCGGTATGCCTCTGGTGTCAGCGCATACCGGGCCAAGATCACTTCTTTGATCCGCTCATAGTCCATACAGTCCTCATCAGGTACCGTGCGATAGGCGTCCGCTGCCCGGCCTGTCAGCTTGCTGGCCAGAATCTGAACCCTTTCCTCCGGCTTCACTTGATGAAGGGCACACTGCCACTCAAAGTCCTGCAGAAAGCCATCAATGTCTTCCTCTGCCTCCCCAACTGTCGGAAGGCATTATACTGGATCTTTTTGTGGCTTACTGTTGAAGGTACCTGGTCGAAGGCCAGAGCTCCCCCTACTCGCTGACTCTCCTCTCTCCACTCTGTGGTGACCTGAAGAGGGTGCTGTACACAGGAGATGCCCCCGCAATCTGTGGTGACCTGAAGAGGGCGCTGTACACAGGAGATGCCCCCGCAATCTATGGTGACCTGGAGAGGACGCTGTACACAGGAGTTGTCCCGCAATCTGTGGTGACCTGAAGAGGGCGCTGTACACAGGAGATGTCCCCGCAATCTGTGGTGATCTGAAGATGGCGCTGTGCACAGGAGATGCCCCCGCAATCTGTGGTGACCTGAAGATGATGCTGTACACAGAAGATGTCCCGTAATCTGTGGTGACCTGAAGAGGGCGCTGTACACAGATGTCTCCGCAATCTGTGGTGACCTGAAGAGGACGCTGTACACAGGAGATGCCCCGCAATCTGTGGTGACCTGAAGAGGGCGCTGTACACAGGAGATGTCCCCGCAATCTGTGGTGACCTGAAGAGGGCGCTGTGCACAGGAGATGCCCCCGCAATCTGTGGTGACCTGAAGAGGGCGCTGTACACAGGACATGCCCCGCAATCTGTGGTGACCTGAAGAGGATGCCGTACACAGGAGATGTCCCCGCAATCTGTGGTGACCTGAAGAGGGCGCTGTACACAGGAGATGCCCCGCAATCTGTGGTGACCTGAAGAGGACGCTGTACACAGGAGATGCCCCCGCAATCTGTGGTGTCCTGAAGAGGGCGCTGTACACAGGAGATGTCCCCGCAATCTGTGGTGACCTGAAGAGGGCACTGTACACAGGAGATGCCCCACAATCTGTGGTGACCTGAAGAGGACGCTGTACACAGGAGATGTCCCCACAATCTGTGGTGACCTGAAGAGGGCGCTGTACACAGGAGATGTCCCGCAATCTGTGGTGACCTGAAGAGGGCGCTGTACACAGGAGATGCCCCCGCAATCTGTGGTGACCTGAAGAGGGCGCTGTACACAGGAGATGTCCCCGCAATCTGTGGTGACCTGAAGAGGACGCTGTACACAGGAGATGCCCCCGCAATCTGTGGTGACCTGAAGAGGACGCTGTACACAGGACATGTCCCCGCAATCTGTGGTGACCTGAAGAGGGCACTGTACACAGGAGATGTCCCGCAATCTGTGGTGAGCTGAATAGGGCGCTGTACACAGGAGATGTCCCCGCAATCTGTGGTGTCCTGAAGAGGGCGCTGTACACAGGAGATGTCCCGCAATCTGTGGTGACCTGAAGAGGGCGCTGTACACAGGAGATGTCCCCGCAATCTGTGGTGTCCTGAAGAGGGCGCTGTACACAGGAGATGTCCCGCAATCTGTAGTGACCTGAAGAGGGCGCCGTACACAGGAGATGCCTCGCAATCTGTGGTGACCTGAAGACGGTGCTGTACACAGGAGATGTCCCCGCAATCTGTGATGAGCTGAAGAGGACGCTGTACACAGGAGATGTCCCCACAATCTGTGGTGACCTGAAGAGGGCGCTGTATACAGGAGATGTCCCCGCTATCTGTGGTGACCTGAAGAGGGCGCTGTACACAGGGGATGTCCCCGCAATCTGTGGTGACCTGAAGAGGGTGCTGTACACCGGAGATGCCCCACGCAATCTGTGGTGACCTCAAGAGGACGCTGTGCACAGGAGATGTCACCGCAATCTCTGGTGACCAGAAGAGGACGCTGTGCACAGGAGATGTCCCCGCAATCTGTGGTGACCTGAAAAGGGCGCTGTACACAGAAGATGTCCCCGCAATCTGTGGTGACCTGAAGAGGACGCTGTACACAGGAGATGCCCCCGCAATCTGTGGTGACCTGAAGAGGGCGCTGTACACAGGAGTTGCCCCACAATCTGTGGTGACCTGAAGAGGATGCTGTACACAGGAGATGTCCCCACAATCTGTGGTGACCTGAAGAGGGCGCTGTACACAGGAGATGTCCCGCAATCTGTGGTGACCTGAAGAGGGCACTGTACACAGGAGATGCCCCCGCAATCTGTGGTGACCTGAAGAGGGCGCTGTACACAGGAGATGTCCCCGCAATCTGTGGTGACCTGAAGAGGACGCTGTACACAGGAGATGCCCCCGCAATCTGTGGTGACCTGAAGAGGACGCTGTACACAGGAGATGTCGCCGCAATCTGTGGTGACCTGAAGAGGGCACTGTACACAGGAGATGTCCCGCAATCTGTGGTGACCTGAAGAGGGCGCTGTACACAGGAGATGTCCCCGCAATCTGTGGTGTCCTGAAGAGGGCGCTGTACACAGGAGATGTCCCCGCAATCTGTGGTGACCTGAAGAGGGCGCTGTACACAGGAGATGTCCCCGCAATCTGTGGTGTCCTGAAGAGGGCGCTGTACACAGGAGATGTCCCGCAATCTGTAGTGACCTGAAGAGGGCGCCGTACACAGGAGATGCCCCGCAATCTGTGGTGACCTGAAGACGGTGCTGTACACAGGAGATGTCCCCGCAATCTGTGGTGACCTGAAGAGGGTGCTGTACACCGGAGATGCCCCACGCAATCTGTGGTGACCTCAAGAGGACGCTGTGCACAGGAGATGTCACCGGAATCTCTGGTGACCAGAAGAGGACGCTGTGCATAGGAGATGTCCCCGCAATCTGTGGTGACCTGAAAAGGGCGCTGTACACAGAAGATGTCCCCGCAATCTGTGGTGACCTGAAGAGGACGCTGTACACAGGAGATGCCCCCGCAATCTGTGGAGACCTGAAGAGGACGCTGTACATAGATGTCCCGCAATCTGTGGTGACCTGAAGAGGGCGCTGTACACAGGAGAGGCCCCTGCAATCTGTGGTGACCTGAAGAGGATGCTGTACATAGGAGATGTCCCCGCAATCTGTGGTGACCTGAAGAGGGCGCTGTACACAGGAGATGTCCCCGCAATCTGTTGTGACCTGAAGAGGGCGCTGTACACAGGAGATGTCTCCGCAATCTGTGGTGACCTGAAGAGGGCGCTGTACACAGGAGATGTCCCCGCAATCTGTGGTGACCTGAAGAGGGCGCTGTACACAGGAGATGTCCCCGCAATCTTTGGTGTCCTGAAGAGGGAGCTGTACACAGATGTCCCGCAATCTGTAGTGACCTCAAGAGGACGCCGTACACAGGAGATGCCCCGCAATCTGTGGTGACCTGAAGAGGGTGCTGTACACAGGAGATGTCCCCGCAATCTGTGGTGACCTGAAGAGGACGCTGTACACAGGAGATGCCCCCGCTGTCTGTGGTGACCTGAAGAGGACGCTGTACACAGGAGATTTTCCTGCAATCTGTGCTGACCTGAAGAGGACGCTGTGCACAGGAGATGTCCCCGCAATCTGTGGTGACCTGAAAAGGGCGCTGTAACGGGGTCTACTGTGCTGTAGTACTTCTTACAGCACCCCCCGTGTTTCAGGAGGTCCACTCTGCTTTTGCTAGATTCTGAATGAATGATGCTGAGAGGAATTTCTTGATTACATGAGAGCATATAAAAGCTGACTGCTTCTCCACGTATTTCCAGTCTAAAGACCATCCTTTATTAACAGCACACAGAATATATAACACAGATACACAGGGCAGGCCAATAGGAAAACAGCAGGCCAGACATACATTACAATAGCCGCAGGGGGCCGGAGCCTGCCAATATTTACTGCGGGAATTACAAAGGTGGGGGAGTTCAGAAAGAGAATATCTTGTCCAGGGGCGCAGCCTGTGGACTGATGCATTTCACATGGAAACTATTATACATACATATACTGCATAACATATTCTTGGTGCTGGGGGGTTCTGTAACAGGCGGTATTCACAGAAGATGTCCCCGCAATCTGTGGTGACCTGAAGAGGACGCTGTACACAGGAGATGCCTCTGCAATCTGTGGTGACCTGAAGAGGACGCTGTACATAGGAGATGTCCCCGCAATCTGTGGTGACCTGAAGAGGGCGCTGTACACAGGAGAGAGCCCGGAATCTGTGGTGACCTGAAGAGGGCGCTGTACACAGGAGATGCCCCGCAATCTGTGGTGACCTGAAGAGGACGCTGTACACAGGAGATATCCCCGCAATCTGTGGTGACCTGAAGAGGGCGCTGTACACAGGAGATGTCCCCGCAATCTGTGGTGACCTGAAGAGGACGCTGTACACAGGAGATGCCCCCGCAATCTGTGGTGACCTGAAGAGGACGCTGTACATAGGAGATGTCCCGCAATCTGTGGTGACCTGAAGAGGACGTTGTACACAGGAGATGCCCCCGCAATCTGTGGTGACCTGAAGAGGGCGCTGTACACAAGGGATGTCCCCGCAATCTGTGGTGACCTGAAGAGGACGCTGTACACAGGAGATGCCCCCGCAATCTGTGGTGACCTGAAGAGGACGCTGTACATAGGAGATGTCCCGCAATCTGTGGTGACCTGAAGAGGACGTTGTACACAGGAGATGTCCCCGCAATCTGTGGTGACCTGAAGAGGGCACTGTACACAGGAGATGTCCCCGCAATCTGTGGTGACCTGAAGAGGGCGCTGTACACAGGAGATGTCCCCGCAATCTGTGGTGACCTGAAGAGGGCGCTGTACACAGGAGATGTCCCCGCAATCTGTGGTGACCTGAAGAGGACGCTGTACACAGGAGATGTCCCCGCAATCTGTGCTGACCTGAAGAGGGCGCTGTACACAGGAGATGTCCCCGCAATCTGTGGTGACCTGAAGAGGGCACTGTACACAGGAGATGTCCCCGCAATCTGTGGTGACCTGAAGAAGAGGGAGCTGTGCACAGGAGATGTCCCCGCAATCTGTGGTGACCTGAAGAGGGCGCTGTACACAGGAGATGCCCCCCGCAATCTGTGGTGACCTGAAGAGGACGCTGTACACAGGAGATGCCCCCGCAATCTGTGGTGACCTGAAGAGGGCGCTGTACACAGAAGATGTCCCCGCAATCTGTGGTGACCAGAAGAGGGCGCTGTACACAGGAGATGTCCCCGCAATCTGTGGGGACCTGAAGAGGGCGCTGTACACAGGAGATGTCCCCGCAATCTGTGGGGACCTGAAGAGGGCGCTGTACACAGGAGATGCCCCGCAATCTGTGGTGACCTGAAGAGGGCGCTGCACACAGGAGATGTCCCCGCAATCTGTGGTGACCTGAAGAGGGCGCTGTACACAGGAGATGTCCCCGCAATCTGTGGTGACCTGAAGAGGACGCTGTACACAGGAGATGTCCCCCGCAATCTGTGATGACCAGAAGAGGGCGCTGTACACAGGAGATGTCCCCGCAATCTGTGGTGACCTTAAGAGGACGCTGTACACAGGAGATGTCCCCGCAATCTGTGGTGACCTGAAGAGGGCGCTGTACACAGGAGATGTCCCCGCAATCTGTGGTGACCTGAAGAGGACGCTGTACACAGGAGATGTCCCCGCAATCTGTGGTGACCTGAAGAGGACGCTGTACATAGGAGATGTCCCCGCAATCTGTGGTGACCTGAAGAGGGCGCTGTACACAGGAGATGTCCCCGCAATCTGTGGTGACCTGAAGAGGACGCTGTACACAGGAGATGTCCCGCAATCTGTGGTGACCTGAAGAGGGCGCTGTACACAGGGGATGTCCCCGCAATCTGTGGTGACCTGAAGAGGACGCTGTACACAGGAGATGTCCCCGCAATCTGTGGTGACCTGAAGAGGACGCTGTACACAGGAGATGTCCCCGCAATCTGTGGTGACCTGAAGAGGGCGCTGTACACAGGAGATGTCCCCGCAATCTGTGGTGACCTGAAGAGGACGCTGTACACAGGAGATGTCCCGCAATCTTTGGTGACCTGAAGAGGGCGCTGTACACAGGAGATGTCCCCGCAATCTGTGGTGACCTGAAGAGGGCGCTGTACACAGGAGATGTCCCCGCAATCTGTGGTGACCTGAAGAGGACGCTGTACACAGGAGATGTCCCCGCAATCTGTGGTGTCCTGAAGAGGGCGCTATACACAGGAGATGTCCCCGCAATCTGTGGTGACCTGAAGAGGGCGCTGTACACAGGAGATGTCCCCGCAATCTGTGGTGACCTGAAGAGGACGCTGTACACAGGAGATGTCCCCGCAATCTGTGGTGACCTGAAGAGGATGCTGTACACAGGAGATGCCCCCGCAATCTGTGGTGACCTGAAGAGGGCGCTGTACACAGGAGATGTCCCCGCAATCTGTGGTGACCTGAAGAGGACGCTGTACACAGGAGATGCCCCCGCAATCTGTGGTGACCTGAAGAGGGCGCCGTACACAGGAGATGTCCCCGCAATCTGTGGTGACCTGAAGAGGGCGCCGTACACAGGAGATGTCCCCGCAATCTGTGGTGACCTGAAGAGGGCGCTGTACACAGGAGATGTCCCTGCAATCTGTGGTGACCTGAAGAGGACGCTGTACACAGGAGATGTCCCCGCAATCTGTGGTGACCTGAAGAGGACGCTGTACACAGGAGATGTCCCCGCAATCTGTGGTGACCTGAAGAGGACGCTGTACACAGGAGATGTCCCGCAATCTGTGGTGACCTGAAGAGGACGCTATACACAGGAGATGCCCCTGCAATCTGACAGGTGTGGAGCTGCTGCAAGGAGGAGGTGGCAAAGATCACCAATTATAGATGTGCTGTGCTGATAGACCCCGACCCAAAAACACTGAATGCTGCCAGAAATTCACAGTAACTGTAGAAAAGTGTTAGTTTCTTGGTGTGTGAACATGTTCCTACAGACTTGTTCACTGTAGCCCATGTGTTCCTGTTTCCATAATTGTTCTCTTGTGGCTTCTCACCACTCCTTGTGGGCTATCTGCACAAAAGCTGTTCCACTCAGCGTGTCCACGTGGACATTCCCTCTCTGAACCCTGTTCACACAGGTAATATGCAGATGATCAGGTTTTTACATACATCAGTTAGGACTGCTCTATATGGGTGTACCTTGACGTTTGGTGGAGCAGCTTAGTATACATTTTTTGCAAAAAACTGTGATTTTTTTGCAACAGAGTGTATTTGTTCTTACTGTGCTCTTTTGTGTCTGTTACTGTGAGGGCCTGCACTGCTGTATATACTGTGAGGGCCTGCACTGCTGTATATACTGTGAGGGCCTGCACTGCTATATATACTGTGAGGGCCTGCACTGCTATATATACTGTGAGGGCCTGCAGTGCTGTATATACTGTGAGGGGCGGCACTGCTGTATATACTGTGAGGGCCTGCACTGCTGTATATACTGTGAGGGCCTGCACTGCTATATATACTGTGAGGGGCGGCACTGCTGTATATACTGTGAGGGGCGGCACTGCTGTATATACTGTGAGGGCCTGCACTGCTGCATATACTGTGAGGGCCTGCACTGCTGTATATACTGTGAGGGGGCGGCACTGCTGTATATACTGTCTGCACTGCCAGGGTGCGGTGCTTTGCTTATGTACTATGTGCAGCACAGTCGCGGCCTGTGGCGGTTGTGTCTTTATGTTGCGGTATTGTGAGCTCGCAGACTTTTGTCTCTTTGATCTAAGAATAAGTCTGTTCCCGTCGTTTTTTCCCGTCTTCTGTTCCCGTCTTGTTTCTCTCCTCACGTCACCACTACGGCCTCCGATGAGGAAATGAAAACATCCTGTGGCCTCAGCACATGAGTGGAGAGTACAGGAATACAGAGATGATAGGGAGGGGGCTCAAAGCTATATGTGAAGGAGGTCACCGGCCTCTGTTCTGAGACAGGTGTGATGGAGGTCACCGGCCTCTGTGCAGAGACAGGTGTGATGGAGGTGACCGGCCTCTGTGCAGAGACAGGTGTGAAGGAGGTCACCGGCCTCTGTGCAGAGACAGGTGTGATGGAGGTCACCGGCCTCTGTGCAGAGACATGTGTGAAGGAGGTCACCGGCCTCTGTTCTGAGACAGGTGTGATGGAGGTCACCGGCCTCTGTTCTGAGACAGGTGTGAAGGAGGTCACCGGCCTCTGTGCAGAGACAGGTGTGAAGGAGGTCACCGGCCTCTGTGCAGAGACAGGTGTGATGGAGGTCACCGGCCTCTGTGCAGAGACATGTGTGAAGGAGGTCACCGGCCTCTGTTCTGAGACAGGTGTGATGGAGGTCACCGGCCTCTGTTCTGAGACAGGTGTGAAGGAGGTCACCGGCCTCTGTTCTGAGACAGGTGTGATGGAGGTCACCGGCCTCTGTGCACAGACATGTGTGAAGGAGGTCACCGGCCTCTGTGCACAGACATGTGTGAAGGAGGTCACCGGCCTCTGTGCAGAGACATGTGTGAAGGAGGTCACCGGCCTCTGTTCTGAGACAGGTGTGATGGAGGTCACCGGCCTCTGTGCAGAGACAGGTGTGATGGAGGTCACCGGCCTCTGTGCAGAGACATGTGTGAAGGAGGTCACTGGCCTCTGTTCTGAGACAGGTGTGATGGAGGTCACCGGCCTCTGTTCTGAGACAGGTGTGAAGGAGGTCACCGGCCTCTGTTCTGAGACAGGTGTGATGGAGGTCACCGGCCTCTGTGCACAGACATGTGTGAAGGAGGTCACCGGCCTCTGTGCACAGACATGTGTGATGGAGGTCACCGGCCTCTGTGCAGAGACAGGTGTGATGGAGGTCACCGGCCTCTGTGCACAGACATGTGTGAAGGAGGTCACCGGCCTCTGTTCTGAGACAGGTGTGATGGAGGTCACCGGCCTCTGTGCAGAGACAGGTGTGATGGAGGTCACCGGCCTCTGTGCAGAGACGTGTGAAGGAGGTCACTGGCCTCTGTTCTGAGACAGGTGTGATGGAGGTCACCGGCCTCTGTGCAGAGACATGTGTGAAGGAGGTCACCGGCCTCTGTGCAGAGACATGTGTGAAGGAGGTCACCGGCCTCTGTTCTGAGACAGGTGTGATGGAGGCCACTATCTGTGCCATGATACACATGTGATGATGTATAGTAATGTATATGATGATAACAGCTCCTTCTTCTGTCTGCCGTCCTCTGTAGAGGCTTCTTCTTCCATCTGCCATCCTCAGTAGCGGCTTCCGTCCATAGTAACCATTGCCGTCCATAGTAACGGCTTTTCTTATCTGCTGTCCTCAGTAGTGGCTTCTTCTCGTCTGCTGTCCTCAGTAGTGGCTTCTTCTCGTCTGCCGTCCTCAGTAGTGGCTTCTTCTCGTCTGCCGTCCTCAGTAGCGGCTTCTTCTCGTCTGCCGTCCTCAGTAGCGGCTTCTTCTCGTCTGCCTTAAACAACTAATATTTGATTACCAGAGGGATAAATCATAAATGTCTCACAGGTATCCACTCTATTTATTTAAAATTTAACCTTTATTAGACCTTAATAAATATACTAATAATAAACAACATACCAAACACCACGAGAAAGAAAACAACCAGGGGCGTGCCTACCCCTACACTGGCCTAACTGACCTTACCTATTTGCGGAGGTTGGCACCCTAAAAACCTGCGCAGTGGCGCCCCCGCTCCTCGACGGCTCTCCCTGCTCACCCTATAGGGCCCTATAGTGGCAGGAGGTGAAGAAGATGGTGAATAGGTAGGTGAGAAAGAGAAGAGGTATGTATCTGATCAATAGGTGTATAGACTGATTATACTATATGCAATCGTTCACTTAGTCCTCTAGTGGAGATATCCGATCCTGTTTGCAATTATCCTCAATATATATAGTCAGAATAACTAGTTGTAATAGATAACTCAATCTTCCAGTGAATACACTAGATGGCAATTTGCAGTAGACCTAGTGGACTTCACTAATGTAGTTATAGTGGCTAAACTAATATTTCTGATGACACCCATATACTACACTTATAGCCATTCATAGCTATATACCATCCATATTTCCCCACATAGGGATGTATTTAATAAAGTGATGTTTCTATAGATCTTAATATATCTACAATATGCAAACTAATATAGAGGACATGCAGACTGATAGTCTAAATATACCTAACTCCAAGTGGTATTAATATATATGCATAGGCCAGGAAGATAAACTTATATATATAATAAATAACGAAAAAAAGGAACAAAAACACACACACCAACCACCCTTAAAACAGTATTAAACAATCTTAGTCAAATGGCAACTTAGGACAACCATTACATCCTTTGTCCAATATTAAAGTCCACTATCGACTTCCAGGGCATATTGCCCATATACATTCTGTATCAATTTTAAGTAGATAAATTGTACCAAGTTGAATTTAGTTACTTCTTCTCGTCTGCCGTCCTCAGTAGTGGCTTCTTCTCGTCTGCTGTCCTCAGTAGCGGCTTCTTCTCGTCTGCCGTCCTCAGTAGCGGCTTCTTCTTGTCTGCTGTCCTCAGTAGCGGCTTCTTCTCATCTGTTGTCCTCAGTAGCGGCTTCTTCTCGTCTGCTGTCCTCAGTAGTGGCTTCTTCTCGTCTGCTGTCCTCAGTAGCGGCTTCTTCTCGTCTGCGATCCTCAGTAGCGGCTTCTCGTCTGCTGTCCTCAGTAGCGGCTTCTTCTCATCTGCTGTCCTCAGTAGCGGCTTCTTCTCGTCTGCTGTCCTCAGTAGCGGCTTCTTCTCATCTGCCATCTTCAGTAGAGGCTTCTTCCCATCTGCTGTCCTCACCGTCTGCCGTCCACAGCAATGGCTTTTTCTTATCTACCATCCTCAGTAGCGGCGTTTCCTTATCTGCCATCCCCAGGAGCGGCTTTTCCTTATCTGCCATCCTCAGTAGCGGCTTTTCCTTATCTGCCATCCTCAGTAGCGGCTTCTTCTCGTCTGCCGTCCTCAGTAGAGGCTTCTTCTCGTCTGCTGTCCTCACTGTCTGCCGTCCACAATAGCGGCTTTTTCTTATCTGCCATCCTCAGTAGAGGCTTCTTCTCGTCTGCTGTCCTCACCATCTGCCGTCCACAGTACCGGCTTTTTCTTATCTGCGATTCTCAGTAGAGGCTTCGTCTCATCTGCTGTCCTCACTGTCTGCCGTCCACAGTAGGTTCTTCTTCTTGTCTGCTGTACTCACCATCTGCCGTCCTCAGTAGCGGCTCTTTCTTATCTGCGATCCTCAGTAGTGGCTTCTTCTCATCTCCTGACCTCAGTAGTGGCTTCTTCTCACCTGCCATCCTCAGTAGTGGCTTCTTCTCATCTGCCGTCCTCAGTAGTGGCTTCTTCTCGTCTCCTGACCTCAGTAGTGGCTTCTTCTCATCTGCCATCCTCAGTAGTGGCTTCTTCTCATCTGCCGTCCACAGTAGCGGCTCTTTCTTATCTGCTGTCCTCAGTAGTGGCTTCTTCTTGTCTGCTGTCCTCAGTAGTGGCTTCTTCTCACCTGCCATCCTCAGTAGTGGCTTCTTCTCATCTGCCGTCCTCAGTAGTGGCTTCTTCTCGTCTCCTGACCTCAGTAGTGGCTTCTTCTCATCTGCCATCCTCAGTAGTGGCTTCTTCTCATCTGCCGTCCACAGTAGCGGCTCTTTCTTATCTGCGATCCTCAGTAGTGGCTTCTTTTCATCTGCCATCCTCAGTAGTGGCTTCTTCTCATCTGCTGTCCACAGTAGTGGCTTTTTCTTATCTGCGATCCTCAGTAGTGGCTTCTTCTCATCTGCCGTCCACAGTAGCGGCTCTTTCTTATCTGCGATCCTCAGTAGCGGCTTCTTCTTGTCTGCTGTCCACAGTAGCGGCTTTTTCTCGTCTGCCGTCCTCAGTAGCGGCTTCTCGTCTCCTGTCCTCAGTGGCTGCCATACAGTGATTGCAGACGTATCGATTTGGACTGGACAACCCCTTTAAGCTGTTATTTGAGATTCTCTCACTTTGCAGACTGTAAGGCTGGAAACTCTGATGCTTTTCATGACTGCACTTGAGGATACCTGTCAGAATCTGGCAGTTTTACAGACTGACCGTCACGTCTTGGAGTAATCATGTGCTGTGGTGTTTTGGTTGATTGGATTTGGACCAAAATATGGCAAGAAACTTTGTGGAGTAGACTCCGCACTGCATGGAGCGTCACACAGACATTGCCGCTTCCGTACACACCTGACGGCGCAAACACTTTACGACCAGTGATTCCACAAATTATCTCTGGACAAGGTGACCTGATCATTGGAGCCATTCCAGGTGGTGACTAAAGAAGCTGCGGAGAGAATGATGAGTGGTGTAACGCCACCATCAGAGGGCACAGGGGGAGCCTGAGGGGTAACACATACAGTATCCTTCCTTTGTGGCCTTGCTACCTTCAGTCTGAATCTACAATGTGAATGTACAGTCGGCGCCGTTGCGCTTGTATGAGGACGGTCTGTCTTTCACGTTTCAGACCCCCTGTATTCCACGACTCTTGGACCCCCTATATTCCTGTAATTGAGGCCCCTCAGCTATGGTTGGAGCACTGCTCTCTTGGCAGTCTGCTCTTGTGTCTCTTTCCAGCAGGATATGTTTGGCCCTCGGTCCAGGGGCCACAGATGTTCCAGCAGATCTGAGCTGTCACATGGCGGCTTGTAGCGGAAACATCCTGCGGCTTGTCACACGGAGCGCGGCTGTCACACACATGTCCCGCTGTCACCACACCCGGGACTAATAAAGAAGCCCAGCTGCTGCCAGGCGGCGTTAACCCTTCATATCCGTGTCTGCACCACATATAAGAACAAAGTGCGCAGGACACAGGGGCTGCGGACAGTGCATAACCCCAATATTCGCTCACCGTACAGGCTCTGCCATCGGCTGAGGACTGCGACGGCCTCCATATTGGCAAACAGAATATATCTGCTCCCCGGCTAAAGCCACAGTGCGAGCAGATGACTGCGCACTTCATACTTCCCCACCCGAAATACCATCCACCATGTGCAGCCTGAAAGATGGGAAACTGGTGATAGGTCAGAGGTGAGCAGGAACAGCACCCTGGGGACCCCAATAGGATCCACATCTGCCGAACACGACCCTCGTAAACCTGCCGAGATTTACACCTTCCATGTGCTCAACTCCGAATCCCAACCTCATCCATATCCCAGCAAAGTCCTGACCTGGGCCCTGTAGTGTCCTAATACAGGGGCCCCACCGACATCCTGATCTCTGGGCTGTGTACACCTCCTAATATATGAGCCCCGCCGACATCCTGACCTCTGGGCTGTGTACACCTCCTAATATAGGGGCCCCGCCGACATCCTGACCTCTGGGCTGTGTACACCTCCTAATATAGGGGCCCCACCGACATCCTGACCTCCAGGCGCTGTAAGGTCCAAATACAGAGGCCCCACCGACATCCTGACCTCCGAGCTCTGTACACATCCTGATATAGGGGCCCCACCGACATCCTGACCTCCGAGCTCTGTACACATCCTGATATAGGGGCCCCACCGACATCCTGACCTCTGGGCTGTGTACACCTCCTAATATATGAGCCCCGCCGACATCCTGACCTCTGGGCTGTGTACACCTCCTAATATAGGGGCCCCGCCGACATCCTGACCTCTGGGCTGTGTACACCTCCTAATATAGGGGCCCCACCGACATCCTGACCTCCAGGCGCTGTAAGGTCCAAATACAGAGGCCCCACCGACATCCTGACCTCTGAGCTCTGTACACATCCTGATATAGGGGCCCCACCGACATCCTGACCTCTGGGCTGTGTACACCTCCTAATATAGGGGCCCCGCCGACATCCTGACCTCTGGGCTGTGTACACCTCCTAATATAGGGGCCCCACCGACATCCTGACCTCCGTGCTCTGTACACCTCCTAATATATGGGCCCCGCCGACATCCTGACCTCTGGGCTGTGTACACATCCTGATATAGGGGCCCCGCCGACATCCTGACCTCCGTGCTCTGTACACCTCCTAATATAGGGGCCCCGCCGACATCCTGACCTCTGGGCTGTGTACACCTCCTAATATAGGGGCCCCACCGACATCCTGACCTCTGGGCTGTGTACACCTCCTAATATAGGGGCCCCACCGACATCCTGACCTCCAGACGCTGTAAGGTCCAAATACAGAGGCCCCACCGACATCCTGACCTCCGAGCCCTGTACACCTCCTAATACAGGGGCCCCGCCGACATCCTGACCTCTGGGCTGTGTACACCTCCTAATATAGGGGCCCCGCCGACATCCTGACCTCTGGGCTGTGTACACCTCCTAATATAGGGGCCCCACCGACATCCTGACCTCTGGGCTGTGTACACCTCCTAATATAGGGGCCCCACCGACATCCTGACCTCCAGACGCTGTAAGGTCCAAATACAGAGGCCCCACCGACATCCTGACCTCCAGACGCTGTAAGGTCCAAATACAGAGGCCCCACCGACATCCTGATCTCTGGGCTGTGTACACCTCCTGATATAGGGGCCCCGCCGACATCCTGACCTCCGTGCTCTGTACACCTCCTAATATAGGGGCCCCACCGACATCCTGACCTCTGGGCTCTGTACACCTCCTAATATATGGGCCCCGCCGACATCCTGACCTCCAAGCCCTGTAATGTCCTAATACAGGGGCCCCACCGACATCCTGACCTCCGTGCTCTGTACACATCCGAATATAGGGGCCCCACCGACATCCTGACCTCCGTGCTCTGTACACATCCGAATATATGGGGCCCCATCGACATCCTGACCTCTCGGCTGTGTACACATCCTGATATAGGGGCCCCACCGACATCCTGACCTCCAGGCGCTGTACACATCCTGATATAGGGACTCCACCGACATCCTGACCTCCAGGCGCTGTAATGTCCTAATACAGGGGCCCCGCCGACATCCTGACCTCCAAGCCCTGTAATGTCCTAATACAGGGGCCCCGCCGACATCCTGACCTCTGGGCGCTGTACACATCCTGATATAGGGGCCCCACTGACATCCTGACCTCCAGGCACTGTAAGGTCCAAATACAGAGGCCCCACCGACATCCTGACCTCCGAGCCCTGTATACCTCCTAATATAGGGGCCCCACCGACATCCTGACCTCCAGGCTCTGTACACATCCTGATATTGGGGCCCCGCCGACATCCTGACCTCTGGGTTGTGTACACATCCTGATATAGGGGCCACGCCGACATCCTGACCTCTGGGTTGTGTACACATCCTGATATAGGGGCCCCACCGACATCCTGACCTCCGAGGCCTGTACACATCCTGATATAGGGGCCCCACCGACATCCTGACCTCTGAGCCCTGTACACCTCCTAATATAGGGGCCCCACTGACATCCTGACCTCCGAGCCCTGTACACATCCTGATATAGGGGCCCTACCGACATCCTGACCTCCGAGCCCTGTACACCTCCTAATATAGGGGCCCCGCCGACATCCTGACCTCCGTGCTCTGTACACCTCCTAATATAGGGGCCCCACCAACATCCTGACCTCCGTGCTCTGTACACCTCCTAATATAGGGGCCCCGCCGACATCCTGACCTCCGAGCCCTGTACACCTCCTAATATAGGGCCCCGCCGACATCCTGACCTCCGAGCCCTGTACACATCCTAATATAGGGTCCCCACCGACATCCTGACCTCCAAGCCCTGTAATGTCCTAATACAGGGGCCCCACCGACATCCTGACCTCCGAGCCCTGTACACCTCCTAATATAGGGGCCCCACCGACATCCTGACCTCCGTGCTCTGTACACCTCCTAATATAGGGGCCCCACCGACATCCTGACCTCCGTGCTCTGTACACCTCCTAATATAGGGCCCCGCCGACATCCTGACCTCCGAGCCCTGTACACATCCTAATATAGGGGCCCCACCGACATCCTGACCGAGGCCTGTACACATCCTAATATAGGGGCCCCACCGATATCCTGACCTCCGAGACCTGTACACCTCCTAATATAGGGGCCCCACCGACATCCTGATCTCCGTGCTCTGTACACATCCTAATGTAATGACCAGAGGTCCGAATAAGATCCAGTGAGTCACAAACCAAGACCAAGGCAGAAATCTCCAACGGTATTTACTCAAAGGCAAATTAATCAAGGTAATATGGAGAATATTAAGGCAGATGCACCCCAAAGATACACTAATTCAGCAGCAGCTGAAATCACTGTGCCACTCCAAGGTCTCCTGAGAACTGTATACTACAGCAGACTAGTAAGAAATTTACCTAACAGGCAACTAAAAACAGGAACAAGTGTAAATTGAATGTAGTGTTATTAAGGGAGCCCCTGGAATGGCACACTGAGTATAACTTACACAACTCTAATATAAGATACACCTCTAAAGTAACAATTTAACACTCTGAGCAGAGATACCCGGGTATCTATAACTATGGTACCGTATCCTGAGATGGATTTCCTCTCAGGCAGGAATCCGCAGAGGCTGTAGCCAGTTCATATCTTCAGCGCCAATAAGTTACAGCAAGCTCCTCTTGTCTTGTCGGCCGATGCCGAGCCCAAACGCCGGGGACTTAGTTAGTGGTCTCACGATGTAGTCTCTGCTTCTGTAGCTCCTAGGAATGGTTCCACGACAATCCGTCCGTCTCTGTATCAGCAGTCTGTCCAGACTTGTTCCTCCACTCAATGCACAGGGAAACCACAGACTTCCAAATTCGTACTGGGTTCTTAGCAAAGTCTCCGTCTTTTCTTAGATAAAGGGTTAGCTCCTCTCCAGGAAACGTTAGCAACACAAGTCTCTCACAGAGTTAAACAAAAGGTTAGCTCTTCTCCAGGGGAACGTTAGCAACAAAAAGTCTCTCAAAAGCTTCTTTTCCTCCAAAAACACTTGCAGTAAATCCACACAGTCTCTTTTTAAGATCTCACAGCAGCTTCTCCTTTTCTTCCTGCCTTTTCTCTCTCAGCTCTCACTTCCTACTTTCACTTTACACTCGAGACACTAGACCCCACCCCGCAGCACACATTGTCTCTGGGAGGTCTGTCCTCTGCTGCAACAGGCAAAAACCACAGGGTCCTAGTGCCCTCTCAGTGGGACTACAGTTCACCCTCTTACATGCCACCCCACTAGAGGTTGGCGTCCTCGACATACCTTCCCACTCAAATTCATCTTGAGCATATCGCTGAGGCGGTATTCCTGCCGTAGATCGTGTAGTTCTCCTGAGTCCTACATCAACAGGTGCGACCTTAGAGGGAGCTAGAGTGTCTTCCGTGGTCGTGTTAGTGGGCGTAAGTGGAGTTGTCTCCTCCTGCGGCTCGATGTCCTGTGATACAGCATCAGGACCAAGCAGTTGACCTGATGCACTCTCCTCAACAACATCCTCCATATCCCCAACATTCTCATCACCCGAGGCCAGATCGGTCACAGGGGGCAAATAAGCAGGCGCAGGAGTAAGCACACCATCAAACTCAAGATCATTCAGAACTTCCGCCCCTTGGAACATGGCCTCTGGCTCTAGGGGGGTAGGCGCCGAATCTTCAAACCAGCACCGTTGTAACATGTTACGATGCAAATTACGGGTTGGCCCCCCTGTCCCCACCGGTTCGACCTCGTACACTGGAATCTCAGGGTTCACCTGTTTTTTTATCAGATACGGTATCGCCTCCCATCGGTCACTCAGCTTTCCTGACCGTCATTTTGTCCTCACCAACACTCTGTCCCCCGGAGAGAACAGCTCTGTTTGTACAGGTCGCGTGTCCTTATGGACCACCTGTCGAAGGCGGTCGCCCACCACCTGATGCACCACCCTCAACCGCCGCCGATGCTCTCGTACCCACTCGGATGCAGTCCGAAGGGGGGCGGAGGAGGGATCTGGCATGTTCAAATCCTCAATGTCTCGGCCAGGTCTACCAAACATCAACATGTGTGGTGAGTAACCAGTAGTACTGTGCACCCTGTTATTGTAAGCCCACATCAATTCGGGGAGATACTCAGGCCAGCATGTCTGTTGCTGACTCTCTAAGGACCTCAACATTTGCAACAGGGTCCGATTAAAATGCTCACACGCCCCGTTACCCTGAGGGTGGTAAGGCGTTGTTCTCGACTGCTCGATACCATAGAGCTGGTGCAACTCTTTCATCAGCGTCCCCTGAAAGCAGGCCCCTTGATCTGAATGTATTCTCTGCGGACACCCGAACACTTGGAAGAAATGTCGGCACACTGCCTCAGCCGCCGACTTGGCCGTCTGATCTCTTGTCGGCACCGCTACAGCATACTTGGTAAAGTGATCTGTCATCACCAGGCAATAGGAGTACCCTGACGTAGAGTACCCTATCAACACGTAGTCAATCATGAGTAGCTCCAGTGGAGCTGAAGTCTTAATAGACTGTGTGGGAGCCCGCTGCTCAGGGCTTTTGTTGAGCCCACAAATTCGGCACTGCCGACACGCGTCGGCCACCATCCCTCCCAACTCAGGGCAGTAGAGGACTCGCTGCAACCACTGAAGTGTCTTTTCACTTCCAAAATGGGCCCCCTTCTCATGCGCCTCACGAGCGACCACTGGCCCCATCCCCACAGGAATTATCAGTTGGTACCGATGCTGCAGCTCCGATGGCAGGTACACCTTACGATACAAAAGACCTTGCTCCACACACAATTTATCCCATTGTCGAAGGAGTTTCATTCCTTCCATGGACAACTGAGCCTTGTCCTCTGCACTGGGCCAGGCCTTGTTTTGTACCCAACGGCGCACAAGTGCAATGTCCGGACACTCATCCTGGACTCTTGTCCAATCTGAGGGTGTTTTACCCAGGACACAGGGCATCCCGGTGGCCACCCCACTTGAGTGTACCACACTTTGGAAGATAGGTATCTGCCCCAAAGCTGGAGTTTCAGTATCCTCAAGTTGTTCGTCAACATCTTCCCCGGATGACCCAAGGGGCACCCTTGACAATGCATCTGCATTGCCGTTCTCTCGACCAGAGCGAAATTTAATGCGGTAATTGAACTTGGCCAGTCTGGCGACCCACCGCTGCTCCAACGCCCCCAGTTTTGCATTCTCTAAGTGAGCTAGCGGGTTGTTATCTGTCATGACTAGCACCTCAGCCCCTGTTAGATACTCGGCGAAGCGTTCTGTCATTGCCCACACCAGGGCCAGCAATTCCAGCCGGAATGAGCTGTAGTTAGCCGGATTTCGCTCGGAGTCTCTTAAAGATCTGCTGCCATAAGAAATCACTCGTTCTCAGCCGTCCTGCACCTGTGCTAGTACTGCCCCCAACCCATGAAGACTACCATCGGTATACAACAAAAAAGGGGTGTCAAACCGGGCGTAGGCCAGCAATGGGGCACTTGTTAGGGCGGTTTTCACTCCATCAAATGCCTTTTTCTGTAGGGGCCCCCATGGAATGGGGCGATTTCGAGGACCCAGCGCTGTCCCTCTCAAAAGTTCATTCAAGGGACTCACCACTTGTGAGAATTTAGGCACAAACCGCCGATAGTATCCTGCTAGGCCCAGGAAGGCCCGCACTTCTCGCAGGTCACAAGGAGGTGGCCACTCTTGTACCGCCTTAATCTTACTGGCTAAAGGTAGTACCCCGTCCGGGGTCACCAGATGCCCCAAATATTCAATCTGGTTTCGTAACAGTTGACATTTTTTTGGCTTTATTTTCAGGCCGTAGCTCTTGAGCCGCCGGAGAACTTGACGCAGCTTCTCCAGATGATCTTCAAATGAGGTTCCGAACACCACAATGTCGTCTAGATATATCAGGACTGATTCAAAATTTAGATCGCCCAAGCAATGTTCCATCAGGCGTTGGAAGGTTCCTGGGGCGGTAGCGAGGCCAAAGGGCATCCGGTTGAACTCAAAGAGCCCCATTGGCAAGACAAACGCCGTCTTGGCCCGATCTTTTTCAGCCATTGGGACCTGCCAGTACCCGCTTGCCAAATCCAACGTTGAGAAATACTTGGCCCGACCCAGGGCCGACAGGGATTCTTCAATACGGGGTAAAGGATATGCGTCCTGTACGGTGTGGGCATTCAATTTCCGATAGTCCACACAAAATCGGAGTGTCCCATCCTTCTTGCGGACCAAGACTACAGGGGCCGCCCAGGGACTCCGGCTCTCTCGGATCACTTGGTTGTCCAGCATACTGGCCACCATGCTCTTCACCTCTTGATAGAGCGCCGGAGGAATTTGACGATATCTTTCTCTAATGGGTGGAGTATCCCCCGTTGGAATCTCATGCTCAATCGTCTGGGTACACCCGAAGTCCTCTCCATGTCGGGAAAATGTCTCTTGATGTTCCCACAAAACTCTCTCCAACTGCTCCAACTGCACGGGGGTCAGCTTCTCCCGATCCACTCCCATCTGCTCCATGATCACATGAACATTCCATTCCTCCGTAGGAGGTTCAGTCCGGCCTACCTCGACCGCGAATGTCCAGGATGACTGTTGGTCTGGTCGCAATTCGAACCCTGCATTTTCCGGCACCTTCTCTGCCGGCATGAACAGTTCAGCCAGTATGGTCCCAGCGGGAATTGCAACAGCTTCATCTAAAACATTGATGCATCGGACCGGCACTCGTCCATTCTTCACAATCGCCAAAGACCGGGCCACATGTACCTTGGCAAATGAGGAACCCTCTCGGGCGGGCTCAAGTAGCACTTCAAGCCCATTCAATCTCTGTGCAGCTCCCACAGGCAGCATTAAGAGTTCCTCTTGTCTGGGTCCCAGCAGGATCGGGGCCCTCGAAGTCACTCGGACCCGGCCCACCCGGCCACCTGGGACCGCACTTTTCAGCAAGTCACAACTCAGCACTAGACGGTGTAGAATTCTCTGTGTGGGTCGGTGTCTTGTCGCACGGGCCCAGTATCGGGGTCCTTCACTGGCATACATCTGGTGATTCAAATCTCGCAGCACGTTCATTCCGAGCGTCACTTCCATCCCTCTTCTAGGGGGGTGATCCACCAGTACTACCCCTTTCTGCCCCAGCTCTTGACCAAACATTTTTAGTTGCATCCACACGATCCCTTTGACTGACAATTGACCATTATTTGCGGCGGTCTGTCGTATCACTCGGCCATCCTCTGGAATCACTAGTCGACTGAAGTATCTCTCATATACTTCTAGAGGCATTATAGTACATTCGGATCCCGTGTCAACCAAGCACCTCATCTTCCGCCCTTCAAACTCTGCTTCTATCACTGGACTACATGCAAACAAATCTTGTTCATTCCGTCGAGGGCTTTGTGTGGGTGGGGCCGCTGCTGCTTGCCCTCTCATGGCAGCGGCCGGAAGTTTAAAGCCGGCGACGGGGTTTCTGGGGCTGTAAGCGCCCGGCAGTAACGCGAGATGTGTCCCTGGCGGCCACACTTCCAGCAGGTGATTGTTCCTCGTGGGCGAGGGCTTGACTCATTCTGATAGGACGACCTGGCCATTTGCGGGGTCACCGTTCCAGGGGGTGGGGCAGGAGGTTCCCGTGAGGTGGTAGAGGCGGGATCAACTGTCAGTTGAGACAATTTCAGCTTCAACTCCTTCACCTCAGCACGCAAAGCTTGTACCACGCTTACAAGCCCCTCTCCCCCCGACCCTGATGACACACCTTCCTCCAGCTGGGCACTGTTCACTGACCCCTCGGGAACATAGGCTGATTTCTCTTCCCTTTCCACTGCAGCTCGGTAAATCTGCCAGAAAGATAACTCTGGTGCAACCCGGGCCATTTCCAACAGCTTGTCCCGGAGAAGTCTATGGGCTAAACCGGTGATGAATTGGTCCCGGAGCAAGCGGTCTACCTCCCGGAACGCCCCCATGGCCCCCGGGTCTAGTCACTGCATCTCATTCAACATCTCTTGTAAAATATTAGAGTACTGCATCAGGGACTCACACTCTCTCTGGGGACGATTAAAGAATAGGGACCGAAGCTGAGCCACACGCGCTCGGCCCCCCAAACTCCCCTCTAACAGTTCCAAAATCTTTTCTAATGTATCCCTCTCTGATTCTGGGCGCACCATCACCATACGCCTAATATCACCCTCCAGTGCATTTAATGCCAGCTCAGCGCGTAACGCGGGGGTCAAATTACACATGCGCAGAATACTCCGGATTCTCTCAGCCCAATCTTGCAACGCCATATTGCGCCCATCGTATTTCGGCATGTGCTGAAGTAAAGCTCCTACAGGCACATACCCTCCCGGAGTCGCAGCGGCTGCCAGGGGAACCCCAACCCCCGAGGAGGATGCGGATACAGTGGGGTCATTTCCACCCTCGCCCTCGTCCATGACAAACACTGGATCCTGCCGACTACGCCAAAAATGTAATGACCAGAGGTCCGAATAAGATCCAGTGAGTCACAAACCAAGACCAAGGCATAAATCTCCAACGGTATTTACTCAAAGGCAAATTAATCAAGGTAATATGGAGAATATTAAGGCAGATGCACCCCAAAGATACCCTAATTCAGCAGCAGCTGAAATCACTGTGCCACTCAAAGGTCTCCTGAGAACTGTACTACAACAGACTAGTAAGAAATTTACCTAACAGACAACTAAAAACAGGAACAAGTGTAAATTGAATGTAGTGTTATTAAGGGAGCCCCTGGAATGGCACATTGAGTATAACTTACACAACTCTAATATAAGATACACCTCTAAAGTAACAATTTAACACTCTGAGCAGAGATACCCGGGTATCTATAACTATGGTACCGTATCCTGAGATGGATTTCCTCTCAGGCAGGAATCCGCAGAGGCTGTAGCCAGTTCATATCTTCAGCGCCAATAAGTTACAGCAAGCTCCTCTTGTCTTGTCGGCCGATGCCGAGCCCAAACGCCGGGGACTTAGTTAGTGGTCTCACGATGTAGTCTCTGCTTCTGTAGCTCCTAGGAATGCTTCCACGACAATCCGTCCGTCTCTGTATCAGCAGTCTGTCCAGACTTGTTCCTCCACTCAATGCACAGGGAAACCACAGACTTCCAAATTCGTACTGGGTTCTTAGCAAAGTCTCCGTCTTTTCTTAGATAAAGGGTTAGCTCCTCTCCAGGAAACGTTAGCAACACAAGTCTCTCACAGAGTTAAACAAAAGGTTAGCTCTTCTCCAGGGGAACGTTAGCAACAAAAAGTCTCTCAAAAGCTTCTTTTCCTCCAAAAACACTTGCAGTAAATCCACACAGTCTCTTTTTAAGATCTCACAGCAGCTTCTCCTTTTCTTCCCGCCTTTTCTCTCTCAGCTCTCACTTCCTACTTTCACTTTACACTCGAGACACTAGACCCCACCCCGCAGCACACATTGTCTCTGGGAGGTCTGTCCTCTGCTGCAACAGGCAAAAACCACAGGGTCCTTGTGCCCTCTCAGTGGGACTACAGTTCACCCTCTTACACTAATATAGGGGCCCCACCGACATCCTGACCTCTGGGCTCTGTACACATCCTGATATAGGGGCCCCGCCGACATCCTGACCTCCGAGCCCTGTACACATCCTAATATAGGGGCCCCACCGACATCCTGACCTCTGAGCCCTGTACACATCCTGATATAGGGGCCCCACCGACATCCTGACCTCCGAGCCCTGTACACATCCTAATATAGGGGCCCCACCGACATTCTGACTTCTGGGCCCTGTACACCTCCTAATATAGGGGCCCCACCGACATCCTGACCTCCGAGCCCTGTACACATCCTAATATAGGGGCCCCACCGACATTCTGACCTCCGAGCCCTGTACACCTCCTAATATAGGGGCCCCACCGATATCCTGACCTCCGAGGCCCTGTACACATCCTGATATAGGGGCCCCACCGACATCCTGACCGAGGCCTGTACACATCCTAATATAGGGGCCCCGCCGACATCCTGACCTCCGGGCCCTGTACACATCCTGATATAGGGGCCCCGCCAACATCCTGACCTCCGAGGCCTTTACACATCCTGATATAGGGGCCCCACCGACATCCTGACCTCCAGGCTCTGTACACATCCTGATATAGGGGCCCCACCGACATCCTGACCTCTGGGCTCTGTACACATCCTAATATAGGGGCCCCACCGACATCCAGACCGAGGCCTGTACACATCCTGATATAGGGGCCCCACCGACATCCTGACCGAGGCCTGTACACATCCTAATATAGGGGCCCCACCGACATCCTGACCTCCGAGGCCTGTACACATCCTGATATAGGGGCCCCACCGACATCCTGACCTCCGAGCCCTGTACACATCCTGATATAGGGGCCCCACCGACATCCTGACCTCCGAGGCCTGTACACCTCCTAATATAGGCCCCACCGACATCCTGACCTCCGTGCTCTGTACACCTCCTAATATAGGGGCCCCACCGACATCCTGACCTCCGAGGCCTGTACACATCCTAATATAGGGGCCCCACCGACATCCTGACCTCCGAGGCCTGTACACATCCTGATATAGGGGCCCCACCGACATCCTGACCTCCGAGCCCTGTACACATCCTGATATAGGGGCCCCACCGACATCCTGACCTCCGAGGCCTGTACACCTCCTAATATAGGCCCCACCGACATCCTGACCTCCGTGCTCTGTACACCTCCTAATATAGGGGCCCCACCGACATCCTGACCTCCGAGGCCTGTACACATCCTAATATAGGGGCCCCACCGACATCCTGACCTCCGAGGCCTGTACACATCCTAATATAGGGGCCCCACCGACATCCTGACCTCCGAGGCCTGTACACCTCCTAATATAGGGGCCCCACCGACATCCTGATCTCCGCGCTCTGTACACATCCTAATATAGGGGCCCCACCGACATCCTGAGCTCCGTGCTCTGTACACATCCTAATATAGGGGCCCCACCGACATCCTGACCTCCGAGGCCTGTACACCTCCTAATATAGGGGTCCCCACCGACATCCTGACCTCCGAGACCTGTACACCTCCTAATATAGGGGCCCCACCGACATCCTGACCTCCGAGACCTGTACACCTCCTAATATATGGGCCCCACCGACATCCTGATCTCCGCGCTCTGTACACATCCTAATATAGGGGCCCCACCGACATCCTGACCTCCGAGCCCTGTACACATCCTGATATAGGGGCCCCACCGACATCCTGACCTCCGAGACCTGTACACCTCCTAATATAGGGGCCCCACCGACATCCTGACCTCCGTGCTCTGTACACATCCTAATATAGGGGCCCCACCGACATCCTGACCTCCGAGCCCTGTACACATCCTGATATAGGGGCCCCACCGACATCCTGACCTCCGAGACCTGTACACCTCCTAATATAGGGGCCCCACCGACATCCTGACCTCCGAGGCCTGTACACATCCTAATATAGGGGCCCCACCGACATCCTGACCTCCGAGCCCTGTACACCTCCTAATATAGGGGCCCCACCGACATCCTGATCTCCGAGGCCTGTACACCTCCTAATATAGGGGCCCCACCGACATCCTGACCTCTGGGCTCTGTACACATCCTGATATAGGGGCCCCACCAACATCCTGACCTCTGGGCTCTGTACACATCCTGATATAGGGGCCCCACCGACATCCTGACCGAGGCCTGTACACCTCCTAATATAGGGGCCCCACCGACATCCTGACCGAGGCCTGTACACATGCTGATATAGGGGCCCCGCCGACATCCTGATCTCCGAGCCCTGTACACATGCTGATATAGGGGCCCCACCGACATCCTGACCTCCGAGGCCTGTACACATCCTGATATAGGGGCCCCACCGACATCCTGACCTCCGTGCTCTGTACACCTCCTAATATAGGGGTCCCCACCGACATCCTGACCTCCGAGGCCTGTACACATCCTAATATAGGGGCCCCACCGACATCCTGACCTCCGAGCCCTGTACACCTCCTAATATAGGGGCCCCACCGACATCCTGATCTCCGAGGCCTGTACACATCCTAATATAGGGGCCCCACCGACATCCTGACCTCTGGGCTCTGTACACATCCTGATATAGGGGCCCCACCGACATCCTGACCTCTGGGCTCTGTACACATCCTGATATAGGGGCCCCACCGACATCCTGACCTCTGGGCTCTGTACACATCCTGATATAGGGGCCCCACCGACATCCTGACCGAGGCCTGTACACCTCCTAATATAGGGGCCCCACCGACATCCTGACCGAGGCCTGTACACATCCTGATATAGGGGCCCCACCGACATCCTGACCTCCGAGCCCTGTACACATGCTGATATAGGGGCCCCGCCGACATCCTGATCTCCGAGCCCTGTACACATGCTGATATAGGGGCCCCACCGACATCCTGACCTCCGAGGCCTGTACACATCCTGATATAGGGGCCCCACCGACATCCTGACCAAGGCCTGTACACTTCCTAATATAGGGGCCCCACCGACATCCTGACCTCCGAGGCCTGTACACATCCTGATATATGGGCCCCACCGACATCCTGACCTCCGAGGCCTGTACACCTCCTAATATAGGGGCCCCACCGACATCCTGACCTCCGTGCTCTGTACACCTCCTAATATAGGGGCCCCACCGACATCCTGACCTCTGGGCTCTGTACACTTCCTAATATAGGGGCCCCACCGACATCCTGACCTCCGAGGCCTGTACACATCCTGATATAGGGGCCCCACCGACATCCTGACCTCAGAGGCCTGTACACATCCTAATATAGGGGCCCCACCGACATCCTGACCTCCGAGCCCTGTACACATCCTAATATAGGGGCCCCACCGACATCCTGATCTCCGCGCTCTGTACACATCCTAATATAGGGGCCCCACCGACATCCTGACCTCCGAGACCTGTACACCTCCTAATATAGGGGCCCCACCGACATCCTGACCTCCGAGACCTGTACACCTCCTAATATAGGGGCCCCACCGACATCCTGACCTCCGAGACCTGTACACCTCCTAATATATGGGCCCCACCGACATCCTGATCTCCGCGCTCTGTACACATCCTAATATAGGGGCCCCACCGACATCCTGACCTCCGAGACCTGTACACCTCCTAATATAGGGGCCCCACCGACATCCTGACCTCCGAGACCTGTACACCTCCTAATATATGGGCCCCACCGACATCCTGACCTCCGAGGCCTGTACACATCCTAATATAGGGGCCCCACCGACATCCTGACCTCCGAGGCCTGTACACATCCTAATATAGGGGCCCCACCGACATCCTGACCTCTGGGCTCTGTACACATCCTGATATAGGGGCCCCACTGACATCCTGACCTCTGGGCTCTGTACACATCCTGATATAGGGGCCCCACCGACATCCTGACCTCTGGGCTCTGTACACCTCCTAATACTTGGGCCCCACCGACATCCTGACCTCCGTGCTCTGTACACCTCCTAATATAGGGGCCCCACCGACATCCTGACCTCCGAGCTCTGTACACATCCTAATATAGGGGCCCCACCAACATCCTGACCTCCAGGCGCTGTAAGGTCCAAATACAGAGGCCCCACCGACATCCTGACCTCCGTGCCCTGTACACATCCTGATATATGGGCCCCACCGACATCCTGACCTCCGAGCCCTGTACACATCCTAATATAGGGGCCCCACCGACATCCTGACCTCCGTGCTCTGTACACCTCCTAATATAGGGGCCCCATCGACATCCTGACCTCCGAGCTCTGTATACATCCTAATATATGGGCCCCACCGACATCCTGACCTCCGAGCCCTGTACACATCCTAATATAGGGGCCCCACCGACATCCTGACCTCCGTGCTCTGTACACCTCCTAATATAGAGGCCCCACCGACATCCTGACCTCCGTGCTCTGTACACCTCCTAATATAGGGGCCCCACCGACATCCTGACCTCCGAGCTCTGTACACATCCTAATATAGGGGCCCCACCGATATCCTGACCTCCGAGGTCTGTACACATGTAAGGAGAAAGACCAGACTGCGGGTACCTGTGCCAGACCGGTCTGGAACTGCTGAGGCTGTGTCCCATGTTGTCCGGGCGAAGGCAAATAGGCCCAGACAGATTCCCTGACCCGGAAGCTGGGGTGCGGTTATAAGTAATAGCGCGTGCAGCGTTGGGCAGTTTCCCGCCAGCAGTGACAGAGGCAAGGTGCGTTTGCAGCGGGCTCCGAGGGGTGCACAGCCGGGCCGCAGCGACACACGGCCGATCCAATGCCGGGACGCTGCCGGAGCCCACCGCAGTAATAAGAAAAGAGCAGCCCTTCATTGTAAGCGGTCACGCCGAGGCACGGCATACGATAGCTGCCTCGTACTGCGAGAAGCCCTGCTCCTTCCCCTGATGAACCCTGGTGTATTGTCCTAGGGGGACATCCTCATTTTCTTTTTGACCATTATGAAGATGCAAAGTAACCTTCTGTATTAATGTCTTTATGAAAAATTGGAGGTGCATTTAATATGGTGTGAGGCAGTGACCCCTGTTACAGCTAGGGGGCGCTGTATGTGCTCTCCAGAATGTGCATGGAAGCGTAGTGAGGCCATGAGGGCGTACTACAGACACAGGTGTGGCTGTAATTAGAATAGTGAAGCAGTGACTGATTAAAAAGCCCTGTAGTACTGGGGGAGGTGTGTCAGTGTGTTCTTGGAAGCAGACAGGGCAGTTGTCTGCAGAGCTCTCTCTGTGTGGAGCATCACAGAGGCTAAAGGAACCAGAGAGACTGACACCCTGCGTCTTGGGCTGTCTTATGTGTACCCGGCTGCACTCCAGAGGATAAAGAGTGCAGTGCGCTGAGTAAGTACAGAGACTTGTTACCAGCGTGCGGTCACCCAGGGAAACTGGACAGAGGGAAGTTCGGCCTGCGTATTGACTGCGTCATATAGCCATGCATTATTAATGGACTGTATGAAGAAGCTGTATACTATATTGACTGTGTGAAGTAACACAATAAAATAACGTTTTGTTTGAACTGGCTTGGGTCACTGCCGTTTCACTGTATATGGTCCTACCGCTGCATCACAATGGGAATAGTAATATTGCCCTGACGATGTATCAATATATTATGATCTCCCTATTTTGTCTATACCAATATATATATGACTAAAATAATTAGGTACATAAAAGGGGAATAGTATTGATACTATAAATGTAATACACTGCCTGTTGTTATAAGCAAATGTGTAAGACCTATTTTTGTCTCTGATATTAGACACATATTGCACCTTCTGTGTGTGTATATATATATATATATATATATATATATATATATATATATATATATATATATATATATATATATAGGGTTGAAAAGATTTAAGACCCCTCATTGTGGAAATTGACCCACAAAAAGACTTAAGCAGTTTTATCTGGCACCTTATAAGCACAATTGCACTTTAGATAAGGTTTGCTGTGGTGGTAGTTTCCTTTGTTAAGTTCCTTTTTAGGGTTATAAGGGAGAGCCGTCGACGAGTTGGGGCGCCATGTCGAATTTAGGGTGCCAAGCTCCGCTGTGAGGTAGGGTGAATAAGGGAAAGATCACCCTCCTCCATATTAGCTTCTATCCTTATTGTCTCCTGACCCTATTATATGGGTAATTTTACTCAAAAATATTAAAAGTTAAATTTTAGGGGTATTTTTTCTACTCTTGTGGGTATAATAAGAAAAGAGCCCTGTTCAGCTAAGCGCCACACGCCAGCCTAAGAGCCAGGGCAGAGTTCAGGACTGTTCATTGCTGCCCTCGTTGTCGGGCCACCAGTCCAAAAGTGCAGCAGTGACAGTGGAGCGCCCTACCAAGGCAGCGGGGTACTCGGTACCCAGTCTGGTATTAAAGGGGAAGTCGCGGTGGCTGCTACTCGGTCCGTGGCCCTGGGCATCCAATTAAAGGGACGGTCTTTTATTGAAAAAGTGTATATGTCTGACGTGACGCCACCTGTGGTGTTCGGTCAATAGTGGGACCAACACTGCGTTAAACGAGTCCTCTGGGGGATGTTATTGCAGCACTGATGGTATACTTCTCACAGGTGAAGCGGGGTCCCCAGGGGGTCCTTAGGTGTATGGGGGTGATAACTGTTGCCGGTAAATGAGTAAAGGACACAAGTTGTAAGTCTTTACCTGGTTTACTGTAGCTGGCAGGCCACAGTCCAGGGCACCGGCAACAGGTACATAGGAGTCCAGGCAGCCCGGAAACGAGCGGAATCCCCTTGACAAGTCAGGTTAGGAGCCTTCCACTCTGCGCTTGCTAAAGTCCCTTGCTGCCTGAAGTGTTCCAAACAAGGACCTAATTCTTTCAGTTCTTTCTCCTGTCCTGGGACAGGTACCTGTATGGCAGGCAGATTGAGCTGTACTTTCTGGTGTCTCAACACGGTGACTCCAGGATGCTGCTCTGCCACAGGCGTGATTTGGGCAATGTTCGTGTAGTTCTGTGCCCTCCGATTCTGCTAGGTGTCCTACAGTTCCACTCTGGCCTTGGGCTCCCGGTACCCGGTTTCCGCGCTTCAGCTCTGAGGGTGCCCGGTCACAGTTCCCCTGTGAGCCCTGTTCCTCTCCTCTGCTTCTTTCCTGTCTGTCCTCGCTCACAGACTGTCTGCACCAGACTATACTAGCTCCTCCTCCACACCAGGATCTTTATCCAGGGTAGCTGCCCTAAAACAGGGTTTTGAGATCCCTCTTGTTTCCAGGCATAGCACTACCCTCCCCGGGAGGAAGGCAGCACTACTGTGGTACTCGAACTCCTGGGGTGCCATATTCCTTCCCCCCCCCCCCCCGTTGGATCCGGTACTCCCGGACTGGGAAAGGAAAAATAAACAACAGGTTAGATAAGACATTTTTGTAAAACATTTGAACAGGTTAATAACTTTTTCTTCCCTTACGGGAGGCACGGTTTTTGAACGTTGCAATAAACATTTTATATGTACATCTGGTCTTATACCAAGGTGTCCTTGTTCATATAAAACAGTACTGGAGCAAGGGACCCATCATAAACCCCCAACGTAGGGCAGGCTACGAGGCATATCCAGACCCGGGGTTCGGCCACGCCCGATGGTTTTCTGCTTCAGGTCTGTGGGAACAAGGCCCTACCCATGCCGGCAAAGTGGCTAGAACCAGGGTGCACCTTGAGAGTGCCAACTATGTACAAATACAGTTTTTGGGCAATTCACTGTCCATTACCCCATTGTCCATTTTAAACTGGAAAGAAAGCATATGTTCACATTTCAAACAGGTAACACCAATTATTGAAAGTCCCTATAACGGGCTGGGATTTGACCCTTGGTGCTACGGGTAGACCTACGTTATTCCTGGCCTAACATGTTTGCTGTTGTGTACCCACTAGTGCATGTACTATTTGTAGGCCTGCATTGTGTAGGTAAACTGGGTAATTGTCTGCGACTTCTTAGATTC
Organism: Ranitomeya imitator; assembly: GCF_032444005.1. Lineage (NCBI taxonomy): Eukaryota > Metazoa > Chordata > Amphibia > Anura > Dendrobatidae > Ranitomeya > Ranitomeya imitator. Next base: position 843,338,419 of record NC_091284.1, on the reverse strand, counting down.
ACCATGGGTCTGACAGATTCACCGATAGCAGAGGGTGGATTCTCTGGTTCCACTGCTGGGGTGACGTTTGCTGCTTGAACCTGCTGGTGTAAAGTGTCTTCTGGTTCAGGATGGGTCTGAGACACATTTTCCTCTGGTATTTCCAACTGGGTAAAAGTCAGGATAGGTATCACTATGTCCTGATGTATTTGAGTCCAAGGCAAGTTTAGGACCTGGTATAAGAGAGATGCCGTAAAGGGGCTACCAGGTACACATAAAATTGGCCATTTTTATGCGCTAAACGCTCTAATTTTTCATATTTCTAGTGCAGTAATGCAGTTCAAATTTCGTATTTCAAGTTTGCATGTTTTAGCGCTGCAGTGTGCTGCCTTATTTACTTAACTGTATACGAGTTGGCGACTCTAGGTTCAGCACCTGTTCACACTTAGTCTATGTTTGGATGTGCAGGTCAGGTTTTTGAAATGTATTCTTTAGCCTTCTGATCGTGCACTCCGCCTCCTAGCTTCAGGTGTTTTAATTACAGCAGGTCCAATACCCCTCCACAGAGAGAGAGAATTTTAGTCTAAGAAGAGGATTCACATGTACCCATTCAGATGGAGACGTTTATTCTCAGCGAGGTAAGGCAAGTTTAGGACCTGGTATAAGAGAGATGCCGTAAAGGGGCTACCAGGTACACATAAAATTGGCCATTTTTATGCGCTAAACGCTCTCATTTTTCATATTTCTAGTGCAGTAATGCAGTTCAAATTTTGTGTTTTCAAGTTTGCATGTTCTAGCGCTGCAGTGTGCTGCCTTATTTACTTGACTATATACGAGTTGGCGACTCTAGGTTCAGCACCTGTTCACACTTAGTCTATGTTTGGATGTGCCGGTCAGGTTTTTGAAATGTATTTGAGTCCAAGACTGGGGAAAAATCTCCAAGAACGGTGTGGATTCTCTTTTCTTCTTCCTCCATGGGTTGAGAAGTTCCTGGATTTTCTTCTTTGCTCCTCAGTTTGTCAGGGCATACTTTAAGGTGATCTCTGGATACCACAGTTGAGGTTTCTCCTCCATCATTCCTTATAAGGCATACTTTTGTATTGTCAAAGTTGGATGGTAGGATAGTATATGGCTCTGCTTCCCACTGGTCATCAAGTGTATGCATTCTTCTTTTACATTTTAGCTCTTGTTCACCTGGTGGCAAGGGAATTGCAGGGGCACGTTGGTTATAGTCTCTCTCTTGCTTTTGTCTTGCCTGAGATATACTTCTTTCTACGCACTCTAGTACTTGGCGGTACTTGTGTTGTCTCTCATCATCCCAATCTGCATCTGGTGAGGTAGTTTCTGGGGTGCAGACTCCCATGTCAAGATCAACAGGTAATTTGCTAGATCTTCCTCTCATCAGGTATGCTGGAGAGCAGTTGGTGGAATTCACTGGGATGTGACTGTACAGAACTACCAAGTCTGGCAACATTTCTGGTCATAAGTTTCTTTCATGCAATGGCAAGGTTTTCAGTAAGTCAATCACCACTTGGTTTATCTGTGGCACCCCAGGAGTTCGGGTACCACAGTAGAGCTGCCTTCGTCTCGGGGAGGGTAGTGCTATGCCTGGAGACAAGTGAGATTCACTTTGGCAGGTTATCACAAACACAACACCTTCCAAATCCAGGCCAGGAGGGGTAGCTCAAAACCCTGTTTTAGGGCAGCTTCCCTGAATAAAGATCCTGGTTTGGAGGAGTCAGACAGTTCCCAGGAGACCAGTGAGTGTAGTTCAGTTTGTACAGACAGTCTGTGAGCGAGGACAGACAGGAAGGGAGCAGAGAGGAGATACAGGACTCAAGGAGGCTACAAGTAGGCCTCCAAGGAGTCAGTGCGCAGAAACCGGGTACCGGGAGCCTGAGGCTTTTGTGGAAATTCTAAGACACAGCAGAACCGGAGGGCATAGGATTACACGGACATTGCCCATTTGCACCTGTGGTACAGCAGCACCCTGGAGCCTGGAGTCTCCGTGTGGAGACCCCCAGAAGGGATGGCTCAAGCTGCCTACCAGACAGGTACCTGTCCCAGAACAGGGGAAGCAACTAGGACCTTGTTTGGAGCACTTAGTGGCAGCAAGGACCTCAGACACAGCAAGTGCAGAATGGAAGGCCCCCAACCTGACCTGCCCAGGTGATTCCACTTGTCTCTGGACTGCCTGAACTCCTAATCTACCTGTTGCCGGTGCCCTGGACCGGTCTCAAGGACCTCTATGGTTACAATGGAGACGCATCGCCGACCCCCGATCATGTGACGGGGTCGGCGATGACGTCATTTCCGGCCGCCCGGCCGGATGCGGTAGTTAAATGCCGCTGTCTGCGATTGACAGCGGCATTTAACTAGTTAATAGGTGCGGGCAGATCGCGATTCTGCCCGCACCTATTGCGGGCACATGTCAGCTGTTCAAAACAGCTGACATGTCCCGGCTTTGATGCGGGTTCACCGCGGAGCCCTGCATCAAAGCAGGGGATCTGACCTCGGACGTACTATCCCGTCCGAGGTCAGGAAGGGGTTAAAGACCATTCCCCTTTAACGTTGAGCCCCAGGGCCACGGACCGGGTTGCAGCCACCGTGACATCCCCTTTGAGACCAGACCCGGTACCGAGTACCCCACTGCCCTGGCTGGGCGACTCAACTTTGGCATCACGAACAGGATTTCATGCCCTGGCATCATCAGGTACTGTGTGCCAGAAACTGTGACAGTTTGCCACCAAAAGCCGCCATTGTTGCGCAGCGTGGAGCGCGAGGGGGAGGAGACGTACCTTCGTGGGCGGAGCTGGCCAGAAAGAGCGCGAAGAGAGAAATGGGTGCCACGCTGCCTGGAACGCTGGAAGTGAAGGCGCCGTACAGCGAAGTGGCGCACCGGAGGAACCGCTGCAAACTCCGGGGAGGAGACCCGGCCTCTACCAGGGTAGCGAGGGGGAAGAGCCATGTCTGACCCGGGAGGAGAATTGGCGGCGGTCGCAGCCGCATGCCCCATAGTGCCCCCAGGTCCCGCAGCAGACGCACTCACAGGCCCAGTGATGCCCCCAGGCCCTGTGGTGGACACAGCCTCAGGCCCTGAACTGCTACCAGGCCCCGCAGACTCTGATTGGCACAGCATTTAGCACTTTGATTCTCCCCACATACCTCTGAGCATGAGCAGGAAACAGCTGTGGTAGACTTGGCGAGATTCTGTGGCTCCCCGCCAGGGCTGCCACTAGGAATTTCGGGGCCCCATACTGGCAAAATTTTCGGGGCCCCATTAAGACTCCGCCCAGGCTCCACCCCAGCCCTGCCTCCACCCCTCGAACTGTACACAGCCCCACCGCTGTCTCTTGGAAAAACTCCACTTCTCACCAATCACACATTAACAGTTCTCATCACCAGATCACACACATAGACAGCAGATTTTGTTTTGGCCAAAAGGTTTTTTTAATCTGCCACGATAACAAGGTAGACTCTTTTGGCTGGGCCCTACTCTACTCTAACTTATTAAACATTTGTTAAAATATGCAATACAATTTAGGTGTATTTTTATTTATTTTTCAAATGACCAATAATACCACATACAAGGGACAAATACCACAACACCATGACCAGACACCATGTTATCACCACATAGTGACCTATAATACTATCTACAAGGAACAAATACAGGCACACCATGTACAGACCACATATTACCACCACAGTGACCGAACACTATCACATACAAGGAACAAATACCACCGCAGCATGTACAGACCACATATTACCACCACAGTGATCGAATAATAGCATATACAAGGAACAAATACCACCACACCATGACCAGACCACATATTACCACCACATAGTGACTAAATAATAGCACATACAAGGAATACAGCCACACCATTACTAGACAACATATTACCACCACATTGTGACTGAATAGTACAATACTGATCATTAATAAAAAAATACTATTACCATAAGTGCCATTATACGGAGATCTGTACTTAGTATGCAGTGCCTGTGTACAGATAATACAGTGGTCACAGGTACCATTATACACAGGACCTCTGTATATAGGGTACAGTGTACATGTAATACAGTGATCACTAGTGACATTATACACAGGAGCTCTGTATATAGTGTATAGTGTACAGATAATTTAGTGATCACTAGTGACATTATATACAGGAGCTCTGTATATAGTGTATAGTGTCAGTGTACAGGTAATACACTGACTCACCAGTGACGTCTCTAGCTGAAGTCCTTCATCTTTGTGTTTCTTTTTAATCCAGCGCAGACCGCCATCACTTTTTTCAGCCAGGACTCATCTCTGCATAAAATAAGTTATCTAGAGCACCGCTTCCAGAGCACATTCCCCACTTTTTCCCTTTCTCCTACACACCTGAATACAGACGTTCACCCACCATTAATATATAATTGGTTATTATGCAACCCACCATTCAAAATATAAATTATAAACCGCCACTGTGCCCCAACTATCTGTACATAACCACTTTCCCTATTTAACCCCTTAGCGACCGCCGATACGCCTTTTAACGGCGGCCGCTAAGGGTACTTAAACCACAGCGCCGTTAATTAACGGCGCTGTGGAAAAAGTCCATAGCGCCCCCCAGAGGCCGATTTTCTCCGGGGTCTCGGCTGCCGAGGGTAGCCGAGACCCCAGAGAACATGATTCGGGGGGTTTTTAACCCACCCCGCATTTGCGATCGCCGGTAATTAACCGTTTACCGGCGATCGCAAAAAAAAAAAAAAAAAAAGCGATCTCTTTTTAATTTCTCTGTCCTCCGATGTGATCGCACATCGGAGGACAGAGAAAAGGGGTCCCAGGTGGCCCCCCAATACTCACCTAGCTCCCCCGATGCTCCTCGTGTCTCCCGGTGGGCGCCGCCATCTTCAAAATGGCGGGCGCATGCGCAGTGCGCCCGCCGGCCGGCACCGGGAGAATCTTTGGGGTCTCGGCTGCCGGGGGTAGCCGAGACCCCAAAGAGCACGATCGGGGTCGGTATTACCGACCCCTGTTTTGCGATCGCCGGTAATTAACTGTTTACCGGCGACCGCAAAAAAAAAAAAAAAAAAGTAAAGTGTAATTCTCTGTCCTCTGATGTGATCGCACATCAGAGGACAGAGAAATAGGGGGATTCGGGGACCCTAGCATACTCACCTAGGTCCCTGGATCCTCTTGCTGCTCCTCCTGGCCGCCGGCAGAAGAACATGGCGGACGCATGCCCAGTGCGCCCGCCATCTGTCTCCATCTGCCGGCCGGCAGGAGAACAGCAGTTGGGGCTAAAATTAAGGGTAGGGGTAGGGTTAGGGGTAGGGGTAGGGTTAGGGTTAGGGTTAGGGGTAGGGTTAGGGGTAGGGTTAGGGTTAGGTTAGGGTTAGTGGTAGGGTTAGGGGTAGGGTTAGGGTAGGGGTAGGGTTAGGTTAGGGGTAGGGCTAGGGTTAGGGCTAGGGTTGGGGCTAAATTTAGGGTTAGGGTTGGGGCTAAATTTAGGGTTAGGGTTGGGGCTAAACTTAGGGTTAGGCTTCTTTCACACTTACGTCGGTACGGGGCCGTCGCAATGCGTCGGCCCGACATACCGACGCACGTTGTGAAAATTGTGCACAACGTGGGCAGCAGCTGTAGTTTTTCAACACATCCGCTGCCCAATCTATGTCCTGGGGAGGAGGGGGCGGAGTTACGGCCACGCATGCGCGGTCAGAAATGGCGGATGCGACGTACAAAAAAAGTTTCATTGAACGTTTTTTTGTGCCGACGCTCCGCCAAAACACAACTGATCCAGTGCACGACGGACGCGACGTGTGGCCATCCGTCACGATCCGTCGGCAATACAAGTCTATGGGCAAAAAACGCATCCTGCGGGCACATTTGCAGGATCCGTTTCTTGTCAAAAACGACGGATTGCGACGGAATGCCAAACGACGCAAGTGTGAAAGTAGCCCTAGGGCTAGGGTTAGGGTTGGGGCTAAAGTTAGGGCTAGGGTTGGGGCTAAAGTTAGGGTTAGAGCTGGGATTAGGGTTAGGGTTTGGATTAGGGTTGGTATTGGGGTTAGGGTTGGCATTAGGGTTACGCTTGGGATTAGGGTTAGGTTTGGGATTAGGGTTAAGGTTAGGGTTGTGATTAGGGGTGTATTGGGATTAGGGTTAGGTTTGAGGTTAGGGTTGAGATTAGGATTAGGGGTGTGTTGGATTTAGGGTTTTGATTAGGGTTATGGTTAGGGTTGACATTAGGGTTGTTTTGGGGTAAGGGTTGTGATTATGGTTAGGGTTAGTGATTAGGATTATGGATGAGGTTGGGATTAGGGTTAGGAGTGTGTTGGGGTTAGGGTTGGAGCTAGAATTGGGGGGTTTCCACTGTTTAGGTACATCAGGGGGTCTCCAAACACGACAGCCAATTTTGCGCTCAAAAAGTCAAATGGTGCTCCCTCCCTTCTGAGCTCTGCCGTGCGCCCAAACAGTGGGTTACCCCCACATATGGGGCATCAGCATACTCGGGATAAATTGGACAACAACTTCTGGGGTCCAATTTCTCTTGTTACCCTTGTGAAAATAAAAACTTGGGGGCTACAAAATCTTTTTTGTGAAAAAAAAAATATTTTTTATTTTCACGACTCTGCATTCTAAACTTCTGTGAAGCACTTGGGCATTCAAAGTTCTCACCACACATCTAGATAAGTTCCTTGGGGGGTCTAGTTTCCAAAATGGGGTCACTTGTGGAGGGTTTCTACTGGTTAGGTACATCAGGGGCTCTGGAAACGCAACATAATACTCGCAGACCATTCTATCAAAGTCTGCATTCCAAAACGGCGCTCCTTCCTTCCGAGCTCTGCCGTGCGCCCAAACAGTGGTTGACCCCCACATATGGGGTACCAGCATACTCAGGACAAATTGGACAACAACTTTTGGGGTCCAATTTCTCTTGTTACCCTTGTGAAAATAAAAATTTGGTGGCTAAAAAATCTTTTTTGTGGAAAAAAAAAATATTTTTTATTTTCACGGCTCTGCATTATAAACTTCTGTGAAGCACTTGGGCATTCAAGGTTCTCACCACACATCTAGATAAGTTCCATGGGGGGTCTAGTTTCCAAAATGGGGTCACTTGTGGGGGATTTCTACTGTTTAGGCACATCAGGGGCTCTTCAAACGCGACATGGCGTCCGATCTCAATTCCAGCCAATTCTACATTGAAAAAGTAAAACGGCACTCTTTCTCTTCCAAGCTCTGCGGTGCGCCCAAACAGTGGTTTACCCCCACATATTGGGTATCGACGTACTCAGGAGAAATTGCACAACAACTTTAGTGGTCTAATTTCTCCTGTTACCCTTGTGAAAATAAAAATTTGTGGGCAAAAAGATCATTTTTGTAGAAAAAATGCAATTTTTTTTTTCACGGCTCTACGTTATAAACTTCTGTGAAGCACATGGGGGTTCAAAGTGCTCGCCACACATCTAGATAAGTTCCTTAAGGGGTCTAGTTTCCAAAATGGTGTCACTTGTGGGGGGTTTCCACTGTTTAGGCACATCAGGGGCTCTCCAAACGCGACATGGCGTCCGATCTCAATTCCAGCCAATTCTACATTGAAAAAGTAAAACGGCACTCCTTCTCTTCCAAGCTCTGCGGTGCACCCTAACAGTTGTTTACCCCCACATATTGGGTATCAGCGTACTCAGGAGAAATTGCACAACAACTTTTGTGGTCTAATTTCTCCTGTTACTCTTGTGAAAATAAGAATTTGTGGGCGAAAAGATCATTTTTGTGTAAACAAAAGCGATTTTTTATTTTCACGGCTCTACGTTATAAACTTCTGTGAAGCACTTGGGGGTTCAAAGTGCTCACCACACATCTAGATAAGTTCCTTAAGGGGTCTAGTTTCCAAAATGGTGTCACTTGTGGGGGGTTTCCACTGTTTAGACACATCAGGGGCTCTCTAAATGCGACATGGTGTCCGATCTCAATTCCAGCCAATTCTGCATTGAAAAAGTCAAACGGCGCTCCTTCACTTCTAAGTTCTGCGGTGCGCCCTAACAGTGGTTTACCCCCACATATGGGGTATTGGCGTATTCAGGAGAAATTGCATAACAAAATTTATGGTTACATTTCTGTTTTTACACTTGTGAAAATAAAAAAAATGGTTCTGAATTAAGATGTTTGCAAAAAAAAGTTAAATGTTCATTTTTTCCTTCCACATTGTTTCAGTTCCTGTGAAGCACGTAAAGGGTTAATAAACTTCTTGAATGTGGTTTTGAGCACCTTGAGGGGTGCAGTTTTTAGAATGGTGTCACACTTCATTATTTTCTATCATATAGACCCCTCAAAATGACTTCAAATGTGATGTGGTCCCTAAAAAAAAAATGGTGTTGTAAAAATGAGAAATTGCTGGTCAACTTTTAACCCTTATAACTCCCTAACAAAAAAAAATTTTGTTTCCAAAATTGTGCTGATGTAAAGTAGACATGTGGGAAATGTTGTTTATTAACTATTTTTCATGACATATCTCTCTGATTTAAGGGCATAAAAATACAAAGTTTGAAAATTGCAAAATTTTAAAAATTTTCGCCATATTTCCGTTTTTTTCATAAATAATCGCAAGTAATATCGAAGAAATGTTACCACTAACATGAAGTACAATATGTCACGAAAAAACAATGTCAGAATCAGCGGGATCCGTTGAAGCGTTCCAGAGTTATAACCTCATAAAGTGACAGTGGTCAGAATTGCAAAAATTGGCCCGGTCATTAAGTACCAAATTGGCTCTGTCACTAAGGGGTTAATATATAAATTAATTAGCACCTGTATTCTTTCCCCCAATTTATTACCAGTCACTTTATCCTCAACGACCCCACTATGTACCCCCCGCTCTAACCCTTACCCCTATTCATTATAGTTACATGCCCCTTCTGCCTCAATTCATTATCATGTCTTCTCTCTATCCATCATAAACTGCTCTTCCCCACCCTCAAAATTCATTATTTGCTCTCCCCCACCTTCAATTCAATTGCCGTCCCCCGTCCCTCACACTCACTTGATGTGCAGTCCCCATCTCCACCACTTCATCATTTGCAGTCCACCTTCATCATTTAGTCCCCTCTCCCCCTTCACTTCATCTGCAGTCCCCCTTACTTCATCATGTGCAGAACCCCCTCAAACACAATTCATAATCTGCAGTCTCCATCACTCCCACATCATCATTTGCAGTCCCCATCATTTGCAATCCCCATTATCCCTACCTCATTTCCAGTCCCCATCACCCCTGCATCATTTGCAGTCCCCATCACCCCCACATCATCATCATTTGCAGTCCCCATCATCCCCACATCATCATTTGCAGTCCCCATCACCCCCACATCATCATTTGCAGTCTCCATCACCCCCACATCATCATTTGCAGTCCCCATCACCCCCACATCATCATTTCCAGTCCCTATCACCCCCACATCATCATTTGCAGTCCCCATCACCCCCACTTCATCATTTCCAGTCCCCATCACCCCCACATCATCATTTGCAGTCCCCATCACCCCCACTTCATCATTTCCAGTCCCCATCACCCCCACATCATCATTTGCAGTCCCCATCACCCCCACTTAATCATTAGCAGTCTCCATCACCCCATCGTCATTTGCAGTCCCCATCACCCCCACTTCATCATTTCCAGTCCCCATCACCCCCACATCATCATTTGCAGTCCCCATCACCCCCACTTAATCATTAGCAGTCCCCATCACCCCATCATCATTTGCAGTCCCCATCACCCCCACATCATCATTTCCAGTCCCCATCACCCCCACATCATCATTTGCAGTCCCCATCACACCCACATCATCATTTGCAGTCCCCATCACCCCCACTTCATCATTTCCAGTCCCCATCACCCCCACATCATTTGCAGTCCCCATCACCCCCACTTCATCATTTCCAGTCCCCATCACCCCCACATCATTTGCAGTCCCCATCACCCCCACTTCATCATTTCCAGTCCCTATCACCCCCACATCATCATTTGCAGTCCCCATCACCCCCACTTCATCATTTCCAGTCCCCATCACCCCCACATCATCATTTGCAGTCCCCATCACCCCCACTTAATCATTAGCAGTCTCCATCACCCCATCGTCATTTGCAGTCCCCATCACCCCCACTTCATCATTTCCAGTCCCCATCACCCCCACATCATCATTTGCAGTCCCCATCACCCCCACTTAATCATTAGCAGTCCCCATCACCCCATCATCATTTGCAGTCCCCATCACCCCCACATCATCATTTCCAGTCCCCATCACCCCCACATCATCATTTGCAGTCCCCATCACCCCCACTTCATCATTTCCAGTCCCCATCACCCCCACATCATTTGCAGTCCCCATCACCCCCACTTCATCATTTCCAGTCCCCATCACCCCCACATCATTTGCAGTCCCCATCACCCCCACTTCATCATTTCCAGTCCCCATCACCCCCACATCATCATTTGCAGTCCCCATCACCCCCACTTAATCATTAGCAGTCCCCATCACCCCATCATCATTTGCAGTCCCCATCACCCCCACATCATCATTTCCAGTCCCCATCACCCCCACATCATCATTTGCAGTCCCCATCACCCCCACTTCTTCATTTCCAGTTCCCATCACCCCCACATCATCATTTGCAGTCCCCATCACCCCCACATCATCATTTGCAGTCCCCATCACCCCCACTTCATCATTTGCAGTCCCCATCACCCCCACTTCATCATTTGCAGTCCCCATCACCCCTGCATCATTTGCAGTCCCCATCACCCCCACTTCATCATTTGCAGTCCCCATCACCCCCACATCATCATTTGCAGTCCCCATCACCCCCACTTCATCATTTCCAGTCCCCATCACCCCCACATCATCATTTGCAGTCCCCATCACCCCCACTTCTTCATTTCCAGTCCCCATCACCCCCACATCATCATTAGCAGTCCCCATCACCCCCACTTAATCATTAGCAGTCCCCATCACCCCATCATCATTTCCAGTCCCCATCACCCCCACATCATCATTTCCAGTCCCCATCACCCCCACATCATCATTTGCAGTCCCCATCACCCACACTTCATCATTTGCAGTCCCCATCACCCCCACTTCATCATTTGCAGTCCCCATCACCCCCACATCATCATTTCCAGTCCCCATCACCCCCACTTCATCATTTCCAGTCCCCATCACCCCCACATCATCATTTGCAGTCCCCATCACCCCCACATCATCATTTGCAGTCCCCATCACCCCCACTTCATCATTTCCAGTCCCCATCACCCCCACTTCATCATTTGCAGTCCCCATCACCCCCACATCATCATTTCCAGTCCCCATCACCCCCACATCATCATTTGCAGTCCCCATCACCCCACATCATAATTTCCAGTCCCCATCACCCCCACTTCATCATTTCCAGTCCCCATCACCCCCACATCATCATTTGCAGTCCCCATCACCCCCACTTCATCATTTGCAGTCCCCATCACCCCCACTTCATCATTTGCAGTCCCCATCACCCCCACTTCATCATTTGCAGTCCCCATCACCCCCACTTCATCATTTGCAGTCCCCATCACCCCTGCATCATTTGCAGTCCCCATCACCCCTGCATCATTTGCAGTCCCCATCACCCCCACATCATCATTTGCAGTCCCCTATCCCCACATCATCATTTGCAGTCCCCATCACCCACACTTCATCATTTGCAGTCCCCATCACCCCCACTTCATCATTTGCAGTCCCCATCACCCCCACATCATCATTTCCAGTCCCCATCACCCCCACTTCATCATTTGCAGTCCCCATCACCCCCACTTCATCATTTCCAGTCCCCATCACCCCCACTTCATCATTTGCAGTCCCCATCACCCCCACATCATCATTTGCAGTCCCCATCACCCCCACATCATCATTTCCAGTCCCCATCACCCCCACATCATCATTTGCAGTCCCCATCACCCCACATCATAATTTCCAGTCCCCATCACCCCCACTTCATCATTTCCAGTCCCCATCACCCCCACATCATCATTTGCAGTCCCCATCACCCCCACTTCATCATTTGCAGTCCCCATCACCCCCACTTCATCATTTGCAGTCCCCATCACCCCTGCATCATTTGCAGTCCCCATCACCCCTGCATCATTTGCAGTCCCCATCACCCCCACATCATCATTTGCAGTCCCCTATCCCCCTTCACTTCATCTCCAGTCCCAGTTACTTCATCATTTTACAGTCCCCTATCATTTCACCATGTGCAGTACCCCCTCAAACACACTTCATCATCTGCAGTCTCACTCCTCCCCATCTCACCCATTTAAAAAAACAAAACTGTTTTTTATACTTACCTCAGTCGTTCCCGGACGTCTAGTGTTGTCAGTAGTGAAGCAGCAGCTAGAATGTATGGGGGGCTGCTGAGAGGACCTGACAGGAGCCCCTACATTCTAGCACATTCACTACTGAGATTGCTGCAATGTATGGGCTGTAGTCAGGACCTGCAGGGAGCTCATACATTCTAGCTACAGCCGAGCAGGAGCTGCGCAGCCGACTAGGTGAGACGGCCGTGCACAGCTCCAAGAAGGCTCGCGGGCCCCAGCGCTGACATGTGCGCCGCAGTGCAGAGTATTAGTGCACGATGCGGCCCGATCAGTAGAAGCACAACAGTGGGGCCCCAGATCTGCGGGCCCCTCTGTGCATACCTCCCAACCGTCCCGGATCCAGCGGGACTGTCCTGATTTTGACAGTCAGCCCCGCGATCCCGGCTGGAACATTAATTGTCCCGCACTGGTTGGGAGGTATGTGAATCACCCGGTCGGTCAGCTGAGAGCTCCCTGCACCCGGCCAGCACAGCAGCACATAATGGCTGCTCTGTGCACAGGACCTGTGATGAGGTCACAGGATGGCAGGAGTCAGGGGTCACATGATCGGATTCGGGAGGAGGACCTCCGTGTACAGGACTTTGCTGGTTGCCATGGCGCCGGAGGAGGGTAAGGCAGCGTATGTGTGAGGTCAGGAGGTGTTTACAGGGTGGATATAGCAGAGCCGTGTGTGTACGAGGTGTATGGAGCTGAGCCGTGTGTGTGTAAGAGGTGTATGGAGCCGTGTGTGTACGAGGTGTATGGAGCTGAGCCATGTGTGTGTAAGAGGTGTATGGAGCCGTGTGCATGAGGTGTACGGAGCGCAGCCGCGTGTGTACGAGGTGTACGGAGCCGTGTGTACGAGGTGTACGGAGCCGTGTGTACGAGGTGTACGGAGCCGTGTGTACGAGGTGTACGGAGCGCAGCCGCGTGTGTACGAGATTGTACGGAGCCGTGTGCATGAGGTGTACGGAGCGCAGCCGCGTGTGTACGAGGTGTACGGAGCCGTGTGCATGAGGTGTACGGAGCGCAGCCGCGTGTGTACGAAGTGTACGGAGCAGAGCAGCATGTGAAAGGTGTACGGAGCGGAGCCGTGTGTGTAAGGGGTGTACAGAGCACAGCCGCGTGTGTACGAGGTGTACGGAGCACAGCCGCGTGTGTACGAGGGGTACGGAGCGGAGCAGCGTGTGAAAGGTGTACGGAGCGGAGCCATGTGTGTAAGGGGTGTACGGAGCACAGCCGCGTGTGTACGAGGTGTACGGAGCACAGCCGCATGTGTACGAGGTGAGCGGAGCAGCGTGTGAAAGGTGTATGGAGCGGAGTCGTGTGTACGAGGTGTTCGGATGAGAGCAGAGTGTGAAAGGTGTATGGAGTGGAGCCACGTGTGTACGAGGTGTACAGAGCAGAGCCACGTGTGTACGAGGTGTGCGGAGCAGAGCCATGTGTGTGCAAGGTATACGGAGCGGAGCAGTGTGTGCAATTTGTATAGAGCGGAGCCGTGTGTGTACGAGGTGTACGGGGTAGTGTCGTGTGTGTACGAGATGTATGGAGAGGAGCCGTATGTGTATGAGGTGTACGCTGCGGAGCCGTGTGTGTGCAAGGTATACGGAGCGGAGCAGCTTCTGCAATGTGTATGGAGCAGAGCGGTGTGTGTATGAGGTGTATGTAGTGCCGTGTGTACGAGATGTATGGAGCGGAGCCGTGTGTGTTTGAGATGTATGGAGTGGAGCCGTGTGTATGGAGCGGAGCCGTGTATGCAAAGTGTACGGAGCGCAGCCGCGTGTGTAGGAGTAGCTATGTGTGGCCATTATACGGTACGAATTATCATGTGCGGCCAATATACAGTATGGAGCATCATGTGCGATCATTATACAGTATGGAGCATCATGTGGGGTCATTATACAGTATGGAGCATCATGTGTGGCCATTATACAGTATGGAGCATCATGTGCGATCATTATACAGTATGGAGCATCATGTGTGGCCATTATACAGTATGGAGCATCATGTGTGGCTATTTTACAGTATGGAGCATCATGTGTGGCCATTATACAGTATTGAGCATCATGTGGGGCCATTATACAGTATAGAGCATCATGTGGAGTCATTATACAGTATGGAGCATCATGTGTGGCCGTTATACAGTATGGAGCATCATGTGGGGCCGTTATACAGTATTGAGCATCATGTGGGGTCGTTATACAGTATTGAGCATCATGTGCGGCAATTATACAGTATTGAGCATTATGTGGGGTCGTTATACAGTATTGAGCATCATATGCGGCCATTATACAGTATGGAGCATCATGTGTGGCCATTATACAGTATTGAGCATCATGTGTGGCCATTATACAGTATGGAGCACTGTGTGGCCATTATACAGTATAGAGCATCATGTGTGGCCATTATACAGTATGGAGCATCATGTGTGGCCATTATACAGTATGGAGCATCATGTGTGGCCATTATACAGTATGGAGCACTGTGGCCATATTTTTTTGTTTATAATTATTCTTTATGAACAGTGTGATCAGCAGTGCTAAATGGGTGTGGTTGAGACGTGGATATGGGTGTGACTAGTGAATGGGTGTGGTCAGAGGTGTGGCCTAAAATTTGGCACGGCGCGCGTTGCGCGCCGCAAACTTTGTCCCTCTTTCCCAGCTTCAAAAGTTGGGAGGTATGTCTGTGTACTGCTGCTGACCGGGCCCCATACAGCAGTAACGGCAGTAATGCCCTGATGGCGGCCCTGCTCCCCGCCATGGCTTGTAGCGGGACTAGAGGTAACTGCGACTGCTGGATCGCTGGTGGCTGAGCCTGGGTGCAAGGCTGATGGGTGTCTGTCGCTGTGACACTCTTCACACGTAATGGCAGATTTACAGTCCTTGGCCATGTGTTCTGATGAAGCGCAGCACTTGAAACATACCCCAAGTTTGCTGAGGATTTTCTTGCGCTCCTGCATGGTTTTGGACCTGAAACCTCTACATTTGTTCAGTGAGTGTGGTCTTTTGTGAATGGGACACACGATTGAAAGACTTATCCCTCGGCAGAATAGTGTTCTGCTTATCGGCAGGTACTGCAGGAGATGGCAGGTTAGTCTTTCTGACGCTTACGCTGTTCCTTGAGTCCTTGCGTCTGTGTGATGCTTTCATACCTTGATGAAGGTGTTGCTGGAGCTGCAGTGTTAGACTCCAGGAAGTCGAGGCTAGGGTCGTTCCTCATTTGGGCTTGTTCGTCAATGAACTTGCAGAACTGGATAAACAGAGTAAAGGTGACGTCATGTGACCTTTTATACCTGGAGACGCACACTGCCCACTTCTCTTGCAGACTATGTGGCAGCTTTGTGACGATCGGGTTCACCCCATGGGCAGTGTCCAGGTAGCACAGTCCAGACAGACGAGGGTCTCTTTTTAACAGATGGATCTGGATAAGTTGGAAACTTGGGCTGAAAGGTGGCAGATGAGGTTTAACAATGATAAATGTAAGGTTATACACATGGGAAGAGGGAATCAATATCACCATTACACACTGAACGGGAAACCACTGGGTAAATCTGACAGGGAGAAGGACTTGGGGATCCTAGTTAATGATAAACTTACCTGGAGCAGCCAGTGCCAGGCAGCAGCTGCCAAGGCAAACAGGATCATGGGGTGCATTAAAAGAGGTCTGGATACACATGATGAGAGCATTATACTGCCTCTGTACAAATCCCTAGTTAGACCGCACATGGAGTACTGTGTCCAGTTTTGGGCACCGGTGCTCAGGAAGGATATAATGGAACTAGAGAGAGTACAAAGGAGGGCAACAAAATTAATAAAGGGGATGGGAGAACTACAATACCCAGATAGATTAGCGAAATTAGGATTATTTAGTCTAGAAAAAAGACGACTGAGGGGCGATCTAATAACCATGTATAAGTATATAAGGGGACAATACAAATATCTCGCTGAGGATCTGTTTATACCAAGGAAGGTGACGGGCACAAGGGGGCATTCTTTGCGTCTGGAGGAGAGAAGGTTTTTCCACCAACATAGAAGAGGATTCTTTACTGTTAGGGCAGTGAGAATCTGGAATTGCTTGCCTGAGGAGGTGGTGATGGCGAACTCAGTCGAGGGGTTCAAGAGAGGCCTGGATGTCTTCCTGGAGCAGAACAATATTGTATCATACAATTATTAGGTTCTGTAGAAGGACGTAGATCTGGGTATTTATTATGATGGAATATAGGCTGAACTGGATGGACAAATGTCTTTTTTCGGCCTTACTAACTATGTTACTATGTTTTAGCAAGTTCCAGCTCCATAAGCAGGTCACTTAAGTCCAGAAGCTTGTGGGCTTCCTTAAGGTTGATCCTTGGAACATTCTGCAGTCTCTTGAATAGGGACTTTTCTATGGCTTCAGCGCTGCCGTAGGTTCTTTCAAGTCTCTGCCAGGCCGCAGCGAGACCTGCTTCAGCTTGCCCCACATAGACAGTCCTAAGACTCTTGATACGGTTTGTGGATTCAGGACCCAACCATTTTACCATGAGGTCGAGCTCCTGCTCCGCGGATAGGTTGAGATCAGCAATGGCGGCCTTGAAGGTTGCTTTCCAGGCTCTGTAGTTCTCTGCACGGTCGTTGAATTTTGAGAGGCTGGTGTTGATTAGCTCCCTGCTTACCATGAACCTGGCAAACTCGGACATGTCTGATCCTTCACTCCTTGTTACCGTAGTAGCTTGTGGTGCCCCTCGGGCGTATAAGCTGTGTGGCTGGAAGGGTGAATTGTTCCCGGGTAGAATGATGTCGCTGCAGGGTTGAGCTGTGGTTTAACCTCTGTAGATTCTGATGATTGCTGCTTGAACTGTGGAGGCAGGCTGGAGTGCGCCTTGTGGTCGTCTTGCGGTGATGACTGCTCCTGAGGGGGTACATCACGCAGTGGCGTAGGAAGGGGGGTGCGGGGGGGCGGTCCGCCCCGGGCGGCACAATGCGGGGGGCGGCCGGCGCTGCAGGAGGAGAAAGAAAAAAAAAAAAAAAAGACGCCCCTTCAAATCTTCGGGCGGCGCCGTCCGCCGCCACGACCAGGCTCCCCCCGCCCCCCGCTCTAATACTCACCTCTCCTGGTTCCTGCGGCAGCTGCAGCGTCCTCTGACTCTGCGACATCTCAGGGCAGAGGGCGCGATGACGTCACTACTGTGCGCGCCGCTCTGCCTCTCTGTCCTGAGCGTTGTAGAGCCGGAGAGACGCTGACTGGCTGCACCGGACCTGCGCTAGGAACAGGAGAGGTGAGGATTTTACTTTTTTTTTTTTCTTTATGTCTGACTCTGTCTGGGGGCAATGCTGGACACACTGGGGCAATACTGGAGACCATGGGGCAGATTGCTGGACACACTGGGGCAATACTGGAGACCATGGGGCAGATTGCTGGACACACTGGGGCAATACTGGAGACCATGGGGCAGACTGCTGGACACACTGGGGCAATACTGGAGACCATGGGGCAGAATGCTGGACACACTGGGGCAATACTGGAGACCATGGGGCAAATTGCTGGACACACTGGGGCAATACTGGAGACTATGGGGCAGATTGCTGGACACACTGGGGCAATACTGGAGACCATGGGGCAGAATGCTGGACACACTGGGGCAATACTGGCGACCATGGGGCAGAATGCTGGACACACTGGGGCAATACAGGAGACTATGGGGCAGATTGCTGGACACACTGGGGCAATACTGGAGACCATGGGGCAGAATGCTGGACACACTGGGGCAATACTGGAGACCATGGGGCAGAATGCTGGACACACTGGGGCAATACTGGAGACCATGGGGCAGAATGCTGGATACACTGGGGCAATACTGGAGACCAATGGGGTAGAATGCTGGACACATTGGGGCAATACAGGAGACCATGGGGCAGAATGCTGGACACACTGGGGCAATACAGGAGACCATGGGGCAGATTGCTGGACACACTGGGGCAATACTGGAGACCCTGGGGAAGATTTCTGGACACATTGAGGCAATGCTGGAGACCCTGGGGCAGACTTCTGGACACACTGGGGCAATGCTGGACACTGGGGCAGATTGCTGGACACACTGGGGGTAATATGCTGGACACACTGGGGCAATGCTGGACACTGGGGGTAATATGCTGGACACACTGGGGCAGACTGCTGGACACACTGGGGCAATGCTGGACACTGGGGCAGATTGCTGGACACACTGGGGGCAGTGCTGGACACACTGGGGGTAATATGCTGGACACACTGGGGCAATGCTGGACGCTGGGGGTAATATGCTGGACACACTGGGGCAGACTGCTGGACACACTGGGGCAGATTGCTGGACACACTGGGGGCAGTGCTGGACATACTGGGGCAGATTGCTGGACACATTGGGGGTAATATGCTGGACACACTGGGGCAGATTGCTGGACAACATGGGGGTAATATGCTGGACACACTGGGGGCAGGACTTGAGGCATGGGCAGAATGTAGACACGGGGCATGATTGGAGACACGGGGCAGGATTGGATCATGGGGCAGGACGGATACGATGGAGGCTGGTGGGGCAGGATGGGGAGATCATATGGTGTAGAATGGATACTCATGAGGGCAGGATGCGAGAACATATGGCTGGAGCCAGGAATGAGATAAACGGGGCCAGGGTGGGGAATAGTGTTACCATAGGGGCTAATTAAGGGATATTATTACTGCAGTGATGTATTTATTTTATTTTTTGAGTATACTGTTTTAAATGGGGGGGCGGTCCTGTTACTGTGCAGAGTGACACTATATCACCTTTTTTTCTTCATGTGATGTAATGTAGAAGTTGTGAAAAATTAAGTAATGTGTTCTGCAAGCGGAGCTCGAGATAACTGTGTTATTTCCTGCAGAAACGAGTCCTGGCTGGAAGGAATGATGGCGGTCTATGCTGGATGAAAGATGAAGGACTTCACCTAGAGACGTCACTGGTGAGTCAGTGTTACCTATACACTGACACTATACACTGTATACTATATAGAGGTCCTGTGTATAATGTCACCAGTGATCACTGTATTACCTCTACACAGACACTGCATACTAAGTACAGATCTCCTGTGAATACTGGCACTTATGGTGATAGTATTGTGTTTTTTTTTTTTATTACTGATCAGTATTGTAGTATTCAGTCACTATGTGGTGGTAATATGTGGTCTGGAAATGGTGTTGTGGTATTTGTCCCTTGTATGTAGTATTATTCGGTCACTATGTGGTCTGGTCATGGTGTGGTGGTATTAAGTCACAGGTGTGGCATGTGGGGGTGACACCATTAGGCCCAGTTTAAGTTCTACAAAACAGGAAAACCATTTTTGGTAACCTTTGTGTGTATTGAGCCGGGGGAGGGGGGGGGGGGGCGCCAAACTCGGGAACAGCCCCGGGCGGCAAAAGCTCTAGCTACGCCTCTGACATCACGGCTGGTCTTGGGTCTCTGTAGGGGCTGTGGGTGATACTGGCACCATAGGTTGGGCTGACTTGGACGTTTCCGCAATGTTGGGTTGAACGTCGCTGGGGAAGGTGTGCGCTGCAGGAATCTGTTTCTGCACGTAGTCGCTGGTACGAACAGCTGGGTCGTCATCTTCCTGTGGTGGTAGGCAAATCGGGTCGCAGTTTTGCTTCAATGCTTGCTCGAGTATTTTTACTTCAGCTAATGCAATTTCTTCCTCCATTTCTGTTTGAAGAATCTTTGCTCGAGCCTCTGCTTCTGCTTCCTTTTCTGCGTATGGACGTCTTAGTTTGGATCGCTCTGCATTTAAACGGACCTCTAAAATTCTGTCGCTGAGGGCTGAAGTTCTTGAGCAGGATGATTTATATGACCGAACAGAGAGTTTAGACGAGGCTGACCTGTGCGATCTAGTTTCTTGCAGATGGGCGATACGAAGCTCCGCTTTATCTTTGGCGTCTTGCACAGCGGCGTCCCTTTCTCTGTCCGTGGAATCTGCCTTGCTTAACGCTGATAGGGCTTCGTCGATTTTAGAGTCTTTTAGGAAGGCGGCATACTTTGCGGACAGTCTCTTGTATCTGCCGTGAGCCGTGTCTAGCTGTCTTATAGTGTCCTGTAAATCCGCAGCATCATCTTTGTGGCGTTGGACGCTTGACATGAGGGAGGCAACTCGTTCCCATAGGTCATTCAAGTTGTCAGTGAACTCATCCCTTGTGGAACAGTAATTCTCGAGGACCTTTAATGTTGGCTTGATGGAACGTACTGGTCGTGCATCTGGGTCTGCTGCAGAAGCGGGCTCTGCTTCCTGGTCTTCATAATGGACAGTATCGGGTTGTATTTGCTCTGTTTCAGCATTGGGGAACTGCGTAAGGTCCTTTTCGGCCATTTTGATTAAAGGTGCGCTGTCTTTTTAAGAAACTGAACTTTTGAATTGGGGGCTGGAAATCGCAGTGCAGCTTAGTTTTTGAATTGTGGGGCTCTGTGGATCATCAGCTCCTCCTCACTATGCTCCGCTCCATCGGCCTCAAGGACACCGTTCTCTCCTGGTTCTCCTCCTATCTCTCTGACCGATCCTTCACTGTATGTTTTGCTGGTTCCTCCTCCTCTCACCTTCCCCTTACTGTTGGGGTTCCTCAAGGATCAGTCCTAGGCCCCCTACTCTTCTCGTTGTATACTGCCCCTATTGGACAAACAATCAGTAGATTTGGTTTCCAGTACCATCTCTATGCTGACGACACCCAATTATACACTTCTGCTCCCGATATCACACCGACCTTTTTAGAAAACACCAGTGATTGTCTTACCGCTGTCTCTAACATCATGTCCTCCCTCTATCTGAAACTAAACCTGTCAAAAACTGAACTCCTCGTGTTCTCTCCCTCTACTAACCTACCTTTGCCTGACATTGCCATCTCCGTGTGCGGTTCCACCATTACTCCAAAGCAACATGCCCGCTGCCTTGGGGTCATCCTTGATTCTGACCTTTCATTCACCCCCTACATCCGATCACTGGCTCGCTCTTCTTACCTGCATCTCAAAAACATTTCTAGAATTCGCCCTTTTCTTAATTTCGACTCTGCAAAAACTCTTACTGTTTCACTTATTCATTCTCGTCTGGACTATTGTAACTCTCTACTAATCGGTCTCCCTCTTGCAAAACTCTCCCCGCTCCAATCTGTCCTGAATGCTGCTGCCAGGATCATATTCCTCACCAACCGTTACACCGATGCCTCTACCCTGTGCCAGTCATTACACTGGCTACCCATCCACTCCAGAATCCAGTACAAAACTACTACCCTCATCCACAAAGCACTCCATGGCTCAGCACCACCCTACATCTCCTCCCTGGTATCAGTCTACCACCCTACCCGTGCCCTCCGCTCCGCTGATGACCTCAGGTTAGCATCCTCAATAATCAGAACCTCCCACTCCCGTCTCCAAGACTTTACACGTGCTGCGCCGATTCTTTGGAATGCACTACCTAGGTTAATGCGATTAATCCCCAATCCCCATAGTTTTAAGCGTGCCCTAAAAACTCATTTGTTCAGACTGGCCTACCGCCTCAATGCATTAACCTAACGATCCCTGTGTGGCCTATTTATAATAAAAAAAAAAAAAGGTTCCTCGCATCATGTTCTCATACACTTTATGCAGTATTAGCCCTCTGTGTCTGTACTGCTACATACTTAGGCAGGTAACTGGTTCATGCAGCTTTACATGAACACCTGAGCCTTACACTATGGCTGGTCCGAATAACTAAAGCAATTGTTACCATCCACCTCTCGTGTCTCCCCTTTTCCTCATAGTTTGTAGCTTGCGAGCAGCAGGGCCCTCACTCCTCCTGGTATCTGTTTTGAACTGTATTTCTGTTATGCTGTAATGTCTATTGTCTGTACAAGTCCCCTCTATAATTTGTAAAGCGCTGCGGAATATGTTGGCGCTATATAAATAAAATTATTATTATTATTATTATTATTATTCTGCAGTCCGACGATCTGCAGCGATGTGGTATAATACACAGAGAGTCTTTTTGCACAATGCGGTCTGAGGTGATGCTGCAGGAGATTTCTTAGCAGAGCAGGGCTGCGGTATGTGAGCAGGCAGAGCGTGGGCACGTGGATAGGGATATAAGGATGATTCTGGCCGGGCTTCAAGGCAGTCTTTTGACTGTTCTGTCCCCACATGAGGCGAATGGAGGTGTCGTAGACTAATAAGAGTTGTGAGAGAGAGTCGTACCTTCGTATTTCTTCGATGTGAGGCAGACCGGACCAATGCTGCTCAGCATCCGAAGAGATGATGCATTCCAGGGATTGTACAATCCAGACTTGTTTATTTCGGAAATCTGGACATACAGCCGATAACTGGTAATACAGTACTTTCTCCAGAAATGCAGGTGTAGACAAGGTACAGTAAGATATAGCACCAAGTATGACTGCAAGTGTGAGCAGCAAGAGGTCGAAAGACTGATGCCTTCCTAAGGCCGGTTAAAGCATGTCCTCTCACAACAGCAAGTAAACTGAAAATGAAATGGCTGCCAGAGGAAGAGAAGACTTGACCCCTGAACCGGAAGTAAAGACATGCCCATAAGACTAAATGAATAACCAGCTGCCATACGGAAAAAGGACATAGGGTGGCAGCAGAGTAACATATAACATATATGGAACAGCACAACTATGTCTATGCCTGCACATAGTAGTCTAGTTTCATAATTGTCTGGCTCTTGAGGCCTCCTTCCTGCGTCAACCATGATACAGCCCCTAGGTCTAATGTTTTGAAGACACTACGCCTGCACATTGTGTTGGACAGTAGTCCAGCCATTAGAATTGTGACCCCCTTGTGATGATGATGGGTGGCTTCTTCCTGCGTTAAACACAGCTGGGGGAGCGCGGCCTAACTGCCTTAAAGAGAGGACGCACTTCACATGAGCTTCGTCCAAATCAACAAAGTTTTGACTCCTTAAAATGTTTTCTGGCCTCAAATCCCCTAAGTATTGGACTGGAGCCCCCAGGAACATTAATGGTGGACTTTGGACCAGCTTTACCGATCCCCGCTGTCTTCTGAGGAGCTGAGAGCATGGGTCCCGGAGGACGAGAATGGAGCCGCGCGCCATCTTCTCCCTGGCTCCGGACTGCAACATACGTAGAGGGGGTCCCCGGCGGGCCAGCGGTGAGTTCACCAGACGCTGCAAACGCCTCGCGTGGCTCCCTCCTCCTGCTGATCGCTCACCTTGCCTCCTTCCCCAATGTCTGGGGCGTCTGAGCTGTGGACTGCTCATTACCTCTGTCCCATGCGATGCTCCCCCCGGACGCTCCACCTGCCCTCCTCCAGCCATAAGCAGCGTAGCTGTCCGGGGCCGGTCTCCTGAGTCCTCCGTGCTGGGCGTGGGGGTCCCTTTTGCTCGGACCACTCCTTTCGGTGGTGTTGTGGGGCTGGCGTGTTGTTCGGCTGCCCCACCTGCTGGATTTCTCCTCTGGTGCCATTTTGGAGGGGGAGTAAGTGCAGCCATTGCCGATCTGTTGAGGTCCAGGAGGGGCAGCAGAGGAACGCCGGCCAGAAGAAACAAGCAGCTGGAACTCCAATATACAACGTAACTGCTCTGGTGGTGCTCTGCTGACACCTGGTGGCTGTTTAATATTACTGCTCTCTATTAAAGCTCCTCTAGCAGACCTATTGACAGTTCTGCATTGAACTCAAATTAAGCTGCCTAATCGGGGCTGAGAATCCTGAGGACTCCCTGGTGCTGGCCAAAGGGTTAAAATCCTATGGACTTGCACATTATAATGCACTGCTGCCACCTAGTGTCCCTTTAGAGAAATATGCAGAAAAATTAAATAGAGAAATGACTTGGTAATCATTTTGCTATTAATATCCTTCACTACTTTACATACATAGTAACATAGTAACATAGTTAGTAAGGCCGAAAAAAGACATTTGTCCATCCAGTTCAGCCTATATTCCATCATAATAAATACCCAGATCTACGTCCTTCTACAGAACCTAATAATTGTATGATACAATATTGTTCTGCTCCAGGAAGACATCCAGGCCTCTCTTGAACCCCTCGACTGAGTTCGCCATCACCACCTCCTCAGGCAAGCAATTCCAGATTCTCACTGCCCTAACAGTAAAGAATCCTCTTCTATGTTGGTGGAAAAACCTTCTCTCCTCCAGACGCAAAGAATGCCCCCTTGTGCCCGTCACCTTCCTTGGTATAAACAGATCCTCAGCGAGATATTTGTATTGTCCCCTTATATACTTATACATGGTTATTAGATCGCCCCTCAGTCGTCTTTTTTCTAGACTAAATAATCCTAATTTCGCTAATCTATCTGAGTATTGTAGTTCTCCCATCCCCTTTATTAATTTTGTTGCCCTCCTTTGTACTCTCTCTAGTTCCATTATATCCTTCCTGAGCACCGGTGCCCAAAACTGGACACAGTACTCCATGTGCGGTCTAACTAGGGATTTGTACAGAGGCAGTATAATGCTCTCATCATGTGTATCCAGACCTCTTTTAATGCACCCCATGATCCTGTTTGCCTTGGCAGCTGCTGCCTGGCACTGGCTGCTCCAGGTAAGTTTATCATTAACTAGGATCCCCAAGTCCTTCTCCCTGTCAGATTTACCCAGTGGTTTCCCGTTCAGTGTGTAATGGTGATATTGATTCCCTCTTCCCATGTGTATAACCTTACATTTATCATTGTTAAACCTCATCTGCCACCTTTCAGCCCAAGTTTCCAACTTATCCAGATCCATCTGTAGCAGAATACTATCTTCTCTTGTATTAACTGCTTTACATAGTTTTGTATCATCTGCAAATATCGATATTTTACTGTGTAAACCTTCTACCAGATCATTAATGAATATGTTGAAGAGAACAGGTCCCAATACTGACCCCTGCGGTCCCCACTGGTCACAGCGACCCAGTTAGAGACTATACCATTTATAACCACCCTCTGCTTTCTATCACTAAGCCAGTTACTAACCCATTTACACACATTTTCCCCCAGACCAAGCATTCTCATTTTGTGTACCAACCTCTTGTGCGGCACGGTATCAAACGCTTTGGAAAAATCGAGATATACCACGTCCAATGACTCACCGTGGTCCAGCCTATAGCTTACCTCTTCATAAAAACTGATTAGATTGGTTTGACAGGAGCGATTTCTCATAAACCCATGCTGATATGGAGTTAAACAGTTATTCTCATTGAGATAATCCAGAATAACATCCCTCAGAAACCCTTCAAATATTTTACCAACAATAGAGGTTAGACTTACTGGCCTATAATTTCCAGGTTCACTTTTAGAGCCCTTTTTGAATATTGGCACCACATTTGCTATGCGCCAGTCCTGCGGAACAGACCCTGTCGCTATAGAGTCCCTAAAAATAAGAAATAATGGTTTATCTATTACATTACTTAGTTCTCTTAGTACTCGTGGGTGTATGCCATCCGGACCCGGAGATTTATCTATTTTAATCTTATTTAGCCGGTTTCGCACCTCTTCTTGGGTTAGATTGGTGACCCTTAATATAGGGTTTTCATTGTTTCTTGGGATTTCACCTAGCATTTCATTTTCCACCGTGAATACCGTGGAGAAGAAGGTGTTTAATATGTTAGCTTTTTCCTCGTCATCTACAACCATTCTTTCCTCACTATTTTTTAAGGGGCCTACATTTTCAGTTTTTATTCTTTTACTATTGATATAGTTGAAGAACAGTTTGGGATTAGTTTTACTCTCCTTAGCAATGTGCTTCTCTGTTTCCTTTTTGGCAACTTTAATTAGTTTTTTAGATAAAGTATTTTTCTCCCTATAGTTTTTTAGAGCTTCAATGGTGCCATCCTGCTTTAGTAGTGCAAATGCTTTCTTTTTACTGTTAATTGCCTGTCTTACTTCTTTGTTTAGCCACATTGGGTTTTTCCTATTTCTAGTCCTTTTATTCCCACAAGGTATAAACCGCTTACACTGCCTATTTAGGATGTTCTTAAACATTTCCCATTTATTATCTGTATTCTTATTTCTGAGGATATTGTCCCAGTCTACCAGATTAAGGGCATCTCTAAGCTGTTCAAACTTTGCCTTCCTAAAGTTCAGTATTTTTGTGACTCCCTGACAAGTCCCCCTAGTGAAAGACAGGTGAAACTGCACAATATTGTGGTCGCTATTTCCTAAATGCCCAACCACCTGCAGATTTGTTATTCTGTCAGGTCTATTAGATAGTATTAGGTCTAAAAGTGCTGCTCCTCTGGTTGGATTCTGCACCAATTGTGAAAGATAATTTTTCTTGGTTATTAGCAGAAACCTGTTGCCTTTATGGGTTTCACAGGTTTCTGTTTCCCAGTTAATATCCGGGTAGTTAAAGTCCCCCATAACCAGGACCTCATTATGGGTTGCAGCTTCATCTATCTGCTTTAGAAGTAGACTTTCCATGCTTTCTGTTATATTTGGGGGTTTGTAACAGACCCCAATGAGAATTTTGTTACCATTTTTCCCTCCATGAATTTCAACCCATATGGACTCGACATCCTCATTCCCTTCGCTAATATCCTCCCTTAAAGTGGACTTTAGACAAGACTTTACATAGAGACAAACCCCTCCTCCTCTCCGATTTTTACGATCCTTTCTAAACAGACTGTAACCCTGTAAGTTAACTGCCCAGTCATAGCTTTCATCTAACCATGTCTCGGTTATTCCCACTATGTCAAAGTTACCTGTAGATATTTCTGCTTCTAGTTCTTCCATCTTGTTTGTCAGGCTTCTGGCGTTTGCGAGCATGCAGTTTAGAGGATTTTGTTTTGTTCCAATCTCCTCACTGTGGATTGTTTTAGAAATGTTCTTACCTCCCTTCTGAGTATGTTTTCCTGGGTCGTCTTTGTTCGAGTCTAATGTTTTTCTTCCCGTCCCCTCTTCTTCTAGTTTAACGCCCTCCTGATGAGTGTAGCGAGTCTTCTGGCGAATGTGTGTTTCCCAGGTTTGTTGAGGTGTAGTCCGTCTCTGGCGAGGAGTCCATCATACCAGTAATTCACACCGTGGTCCAGGAATCCAAATCCTTGTTGTCTGCACCATCGTCTTAGCCAGTTGTTTGCATCAAGGATCCTGTTCCATCTCCTGGTGCCATGCCCGTCTACTGGAAGGATAGAAGAAAAAACTACCTGTGCATCCAGTTCCTTTACTTTCTTCCCCAACTCTTCAAAGTCCTTGCAGATTGTCGGTAGGTCCTTCCTTGCCGTGTCATTGGTGCCAACATGTATCAGAAGAAATGGGTGGACGTCCTTGGAGCTGAAGAGCTTTGGTATCCTATCGGTCACATCCTTGATCATCGCACCTGGAAGGCAGCATACTTCTCTTGCAGTTATGTCCAGTCTGCAGATGGCTGCTTCGGTGCCTCTCAGTAGTGAGTCTCCCACCACCACCACTCTTCGTTGCTTCTTGGCTGTACTTTTTGCTGTCACTTGTTGCTGTGTGCCCTTTTCTTTTTTGCTTGCTGGTATTGCTTCATTCTTAGGTGTGCCATCTTCATCCTCTACAAAGATTTGATATCGGTTCTTCAGTTGTGTGGTTGGTGATTTCTCCATGGTCTTCTTGCTTCTTTTGGTCACATGCTTCCACTCATCTGCTTTTGGAGGTTCTCTGACACTTTTTGCACCTTCTGTGACCAGTAGAGATGCTTCTGTTCTGTCTAGAAAGTCTTCATTCTCTTTGATGAGTTTCAAAGTTGCTATTCTTTCTTCCAGACTCCGCACCTTTTCTTCTAAAAGGGCCACTAGTCTACACTTCTGACAGGTGAAATTGGATTCTTCTTCTGGTCGATCTGTGAACATGTAGCACATGCTGCAGCTCACCATGTAGGTTGTCACATCTGCCATGTTGCTCCTAGATCCTGCTGACTTGCTGTGTGTTTTCCTTCTTGTGTAATCTACTCAGCCAAGCTCTCTTGCAATAATGTCCTACAGGCAAAAATTCTGGTCCCGGCTGTACCCAACGATCTTCTAGCTTAGGGAGACTTCGCTTCTCCCAGAAGGCACCTGGAATATGCAAATTAGCCTCCTGAAGCTTGAATCCCTGGTTTGGTGATGCTTTCGAAGCAGCTGGTCCCGGCTGTACCCAACGATCTTCTAGCTTAGGGAGACTTCGCTTCTCCCAGAAGGCACCTGGAATATGCAAATTAGCCTCCTGAAGCTTGAATCCCTGGTTTGGTGATGCTTTCGAAGCAGCTGGTCCCGGCTGTACCCAACGATCTTCTAGCTTAGGGAGACTTCGCTTCTCCCAGAAGGCACCTGGAATATGCAAATTAGCCTCCTGAAGCTTGAATCCCTGGTTTGGTGATGCTTTCGAAGCAGCTGGTCCCGGCTGTACCCAACGATCTTCTAGCTTAGGGAGACTTCGCTTCTCCCAGAAGGCACCTGGAATATGCAAATTAGCCTCCTGAAGCTTGAATCCCTGGTTTGGTGATGCTTTCGAAGCAGCTGGTCCCGGCTGTACCCAACGATCTTCTAGCTTAGGGAGACTTCGCTTCTCCCAGAAGGCACCTGGAATATGCAAATTAGCCTCCTGAAGCTTGAATCCCTGGTTTGGTGATGCTTTCGAAGCAGCTGGTCCCGGCTGTACCCAACGATCTTCTAGCTTAGGGAGACTTCGCTTCTCCCAGAAGGCACCTGGAATATGCAAATTAGCCTCCTGAAGCTTGAATCCCTGGTTTGGTGATGCTTTCGAAGCAGCTGGTCCCGGCTGTACCCAACGATCTTCTAGCTTAGGGAGCCTTCGCTTCTCCCAGAAGGCACCTGGAATATGCAAATTAGCCTCCTGAAGTTTGAATCCCTGGTTTGGTGATGCTTTCGAAGCAGCTGGTCCCGGCTGTACCCAACGATCTTCTAGCTTAGGGAGCCTTCGCTTCTCCCAGAAGGCACCTGGAATATGCAAATTAGCCTCCTGAAGCTTGAATCCCTGGTTTGGTGATGCTTCCGAAGCAGCTGGTCCCGGCTGTACCCAACGATCTTCTAGCTTAGGGAGACTTCGCTTCTCCCAGAAGGCACCTGGAATATGCAAATTAGCCTCCTGAAGCTTGAATCCCTGGTTTGGTGATGCTTTCGAAGCAGCTGGTCCCGGCTGTACCCAACGATCTTCTAGCTTAGGGAGACTTCGCTTCTCCCAGAAGGCACCTGGAATATGCAAATTAGCCTCCTGAAGCTTGAATCCCTGGTTTGGTGATGCTTTCGAAGCAGCTGGTCCCGGCTGTACCCAACGATCTTCTAGCTTAGGGAGACTTCGCTTCTCCCAGAAGGCACCTGGAATATGCAAATTAGCCTCCTGAAGCTTGAATCCCTGGTTTGGTGATGCTTTCGAAGCAGCTGGTCCCGGCTGTACCCAACGATCTTCTAGCTTAGGGAGACTTCGCTTCTCCCAGAAGGCACCTGGAATATGCAAATTAGCCTCCTGAAGCTTGAATCCCTGGTTTGGTGATGCTTTCGAAGCAGCTGGTCCCGGCTGTACCCAACGATCTTCTAGCTTAGGGAGACTTCGCTTCTCCCAGAAGGCACCTGGAATATGCAAATTAGCCTCCTGAAGCTTGAATCCCTGGTTTGTGACTTTGTGACTACATACTGAATACATACTACATACTGACTACATACTGAATACTACATACTGACTACATACTGACTACATACTGAATAACCAGCCACAAGACTTAGCCTTTTATTACATATATATCTTGGGAAGGCATCATGAGTCCTGGCAAATCGCAATATGCAGCTGACAAGCTGAGGACCTCCGCCAGGGGAGCTAGCTCAATGACCATGGAGAGACCCTCAAATAAATCAACTCAGGAAGAGGCATCAATGTTACATAAATCAGAGGATATGGCTACAGAGCCCACCCTGAAACAGCTATCCGTGCAACTGCTAATGGCCATCCAAGGCAGTACAGCTTCCCTAACCGGGAAAATTGAAGAGATCAAAACCAACCTGGTGTCACGATAATGTAAGATACCATGGTCTGATGGATTTTTGCAGATGTGACCATGGTCACACACACTGCAGCTCTCTCCCCCTCTGCACTCACACATACCACAAAGAAAGCCCTATGGCAGAGACACTGTGCAACTTCACACTAAGGTATGAGAAGGGTGTGGCTTTCCAACTGCAGAAGACCAATCCTGTAAAGCCACTCGTTTTCCCCTCCCACTGGCCCTGGAATCCCTTTGTCTAAAAGCTCAGAGAATGTAAAATAGTAGAGGAGCAGTGCATATTATTAGTGATGTCACAATAGAGGGCACATCTTCACCCCTGCTGAGTTGGGAGTTAGTTTTGGCCCAGGAAGGGAGCTAACACCAGCTCAGCAAAGCTGTTCTATGTACCTGGATGTATTTATCCTCCTAAGCCACAGACCAGCCAAGATGATACGAGATTCAAGATTCAAAGAAGCTTTATTGTCAGGACCAAATACACACGAGTTTTGCCAAAGCAAGTGTATAAAGGCAATAGGGATAGGGACTGTGGGGATGTTGGGTAGGAGCTGTAGGGAAGGTGGATGGGGGCAGATCCAGGGTGGGGGCTATAGTCCATGGCATAGGGGAGGTGGATGGGGGCAGATCCAGCGTGGGGGCTATAGTCCATGGCATAGGGGAGGTGGATGGGGCAGATCCATTGTGGGGGCTATAGTCCATGGCATAGGGGAGGTGGATGGGGCAGATCCATTGTGGGGGCTATAGTCCATGGCATAGGGGAGGTGGATGGGGCAGATCCATTGTGGGGGCTATAGTCCATGGCATAGGGGAGGTGGATGGGGCAGATCCATTGTGGGGGCTATAGTCCATGGCATAGGGGAGGTGGATGGGGGCAGATCCAGGGTGGGGGCTATAGTCCATGGCATAGGGGAGGTGGATGGGGCAGGTCCAGGGTGGGGGCTATAGTCCATGGCATAGGGGAGGTGGATGGGGGCAGATCCAGGGTGGGGGCTATAGTCCATGGCATAGGGAAGGTGGATTGGGCAGATCCAGGGTGGGGGCTATAGTCCATGGCATAGGGGAGGTTGATGGGAGCAGATCCAGGGTGGGGGCTATAGTCCATGGCTGTTGTGAATTCTGTTGTCGGGCTCCCTCCTGTGGTCATGAATGGTACTTGTCGTCGTTATGTTCCTATGAAGGTTTCCTCTCCTAAGTTTAAGCCTCGTTTCATTGGTCCGTATAAGATTTCTGAGGTTATCAATCCTGTGTCATTTCGTTTGGCCCTTCCTGCTTCTTTTGCCATCCATAATGTGTTCCATTGGTCGTTATTGCGGAGATATGTGGCGCCTGTGGTTCCATCCGTTGATCCTCCTGCCCCGGTGTTGGTTGAGGGGGAGTTGGAGTATGTGGTGGAGAAGATTTTGGATTCTCGTATTTCGAGACGGAAACTCCAGTACCTGGTCAAGTGGAAGGGTTATGGTCAGGAAGATAATTCCTGGGTTTTTGCCTCTGATGTTCATGCTGCCGATCTGGTTCGTGCCTTTCATTTGGCTCGTCCTGGTCGGCCTGGGGGCTCTGGTGAGGGTTCGGTGACCCCTCCTCAAGGGGGGGGTACTGTTGTGAATTCTGTTGTCGGGCTCCCTCCTGTGGTCATGAATGGTACTTCGGCTGGTGCTGTCCATGGACTTCCTCTGGTGGGTGTTTCTGAGTTTCCTTCCTCAGGTGACGAGGTTGATTCGTTGGCTGGCTGCTCTATTTAACTCCACTTGGATCTTTGCTCCATGCCACCTGTCAATGTTCCAGTATTGGTCTAGTTCACTCCTGGATCGTTCTTGTGACCTGTCTTCCCAGCAGAAGCTAAGTTCCAGCTTGTATTTTTTGGTTTGCTATTTTTCTGTCCAGCTTGCTATTTTTATTGTCCTGCTTGCTGGAAGCTCTGGGACGCAGAGGGAGCGCCTCCGCACTGTGAGTCGGTGCGGAGGGTCTTATTGCGCCCTCTGCGTGGTCTTTTTGTAGGTTTTTGTGCTGACCGCAAAGCTACCTTTCCTATCCTCAGTCTGTTCAGTAAGTCGGGCCTCACTTTGCTAAATCTATTTCATCTCTGTGTTTGTATTTTCATCTTTACTCACAGTCATTATATGTGGAGGGCTGCCTTTTCCTTTGGGGAATTTCTCTGAGGCAAGGTAGGCTTTATTTTTCTATCTTCAGGGCTAGCTAGTTCCTTAGGCTGTGCCGAGTTGCATAGGGAGCGTTAGGCGCAATCCACGGCTATTTCTAGTGTGTTTGATAGGATTAGGGACTGCGGTCAGCAGAGTTCCCACGTCCCAGAGCTCGTCCTTTATTATCAGTAACTATCAGGTCATTCCGTGTGCTCTTAACCACCAGGTCCATTATTGTCCTGACCACCAGGTCATAACACATGGCATAGGGGAGGTGGATGGGGCAGATCCATTGTGGGGGCTATAGTCCATGGCATAGGGGAGGTGGATGGGGGCAGATCCAGGGTGGGGGCTATAGTCCATGGCTGTTGTGAATTCTGTGGCAGAGCTCCCTCCTGTGGTCACAAGTGGTACTTCGGCTGATTCTCTCTGTGAGCTTCTGTTGGTGGAGGGAAGTGGTACTGCGGCTTCTGAGTTTCCTCCCTCAGGTGATCTGGTGAGGTCGTTAGGTGCTTCTCTACTTAACTCCACCTAATGCTTTGATCCTGGCTTCCTGTCAATGTTCCAGTGTTGGACTTGCTTTTCCCTGGATCATTCCTGTGGCCTGCTGCTCTGCATAGCTAAGTTCTTCTTTGCTATTTGTTTGCTATTTTTTCTGTCCAGCTTGTCTAATTGGTTGCTGGAAGCTCTGGGACGCAAAGGGTGTACCTCCGTGCCGTTAGTTCGGTACGGAGGGTCTTTTTGCCCCCTTTGCGTGGTTTTCTTTAGGGTTTTGTGTAGACCGCAAAGTTACCTTTTCTATCCTCGATCTGTTAAGAAAGTCGGGCCTCACTTTGCTGAATCTATTTCATCTCTACGTTTGTCTTTTCATCTTAACTCACAGTCATTATATGTGGGGGGCTGCCTTTTCCTTTGGGGTATTTCTCTGAGGCAAGGTAGGCTTATTTTCTATCTTCAGGCTAGTTAGTTTCTCAGGCTGTGCCGAGTTGCATAGGCAGAGTTAGGCGCAATCCACGGCTGCCTCTAGTGTTGTTTGGAGAGGATTAGGGATTGCGGTCTGCAGAGTTCCCATGTCTCAGAGCTCGTTCTATGATTTTGGGTTATTGTCAGATCACTGTATGTGCTCTGACCGCTATGTCCATTGTAGTACTGAATTGCCTTTCATAACAGTACAGGAAGCCAAAAGTACTAATGATTCTCAATAGAGGGAAAAAAGAAGTTCTGAGACCATTTTTTTCCTTTGCACTGTGTTTTGCCTTTTTTTCCCCTAGACATTTGGGTGGTTCAGTACACAGGTGTAGCGATGGACATTAGAAGTCTGTCTTCATTTGTGGATCAGCTCTCGGCAAGAGTACAAAAGATTCAAGACACTATTGATCAGAAATCTATGTTAGAACCAAGAATTCCTATTCCTGATTTGTTTTTTGGAGATAGAACTAAGTTTCTGAGTTTCAAAAATAATTGTAAATTATTTCTGGCCTTGAAACCTCGCTCCTCTGGTGATCCAGTTCAACAGGTTTTGATTATTATTTCTTTTTTGCGCGGCGACCCTCAGGACTGGGCATTTTCTCTTGCGCCAGGAGATCCTGCATTGAGTAATATCGATGCGTTTTTCCTGGCGCTTGGATTGCTGTACGATGAACCTAATTCAGTGGATCAGGCAGAGAAAAATTTGCTGGCTCTTTGTCAGGGTCAGGATGAGATAGAGATATATTGTCAGAAATTTAGAAAGTGGTCCGTGCTCACTCAATGGAATGAATCTGCGCTGGCAGCTATGTTCAGAAAGGGTCTCTCTGAAGCCCTTAAGGATGTCATGGTGGGATTTCCTATGCCTGCTGGTTTGAATGAGTCTATGTCTTTGGCCATTCAAATCGGTCGACGCTTGCGTGAGCGTAAATCTGTGCACCATTTGGCGGCATTACCTGAGCTTAAACCTGAGCCTATGCAATGTGATAGGACTTTGACCAGAGTTGAACGGCAAGAACACAGACGTCTGAATGGGCTGTGTTTCTACTGTGGTGATTCCACTCATGCTATCTCTGATTGTCCTAAGCGCACTAAGCGGTTCGCTAGGTCTGCCACCATTGGTACGGTACAGTCAAAATTTCTTCTGTCCGTTACCTTGATCTGCTCTTTGTCATCGTATTCTGTCATGGCATTTGTGGATTCAGGCGCTGCCCTGAATTTGATGGACTTGGAGTATGCTAAGCGTTGTGGGTTTCTCTTAGAGCCCTTGCAGTGTCCTATTCCATTGAGAGGAATTGATGCTACGCCTTTGGCCAAGAATAAGCCTCAATACTGGACCCAGCTGACCATGTGCATGGCTCCTGCACATCAGGAGGTTATTCGCTTTCTGGTGTTGCATAATCTGCATGATGTGGTCGTGTTGGGGTTGCCATGGCTACAAGCCCATAATCCAGTATTAGATTGGAAATCCATGTCGGTGTCCAGCTGGGGTTGTCAGGGGGTACATGGTGATGTTCCATTTCTGTCAATTTCGTCATCCACCCCTTCTGAGGTTCCAGAGTTCTTGTCTGATTACCGGGATGTATTTGATGAGCCCAAGTCCGATGCCCTACCTCCGCATAGGGATTGTGATTGTGCTATCAATTTGATTCCTGGTAGTAAATTCCCAAAAGGTCGACTGTTTAATTTATCTGTACCTGAGCACACCGCTATGCGCAGTTATGTGAAGGAATCCCTGGAGAAGGGGCATATTCGCCCATCATCGTCACCATTAGGAGCAGGGTTCTTTTTTGTAGCCAAGAAGGATGGTTCGCTGAGACCTTGTATAGATTACCGCCTTCTAAATAAGATCACGGTTAAATTTCAGTACCCCTTGCCATTGTTATCTGATTTGTTTGCTCGGATTAAGGGGGCTAAGTGGTTCACCAAGATAGATCTTCGTGGTGCGTATAATCTGGGGCAAATCAGGCGAGGAGATGAATGGAAAACTGCATTTAATACGCCCGAGGGTCATTTTGAGTATCTAGTGATGCCATTCGGACTTGCCAATGCTCCATCAGTGTTTCAGTCCTTTATGCATGACATCTTCAGAGAGTACCTGGATAAATTCCTGATTGTGTACTTGGATGACATTTTGATCTTCTCGGATGATTGGGAGTCTCATGTGAAGCAGGTCAGAACAGTTTTTCAGGTCCTGCGTGCTAATTCTTTGTGAAGGGATCAAA
Source organism: Ranitomeya imitator (assembly GCF_032444005.1). Taxonomy (NCBI): domain Eukaryota; kingdom Metazoa; phylum Chordata; class Amphibia; order Anura; family Dendrobatidae; genus Ranitomeya; species Ranitomeya imitator. The sequence continues at coordinate 843,302,805 of NC_091284.1, read as the reverse complement.
GTGTCTCTTTGGTGTGCAGAAGGTTTCATTTTTGGGGTTCATCTTTTCCCCTTCTACTATCGAGATGGATCCTGTTAAGGTCCAAGCCATCCATGATTGGACTCAGCCGACATCTCTGAAAAGTCTGCAAAAGTTCCTAGGCTTTGCTAATTTTTATCGTCGCTTCATCTGCACTTTTTCTAGTATTGCCAAACCATTGACCGATTTGACCAAGAAGGGTGCTGATTTGGTCAATTGGTCTTCTGCTGCTGTGGAAGCTTTTCAAGACTTGAAGCGTCGTTTTTCTTCTGCCCCTGTGTTGTGTCAGCCAGATGTTTTTCTTCCGTTCCAGGTCAAGGTTGATGCTTCTGAGATTGGAGCAGGGGCTGTTTTGTCGCAGAGAGGTTCTGATTGCTCAGTGATGAAACCATGCGCTTTTTTTTCCAGGAAGTTTTCGCCTGCTGAGCGAAATTATGATGTGGGCAACTGTTATGTTTGCTAATGACAGGTGTTATGAAGGCAATCCAGAAACACAGTGTGCTTAGCGATCAGAGCGCACACAGTGATCTGACAAATACCCAAAAATACAAGAACGAGCTCTGAGACGTGGAAACTCTGTAGACTGCACACCTGATCCTATCCTAAACACAACTAAAAGCGGCTGTGGATTGCGCCTAACAACTACCTAGGCAACTCGGCACAGCCTAAGAAACTAGCTAGCCTGAAGATAGAAAAATAGGCCTGACTTGCCCCAGAGAAATTCCCCAAAGGAAAAGGCAGCCCCCCACATATAATGACTGTGAGTAAGATGAAAAGACAAAACGTAGGGATGAAATAGATTCAGCAAAGTGGGGCCCGATATTCTAGGACAGAGCGAGGATAGTAAAGCGAACTTTGCAGTCTACAAAAATCCCTAAAGCAAAACCACGCAAAGGGGGCAAAAAAAACCCACCGTGCCGAACTAACGGCACGGCGGTACACCCTTTGCGTCTCAGAGCTTCCAGCAAAACAAAAGACAAGCTGGACAGAAAAAAAAGCAACAAAAAAGCAAAAGGCACTTAGCTATACAGAGCAGCAGGTCACAGGAACAATCAGGAGAAGCTCAGATCCAACACTGAAACATTGACAAGGAGCAAGGATAGCAGCATCAGGCGGAGTTAAGTAATGAAGCAGTTAACGAGCTCACCAGAACACCTGAGGGAGGAAGCTCAGAAGCTGCAGTACCACTTGTGACCACAGGAGTGAATTCAGCCACAGAATTCACAACAGGCAACCGAGAGTTGCTGGCCATGAAGTGGGCATTCGAGGAGTGGCGTCATTGGTTTGAAGGAGCTAAGCATCGCGTGGTGGTATTGACTGATCATAAGAACTTGACTTATCTTGAGTCTGCTAAGCGGTTGAATCCTAGACAGGCTCGTTGGTCGCTGTTTTTTGCCCGTTTTGACTTTGTGATTTCGTACCTTCCGGGCTCTAAAAATGTTAAGGCGGATGCTCTGTCTAGGAGTTTTGTGCCCGACTCTCCGGGTTTGTCTGAGCCGGCGGGTATCCTCAAGGAAGGAGTAATTGTGTCTGCCATCTCCCCTGATTTGCGGCGGGTGCTGCAAAAATTTCAGGCTAGTAAACCTGATCGTTGTCCAGCGGAGAGACTGTTTGTCCCTGATAGGTGGACCAATAAAGTTATCTCTGAGGTTCATTGTTCGGTGTTGGCTGGTCATCCTGGAATCTTTGGTACCAGAGAGTTGGTGGCTAGATCCTTTTGGTGGCCGTCTCTGTCGCGGGATGTGTGTGTTTTTGTGCAGTCCTGTGGGATTTGTGCTCGGGCTAAGCCCTGCTGTTCTCGTACCAGTGGGTTGCTTTTGCCCTTGCCGGTCCCGAAGAGGCCTTGGACACATATCTCTATGGATTTTATTTCAGATCTTCCCGTTTCTCAAAAGATGTCAGTCATTTGGGTGGTCTGTGATCGCTTTTCTAAGATGGTCCATCTGGTACCCTTGTCTAAATTGCCTTCCTCCTCTGATTTGGTGCCATTGTTCTTCCAGCATGTGGTTCGTTTACATGGCATTCCAGAGAATATCGTTTCTGACAGAGGTTCCCAGTTTGTTTCAAGGTTTTGGCGAGCCTTTTGTGGTAGGATGGGCATTGACTTGTCTTTTTCCTCGGCTTTCCATCCTCAGACTAATGGCCAGACCGAACGAACCAATCAGACCTTGGAAACATATCTGAGATGCTTTGTTTCTGCCGATCAGGATGACTGGGTGTCATTTTTGCCTTTGGCTGAGTTCGCCCTTAATAATCGGGCCAGCTCGGCTACCTTGGTTTCGCCATTTTTCTGCAATTCTAGTAACATAGTAACATAGTTAGTAAGGCCGAAAAAAGACATTTGTCCATCCAGTTCAGCCTATATTCCATCATAATAAATCCCCAGATCTACGTCCTTCTACAGAACCTAATAATTGTATGATACAATATTGTTCTGCTCCAGGAAGACATCCAGGCCTCTCTTGAACCCCTCGACTGAGTTCGCCATCACCACCTCCTCAGGCAAGCAATTCCAGATACTCACTGCCCTAACAGTAAAGAATCCTCTTCTATGTTGGTGGAAAAACCTTCTCTCCTCCAGACGCAAAGAATGCCCCCTTGTGCCCGTCACCTTCCTTGGTATAAACAGATCCTCAGCGAGATATTTGTATTGTCCCCTTATATACTTATACATGGTTATTAGATCGCCCCTCAGTCGTCTTTTTTCTAGACTAAATAATCCTAATTTCGCTAATCTATCTGGGTATTGTAGTTCTCCCATCCCCTTTATTAATTTTGTTGCCCTCCTTTGTACTCTCTCTAGTTCCATTATATCCTTCCTGAGCACCGGTGCCCAAAACTGGACACAGTACTCCATGTGCGGTCTAACTAGGGATTTGTACAGAGGCAGTATAATGCTCTCATCATGTGTATCCAGACCTCTTTTAATGCACCCCATGATCCTGTTTGCCTTGGCAGCTTCTGCCTGGCACTGGCTGCTCCAGGTAAGTTTATCATTAACTAGGATCCCCAAGTCCTTCTCCCTGTCAGATTTACCCAGTGGTTTCCCGTTCAGTGTGTAATGGTGATATTGATTCCTTCTTCCCATGTGTATAACCTTACATTTATCATTGTTAAACCTCATCTGCCACCTTTCAGCCCAAGTTTCCAACTTATCCAGATCCATCTGTAGCAGAATACTATCTTCTCTTGTATTAACTGCTTTACATAGTTTTGTATCATCTGCAAATATCGATATTTTACTGTGTAAACCTTCTACCAGATCATTAATGAATATGTTGAAGAGAACAGGTCCCAATACTGACCCCTGCGGTACCCCACTGGTCACAGCGACCCAGTTAGAGACTATACCATTTATAACCACCCTCTGCTTTCTATCACTAAGCCAGTTACTAACCCATTTACACACAATTTCCCCCAGACCAAGCATTCTCATTTTGTGTACCAACCTCTTGTGCGGCACGGTATCAAACGCTTTGGAAAAATTCTGGGTTCCATCCTCGTTTCTCTTCAGGACAGGTTGAGTCTTCGGACTGTCCTGGTGTGGATACTGTGGTGGACAGGTTGCAGCAGATTTGGACTCATGTAGTGGACAATTTGACCTTGTCCCAGGAGAAGGCTCAACGTTTCGCTAATCGCAGACTCCGTGTGGGTCCCCGACTTCGTGTTGGGGATCTGGTTTGGTTATCTTCTCGTCATATTCCTATGAAGGTTTCCTCTCCTAAGTTTAAACCTCGTTTCATTGGTCCGTATAGGATTTCTGAGGTTCTTAATCCTGTGTCTTTTCGTCTGACCCTTCCAGATTCTTTTTCCATACATAACGTATTCCATAGGTCATTGTTGCGGAGATACGTGGCACCTATGGTTCCATCTGTTGATCCTCCTGCCCCGGTTTTGGTGGAGGGGGAGTTGGAGTATATAGTGGAGAAGATTTTGGATTCTCGTGTTTCTAGACGGAAACTCCAGTATCTGGTTAAATGGAAGGGTTATGCTCAGGAAGATAATTCCTGGGTTTTTGCCTCTGATGTCCATGCTCCCGATCTTGTTCGTGCCTTTCATGTGGCTCATCCTGGTCGGCCTGGGGGCTCTGGTGAGGGTTCGGTGACCCCTCCTCAAGGGGGGGGGGGGTACTGTTGTGAATTCTGTGGCAGAGCTCCCTCCTGTGGTCACATGTGGTACTTCGGCTGATTCTCTCTGTGAGCTTCTGTTGGTGGAGGGAAGTGGTACTGCGGCTTCTGAGTTTCCTCCCTCAGGTGATCTGGTGAGGTCGTTAGGTGCTTCTCTACTTAACTCCACCTAATGCTTTGATCCTGGCTTCCTGTCAATGTTCCAGTGTTGGACTTGCTTTTCCCTGGATCTTTCCTGTGGCCTGCTGCTCTGCATAGCTAAGTTCTTCTTTGCTATTTGTTTGCTATTTTTTCTGTCCAGCTTGTCTAATTTGTTGCTGGAAGCTCTGGGACGCAAAGGGTGTACCTCCGTGCCGTTAGTTCGGTATGGAGGGTCTTTTTGCCCCCTTTGCGTGGTTTTCTTTAGGGTTTTGTGTAGACCGCAAAGTTACCTTTTCTATCCTTGATCTGTTAAGAAAGTCGGGCCTCACTTTGCTGAATCTATTTCATATCTACGTTTGTCTTTTCATCTTAACTCACAGTCATTATATGTGGGGGGCTGCCTTTTCCTTTGGGGTATTTCTCTGAGGCAAGGTAGGCTTATTTTCTATCTTCAGGCTAGTTAGTTTCTCAGGCTGTGCCGAGTTGCATAGGCAGAGTTAGGCGCAATCCACGGCTGCCTCTAGTGTTGTTTGGAGAGGATTAGGGATTGCGGTCTGCAGAGTTCCCACGTCTCAGAGCTCGTTCTATGATTTTGGGTTATTGTCAGATCACTGTATGTGCTCTGACCGCTATGTCCATTGTAGTACTGAATTGTCTTTCATAAGACATGGCATAGGGAAGGTGGATGGGGCAGATCCAGGGTGGGGGCTATAGTCCATGGCATAGGGAAGGTGGATGCGGCAGATCCAGGGTGGGGGCTATAGTCCATGGCATAGGGAAGGTGGATGGGGCAGATCCAGGGTGGGGGCTATAGTCCATGGCATAGGGAAGGTGGATGGGGCAGATGCAGGGTGGGGGCTATAGTCCATGGCATAGGGGAGGTGGATGGGGGCAGATGCAGGGTGGGGGCTATAGTCCATGGCATAGGGAAGGTGGATGAGGGCAGATCCATTGTGGGGGCTATAGTCCATGGCATAGGGAAGGTGGATGGGGGCAGATCCAGGGTGGGGGCTATAGTCCATGGCATAGGGCAGGTGTGTTGTGAATTCTGTTGTCGGGCTCCCTCCTGTGGTCATGAATGGTACTTCGGCTGGTTCTGTCCATGGACTTTCTCTGGTGGCTGTGGGTGTTTCTGAGTTTCCTTCCACAGGTGACGAGGTTAATTCGTTAGCTGGCTGCTCTATTTAACTCCACTTAGATCTTTGCTCCATGCCACCTGTCAATGTTCCAGTATTGGTCTAGTTCACTCCTGGATCGTGCTTGTGACCTGTCTTCCCAGCAGAAGCTAAGTGACTGCTTGTTTTTCTCTGGTTTGCTATTTTTCTGTCCAGCTTGCTATTTTGATTGTTGTCTTGCTTGCTGGAAGCTCTGGGACGCAGAGGGAGCGCCTCCGCACCGTGAGTCGGTGCGGAGGGTCTTTTTGCGCCCTCTGCGTGGTCTTTTTGTAGGTTTTTGTGCTGACCGCAAAGCTACCTTTCCTATCCTCAGTCTGTTCAGTAAGTCGGGCCTCACTTTGCTTAATCTATTTCATCTCTGTGTTTGTATTTTCATCTTTACTCACAGTCATTATATGTGGGGGGCTGCCTTTTCCTTTGGGGAATTTCTCTGAGGCAAGGTAGGCTTTATTTTTCTATCTTCAGGGCTAGCTAGTTCCTTAGGCTGTGCCGAGTTGCATAGGGAGCGTTAGGAGCAATCCACCGCTATTTCTAGTGTGGTTGATAGGATTAGGGATTGCGGTCAGCAGAGTTCCCACGTCCCAGAGCTCGTCCTATATTATCAGTAACTATCAGGTCATTCCGTGTGCTCTTAACCACCAGGTCCATTATTGTCCTGACCACCAGGTCATAACACAGGTGGATGGGGGCAGATCCATTGTGGGGGCTATAGTCCATGGCATAGGGGAGGTGGATGGGGCAGATCCATTGTGGGGGCTATAGTCCATGGCATAGGGGAGGTGGGTGGGGCAGATGAAGGGTGGGGGCTATATTCCATGGCATAGGGGAGGTGGATGGGGGCAGATGCAGGGTGGGGGCTATAGTCCATGGCATAGGGAAGGTGGATGGGGGCAGATCCAGGGTGGGGGCTATAGTCCATGGCATAGGGAAGGTGGATGGGGCAGATCCATTGTGGGGGCTATAGTCCATGGCATAGGGAAGGTGGATGGGGCAGATCCAGGGTGGGGGCTATAGTCCATGGCATAGGGAAGGTGGATGGGGGCAGATCCAGGATGGGGGCTATAGTCCATGGCATAGGGAAGGTGGATGGGGCAGATGCAGGGTGGGAGCTATAGTCCATGGCATAGGGGAGGTGGATGGGGGCAGATGCAGGGTGGGGGCTATAGTCCATGGCATAGGGGAGGTGGATGGGGGCAGATCCAGGGTGGGGGCTATAGTCCGTGGCATAGGGCAGGTGGATGGGGGCAGATCCATTGTGGGGGCTATAGTCCAAGGCATAGGGGAGGTGGATGGGGCAGATCCAGGGTGGGGGCTATAGTCCATGGCATAGTGGAGGTGGATGGGGCAGATCCAGGGTGGAGGCTATAGTCCAAGGCATAGGGGAGGTGGATGGGGCAGATCCAGGGTGGGGGCTATAGTCCATGGCATAGGGAAGGTGGATGGGGGCAGATCCAGGGTGGGGGCTATAGTCCATGGCATAGGGAAGGTGGATGGGGCAGATGCAGGGTGGGGGCTATAGTCCATGGCATAGGGCAGGTGGATGGGGGCAGATGCAGGGTGGGGGCTATAGTCCATGGCATAGGGCAGGTGGATGGGGGCAGATGCAGGGTGGGGGCTATAGTCCATGGCATAGGGGAGGTGGATGGGGGCAGATCCAGGGTGGGGGCTATAGTCCATGGCATAGGGAAGGTGGATGTGGGCAGATCCAGGGTGGGGGCTATAGTCCATGGCATAGGGGAGGTGGATGGGGGCAGATCCAGGGTAGGGGCTATAGTCCATGGCATAGGGGAGGTGGATGGGGGCAGATGCAGGGTGGGGGCTATAGTCCATGGCATAGGGGAGGTGGATGGGGGCAGATGCAGGGTGGGGGCTATAGTCCATGGCATAGGGGAGGTGGATGGGGGCAGATCCAGGGTGGGGGCTATAGTCCATGGCATAGGGCAGGTGGATGGGGCAGATCCATTGTGGGGGCTATAGTCTATGGCATAGGGGAGGTGGATGGGGCAGATCCAGGGTTGGGGCTATAGTCCATGGCATAGGGAAGGTGGATGGGGCAGATCCATTGTGGGGGCTATAGTCCATGGCACAGGGGAGGTGGATGGGGCAGATCCAGGTTGGGGGCTATAGTCCATGGCATAGGGGAGGTGGATGGGGCAGATCCATTTTGGGGGCTATAGTCCATGGCATCATAGTTCTCTTTCTCGCATTCTATGACATTCGCTCACATACCGCGCTGCTATCTCCACTGCTCTCTCTTCTTCTCCCAGCAGGATATATGTTTTCTCTTCCTCCTTCATGGTGATGAAGTCCGGGAAGAGATGTGAGAGTCTCCTGAAGTGAGTGTCCCTCACTGCTGAGTATTTGGAGCAATGTAGCAGGAATTGGGTTTCGTCCTCTATGGCCTCCTGATCACAGTGTTGGCACAGTCTTTCCTCCCTGGGCTTGTAGTTCTGCCTGTGTCGGCCACCATGGCATAACACTTTGCAAGTGTCTTTGCATTTTAATCCTTATTTTATTTGTAATTGCAATGTATGTACGAATTGTCTCCCTTATAATATCTTTTTATACCTTGTAAACACTGACTTATTTTTTATGGCGTAAAATATATAATTGCTAGCTTGTCTCTCTCTGCTCTATAACGAACTGTGTGTCCTCTGAGGTGAATTACGCTACTGATTTGGGTTGGCTCCGGACCCGTTAACCTTTTCGTGCAGTCGGAGCTGATGGAAGCATACTTTGCTCTATGCGATTGGGAGGCTTTGGGGGGCGCCAGAGAGCTGTAAATTCCAAACCGGAACTGGGAAGTGGGATATAGTTAAATACCCTTCAGAAGGAACCAGAGGCAACCAAGCAACCCCGGTTCGAGACAAATTGGTGTGAGGAGTGCGGATGATAAAGATATCCTCCCCGGGATCCCTGACATATTGCTGCGATCCGTGACCTAGTGTTGGCAGCACGGTGTGAATCGTGACACCTGGGACTCTTCTGCAATGACATGTCTACCTTGGAGGAGAAAGTCTGAGAAGCAGAGGACAGAATCTCGAGTCTGGAGGACCAAACCGCGCCTTTATCTGAGCGTATCAGAGTGATAGAACAAAAATTGGAACTATGCGCACAAAAGTAGGATGACTTGGAGAATAGACTGAGGCAGAACAATGTCCGTATAATTGGATTGCTGGAAAGGGCAGAAGGAAAGATCCCTAGCGACTTCATGGAAAGATGGATCCACAATCTATTTCCGGAAGCCACCTTCTCTGCTGAGTATGCGGTGTAGAGGGCACACCATGTACCTGGGAAACCGAATTATCCGGGAGCTCCTCCTAGACCCCTACTGGCCAGATTTCTCAACTGGGGAGACAGACACCATATCCTGCAATTGGCGCGAAAGGCCCAAGTTATTAAACATGAAGGTGTCACTGTAATGTTGTTTCCAGACGTTTCAGCAGATTTACAGGAACGAAGAGCCTCGTTTACTTCGATTAAGAGACGCCCGAAAAACTCCAACGTGGTTTATTCAATGGCGTACCCAGCCAGGCTGAGGGTAGGGGACGGTGAGAGGGTGATTTTCTTCCAGAACCCAACGGAAGCAGAGGAATGGATCTCCAAGAGAGAAAGGCACCAGAAGTAGTAATAATAATGCATGTCAATATGTTTAAAACGTTACACCCATGATGGTGAAGATTGACTTGAGCCTCACATACTATTGCTTGTTCCCATGTTAAATTGTTACTGATCGAGCTGATGTTGTCATCCTTATTGCGGCTGTATCCGGGATCCTGTACACCTTACTTTACCAGTCTCACTCCTTATACCATCGTACAGATAATTGCCTTGATAAAGGCCAATTTAGGCCGAAACGTTGCCTTATTATATGACTGGTCAATTTTTTTCAACAATAAAACTATATTATGGCATTTGACTTTCTAGTGTCCTCAGATTGATCTATACTACTAATGGAGCACACTCGGACTCGGTAGCGGTTAGCAGTGGGGTACGAAAGGGGTCAGTATTGGGCCCTCTTCTTTTTAACATATTTATTAATGACCTTGTAGGGGGCATACAGAGCAGAATCTCAATATTTGCAGATGACACTAAACTCTGCAGGGTAAACAATACAGAGGAGGACAATTTTATATTACAAGATGATTTATGTAAACTAGAAGCTTGGGCTGATAAATGGCAAATGAGCTTTAATGGGGATAAATGTAAGGTCATGCACTTGGGTAGAAGTAATAAGATGTATAACTAGATGGGTATTTCCTGAAGGAACTACAGATAGTGCTTTGGAATGGTGCCTGGGCTGCCCCTGCAAGACTTTCACACTTGGGTGCCCTTCAGGCGCTGATTTGGTGGGCGGGGCCCCTCAGGGGCCGATTTGGTGGTCGGGTCCGTTCGGGGGCTGATTTGGTGGGCGGGGCCACTCGGGGTCCGATTTGGGGGGCGGGGCCAATCGGTGCACTTACTTTTCACACACGGGATCGGGGGTGCACTTACTTTTCACACACGGGATGAGAGGGTGTCATAGTCACTTTATTCTGATGTTTGACTTTGATAAATGATCATGTCCTAAAATGGACACCATACATTTGCATAGCTGCCATCTTTGGAAGGTCAAGCTGGGGGTAATGGAAATTCACCATTATTTCCTATGGGAATTTAAAAAAAAAAATGCAATTTAAAAAAAAAACTACAAATCGGATCGACACGAAAAATACTTAGCACACCTCTCGTGGATGCTGGCTTCGAAATGACATCTCACTGGAGTCTGTGCGTGCAGCGGTTCGGGCCGCATTAATTGCGGAAAAAAATGAATATGTTTACCACATTCGGATTGCAATAATAATACTAGATGGGTATTTCCTGAAGGAACTACAGATAGTGCTTTGGAATGGTGCCCGGGCTGCCCCTGCAAGACTTTCACACTTGGGTGCCCCTCAGGTGCTGATTTGGTGGGCGGGGCCACTCTGGGTCCGATTTGGTGGGCGGGGCCACTCTGGGTCAGATTTGGTGGGCAGGGTCACTCTGGGTCGATTTGGTGGGCGGGGTCACTCTGGGTCCGATTTGGTGGGCGGGGTCACTCTGGGTCCGATTTGGTGGGCGGGGTCACTCTGGGTCCGATTTGGTGGGCGGGGTCACTCTGGATCCGATTTGGTGGGCGGGGCCCCTCAGGGTCCGATCTGGTGGGCGGGGTCACTCTGGGTCGATTTGGTGGGCGGGGTCACTCTGGGTCCGATTTGGTGGGCGGGGCCCCTCAGGGTCCGATTTGGTGGGCGGGGTCACTCTGGGTCCGATTTGGTGGGCGGGGTCACTCTGGGTCCGATTTGGTAGGCGGGGTCACTCTGGGTCCGATTTGGTGAGCGGGGTCACTCTGGGTCACATTTGGTGGGCTGGGTCACTCTGGGTCACATTTGGTGGGCGGGGTCACTCTGGGTCACATTTGGTGGGTGGGGTCACTCTGGGTCACATTTGGTGGGCGGGGTCACTCTGGGTCACATTTGGTGGGCGGGGTCACTCTGGGTCACATTTGGTGGGCGGGGTCACTCTGGGTCACATTTGGTGGGCGGGGTCACTCTGGGTCACATTTGGTGGGCGGGGTCACTCTGGGTCACATTTGGTGGGCGGGGTCACTCTGGGTCACATTTGGTGGGCGGGGTCACTCTGGGTCACATTTGGTGGGCGGGTCACTCTGGGTCACATTTGGTGGGCGGGGTCACTCTGGGTCACATTTGGTGGGCGGGGTCACTCTGGGTCACATTTGGTGGGCGGGGTCACTCTGGGTCACATTTGGTGGGCGGGGTCACTCTGGGTCACATTTGGTGGGCGGGGTCACTCTGGGTCACATTTGGTGGGCGGGTCACTCTGGGTCACATTTGGTGGGCGGGGTCACTGGGTCACATTTGGTGGGCGGGGTCACTCTGGGTCACATTTGGTGGGCGGGGTCACTCTGGGTCACATTTGGTGGGCGGGGTCACTCTGGGTCCGATTTGGTGGGCGGGGCCACTCGGGGTCCGATTTGGTGGGCGGGGCCACTCGGGGTCACATTTGGTGGGCGGGGTCACTCTGGGTCACATTTGGTGGGCGGGGTCACTCTGAGTCACATTTGGTGGGCGGGGTCACTCTGGGTCCGATTTGGTGGGCGGGGTCACTCTGGGTCCGATTTGGTGGGCGGGGTCACTCTGGGTCCGATTTGGTGGGCGGGGTCACTCTGGGTCCGATTTGGTGGGCGGGGTCACTCTGGGTCCGATTTGGTGGGCGGGGTCACTCTGGGTCACATTTGGTGGGCGGGGTCACTCTGGGTCACATTTGGTGGGCGGGGTCACTCTGGGTCACATTTGGCGGGCGGGGTCACTCTGGGTCACATTTGGTGGGCGGGGCACCTCTCGGACCGATTTGGTGGGCGGGGCATCTCTGGGTCCGATTTGGTGGGCGGGGCACCACTGGGTCCGATTTGGTGGGCGGGGCACCACTGGGTCCGATTTGGTGGGCATGGCACCTCTGGGTCCGATTTGGTGGGCGGGGTCACTCTGGGTCACATTTGGTGGGCGGGGTCACTCTGGGTCACATTTGGTGGGCGGGGTCACTCTGGGTCACATTTGGTGGGCGGGGTCACTCTGAGTCACATTTGGTGGGCGGGGTCACTCTGGGTCCGATTTGGTGGGCGGGGTCACTCTGGGTCCGATTTGGAGGTCGGGGCCCCTCGGCCTCCGATTTGGAGGTCGGGGCCCCTCGGCCTCCGATTTGGAGGTCGGGGCCCCTCGGCCTCCGATTTGGAGGTCGGGGCCCCTCGGCCTCCGATTTGGTGGTCGGGGCCCCTCGGCCTCCGATTTGGTGGTCGGGGCCCCTCGGCCTCCGATTTGGAGGTCGGGGCCCCTCGGCTTCCGATTTGGAGGTCGGGGCCCCTCGGCTTCCGATTTGGAGGTCGGGGCCCCTCGGCCTCCGATTTGGAGGTCGGGGCCCCTCGGCCTCCGATTTGGAGGTCGGGGCCCCTCGGCCTCCGATTTGGAGGTCGGGCCCCTCGGCCTCCGATTTGGAGGTCGGGGCCCCTCGGCCTCCGATTTGGAGGTCGGCGCCCCACGGCCTTTGATTTGGTGGTCGGGGCCCCTCGGCCTTTGATTTGGTGGGCGGGGCCACTCGGCCTCCAATTTGGTGGGCTGGACACCTCAGGTAACAATTTGGTGTGCAGGTCACTTTAAGAGCTGATATTATCTGGCAAAACTGTGTCCTGGTGGGGTCATGTAGAGTTCGTAGGCGTTGGCATAGTAACTGGGTCTTACTTCGCATATCAATGAGCTGATCAGCCAGGTGGCAGTTGGGCTGATTTCTGAGGCCATTTCAAAATAACTGCCATTATAAGCTTGTGGCAAGATTTCCCCATTGAAATGCATTGAGACAAAATTTTTCAACGCACATTGCGCCAAAACTACAAATCGGATCGACACGAAAAATACTTAGCACACCTCTTGGGGACGCTGGCTTCGAAATGACACCTCACTGGAGTCTGTGCGTGCAGCGGTTCGGGCCGCATTAATTGCGGACTGAATAATAATAAGAATAAGAATAAGAAGTTGTCTACGGTGGAATAACAATATAGTGCTTTTTACAAAAGCACTATAATAACTAGATGGGTATTTCCTGAAGGAACTACAGATAGTGCTTTGGAATGGTGCCCGGGCTGCCCCTGCAAGACTTTCACACTTGGGTGTCCTTCAGGTGCTGATTTGGTGGGCGGGGCCACTCTGGGTCCGATTTGGTGGGCGGGGCCACTCTGGGTCCGATTTGGTGGGCGGGGTCACTCTGGGTCGATTTGGTGGGCGGGGTCACTCTGGGTCCGATTTGGTGGGCGGGGTCACTCTGGGTCCGATTTGGTGGGCGGGGTCACTCTGGATCCGATTTGGTGGGCGGGGCCCCTCAGGGTCCGATCTGGTGGGCGGGGTCACTCAGGGCCCGATCTGGTGGGCGGGGTCACTCTGGGTCACATTTGGTGGGCGGGGTCACTCTGTGTCACATTTGGTGGGTGGGGTCACTCTGGGTCACATTTGGTGGGCGGGGTCACTCTGGGTCACATTTGGTGGGCGGGGTCACTCTGGGTCACATTTGGTGGGCGGGGTCACTCTGGGTCACATTTGGTGGGCGGGGTCACTCTGGGTCACATTTGGTGGGCGGGGTCACTCTGGGTCACATTTGGTGGGCGGGGTCACTCTGGGTCACATTTGGTGGGCGGGGTCACTCTGGGTCACATTTGGTGGGCGGGGTCACATTTGGTGGGCGGGGTCACTCGGTCACATTTGGTGGGCGGGGTCACTCTGGGTCACATTTGGTGGGCGGGGTCACTCTGGGTCACATTTGGTGGGCGGGGTCACTCTGGGTCACATTTGGTGGGCGGGGTCACTCTGGGTCACATTTGGTGGGCGGGGTCACTCTGGGTCACATTTGGTGGGCGGGGTCACTCTGGGTCACATTTGGTGGGCGGGGTCACTCTGGGTCACATTTGGTGGGCGGGGTCACATTTGGTGGGCGGGGTCACATTTGGTGGGCGGGGTCACTCGGTCACATTTGGTGGGCGGGGTCACTCTGGGTCACATTTTGTGGGCGGGGTAACTCTGTGTCACATTTGGTGGGCGGGGTCACTCTGGGTCACATTTGGTGGGCGGGGTCTCTCTGGGTCACATTTGGTGGGCGGGGTCACTCTGTGTCACATTTGGTGGGCGGGGTCACTCTGGGTCACATTTGGTGGGCTGGGTCACATTTGGTGGGCGGGGTCACTCTGGGTCACATTTGGTGGGCGGGGTCACTCTGGGTCACATTTGGTGGGCGGGGTCACTCTGGGTCACATTTGGTGGGCGGGGTCACTCTGGGTCACATTTGGTGGGCGGGGTCACTCTGGGTCACATTTGGTGGGCGGGGTCACTCTGTGTCACATTTGGTGGGCGGGGTCACTCTGGGTCACATTTGGTGGGCTGGGTCACATTTGGTGGGCGGGGTCACTCTGGGTCACATTTGGTGGGCGGGGTCACTCTGGGTCACATTTGGTGGGCGGGGTCACTCTGGGTCACATTTGGTGGGCGGGGTCACTCTGGGTCCGATTTGGTGGGCGGGGTCACTCTGGGTCACATTTTGTGGGCGGGGTCACTCTGGGTCACATTTTGTGGGCGGGGTCACTCTGGGTCACATTTGGTGGGCGGGGTCACTCTGGGTCACATTTGGTGGGCGGGGTCACTCTGGGTCACATTTGGTGGGCGGGGTCACTCTGGGTCACATTTGGTGGGCGGGGTCACATTTGGTGGGCGGGGTCACTCTGGGTCACATTTGGTGGGCGGGGTCACTCTGGGTCACATTTGGTGGGCGGGGTCACTCTGGGTCACATTTGGTGGGCGGGGTCACTCTGGGTCACATTTGGTGGGCGGGGTCACTCTGGGTCACATTTGGTGGGCGGGGTCACTCTGGGTCACATTTGGTGGGCGGGGTCACTCTGGGTCACATTTGGTGGGCGGGGTCACTCTGGGTCACATTTGGTGGGCGGGGTCACTCTGGGTCACATTTGGTGGGCGGGGTCACTCTGGGTCACATTTTGTGGGCGGGGTCACTCTGGGTCACATTTGGTGGGCGGGGTCACTCTGGGTCACATTTGGTGGGCGGGGTCACATTTGGTGGGCGGGGTCACTCTGGGTCACATTTGGTGGGCGGGGTCACTCTGGGTCACATTTGGTGGGCGGGGTCACTCTGGGTCACATTTGGTGGGCGAGATCACTCTGGGTCACATTTGGTGGGCGGGGTCACTCTGGGTCACATTTGGTGGGCGGGGTCACTCTGGGTCACATTTGGTGGGCGGGGTCACATTTGGTGGGCGGGGTCACTCTGGGTCACATTTGGTGGGCGGGGTCACTCTGGGTCACATTTGGTGGGCGGGGTCACTCTGGGTCACATTTGGTGGGCGGGGTCACTCTGGGTCACAATTGGTGAGCGGGGTAACTCTGGGTCACATTTGGTGGGCGGGGTCACTCTGGGTCACATTTGGTGGGCGGGGTCACTCTGGGTCACATTTGGTGGGCGGGGTCACTCTGGGTCACATTTGGTGGGCGGGGTCACTCTGGGTCACATTTGGTGGGCGGGGTCACATTTGGTGGGCGGGGTCACTCTGGGTCACATTTGGTGGGCGGGGTCACTCTGGGTCACATTTGGTGGGCGGGGTCACTCTGGGTCACATTTGGTGGGCGGGGTCACTCTGGGTCACATTTGGTGGGCGGGGTCACTCTGGGTCACATTTGGTGGGCGGGGTCACTCTGGGTCACATTTGGTGTGCGTGTCACTTTAAGAGCTGATATTATCTGGCAAAACTGTGTCCTGGTGGGGTCATGTAGAGTTCGTAGGCGTCGGCATAGTAACTGGGTCTGACTTCGCATATCAATGAGCTGATCAGCCAGGTGGCAGTTGGCAGTTATTTTGAAATTGCCTCAGAAATCAGCCATTTCCCCATTGAAATGCATTGAGACAAAATTTTCAAACGCCAATTGCGCCAAAACTACAAATCCGATAGACACGAAAAATACTTAGCACACCTGCCAGGAACGCAAGCTTCGAAATGACACCTCACTGGAGTCTGTGCGTGCAGCGGTTCGGGCCGCATTAATTGCGGACTGAATAATAATAATAACTAGATGGGTATTTCCTGAAGGAACTACAGATAGTGCTTTGGAATGGTGCCCGGGCTGCCCCTGCAAGACTTTCACACTTGGGTGCCCCTCAGGTGCTGATTTGGTGGGCGGGGCCCGATTTGGTGGGCGGGGCCACTCTGGGTCAGATTTGGTGGGCAGGGTCACTCTGGGTCGATTTGGTGGGCGGGGTCACTCTGGGTCCGATTTGGTGGGCGGGGTCACTCTGGGTCCGATTTGGTGGGCGGGGTCACTCTGGATCCGATTTGGTGGGCGGGGCCCCTCAGGGTCCGATCTGGTGGGCGGGGTCACTCTGGGTCGATTTGGTGGGCGGGGTCACTCTGGGTCCGATTTGGTGGGCGGGGCCCCTCAGGGTCCGATTTGGTGGGCGGGGTCACTCTGGGTCCGATTTGGTGGGCGGGGTCACTCTGGGTCCGATTTGGTAGGCGGGGTCACTCTGGGTCCGATTTGGTGAGCGGGGTCACTCTGGGTCACATTTGGTGGGCTGGGTCTCTCTGGGTCACATTTGGTGGGCGGGGTCACTCTGGGTCACATTTGGTGGGCGGGGTCACTCTGGGTCACATTTGGTGGGCGGGGTCACTCTGGGTCACATTTGGTGGGCGGGGTCACTCTGGGTCACATTTGGTGGGCGGGGTCACTCTGGGTCACATTTGGTGGGCGGGGTCACTCTGGGTCCGATTTGGTGGGCGGGGTCACTCTGGGTCACATTTGGTGGGCGGGGTCACTCTGGGTCACATTTGGTGGGCGGGGTCACTCTGGGTCACATTTGGTGGGCGGGTCACTCTGGGTCACATTTGGTGGGCGGGGTCACTCTGGGTCACATTTGGTGGGCGGGGTCACTCTGGGTCACATTTGGTGGGCGGGGTCACTCTGGGTCACATTTGGTGGGCGGGGTCACTCTGGGTCACATTTGGTGGGCGGGTCACTCTGGGTCACATTTGGTGGGCGGGGTCACTCTGGGTCACATTTGGTGGGCGGGGTCACTCTGGGTCACATTTGGTGGGCGGGGTCACTCTGGGTCACATTTGGTGGGCGGGGTCACTCTGGGTCCGATTTGGTGGGCGGGGCCACTCGGGGTCCGATTTGGTGGGCGGGGCCACTCGGGGTCACATTTGGTGGGCGGGGTCACTCTGGGTCACATTTGGTGGGCGGGGTCACTCTGAGTCACATTTGGTGGGCGGGGTCACTCTGGGTCCGATTTGGTGGGCGGGGTCACTCTGGGTCCGATTTGGTGGGCGGGGTCACTCTGGGTCCGATTTGGTGGGCGGGGTCACTCTGGGTCCGATTTGGTGGGCGGGGTCACTCTGGGTCCGATTTGGTGGGCGGGGTCACTCTGGGTCACATTTGGTGGGCGGGGTCACTCTGGGTCACATTTGGTGGGCGGGGTCACTCTGGGTCACATTTGGCGGGCGGGGTCACTCTGGGTCACATTTGGTGGGCGGGGCACCTCGGCCTCCGATTTGGAGGTCGGGGCCCCTCGGCCTCCGATTTGGAGGTCGGGGCCCCTCGGCCTCCGATTTGGAGGTCGGGGCCCCTCGGCCTCCGATTTGGAGGTCGGGGCCCCTCGGCCTCCGATTTGGTGGTCGGGGCCCCTCGGCCTCCGATTTGGTGGTCGGGGCCCCTCGGCCTCCGATTTGGAGGTCGGGGCCCCTCGGCTTCCGATTTGGAGGTCGGGGCCCCTCGGCTTCCGATTTGGAGGTCGGGGCCCCTCGGCCTCCGATTTGGAGGTCGGGGCCCCTCGGCCTCCGATTTGGAGGTCGGGCCCCTCGGCCTCCGATTTGGAGGTCGGGGCCCCTCGGCCTCCGATTTGGAGGTCGGCGCCCCACGGCCTTTGATTTGGTGGTTGGGGCCCCTCGGCCTCCGATTTGGGGGTCGGGGCCCCTCGGCCTCCGATTTGGTGGGCGGGGACCCTCGGCCTCCGACTTGGTGGGCGGGGACCCTCGACCTCCGATTTGGTGGGCGGGGACCCTCGGCCTCCGATTTGGTGGGCGGGGCCTCTCGGCCTCCGATTTGGTGGGCGGGGCCCCTCGGCCTCCGATTTGGTGGGCGGGGCCCCTCGGCCTCCGATTTGGTGGGCGGGGCTTCTCTGTCTCCGATTTGGTGGGTGGGGCGCCTCGGCCTCAGATTTGGTGGGCGGGGCCCCTCGGCCTCAGATTTGGTGGGCGGGGACACTCGGGGTCTGATTTGGTGGGCGGGGCCACTCGGCCTCCAATTTGGTGGGCTGGACACCTCAGGTAACAATTTGGTGTGCAGGTCACTTTAAGAGCTGATATTATCTGGCAAAACTGTGTCCTGGTGGGGTCATGTAGAGTTCGTAGGCGTTGGCATAGTAACTGGGTCTTACTTCGCATATCAATGAGCTAATCAGCCAGGTGGCAGTTGGGCTGATTTCTGAGGCCATTTCAAAATAACTGCCATTATAAGCTTGTGGCAAGATTTCCCCATTGAAATGCATTGAGACAAAATTTTTCAACGCACATTGCGCCAAAACTACAAATCGGATCGACACGAAAAATACTTAGCACACCTCTTGGGGACGCTGGCTTCGAAATGACACCTCACTGGAGTCTGTGCGTGCAGCGGTTCGGGCCGCATTAATTGCGGACTGAATAATAATAAGAACTAGATGGGTATTTCCTGAAGGAACTACAGATAGTGCTTTGGAATGGTGCCCGGGCTGCCCCTGCAAGACTTTCACACTTGGGTGCCCTTCAGGCGCTGATTTGGTGGGTGGGGCCCCTCAGTGTCCGATTTGGTGGGCGGGGCCCCTCAGGGTCCGATTTGGTGGGCGGGGCCCCTCAGGGTCCGATTTGGTGGACGGTGCCCCTCAGGGTCCGATTTGGTGGACGGTGCCCCTCAGGGTCCGATTTGGTGGACGGTGCCCCTCAGGGTCCGATTTGGTGGGCGGGGTCACTCTGGGTCCTATTTGGTGGGCGGGGTCACTCTGGGTCCGATTTGGTGGGCGGGGTCACTCTGGGTCCGATTTGGTGGGTGGGGTCTCTCTGGGTCCGATTTGGTGGGCGGGGTCACTCTGGGTCCGATTTGGTGGGCGGGGTCACTCTGGGTCTGATTTGGTGGGCGGGGCCACTCTGGGTCCGATTTGGTGGGCGGGGCCACCCTGGGTCAGATTTGGTGGGCGGGGCCACTCTGGGTCAGATTTGGTGGGCGGGGCCACTCTGGGTCAGATTTGGTGGGCGGGGCCACTCTGGGTCAGATTTGGTGGGCGGGGTTACTCTGGGTCAGATTTGGTGGGCGGGGTCACTCTGGGTCCAATTTGGGGGGCGGGGCCACTCGGGGTCCGATTCGGGGGTCCGGGTCACTCGGGGTCCGATTCGGGGGCGGGGTCACTCAGGGTCCGATTTGGGGGGCGGGGGCGCACTTACTTTTTCACACACGGGACCTGGGTGCACTTACTTTTCACCCACGGGACCAGGGGTGCACTTACTTTTCACCCACGGGATCGGGGGTGCACTTACTTTTCACCCACGGGATCGGGGGTGCACTTACTTTTCACCCATAGGACCGGGGGTGCACTTACTTTTCACACACGGGACCGGGGGTGCACTTACTTTTCACCCACGGGACCGGGGGTGCACTTACTTTTCACCCACAGGACCGGGGGTGCACTTACTTTTCACCCACGGGACCGGGGGTGCACTTACTTTTCACCCACGGGACCGGGTGTGCACTTACTTTTCACCCACGGGACCGGGGGTGCACTTACTTTTCACCCACGGGACCGGGGGTGCACTTACTTTTCACCCACGGGACCGGGGGTGCACTTACTTTTCACCCATGGGTACGGGGGTGCACTTACTTTTCACCCACGAGTCCGGGGGTGCACTTACTTTTCACACACGGGATCGGGGTGCAATACTTTTCACCCACGGGAGCGGGGGTGCACTTACTTTTCACCCATGGGACTGGGGGTGCACTTACTTTTCACCCACGGGACCTGGGGTGCACTTACTTTTCACACCCGGGATCGGGGGTGCACTTACTTTTCACACACGGGATCGGGGGTGCACTTACTTTTCACACACGGGAACGGGGGTGCACTTACTTTTCTCTCACGGGAACGGGGGTGCACTTACTTTTCACCCACGGGAACGGGGGTGCACTTACTTTTCACCCACGGGACCGGGGGTGCAATTACTTTTCACCCACGGGACCAGGGGTGCACTTACTTTTCACTCACGGGACCGGAGGTGCACTTACTTTTCACCCACGGGACCGGGGGTGCACTTACTTTTCACCCATGGACCGGGAGTGCACTTACTTTTCACACATGGGGGGGTGCACTTACTTTTCACCCACGGGACAGGGGGTGCACTTACTTTTCACCCATGGGACTGGGGTGCACTTATTTTTCACACACCGGACCGGGGGTGCACTTACTTTTCACCCACGGGACCGGGGGTGCACTTACTTTTCACACCCGGGACCAGGGATGCACTTACTTTTCACACACGGGATCGGGGTGCACTTACTTTTCACCCACGGGACCGAGGGTGCCCTTATTTTTCACACACGGGACCGGGGGTGCACTTACTTTTCAACCACGGGACCAGGGGTGCACTTACTTTTCACACCCGGGACCAGGGATGCACTTACTTTTCACACACGGGACCGGGGTGCACTTACTTTTCACCCACGGGACCGAGGGTGCACTTACTTTTCACTTACGGGACCTGGGGTGCGCTTACTTTTCACACTCAGGACCGGGGGTGCACTTACTTTTCACACACGGGACTGTGGTGCACTTAATTTTCACCCACGGGACTGGGGGTGCACTTACTTTTCACAAACGGGATCGGGGTGCACTTACTTTTCACACAAGGGACCGGGGGTGCACTTACTTTTCACACACATGGGACCGGGGTGCACTTACTTTTCACACCAGGAACGGGGGTGCACTTACTTTTCACACACGGGACTGGGGGTGCACTTACTTTTCACAGACGGGATCGGGGGTGCACTTACTTTTCACACACATGGGACCGGGGTGCACTTACTTTTCACACCAGGAACGGGGGTGCACTTACTTTTCACACACGGGACCGGGGGTGCACTTACTTTTCACAGACGGGATCGGGGGTGCACTGGGCACCTCAGGGTCGGATTTGGTGTGCGGGTCACTTTAAGAGCTAATATTATCTGGCAAAACTGTGTCCTGGTGGGGTCATGTAGAGTTCGTAGGCGTTGGCATAGTAACTGGGTCTGGCTTCGCATATCAATGAGCTGATCAGCCAGGTGGCAGTTGGCAGTTATTTTTTAAATTGCCTCAGTAATCAGCCATTATACCTTATGGCAAAATTTCCCTATTGAAATGCATTGGCAATGCATTCCAATGAGAGAAAAACAATTTTCAAACGTTAATTGCGCCAAAACTACACATCCGATCGACACGAAAAATACTTAGCACACCTCTCATGGACGCTGGCTTCGAAATGACACCTCACTGGAGTC
Source organism: Ranitomeya imitator (assembly GCF_032444005.1). Lineage (NCBI taxonomy): Eukaryota > Metazoa > Chordata > Amphibia > Anura > Dendrobatidae > Ranitomeya > Ranitomeya imitator. The sequence goes on along the minus strand of NC_091284.1, from coordinate 843,281,205 downwards.
TGTGCGTGCAGCGGTTCGGGCCGCATTAATTGCGGAAAAAAGCCTAATAATAATAAGAATAAGAAGAATAAGAAGTTGTCTACGGGGGAATAACAATATAGTGCTTTTTACAAAAGCACTATAATAACTAGATGGGTATTTCCTGAAGGAACTACAGATAGTGCTTTGTAATGGTGCCCGGGCTGCCCCTGCAAGACTTTCACACTTGGGTGCCCCTCAGGCGCTGGTTTGGTGGGCGGGGCCCCTCAGGGGATGATTTGGTGGGCGGGGCCACTCTGTGTCTGATTTGGTAGACGGGACCACTCTGGGTCTGATTTGGTGGGCGGGGCCACTCTGTGTCTGATTTGGTAGACGGGACCACTCTGGGTCACATTTGGTGGGCGGGGTCACTCTGGGTCACATTTGGTGGGCGGGGTCACTCTGGGTCACATTTGGTGGGCGGGGTCACTCTGAGTCACATTTGGTGGGCGGGGTCACTCTGGGTCCGATTTGGTGGGCGGGGTCACTCTGGGTCACATTTGGTGGGTGGGGTCACTCTGGGTCACATTTGGTGGGCGGGGTCACTCTGGGTCCGATTTGGTGGGCGGGGTCACTCTGGGTCACATTTGGTGGGCGGGGTCACTCTGGGTCACATTTGGTGGGCGGGGTCACTCTGGGTCACATTTGGTGGGTGGGGTCACTCTGGGTCACATTTGGTGGGCGGGGTCACTCTGGGTCACATTTGGTGGGCGGGGTCACTCTGGGTCACATTTGATGGGCGGGGTCTCTCTGGGTCACATTTGGAGGGCGGGGTCACTCTGGGTCACATTTGGTGGGCGGGGTCACTCTGGGTCACATTTGGTGGGCGGGGTCACTCTGGGTCACATTTGATGGGCGGGGTCTCTCTGGGTCACATTTGGAGGGCGGGGTCACTCTGGGTCCGATTTGGTGGCCGGGGTCACTCTGGGTCGGATTTGGTGGCCGGGGTCACTCTGGGTCGGATTTGGTGTGCGTGTCATTTTAAGAGCTGATATTATCTGGCAAAACTGTGTCCTGGTGGGGTCATGTAGAGTTCGTAGGCGTTGGCATAGTAACTGGGTCTGACTTCGCATATCAATGAGCTGATCAGCCAGGTGGCAGTTGGGCTGATTTCTGAGGCAATTTCAAAATAACTGCCAGTATAAGCTTATGGCAAGATTTCCCTATTGAAATGCATTGAGACAACATTTTCAAACGCAAATTGCGCCAAAACTACAAATCCGATCGACACGAAAAATAGTTAGCACACCTCCCAGGAACGCTGGCTTCGAAATGACACCTCACTGGAGTCTGTGCGTGCAGCGGTTCGGGCCGCATTAATTGCGGACTGAATAATAATAAGAAGAATAAGTTGTCTACGGGGGAATAACAATATAGTGCTTTTTACAAAAGCACTATAATTATGTGCTTAATTCTAAAACTCTGGGCAAAACCGTCAATGAAAAAGACCTGGGTGTATGGGTGGATGACAAACTTATATTCAGTGGCCAGTGTCAGGCAGCTGCTACAAAGGCAAATAAAATAATGGGATGCAGTAAAAGAGGCATAGATGCTCATGAGGAGAACATAATTTTACCTCTGTACAAGTCACTAGTGCGACCACACTTAGAATACTGTGCACAGTTCTGGTCTCCGGTGTATAAGAAAGACATAGCTGAACTGGAGCGGGTGCAGAGAAGAGCGACCAAGGTTATTAGAGGACTGGGGGGTCTGCAATACCAAGATAGGCTATTACACTGGGGGCTATTTAGTTTGGAAAAACGAAGACTAAGGGGTGATCTTATGTTAATGTATAAATATATGAGGGGACAGTACAAAGACCTTTCTGATGATCTTTTTACTCATAGACCTGAAACAGGGACAAGGGGGCATCCTCTGCGTTTGGAGGAAAGAAATAATAATAATAATAATAATCTTTTATTTTTATATAGCGCTAACACATTCCGCAGCGCTTTACAGTTTTGCACACATTATCACCACTGTCCCCGATGGGGCTCACAATCTAGAATCCCTATCAGTATGTCTTTGGAATGTGGGAGGAAACCGGAGTGCCCGGAGGAAACCCACGCAAACACGGAGAGAACATACAAACTCTTTGCAGATGTTGTCCTGGGTGGGATTAGAACCCAGGACCCCAGCGCTGCAAGGCTGCTGTGCTAACCACTGCGCCACCGTGCTGCCTGAAAGAAGGTTTAGGCATAATAACAGACGCAGGTTCTTTACTGTAAGAGCAGTGAGACTATGGAACTCTCTGCCGTATGATGTTGTAATGAGTGATTCATTACTTACATTTAAGAGGGGACTGGATACCTTTCTGGAAAAGTATAATGTTACAGGGTATATACACTAGATTCCTTGATAGGGCGTTGATCCAGGGAACTAGTCTGATTGCCGTATGTGGAGTCGGGAAGGAATTTTTTTCCCCAATGTGGAGCAGCTGAGCTTACTATTTGCCACATGGGGTTTTTCCTTCCTCTGGATCAACATGTTAGGTTAGGCTATGGGTTGGACTAGATGGACTTATAGTCTTCCTTCAACCTTAATAACTAATACATGTTTGGCAAGAAAGTAAACTTATTTTGAAATTCACAGATCAAATTGGGGAAATTCAGATATGGGATAATCCCGAGTTCCCGCACCTTCAGAATTTACAGGACCGGGGTTTCTGGAAACAAAATGGAATAATAACACTTAATAAGTTTTTTGAAAATTAAATTTTATTATCGTTTGAAGAAATCCGTGTCAGGTTTGGAATTCCCCACAGAGATTTTTATAGATGTCTGCAGCTGAGACGCGCCGTGATGAACCAGTTCCCGCTTCCTAGAATGAGAATATCTAAATATCCATTGATAGGAGTATTATGAACTCCAGGACCCACAGGTGTGATATCCTCCCTTTAGACCTTTCTGTTATACTCTAAAATCGCGTCCCCTCAGCTCGCTGTGGAGAGTAAGTGGCGACATCTAATCCCTCTATCACTGATGATCCGTGGAGCGATATCCAGGAGGCACATACGATGGTGTCACCGGCCACAAAGAACAAGTTAATACAATTGTATATTCCTCACCAATCCTATCTGACCCAAGTAGACTACATAAGTTTGGTAGAGGGGCGACTGATGACTGTCACAGGTGCGGGGAATCGGGAGCGGAATTCTGGCACCTTCTCTGGAACTGTAGGATTATACGTAGATATTGGAGTGAGGTCGTAGCTACATTGGAGCGGATAATGGGGATACCGATGGAATGTGGACTGGAATTGTGCATCCCCGGTGCCGTGGACGAGGAGATGTGGGTCCTCCATGATAGAATATTTCTTCGGGAAGTTCTATTTATGGCTTGGAAAGCGATTGTATTGAGGTGGATGGGGGGAAATCTTCGATTAATCAGTGGAAGAAACTTGTGAATGACGTAATTCCTTATGAAAACATATTATACAGGAACAGAGGATGTCCCCAGAAATTTCAGAAGATTTGGGAAAGGTGCTGTAACTCCCCATTGACGCACTTGGCTCCTGGCGCTATGGTCTCTTCGATCTCGCGATCTAGTCCCTGATGTATATCCATTCTGGACCATGAAAGTGATGATTTGTGCAGGATTAATAACGGGTCTATTATAACCTGATCTGATACGAGCTTAAAAACCTTTATAAAGACTCTGTTGATTAGGAAGTCCAATGCCTGGGAGAATGTATTATACTGAGGGTTATGTTTTATTTGTTTGGGTGAATACTTTATTATTCAAGGTATTTTGTCATATCCATGTCAATGTGAACGTTGATACACGGATTATTTTGACTCTATGCTATGTTGCCATGTGTCTGTTATCTTATTTTGTGGAATCTTTCAATAAAAAGAGGGTTTTAAAAAAAAAAAAAAAAAAAGAAAACCTACACACAGCTTGTTATCACCTGCTTTTAAACAATCAATCACCCATTTCAGCCTTTTCCTCAGGCCCCAGACTGCTTTGTAGGGTCCAGCATAAAATTACTCACATTTCCCATTGACTTGCATTGGACTCGCTACTCGTTACGAATACCCGAGTATTAAGACCTACTCGTTACAAGTACAGCGAGTCCGAATGTTTCACTACTCGCTCATCCCTAATTACAATAGATGCAGTGCACAACACACTTGTAGGACATGTGCCCTGCTGGATTTGTCTGTGGACCTCAGTAATGGCCAAAAAAGGAAAAAAAAGTGCTGGAAGGTACCGTATATACTCGAGTATAAGCCGAGATTTTCAGCCCAAATTTTTGGGCTGAAAGTGCCCCTCTCGGCTTATACTCGAGTCACGGTAGCGGTGGGGTCGGCGGGTGAGGGGGAGAGGGCGCTGAGGCATACTTACCTAGTCCCAGCGATCCTCGCGCTGTCCCTGCCGTCCCACGGTCTTCTGTGCTGCAGCTTCTTCCCCTCTTCAGCGGTCACTGGCACCGCTCATTAGAGAAATGAATAGGTGGCTCCACCTCCCATAGGGGTGGAGCCGCCTATTCATTTCTCTAATCAGCGGTGCCGGTGACGCTGATAGAGGAAGAAGCTGCAGCACCGAAGACAGCTGTGCGGGGGGAAGGAGCCGGACACCGGGAGCAGGTAAGTATGTAATATTTAGCTGTCCACGTTCCAGCCGCCGGGCGCCGCTCTGCTCTGACTGTGCAGGTCAGAGGGCGTGATGACGCATATAGTGTGCGCGCCGCCCTCTGCCTGATCAGTCAGAGCAGAGACGCCGGGACCGGACGCCAGGAGCTGCAAGCAAGAGTGGTCAGTATGTGTTTTTTTTTTTATTGCAGCAGCAGCAGCAGTGGCACAGATTTATGTGGAGCATCTATGGGGCACAATGAACGGTGCAGAGCACTATATGGGGCACAGCTATAGGGCAATAATGAACGGTGCAGAGCACTATATGGTACAGCTATGGGACAATAATGAACGGTGCAGAGCACTATATGGGGCACAGATATGGGGTAATAATGAACGGTGCAGAGCACTATATGGGGCACAGATATGGGGTAATAATGAACGGTGCAGAGCACTATATGGGGCACAGATATGGGGTAATAATGAATGGTGCAGAGCACTATATGGGGCACAGATATGGGGTAATAATGAACGGTGCAGAGCACTATATGGTACAGCTATGGGACAATAATGAACGGTGCAGAGCACTATATGGGGCACAGCTATGGGGAAATAATGAACGGTGCAGAGCACTATATGGGGCACAGATATGGGGTAATAATGAACGGTGCAGAGCACTATATGGTACAGCTATGGGACAATAATGAACGGTGCAGAGCACTATATGGGGCAATATGAACGGTGCAGAGCACTATATGGGGCACAGATATGGGACAATATGAACGGTGCAGAGCACTATATGGGGCACAGATATGGGGCAATATGAACGGTGCAGGGCATACAGGGCACAGATATGGGGCAATATGAACGGTGCAGAGCACTATATGGCACAGATATGGGGCAATATGAACGGTGCAGAGCACTATATGGCACAGATATGGGGCAATATGAACGGTGCAGAGCACTATATGGGGCACAGATATGGGACAATATGAACGGTGCAGAGCACTATATGGGGCACAGATATGGGGCAATATGAACGGTGCAGAGCACTATATGGCACAGATATGGGGCAATATGAACGGTGCAGAGCACTATATGGGGCACAGATATGGGACAATATGAACGGTGCAGAGCACTATATGGGGCACAGATATGGGGCAATATGAACGGTGCAGAGCACTATATGGCACAGATATGGGGCAATATGAACGGTGCAGAGCACTATATGGGGCACAGATATGGGGCAATATGAACGGTGCAGAGCACTATATAGCACAGATATGGGGCAATATGAACGGTGCAGAGCACTATATGGGGCACAGATATGGGGCAATATGAACGGTGCAGAGCACTATATGGCACAGATATGGGGCAATATAAACGGTGCAGAGCACTATATGGCACAGATATGGGGCAATATGAACAGTGCAGAGCACTATATGGCACAGATATGGGACAATATGAACGGTGCAGAGCACTATATGGGGCACAGATATGGGGCAATATGAACGGTGCAGAGCACTATATGGCACAGATATGGGGCAATATGAACGGTGCAGAGCACTATATGGCACAGCTATGGGGCAATATAAACGGTGCAGAGCACTATATGGGGCACAGATATGGGGCAATATGAACGGTGCAGAGCACTATATGGGGCACAGATATGGGACAATATGAACGGTGCAGAGCACTATATGGCACAGATATGGGGCAATATGAACGGTGCAGAGCACTATATGGTACAGCTATGGGACAATATGAACGGTGCAGAGCACTATATGGGGCAGAGCTATGGGGCAATATAAACAGTGCAGAGCACTATATGGGGCACAAATATGGGGCAATATAAACGGTGCAGAGCACTATATGGCACAGCTATGGGGAAATATGAACGGTGCAGAGCACTATATGGCACAGCTATGGGGCAATAATGAACAGTGCAGAGCACTATAAGGCAGAGCTATGGGGCAGTATGAACGGTGCAGAGCACTATATGGCACAGCTATGAACGGTGCAGAGCACTATATGGCAGCTATGGGGCAATAATAAACGGTGCAGAGCACTATATGGCACAGCTATGGGACAATAATGAACGGTGCAGAGCACTATATGGCACAGCTATGGGGAAATAATGAACGGTGCAGAGCACTATATGGCACAGCTATGGGGCAATAATGAACGGTGCAGAGCACTATATGGTACAGCTATGGGGCAATAATGAACGGTGCAGAGCACTATATGGCACAGCTATGGGGCAATAATGAACGGTGCAGAGCACTATATGGCACAGCTATGGGGCAATAATGAACGGTGCAGAGCATTATATGGCACAGCTATGGGGCAGTATGAACGGTGCAGAGCACTATATGGCACAGCTATGGGGCAATAATGAACGGTGCAGAGCACTATATGGCACAGCTATGGGGCAATAATGAACGGTGCAGAGCACTATATGGCACAGCTATGGGGCAATAATGAACGATGCAGAGCACTATATGGGGCACAGCTATGGGGCAATAATGAACGGTGCAGAGCACTATATGGGGCACAGATATGGGGCAATAATGAACGGTGCAGAGCACTATATGGGGCACAGCTATGGGGCAATAATGAACGGCGCAGAGCACTATATGGCACAGCTATGGGGCAATAATGAACGGTGCAGAGCAATATATGGGGCACAGATATGGGGCAATAATGAACGGTGCAGAGCACTATATGGGGCACAGATATGGGGCAATAATGAACGGTGCAGAGCACTATATGGCACAGCTATGGGGCAGTATGAACGGTGCAGAGCACTATATGGCAGAGCTATGGGGCAATAATGAACGGTGCAGAGCACTATATGGCACAGCTATGGGGCAGTATGAACGGTGCAGAGCACTATATGGCACAGCTATGGGGAAATAATGAACGGTGCAGAGCACTATATGGGCAACAGATATGGGGCAATAATGAACGGTGCAGAGCACTATATGGCACAGCTATGGGGCAGTATGAATGGTGCAGAGCACTATATGGCACAGCTATGGGGCATTATAAACGGTGCAGAGCACTATATGGCACAGCTATGGGGCAATAATGAACGGTGCAGAGCACTATATGGCACAGCTATGGGGCAATAATGAACGGTGCAGAGCACTATATGGGGCACAGCTATGGGGCAATAATGAACGGTGCAGAGCACTATATGGGGCACAGATATGGGGCAATAATGAATGGTGCAGAGCACTATATGGGGCACAGCTATGGGGCAATAATGAACGGCGCAGAGCACTATATGGCACAGCTATGGGGCAATAATGAACGGTGCAGAGCACTATATGGGGCACAGATATGGGGCAATAATGAACGGTGCAGAGCACTATATGGGGCACAGATATGGGGCAATAATGAACGGTGCAGAGCACTATATGGCACAGCTATGGGGCAGTATGAACGGTGCAGAGCACTATATGGCAGAGCTATGGGGCAATAATGAACGGTGCAGAGCACTATATGGCACAGCTATGGGGCAGTATGAACGGTGCAGAGCACTATATGGCACAGCTATGGGGAAATAATGAACGGTGCAGAGCACTATATGGGCAACAGATATGGGGCAATAATGAACGGTGCAGAGCACTATATGGCACAGCTATGGGGCAGTATGAATGGTGCAGAGCACTATATGGCACAGCTATGGGGCATTATGAACTGTGCAGAGCACTATATGGCACAGCTATGGGGCAATAATGAACGGTGCAGAGCACTATATGGCACAGCTATGGGGCAATAATGAACGGTGCAGAGCACTATATGGGGCACAGCTATGGGGCAGTATGAACGGTGCAGAGCACTATATGGCACAGCTATGGGGCAGTATGAATGGTGCAGAGCACTATATGGCACAGCTATGGGGCAATAATGAACGGTGCAGAGCACTATATGGCACAGCTATGGGGCAATAATGAACGGTGCAGAGCACTATATGGCACAGCTATGGGGCAATAATGAACGGTGCAGAGCACTATATGGCACAGCTATGGGGCAATAATGAACGGTGCAGAGCACTATATGGCACAGCTATGGGGCAATAATGAACGGTGCAGAGCACTATATGGCACAGCTATGGGGCAATAATGAACGGTGCAGAGCACTATATGGGGCACAGCTATGGGGCAATAATGAACGGTGCAGAGCACTATATGGGGCACAGATATGGGGCAATAATGAACGGTGCAGAGCACTATATGGGGCACAGCTATGGGGCAATAATGAACGGCGCAGAGCACTATATGGCACAGCTATGGGGCAATAATGAACGGTGCAGAGCACTATATGGGGCACAGATATGGGGCAATAATGAACGGTGCAGAGCACTATATGGGGCACAGATATGGGGCAATAATGAACGGTGCAGAGCACTATATGGCACAGCTATGGGGCAGTATGAACGGTGCAGAGCACTATATGGCAGAGCTATGGGGCAATAATGAACGGTGCAGAGCACTATATGGCACAGCTATGGGGCAGTATGAACGGTGCAGAGCACTATATGGCACAGCTATGGGGAAATAATGAACGGTGCAGAGCACTATATGGGCAACAGATATGGGGCAATAATGAACGGTGCAGAGCACTATATGGCACAGCTATGGGGCAGTATGAACGGTGCAGAGCACTATATGGCACAGCTATGGGGCATTATGAACGGTGCAGAGCACTATATGGCACAGCTATGGGGCAATAATGAACGGTGCAGAGCACTATATGGCACAGCTATGGGGCAATAATGAATGGTGCAGAGCACTATATGGGGCACAGCTATGGGGCAGTATGAACGGTGCAGAGCACTATATGGCACAGCTATGGGGCACTATGAACGGTGCAGAGCACTATATGGCACAGCTATGGGGCAATAATGAACGGTGCAGAGCACTATATGGCACAGCTATGGGGCAATAATGAACGGTGCAGAGCACTATATGACACAGCTATGGGGCAATAATGAACGGTGCAGAGCACTATATGGCAGAGCTATGGGGCAATAATGAACGGTGCAGAGCACTATATGGCACAGCTATGAACGGTGCAGAGCACTATATGGCAGAGCTATTGGGCAATAATGAACGGTGCAGAGCACTATATGGCACAGCTATGGGGCAATAATGAACGGTGCAGAGCACTATATGACACAGCTATGGGGCAATAATGAACGGTGCAGAGCACTATATGGCAGAGCTATGGGGCAATAATGAACGGTGCAGAGCACTATATGGCACAGCTATGAACGGTGCAGAGCACTATATGGCAGAGCTATGGGGCAATAATGAACGGTGCAGAGCACTATATGGCAGCTATGGGGCAATAATGAACGGTGCAGAGCACTATATGGCACAGCTATGGGACAATAATGAACGGTGCAGAGCACTATATGGCAGCTATGGGGCAATAATGAACGGTGTAGAGCACTATATGGCACAGCTATAGGGCAATAATGAACGGTGCAGAGCACTATATGGCAGCTATGGGGCAATAATGAACGGTGCAGAGCACTATATGGCACAGCTATGGGGCAATAATGAACGGTGCAGAGCACTATATGGGGCACAGATATGGGGCAATAATGAACGGTGCAGAGCACTATATGAGGCACAGATATGGGGCAATAATGAACGGTGCAGAGCACTATATGGCACAGCTATGGGGCAGTATGAACGGTGCAGAGCACTATATGGCAGAGCTATGGGGCAATAATGAACGGTGCAGAGCACTATGGCACAGCTATGGGACAATAATGAACGGTGCAGAGCACTATATGGCAGCTATGGGGCAATAATGAACGGTGCAGAGCACTATATGGCACAGCTATAGGGCAATAATGAACGGTGCAGAGCACTATATGGCAGCTATGGGACAATAATGAACGGTGCAGAGCACTATATGGCACAGCTATGGGGCAATAATGAACGGTGCAGAGCACTATATGGGGCACAGATATGGGGCAATAATGAACGGTGCAGAGCACTATATGGGGCACAGATATGGGGCAATAATGAACGGTGCAGAGCACTATATGGCACAGCTATGGGGCAGTATGAACGGTGCAGAGCACTATATGGCAGAGCTATGAGGCAATAATGAACGGTGCAGAGCACTATATGGCACAGCTATGGGGCAGTATGAACAGTGCAGAGCACTATATGGCACAGCTATGGGGAAATAATGAACGGTGCAGAGCACTATATGGGCAACAGATATGGGGCAATAATGAACGGTGCAGAGCACTATATGGCACAGCTATGGGGCAGTATGAACGGTGCAGAGCACTATATGGCACAGCTATGGGGCATTATGAACGGTGCAGAGCACTATATGGCACAGCTATGGGGCAATAATGAACGGTTCAGAGCACTATATGGCACAGCTATGGGGCAATAATGAACGGTGCAGAGCACTATATGGCACAGCTATGGGGCAGTATGAACGGTGCAGAGCACTATATGGCACAGCTATGGGGCAATAATGAACGGTGCAGAGCACTATATGGCACAGCTATGGGGCAATAATGAACGGTGCAGAGCACTATATGACACAGCTATGGGGCAATAATGAACGGTGCAGAGCACTATATGGCACAGCTATGGGGCAATAATGAACGGTGCAGAGCACTATATGGCACAGCTATGGGGCAGTATGAACGGTGCAGAGCACTATATGGCACAGCTATGGGGCAATAATGAACGGTGCAGAGCACTACATGGCACATCTATGGGGCAATAATGAACGGTGCAGAGCACTATATGGCACAGCAATGGGGCAAGAATGAACTGTGCAGAGCACTATATGGCACAGCTATGGGCCAATAATGAACGGTGCAGAGCACTATATGGCACAGCTATGGGGCAATAATGAACGGTGCAGAGCACTATATGGCACAGCTATGGGGAAATAATGAACGGTGCAGAGCACTATATGGCACAGCTATGGGGCAATAATGAACGGTGCAGAGCACTATATGGCACAGCTATGGGGCAATAATGAACGGTGCAGAGCACTATATGGGGCACAGATATGGGGCAATAATGAACGGTGCAGAGCACTATATGGCACAGCTATGAGGCAGTATGAACGGTGCAGAGCACTATATGGCACAGCTATGGGGCAATAATGAACGGTGCAGAGCACTATATGGGGCACAGATATGGGGCAATAATGAACGGTGCAGAGCACTATATGGCACAGCTATGGGGCAGTATGAACGGTGCAGAGCACTATATGGCACAGCTATTGGGCAATAATGAATGGTGCAGAGCACTATATGGTACAGCTATGGGGCAAGAATGAACGGTGCAGAGCACTATATGGCACAGCTATGGGGCAATAATGAACGGTGCAGAGCACTATATGGGGCACAGATATGGGACAATAATGAACGGTGCAGAGCACTATATGGCACAGCTATGGGGCAATAATGAATGGTGCAGAGCACTATATGGTACAGCTATGGGGCAAGAATGAACGGTGCAGAGCACTATATGGCAGCTATGGGGAAATATGAACGGTGCAGAGCACTATATGGCAGAGCTATGGGGCAATAATGAACGGTGCAGAGCACTATATGGCAGCTATGGGGAAATATGAACGGTGCAGAGCACTATATGGCACAGCTATGGGGCAATAATGAATGGTGCAGAGCACTATATGGCACAGCTATGGGGCAATAATGAACAGTGCAGAGCACTATATGGCACAGCTATGGGGCACAATGAACGGTGCAGAGCAATATATGGCACAGCTATGGGGCAATAATGTACGGTGCAGAGCACTATATGGCACAGTTATGGGGAGATATAAACGCTGCAGAGCACTATATGGCACAGCTATGGGGCAATAATGAACGGTGCAGAGCACTCTATGGCACAGCTATGGGGCAATAATGAACGGTGCAGAGCACTATATGGCACAGCTATGGGGCAATAATGAACGGTGTAGAGCACTATATGGCACAGCTATGGGGCAATAATGAACGGTGCAGAGCACTATATGGCACAGCTATGGGACAATAATGAACGGTGCAGAGCACTATATGGCAGAGCCATGGGGCAATAATGAACGGTGCAGAGCACTATATGGCACAGCTATGGGGCAATAATGAACGGTGCAGAGCACTATATGGCACAGCTATGGGACAATAATGAACGGTGCAGAGCACTATATGGCACAGCTATGGGGCAATAATGAACGGTGCAGAGCACTATATGGCACAGCTATGGGGCAATAATGAACGGTGCAGAGCACTATATGACACAGCTATGGGGAAATAATGAACGGTGCAGAGCACTATATGGCACAGCTATGGGGCAATAATGAACGGTGCAGAGCACTATATGGCAGAGCTATGGGGCAATAATGAACGGTGCAGAGCACTATATGGCAGAGCTATGGGGCAATAATGAACGGTGCAGAGCACTATATGGCACAGCTATGGGACAATAATGAACGGTGCAGAGCACTATATGGCACAGCTATGGGGCAATAATGAACGGTGCAGAGCACTATATGGCACAGCTATGGGGCAATAATGAACGGTGCAGAGCACTATATGGCAGAGCTATGGGGCAATAATGAACGGTGCAGAGCACTATATGGCACAGCTATGGTGGCAATAATGAACGGTGCAGAGCACTATATGGCACAGCTATGGGGCAATAATGAACGGTGCAGAGCACTATATGGCACAGCTATAGGGCAATAATGAACGGTGCAGAGCACTATATGGCACAGCTATGGGGCAATAATGAACGGTGCAGAGCAGTATATGGCACAGCTATGGGGCAATAATGAACGGTGCAGAGCACTATATGACACAGCTATGGGGAAATAATGAACGGTGCAGAGCACTATATGGCACAGCTATGGGGAAATATGAACGGTGCAGAGCACTATATGGCACAGCTATGGGGCAATAATGAACGGTGCAGAGCACTATATGGCACAGCTATGGGGAAATAATGAACGGTGCAGAGCACTATATGGCACAGCTATGGGGAAATAATGAACGGTGCAGAGCACTATATGGCACAGCTATGGGGCAATAATGAACGGTGCAGAGCACTATATGACACAGCTATGGGGCAATAATGAACGGTGCAGAGCACTATATGGCAGCTATGGGGCAATAATGAACGGTGCAGAGCACTATATAGCACAGCTATGGGGCAATAATGAACGGTGCAGAGCACTATATGACACAGCTATGGGGCAATAATGAACGGTGCAGAGCACTATATGACACAGCTATGGGGCAATAATGAACGGTGCAGAGCACTATATGGCACAGCTATGGGGAAATATGAACGGTGCAGAGCACTATATGGCACAGCTATGGGGAAATATGAACGGTGCAGAGCACTATATGGCACAGCTATGGGGCAATAATGAACGGTGCAGAGCACTATATGGCACAGCTATGGGGCAATAATGAACGGTGCAGAGCACTATATGCCACAGCTATGGGGCAATAATGAACGGTGCAGAGCACTATATGACACAGCTATGGGGAAATATGAACGGTGCAGAGCACTATATGGCAGAGCTATGGGGAAATAATGAACGGTGCAGAGCACTATATGGCACAGCTATGGGGAAATATGAACGGTGCAGAGCACTATATGGCACAGCTATGGGACAATAATGAACGGTGCAGAGCACTATATGGCACAGCTATGGGGCAATAATGAACGGTGCAGAGCACTATATGGCACAGCTATGGGGAAATATGAACGGTGCAGAGCACTATATGCCACAGCTATGGGGCAATAATGAACGGTGCAGAGCACTATATGGCACAGATATGGGGTAATAATGAACGGTGCAGAGCACTATATGACACAGCTATGGGACAATAATGAACGGTGCAGAGCACTATATGGCACAGCTATGGGGCAATAATGAACAGTGCAGGGCACTATATGGCACAGCTATGGGGAAATAATGAACGGTGCAGAGCACTATATGGCACAGCTATGGGGAAATATGAACGGTGCAGAGCACTATATGGCACAGCTATGGGGCAATAATGAACGGTGCAGAGCACTATATGGCACAGCTATGGGGCAATAATGAACGGTGCAGAGCACTATATGGGGCACAGCTATGGGGCAATAATGAACGGTGCAGTGCACTATATGGCACAGCTATGGGGCAATAAAGAACGGTGCAGAGCACTATATGGGGCACAGCTATGGGGCAATAATGAACGGTGCAGAGCACTATATGGCACAGCTATGGGGCAATAATGAACAGTGCAGAGCACTATATGGCACAGCTATGGGGAAATAATGAACGGTGCAGAGCACTATATGGCACAGCTATGGGGCAATAATGAACGGTGCAGAGCACTATATGGCACAGCTATGGGGCAATAATGAACGGTGCAGAGCACTATATGGCACAGCTATGGGGAAATAATGAACGGTGCAGAGCACTATATGGCACAGCTATGGGACAATAATGAACGGTGCAGAGCACTATATGGCACAGCTATGGGGCAATAATGAACAGTGCAGAGCACTATATGGGGCACAGATATGGGGCAATAATGAACGGTGCAGAGCACTATATGGCACAGCTATGGGGCAGTATGAACGGTGCAGAGCACTATATGGCACAGCTATGGGGCAATAATGAACGGTGCAGAGCACTATATGGGGCACAGATATGGGACAATAATGAACGGTGCAGAGCACTATATGGCACAGCTATGGGGCAATAATGAACGGTGCAGAGCACTATATGGGGCACAGCTATGGGACAATAATGAACGGTTCAGAGCACTATATGGCACAGCTATGGGACAATAATGAACGGTGCAGAGCACTATATGGCACAGCTATGGGGCAATAATGAACAGTGCAGAGCACTATATGGGGCACAGATATGGGGCAATAATGAACGGTGCAGAGCACTATATGGCACAGCTATGGGGCAGTATGAACGGTGCAGAGCACTATATGGCACAGCTATGGGGCAATAATGAACGGTGCAGAGCACTATATGGGGCACAGATATGGGACAATAATGAACGGTGCAGAGCACTATATGGCACAGCTATGGGGCAATAATGAACGGTGCAGAGCACTATATGATAGAGCTATGGGGCAATAATGAACGGTGCAGAGCACTATATGGTACAGATATGGGGCAATAATGAACGGTGCAGAGCACTATATGGCACAGCTATGGGGCAATAATGAACGGTGCAGAGCACTATATGGCACAGCTATGGGGCAATAATGAATGGTGCAGAGCACTATATGGCACAGCTATGGGGCAATAATGAACAGTGCAGAGCACTATATGGCACAGCTAATGGGCAATAATGAACGGCGCAGAGCACTATATGGCACAGCTAATGGGCAATAATGAACGGTGCAGAGCACTATATGGCAGAGCTATGGGGAAATAATGAACGGTGCAGAGCACTATATGGCACAGCTATGGGGCAATAATGAACGGTGCAGAGCACTATATGGCACAGCTATGGGGCAATAATGAACGGTGCAGAGCACTATATGGCACATCTATGGGGCAATAATGAACGGTGCAGAGCACTATATGGCACAGCTATGGGGCAACAATGAACGGTGCAGAACACTATATGGCACAGCTATGGGACAATAATGAACGGTGCAGAGCACTATATGGCACAGCTATGGGGCAATAATGAACGGTGCAGAGCACTATATGGCACAGCTATGGGGCAATAATGAACGGTGCAGAGCACTATATGGCACATCTATGGGGCAATAATGAACGGTGCAGAGCACTATATGGCACAGCTATGGGGCAACAATGAACGGTGCAGAACACTATATGGCACAGCTATGGGGCAATAATGAACAGTGCAGAGCACTATATGGCACAGCTATGGGGCAATAATGAACGGTGCAGAGCACTATATGGCACAGCTATGGGGAAATAATGAACGGTGCAGAGCACTATATGGCACAGCTATGGGGCACAATGAACGGTGCAGAGCACTATATGGCACAGCTATGGGGCACAATGAACGGTGCAGAGCACTATATGGCAGCTATGGGGCAATAATGAACGGTGCAGAGCACTATATGGCACAGCTATGGGGCAATAATGAACGTTGCAGAGCACTATATGGCAGCTATGGGGCAATAATGAACGGTGCAGAGCACTATATGGCACAGCTATGGGGCAATAATGAACGGTGCAGAGCACTATATGGCAGAGCTATGGGGCAATAATGAACGGTGCAGAGCACTATATGGCACAGCTATGGGGCAATAATGAACGGTGCAGAGCACTATATGGCAGAGCTATGGGGCAATAATGAATGGTGCAGAGCACTATATGGGGCACAGCTATGGGGCAATAATGAATGGTGCAGAGCACTATATGGCACAGCTATGGGGCAATAATGAACGGTGCAGAGCACTATATGGCACAGCTATGGGGCAATAATGAACGGTGCAGAGCACTATATGGCACAGCTATGGGACAATAATGAACGGTGCAGAGCACTATATGGCACAGCTATGGGGCAATAATGAACGGTGCAGAGCACTATATGGCACAGCTATGGGGCAATAATGAACGGTGCAGAGCACTATATGGCACAGCTATGGGGCAATAATGAACGGTGCAGAGCACTATATGACACAGCTATGGGGCAATAATGAACGGTGCAGAGCACTATATGGCAGAGCTATGGGGCAATAATGAACGGTGCAGAGCACTATATGGCACAGCTATGGGGCAATAATGAACGGTGCAGAGCACTATATGGCAAAGCTATGGGGCAATAATGAATGGTGCAGAACACTACATGGGGCACAGCTATGGGGCAATAATGAACGGTGCAGAGCACTATATGGCACAGCTATGGGGCAATAATGAACGGTGCAGAGCACTATATGGCACAGCTATGGGGCAATAATGAACGGTGCAGAGCACTATATGACACAGCTATGAGGCAATAATGAACGGTGCAGAGCACTATATGACACAGCTATGGGGCAATAATGAACGGTGCAGAGCACTATATGGCACAGCTATGGGGCAATAATGAACGGTGCAGAGCACTATATGACACAGCTATGGGGCAATAATGAACGGTGCAGAGCACTATATGACACAGCTATGGGGCAATAATGAATGGTGCAGAGCACTATATGACACAGCTATGGGACAAAAATGAACGGTGCAGAGCACTATATGGCACAGCTATGGGGCAATAATGAACGGTGCAGAGCACTATATGACACAGCTATGGGGCAATAATGAACGGTGCAGAGCACTATATGGCACAGCTATGGGGCAATAATGAACGGTGCAGAGCACTATATGACACAGCTATGGGGCAATAATGAACGGTGCAGAGCACTATATGACACAGCTATGGGGCAATAATGAACGGTGCAGAGCACTATATGGCACAGCTATGGGGCAATAATGAACGGTGCAGAGCACTATATGGCACAGCTATGGGGCAATAATGAACGGTGCAGAGCACTATATGGCACAGCTATGGGACAAAAATGAACGGTGCAGAGCACTATATGACACAGCTATGGGGCAATAATGAACGGTGCAGAGCACTATATGGCACAGCTATGGGGCAATAATGAACGGTGCAGAGCTCTATATGGCACAGCTATGGGGCAATAATGAACAGTGCAGAGCACTATATGGCACAGCTATGGGGAAATAATGAACGGTGCAGAGCACTATATGGCAGAGCTATGGGGCAGTATGAACGGTGCAGAGCACTTTATGGCACAGCTATGGGGCAGTATGAACGGTGCAGAGCACTATATGGCAGAGCTATGGGGCAATAATGAACGGTGCAGAGCACTATATGGCACAGCTATGGGGCAATAATGAACGGTGCAGAGCACTATATGGCAGAGCTATGGGGCAATAATGAACGGTGCAGAGCACTATATGGCACAGCTATGGGGCAATAATGAACGGTGCAGAGCACTATTTGGCAGAGCTATGGGGCAATAATGAACGGTGTAGAGCACTATATGGCACAGCTATGGGGCAATAATGAACGGTGCAGAGCACTATATGGCAGAGCTATGGGGCAATAATGAACGGTGCAGAGCACTATATGGCACAGCTATGGGGAAATAATGAACGGTGCAGAGCACTATGTGGGGCACAGCTATAGGACAATAATGAACGGTGCAGAGCACTATATGGCAGAGCTATGGGGCAATAATGAACGGTGCAGAGCACTATATGGCACAGCTATGGGGCAATAATGAACGGTGCAGAGCACTATATGGCAGAGCTATGGGGCAATAATGAACGGTTCAGAGCACTATATGGCACAGCTATGGGGCAATAATGAACGGTGCAGAGCACTATATGGCAGAGCTATGGGGCAATAATGAACGGTGCAGAGCACTATATGGCACAGCTATGGGGAAATAATGAACGGTGCAGAGCACTATATGGCACAGCTATGGGGAAATAATGAACGGTGCAGAGCACTATATGGCACAGCTATGGGGCAATAATGAACAATGCAGAGCACTATATGGCACAGCTATGGGACAATAATGAACGGTGCAGAGCACTATATGGCAGAGCTATGGGGCAATAATGAACGGTGCAGAGCACTATATGGCACAGCTATGGGACAATAATGAACGGTGCAGAGCACTATATGGCAGAGCTATGGGGCAATAATGAACGGTGCAGAGCACTATATGGCACAGCTATGGGGCAATAATGAACGGTGCAGAGCACTATATGGCACAGCTATGGGGCAATAATGAACGGTGCAGAGCACTATATGGCACAGCTATGGGGCAATAATGAACGGTGCAGAGCACTATATGGCACAGCTATGGGGCAATAATGAACGGTGCAGAGCACTATATGGCAGAGATATGGGGCAATAATGAACGGTGCAGAGCACTATATGGCAGAGCTACGGGGCAATAATGAACGGTGCAGAGCACTATATGGCACAGCTATGGGTAAATAATGAATGGTGCAGAGCACTATATGGCACAGCTATGGGGCAATAATGAACGGTGCAGAGCACTATATGGCACAGCTATGGGGCAATAATGAACGGTGCAGAGCACTATATGGCACAGCTATGGGGCAATAATGAACGGTGCAGAGCACTATATGGCACAGCTATGAGGCAATATGAACGGTGCAGAGCACTATATGGCACAGCTATGGGGCAATCATGAACGGTGCAGAGCACTATATGGCACAGCTATGGGGCAATAATGAATGGTGCAGAGCACTATATGGCAGAGCTATGGGGCAATAATGAACGGTGCAGAGCACTATATGGCACAGCTATGGGGCAATAATGAACGGTGCAGAGCACTATATGGCACAGATATGGGACAATAATGAACGGTGCAGAGCACTATATGGCACAGCTATGGGAAATATGAACGGTGCAGAGCACTATATGGCACAGCTATAGGGCAATAATGAACGGTGCAGAGCACAATATGGCACAGCTATGGGGCAATAATGAACGGTGCAGGGCACTATATGGCACAGATATGGGACAATAATGAACGGTGCAGAGTACTATATGGCACAGATATGGGACAATAATGAACTATGCAGAGCACTATATGGCACAGATATGGGACAATAATGAACGGTGCAGAGCACTATATGGCACAGCTATGGGGCAATAATGAACTATGCAGAGCACTATATGGCACAGATATGGGACAATAATGAACGGTGCAGAGCACTATATGGCACAGCTATGGGGAAATAATGAACGGTGCAGAGCACTATATGGCACAGCTATGGGGCAATAATGAACGGTGCAGAGCACTATATGGCACAGCTATAGGGCAATATTGAACGGTGCAGAGCACTATATGGCACACCTATAGGGCAATATTGAACGGTGCAGAGCACTATATGGCACAGCTATAGGGCAATATTGAACGGTGCAGAGCACTATATGGCACACCTATAGGGCAATATTGAACGGTGCAGAGCACTATATGGCACAGCTATGGGGCAATAATGAACGGTGCAGAGCACTATATGGCAGAGCTATAGGGCAATATTGAACGGTGCAGAGCACTATATGGCACAGATATGGGACAATAATGAACGGTGCAGAGCACTATATGGCACAGATATGGGACAATAATGAACGGTGCAGAGCACTATATGGCACAGCTATGGGGCAATAATGAACGGTGCAGAGCACTATATGGCACAGCTATAGGGCAATATTGAACGGTGCAGAGCACTATATGGCACACCTATAGGGCAATATTGAACGGTGCAGAGCACTATATGGCACAGCTATAGGGCAATATTGAACGGTGCAGAGCACTATATGGCACACCTATAGGGCAATATTGAACGGTGCAGAGCACTATATGGCACAGCTATGGGGCAATAATGAACGGTGCAGAGCACTATATGGCAGAGCTATAGGGCAATATTGAACGGTGCAGAGCACTATATGGCACAGCTATGGGGCAATAATGAACGGTGCAGAGCACTATATGGCACAGCTATGGGGCAATAATGAACAGTGCAGAGCACTATATGGCAGAGCTATGGGGAAATAATGAACGGTGCAGAGCACTATATGGCACAGCTATGGGGCAATAATGAACAGTGCAGAGCACTATATGGCACAGCTATGGGGAAATAATGAACGGTGCAGAGCACTATATGGCACAGCTATGGGGCAATAATGAACGGTGCAGAGCACTATATGGCAGAGCTATGGGGCAATAATGAACAGTGCAGAGCACTATATGGCACAGCTATGGGGCAATAATGAACGGTGCAGAGCTCTATATGGCACAGCTATGGGGCAATAATGAACAGTGCAGAGCACTATATGGCACAGCTATAGGGCAATAATGAATGGTGCAGAGCACTATATGGCACAGCTATGAACGGTGCAGAGCACTATATGGCACAGCTATGGGACAATAATGAACGGTGCAGAGCACTATATGGCACAGCTATGGGGCAATAATGAACGGTGCAGAGCACTATATGGCACAGCTATGGGGCAATAATGAACAGTGCAGAGCGCTATATGGCACAGCTATGGGGCAATAATGAACGGTGCAGAGCACTATATGGCACAGCTATGGGGCAATAATGAACGGTGCAGAGCGCTATATGGCACAGCTATGGGGCAATAATGAACAGTGCAGAGCACTATATGGCACAGCTATGGGGCAATAATGAACGGTGCAGAGCACTATATGGCACAGCTATGGGGCAATAATGAACGGTGCAGAGCACTATATGGCACAGCTATGGGGCAATAATGAACGGTGCAGAGCACTATATGGCACAGCTATGGGGCAATAATGAACGGTGCAGAGCACTATATGGCACAGCTATGGGGCAATAATGAACGGTGCAGAGCACTATATGGCACAGCTATGGGGCAATAATGAACATGCAGAGCACTATATGGCACAGCTATGGGGCAATAATGAACGGTGCAGAGCACTATATGGCACAGCTATGGGACAATAATGAACGGTGCAGAGCACTATATGGCACAGCTATGGGGCAATAATGAACGGTGCAGAGCACTATATGGCACAGCTATGGGGCAATAATGAACGGTGCAGAGCACTATATGGCACAGCTATGGGGCAATAATGAACGGTGCAGAGCGCTATATGGGGCACAGCTATGGGGCAATAATGAACCGTGCAGAGCACTATATGGCACAGCTATGGGGCAATAATGAACGGTGCAGAGCACTATATGGGGCACAGCTATGGGCAATAATAAACAGTGCAGAGCACTATATGGCAGAGCTATGGGGCAATCATGAACGGTGCAGAAAACTATATGGCACAGCTATAGGGCAATAATGAACGGTGCAGAGCACTATATGGCAGAGCTATAGGGCAATAATGAACGGTGCAGAGCACTATATGGCACAGCTATAGGGCAATAATGAACGGTGCAGAGCACTATATGGCAGAGCTATGGGGCAATAATGAACGGTGCAGAGAACTATATGGTACAGCTATGGGGCAATAATGAACGGCGCAGAGCACTATATGGCACAGCTATGGGGCAATAATGAATGGTGCAGAGCACTATATGGGGCACAGCTATGGGGCAATAATGAACGGCGCAGAGCACTATATGGCACAGCTATAGGGCAATAATGAACGGTGCAGAGCACTATATGGCACAGCTATGGGGCAATAATGAACGGTGCAGAGCACTATATGGCACAGCTATGGGGAAATAATGAACGGTGCAGAGCACTATATGGGGCACAGCTATGGGGCAATAATGAGCGGCGCAGAGCACTATATGGCACAGCTATAGGGCAATAATGAACGGTGCAGAGCACTATATGGCACAGCTATGGGGCAATAATGAACGGTGCAGAGCACTATATGGCACAGCTATGGGGCAATAATGAACGGTGCAGAGCACTATATGGCACAGCTATGGGGAAATAATGAACGGTGCAGAGCACTATATGGCACAGCTATGGGGCAATAATGAACGGTGCAGAGCACTATATGGCACAGCTATGGGGCAATAATGAACGGTGCAGAGCACTATATGGCACAGCTATGGGGCAATAATGAACGGTGCAGAGCACTATATGGCACAGCTATGGGGAAATAATGAACGGTGCAGAGCACTATATGGCACAGCTATAGGGCAATAATGAACGGTGCAGAGCACTATATGGCAGAGCTATGGGGCAATAATGAACGGTGCAGAGCACTATATGGCACAGCTATGGGGCAATAATGAACGGTGCAGAGCACTATATGGCAGAGCTATGGGGCAATAATGAACGGTGCAGAGCACTATATGGCACAGCTATGGGGCAATAATGAACGGTGCAGAGCACTATATGGCACAGATATGGGGAAATAATGAATGGTGCAGAGCACTATATGGCACAGCTATGGGGCAATAATGAACGGTGCAGAGCACTATATGGCACAGCTATGGGGCAATAATGAACGGTGCAGAACACTATATGGCACAGCTATGGGGAAATATGAACGGCGCAGAGCACTATATGGCACAGCTATGGGGCAATAATGAACGGTGCAGAGCACTATATGGCACAGCTATGGGGCAATAATGAACGGTGCAGAGCACTATATGGCACAGCTATGGGGCAATAATGAATGGTGCAGAGCACTATATGGCACAGCTATAGGGCAATAATGAACGGTGCAGAGCACTATATGGCACAGCTATAGGGCAATAATGAATGGTGCAGAGCACTATATGGGGCACAGCTATAGGGCAATAATGAACGGTGCAGAGCACTATATGGCACAGCTATGGGGAAATAATGAACGGTGCAGAGCACTATATGGCACAGCTATAGGGCAATAATGAACAGTGCAGAGCACTATATGGCACAGCTATGGGGCAATAATGAACGGTGCAGAGCACTATATGGCAGAGCTATGGGGCAATAATGAACGGTGCAGAGCACTATATGGCAGAGCTATGGGGCAATAATGAACGGTGCAGAGCACTATATGGCAGAGCTATGGGGCAATAATGAATGGTGCAGAGCACTATATGGTACAGATAGCACAGATCCAAGGGTATAAGAATAAATAAAATGTAATACAGCCATAATATATGTAATATACTATAACATAGTAACATAGTTAGTAAGGCCGAAAAAAGACATTTGTCCATCCAGTTCAGCCTATATTCCATCATAATAAATCCCCAGATCTACGTCCTTCTACAGAACCTAATAATTGTATGATACAATATTGTTCTGCTCCAGGAAGACATCCAGGCCTCTCTTGAACCCCTCGACTGAGTTCGCCATCACCACCTCCTCAGGCAAGCAATTCCAGATTCTCACTGCCCTAACAGTAAAGAATCCTCTTCTATGTTGGTGGAAAAACCTTCTCTCCTCCAGACGCAAAGAATGCCCCCTTGTGCCCGTCACCTTCCTTGGTATAAACAGATCCTCAGCGAGATATTTGTATTGTCCCCTTATATACTTATACATGGTTATTAGATCGCCCCTCAGTCGTCTTTTTTCTAGACTAAATAATCCTAATTTCGCTAATCTATCTGGGTATTGTAGTTCTCCCATCCCCTTTATTAATTTTGTTGCCCTCCTTTGTACTCTCTCTAGTTCCATTATATCCTTCCTGAGCACCGGTGCCCAAAACTGGACACAGTACTCCATGTGCGGTCTAACTAGGGATTTGTACAGAGGCAGTATAATGCTCTCATCATGTGTATCCAGACCTCTTTTAATGCACCCCATGATCCTGTTTGCCTTGGCAGCTGCTGCCTGGCACTGGCTGCTCCAGGTAAGTTTATCATTAACTAGGATCCCCAAGTCCTTCTCCCTGTCAGATTTACCCAGTGGTTTCCCATTCAGTGTGTAATGGTGACATTGATTCCTTCTTCCCATGTGTATAACCTTACATTTATCATTGTTAAACCTCATCTGCCACCTTTCAGCCCAAGTTTCCAACTTATCCAGAGCCATCTGTAGCAGAATACTATCTTCTCTTGTATTAACTGCTTTACATAGTTTTGTATCATCTGCAAATATCGATATTTTACTGTGTAAACCTTCTACCAGATCATTAATGAATATGTTGAAGAGAACAGGTCCCAATACTGAACCCTGCGGTCCCCACTGGTCACAGCGACCCAGTTAGAGACTATACCATTTATAACCACCCTCTGCTTTCTATCACTAAGCCAGTTACTAACCCATTTACACACATTTTCCCCCAAACCAAGCATTCTCATTTTGTGTACCAACCTCTTGTGCGGTCTATAGATGGACAAAAGGACGGAGGAACAAATATAATCATAATGGCAAGATACACAAACAGTAAAACGACGGGATAGTGACCAATATGAGTCAATAGAAATGTCCCCATGGGTCGGCCCATTGTGGCCAGTATTGGGAGCCTATGCGAAAAGGCATCGGTTTATGTAGATTTTTTTCTACAGCCGTTGGTTCAACAGTTACCCTCTTTTATACAGGACTCCTCGCATTTCATTCGTACATGTTTGGATATGAGCATACCATCTCAGGCTCTGCTTGTAACATGTGACGTGGAGTCCCTGTATTCAAATATCAGCCATGGGGATGGGACTGCGGCGGTCCTGTACTTTTTGGACCAGGTTTTGGATTCGGACCGAATGCACGATTCTTTTGGAGTGGATCTTTTGAGTTTTGTTTTGAATCACAATTATTTTGTGTTTGACAGGACGTTCTTTTTACAGGTATCGGGGGTGGCCATGGGGGCGCGGTGTGCCCCGGCCCTCGCGAACCTGTTTTTGGGATGGTAGGAAGCCACTGTGGTCTATCCTATGGCATCATATAACACCCATGTACGCTATTGGCGGCATTACATTGATGACCTGTTCTTTATTTGGACAGGTACAGCTTCAGAATGCCAGAACTTCATCGAGGAACTTAATTGCAATACACACAATATCGTCTTGACATCTGCTATGTCCCCGTCTACGGCGACATTCTTGGACCTTCGGATTACTAAGGAGAATGGCTCACTTGTTACAAGCCTGTTTCGGAAACCCACGGCTACGAATTCCCTTTTGGAATATCGTAGCTTTCATCCAGTACACACTAAGAGAGGTGTGCCTATTGGGCAATTCTTACGTGTGAGGCGGAATTGCACGGAGGATAACGAGTTCCATACAGAGGCACGGGACCTTACATCTCGGCTTAAAGACAGAAGTTACCCGAGGCGATGTATTTCAGCTGCCTATGAGCGGGCAAGGTCGCATACCCAGGCATCCCTTTTGACGTCCAAGACGAAAACTGCTAATTTCAGACCTCGTTTCATCACTACTTTTAATTCCCATTGGTCACAGGTGAGGGGGATCCTTCGTAGACACTGGGATATTTTGACGACTGACCTGCAGACCTCGAGCATTGTTAGTGATACACCCTTGCTCACGGCTCGAAGGGCTCCCAATTTCAGGGACCTTCTCACTAGGAGCCACTCTACGAGACAGACAAGGAGATTGCAGCGGGGGGTGGTTCTTAAGGGCTCTTTTGCATGTGGTAGCTGCAATGTATGCCCTTATATGTGTACTAACAAGGATTTTTTTGTCAACCCTAGGGATGGAACTAGATTTGCTTTGAAGAATTACATCAATTGTAAAAGTTGTTGTGTCATCTACACCGTGATATGCCCATGTCGTATAGTATACGTGGGGCAGACATCCCAAGAACTCCGACGCCGTATACAGAAGCACTTTTCTACTATAAATCTAGCCTCTCTGGATCAAGCTAAGGGTAAACCTCTCACCTCAGTGGCATCCCACTACCTCACCCACCACTCTGGTAGAATTGGTAACACACGGGTGGTTGGGTTGGAGAAGATACAGCTCTCCAACAGGGGTGGCTGTCCCAGAAAATTGCTTTTGCGGTCAGAGTCCCGCTGGATCTTCCTTCTTAATTCTATCACTCCAATGGGTCTTAATGAGGAGCTTTTATTTACTGGCTTTTTGGGAGAATAACAGTTTCCCTTGTACCTTTGGCTATTTAGGGTAAGTAGTCATCTTATGTTTCTCCTATTTTTTCCAGGTGCCGTATGTCCCTTCCCCATTTTTTTACTAACATTGGTGCTGGGGTTACTATCTTTAGACACCATTGGGCTGTACTTTGGACAAGTCTGAAGCATTCCCAGAATATACCCTGGAGTGGACTATGATTATTACGTGACTATCTTTCGACACCATTGGGCTGGATAATGGACAAGCCTTTAGCATTCTTGGGATATACCCTGGAGTGGACTAGGATTATTACATATGATTTACATACCATGGGTCTCCGGATTTCTGGACTTCTGGACGTATGGAGCAATGGACATTTCTATTGACTCATATTGGTCACTATCCCGTCGTTTTACTGTTTGTGTATCTTGCCATTATGATTATATTTGTTCCTCCGTCCTTTTGTCCATCTATAGTATATTACATATATTATGGCTGTATTACATTTTATTCATTATTATACCCTTGGATCTGTGCTATCCGGACCCCGACGGTAGTCCTGCTTGATTCATTCTGTGCATTATCCCGCTCATTAAAGGGCTCTATATCCTGCTGTTTTGCTTGGATAGTCTCCTTCCTTTTGCCTGCTAGTAGGCTAGTATTCTTCATGTCCGGTCATTTTGGGCCTATTATATATGAGCCTTCCCGGTCCCTTTCGGGTCTGGCCTTTGCTGATTGCTCGTAGTCTTGGGCGGTTTTTTCTTCTATCGGCCATTTGGGTCCATCTCTGACTTTAGTCCGGTTGTTGCTGTATGTATTGTTGGGATTCTTCTTTTTCCTTATGGTATCTTTTTTTTCTTTTTTTTTCTTCTTTATTTATTATTTTATTATTTTTTCTCTACACATTTTTTCTGGACACTGTCAGACTGATCCTCTCGCCTGATGCCTATTATATTAGACCTTGTTCCCTATGGGCTTGTTGCTCTGTATTAGGTTCTGGCCCATTTAGGACTGGTGCTTCCTGGCCCCTGCTGGCCATAACTTTGGCGCTCTTTATTTGTTCTTGTTGCACCATTGTTCTTATTGTCAGCAGTACTCTGCTTGTGCCTAAGGGTACTGTTACACTATACGATTTACCTACGATCACGACCAGCGACACGACCTGGCCGTGATCGTTGGTAAGTTGTAGTGTGGTCGCTGGGGAGCTGTCACACAGACAGCTCTCCAGCGACCAACGATGCCGAGGTCCCCGGGTAGCCAGGGTAAACATCGGGTTACTAAGCGCAGGGCCGCGCTTAGTAACCCGATGTTTATCCTGGTTACCAGCGTAAAAAAAAACAAACAGCACATACTTACATTCCGGTGTCTGTCCCTTGCCGTCTGCTTCCCGCACTCACTGACTGCCGGCCGTAAAGTGAAAGCACAGCACAGCGGTGCTTTCACTTTACGGCCGGCAGTCAGTGAGTGCGGGAAGCAGACGGCAAGGGACCTGACGGACACCGGAATGTAAGTATGTGCTGTTTGTTTTTTTTTACATTTACGCTGGTAACCAGGGTAAACATCGGGTTACTAAGCGCGGTCCTGCGCGCTTCTGCGCGGTCCTCCACTCTCATTCCCATCCGGGACCCCCCTCCTGGTTGGTATCTCCCTCCTCTTTGTTGGCCTGCTTGTGTCATCTTTTATTATGTTTTTGGCACTTAGCCCTGCGCCACTCTTGGTGCACATATGACTGGGGCCGTGTTCTATGGTCTCTTTACCTGTGCTGACCTGACTATCTGTCCTCCATGGGCCACGGTGGCCCGCCCTTTTGGAGTGTTTAGAGTATAACTCACTCTCTGCTATAGGTTTATATGGGTCCGTGTATTAAGCACTTTAGCCACTTTATTAGCCGTGGCTGAGCGTTTTGTATGCTATATGGCCACTATAGGGGGTTTTATGTATTTGCTACTCCAGATGCATTGGTATTAGCCTATATGGTTTTGATAATTACTATATAGTCATATTCATATGTTTACAATTTTGTATCTATTGTTGTCACACCATTTTTCCTGTATGATATGGTTGTCATGCTTGTAGGGGGTCCATGAGTGGGGTGCCAGTTTTCTGGTTTTACTTATGTTTTATATGTGTTTCTTGCTGTTTTTCTGTACCTAATAAAATATTTTCAAATACTATATGGTGTAGTGTGCGGGCTTTACGGTAGTCCTTTTTTCTCTTTTTCGTAAACATATAATTGCTAGCTTGTCTCTCTCTGCTCTATAACGAACTTTGTGTCCTCTGAGGTGAATTACACTACAGATTTCGGTTGGCTCCGGACCCGTTAACCTTTTCGTGCAGTCGGAGCTGGTGGCAGCATACTTTGCTCTATGCGATTGGGAGGCTTTGGGGGGCGCCAGAGAGCTGTAAATTCCAAACCGGAACTGGGAAGTGGGATATAGTTAAATACCCTTCAGAAGGAACCTGGGGCAACCAAGCAACCCCGGTTCGAGACAAATTGGTGTGAGGAGTGGGGATGATAAAGATATCCTCCCCGGGATCCCTGACATATTGCTGCGATCCGTGACCTAGTGTTGGCAGCACGGTGTGAATCGTGACATCTGGGACTCCTCTGCAATGACATGTCTACCTTGGGGGAGAAAGTCCAAGAAGCAGAGAACAGAATCTCGAGTCTGGAGGACCAAACCGCGCCTTTACCTGAGCGTATCAGAGTGATAGAACAAAAATTGGAACTATGCGCACAAAAGCAGGATGACCTGGAGAATAGACTGAGGCAGAACAATGTCCGTATATTTGGAATGCTGGAAAGGGCAGAAGGAAAGATAAAAAAGCAAAAAAAGAATATCCAGCTCAACGAGACAGTGAAAAGTAAAAACTTGGTACTTTATTCACTTCATATAGAAGCAGAGGATAAAAACATCAGCACAATAAGGATAAGAACACTATCTATCTACGCGTTTCAGGTGGCAAAGCACCCTTAATAATGATATACCAAGTTTTTACTTTTCACTGTCTCGTTGAGCTGGATATTCTTTTTTTGCTTTTTGGATTCCCCACGCCTTGACACAGCGTTTCCGTGCTCCGAGTTGAACTGTTACTATGGTGAGCTGGATTTTCTTTTTCGTTACTTCAGAAGGAAAGATCCCTAGCGACTTCGTGGAAAGATGGATCCACAATCTATTTCCGGAAGCCACCTTCTATGTTGCGTATGCAGTGGAGAGGACACACCATATACCTGGGAAACCGAATTATCCGGGAGCTCCTCCTAAACCCCTACTGGCCAGATTTCTCAACTGGGGAGACAGAGACCATATCCTGCAATTGGCGCGAAAAGCCCAAGTTATTAAACATGAAGGTGTCACTGTAATGTTGTTTCCAGACTTTTCAGCAGATTTACAGGAACGAAGAGCCTCGTTTACTTCGATTAAGAGACGCCTGAAAAACTCCAACGTGGTTTATTCAATGGCGTACCCAGCCAGGCTGAGCGTAGTGGACGGTGAGAGGGTGATTTTCTTCCAGAACCCAACGGAAGCAGAGGAATGGATCTCCAAGAGAGAAAGGCGCCAGAAGTAGTAATAATAATGCATGTCAATATGTTTAAAATGTTACACCCATGATGGTGAAGATTGACTTGAGCCTCACATACTATTGCTTGTTCCCATGTTAAATTGTTACTGATCGAGCTGATGTTGTCATCCTTATTGCGGCTGTATCCGGGATCCTGTACACCTTACTTTACCAGTCACACTCCTTATATCATCGTACAGATAATTGCCTTGATAAAGGCCAATTTAGGCCGAAACGTTGCCTTATTATATGACTGGTCAATTTATTTCAACAATAAAACTATATTTTGGCATTTGACTTTCTAATGTCCTCAGATTGATCTATACTACTAATGGAGCACACTCGGACTGGGTAGCGGTTAGCAGTGGGGTACGAAAGGGGTCAGTATTGGGCCCTCTTCTTGTTATCATATTTATTAATGACCTTGTAGGGGGCATTCAGAGTAGAATTTCAATATTTGCAGATGACACTAAACTCTGCAGGGTAATCAATACAGAGGAGGACAATTTTATATTACAAGATGATTTATGTAAACTAGAAGCTTGGGCTGATAAATGGCAAATGAGCTTTAATGGGGATAAATGTAAGGTCATGCACTTGGGTAGAAGTAATAAGATGTATAATTATGTGCTTAATTCTAAAACTCTGGGCAAAACCGTCAATGAAAAAGACCTGGGTGTATGGGTGGATAACAAACTCATATTCAGTGGCCAGTGTCAGGCAGCTGCTACAAAGGCAAATAAAATAATGGGATGCATTAAAAGAGGCATAGATGCTCATGAGGAGAACATAATTTTACCTTCATACAAGTCACTAGATCGACCACACTTAGAATACTGTGCACAGTTCTGGTCTCCGGTGTATAAGAAAGACATAGCTGAACTAGAGCGGGTGCAGAGAAGAGCGACCAAGGTTATTAGAGGACTGGGGGGTCTGCAATACCAAGATAGGTTATTACCGTGTTTCCCCGATAGTAAGACACCCCCGAAAGTAAGACGTAGTGGGGGTTTTAGCGGGGTCGGCTAATGTAAGACGTACCCCGAAAGTAAGACGTAGTGAATACCGTAGTGCTGAGTAGTGTCGGGGTCGGCCGAAACTCGATGGTTCCCAGGGTCTGAAGGAGAGGAAACTCTCCTTCAGGCCCTGCGATCCATATTTAAGTGTAAAATAAAGAATTAAAATAAAAAATATCGCTATACTTGCCCTCTGACGGGCCCTTGTACTAACCGGGAACCTTCCTTCCTTCGAATCAGCGCTTCCAGGACCTGCGGTGACGTCACGGTGACGTCGCAGCTTCTGATTGGTCGCGCGAGCTGTCACATGGACGGTCGCGCGACCAATCACAAGCCGCGACGTCACCGCAGGTCCTGGAAGAGCTGATTCGAAGGAAGGAAGGTTCCCGGTTAGTACCAGGGCGCGTCAGAGGGTAAGTATAGCGATATTTTTTATTTTAATTCTTTATTTTACACTTAAATATGGATCGCAGGGCCTGAAGG
Source organism: Ranitomeya imitator (assembly GCF_032444005.1). Classification (NCBI taxonomy): domain Eukaryota; kingdom Metazoa; phylum Chordata; class Amphibia; order Anura; family Dendrobatidae; genus Ranitomeya; species Ranitomeya imitator. The sequence continues at coordinate 843,249,024 of NC_091284.1, read as the reverse complement.
AGAGTTTCCTCTCCTTCAGATCCTGGGAACCATCCAGGGATACCTTCCGATACTTGTGTCCCATTGACTTGTATTGGTATCGGTATCGGCGATATCCGATATTTTTCGGGTATCGGCCGATACTATCCGATACCAATATTTTCAAGTATCGGACGGTATCGCTGAACACTAGTACGGTAGTAAACTGTACGTTGGAAAAAAAAACGCAGCATTTTTTTTTCCAATGTAAGACATACCCCGAAAGTAAGACATAGTGGGACTTTTGAGTGGTAAAAGAATGTAAGACACTGTCTTACTTTCGGGGAAACACGGTACACTTGGGGCTATTTAGTTTGGAAAAACGAAGACTAAGGGGTGATCTTATGTTAATGTATAAATATATGAGGGGACAGTACAAAGACCTTTCTGATGATCTTTTTACTCATAGACCTGAGACAGGGACAAGGGGGCATCCTCTACGTCTGGAGGAAAAAAGGTTTAAGCATAATAACAGACGCGGATTCTTTACTGTAAGAGCAGTGAGACTATGGAACTCTCTGCCGTATAATGTTGTAATGAGTGATTCGTTACTTACATTTAAGAGGGGACTGGATACATTTCTGGAAAAGTATAATGTTACAGGGTATATACACTAGATTCCTTGATAGGGCGTTGATCCAGGGAACTAGTCTGATTGCCGTATGTGGAGTCGGGAAGGAATTTTTTCCCCAATGTGGAGCTTACTCTTTGCCACATGGGGTTTTTCCTTCCTCTGGATCAACATGTTAGGGCATGTTAGGTTAGGCTATGGGTTGGACTAGATGGACTTATAGTCTTCCTTCAACCTTAATAACTAATACATGTTTGGCAAGAAAGTAAACTTATTTTGAAATTCACAGATCAAATTGGGGAAATTCAGATATGGGATAATCCCGAGTTCCCGCACCTTCAGAATTTACAGGACCGGGGTTTCTGGAAACAAAATGGAATAATAACACTTAATAAGTTTTTTGAAAATTAAATTTTATTATCGTTTGAAGAAATCCGTGTCAGGTTTGGAATTCCCCACAGAGATTTTTATAGATGTCTGCAGCTGAGACGCGCCGTGATGAACCAGTTCCCGCTTCCTAGAATGAGAATATCTAAATATCCATTGATAGGAGTATTATGAACTCCAGGACCCACAGGTGTGATATCCTCCCTTTAGACCTTTCTGTTATACTCTAAAATCGCGTCCCCTCAGCTCGCTGTGGAGAGTAAGTGGCGACATCTAATCCCTCTATCCAGTGGCGTAACTACAAAGTTATGGGCCCCGGTGCGAACTTCCAAATGGGACCCCCTCCTCCCCCCCCCCCCCCCCCTTCCTTTAGATACGCCTCGGACTGTTGCCGTGCAGGAGGAATCTCCTGCACTGCAACATGGTGTTGGGTGCCAGCACAGCCCGCACAGTGGTATATCCAGCATAGCCCTCACAGTGGTATATCCAGCACAGCCCGCACAGTGGTATATCCAGCACAGCCCGCACAGTGGTATATCCAGCACAGCCCACACAGGGGTATATAGAGCACAGCCCACACAGGGGTATATACAGGTCATAGACACCGGTATATTTAAATGCGGCGGCGGCACTGGCGGGGGGAGGGGGAGGAACAGTGCAGCGGCTCCCATTGTCTCAGATATAGGTACAGCACCTACAATAACTCCAGACCAGAGCCGAATGACACACAGGGGGTACACCTACAGGTCCAGGGTACTACATTACAGTGGGCACAGACCTGAGCCATTACACACAGTGCTGGGCATAGTGCAGGGCACTGATCACTCAGGAGTCGCACTAATGATGTGACCACACAGGAGGTACACCCACAGGTCCAGGGTACTACATTACAGTGGGCACAGACCTGAGCCATTACACTCTGTGCTGGGCATAGTACAGGGCACTGATCACTCAGGAGTCACCAGTATGGAGACCCCTAGTGATCACTGTGTCACATCAATTCCAGGACACCAGCCTTCTCGTGTCACCCATTAGCAGCTCACCCTGGCCCCCACACTGTGGAGGTGGCAGAGCAGTGAGCGGGCAGGTGACGGGATATACAGTGTGTACCACCCAGCTCCTGTCACTGCCCGGCTGCGGACCACCTCCCCCCACTACAACCCGAACTTTTCCCCAGCACTCACTCATAGCTGGAACAGGACGCGGTCTCGACTGCTCCCTCCGTAACACTCCGGGACTCCCGGCACTGCACTACCCTAGCCGGACATCCCCGCTCCTCACACAGTCTTCCGGTCCACCCGCCTCACTGCTGGGGGCCAACTTCCGCATCGCACAGGGACAACGGCCCCACCCAGACGTCACCAGCCACACCCACTGCCAAGGCAACGGCTCATCCGATTGGCCCCCTACTGGCACCAGCTCTTCTGCCGATGGACAGTCCGACCTGCCGGCCCCGGGCCCCTGACCTGCTGGGCCCGGTCGCAATGGCGACCGCTGCGACCGCGGTAGTTACGCCCCTGCCTCTATCACTGATGATCCGTGGAGCGATATCCAGGAGGCACATACGATGGTGTCACCGGCCACAAAGAACAAGTTAATACAATTGTATATTCTTCCCCAATCCTATCTGACCCCAAGTAGACTACATAATTTTGGTAGAGGGGCGACTGATGACTGTCACAGGTGTGAGGAATCGGGAGCGGAATTCTGGCACCTTCTCTGGAACTGTAGGATTATACGTAGATATTGGAGTGAGGTCGTAGCTACATTGGAGCGGATAATGGGGATACCGATGGAATGTGGACTGGAATTGTGCATCCTGGGTGCCGTGGACGAGGAGATGTGGGTCCTCCATGATAGAATATTTCTTCGGGAAGTTCTATTTATGGCTTGGAAAGCGATTGTATTGAGGTGGATGGGGGGAAATCTCTGATTAATCAGTGGAAGAAACTTGTGAATGACGTAATTCCTTATGTAAACGTATTATACAGGAACAGAGGATGTCCCCAGAAATTTCAGAAGATTTGGGAAAGGTGCTGTAACTCCCCATTGACGCACTTGGCTCCTGGCGCTATGGTCTCTTCGATCTCGCGATCTAGTCCCTGATGTATATCCATTCTGGACCATGAAAGTGATGATTTGTGCAGGATTAATAACGGGTCTATTATAAACTGATCTGATACGAGCTTAAAAACCTTTATAAAGACTCTGTTGATTAGGAAATGCAATGCCTGGGAGAATGTATTATACTGAGGGTTATGTTTTATTTGTTTGGGTGAATACTTTATTATTCAAGGTATTTTGTCATATCCATGTCAATGTGAACGTTGATACACGGATTATTTTGACTCTGTGCTATATTGCTATGTTGCCATGTGTTTGTTATCTTATTTTGTGGAATCTTTCAATAAAAAGAGTTTAAAAAAAAAGAAAACCAACACACAGCTTGTTATCACCTGCTTTTAAACAATCAATCACCCATTTCAGCCTTTTCCTCAGGCCCCAGACTGTTTTGTAGGGTCCAGCATAAAATTACTCACATTTCCCATTGACTTGCATTGGACTCGCTACTCGTTACGAATACCCGAGTATTAAGACCTACTCGTTACAAGTACAGCGAGTCCGAATGTTTCACTACTCACTCATCCCTAATTACAATAGATGCAGTGCACAACACACTTGTAGGACATGTGCCCTGCTGGATTTGTCTGTGGACCTCAGTAATGGCCAAAAAAGGAAAAAAAAGTGCTGGAAGGTAAATTTATCAGATACTGTGAGGAAAATGTATAATATAAGTTTTAGTTTCTCTTGCCAGCACATATAAGGTGGGCATTGACCCCCCTTCACTCTGTTTAGCCGAGGGATTTTTGCACTTCTGACCATGGTCCTGAAAGCACATGGCTTCTCTCTTTGCTTCTATGTGTGTGTGAAGCTATTCTCAATGCTCTGCCCTGCCCCCAAGCCAGAAAGGTTTATTGCGCTTGTAGCGGCACAAATCTCCCTCCAGCTGAAACTGGTCTGATATCCCTCTCAAGACATGTGGTTCTTTGTTCTGTTATAGTAAGATATTGGGCCAACGATTTTGGCTACGAAAATAATAAATCCATTTTGCTAATCTCCATGGGCGGATCTATCAGCCACTGTAAGTGCTAGCCTCTAATTCCAACAGGTAAAAATATGGATTTCTCTGGAACTGGGTGCCCCAACTAGCCCGAACTTGGTACCAATAGAAAGCCAATTGTAAAATAAGAAGAATGAGAGGTGTGCTGGGATTCTGACATGTTCTGGAGCGGAGATACGAGCATTATACAAATTTGTGTTAACTTTGGTGAGTTTGAGGAGATGGGAGGGTCCAAGGAAACCAACCCTTTTAGTGATGTCACCAGGCTGAGCTATAAGTTTCATGCTAGGCACCCAGCAGAGAGTCTGAGTCTGTACTATGCTCTGGAACATCTGGGCTCTGCCTGCCAGCATGGTTTTGCCTGACATGATCTGAGAACATGTGAGTTTTACCTTTCTTCTTTAATCCATGTTATTTTTATAATTACCTTGCACATATTTTCAATTGTCTCTTTTGTAGCATAATTGTAATATTCTTTCTAAACACTGCCTATTCTTTTACGGAGTCAAATATCTAAATACTAGTTTCGTTCTCCTGCTCTAAAACGTACCCTAAGTCTTCTGAAGGGAATTACGCTACTGTTTTGGGTTAGCTTCAGACCCGTTAATCGAAGCTGCTGGCAGCATACCTTGCTCTGTGCCTTTGGGAGTCGTTGTAGCGACGGCATTGATTAATTATTGTTCCTGCCTGAGTGGGAGTAGTTATATCGCATCGCTGCAGGGTGCCCAATAGCTAGTACATAGCAGGCAGCCTTCCTGGCAACTAATTACCCAGGGTGCAGTACCTAATCTGAACTGAGGGTAATGGGGCGCCAGGGAGCTGCAAGTTTTCAACCGGAACTGTAAGCGGGATATACATAAATCTCTGCAGTTCGTGTTATATTGAAGAGCAGTGGGATAACTAAAATAAGCCCCTGCTGTAAACTAAGAGGCCAATAGCCTTGTGTTTGTTTTCATCACATTGTTAGCAGTGGAGGGATAACTAAGATAAGCCCCCTGCACATGTGATAGCCGTCTGTTGGCCTAAAGTCACCCCGATCCGTGACGTAGGGGTGACGGTCACGGTGTGAATCGTGACAGCCACAATGGACACTAGCTAGCTACACTATCTGACTGATATACAAGCACCTATATAACTAGCTAAAATGTGGGATACAGCAGGCTTTTTCACATTTAGGCTGGTTTCACATGTCAGTGCCTCCGGTACGTGTAGTGACAGTTTTCTCATGTACTGAAGACACTGACACACATAGAACCATTCAAATGAATGGGTCTATGCAGATGTTAGTGTGTTTTGACGGACCATGTGTCCATGTGCAAAGCACGCAGACATGTCCATTTTTATCCGGACACACAGCCCGCACACGGAGAACAGTGTACACGTCTTCCATTTGCACGGACGGCCGCGGGGTAAGCAGCGCTTCTGAAAGCTGCTATTCCCCTGTGTGTGGTGCTGAATGCGGCTTTCATCCATTGTTCCCTGCTCGGCCGGTGAGCAGCCCATGAATGAATGAAATGCTGGGAGCGGAGCTTCAGTGACTAGCGTGACACCACCGAAGCTGTGCTCCATGGTGGCCTGAACTAAAATGAACTCTTCAGCGTGGTACAATCAGCTGGCAGCTTTCCCACGCTCAAGAGTTCATTTGAGTTCATGCCGTCAGGGAGTGCAGCTTCGGTGACATCACCGCTAGTCACTGAAGCTCCGCTCCCAGCATTTCATTCATTCCGCAGTAGCTTACGGCTGGGAGAGGTCGCATTAGCAGCGCTCCTGGTTGTAAACTACACATTCCCCTAGATATGGATTACTGCATGGGACTGACTGTAAGCCTGACAGGTGTGGTATATTGTTTTATTATTTTGACATTTTTTCCAGGAGATCAAGGGCTTCGTTTAGAATGGCAGACTAATAAAGATGGAAAAAATGTGTATATTATTTTATCTCATTAAAAGACTTACTGTGTGGTGTGTTGATTAACCATTTAACAACTATAGGATTAGTAATGGAGAGGTGTCTTATTGACACCTCTCCATTACTAAGCCGGCTTAATGTCACCTTATAATAGGAAGGTGACATTAACCCCTCATTACCCCACTTGCCACTGCTACCGAGCAAGTGGGAAGAACCAGACAAAGCTCCAGAATTGGCGCATCTATTAGATGCGCCTTTTCTGGACAGCTGCGGGCCGCTTTTTTTAGGCTGGGGGGTCCATGGCCCCTTACCAGCCTGAGAATAGCAGCCTGTACCTGTGAGTTTTGCCGGGTTGGTTTATAAATATAGGGGGTACCCCACGTCATTTTCTTTCATTCATTCTACCCTGCTCGCCGGCCGAGCAGGAGAGAATAATGACAGCCGCGTTCAGCACCACATGCAGGGGAACAGCGCTTACTGTAGCGCTTCTTCCCCAGCGGCCGTCCATGTGGTACTGATGCAGCACACGGGCGGCACACGGTTGCCATACGGATGTATTACATGGACACGAATATCTCTGGTACCGTGTTTACCGGTACGGGAAATATCAGGACATGTGAAACCGGCCCCACCTAGTGAAATAATATCATTTATAATGCTATACTCGTGCATGCAGCACTATAGAAGCAGTGCACAACACACTTGTAGGACGTGCCCTGCTGGCTTTGTCTGTGGACCTCAGTAATGGCCATTAAAAAAAAATCCAGAAGGTAAATTTAACAGGCACACTGGACACTATCTAGTTACACTATCTGACTGATATACAACTGTAGGAAGGTTTACCAGGTCAACGGTCCTTCTTGCGTGTCTGCAATGGAACTGTCGGGACTGTCACCATTATTCCAGGGGGAAGAGGTTCCTGACTGCTACAGTTCTGACTAGTGGGGTCGAGTCCGACTTAAATAGCGGGGTGAGCGGGAAGACGGAACACTTGGCGTGGAACGAGCTTGTGAGCAGAGAGATGGTTGACTCCCTTTCGATGAACCCACGCCAGCTAGCTGTGCCTGTACTCCCGGCTAGCAAGACTGCTGACACATGCTACCCTCAGCCCAGAGAGACACTCCCATCGTGTAGTGACCAGGATAGAGTCCATACCTTGGCTCCGCTCATTAGTCTGCAGGATACAGTCCAAAAGCATACAGGCGACAGATCAATCAGTTGGGGGTGGCCCCAGGACCAGTATTTCACTGGGGGCCATGCTGAGTAATCTGCCAAGGTTTACGGGGAGCAATACTATGTTGTGGAGCTGGACTGAATGCCTTAGAGGCATGATGAGAATGCACCCCATGACCCCTGCGCTGGAGGCTGAGGTGACCATCATGGCATTAGATGGGGAAGCCAGGGACTCAGTGATGTTCCAGATCCCCAGAGATCGAGATACCTTTAATAAGGTGTGTCACGATAGTGTAAAATATGCCACATTATGAATTTAGTTTGTGAAGGTTCCATGGCACACACACACGCTGCAGATTCGACCCCCCTTTTCTCCCTCACAGCATTCGCTGATGCAAAAACAAAGCCCTATGGCAGACACACTGTGTGGGTTCTCTGACCCACCCTCTTCACCCTGCCTGTCAGCACAGTGAAATTCTAAGCCACTCTTTTCCCCTCTCTCTTAGGAATGTTTTTGTTTGCAGCTGTGAAACCAAAAGTAAAGAGTAGCAGTGCATGGCAATCCCTTTGTGTAGCTACAGTGGTCCTTTAACCCCTTTACCCCCAAGGGTGGTTTGCACGTTATGGACCGGGCCAATTTTTACAATTCTGACCACTGTCCCTTTATGAGGTTATAACTCTGGAACGCTTGAACGGATCCCGGTGATTCTGACAATGTTTTCTCGTGACACATTGTACTTCATGATAGTGGTAAAATTTATTTGATATTACCCGAGTTTATTTGTGAAAAAACGGAAACATGGCAAAAATTTTGAAAATTTCGCAATTTTCCAACTTTGAATTTTTATGCAATTAAATCACAGAGATATGTCACACAAAATACTTAATAAGTAACAATTCCCACATGTCTACTTTACATCAGCACAATTTTGGAATCAAAATTTTTTTTTGTTAGGGAGTTATAAGGGTTAAAAGTTGACCAGCAATTTCTCATTTCTACAACACCATTTTATTTTAGGGACCACATCTCATTTGAAGTCATTTTGAGGGGTCTATATGATAGAAAATACCCAAGTGTGACACCATTCTAAAAGCTGCACCCCTCAAGGTTCTCAAAACCACATTCAAGAAGTTTATTAACCCTTCAGGTGTTTAATAGGAATTTTTGGAATGTTTAAATAAAAATGAACATTTAACTTTTTTTCACAAAAAATTAACTTCAGCTCCAATTTGTTTTATTTTGCCAAGAGTTACAGGAGAAAATGGACCCCAAACCTTGTTGTACAATTTGTCCTGAGTACGCCGATACCCCATAAGTGGAGGTAAACCACTGTTTGGGCGCATGACAGAGCTTGGAAGCGAAGGAGTGCCATTTGACTTTTCAATGCAAAATTGACTGGAATTGAGATGGGACGCCATGTTGCGTTTGGAGAGCCACTGATGTGCCTAAACATTGAAACCCCCCACAAGTGACACCATTTTGGAAAGTAGACCCCCTAAGGAACTTATCTAGAGGTGTGGTGAGCACTTTGACCCACCAAGTGCTTCACAGAAGTTTATAATGCAGAACCGTAAAAATTAAAAAAATTTTTTTCACAAAAATGATCTTTTTGCCCCCAATTTTTTATTTTCCCAATGGTAAGAGAAGAAATTGGAACCAAAAAGTTGTTGTACAATTTGTCCTGAGTACGCTGATACCCCATATGTGGGTGTAAACCACTGTTTGGGCGCATGGGAGAGCTCGGAAGGGAAGGAGCGCCGTTTGACTTTTCAATGCAAAATTCACAGGAATTGAGATGAGACGCCATGTTGCGTTTGGAGAGCCACTGATGTGCCTAAATATTGAAACCCCCCATAAGTGACACCATTTTGGAAAGTAGACCCCCTAAGGAACTTATCTAGATGTGTGGTGAGCACTTTTACCCACCAAGAGCTTCACAGAAGTATATAATGCAGAGCCGTAAAAATAAAACAAAAATTTTTTCCCACAAATATTATATTTTAGCCCCCAGTTTTGTATTTTCCCGAGGGTAACAGGAGAAATTGGACCCCAAAATTTGTTGTGCAATTTGTCCTGAGTGCGCTGATACCCCATATGTGGGGGGGAACCACCGTTTGGGCGCATGGGAAGGCTCGGAAGGGAAGGAGCGCCATTTGAAATACAGACTTAGATGGAATGGTCTGCAGGCATCACATTGCGTTTGCAGAGCCCCTAATGTACCTAAACAGTAGAAACCCCCCACAAGTGACCCCATATTGGAAACTAGACCCCCCAAGGAACTTATCTAGATGTGTTGTGAGAACTTTGAGCCCCCAAGTGTTTCACTACAGTTTCTAACGCAGAGCCATGAAAATTAAAAAATCTTTTTTTCCCACAAAACTTATTTTTTAGCCCCCAGTTTTGTATTTTCCCAAGGGTAACAGGAGAAATTGGACCCCAAAAGTTGTTGTCCTATTTGTCCTGAGTACGCTGATACCCCATATGTTGGGGTAAACTCCTGTTTGGGCACACGGGAGAGCTCGGAAGGGAAGGAGCACTGTTTTACTTTTTCACCGCAGAATTGGCTGGAATTGAGATCGGACGCCATGTCGCGTTTGGAGAGCCCCTGATGTGTCTAAACAGTGGAAACCCCCCAATTATAACTGAAACCCTAATCCAAACACACCCCTAACCCTAATCCCAACAGTAACCCTAACCACACCTCTAACCCTGACACACCCCTATCCCTAATCCCAACCCTATTCTCAACTGTAAATGTAATCCAAACCCTAACCCTAACTTTAGCCCCAACCCTAACTGTAGCCTTAACCCTAACTGTAGCCTTCACCCTAACTGTAGCCTTAACCCTAGCCCTAACCCTAGCCCTAACCCTAGCCCTAACCCTAGCCCTAACCCTAACCCTAGCCCTAGTCCTAACCCTAACCCTAGCCCTAACCCTAGCCCTAACCCTAACCCTAGCCCTAACCCTAGCCCTAACCCTAACCCTAGCCCTAACCCTAACCCTAGCCCTAACCCTAGCCCTAACCCTAATGGGAAAATGGAAATAAATACATTTTTTAATTTTTTTTTATTTTTCCCTAACTAAGGGGGTAATGAAGGGGGGTTTGATTTACTTTTATAGCGGGTTTTTTAGCGGATTTTTATGATTGGCAGCCGTCACTCACTGAAAGACGCTTTTTATTGCAAAATATATTTTTTGCATTACCACATTTTGAGAGCTATAATTTTTCCATATTTTGGTCCACAGAGTCATGTGAGGTCTTGTTTTTTGCGGGACGAGTTAACGTTTTTATTGGTAACACTTTCGGGCACATGACATTTTTTGATCGCTTTTTATTCCGATTTTTGTGAGGCAGAATTAGCAAAAACCAGCTATTCATGAATTTCTTTTGGGGGAGGCGTTTATACCGTTCCGCGTTTGATAAAATTGATAAATCAGTTTTATTCTTCGGGTCAGTACAATTACAGCGACACCTCATTTATATATTTTTTTTATGTTTTGGCGCTTTTATACGATAAAAACTATTTTATAGAAAAAATAATTATTTTTGCATCGCTTTATTCTGAGGACTATAACGTTTTTATTTTTTTGCTGATGTTGCTGTATGGCAGCTCGTTTTTTACGGGACAAGATGACGCTTTCAGCGGTACCATGGTTATTTATATCTGTCTTTTTGATCGCGTGTTATTCCACTTTTTGTTCGGCGGTATGATAATAAAGCGTTGTTTTTTGCCTTGTTTTTTTTTTTTTTCTTACGGTGTTTACTGAAGGGGTTAACTAGTGAGCCAGTTTTATAGGTCGGGTCGTTACGGACGCGGCGATACTAAATATGTGTACTTTTATTGTTTTGTTTTTTTTATTTAGATAAAGAAATGTATTTATGGGAATAATATTTTTTTTTTTTCATTATTTAGGATTTTTATTTTTAATTTTTTTTACACACTTGTAAAAATTTTTTTTTTACTTTTTTACTTTGTCCCAGGGGGGGACAATACAGATCGGTGATCTGCCAGTTTGCACAGCACTCTGACAGATCACCGATCTGTCAAACAGCGCTCCAAGCAGGCACTTGGTAAGCCACCTCCCTCCCTGCAGGACCCGGATCCGCGGCCATCTTGGATCCGGGATTTGCTGCAGGGAGGAAGGTAGGAGACCCCCGGAGCAACGCGATCACATCGCGTTGCTGCGGGGGTCTCAGGGAAGCACGCAGGGAGCACCCTCCCTGCGCGATACTTCCCTGCACCGCCGGCACATCGCGATCATGTTTGATCGCGGTGTGCCGGGGGCGGTCCGTGACCGCTCCTGGCACATAGTGCCGCACCCGGCCGCGATCGGCCGCGCTCCCCCCGTGAGCGCGGCCGATCGCCTATGACGTACTATTCCGTCCTTGGGAAGTAAAGCCCACCCCACATGGACGGAATAGTACGTCTAATGGCAGAAAGGGGTTAAGACCAAATATATCAAAACAGGATATTCACAGAAATTGGCAGTGCATATGTCTGGAAAATGCAGAGACAGGGCTCCCAACCGTTAGGCTTTGGGAGCTCAGAGCCTAGCAGGGACGGAGAGATGGATTGCCGCGAAGGGGGGTCATATATCTACCTCGTGTCTATAAATAAACCCCCATGTTGAGGTGAGCATAATGATAAATTTGTCTTTTTTCTACGAGGTTCATACGCCAAGATATGTATAGAAATGGCTTTCCATAATTTTAAGAAATGGGAGTATTCAGCCTCTGAGTGAGGTGGGGGGGGGGGGGGGTGCCTTGGTTTTGTCACAGGGATAAGTGAGTCTTCACTAGTTTTTTGTCCAGGGTCTAGCTGCGAGACACATCTGTAATGCATCTTGATGTATCGCCCCTCCCCCGAGCCGCATGGTCAGCCATTATATGAAAGTGAGTCTATTTTCTTCCATTAATCCCTTCCATTAATCCCTTTTTATTTGTAATTGTTCTGTACATACAATATTTGTCTCATTTTATAATATCTTTTTACACTTTTGTGAAACACTGCCTACTTTTGGAGTAAAATATATAAAATTACTAGCATCGTTTCTCCTTGCTCTACAACGTACTGTCACATCCTCTGAAGTGAATTACGCTACTAATTGGGTTGGCTCTGAATTAATTAAGAGCTGGTGGCAGTGGAAATTGTCCTGCGCTTTTGGGGAAACTGGCAGCGACGGCGGCGTTGATAATTATTGTTCCCACCTGAGTGGGAGTAGTTATATCGCCTACGCTGCAGTGTGCCAATTAGCCAGGACATAGCAGGCAGCCTTTCTGGAAACTAATTATCCTAGATGCAGTACCCTGACTGACCTGAGGGTAAGGGGGTCGCCAGAGAGCTGCAAGTTCCAAACCGGAACTGGGAAGTGGGATATAGAGAAATCCCCTTCATAAAGGAACCAGGGGCAACCAAACAACCCGGGTTCAGGACATATGGGTGGGAGCAGGTGGGGATAATAAAAATATTCCCCTGTGATTCGTGAAAAGGTGTTGCAAATCTTAGAAGAAACTCATGGAGACCCCACTGACGCAGAGGGAGGGGGAGACTGTAACCCAATATATGAATGCATTGCAGGAGTAACACATGGTGATTTCTAGAAAGGATGGTATGGGGGTAGGTCCCACAGACATAATGTTGCAAGACCTCCTAGTGACTGGCTTACGAGACGTGATGACAAAACAGACCATGCGGGATCATTTGCGAGTAAGCCCACGAAGACTTTCCCTCAGGTAGTGAGTGAGGCACGCATGCGTGAACAGGAGCTGGGGGTGACAGTCTGGAGGGGAAGGTCCAGAGTGTAGAGGTGTCTGTAACCGCCATTGCTGAACCCCAATGGGTGGAAGAACTCCAGAGATAACTTGTGAGTGTGAAGGAAGAAATGGCCGACCTAAGGAAGAAAGTGGGGAAGGCCTGGAATCTTGCCGTGACCTCAGAATGCTTTGCCGGCCTAGACTCATCACTTGTTTCAACTGTGGAGAGAGCGGACATATTGCGTGGGAGTTCATCTGCCGAGGAAGAGTGACATCTTGCCTCCCATTAAACTAGAGGGCTCCGAGCTGGGAGGAAGCTGCCTGGAGCCAGAACAGGTGAGGAAGAGTAGTGGAAGTCCCGCAACGATCCCTCTTGCGTGTCAGGGCCTGTCGGGATTGTCACCATTATTCCAAGGGGAAGAGGTTCCTGAGTGCTACAGTTCTGAACACCTGACTGGTGGGAGCGGGTCCGACTTAAATAGCGGTGTGAGCGGGAAGACGGGACACTTGGCGGGGACGAGCTTGTGAGCAGAGACGGTTGACTCCCTCTCGACAGAGCTATGCCAGCTAGCTGTGCCTATACTCCCTTCTAGCAAGACTGCTGACACGTGCTACCCTAAGCCCAGAGAGACATCCCCACCATTTTGTGACCAGGATAGAGTGCATACATTAGCTCTGCTCACTACTGCAGAGACACCGCTTAGTCCCATTCTTGTGGTGCCCGATGAAAACTGGACCGTGCCTGTGACTGTGTCCGCTGGACTGTGCACTTCCACTTAGGCCTTGTCTACTGAACTTTCTGCTTCATCCGCTGTGCCGCCGACCATCTCTACTCCACCACATGCTTGGATCAGGAGACCACATGCCAAAGGACCCTGAGGATTCATCACCGCAAGGAGACAGTGCATTGCCCTTCTGCAGGACCAGATCGGAGACATCTTGCGCCGCCTGCGGTGCCACCGAGGGATCTTCCAGCCACCTTCCTCCAGAGCACAGAGATTGATAAGGTAACTCGTTGTTATCTTCCGTATTTGTCTTTCCCCATCCGCAAATTCATATCCTTTACCCCCCTGCTTATACCATCACTGTATAACCTGTTAACCCTTGCTCTGTCTCATGTGTGTCACTGCATCCTGCGCACCTGCTAGCATCTTATACACTCGCCTAACTAACTAGTTGAAAGCTTGCTGCCAACAGTGTCAGAAGCAGCCTCTCTGCGCTGTTACAGTGTCAAAATGGCGCTAAAACAAGGTGTCCGCTGTCACGGATCACACCATGCTGCCAACACTGTCACGGATCCCAGCAATATGTCAGGGATCCCGGGGAGGATATCTTTATCGTCCCCACTACTCACACCAATTTGTCACAAACCGGTTTTGTTTGATGGCCCCTGGTTCCTTCTGAAGGGGATTTATCTATATCCCACTTCCCAGTTCTGGTTTGGATCCTGCAGTATTAAAAAGATATTATAAAGGAAACGATCATATGTACATTGAAACTACAAATGAAATAAGGATTAAAATAAAAGATTACAATCACATTTTGCTTAAGTCGTTGCAGGCTAACCCTGCTGGTTGAGGAACCAGACATCACAAAGCATGAAAAAGGGTCTTCGTGCATTAAGGTCCCAGGCAAGAATGAAGGCTGGGCTAAGTGCAGCAACTTATACTTCTGGGCTTGTGACATCACTAAGGGGCTGAGTAATGATATGCACTGATTTGATAGTTATTTACGTTCTTGGAACTTTCAGACAAAGGCATTCCAAGCCCAAGGGAATGAGGGAAGGAGTGGCTTGACAGGGTTGGTCATCTGCTCACACAGTAGTATCCAGTTACAGTGTCTCTGCCCTAGGCTTTGTCTTTGGATGGTGGAATGAGGGGGGGAAGAAAGGGGGGTCGCAGCTGCACTTGTGCCTGTGACATGGTACTCTCTAGAACTAAGCTCACAATCTGACATTTTTGGCATTATCGTGACACCTCCCCTTTTGGACTGTGCTATGGAGGCACAACCTCTCGGTACTCCTCCATGTGCACCTCAGCAGGTTCACCCTGGGGGGACAACCCATTCGCATTGCCATGCTCCCTGAATGTTTTGTGCTCCATGGTGAAGTCATACTGCTGGAGGGCAAGGCTTCAGCGTAGCAACCTTCCGTTGGTTCCACGAATGGCGTTTAGCCAGCGCAGAGGGTTGTGGTCGGTCAGCACAGTGAAGTTGTGACCATGTAAGTAGGGCTGCGAGAGTTGCAGGGCCCAGGCTATGGCCAGGCACTCTTTCTCAATGGTGGAGTAGGCCACTTCCCTCGGCAGAAGTTTGCGACTCAGGTACAACACGGGGTGCCCTTGGTCCCCCAAGTCAACATGGCTGAGCACAGTACCAAGCCCAAACTCGCTGGCATTGGTCTGCACCAAGAACGGTTGACTGCTGTCGACTGCTTTCAACACAGTAGCATTGCACAGTGCTGTTTTCAACACCTGGAAGGCCACCTCACAGCCGTCGGTCCAGTTGACGATGTGGGGTATTTTCCTCCTGGTGAGGTCTGTGACGGGGTGTACGGCAGAGCAAGAAGGGACAACAGGCCAAGGGATGATTCCACAGATTTATTATCAAGAACGCTGGAACAACACATGCAGGTAGATCTACAGAGTCCACAATTAGTCCAACGGAACAGGTTCGGGGGCACCTCCCGATAATCCTTGTGCCAGCTAACAAAGCAATAGTCCACACGAGTCCAAGGGATCCCAAAACAATCTCACGAACGACGAGATATGTCCTCAGCTCAAGTCTCGCCCTGTTCGCTTCCGCAGTCCCAGATGGGCGTGAGGATCAACTCACATCTGATCTCAAAATAAGAATGGATTGTCTGCGCTCCTGGCATCCGCCCATGAAGGGGGGTAGGGGTCACACCTTCTATTCAATGGTTGGGTCTACCAGAAGATTCTAGACTGGTGGGCTCCAGGTAGTCTATGTAGTATGTACATTTGACTAGCCACCTACAGTGAGGAAGAATGGCTATTCCTCCACTAGTGATGTTGACAAAGCTTAATTACATTATAGCTTAGGGCTGTAAGTATTGGGGGAAGGAGACATATTGTTACAGGTGAACTCCCAGCACAAGAAAATACATAAATTACAGCTAATAGAAACCAGAGAACAGTTACATACATCAAATGGCATATTATTCAAATACAGGACAGGGCAAAAGTACATATCATGACAAGGTCCATCAAGGGTTTTGCCAGGCTACTATAGTTCTGTACGAAGCGCCTATAGTACCCGGCAGTGCCCAGAAAGGACATCACCTGTTTCTTGGTCCTGGGGGTGGGCCAGGAAGCAATTGCGTGCACTTGCCCAGGCTCTGGCTTTATGGACTTCCCACCTACCCGATGCCCCAGGTAGTGGACCTCTCTCATGCCCATCTGGCACTTTCCCGGCTTGATAGTCAGACTGGCTTGGTGAAGTCGCCTGATCCCATCCTCGAGATGCAGCAGGTGTTCGTCTCAGGAGGAACTGAAGATGGCAATGTCACCCAGGTACGCCACTGTGTACTTCTCCACTCCCTGAAGCAGGTGGTTGACCATCTGCTGGAAAGTGGCAGGGTCATTCTTCATGTCGAAGGGCATGACCATGGACTCGTACAGTACGAAGGGTGTGATAAAGGCGGACTTCTCCTGCACCTCGGGGCTCAGGGGAATCTACCAGTTTCATCGATCCATTATGGTCAGGTATTTTGCAATAGCTAACTTCTCCAGCAGCTCCTCGATGCGCGGCATTGGATGCACGGCATTGGATGCACGCCAGAGGCTGTGATGGTGCTGAGCCCCCTGTAGTCCATGCAGAACCAGTTGGTCCGATCCTTCTTTAGCACGAGAACTACGGGTGAGGCCCACACGAACTTTGACCATTGAATCATCCCCAGCTGTAACATATCATCGATCTCGTGGCGCATAACCTGCTGCACCTTGTTGGAGATCCGATAGGGTGTTTGCCGTAGTGGGGCATGATTCCCGATGTCCACCTCATGGACCGCTAACTCAGTCCTTCCAGGTCAGTTGGAGAACACGGTCCGGAAGGGTTCCAACTGTAACTCCTGGGGTTTGGTTAGGGAGGCGCTTACCTGCATGTCCTCATTAGACCCACCGGCTTTAGCTTGGGCCAGCATTTCCAGGACGGGGTTTTCCTCCCCATCTTCGGTCAGGCTGCAGACCGGTAGGACGTAAGGTTCACGTTCATGATGAGACTTCAGCATGTTGACATGAAAGGCCTTTCGCCTCCCCGAAGCTGTTAGTGTACAACGTACGGGACTTCCCAGGCTGCCTGAAGCTTATCCTTGGGTATGGAGACCCGCACCCACACCTTTTGACCCACGTGGTAGGTCTGCTCTCAGGAGTACTGGACATACCAGTGCTTCTGATCAGAAACACATGGGCTACTTGCACATTGAACAAGTCAGTAAGAACATGTTCACACACACCACCAAGAAACTTGAAGACACAAAAGAGCACAGTGAGGTTAAAAATACTCTTGTAAAAAAATCACAGTAATAAGCAAGTGCTAGTCAAAAGATGGAAAAAACGGGGTATTTAGTTAATACGTTTTTTTGCAAAAAAAATCTATATTAAGCTGCTCCACCAATCGTCAAGGTATACCCATAATAGAGCAGTCCTATCTAATGTATATAATCCCTATTTGATGTATTTAAAAACCTGATCATCTGTATAGTACCTGTATAAGCAGGGTTCAGAGAAGGAATATCCATGTGGACATGCTGGATGGAACAGCTTAAGTACAAATAACCCACAAAGGAGTGGTGGACGCCTCAGTCTTGTAGAAACAAGAGAACAATTATAGAACCAGAAACACATGGGCTACTTGCACATTGAACAAGTCAGTAAGAACATGTTCACACACACCACCAAGAAACTTGAAGACACAAAAGAGCACAGTGAGGTAAAAAATACTCTGTTGTAAAAAAAAGTCACAGTAATAAGCAAGTGCTAGTCAAAAGATGGAAAAAACAGGGTATTTAGTTAATACGTTTTTTTGCAAAAAAAAATGTATATTAAGCTGCTGAGGAGTCTAACTTCAGCTTATACAGGTACTATACAGATGATCAGGTTTTTAAATACATTAGATAGGGATTATATACATTAGATAGGACTGCTCTATTATGGGTATACCTTGACGATGGGTGGAGCAGCTTAATATACATTTTTTTTGCAAAAAAACGTCTTAGCTAAATACCCTGTTTTTTCCATCTTTTGACTAGAACTTGCTTATTACTGTGATTTTTTTTTACAACAGAGTATTTTTGACCTCACTGTGCTCTTTTGTGTTTTCAGTGCTTCTGATCAGCCTGAGCCTGCGTCATGTTGTCATGCACCAACTGCGTCAAGGTCTGCATCTTGTCACGGAAGCGCATGACATACTCCACTATGGACACTTCAGAAGGGTTCGGCTCCTCTTCCCAGGATTCTCTTACCAACCCAAGGGGTCCCTGGACTCGCCTGCCGTACAAGAGCTCGAAGGGGGAGAACCCCGTCGAGGCCTGCGGAACCTCTTGTTAAGTGAACAGCAGGTGTGGGAGGTACCGCTCCTAGTCGCGTCCTTGGGTCTCAACCAGCATGCGTAGCATCTGTTTGAGGGTACCATTGAAGCACTGAGCAAAAAAGAAAAAAAAATCCAGCTCCAGGAGTAAAATTAAACAAAAATTTTATTAAATATCTTTAAAAATTGGAAAGCTGCTTACCAAAAATATAAATCACAAAATAAGGATGAAGACAAACATCAATTCGCTGGACGCGTTTCGAGCGCCAAAAGCGCTCTTAAACTTCAGCATCTTGCTGAAGTTTAAGAGCGCTTTTGGCGCTCGAAACGCGTCCAGCGAATTGATGTTTGTCTTCATCCTTATTTTGTGATTTATATTTTTGGTAAGCAGCTTTCCAATTTTTAAAGATATTTAATAACATTTTTGTTTAATTTTACTCCTGGAGCTGGATTTTTTTTTCTTTTTTGCTCATTTACCTCAGCGTTGGACAGAGACGCTTTCCGTGCTCGGATTACATTTGGACTATGATAAATTCTGCCATGCGGGTGAGCTGAAATACAATGTTTTTTCTTAACATTGAAGCACTCACACAAGTCATTGGTCTGTGGGTGATACGCACTCAATACCAGACGCTTCACCTGCATTTTCTTACAGAGAGCCTCCATTAGGCGAGACATAAATTGGGTCCCTTGATCGGTAAGTATCTCCCTGGTAAATCCTACCCGTGAAAAGATAGCCAACAGTGCATTCACCACCTTATCTGCCCTAGTTGAGGACAGAGCCACTGCCTCTGGGTACCGGGTAGCATAGTCTACCACAGTAAGGATGTATTGTTTTCCAGAGCTGCTGGGGACGGCCAGCGGGCCCACAATGTCCACCGCGATTCTCTGGAAAGGCTCCTCTATCACTGGCAAAGGGATCAGGGGAGCCTTAATAGCAGGCCCCACCTTCCCCACTCTTTGACAGGTGACACAGGAACGGCAGTAGTTTGACACATCTGTCCCCATCTTTTGCCAATAGAAGTGTTGAGGCAGTCAGGCCTTAGTTTTGCTGACCCCCAAGTGTCCAGCGAGCGGGATCTCATTGGCATCTACAACAACTCACTCCGGAATTGCTGCGGGACTACCAGCTGTCTTTCCCTCAAACACTCCTTTTGCGGTTTTCTGAGTACTGTCTCCCGGTACAACTTCCCTTGTTCCCAGAACACCCTCTCCTTGTTAGTCACGGAGGTGGGCATCTCGGCAAGTTGTCTCAAATTCTCTAGGCTCGCATCTGAGCGCAGAGCGGCCTGGAACTCCTGGCTAGGTGAAGCCAGAAACCATGTCAGGGTCCCTTTCCCACTGGAACCCTCTGGGACCTGCTCTGCACAACGGTGACTGAGGAGGGTCCAGAAGGCAGAACGTTATCTGTGTTATGGGCACTTTGACTGCGGGTGACAGCCGCTACATAGGCTGTCTCCCCGGGGATTTCCACAGACCCATTAGCCGGCACTGCTATGGGTGCTACCTCCCCATCCACCCCCAACATTCCAGGAGCAGTGCTATTTAAGGGCCAGTTACCTTCCTCGGTGGCATTGGTAAATTGCATGGCATCACCTTCCTCACAGTTCCCATGCACCTCCCCATTTTCTTGAGCACCAACGTTTGCTCCTGTTAGGGGTTCCTCAGCCATCGCACCCCGCGAAGTGACGTGGCTGAGCACTCCGGCACCTGTGGACACATCAACCTTTGCGGAGAAATGGTTATCAGGTTCAGTTGGCCAATTTACATAATTTTCAGCAACATTCCTAGGGAAAAATGGTTATCAGATGCATCATTACTTGATAAAGCATTGGCAGGTAACACATGCAATTACACATTGCTATCATCAGCATTCGATCGGGGAGGGGAGTCAGGGGCATAGTATGCAACTATCCTCCCCAAATCAGTCGCCAATAAAACATCAGTGGGCAAGTTATCGGACAGCCCCACTTCCTGATGCCCCCAATCCTGGAGACAGTTAAGGTTTTTCCTGGAATGATTTCTTCAGGGGCTGCCAGTTTGGGTCGGATGAGGGTCCGTTCAGCCCCGGTGTCCTAAGGCCTGTAGCAACAAGGCCCCCCACAGTGACGTGCTGCACGTTGTCACACACCCTCCCAATCACTCCACCCACCAAAAGAACTGCTGCATTAGGACCTGTGGCCTTGGCTGGGGGGTTCTTCTGCTTCTCTGGACAGTTGGCGCTGATATGACCAGTCCATTTGCAGAAAAAACAATGGCGATGGTCGATGGTAGGTCTGGTGATGTTGGCAACGAGGACAGGGCCTCTGGTGAGTTGGCTGGTGGGGCACTGGGGTTGGTTGTAGGCTTACCCCCTCTCCAGCTGGTGGTGACTGGCTTCCGCACTTCCGATTTACGGTTGGCCTCATAGGCATCGGCAATCTGCGCTGCTTTCGTCACATCTTTCGGTTCTCTGTCCATCATGAACTGTCGAACTTCAGCTGGGCAAAGATGTAAGAACTGGTCTTTGATCATCAGGTCTCGCAGCTGTGCAAAGGTGGTCACTGACAGTCCTTGGGTCCACTGGTCAAAGTGGGTACGGAGTCCATGCGCCATATCGCTGTAACTGTTGTGTTGGCCACATTGGAGGTTCCGGAACTTTCTACGGTAAACCTCAGGTGTAAGCTGGTACTTGGCTATCAGGGCCTGCTTTATGGCCTCATGGTCGTCATCTTGCTCTGGCGGGAGAGAAGCAAATGCCTCCAGAGCTTTGCCTCTTAGCCCTGGCATCAGGTTTTGGGCCGATTCGTTCCCAGTCAGCCGGTACTGTCTGCAGGCTTTTCTCAAAAGCCCGCAGGAAAGCGTCCAAGTCCCCGTCCTTTTCCATCACAGGAAAGTGCTCTGGCCAGGGTTTGGGTAACTGAGCATTGCTTGACTCACTGCTCTGCGTGGTAGATGGTACGGCTCTGAGTTGGGCCAGCCGCAGTTCATGGTACCTCCGGGCTTGGGCCTCCTGCTCAGCCCGCTCGGCTCTCTGCCTCCCGCTTTTCTGCTTTTTCATGGTATTGCTGGATAAGCTGCAGACGTCCATCACGGTCTTTTGGCGGAGAGTTCCAAGGCTGCATGCCGTTGGGGGTCCAATCCGCCCTGGTTGCTAGTACGGCTGGCATTCAGTGGTTGGACCTCTGCTGCAGCACCATTTTCGCTTGTGTTGGCTTCTAGTCTCTGAGGCCAGGCTTTGTCTGCTTCAAATTGCAGCAGTCATCTCCCCTCCTCACAACACGTAACAGGCAGTAGGCAACTAAAACATGTGATGGTTCTTGCAATTAAATGACCAGAAGCGGAGAGACCCTTCTGCCGTCTTACAGATACCACGAAGACCGGACACGGTCAGGCAATCTGCACAGGATACCCCGAAGGACACAGGTAAAGACTACAGATTATAAAAATCAGCAGACTTACCGTGTTCTGATAAGGAGGTGATCAGTCTCCAGGTTCGGGGTATTCAGCGCTTCCTGCTGTTCCAGTCGCCGGTCCTCAGGGTTCAGGGCTCTTCCTCTCCTGGCCCCACGTTGGGCAGCCAAATTTGTTAGGTTGAACAAATAATAATAATAATAATAAAATGTTCACTTCACTTAAGTTGCCAACTCCTGGCCTAATGGATATTGATCAGGTGCGCACCAAAGAAATAAACATATAACAACACACAGTCATATGTAAACTCTCCATGATCAATCTATGGCCCAGCTGCAAGGGAAAAAGAGACTTTATTCAGGCAAGACACAGATTTATATATCCCCTGTAAGGGGGCTCGGTTAGCTCTAAAATGGGAGTGATCGGATGCATTCCATTGGTTAGTGGGTTGGGCAATGAGCAAGTCCATGGGTGGATCCATGAGGTCATCAGGGTGGGTTGGTCCATGAGGTCATCAAGGTGGGCGTCACTGTGGGTGGATCCATGAGGTCATCAGGGTGGGCATCATCTTGGATACCAGCCAGGCAGCCACATGGCTCTCTGATACAGGAAATGGCAGCCATCTTTAGTGTCTTACTTTCATCTAAAAAACTTATGTAAGATCAAACAATACACGTTATGGGTCGCTTCTCTCAACCTCTTATGTCTTGAGGTTAATTAAGTATTTGATCTTATGGCTCTCCTCAACAGGAGGTTGTACCAGTAGACAGTATCCAAAAAATCGCAAAAGGAGTAGTTGAGGAAAAGACAGCTGGTCGTTCTGCAGCAATTCCTGAGTGAGTTGTTGCGGATTGCCCATGAGATCCTGCTCGCTGGACACTTGGGGATCAGCAAAACTAAGGCCCAGCTGTCTCAACACTTCTATTGGCCCAAGATGGGGACAGATGTGACAAACTACAGCCGCTCCTGTGTCACCTGTCAAAGAGTGGGGAAGGCAGGGCCGGCTCTTAAGGCTCCCCTGATCCCTTTGTCAGTGATAGAGGAGCCTTTCCAGAGGATCGAGGTCCCCTTGGCCATCTCCAGCAGCTCTGGAAAACAATACATTCTAACTGTGGTAGACTGCGCTACCTGGTACCCAGCGACACTGGCTCTGTCCTCAACTAGGGCAGATAAGGTAACGAATGCACTGTTGGCAATCTTTTCACGGGTAGGATTTCCCAGGGAAATGCTTATCGATCAAGGGACCCAATTCCTGTCTCGCCTAATGGAGGCTTTCTGTAAGAGAATGCAGGTGAAGCGTCTGGTATTGAGTGTGTATCACCCACAGACCAATGGCTTGTGTGAGCACTTCAATGGTACCCTCAAACAGATGCTACGCATGCTGGCTGAGACCCAAGGGCACGACTGGGAGTGGTACCTCCCACACCTGCTGTTCACTTACCGAGAGGTTCCGCCGGCCTCGACGGGGTTCTCCCACTTCGAGCTCCTGTATGGCAGGCGAGTCCGGTGACCCCTTGGGTTGGTAAGGGAATCCTGGGAAGAGGAGCCGAACACTTGTGAAGTGTCCATAGTGGAGTATGTCATGCACTTCCATGCCAAGATGCAGACCTTGACGCAGTTGGTGCATGACAACATGATGCAGGCTGAGGCTGACCAGAAGCACTGGTATGACCAGAACGCCCAGCAGCGGACCTACCACATGGGTCAAAAGGTGTGGGTGCTGGTCCCCGTACCCAAGGATAAGCTTCAGGCAGCCAGGGAAGGCCTGTACATAGTCCACCAACAGCTCAACCTGTTCACCTACGTGGTCACTCTTGACCACGCACGGGGTAGGCGAAAGGCCTTTCACGTTAACATGATGAAGGCTCATCATGAACGTGAACTTTACGTCCTACGGGTCTGCAGCCTGACCGAAGACAAGGAGGAAGACCCCATCCTGGACATGCTGGCCCAAGCCAAGGCCATGGGTCCATTGAGGACGTGGAGGTAAGCGCCTCGCTAACCGAACAACAGCGGTTGTAGTTGCAGACCAAGCTGGAACCCTTTCGGGCTGTGTTCTCCAATGGACCTGGAATGACTGAGTTAGCGGTCCACGAGGTGGACACCGGGATTCATGCCCCACTACGGCGAAAACCCTATCGGATCTCCGACGAGGTGCAGCAGGTTATGCGCCAGGAGATCGATGAGATGTTACAACTGGGGGTGATTCAAAGGTCAAAGAGTGCATGGGCCTCACCTGTAGTTCTCATGCCAAAGAAAGATCGGACCACCCGCTTCTGCGTGGACTACACTCAATGCCGCGCATCAAAGAGTTGCTTGAGAAGTTGGATCTGAGTGGAGGATACTGGCAGATTCCCCTGAGCCCCGAGGTGCAGGAGAAGTCCACCTTTATCACACCCTTCGGACTGTATGAGTCCACGGTCATGCCCTTTGGCATGAAGAATGCTCCTGCCACTTTCCAGCGGATGGTCAACCACCTGCTTCAGGGACTGGAGAAGTACGCAGTGGCATGACATTGCCATCTTCAGTCCCTCCTGGAAAGAGCACCTGCAGCATCTTGAGGAGGTGCTCAGGCAACTTCACCGAGCCGGTCTGACCATCAAGCCGGGAAAGTGCCAGATGGGCATGAGAGAGGTCCACTACCTTGGGCACCGGGTAGGTGGAAAATCCATAAAGCCGGAACCTGGGAAAGTAGGCACGATCATGTCCTGGTCCACCCCCAGGACCAAGAAGCAGGTGATGTCCTTTCTGGGAACTGCTGGGTACTATAGGTGTTTCGTACAGAACTATAGTAGCCTGGCAAAAACCCTTGACGGACCTCACCAGGAAGAAGCAACCCCACATCGTCAATTGGACTGACAGCTGTGAGGGGGCCTTCGAGGTGTTGAAAACAGCACTGTGCAACACACCTGTGTTAAAAGCAGTCAACAGCAGTTTACTGTTCTTGGTGCAGACCAATGGCAGCGAGTTTGGCCTCGGTGATGTGCTCAGCCAGGTTGACTCAGAGGACCAGGAGCATCCCGTGTTGTACCTGACCTGGAAACTGCTGCCGAGAGAAGTGGCCTACCCCACTGTCGAGAAGGAGTGCCTGGCCATAGTCTGGGCCCTGCGACACTTGCAGCCCTATTTGTATGGTTGCACCTTTACTATGTTGACTGACCACAACCCTCTGCGCTGGCTATACGCCATGTGTGGAACCAACGGAAGGTTGCTACGCTGGAGCCTTGCCCTCCAGCAGCACGATTTTACCATTGAGCACAAAACGGGCAGGAAATATAACAATGCGGATAGATTGTCCCGCCAGGGTGAACCTGCTGAGGTGCGCATGGAGGAGTACCAAGAGGTTCTGTGTTATGATCTGGTGGCCTTGGAGCAGCATGAGATGTACTCTGGAGAAGGTGGTACCTGTACGGACCGCAAACCCTGAACTAGCAGCGCAACTAGAAGCAGCCGTGGGGGGTACCTAACGCTCCCTAGACCCCTCGACACAGCCTAAGAAATAACTACCCCTAAAAACAGAAACAGGAAACCTATCTTGCCTCAGAGAAAATCCCCAAAGGACAGACAGCCCCCCACAAATATTGACTGTGAGAGGAGAGGGAAATAACATACGCAGACATGAAATCAGGATTTAGCATAGGAGGCCATACTAGCTAAAAAGAAAGGATAGAACAGAGTACTATGCGGTCAGTATTAAAACACTAGAAAATATCCACCACAGAAAATACAAAAAAACACATCTGACTAAAGACATGGAGGGTATATCTGCATCTCCAGAGACACAGCTAGGCTGCAAAAAATCCTTCACAACAAGCTGGACAAGACCAAACATGAAAAATGCACAGAATTAGAAGGTCCACAGCAGGTGGACAGCAAAAACAAAGCCAGGACTTATCTTTGAAGAAAAGCACAGCGAACAGGAGAGACCAGAAGGGATGTGAATCCTCCATAAACAATGGACAACTGGCACTGACTAAAGGATCAAGCAAGGCTATATAGCCCAGCCAAAATTGCCAAAAATAGATACACCTGATAAATGCTGTGATCCAACTACCACAGCACTACCACTCATAACCACCGGAGGGAGCCCAAGAGCAGAATTCACAACAGTTCTGCCTCTGTAGCGCAGTCCAAAAGGGGGAGGTGTCACGATAATGCCAAAAATGGCATATTATAGTGTGAGTTTAGTTTCAGAAGCACATGGCTTTCTACACACACAATGCAGCTGCGACCCCCCTTTCCCCCCCTCTGCATTCCTCTACCCAAAGGCAAAGCCTAGAGCGGCGACACTGGGTAACTTGAAACTAGTAACATAGTAACATAGTAACATAGTTAGTAAGGCCGAAAAAAGACATTTGTCCATCCAGTTCAGCCTATATTCCATCATAATAAATCCCCAGATCTACGTCCTTCTACAGAACCTAATTGTATGATACAATATTGTTCTGCTCCAGGAAGACATCCAGGCCTCTCTTGAACCCCTCGACTGAGTTCGCCATCACCACCTCCTCAGGCAAGCAATTCCAGATTCTCACTGCCCTAACAGTAAAGAATCCTCTTCTATGTTGGTGGAAAAACCTTCTCTCCTCCAGACGCAAAGAATGCCCCCTTGTGCCCGTCACCTTCCTTGGTATAAACAGATCCTCAGCGAGATATTTGTATTGTCCCCTTATATACTTATACATGGTTGTTAGATCGCCCCTCAGTCGTCTTTTTTCTAGACTAAATAATCCTAATTTCGCTAATCTATCTGGGTATTGTAGTTCTCCCATCCCCTTTATTAATTTTGTTGCCCTCCTTTGTACTCTCTCTAGTTCCATTATATCCTTCCTGAGCACCGGTGCCCAAAACTGGACACAGTACTCCATGTGCGGTCTAACTAGGGATTTGTACAGAGGCAGTATAATGCTCTCATCATGTGTATCCAGACCTCTTTTAATGCACCCCCATTAATGTGTGGCTTTAAACTGCAGGTGACCAATCCTGCAAAGCCACATGTTGTCCCTCCCCTCTCACTCAGGAATGCCTTTGTCTCCAGACTGTAAGAACGGAAATAACTAACAAATCAGTGCATAACATTACTCAGCCCCTTAGTGATGTCACAAGCCCAGAAGTATATGTTCCTGCACATAGCCCAGCCTTCATTCTTGCCTGGGACCTTAATGCACAAAGACCCTTTGTCATGCACTGCGATGTCTGGATCCTCAACCAGCATGGCTAAAGCAAAATGTGAGTGTAATCTTCTACGTTAATCCTATTTTATTTTGTAATCTGTAATGTATATACAAATTGTCTCCTTTCTAATATCTTTTTATACTTTGTAAACACTGCCTAATTTTTCATGGAGTAAAATAATTGCTAGCTTGTCTCTTCTGCTCTATAACGAACAGTGTCCTCTGAAGTGAATTGCACTACTGATTTGGGTTGGCTTCAGACCCATTAATTGGAGCTGGTGGCAGCATACTTTGTTCTGTGCGATTATGAACCTTTGCAGCGACTGACGATTTGATAATTATTGTTCTCGCCTGTGTGGGAATAGTTATATTGCCCTTGCTGCAGTGTGCCCAATAGCCAGTACATAGCAGGCAGCCTTTCCAGCGACTAATTACCCTAGGTGCAGTACCTAATCTGACCTGAGGGTAGGGGGGCACCAGAGAGCTTCAAGTTCCAAACCGGAACTGGGATGTGGGATAAAGATAAATCCCCTTCAGAAGGAACCAGGGGCAAAAAAAAAACCCTGGTTCATGACAAATTGTTGCAGAGCCCTCACAAGAACTTTGCAAGTTTTTAGTGAGAGAAATGATTGCTCAAACCAGATCACTAATGCTCTATTATCCCACCACTCTGCCACCAATATGTCATGATTCACATTGTGCTGCCAACACTATGTCACGGATCCCAGCAGTATGTCAAGGATCCCGGGGAGGATATCTTTATCGTCCCCACTACTCACACCAATTTGTCACGAACCGGGGTTGTTTGGTTGCCCCTGGTTCCTTCTGAAAGGGATTTATCTGTATCCCACTTCCCAGTTCTGGTTTGGAACTTGCAGCTCTCTGGTGCCCCCTTACCCTCAGGTCAGATTAGGTACTGCACCTAAGGTAAATAGTCGCCAGAAAGGCTGCCTGCTATGTACTGGCTATTGGGCACACTGCAGTGAGGGCAATATAACTCCTCCCCTTGTTGTGAATTCCGCTCCTGGGCTCCCTCCGGTGGTTGTAAGTGGCACTTTTGTGAGTTCTGCTCTTGGGCTCCCTCTTGTGGTTTCTAGTGGTATGGCTTCTCCTTGGAGTTAGCTGTCATCAGCTGCCTCCACTTATCGTCCGCTATTTAAGTCTGGCTCTTTCTTCAGCCTGTGCCACTTGTCAATGTTTCCTGGCTGGATTCACATCTCTGCTTGGATTCTCCTGGTTTCCTGACCAGTTCTGCAAAGAGAAGTTCTGGCTTTGCTCTTTTCAGTCCACATGTTGTGGACTTATTGTTCTGTGCATTCTATATTTGTCCAGCTTGTCAGTATGGATTTTTTCTGTTAGCTGGAAGCTCTGGGAAGCAGATTTACCCTCCACACCTTTAGTCAGGTGTGGAGATTTTGTAAACTCTGTGTGGATTGTTTTGTAGTTTTTATACTGACCGCACAGTATCCTTTCCTGTCCTATCTATCAAGCTAGACTGGCCTCCTATGCTAAAATCTGATTTCATTTCTGCGTATGTTATTTCCCTCTCCTCTCACCGTCAATATTTGTGGGGGGCTGTCTTTCCTTTGGGGATTTTCTCTGAGGCAAGATAGGTTTCCTGTTTCCATCTTTAGGGGAAGTTAGATCTTAGGCTGTGACGAGGGGTCTAGGGAGCGTCAGGTACCCCCCACGGCTATTTTTAGTTGCGCTGCTAGGTTCAGGGTTTGCGGTCAGTACAGATACCACCTCCTTCAGAGCTTGTCTCATGTTGTTCCTAAACCACCAGATCATAACATCCCCCACAGGCGGGAAAAATACCCGGACCCGTTAATCAGAGCTGGTGGCAGCATACTCTCTTCTGTGCAATTATGAACCTTTGCAGCCACTGACGATTTGATAATTATTGTTCTCGCCTGAGGGGGAGTAGTTATATTGCCCTCGCTGCAGTGTGCCCAATAGCCAGTACATAGCAGGCAGCCTTTCTGGCGACTAATTACCCTAGGTGCAGTACCTAATCTGAACTGAGGGTAAGGGAGGCGCCGGAGAGCAGCAAGTTCCAAACCGGAACGGGGAAGTGGGATATAGATAAATCCCTTTCAGAAGGAACTAGGGGCAACCGAACAACCCTGGTTCATGACAAATTGGTGTGAGTGGTGGGGATGATAAAGATATCCTCCCCGGGATCCCTGACATACTGCTGGGATCTGTGACATATTGTTGGCAGCACAGTGTGAACTGTGACACTCACCTTCCGACAGCCCCCGATCTCCTCAGCGGCGCTCCCCATAGGTTCCGTTCCCAGGGATGCTTTGCGCGAAGGACCTTTGTGATGTCACGGTCGCGTGACCGCGATGTCATCTCAGGTGATTCGCGCAATGCATCACTGGGAACAGAAGCCGCCGCGTGCACTGCTGAGAGCCGCGAGGACTCCGGGGGCCATCAGAAGGTAAGTACATCCCTATTTTTTACAGAAATATGGTTCCCAAGGGCCTGGAGGAGAGCCACATGCATAACGTAAGCGATTCAATGCAATCCTACGGTGGTGGAATCGCCGCGATTCCGCAGAAATAATGAACATGCTGTGGATTTTACTGCTATGCGATTCCGCAGTGGGAAAATGCGCAGCATGGGCACAGCAACTGTGGAATCCCATAGGATTCCATGGGAATGCATTTTTTAAGCATTTCCACTGCGGCAAAAAAGGCGGCAGAAACGCATAAAAAACGCATCGTGGTCACACAGCCTCAGAGTCAGGATATTTGGAGACTTTTCATTACTTTTTGACTGGTGGTATATGAAACAATTCAGTGAAGTCGGCGAGCTTTGATTTGAAAAGATTTGCTTATCTCTAGAAGGGACACACCCCTATTTCGTGGAGAATGCAAACACCCAGTTGTCAATTTATTCATAATTAGTCAGGAGGAACTGCCGGAACTTCATGATGAGGAGTTGATTATCTGTTGATTTCAGATGCTGAGAGAAGGAATGGCAGTGACAGGACGATGATTTGTACATTTATTGGAAAGACCCTAATAAAAGAGAGAAATTACGATTGTATCGTAATAACGAGAAATCTATGTAATTACCCAAAGATGCACACGGTGCCAGACGCCATCCTGTGCTTGTACTCATACAGGACGCAGGAGGCCGGGGGAAAGTCTCCGCTCATCTGCAGCTTCCCTGGCACAGTGTGGATGGTGACCCCCTTGCTAAGACCTTCTGACAACTTCTGGAGCATTCTCTGGGCAAGGTACGTCTTGGCATAGCCTGGATCAGCCTCAATGTTGGCATACACATCGGGGGGTGGGTTTGGGATTTTCCATTCCAGCTCCCCAATCAGCTGATTTATCTTCCCCTTTTCCAGGGAGACAGGGTTCTCACTATAGCTCAGAACCACCTGAGTACCACAATCCCCCCTGACTGAGATGTAGCTTCCCTTCACTAGGACCTCCCTATCTGGTGATGACCGAGAGACCATCACCGCCCAGCGCAGCCAGTCATAGTTCTTTTCCAGCAGTTTCAACATGGCTGTTGCCTTTTCATCATCTGGTAAGGTCTCATTGAGAGGTAGATACTTCTCCACATCCTCCTGGGCCTGCTCCTTGAAATACGCAGCACAATCTCTCGAGGTGTCCTCCATTCTCCGATACAGAGCAGACATTTTGTCCGTCCATCTGCCCATCATGAGCTGGACATCTCTTCCTGTCAGAGACCCATGAACGAAGAGACACAGTAGACCGGTAGCCAATACAAAGTTCACTTGCTGGCAGAAGGCGATCATCTCCCAGCGGCGGGGGTGGTGGTCTCGAATGACCTGCTGTAGGAGAGTCACGTGGTCTGCCAGGACAGAGACCCCCAGGAGCCGATTGTACAGCGCATTCAGCTGCCTGTCGATCTTGTAGTCGTACACATATTGGATGAACACTTCTTTCTCTTTGTCTTTGTAAGACTTTCCGGCACGGACGACGGTTGCCAACTGTTGGTACACAACTACGATGTCATCCTCACACCGGGTGACATCACAATCTCTCATCAGGCCCCTCCCTACCGCCAACTGCCGGTCAATGGACTCCATGGTCTTCTTTACATATTCAATTTCTTCTGTTGTTGCAGATTCATTGATTTGAGCCACGAGCCCGAGAACCACGGAGTTAATTGTCTGAAGAAATCCGACCGAGTCCCACGCCTTAGTGAATAATGCCATGATGATGCCTGATGAGCGGGTCAGCCTGATGTAAAGTGGAAAGAAACAATCATGAAACCAGTGTATTTGTCTGTACTGTATACATCACTGCACCTTTATGTTGTATATTTACAGTATATAGGGCTAGGTCAGAT
The DNA here is from genome assembly GCF_032444005.1 of Ranitomeya imitator. Classification (NCBI taxonomy): domain Eukaryota; kingdom Metazoa; phylum Chordata; class Amphibia; order Anura; family Dendrobatidae; genus Ranitomeya; species Ranitomeya imitator. The sequence goes on along the minus strand of NC_091284.1, from coordinate 843,217,640 downwards.
ATCTACCTGCAGATATGGGATAATCTTCTGGTTAATAGCATTATGCAGGTGACTGGCCACTGTACTAAATCGGGAGAAAATAAATTAAATTTTGGCCCGGGAGCCGCCCTTTCACACTTTCAGTACCATGTCTGGATACTTGCATAATGCTATTACGCTGATCTCTCCTTCAAACCACATATCCAAGCCCTTTCCACTTCCTGCCGACTGCAACTCAAAAATATTTCACGAATCCGTTCATTCCTCAACCATGAATCTGCAAAAACCCTAGTCCATGCCCTCATCATCTCTCGCCTTGACTACTGCAACCTCCTGCTCTGTGGCCTCCCCGCTAACACTCTCGCACCCCTCCAATCTATTCTAAACTCTGCTGCCCGACTAATCCACTTGTCCCCCCGCTATTCCCCGGCCTCTCCCCTCTGTCAATCCCTTCACTGGCTCCCCATTGCCCAGAGACTCCACTACAAAACCCTAACCATGACGTACAAAGCCATCCACAACCTGTCTCCTCCATACATCTGTGACCTCGTCTCCCGGTACTTACCTACCCGCAACCTCCGATCCTCACAAGATCTCCTACTCTACTCCCCTCTTATCTCCACTTCCCACAATCGTATACAAGATTTCTCTCGCGTATCACCCCTACTCTGGAACCCTCTACCACAACACATCAGACTCTCGCCTACCATCGAAACCTTCAAAAAGAACCTGAAGACCCACCTCTTCAGACAAGCCTACAACCTGCAGCTACCACCGATCGACCAAACCGCTGCATGACCATCTCTACCCTCACCTACTGTATTCTCACCCATCCCTTGTAGATTGTGAGCCCTCGCGGGCAGGGTCCTCATTCCTCCTGTACCAGTTATGACTTGTATTGTTTAAGATTATTGTACTTGTTTTCATTATGTATACCCCTCCTCACATGTAAAGCGCCATGGAATAAATGGCGCTATAACAATAAATAATAATAATAATAATATTAATGCTGAATTATAGGGTGTGATGCAGTGACCCCTGTGACAGCTAGGGGGCGCTGTGTGTGCTCTTTCGGATGTGCATGGAGGCATATCTATTGTGATAATGGTGGTGAAACAGTGACTGGCTGTGATGTGAATGGCCGATATGTGTCGCAGAGGGAGTCTGCGTAGTAAGTCTGATGCAATGTGGTTGTTCTGGGACCTGTAGTCCCTCAAGAATGTGTATATGTATGGTGTAGTGGTAAGGGAGACTTACTAGGCTAGTTGTGTGAGATGGGTGGGACAAACTAGCCACACATCCACACTCCCACCCAGGGGAGTGGTTAAGGGTATATAATGTGACCAGGGTGTGGGTCACAGGGTCCCGGTGTATGGTTCCTGTGTGGTTCCAGTGGAAGGTCCTGGAGAGCCTGTGTGTTGGGAGGTCCTGGGAGTAGGATCGGAACGCTAGCGTCCCATAAGCAAAGCGTCCCATAAGCAAAGCGTCGTGACACCGCAGTTATTCCATGGCACAGAACTAACATCCATCTTCTCTCTTCACACAGGTATTAACTCCCTCTGCTTGCTGTCTCCTGTTTTGCAATCAAATGGTGCAACTTCCTACCTCTGATAGCTGTCCCATCTGCTGCAATAGACTCTAATGGTATTAACTCCCTCCTCTGCTGGCTGTCTGTCATCTGCTGCTTTACCATCTAGAAACATAATTTAATGTGTTTGCTAATTCATTGGTATAATTTATCTGTTGCATTGCACTTAAAACTTAAGGTACCTTCACACATAACGATATCGTTAACGATATCGTTGCTATTTGTGACGTAGCAACGATATCGTTAATGAAATTGTTATGTGTGACAGCGACCAACGATCAGGCCCCTGCTGGGAGATCGTTGGTCGCTGAATAAAGTCCAGAACTTTATTTCGTCGCTGGACTCCTGCTGACATCGCTGAATCAGCGTGTGTGACACCGATCCAGCGATGTCTTCACTGGAAACCAGGGTAAACATCGGGTAACTAAGCGCAGGGCCGCGCTTAGTAACCCGATGTTTACCCTGGTTACCATGCTAAAAGTAAAAACAAACAAACACTACATACTTACCTACAGCCGTCTGTCCTCCAGCGCTGTGCTCTGCTCTCCTCCTGTACTGTCTGTGAGCCGGAAAGCAGAGCGGTGACGTCACCGCTCTGCTTTCCGGCTCCCAGACAGTACAGGAGGAGAGCAGAGAAGCAGAGCGCAGCGCTGGAGGACAGACGGCTGTAGGTAAGTATGTAGTGTTTGTTTTTTTTTACTTTTAGCATGGTAACCAGGGTAAACATCGGGTTACTAAGCGCGGCCCTGCGCTTAGTTACCCGATGTTTACCCTGGTTACCGGCATCGTTGGTCGCTGGAGAGCGGTCTGTGTGACAGCTCTCCAGCGACCAAACAGCGACGCTGCAGCGATCCGGATCGTTGTCGGTATCGCTGCAGCGTCGCTTAATGTGAAGGGGCCTTTACTGTCCACTTACTATCCATGACTGGGATCAGTGTAGATCTTATCTGGTGGAAGGTGTGAAAGTAGATTTTACCAGGCTGAGTGTCTTTGATCATCTTTTCAAAGAAAAAAAAAAACCCTGGTGTGCTAGCCAGCTGCCAAATTATCCTCAACCAGTTCCCACAATCCATCTCTTCTGGGCTATAAATTTAGAACCTTCCTTAGGGGTGCACGCAAGTGGGGGTGCACGCTAGCGTCCCATAAGCAAAGCGTCACAGAAGATAAGCGTCGTGACACCGCAGTTATTCCATGGCAGTTAGTCAGGGCAGGAGTCAGGTAACCCACACTCTGCTCTCCCTTCTATCCATGTGCATTATTCCTATCCTCCTATGCTCCCTTGCAATCCACATTCACCGCCCAATCCTCCCTCCATCACGACTCATATACATCAGCTCCTCTCTCCTTCCCTCTCCCATGTACAGCTCCCATGCACTTCTCACCTTCCTGAAAAACCTCAGTCCATCTTACCCAAACAGACTGCATAAAAAAACTTCATACAATCCCAAAAGCTACTTGCTTTTTATCTTCCTACTCCTGCTGATATCAGGAGACATCTCCCCAAACCCCGGTCCACCATCCACCAACCTCAACCCCTACCCTACCTCACATCGAAACCTTACTAATCTTACTAATATTAATTGCACTCCTTCATCCCCTCCTTCTTTTAATTGTGCCCTTTGGAATCCACGGTCTGTATGTAACAAGCTTCCTTTCCTACACAATTACTTTCTGAAAAACTCTCTGAATCTGCTGGCCCTCACGGAAACCTGGATTCAGGATTCTGACACTGTCTCTCCTGCTGCCATTACCCATGGTGGCTTACAATTCTCCCATTCCCCGAGACCAACAAACAGACCTGGTGGTGGAGTTGGCATACTCCTGTCCCCACAATGCACTTTCCAGGTCATCCCCTCAGTTCCATCACTCTCATTCCCTTCTTTTGAGGTCCACACCATCAGGCTCTTTCGCCCCCTCTCCCTCAGAGTAGCGGTCATATACCGGCCCCCAGGCTCACCCACCCGCTTCCTGGACCATTTCTCTGCCTGGCTGCCGCACTTCATGTCCTCAGAACTACCAACCCTTATCCTGGGAGACTTCAACATCCCCATTAACAGCCCCACTTCCACATCTGCATCCCAGCTTCTGTCACTAACCACTTCTCTCGGCCTCTCACAGCTCTCAACCTCTGAGACACACAAGGACGGTAACACCCTGGACCTGGTTTTTGCCCGGCTCTGCTCAATCTCCTACATAGATAACTCACCGCTTCCCCTCTCTGACCACAACATTCTCTCCTTCACACTCACATATCCTCGCTCACCCCAGCACCCTCCTACCTACCATTCAGTCAGAAATCTACAAGCCATTGACCCTCTTACACTTTCAGACTCCCTACGCTTATCATTGTCCCCAATCTCTTCCTTTTCCTGTCCTGATCTGGCGGTACATCACTTCAATGACACTCTTAGAAGCACCCTTGACCAAGTAGCTCCCCTCACCCTCAGGACCTCCAAACACAGAATAAAACAGCCCTGGCTCACATCGCAAACCCGATTTCTCCAGCGATCCTCTAGGTGTGCTGAACGCTTATGGAGGAAAACACGCACACCAGAAGACTTCATACACTTCAAATTTATGTTAAGGACCTATAACTTTGCCCTTCACTTCGCTAAACAGACCTACTTTACCACTCTGATCTCCTCACTATCCAACAACCCCAAGAAACTTTTGACACCTTTCACTCCCTCTTCAGGCCAAAAGCACAAGCCCCTATCACAGATATTTGTGCTGGTGACCTGGCCTCCCACTTTATAGAGAAAATAGACAATATCCGTCAGGAAATCCGCTCCCAACAACTAAGTTCAGTGACTCCCATCCCTCCCCTCATTGCCCCTGGCTCACTCTCCACATTCGATCCCATCACAGAAGAAGTCTCCAAGCTCCTCTCCTCTTCTCGTCCGACTACATGCACTACCGACCCCATTCCCTCACATCTCCTCCAGTCTTTCTCTCCAGTTGTCACAAGTCACCTAACTACAATCTTTAATCTCTCCCTCTCCTCTGGCATTTTCCCCTCCTCCTTCAAACACTCTATCATTACTCCATTACTAAAGAAACCCACCCTCGACCCATCCTGCACAAACAACTACAGACCGGTCTCCAATCTCCCCTTCATCTCTAAACTCTTGGAGCGCCTGATATACTCCCGCCTTACCCGTTACCTCTCCACTCACTCCCTCCTAGACCCTTCACAGTCCGGTTTCCGCCCCCTACATTCGACAGAAACTGCACTCATCAAAGTGACCAATGACCTTCTGACAGCAAAACGTAATGGTGACCACTCTCTGCTCATTCTTCTCGACCTTTCTGCAGCTTTTGACACTGTTGACCACCCTCTCCTGCTCTCTAGGCTCCAGTCACTAGGCATTAAGGACACTGCTCTCTCCTGGTTCTCCTCCTATCTTTCCGACCGCTCCTTCAGTGTTCTGTTCTCTGGCTCCACTTCATCTCCTCTTCCTCTCACTGTTGGGGTACCTCAGGGCTTAGTCCTTGGCCCCCTTCTGTTCTCTCTCTACACGGCCCCAATTGGACAGACCATCAGCAGATTTGGCTTTCAGTATCATCTTTATGCCGACGACACACAACTATATACGTCATCCCCTGACCTTACCCCCGCTGTACTACAGAATGCCACTGACTGTCTGTCCGCAGTCTCCAACATCATGTTCGCTCTCTATCTGAAACTCAACCTCTCCAAAACTGAACTTCTTCTGCTCCCACCATCTACTAACCTCCCTAAATCTGAAATTTCCCTCACCGTGGGTGGCACCATAATAACACCCCGGCAGCAGGCGCGCTGTCTGGGTGTTATGTTTGACTCTGATCTCTCCTTCACCTCCCATATACAATCTCTTGCCCGCTCGTGCCGCTTACACCTAAAGAACATCTCTAGAATCCGCCCTTTATTCAGTCGCCATGACAGCACAACGAGAGAGGGGATCCGCCCTTCAGGGACAGGAAACCTACAGACATAAAAAGGGCGGCACCTCTCTCCCACGTCAGTTTGGTTTCCTGTCCCTGACAGCGGAACCTCTTGCAGACAGGCCCTGACAAGGGGGTCGAAGTAAGAAGACTCCCCACTCCTGGCGGCCCGGTACAGGTAGCGGGGGTCCCCTACCTCGGCCCGTCCAGGGGGCAGGAAGCACCACACGGCAGGGGCACTGCGCGGTGTAGGTGACAGCAGGAGGAAGCAGCCTCTGATAGGCTAGCTTCTCAGGCAACCGCACATACCTATGGAGGTGCTTGGCTACTCAGGGTCCTGGGAGTCACGCTGGTCCGGGCGGGGACGCGGCATTGGTCCGGGGGGTTTGCTGGCGTCCTGGTCCGCGTGTCGGCTTGGCGCCGCCGCCGCGTCCTGAAGGGGGCGTGTCCGGATGACGCGGCGGGCGGCGCGGCCGGATGACGCGGCTGGGCATGCGCAGTAGCGTCATCTCCGGCTAATGGCGGCGCCCAGCTGCGGGATCAGTCTGGGCTTCAGGGAGGGGTAGCGCAGCACAGCGGCAGACTGTTTAATGGCCACCTGGGATTCCCTGCTGGCCCCCATCCGGGGGCGGTACCTTGGGGGTATTTAATGCGGCAAGCTGGGATAATCAGAGTTCCTCACCCATTCCATAATGGAGTCGCCAGAAGGAACTACCAGCCAGCAGCAGCAGGAGCCGCAGCAGCTGTCAGATAAGCCTCGTAGAAGCTCCCAGCGTCGGTCTAGTGGCAGTAGCCGCGCTGGTGGAGCTAAGGAGGCACGGATCTCTATACCAAAATCCTCAGCCCGTAAAGATTTGCCGGCTTCGAAGGATCCCCCATCTACGGTACCACTCATTACTGGACGGGGTAAGTGAGCTTCGTGAAAGTCCACTTAGTGATGGTTGTGTTCCCCTTGTCTTTTTTCCTCTATCAGGGGAGGAAAAGTTTGTCCAAAGCCAAACATAGGCAGTGTGTCGAATGTGCAGAGCCGCTTCCAGATGGACATTTGAGGAAGTTATGTAAAATATGTATTCAACGTTTACTGGAGGAGGAGGCGCCTGATCTAACCTCTACAATAAGAGAGATGGTGAGACAGGAAATTAAAGGTGCCGAGAGATCCAAATCTCGGGGGGCAGAAGCTAAAAGGTCATCCCCTTTATCTGAGGTAGATTCGGATTCGGGTGAGCTGAGCTCAGGGTCTCTTCCGTCCACTTCCTCCTCTGAGGATCAGGAGTCTGCTCGAGCCTGTTTGTCCCTAGAAAGGGTTAACCATCTGGTCAAAGCAGTTAACAGCACAATGGGGATAGAAGATACCCAATCGGAATGTTCCATTCAGGATGTTATGTTCAGGGGTATTGAGCGAAAATCCCGAAGAGCCTTTCCAGTGATTGACAAGATCAAATCGTTAATCTCAAAAGAATGGAAGAAACCAGAAAGGAAGGGGTCGCTTCCGCCAGCCTTTAAAAGACGGTATCCCTTTGAAGAAGCGGCTTCGTCCTCATGGGATAAAGTCCCGAAGTTGGATGCAGCAGTCGCTAAGGCATGCAAAAAGTCGTCTCTCCCCTTCGACGACTTGGGAAATTTGAAAGACCCGTTAGATAGGAAAGCCGACATCTTCCTTAAGGGAGCTTGGGAGACTTCAGCGGGGTCTCTGAGGCCAGCCATTGCAGCCACTTGTACCGCTCGATCCTTGATGGTTTGGTTGGGTCACCTCTAAGATCAGCTCAGAGATAAAGTCCCTAGGTCGGAAATATTGTCCTCTATGTCCACAATCCAGGATGCCGCAGCCTTCCTCTCAGATGCTTCAGCAGATTCGGTCAGGTTGGCCGCCAGGTCCTCGGCATTATCCAATGCAGCCAGGAGAGCACTATGGATAAAATGCTGGCCAGGGGACTTACAAGCTAGAACAAAATTATGTAGCATTCCTTGTGAAGGGGCTCACTTGTTCGGACCAGTCCTAGACGAGCTATTGGAAAAAGCAGGGGATAGTAAAAAACGCTTTCCCTTCCTAGGAAGACCCTTCTACAGACGGGACTATAATAGAGGATGGTCCAACCGCAGAAGACCATATAGAGACTCCAACAGAGAATCTACTAGATATGACAACAGCAGAAGAAGGGGTAGAGGATTTATGTTTAATCCTTCACGAGAGGTTAAGAAACCACAATGACTAGCGGACCAGGTGGGGGGTAGGCTTTCGGCCTTCTACCCAGCCTGGGTGCAGATTACAAACAATCCATGGATTCTAGGCATTGTGGAGAAAGGCCTAACCTTAGACTTCCACCATACTCCTCGGGACAAATTTATGTTAACACCTGTTCGTTCCTCCTCTACAGAGCAGTTGGCACTAGAGTCTGAGGTCCGGGAGCTCCAACAGAAGAATGTTCTAGTCAGAGTCCCTGCAGGCGAGGAAGGTAGGGGGTTTTATTCCCCTCTGTTCCTGGTCAAAAAACCTGATGGTTCATATCGCACCATTATTAATTTAAAAGGCCTGAATAATTTTCTGTTCATACCCTCCTTCAAAATGGAGTCGGTCAAGACAGCAATAAAATTACTCTTTCACCACTGTTTTATGGTTGTCTTAGATCTCAAAGACGCCTATTACCATGTACCAATTCATATTGATCATCAGAGATTTCTTAGGGTGGCGGTCTCACTAGCTGGCACAGTAGAACACTTTCAATATCAGGCACTTCCGTTCGGAGTCGCAGTTGCACCCAGGGTGTTCACAAAAATCATGGTGGAGGTTATGGCGCACTTGCATGAACAGGATATATTAATAGTCCCGTACCTGGATGATTTGCTAATTGTGGGTCATTCTGAGTCGCATTGCTCAGACCAACTACAGAAAGTTATGGATGCGTTACACAAATTGGGCTGGATGATCAATATAAAAAAATCGCGCCTTCAGCCCCTAAAAGTACAAGAATTCCTGGGATATGTTATAGACTCTAGTCAGCAGGAATGTCGCCTGCCGGACACAAAAGTTGCTAAGATTAAGCATTTGGTCACCAGGGCAATAAATAATCCCTTAGTATCAGTCAGGGGTGCGATGTCAATCTTGGGCTCTCTTACGTCCTGCATCCCGGCAGTTCTCTGGGCACAGTTCCACACGAGGGCTTTACAGTGGGACGTGTTACACAATTCCCGTCGCCTAAATGCTCACCTCGACAGTAAATTCACACTTTCTGCGGAGACTGTACATTCGCTTGGTTGGTGGACTCACACTTCGAATTTACACAGGGGGGTCCCTTGGATAAATCACATATCTAGGGTGCTGACTACGGACGCTAGCCCCAAAGGGTGGGGGGCTCACTTAGGGGAGGATTGGGTTCAGGGACTATGGTCTCTGTCTGAACAGGACTCTTCCTCCAACTTGAAAGAACTGTTGGCAGTAAAACATGCCTTAAATAGATTCCTTGTACCCCTACAGGGTCGACACGTCAGGCTTTTGTCAGACAATCGGGTAACTGTGGCCTACATTAATCGTCAAGGTGGCACGCGATCCAGTACATTGATGGAGGTCGCAAATCATATCTTTCAGGTGGCCGAAGTACATCTTCTCTCCCTGACGGCGCTTCATATAAAAGGAAGTATCAACACCAAAGCCGACTATCTAAGCCGCAACATGCTCAGACAGGGGGAGTGGTCGTTAAATCCAGCCATTTTCAGTCAGATCATCCAGTTATGGGGTTGTCCGGAGATAGACCTTTTTTGCCAACAGAGGGAACAAAAAATTACATCAATTCTGCTCCCTAAATCCAAAAGACAACCCATACGCTGTGGACGCTCTGCTGATATCTTGGCACTTCAGGCTCGCGTATGCTTTTCCCCCTCTAAATCTAATTCCCCTAGTCCTGAGGAAGATTCGGGAGGACAAGGCCCGGGTAATCTTGGTAGCTCCATTTTGGCCCAAGAGGGCTTGGTTTCCTTGGCTGAGAAAGATGTCTGTCTGCCAACCATGGATTCTTCCAGAGCTACCAGATCTGCTCTCCCAGGGACCAATCCTCCATCCTCAAGTAGCCAACTTACACCTAGCGGCATGGAACTTGAGAGGTCCTTACTGAGGGGGAAAGGATTCTCTCAGAATCTGGTTAATACTCTCCTTAAAAGTAGAAAACCATCTACAACGGGCATTTATGTGAGAGTATGGAGAAAATTTTTATCTTTTTCAGGGGCTCAAATTGACCAAGAACCATGTATTAACCAGGTTCTTGAATTTTTACAAAAAGGCCTGGAAATGGGCTTGGCCACAAGTACTCTTAGAGTTCAGGTGTCAGCGCTGGGAGCGTTATATAATCTTAATTTAGCCAGTAATCACTGGATTGCTAGATTCTTTAAAGCAGTCACCAGGTCTAGACCAATTATTAAACAAAGCTTAGTCCCATGGGACCTAAATTTGGTACTCTCAGCCCTGACGCAAGCCCCATTCGAGCCCATTGATACTATTCCTGTGAAGATCCTGTCAATCAAAACAGCCCTGTTAGTTGCTCTCACATCTGCTAGGAGGGTTAGTGATCTGCAGGCACTCTCCAGACATCCACCATACATGCAAGTTAGGGAGGATAGGGTCATATTAAAACCCGATCCCCTATATCTGCCTAAAGTTGCGTCTAAATTTCACAGGGTTCAGGAGGTAGTCCTTCCCTCCTTTTGCTCCAATCCTACTAACGATAAAGAACGTAAATTCCATTGCTTAGATGTGAGGAGATGCCTCCTTAGATATATTACAGTTTCAGATTCCTGGAAAAAAGATAACTCTTTATTTGTAGCCTATCAAGGGGTAAGGAAAGGTCTTAGAGTATCTAAAAACACTCTAGCCAGATGGATTAGGGAGGCAATCTCTCTCGCTTATACCGCAGGTGGCAACGAAGTTCCAGATGGTATAAAGGCACACTCCACGCGAGCCATGGCATCTTCCTGGGCGGAGAGGTCAGAAGTGTCAATCGAAGACATATGTAAGGCGGCCACATGGTCTTCCCCTTCTACCTTTCTTAGACATTACAGATTAGATCTGGGTAGTTCCTCAGACCTTACGTTTGGGAGAAGAGTGCTAGAAGCTATTATCCCCCCCCCTAAATCTTTCGTCTCTGAAAGTCTCTCGTTGTGCTGTCATGGCGACTGAATAAATACGTACGCTACTCACCTGGTAGCAGTGTTTTTTCAGGAGCCATGACAGCACCCTTAGATTCCCTACCCTATGTTTTGGATAATTCAACACCCTGTTAATCTTGAGTTAAAGTTTATATTCACTTGCATAATAAAAAGTATTTTTGTATATACTGCATCTGTGTTACTAACCAAGGTGGTCCTCTCATGCTCTGGAAACAACTGACGTGGGAGAGAGGTGCCGCCCTTTTTATGTCTGTAGGTTTCCTGTCCCTGAAGGGCGGATCCCCTCTCTCGTTGTGCTGTCATGGCTCCTGAAAAAACACTGCTACCAGGTGAGTAGCGTACGTATTTTCTCACCATGGAGACAGCTAAAACCCTCACGGTCGCCCTGATCCACTCCCGCCTGAACTACTGTAACGCTCTATTAATTGGCCTCCCCCTCACTCGACTTTCCCCTCTCCAGTCCATCCTTAATGCAGCAGCCAGGGTTGTCCATCTGGCTAATCGTTACTTGGACGCGTCCGCTCTTCGCCAGTCGTTACACTGGCTGCCCATTCATTACAGGATACAATTCAAAGTACTTGTTCTCACCCACAAAGCTCTCCACAGTGCGGCCCCCCTTACATCTCCTCCCTCATTTCTGTCTATCAGCCTAACAGACCACTGCGCTCTGCAAATGACTTTCGGCTAACCTCTGCACTAATCCGTACCTCCCACTCCCGACTCCAAGACTTCTCCCGTGCTGCGCCAATCCTCTGGAATGCTCTACCCCAAGATATTAGGACCATCCATAATTTGCATAGTTTTAGGCGCTCGCTCAAAACACATTTGTTCAGAGCGGCCTATCACGTTCACTAATCAGTCATGTTATGTTTGTGTGTGTGTAGCCCATTCACTATCCCCATCTATTCCCCAACCCCTGAAGATGGCTGGACCATCATTGTAAATACATCATTGTAAATACACACCTGTGCTTTGTATCTCCCCCACCTCATTGTAGATTGTAAGCTCTCACGAGCAGGGTCGTCTTATTTTGCTTTAATTATTGTATTGTTAACGTTGTTACTTATGACTTTTGTGTTTGAAACTGTTAAACTGTAAAGCGCTGCGGAATATGTTGGCGCTATATAAATAAAGATTATTATTATTATTATTATTATCCCTGAATAGCACACTGAACCATCTGTGTTGGATTTCCTGGGAGTAGGAGTCCTGAATAGCACATGGTGGGGCTTTGGACCTGGTGGCCTGGGGTGTTGGACAGAGGTCCTGAATAGCACCTGGACAGGTCACATGTGCGGTTCATGTGAGGAGGAGATGCCAGTGTGTTGGATTTCCTGGGAGTAGGAATCCTGAATAGCACACAGTAAGACTCTGGTTCTGGATGGTCTATGTGGGTGAAGCTACCGTCCTTCAGTGGCTCTGGACTGACTGATGTGTGCCGGCCAGGCAGGTTGGTGAACCCCGTAAGGCAGCTTTCCCGGAGGAGTGGACTGACGAGGAGTCAGCAGGTGGAGCAGGAGCTCCCCTAAGGTACCTGTACAGACTGTTGGTACTTGTGAAATGAACTGTGTGGTAACCCACGGCAACTGGTCAGGAGAGGACCAGCGTGTTTAGTTGCTGCAAACCGTAATGTCGTATGTTGGTGCCTGTTGTGCTCCATGGACATTGGTGAAGTGTACGGCGTACGGACACCCATGGTAACTGGGCAAAGTGAGAGGTCCAGCATGTTTAGTGTCCGTGAAACAAAGCCGTATATGAAGTGTACAAGATAAAGCTGCAAGTTAACATCACCAGTTTGTGCCTTTTGTGTTCTATGGAATGTATAATGTGAACTGTGCATAACCCGGTTTATGACACTTTAATAAACTGTATGGACTGTTTTGTGTTCAAAAATCGTGCCTGACTACGTTAATCCCGTGCCAAGCGAGTGTCCCCCAATACACTTAGTGAGCGCAATCTTACAAGGGTTATGCAGGTGCCCGGCCACTATGTCACCAATGTGATAGCGTTAGTGCACTTGGCAGATGCCCTTTAATTACCTGCTCTTTAAACTAGTGACTGCATCTCCAGGAGACATCTACAATACCCAATGACAGGTATGGAAGCTCTCACCCATCGCTCACTTGTCCACTTTCTCATTGTGTTCAGCATTTCCACTAACCTTTCAGCATAAAGCAGATCTATAGGACCATGCCACAAACCTCACCTTTACACAAATCGCATCCTGTCTCTCACGTACACAGATCCCATTCTCGCCTCTCCTGTCCGCAGATGTCATCCACACCTCTCCTGTTCACAGATCCCATCCACACCTCTCCTGTCAGCAGATGTCATCCACAACTCTCCTGTCCGCAGATGTCATCCACACCTCTCCTGTGCATGTATCTCATCCACTTCTCTCCTGTTCACAGATCCCATCCACACCTCTCCTGTCTGCAGATGTCATCCACACCTCTCCTGTTCACAGATCCCATCCACACCTCTCCTGTCAGCAGATGTCATCCACAACTCTCCTGTCAGCAGATGCCATCCACTTCTCTCCTGTTCACAGATCCCATTCTCGCCTCTCCTGTCCGCAGATGTCATCCACACCTCTCCTGTTCACAGATCCCATCCACACCTCTCCTGTCAGCAGATGCCATCCACAACTCTCCTGGTCACAGATCCCATTCTCGCATCTCCTGTCCGCAGATGTCATCCACACCTCTCCTGTTCACAGATCCCATCCACACCTCTCCTGTCAGCAGATGCCATCCACAACTCTCCTGGTCACAGATCCCATTTTCGCCTCTCCTGTCCGCAGATGTCATCCACACCTCTCCTGTCAGCAGATGTCATCCACAACTCTCCTGTCAGCAGATGCCATCCACTTCTCTCCTGTTCACAGATCCCATTCTCGCCTCTCCTGTCCGCAGATGTCATCCACACCTCTCCTGTTCACAGATCCCATCCACACCTCTCCTGTCAGCAGATGCCATCCACAACTCTCCCGGTCACAGATCCCATTCTCGCATCTCCTGTCCGCAGATGTCATCCACACCTCTCCTGTTCACAGATCCCATCCACACCTCTCCTGTCAGCAGATGCCATCCACAACTCTCCTGGTCACAGATCCCATTCTCGCATCTCCTGTCCGCAGATGTCATCCACTTCTCTCCTGTCCGCAGATGTCATCCACTTCTCTCCTGTTCACATATCCCATTCTCGCCTCTCCTGTCCGCAGATGTCATCCACACCTCTCCTGTTCACAGATCCCATCCACACCTCTCCTTCCGCAGATGTCATCCACTTCTCTCCTGTTCACAGATCCCATTCTCGCCTCTCCTGTCAGCAGATGCCATCCACTTCTCTCCTGTCAGCAGATGCCATCCACTTCTCTCCTGTTCACAGATCCCATCCACACCTCTCCTGTCCGCAGATGTCATCCACTTCTCTCCTGTACATATATCTCATCCACTTCTCTCCTGTTCACAGATCCCATCCACACCTCTCCTGTCCGCAGATGTCATGCACTTCTCTCCTGTACATATATCTCATCCACTTCTCTCCTGTTCACAGATCCCATCCACACCTCTCCTGTCCGCAGATGCCATCCACTTCTCTCCTGTACATATATCTCATCCACTTCTCTCCTGTTCACAGATCCCATCCACACCTCTCCTGTCCGTAGATGTCATCCACTTCTCTCCTGTTCACAGATCCCATTCTCACCTCTCCTGTCAGCAGATGTCATCCACACCTCTCCTGTCAGCAGATGTCATCCACACCTCTCCTGTCCGCAGATGTCATCCACAACTCTCCTGTGCATATATCTCATCCACTTCTCTCCTGTTCACAGATCCCATCCACACCTCTCCTGTTCGCAGATGTCATCCACTTCTCTCCTGTTCACAGATCCCATTCTCGCCTCTCCTGTCAGCAGATGTCATCCACTTCTCTCCTGTTCACAGATCCCATCCACACCTCTCCTGTCCGCAGATGTCATCCACACCTCTCCTGTCCGCAGATTTCATCCACAACTCTCCTGTGCATATATCTCATCCACTTCTCTCCTGTTCACAGATCCCATCCACACCTCTCCTGTTCACAGATCCCATTTTGCCTCTCCTGTCCGCAGATGTCATCCACAACTCTCCTGTGCATATATCTCATCCACTTCTCTCCTGTTCACAGATCCCATCCACACCTCTCCTGTCCGCAGATGTCATCCACTTCTCTCCTGTTCACAGATCCCATCCACACCTGTCCTGTCCGCAGATCCCATCCACACCTCTCCTGTCTGCAGATGTCATCCACACCCAGGCTCTGACTGGCCCATAGGGGAGCAGGGGAATCCCCCCGGTGTGCCCCTGTGCAGACATGGGCCCACAACCCGTTTGTATGGGCAGTACTTGGCATAATTCACTTGATTCACTCTGTATAGAAAAGATCAGCATCTCATCATTCATTAACCATGCTACCCAGTTTATTATTATATAGAGATGTAAGTAAATTTGTGAAAGATGGCAGTGTAATATTTGCACGCAGGTGAAGAGTGGGCCCCCAAAGACAATGTTACTGGTGGGCCTTCGGCACCTCAGTCCAACAGTGTCCACAACTCTCCTGTCCACAGATGTCATCCACAACTCTCCTGTCTACAGATGTCATCCACAACTCTCCTGTACATATATCTCATCCACTGCTTACCGTACACTCGGAAGTCTCACTCATCTGCCTTACATCTCTCCGCTTTACCGTACACTCTAAATTCTCAGACACCTGCCTCGCACCTGTCCCATTTTACTGTATACTCAGAAGTCTCACTCATCTTCCTCACACCTCTCCAGATTTACCGCACACTCTGAAGTCTCATTCACTTGCCTCGCACCTGTCTTTACCGTACATTCGGAAAACTCACTCACCTGCCTCACACTTCTCTGGCCTAACTGTATACTCGGAAGTCTCACTCATCTTCCTCGCACCTCTCCAGATTTACAGTAAACTCGGAAGTCTCATTCACCTGCCTCGCACCTCTCTGTCTTTACCGTACACTCGGAAAACTCACTCACCTGCCTCACACCTCTCTGGCTTAACCGTATACTTAGAAGTCTCACTCACCTGTCTCGCACCTCTCCCACTTTACCGCACACTCGGAAGTCTCACTCCCCTGACTCGCACCTCTCCCACTTTACCGTACACTCAGAAGTCTCACTCACTTGTCTCGCACCTTCCCCACTTTACCATACACTCAGAAGCCTCACTCACCTACCTCGCACCTCTCCGGCTTAACCGTATACTCGGAAGTCTCAGTCACCTGCCTCCATATTTCCCACTTTACCGTACACTCAGAAGCCTCATTTACCTTCCTCACAACTCTCCGCTTTATCGTACACTCAGAAGCCTCACTCACCTGCCTACATATTTCCCACTTTACCGTATGTAACGGGGTCTACCACGCTGGGGTACCTCTTTCAGTACCACCCCGTGTTTCAGGAGGTCCACTCTGCTTTGGCTGGAGTCTGAATGAAGGACGCTGGCTGGAATCGCTTGGTTACATGGTCGCATATAAAAGATCACTGCTTCTCCACGTATTTACAGTCTGACAACACTTTACTCACAGGACACAGAATATATCCCACAGATACAGAGGGCAGGCCAATAGAAAAGCAGCAAGCCAGACATACATTACAATAGCCGCAGGTGGTCGGAGCCTGCCGATATTTACTGTGGGAATTACAAAGGTGGGGGACGGACAAAAGGGGAATATCATGTCCCCTCTGCCCAGGGGTGCAGCTTGTGGGCTGATGCATTAGGGACATGCGTCTCACATGGAACCTATTATACATACATATAACTGCACAACGTATTCTGGGTGCTGAGTGGTTCTGTAACACGTAACACCGTACTCTTGGAAGTCTCACTCACCTGTCTCACCCCTCTCCCACTTTACCATACACTCGGAAGTCTCACTCACCTGCCTTACATCTCTCTGCTTTACTGTGCACTAAGAAGTCTCACTCACCTTCCTCACACCTCTCCAGATTTACAGTACACTCGGATGTCTCATTCACCTGCCTCGCACCTCTCTGGCTTTACCGTACACTCGGAAAACTCACTTACGTGCCTCGCACCTCTCCCACTTTACCATACACTTAGAAGTCTCACTCACCTGCCTCCCACCTCTCCAGCTTGACTTGTGAGTCTTCTGTATGTCTCTAGCTGTTTCTATTTCTTATCTGACGCTTATCAGGTGAGCGATACCAGAGAAACAATAGAGCAGGCTCTGGTTGGTTCTAATTCACAAAAGGTGACACGGAGGACACATTAACACCAATGTCACGTCCCTTGCTGCTAAGAGAGACCAGCACTGACCGCACTGCATCCATGGTACTGGGAATGAGCTCTAGGCCAGTACACATGATCGTCATGTCAGAATGGGGGAGACCGTAATAAATGCTGCTTGACAAGGGAGAACATAAATTCCTGACCCACCCCATTACACTCCAGTCTGAAAGTGAGACATGTACATTAGGGTTGAGCGAAACGGATCGGACAAATTCAAAAATTGCCGACTTTCGGCAAAGCCGGGTTTCGTGAAACCCGACCCGATCCTAGTGTAGGATCGGCCATGAGGTCGGCGATCTTCGCGCCAAAGTCGCGTTTCGTATGACGCTTTCAGCGCCTTTTGTCAGCCAATGAAGGAGGACTCAGAGTGTGGACAGCGTGATGACATAGGTCTCGGTCCCCACCATCTTAGAGAAGGGCATGACAGTGATTGGCTTGCTTTCTGCAGCGTCACAGGTCCTATAAAGGGGCGTGCATGCCGACCGCAATCTTACTTCTACAAAAAGAGAGAACAAAATAAAGCAGCACAACCTATAAGCGAGATCCGGTGCACACTAAGTCTTCAATAATGGAAACCCGACAATCTCGGGAGGTGCTCGCGTAGGAAATCAGGAAGGCACCAAGTAATAATAATAGAAAAAACGTGGCAACACTCACCGAACCTGTGACCAAGGCTTGTCTTTATTGGGGTATATGTGAACGAACCTATCATTACAGGAAACGGCTGCCCACTCTCCCCAGTCCCACAAGCTCGCTGTCTCGGGGTAATCCTTGACACTGATCTCTTCTTCAAACCACATATCCAAGCCCTTTCGACTTCCTGCCGCCTTCAACTCAAAAATATTTCACGGATCCGTACATTCCTAAACCAAGAATCTGCAAAATCCCTAGTCCATGCCCTCATCATCTCCCGCCTCGACTACTGTAACCTCCTGCTCTGTGGCCTCCACTCCACCACTCTCGCATCCCTCCAATCTATTCTAAACTCAGCTGCGTGACTAATCCACCTGTCCCCCCACTATTCCCCAGCCTCTCCCCTCTGTCAATCCCTTCTCTGGCTCCCCATTACCCAGAGACTCCAGTACAAAAGCCTAATCATGACATACAAAGCCATCCACAACCTGTCTCCTCCATACATCTGTGACTTCGTCTCCCGGTACTTACCTACACGCAACCTCCGATCCTCACAAGATCTCCTTCTCTACTCCCCTCTTATCTCCTCTTCCCACAATCGCAAACAAGATTTCTATCGCGCATCACCCCTACTCTGGAACCCTCTACCACAACACATCAGACTCTCGCCTACCATCGAAACCTTCAAAAAGAACCTGAAGACCTACCTTTTCCGGCAAGCCTACAACCTGCAGTAACCACTGATCGACCAAACCGCTGCAGGACCAGCTCTATCCTCACCTACTGTATCCTCACCCATCCCTTGTAGATTGTGAGCCCTCGCGGGCAGGTTCCTCTCTCCCCCTGTATTCTCACCCATCCCTTGTAGATTGTGAGCCCTCGTGGGCAGGGTCCTCTCTCCTCCTATATCCTCACCCATCCCTTGTAGACTGTGAGCCCTCGCGGGCAGGGTCCTCTCTCCTCCTATATTCTCACCCATCCCTTGTAGATTGTGAGCCCTCGTGGGCAGGGTCCTCTCTCCTCCTGTATCCTCACCCATCCCTTGTAGATTGTGAGCCCTCGTGGGCAGGGTCCTCTCTCCTCCTGTATCCTCACCCATCCCTTGTAGATTGTGAGCCCTCGCGGGCAGGTTCCTCTCTCCTCCTGTACCAGTTGTGACTTGTATTTCTCAAGATTATTGTACCTGTTTTTATTATGTATACCCCTCCTCACTTGTAAAGCGTCATGGAATAAATGGTGCTATAATAATAGATAATAATAATAATAACTGAACGTTGCTTGACTCACTGCTCCGCATGGTAGATGGTACGGCTCTGAGTTGTCGCAGCCGCAGTTCATGGTCCCTCCCTGCTTGGGCCTCCCGCTCAGCCCGCTGGACTCTCTCTGCCTCCTGCTTTTCCGCTTTTTCATGGTAATGCTGGATCAGCTGCAGACGTCCATCACGGTCATTGGATTGGCGGCGAGTTGTTTCAAGGCCACCTGCAGGTGGGGGTCCAATCCGCCCTGGTTGTTAGTTGGGCCGGCAATCAGTAGTTAGACCTCTACTGCTGCACAATTTTCGCTTGTGCCGGCTTCTGCGGCCTCTGGGCTCTGAGGCCAGATTTGGTCTGCTTCAAGTTGCACCAGTTCAGTGACCATTTGAGCCTTGGGTTTGCCCTGGGGGTCCAGGCCATGGTACATGCATACTCCAACAAGAGTGTCCTTCTTCTGCTGGGTGTACCAGGCTTCTCCTTTCGCGTCCAACATTGCCTAATAAAAGATAGGATAGAAAAACGAAGAGAAAGGGAGGGGGTAATCACAAGTACACACGGTATCGTCTCAGGACTAATAAAACACTGAGCTTGCTCTCCAGACTTATTTACGCAGAGTCCTCGCAAGAACTGTGAAAGTTTTTAGTGGGAGTGATGATTGCTCAAACCCGATCACTAATGCTCTATTATCCCACCGTTCTGCCAATAATATGTCACGGTTCACACCGTGCTGCCAACACTATGTCACGGATCCCAGCAGTATGTCAGGGATCCCGGGAAGGATATCTTTATTGTTCCCAGACTCCCCACTACTCACACCAATTTGTCACGAACAAGGGTTTTTTTGGTTGCCCCTGGTTCCTTCTGAAGCGGATTTATCTATATCCCACTTCCCAGTTCCGGTTTGAAACCTGCAGCTCTCTGGCGCCCCCTTACCCTCAGGTCAGGCTAGGTACTGCACCTATGGTAATTAGTCGGCAGAAATGCTGCCTGCTGTGTACTTGCTATTGGGCACACTGCAGTGTGGGCGATATAACTACTCCCACACAGGCGGGAACAATAATTATCAATGCCGCCTACCCACCATATCTCTACCTCAAGGGTGTGGTTGGAGGGAGTTAAATGTCCAGTCACTGTTTTTTTTTGGTTTGTGCTGTTTTGGAGGAAGCAAGCCTCCAGGCTGAAGCTCCAGTGAGAGCGGTCGTGCGTGTCCGTCTCACAAGGTGGGAGCTATACTAGGAAGGACTTTGTATGGGCTTTTTAATTTCATTTGTGCCATAAAGGCTGTTTTTGTTACTAGTTTGGGCTTTATGGTTTATGAAGTAGCAAACGACCCAGAGACTTTAACCCCTTTACCCCCAAGGGTGGTTTGCACGTTATGGACCGGGCCAATTTTTACAATTCTGACCACTGTCCCTTTATGAGGTTTTTACTCTGGAACGCTTCAACGGATCCCGGTGATTCTGACATTGTTTTCTCGTGACATATTGTACTTCATGATAGTGGTAACATTTCTTTGATATTACTTGCGTTTATTTGTGAAAAAAAAACAGAAATTTGGTGAAAATTTTGAAAATTTCGCAATTTTCCAACTTTCAATTTTTATGCAATTAAATCACAGAGATATGTCACACAAAATACTTAATAAGTAATATTTCCCACATGTCTACTTTACATCAGCACAATTTTGGAACCAAATTTTTTTTTTTTGTTAGGGAGTTATAAAAGTTAAAATTTGACAACACCATTTTTTTTTAGGGATCACATCTCATTTGAAGTCATTTTGAGGGGTCTATATGATAGAAAATACCCAAGTGTGACACCATTCTAAAAACTGCACCCCTCAAGGTGCTCAAAACCACATTCAAGAAGTTTATTAACCCTTCAGGTGTTTCACAGGAATTTTTGGAATGTTTAAATAAAAATGAACATCTAACTTTTTTTCACAAAAAATTTACTTCAGCTCCAATTTGTTTTATTTTACCAAGGGTAACAGGAGAAAATAGACCCCAAACGTTGTTGTACAATTTGTCCTGAGTATGCCGATACACCAAATGTGGGGGTAAACCACTGTTTGGGCGCATGGGAGAGCTCGGAAAGGAAGGAGCGCCATTTGACTTTTCAATGCAAAATTGACTAGAATTGAGATGGGACGCCATGTTGCGTTTGGAGAGCCACTGATGTGCCTAAACATTGAAACCCCCCACAAGTGACACCATTTTGGAAAGTACACCAACTAAGGAACTTATCTAGATGTGTGGTGAGCACTTTGACTCACCAAGTACTTCACAGAAGTTTATAATGCAGAACCGTAAAAATAAAAAATCATTTTTTTTTCACAAAAATTATCTTTTCGCCCCCAATTTTTTTATTTTCCCAAGGGTAAGAGAAGAAATTGGACCCCAAAAGTTGTTGTACAATTTGTCCTGAGTACGCTGATACCCCATATGTGGGGGGGAACCTGTTGTGAATTCTGTTGTCAAGCTCCCTCCTGTGGTCATGAATGGTACTTCGGCTGGTTCTGTCCATGGGCTTCCTCTGGTGGTGGTGAGTGGGGCTGCGGCTTCTGAGTTTCCTTCCACAGGTGACGAGGTTAATTCGTTAGCTGGCTGCTCTATTTAACTCCACTTAGATCATTGCTCCATGCCACCTGTCAATGTTCCAGTATTGGTCTAGTTCGCTCCTGGATCGTTCATGTGACCTGTCTTCCCAGCAGAAGCTAAGTTCCTGCTTGTTTTTCTCTTGTTTGCTATTTTTCTGTCCAGCTTGCTATTTTAATTTTTGTCTTGCTTGCTGGAAGCTCTGGGACGCAGAGGGAGCGCCTCCGCACCGTGAGTCGGTGCGGAGGGTCTTTTTGCGCCCTCTGCGTGGTCTTTTTGTAGTTTTTGTGCTGACCGCAAAGTTACCTTTGCCTCCAGAGTCCGCCTGCCCAGACTCACATCTGTGGAAGTGTGGGAATTATAGTGCTTCAAGAATGCATGCGGACTGGACGAATCCGCAAGCTTGCAGGCGTGCCTTGCTGACGCCTGGTGCCTAGACCCCTTGATAGACAGGGAGATAGGCTGACATCTAGCACGGAAGGACTCCTGGATGGTGAAAAGAATTCACCATGTTATCATGGTCGATGAAACGGCTAAACCCTTCCTGAAAATGTCAGGAAGCCTTCCTCTACCATCAGGAAGCCCAAATAAAAAGTCCAACCTTCAGAAGGACGCCGTCCTCAAGACGTACCTACTCAGATCACTCACTTCGTCCAGAATATGGGGGATCTTATTCCATTTTGTGGACTGGAGCCAAAAGAGATGAGGGAAGAACTATGCCCTCATAACAGTGGTAATACAGTACCACCTTGGTAACAAGGGATGGAGATGGCCTGAGGACAACCTTGCCTCGAAGGAAATAAGGGAA
This sequence comes from Ranitomeya imitator, assembly GCF_032444005.1. Lineage (NCBI taxonomy): Eukaryota > Metazoa > Chordata > Amphibia > Anura > Dendrobatidae > Ranitomeya > Ranitomeya imitator. The sequence goes on along the minus strand of NC_091284.1, from coordinate 843,195,380 downwards.
GAGCAGAGAAGCTAGCTCCGAAGACTCGTCAGAGTGAGAATATCGCAGAGGAGAACGGGACGACTTTCCCTGATAGTAAAGTCTGCCCAGATGAAAAAGGAGCCTACTGTAAGGCTCCTAGGAATAATAAGGTCCCAATGATGTAACGGTATGCGATAGGGAAGAACTACGTGTGAAAACTCCCTGTGAGAAAGTCCCTACTTGCGGTTGTGCTGCGATAAGGCGAGAAGATACTAGCTCCGCAAACAAAAAAACGGACGTGGTCAGTGCGGATCTCTGAGGATCACTGGGGCCCCTTTCTGCTTCCGAAAGGCTTTCGGAAGCAGTGGAAGGGGAGTTATGGAAACTGGTACCACGGCAGAACCAGAGCATGGAGAGCGATGGCTCTTGGATCTCGAGGCCGAACCACGAACTCGAGTACATTGGCCTTCAGTCTGGATGTCATCCCACCTACAACTGGAGAGCTCCAGTAAGGACAGATCTGATGGAAGACTTCGGGGTGAAGTTCCCACTGACTTGAGGCGGAACCCTGACGGCTGAATTTGTTTGCCGTTCAGAGTTCTACTTCTGGGATATATACTGCCGAGATCACCGAATAATAGACTTCGGCCCATCAGAGAAAGTGAGGTACCTCGGTCATGGCGCCTGACCGTGGGTACCTGCTAGATGACTGACGTAAGGCACCGCCGTGGCATTATCCAATTGAATTCGGATAGAGAGACCCGCCAGAAGGCAGTGGACCTGCTGTAAGACTACCGTTCGGATCTCCAGAACAATGATGGGGAGAAGAAGACTGTTCAGTAAGTCGGGCCTCTCTTTGCTATATCTATTTCATCTCTGTGTTTGTAATTTTCATCTTAACTCACAGTCATTATATGTGGGGGGCTGCCTTTTCCTTTGGGGAATTTCTCTGAGGCAAGGTAGGCTTTATTTTTCTATCTTTAGGGCTAGCTAGTTTCTTAGGCTGTGACGAGTTGCATAGGGAGCGTTAGGAGCAATCCACGGCTATTTCTAGTGTGTGTGATAGGATTAGGGATTGCGGTCAGCAGAGTTCCCACGTCCCAGAGCTTGTCCTGTATTATTAGTAACTATCAAGTCATTCCGTGTGCTCTTAACCACCAGGTCCATTATTGTCCTAACCACCAGGTCATAACAGTACAGGTGGCCCAAAGTATTAATGCATCTCGATAGAGGGATAAGAGAAGTTCTGAGACCATTTTTTTTTCTTTGCAGTGTGTTTTGTCTCTCTTTTCCCCTTTACCTCTGGGTGGTTCAGGATACAGGTGTAGATATGGACATTCAAGGTCTGTCCTCTTGGATGGATAATCTCACTACAAGGGTACAAAACATTCAAGATTTTGTGGTTCAGAATCCGATGTCAGAGCCTAGGATTCCAATTCCTGATTTTTTGGGGGGGGATAGATCTAAGTTTCTGAATTTCAAAAATAATTGTAAATTGTTTCTTGCTTTGAAACCTCGCTCCTCAGGTGACCCTGTTCAACAAGTGAAAATCATTATTTGTTACGTGGCGACCCTCAAGACTGGGCATTTTCCCTTGCGCCAGGAGATCCGGCATTGCGTGATGTTGATGCGTTTTTTCTGGCGCTTGGATTGCTTTATGATGAACCAAATTCAGTGGATCAGGCAGAGAAAATCTTGCTGGCTCTGTGTCAGGGTCAGGATGAGGTAGAGATATATTGTCAGAAGTTTAGGAAGTGGTCTGTACTCACTCAGTGGAATGAATGTGCCCTGGCAGCAATTTTCAGAAAGGGTCTCTCTGAAGCCCTTAAGGATGTCATGGTGGGATTTCCCATGCCTGCCGGTCTGAATGAGTCTATGTCTTTGGCCATTCAGATCGGTCGACGCTTGCGTGAGCGTAAAGCTGTGCACCATTTGGCGGTATTATCTGAGCATAGACCTGAGCCTATGCAATGTGATAGGACTTTGACCAGAGCTGAACGGCAAGAAGACAGACGTCGGAATGGGCTGTGTTTTTACTGTGGTGATTCCACTCATGCTATCTCCGATTGTCCTAAGCGCACTAAGCGTTTCGCTAGGTCTGCCACCATTGGTACGGTACAGTCTAAATTTCTTTTGTCCGTTACTCTGATTTGCTCTTTGTCGTCCTATTCTGTTATGGCATTTGTGGATTCAGGCGCTGCCCTGAATTTGATGGACATGGAGTTTGCTAGGCACTGTGGTTTTTTCTTGGAGCCCTTGCGGTATCCTATTCCATTGAGAGGAATTGATGCTACGCCTTTGGCCAAGAATAAGCCTCAGTACTGGACCCAATTGACCATGTGCATGGCTCCTGCACATCAGGAGGATATTCGCTTTTTGGTGTTGCATAATCTGCATGATGTGGTCGTTTTGGGGTTGCCATGGCTACAGGTCCATAATCCAGTATTGAATTGGAAATCTATGTCTGTGTCCAGCTTGGGTTGTCAGGGGGTACATGGTGATGTTCCATTTTTGTCTATTTCGTCATCCACCCCTTCTGAAGTCCCGGAGTTTTTGTCGGATTACCGGGATTTATTTGATGAGCCCAAATCCAGTGCCCTACCTCCTCATAGGGATTGCGATTGTGCTATTAATTTGATTCCTGGTAGTAAGTTTCCTAAGGGCCGACTGTTCAATTTATCTGTGCTAGAACACGCCGCTATGCGGAGTTATATAAAGGAATCCTTGGAGAAGGGTCATATTCACCCGTCGTCGTCACCATTGGGAGCAGGGTTCTTTTTTGTGGCCAAGAAGGATGGTTCTTTGAGACCTTGTATTGATTACCGCCTTCTTAATAAGATCACAGTCAAATTTCAGTACCCTTTGCCGCTGCTGTCTGATTTATTTGCTCGGATTAAGGGGGCTAGTTGGTTCACCAAGATAGATCTTCGTGGTGCGTATAATCTTGTGCGTATTAAACAGGGCGATGAATGGAAAACAGCATTTAATATGCTCGAGGGCCATTTTGAGTACCTGGTTATGCCATTCGGGCTTTCCAATGCTCCATCAGTATTTCAGTCCTTTATGCATGACATCTTCTGAGAATACCTGGATAAATTCCTGATTGTATATTTGGATGATACTTTGGTCTTCTCGGATGATTAGGAGTCTCACGTGAAGCAGGTCAGAATGGTGTTCCAGGTCCTTCGTGCGAATTCTTTGTTTGTGAAGGGGTCAAAGTGTCTCTTTGAAGTTCAGAAGGTTTCATTTTTTCCCCTTCTACTATCGAGATGGACCCTGTTAAAGTCCAGGCCATTTATGATTGGACTCAGCCGACATCTGTGAAGAGTCTGCAAAAGTTCCTGGGCTTTGCTAATTTTTATCGTCGCTTCATCAGTAATTTTTCTAGTGTTGCTAAACCGTTGACTGATTTGACCAAGAAGGGTGCTGATGTGGTCAATTGGTCTTCTGCGGCTGTGGAAGCTTTTCAGGAGTTGAAGCGTCGTTTTTCTTCTGCCCGTGTTGTGCCAGCCAGATGTTTCGCTCCCGTTTCAGGTCGAGGTTGATGCTTCTGAGATTGGAGCAGGGGCTGTTTTGTCGCAAAGAAGTTCTGATGGCTCGGTGATGAAACCATGTGCCTTCTTTTCTAGAAAGTTTTCGCCTGCTGAGCACAATTATGATGTTGGCAATCAAGAGTTGTTGGCCATGAAGTGGGCATTCGAGGAGTGGCATCATTGGTTTGAAGGAGCCAAGCATCGCGTGGTGGTCTTGACGGATCACAAGAATTTGACTTATCTCGAGTCTGCCAAACGGTTGAATCCTAGACAGGCTCGATGGTCGCTATTTTTCTCCTGTTTTGATTTTGTGGTTTCGTACCTTCCGGGCTCTAAGAATGTGAAGGCTGATGCCCTGTCAAGGAGTTTTGTGCCCGACTCTCCGGGTGTTCCTGAGCCGGCGGGTATTCTCAAAGAGGGGGTAATTTTGTCTGCCATCTCCCCTGATTTGCGGCAGGTGCTGCAAAAATTTCAGGCTGATAGACCTGACCGTTGCCCAGCGGAGAAACTGTTTGTCCCTGATAAATGGACTAGTAGAGTTATCTCTGAGGTTCATTGTTCGGTGTTGGCTGGTCATCCTGGAATCTTTGGTACCAGAGATTTGGTGGCTAGATCCTTTTGGTGGCCGTCTTTGTTACGGGATGTGCGTTCTTTTGTGCAGTCCTGTGGGACTTGTGCTCGGGCTAAGCCCTGCTGTTCTCGTGCTAGTGGGTTGCTTTTGCCCTTGCCGGTCCCGAAGAGGCCCTGGACGCATATTTCTATGGATTTTATTTCGGATCTCCCTGTCTCTCAAAAGATGTCGGTCATTTGGGTGGTTTGTGATCGCTTCTCTAAGATGGTCCATTTGGTACCCTTGTCTAAATTGCCTTCCTCCTCTGATTTGATGCCATTATTTTTCCAGCGTGTGGTTTGTTTACATGGTATCCCGGAGAACATCGTTTCTGACAGAGGTTCCCAGTTTGTTTCGAGGTTTTGGCGATCCTTTTGTGCTAGGATGGGCATTGATTTGTCTTTTTCCTCGGCTTTCCATCTTCAGACAAATGGCCAAACCGAACGAACCAATCAGACTTTGGAAACATATCTGAGATGTTTTGTTTCTGCTGATCAGGATGATTGGGTGTCTTTCTTGCCTTTGGCTGAGTTCGCCTTTAATATTCGGGCCAGCTTGGCTACTTTGGTTTTGCCGTTTTTCTGCAATTCTGGTTTCCATCCTCGTTTCTCTTCAGGGCAGGTTGAGTCTTCGGACTGTCCTGGTGTAGATACTGTGGTGGATAGGTTGCAGCAGATTTGGACTCATGTGGTGGACAATTTGACATTGTCCCAGGAGAAGGCTCAACGTTTCGCTAACCGCCGGCGCTGTGTGGGTCCCCGACTTCGTGTTGGGGATTTGGTTTGGTTGTCGTCTCGTTATGTTCCTATGAAGGTTTCCTCTCCTAAGTTTAAGCCTCGTTTCATTGGTCCGTATAAGATTTCTGAGGTTCTCAATCCTGTGTCATTTCGTTTGACCCTTCCAGCTTCTTTTGCAATCCATAATGTATTCCATAGGTCGTTGTTGCGGAGATACGTGGCGCCTGTGGTTCCATCCGTTGATCCTCCTGCCCCGGTGTTGGTTGAGGGGGAGTTGGAGTATGTGGTGGAGAAGATTTTGGATTCTCGTATTTCGAGACGGAAACTCCAGTACCTGGTCAAGTGGAAGGGTTATGGTCAGGAAGATAATTCCTGGGTCTTTGCCTCTGATGTTCATGCTGCCGATCTGGTTCGTGCCTTTCATTTGGCTCGTCCTGGGGGCTCTGGTGAGGGTTCGGTGACCCCTCCTCAAGGGGGGGTACTGTTGTGAATTCTGTTGTCAAGCTCCCTCCTGTGGTCATGAATGGTACTTCAGCTGGTTCTGTCCATGGGCTTCCTCTGGTGGTTGTGAGTGGGGCTGCGGCTTCTGAGTTTCCTTCCACAGGTGACGAGGTTAATTCGTTAGCTGGCTGCTCTATTTAACTCCACTTAGATCTTTGCTCCATGCCACCTGTCAATGTTCCAGTATTGGTCTAGTTCGCTCCTGGATCATTCTTGTGACCTGTCTTCCCAGCAGAAGCTAAGTTCCTGCTTGTTTTTCTCTTGTTTGCTATTTTTCTGTCCAGCTTGCTATTTTGATTTTTGTCTTGCTTGCTGGAAGCTCTGGGACGCAGAGGGAGCGCCTCCGCATCGTGAGTCAGTGCGGAGGGTCTTTTTGCGCCCTCTGCATGGTCTTTTTGTAGTTCTTGTGCTGACCGCAAAGTTACCTTTCCTATCCTCTGTCTGTTCAGTAAGTCGGGCCTCTCTTTGCTATATCTATTTCATCTCTGTGCTTGTAATTTTCATCTTAACTCACAGTCATTATATGTGGGGGGCTGCATTTTCCTTTGGGGAATTTCTCTGAGGCAAGGTAGGCTTTATTTTTCTATCTTTAGGGCTAGCTAGTTTCTTAGGCTGTGACGAGTTGCATAGGGAGCGTTAGGAGCAATCCACGGCTATTTCTAGTGTGTGTGATAGGATTAGGGATTGCGGTCAGCAGAGTTCCCACGTCCCAGAGCTTGTCCTGTATTATTAGTAACTATCAAGTCATTCCGTGTGCTCTTAACCACCAGGTCCATTATTGTCCTAACCACCAGGTCATAACAGGAACCACCGTTTGGGCGCATGGGAGGGCTCAGAAGGGAAGGAGCGCCATTTGGAATACAGACTTAGATGGAATGGTCTGCAGGCGTCACATTGCGTTTGCAGAGCTCCTAATGTACCTAAACAGTAGAAACCCCCCACTAGTGACCCCATATTGGAAACTAGACCCCCCAAGGAACTTATCTAGATGTGTTGTGAGAACTTTGAGCCCCCAAGTGTTTCACTACAGTTTCTAACGCAGAGCCGTGAAAATAAAAATAAAAAATTCCCCCCAAAATTATTTTTTATCCCCCAGTTTTGTATTTTCTCGAGGGTAACAGGAGAAATTGGACCCCAAAAGTTGTTGTCCAATTTGTCCTGAGTGCGCTGATGCCCCATATGTGGGGGGGAACCACCGTTTGGGCGCATGGGAGGGCTCGGAAGGGAAGGAGCGCCATTTGGAATACAGACTTAGATGGAATGGTCTGCAGGCGTCACATTGCGTTTGCAGAGCCCCTAATGTACCTAAACAGTAGAAACCCCCCACAAGTGACACCATTTTGGAAAGTAGACCCCCTAAGGAACTCATCTAGATGTGATGTGAGAGCTTTGAACCCCCAAGTGTTGAACCCCCAGAGCCGCCGCGTTTTTTTTTTTTTTTTTACACGTGTGGAAATTTTTCTTTTTACTTTGTCCCGGGGGGGACATCACAGATCGGTGATCTGACAGTTTGCACAGCACTCTGTCAGATCACCAATCTGTCTGAGAACACTGCAGGCTTCACAGTGCCTGCTGAGCAGGCTCTGTGAAGCCACCTCCCTTCCTGCAGGACCCGGATGCCGTGGCCATGTTGGATCTGGGCCTGGAGCAGGGAGGGAGGTAAGAGATCCTCACAGCAACGCGATCACATCGCGTTGCTGCGGGGTTCTCAGGGAAGCCCGCAGGGAGCCCCCTCCCTGCGCGATGCTTCCCTGCACACCACGATCATGTTTGATCGCGGTGTGCCGGGGGTTAATGTGCCGGGGACGGTCCGTGACCGCTCCTCGAACATAGTGAGAACGTGCACCACATAGTGCCGGATGTCAGCTGCAATAGGCAGCTGACACCCGGCCGCGATCGGCCGCGCTCCTCCCGTGAGCGCAGCCGATCACGCTGGACGTACTATTCCGTCCTTGGGAAGTAGGGCCCACCCCACATGGACGGAATAGTACGTCCATTGGCAGAAAGGGGTTAACCTAAAGAGTTCTTGTGTCTACCTCAGGGAGCAGCTAAGTGAGCCGACCTCCCACATCTCGTATCCTAATCCTGTGAATTGTGGTGGTGTCAGAGTTTGACCCTGCTCCGCTGTATCCCAGCTGTACGCTGTAGTGCCAGTAGGGAACAACGTATCCACAACCCTCCCGATGACTGTTACAGTCAGAGACGTCTGGGCGCACTCAGGACGCGCAGAGCTTTCACCTCCAGCCAAAGCTAAGAAGATATGTAATCAGCGCCAGGATGGAGGTCACGGTTCACATGTAGTACAAGGACACTGATAGTTATGGTGGCAGCTCAGCTCTTGTAAATGATATACAACCACCATCATAAATGTGGCCACATAAAGAGCAGAGAATGAAACATCAGAATACTGCACCGATTCTACAACTCCTGGAGCGGTCGCTTCATCATTGAGGAAAGAGACACATAAAACCTGGGTGACAACAACCTAAGGCTGCAGCAGAGAGGAGTGCTGGCGAGCAGCTACAGCCAGATGTAGACAATGTACCGGGGCAGCACAGTGTATGCTCTCGGCAGCGTTCTGCAGCTCAGCATTATTGGAGATGAGTTGCAGTACTGAGAACGGGGACAGCAAAATATATGGCGCGGCACTGCACTACTGAGAATAGGGGGTCTGCACAATGTATGGTGCTGCAATACAGTGAACAGGGACAGCAAAATACAGTAGGGGAAAAAAGTATTTAGTCAGCCACCAATTGTGCAAGTTCTCCCACTTAAAAAGATGAGAGAGGCCTGTAACTGACATCATAGGTAGACCACAACTATGAGAGTCACAATGAGAAAACAAAACCTAGTATGTTTGTTGCATTGTTTGGTTTCAGCTTTTATCTACACAGAACATGAGGTACATGCATCAGCTTCTTAATACAGCATAACAGGAAGTCTGAAGGACCTATTACCAGAGAGAAAGCAAAACCAAAGTACAAGTATATGCAGTACATTCAACTAAGCATATAACAGTAACAACATCGCCATCTACTGTCAGAAAAGTGTAAACTCCTCCTGCACACAAATACGTCTGTATCTGTTGCATTACTTTAAGAAATAAAGGTCAGTCAGTCCGAAAAATTGGGAACTTTGAAAGTGTCCCCAAGTGAAGTGGCAAAAACCATCAAGCGCTACAAAGAAACTGGCTCACATGAGGACCGCCACAGGAAAGGAAGAACAAGAGTCACCTCTGCTTCTGAGGATAAGTTTATCCAAGTCACCAGCCTCAGAAATCGCAGGTTAACAGCAGCTCAGATTAGAGACCAGGTCAATGCCACACAGAGTTCTAGCAGCAGACACATCTCTACAACAACTGTTAAGAGGAGACTTTGTGCAGCAGGCCTTCATGGTAAAATAGCTGCTAGGAAACCACTGTTAAGGACAGGCAACAAGCAGAAGAGACTTGTTTGGGCTAAAGAACACAAGGAATGGACATTAGACCAGTGGAAATCTGTGCTTTGGTCTGATGAGTCCAAATCTGAGATCTTTGGTTCCAACCGTGTCTTTGTGCGACGCAGAAAAGGTGAACGGATGGACTCTACATGCCTGGTTCCCACCGTGAAGCATGGAGGAGGAGGTGTGATGGTGTAGGGGGGCTTTGCTGGTGACACTGTTGGGGGTTTATTCAAAATTGAAGGCATACTGAACCAGCATGGCTACCACAGCATCTTGCAGCGGCATGTGCTATTCCATCCGGTTTGCGTTTAGTTGGACCATCATTTATTTTTCAACAGGACAAAGACCCCAAACACATCTCCAGGCTGTGTAAGGGCTATTTGACCAAGAAGGAGAGTGATGGGGGGCTACGCCAGATGACCTGGCCTCCACAGTCACCAGACCGGAACCCATCGAGATGGTTTGGGGTGAGCTGGACCGCAGAGTGAAGGCAAAAGGGCCAACAAGTGCTAAGCATCTCTGGGAACTCCTTCAAGATTGTTGGAAGACCATTCCCGGTGACTACCTCCTGAAGCTCATCAAGAGAATGCCAAGAGTGTGCAAAGCAGTCATCAAAGCAAAAGGTGGCTACTTTGAAGAACCTAGAATATAAGACATATAGTAACATAGTAACATAGTTAAGTAAGGCCGAAAAAAGACATTTGTCCATCCAGTTCAGCCTATATTCCATCATAATAAATCCCCAGATCTACGTCCTTCTACAGAACCTAATAATTGTATGATACAATATTGTTCTGCTCCAGGAAGACATCCAGGCCTCTCTTGAACCCCTCGACTGAGTTAGCCATCACCACCTCCTCAGGCAAGCAATTCCAGATTCTCACTGCCCTAACAGTAAAGAATCCTCTTCTATGTTGGTGGAAAAACCTTCTCTCCTCCAGACGCAAAGAATGCCCCCTTGTGCCCGTCACCTTCCTTGGTATAAACAGATCCTCAGCGAGATATTTGTATTGTCCCCTTATATACTTATACATGGTTATTAGATCGCCCCTCAGTCTTTTTTTCTAGACTAAATAATCCTAATTTCGCTAATCTATCTGGGTATTGTAGTTCTCCCATCCCCTTTATTAATTTTGTTGCCCTCCTTTGTACTCTCTCTAGTTCCATTATATCCTTCCTGAGCACCGGTGCCCAAAACTGGACACAGTACTCCATGTGCGGTCTAACTAGGGATTTGTACAGAGGCAGTATAATGCTCTCATCATGTGTATCCAGACCTCTTTTAATGCACCCCATGATCCTGTTTGCCTTGGCAGCTGCTGCCTGGCACTGGCTGCTCCAGGTAAGTTTATCATTAACTAGGATCCCCAAGTCCTTCTCCCTGTCAGATTTACCCAGTGGTTTCCCGTTCAGTGTGTAATGGTGATATTGATTCCTTCTTCCCATGTGTATAACCTTACATTTATCATTGTTAAACCTCATCTGCCACCTTTTAGCCCAAGTTTCCAACTTATCCAGATACATATTTTCAGTTGTTTCACACTTTTTTGTTAAGTATATAATTCCACATGTGTTAATTCATAGTTTTGATGTCTTCAGTCTGAATGTACAATTTTGATAGTCATGAAAATACAGAAAAATCTTTAAAGGGAACCTGTCACCCCGTTTTTGAAAGATGAGATATAAATAGTGTGAAATAGGGGCAGAGCTGGGCTTTACATTAGTGTCCTTTTGGTGCCTTTATTCCCCCGGGATGCTGCTGAAATACCTTTGTGAAGTGTCCGTTTTGTCCTGTCAGTCAAGTTGGTCAGGTCGAATGGGCGTTGTAAAATAGCGGTTCCTCCCCCTGATTCTCGGCTTGTCTTTCGTAAACGCGATCTGTGAATAGCACAGATCGCGCTTTTTCTTAGCGCCTGCGCAGTGAATTTGCCTCCGGCGCCTGCGCATTATGTTTTGCCCATCTGTGGGCAAAGCATAATTGACATCATTGCGCATGCGCGGGCCTTCACTTTAGCCGGGGTGCCCCGGAAGTTGTCATATCGGCAAAGTGTTATTCTGGATGCCGTATCTCATCCCACACTGCGAGCGTAAGGCAGGCGAGCGATCTTGGCACAAAACTTACGCTCGCAGTGTGGGATGAGATACGGCATCCAGAATAACACTTTGCCGATATGACAACTTCCGGGGCACCCCGGCTAAAGTGAAGGCCCGCGCATGCGCAATGATGTCAATTATGCTTTGCCCACAGATTGCCGGAGGCAAATTCACTGCGCAAGCGCTAAACATAACGCCAACGGCGGAACTAAACTTCGCAGGGAATTGCATGAGGTGGGGGAGGAACCGCTATTTTACAACGCCCATTCGACCTGACCAACTTGACTGACAGGACAAAACGGACACTTCACAAAGGTATTTCAGCAGCATCCCGGGGGAATAAAGGCACCAAAAGGACACTAATGTAAAGCCCAGCTCTGCCCCTATTTCACACTATTTATATCTCATCTTTCAAAAACGGGGTGACAGGTTCCCTTTAAATGAGGTGTGTCCAAACTTTTGGTCTGTACTGTATATCACTGTCATTTATCTTATTTTTCATTTCCAGTAATGTCATTATGTCATCATTTACATCTTCAATGAATGTTCCACTGTTACTCGCTGTGATTCTGTCGGTCTTGGGATCTAGGATTCTGTATCTCTTGCAATTGTCACTATGTCCAACAAATATTCCTTCAATGGCTGTTTTGAAGTTTGGAGCATTTTTCTTCTGGAATAAACACAAACTTTGCAACCAAAAACTCTGCCTAGCCCACGGTCTAGGAAACAGTTGGCTTTAGACGTTCACCACCCCTCCTCCTCCTCCTCCAGAAGCGAAAGCTCATCCACAGACCGCAGTGGCACGACCACTCCATCCGCAGCTGCCAGTGTTGCACACGAGGTGTCCCATTATCGAACAGCTAGTGGTAAGCGTCAGCAGGAAGCCAGTCACCGTCAGCTGGAGAGGGGGTAAGCCTGCGACCAACGCCAGTACCCCTGCCAGCCATCTCACCAGAGGCCCTGTTCCCATTGCCAACAGCACCAGACCTAATACTGACCTTCGCCAGTGGTTTTCCTGCAAACGGACTGGTCATATCAGAGCCCACTGTTCAGAGAAGCAGAAGAACCCCCCAGCCAAGGCCCCAGGGCCTAATGCAGCAGTTCTTTTGGTGGGTGGGGCGGTTGGGAGGGCTGTTATGGACCTGGTGGTTAGGAGCACCCGGCACGACCTGATAGTTAAACTCATACAGGACAAGCTCTGGGATGTGGGAGCTCTGCTGACCGCAAGCCCTAATCCTATCACAACAACTAGAAATAGCCGTGGAGCGCTCCTGACACTCCCTAGACGCCTCTTCACAGCCTAAGAGCTAGCTAGCCCTAGCGATAGAAAATATAGCCTACCTTGCCTCAGAGAAATTCCCCAAAGGTAAAGGAAGCCCCCCACATATATTGACTGTGAGTAAAGATGAAAGTCACAAACGCAGAAATGAAACAGGTTTCAGCAAAGGGAGGCCAGACTTACTAAACAGACTGAGGATAGGAAAGGTAACTTTGCGATCAGCACAAAAACTACAAAAGACCATGCAGAGTGTGCAAAAAGATCTCTGCACCGACTAACGGTGCGGAGGTGCCACTCTGCATCCCAGAGCTTCCAGCTAGCAAGACAATATAATGATAACCAGCTGGACAAGAAAACAATGAACAAATAATAACTAGCAGGAACTTAGCTTCTGCTGGAGAAGACAGGTCACCAGAAAGATCCAAGAGCGAACTGAACCAATGCAGGAACATTGACAGCTGGCATGGAGTAACGATCTGAGTGGAGTTAAATAGAGCAGCCAACCAAAGGATAAACCACGTCACCTGTGTAAGGAACCTCAGAAGCAGCAGCTTCACTCACAGCTGCCAGAGGGAGTCCATAGACAGAACTCGCCGAAGTACCATTCACGACCACAGGAGGGAGTTCGACAACAGAATTCACAACAGAGGGCATTATATTCAGATAGGCCATCTCTGCTGGCAGGACCGCCCAGGAGGCCCCTCAGAAAAACAGACTCAGCACCACGATTTATCACTCAATGTAACTCTAACTGGTCTGAGATTAACAAGATCTTTAGGCGGCACTGGTCGGTCCTGCTGACGGACAAAGACCTCTCTAGTCAACGTACCCCGTATCCCCTTATCACCTGGCGTAGATCCCGTACATTGGGTGATACACTATGCAACAGCCATTACGTCCCCCGAGAAATAACCCCTTTGGCACTAGTCAGAGGGTCCCACCCTGGGGCCGTTTCCCATGTGGAAACTGTTCAGTCCATTCCAAGAACAAAAGAGTTTACTAATTCCGCCGGGGATAATACCTATAAGATTGTACGCCGTATCTCATGTAACACGGAGGCAGTCGTGCATTACGCTCAATGTCCCTGCAGCCGTAGTTATATTGGCCTGACAACGCGGGCTTTTAAAATTCGTGTCCAAGAACACAATCAGGGACATTAACAATTCAGCCAACTGCCTTGAACCACTGCTGTTAAAATCAACCCCTAAGCCTCCTGACGAAGCCACGGCGGTGAAACGCGCGTCGAGGTCCCCCTCGTTTACAGCATGAACGTTATATATACATTATCAGCGGCCATTGGCCTCAATGTGACCTATGTGGACTCTGGAGCTGCGCCCCCTGCTGGCCGGGACTATTGCTGCCGGCCCAGACCCCGCTCTACACTATGGCAGCGCTATACTGTGGTGACTCCTGGTGATGGCGGCGGCCCCCCGGCACGGAGCCCTTTCACCCCTCGGTGCCCGCTCTCACGCCCATTCCTGCCCCGGGTTTATAACTGTGGCTGTTGTTCGGAGCCTCCACATCCGGGCACTCGCCGCAGTGTATGTGCTGATTACTCTGAGGACGATTGTTTGTTGTTAAACCTATAAAAACACAAAAGAAAAGAAATCAAAGCCGTGAGCGGAGCGCAGGAGGACGCGCTGCCTGTGAGGACACGTGACATCCGGCCGCCGGATTACTGACATCCGGCGAGATCTCTACATCTGACCTTCCCAACATGGCGGCATCCGACCGATAACCGGAACTGCGTCACAGCAGCCGGAAGTGCGGCGGAGACCATCAGGGCGGCGACCGTAGAAATAACGGGACCGAGAAAAGCGGAAATGTCGAGGTGAGAAACCGACAGTGGGATTATTACCGGCGGCGTCTACAGTACAGAGGCTCCGTGCTGAGCGTTATATACCGCCATGTGTACACTGTGTGTATATATATCTATATATGTATACTGTGCTGTGTATATACTGTGCTGTGTATATATATATCTATATATGTATACTGTGCTGTGTATATACTGTGCTGTGTGTATATATATATCTATATATGTATACTGTGCTGTGTATATACTGTGCTGTGTGTATATACTGTGCTGTGTATATACTGTGCTGTGTATACTGTGCTGTGTGTATATACTGTGCTGTGTATACTGTGCTGTGTGTATATACTGTGCTGTGTGTGTATATACTGTGCTGTGTGTATATACTGTGCTGTGTGTGTATATATCTATATATGTATACTGTGCTGTGTGTGTATACTGTGCTGTGTATATATACTGTGCTGTGTGTATATATATCTATATATGTATACTGTGCTGTGTGTGTATACTGTGCTGTGTATATATACTGTGCTGTGTGTGTATACTGTGCTGTGTGTATATACTGTGCTGTGTATATACTGTGCTGTGTGTATATATATCTATATATATATACTGTGCTGTGTATATATACTGTGCTGTGTGTGTATACTGTGCTGTGTGTATATACTGTGCTGTGTGTGTATACTGTGCTGTGTGTATATACTGTGCTGTGTGTATATACTGTGCTGTGTATATACTGTGCTGTGTGTATATATATCTATATATGTATACTGTGCTGTGTGTATACTGTGCTGTGTATATATACTGTGCTGTGTGTATATACTGTGCTGTGTGTATATATATCTATATATGTATACTGTGCTGTGTGTGTATACTGTGCTGTGTGTGTATACTGTGCTGTGTGTATATACTGTGCTGTGTATATATACTGTGCTGTGTGTATATACTGTGCTGTGTGTATACTGTGCTGTGTATATATACTGTGCTGTGTGTATATACTGTGCTGTGTATATATATATCTATATATGTATACTGTGCTGTGTGTGTATACTGTGCTGTGTGTGTATACTGTGCTGTGTGTATATATATCTATATATGTATACTGTGCTGTGTGTATACTGTGCTGTGTGTGTATACTGTGCTGTGTGTATATACTGTGCTGTGTGTATATATATCTATATATGTATACTGTGCTGTGTGTGTATACTGTGCTGTGTGTATATACTGTGCTGTGTATATATATATCTATATATGTATACTGTGCTGTGTGTATATACTGTGCTGTGTGTATATACTGTGCTGTGTATATACTGTGCTGTGTGTATATACTGTGCTGTGTATATATATATCTATATATGTATACTGTGCTGTGTATATACTGTGCTGTGTGTATATACTGTGCTGTGTGTGTATACTGTGCTGTGTGTATATATATCTATATATGTATACTGTGCTGTATGTATATACTGTGCTGTGTGTATATACTGTGCTGTGTGTATACTGTGCTGTGTGTATATACTGTGCTGTGTATATATATATCTATATATGTATACTGTGCTGTGTATATACTGTGCTGTGTGTATATACTGTGCTGTGTGTGTATACTGTGCTGTGTGTATACTGTGCTGTGTGTATATACTGTGCTGTGTGTGTATACTGTGCTGTGTGTGTATACTGTGCTGTGTGTGTATACTGTGCTGTGTGTGTATACTGTGCTGTGTGTATACTGTGCTGTGTGTATATACTGTGCTGTGTGTGTATACTGTGCTGTGTGTGTATACTGTGCTGTGTGTGTATACTGTGCTGTGTGTATATACTGTGCTGTGTGTATATACTGTGCTGTGTATATACTGTGCTGTGTGTATATACTGTGCTGTGTATATGCTGTGTGTATATATATCTATATATGTATACTGTGCTGTGTGTATATACTGTGCTGTGTGTGTATACTGTGCTGTGTATATGCTGTGTGTATATATATCTATATATGTATACTGTGCTGTGTATATACTGTGCTGTGTGTATATATATCTATATATGTATACTGTGCTGTGTGTATATATATCTATATATGTATACTGTGCTGTATGTATATACTGTGCTGTGTGTATATACTGTGCTGTGTGTATATATATCTATATATGTATACTGTGCTGTGTGTGTACTGTGCTGTGTGTGTATACTGTGCTGTGTGTATATATATTTATATATGTATACTGTGCTGTGTATATACTGTGCTGTGTGTATATATATCTATATATGTATACTGTGCTGTGTGTATATACTGTGCTGTGTGTGTATACTGTGCTGTGTGTATATACTGTGCTGTGTGTGTATACTGTGCTGTGTGTGTATACTGTGCTGTGTGTGTATACTGTGCTGTGTGTATATACTGTGCTGTGTGTATATACTGTGCTGTGTGTGTATACTGTGCTGTGTGTGTATACTGTGCTGTGTGTATACTGTGCTGTGTATATATACTGTGCTGTGTGTATACTGTGCTGTGTGTGTATACTGTGCTGTGTGTGTATACTGTGCTGTGTGTATACTGTGCTGTGTATATATACTGTGCTGTGTGTATATATATCTATATATGTATACTGTGCTGTGTGTGTATACTGTGCTGTGTATATATACTGTGCTGTGTGTGTATACTGTGCTGTGTGTATATACTGTGCTGTGTGTATATACTGTGCTGTGTATATACTGTGCTGTGTGTATATATATCTATATATGTATACTGTGCTGTGTGTATACTGTGCTGTGTGTATATACTGTGCTGTGTGTGTATATACTGTGCTGTGTGTGTATACTGTGCTGTGTGTATATACTGTGCTGTGTGTATATACTGTGCTGTGTATATACTGTGCTGTGTGTATATACTGTGCTGTGTGTATATATATCTATATATGTATACTGTGCTGTGTGTGTATACTGTGCTGTGTATATACTGTGCTGTGTGTATATACTGTGCTGTGTATATATATATCTATATATGTATACTGTGCTGTGTGTATATACTGTGCTGTGTGTGTATACTGTGCTGTGTATATACTGTGCTGTGTGTATACTGTGCTGTGTGTATATATATCTATATATGTATACTGTGCTGTGTATATACTGTGCTGTGTATATATATATCTATATATGTATACTGTGCTGTATGTATATACTGTGCTGTGTGTATATACTGTGCTGTGTGTATACTGTGCTGTGTGTGTACTGTGCTGTGTGTGTATACTGTGCTGTGTGTGTACTGTGCTGTGTATATATATATCTATATATGTATACTGTGCTGTATGTATATACTGTGCTGTGTGTATATACTGTGCTGTGTGTATACTGTGCTGTGTGTATATACTGTGCTGTGTATATACTGTGCTGTGTGTATATATATCTATATATGTATACTGTGCTGTGTATATACTGTGCTGTGTGTATATATATCTATATATGTATACTGTGCTGTGTGTATATACTGTGCTGTGTGTGTATACTGTGCTGTGTGTATATACTGTGCTGTGTGTATATACTGTGCTGTGTGTGTATACTGTGCTGTGTGTGTATACTGTGCTGTGTGTGTATACTGTGCTGTGTATATATACTGTGCTGTGTATATATACTGTGCTGTGTATATATACTGTGCTGTGTATATACTGTGCTGTGTGTATATATATCTATATATGTATACTGTGCTGTGTATATACTGTGCTGTGTGTGTATACTGTGCTGTGTGTATATACTGTGCTGTGTGTGTATACTGTGCTGTGTGTATATACTGTGCTGTGTGTGTATACTGTGCTGTGTGTGTATACTGTGCTGTGTGTGTATACTGTGCTGTGTGTATATACTGTGCTGTGTGTATATACTGTGCTGTGTGTGTATATATCTATATATGTATACTGTGCTGTGTGTGTATACTGTGCTGTGTGTATATACTGTGCTGTGTGTGTATACTGTGCTGTGTGTGTATACTGTGCTGTGTGTGTATACTGTGCTGTGTGTGTATACTGTGCTGTGTGTGTATACTGTGCTGTGTGTATATACTGTGCTGTGTGTATATACTGTGCTGTGTGTATACTGTGCTGTGTGTGTATACTGTGCTGTGTGTATATACTGTGCTGTGTGTGTATATATCTATATATGTATACTGTGCTGTGTGTGTATACTGTGCTGTGTGTGTATACTGTGCTGTGTGTATATACTGTGCTGTGTGTATATACTGTGCTGTGTGTGTATATATCTATATATGTATACTGTGCTGTGTGTGTATACTGTGCTGTGTGTGTATACTGTGCTGTGTGTGTATACTGTGCTGTGTGTGTATACTGTGCTGTGTGTGTATACTGTGCTGTGTGTGTATACTGTGCTGTGTGTGTATACTGTGCTGTGTGTGTATACTGTGCTGTGTGTGTATACTGTGCTGTGTGTGTATACTGTGCTGTGTGTGTGTATGCTGTGTGTGTGTATACTGTGCTGTGTGTGTGTATACTGTGCTGTGTGTGTGTATACTGTGCTGTGTGTGTGTATACTGTGCTGTGTGTGTGTATACTGTGCTGTGTGTGTATACTGTGCTGTGTGTGTATACTGTGCTGTGTGTATATATATCTATATATGTATACTGTGCTGTGTGTGTATACTGTGCTGTGTGTATATATATCTATATATGTATACTGTGCTGTGTGTGTATACTGTGCTGTGTGTATATATATCTATATATGTATACTGTGCTGTGTGTGTATACTGTGCTGTGTGTATATACTGTGCTGTGTGTATATACTGTGCTGTGTGTATATATATCTATATATGTATACTGTGCTGTGTGTATATACTGTGCTGTGTGTGTATACTGTGCTGTGTGTGTATACTGTGCTGTGTGTGTATACTGTGCTGTGTGTGTATACTGTGCTGTGTGTGTATACTGTGCTGTGTGTGTATACTGTGCTGTGTGTGTATACTGTGCTGTGTGTGTATACTGTGCTGTGTGTATATATATCTATATATGTATACTGTGCTGTGTGTGTATACTGTGCTGTGTGTATATATATCTATATATGTATACTGTGCTGTGTGTATACTGTGCTGTGTATATATACTGTGCTGTGTGTATATACTGTGCTGTGTGTGTATATATCTATATATGTATACTGTGCTGTGTGTATATACTGTGCTGTGTATATATACTGTGCTGTGTGTGTATACTGTGCTGTGTGTGTATACTGTGCTGTGTGTGTATACTGTGCTGTGTGTGTATACTGTGCTGTGTGTGTATACTGTGCTGTGTGTGTATACTGTGCTGTGTGTATATATATCTATATATGTATACTGTGCTGTGTGTATATATATCTATATATGTATACTGTGCTGTGTGTATACTGTGCTGTGTATATATACTGTGCTGTGTGTATATACTGTGCTGTGTGTATATATATCTATATATGTATACTGTGCTGTGTGTGTATACTGTGCTGTGTGTGTATACTGTGCTGTGTGTGTATACTGTGCTGTGTGTGTATACTGTGCTGTGTGTGTATACTGTGCTGTGTGTGTATACTGTGCTGTGTGTGTGTGCTGTGTGTGTATACTGTGCCGTGCGTGTGTATACTGTGCCGTGCGTGTGTGTATACTGTACTGTGCCGTGTGTGTATACTGTGCCGTGTACGCTGTATGTGGCCGTGCACAGTACTGAGTTTCCTGTGCCCTGTAATTCCTCTTGTAAACAGGAGTCAGTGATGACTGTGAGGTGCCGTGGAGTTGGTTCCTTACTCACTGTTCCCTCGAGCACCTCCTACCTACCTATCCATGGGGCCAGGTCCGGCTGTAGTTTCAGACAGGATGGGAGATCGTCGGCCCGGGACGACGGGTTTAGGGGGAACGGGAGACCGCTGGCCTGAGGCGACGGGTTTAGGCGGGACGAGAGACTGCTGAGACGGGAGATCGCTGGCCCGGGATGACTTGTTCAGGTGGGACGGGAGACCGCCGGCCTAAGGCAACTGGTTCAGGTGGGAAGGGAGATCGCCGGCTCGGGACGACTTGTTCAGGCGGGACGGGGCACCGCTGGCCTGAGGCAACGGGTCCAGGCAGGACGGGAGACTACCGGTCCTGGGCGATGGGTTTAGGCGGGACGGGAGACTGCCGAGACGGGAGATCGCTGGCCCAGGACGACTTGTTCAGGTGGGACGGGAGACCGCCGGCCTAAGGCAACTGGTTCAGGTGGGACGGGAGACCGCCAGCCCGGGACGACGGGCTCAGGTGGGACGGGAGATCGCCAGCTCGGGACAACTTGTTCAGGCGGGACGGGAGACCGCCGGCCTAAGGCGACGGGTTCAGGCGGGACGGGAGACCGCTGGCGCGGGGCCACGGGTTCAGGCAGGGCGTGAGATCGCTGTCTCGGGGCCATGGGTTCAGGCGGGACGGGAGACCTGCTGGCCCAGGAGACCGCCGGACCAGGCCACGGTTTCAGGCGGGACGGGAGATAGGTGGCCCGGGGCGATGGGTTCAGGCGGGACGGGAGACCTGCGGGACAGGAGACTGCTGGCCCAGGAGACCGCCGGCCCAGGCCACGGTTTCAGGCGGGACGGGAGACAGGCGGCCCGGGGCGATGGGGTCAGGAGGGATGGGAGTCAGATGGGTTCAGGCAGGACGGGTTCAGCTTTACTGTGCAGTTGGGTTACACACGACTGCAGCAGACAGAATAACACACAGTCAGATATTAGTGATGGTTCCTGGCCTGTCAGCCTTTGACTCCTTCCTGCACGACTTGTCCCCAGTCGAACTATCCTAGTAGGTTGTCATGAACCGGGGTTGTTTTGTTGCCCCAGTTCTTCAGGGATTTATTTACATCCCGCTTCCCAGTTCCGGTTTGGAACTTGCAGCCCTCTGGCCCCCCCTTACCCTCTGGTCAGTCAGGGAACTGATTAGTCGCCAGATATGCTGCCTTGCTATGTTCTGGCTAATGGGCACACGGCAGCAAGGGCAATATAATTATTCCCAGGCGCAACTGAGCAATACAATGATAAAACCCATTCAGTCACTGCCAGTGTTACCCAAAAAGCTCCGTACGATCTGCTGCCACCAGCTCCTATTCCTATGACTAATAGCAGGTCAGGAGCCAACCCAATCAGTAGCATAATTTACTTCAGAGGACGCTGAAGGTACGTTTTAGAGCAAGGAGGATGAGACTAGTAAATATTATAGCTTTTATTCCAAAAAGGTTAGGCAGTGTTTACAAAAGTATATAAAAAGATATTACCAAAATGAGACAATCTGCATCACGGAGCGTCTCTTAGCTAGCTCCCGGAGCAAAACTAATGCAAAATGAGGTCCCACTATTTTATACCTCCCTGGGTTATGAAATCCGGCTATTAGCCATAACTTCTGGGGAGAAGCCTGTAGAAGGCTGACAAAATTAACATGTTTCTCTGCATGAAATGAATGTTCATTTAAGTCTAAACATGATTTGGGTATGTGCCTCGGTTAAGCAGTAATCCGTTTCCCGGATACCGCTGGTATGGGATATTAGGAAACGCACTCGTGTTTAGCTCTATTAAGGCCCATTCCAAAAATGTCAGCTGCACCCCTATATCACTACTTGGGGTCGAGTTATTTCATCTGGAATAACCCTCATACACAACAGAACGCACATGGCTGGAAACAAACAAGTGTGGTATAGAATTACACAGACAAAGAGAGAAGGAGAGCTATCTAGGCAGTGAGAAAAGGGGGTGGGTCAAAAAGCCCACATCCTGGGTCTGTACACAGACCTAATGGATGTAGCAGAGCTCAGTGTGCGTGATAATATAGAATCAAATACATTATATTCCTGACATCAGTCCTACGGATCCTCCTCCTGGCATAACGGCTTCCCTGAAGACCACCATCCTTCCCTTTTTCTGCGACTTGGTTGACCTCTTCCTCATGGGTGGGGACGGGTATGGCGTCTTTACCCCTTACGGACCTCAAGCCCAGGACTGTCCCAGCATCCAGACAAGACCTAAAATGTGTCCCCATGCTGTGAAGAAACCTGACTGCTGCCGTTCAGTTCGGCTGTATCGGCCTCATCCAGCTTTAATCTACTCTCCACTTTCTCTTTGAACTTGTACCTGACTGACTCCTGGACTCTGACTGACCGACTGACCTCTCTCACCGACTTTCTGTAAAACTTGGTCTAACCGCGCCCCAACTGTGGGCTAATCCCGACCTACTGTACGGTTCCCCTAGTGGACCGACCTCTCGCATTCTCAGGGACGGCCTTGGTCATAGCCTGTAGGAGAACCTGCTATAGAGATAACATATAACAAAACTGTATGACATATTAATACATACAACTACAAACAGAACAACCCCTTGTTGCCACTGCGTCTTCATCATCCCAGTTACACGTGCTGTGTGTGTGTGCGCGCCCCTGGATGAAGAACTAATCGAAACGTGCGTTGGGGTACAAGGCAGGTCTTGTGTCGTTTTCCCATTGAGGTAAATATGTTTAAATGCGGTAAGCACCTTATTGTACCTATATGGCTGGTAAAGTTTACATGCACTTAAAGCACTTTACCTCGGTCTTTTAGAGGACTTTTTGCCCTGATACCACCCAGGATCCTAATAGTAGTGGAATGAGGGACATTTCCTTAGGTATAATTGCTATCTGCTATATTATGTATGTCACTCGCTTTTTGGGGAGCACGTTTGACCTGTTTTAGATAGGAGGCATCATTGCAACAAAACATTTTTGTAATAAAATGAATATTGAATTTGTGATAGATATATATATATATAAATCTCATTCTGCTACCTGTCCGTTATCGTGGGAGGCTTTGGTGTTTGTTAGTCATACATTCATACCTATACATATTTCACTACATCAACGAACTAGCCGGCCTGGACAATGTAGAATCAGCATATGAGCAAACATCTCTAATCATCCAGGATAACTGCACAATATGTTACATCAAATAGTTAATATGACAGGCTTATATAAGCAAAAGTCTGCATTCTTGACCAACCAGAAAGAAACACTTAAATTCAAGTCAACAAATAGATAAGTCTATTCCTCCTGGCTTACTAAAAATGGACATCTGGTTAATTAAGATGCAATGCTGTGTCCTCACAGTCAATAAGGAGCTGGCCCCTGTGTGGTGCTGACAGCAGGGTAGTGGTATGCGATGGCAATGAAGAGCTGTAATCTGCTTCCTCTCATTGCAGGTTGTGTGGTGGAGGAGAATGATCGGCTTCCTCCCGATATTCCAGGTAAGGAGCTGAGCTGCACAGTGCTGTAGATGGCGGCACTTCAAAATAGTCTCTTCTACCATCCTGTTCCCGATGTTCCCCCATATTCTGCTTCATACCCGACCATACTTCAGGGGATTCTGTGTCCTAAATGCTCGCTTTCTGTGTCTGACCTTATGCCTTGCGCTGGCTCCATGTGTCCGGCTTGATGCCTTGCGCTGGCTCTGTGGGTCCGTGTCCGGCCTGAAGCCTTGCGCTAGCTCCGTGTGTACGGCCTGACGCTTTGTGCTGACTCCATGTATCCATGTCCGGCCTGACGCCTTGCGCTGGCTCACTGTGTCCGGCCTGACTCCTCGCACTGGCTCTGTGTGTCCGTGTCCGGCCTGACGCCTCGCGCTGGCTCCGCATCTCCAGCTTGACTCCTCGTCTCCGATCTGACTCCTTGCGCTGGCGCCATGTGTCCGTGTTCGCCTGACGCCTTGCGCTGGCTTCGTGTGTCCAGCCTGACTCCTCGCACTGGCTCTGTGTGTCCGTGTCC
The DNA here is from genome assembly GCF_032444005.1 of Ranitomeya imitator. Taxonomy (NCBI): domain Eukaryota; kingdom Metazoa; phylum Chordata; class Amphibia; order Anura; family Dendrobatidae; genus Ranitomeya; species Ranitomeya imitator. The sequence continues at coordinate 843,171,651 of NC_091284.1, read as the reverse complement.
GGCCTGACGCCTCGCGCTGGCTCCGCATCTCCAGCTTGACTCCTCGTCTCCGATCTGACTCCTTGCGCTGGCGCCATGTGTCCGTGTTCGGCCTGATGCCTCGCACTGATGCCGCGTGTCTTTGTCCGGCCTGACTCTTCGCTTTTTCTCAATTCTCCAGTAAAAATGTCAAGTCCGCTGACTGAGAAGAGTCCGGTGTCGGCCCTCACCCTCAGCCTCCTCACCTCCCACAATGACCTCTTGTCTTCCAAGAGCAGGCAGATCTATGCCCACACTGACCTGCAGAGCGCAATGGGGTTAGTCAGTGCAGAGCTGGGCTGTGCTGCCCCATCGGACCGCACCAACCCAAAATGGTTAAAAGAAGGGCAGAACCAACTGCGTAAGGCGGCCGAGCATGAGAAAGAAGATCAGAACTGCAACCCAGATCCGGAGCGATTCAACAAAGACTGGACAAACTGCAACCAAGAGAAAGACGAGAAGCGCGACCACCTGGAGGAGCTGCACGTGTCTGCGCTCAACTGCGTCAACCGTGGCAGCATGAACCAGTCCCCTCCGCTGCTCATCCAGGACGGAGAGGATGAGGAGGATGATCTGACGCCCGCCCAAAGCGAGGTCACTGACCCCATCACTACTGAGACCTCGGAGCTCAGCTCTGAGGTTGTGCCGGACAGTGGGAAGGGCAGAGAGAATGGGCGCAGTGCCAGCCTACTCTTCGGTATGAGGAATACTGGTGGGAGTGATGAGGACTCCAGCTGGGCAACGCTGTCCCAAGGAAGCCCATCCTATGGCTCTCCTGATGACACAGGTATGATGGGAAGCCGGCCCAGGCGTGGCACAAATGCGTGGGGCAGAGTGGACGCGGCTGTGGTGCAAGTGTGGCCCAGAGCCAATTACTTTGCACACCCGTACATCCCTGGTTGGGCTCAAGGCGTAGCCTATTTTACAGATTGATATTTGGCAAATAATATCCCTCAACTCAAGACTGCAACTGAAATGGTTTTATTAAACGTTCTATTTTAATAGTAACCTTGGTAACGGATTCCAGGTGTTATAGCCAGAAATCAGTACTGATCGGGTTAGTGGTCTGGAACTCTGTGCCCATTGTGGGTTCTACAAGGGAAATAGACCCTCTTATGCAACCTTAAGATCTACACTCCTAGCCCCCCGACATGTTCCACCTTGTGTCCTCAGGCTGAGGCCAGACTCATTCCATTGATGGTGCTAAAGACAGAACATATTGAGGATCTGAGGTTGTGGGTTGTAATAGTCTAGGCAGGATAACGATGTAATTATTGTTTTATTTCTTACATCCATGGCTGTACAACAAATCCAAGAGGACAAAATACAATGTCCCCGCTCCACGAGATCCTGGAGCCGATGGTCCCACTGTCCTTGTATCAGGTTATACGCACCGGGTCTCTCTGGCCCCCTGCCTGAATGATTGGTGGGCTTCTCTCTGGCACCTGACTGATTGGTGGGCTTCCCTCTCTGGCTGACTGATTGGTGGGCCTCTCTCTCTCTGGCCGCCTGCCTGATTGATTGGTGGGCTTCCCTCTCTGGCCGCCTGCCTGATTGATTGGTGGGCTTCCCTCTCTGGCCGCCTGCCTGATTGATTGGTGGGCCTCTCTCTCTGGCCGCCTGCCTGATTGATTGGTGGGCTTCTCTCTGGCCGCCTGACTGATTGGTGGGCCTCTCTCTCTGGCCGCCTGACTGATTGGTGGGCCTCTCTCTCTGGCACCTGACTGATTGGTGGGCCTCTCTCTCTGGCACCTGACTGATTGGTGGGCCTCTCTCTCTGGCACCTGACTGATTGGTGGGCCTCTCTCTCTGGCACCTGACTGATTGGTGGGCCTCTCTCTCTGGCACCTGACTGATTGGTGGGCCTCTCTCTCTGGCACCTGACTGATTGGTGGGCCTCTCTCTCTGGCACCTGACTGGTGGGCCTCTCTCTCTGGCACCTGACTGATTGGTGGGCTTCCCTCTCTGACTGACTGATTGGTGGGCTTCCCTCTCTGGCTGACTGAATGATTGGTGGGCCTCTCTCTCTGGCTGACTGACTGATTGGTGGGCCTCTCTCTCTGGCTGACTGACTGATTGGTGGGCCTCCCTCTCTGGCTGACTGAATGATTGGTGGGCCTCTCTCTCTGGCTGACTGATTGGTGGGCTTCCCTCTCTGGCTGGCTGATTGGTGGGCTTCCCTCTCTGGCTGACTGATTGGTGGGCCTCTCTCTCTGGCTGACTGAATGATTGATTGGTGGGCTTCCCTCTGGCTGGCTGATTGGTGGGCTTACCTCTCTGGCTGACTGAATGATTGATTGGTGGGCTTCCCTCTGGCTGGCTGATTGGTGGGCTTCCCTCTCTGGCTGACTGAATGATTGATTGGTGGGCTTCCCTCTGGCTGGCTGATTGGTGGGCTTACCTCTCTGGCTGACTGAATGATTGGTGGGCTTTCTTCTCTGGCCCACCAATCAGGCAGTGTTTCAGCAGAGTGGCATTATTGGGATGATGACTGAAGATGGCGTAGACAACACAGATTACAGTACACATTTAAATGGACTTTGGCATTATATTGGATATCTTGACGTCTGTCGCTGACGGCGGCTGATAGTCACAGACCCTCAATCGGGCAGGTTTCTTATTGTGTGTAAATCATATTAGGAATCTGTTACCAAGGTTACTATTTTTCATTAAAAGTTACATTAAGTGAAAGGAGTTTAGGGAAATTAGCAAATTGCAATTTGGATGTAGCCTCATTGATGATGGGTTCAATGCAGAGGAGGGCAGGTGTAACGGGGAGGTGTGCGTTTGTGACGGGGAGGAGGGGCGGGTGCGATGCGGAGGAGGGGCGGGTGCGATGCGGAGGAGGGGCGGGTGCGATGCGGAGGAGGGGCGGGTGCGATGCGGAGGAGGGGCGGGTGCGATGCGGAGGAGGGGCGGTTACGATGCGGAGGAGGGCGGGTGTAACGGGGAGGAGGGGTGGTTACGATGCGGAGGAGGGCGGGTAGGAGGGGCGGTTACGATGCGGAGGAGGGCGGGTGTAACGGGGAGGAGGGGCGGGTGCGATGCGGAAGAGGGTGGGTGTGACGGGGAGGTGGGCGTTTGTGACTGGGAGGTGGAGCGGGTGCGATGCGGAGGAGGACGGGTGTAACGGGGAGGAGGGTAGGGTGCGATGTGGAGTTGGCTCGGGGAGTACGGCGGGTGCGATGGGGATCGGATAGTAGGCAGCTTGAGGGAGGATCCACGTGACATACATGCTCGTTCTTTATAGATTGCTTCTGGCCACGTAACTCTCTGGATACGGACTCGGATTTGCCCTCGGGTTGGATGCGGGTGCAGGACACCTCAGGAACCTACTATTGGCATGTGCCCACTGGCACCACACAATGGGAGCCGCCATCAGACCTGGGAAGTGGGGAGCCGAAGATGTACTCCCCTACTGATCAGACCCCCACAGAGGAGGAGGTAACGCTCCACTTGCTCTGCACACATTACTTACATTACATATCCTGTGTTCACCTAGTGTGTGTATACACAGCGGCCTTGTCTTGAATGGACATATATACAATATATAAATGAGTACACCCCAGCAGATTTGGCAGAATACCTTTTTTTAGTTTCCTTTTAGTATCCACAATTTCTCCGGGCGACCCTACTACAAAATAACCCCAGAAATGTCAGACATTGATTGCTAGCAGGATTTGTCATTTTTGCACCCAAATAGTAATTTTTCTAACAAATTGATTCAAGATGTTAGCAAAATAAGTACACCCCAATGAAAGTATTCAGTATTTTAGCAAAGCTAAACTATGGACTACAGGTAAGTCTAATTCTTCATTGCACCGGTGTCCAGCAGACGGGGACTGTAAGAGGGCGATACTTATAGAAAGCCCCTTCCCATGTCATACTGTCAGCAATGGCACCACATGGTAGAGAAATGTCACTAGACTTGAAACAGAAAATCATTTCTGTACATAACCAGAAGATCAGCAGAGATATACTGAGCAGTCAGATACTGGAGCAAAGTGATACAAAGATTGAAGAAGGACAGCATCTCAGACGTCCAGGTGACCACTGAAGTCACCACCTAAAGAGGAGAAGGGGGAAGGAAATCCACATGTAAGCTCCCTGCAATTCTCTAAAGAAGTAGCAAGCTGAAGTGGGGTACACAATCTGGCGCACACTGGAGAGGAACGGCAGCATGGGGGGCTTCCACAGAGGAGATGCTGGGACTCCGTGATCAGACCAAAGTAAAGGTTTCTAGAACTGACGCCTTCAAAACTAGGAGGAGGACATAAAAAAAACTGCATGGAGCCTCCTGTGAGACCTGGTGTTGGCCATGTCCTTATGTCGGAGCACGCGAGTCGCCTGTTCCATGGAGGCACTTGGGCCGCCGGTGTCGGGGACTACACGCCATTGACGGTCATGAAGTCACAGATGTGCTGCTCTACAGTGACATAGAAGATGCTGCCATCACTCCAGCCCTCGGTGGATGACACTCTTCCCACCATGCCAATGAAACAAAACATCTGACGGTGTCTCAGTGGCCAAGAGTCTCCTGATAACCGGACCTCTATAGGGAGGTCTGGAGACAAGTCGTCACCACTCTCCATCCGGCATCCAGGCTCTAGAGCTCGTTCTGGAGATGGAGAAAGATGAACGCTGAATTATCTCATGGTCACCATGTTCCTTCCAGGCCTAGAAGACTAGCTGCCTCCTTACACATCATGGAGGTCACACACAACACTAGATGAAGGAGTTACTGATGGGGGGTGTACTCATTTATGTTGTGCACTGTGTACACACGAGCCGTGTCATGAGTGGGACATCAGTTTCTATTCTGTTTCCTCCAGGAGATTTCCCAGGATGAGATGTCAGATTTCAGTAGTGACCGGGCAGAAGATGTCACCCTCCATATTAACACCCTGAATCTATGGTGAGACCCAAATCCGATCTCCCCGTGTGGTGTATGGGTGAATCTCGGCTGCCGAATGTGGTGCTCATTGCAGGGGGGAAGAAAATTTCTCATGCTGGCAGGGGGCGTGCAAATTTTCTGCAGTGGCGAGTTCAGGGGGAGGTGGGATTGTCTGCAGCGGTGAGTGCAGAGGAGGTGGGATTGTCTGTCTGCAGCGGTGTCTGCTGTCTTGTAATTTTATGACGGTTTGTGTCTGCAGCTCTGTGCAGCCACCTGAAGACGAGAAGGGGCCCCTGCTGATGGGTGACTCGGGGCCACAGGTTTGTTGTTCGCAGGGTCTGCATGGTGCACGGTTGTGGGTGTGCGGCCCTCCTCTGAGGGTCTCGGTTTCTTTTCGCAGAGGTTTCCAGTTTGCTCCCTGGGTTGGGTTGAGATGACCGAGGAAGACTTGGCCCCGGGAAGAAGCAGTTCGGCCGTGAATAGCTGTATCCGACAACTGTCTCTTCACAACCAGAGCCTGACACAGGTACGTCTGCCCCGCACAATGGGGAAGGGGAGGAGCGCGTCTATTATTATTATTATTTATTTATATAGCACCATTAATTCCATGGTGCTGTACATGAGAAGCGGTTACATACAAGTTACAGATATCACATACAGTAAACTAACAATGACAGACTGATACAGAGGGGCGAGGACCCTGCCCCCGCAGGCTTACATTCTACAGGATTATGGGGAAGGAGACAGTAGGTTGAGGGTTGCAGGAGCTCCGGTGTTGGTGAGGCGGTAGCTCCGGTGTTGGTGAGGCGGTAGCTCCGGTGTTGGTGAGGCGGTAGCTCCGGTGTTGGTGAGGCGGTAGCTCCGGTGTTGGTGAGGCGGTAGCTCCGGTGTTGGTGAGGCGGTAGCTCCGGTGTTGGTGAGGTGGTAGCTCCGATAGTGATGAGGCGGCAGCGGGGTCAGTGCAGGCTGTAGGCTTTCCTGAAGAGATGAGTTTTCAGGTTCCGTCTGAAGGATCCGACTGTGGTTGATAATCGGACGTGTTGGGGCAGAGAGTTCCAGAGGATGGGGGATATTCGGGAGAAGTCTTGGAGGCGATTGGATGAGGAACAAATAAGTGTGGAGGAGAGAAGGAGGTCTTGGGAGGACGGGAGATCACGTGAGGGAAGATATCAGGAGATTAGTTCAGAGATATATGGAGGAGACAGGTTGTGAATGGCTTTGTAGGTCAGTATTAGTAATTTGAACTGGATACGCTGAGGGAATGGGAGCCAGTGAAGAGATTTGCAGAGGGGGGAAGTGGAGGAGTAGCGAGGAGAGAGATGGATTAGCCGGGCAGCAGAGTTAAGAATGGACTGGAGAGGTGCAAGGGTGTTAGCGGGGAGGCCGCAGAGGAGGATGTTGCAGTAGTCAAGGCGGGAAATGATGAGGGCATGCACAAGGATTTTAGTAGATTGGGGGTTGAGGAAAGGACGGATCCTGGAGATATTTTTGAGCTGGAGGCGACAGGAGGTGGAAAGATCTTGGATGTGCGGTTTGAATGACAGGGCAGAGTCGAAGGTTACTCCGAGGCAGCGGACTTCGGGTACTGGGGAAAGCGTGATGTCATTGACTGCGATAGATAGGTCAGGTAAGGAAGATTTGTGGGATGGAGGAAAGATGATGAGTTCAGATTTGTCCACATTGAGTTTGAGGAAGCGAGAGGAGAAGGAGGAGGATATGGCTGATGGACACTCCAGGATTCTGGACAGCAGAGCGGTGACGTCTGGGCCAGAGAGGTAGATCTGAGTGTCATCAGCATAAAGGTGGTACTGGAATCCATGGGACTTTATGAGTTGTCCCAGGCTAAGTGTATAGATTGAGAAGAGTAGGGGTCCTAGAACAGAGCCTTGGGGGACTCCAACAGAGAGAGGGTGGGATGAGGAGGTAGTGTGGGAGTGGGAGACACTGAATGTGCGGTTGTAAAGGTATGAGGAGATCCAGGATAGGGCGAGGTCTTTGATGCCAAAGGAGGAGAGGATCTGTAGTCTATGGCAGACGATGGGGCCCCGCGCCTGACACTTCTGAGGGGCCCGGCCTTCTGGCAGTGTTGCGACCCCCCCCCCCCCCTGACTGGGCAATCTTCTGGCGGTGTGTACCCCTCCTGACTGGGGCATCTTCTGGCAGTGCGTACACCTCCTGACTGGGCCATCTTTTGGCGGTGTGTACCCCTCCTGACTGGGGCATCTTCTGGCGGTGCGTACCCCTCCTGACTGGGCCATCTTCTGGCGGTGCGTACCCCTCCTGAGTGGGCCATCTTCTGGCGGTGCGTACCCCTGCTGACTGGGGCATCTTCTGGCGGTGCGTACCCCTCCTGACTGGGCCATCTTCTGGCGGTGCGTACCCCTGCTGACTGGGGCATCTTCTAGCGGTGCGTACCCCTCCTGACTGGGGCATCTTCTGGCGGTGCGTACCCCTCCTGACTGGGGCATCTTTTGGCGGTGCGTACCCCTCCTGACTGGGGCATCTTTTGGCGGTGCGTACCCCTCCTGACTGGGGCATCTTCTGGCGGTGCGTACCCCTCCTGACTGGGGCATCTTTTGGCGGTGCGTACCCCTCCTGACTGGGCCATCTTCTGGCGGTGCGTACCCCTGCTGACTGGGGCATCTTCTGGCGGTGCGTACCCCTCCTGACTGGGGCATCTTCTGGCGGTGCGTACCCCTCCTGACTGGGGCATCTTCTGGCGTTGCGTACCCCTCCTGACTGGGGCATCTTTTGGCGGTGCGTACCCCTCCTGACTGGGGCATCTTTTGGCGGTGCGTACCCCTCCTGACTGGGGCATCTTCTGGCGGTGCGTACCCCTGCTGACTGGGGCATCTTCTGGCGGTGCGTACCCCTCCTGACTGGGCCATCTTCTGGCGGTGCGTACCCCTGCTGACTGGGGCATCTTCTGGCGGTGCGTACCCCTCCTGACTGGGGCATCTTCTGGCGGTGCGTACCCCTCCTGACTGGGGCATCTTTTGGCGGTGCGTACCCCTCCTGACTGGGGCATCTTTTGGCGGTGCGTACCCCTCCTGACTGGGGCATCTTTTGGCGGTGCGTACCCCTCCTGACTGGGGCATCTTCTGGCGGTGCGTACCCCTGCTGACTGGGCCATCTTCTGGCGGTGCGTACCCCTCCTGACTGGGGCATCTTCTGGCGGTGCGTACCCCTCCTGACTGGGGCATCTTCTGGCGGTGCGTACCCCTCCTGACTGGGGCATCTTTTGGCGGTGCGTACCCCTCCTGACTGGGGCATCTTTTGGCGGTGCGTACCCCTCCTGACTGGGGCATCTTCTGGCGGTGCGTACCCCTCCTGACTGGGGCATCTTTTGGCGGTGCGTACCCCTCCTGACTGGGGCATCTTCTGGCGGTGCGTACCCCTCCTGACTGGGGCATCTTCTGGCGGTGCGTACCCCTGCTGACTGGGCCATCTTCTGGCGGTGCGTACCCCTCCTGACTGGGGCATCTTCTGGTGGTGCTTACCCCTCCTGACTGGGGCATCTTCTGGTGGTGTGTACCCTTCCTGACTGGGCCATCTTTTGGCGGTGCGTACCCCTGCTGACTGGGCCATCTTCTGGCGGTGCTTACCCCTCCTGACTGGGCCATCTTTTGGCGGTGCGTACCCCTCCTGACTGGGCCATCTTTTGGCGGTGCTTACCCCTCCTGACTGGGGCATCTTCTGGCGGTGCGTACCCCTCCTGACTGGGGCATCTTTTGGCGGTGCTTACCCCTCCTGACTGGGGCATCTTCTGGCGGTGCTTACCCCTCCTGACTGGGGCATCTTCTGGCGGTGCGTACCCCTCCTGACTGGGGCATCTTCTGGCGGTGCGTACCCCTCCTGACTGGGGCATCTTCTGGCGGTGCGTACCCCTGCTGACTGGGCCATCTTCTGGCGGTGCGTACCCCTCCTGACTGGGGCATCTTCTGGTGGTGCTTACCCCTCCTGACTGGGGCATCTTCTGGTGGTGTGTACCCTTCCTGACTGGGCCATCTTTTGGCGGTGCGTACCCCTGCTGACTGGGCCATCTTCTGGCGGTGCTTACCCCTCCTGACTGGGCCATCTTTTGGCGGTGCTTACCCCTCCTGACTGGGGCATCTTTTGGTGGTGCTTACCCCTGCTGACTTGCTGACTGGGCCATCTTTTGGCGGTGCTTACCCCTCCTGACTGGGCCATCTTTTGACTGTGCGTATCCTTCCTGATTGGGGCATCTTTTGGCGGTGCGTACCCCTGCTGACGGCCCAGCTTTTGGCAATGTCTCCCGTCCTTTGCTCCATGTTGTGTCTTACAGGGGAAGGACATGCTGCTGGTGCTGGATGATGACTCCCTGAAGCTCTGCGACTCCTCCGGACAGACACTGCTGCACTCCCAGCCCATTGTCAGCATCCGTGTGTGGGGCGTGGGGCGAGATGATGGCAGGTGAGGATCCGGTGTGGGGGGCACCCCTAGCTTCCCTTTATTCACCATCTTTTCTCTTTTTACTAACTTTTCTCCTTTCTCCATTTTATTATGCTGCTGGATATAGAGAGAGGTACAGTATGGTAATATGCGGTATAATAGAGCATGTGCGGTGTAATGTAGGGGATGGCGGGGAGGATGTGCGGTGTAATGTAGGGGATGGCGGGGAGGATGTGCGGTGTAATGTAGGGGATGGCGGGGAGGATGTGCGGTGTAATGTAGGGGATGACCGGGGAGGATCTGTGGTGTAATGTAGGGGATGACCGGGGAGGATCTGTGGTGTAATGTAGGGGATGGCGCTGAGGAGGTGCGGTGTAATGTAGAGGATGACGGGGAGGATGTGCGGTGTAATGTAGAGGATGACGGGGAGGATGTGCGGTGTAATGTAGGGGATGGCGGGGAGGATGTGCGGTGTAATGTAGGGGATGGCGGGATGATGTGTGGTGTAATGTAGGGGATGACGGGGGATGATGTGCGGTGTAATGTAGAGGATGACGGGGAGGATGTGCAGTGTAATGTAGGGGATGGTGCCGAGGAGATGCGGTGTAATGTAGGGGATGACGGGGAGGATGTGCGGTGTAATGTAGGGGATGACGGGGAGGATGTGCGGTGTAATGTAGGGGATAGCCAGGAGGATGTGCGGTGTAATGTAGGGGATGGCGGGGAGGATGTGCGGTGTAATGTAGGGGATGACGGGGAGGATGTGCGGTGTAATGTAGGGGATAGCAAGGAGGATGTGCGGTGTAATGTAGGGGATGGCGGGGAGGATGACGGGGAGGATGTGCGGTGTAATGTAGGGGATGGCCAGTATGAAATTGGGTCGGGAGAAATACTTTATTCCATGGGTCTCTCTGGTGGTAATTTGCTCTTTCACCGGCTTTTTTCCCGCTCGCTCTCAGGGACTTTGCCTACGTGGCCAGGGACAAGCTGACGCAGCTGCTGAAGTGTCACGTCTTCCGATGTGAGATGCCGGCCAAGGCTATAGCGACCGGTCTGCATGGTGTTTGCTCTCGGGTATGGTGGCTGAGGTTACAGAGGATCTTCTGATTCTGTATTATCAAGGCCCTCCATAACTCTCATATTCCTACCTCTAGATCATGGCTGAGAGGCGCAGCACTAGATCCATCATGGACGGCCTGTTTCTGGACCAGTCCCGCATGGTGGACGTTCCTTTTCAGGGTTAGGATTATATTGGAGGACCTTGGTGTTGGTTCTAATATGGTCCAATCTGGGTCTGAATCCAAGTTTTCTTCTGTTTTCTTCGCAGTCGAGTTTCCAGCCCCAAAGAACGAGCATGTTCAGGGCTTCCAGGTCTTCTACTTGGGGAGTGTCTCTGTCCGTAAACCCGTGGGTAAGTGTCTGGATGTGGGTGACTGTGCTGGGCAATGTCCACCATTTTCCCATGCACATGTTGAGTTGTCGGTCCGTACCGTGATATAGTGCAGGTGGTTTGCTGGCCGTGTGTCTCATTGTGGCCCTACAATGGTGGCTATCATGGCTCCGGATCTCCGCTAGTAGAGCTGGGTGATGGCCGAGCACATGGACGCCCCTCATCAGTGCTCTTCCCCACTCCTGCCATATTGTCCCACTCTGATGGGTTGCAGCATGTTTCCTGGCCTTGTGGAGTGTGGGGAGGGAGAGCTGGACCTGTACACTTGTCGGCCATGGATGGTGGATGCTGTTTTTCTTTTGTAGGAATGGATGTGATTAACAACACTCTGCAGACGGCTCTGAGCACCGACCGTGCGACCTGGACACCCGTCACTGTTAACGTGGCCTCAGCTACTGTGACGGTCCTACACCAGCAGGTAACGTGGGTGACGGGGCGCACCCTCCAGGTTTGTGGCTGTGACACCTCCGTGTATCTGTCCTGGGGGCGTTTGTGCCGCTGACAGATGTAGCAGCAATGGACGCTCCGCGTGCAGTGCTGACCATTACGACTGATAGGATATAGATATATAGATGTATCATCTTCAATAAAACGAGATTATATCTGACATAACAAGTTACATCATAGAACAAACTCTAGTCTCACTGCTCATTACTGCGGCCTGGCAAGATTAACCCTTTCCATAATGTATAAACCAAAACCACGAGACGCCACGTCAGGCGCCGAATGTCACTTTATCATGAGAGAAATCTCCTCATCCCCCAGGACTAATGGGAGTCACAGGGAGTCAGTCCAAGGCTTCCATAACTTCTGTTTTTCCAGACAGTGGATATTCTTATATACCACCCTCTCGTAGCATGTGGACACAGTGAGAAGTCCCTGGGGGTCTTCATCCATCTTGTGGCAATAGCCTTGCGAGCCTAAAACAGCGTCTCCCTGAGAAGAATGCGAGGTGAGGCCAGGTCTCCTTATCAAGGGTTCTTAATAAACATTGCTTGGTATCGGGGGTTGTATGGTCTCGATGAGGATCGCTATGACCTCTATACAAAATTCCCCAATATGAGGGCAATACCACAGGTGTATAAAATCTGCCACCTCTTCCCTACACTGATGGTAATCTACAGTGGTGGATCTACCCATCTTATGTAACCTGCTAGGAGTCAGATAGCATTGATCAACTATATATATTTGGCCTATCTCGTTATTCATTGCCGGTGAAATATGATGTGGGGAGGTCAAGCCTTCGCTCCAATCCTCCTCTGACGGGGAGGCTATTACTGATCTCAACAACAATGGCGATGAGGTGTGTCACGGATCTCTACTCCGTGGTGTCACTTATTCGTCACATGCCTGCTCTCACACGTGACTTGGGGTTGTGCCTGCAAGGGTTAATCTGTCTCCCCACTCTGTCCAGCATTCAACCTCTGTCCTATGCTGCAATGGGAGCATAAATCACACACCAACCCAGGCCACACACCCGCTCATACACGCTGCCACCACTCATCGAATGAACGGGCGATGAGTCCCTGAAATAATAATACTAATAATGTCTATCAGTCATAAGGCTCACACACTTCTAGGCTATGGATTCTTTTAGAACATTCAAGGTTCAACTTGTTAAAGTTTTATACTTTAATAACAAAAGGGTCAGTGCTTACAATAAGAAAAGGTATAAAAATATAATAAAAAGACATACAACTTATGCAAAACAGTGTCAAAATAAACAGGAGAAAACTTACAGAAAATCTAACTGGTAGTTGCTTTCTGCTCCCTGAGGGTAGGAAGAATGGAGTTGGTGGAACACATCACCTTCTCAGGCTGCCCTCACATGTGAACACAATTCTCTGTCTGCAGCCTAAATTTATAACTTTGGCCTGAGGTCAGGTTTCTAGACCGGCCCCCCAGGTTAATATCATAATTGCGGTCTGTTTGATTGGCCACGGCCGCTCTACTAATGAATATATTATTTTTTCTTTTGAGACACTTGTGAAAAGGTTCTCAGGAATACATCACCTCAGGCCGCAATTAGCACCTCCCCTCCAAGACCTCAGAGGTGCCAAATGTTAACTACTTCTTGGCTCTAGCTAGACCTCCTGGTGAGATATGGAGACGCAATTTTTACTAGTCCCAAGGAAGTACCTATTAACACCTAGGTGCGACTTGCCTTCAGGACAGGTGTTACATTATCACTAGTCACACATATAAGCCTAGACATATGTCACTACACACATATAGACGTGTATATATATATATATATATATATATATATATATATATATATATATATATATATATATATATATATATATATATATATATATATATATACACATATTTCACCACGAGGTGTATCTCCTGCTTAGTAAGTGGGTGTGTAAAGAGGAGGTCAACCCCTTTGTGTCCTGGCTCCTTAGGATACCAAGCCGGAGGTATAAGGATGTAGGAGAGTTTCCAATGTCTGGGAATGGGGTATTGAGTTGCAGATACCTATAGAAAGCAACATTGATCCAAGGACACAAGAACACCCTGGATATTGACCTGTGCCAGCGTCTTCACTCCTAAGTTCCATCAAAACTGAGCAACTTGGGAGTGTAGCAATTCAGGAAGAGCATCGTTATGCCATTAGGGGGACTCAGGTTCTGTGTCCTCGAAGGGAAAGATCTTTTGGTGGCTCTCCACACCTGGACTGCAAGTCTGTGAATTGGTAAGAAGGATTGTGAGTATTGCTCTGGTGCCTCCTAGACCCCCCCTAGACTCTGAAGACTTAAAACAGTGTGCAAGCTTCAGAATTGGGCAAATGATTATCTTCTACCCAGTATTGTTGAAGATGGCCAGCTAGGTAATATACGAAGTAGTCCAGGCGTGCCGTGCCTGCCTCATCCCGGTCCTCTGAAGAGCGGTCAGTCTCCGTTTGTGTCTGATTGAGCCCCTTATGAAGGAAGGATGCTACATGGGAGATGATCATGGCAAAGACCTTCTGTGGGACAATGGAGGCCGAATGTTCCAGAACATACAGGAATTTCTGGGCGACTATCATATTAATGACCTTCTGACATAGGGAGGCGCCCACATTTCCATAAGAAGGAATATATTAAACTGCAGAGTTGCGTGTGATTTCTTGCTGTTTTATACCCAGATATTGAAAGTTGAATACTATTTGTAACCTGCAGAATGTGTCCCCTACTTTCCATCCCATAGTGCTTAGAGGTAACAACATGGATTTCTAACAGTTTATTTGGAGTAAAATCCATCAATCAGACCCATGACCAAAGGCAGTGTAACTCTTGGATTGGCCATATACAGGGGTAAATTATTTGCATATAACCCCAAGTGGTCCTCACGGGAACCCACCTTAATCCCTTGATATCCTGCAGTCTAACTGATCCTGACAAATGGTGGCTCAGTAGCACTGGCAAACAAAAGACCCCTGTCTACGTCCTCTCCCCAAAGGAATCCTCGAAGATATAAAACCATTAATTAAAACCTTGGTCAATACAAGACTGTAATCCATCTTGTGAAGCCTGGTCCAAAGCCAAATTGTCGAAAGGCCTTCTCAAGGTTGACCCACTTGACGGAAACAAATGCCTTGGCAGCATCCAGAGATTCCAAGGTCCAATCTTCCTGTCCTTTCCGACCCAACTGTGCAATTACCTGCACTCTCCTTATATTATCGGATGTAGAACAACCCAGAATAAATCCGCACAGATCTTGGTGAATAATTTACTTGGTCTATTTGCTATAATTTTGGTGACTATTTCATAACTGTAATGTATTAAGGATATGGGTCTACATCATGCGCAATCTTCTGGAGGATTACCTGGTTTTAGGATTACTATGACGTAGAAAAGTTTAGAAAAGTTTGAGTAGAAAGCCTTGATTCCTTGAGAAAAAATGTACTTTAAGTAGCTGAGGGGCCAGTTTGTCTAACGATCTGAGACTTCCAGATGGAGTACACTTGGACCCCGAGACTTTCCTCGCTTCATACTTCTGGTTACTTCCTTTAGCTTTTCTACAGTAATGTGAGTCTCTAAGACTGCACCGCTCCCCTCCCCGACGATTGTGAGATTTATACCGTCCAGATATTCCTCTAGAGTGTCCTGTGGATGATCTGCCCAAGTGGAGTACAGGTTCTGGTAGAATTCAGAATACCAACAGAATCTCAGGAGAACTGGACTCTCCCCTCCCCCCCCCCCCCCCCCCCAAGGATCACTAATCTGGAGGAGAGGCATTATTACCATTCAGTTTACGGGCTAGCAGTCTGATTGCCCAGCTCAAAAAAAGGATTGCCTCTATTCTTTACCAGACAATCCTTTTTTTGATGTCTATCTTTTTTTTTTTTAGAATTTGTCGCTTATTGTCCACTAATCTGAAGCCAGCCGTGTTTATTTTAGACCCAAGTGTCAGCCACAAAAATAGCCTCTGGTGACCAACATCGCGAGGCTAAAGGTACCTTCACACTGAATGATATCGCTAACGATCCGTGACGTTGCAGCGTCCTGGATAGCGATATCGTTCAGTTTGACATGCAGCAGCGATCAGGATCCTGCTGTGCCATCATTGGTCGGCGCAGAAAGTCCAGAACTTTATTTCGTCGCTGGATCACCCGCTGACATCGCTGAATCAACGCCGATTCAGCGATGTCTTCACTGGTAACCAGGGTAAACATCGGGTTACTTAGTGCAGGGCCGCGCTTAGTAACCCGATGTTTACCCTGGTTACCAGTGTAAATGTAAAAAAAAAAAAAAAACACTACATACTTACATTCTGGTTTCTGTCCTCTCCGGCGCTCTGCTTCTCTGCACTGTAAGCGCAGCGGCCAGAAAGCACAGCGGTGACGTCACCGCTGTGCTCTGCTTTCCGGCCGGCGATTAGTGCAGAGAAGCAGAGCGCCGGAGAGGACAGACGCCGGAATGTAAGTATGTAGTGTTTTTTTTTTTTTACGTTTACTCTGGTAACCAGGGTAAACATCGGGTTACTAAGCGCGGCCCTGCACTTAGTAACCCGATGTTTACCCTGGTTACCAGGGGACTTCGGCATCGTTGGTCGCTGGAGAGCTGTGTGACAGCTCTCCAGCGACCACACAGCGATCGGGATCGTTGTCTAGATCGCTGCAGCGTCGCTTAATGTGACGGTACCTTAAGGCTGGTTTCACGTTTGCGGTTGTGTCCGCAGCGCTTCTGACGCATACATCCGCATGCGTCTTGATTTCCTACATTTAACACTGTAGACGCAGGTGCATGCGTTCGCCTGCGTTTGCTTACGCATGTGTTTTTTTGCGGTGTGCGGCAGAGTGCGGCTAACTCACCATGTTGGAATTTTTGAGGCGGCATATTTGTCAAATATGCGCAGGCAGGCGAATGCGGATGAGTGCGTTTAAAAAAAAGGATTACTGTCTATGGGAATGCATGCGTACGCATGTCTTAGCGTACGCATGCGTTCGATGCGCTTGCGTACTTTGGACTATGCATGTCCTGGAACTGATTGAGACACGCCCTCCTGGAAATATCAAACGCATAAAAAGCGCAAACACATGTAAAAGCGTATACAAACGCTGCATTTTTGTTTTGCCGTCATGCGTAAGCTGATCCGGATAAAAAACGCTGCGTTATCATGCGTTTTTGCATGCGGTTGCGGATGATACGCTGCAGACACAACCGCAAATGTGAAATCAGCCTAATTCTTCTTCCTGAGAGGAGAATTTTTTAACATAGGAGATGATAGATCTCAAACATCCCCCTCAAATAGACCTTGAAGGCCCCCCAGGTCACGGTCACATCTCTGCCCAGTGTGGGTTTTCCAGAACAGTTGAATTTGGTAAATTATTCTATAATGTTCCTCAGTTGGGGACAACCAGAAGGGATGTATCCCATAGTTACTACACATTTCATCTCCAATAATATTGGGGAATGATCTGAAATGCCCGTAGGTAAGATATTCCTGGTGTGACACCAACTGAATTGTCTCCACACTTCCAAACAGTCAATTCTAGATTTTTATTGGGAGAGTATGACAAGAGAACATTCTAAAATCACCATTTTTTTCCCCTCCAGGAGTCCAGCCACTCCAACTCGCCCACTAAAGCCTGTAAACATGTAGGCCCCTGAGCACCATCTCGCATAGACTTTTATCTTTTTGAGGATCCATTAACAAGTTAAAGTCCCCTAAACAGAATTGGAGCAGAGGGTTATGTGACTGCGCACATACAGTAGCAGCCTCTTTCAAGACTTCCAGATTAGCCGGAGGGGATCTGTATATTGCTAGGATGACAATGGGTGAACCTTTTGAGGTACCGTATGCATAAATGAAAACTTACCAACTTTCAGTGTCAGACAATGAAGATATTACCTCCCACTTAAGGGATTTGTGAACAAGCACTAAGACTCACTTAGAGTATGATATGTGATATGAATGCACCCAGGGTTTGGGGTGAGGTGGGTCTCCTGAAGGCACACCACTTGGGGGTTATATTTATGGAGGGAAGAAAAGACCTGAACCCTCTTCCTGGGTGTTCCCGAGTCCCCAACGTTCCATGATCAGAAACGTATCTTGGCTATAGTAAAACTCCTGAAGGTAGTTAAAGCTTGATGCGGCTCCTTTTGAAGGAGTTGGGAATTTCAGGCCATCCACGCACACGGCCCAAGTACATTGTTAGACCATTTCATTATAGTAATAGAAAATAATTCAAAACAAAGTGTAAGCAGAGCAGTCGTCGATGCAAGAGACCTAGACAACATTAAACATGTCTGGATCAACTGGAGCCGTAGAACAAAGTAGTCAAACCTAAACTCACGAATTGGAGCCATCCGGTAACAAAGGTCCAGTGCTTGTGGCACACACACTAGAGGAGTCCATATGGTTGCTAGAAAAGATTGGCAGTAAAGCCCATCCTTCCTAGTCAAAGTATATGAGTTGGGGAGGATTCGTATCCAAGAAATTCATGTAATTCATGTACAAAAAAAAGCGAAGATAACTTTATCTTTGCCAGAATCTAGCTCTTCATCTTTCATCACTTGGTCAGCCAGTCAGCAGCCTCAATAGGTTTGGTAAAGATGTGGTCCCGGTGTCCGTCAATCACTCGTAGCCAATCTGAGTATGCCACAGAATATAGTATT
Organism: Ranitomeya imitator; assembly: GCF_032444005.1. Taxonomy (NCBI): domain Eukaryota; kingdom Metazoa; phylum Chordata; class Amphibia; order Anura; family Dendrobatidae; genus Ranitomeya; species Ranitomeya imitator. The sequence continues at coordinate 843,153,764 of NC_091284.1, read as the reverse complement.
CGGAGATCTCACAGGCAATAATTGATGTTGATGAATGTGTTGATGAATGTGGCTGTTTGCTTCTAAAACTCAGGGGAAAACTCTGGGATGATAGAATCTATGGAATTATCAAACCGGATCTCTTTTACGCCTGGCCAGGTGGAGTGCCATGTCTCGCTTTTGGAAATTCAGGAGTCTGGCCAAAAGTGGTCTGGGTTGTGCCTCCGGAGGAGTGGATTTGGTGGGTACCTTATGAGTATGTTCTAGAACAAAGGCCAAGGAGAAGGTTGCTTCAAGAAATAATTTCTTGAGCCATTTCTCAACAAATTTGTCAGGCCGCTGTCCCTCTGATCTTTCAGGAAGTCTGGTGGTGCAGAGTTTATTTTCATGGAGTAGATTCTCCAAGTCATCTGCCTTTTGACACCAAAGTTCTGACCTCCCAGTGAGATCTTGTATAGCACCGGCTTTGAAGACATCTAGAATTGATGCCTGATCCTCCACCTCCGAAACCCTCAATCTCCTCTTCTGCATATCGTCTCAGTAGGTCAACATCCCATTTTAACTTTTTCCAGTTTCCCAGTCAGAGAGGCGGTACTAGATGCAATAGTGGATAGGAGTTTATTGGATACCTGCTTCAGAGTCTGCTCGACCTCCTCCATCTGTTCTGGTGGTTCCTGGTCTTGTTCATCCACAGAATCGTATGTGGGGCCCTGTTGCATGCCCCTTCTCTTGGAGTGTGATGGGAAAATTCTTTCAGTATCTCAGTAGCAGAATTTCTGTATGGACTCATTGTGTCATGGGTGCACAGCCCACGGAATTCGTCACATGTAGGAGAAATGTAAAAAAAACATCCAGTCCCCAGCAAGAAAGATGGCAAATCACGGGGATTTAGGAAGGATGACCAACTCAGAAGTGACAAAGACCTAAGGTCATCAATGACTATGTAGCCAAACCACGTGTAATTGGAAATAATTTATTCAAAACATATAGAGAAAAGGTGCTCCAGATGGATGAGCCCAAGTTTTGCAGTATTTAGTCACACAATGAAAAGATAGATGGTCAGAGTGGGGGTGACAAGCAGTATATACCCACCTGAGTACTGTGTCGTCAGGTGGAGCAGGTTCCTTCAGAGTCTTCTGTAGACTGCTCTCTGCTGGATCATTTACAGGGTTAATTCTTGACTGATGTGATATTTAATTAAAGACCCAACGCAGTAATGAGATCTGTGTATATTCAGGGTCCACTTACGGTCATGGCCATGATGGTGTCAGCCTAAACAGGTGACCTGGTGCACCACTTCCTGTAGGAAACACTGACGCTTTTAGCATTTTCTTTCAGACTGAGGAAACGCTGAGTGAGTGCCGCGTCAGGTTCCTCTCCTTCATGGGGGTAGGATGTGATGTTCACACATTTGCTTTCATCATGGCAGAAGCGCCAGGAATCTTCATTTGTCACATGTTCTGGTGTGAACCCAATGCTGCTCACCTGTCCGAAGCCGTTCAAGCTGCCTGCATGGTAAGAGGGTTATGTAGAGAGTCTTCTGTAATGTCCCGTTACTGCCTCCTATGCTCCGACATCAATAGCCACATGTAATGCACGTGGATTCTAAGCCCTCCAATCCTCTCTTCCGTAGTACCATCTATAGTCACCCACGTCCCCAACTCGCACGTCCGCATTTATCCCACAGATACGGGTGTCCTTAGCTCCTGAATTGCTAGTGACATTGTAATAACCCAATGTTGTAATGATTGCTGACCCCAAAGTAATCATTATAGTATCACTGTCATTATCAGTTCTCATCTGTAACCAACCTCAGCCTGTCTCCTCACCCCTGCTCTTTCCTCGCCCCCTGCTCGCTCATTATTTCCTCGCCCCCTGCTCGCTCATTATTTCCTCGCCCCCTGCTCGCTCATTATTTCCTCGCCCCCTGCTCGCTCATCATTTCCTCGCCCCCTGCTCGCTCGTCATTTCCTCGCCCCCTGCTCGCTTGTCATTTCCTCGCCCCCTGCTCGCTCGTCATTTCCTCGCCCCCTGCTCGCTCGTCATTTCCTCGCCCCCTGCTCGCTCTTCATTTCCTCGCCCCCTGCTCGCTCATCCTTTCCTCGCCCCCTGCTCGCTCATCCTTTCCTCGCCCCCTGCTCGCTCATCCTTTCCTCGCCCCCTGCTCGCTCATCATTTCCTCGCCCAAGGCTCGCTCATCATTTCCTCGCCCAAGGCTCGCTCATCATTTCCTCGCCCAAGGCTCGCTCATCATTTCCTCGCCCAAGGCTCGCTCATCATTTCCTCGCCCAAGGCTCGCTCATCATTTCCTCGCCCAAGGCTCGCTCATCCTTTCCTCTCCCCCTGCTCGCTCATCATTTCCTCGCCCCCTACTCGCTCTTTCCTCGCTCGTTCTCTCCCCGCTCGCTCTCTCCCCGCTCGCTCTCTCCCCGCTCGCTCTCTCCCCGCTCGCTCTCTCCCCGCTCGCTCTCTCCCCGCTCGTTCTCTCCTCGCCCCCTGCTCCTGTTCTGTAACAATCTCTCTCTGTTTCCCTCAGCTGCGGTATCAGAAGTGCTTGGATGCGCGACCTCAGACCGTCTCCTGTCTCCCCACCCCTCCTGCTGACTCTGTTGCCCGCCGGGTCGGCTCCAGTGTCCGAAGAGGAGTGCAGTCCTTGTTCGGCTCCTTCAAAACCAAGCGTCCTGGAGGCCAAACACCTTGACTTTTCTGTGCAGTCTGCCTCTTGCCCTGTGCTGTTTGCCCGTTTCTGATTAATCCCACAGGCCCGGGTGCAGCATGTATATTTGTTAGTCTTGTTTCTCGCTTCAGTAAGGGCAGAAAGACACTCGAAATTGGGTTACCTCTGGATCCAGGGACCCTTTTATGAGGCCTTATAAAGAGCAATAAGGCACCGGAAAGCTGCCAGGGGAACACAGTCCTCCGGCGTCCGCCGCTCCTCCGTGAGGTCGTTATTGTGCTTGTTTACGTAACGTGTCTGTGTGGTGTAACGTCTAACACATTAATATCAGTCGTGTGTAGCCTGACCATTCCTGGACGGACGCGACCTCTTAAGGACAGATCACATGTGCGTGACCTCGGTTTACGGTATCCGCCTTCCACGGACCTCTAGACTGGGGTACAAGTACAGTCTATCTCCTGGTTCTCTGCTCAGATATGGAGGCTCGATGACCAGCCTCTTTACTCTTAGACCAGAACAGTGATTCGGCGGCTTCACTGTGGTTTAGCGGCTTCTAATTTACAAGATTTCAGCGATAGCCTAACATTGTCAATCAACAAAAAAACTGCACTCCCGAGTAGTCCTGGTGCCGACTCTGCATGATGACACCAATAATGCCAGTGATCAGGGATGATTCTCCTAGGACGACGCAGGTCTGTGCTCTCATCTCGCTGTACTTGGTGGTAATGCTAGGTCTTGTCGCTGCTCTCTGTGATCACACTATACTGGATATTAGAAATCCTATTATTCATCTCTGTTCTCATTGCGTGTTCTGTGCGGATGTCGCTGGCTACGGAGAAAGTGTGAATCGTCAGGGAAGGACGGCGACATCCGCCCAGAATATTATTATTCTAGCATCTGACATAGAAATGTCTAAGGGCAGTGGACAGTGTGTGTTGTGGGTGATGGCACCCATAATGTTGTAGTTGTATTTATTGTACCTTTATAAGTTAATATGTTTTGATATTGATTTTCTGACAAGTTCTGACCCCCTCCCTCTCCACCATCTGTGCGAGTTGTCAGACTATGGACAGGGAACATACATGAGCTGCTGCGTGTGCACACTACTCGTCCGCAGCTATCGTGTGGTATGACTGGTTAATATGATGAGCTTCTCCTGAACACACTGCTGTATGGAATTGGTTGTATGAATGGCGCCACGTCTGTGGAGCATGCACGTGTGCAGCGGAGCATGCACGTGTGCAGCGGCCGTGCCCTCTGTTGCAGTACTGTATAACACTAAAATCCTCCAGGACACTGTATCTGTTGTATCCAATCTACTGAAATAAAAGCCTAACCTGACAGATGCCACGCGTGCGAGTGTCATTTACAGCGATCCACCTCATCACCAGCTCCCGACATTTACAGCGATCCACCTCTTCACCAGCTCCGTCATTTACTGTGATCCACCTCATCAATAGCTCCCGACATTTACAGCGATCCATCTCATCACTAGCTCCCGTCATTTACAGCGATCCACCTCATCACCAGCTCCGTCATTTACAGAGATCCACCTTGTCACGATTCCCACCGTGCTGACACCACAATGTCACGGATCGGGGTGACCTTTGGCCAGCACCTTGCTATCACGTGCAGGGGGCTTATCTTAGTTATCCCTCCACTGCTACAATGTGATGAAAACACAAACAAAGGCTATTGACCTATCAATTTACCACAGGGGCTTATTTTAGTTATCCCACTGCTGCTACAATATCAAAAACTGCAGGGATTTATGTATATCTCGCTTTTCCAATTCTGCTTCGGATCTTGCTGCTCTCCGGTGACACCCTTACCCTCAGGTCAGTCAGGGAGCTACACCTGGGATAATTAGTCGCCAAATGGGCCTCTTCACTGTGGACTGGCTAGCAAGCATGCTGCAGCGTGAGAATTATAAATGCTCAGGCCGCAGCCAGACAATAGCTTATAAAACCCCGTTCTGTCACTGCCAGCTCACTAGCCCAGAACACACTTCGCTGCTACTAGCTTAGATTTCTCACAGGGAAGGGTTCGAGCCAACCCAAATTAGTAGCGTAATTAACTTCAGAAGACTTGGGGTACGTTTTAGAGCAGCAGAACAAAGCTAGTATTTTATATATTTTACTCCATAAAAAATTAGGCAGTGTTTATAAAAGGCATATAAAGATGTTATGATATGAGACAAAGTATGTACAAAGCAATCTATATATATATATAATTGTCTAAGGGTTTTTCCGTCTGTCTGTCGTTCTGTCTGTCCTGGAAATCCCGGCTCTCTGGTCGAGGCCTGGCGGCCTCGACCAATCAATCAGAGACCGGCACAGCATCGACGTAGAAATCCCGCGTCTCTGATTGGTCGAGGCCGCCAGGCCTCGACCAATCAGCAACGGGCACAGCGACGATTATGTCATAATGGTTGCCATGGCGACGATGTCATAAAGGTTGCCTCGACCAATCAGCGACGGGCACAGTCTGCCGCGAATTCTGGAATCATCTGTCATGATATGTACTTTTGCCCTGTCCTGTATTTGAATAATATGCCATTTGATGTATGTAACTGTTCTCTGGTTTCTATTAGCTGTAATTCATGTATTTTCTTGGCTGGGAGTTCACCTGTAACAATATGACTCCTTCCCCCAATACTTGCAGCCCTGAGCTATAATGTAATTAAGCTTTGTCAACATCACTAGTGGAGGAATAGCCATTCTTCCTCACAGCAGGTGGCTAGTCAAATGTACATATTACATAGACTGCCTGGAGCCCACCAGTCTAGAATCTTCTGGTGGACCCAACCATTGAATAGAAGGTGTAACCCCTACCCCTTCATGGGCGGATCCCAGGAGCTCAGACAATCCATTCTTATTTTGAGATCAGATGTGAGTTGATCCTTGAAGGAGAAGGAGTGGGGATTCTTAGCTGAGGCAAGACCCCATGTCCATCTGGGACTGTGGAAGCGAACGGGGCGAGACTTGAGCTGAGGACATATCTTGTCGTTCGTGAGATTGTTTTGGGATCCCTTGGACTAATTGTGGACTATTGCTTTGTTACCTGGCACAAGGATTATCAGGAGGTGCCCCCGAACCTGTTCCACTGGACTAATTGTGGACTCTGTAGATCTACCTGCATGTGTTGTTCCAGCGTTCTTGATAATAAATCTGTGGAATCATCCCTTGGCCTGTTGTCCCTTCTTGCTCTGCCGTACACCCCGTCACAAACTGGTGGCAAGCAGTGGGACCAGAGCAGAAGGAATGGAGGACAAAGGCCCATCAACATCGGGAACCAGCACCGCAGAGTACAAGAACTGGACTGCGGTGAACCTACAAACAAAGGCCCGTGAACTGGGAGTCAGCTACAAGGGACTCTCCAAGGAGCAGCTCATTGAGGCTTTGGAAGGAGTTCGCCTGCAAGATGATCCTGAGGATGGATCCTCACAGCAAATGGAGGAAAGACTGCAGCCGGAGGTAAATGCCCAAAGGAGTCAGTGGATTGTGTGGTACGAGGAGGAGTTGGCATTGCTGGGAGAAGAGGCCACCATGGACGATAAGAGGGAGGCCATTCACAGAGCTCAGGAGAGGGAGGCCATTCAGAGCCGAGGAGAAGGAGGCCATTCAGAGCCGAGGAGAGGGAGGCCATTCACAGAGCCGAGGAGAGGGAGAGGGAGGCCATTCACAGAGCCGAGGAGAGGGAGAGGGAGGCCATTCACAGAGCCGAGGACAGAGCTCAGGAGATGGCATTGCTGGAGAGGCAGATCGCTTTGGAAGCAGCTAGAAGCTCCAGACAAACTGTAACCCCAGCACCCACCATGAGGGAACTCCCCAGAGTGTCCCGCAAAGACTTCAAGCCCTTTAATGAGGCTGCAGGCGACATTGAGGGCTTCTTCCAGGACTTTGAGCATCAGTGTCGATTAATGGAAGTCCCGGAAAGGGAGCGAGTCCGACATCTGGTGGGGCTCTTAGAGGGTGGAGCTGCCGCAGCCTATAGAGCTATGGACCCTCGGGGAAACTGTGAGTATGCGGAGATTAAACAGACTATTCTAGAACATTATGCTGTTACCCCAGACACTTACAGGACTCAGTTCCGTACTTTAGCCTGCGATGAGGAAGTGTCTTTCAAGATATATGCCCACAGACTCAAACAAATATGTCATCGCTGGCTGGAGGCAGAGGAGGCCTTAACCTGGGAGACCTTCCTCCAGGTTATCCTAAAAGAGCAGTTTTACGTCAAGTGCCCTGCTGAGATCCGGGAATGGGTGCGTGAGAGGAGACCAGCCACTCTGGAGGAAGCTGCAGCTCTAGCTGATGAGGCTCTCACCATCAAGCCTCAGTGGAAAAAACTACTATTCAGTGAGAAAAAAAACTACCAGCCCCCCAACGCTGGCGGCCCCTGGTCCTTCGGCCTCCAATATTTACCATCCCACTAGACCATCAACTCATGGTGACCTTCGTGTGACTGTGCCCCGCACTACTCCTGCTCCACCTTTGGGAATGCGACGTGGAGGAAGAATCCCAGAGCGCAGATGTTATGGATGTGGGCAGCCTGGGCATCTGCAATTCCAATGTCCAGGTGTTCGGAGGCAGAACAGCTACAGACCGCCTTTGCCTGTTCATTATCTACAGACCCCCTCACCAGGAGAGGAGCTGGATTCAGTCCCTGATGACTTGCCAAGTGACTCTGATATCCTGGCTCCCCTACCAGGAGTCTATGGGGTGCGAGCCCCAGCCACCTGTTCTTCTGATCTTCATCACAAACATCTACAGGAGGTTGTGCTGGATGGTCAAAAAGTTGTTGGCTTCCGTGACACTGGGGCTTTCCTCACCATAGCCGATCCCCGAGTAATTCAACCAGAAGCAATTCAAAAGGGACCAGGAATTGCCATTGAATTGGCTGGAGGCACCCAGAGATATATTCCAAGAGCGAGTGTGACCCTGGATTATGGCTTTGGGGCCAAACAATGCATGGTCGGTGTGATGAGCGGCCTCCCTGCAGATGTTCTTCTGGGAAATGATGTGGGAAATCTTCATTGCAACTTTGTCGGTGTGGTAACCAGAAGTCAAGCCAAGAGAGCAGCGGATGTGGACGTGTACAACCCATTCATGGAAATGAGGCCACCAGAACTGCCGTCACAGCCGGTGAGTGATTCTTCTTGTGGGGATAATATGAATGTTACTTGGGATAAAGTTCAGTTTAGACAAGAGGTAGAGACTGACCCCACCCTTGCTAGCTTTAGAGCTCGAGCTGAGATAGGGCAGCTAGGGGAGAACAGGGAAAGAATTATCAGAGAAAATGGACTTCTATATCGGGTTACCAATGCCGACTCCCTAGATAAGCCCTGGACTTATAGCAAACAGCTGATTGTTCCTCAGAAGTACAGAATTCCCCTATTACACCTTGCTCATGACATTCCTACGGCCGGCCATCAAGGCAAAACTCGCACGGAGAGACGATTGACTCAAACTTTCTATTGGCCGGGGATTTCCCAAGCTGTAGCGCATTTCTGCCGAACTTGTGACATATGTCAGCGTAGAGGGCGACCCGGAGATCACCCAAAGGCACCCCTGCAACCGCTGCCTATAATAGAAGAACCCTTTCAAAGAGTAGCTGTCTATCATTGGACCTCTGGCTAAACCAAGTAAATCTGGAAAGCAGTACATTCTCACTGTTGTGGATTATGCCACCCGATATCCAGAAGCTGTGGCCTTGTCAAGTATTTCCGCAGCCAAGGTGGCCGAGGCCTTGGTTACCATTTTTACCAGAGTAGGATTCCCCAGTGAGATCTTGTCAGACCAAGGCTCCCAGTTCATGTCAGAGCTGGTCCAGTGCCTGTGGCGCACTTGTGGAGTACGAGCAATCCGAACGACCCCCTATCATCCCCAAACAAATGGACTTTGTGAACGATTCAATGGCACTCTGAAGAATATGCTAAGGGCCTTCACTGACAGAGATTCAGACTGGGAGAAGTACCTACCCCATCTCTTGTTTGCCTATCGGGAAGTTCCCCAGGAGTCCACTGGGTTTTCCCCCTTTGAACTACTCTATGGAAGAAAGGTCCGAGGACCCTTAACCCTGCTCAAGGAATACTGGGAGGGGCAAGTTGAGGATACAGGAGCCCCTGTTGTCCCTTATGTCCTAAAGTTGCGAGAAACCCTGGCTCAACTTGCTAGTTTTGCCCAGAGTCATGTGCGGATGGCTCAAACCAGACAGAAGACATGGTATGACCTTAAAGCACGCTATCGGGAGTTTGTAGAAGGACAACAGGTCTTAATGATTGTTCCCCACCGGCAGAATAAACTGCAGACCACATGGGAGGGTCCCTTCCGGGTTCTCAGAAAACTAAATGACACCAATTATCTTCTTGCTTTAGATGATCAGGGGCTAAGACAAAAGACTGTCCATGTGAATATGATTAAGGAGTACCATGACCGGAACATTCCAGTGATAGCAAGCTGTCGGCTGGCTTCAGAAGATGGTCAAGAGGATGAGGACTACCTACCTGATCTCGTGGAAGCAGCGAGAGCCCCATCCACTGTGGAACAGGTTCCACTGGGAGATCACCTGGATTCCTTACAGAAAAAACAGATGCTGGGAGTGCTTCAACAGAGACAGGCTGCTTTCTCATCCCAACCAGGTCGAACCACCTTCACCCAACATCATGTGGACACTCAGGGTATCCGTCCCATACAACAGGCTCCTTACCGGGTACCTGAATCAGTTCGACACACCATGCAGCACGAACTGGAGGAGATGTTACAGCTTGGAGTAATCCAGGCCTCCCATAGCCCTTGGGCCTCTCCTGTGGTGTTAGTACCCAAGAAGGATGGGAGTACTCGGTTTTGTGTGGACTATCGACGACTAAACGACCATACTGTCAGTGATCCTTACCCAATGCCCCGTACTGACGAGCTTCTAGACCGCCTGGCTGGGTCCCGATATGTCACTACCTTGGATCTCAGTAAGGGATACTGGCAAATCCCTCTGACGGAGGAAGGGAGAGAACGGTCCGCTTTTATAACCCCATTTGGTCTGTATGAATTTCTAAACATGCCCTTTGGAATGAAAACTGCCCCTGCAACCTTCCAGAGAATGGTGGACCAGATCCTCCAGGGATGTGGTGACTTTGCTTGTGCCTACTTGGATGATATCGCCATCTTCAGCCAGACGTGGGAGGAACATCTGAACCAAGTAGCCGTTATTCTTGACCTGCTTCTTGCAGCAGGCCTAACCATTCGACCAGATAAATGCCAATTGGGGATGGGTGAAGTCCAGTACCTAGGGCATAGAGTGGGAGGAGGGAAGCTCCGTCCTGAGCCTGCCAAAATCCAGGCTATTAGAGACTGGCCTGTACCCCAAACTAAGAAACAGGTTATGGCTTTTTTGGGCACTGCCGGTTATTACCGAAAATGTGTTTCTCATTTCAGCACTGTGGCCAAGCCTCTTACCGACCTGACCAAGAAAACGATGCCTCGGCTGGTGATCTGGACTCCAGCCTGTGATGAGGCTTTTAACCGGCTGAAGGACGCTCTGGTCTGCGACCCTGTTCTGGCTGCTCCAGACTACAAGAGGAGATTCATTGTGCAGACGGACGCCTCTGCTTATGGACTGGGAGCTGTACTCAACCAGGTGAATGCAGCTGGGGACGAGCACCCCATTGCCTACCTCAGCCGGAAATTGCTGGACCGAGAAGTGGCCTATGCAACTGTTGAAAAATAAAGGCTGGCTGTAGTGTGGGCCCTCAGGAAACTAAGACCGTATCTGTATGGACGAGAATTCACTGTGGTTACTGATCACAATCCCCTCATCTGGCTGAACAGAGTCTCTGGGGACAATGGACGCTTACTACGATGGAGCCTGGCTCTGCAGCCCTATAACTTTACCATACAGTATAGAAGAGGCAGCCAACACCAAAATGCAGATGGACTGTCCAGGCAAGAGGAGCCCTGAGTCCGATCAGCCATGCCTGTGTGTACTTAACCAGCGACCTGTAGAGGTCCCTAGTACGTACACAAATTGGGAGGGGAAGGGATTGTCATGATATGTACTTTTGCCCTGTCCTGTATTTGAATAATATGCCATTTGATGTATGTAACTGTTCTCTGGTTTCTATTAGCTGTAATTCATGTATTTTCTTGGCTGGGAGTTCACCTGTAACAATATGTCTCCTTCCCCCAATACTTGCAGCCCTGAGCTATAATGTAATTAAGCTTTGTCAACATCACTAGTGGAGGAATAGCCATTCTTCCTCACAGCAGGTGGCTAGTCAAATGTACATACTACATAGACTGCCTGGAGCCCACCAGTCTAGAATCTTCTGGTGGACCCAACCATTGAATAGAAGGTGTAACCCCTACCCCTTCATGGGCGGATCCCAGGAGCTCAGACAATCCATTCTTATTTTGAGATCAGATGTGAGTTGATCCTTGAAGGAGAAGGAGTGGGGATTCTTAGCTGAGGCAAGACCCCATGTCCATCTGGGACTGCGGAAGCGAACGGGGCGAGACTTGAGCTAAGGACATATCTTGTCGTTCGTGAGATTGTTTTGGGATCCCTTGGACTAATTGTGGACTATTGCTTTGTTACCTGGCACAAGGATTATCGGGAGGTGCCCCCGAACCTGTTCCACTGGACTAATTGTGGACTCTGTAGATCTACCTGCATGTGTTGTTCCAGCGTTCTTGATAATAAATCTGTGGAATCATCCCTTGGCCTGTTGTCCCTTCTTGCTCTGCCGTACACCCCGTCACATCATCATTGTCCATATTCTAGAATACCCGATGCGTTAGAATCGGGCCGCAATCTAGTTATAAAATAAACATGGATTAAAGGAAGATAAACTCACATTAGCTTAGGTCATTTCAGGCAAACCATGCTGGTAGGCGGAGCCCCAAATGTCCCAATTCATGAGATAGTCTTCTATGGTGAGGTCCCAGGGAAGAATGAATGCTGGGTCGAGTGCAGCAACTTATAACTGCAGGCTTGTGACATCACTAAAGAGGTTTGAGTTACCATCGCCCTCCCCTCTCCTCAGATGTACAGTTTTTACCAACAATACTTGTAATTCTCATATCTTAGCTTGAGAACATGTCAGAATCACAGCACACCCATCATTCCTCTTATTTTAAAATTGGCTTTCTAATGATACCAAGTTCTTCCTAGTTGTTCCACACGGTTCTGGAGAAATCCGCACTTTGTACTCGATATGTTTAGCTGCTCGCGCTTACAGTGTTTGACAGATCTACCGATGGAAGTTAGCAATATATGCTCCTTATTTTTCTAGCCCAAATCGGTGGCCCAATATCTTATAATAGAACAAAGAACCTCATGTCTTTTGAGAGAGACTAGACCAGTTTCAGCTGGTACTGGAGGGAGACTTGTGCGGCTACAGGCGCAATAAAAATTCTTGTGGAAGGGGCCATGAGGGATTTGGGATCCACACACACACATCTCAGCAAGCAGAAACACAGAGAAAAGGGGGGTCAGAGCCCACAGCATGTGTGCTAACAGGGAAAACTAAAAATCATCTACATTATCATCACACACCTCATCACCAGCTCGGTCATTTACAGCGATCCACCTCATCACCAGCTCCGTCATTTACAGCGATCCACCCCATCACCAGCTCCGTCATTTACAGCGATCTGCCTCATCACCAGCTCCGTCATTTACAGCGATCCACCCCATCACCAGCTCCGTCATTTACAGCGATCTACCCCATCACCAGCTCCGTCATTTACAGCGATCCACCCCATCAGCAGCTCCGTCATTTACAGCGATCCACCTCAGCACCAGCTCCGTCATTTACAGCGATCCACCTCATCACCAGCTCCGTCATTTACAGCGATCCACCCCATCACCAGCTCCGTCATTTACAGCGATCCACCTCATCACCAGCTCCGTCATTTACAGCGATCCACCCCATCACCAGCTCCATCATTTACAGCGATCCACCCCATCACCAGCTCCTGTCATTTACAGGGATCCACCCCATCACCAGCTCCGTCATTTACAACCATCTACCTCATCACCAGCTCCGTCATTTACAGTGATTCACCCCATCACCAGCTCCGTCATTTACAGCGATCCACCTCATCACCAGCTCCGTCACCAGCTCCGTTATTTACAGTGATCCACCTCATCACCAGCTCCGTCATTTACAGCGATCCACTTCATCACCAGCTCCGTCATTTACAGCGATCCACCTCATCACCAACTCCGTCATTTACAGCGATCTACCTCATCACCAGCTCCGTCATAGCGATGTACTTCATCACCAGCTCCGTCATTTACAGCGATCCACCTCATCACCAGCTCCGTCATTTACAGCGATCCACCTCATCACCAGCTCCGTCATTTACAGCGATCTACCTCATCACCAGCTCCGTCATTTACAGCGATCTACCTCATCACCAGCTCCGTCATTTACAGCGATCCACCCCATCACCAGCTCCGTCATTTACAGCGATCCACCTCATCATCACCAGCTCCGTCATTTACAGCGATCCACCCCATCACCAGCTCCATCATTTACAGCCATCCACCTCATCACCAGCCCCGTCATTTACAGGGATCCACCTCATCACCAGCTCCGTCATTTACAGCGATCCACCTCATCACCAGCTCCGTCATTTACAGCGATCTACCTCAGCACCAGCTCCGTCATTTACAGCGATCTACCTCATCACCAGCTCCGTCATTTACAGCGATCCACCCCATCACCAGCTCCGTCATTTACAGCGATCCACCTCATCATCACCAGCTCCGTCATTTACAGCGATCCACCCCATCACCAGCTCCATCATTTACAGCCATCCACCTCATCACCAGCCCCGTCATTTACAGGGATCCACCTCATCACCAGCTCCGTCATTTACAGCGATCCACCTCATCACCAGCTCCGTCACTATTGTCAGAGGGATATCAGGTGGCCCTCACTTTTGTCAGAGGGATATCAGGTGGCCCTCACTTTTGTCAGAGGGATATCAGGTGGCCCTCACTATTGTTAGAAGGCCATCAGGCAGCCCTCACTATTGTGAGGTGGCCCTCACTATTGTCAGAGGGCTATCAGGCGGCCCTCACTATTATCAGGAGTCCATCAGGCGGCCCTCACTATTGTTAGAGGGTCATCAGGCGGCCCTTACTATTGTTAGAAGGCCAGCAGTAATCCCTCACTATTGTCAGGGGGCATCAGGTGGCTCTCACTCTAATTTTAGAGGGCCAGCAACTAGGCATTTTTGGAGGGCCAGCAGATAGCTATGCTTTGCATAGCCGTATATTGCTACTGTAACATAATTTATACATTTGAGGTGGGTAAATTTTCTTTTCGTATTAATGCTGTAAAGTTTGAAACTTGGAGGGCCAGCAGGCAGCCCTCACAAATTATAGAGGGGAAGCAGTCGGCCCCCACAATTTATAAAGGGCCAGAAGGCGTCTTGTGGACAGAGGAGACCAAGATAGAGTTTTTGGTAAAGCACATCATTCTACGGTTTACTGTAAATGGAATGAGGCCTACATATAAAAGAACACAGTAGTTACAGTCAAACATGGTGGAGGTTCAACGATGTTTTGTGGTTTTTTTTACTGCCTGCGGCCCTTAGCACCTTGAAATGTGATGATTCCCAAAGGATTGTGGTTTGTAAAGTCCTTTGGGCATGCCTGGGGTCTGAAGGCTGGGTTTGCATCTTAGGTCATGGGTCTTCCAGCAGGACAATGACCCCAAACATACTTCAAGAAGCTCCCAGAAATGCATTAAAACAAAAGTACTTGAGAGTTCAGAAACAGTAATTCCAGCTCAAGTAGTGTAAAGTCTTCCACCACTACCTCTTACATACAGATGGTATAGAAAAACTGTAATCTCCATAAAAGGCATGAATTGTTCAATGAAAACAACAAGGCTTAAGATTTATAAGGCAATAATCTCTGATTAGATGCCTGTAATACACTATCCCTCCTGCCACACCTCACCGTAGATGAAGTGCAGATAAGAGTTGTATTACTGGAAAATAGAATCTAATTGAATTCGCCCTAAAAAAAGTGATTAGTTTAATGTAGCTGCCTCAAGGACTGTTACCTTCTGGGGAATATAGTGGAATGTTTCACATCTACTCAGCCTGATATGGAGGATGGCAGGATATACTGTACAAAGTCTCCTGTCCTGGCTGTGAAATCCTGTATGCAGTGTGAGAACTCCCTATGTGGCAACCACCTGGCAGCCCACAACAAGGCAGTGGATCATACACTAATAGAACCCATCGGCTCTTTAGGTTTCCAAAAATGTTCCCTCACCTGGAAGGTGGAGCCTCAGAAAATCATTTTTTCCCATTACTAATAAGTGGGTTTCCTAGACTGGTAAAATGTATGCACAGAATACAAGGGATGCCAAAAATTTGAAGGAGGCACTCCAATACCCATTTGAAAAGACATAAAGTATGGCCTCCGAAAACATTTTTTCCCATTAAGAAGCGGGTATCTTAGACTGGTCATGCCCATGTGTGGAGACATGCGGGGGTCAGTGGATGCTCTTGTTCGCTAACTGAAATTGCATGGACCAGGGCACATCCCACCAAACGCCCACTGTTCTTTTACTTTTGGTGTAATACTACTCAGACATCACAGGGTGATGGTATAACAGTGTTGAAATACTTTATTGAACCAAACAGACAAATAACACATAGAACAGTCCCAGCAAAATACCCAAGATGGTGCAAAATTACAGAGTCTCAACCTTCCGCTGACTCACCAGGATAAGAGCAGCTGTGACATCAGAGCTTTAAGGGCCGACTACCCCCACCTATCGCATGCACAGAGGATATAATGACAAGATTAGGAAGCTGACAGACCAAGTTCAAGGCCAGGTGACCGGAGGGTCATAACCTGGCTTCTCCTAACGTATCCATGGGTTCAGTTATAGTTAATGGGGCAGATCAGTATTATTTCAGCCATTACCATAGTCCCCTAAGCTGGCATCCTGTAGAATGTCAAATATGTGTCCTTGTGATGGAGCCATGATCTGGCAACTCTCCTGAGTGTTCCTGTCTGGTTTTCTAAACAGTCTCTGGTTCCTTGGATCTCTTGTTCTTTGGATATCTTGGATATTTGGATGTCTCTTGTTACCGAGACATATCCCCTTTTTATTGTTCAGAACTGTTCTTCAAGCTGTTACATGGTTTGATTATCATTTATCCTTCAAAGTTTGCAAGCCAATAAACTACTTGGCCTGGTATAATGTGTAATCAACATATGAGCAAACATCATTGTTCAGTGACCCTGCATCCCTGTTTTACAAAGATGACAGCTGATATAAGAGGTAAATAGGACCATTCATCACTTTAGAAATATCAAATGAACTTATAAGAAGAGTTAACATTTCAGACAATGACCAACCGAAGAAAGAAACAAGTAAATTCAAAAGTCAACATATAGATAACAGATTTTTCCTCCTGGCTTGCTGAAAATAGACGTCTGTATAATGAAGATTAAATGATGTGTCGTCACCATTGAAGCTCTAAAAAACTATAGGGAGAAAAATACTTTATCTAAAAAACTAATTAAAGCTGCCAAAAAGGAAACAGAGAAGCACATTGCTAAGGAGAGTAAAACTAATCCCAAACTGTTCTTCAACTATATCAATAGTAAAAGAATAAAAACTGAAAATGTAGGCCCCTTAAAAAATAGTGAGGAAAGAATGGTTGTAGATGACGAGGAAAAAGCTAACATATTAAACACCTTCTTCTCCACGGTATTCACGGTGGAAAATGAAATGCTAGGTGAAATCCCAAGAAACAATGAAAACCCTATATTAAGGGTCACCAATCTAACCCAAGAAGAGGTGCGAAACCGGCTAAATAAGATTAAAATAGATAAATCTCCGGGTCCGGATGGCATACACCCACGAGTACTAAGAGAACTAAGTAATGTAATAGATAAACCATTATTTCTTATTTTTAGTGACTCTATAGTGACAGGGTCTGTTCCGCAGGACTGGCGCATAGCAAATGTGGTGCCAATATTCAAAAAGGGCTCTAAAAGTGAACCTGGAAATTATAGGCCAGTAAGTCTAACCTCTATTGTTGGTAAAATATTTGAAGGGTTTCTGAGGGATGTTATTCTGGATTATCTCAATGAGAATAACTGTTTATCTCCATATCAGCATGGGTTTATGAGAAATCGCTCCTGTCAAACCAATCTAATCATTTTTATGAAGAGGTAAGCTATAGGCTGGACCACGGTGAGTCATTGGACGTGGTATATCTCGATTTTTCCAAAGCGTTTGATACCGTGCCGCACAAGAGGTTGGTACACAAAATGAGAATGCTTGGTCTGGGGGAAAATGTGTGTAAATGGGTTAGTAACTGGCTTAGTGATAGAAAGCAGAGGGTGGTTATAAATGGTATAGTCTCTAACTGGGTCGCTGTGACCAGTGGGGTACCGCAGGGGTCAGTATTGGGACCTGTTCTCTTCAACATATTCATTAATGATCTGGTAGAAGGTTTACACAGTAAAATATCGATATTTGCAGATGATACAAAACTATGTAAAGCAGTTAATACAAGAGAAGATAGTATTCTGCTACAGATGGATCTGGATAAGTTGGAAACTTGGGCTGAAAGGTGGCAGATGAGGTTTAACAATGATAAATGTAAGGTTATACACATGGGAAGAGGGAATCAATATCACCATTACACACTGAACGGGAAACCACTGGGTAAATCTGACAGGGAGAAGGACTTGGGGATCCTAGTTAATGATAAACTTACCTGGAGCAGCCAGTGCCAGGCAGCAGCTGCCAAGGCAAACAGGATCATGGGGTGCATTAAAAGAGGTCTGGATACACATGATGAGAGCATTATACTGCCTCTGTACAAATCCCTAGTTAGACCGCACATGGAGTACTGTGTCCAGTTTTGGGCACCGGTGCTCAGGAAGGATATAATGGAACTAGAGAGAGTACAAAGGAGGGCAACAAAATTAATAAAGGGGATGGGAGAACTACAATACCCAGATAGATTAGCGAAATTAGGATTATTTAGTCTAGAAAAAAGACGACCGAGGGGCGATCTAATAACCATGTATAAGTATATAAGGGGACAATACAAATATCTCGCTGAGGATCTGTTTATACCAAGGAAGGTGACGGGCACAAGGGGGCATTCTTTGCGTCTGGAGGAGAGAAGGTTTTTCCACCAACATAGAAGAGGATTCTTTACTGTTAGGGCAGTGAGAATCTGGAATTGCTTGCCTGAGGAGGTGGTGATGGCGAACTCAGTCGAGGGGTTCAAGAGAGGCCTGGATGTCTTCCTGGAGCAGAACAATATTGTATCATACAATTATTAGGTTCTGTAGAAGGACGTAGATCTGGGTATTTATTATGATGGAATATAGGCTGAACTGGATGGACAAATGTCTTTTTTCGGCCTTACTAACTATGTTACTATGTTACATTGCTTCCCCCATCTTAATTAGACAAATATGATATGATTCCGATCATCTCTCTCTACTTATCGGGTAGAGTCCATCAGCATGTCCTTAAGCACAGGCACAAAGGTAAGAGGTCTCACCTTTATGAGGACAAAATTCTGTATTATCCAGTTTCTTCAGAGCATATTCCATGTCTTCCTTGCGAATAAACCACACGTCATTGACGAGAAGCAACTTTTATCCATTGTGTCCACACATGGAATCCTCCGCATCCCGTGGTTCCTGGATTAAATCTGACAGAGTTTCAGTGACCTGGTATTCAATCCGTCGAAGCTGGCGCAGCTCCTGTAGTTGCCATTTCTTGTTGCAGTTATGCATCAACTTTGGTCCTCTTCCAAGGCAGAGTTTTTGGGGTTGGACATAGTGGCGTGCAAAATCTGCTGTGCATGCCTCATTAATGGTCTGCTGGGTCTGTCTATGCTTCCCTAGTTGTGGAGCCCTGGATAGTGACTGCAAACTCCATTCCCCTGCAGCTTTTCCTGGATCTGCTGACCTGAGTAGTATCCCACCACTGCCATCAAAATGTAGAAACACGGGTTGTTAGTGGGTGCTCTTGTCCGCTAGCGGAAACTGCATGGACCAGGGCTCATCTCACCAAACACCCACTTTCCTTTCACTGTGGGCATAATACTACTCAGACAACACAGGGGGAGGGTAAAAGAGTGTGGCAATACTTTATTGAAACACAAAACAGACAACATATAGAACAGTCCCACTAAAATACCCAAAATGGTGCAAAATAGCAGTCTCCCTCTTCCGCTGACTCGCCGGGGTAAGAGCAGCTATAATTTCTGTGCTTCCAGAGCCAACTACCCCCACCTGTGGCATGTACAGAGAGGAGGTAACGACAAATTTAGGTAGCTGACAGTCCATGGAAGTACAAGTCAAGTTGACCAGAGGGTCACAACCTGGTTTCTCAAATATCTCCCTGTAGCCAGGTGATTGGTGGGTCCCAATCCTGACTACCCCAAACATATCCATGGGTTCAGTGATGGTCAATGGAGCAGATCTGTATTCTTTAAGTCGGGGCCGTGGTCCCCTAAGCTGACATTCTGTAGAATGTGAATTCTGTGTCCCTCGTGATGGAGCCATTATCTGGCAGGTATCCTGTAGCCTGTTCCTGGCTGTGTTGTTTTGTAATGGGTCTCTGGTAGTGATGAGTGAATATACTCGCTACTCGAGATTTCTCGAGCATGCTCGGATGACCTCTGAGTATTTTTTTAGTGTTTGGAGGTTTAGTTTTCCACACCTCAGCTGGATGATTTACATCTGTTAGCCAGCATAAGTACATGTGGGGGTTGCCTGGTTGCTAGGGAATCACCACATGTAATCAAGCTGGCTAAAGGATAACGAGTAACGAGTATATTCGCTCATCACTAGTCTCTGGTACTTTGAATCTCTGGATCTTTGGTTGTCTTGGATATTTGTATGTATTCTGTTACAGAGGCATATTCCTTTTACTAGTTCAAAACTGTTTCTCAATCCATTATTCACAGGTCAAGGGGAACTTGCATTGTTTGATTATTTAGTTTATCCTTCAAAGTAAATAAACTGCATGGCCTGGTATAATGTGTAATCAGCGTATCAGCAAACATCATTGTTCAGTGACCCTGTATCCCTGTTTTGCAGATATAACAGTACAATAAACTGTAGGAGCTGATATAAGAGGTAAATAACAATCATTCATCAATTTATAAATATCAATTTAACCTACAAGAAGAGTCAACATTTTAATAAGCAAGCGCAAATATTTCAATGATCAGTTCGGATTATGATTGCTGAATTTGCCATATTCGCTGATTAATTCATAGAATATTCACTGAACTCCATTCAAGTCAATGGGAGGCAAAAAACAAATGCATACACAACACCTTCTAACGGCCCCAAATACAGCCAAAACACATCAAATGAGACAGACACCAGGAAATTGGCCTCAGTTCACCCAGGCATGAGGTATCTGGGTCTGGGACAGCATTTACAGCTTTCAATTGAACATCTCAGTAAGACGAGGTGCGTGAATAATCAGTGTAGGCCCCCTTTGATGGGAGCCCTGATACCACAGGAAACACCTCTACCTGCTTTCATGCTGAGCCGCACTCAGGTGCCACAAATATCAATTTCGTAAATTACTATTGTCAGAAAAATCTAAGGATAGTAACATGGATAGTTGACTCAAAGGAAGTTGACTGCTGCTGGTCTCGAAGGCCTACTGCTACAGGCAACACTCATGAAGGAGACCCAACCAGGAGTCTACACATTTACAAAAATTAATGGCAGACACCAACAAAGTGACATCAATTGCAGCAGAGTAGAACTAGTATAATGGTGACTGAAACCTTTTCCACTACAGCCAAACCAGCATATGGAGACTAACGGGCAAGGTGGTGGCACAACTGTGCCTTATTTCTCAGAAAGCCTGGAGGGACGTAACTAGGTGGCCTACCAAAACACAACTCGGATAAATGGCAGCAGGCAAAAACTGCTACCCAAGGAGGTGGCACCAGGTGCTTCTCTAGAGCTGACCTACAAAGGATGGCATCTGACCCCCTAGAGCGGGTAGGATGCTGCGACCTGAAGGAAAGATGAAGAATGCAGGCAGGCACTGTAGGGACAATGGAACACGGGTGCATATGGGACCAGCTGAAATATAGAAAAGCACTGGCAGGTGTGGGCTGGATTGGCTGATGGACAGAAGACCACAGACAAGTACGAGCAGATGGGTACAAGGTAGACAAGCAGACGGGCGGACCTGGGAAACCAGAAAACTACCAAGCATGCAAGGAAAACTAGCAAAAAAGCTCAGGCACCTCCAAATTGGAGGAGGAGCCTTAAAGAGAAGGTGTTATTGGCTGGGAACACCTTAGGTCAACGCTGGTGGTCCCATTAAGAGTGCACGCCCTAAGCATCATACTCGGGCCTACAACTGAACCTTGGGAGACATTGACACATAGGGGTGAGATAAGGAGGTAGTTTGTGAGTGGGAGACAGAATGTCCTGGCTATTCTGTACAAGGAAATGCAACAAAGGGCCAAGTTTGAAATGCCAAGAGATGAGAAAGTTTGTAGTAAGAGGGAACGTTCCACTGTGTCAAAGGCAGATGCCAGGTCAAGGAGGAAGAGGGGGACAAACTCGTGTTGCTTTCATTTGGCGGTTAGTCGGTCATTGGCAATTACAGTCAGAGCAGTTTCTGTGGAATGGTGCGGTTGGAAGACATATTGTATCAGTCAAAGAGGGAGCAAGATGAAAAGTGGGAGGACAGTTCAAAATAGACGTTTTGTTCCAGTACTTTAGAGGCATAGGGGAGAAATGAGATGGGGCGACAGCTAGACACAGAGGATGGGTCAAAGGTGGGCTTTTAGAGGATGGGTATGATCAAGCTATGTTTCAATGAGGAGGGAAATCACCAGTTGTTAGTGACAGGTTGAAGAGGTGGGTTAGGCTGGGGATGAAGACTTTGGTGAGGTTTGGAATGAGGTGGGATGTTATTGAGTCAAGTTCACAGGTGGTGAGGCAAAGTCTTCAGCTGAGATGAGGGGAGAGGTAGAGCTGGTGGATGCAGGAAAGAATTGAAAGCACTGAATAGCTGTTTAGAGTTGTGAGACAGCTCTGATATGAGAGATGAGCAGTAGGTTTGTTTTGCTGCAGTTAACAATTGTGCAGCATTTTTACAATTTCTGTTACTGGATGGGCAACTCCTCTCCCTTTGTTTGGCAGCCATTCAGTGGTACGCTTTGTAGATGTGTGAGAAGGTTGCGGGATGCAGTGATGGACAGAATATAGAGCAAGGGTTAACAATTTTAATTCACACTGAGATACTCCACGCAGGGAGGTTAAAGGTTAATGTGGAGGGGTTGGGTAGGTGGATAAAGGTATTAACAGTTCTTGGGGGATTAACTTATCCTGTCAGATGTTTATCAATACGTGGTTGTCCCGACACAGGTGATGGCGCCAACAATGTCAGACGCGGTGCTTGTCCTATATGGTCCTGGAGGTAACGATGATCCGTCTTCTGGCGGCAGCGGTTGGTCTCCGGGACCTTCCACTGAGCCCTTAGTCCATATACTGATGTGGCCGGAGGAGCGTGGACCATGGCGCTGTCTGAGCCTGATGGGAAATTGCAGACATACAAGAAGAAGAATCAGGGCGCAGATGACAGCCCTGCACCCGGTCTCTCTCTGGCAGCACACGCGCAGTACTCACTAGCCCAGAACACTCAACACCATGCTTTGTGGTCACCAATGGGCACACTACACGTCCCTCCTCACAGTCTCTGTCAGCAGTGGTGGGCAGCTCGAGCGCGGGCCTAATGCTCAAGGGCCAGAGCACTCATGTCGCATTGCTGCGTGCTGTCTCTTCCTGCCAAGTCTGCCCGTTTCTGCATGCGCTGAGTCTGTAAACCCTTAGCCACACCCCCTGTTTCTGCTTGCAATGATTGGTCTGGTCTCTTAAGCTTTCCCCAGACAACAGGGGAGACAGCTCCGACAGTTCCGGAGCCGGCACAAAAAAGGTACCCACGGCACTGTCCCTCTTCTTACAGATGAGGGTCAGAAAGAACATGAGCTCCAGTAGATGGCAAGTGCTGCATCAAGTGGCCTCTGCTCCTTTTCCTCCACCTTAACATCACACACAGTACAGTCCTCCATTTACCCTTCTTTTCCCCCATGTCAAAACTCTACAACCGCGCAACTGACTTGGGATCCACAGATAGCTGAGTCTGCAGATCTGTTCACACATTGTATGCCATTGGCATCAGAAGTGTACTCCAAAGATTCTTAGAGTCAAGAGGAGGAAATCATCTGCACTGATGCCCAAATTTTTTTTTTAGTTTGATCCAGGGCCAGACGAAGTTGGGTCCGAGCACCATGATAACTGGTGTGATAACTGAGCACTGTGAGACTGGAGTGATAACCGAGCACCATGAGACTGGAGTGATAACCGAGCACCGTGATACTGGAGTGATAACCGAGCACCGTGATCACCGAGTGATAACCGAGCACCGTGAGACTGGAGTGATCACCGAGTACCGTGATAACCAAGCATCGTGAGACTGGAGTGATAATCGAGTACCGTGATCACCGAGTGATAACCGAGCATCGTGAGACTGTGTGATAACCGAGTACTGTGATCACCGAGTGATAACCGAACACCATGAGACTGGAGTGATCACCGAGCACCGTGATCACCGAGCATCGTGAGACTGGAGTGATAACCGAGTACCGTGATCACCGAGTGATAACCGAACACCGTGAGACTGGAGTGATAACCGTGTACCGTGATCACCGAGCATCGTGAGACTGGAGTGATAACTGAGCACCGTGATACTGGAGTGATAAACTGAGTACCGTGATCACCGAGTGATAACCGAGCATCGTGAGACTGGAGTGATAACCGAGTACCGTGATCACCGAGTGATAACCGAGCATCGTGAGACTGGAGTGATAACCGAGTACCGTGATCACCAAGTGATAACCGAGCATCGTGAGACTGGAGTGATAACCGAGTACTGTGATCACCGAGTGATAACCGAGCATCGTGAGACTGGAGTGATAACCGAGTACTGTGATCACCGAGTGATAACCGAGCATCGTGAGACTGGAGTGATAACCGAGTACTGTGATAACTGAGCACCGTGATACTGGAGTGATAAACCGAGTACCGTGATCACCGAGCATCGTGAGACTGGAGTGATAACTGAGCATCGTGAGACTGGAGTGATAACCGAGTACCGTGATCACCGAGCACCGTGAGACTGGAGTGATAACTGAGCATCGTGAGACTGGAGTGATAACCGAGTACCGTGATAACCGAGCATCGTGAGACTGGAGTGATAACTGAGCACCGTGATACTGGAGTGATAAACCGAGTACCGTGATCACCGAGTATCGTGAGACTGGAGTGATAACTGAGCATCGTGAGACTGGAGTGATAACCGAGTACTGTGATCACCGAGCACCGTGAGACTGGAGTGATAACTGAGCATCGTGAGACTGGAGTGATAACCGAGTACCGTGATCACCGAGCACCGTGAGACTGGAGTGATAACTGAGCATCGTGAGACTGGAGTGATAACCGAGTACCGTGATCACCGAGCATCGTGAGACTGGAGTGATAACTGAGCATCGTGAGACTGGAGTGATAACCGAGTACCGTGATCACCGAGCACCGTGAGACTGGAGTGATAACTGAGCACCGTGATACTGGAGAGATAAACCAAGTACCGTGATCACCGAGTGATAACCGAGCATCGTGAGACTGGAGTGATAACCGAGTACCGTGATCACCGAGTGATAACCGAGCATCGTGAGACTGGAGTGATAACCGAGTACCGTGATCACCGAGTGATAACCGAGCATCGTGAGACTGGAGTGATAACTGAGCACCGTGATACTGGAGTGATAAACCGAGTACCGTGATCACCGAGCATCGTGAGACTGGAGTGATAACTGAGCATCGTGAGACTGGAGTGATAACCGAGTACCGTGATCACCGAGTGATAACCGAGCATCGTGAGACTGGAGTGATAACTGAGCATCGTGAGACTGGAGTGATAACCGAGTACCGTGATCACCGAGCACCGTGAGACTGGAGTGATAACTGAGCATCGTGAGACTGGAGTGATAACCGAGTACCGTGATCACCGAGCATCGTGAGACTGGAGTGATAACTGAGCATCGTGAGACTGGAGTGATAACCGAGTACCGTGATCACCGAGCACCGTGAGACTGGAGTGATAAACCAAGTACCGTGATCACCGAGTGATAACCGAGCATCGTGAGACTGGAGTGATAAGGCTAGGTTCACATTGCATTTGGGTGATCCACTTAACGAATCCGTTACTTAGCGGCAGTAACGCTATGTAACGGATCCGTTAACGTGCCCATAGACTTCAATAGCTTAACACATTCTAACGCCTGTCAAAATCAGTATACGTTAGCGATGACGCGTTACTTTGTGACAAACATGGTCTACCACGTTTTCGGGTACGTTAGGTCTAACGCACAGAGACACGATCGCTGTGCATAGACCTCTATTGCTAACGCATACCAATACAATGCTACCATGCGTTAGCGCGATTGTAGTAAAAAAGAGATTTTGTGCATCAGTGTTAGCACATCTGTTTAACAGATGACACTAACACGATGTGAACCTAGCCTTACCGAGCACGTTCGCTCATCCCTATGATTTATTTTACACTGTCAGGCCGGGTCACGTGCTGCGGCAGCCAATCACAGCCATGCCGTTACTTGACAAGGCTGGGATGAGACCGGATGTGCCCACAGCCTTAAAGCTTGCTGATTGGCTGCACTGCGTGTTCGGGGTTTCGGTAAGAGACACTTGATGTCGAGTGCGAACCCCTGCAGTTCTGGCTCACTCATCCCTACTCATATTCTTATCAGAACCTGCAGACTAACATTAGAGATGAGCAAACTTGTTTGGAAAAAGTTTGCCCGTTTCAAATTTGGCACAAATGTAGCACATTCGGATTCGTGTTCGCTTTCACGGGCATTTTTATTCAAAGTTGGCAAAATTCGTTCACATTTTGGTAATTCATTGTTTATTCAGTAATGCTTTTGTTATTACTTTGGCGAGGATAGTGGTGCTGTATGATGAGTGGGGACGTGTTTGATGAGGTGACGGGGTGTGGAGAGGTTAGAGGAGTAGCAGGTTCATTTTTTTTTCCTTTAACTTTATGTGTCTTTATTCTCGCAGCCAATCAGGGCGCATAAACCATCTCCAATGTCATAACACAAGGTCTTCTGTGATTGGCTGCCGAAGTCACATGTCCCTGTCCATATAAAAAGTGGACATATTACTTTGCTGGCGCCAGTATCTCAGTGTCACAGTTCGGAGAAGCCGATCCTGCTGCTGAAAGTGAACTTGTCGGTGAAATAGATAAGATCATGTCCTGTGTAAAATCGATCTTCCAGCATCGAAGTAGATCGTGCAAAAACTGTGTGTCAGTCTCCGGAGGCCCCATTAGTAAATCCAAATTGTATGTGATAAAACCTGTGTTTCAGTGTGAAATTAGAAGGCCAGATCTCCTCTTAAAAATCTTTAGGTATAAAGGTATGTGCACACGTCAGGATTTCTTGCAGAAATTTCCTGAAGAAAACCGGAAATTTTCTGCAAGAAATCCGCATTCTCTTTTGCGTTTTTTTCCCGTTTTTTTTCGTGTATTTTTAGCATTTTGCAAGCGTAATTAGCTTGCAGAATGCTAAAGTTTTGCAAGCGATCTGTAGCATCGCTTGGAAAACTGACTGACAGGTTGGTCACACTTATCAAACATAGTGTTTGACAAGTGTGACCAACTTTTTACTATAGATGCAGCCTATGCATCATCTATAGTAAAAGATAGAATGTTTCAAAATAATAAAAAAATAAAAAAAATGGTTATACTCACCTGCAGACAGCCGATATCGGCGGCGTCCGTTCCTATTGATGGTGTGTGTGTGCAGGACCTTCGATGACGTCGCGGTCACGTGAGCGGTCACATGAGCGGTCGCGCGACCAATCACAAGACGGCGACATCATCGCAGGTCCTTCACACAGACCATCTATAGGAACAGAAGTGGCAGCGTGCACCGATGAGAGGCGGGAAGACATCGAGGGTGAGTATATCACTCTTTTTTATTTTAATTCTTTTTTTTTTTACTAATTATATGGTGCCCAGTCCGTGGAGGAAAGTCTCCTCTCCTCCACCCTGGGTACCAACCGCACATAATCTGCTTACTTCCCGCATGGTGTGCACAGCCCCATGCGGAAAGTAAGCAGATCAATGCATTCCTAGGGTGTGCGGAATCCCCGCAATTCCGCAAATTTAATGAACATAGTAACATAGTAACATACATAGTAACATAGTTAGTAAGGCCGAAAAAAGACATTTGTCCATCCAGTTCAGCCTATATTCCATCATAATAAATCCCCAGATCTACGTCCTTCTACAGAACCTAATAATTGTATGATACAATATTGTTCTGCTCCAGGAAGACATCCAGGCCTCTCTTGAACCCCTCGACTGAGTTCGCCATCACCACCTCCTCAGGCAAGCAATTCCAGATTCTCACTGCCCTAACAGTAAAGAATCCTCTTCTATGTTGGTGGAAAAACCTTCTCTCCTCCAGACGCAAAGAATGCCCCCTTGTGCCCGTCACCTTCCTTGGTATAAACAGATCCTCAGCGAGATATTTGTATTGTCCCCTTATATACTTATACATGGTTATTAGATCGCCCCTCAGTCGTCTTTTTTCTAGACTAAATAATCCTAATTTCGCTAATCTATCTGGGTATTGTAGTTCTCCCATCCCCTTTATTAATTTTGTTGCCCTCCTTTGTACTCTCTCTAGTTCCATTATATCCTTCCTGAGCACCGGTGCCCAAAACTGGACACAGTACTCCATGTGCGGTCTAACTAGGGATTTGTACAGAGGCAGTATAATGCTCTCATCATGTGTATCCAGACCTCTTTTAATGCACCCCATGATCCTGTTTGCCTTGGCAGCTGCTGCCTGGCACTGGCTGCTCCAGGTAAGTTTATCATTAACTAGGATCCCCAAGTCCTTCTCCCTGTCAGATTTACCCAGTGGTTTCCCGTTCAGTGTGTAATGGTGATATTGATTCCCTCTTCCCATGTGTATAACCTTACATTTATCATTGTTAAACCTCATCTGCCACCTTTCAGCCCAAGTTTCCAACTTATCCAGATCCATCTGTAGCAGAATACTATCTTCTCTTGTATTAACTGCTTTACATAGTTTTGTATCATCTGCAAATATCGATATTTTACTGTGTAAACCTTCTACCAGATCATTAATGAATATGTTGAAGAGAACAGGTCCCAATACTGACCCCTGCGGTACCCCACTGGTCACAGCGACCCAGTTAGAGACTATACCATTTATAACCACCCTCTGCTTTCTATCACTAAGCCAGTTACTAACCCATTTACACACATTTTCCCCCAGACCAAGCATTCTCATTTTGTGTACCAACCTCTTGTGCGGCACGGTATCAAACGCTTTGGAAAAATCGAGATATACCACGTCCAATGACTCACCGTGGTCCAGTCTATAGCTTACCTCTTCATAAAAACTGATTAGATTGGTTTGACAGGAGCGATTTCTCATAAACCCATGCTGATATGGAGTTAAACAGTTATTCTCATTGAGATAATCCAGAATAACATCCCTCAGAAACCCTTCAAATATTTTACCAACAATAGAGGTTAGACTTACTGGCCTATAATTTCCAGGTTCACTTTTAGAGCCCTTTTTGAATATTGGCACCACATTTGCTATGCGCCAGTCCTGCGGAACAGACCCTGTCGCTATAGAGTCACTAAAAATAAGAAATAATGGTTTATCTATTACATTACTTAGTTCTCTTAGTACTCGTGGGTGTATGCCATCCGGACCCGGAGATTTATCTATTTTAATCTTATTTAGCCGGTTTCGCACCTCTTCTTGGGTTAGATTGGTGACCCTTAATATAGGGTTTTCATTGTTTCTTGGGATTTCACCTAGCATTTCATTTTCCACCGTGAATACCGTGGAGAAGAAGGTGTTTAATATGTTAGCTTTTTTTTCCGCAATGCGATTTTTTTTCGCGGAAAAAATGCAGCATTTGCACTAGAAATGCGGAATACACTGTAAATAATAGGAGGCATATGTAAGCGTTTTTTTTGCGTTTTTATCATGTTTTTATAGTGAAAAAACGTGAAAAAAATGCGAAAAATACTGAACGTGTGCACATGGCCTAACAGAGTTGCTCCGGCACACTAAGAAAATAAATAGTGATTGTTCATTTAGTGACAGGTGACTGACAGCTGTGGCCTAAAGTTGTGAGACAGCAGGGTGCAAGAGGGGAAGGGAACATTCAACATGATTGGGAAAAAGCGAGGTCTTGGAGGAAGGGGGAGTAGACTTGTTGTTCAAGGTGTACGTGGGTTAGGTGTTGATGTGAATGAAAGCTCAACTGAACAATCCAAAGACCACTGACAACATCTGTTACTGGACGGGCTACTCTACTCTCTTGTGGATGAGGCTCAGAAAGAGCATCTGCTCCAGCGGATGGTAAGTGCTGTATCAAGTGGCCTCTCCTCCTCTTCCTCCACCTTAATATCACTGAGTACAATCCTCAGAGGTGGAACCCCAATCACCCTTATTTCCCCCAACTTCAAAAAATTTCAAATGCCCAACTTACTGTGGAAAAGACGGGCCATTCTGCAGAGTTCGTCACATAAAGGATGACCCAACACACGTTATCTGTCAAATTTGCAAAATAAAAAAGCTAAGTAGAGGCAAAAATTGCAATAATTTGACAACTACATGCATGAACCGGCATATGCGCGATCAACATGCCTTAGCGTGGGAATCTCACTGCGCTAAAATGTGAACTATCGGGCTTCACCAACCTCCGGCTGTCCCATCAACCACATCTGCTGTGTCTTCCTCCTTTATCACCAATCCAAGTCTTCTCACACAGGTCTCCGGCCCCAGAAACTACAGGTGTTTACCCCTTACAGTCGGGGTGAGTGATAGCCTGTCAGCTGTTATAGAATTGGAGATTCCTGCTGTTTTTGATTCACCGAGCACAACACATTTCTCAATCCACCATAACATATCTGTCTGCACCTCACTCACAGTCCAACAGTTTGCCCTGTTCTCCATATTCTACCCTCTCAGCACTGCAGCCAGTCCTCAGTCCCACAGTTGTGGTCACGTAGCATAATCTTTCCTCCTATACATGACAAAGCTAAGAGATTGAACTCTCTAATTTGTTGGCCACAGAAATGCTGCCTTTCCACCTGGTGGATACAGACAGTTTCCAAAGGTTGATGGCCGTCGCAGTCCTTCCGCACTATCAGTTGCCCAGTCGCCATTACTTCTCTAAGAAAGCTGTGCCTGCACTACATGTCATTGATAACATCACCCGCTCCTGAAAAAATCTATGTCTGTATAGTGCCTCCACCTGTGACCTCAACCTCTCCCTTATTCCAACACACATTCCAGCAGTTCAGAGAGAATCCCCACCACCTCCGTACTGCGCAGCCAGGACTCACCACAATCAGGCAGTGTTTAAATTAATATGCCTTGAAGATCGCAGTCACAAAGCTGAAGAGTTGTGGACAGCTCCCCAGGTCGAGTTTGTTTAATGGCTGTCTCCACAAAACCTGGAGCAAGGGAAGGCCGTGTGCGATAACGGTGCAAACCTGGGGGCCCTACGCCATGGCAACGTCATACACGTGTCTTGCATGGCTCACATCCTTAACCTGGTGGTACAGAAATTTCTCCACCACTATCCTGGCCTGCATGTGCTGCTGCAGAAAGTACGGTCACTGTGTGCTCACTTCCGCCAATCGCACCCCGCAGGCCATTGACTTGCATCGCTACAGAGGTATTACCGTTTGATTTGCGATGTTCTGACACACGTTGCAGCGATTATGGCAGCAACGGTGAGCCCTGGTGCAGTATGTTCTTTTACGTAGCCTTGGCTAACGCAGTATGGACGTGGTGCAAATCATGCTTGCAGATTGGACACATATGAAGGACCTCTGTACCCTTCTGCACAGTTTTGAAACGGCCACTAAGCTGGTTAGTGCTGACGATGCCATCATCAGCATCACTATTCTGGTCATCTACATGTTGGATCTCGCTTTGAATAATCTATGTGAGGAGGTGATGGTATTGGGGGAAGATGAAGAAGCAGAGGAGGATGCGGAAGTGATAGCAATATCTCAAATTTCCGGACTGTCGTCACACAGGCAGGTGCCATGGTAGGGTGGCTTGCAGTGATCAAAATGGGCTTATGGTACCAAACAAACTGTTAGTGAAGATGCGGAAGCTGAGGAACTAATGGAGGAGGATGAGGTGATGGGTCTTCAACAGTCAGGAGATGAAGAGGATAATGATCTGCTCTCTGTTGGTGGGAGGGGTCAGCAGAATCAACTTTGAGTGTTACCCCACCACCAACACATCATGGACTTGGACCTCATGGAAGCATCTGACACGTGAATGCCTTCTTGCTGCACTATCTAGAACATGATGACCGTATTCTTGGGGTTAGAAATAGTGCTATGGGGTTGCCACTCTGTTAGATCTACGGTACAAGAGTAAATTTAGTCTGAAAAAGGACGTGCGCATGCTGGAATATCAAAACGATTCTAGACAATCTTTAGAGTGGCCCAATGTATTTGCCCAATGCAGCAGTGAGGCACACAGCGTGCATTCCAGTTCTAGACGTCCAGCCCCAGGAATGTCAAAGCGTCATCGCAAAAACATTAGCAGCAACAGTGTAAGTGGCATAAGCAATTTCTCCGAGTCATTTCACATATTTTTTAGACCAGTCTGTGCACCAGCAGAGCAGACTTCAAGTCTGACACGTTGTGAACGACTGGAGATAATGGTGCAGGAGTATCTGGAGCTCAATATCAATGCCATTAGGGGGGTTGGACCCTTTTGCATTTTGGTCTTCAAAAATGGATGAGTGGCCTGAGCTCGCCTGTCATGTCTTGGAGGTTTCATCATGCCTGACAGCCAGGTTCTCTCAGAACGTGTCTTCAGCACTGCCTAATTTTCATCAAAATGATCAAGTTATGGATCTTCGATGACTTTTGCTCCCCAGTTGCAAATTGGGTAGACTAGGTGATGGTGTTGATTTTAGTGTCATGAATTGAGCTCGCATTATTGCAGTCTGTGCCATCTTTGTGGAGTCTTCTGTGCCTGCTGGTGCTACTGCTGCTGATGTTACAAACAATTTTTTGAAAGGTGGAGACTCCAAGTTGGGTCTCCATCTGTTGGGTTGACTGTAGAAGGTGTGTCAGAGACCTATTATACTGTTTCTACTCTGTGGAAATTGATGCCATGTTAGTGGTGTGTGATAATAATGTTTTGAAATGTGGAGACGTCAAGTTGGGCCTCCATCTGGTGGGTTGCCTGTGTAAGTAGGGCTCTCAGACCGGCAGGCCTGCACTTACTTTCAGTCAACTACCTGTGTTTCTTTCCTTACAATATTACTGTATGAAACTGATGTTTGTGCCATCTGAGTGTGGCTGGAAAAAAAAAGGTGTTGCATGAGGTATCAGCGCTCCCAGCTAAGAAGTCTTACATAGCTCCATTAGCCTCCACATCTTAATTGAAACTTCAATTCCAAGCTACAAATGCTGGGCCAGGCCCTGATACCTCATCATGTTTGGTGCCCATGTTTGTAGTGCCACAAAATGATTGCATGTGTGATATGCTTATATATGTATTGCCAGCTATGGTGGAGGCTGGTTTCTCTGCTGGGAAAAACTGCATCCACGGATTTTACCCAATCCCTTACTGGAATTTTGTGCACTTTTGCCTGAACCAGGAAGTGTGCACGATCCCTCAGGGGGGAGGAGGTGCTTCTGAGAGGTTGCAATGTGCAGAGCAGTGAAGATGTAGGAAGAAGTAGCATGATGGAGGTCCTGCATGTAGAGAAAAGCAGCGTGCTCACTGCAAGGACAGCAGCATAAGGCAGGGAACCAGTCCCAGGAGCACAGAGACTTCCAGATTCTGTGGTAAACTGAAAGACTTCTCAGGCTCCATATAATCAGCAGTAATGTGCTTTTACCAGGAGCTCAGCAACTGCATGGAATCAGGGACACTGTTGTAAGAAGAAATAAGTGTCCTGACAGGATTCACTGTTGCCTGCTCTCTGGAAGGGATCATGGATCCAGTAATTACCTTGGACCAATGAGGGCCCAAGGAATCTTTTACCAGAGGTATAATTAGCAGCAGGAAGGCTACACTACGTCACAGGCAGGTCTGACCAAAACCCTGTATGTGAATTGCATGGAAACTTCTGGAACTGTTTGCAGAACTTCAGTAAAAGGTACAAACTAGTGATGAGCGAGTGTACTCGTTCCTCGGGCTTTACCGAGCACGCTCGGGTGATCTCAGAGTATTTGTTAGTGCTCGGAGATTTAGTTTTCATCGCCTCCGCTGCATGATTTATGGCTGTTGGACAGCCTGAATACATGTGAGAATTCCCTAACACAGGCATGCCCCACATACATTCAGGCTGGCTAGCAGCCATAAATCATGCAGCTGCTGCGATGAAAACTAAATCTTCGAGCACTAACAAATACTCGGAGGTCACCCGAGCGTGCTCTGGAAAACCCAAGCAACGAGTATTCTCGCTCATCACTAGTACAAACGGTTTCCTGAAAAATGCCCACAGGAAAATTGCCCACACTGAAAATTGCCCACACGGAAAATTGCCCACACGGAAAATTGCCCACAGGAAAATTGCCAATTGCAGCATCACAAAGATTCAGATCTATGATATTTGAGGTGAAAGGTGAGGATGTTCACATGATGTGTGATCAACTTGTGATTTACAGCTGACCTAGTGCAAAACCGCAAACATGCTGAAGATCTGTAGTTTGTAGCAGTCTGTCATTATCAGCAGTAGATAGATCTAGTCTGCTCTCATCTCTCACTGATTCTGCCTTACTCCTCCCACCAGCCCAGAATCACTGTATTATCTGTGGAGTTACATGGGACTGCAGGTCACATCTAATACATTATCATCTCAGTGGAGCCCACCAAAAGCAGGGTGCTGCTGGCTGAGATAGATGGTCCTGGAAGCCCAGAAGACACCACAGAAAGGTGAGATTCTGTCAGAATCTGTCAGAGGAGCGGAAGTGTCATAGCAGCACTGCTCTCCCATTGACTTCAGTGGCAGTGAATCTGGGGCCTGCACTTCCTTCCCTGTCCACTTATGACTACCAAGAGTATGAGTGAACAGACCCTACCTAGTTATGTATCATACACATATACTGCAGGAGCAGGCAGGCATAGGATGGAAGGAAATGCAGAGTGGATATGAATAAGGGTCTCTAGGCCCAGACACACCACAATGAGAGTGGAATAAGGGTCTCTAGGCCCAGACACACCACAATGAGAGTGGAATAAGGGTCTCTAGGCCCAGACACACCACACAGAGTGGAATAAGGGTCTCTAGGCCCAGACACCCCACACAGAGTGGAATAAGGGTCTCTAGGCCCAGACACACCAAAGTGAGATTGGAATAAGTGTCTCTAGTCCCACACACACCAGAATGAGAGTGGAATAAGGGTCTCTAGGTCCAGACAAACCACAATGAGAGTGGAATAAGGGTCTCTAGGCCCAGACACCCCACAATGAGAGTGGAATAAGGGTCTCTAGGCCCAGACACCCCACACTGAGAGAGGAATAAGGGTCTCTAGGCCCATACACACCACAATGAGAGTGGAATAAGGGTCTCTAGGCCCAGACACCCCACACTGAGAGAGGAATAAGGGTCTCTAGGCCCATACACACCACAATGAGAGTGGAATAAGGGTCTCTAGGCCCAGACACACCACAATAAGAGTGGAATAAGGGTCTCTAGGCCCAGACACCCCACAATGAGAGTGGAATAAGGGTCTCTAGGCCCAGACACCCCACACTGAGAGAGGAATAAGGGTCTCTAGGCCCATACACACCACAATGAGAGTGGAATAAGGGTCTCTAGGCCCAGACACACCACACAGAGTGGAATAAGGGTCTCTAGGCCCAGACACACCACAATGAGAGTGGAATAAGGGTCTCTAGGCCCAGACACACCACAATAAGAGTGGAATAAGGGTCTCTAGGCCCAGACACACCACAATGAGAGTGGAATAAGGGTCTCTAGGCCCAGACACACCACAATGAGAGTGGAATAAGGGTCTCTAGGCCCATACACACCACAATGAGAGTAGAATAAGGGTCTCTGGGCCCAGACACACCACACTGAGAGTGGAATAAGGGTCTCTAGGCCCAGACACCACACTGAGAGTGGAATAAGGGTCTCTAGGCACAGACACACCACAATGAGAGTGGGATAAGGGTCTCTGTTGTGAATTCTGTTGTCGAGCTCCCTCCTGTGGTCGTGAATGGTACTTCGGCGAGTTCTGTCTATGGGCTCCCTCTGGTGGCTATGAGTGAAGCTGCGGCTTCTGAGGTTCCTAACACAGGTGACGTGGTTTGTCCTTTGGTTGGCTGCTCTATTTAACTCTTCTCAGATCGTTACTCCATGCCAGCTGTCAATGTTTTTGCATTTGTTCAGTTCGCTCCTGGATCTCTCTGGTGACCTGCCTTCTCCTGCAGAAGCTAAGTTCCTGATAGTCATTATTTGTTCTTTGTTTTCTTGTCCAGCTGGTTATCATGATTTTGTCTTGCTAGCTGGAAGCTCTGGGATGCAGAGTGGCCCCGCCGCACCGTGAGTCGGTGCGGAGGTCTTTTTTGCACACTCTGCGTGGTCTTTTGTAGGTTTTTGTGCTAATCGCAAAGTTACCTTTCCTATCCTCTGTCTATTTAGTAAGTCTGGCCTCCCTTTGCTGAACCTGTCTCATTTCTGCGTTTGTGACTTTCATCTTTACTCACAGTCAATATATGTGGGGGGCTTCCTTTACCTTTGGGGAATTTCTCTGAGGCAAGGTAGGCTTTACTTTCCATCTCTAGGGCTAGATAGTTCTTAGGCTGTGACGAGGCGCCTATGGTCTGGTCAGGAGCGCTCCACGGCTATTTCTAGTGTGTGTGATAGGATTAGGGCTTGCGGTCAGCAGAGTTCCCACATCCCAGCGCTCGTCCTGTATGAGGTTTAACTATCAGGTCATTCCGGGTGCTCCTAACCACCAGGTCATTACAGTACAGCTGGCCCAAAGTATTAATGCATCTCAATAGAGGGATAAGAGAACTTCTGAGACCATTTTTTTTTCTTTGCACTGTGTTTTGCTTCTCTTTTCCCCTAGACCTTTGGGTGGTTCAGGACACAGGTGTAGGTATGGACATTCAAGGTCTGTCCTCTTGTGTGGATCATCTCACTGCAAGGGTACAAAACATTCAAGATTTTGTGGTTCAGAATCCTATGTTAGAGCCTAGAATTCCTATTCCTGACTTATTTTCTGGGGATAGATCTAGGTTCTTGAATTTCAAAAATAATTGTAAACTGTTTCTAGCTTTGAAACCCCGCTCCTCTGGTGACCCCGCTCAACAAGTAAAAATCATTATTTCTTTGTTGCGTGGTGACCCTCAAGACTGGGCATTTTCCCTTGCGCCAGGAGATCCTGCATTGCGTGATGTTGATGCGTTTTTTCTGGCGCTTGGATTGCTTTATGATGAACCAAATTCAGTGGATCAGGCAGAGAAAATCTTGCTGCTTTGTGTCAGGGTCAGGATGAAGCGGAGGTGTACTGTCAGAAGTTTAGAAAGTGGTCTGTGCTTACTCAGTGGAATGAATTTGCCCTGGCAGCAATTTTCAGAAAGGGTCTTTCTGAAGCCCTTAAGGATGTCATGGTGGGATTTCCCACGCCTGCTGGTCTGAATGAGTCTATGTCTTTGGCCATTCAGATCGATCGGCGCATGCGTGAGCGCAAAGCTGTGCACCATCTGGCGGTGTTCTCTGAGCATAGGCCTGAGCCTATGCAATGTGATAGGACTTTGACCAGAGCTGAAAGGCAAGAACACAGACGTCGGAATGGACTGCGTTTTTACTGTGGTGAATCCACTCATGCTATCTCCGATTGTCCTAAGCGCACTAAGCGGTTCGCTAGGTCTGCCACCATTGGTACGGTACAGTCTAAATTTCTTTTGTCCGTTACTCTGATTTGCTCTCTGTCGTCCTATTCTGTAATGGCATTTGTGGATTCAGGCGCTGCCCTGAATTTGATGGACTTGGAGTTTGCCAGGCGTTGTGGTTTTTTCTTGGAGCCCTTGCAGTATCATATTCCATTGAGAGGAATTGATGCTACGCCTTTGGCCAAGAATAAGCCTCAGTACTGGACTCAATTGACCATGTGCATGGCTCCTGCACATCAGGAGGATATTCGCTTTTTGGTGTTGCATAATCTGCATGATGTGGTCGTTTTGGGGTTGCCATGGCTACAGGTCCATAATCCAGTGTTGGATTGGAAATCTATGTCTGTATCCAGCTGGGGTTGTCAAGGGGTACATGGTGATGTTCCATTGCTGTCAATTTCGCCTTCCACTCCTTCTGAAGTCCCGGAGTTTTTATCAGATTACCGGGATGTATTTGATGAGCCCAAATCCAGTGCCCTACCTCCTCATAGGGACTGCGATTGTGCTATTAATTTGATTCCTGGTAGTAAGTTTCCTAAGGGCCGACTGTTCAATTTATCTGTGCCAGAGCACGCCGCTATGCAGAGTTATATAAAGGAATCCTTGGAGAAGGGTCATATTCGCCCGTCGTCGTCACCATTGGGAGCAGGGTTCTTTTTTGTGGCCAAGAAGGATGGTTCTTTGAGACCTTGTATTGATTACCGCCTTCTTAATAAGATCACAGTCAAATTTCAGTATTCTTTGCCGCTGCTGTCTGATTTATTTGCTCGGATTAAGGGGGCTAGTTGGTTCACTAAGATAGATCTGCGTGGTGCGTATAATCTTGTGCGTATTAAACAGGGCGATGAATGGAAAACAGCATTTAATACGCCCGAGGTCCATTTTGAGTACCTGGTTATGCCATTCGGGCTTTCTAATGCTCCATCTGTGTTTCAGTCCTTTATGCATGACATCTTCCGAGAGTACCTGGATAGATTCATGATTGTATATTTGGATGACATTTTGGTCTTTTCGGATGATTGGGAGTCTCATGTGAAGCAGGTCAGAATGGTGTTCCAGGTCCTTCGTGCGAATTCCTTGTTTGTGAAGGGGTCAAAGTGTCTCTTTGGAGTTCAGAAGGTTTCATTTTTGGGTTTCATTTTTTCCCCTTCTACTATCGAGATGGACCCTGTTAAAGTTCAGGCCATTTACGATTGGACTCAGCCGACATCTGTGAAGAGCTTGCAGAAGTTCCTGGGCTTTGCTAATTTTTATCGTCGCTTCATCGCTAATTTTTCCAGTATTGCTAAGCCGTTGACTGATTTGACCAAGAAAGGTGCTGATGTGGTCAATTGGTCCTCTGTGGCTGTAGAGGCTTTTCAGGAGTTGAAGCGACGTTTTGCTTCTGCCCCTGTGTTGTGCCAGCCAGATGTTTCACTCCCTTTTCAGGTTGAGGTTGATGCTTCTGAAATTGGAGCAGGGGCTGTTTTGTTGCAAAGAAGTTCTGATGGCTCGGTGATGAAACCCTGTGCCTTCTTTTCTAGAAAATTCTCGCCTGCTGAGCGCAATTATGATGTGGGCAATCGGGAGTTGTTGGCCATGAAGTGGGCATTCGAGGAGTGGCGACATTGGCTTGAAGGAGCTAAACATCTCGTGGTGGTCTTGACGGATCACAAGAATTTAACTTATCTCGAGTCTGCCAAACGGTTGAATCCTAGACAGGCTCGGTGGTCGCTCTTTTTCTCCCGTTTTGATTTTGTGGTTTCATACCTTCCGGGATCTAAGAATGTGAAGGCTGATGCCCTGTCAAGGAGTTTTGTGCCTGACTCTCCGGGTGTTCCGGAGCCGGCGGGTATTCGTAAAGAAGGGGTAATTTTGTCTGCCATTTCCCCTGATTTGCGGCGTGTGCTGCAAGAGTTTCAGGCTGATAGACCTGACCTTTGTCCTACGGAGAAACTGTTTGTCCCTGATAGATGGACTAGTAGAGTTATCTCTGAGGTTCATTGTTCGGTGTTGGCTGGTCATCCTGGAATCTTTGGTACCAGAGATTTGGTGGCTAGATCCTTTTGGTGGCCTTCTTTGTCACGGGATGTACGTTCTTTTGTGCAGTCCTGTGGGACTTGTGCTCGGGCTAAGCCCTGCTGTTCTCGTGCCAGTGGGTTGCTTTTGCCCTTGCCGATCCCGAAGAGGCCCTTGACACATATTTCTATGGATTTTATTTCAGATCTCCCTGTTTCTCAAAGGATGTCGGTCATCTGGGTGGTTTGTGATCGCTTCTCTAAGATGGTCCATTTGGTACCCTTATCTAAATTGCCTTCCTCCTCTGATTTGGTGCCATTGTTTTTCTAGCATGTGGTTCGTTTGCATGGCATTCCAGAGAACATCGTTTCGGACAGAGGTTCCCAGTTTGTTTCGAGGTTTTGGCGGTCCTTTTGCGCTAAGATGGGCATTGATTTGTCTTTTTCTTCGGCTTTCCATCCTCAGACTAATGGCCAAACCGAATGAACTAATCAGACTTTGGAGACATATCTGAGATGCTTTGTTTCTGCTGATCAGGATGATTGGGTGTCCTTCTTGCCTTTGGCTGAGTTCGCCCTCAATAATCGGGCCAGCTCGGCTACTTTAGTTTCTTCTTTTTTCTGTAATTCTGGTTTCCATCCTCATTTCTCTTCAGGGCAGGTTGAGCCTTCGGACTGTCCTGGTGTGGATGCGGTGGTGGACAGGTTGCAGCAGATTTGGACTCATGTGGTGGACAATTTGACATTGTCCCAGGAGAAGGCTCAACGTTTCGCTAACCGCCGGCGTTGTGTTGGTCCCCGACTTCGTGTTGGGGATTTGGTTTGGTTGTCATCTCGTCACGTTCCTATGAAGGTTTCCTCTCCTAAGTTTAAGCCTCGTTTCATTGGGCCTTATAAGATTTCTGAAGGTCTTAATCCTGTGTCATTTCGTTTGGACCTTCCAGCTTCTTTTGCCATCCATATTGTGTTCCATAGGTCGTTGTTGCGGAGATACGTGGCGCCTATGGTTCCCTCCGTTGATCCCCCTGCCCCGGTGTTGGTTGAGGGGGAGTTGGAGTATGTGGTGGAGAAGATTTTGGATTCTCATGTTTCGAGACGGAAACTTCAGTACCTGGTCAAGTGGAAGGGTTATGGTCAGGAAGATAATTCCTGGGTTTTTGCCTCTGATGTTCATGCTGCCGATCTTGTTCATGCCTTTCATCTGGCTCATCCTGATCGGCCTGGGGGCTCTGGTGAGGGTTCGGTGACCCCTCCTCAAGGGGGGGGTACTGTTGTGAATTCTGTTGTCGAGCTACCTCCTGTGGTCGTAAATGGTACTTCGGCGAGTTCTGTCTATGGGCTCCCTCTGGTGGCTATGAGTGAAGCTGCGGCTTCTGAGGTTCCTTACACAGGTGGCGTGGTTTGTCCTTTGGTTGGCTGCTCTATTTAACTCCTCTCAGATCGTTACTCCATGCCAGCTGTCAATGTTTTTGCATTTGTTCAGTTCGCTCCTGGATCTCTCTGGTGACCTGCCTTCTCCTGCAGAAGCTAAGTTCCTGATAGTCATTATTTGTTCTTTGTTTTCTTGTCCAGCTGGTTATCATGATTTTGTCTTGCTAGCTGGAAGCTCTGGGATGCAGAGTGGCCCCGCCGCACCGTGAGTCGGTGCAGAGGTCTTTTTTGCACACTCTGCGTGGTCTTTTGTAGGTTTTTGTGCTGATCGCAAAGTTACCTTTCCTATCCTCTGTCTATTTGGTAAGTCTGGCCTCCCTTTGCTGAACCTGTCTCATTTCTGCGTTTGTGACTTTCATCTTTACTCACAGTCAATATATGTGGGGGGCTTCCTTTACCTTTGGGGAATTTCTCTGAGGCAAGGTAGGCTTTACTTTCCATCTCTAGGGCTAGATAGTTCTTAGGCTGTGACGAGGCGCCTATGGTCTGGTCAGGAGCGCTCCATGGCTATTTCTAGTGTGTGTGATAGGATTAGGGCTTGCGGTCAGCAGAGTTCCCACATCCCAGCGCTCGTCCTGTATGAGGTTTAATTATCAGGTCATTCCGGGTGCTCCTAACCACCAGGTCATAACAGGTCTCTAGGCCCAGACACCCCACAATGAGAGTGAAATAAGGGTCTCTAGGCCCATCCACACCACAATGAGAGTGGAATAAGGGTCTCTAGGCCCAGACACACCACACAGAGTGGAATAAGGGTCTCTAGGCCCAGACACACCACAATGAGAGTGGAATAAGGGTCTCTAGGCCCAGACACCACAATGAGAGTGGAATAAGGGTCTCTAGGCCCAGACACCACAATGAGAGTGGAATAAGGGTCTCTAGGCCCAGACACACCACAATGAGAGTGGCATAAGGGTCTCTAGGCCCAGACACACCACACTGAGAGTGGAATAAGGGTCTCTAGGCCCAGACACACCACACTGAGAGTGGAATAAGGGTCTCTAGGCCCAGACACAGCACAATGAGAGTGGAATAAGGGTCTCTAGGCCCAGACACAGCACAATGAGAGTGGAATAAGGGTCTCTAGGCACAGACACACCACAATGAGAGTGGGATAAGGGTCTCTAGGCCCAGACACCCCACAATGAGAGTGGAATAAGGGTCTCTAGGCCCATACACACCACAATGAGAGTAGAATAAGGGTCTCTAGGCCCAGACACACCACAATGAGCGTGGAATAAGGGTCTCTAGGCCCACACACCCCACAATGAGAGTGGAATAAGGGTCTCTAGGCCCAGACACACCACACAGAGTGGAATAAGGGTCTCTAGGCCCAGACACACCACAATGAGAGTGGAATAAGGGTCTCTAGGCCCAGACACCACAATGAGAGTGGAATAAGGGTCTCTAGGCCCAGACACCACAATGAGAGTGGAATAAGGGTCTCTAGGCCCAGACACACCACAGTGAGAGTGGAATAAGTGTCTCTAGGCCCAGACACACCACAATGAGAGTAGAATTATTGTTAGCACAGTAGAATGACAAGAATAGAATCCGTACTCTGGGACTAGGGATGAGTGAACCAAACCTGTAGAACCTGGAGAAGTAAACTGGGCCCAGAGACCTTTGTTGAAATCCATTCTGCATTTTCTTTGCTGCCTGTGTTGTGCTGTATTGTATTTAAATGGAGCCCATGGAAGTCAAGGACAATCACCCGGCGGCTAATTATTTGCAGGTGTGTAATGATTGTTTAATAAACTTGTTATTGTTGTTATTAGACCTCCTTAATAAACTGTTCTTAATAAACTTGTCGGTAGTTTTTTATGTGGGCAATTTTCACAGACATTCTTCTGTGCTGCAGAGCTTCTCACAAATAATTCTATACTATGCTCTGTCCTGCAGAGCATCTCACGTATACCTGCATACTATCCCCCTGTCCTGCAGAGCATTTAACCTATATCTCTTTGCTATTCTCTGTCCTGCAGAGCATCTCACCTATAATTCTATATTATTCTGCCCTGCAGAGCATCTCCCGTATACCTGCATACTATCCCCCTCTCCTGCAGAGCATTTAATCTATATGTTTTTGCTATTCTCTGTCCAGCAGAGCATCTCACCTATAATTCTATATTATTCTTCTGTCCTGCAGAGCATCTCACCTATAATTCTATATTATTCTTCTGCCCTGCAGAGCATCTCACGTACACCTGCATACTATCCCCCTGTCCTGCAGAGCATTTATCCTATATCTCTTTGCAATTTTCCGTATGGACAATTTTCCATGTGGGCAATTTTCCATGTGGGCAATTTTCCATGTGGGCAAATTTCAGCGTGGGCAATTTTCCATGTGGGCAATTTTCCAGTGGGCATTTTTCCTGTGGGCAATTTTCCTGTGGGCATTTTTCTGGTCACCGTTTTGTATATGTTTGGTTTGGCCTCCCATTGAATCTAATGGCGTTCGGGTACTGTCAGGAATCCCACCGCTGCCACCAATATGTCACAATTCACGGGGAGGATACCTTTATCATCCCCACCACTAACACCAATTTGTCATGAGCCGGGATTGTTTGGTTGCCCCTGGTTCTTTCTGAAGGGGATTTATCTATATTTCACTTCCCAGTTCCAGTTTGGAACTTGCAGCTCTCAGGCGCCCGCCTTACCCTCAGGTCAGTCAGGGTACTGCACCTAGGGTAATTAGTCACCAGAAAGACTGTCTGCTATGTACTGGCTATTGGGCACGCTGCAGCGAGGACGATATAACTAGTCCCACTCAGGAGGAAACAATAATTATCAATGCCACCGGTCGCTACAAAGCCTCCCAAACGCACAGGACAAATCCGCTGCTACCAGCTCCAATATCGTAATTATTAACGGGTCTGGAGCCAACCCAGATTAGTAGCGTAATTCACCTCAGAGGACGTGACCGTATGTTATAGAGCAAGGAGAGACAAGCCAGTAATTTTATATTTTACTCCAAAAAAGGTAGGCAGTGTTTACAGAGGTATAAAAAGATATTTACAATTACAAATAAAATGTGATTAATGTTGAAAAATCACTTACATTTTGTTATGTCATATCATCTGATGGCTGGCCGTGTGCTGTGGAGGAGGGGTTACATCTAGATGCATAGCACACATCTGTATAGCAGCTAGACCCCAGACAAAGACACATGAAGACTGCTGCTTCACTCACTTATTTCCTAGCCTAAAACCAAAGCACTTCCCCTGTGGTGACCTCACTTAGAGGCTGTATACTCCCCTGTCTTAGCATTATGAAAACCCATCATCCCACATATCTTGGCGTAGGAACCTTAGAAAGACGACACCCATGTAGTTATGTTCAGCGTGACATAGGAGTTCGTTTATAGACATGGGGTAGCTGGGTGACCCAGTTCCATAGTAATCCATTTCTCAATTGTGCTGGTTCTGGAACCTAGAAAACTCACTGGCTGGCAGTTCTACCGAGGCTCATGTCAAAAATCTATTTGTCCCACTTCTGTCATTAATTGGTGCTATGATATTTACATTTGCAAGGACAAAGAAACCTGGGTTTTCTTTCCCCATGTGCTTCTACTTGTACTTTCAGTTTGAAACCATATACATTCTTG
Source organism: Ranitomeya imitator (assembly GCF_032444005.1). NCBI lineage: Eukaryota > Metazoa > Chordata > Amphibia > Anura > Dendrobatidae > Ranitomeya > Ranitomeya imitator. The sequence continues at coordinate 843,109,985 of NC_091284.1, read as the reverse complement.
AGGGAGGGGGGAATGAGGGGCTATGGATTTACACATTCAGGCAGAGTGGGAAGAGGGGGGTCAGAAAGGCCACAGCGTGTGTCTGGAAAGCCATGGAACTTCCAGGCAGATACTCAAACATGGCATAATCACATTATCGTGACAGGTACGTTCGCTGGTCCATTCGGCAAACGTTGAAAGGTTCGCTCTTCTCTAATTAACACCATTGTCTGCAGGTTGAGATTGTTTTTTGCATGACAGGTTTTCATTACATATTCTCATTTGCTAATATCACTATGTAACAAATTTTTATTTATTTTTTGTTCCTGGGTCCAAAGTGAGTTTTCCTAACCTGTTATGCCTAAAACAAATAGAAAACAGTTGTTGTTCCACAAAAACTACTTTGCATCTGTGATCAGGACAATGAAGACTCCTCAGTATAGAATACGAATGGAGAATTTTCCCAAAAGCAGACAAATTTCAAAATTTAATTGTCCTGATCACATAGTAACATAGTAACATACATAGTTAGTAAGGCCGAAAAAAGACATTTGTCCATCCAGTTCAGCCTATATTCCATCATAATAAATCCCCAGATCTACGTCCTTCTACAGAACCTAATTGTATGATACAATATTGTTCTGCTCCAGGAAGACATCCAGGCCTCTCTTGAACCCCTCGACTGAGTTCGCCATCACCACCTCCTCAGGCAAGCAATTCCAGATTCTCACTGCCCTAACAGTAAAGAATCCTCTTCTATGTTGGTGGAAAAACCTTCTCTCCTCCAGACGCAAAGAATGCCCCCTTGTGCCCGTCACCTTCCTTGGTATAAACAGATCCTCAGCGAGATATTTGTATTGTCCCCTTATATACTTATACATGGTTATTAGATCGCCCCTCAGTCGTCTTTTTTCTAGACTAAATAATCCTAATTTCGCTAATCTATCTGGGTATTGTAGTTTTCCCATCCCCTTTATTAATTTTGTTGCCCTCCTTTGTACTCTCTCTAGTTCCATTATATCCTTCCTGAGCACCGGTGCCCAAAACTGGACACAGTACTCCATGTGCGGTCTAACTAGGGATTTGTACAGAGGCAGTATAATGCTCTCATCATGTGTATCCAGACCTCTTTTAATGCACCCCATGATCCTGTTTGCCCTGGCAGCTGCTGCCTGGCACTGGCTGCTCCAGGTAAGTTTATCATTAACTAGGATCCCCAAGTCCTTCTCCCTGTCAGATTTACCCAGTGGTTTCCCGTTCAGTGTGTAATGGTGACATTGATTCCTTCTTCCCATGTGTATAACCTTACATTTATCATTGTTAAACAGAAGCAAAGTTTTTGTGGAACAACTGTTTTCTATTTGTTTTAGGCAGAACGGGTTATGAAAACAAATCAAAGTTTGTGCTGAATGAAGTCGTTTTTCCATAGTCTTTAAACATAAGCAGTTGAATATTACACTTGGGAGCCAGGAACTAAAATTACGTTACATAGCGAATTATTAATGACTGGATTGTGGCCTCCAGACACGGAGTCTGTGCTTGACTGAATTTGTTGCAAAAAATGATGAGTTTATTTTAATTTCTTTATTTTAGTCACTTATATAGCGCCGTACAGGCGAGTTATCAGAACGTTACTTTCCCTTAGTGCACAAAGGACAACGTTTCTGGATTCTAAAAGAAGAGTGAAGCTGAGGGCTTGTATATTCATGGCGCCTGCTCTTGCTGCTGGACTGTGTGTCGTTATTGGACTTCTTAGGCTACGCTCACATTAGCGTTGTGCGGCGCCACGTCGGGCACAGCCGCGGCGACGCATGCATCATGCGCCCTTATATTTAACATGGGGGGGCGCATGGACATGCGTTGTCTTGTGTTTTGTGACGCATGCGTCATTTTGGCGCAAGCGTCAGGGCGCAGAGGACGCTGCATGATGCAGTTTTTTCTGCGCCAAAAATCATGCAAAAATGAACGCATGCGTCACAAAAAGCTGCGTTTTGCATGCGTTTTTGCATGCGTCGTGCGTTGGGTCGCCGACGCAGCACCGCACAACGCAAATGTGAATGTAGCCTTACACATTTCTTAATTGCAATTCTAATTTCTATCAATTAAAATGATCAAAGTAAAGGAAGCAAAATCTTGTTAACTTACTACAACCCTCATTACGTAAAGTGTGGCGGGTACCAGAGGTCATCCGTGCTGCAGGAGCGCCTGTAACACAATGTCCCTGATCTGTCACCTCCACATTGAGTTTGTATCTTGCTCCGGGGCGTTCTCACATCGTCTTGTGAAATAACAGTGTCATGATGACTGTGACGAGGTTTAAAGAGGTTTTGCAGGGAGCGTCAGGAACGTCGTGTGAATGGACCTCTTTGTACCTTGGTGGCTCCATTCCTTAGCCACTGCCCATAGATTTGGCTCCTATCATACAGTGCTGGTTTCCTGTGCAGCAGCCGCCTGGCATTGAGGGCTCACACGTCTGTGTCCTCTCCCCGCTGACTTCTATGTGAGGTGTAGGGGTTCAGGTCATTACTGGGGAGCATGGATACAACCAGATCACTCAAATCTACGAGCCAAATGTCATTGGCAGCAAAGTGATTCTGTGTGAATTACATGTTGTGGGGTCTCTTCAGGTCAGAGCATAGTAAATGTAGAGTGCACCAAAAATCCTCTCCTCTCCCCAAACTTCCGGCCACCATTTTATTGAATTCACATAAAGTCAATTGCAAAAATTTAGGATTTCTGAGAATCTAATTTTTTTGTAGAATTTACTGTAAATGTTCAAAGCAAATGAGATTTTCTTCAATCTCTGATTCCCACATTTTTATTGGCTTCTGCCCTCGGGGGCGATTTTAGGTCTTCTTGCCCATTAGCTACAATCACTAGTCATCTAATTAATAAAGACTCTTAATATTATCAAGTTGCTGTCTCTGGAATCTGAAGGAAAGATAGGATAAGCAATGTTCCTTAGGTCTACAGTAAAATCTTAATAAAATACTACGACTCCGGTCACGGAAAGTGCGGAGAGCCCCAAAGGTCATCTATGTTGTTGGACAACCTGTAGCACTATGTCCCAGATCTGTCAGCCCCACCCTGAGTTGGTATCTTGCTGGAGGCCTGAGCTTGGGATGTCTGAATCTCATCAATGTTTGAAGTTATTGTAAAAGTGTCATAAGACAATGTGGACAAGTGTGATTAAATCGAGGTTCTGTAGTCTGGGAAAGTCCATCCCCACAGGCAGCGGTGCGATCATCATGTGAATGGACCTCCTTGTACCTTGGTGGATTCGTTCCTTGGCCACTGCCCATAGAGCTGGCTCCTATCATACTGTGCTGGTTTCCTGTGCAGCAGCCGCCTGGCATTGAGGGCTCACATGTCTGTGTCCTCTCCCCACTGACTTCTATGTGAGGTGTAGGGGTTCAGGTCATTACTGGGGTGCATGGATACATCCAGCATTTCACAGATTAGGGATGGGACTTCTTCTAAGTGACTTTCGGAATGAGAGGAACGTGTCCGATCTTTGCGTCACGGAGGAAACCTCGTAATCAGAAAACAGAGTTTATATCAGAACTTTCCTTATAGATCAGTGGAAAGAAATTCTGGAAAATTCCTAGGATAGAAAATTATAACTATTTGTGCACCCAATGACAGCGGTTACCTGGCCTGCAGCGAGATATCACACGAGGGATCTGCTCAGATCTGTACATAGCGCAGACATTGCTCACAATCCGCGGTGTTTATACAAAGCGTCCGGCCATCAATCTCCGCAGATTAGATCTATACAGTTATATATGTAAACGTTATTATTATTATTACTTGTTTTTAGCAGCTCCGGTACATGAAAAGGGGTTACATACAAATATAACAGACTGGACAGATGGGAGCAGGCCCTGTCCTTGGTGGCCTACAAGGTCATGGGGAAGGAGACAGTAGGTGGTGATGTGAGAGATTGCAGGCCCTCTTCTTTCTTGAAGAGGTGGGTTTTCAAATTTTGTTTGAAAGTTCTTAATGTGGCAGATAATCGTACATGTTGGGGCACAGAATTTCAGAGGATGGGGGATATTCGGGAGAAGACTTGGAGGCGATTGAGTGAGGAACATATAAGTGTGGAGGAGAGAAGGAGGTCTTGGGAGGACCGGAGATTAGTTTGGAGATACATGTAGGAGGCAGGTTATGGATGGTCACCGTTAATAGTTTATACTGTACCAATTGTGAAATAGCCAATGAAGGGATTCACAGAGCAGAAAAGCGGAGGAGAAACAAGCAGTGGATTAATACGTCTTTCTGTTATACAAGTATGTCCATCTTTATTCTATCTGTACATCTAAATGAACATCCATCCTTCTGTCTGTCCATCCACCTGTCCATCTATCCATTCATCAGTCCATCCATCCATCCACCTAACCATCTGTCCATCTATGCATCAGTCCATCCATCCATCCTGCTATCTTTTGGATCTCTTGTAAAATAACTGTTTCAGTTTTTGGCGACAGGTGATCCGTGAGCGCTTCCTCTTGACTGGTAGATATATTTATAGGACCTCCCCCCCACAGTTATCATCTCCTATCCGCCATGTCCTGCAGAACCTCTGCCTGTGTGTAATGCCTGCATGGATTGAGGATTGTGGCCCCTGGTTGGAATATCAGTGCCGAGTCCTGCATGTCCTACCTTTGTGTCCTCCTCAAATGCCCCTGATCTTGTGTCACTGCTCAGGTCTTAGCCAGTATTTATACCCCAGTAGTAATTATCTCGAGCCATGCCTCTGACCAGCACTCATGTCACTTGAGGAGTTATGTTGCCCGGTGACTTTCTGATTTTGGCTTTCTGGACAGACGCAGCTTGCAGACAGAATTACACACAGACACAAGCCGGGCCCTGAGCATGTGCTAGTATGAAAACCAATTCCCAGTGTGAGGAGCTTCTGTGCAGGACATGGGCAGGAGGATCATAAATCATATAGTATGAGGTAGACACAGGGAATATGCAGTCATCCAGGTATATAAAAGCTGCAGGGATCAGGGGGCTCAGTGTGGAGCCAAATGTCTACAAGCCCAGGTATTGCCGGTGGTATTCAAGTTGTGGGCATCTCATCCCTCTATATTATTATTATTATTATTATTATTTATTTATATAGCACCATTAATTCCATGGTGCTGTACATGAGATGGAGTTACATACAGAGTTATAGATATCGTTTACAGTAAACAGGTTTACAGTGACAGACTGGTACAGAGGGGAGAGGACCCTGTCCTTGTGGACTTACATTCTATGGGATAGTGGGGAAGAGACAGAAGGTATGGGCGAGACGGTGGCTCGGGCGGTTGGTTTGGGGGCAGAATGGTTATTGCAGGCTGTAGGCTTTCCTGAAGAGATGGGTTTTCAGGTTCCGTCTGAAGGATCCGAGGGTGGTGGATAGTCGGACGTGTTGAGGCGTGGAATTCCAGAGGATGGGGGATATTCGGGAGAAGTCTTGGAGGCGGTTGTGTGAGGAAGGAATAAGTGTGGTGAGAGTAGGAGGTATTGGGAGGATCGAAGATTGCATGGAGGAAGATATTGGGAGATTAGTTCAGAGATATAGGGAGGGGACAGGTTGTGGATGGCTTTGTAGATCAGTGTTAGTAGTTTGAACTGGATTCGTTGGGGAATGAGGAGCCAGTGGAGGGATTTGCAGAGGGGAGAAGCAGGGGAGTAGCGAGGAGAGAGGTGGATTAGCCGGGCAGCAGAGTTAAGGATGGACTGGAGTGGTGCAAGAGAGTTAGCGGGGAGGCCACAGAGGAGGGTGTTGCAGTAATCAAGGCGGGAGATGATGAGGGCATGCACAAGAGTTTTGGTAGATTGTGGGCTGAGGAAGGAACGGATTCTGGCAATATTTTTGAGTTGGAGGCGACAGGAGGTGGCAAGAGCTTGGACGTGAGGTTTCAAGGACAGGGCAGAGTCGAGAGTTACTCTGAGGCAGCGGATTTCAGGTGCGGGAGAGAGCATGATGCCGTTTACCATCATAGATAGATCAGGTAGGGGGAATACGTGAGATGGGGGAAAGATGATTAATTCGGTTTTGTCTACATTGAGTTTTAGGAAGCGAGAGGAGAAGAAGGAGGATATGGCTGATAGACACGCCGGGATTCTGGACAGCAGAGAGGTGGCATCTGGGCCAGAGAGGTAGATCTGAGTGTCGTCCGCATACAGGTGGTACTGGAATCCATGGGACTTTATGAGTTGTCCTAGGCCAAGGGTATTGATGGAAAAAAGTAGGGGCCCTAGGACAGAGCCTTGAGGAACTCCAACAGAGAGAGGGTGGGATGAGGAGGTAATGTGGGAGTGGGAAACGCTAAATGTGCGGTTAGATAGGTATGAGGCGATCCAGGATAGGGCAAGGTCTAGGGGTGGGGTAAGCTCCGTACAGACTTACTAGTCTAAAAAACATTCCTACACCCCTAAAATGGTTTCCTTCAAATCTACAATGCCCATACCTGCGTCATAGCACAAGAGACGTCAAGCAAGGACCTCATGGTAGGGGGAAGCAATCTACAAAAAACCAACAGCACCAAGGCAGCTAGCCATAATTATGGACCACAGCAAGCTAGGACCGCGAGCCAGCCCTGTTAGAAATTGTGCAATCGTATCTTCAGTGGAGCAATGGGGTACTCTGTCGAAAAACACAGACATCCAATTTTAACGAAAAGTCTAGGAACCTAAAACACCTTAACCAATATGTCTTCTGAATCCCAACCTTTATTCCCTCTTTGACGCCGGCTAGCTCGACTACGCTTCAATAACGACAACCGGTGTCGAGCCATAGTAATGTCGAACATAGACGTTAATCTCGTTAACTCAAATTTTACCGTCCATATAGCACAACCATTGGGTGCCCAGTTTTGTTTCATCACTAGGGGACACAGCGCAAATCACCGATGCCCTTAATCCGCGCTTCGGTTACAGCGGCTACCTGTCAGGTCTATGGTTAGCCTTGGGAAGAGTGTTGCTCTCTAAACTCAAAGTAGGCCAGTCGATAAGTGTGACATACGAAGCATGCGTAGAATATTTGAATCAGCTCAGGGAAAGAGGTGGATTGGGTACATCGGCGCTATGTTATTTATCCAGAATAGCCTTTTTATTTCAATTTAACGGGCCTAGTGGACATTACTAAATCCCCTTTTATCAAACAAACCGTAAAAGGCCGGAGAAGGTTTCAACCACTCTGGAATGCCTTCGCACTATATCATCGAGACTATTGCATATCACAATCTCCTCACCAGTAGCACGTCGCAACATCGGTCGATCCTCGCATCAGCAGCCCTCGCTATCGCTTCGTTTTCAGCGCACTGCGCATTAGTGATTTGTTGCAGCGGAAAAAGAAAAAAAAACAAAAACAAAAAAAAACCATCTGGAGGTGGTTTAATCAACGAGCAATTAGTCATTTGCAGCAACGCTTCGTGCATGTGCGTTCTCAAACCCAAAATGCGATCCCGCCGATAGAGGCACATAGGTCCCATTTAACTCATCCGACGGATCAATATGCCCGCAAAAAAAAAAGGCAAGTGCTACGCAGTAATAATAAATACAAGCTGAATTTTCTCTCTCAGGCAGGTCCCCTCTTATCAAATATCAATTTCAAGCAAACTTATAAACCCCCACCATCACCCCACCACCTCCGGGAATGAGGATTGTCTCATCTATACTAGGGCTGCAGACCACAGGGAAGGAGCGACTATTGATCCATCCTAAGACCAAGACCATAAAAATGGAAGATAAATGATAGTTCTAGAAAAACAACTAGAGGAGAACATTGCTATCTAAAAGGAACCCCTATGCTTGGCTCACATCTGTGAGGAGCCGGTCATGAGAGAATGTTCTGTGTGTGGAGGGCTTAGACGTGAAGGTCAGTAGACACATCACCTATAAATCTGGTATACCTCAGTCACACCATCACACAACGATCACAGATGATGGTGGTCATAGCAAGGAGACTACAGCTCAACTTACAATAAACTCATAGGTGAACCCTGAGCCATATGGAGAATGTTCTATGGAGCAATCAGAAGTGGAGCTGTATAGACAGCACATGTCCAGTATACACCAGTATCTCCATAATAAGGACGTATCACACTCTGCTCCAGAGGGAGACATCAATGCTCATCTCACAGCTGTGATAAACTCTAAGACAATGCTCTATGGAAGAATCAGAAGTGGAGCTGTACAGGTAGCACAGGTACAGCAGATCTGCGCTAGATCCAATGCTTCATTAGCTCCATTTCTGTGAACTAGCTGGAGGTGATCACATGGGGATCACTGCTCTATCAGAGGAGGAATGCTGAGCTCACAACTTCAATGACCCCCTGGTGGACCCTTGAGTCATGTGGTCTGACAGCAGCAGGTACAGCTCACCTCCCCAGGATGGCGCAGTGGCGGACACAGACGCGGCAACTTTCCCCCATAGTGTAGTAGATACAGTCTGCCATATGTGACACGAGCTTCATGTTCACATGACAGAACTGCTTCAGGTCTTGATGGTTTCAGCCATTACTGAGGCACTGGGATTGGGGGTTGCACATGAGCATCATCAGTCTCTGAGCTTGGTGGTCGTACTGTGTAGCGGAGCTTTTCAGATAAAATACCACACAGGGCACGGAGCTTGGCCATTATGGCACTTTAAGGCTATGTGCACACGTTCAGGATTTTTCCGCTATAAAAACGTGATAAAACCTCGAAAAAACGCACACATTAAGCATCCTATTATTAGAATGCAATCCGCACTTTTTGTGCACATGTTGCGTTTTTTCCGTGGCAGAATCTCATTCAGGAAAAAAACGCAGCATGTTCATTCTCTGTGCCGAATCGCGGGGATTCCGCACACATAGGAATGCATTGATTCGCTTACTTTACGCATGTGGCTGTGCCGACCATGCGGGAAGTAAGCGGATAATGTGCGGTTGGTACCCAGGTTTGGGGAGAGGAGACTCTCCTCCAGGCCCTGGGAACCATATAGCCATTAGACAGGACATATTAACCCCTTCCCGACCCATGACACCACGTAGGCGTCATGAAAGTCTGTGCCAATCCGACCCATGACGCCTATGTGGCGTCATGGAAAGATCGCGTCCCTGCAGATCGGGTGAAAGGGTTAACTCCCATTTCACCCGATCTGCAGGGACAGGGGGAGTGGTAATTTAGCCCAGGGGGGTGGCTTCACCCCCCCGTGGCTACGATCGCTCTGATTGGCTGTTGAAAGTGAAACTGCCAATCAAAGCGATTTGTAATATTTCACCTATTATAACTGGTGAAATATTACAATCCAGCCATGGCCGATGCTGCAATATCATCGGCCATGGCTGGAAACACTAATGTGCCCCCACCCCACCCCTCCGATCGCCCCCCCAGCCCCCTGATCTGTCCGATACACTGCTCCGGCTCCCCTCCATCCTGTGCTCCGCTCCCCCGTGCTCTTGTCCGCTCCCCCCATGCTCCAATCACCCCCCCGTGCTCCAATCACCCCCCCTGCACTCCGATCCACCCCCCCGTGCTCCGTTCCACCACCCCCGTACTCCGTTCCACCCCCCCGTGCTCCGATCCACCCCCCCCTGCACTCCGATCCACCCCCCGTGCTCCGTTCCAGCCCCCGTGCTCCGTTCCACCCCCCCGTGCTCCGTTCCACCACCCCCGTACTCCGTTCCACCCCCCCGTGCTCCGATCCACCCCCCATGCTCCGATCCCCCTCCCCCCCCGTGCTCCCCCCCACCCCATCATACTTACCGATCCTGCCGGGGTCCGTCCGTCTTCTCCCTGGGCGCCGCCATCTTCCAAAATGGCGGGCGCATGCGCAGTGCGCCCGCCGAATCTGCCGGCCGGCAGATTCGTTCCAAAGTGCATTTTGATCACTGAGATAGATTATATCTCAGTGATCAAAATAAAAAAAATAATAAATGCCCCCCCCCCTTTGTCACCCCCATAGGTAGGGACAATAAAAAAATAAAGATTTTTTTTTTCCACTAATGTTAGAATAGGGGTAGGGTTAGGGGTAGGGTTAGGGGTAGGGTTAGGGGTAGGGTTTCGGTATGTGCACACGTATTCTGGTCCTCTGCGGATTTTTCCGCTGCGGATTTGATAAATCCGCAGTGCTAAACCGCTGCGGATTTATGGCGGATTTACCGCGTTTTTTCTGCACATTTTACTGCGGTTTTACAACTGCGATTTTCTATTTGAGAACATATAGAGACTGAAGCGTATTAAGAATAAACATATAACAATCTTTATTAAGACAAAATATACAAACATCTAAAAAAGTACCCACAAAAGGTGTTAAGGTAGATGAGCCAAAAAAACAAAAGTGGCACCATAACTGAGCAGATGGTCAGGCGAAACCCAGTAACCCACATGTAACATGGTACACTACTATACCCATATTACCACTGCATAAGAGAACGTGATGACACTAGATAATAAAATTGCTGAGAGCAAATAAGTAAAGCCAAATTGGCATGTCAGCGTTACTCTGCATGAGACATAGATAAACAGCCAAAACGTCCCGCTGCACTAGTAGTTACCATCACAGAGATAATATAACGGGGTCTTACCAGGGCTCAGAGGGTGGTGCCACTACCCCTACGCGCGTTTCGGCGGCGTGCCTTCGCCTATTATCCTTGGCAAAATAGGAAATTCCAGGCTAAAAAATCATTTTTGAGGAAAGAAAAATTATTTTTTATTTTCATGGCACTGCGTTATAAACTTCTGTGAAGCACCTGGGGGTTTAAAGTGCTCAATATGCATCTAGATAAGTTCCTTGGGGGGTCTAGTTTCCAAAATGGGGTCACTTGTGGGGGAGCTCCAATATTTAGGCACACAGGAGCTCTCCAAACGCGACATGGTGTCCGCTAACAATTGGAGCTAATTTTCCATTCAAAAAGTCAAATGGTGCTCCTTCCCTTCCGAGCCCTGCCGAGTGCCCAAACAGTGGTTTACCCCCACATATGAGGTATCGGCGTACTCAGGAGAAATTGCCCAACAAATTTTCGGATCCATTTTATCCTGTTGCCCATGTGAAAATGAAAAAATTGAGGCGAAAAGAATATTTTTGTGAAAAAAAAGTACTTTTTCATTTTTACGGATCAATTTGTGAAGCACCTGGGGGTTCAAAGTGCTCACTATGCATCTAGATAAGTTCCTTGGGGCGTCTAGTTTCCAAAATGGGGTCACTTGTGGGGGAGCTCCAATTTTTAGGCACATGGGGGCTCTCCAAACGTGACATGGTGTCCGCTAAAGAGTGGAGCCAATTTTTCATTCAAAAAGTCAAATGGCGCTCCTTCCCTTCCAAGCCCTGCCGTGCGCCCAAACAGTGGTTTACCCCCACATATGAGGTATCAGCGTACTCAGGACAAATTGGACAACAACTTTCGTGGTTCAGTTTCTCCTTTTACCATAGGGAAAATAAAAAAATTGTTGCTAAAAGATAATTTTTGTGACTAAAAAGTTAAATGTTCATTTTTTCCTTCCATGTTGCTTCTGCTGCTGTGAAGCACCTGAAGGGTTAATAAACTTCTTGAATGTGGTTTTGAGTACCTTGAGGGGTGCAGTTTTTAGAATGGTGTCACTTTTGTGTATTTTCAGCCATATAGACCCCTCAAACTGACTTCAAATGTGTGATGGTCCCTAAAAAAAATGGTTTTGTAAATTTCGTTGTAAAAATGAGAAATCGCTGGTCAAATTTTAACCCTTATAACTTCCTAGCAAAAAAAAATTTTGTTTCAAAAATTGTGCTGATGTAAAGTAAACATGTGGGAAATGTTATTTATTAACTATTTTGTGTCACATAACTCTCTGGTTTAACAGAATAAAAATTCAAAATGTGAAAATTGCGAAATTTTCAAAATTTTCGCCAAATTTCCGTTTTTATCACAAATAAACGCATAATTTATTGACCTAAATTTACCACTAACATGAAGCCCAATATGTCACAAAAAAACAATCTCAGAACCGCTAGGATCCGTTGAAGCGTTCCTGAGTTATTACCTCATAAAGGGACACTGGTCAGAATTGCAAAAAACGGCCAGGTCTTTAAGGTCAAAATAGGCTGGGTCATGAAGGGGTTAAAGCAGCCTTTTCTGGCGACTAATTACCCTAGGTGCATTACCCTGTCTGACCTGAGGGTAAGGGGGGCACCAGAGAATTTCAGGTTCCAAACCAGAACTGGGAATTGGGATATAGATAAATCCCCTTCAGAAAAGAACCGGGGGCAACCAAGCAATTCCGGTTCATGACATTTTGATGTCAGCGGTGGGATAATTAAAAATATACCCCTGTGTTTCATGACATATTGGTGGCCAAAACATTGCCCCTATGATTCATGACACCTTCTTAGTAGCCATTTCGAACTGTGCAGATGGGTGCAGAGGTCCTTAATCTGTGCCACTCTGTAAGCATAAAATGCGCCACATATGTTCTGCGTTGGCCTGGGCTATATGACATACTGCGTCAGGGCTCAATGCTGCCGCCACAGTCACTGCAACATGTACAGAGTGGAATTCCACCGTGTCGGCACATCGTATATCAACCTGTTAACTGGCATGGACAAAGACCTCTGTATTGATGCAAGTCGATGAGCTGAGGGTTGCGAATGGCAAAAATGAGCACACAGCTTACGATATTTCTGGAGCAGCTCACCCAGGCCAGGATACTGGTGGATTAAACTCTATACCACCTGGTCGAGGACGTTAGCAATGCAAGGCACGTGTGTGAATTTGCCTCGGCGTAGGGCCGCCACCAGGTTTGCACCGTTATCAGACATTACTTTCACTGGATCCAGGTTCAGCAGAGACAGCCATTGCTCAAACTCAGCCTGGAGAGCTATCCACAACTCTTTAGCTGTATGACTGTGATCTCCAAGGCACATCAATTTTAACACTGCCTGATTGCGGTGAGCCCTGGCTGCGCAGTACGGAGGTGGTGGGGATTCTCTCTGCAGTGTTGGAATGCGTGTCTCATTAAGGCAGAGGTTGAGGGCATAGATGGAGGCCCTAGAGAAGATGGAGGAGAAGGCAGAAACAGTGGAGGAAGTGTCCTGCAAGCCTTGGGGTTTCTAAGACTTGTGGAGTAGCCCCTTCCCCACCTGCACTCACAGCCACCAGAGTCAATCAGTGCCCAGACAGCGAGATGTAACGCCCTTGGCCAGGATTACTCGTCCAAGTGTCTGTGGTGAAATGCACCCTGGAAGACATAGATTTATTCAAGTAACGGGTGATGTTGTCTGCGACATTCTGGTATAGCTCAGACCCAGCTCTTTTAAAGAAGTAAAGGCGACTGGACAATTGGTACTGGGGGACTGCGACGGCCATCAGCTTTCGGAAACCGTCTATATCTACCAGACAGGATGCATTTCTGTGGTCGACAGATTGGAGAAGGTGGAGTTTAACCTCTTAGCTTTGTTGTGTGTAGGAGAAAACAATCTTTTACGTGACCACAGCTGTGGGACCGAGGGCTGTCTGCAGTGCTGAGAGACGGCGCAACACAGTAAACTGGACAAACTGCTGGACCGTGAAAGAGGAGCAGGTGGAGATGTTGCAGTAGATTGAGAAAGTTGTGGTGTGCTTGTTCTCTGAGATTGGTCAAAAACAGCAGGCATGTCCACTTCCAGTATAGCTGATCGGCTGTCACTCAGCCTGACTGGAGCAGGTAAAGAACCTGAGGTTCAGCGGTCAGAGATCTGCATCTCAATAGTTGGCACGGTAACAGAGGAGGAGGAAGAAGCAGCAGATGCGGTTGATGGGGAGGCTGATGGTTGTTAAGTTCTGCTGGTCCACATTTTATCACAGTGGGATTGCCCGAGTAACACATATTGATTGCGCATATGAAGGTTCATGCATGTAGTAGTCAAATTATTGCACTTTTTCCCTCTACTCAGTTTTTTTTTTGCAAAGTTGGCAGATAACATGAGTTGGCTCATCTTTTGCCGTGTCAATAAAAGCCCAGGCTTGGCAACCATTGCTGCCCTTGAAAGCTGCAGACCTGCAAATCCTACTGGCCACAGCCCCAATTGTGGCTGAGGATGCAGTGCTCATCCTGACTGCATCACTCCATGTCTGCGCCGTACGGAGCAATGCACCTTCCTCATCTTCCTTCTCCTCCACCTCCACAGATGACCTACTCCGCCGCATGCACCTGTGTTCTCCCCAAGTGGGATCTACAAAATCATCATCATCCTCTGTTGTATCACATCACTCACCCTTGGAGTCACCCTCCTTCTCTTCCTGCCCTGACAGCACAGTACAGTCTGCGTGAGCCTCAGATATTTGAGACTCATCAGGATCACCTTCCCATCAGTGACAAGAGTCAGGATGCTACTGAGTCCTGTCCCAGATCCAAGATGAGAAAATTTGGGGCATCGGTGCAGATTTCCTCCTCTTGACTCTGTGAAGCTTTTGAGTACACTTCTGATGACCATGACATAGAATGTGTGAACAGCTCTCCAGACTCACCCATCTGTGGTTCCATACAGTCAGTTGTATGGTTGGATAGTTGGGATGTAGAGGGAAGCAAGGGTAATTTTGGTGCTACCTCTGTGGACTGTACTGGGTGTGATGTTGAGGTGGAGTAAGAGGAGGAGAGGCCACTTGAAGCTACGCTTGCCATCCACTCGAGCACATGCTCTTTCTGGGTCTCATCAACAAGGCATACCGCTATGCATCTGCTAAAGAAAGGTAGTGGAGTAGCCCGTCCAGTAACAGAAGTTGTCAGTTGCCTTTGCATAGGACGTGACATTGGTTTAATAGTGCTTTCACAAACATTACCACCTACCCCACATACACCTTGAAAACCAAGCCTGATTCCCCTTCCACCACGGCCTTGTTTTTTCCCAGTCATGTTGCTTAGATAGTGTGGTAGGAGCACAGTATTAGCAACAAAAAATTAGATTTTAAATTCTGCACCAGCTCTGCAAACGGCTGAATTTCAGTGGCAGTAAATGACAATGTGAAATATGGCGTGCTGTATCATGTTAGTCACAGAAGAAAGAGTTGTTTGAGTGTGGATGAGGCCTGTATGACAAAGAAGATATGCTGCAAAAAATGTGAAAATGAGATCTCCTTTACTGTATCACAATAGTAAATAGAGATGAGCAAAATGTTATAAAATCGGAAGAAATTAGTAACAGTCCGTAAAAAATGTGGAAAAATATTTGCATTGCCACTAAAGTATTTTAAGCACTTTGGCTTCGCTAATGGTGGTGTATGATGAGAAATTGGCACGTGTTTGATGACGGGAGGGGGTTGCAGAGCTCAGAGGTGCAACATTTTTGTAAATAGTAACTTTTTTTTGTTATTTCATGTGTGCACATAAGTGCTAGCCATATGTGCTAGCCAATCAGGACGCAGAAAACATCGACAATGCTTGTGTTAATAACTGCTGAAATCACGTGTTCCTCTCCATATAAAGAGCGGACATCTTGTTTTAGCGCCTTTTTGACACTTACAGCGCAGAGAGGCTGCTCCTGATTCTGGGACTGTTTGTTGCTAGTTAGCTAGGTGCTTGTTTCTTACTCAGATAGTGTAGCTTGCTACTGTCCAGTGTGGCTGTGAAATTGACCTTCCAGTAGATTTCTTTTGTGTGTGCCATTGCTGAGGTTCACAGACAAAGCCAACAGGGCACATGTCCTACAAGTGTGTTGTGCACTGCTTCTATTGTGCTCCATGCACGAGTAAACCTTTTTAAATTTTATTTTTTCACTTGCTAAATGTGAATACAATCTGCTGTATTCCATATTGTCATTTAGTGGTGGTGACATTGGTTTGTGATTTGAGCTGTATTCCAGGAAAAAAAAATGTTTGGGACAGTTGCTACCCTGATTCACCATGCCATATCTTACATTGTAATTTTGTGGCGGTGGAATTGTTGTGTGCAGACCTGTTTCACTTTAAAATATACCTTATATATTTTTTAACAAACGTGATACAGCAGGCTATATCTGAGTTTGAAATTGTTTGGAGCATATCTTCTAAATTATACAGGCCTCATCCACACAAAAGATAAATCGGGCTCATTATACTGTATGTAGCAATATATGGGGTCCATTTTTCTGTATGGAGCACTATGTGATGCCCATAATACTGTATGGAACAATATATGAGGCTAATTATTCAGTATGGAGCAATATATGAGGCTCATTATACTGTATGGAGCCATATATGAAGCTTATTATACTGTATGGAACATTATATGTGGGTCATTATACTGTATGGAGCATTATATGGAGCTCATTATACTGTATGGAGCAATATACTGTAGGAGCCCATTATACTGTATGGAGCACTGTGTTGCGCCCTTATATATATATATGTATCATTATAGTGTATGGAACATTATATGTCACTCATTATACTGTATAAAGCAATATATGAGGCTCATTATATTGTATGGAGCAATAAATGTGGCTCATTATACTGTATGAAACATTATATGTGGGTCATTATATTGTATGGAGCAATATATGGGACTCATTATACTGTATGGAGAACTATATGTGACTCATTATACTGTATGGAGAACTATATGGGGCTCATTATACTGTATGGAGAACTATATGGGGCTCATTATTCTGTATGAAGCAATATATGGGGCTCATTATACTGTGTGGAGCAATATATGGGACTGATTATACTTTATTGAGCAATATATGGGGCTCATTATACTGTATGGAGCATTATATGTGGCTCATGCTGTATGGAGCATTATATGGAGCTCATTATACTGTATGGAGCAATATACTGTAGGAGCCCATTATACTGTATGGAGCACTGTGTGGGGCCCTTATATATATATGTATCATTATAGTGTATGGAACATTATATGTCACTCATTATACTGTATAAAGCAATATATGAGGCTCATTATATTGTATGGAGCAATAAATGTGGCTCATTATACTGTATGAAACATTATATGTGGGTCATTATATTGTATGGAGCAATATATGGGACTCATTATACTGTATGGAGAACTATATGTGACTCATTATACTGTATGGAGAACTATATGGGGCTCATTATACTGTATGGAGAACTATATGGGGCTCATTATTCTGTATGGAGCAATATATGGGGCTCATTATACTGTGTGGAGCAATATATGGGACTGATTATACTTTATTGAGCAATATATGGGGCTCATTATACTGTATGGAGCATTATATGTGGCTCATGCTGTATGGAGCATTATATGGAGCTCATTATACTGTATGGAGCAATATACTGTAGGAGCCCATTATACTGTATGGAGCACTGTGTGGGGCCCTTATATATATATGTATCATTATAGTGTATGGAACATTATATGTCACTCATTATACTGTATAAAGCAATATATGAGGCTCATTATATTGTATGGAGCAATAAATGTGGCTCATTATACTGTATGAAACATTATATGTGGGTCATTATATTGTATGGAGCAATATATGGGACTCATTATACTGTATGGAGAACTATATGTGACTCATTATACTGTATGGAGAACTATATGGGGCTCATTATACTTTATTGAGCAATATATGGGGCTCATTATACTGTATGGAGCATTATATGTGGCTCATGCTGTATGGAGAACTATAAAGGACTCATTATACTGTATGTAGCAATATATATGGGGCTCATTATGCTGTATGGAGAACTATATGGGTCTCATACTGTATTGAGCAATATATAGGGCTCATTATACTATATGGAGCTTTACATGGGGCTCATACTGTATGGATAACTATATGGTACTCATACTGTATTGAGCAATATATGGGGCTCATTATACTGTATGGAGAACTATATAGAGCTCATTATACTGTATTGAGCAATATATAGGGACCATTATACTGTGTAGAGCATTACATGGGGCTCATTATGCTGTACGGAGAACTATATGGGACTCATACTGTATAAAGCAATATATGGGGCTTATTATACTGCATGGAGAACTATATGGGACTCTTTATACTGTATTGAGCAATATATGGCTCATTATACTGTATGGAGCAATATATGGGACTCATTATACTGTATGGAGAACTGTATGGGGCTCGTTATACTGTATTGAGCAATATATAGGGCTCATTCTTTATGGAGCATTATATGGGGATCATTATACACTATGGAGCAATATATGGGGCACATTATTGTGTATGGAGGACTATGTGGTGCCCATAATACTGTATGGAGCAATATATGGGGCCCATTATTCTTTATGGAGCAATATATCTATCTATCTGTTGGAGTCCCGCAAGATTCAGTCCTAGGGCCCCTGCTCTTCTCCATTTACACCTATGGCCTAGGACAGCTCATAGAATCTCAGTATCATCTCTATGTTGACGACACACAGATCTACATCTCTGGACCAGATATCACCAACTTATTAACCAGAATCCCACAATGTCTGTACTCTATTTCATCCTTCTTCTCCGCTAGATTTCTAAAACTTAATATGGACAAAACAGAATTCATCATCTTTCCCCATCTCACTTGACTCCACCAAAAGACCTATCCATTAAAGTAAATGGCTGCCCACTCTCCCCAGTCCCACAAGCTCGCTGCCTCGGCGTAATCCTTGACACTGATATCATCTTCAAAGCACATATCCAAGCCCTCTCCACTTCCTGCCGACTTCAACTCAAAAATATTTCCCGGATCCGTACATTCCTCAACCAAGAATCTGCAAAAACCCTAGTCCATGCCCTCATCATCTCCCGCCTCGACTACTGTAACCTCCTGCTCTGGGGCCTCCCCTCTAACACTCTCGCACCCCTGCAATCTATTCTAAACTCTTCTGCTCAACTAATCCACCTGTCCCCCGCTATTCCCCGGCCTCTTCCCTTTGTCAATCCCTTCACTGGCTCCCCATTACCTAGAGACTCCAGTGCAAAAGCCTAACCATGACATACAAAGCCATCCACAACCTGTCTCCTCCATACATCTGTGACCTCGTCTCCCGGTACTTACCTACACGCGACCTCCGAACCTCACAAGATCTCCTTCTCTACTCCCCTCTTATCTCCTCTTCCCACAATCGCATACAAGATTTCTCTCTACCCCATCACATCAGACTCTCGCCTACCATCGAAACCTTCAAAAAGAACCTGAAGACCCACCTCTTCTGACAAGCCTACAACCTGCAGTAACCACAGATCGACCAAACCGCTGCATGACCAGCTCTATCCTCACCTACTGTATCTTCACCCATCCCTTGTAGATTGTGAGCCCTCGTGGGCAGGGTCCTCTCTCCTCCTGTATCCTCACCCATCCCTTGTAGATTGTGAGCCCTCGCGGGCAGGGTCCTCTCCTCCTGTATCCTCACCCATCCCTTGTAGATTGTGAGCCCTCGCGGGCAGGGTCCTCTCTCCTCCTGTATCCTCACCCATCCCTTGTAGATTGTGAGCCCTCGCGGGCAGGGTCCTCTCCTCCTGTACCAGTCATGACTTGTATTGTGTAAGATTATTGTACTTGTTTATTATGTATACCCCTCCTCACATGTAAAGCGCCATGGAATAAATGGCGCTATAATAATAAATAATAATATAGGGGGCTCATTATTCTGTATGGAGCACTTTGAGGTGCCCATAATACTGTATGGAGCAATATATGGGGCCCATTATTCTGTATGGAGGAATATATAGGGCCCACTATTCTGTATGGAGCAATATATGGGGCTCTATATGGGGCTCATTATATTGTATGGAACATTATATGTGACTCATTATACTGTATGGAGCAATATATGGGGCTCATTATACTATATGGAGAACTATATGGGGCTCATTATACTGTATTGAGCAATATATAGTGCTCATTATTCTTTATGGAGCATTATATGGGGATCTTTATTCTGTATGGAGCAATATATGGGGCCCATAATACTGTATGGAGCAATATATGGGGCCCATTATTCTGTATGGAGCAATATATGGGGACATTATTCTGTATTGACTATTGAGCAATATATAGGGCTCATTATTCTTTATGGAGCATTATATGGGGATCATTATACGCTATGGAGCAATATATGGAGCACATTATTCTTTATGGAGCACTATGTGGTGCCCATAATACTGTATGGAGCAATATATGGGGCCCATTATTCTGTATGGAGCAATATATGGGGCTCGTTATTCTGTATGGAGTAATATATGGGGCTCATTATTCTTTATGGAGCATTATATGGGGATCTTTATTCTGTATGGAGCAATATATGGGGCCCATAATACTGTATGGAGCAATATATGGGGCCCATTATTCTGTATGGAGCAATATATGGGGACATTATTCTGTATTGACTATTGAGCAATATATAGGGCTCATTATTCTTTATGGAGCATTGTATGGGGATCATTATACGCTATGGAGCAATATATGGGGCACATTATTCTTTATGGAGCACTATGTGGTGCCCATAATACTGTATGGAGCAATATATGGGGCCCATTATTCTGTATGGAGCAATATATGGGGCTCATTATTCTGTATGGAGTAATATATGGGGCTCATTATTCTTTATGGAGCATTATATGGGGATCATTATTCTGTATGAAGCAATATATGGGGCTCATTATACTGTATGGAGCAATATATGGGGCCCATTATTCTGTATGGAGCAATATATGGGGCTCATTATTCTTTATGGAGCATTATACAGGGCTTATTATTCTGTATAGAGCAATATATGGGGCTCATTATTCTGTATGGAGCAATATATGAAGCTCATTATACTGTATGGAGCAATGTATGGGGCCCATTATTCTGTATGGAGCAATATATGGGGCTCTTTATTCTGTATGGAGCAATATATGGGGCTCATTATTCTGTATGGAGCAATATATGGGGCTCTTTATTCTGTATGGAGCAATATATGGTGCTCATAATACTATATGGAGCAATATATGGGGCTCATTATTCTGTATGGAGCAATATATGGGGCTCTTTATTCTGTATGGAGCATTATATGGGGCTCATTATACTGTATGGAGCAATATATGGGGCTCATTATTCTGTATGGAGCAATATATGGGGCTCTTTATTCTGTATGGAGCATTATATGGGGCTCATTATTCTGTATGGAGCAATATATGGGGCTCATTATTCTGTATGGAGCAATATATGGGGCTCATTATTCTGTATGGAGCAATATATGGGGCTCATTATTCTGTATGGAGCAATATATGGGGCTCTTTATTCTGTATGGAGCATTATATGGGGCTCATTATTCTGTATGGAGCAATATATGGGGCTCATTATTCTGTATGGAGCAATATATGGGGCTCTTTATTCTGTATGGAGCATTATATGGGGCTCATTATTCTGTATGGAGCATTATATGGGGCTCATTATTCTGTATGGAGCAATATATGGGGCTCATTATTCTGTATGGAGCAATATATGGGGCTCATTATTCTGTATGGAGCAATATATGGGGCTCATTATTCTGTATGGAGCAATATATGGGGCTCATTATTCTGTATGGAGCAATATATGGGGCTCATTATTCTGTATGGAGCAATATATGGGGACATTATTCTGTATAGGGTATTATATGGGGCCCATTATTCTGTATGGAGCAATATATGGGGACCATTATTCTGTATGGAGCATTATATGGGGCCATTATACTGTATGGAGCATTACATGGAGTCCATTATTCTGTATGGAGCAATATATGGGGCTCATTATTCTGTATGGAGCAATATATGGGGCTCATTATACTGTATGGAGCAATATATGGGGCTCATTTTTCTGTATGGAGCATTATATGGGACTCATTATTCTGTATAGAGCAATATATGGGGCTCATTATACTGTATGGAGCAATACATGGGGCTCATTATTCTGTATGGAGGAATATATTGTGCTCATAATACTGTATGGAGCAATATATGGGGCTCATTATTCTGTATGGAGCAATATATGGGACTCATTATACTGTATGGAGCACAATATGGTGCTCATAATACTGCATGGAGGAATATATTGTGCTCATAATACTGTATGGAGGACTATTCTGTCCGGTTTCTGAGCTATTGTAGAATTTACATTAGATATCACTCATGTATTGTAAGATGTAAGGGAAATCTTTGGCGTTGTACTATACCTATTTTTCTCTGCTGTATCTGTGCATCATGAATTGTGGTACATTTTAAAGGGGCTCACAAAAACCTGGAGCCGGACCTGACTAGACTCCACCCACATTTACTGCAGCTGTAAGGCAAGCTAGCACAACACGTGGTTTTCACGGCAAATGTCAGGAGCTGCTCCCCCTTGTGTTCAAAAGTAGAAAATATTAAACCTTTTTAAATATTTTTTTGTATTTTATTCCTATAAAAAATTGTTAATATTTAAAATGAAAAATGAACACAGCAGTACTTTACATTTCTGCAATTGTTGAACATTTTTTTTGGGATGATACATTCGTTTAGATGAATGGAGCCGAGGTATTTTGAAAGCTGTCGGGTAATATAGTCCCTGAAATGTTGGCAGATATGCAGTGGGGATCACAGATTGTGTCATGACATTGACAAATATATTGCCCCGTCCTCTCCCAACTACGTTCAGTCCCCACCCACGGTTCCTTCTGCCCCCATTGTGCTCCTTGTTACCCCCACGGCTCCACCCCCTATAATGCCAACCCTTCACCACCCAACTTCAGAAACCATCTCAGCCCTTCGATATATGTAAGGTCAGACATCCGCATAAGTAACGATGGAGAATATGGCACACGGAGGCCAGGAATAGACTCAAACATTTATTGATAAATAGAAACTTCTCACTTGATTTTCAATATTCATATTAATTATTATTAAGTAGTTATACGAGAAATCAGAAAATAATTAGACATTTACATAACATTGATGAACAGGGCACAGGAGGGGCTTCAGTTCTGTGCGAGGGTCTCTGGCTCCACAATGAAGGTGCAGGTCATTGACCGGACTGAATTGGCCATCCACCAGGCTATATTCTGCTCTGAAGTCAGTATGACCTGTATCGCGTGGAGAGCACAACTCCAATACTGCTGATCAAAACCAGGCAACGGCTCAAAGAGCAGGAAAAGAATGGCGTCATGGGGGAGTGACCTAAGAAATGGCACAATCACTACTTGAAGTGTAGCAGCAGAAGATGGCAAGTTGTGATTCACAGATGGACACGGATGGATTCTCATGGAACCAGCGGACAACCTGCCATCTTCAAGCAGCCACCTGCACAGTGTCAGCTGGAGGACGCAGTTACAGGGACAATATTATGATTGTAAGTTGCTTTTCGTGAAACATTCCTTAGAATTGAGGCGCTGAATGAGTGACACTGCCTCAAACTCAGATATACCGAGAAGGAAATTGAGGGAGGTCCCAATTATAAAACAACAGAATGTGAATTTCCAATGCCCACATCCAAATAAATATACGTTAGGGAGAGAGGAGGTGATCACATGCCCAGGGCATTTAGAAATGTGGCAAAATCTGCATTTAGTTGTTCCTTCAGCGTTGTGAGAGCATTCTTAACATCTTCAGGTGGCAAGTCAGAGAGATTATTGGATAACTCAACAAGCTTCTGGGTCATGTCAGCTGGAAGAAGATTTTCGAGGCAAGCAACTAAGCTATTGATTTGCTGACTTGGGGACAAGGTAGTTATCATTGTGCTTGTCTCTTCAGTAGTTATGTCTTCAAACGTTGTGTCTGCAGCTGTTGTTGACTCTGTGGTAGATATAGTCGTTTCTTGAGTAGTTGTAGTGTTTTGGGTTGTACCGATTTCCTCTGCTGTAGTTATTGCTTCTTCTGTGGTGGTTAAGTCTTGAGTAATTGTATTATGAAATGTTGTGTCTTGGTTTGCCGTGGTTTCCATTTTTGTAGTTGTTACCTCTGGAGTGGTTGTGTCTTGTGTAATTGTTGTTTCCTCTGTGGTAATCTCTATGGCATTTGTAGTTGTGTCTTCAGGAGTTGTCACCTTGATAGTTGTGTCTTCATCACTAGTTATTGTCTCAGTTGCATCTGTTGTCTCTTGAGTTAAAGTTGTTACTTCTGAGGTAATAGTGGTTGACTCTTGGGTAGCTGTGTTTTCAGTAGTTGCAATGTCTGGGGCTGCAGGGGTGGTTTCCGTTTCAGTTGTTGTTATTTCTAGGGTGGTTGAGTCTTGAGTAATTGTTGTTTCCTCTGTGGTAATCTCTATGGCAGTTGTGGTTGTGTCTTCATTAGTAGTTATTGTCTCAGTTGTATCTGTTGTCTCTTGAGTAGAAGTTGAAGCTTCTGTGGTAATAGTGGTTGACTCTTGAGTAATTGTGTCTTCAGTAGTAGCAATGTCTTGGGCTGTAGTTGTTGTCTCCATTTCAGTTGTTATGTCTGGAGTGGTTGTGTCCTGGGCAATTGTTGTTTCTTCTGTGGTAATCTCTAAGACCCTTGTGGTTGTGCCTTCAGGTGTTGTCACCTTGATTGTTGTTGTGTCTTCATCAGTAGTTATTGCCTCAGTTGTATCTGTTGTCTCTTGAGTAGAAGTTGAAGCTTCTGTGGTAATAGTGGTTGACTCTTGAGTAATTGTGTCTTCAGTAGTAGCAATGTCTTGGGCTGTAGTTGTTGTCTCCATTTCAGTTGTTATGTCTGGGGTGGTTGTGTCCTGGGCAATTGTTGTTTCTTCTGTGGTAATCTCTAAGACCCTTGTGGTTGTGCCTTCAGGTGTTGTCACCTTGATTGTTGTTGTGTCTTCATCAGTAGTTATTGCCTCAGTTGTATCTGTTGTCTCTTGAGTAGAAGTTGAAGCTTCTGTGGTAATAGTGGTTGACTCTTGAGTAATTGTGTCTTCAGTAGTAGCAATGTCTTGGGCTGTAGTGGTTGTCTCCATTTCAGTTGTTACTTCTAGGGTGGTTGAGTCTTGAGTAATTGTTGTTTCCTCTGTGGTAGATGTGTCCAGGGTTGTAGCGGTTGTCTTTGTTTCAGTTGTTATGTCTGGGGTGGTTGTGTCCTGGGCAATTGTTGTTTCTTCTGTGGTAATCTCTAAGACCCTTGTGGTTGTGCCTTCAGGTGTTGTCACCTTGATTGTTGTTGTGTCTTCATCAGTAGTTATTGCCTCAGTTGTATCTGTTGTCTCTTGAGTAGAAGTTGCTGCTTTTGTTGTAATAGTGGTTGCCTCTTGAGTAGTTGTAATATCTGGGGCTGTAGTGGTCTTCTCTGTTTCAAATGTTATTACCTCTGGGGTGGTTGTGTCCTGGGCAATTCTCGATTCTTCTGTGGTAATCTCTAGGGCAGTTGTGGTTGTGTCTTCGGGTGTTGTCTCCTTGATAGTTGTTGTGTCTTTATCAGTAATTATTTCCTCAGTTGTAGCTGTTGTCTGTTGAGTAGAAGTTGTTGCTTTTGTGGTTATAGTGGTTGACTCTTGAGTAGTTGTCTCTTCAGTACTTATGTTGTCTGGAGCTGTAGTGGTTGTCTCTGGGATTGATATCTCTTGGCTTGTTATGTCTGTGGTAGATATTGTCGTATCTTGAGTAGTTGTGTCTTGGGTTGTAGTTGTCTCTAGTGTTGTTGCTGCCTCTGTGGTGGTTGTGTCTTGGGTAGTTGTTGACTCTGTGGTAGATGGGGTTGGATTAGTTGTGATTGGTGTTGTGGATGACAGAGGTGTTGTTTTTTCTGTTGAACTTGGTGTTGTAGTTGTTACTTCTGTTGTGCTTGGTGTTGTAGTTGTGGCTGGTGTTGTAGTTGTTACTTCTGTTGTGCTTGGTGTTGTAGTTGTGGCTGGTGTTGTAGTTGTTACTTCTGTTGTGCTTGGGGTTGTAGTTGTGGCTGGTGTTGTAGTTGTTACTTCTGTTGTGCTTGGGGTTGTAGTTGTGGTAGGTGCTGTGGTTGTAGCAATTGTTGTAGTTGTTGGTAAATTCTTTTCAGGATCTGAAATAATAAAAAAGACCCTCAGACATGTTTTGAGTAGGTAGGCATAGTACCACTCCTGCTGTAACTCTTCACAAGGGCATGAGTGCTGACGATTTTAATGCGGGAGGTGTTGCTGACATTACTTACAGGAGTTTACTGTCTGACGTCTGGAACCATTGGTATGGGCACTATGGATGGCGTTCTTTAGGGGGGGGGGGGGAGCACTATTTCTAGCTATATTAATGTGATCATACTAAAACTTCCTGAAGTCACATCTTACCTGTGCAGTAGACGTCGAATCTCAGCATTCCTGAGAACTTGTACACGTAGTATCCTCTGGGACAGGCTTTCACTGGGAGTTTACCAGCAGCTACAGTTCCACTCAGAGAGTTGCTGAGTAAAGGAACCATCTTGATCCCATCACCAATGTTTGGATGATCTTCGGCAAGAGAAAATGGTTCCAGAGACCCACATCTCAGTGCCCCCACAGGTCCCACTTTCAGACTGGCAGTCTTGCTTCCTACATAACGGAACCAGCCAAAATTGTATCTGTCGGTGCTGAATCTGCCGGAGGACTCAATGGAGGACAATTTACCATCTCCATTCAGCTCATTATAGAAGTCACAGGGATCCGCACATTGAAAAGTGTCATTGACTTTCAGGCAATCCTGGTCACTGGAACAAGTAGCTCCAGAGCAGAGGGCCGAGGGGTTGGGAGTACAGAGGTAAATACCATTGCGGTTGATGCACGTTTCTGTTGGGGAACATTTGTTCAGGGTTGGGGAACTGCATTCATTAATGTCCCCACATATCTTCTTCTGCGTATCCCAGGTGTATCCATCAGGACAGCACTTGGATGTATCACAGAACGCCAACCTCGTGCAGTCCAGACCATTTCCGACGAAGCCGGCCTTGCAGGAGCAGATGACGTAGACGTTCTTCTGGTCACAGTTGGCGTTTGTGGGATTACAGAAGTTGCAGGATTTTGCATCTGTTCAAGGAAAATAATTAAGAATACAAAGACAAGGTTATTTGCTTTGACAACAGATGATACAATGTGTTTGTCAATTATTACAGCCTTGACCCTTGACAGAAAGTTTGAGTTGTTGTTAATGGATTATGAGACTGAATATGGTAAAAAAAGGAAATCTTAGAGAATTGTGATCCAAAATGATGGAAAACATTAACTCTGTAGGAGGTAAACGTGGAAAGTCTGCACATACACTGTGCAAGACACTCTGGAGAAATACAAGACAGGACATTCTGAAGGAAAACAAGAAGAGATGTTCTGGAGAAATACAAGACTGGACATTCTGAAGGAAAACAAGAAGAGATGTTCTGATGAAATACAAGACTGGACAATTTAGTGAAAGAAAGGCAAGGTAGGGCAATCTAAAGAGAAGTTAGATTCTGGAGAAACACAAGACTGGGTTATCCCGAGAAAGGCATGACAGGACTCGCTGGGCAAACAAATAGCAGGACAAAACAAGATTCAATCTTTTGGAGAAACAAAAGATATGACTTATTTTTTTAATTTAAAGTTGATATATTCTGGAAAAGACAAGATGGGAGATTCCAACAGAACATAAAATAGAAGATTCTTGAGAAACGCAAAACTGGATATTATTTAGAAGCAAAATATGGGACATTCTCAAAGAACTCTGTGGAGACACGTGGGGTCAGCGAGCGCCCTGGTCCGCTAGCCAAACACAAAATGTGAGAATCTATAGAAACCCAAGACAAGATATTATAGAGAAATCAAGGTGTGAGGATACGGCCGCTTACTAAAGACTATAGGACAAATGGACGTAGAGCGGAGACTTTTTCCAGCATGGGCATCGTTTTTGTTGTGCTTTATTAGATATTTTCTTGCGGTGTTTTATTAGGGATTTGTTTGCTCATCAGTTCATCCTCAGGAATCAAACTTATGTAATCCTAAAGCCAGACAGGAGATTGGTACAGGTAAATGTAAAGCAATCATCCTACCAATCCATTGCCTACCAGCCGAGGCCCATTATGTGGAAGGAGATAGTAGACCCAAGGCCCCTTCACATTAAGCGACGCTGCAGCGATACCGACAACGATCCGGATCGCTGCAGCGTCGCTGTTTGGTCGCTGGAGAGCTGTCACACAGACCGCTCTCCAGCGACCAACGATGCCGGTAACCAGGGTAAACATCGGGTAACTAAGCGCAGGGCCGCGCTTAGTAACCCGATGTTTACCCTGGTTACCATCCTAAAAGTAAAAAAAAAAAACAAACGCTACATACTTACCTACAGCCGTCTGTCCTCCAGCGCTGTGCTCTGCTCTCCTCCTGTACTGGCTGTGAGCACAGCGGCCGGAAAGCAGAGCGGTGACGTCACCGCTCTGCTTTCCGGCTGACCGACGCTCACAGCCAGTACAGGAGGAGAGCAGAGCACAGCGCTGGAGGACAGACAGCGGGAGGTAAGTATGTAGCGTTTGTTTTTTTTAACTTTTAGGATGGTAACCAGGGTAAACATCGGGTTACTAAGCGCGGCCCTGCACTTAGTTACCTGATGTTTACCCTGGTTACCAGTGAAGACATCGCTGGATCGGTGTCACACACATGCCGATCCAGCGATGTCAGGAGGAGTCCAGCGACGAAATAAAGTTCTGGACTTTCCTCAGCGACCAACGATCTCCCAGCAGGGGCCTGATCGTTGGTCGCTGT
The DNA here is from genome assembly GCF_032444005.1 of Ranitomeya imitator. NCBI lineage: Eukaryota > Metazoa > Chordata > Amphibia > Anura > Dendrobatidae > Ranitomeya > Ranitomeya imitator. The sequence continues at coordinate 843,081,465 of NC_091284.1, read as the reverse complement.
CACACATAACGATTTCATTAACGATATCGTTGCTACGTCACAAAATGCAACGATATCATTAACAATATCGTTATGTGTGAAGGTACCTCCAGGGGAGCCGTCACCACAGGGGGCTCACATTAGCCTTAGGTGATGGAATATGCTTGATTCTGTGAGCTAAAGAAAATTGTTTTAAGGGGGAGGGAGAAAAAAGGCACATAGATTGAATCAGGCAGTGGTTGGAGCGACTTTGAAGTGAGAGGATCCAAGCTGGAATGGATGGACGATCTATGGAGTTTTGGAGATTGATTGTTGGCTGGAGGGGAATCCATGAGCTATGGTCATGATATCCATCGTCTGGAGGAACATAGGCTGTGAATGCACACTATTCCAGCTGGAATTACCAAAAGCTGTGGGCCCACCAAAAGGTGGAAGACAGTGGGTATCGCCTGGCACGGGGCCAGTGGAACTACCGATCTCAGATTGGGAACTTGTGGACTGAGGACATTGTATTTTCTCCATCTACATTGATTTGCTATACAACCATGGATGTATGGAATAAAAATAGTTGCATCGTTAACCTGCCTAGGTGATTTTTATAACCCACATCCTCAGATCTTCACACAAGGTAAAACATTTTAGAAGAAAATGAGATTAAAAATTGAGGAACAATAAAGACAAGACATTGTTTTGGGAATATGCATGGAAAGTTCCAGAGATGCACAATGGGAAATTCTGGAAACACCCAAAACAAGACATTTTGAGGAAACACAAAATTGGACTTTCTACGATCGCACAAGTTGGAATATTTGTACCTCGTGATAGGACATTCTGGAAAAATACAAAAGAGAACATTATACAGAAACGTGGTATAGAAGATTCTGGAGAAACACAACATGGAACATTCTGGATAAAAAGAGGTGACATTCTGTTAAAACACAACCTTGTGCATTCTTGAGAATCACTGAACAGGAGATCCCGTAGAAGCACAAAATGGTAAAGTCTGAAGTAATATTAGAAATTCTGCAGAAAACCCAAGTCACAGCTAAAGTCACAGGAGAATGGTGATCCTGGGGTTGCATCCGATGGGAAATTCTGTAGAAAGATGTCGTGGGAAACTTTGAATAATGGAATACAGGTGATTCTGGACAAGCAAAAGATTAGTCATTTTGGAAAAACTCAAGTTTGGATATTCAGACCAAACACAAAACGAGGCCTTCTGTAGAAACTCAATAATGGAGATTATTTGAGAAACACAGTGCTGGACCCTCTGAAGAAAAGCAAATTGGGATATTTTAATGAAAATCAAGAAGGTAGATGCTGTCTAAACGCAACATGTGACTTTCTGGAAAAACACATAATGGGATATTCAATGGCAGCACACGCTTGGACATTGATACATCATGACAGGATTTTCTTGAAAATTACAAAAGAAAACATTCTACAGAAACCAAATCTAGTAGATTCTGGAGAAACAACATTTAAGATTCTGGATAAAATAGAGGTGACATTCTGGTGAAACACAAGACAGGACATTCTGAAGAAACAAAGGTCTAGATATCTTAGAGAAATACGAGATGGGACATTAAGCTGATGAACAACATGGGGCATACTTGAGAATCACTATATGGAACACCCTGCAGAAGCAAAAAGTGGTAAATTCTGAAGGAATATGGCAAATTCTGGAAAAACCCAAGATGAAACATTTTAAAGTAAGAGGAGATTGGAGATCCTGAGGAAACCTCATGTGGGTCATTGTGGGTAAAGATGACATGAAAATCTTAGAAGAATAGAATACAGGGGATCCTGGACAAGCAAAAGATTATGCATTCTGGAGAAACTCAATAATGTACTTTCTGACCAAACACAAGACGAGACCCTCTGAAGAAACTCAATAATGGAAATTATGGAGCAACACAGGACTGGACATTCTGAAGAATGGCAAGTTGGGATATTTGAAAGCAATTCAAGAATGTAGATATTGATGGAGCGCAAGGTGTGACATTCTGGAAAAACACATAATGGGACATTTGGACATTTTTTAAAAACGCTCAAGTCAAGGCACTTTGTAAAACATATAATGTCACAAAACTGGTCACTTTGGAAAAACATAGAATACGATATTTTAAAGAATGAAAGGTTCTGGAAACACCATAATCGGAAAAGGATTATTCTGGAGAAAAACAAGACTGGATATTTCCCAAAAAAAACACAAGACTGGACAATCTTGAGAAACACAAAATGGGACATTCTAAAGGAACACAAAGTATGAACCAAAAATAGGACATTCTTATAATAAAATTTAAAATAAGAGCGATTGTTCTGGTGATGCTCCTGCAACAATGGTGTCACCTATTGTCATTGAAAATATTAAGATTTCTGAAGCCTCTGGTGAGGCTTCACTCCCTCCCTCCTCCTCCTCTCTCTCTCTTTTGCAGAAGGAAAAATAGCTTTTTTAGTAGTTGAATTACACAGGTTAACATATGGGAAGACTGAGATTTATTGATTGAAGGTGAAGATATGTGACAGAAAAGTTTAAAATTGGTTCAGAAGTCTAGACTCCCTGGTGGGGACAGGTAACTAAAGCAGGATACCTATTGTGAAAAAGTTTGACGTTTATGCATAGATAGAAAGCTGGAGGAGTTTCTTCCTGCAGTGGAAAGAAGCTTTTATTCAGGGGAAATGTTACATCTACAATAGCCAACCTGCCTCCGGGGTCCAGATAGAAATATTGGAGTGTGTATAGATCCGACATCTCCTCCCTGGTCTCAGTCTACCACCCTACCCGTGCCCTCCGCTCCGCTAATGACCTCAGGTTAGCATCCTCAATAATCAGAACCTCCCACTCCCGTCTCCAAGACTTTACACGTGCTGCGCCGATTCTTTGGAATGCACTACCTAGGTTAATACGATTAATCCCCAATCCCCACAGTTTTAAGCGTACCCTAAAAACTCATTTGTTCAGACTGGCCTACCGCCTCAATGCATTAACCTAACGATCCCTGTGTGGCCAATTTATAATAATAAAAAAAAAAAAAAGGTTCCTCGCATCATGTTCTCATACACTTTATGCAGTATTAGCCCTCTGTGTCTGTACTGCTACATACTGGTTCATGCAGCTTTACATGAACACCTGAGCCTTACACTATAGCTGGTCCGAATAACTAAAGCAATTGTTACCATCCACCTCTCGTGTCTCCCCTTTTCCTCATAGTTTGTAGCTTGCGAGCAGCAGGGCCCTCACTCCTCCTGGTATCTGTTTTGAACTGTATTCCTGTTATGCTGTAATGTCTATTGTCTGTACAAGTCCCCTCTATAATATGTAAAGCGCTGCGGAATATGTTGGCGCTATATAAATAAAAATTATTATTATTATTATTATTATATTATATCCGACAATGATGGGACATATATTTTTTTACTTCAGGGCTAATCGGAGAAGAAGATGCATATTTTCTCATAACTATAACCCCTGCCTATTAGCCCCAAATCAATAGTGGCCAGATTACTGACACCAGTCATTTTATGTTTACTATCTATGGAAAGGTAAAATCCCCATAAAAACTATGGCGGCGATCTCAAACTTCTGCGATCATCACAAGTAAATATAGCTCATAAATTGGGAATTTCATGAAATTCTGAAGGGCTGAGAACATCCAACAACCCGTCCCACGTAAGGTCACCACGGGGAATGAGTGGGTGTAACTCAGGTGCTGATAAAAGGTCAGGACATAATATGTGTTCCCGGACAGAGATACACATCGGTGTATGCATGAATCCCGTTCACTGAACGTCTCCAATCAAAGTGCTCTCCTTCGCTAAGCTGAATCATCTCTATGATATGCGTAGTAAGTTATTTTGCTTATCCTGTTTTATTTTATGTACTTGTATATGCTGTATTGCTTTCTCCCATTTGTAAAATATGTTGTATATTTTTATAAACACTGCTTATCATGTTGGATTAAATAGAAAAAGTTAATTCTGTTCCTTTTGTTCTGTAAACTGCACCCCAAAGTCAAGTGCTACCTGGCATCCAGTCAGTCTGTATAAATGACTTGTGGTGGCAACGAATAGTCTTGAGTTATCGTAGAGTTCACAGTGACTGTATCAGGGGTATATGCATATATTCCATGCGTTGAAATTGGAGGTGTATATATGATACGCATGCTATTAGTTTCCTTATAACTGGCCTAGTAGTGGAAACAACCTTCTCTGTTAATCGTCGGTCGGTGGAAAATTGTCTGGGCGATAGGGGGCAGCAGAGAGCAGGTGGGTTCAGTTACGACCACCCTGGCTGTGATCTTTGCCACCTACATTAATCACATGATCGTTTGCAGAAAATCACGGCCAATAAAGGTTCTTTTATTGCTTTACTAATAATAATCATCAATATAATACAAGGAACAATCAATTCAAGTGAAATGGAAAAAGTGTAGGCGATAACATTGAGAAATGGCCAGATAACCTGCAGCAGCTCAGAGGAGCAGTGGTTCAGAGAAGAAATGTCAAAAGAGGAGGAAGATTAGATACTTACTTGACGTGATCGCTGAAAAAAAAGAAACAGAGAAGAATTAGTTACTGCAAATTCACAAGACAAATGTCAGCAGTGATAGATGAGAGGCGGGGCTGGAGTATAAGGGCTGTGGTCTCATGTCACATGTCAGTAATGCTATCATCAGGGGCGGGGCTGGAATGTAAGGGGTGTGGTCTAATCATTATATCAGTGATGTCATCACTGGGGGCGGGGCTGATAACCTCTCACATGTACACAGGCAGGTAGTCAGCAGTGATAGATGAGAGGCGGGGCGGAGTATAAGGGGTGTGGTCTCATGTCATATATCAGTAATGCTATCATCAGGGGCGGGGTGTTGTGAATTCTGTTGTCAAGCTCCCTCCTGTGGTCATGAATGGTACTTCGGCTGGTTCTGTCCATGGGCTTCCTCTGGTGGTTGTGAGTGGGGCTGCGGCTTCTGAGTTTCCTTCCACAGGTGACGAGGTTAATTCGTTAGCTGGCTGCTCTATTTAACTCCACTTAGATCATTGCTCCATGCCACCTGTCAATGTTCCAGTATTGGTCTAGTTCGCTCCTGGATCGTTCTTGGGACCTGTCTTCCCAGCAGAAGCTAAGTTCCTGCTTGTTTTTCTCTTGTTTGCTATTTTTCTGTTCAGCTTGCTATATTGATTTTTGTCTTGCTTGCTGGAAGCTCTGGGACGCAGAGGGAGCGCCTCCGCACCGTGAGTCGGTGCAGAGGGTCTTTTTGCGCCCTCTGCGTGGTCTTTTTGTAGTTTTTGTGCTGACCGCAAAGTTACCTTTCCTATCCTCTGTCTGTTCAGTAAGTCGGGCCTCTCTTTGCTATATCTATTTCATCTCTGTGTTTGTAATTTTCATCTTAACTCACAGTCATTATATGTGGGGGGCTGCCTTTTCCTTTAGGGAATTCCTCTGAGGCAAAGTAGGCTTTATTTTTCTATCTTTAGGGCTAGTTAGTTTCTTAGGCTGTGACGAGTTGCATAGGGAGCGTTAGGAGCAATCCACGGCTATTTCTAGTGTGGTTGATAGGATTAGGGATTGCGGTCAGCAGAGTTTCCACGTCCCAGAGCTTGCCCTGTATCATTAGTAACTATCAGGTCATTCCGTGTGCTCTTAACCACCAGGTCCATTATTGTCCTAACCACCAGGTCATAACAGCGGGGCTGGAGTGTAAGTGGTGTGGTCTGATCATTATATCAGTGATGTCATCACTGGGGGCGGGGCTGATAACCTCTCACATGTATACAGGCAGGTAGTCAGCTGTGATGGATGAGGGGCGGGGCGGAGTATAAGGGGTGTGGTCTCATGTCATATGTCAGTAATGCTATCATCAGGGGTGGTGCTGGGGTGTAAGGGGTGTGGTCTGATCATTATATCAGTGATGTCATCACTGGGGGCGGGGCTGATAACCTCTCACATATACACAGGCAGGTTGTCAGCAGTGATAGATGAGGGGCAGGGCTGAAGTATAAGGGGTGTGGTCTCATCATTATATCAGTGATATAACTGGGGGCGGGGCTTATAACCTCTCACGTGTACACAGGCAGTTAGTCAGCAGTGATAGATGAGGGGTGGGGAGGAGTATAAGGGGTGTGGTCTCACCATTATATCAGTGATATCATCACTGGGGGTGGGGCTGATAACCTCTCACATGTACACAGGCAGGTAGTCAACAGTGATAGATGAGGGGCGGGTCTGGAGTATAAGGGGTGTGGTCTCACCATTATATCAGTGATATCATAACTGGGGGCGGGGCTTATAACCTCTCATGTATACACAGGCAGGTTGTCAGCAGTGATAGATGAGGGGCGGGGCTGAAGTATAAGGGGTGTGGTCTCACCATTACATCAGTGATGTCATCACTGGGGGCGGGGCTGATAACCTCTCACATATACACAGGCAGGTTGTCAGCAGTGATAGATGAGGGGCGGGGCTGAAGTATAAGGGGTGTGGTCTCACCATTATATCAGTGATATCATAACTGGGGGCGGGGCTTATAACCTCTCACGTATACACAGGCAGGTTGTCAGCAGTGATAGATGAGGGGTGGGGAGGAGTATAAGGGGTGTGGTCTCACCATTATATCAGTGATGTCATCACTGGGGGTGGGGCTGATAACCTCTCACATGTACACAGGCAGGTAGTCAGCAGTGATAGATGAGGGGCGGGGCAGGAATATAAGGGGTGTGGTCTCATCATTATATCAGTGATGTCATCACTGGGGGCGGGGCTTATTACCTCACACAGGATATACAGGTGGGTTGTCAGAAGCAATAAATGCTGTAGTGTCAGGTCTGGATATCATGGAGTTCTGCGCTCACTGTACAGTGTTGAGTGGTTACTTCTAGATTTTGGTTGATGAGAAGGTCGGGTGTTTTTGCGATCTGGATAATCCGTGCCATCACTTATGTTCTGGAGGTTTTTGAGTTGGAGAATATTTTTTTACTCACTTTGTCCTTGACATAGAGTTGAGCATAAGGTGAGGCCCAGCACCCCCAGCAGCAGATTCATCATCCTCATCGTTTTCTAGAAGGAAACAGACAGTTATTCCTCAGTAGACAGGATGAGATTCCTGCAGATCTGTTGGTAGGTGGCGCTATTTGGGGCGATGTCCTGACTTTCAATTCGTATCTGTGATGTCTGATATTCTTCCCATGCAGGTTCACTGCCTGTGCTACTCAGTAGGGGAGAGGGGCCAGCATCTTTCTGTGCTCTTCACATGCTTGCATTCATTTAAGTACCTCATTCTTCACTTTTTTGGAAGTTTAATTTCCCCAGGAATCAAACACCCAATCTTTTGCACGGCAGTCAGCTGTAGCAATGAGGCACAGGCTGCAATGTCAAGAATGGCCACATATTCTGTACTTGAATATGATTGGTATTCTTCATTTCAGGGACAGTGTACACGTACACGAAGCTACATCTCTATATTCCAGTGCATCTCTATGTCCCTGTATTCTATGAATACAGGGTGGACCAGCCAATAGTGAAATGTTTCCCCTACCAACAAGGACATATGGAGGAAGAACCTATAGAGAAAAGTGCCTCCTCCCTACAGTGACACATGGAGGAGGAACCCATACAGAAAAGTGCCTCCTTCCTACAGTGACACATGGAGGAAGAACCTATAGAGAAAAGTGCCTATTTCCTACAGTGACACATGGAGGAGGAACCCATACAGAAAAGTGCCTATTTCCTACAGTGACACATGGAGGAAGAACCTATAGAGGAAAGTGCCTCCTTCCTGCAGTGACACATGGGGGAGGAACCCATACAGAAAAGTGCCTCCTTCCTACAGGTTCATATGGAGAAAGAACCTATAGAGAAAAATGCCTCCTTCTTACAGTGACACATGGAGGAGGAACCTATAGAGAAAAGTGCCTCCTCCCTTCAGCGACACATGGAGGAAGAACCTATAGAGAAAAGTGCCTCCTTCCTACAGCGACACATGGAGGAAGAACCTATAGAGAAAAGTGCCTCCCCCCTACAGTGACACATGGAGGAGAAGCCAATAGAGAAAAGTGCCTCATCCCTACAGCGACACATGGAGGAAGAACCTATAGAGAAAAGTGCCTCCTCCCTACAGTGACACATGGAGGAAGAACCTATAGAGAAGAGTGTCTCCTTCCTACAGTTACACACGGAGGAGCAACCTATAGAGAAAAGTGCCTCCTCCCTACAGTGACACATGGAGGAGAAGCCAATAGAGAAAAGTGCCTCATCCCTACAGTGACACATGGAGGAAGAACCTATAGAGAAAAGTGCCTCCTCCCTACAGCGACACATGGAGGAAGAACCTATAGAGAAAAGTGCCTCCTCCCTACAGTGACACATGGAGGAGAAGCCAATAGAGAAAAGTGCCTCATCCCTACAGCGACACATGGAGGAAGAACCTATAGAGAAAAGTGCCTCCTCCCTACAGTGACACATGGAGGAAGAACCTATAGAGAAAAGTGTCTCCTTCCTACAGTTACACACGGAGGAGCAACCTATAGAGAAAAGTGCCTCCTCCCTACAGTGACACATGGAGGAGAAGCCAATAGAGAAAAGTGCCTCATCCCTACAGTGACACATGGAGGAAGAACCTATAGAGAAAAGTGCCTCCTCCCTACAGTGACACATGGAGGAAGAACCTATAGAGAAAAGTGTCTCCTTCCTACAGTTACACACGGAGGAGCAACCTATAGAGAAAAGTGCCTCCTCCCTACAGTGACACATGGAGGAAGAACCTATAGAGAAAAGTGTCTCCTTCCTACAGTTACACACGGAGGAGCAACCTATAGAGAAAAGTGCCTCCTCCCTACAGTGACACATGGAGGAGAAGCCAATAGAGAAAAGTGCCTCATCCCTACAGTGACACATGGAGGAAGAACCTATAGAGAAAAGTGCCTCCTCCCTACAGTGACACATGGAGGAAGAACCTATAGAGAAAAGTGTCTCCTTCCTACAGTTACACACGGAGGAGCAACCTACAGAGAAGAGTGCCTCCTCCCTACAGTGACACATGGAGGAGAAGCCAATAGAGAAAAGTGCCTCATCCCTACAGTGACACATAGAGGAAGAACCTATAGAGAAAAGTGCCTCCTCCCTACAGTGACACATGGAGGAAGAACCTATAGAGGAAAGTGCTTCCTTCCTACAGTTACACATGGAGGAGGAACCCATACAGAAAAGTGCCTCCTTCCTACAGTGACACATGGAGGAAGAACCTATAGAGAAAAGTGCCTATTTCCTACAGTGACACATGGAGGAGGAACCCATACAGACATACAGAAAAGTGCCTATTTCCTACAGTGACACATGGAGGAAGAACCTATAGAGGAAAGTGCTTCCTTCCTGCAGTGACACATGGAGGAGGAACCCATACAGAAAAGTGCCTCCTTCCTACAGGTTCATATGGAGAAAGAACCTATAGAGAAAAATGCCTCCTTCTTACAGTGACACATGGAGGAGGAACCTATAGAGAAAAGAGCCTCCTCCCTACAGCGACACATGGAGGAAGAACCTATAGAGAAAAGTGCCTCCTCCCTTCAGCGACACATGGAGGAAGAACTTATAGAGAAAAGTGCCTCCTTCCTACAGCGACACATGGAGGAAGAACCTATAGAGAAAAGTGCCTCCTCCCTACATTGACACATGGAGGAGAAGCCAATAGAGAAAAGTGCCTCATCCCTACAGTGACACATGGAGGAAGAACCTATAGAGAAAAGTGCCTCCTCCCTACAGTGACACATGGAGGAAGAACCAATAGAGAAAAGTGTCTCCTTCCTACAGTTACACACGGAGAAGCAACCTATAGAGAAAAGTGCCTCCTCCCTACAGTGACACATGGAGGAGAAGCCAATAGAGAAAAGTGCCTCATCCCTACAGTGACACATAGAGGAAGAACCTATAGAGAAAAGTGCCTCCTCCCTACAGTGACACATGGAGGAAGAACCTATAGAGGAAAGTGCCTCCTTCCTACAGTTACACATGGAGGAGGAACCCATACAGAAAAGTGCCTCCTTCCTACAGTGACACATGGAGGAAGAACCTATAGAGAAAAGTGCCTATTTCCTACAGTGACACATGGAGGAGGAACCCATACAGAAAAGTGCCTATTTCCTACAGTGACACATGGAGGAAGAACCTATAGAGGAAAGTGCCTCCTTCCTGCAGTGACACATGGAGGAGGAACCCATACAGAAAAGTGCCTCCTCCCTACAGTGACACATGGAGGAGAAGCCAATAGAGAAAAGTGCCTCATCCCTACAGTGACACATAGAGGAAGAACCTATAGAGAAAAGTGTCTCCTCCCTACAGTGACACATGGAGGAAGAACCTATAGAGGAAAGTGCCTCCTTCCTACAGTTACACATGGAGGAGGAACCCATACAGAAAAGTGCCTCCTTCCTACAGTGACACATGGAGGAAGAACCTATAGAGAAAAGTGCCTATTTCCTACAGTGACACATGGAGGAGGAACCCATACAGAAAAGTGCCTATTTCCTACAGTGACACATGGAGGAAGAACCTATAGAGGAAAGTGCCTCCTTCCTGCAGTGACACATGGAGGAGGAACCCATACAAAAAAGTGCCTCCTTCCTACAGGTTCATATGGAGAAAGAACCTATAGAGAAAAATGCCTCCTTCTTACAGTGACACATGGAGGAGGAACCTATAGAGAAAAGAGCCTCCTCCCTACAGCGACACATGGAGGAAGAACCTATAGAGAAAAGTGCCTCCTCCCTTCAGCGACACATGGAGGAAGAACCTATAGAGAAAAGTGCCTCCTTCTTACAGCGACACATGGAGGAAGAACCTATAGAGAAAAGTGCCTCCTCCCTACAGTGACACATGGAGGAGAAGCCAATAGAGAAAAGTGCCTCATCCCTACAGCGACACATGGAGGAAGAACCTATAGAGAAAAGTGCCTCCTCCCTACAGTGACACATGGAGGAAGAACCTATAGAGAAAAGTGTCTCCTTCCTACAGTTACACACGGAGGAGCAACCTATAGAGAAAAGTGCCTCCTCCCTACAGTGACACATGGAGGAGAAGCCAATAGAGAAAAGTGTCTCCTTCCTACAGTTACACACGGAGGAGCAACCTATAGAGAAAAGTGCCTCCTCCCTACAGTGACACATGGAGGAGAAGCCAATAGAGAAAAGTGCCTCCTTCCTACAGTTACACACGGAGGAAGAACCTATAGAGAAAAGTGCCTCCTCCCTACAGTGACACATGGAGGAAGAACCTATAGAGAAAAGTGTCTCCTTCCTACAGTTACACACGGAGGAGCAACCTATAGAGAAAAGTGCCTCCTCCCTACAGTGACACATGGAGGAGAAGCCAATAGAGAAAAGTGCCTCATCCCTACAGTGACACATAGAGGAAGAACCTATAGAGAAAAGTGCCTCCTCCCTACAGTGACACATGGAGGAAGAACCTATAGAGGAAAGTGCCTCCTTCCTACAGTTACACATGGAGGAGGAACCCATACAGAAAAGTGCCTCCTTCCTACAGTGACACATGGAGGAAGAACCTATAGAGAAAAGTGCCTATTTCCTACAGTGACAAATGGAGGAGGAACCCATACAGAAAAGTGCCTATTTCCTACAGTGACACATGGAGGAAGAACCTATAGAGGAAAGTGCCTCCTTCCTGCAGTGACACATGGAGGAGGAACCCATACAGAAAAGTGCCTCCTTCCTACAGGTTCATATGGAGAAAGAACCTATAGAGAAAAATGCCTCCTTCTTACAGTGACACATGGAGGAGGAACCTATAGAGAAAAGAGCCTCCTCCCTACAGCGACACATGGAGGAAGAACCTATAGAGAAAAGTGCCTCCTCCCTTCAGCGACACATGGAGGAAGAACCTATAGAGAAAAGTGCCTCCTTCCTACAGCGACACATGGAGGAAGAACCTATAGAGAAAAGTGCCTCCTCCCTACAGTGACACATGGAGGAGAAGCCAATAGAGAAAAGTGCCTATTTCCTACAGTGACACATGGAGGAAGAACCTATAGAGAAAAGTGCCTCCTCCCTACAGTGACACATGGAGGAAGAACCTATAGAGAAAAGTGTCTCCTTCCTACAGTTACACACGGAGGAGCAACCTATAGAGAAAAGTGCCTCCTCCCTACAGTGACACATGGAGGAGAAGCCAATAGAGAAAAGTGCCTCATCCCTACAGTGACACATAGAGGAAGAACCTATAGAGAAAAGTGCCTCCTCCCTACAGTGACACATGGAGGAAGAACCTATAGAGGAAAGTGCCTCCTTCCTACAGTGACACATGGAGGAAGAACCTATAGAGAAAAGTGCCTATTTCCTACAGTGACACATGGAGGAGGAACCCATACAGAAAAGTGCCTATTTCCTACAGTGACACATGGAGGAAGAACCTATAGAGGAAAGTGCCTCCTTCCTGCAGTGACACATGGGGGAGGAACCCATACAGAAAAGTGCCTCCTTCCTACAGGTTCATATGGAGAAAGAACCTATAGAGAAAAAGGCCTCCTTCTTACAGTGACACATGGAGGAGGAACCTATAGAGAAAAGAGCCTCCTCCCTACAGCGACACATGGAGGAAGAACCTATAGAGAAAAGTGCCTCCTCCCTTCAGCGACACATGGAGGAAGAACCTATAGAGAAAAGTGCCTCCTTCCTACAGCGACACATGGAGGAAGAACCTATAGAGAAAAGTGCCTCCTCCCTACAGTGACACATGGAGGAGAAGCCAATAGAGAAAAGTGCCTCATCCCTACAGCGACACATGGAGGAAGAACCTATAGAGAAAAGTGCCTCCTCCCTACAGTGACACATGGAGGAAGAACCTATAGAGAAAAGTGTCTCCTTCCTACAGTTACACACGGAGGAGCAACCTATAGAGAAAAGTGCCTCCTCCCTACAGTGACACATGGAGGAGAAGCCAATAGAGAAAAGTGCCTCCTTCCTACAGTTACACACGGAGGAGCAACCTATAGAGAAAAGTGCCTCCTTCCTACAGTGACACATGGAGGAGAAGCCAATAGAGAAAAGTGCCTCCTCCCTACAGTGACACATGGAGGAAGAACCTATAGAGAAAAGTGTCTCCTTCCTACAGTTACACACGGAGGAGCAACCTATAGAGAAAAGTGCCTCCTCCCTACAGTGACACATGGAGGAGAAGCCAATAGAGAAAAGTGCCTCCTTCCTACAGTTACACACGGAGGAGCAACCTATAGAGAAAAGTGCCTCCTCCCTACAGTGACACATGGAGGAGAAGCCAATAGAGAAAAGTGCCTCCTCCCTACAGTGACACATGGAGGAAGAACCTATAGAGAAAAGTGTCTCCTTCCTACAGTTACACACGGAGGAGCAACCTATAGAGAAAAGTGCCTCCTCCCTACAGTGACACATGGAGGAGAAGCCAATAGAGAAAAGTGCCTCCTTCCTACAGTTACACACGGAGGAGCAACCTATAGAGAAAAGTGCCTCCTTCCTACAGTGACACATGGAGGAGAAGCCAATAGAGAAAAGTGCCTCCTTCGTACAGTGACACACGGAGGAGCCTGTATAGAGAAGTGCCGCATATATAGTGGCCAACGTCAGAGATCTGTAATGTTACAGACCTGTTTTTCTGCCTCTGGGACTGGAAGCTTTGCACAGTACACGACCATAGAAATCTGATGATATTTAAGCATTTTACAGAATAATGTGCTACATAATGTATGAAAACTACAAAATTATAAAGACTCAAAACCACATCTAAATGTAACCAACAATGTAAAAGGAGAAAAAAAGAACTCCTTTATACGACCATCAATGAGTCCATGAGTGAATCTGACTAGTATGCACGTCCGGGTGGTGGGAAAGCTTCGTTCCCGATTTTACTCTTGGAGCCACTGTCTCTTCAGGTTTTCCGTAGAATCCTAATAATATCTGACTACTGTCCTCTACATGTCGAACGTAGAGAATCCCAGAAGTCATCTAAGCTTTGACATGACCCAAAACTCAATGTCTCAGATCTGTCGGCCCCACACAGAGGTGGTATCCCGCATAAGGAGAACCTCGAGGTGGAAGGAACTCACTAATGTTTAAGGCATATCCTTCACACGTGGCATAAAAGTGGCACAACATGATTTGTGGTTCTATAGTCTGGGAACATCCAGCCCCTCAGGGTCGTGCGCCTGTTATGTTGAAGGACCTTCGATATCTTTGTGGACATCTATGACTATTCCTTATCCAGTGCATATAGAGCTGGCTCCTATCATACTGTGCATGTTTCCTGTGCTGCAGCCACCTGGCATTGAGGGCTCACATGTCTCTATGCTCTCTCTGCTGACTTCTATGTGCGGTGTAGGGGTTCAGGTCATTACTGGGGTGCATGGATACATCCAGCATTCCACACATTAGGGATGGGACGTCTTCTGAGTGACTTGCAGAATGAGAGGAACGTGTCCGATCTTTGCGTCACGGACGAAACCACGTAATCAGAAAACAGAGTTTATATCAGAACTTTCCTCATAGATCAGTGGAAAGAAATTCTAGAAAAGCCCAAAGAAGAAGATCACAAATATACATGCACCCAACCAAACAGGTTACCCGACCTGCAGCGAGATATCACCTGAGGGAACCAAAAACCTTCTCAGATCTGTGGAGACATTGCTCACAATCCGGGGTGTTTATACAAGGCATCCGGCCATCAATCTCCATGGATTTGATCTGTATGGTTTCACTCAAACCTATCTGCGATGAGCGATTGTTCAGAAATTTTTGTTTTCTGTCTTCGGCAAATTTGAAAGGGAAATTCTACTTAAATTCTACTTACAACCAGTTATTTAGCTGCAAGTCACAGGAACTGCGAAGCCTCTCATTACCCTGAAGAGAGGCCAAACACTCTGGAGTCTCCTAGGACTGTGGTGAGCATTCTGTATCACCAACATGACCTTCGAAATGTCACAGTGACTTCAGCAGATCTGGCTGCGGCTGAATAGATGGGAACTGGTGGGATCCTGATGAAGAACACACTGTACCCCATCGTAAAGATCTGTACTGTGTGGGGCACACGCCGTGCGAGGCCATCATGGAAGTCAATGATGGTTTACTCTACCACAACTGCCACCTTCACAGAAAGGAAAGACCCAAAAATGTAAGGATAACACAAGACCTCCACTCAGACAGCAGACACTGGACCGGTGGAGCGTGTCCACACCTCACATCAGACAGATCAAACAGCTAAAGTTCTGCAAGGTGACACCACACTTCGTCAGGCAGTCACAGAGCTCATCATTTACAAAACAAATATGAATGACCTGTTTATGCAAATGCAAAAAATTAAATTACACCCACAACAGCATAAGGCTACGTTCACACTAGCGTTGTGCGCCGCTGCGTCGGCGACGCGACGCACAATGCACCGAAAAACGCGTGCAAACGCACGCAAAAACGCTGCGTTTTTCAACGCGTGCGTCGTTTTTTGACGAAAATCGGATGCAAGAAAAATGCAACTTGTTGCGTTTTCTTGGTCCGACGCTAGCGTCAAAAAAGACGCACGTGTCGGAAAACGCAACAAGCAAAAACGCATGCGTCCCCCATGTTAAACATAGGGGCGCATGACGCGTGCGTCGCCGCTGCGTCGCCCGACGCTAGCGCGACGCACACTAGCCGAACGCTAGTGTGAACGTAGCCTAACTGCGCAGATCAGAAAATGGGCAGCAGCTGTCAGCTTGGTGGTCTTCTCTGGGCCTGACTCTCCCATGAGGTCTGCTCTCCTATCTCTCTCTATTGTTAACTTGTTTTCTTCTATTCTCTTCCTCCAACAATAATGTTCTTTACGACTGTGCCGTCACACACTATCTGTACAGTATATCACCGCTGTGCCGTCACACGCTATCTGTAGAGTATATCACCGCTGTGCCGTCACACGCTATCTGTAGAGTATATCACCGCTGTGCCGTCACACGCTATCTGTAGAGTATATCACCGCTGTGCCGTCACACGCTAACTGTACAGTATATCACCTCTGTACTGTCACACGCTATCTGTACAGTCTATCACCGCTGTGCTGTCACACACTATCTGTACAGTATATCACCGCTGTACTGTCACACACTATCTGTAGAGTATATCACCGCTGTGCCGTCACACACTATCTGTAGAGTATATCACCACTGTGCCGTCACAGCTTTCTGTACAGTATATCACCGCTGTACTGTCACACGCTATCTGTACAGTATATCACCGCTGTGCCGTCACACGTTATCTGTACAGTATATCACCGCTGTGCCGTCACACGCTATCTGTACAGTATATCACCGCTGTGCCGTCACACACTATCTGTAGAGTATATCACCACTGTGCCGTCACACGCTATCTGTACAGTATATCACCGCTGTGCCGTCACACACTATCTGTACAGTATATCACCGCTGTGCCGTCACACGCTATCTGTACAGTATATCACCGCTGTGCCGTCACACGCTATCTGTACAGTATATCACCGCTGTGCCGTCACACGCTATCTGTACAGTATATCACCGCTGTGCCGTCACACGCTATCTGTACAGTATATCACCGCTGTACTGTCACACACTATCTGTACAGTATATCACCGCTGTACTGTCACACACTATCTGTACAGTATATCACCGCTGTGCCGTCACACGCTATCTGTACAGTATATCACCGCTGTGCCGTCACACGCTACCTGTACAGTATATCACCGCTGTGCCGTCACACGCTACCTGTACAGTATATCACCGCTGTGCCGTCACACGCTATCTGTACAGTATATCACCGCTGTGCCGTCACACGCTATCTGTACAGTATATCACCGCTGTGCCGTCACATGCTATCTGTACAGTATATCACCGCTGTGCCGTCACACACTATCTGTACAGTATATCACCGCTGTGCCGTCACACACTATCTGTACAGTATATCACCGCTGTGCCGTCACACGCTATCTGTACAGTATATCACCGCTGTGCTGTCACTCTATCTGTACAGTATATCACCGCTGTGCCGTCACACGCTACCTGTACAGTATATCACCGCTGTGCCGTCACACGCTATCTGTACAGTATATCACCGCTGTGCCGTCACACACTATCTGTACAGTATATCACCGCTGTGCCGTCACACGCTACCTGTACAGTATATCACCGCTGTGCCGTCACACGCTACCTGTACAGTATATCATCGCTGTGCCGTCACACGCTATCTGTACAGTATATCACCGCTGTGCCGTCACACGCTATCTGTACAGTATATCACCGCTGTGCCGTCACACGCTATCTGTACAGTATATCACCGCTGTGCCGTCACACACTATCTGTAGAGTCTATCACCGCTGTGCCGTCACACGCTATCTGTACAGCATATCACCGCTGTGCCGTCACACGCTATCTGTACAGTATATCACCGCTGTGCCGTCACATGCTATCTGTACAGTATATCACCGCTGGGCCGTCACACGCTATCTGTACAGTATATCACCGCTGTGCCGTCACACGCTATCTGTACAGTATATCACCGCTGTGCCGTCACACGCTATCTGTACAGTCTATCACCGCTGTGCCGTCACACGCTATCTGTACAGTATATCACCGCTGTACTGTCACACGCTATCTGTACAGTATATCACCGCTGTGCCGTCACACGCTATCTGTACAGTATATCACCGCTGTGCCGTCACACGCTATCTGTACAGTATATCACCGCTGTACTGTCACACGCTATCTGTACAGTATATCACCGCTGTGCCGTCACACGCTATCTGTACAGTATATCACCGCTGTGCCGTCACACGCTATCTGTACAGTATATCACCGCTGTGCCGTCACACGCTATCTGTACAGTATATCACCGCTGTGCCGTCACACGCTATCTGTACAGTATATCACCGTTGTGCTGTCACACGCTATCTGTACAGTATATCACCGCTGTACTGTCACACACTATCTGTACAGTATATCACCGCTGTGCCGTCACACGCTATCTGTACAGTATATCACCGTTGTGCTGTCACACGCTATCTGTACAGTATATCACCGCTGTACTGTCACACGCTATCTGTACAGTATATCACCGCTGTGCCGTCACACGCTATCTGTACAGTATATCACCGTTGTGCTGTCACACGCTATCTGTACAGTATATCACCGCTGTGCCGTCACTCTATCTGTACAGTTTATTCACATCTGAGTTGGAAAAAACTCAGCAACAACAGAGACACACGTAAGTATAATTAGAGACCAAACCAAATAAGTAGAAATCATCCTAATAATATAACATATCAGTTTAAGACCTTATGGAACTTGAGTCTCCATACATAGGATCCAAGTTGCTTTACGAGTCCACAAAAGAGCAAGCCACCATCATGTCCTACCTTCCTGATCTCCTCAGACAACCCCAATCTTGTGTCACTACTCAGGTCTCAGCCAGTATTTATGCCCTAGTGGTAATTATCGGGAGTCAAGCCTCTGACCAGCACTGATGTCACTTGAGGAGTTATGTTGCCCGGTGACTTTCAGGACCTGGAGGAATAATACGTCAATGATTGTTGACTTCGAGCTCTCTGGGCAGTTACTGTGTAGCTTGCGGACAAAATTCTATTGAATATCTTCCTGACATAGCTTCCATCCTTGGGTTACTAAGCAAAACCAGTTCATATTTAGGAGTGCAACCTGGAATGTTCTCTCATGATCTCAAAATGTTTTTGCCCCTGGATGAGGACTAAGGGGTTATTAAAGAAGTTATCCTCTATGGTAAAGAAATGCATATAGCATAATGCATATAGCAAAGACATTTTATCAATGTCACAGATTAAATAAATTATGGATAAAATGTCACAGATGAAAAACATCAGAAAACGCAGGGACAAAACAGACAGGGTGTAACGGGGTCTACCAATCTGGGGTACCTCTTTCGGTACCACCCCGTGTTTCCGGAGGTCCACTCTGCTTTGGCTGGAGTCTGAATGAAGGACTGTCACGATTCACACCGTGACCGTCACCCCCACGTCACGGATCGGGGTGACTTTAGGCCAACAGACGGCTATCACATGTGCAGGGGGGCTTATCTTAGTTACCCCTCCACTGCTACAATGTGATGAAAAAACAAAACAAAACACAAGTCTATGGACCTCTTAGTTTACAGCAGGGGCTTATTCTGCTCTTCAATATACCACGAACTGCAGGGATTTATGTATATCCAGCTTTTCAGTTCTGCTTGAACGTGCAGCTCCCTGGCGCCCCCTTACCCTCAGGTCAGATTAGGTACTGCACCTAGGGTAATTAGTCACCAGAAAGGCTCCCTGCTATGTACTGGCTATTGGGTACGCTGCAGCGACGCAATATATCTACTCCCGCTCAGGCAGGAACAATAATTATCAACGCCACTCAAAGGCACCGCACACGGTATGCTGCCATTAGCTTCTATTAAACGGGTCTGAAGCTAACCCAAAACAGTAGCATAATTCCCTTCAGAAGGCTCAGGGTACGTTTTAGAGCAGGAAGAACGAATCTAGTATTTTAAGTATTTTACTCCATTAAAATTAGGCAGTGTTTATGAAAAATATTACAAGGATGTTACACAAGAGACAAGGTAATTATAAAATAAAGGGATTAAATGAGAAAAGGTAAAACTCACATGTTCTCAGTTCATGTCAGGCAAAACCATGCTGCAGGCAGAGCTCCCAAATGTCCCAATGCATAGTACAGCTCCTCAGGCAAAAAAAACTCAGACTCAGACTGCAGGCTGGGTTAAGTGTGGGGGCTTATATACTCCAGCCTCAGGAAATCACTAAAGGGCTGGTTAATGATATTCACTGAGGTCAGAGATCTTTACGTTTTCAGACCCCGGAGACAGAGAAATTCATGACTGAGAAGGGAGGGACCACAGGTGGCTTTGCAGGATTGGTCACCTGCAGTTTAAAGCTTCACCCTGCTCACACACTAGCTTCAAATTACCCAGTGTCTGCCATAGGGCTGGTTTGTTGTATTCAGGGGGGGGGGGAAGTGAGGGGTTTTTTACAGCTGCCATGCTTTTGGGACCATGGTCAGAAGTGCAAAAATACCTCAACTATGGTTTTTACATTATCGTGACATACATTTTCCTCACACCTCCCCCTTTTGGTCTGCGCTAGGGAGGCAGAACCCCACAGTATGCCTCCATGCACATGTCACAATATTGTATGAAAAATAATATGATGTTGTAGCTTTGTCCTTCAGCCCATGCTGGGGGATAAAAACCCCCCTTCTCTCTCTGGCTCTTTGCTTTTCTGTGTGCTTCCGAATGTATGGTATGGTTTTATTGCCCTGGCCATAAATTCCAGGCTCGAAGCAAGTTACTTGTCCCCCTCCCCTCTGTCCAGCTATATCTGGCTTTAGAAGTTCTTGTAAAACATGAAGTCCTTTGTCCTAATATTGCAAGATATTGGGCCAACGACTTGGGCTAAGAGCATAATAAATACATATTTCTAACGTCCATCGGCGCATCTATCCATCACTGTAAGCAGGAGTCTCCAAGTCCAACACGGACAGAATATGGATTACGCTGGAATGGAGTGTCCCTACTAGCCTGAGTTTAGTATCTATAGAGAGCAAATCCTATCCCTACTAGCCTGAGTTTAGTATCTATAGAGAGCAAATCCTAATACAAGATGAATGCTGGGTGTGTTATGATTCTGACATGTTCTAGACCGAAAATACACAAATTATAAGAATTGTTGGAGAAAACTAGAAGGTTGAGGAGGGAGGAGGGACTGGGTAAACCAGCCCTGTTGGTGATGCCATGGGCTGTGGTTTATAAGTTTGTGACAGACCCCAGCAGTTAGTTTTTTTTTTTTACCTGGGAAGCCCTGACAGCTAGCCTGATGCACTGGGACAGATGGAAACTCCACCAACTAGCCTGGTTGCCTGCAATGCTCTGAACACATGCAAGTGTTGATTTCTTATGTAATCCCTGTATTTTTATAATTACCTTTGTACATATTTTCAATTGTCTCATATTGTAACATCTTTATATAACTTTTTATAAACACTGCCTTATCTTTCGGACAGCAAAACCATGAAACAAATAGTGTACAAGTCCAGAATATCATAGAAAATTTGTATCTTTATTAGAAAAACAATAAAACAGTGGACAAAGACAGCAAGGTAGGGGACGTAAAACGAGACCTCGTGCTAACTAGGAGGTGGATACAGATCCCCCAGATGACAATACCACAAACACCCCACAAGAAAAACCTATGGGATGCTAATGGTAGGCACACATAAACATTGTATAACACTGTCACAGGGTTAAAGAAAAAATCATGCAGTTCTATAATATCGCAATCAATAATACCCATAGGCAGATATCAATAACGGTAGTAAAGGTGCACATACCACAGGAGTACAGGGGACCGCACCAGCTCCAACCCACCCCAACGCGCGTTTCGGTACAAGTCCTTCCTCAGGGGGCGTGCCAGGTACAGAGGCCGGTGGATTATATAGAGGCCGACCCCCAATGCCGCACCAATAGGCGGACGCATCAACGTAACCGGCCGCACCTGTCTGTGCCTCTCACACATGGGCCCGTGTGTGTCAGCACAGAATCGCGGACCGGAAGTACGATGACGCGTACCGCGCATAACCGGAAGTACACCAGCGGCCATTTTAATTGAGGGCAGAAAATGACAATAGAGACATATGTAAAGGGAACACAGGGAGATAGTACAAACTGCGCCAACACTGCATAAAAACCACTGGCGCCCTATATATAGTATAATATCAGCGAGTAGCAGCATAACAAGAATCACAGCGATTTATGCATTCACTGCAGGAAACCACATAACAATATAGTCTCAATCAAAACAACGACATGAAATACCAAAAATAACGACTATAATATAAACAATATAAATACATGGAATACTGTTTGTGACAGACCCCAGCAGTTAGTTTTTTTTTTTTACCTGGGAAGCCCTGACAGCTAGCCTGATGCACTGGGACAGATGGAAACTCCACCAACTAGCCTGGTTGCTTGCAATGCTCTGAACACATGCAAGTGTTGATTTCTCATGTAATCCCTGTATTTTTATAATTACCTTTGTACATATTTTCAATTGTCTCATATTGTAACATCTTTATATAACTTTTTATAAACACTGCCTTATCTTTCGGAGTAAAAATATTTAAAGTACTAGTTCGTTCTTCCTGTTCTAAAACGTACCCTAAGTCTTCTGAAGGGAATTACGCTACTGTTTTGGGTTAGCTTCGGACCCGTTTAAATGAAGCTGGTGGCAGCATACCGTGTGCTGGCATTTGGGTGTCATTGTAGCGACTGCGGCGTTGACAATTATTGTTCCTGCCTGAGTGGAAGTAGTTTATCGCGTCGCTGCAGTGTGCCCAATAGCCATTACATAGCAGGCAGCCTTTCTGGCGACCAATTACCCTAGTAACATAGTAACATAGTAACATAGTTAGTAAGGCCGAAAAAAGACATTTGTCCATCCAGTTCAGCCTATATTCCATCATAATAAATACCCAGATCTACGTCCTTCTACAGAACCTAATAATTGTATGATACAATATTGTTCTGCTCCAGGAAGACATCCAGGCCTCTCTTGAACCCCTCGACTGAGTTCGCCATCACCACCTCCTCAGGCAAGCAATTCCAGATTCTCACTGCCCTAACAGTAAAGAATCCTCTTCTATGTTGGTGGAAAAACCTTCTCTCCTCCAGATGCAAAGAATGCCCCCTTGTGCCCGTCACCTTCCTTGGTATAAACAGATCCTCAGCGAGATATTTGTATTGTCCCCTTATATACTTATACATGATTATTAGATCGCCCCTCAGTCGTCTTTTTTCTAGACTAAATAATCCTAATTTCGCTAATCTATCTGGGTATTGTAGTTCTCCCATCCCCTTTATTAATTTTGTTGCCCTCCTTTGTACTCTCTCTAGTTCCATTATATCCTTCCTGAGCACCGGTGCCCAAAACTGGACACAGTACTCCATGTGCGGTCTAACTAGGGATTTGTACAGAGGCAGTATAATGCTCTCATCATGTGTATCCAGACCTCTTTTAATGCACCCCATGATCCTGTTTGCCTTGGCAGCTGCTGCCTGGCACTGGCTGCTCCAGGTAAGTTTATCATTAACTAGGATCCCCAAGTCCTTCTCCCTGTCAGATTTACCCAGTGGTTTCCCGTTATCTTCTCTTGTATTAACTGCTTTACATAGTTTTGTATCATCTGCAAATATCGATATTTTACTGTGTAAACCTTCTACCAGATCATTAATGAATATGTTGAAGAGAACAGGTCCCAATACTGACCCCTGCGGTACCCCACTGGTCACAGCGACCCAGTTAGAGACTATACCATTTATAACCACCCTCTGCTTTCTATCACTAAGCCAGTTACTAACCCATTTACACACATTTTCCCCCAGACCAAGCATTCTCATTTTGTGTACCAACCTCTTGTGCGGCACGGTATCAAACGCTTTGGAAAAATCGAGATATACCACGTCCAATGACTCACCGTGGTCCAGCCTATAGCTTACCTCTTCATAAAAACTGATTAGATTGGTTTGACAGGAGCGATTTCTCATAAACCCATGCTGATATGGAGTTAAACAGTTATTCTCATTGAGATAATCCAGAATAACATCCCTCAGAAACCCTTCAAATATTTTACCAACAATAGAGGTTAGACTTACTGGCCTATAATTTCCAGGGTCACTTTTAGAGCCCTTTTTGAATATTGGCACCACATTTGCTATGCGCCAGTCCTGCGGAACAGACCCTGTCGCTATAGAGTCACTAAAAATAAGAAATAATGGTTTATCTATTACATTACTTAGTTCTCTTAGTACTCGTGGGTGTATGCCATCTGGACCCGGAGATTTATCTATTTTAATCTTATTTAGCCGGTTTCGCACCTCTTCTTGGGTTAGATTGGTGACCCTTAATATAGGGTTTTCATTGTTTCTTGGGATTTCACCTAGCATTTCATTTTCCACCGTGAATACCGTGGAGAAGAAGGTGTTTAATATGTTAGCTTTTTCCTCGTCATCTACAACCATTCTTTCCTCACTATTTTTTAAGGGGCCTACATTTTCAGTTTTTATTCTTTTACTATTGATATAGTTGAAGAACAGTTTGGGATTAGTTTTACTCTCCTTAGCAATGTGCTTCTCTGTTTCCTTTTTGGCAGCTTTAATTAGTTTTTTAGATAAAGTATTTTTCTCCCTATAGTTCTTTAGAGCTTCAATGGTGCCATCCTGCTTTAGTAGTGCAAATGCTTTCTTTTTACTGTTAATTGCCTGTCTTACTTCTTTGTTTAGCCACATTGGGTTTTTCCTATTTCTAGTCCTTTTATTCCCACAAGGTATAAACCGCTTACACTGCCTATTTAGGATGTTCTTAAACATTTCCCATTTATTATCTGTATTCTCATTTCTGAGGATATTGTCCCAGTCTACCAGATTAAGGGCATCTCTAAGCTGGTCAAACTTTGCCTTCCTAAAGTTCAATGTTTTTGTGACTCCCTGACAAGTCCCCCTAGTGAAAGACAGGTGAAACTGCACAATATTGTGGTCGCTATTTCCTAGATGCCCGACCACCTGCAGATTTGTTATTCTGTCAGGTCTATTAGATAGTATTAGGTCTAAAAGTGCTGCTCCTCTGGTTGGATTCTGCACCAATTGTGAAAGATAATTTTTCTTGGTTATTAGCAGAAACCTGTTGCCTTTATGGGTTTCACAGGTTTCTGTTTCCCAGTTAATATCCGGGTAGTTAAAGTCCCCCATAACCAGGACCTCATTATGGGTTGCAGCTTCATCTATCTGCTTTAGAAGTAGACTTTCCATGGTTTCTGTTATATTTGGGGGTTTGTAACAGACCCCAATGAGAATTTTGTTACCATTTTTCCCTCCATGAATTTCCATATGGACTCGACATCCTCATTTCCTTCGCTAATATCCTCCCTTAAAGTGGACTTTAGACAAGACTTTACATAGAGACAAACCCCTCCTCCTCTCCGATTTTTACGATCCTTTCTAAACAGACTGTAACCCTGTAAGTTAACTGCCCAGACATAGCTTTCATCTAACCATGTCTCGGTTATTCCCACTATGTCAAAGTTACCTGTAGATATTTCTGCTTCTAGTTCTTCCATCTTGTTTGTCAGGCTTCTGGCGTTTGCGAGCATGCAGTTTAGAGGATTTTGTTTTGTTCCAATCTCCTCACTGTGGATTGTTTTAGAAATGTTCTTACCTCCCTTCTGAGTATGTTTTCCTGGGTCGTCTTTGTTCGAGTCTAATGTTTTTCTTCCCGTCCCCTCTTCTTCTAGTTTAACGCCCTCCGCAGGATGGGTGCAGCACATGACAGGATGGGGACGCAGGATGGGTGCAGCACATGACAGGATGGAGGCGCAGGATGGCAGCAGCACATGACAGGATGGGGACGCAGGATGGAGTAGCACATGACAGGATGGGGACGCAGGATGGAGTAGCACATGACAGGATGGGGACGCAGGATGGAGCAGCACATGTCAGAATGGGGACGCAGGATGGAGCAGCACATGACAGGATGGGGCACAGGATGGGAGCAGCACATGACAGGATGGGGGCAGGATGGGAGCAGCACATGACAGGATGGGGACGCAGGATGGAGTAGCACATGACAGGATGGGGACGCAGGATGGAGTAGCACATGACAGGATGGGGACGCAGGATGGAGCAGCACATGTCAGAATGGGGACGCAGGATGGAGCAGCACATGACAGGATGGAGGCAGGATGGGAGCAGCACATGACAGGATGGGGGCAGGATGGGAGCAACACATGACAGGATGGGGGCAGGATGGGAGCAGCACATGACAGGATGGGGACGCAGGATGGGAGCAGCACATGACAGGATGGGGACGCAGGATGGGAGCAGCACATGACAGGATTGGGGCAGGATGGGAGCAGCACATGACAGGATGGGAATGCAGGATGGAGCAGCACATGACAGGATGGGGACGCAGGATGGAGCAGCACATACCAGGATGGAGACCATATACCAATATAAATGCTCGCCACCCGGGCGTAGAACGGGTTCAATAGCTAGTAGATATATATTGTAAAGCTACAGTAGCATCGTACGCAGTGAAGAAGCAGTGACCCACAAATTCAAACACAAAAGTCTCTTTTAATGTGTTTCTTCACAGCATTAAAGTCCACTTCACATAAATGCATGGAACTTCAGTGACCAGTTTACACCGGTTCAAAGTAATGCATATCACATGGCTTTAGATTTGCGGTCCCTAAACAGGCCAGACTTCCCTTGTCCAGTTTCCCTGGGCGACCGCACGCCATCTCACAGTGTCTATACGTCTCCGTACACACAGCCTCATATGTTGCAGACACTGCACACGCCAGCCCTCTTCTGACTAGTTCTCATGGGTGTCCTGCATCGCTGTATCACAGTCTCTTACAGACTTATTACTCACACAGTCGTACACAGTTCAGGATATCCTCCGGATAGCAGCCGGGCACCATATCCACCTGTTTGCTTTCGTTGCACATGCTAGTCCTCCTTCGGGCACAGAACATCCACCTCCGGGCACAGGACTGTCCACATCCAACTCCTACGGGCACAGGATATCCACCTCCGGGCACAGGACTGTCCACATCTGACTCCTACGGGCACAGGATATCCACTTCCGGGCACAGGACTGTCCACATCCGAGACCAGTACCATGGACGACTTGCATCTCTGTGTACGCTGCGGGTGCCAAGCTATTCAGCTGCCCTGGGTGCTGGCTCTGCTGGACTGTGCCTCCATGCACTCTGCAGACCAGCACACACCAGAATGACACTGACGTGCACCTCGCACACCTGGCCTGACATCTGACACACCCATACCCCTTACTGCAGGGTTTTTAAACACACACAAACCTGTGGCCTTCATCCACCTGGAAAACCTGGACCGGAGATCCGTGACTCTCATGCACACCTATGGACTTCATCCGTCTGCATGCACATTCTGGGGAGAACAAACAGCGCCCCCTAGCTGTATCAGAGGCCACAGCCTCACTAGATAGATAGATAGATAGATAGATAGATAGATAGATAGATAAAGAAAAACACAGCAGCACATATATGTACAGCAGATTCATGTACATGTGCTGCTGTGTTCTTTTTTATCTATATGGTGCAGCTTGCAGCATGCACGTGTTCACATTAGGAGTTCTGATTGGTTTTTTTCCTATCTATATACATAATTGTCTAAGGGTCACTTCCGTCTGTCTGTCCTTCTGTAACGGTTATTTGTTCGCTGATTGGTCTCGGTAGCTGCCTGTCATGGCAGTCACAGTCCAGAAGAAAATGGCCGCTCCTTACTCCCCGCACTCACTGCCCAGCGCCCGCATACTCCCCTCCGGTCTGCCCTCACACAGGGTTAATGTCAGCGGTAACGGACCGCGTTATGCCGCGGTGTAATGCAGTCCGTTACCGCTGCTATTAACCCTGTGTGACCACATTTTTTTTCTATTGACGCAGCCTATGCAGCATCAATAGTAAAAACATCGAATGTTAAAAATAATAAAAAAAATAAAAAATTATTAAATACTCACCTACGCCGCCTTTCCGGCTCCTCGCGATGCAACCGGCACGCTCCGGTCGCACGGATGGTCTGGCAGAAGGACCTGCCATGACGTCACGGTCATGTGACCGCGACGTCATCACAAGTCCTGTGCGCCTGCGCGAAAAGGACCTGCCGTGACGTCACGGCCATGTGACCGCAACGTCAGCACGCCCTCGGACCGGAAGATGCCGCCTGCACCCCACAGAGGCGACAGTGCTACAACGCGCCTGCGGAAGGTGAGTATATGTTTATTTTTTATTTTTTTAACCTGTGTCATACGTGGCTGGGCAATATACTACATGGGCTGGGCAATATGCTACGTGGCTCTGTGCTGTATACTACGTGGCTGGGCAATATACTACGTGGCTCTGTGCTTTATACTACGTGTCTGGGCAATATACTATGTGATTGGGCAATATACTACGTAGCTCTGCTATATACTACATAGCTTGGCAATATACTACGTCACTGGGCAATATACTACATCACTGGGCAATATACTATGTGGCTCTGTGCTGTATACTACGTGGCTGGGCAATATACTACGTGACTGGGCAATATACTACGTGACTGGGCAATATACTACATAGCTTGGCAATATACTACGTGACTGGACAATATACTACGTAACTAGGCAATATACTACGTGTTAATATACCACGTGTTAATATACTACGTGGCTGGGCAATATACTACATGGCTGGGCACTATACTACGTAACTAGGCAATATACTACGTGTTAATATACTACGTGGCTGGGCAATATACTACGTAGCTGGGTAATATACTACGTGGCTGGGCAATATACTACGTAGCTGGGTAATATACTACGTAACTAGGCAATATACTATGTGTTAATATACTACGTGGCTGGGCAATATACTACGTGTTAATATACTACGTGGCTGGGCAATATACTACGTAGCTGGGCAATATACTACGTAGCTGGGCAATATACTATGTGTTAACAGCTAAAATAACAAAACTTGTGTCACTGTCCAAATATTTCTGGCCCTAACTGTACTACGTAGCTGGGTAATATACTACGTGTTAATATACTACGTGGCTGGGTAATATACTACGTGGCTGGGCAATACACTACATAGCTGGGCAATATACTACGTAGCTGGGCAATATACTACGTAACTAGGCAATATACTACGTGGCTGGGCAATATACTACGTGACTGGGCAATATACTACGTAGCTGGGTAATATACTACGTGGCTGGGCAATATACTACGTAGCTGGGCAATATACTACGTAGCTGGGAAATATACTACGTAACTAGGCAATATACTACGTGGCTGGGCAATATACTACGTGACTGGGCAATATACTACGTAGCTGGGTAATATACTACGTGGCTGGGCAATATACTACGTGGCTGGGCAATATACTACGTGACTGGGCAATATACTACGTGACTGGGCAATATACTACGTGGCTGGGTAATATACTACGTGACTGGGCAATATACTACGTGGCTGGGTAATATACTACGTGGCTGGGCAATATACTACGTGGCTGGGCAATATACTACGTGACTGGGCAATATACTACGTAGCTGGGTAATATACTACGTGGCTGGGTAATATACTACGTGGCTGGGTAATATACTACGTCACTGGGCAATATACTACATAGCTGGGCAATATACTACGTAGCTGGGTAATATACTACGTGGCTGGGCAATATACTACGTGACTGGGCATTATACTACGTGGCTGGACAATATACTACGTGGCTGGGTAATATACTACGTAGCTGGGCAATATACTACGTAGCTGGGCAATATACTATGTGTTAACAGCTAAAATAACAAAACTTGTGTCACTGTCCAAATATTTCTGGCCCTAACTGTACTACGTAGCTGGGTAATATACTACGTGTTAATATACTACGTGGCTGGGTAATATACTACGTGTTAATATACTACGTGGCTGGGCAATATACTACGTGGCTGGGCAATATACTACGTGACTGGACAATATATTACGTAGCTCTGCTATATACTACATAGCTTGGCAATATACTACGTGACTGGACAATATACTACGTAACTAGGCAATATACTACGTGTTAATATACCACGTGTTAATATACTACGTGGCTGGGCAATATACTACATGGCTGGGCACTATACTACGTAACTAGGCAATATACTACGTGTTAATATACTACGTGGCTGGGCAATATACTACGTAGCTGGGTAATATACTACGTGGCTGGGCAATATACTACGTAGCTGGGTAATATACTACGTAACTAGGCAATATACTATGTGTTAATATACTACGTGGCTGGGCAATATACTACGTGTTAATATACTACGTGGCTGGGCAATATACTACGTAGCTGGGCAATATACTACGTAGCTGGGCAATATACTATGTGTTAACAGCTAAAATAACAAAACTTGTGTCACTGTCCAAATATTTCTGGCCCTAACTGTACTACGTAGCTGGGTAATATACTACGTGTTAATATACTACGTGGCTGGGTAATATACTACGTGGCTGGGCAATATACTACATAGCTGGGCAATATACTACGTAGCTGGGCAATATACTACGTAACTAGGCAATATACTACGTGGCTGGGCAATATACTACGTGACTGGGCAATATACTACGTAGCTGGGTAATATACTACGTGGCTGGGCAATATACTACGTAGCTGGGCAATATACTACGTAGCTGGGAAATATACTACGTAACTAGGCAATATACTACGTGGCTGGGCAATATACTACGTGACTGGGCAATATACTACGTAGCTGGGTAATATACTACGTGGCTGGGCAATATACTACGTGGCTGGGCAATATACTACGTGACTGGGCAATATACTACGTGACTGGGCAATATACTACGTGGCTGGGTAATATACTACGTGACTGGGCAATATACTACGTGGCTGGGTAATATACTACGTGGCTGGGCAATATACTACGTGGCTGGACAATATACTACGTGACTGGGCAATATACTACGTGGCTGGACAATATACTACGTGACTGGGCAATATACTACGTAGCTGGGTAATATACTACGTGGCTGGGTAATATACTACGTGGCTGGGTAATATACTACGTCACTGGGCAATATACTACATAGCTGGGCAATATACTACGTAGCTGGGTAATATACTACGTGGCTGGGCAATATACTACGTGACTGGGCATTATACTACGTGGCTGGACAATATACTACGTGGCTGGGTAATATACTACATCACTGGGTAATATACTACGTAGCTGGGCAATATACTATGTGGCTGGGCAATATACTATGGGACTGGGCAATATACTACGTCACTGGGCAATATACTACGTGACTGGGCATTATACTACGTGGCTGGACAATATACTACGTGGCTGGACAATATACTACGTGGCTGGACAATATACTACATCACTGGGCAATATACTACATCACTGGGTAATATACTACGTAGCTGGGCAATATACTACATAGCTGGGCAATATACTACGTAGCTGGGCAATATACTATGTGGCTGGGCAATATACTACGTGACTGGGCATTATACTACGTGGCTGGGTAATATACTACGTGGCTGGGCAATATACTACGTAGCTGGGTAATATACTACGTGGCTGGGTAATATACTACGTGGCTGGGTAATATACTACGTCACTGGGCAATATACTACGTAGCTGGGCAATATACTACGTAGCTGGGTAATATACTACGTGGCTGGGCAATATACTACGTAGCTGGGCAATATACTACGTAGCTGGGCAATATACTACGTGGCTGGGTAATATACTACATCACTGGGTAATATACTACGTAGCTGGGCAATATACTACGTAGCTGGGCAATATACTATGTGGCTGGGTAATATACTACGTGGCTGGACAATATGCTACGTAGCTGGGTAATATACTACGTGGCTGGGCAATATACTACGTAGCTGGGTAATATACTACGTGGCTGGGCAATATACTACGTGACTGGGCAATATACTACGTGGCTGGGCAATATACTACGTGACTGGGCAATATACTACGTAGCTGGGTAATATACTACGTGGCTGGGCAATATACTACGTGGCTGGGTAATATACTACGTGGCTGGACAATATGCTACGTGGCTGGGTAATATACTACGTGGCTGGGCAATATACTACGTAGCTGGGTAATATACTACGTGGCTGGGCAATATACTACGTGACTGGGCAATATACTACGTGGCTGGGCAATATACTACGTGACTGGGCAATATACTACGTGGCTGGGCAATATACTACGTGACTGTGCAATATACTACGTGGCTGGGCAATATACTACGTGACTGGGCTATATACTACGTGACTGGGCAATATACTACGTGGCTGGGTAATATACTACATCACTGGGTAATATACTACGTAGCTGGGCAATATACTACGTAGCTGGGCAATATACTATGTGGCTGGGTAATATACTACATGGCTGGGTAATATACTACGTGGCTGGACAATATGCTACGTGGCTGGGTAATATACTACGTGGCTGGGCAATATACTACGTAGCTGGGTAATATACTACGTGGCTGGGCAATATACTACGTGACTGGGCAATATACTACGTGGCTGGGCAATATACTACGTGACTGGGCAATATACTACGTGACTGGGCAATATACTACGTGACTGGGCTATATACTACGTGACTGGGCAATATACTACGTGACTGGGCAATATACTACGTAGCTGGGCAATATACTACGTAGCTGGGCAATATACTACGTGACTGGGCATTATACTACGTGGCTGGGCAATATACTATGTAGCTGGGTAATATACTATGTGGCTGTGCAATATACTACGTAGACATACATATTCTAGAATACCCGATGCATTAGAATCGGGCAACCATCTAGTATATAAATAAATATATACAGTGGGGCAAAAAAGTATTTAGTCAGTCAGCAATAGTGCAAGTTCCACCACTTAAAAAGATGAGAGGCGTCTGTAATTTACATCATAGGTAGACCTCAACTATGGGAGACAAACTGAGAAAAAAAAATCCAGAATATCACATTGTGTGTTTTTTTAACATTTTATTTGCATATTATGGTGGAAAATAAGTATTTGGTCAGAAACAAACAATCAAGATTTCTGGCTCTCACAGACCTGTAACTTCTTCTTTAAGAGTCTCCTCTTTCCTCCACTCATTACCTGTAGTAATGGCACCTGTTTAAACTTGTTATCAGTATAAAAAGACACCTGTGCACACCCTCAAACAGTCTGACTCCAAACTCCACTATGGTGAAGACCAAAGAGCTGTCAAAGGACACCAGAAACAAAATTGTAGCCCTGCACCAGGCTGGGAAGACTGAATCTGCAATAGCCAACCAGCTTGGAGTGAAGAAATCAACAGTGGGAGTAATAATTAGAAAATGGAAGACATACAAGACCACTGATAATCTCCCTCGATCTGGGGCTCCACGCAAAATCCCACCCCGTGGGGTCAGAATGATCACAAGAACGGTGAGCAAAAATCCCAGAACCACGCGGGGGGACCTAGTGAATGAACTGCAGAGAGCCTGGACCAATGTAACAAGGCCTACCATAAGTAACACACTACGCCACCATGGACTCAGATCCTGCAGTGCCAGACGTGTCCCACTGCTTAAGCCAGTACATGTCCGGGCCCGTCTGAAGTTTGCTAGAGAGCATTTGGATGATCCAGAGGAGTTTTGGGAGAATGTCCTATGGTCTGATGAAACCAAACTGGAACTGTTTGGTAGAAACACAACTTGTCGTGTTTGGAGGAAAAAGAATACTGAGTTGCATCCATCAAACACCATACCTACTGTAAAGCATGGTGGTGGAAACATCATGCTTTGGGGCTGTTTCTCTGCAAAGGGGCCAGGACGACTGATCCGGGTACATGAAAGAATGAATGGGGCCATGTATCGTGAGATTTTGAGTGCAAACCTCCTTCCATCAGCAAGGGCATTGAAGATGAAACGTGGCTGGGTCTTTCAACATGACAATGATCCAAAGCACACCGCCAGGGCAACGAAGGAGTGGCTTCGTAAGAAGCATTTCAAGGTCCTGGAGTGGCCTAGCCAGTATCCAGATCTCAACCTTATAGAAAACCTTTGGAGGGAGTTGAAAGTCCGTGTTGCCAAGCGAAAAGCCAAAAACATCACTGCTCTAGAGGAGATCTGCATGGAGGAATGGGCCAACATACCAGCAACAGTGTGTGGCAACCTTGTGAAGACTTACAGAAAACGTTTGACCTCTGTCATTGCCAACAAAGGATATATTACAAAGTATTGAGATGAAATTTTGTTTCTGACCAAATACTTATTTTCCACCATAATATGCAAATAAAATGTTAAAAAAACAGACAATGTGATTTTCTGGATTTTTTTTTCTCAGTTTGTCTCCCATAGTTGAGGTCTACCTATGATGTAAATTACAGACGCCTCTCATCTTTTTAAGTGGTGGAACTTGCACTATTGCTGACTGACTAAATACTTTTTTGCCCCACTGTATATATATATATATAGAAAGAAACACAGCAGCACATGTATATGAATCTAGGCCATGTGAAAACACAGACAAATATTCGATATGAATCATACTACTCAAAAATATTTTTTCATAAAAAATTTTTCAAAAAATTTTTTTTCATAAAACTTACAGTTATAGATAAAATGAAGATTCTTAGCGCATAAATTGGCCAATTCATGTGTGCCCATCAACCATGACAAGGTGATCTCCCTCTGATGGGTCCTAACTCCACTGTACATGCCACTCTTGGGCCACCAGCCTACAACTTAGGACAAACATGTCACTCTGGGCTAAACCTACAATTTATGGGCAAGTAGAGATGATTACCGCCACCTGCAAGGTCAATGGGGGGAGTGCAAGATCAGTCTGGATGCAGCCACATCCATACACTAAACAAAGAGAAAAAAAACCAACCAGCACTCCCAATGTGAACACATGCAAGCTGCAAGCTGTATCATATAGATATAAAGAAACACAGCAGCACATGTACATGAATCTAGGCCATGTGAAAACACAGACAAATATTCGATATGAATCATACTACTCAAAAATATTTTTTCATAAAAAAATTTTCAAAAAATTTTTTTTTTTTTTTTTTTTTTCTCTACTTGCCCATAAATTGTAGGTTTAGCCCAGAGTGACATGTTTGTCCTAAGTTGTAGGCTGGTGGCCCAAGAGTGGCATGTACAGTAGAGTTAGGACCCATCAGAGGGAGATCACCTTGCCGTGGTTGATGGGCACACATGAATTGGCCAATTTATGCGCTAAGAATCTTCATTTTATCTATAACTGTAAGTTTTATGAAAAAAAAAAAATTTTTTGAAAAATTTTTTATGAAAAAATATTTTTGAGTAGTATGATTCATATCGAATATTTGTCTGTGTTTTCACATGGCCTAGATTCATATACATGTGCTGCTGTGTTTCTTTATATCTATATGATACAGCTTGCAGCTTGCATGTGTTCACATTGGGAGTGCTGGTTGGTTTTTTTTCTCTTTATATATATATATATATAGAGGGCAGAGGCGTAGCTAGAGCTTTTGCCGCCCGGGGCTGTTCCCGAGTTTGGCCCCCCCCCCCGCCCGGCTCAATACACACAAAGGTTACCAAAAATGGTTTTCCTGTTTTGTAGAACTTAAACTGGGCCTAATGGTGTCACCCCCACATGCCACACCTGTGACTTAATACCACCACACCATGACCAGGCCACATAGTGACCGAATAATACTACATACAAGGGACAAATACCACCGCACCATTTCCAGACCACATATTACCACCACATAGTGACTGAATACTACAATACTGATCAGTAATAAAAAAAAAACCACAATACTATCACCATAAGTGCCAGTATTCACAGGAGATCTGTACTTAGTATGCAGTGTCTGTGTAGAGGTAATACAGAGATCACTGGTGACATTATACACAGGACCTCTATATAGTATACAGTGTATAGTGTCAGTGTATAGGTAACACTGACTCACCAGTGACGTCTCTAGGTGAAGTCCTTCATCTTTCATCCAGCATAGACCGCCATCATTCCTTCCAGCCAGGACTCGTTTCTGCAGGAAATAACACAGTTATCTCGAGCTCCGCTTGCAGAACACATTACTTAATTTTTCACAACTTCTACATTACACCACATGAAGAAAAAAAGGTGATATAGTGTCACTCTGCACAGTAACAGGACCGCCCCCCCATTTAAAACAGTATACTCAAAAAATAAAATAAATACATCACTGCAGTAACAATATCCCTTAATTATCCCCTATGGTAATAATATTCCCCACCCTGGCCCCGTTTATCTCATTCCTGGCTCCAGCCATATGTTGTCGTATCCTGCCCTCATGAGTATCCATTCTACCCCATATGATCTCCCCATCCTGCCCCACCAGCCTCCATCGTATCCGTCCTGCCCCATGATCCAATCCTGCCCCGTGTCTCCAATCATGCCCCGTATCTACATTCTGCCCATGCCTCAAGTCCTGCCCCCAGTGTGTCCAGCATATTACCCCCATGTTGTCCAGCAATCTGCCCCAGTGTGTCCAGCATTTTACCCCCATGTTGTCCAGCAATCTGCCCCAGTGTGTCCAGCATATTACCCCCAGTGTGTCCAGCAATCTGCCCCAGTATGTCCAGCATATTACCCCCAGTGTGTCCAGCAATCTGCCCTCAGTGTGTCCAGCAATCTGCCCCAGTGTCCAGCCTTTCCCCAGTGTGTCCAGCAGTCTGCCCCAGTGTGTCCAGCATATTACCCCCAGTGTCCAGCATTGCCCCAGTGTGTCCAGTATATTACCCCCAGTGTGTCCAGCAATCTGCCCCAGTGTCCAGCATTGCCCCAGTGTGTCCAGAAGTCTGCCCCAGGGTCTCCAGCATTGCCTCAATGTGTCCAGAAATCTGCCCCAGGGTCTCCAGTATTGCCCCAGTGTGTCCAGCAATCTGCCCCAGGGTCTCCAGTATTGCCCCAGTGTGTCCAGCATTCTGCCCCATGGTCTCCAGTATTGCCCCAGTGTGTCCAGCAATCTGCCCCATGGTCTCCAGTATTGCCCCAGTGTGTCCAGCATTCTGCCCCATGGTCTCCAGTATTGCCCCAGTGTGTCCAGCAATCTGCCCCATAGTCTCCTGTATTGCCCCAGTGTGTCCAGCAATCTGCCCCATGGTCTCCTGTATTGCCCCAGTGTGTCCAGCAATCTGCCCCATAGTCTCCTGTATTGCCCCAGTGTGTCCAGCAATCTGCCCCATGGTCTCCTGTATTGCCCCAGTGTGTCCAGCAATCTGCCCCATAGTCTCCTGTATTGCCCCAGTGTGTCCAGCAATCTGCCCCATGGTCTCCTGTATTGCCCCAGTGTGTCCAGCAATCTGCCCCATGGTCTCCTGTATTGCCCCAGTGTGTCCAGCATTCTGCCCCATGGTCTCCAGTATTGTCCCAGTGTGTCCAGCAATCTGCCCCATGGTCTCCAGTATTGCCCCAGTGTGTCCAGCAATCTTCCCCATAGTCTCCTGTATTGCCCCAGTGTGTCCAGCAATCTGCCCCATGGTCTCCTGTATTGCCCCAGTGTGTCCAGCAATCTGCCCCATAGTCTCCTGTATTGCCCCAGTGTGTCCAGCAATCTGCCCCATGGTCTCCTGTATTGCCCCAGTGTGTCCAGCAATCTGCCCCATGGTCTCCTGTATTGCCCCAGTGTGTCCAGCATTCTGCCCCATGGTCTCCAGTATTGCCCCAGTGTGTCCAGCAATCTGCCCCATGGTCTCCAGTATTGCCCCAGTGTGTCCAGCATTCTGCCCCATGGTCTCCTGTATTGCCCCAGTGTGTCCAGCATTCTGCCACATGGTCTCCTGTATTGCCCCAGTGTGTCCAGCATTCTGCCCCATGGTCTCCAGTATTGCCCCAGTGTGTCCAGCATTGCCCCAGCCCCAGACAGTCAGACATAAAGAAAAAAAAAAAAAGTAAAATCCTCACCTCTCCCGTTCCTAGCATAGGTCCGGTGCAGCCAGTCAGCGTCTCTCCGGCTCTGCGACGCTCAGGACAAAGAGGCAGAGCGGCGCGCACAGTAGTGACGTCATCGCGCCCTCTGCTCTGAGACGTCGCAGAGTCAGAGGACGCTGCAGCTGCCGCAGGAACCAGGAGAGGTGAGTATTAGAGCGGGGGGCGGGGTCCGGCGGTGGGGGGAGCTGGCCCTGGTCGTGGCGGCGGACTGCGCCGCCTGAAGATTTAAAGGGGCGTCTTTTTTTTTTTTCTTCTTCTCCTGCAGCGCCGGCCGCCCCCCGCATTGTGCCGCCCGGGGCGGACCGCCCCCCCCCGCACTCCCCTTCCTACGCCACTGATAGTGGGGCAAAAAAGTATTTAGTCAGTCAGCAATAGTGCAAGTTCCACCACTTAAAAAGATGAGAGGCGTCTGTAATTTACATCATAGGTAGACCTCAACTATGGGAGACAAACTGAGAAAAAAAAATCCAGAAAATCACATTGTCTGTTTTTTTTAACATTTTATTTGCATATTATGGTGGAAAATAAGTATTTGGTCAGAAACAAAATTTCATCTCAATACTTTGTAATATATCCTTTGTTGGCAATGACAGAGGTCAAACGTTTTCTGTAAGTCTTCACAAGGTTGCCACACACTGTTGTTGGTATGTTGGCCCATTCCTCCATGCAGATCTCCTCTAGAGCAGTGATGTTTTTGGATTTTCGCTTGGCAACACGGACTTTCAACTCCCTCCAAAGGTTTTCTATAGGGTTGAGATCTGGAGACTGGCTAGGCCACTCCAGGACCTTGAAATGCTTCTTACGAAGCCACTCCTTCGTTGCCCTGGCGGTGTGCTTTGGATCATTGTCATGTTGAAAGACCCAGCCACGTTTCATCTTCAATGCCCTTGCTGATGGAAGGAGGTTTGCACTCAAAATCTCACGATACATGGCCCCATTCATTCTTTCATGTACCCGGATCAGTCGTCCTGGCCCCTTTGCAGAGAAACAGCCCCAAAGCATGATGTTTCCACCACCATGCTTTACAGTAGGTATGGTGTTTGATGGATGCAACTCAGTATTCTTTTTCCTCCAAACACGACAAGTTGTGTTTCTACCAAACAGTTCCAGTTTGGTTTCATCAGACCATAGGACATTCTCCCAAAACTCCTCTGGATCATCCAAATGCTCTCTAGCAAACTTCAGACGGGCCCGGACATGTACTGGCTTAAGCAGTGGGACACGTCTGGCACTGCAGGATCTGAGTCCATGGTGGCGTAGTGTGTTACTTATGGTAGGCCTTGTTACATTGGTCCCAGCTCTCTGCAG
The DNA here is from genome assembly GCF_032444005.1 of Ranitomeya imitator. Classification (NCBI taxonomy): domain Eukaryota; kingdom Metazoa; phylum Chordata; class Amphibia; order Anura; family Dendrobatidae; genus Ranitomeya; species Ranitomeya imitator. The sequence goes on along the minus strand of NC_091284.1, from coordinate 843,042,535 downwards.
TTCATTCACTAGGTCCCCCCGCGTGGTTCTGGGATTTTTGCTCACCGTTCTTGTGATCATTCTGACCCCACGGGGTGGGATTTTGCGTGGAGCCCCAGATCGAGGGAGATTATCAGTGGTCTTGTATGTCTTCCATTTTCTAATTATTGCTCCCACTGTTGATTTCTTCACTCCAAGCTGGTTGGCTATTGCAGATTCAGTCTTCCCAGCCTGGTGCAGGGCTACAATTTTGTTTCTGGTGTCCTTTGACAGCTCTTTGGTCTTCACCATAGTGGAGTTTGGAGTCAGACTGTTTGAGGGTGTGCACAGGTGTCTTTTTATACTGATAACAAGTTTAAACAGGTGCCATTACTACAGGTAATGAGTGGAGGAAAGAGGAGACTCTTAAAGAAGAAGTTACAGGTCTGTGAGAGCCAGAAATCTTGATTGTTTGTTTCTGACTAAATACTTTTTTGCCCCACTGTATATATATATATATATATATATATATATATATGTATATATATATATATATATATATACAGTGCCTACAAGTAGTATTCAACCCCCTGCAGATTTGCAGATTTAGCAGGTTTACAGGTTTGGAATTAACTTGGCATTGTGACATTTGGACTGTAGATCAGCCTGGAAGTGTGAAATGCACTGCAGCAAAAATAATGTTATTTCTTTGTTTATTTATTTTTTAAATTGTGAAAAGTCTTTTCAGAGGGTCATTTATTATTCAACCCCTCAACCCACCAGAATTCTGTTCGGTTCCCCTAAAGTATTAAGAAGTAGTTCAGGCACAAAGAACAATGAGCTTCACATGTTTGGATTAATTATCTCTTTTTCCAGCCTTTTCTGACTATTTAAGACCCTCCCCAAACTTGTGAACAGCACTCATACATGGCCAACATGGGAAAGACAAAGGAGCATTCCAAGGCCATCAGAGACAAGATCGTGGAGGGTCACTATGCTGGCAAGGGGTACAAAACCCTTTCCAAGGAGTTGGGCCTACCTGTCTCCACTGTTGGGAGCATCATCCGGAAGTGGAAGGCTTATGGAACTACTGTTAGCCTTCCACGGCCTGGACAGCCTTTGAAAGTTTCCTCCCATGCCGAGGCCAGGCATGCCCGAAGAGTCAAGGCTAACCCAAGGACAACAAGGAAGGAGCTCCGGGAAGATCTCATGGCAGTGGGGACATTGGTTTCAGTCAATACCATAAGTAACGTACTCCACCACAGTGGTCTCCGTTCCAGACGAGCCCGTAAGGTACCTTTACTTTCAAAGCGTCATGTCAAGGCTCGTCTACAGTTTGCTCATGATCACTTGGAGGACTCTGAGACTGACTGGTTCAAGGTTCTCTGGTCTGATGAGACCAAGATCGAGATCTTTGGTGCCAACCACACACGTGACATTTGGAGACTGGATGGCACTGCATACGACCCCAAGAATACCATCCCTACAGTCAAGCATGGTGGTGGCAGCATCATGCTGTGGGGCTGTTTCTCAGCCAAGGGGCCTGGCCATCTGGTCCGCATCCATGGGAAGATGGATAGCATGGCCTACCTGGAGATTTTGGCCAAGAACCTCCGCTCCTCCATCAAGGATCTCAAGATGGGTCGTCATTTCATCTTCCAACAAGACAACGACCCAAAGCACACAGCCAAGAAAACCAAGGCCTGGTCCAAGGTGCTGCAGTGGCCTAGTCAATCTCCTGACCTTAACCCAATTGAAAACTTGTGGAAGGAGCTCAAGATTAAAGTCCACATGAGACACCCAAAGAACCTAGATAACTTGGAGAAGATCTGCATGGAGGAGTGGGCCAAGATAACTCCAGAGACCTGTGCCGGCCTGATCAGGTCTTATAAAAGACGATTATTAGCTGTAATTGCAAACAAAGGTTATTCCACAAAATATTAAACCTAGGGGTTGAATAATAATTGACCCACACTTTTATGTTTAAAATTTATAAAAATTTAACTGAGCAACAAAACTTTTTGGTTTGTAAGATTTATGCATCTGTTAGGCTACGTTCACACTAGCGTTCTGCTAGTGTGCGTCGCCTTAGCGTCGGGCGACGCAGCGGCGACGCACGCGTCATGCGCCCCTATGTTTAACATGGGGGACGCATGCGTTTTTGTGTGTTGCGTTTTGCAACACTTGCGTCTTTTTTGCCGCTAGCGTCGGACCAAGAAAACGCAGCAAGTTGCATTTTTCTTGCGTCCGATTTTCGGCAAAAAACGACGCACGCGTCGCAAACGCAGCGTTTTTGCGTGCATTTTGCCGCGTTTTTGGGTGCGTCGTGCGTTGCGTCGCAGCGGCGCGCAACGCTAGTCTGAACGTAGCCTTAATAAATCCTGCTCTTGTTTGAAGTTTGAAGGCTCTAACTTATTTGCATCTTATTAAACCTGCTAAATCTGCAGGGGGTTGAATACTACTTGTAGGCACTGTATATATTTTATATATACCTCTTGGTGCCCCCCACTTCTATTTAGATTTCAGCATATGATTGATTTTAAGTATATATATTGTTATTTATAATTATTTATTTCTTGTCCTAATATATGTGCACACTGTATTTTACATTTTAATTGTTGCAAATAAAGTATATTTAATTCTATATCCTTGCAAGTGTTTTCTTGGGTTGGTTCCATGATCTTGGTGATTGGCTTACACTAATAACTGAGTGGTTTCCACTTGCTTTCTATATGAGTTAATTTACACACTTATATTTGGATTATATTGATTATTATCTTAAGTAAGTCCTCTGCGGTGTATACTTTATTACCAGCTCCATGAAATGTGGTCTTCTCCTTGCTTCTGGGTCCTGGAGGTCCTCCTGGAAACTGTAAATCCCTTTCTCGGCATCTTCGTGGCTTCTCAAACTAGCACAGAACAGCCACTTTTGCTACACATGAAGAATCTGTCCAATTTCACGAGTCCATTCCGTCCCAGGCTGTGGGACCTCTTTTACAGGTACACGCTTAGCACAGACGTTGTCTGCAGGTCCTGCTCACAAACTACCAAGGCTCAACTCATCCCCCTAGCACAGGGCAGTTCATTTTACACAATCTATTGCAGGGGGAAGCAGAACATTCCATCACACCAGACAAGGGGGTGCTATCTCTTAAAGTGGCAGCGTGTTCCTACTGTCCATAACAGCACCACCCCCTACATACCTCCCTACTTAAAGATGCAGGAAAGATATATATCTTGGTACAGTGTTAGCCAGCAGATAGAAAAATATTTAGAATTGAGAGTCCTCAGTGGTTGATACCTTTTAATGGCTAACTGAAAAGATGGTAACAAATTGCAGCTTTCGAGACTACACAGGTCTCTTCATCAGGCAAAGACTAAAAGAAAGTCTGAAGAATCACATATTTATGCACAACATAGTATAGGAAAAAAGGGGAAAAACCATGGATAAGCCAGGTGACATGAAGCAGAATTACCATGGGTGATAAACAGTTACGTCCATAAATATTGGGCCAACCACTGAGGACTCTCAATTCTAAATATTTTTCTATCTACTGGCTAACACGGTACCAAAATATATTTCTTTCCTGTATCAAAATGGAGGATACCAGAATGTACCGCATCTTTATGGAACTAAAACCACTTCTGAAGAAACGTGCACAAATGGACAGCGACATTGTTTTCCTATCTAAATGCAAAAAGGAGAATCTAATCCTCAAAGAACTCTGGATTACAAACCCAATTCTTCATACCTACAACACCCATTATGCACAGAACCTGTCACAGGACTTCTGAGAGATTAAGGAATCATCTTTTGCATGTCTGCTGCAGCATAAAGAGTAAAATCCAAGGGCAAAACCCTGAGGAAGACACTTACAGAAGACACAGAGCAAAAATTACAACAATACTACAACAAACTACGGACCCATCTAATTCATAACAAGGAAAAGAAACTGCACAGATGGCGCCTCAATTCAGGACTCTATGCAAACAGATACAAAAAGCCAAAACCTGACAACTTGGACAACCACTCCATTCCAGACACAAATAACTGTGTCATTAATCTCTCAGATTATAAACCCAACAAAGTGGAGCTGGCCGTGCTTTCCAGAGGACTCTCATCTTGTCCTACTAAGGCCCTGGATAAAACTGAACTCTGCAGTGATATGGAACATTTCTTCAGGAGACTGCGCCTGAGGGAATATTTCAATGATACAGAAGATTCAGGACCCACCTGGACTGAAGGAAAAGGGATCCTAACAACAAAGAAGAGGTCAGTCTGGACACCTCCACCTGGACGCAACCCTCATTTGGATAAATATATAGACTCCTTCAGACATTTGATAAAATCCACCATCATAGATACTAACAGGAGACAAGCATCCAACATCAGTGCCCAGGAGAGAAAGCCCATACAGTCTCTGAAAACCAACAAAGGAATCATCATCAAACCTGCTGACAAGGGAGGTGCAGTAGTCATGATGAACACATCAGACTATATGAGGGAAGCAAACAGACAACGTATGGACACACGCTACTACAACAAACTGGAGTCGGATCCTACACAGGATTATTACAAGGAACTAAACAAGTTGGTATCTTGTCTGCCCGACGAATCCATAAGAACCAATGACCTGATACCAGAAAGTCCAAGAACAGGGACATTCTACATGCTTCCCAAAATCCACAAATCTGGAAACCCCGGAAGACCAATTATCTCATGTGTGGGCACCTTACCGAGCAGGTATCTGGATGGGTAGAGGGTATTCTTAAACCCCTGGTAGAGGAGACACCCAGCTTCATTCAGGACACAACTGACCTATAGAATAAACTATCAGCAATTGGTCCTCTACCAGAAGGAACCATCCTGGCCACCATGGATGTGGAATCTTTGTACTCCAATATCCCACACCAGGATGGATTAAATGCCTGCAAATTCTTCCTGGAAAACGCAGGGACTGATGCGGATTCTCTGGTGAAACTTATAAAATTCATCCTCATCCACAATTACTTTGAATTTGACAAGAAGATCCATCTACAGGAGACTGGCACAGCGATGGGAAGTAAAATGGCCCCGCAGTATGCAAATGTTTTCATGGCCAAGCATGAAAGTGACTTTTTGTACTCCTGTCCCATCAGGCCTCTGGCCTCTACCGCTACATTGATGACATTTTAATAATCTGGACAGAGTCTGAGCCGCAGCTAAAGACATAACATAGTAACATAACATAGTAACATAGTTAGTAAGGCCGAAAAAAGACATTTGTCCATCCAGTTCAGCCTATATTCCATCATAATAAATCCCCAGATCTACGTCCTTCTACAGAACCTAATAATTGTATGATACAATATTGTTCTGCTCCAGGAAGACATCCAGGCCTCTCTTGAACCCCTCGACTGAGTTCGCCATCACCACCTCCTCAGGCAAGCAATTCCAGATTCTCACTGCCCTAACAGTAAAGAATCCTCTTCTATGTTGGTGGAAAAACCTTCTCTCCTCCAGACGCAAAGAATGCCCCCTTGTGCCCGTCACCTTCCTTGGTATAAACAGATCCTCAGCGAGATATTTGTATTGTCCCCTTATATACTTATACATGGTTATTAGATCGCCCCTCAGTCGTCTTTTTTCTAGACTAAATAATCCTAGTTTTGCTAATCTATCTGGGTATTGTAGTTCTCCCATCCCCTTTATTAATTTTGTTGCCCTCCTTTGTACTCTCTCTAGTTCCATTATATCCTTCATGAGCACCAGTGCCCAAAACTGGACACAGTACTCCATGTGCGGTCTAACTAGGGATTTGTACAGAGGCAGTATAATGCTCTCATCATGTGTATCCAGACCTCTTTTAATGCACCCCATGATCCTGTTTGCCTTGGCAGCTGCTGCCTGGCACTGGCTGCTCCAGGTAAGTTTATCATTAACTAGGATCCCCAAGTCCTTCTCCCTGTCAGATTTACCCAGTGGTTTCCCGTTCAGTGTGTAATGGTGATATTGATTCCTTCTTCCCATGTGTATAACCTTACATTTATCATTGTTAAACCTCATCTGCCACCTTTCAGCCCAAGTTTCCAACTTATCCAGATCCATCTGTAGCAGAATACTATCTTCTCTTGTATTAACTGCTTTACATAGTTTTGTATCATCTGCAAATATCGATATTTTACTGTGTAAACCTTCTACCAGATCATTAATGAATATGTTGAAGAGAACAGGTCCCAATACTGACCCCTGCGGTACCCCACTGGTCACAGCGACCCAGTTAGAGACTATACCATTTATAACCACCCTCTGCTTTCTATCACTAAGCCAGTTACTAACCCATTTACACACATTTTCCCCCAGACCAAGCATTCTCATTTTGTGTACCAACCTCTTGTGCGGCACGGTATCAAACGCTTTGGAAAAATCGAGATATACCACGTCCAATGACTCACCGTGGTCCAGCCTATAGCTTACCTCTTCATAAAAACTGATTAGATTGGTTTGACAGGAGCGATTTCTCATAAACCCATGCTGATATGGAGTTAAACAGTTATTCTCATTGAGATAATCCAGAATAACATCCCTCAGAAACCCTTCAAATATTTTACCAACAATAGAGGTTAGACTTACTGGCCTATAATTTCCAGGTTCACTTTTAGAGCCCTTTTTGAATATTGGCACCACATTTGCTATGCGCCAGTCCTGCGGAACAGATCCTGTCGCTATAGAGTCCCTATAGACGTTCCATGAACAGTTTAATCAATTTCATCCCACCATCAACCTGACGCTCAACTACTCCGGCACTGAAATTAACTTTTTGGACACCATCATTAAGCTGCAGGACAATGAAATAGAGACATCCCTGTTATGAACTGGTGATTCAGAACCACAATGGACCTAGTGATTAAAGGGAACCTGTCACCCCCGTTTTTTGAGATTGAGCTATAAATACTGTTAAATAGGGCCTGCGCTGTGCGTTACTATAGTGTATGTAGTGTACCCCGATTCCCCATGTATGCTGAGAAATACATTACCAAAGTCGCCGTTTTCGCCTGTCAATCAGGCTGGTCTGGTCAGGTGGGCGTGTTCACAGCGCTCTTTTCTTCCCCAGCTTTCCGTTGGTGGCGTAGTGGTGTGCGCATGTCCAGAGTTCCGACTTCCCTGCGCCCACGTGAAGACACAGCGCGCGATCTGCGCTGTAATCCCTTGCATCGGTGGGGGCGGCCATCTTCCTGGGGCCGCGCGTGCGCAGATGGAGTGCTCTGCTGCACGGGGCTTCAGGAAAATGGCCGCGGGCAGCCGCGCGTGCGCATTAGAGATCGCGGCGGCCATTTTCCCAAAGCCGAGATGCAAACTCGGCTTTGGGAAAATGGCCGCCGCGATCTCTAATGCGCACGCGCGGCTGCCCGCGGCCATTTTCCTGAAGCCCCGTGCAGCAGAGTACTCCATCTGCGCACGCGCGGCCACAGGAAGATGGCCGCCCCCACCGATGCAAGGGATTACAGCTCAGATCGCGCGCTGTGTCTTCACGTGGGCGCAGGGAAGTCGGAACTCTGGACATGCGCACACCACTACGCCACCAACGGAAAGCTGGGGAAGAAAAGAGCGCTGTGAACACGCCCACCTGACCAGACCAGCCTGATTGACAGGCGAAAACGGCGACTTTGGTAATGTATTTCTCAGCATACATGGGGAATCAGGGTACACTACATACACTATAGTAACACACAGCGCAGGCCCTATTTAACAGTATTTATAGCTCAATCTCAAAAAACGGGGTGACAGGTTCCCTTTAAGAGCACACAAAGTGACCTGATAGTTACTATTAACATAGAACGAGCTCTGAGACGTGGGAACTCTGCTGACCGCAATCCCTAATCCTATCATACCACACTAGAGATAGCCGTGGAGCGCTCCTGACCAGACCTAGGCGCCTCGGGCACAGCCTGAGAAACTAGCTAGCCCTGAAGATAGAAAAATAAGCCTACCTTGCCTCAGAGAAATTCCCCAAAGGAAAAGGCAGCCCCCCACATATAATGACTGTGAGCAAAGATGAAAATACAAACACAGAGATGAAATAGATTTTAGCAAAGTGAGGCCCGACTTACTGAATAGACCGAGGATAGGAAAGATAGCTTTGCAGTCAGCACAAAAACCTACAAACAACCACGCAGAGGGCGCAAAAAGACCCTCCGCACCGACTAACGGTACGGAGGTGCTCCCTCTGCGTCTCAGAGCTTCCAGCAAGCAAGAAAAACAAATATAGCAAGCTGGACAGGAAAAATAGCAAACAAAAGTAACACCAGCAAAACTTAGCTTGTGCAGGGCAGACAGGCCACAAGAACGATCCAGGAGAGAGCAAGACCAATACTGGAACATTGACTGGAGGCCAGGAACAAAGAACTAGGTGGAGTTAAATAGAGCAGCACCTAACGACTTAACCTCGTCACCTGAGGAAGGAAACTCAGAAGCCGCAGCCCCACTCACATTCACCAAAGGAAGCTCAAGGACAGAACCAGCCGAAGTACCACTCATGACCACAGGAGGGAGCTTGACCACAGAATTCACAACACATCCCTGTATCAGAAGACAATCGACCGTCCAACATACCTTAAGTGGGAGAGTTTCCATCCAAAACACATAAAAAAACTCCATTGTCTACAGCCAAGCCATCAGATACAATTGCATATGTTCCACCCCATGGACAGGGATGAACACCTTGGTCGCCTCAGAAAGACATTTTTGAATCAAGGCGACCATCCAAGAACAATTGAAAACGAGATCACAAGAACCACCAGAATATCAAGGAATCACCTGCTACATTACAAAGCTAAAGAAAATAACCAGGTGCCTCTAGTGGTGACCTACAATCCAAATCTGGAGGTGCTAAGGGGAGCTGCACGGAAATTACAACCTTTACTACAAAAAGATGCCCGACTACAATCCTCCAGACCCCCCAATACTGTGTTTTAGGCAGCCCCCAAATCTAAGAAGCATCATTGTCAGAAGCCCCCTGTCCTCTCCAAAAGCTGCAGGTACCTTTCCCTGCAACCAGAAAAAATGTAAAACCCGTCCATTTATAATGACCACGGACAAGATAAAGATCCCAATTCACATCAGGACTACAAGATCCCAGGAACTTTCAGCTGCGTCACTTCTAATGTGGTGTATCTAATTATTTGTACTAAATGTCCAACTGGGGGTCTGTATGTGGGGGAGACAGGGCAGAAGCTTAGAACAAGGATGAACTCTCACCACCACACAATAAGAGAAAAAAGAATGGATCTACCTGTGGCAATACATTTCTGTCTCCCAAATCATAACATTATGGACATGAAATTACTTGTGTTAAAGGGGAAATTCAAATCCCAGAGAGAAAGGAGAATCTGGGAATATAAACTGATGACGACCTTTGACACTCTAACTGCAGGAATGAATGTGTCGCATGGATTTATGTCTTTTTACATCAACTAAGGAACTTGCCCCTCAGACCATGAAGGGTCACCACAACAGAGACCCTAATCACAGGACAATAAAACAATCCTTATCTAAGAATTGGCCCAATATTTAACATAGTAACATAGTAACATAGTTAGTAAGGCCGAAAAAAGACATTTGTCCATCCAGTTCAGCCTATATTCCATCATAATAAATACCCAGATCTACGTCCTTCTACAGAACCTAATAATTGTATGATACAATATTGTTCTGCTCCAGGAAGACATCCAGGCCTCTCTTGAACCCCTCGACTGAGTTCGCCATCACCACCTCCTCAGGCAAGCAATTCCAGATTCTCACTGCCCTAACAGTAAAGAATCCTCTTCTATGTTGGTGGAAAAACCTTCTCTCCTCCACACGCAAAGAATGCCCCCTTGTGCCCGTCACCTTCCTTGGTATAAACAGATCCTCAGCGAGATATTTGTATTGTCCCCTTATATACTTATACATGGTTATTAGATCGCCCCTCAGTCGTCTTTTTTCTAGACTAAATAATCCTAATTTCGCTAATCTATCTGGGTATTGTAGTTCTCCCATCCCCTTTATTAATTTTGTTGCCCTCCTTTGTACTCTCTCTAGTTCCATTATATCCTTCCTGAGCACCGGTGCCCAAAACTGGACACAGTACTCCATGTGCGGTCTAACTAGGGATTTGTACAGAGGCAGTATAATGCTCTCATCATGTGTATCCAGACCTCTTTTAATGCACCCCATGATCCTGTTTGCCTTGGCAGCTGCTGCCTGGCACTGGCTGCTCCAGGTAAGTTTATCATTAACTAGGATCCCCAAGTCCTTCTCCCTGTCAGATTTACCCAGTGGTTTCCCGTTCAGTGTGTAATGGTGATATTGATTCCCTCTTCCCATGTGTATAACCTTACATTTATCATTGTTAAACCTCATCTGCCACCTTTCAGCCCAAGTTTCCAACTTATCCAGATCCATCTGTAGCAGAATACTATCTTCTCTTGTATTAACTGCTTTACATAGTTTTGTATCATCTGCAAATATCGATATTTTACTGTGTAAACCTTCTACCAGATCATTAATGAATATGTTGAAGAGAACAGGTCCCAATACTGACCCCTGCGGTACCCCACTGGTCACAGCGACCCAGTTAGAGACTATACCATTTATAACCACCCTCTGCTTTCTATCACTAAGCCAGTTACTAACCCATTTACACACATTTTCCCCCAGACCAAGCATTCTCATTTTTGTGTACCAACCTCTTGTGCGGCACGGTATCAAACGCTTTGGAAAAATCGAGATATACCACGTCCAATGACTCACCGTGGTCCAGTCTATAGCTTACCTCTTCATAAAAACTGATTAGATTGGTTTGACAGGAGCGATTTCTCATAAACCCATGCTGATATGGAGTTAAACAGTTATTCTCATTGAGATAATCCAGAATAACATCCCTCAGAAACCCTTCAAATATTTTACCAACAATAGAGGTTAGACTTACTGGCCTATAATTTCCAGGTTCACTTTTAGAGCCCTTTTTGAATATTGGCACCACATTTGCTATGCGCCAGTCCTGCGGAACAGACCCTGTCGCTATAGAGTCCCTAAAAATAAGAAATAATGGTTTATCTATTACATTACTTAGTTCTCTTAGTACTCGTGGGTGTATGCCATCCGGACCCGGAGATTTATCTATTTTAATCTTATTTAGCCGGTTTCGCACCTCTTCTTGGGTTAGATTGGTGACCCTTAATATAGGGTTTTCATTGTTTCTTGGGATTTCACCTAGCATTTCATTTCCCACCGTGAATACCGTGGAGAAGAAGGTGTTTAATATGTTAGCTTTTTCCTCGTCATCTACAACCATTCTTTCCTCACTATTTTTTAAGGGGCCTACATTTTCAGTTTTTATTCTTTTACTATTGATATAGTTGAAGAACAGTTTGGGATTAGTTTTACTCTCCTTAGCAATGTGCTTCTCTGTTTCCTTTTTGGCAGCTTTAATTAGTTTTTTAGATAAAGTATTTTTCTCCCTATAGTTTTTTAGAGCTTCAATGGTGCCATCCTGCTTTAGTAGTGCAAATGCTTTCTTTTTACTGTTAATTGCCTGTCTTACTTCTTTGTTTAGCCACATTGGACGGATTTATGGACGTAACTGTTTATCACCCATGGTAATTCTGCTTCATGTCACCTGGCTTATCCATGGTGGTTTTTTTTTTTTTTTTCTATACTATGTTGTGCATAAATATGTGATTCTTCAGAATTTGTTTTAGTCTTTGCCTGATGAAGAGACGTATGTAGTCTCGAAAGCTGCAATTTGTTACCATCTTTTCAGTTAGCCATTAAAAGGTATCAACCACTGAGGACTCTCAATTCTAAATATTTTTCTACTTAAAGATGGTCATCCTCGGCCGTCACAGCATAAAGATCACAGTGTAATGAAGGAACATGCAATGCAGAAACAGCACCTATAGAGGAGGCAACAAAGTTGGAAAAAACAGACAGAGTACACTGTTCTACGTATCAGACTGGTGGAACCCCTGCAGTAGACCTCTGGGATCTCCGGAGCTCTTGGCTGCCAGGCAAGGCTTGTCCTTCTTCCAGAGGAACACTTGCTGCAGGAGTCATAGTGGGCTCTTGTTGGGTCTCATCGTCCTGTGGCGGTATTGGTAAATCCATGGGATTACCGTCTCTGTATGGCTGAAGACTCCCTACTGTGTCAGGGATGTTCCACCACTCATCATTGATTTCACCATCAGGCATGACAGATTCAGGAAGTGGAGTAGCGCCTTCAGGCGACAATGGTGCAGAACAGACCTCAGACTGGCACGGCCGCAGCTTATTTCTGTGAAGTATTCTAGGGGCGGATGCCCCACTCTCAATCTGCACCTTGTAGACCGGGCTGTCAGCATACACTCGCTCGATTAATTTGTAAGGCTGTACTTCCCATTTCTCACTTAGTTTTCCCTTGGGGCGTTTCTCTCTGACTCGAGGTTGGAGCGGTAACTCTTGAGTTGGTTTACAGCCCGTATGTTCTTTTTCCTGCCGCTGCTGAACCGCCGTATCGTTTGTAATCGTTGCCGATGCTCTTTCACTCATGAAGTGACAGTTTGCTCCATCATCTCCTCTGGCTGTTCCAAATTCAGCTTAATGATCTCTCTTCCAGCTCTTCCAAACAGCAGTAGATAGGGGGGTAAAACCCATGGTGGAGTGGACGCGATTGTTGTAGGTCCAGACCAACTCTGACAGGTAGTCTGGCCAACATGCCTTCCTATCCTCCTCCAATGTCCTCAGCATTTGAAGTAGGGTTCAAATGAAGCATTCACATGTTCCATTGCCTTGGGGATGTTAAGGGGTGGTCTGGGACCGCTCGATGCCATACATACGATAAACTTACCTGGAGCAGCCAGTGCCAGGCAGCAGCTGCCAAGGCAAACAGGATCATGGGGTGCATTAAAAGAGGTCTGGATACACATGATGAGAGCATTATACTGCCTCTGTACAAATCCCTAGTTAGACCGCACATGGAGTACTGTGTCCAGTTTTGGGCACCGGTGCTCAGGAAGGATATAATGGAACTAGAGAGAGTACAAAGGAGGGCAACAAAATTAATAAAGGGGATGGGAGAACTACAATACCCAGATAGATTAGCGAAATTAGGATTATTTAGTCTAGAAAAAAGATGACTGAGGGGCGATCTAATAACCATGTATAAGTATATAAGGGGACAATACAAATATCTCGCTGAGGATCTGTTTATACCAAGGAAGGTGACGGGCACAAGGGGGCATTCTTTGCGTCTGGAGGAGAGAAGGTTTTTCCACCAACATAGAAGAGGATTCTTTACTGTTAGGGCAGTGAGAATCTGGAATTGCTTGCCTGAGGAGGTGGTGATGGCGAACTCAGTCGAGGGGTTCAAGAGAGGCCTGGATGTCTTCCTGGAGCAGAACAATATTGTATCATACAATTAGGTTCTGTAGAAGGACGTAGATCTGGGTATTTATTATAATGGAATATAGGCTGAACTGGATGGACAAATGTCTTTTTTCGGCCTTACTAACTATGTTACTATGTTACTATGTTACTATGATACAGTTCTTCCATCACCTTGCCTTGGAAACATGTGCCTTGGTCGGAGTGGATGCGCTTTGGGTACCCATAAACCCCGATGAAGTCTTGATAGATCGCTTGCGCCGCCGACTCCGCAGCCTGATCTCTACTCAGGGTGACTACTGCGGACTTGGAGAAATGATCGGTCATCACCAAACAGTACTGTAGCCCCCGGGCCGAGTGTCCCACGAGGAGATAGTTGATTATCAAGACTTCTAGCGGTTCCTTAGTTTGTATGGTCTGGATGGGTGCCTTCTGTGCGGTATTCTTAATGAGGTTGCATACTCGACATTGCTGGCAAACCTCCTCCACCACAGACTCCAACCGGGGGCAATACACGTACCGCTGTAACTATTGGTAGGTGTTTGTGGGCCCGAAGTGACCTCCAAATTCGTGGGTTTCTTTAGCTACTTCTTGAGCCATTCTTCCTGGGATGACCACCTGCCATCTTACTTCCATATCTTTTGGCTGTTGTCTCTTACGATATAACACTGATTCTCGCACTTCCAGTCTATCCCACTGGTGTAACCCACGCTTCATTTCAGCGTCCAGATCATCTCTCTTGTTTACCAGGTTTCCGCTTCTGAGTTACCCACAATTTCATCTGTCTCAGCCCTTCGTCTTCATCCTGAACATGTCCCCATTCCTCATTGGTTCTCTCCAGGGACCGGGGTAATGCGCAGGCCTCCCTTCTTGACTGGGCCACAACTACTGGGGGCTTAAACTTACAAAAGTCTGGGGTTTCCTCCTCTTCGAGTTGTTCATCGAGATCCCCCACTGGAGTCTCCACAATCTCTCTTGACAGCCTGTTAGCATTTGTCTTTTCGGTAGCAGAGCAATAACGGATGGTAAAGTCAAACTTGGCTAGGCGAGCCACTCACCCTTGTTCTAAGGTCCCCAATTTAGCATTCTCAAGGTTGGCCAGGGGATTATTGTCTGTTCGAACTTGAATCTTGGTCCCTGCCAGGATGCCTGCAAATTTCTCTGTCATGGCCCACACCAGGGCCAGGAGCTCTAACCGGAAGGAGCTGTAATTGTGGGGGTTTCTTTCGCTGTTTTGCAGGGACCTGCTGGCATACCCGATGACTCTCATGCCCATTCTGTATCTGAGAAAGTACTGCACCGAGTCCATGAAGGCTACCGTCTGTGTTCAACAGGAACGGTTGATCGAAATCTGCGTAGGCCAAAATCGGGGCTGAAGTAAGGGCATTCTTTATAGCCTGGAAGGCCCCGTCTTGTCTCTGGGCCCAAGGGATGTACTGGGTCTTCAGCACTCCGGCGTTCCCCCTCAGCAGCTCATTCAGAGGACCCGCCATCTTCGCGAACTTTCTGACAAACCGGCGGTAGTACCCGTCGAGCCCCAGAAAGGCCTGGAGTTCTCTCACTGTTCGAGGGACTGGCCACTTCTGGATAGCAGCCACTTTTTCTGGTGAGGGTAGAACTTCATCTTTTGACACTATGTGGCCCAGATACTCAATCTCTCTCTTGAAGAGGTGGCACTTCTCTGGCTTCACTTTCAGGTTATGAGCCCGCAGTCTTCTGAGTCATCTAAGCCGGGCAAAGTGTTCTTCGAATGAGGCCGAAAACACAATGATGTCATCCAGATAGATCAGGGTAGCCTCAAAATTTAAGTCTCCCAAACACTTTTCCATCAGCCGTTGAAACGTGCCCGGAGCATTGGAGAGGCCGAAGGGCATCCGGTTAAACTCAAACAGTTCCATAGGGAGGATGAAGGCGGTTTTTCTTTGTCTTTCTCTGCCATGGCTACTTGCCAGTATCTGCTTGCTAGGTCCAAGATGGAGAAGTACTTGGCTTTCCCCAACGCTGTCAAGGATTCCTCGATGCGGGGTAACAGATACAAGTCTCGAACAGTGCAGGCATCGAGTTTCCTGTAATCTACACAGAACCGGATGGTCCCATCCTTTTTCTTGACGAGCACCACCGGAGCTGCCCAAGGGCTTTGACTACTCTGCGCTACTCCTGAATCCAGCATCTGCCTCAGTAATGTCTTCATCTCTTGGTACATTTTGGGCGGGATCTGCCGGTATCGTTCTCGAATTGGACGAGCTTCCCCAGTCAGTATCTCATGCGTGATGGCTTCAGTACAACCGAAATCCTCGGCATGAGGGGCAAATGCGGCCTGATTTTCCCACAGCATAGCTTCTATCGCTTGCACATGTTCAGGACCCAGAGCCTTCACATCCACTTCCATTTGATCAAGGATGACCCGTCCACTACACTCTGGGGATGGCGTCTCTTCGGCCCCCACAGCAACTGCTAGGGTCCATCCCGTACCTTCTATCGGCGATAAAGACATCTCCTTCTGACTCACCACTTCACCCTTATGTAGGTACACCAGGGCCAGATCTGTCCCTCGCGGCAAGGTGACCTCCCCGGGGCCCACATTCAAAGCTCTTATGGAGACTTGTCCTCGCTGGACCACAGCTATCGTATGAGCTATCATGACTTCTTGGTCCACTCCTCCGCCTACCACAGGCTGAACAATCACTTCCAACTTACAGGTTGCGATGAGTCCCCACTGGAAGGTAAAATATAGTTTCTCGCTCGGGAGGCAGGATTACAGGCTCTTTACCAGGGGCCCTGATGACCCCTACAGTCTGATAAGAAGGTACACTCTTCTGTGTCCCACAGATGCGGATCAGTCGTTGAAGGGCTTCTTGAGTAGGCTTATGTATAGTAGCCTTCTTCCAATATCCGGGTCCCCGTAAGGTAAACAATATGATCGAATTCACGTAGGATATTCATTCCCAGTACTACAGGCACATCTTCTTTGATAGGCTCAGGGACTAGCAGGATCCCTTTTCTCCCCACTTCTTGCCCACAGATTCGAATATTCATCCACACAACCCCTGTGATCGGGATCGGTTGTTGGTTGGCAGCAAACAACCGGATCAATGTCTCTTTTTCTGGCTTGGCCAGGGCCTGGAAATGCTGCTTGAAATACGTTTCTGGCATCGTTGTCACTTGTGAACCAGTATCTATCAAGCAATCCACTAGAACACCCTCGAATTCAGCACGCAGGACACCCAGCAATCAAGTGTTCGTTATGATACGGAGCAGCTTCTCCCCTTGCCTCCCTCACAGAGTGCCGCACTACTGCGTGGGGTTGGTAGTTTAATCGTGGCTTCCGCTGGCCTTGAGCATAATTCCGACAGTCTCTGGCAAGATGTCCCCATCCTCCACATTCCAAGCATTGGATACCTCCTCCTTGCCGGGGGGCACCTCGAGCCTGTCCTCGTGCCTCCGATGCCTGTCAGGAGGGGGCTTGCTCCCACTGATCCCTTATCGGTCGGGCCGAAGAATAGTTGCATGAGTATGATGGGTCAGACTGTTGTAGTTCTCCCACTCTTCGCTCCATCTGGGTCAGTTTCTCTTGCACGTTGACAAGGGACCGCTGCAAGTCTTGGACCACCTGGACCAACAACTCTTGATGGTTTGGGTCCCCTCTGGTATTGGCGCCCTGGACACGCATCACCCCAGACGTGTAACTTTCTTCTTTACTTCGGCCACTGTTTCTGCCAGGATTTGACAAAACGTAAGAGCCGGATCTGCCCAGACCCATTCTGACAGTGCTCGCCTCAAGGATGTGCTGTGCAGTCCCAGAATTAATTGCTCCCGGAGTATCCGGTCTTTAGAGCCCATGCTGCCAAGTCCATCCGACTCCTTTCTCTGCACCTCCGCTAACTCTTCTTGCAGTGCTGTTGCATACTGAGAAATTCCTTCTTCACAATTCAGCCTAGAGAAAAATTTGGTGCGAAGGTGTCCCGTGCTAGCAATCTCGCCATAGATCTTTTCCAGGAACTTCACTATCTCTTTCAGGGTACTGCGGGTGAGTTCTGGTTGTAGGGAGACGTTTCTACGGGCTTCCCCCTCTAGGGTAGTTAAAGCGATATCCACTTCCACTTCAAGGTCTGGGCTGATGTTATAAATCGTCAGGGTGCTTTGTAGGCGGGACACCCAGTCGGACAGTGGCCTATTATTGCCGTCAAACTTTGGTAGCACATTAAATATGGTGCCCATGGGGAGTGTCCTTGCAGGGGTTCTACCAATTTCCTACAGCATCCCCATTAACATTAGCATTCCCGCCATTGCTGTCTGCTGCCTCTATCTTGGTGACAGTACCCTACTCATAGCGCCACTTGAAGTGATGGCCGGGAGACCACAACGGTGCAGGAAGACTACCGTAGATAAGATGAGGTGCAAATAACAAAGGGTAAATTTATTTGAAGGCAAGGAATGAAGTGGACGAGGAAGGTGAAAGCAAGGGTATGCAATGGCAAAAGATAATTTACAAGAGTTATATTCTTTAGCTGGGCCGTCAAATAGCACGGTGCTCCAACTGTTACAGACTCAATATATGTCACACAAGCAAATGCAAACGATAAAAAAAAAAGATGCTACTCTATGTATGACCTCCCTGGCCTCTGCTAAGCAGGCCACACGGCTCCCGTGTACTGACTATTGAAGCCTACACTAGGCCCTGATGTGCACAAAACAGGAACAAACTCACGGTGATGTTGGGAACTCAGATCCAGTCCCGGGGGGCCCCTAACAATCTAGTACAGTGGTGCACACGGCTTTCTGCCAGCTCCGTGAAACATGGTCTTCTCCTTGCTTCTGGGTCCTGGAGGTGCTCCTGGAAACTGTAAATCCCTTTCTCGGTATCTTCGTGGCTTCTCAAACTAGCACAGGACAGCCACCCTTGCTACATGTGAAGAATCTGTCCAATTTCACAAGTGCACTCCATCCCAGGCTGTGGGGCCTCTTTTATAGGTGCAAGCTTAGCACAGATGTTCTCTGCAGATCCTGCTCACACACTCCCAAGGCTCAACTTCCCCCCTAGCACAGGGCAGTTCATTTTAAACAGTCTATTGCAGGGGGAAGCAGAACATTCCATCACACCAGACAAGGGGGTGGTGTCTCTTAAAGTGGCAGCATGTTCCTACTGTACATAACAGCACCATTCCCCTACGCATCCAAGGTTATCCTGGAAAAACAGTTGATTCTTTCTGCTCAGACAATGTTCCCCAACTCTGAGCACTGGTTTTTTCGGCAGGACAATGCACCATACCACACAGCTAGGTCAATCAAGGTGTGGATGAAGGACCACCACATCAAATCCGTGTCATGGCCGCCCAATCTCCAGACCTGAACCCCATTGAAACCCTCTGGAATGTAATCAAGAGGATGATGGAGTCACAAGCCATCAAAGAGAGAAGAACGGCTGATATTATTGTCCCAGGAGCCGTGTGAGAGACTGGTGGAAGCTGCCAAGACGCAGGAAAGCCGGGATTAACAATCATGGTTATTCCACACAATATTGATTTCTGAACTCTTCCGGAGTTAAACATTAATATTGTTGTTTCTTAATGATTATGAACTTGTTTTTTTTTTTTTGCATCACTTGAGGTCTGCAAGCGATGCATTTTTTTTATTTGAACCATTTCTCGTTTTCAGGAAATAAATACAAAATTTATTGCTTGGAACTTCGGAGACATGTTGTCAGTAGTTTATAGAATAATTTACATTTTACTCAAAAATATAAAGAGTAAAATCAGACAAACTGAACATTTTACAGTGGTCTCTTCATTTTTGCCAGAGCCTCTTTAGTGGATGCAATATTCCATGTGATGTGATAGCTGAAAGGCATTATGGGAAAGCTCAGCTGAGGTATTGTTGGCAATGCAATCTTCTGCTTGGTGTAAAATGGTGGTGGCATTTTTTAGGCAATTCACATTAATTGAATTGTAAAATGTTTAAATTCACCAGGTCCAGTAAATTATCTAAAATTCTACAAAAATGTGATTTCCATTGAATCGATTCCCTCGTCTCCCCGGGGCTGGGTCATGTGGAGGAGAACACTGCTGTCACGTTTTTGTGACCAGGATACATCGGTTGTTTTTGTGAGTTTTGTGCTCGTTAGTCGGGTGCGGCCCTGAGGGAGCCCCGGATTGCACAAATTTCCGCAAACACGCTGCACTGGCGGGAGCGCCCAGAATAGTCACCATCACACACAGATGACATCCAGCACTCTTCTCTAATTGCTAAAAGTTGGGCAATTCTTTTGTAACATTGTTGCTGCAACTATTTGTGAAATATTTTGAAAGAAAATTCTTCAGATTTTTTTTTTTATACAACAAAAAAAATCATTCGTGATGACAAGACACGACAATGGGTAAGGACCTGCTACCCGACCCCTGGCATATTCCCAGACACTGCAGGGCTCGCCACCGCGTTTACTCACTACAGAAACGCTGCGGTGCGTGCAGTGAAGGACGTAGTTTGTGGATGCAGTCAGCGCTCACCAGTCCCACTGACCAAGACCACAGCGACAGCTGAGATATATGCCCCAGCGCCTCCTCAGATATATGCCCCAGTGCCTCCTCATATATATGCCCCAGCGCCTCCTCAGATATATGCCCCAGCGCCTCCTGAGATATATGCCCCAGCGCCTCCTGAGATATATCCCCAGCGCCTCCTTATATATATGCCCCAGCGCCTCCTCAGATATATGCCCCAGCGCCTCCTGAGATATATGCCCCAGCGCCTCCTGAGATATATCCCCAGCGCCTCCTTATATATATGCCCCAGCGCCTCCTCAGATATATGCCCCAGCGCCTCCTGAGATATATGCCCCAGCGCCTCCTGAGATATATGCCCCAGCACCTCCTGAGATATATGCCCCAGCGCCTCCTTATATATATGCCCCAGCGCCTCCTCAGATATATGCCCCAGCGCCTCCTGAGATATATGCCCCAGCGCCTCCTCAGATATATGCCCCAGCACCTCCTCAGATATATGCCCCAGCGCCTCCTCAGATATATGCCCCAGCGCCACCTGAGATATATGCCCCAGCACCTCCTCAGATATATGCCCCAGCGCCTCCTGAGATATATGCCCCAGCACCTCCTCAGATATATGCCCCAGCGCCTCCTGAGATATATGCCCCAGCGCCTCCTCAGATATATGCCCCAGCACCTCCTCATATATATGCCCCAGCGCCTCCTGAGATCTATGCCCCAGCACCTCCTGAGATATATGCCCCAGCGCCTCCTGAGATATATGCCCCAGCGCCTCCTGAGATATATGCCCCAGCGCCTCCTGAGATATATGCCCCAGCACCTCCTGAGATATATGCCCCAGCACCTCCTGAGATATATGCCCCAGCACCTCCTGAGATATATGCCCCAGCACCTCCTGAGATATATGCTCCAGCACCTCCTGAGATATATGCCCCAGCACCTCCTGAGATATATGCCCCAGCGCCTCCTGAGATATATGCCCCAGCGCCTCCTCAGATATATGCCCCAGCGCCTCCTCATATATATGCCCCAGCGCCTCCTGAGATATATGCCCCAGCGCCTCCTCAGATATATGCCCCAGCGCCTCCTGAGATATATGCCCCAGCGCCTCCTGAGATATATCCCCAGCGCCTCCTTATATATATGCCCCAGCGCCTCCTCAGATATATGCCCCAGCGCCTCCTGAGATATATGCCCCAGCGCCTCCTGAGATATATGCCCCAGCGCCTCCTGAGATATATGCCCCAGCACCTCCTGAGATATATGCCCCAGCGCCTCCTTATATATATGCCCCAGCGCCTCCTCAGATATATGCCCCAGCGCCTCCTGAGATATATGCCCCAGCGCCTCCTCAGATATATGCCCCAGCACCTCCTCAGATATATGCCCCAGCGCCTCCTCAGATATATGCCCCAGCGCCTCCTGAGATATATGCCCCAGCACCTCCTCAGATATATGCCCCAGCGCCTCCTGAGATATATGCCCCAGCACCTCCTCAGATATATGCCCCAGCGCCTCCTGAGATATATGCCCCAGCACCTCCTCAGATATATGCCCCAGCACCTCCTCATATATATGCCCCAGCGCCTCCTTAGATCTATGCCCCAGCACCTCCTGAGATATATGCCCCAGCGCCTCCTGAGATATATGCCCCAGCGCCTCCTGAGATATATGCCCCAGCGCCTCCTGAGATATATGCCCCAGCGCCTCCTGAGATATATGCCCCAGCACCTCCTCAGATATATGCCCCAGTGCCTCCTCATATATATGCCCCAGCGCCTCCTTAGATCTATGCCCCAGCACCTCCTGAGATATATGCCCCAGCGCCTCCTGAGATATATGCCCCAGCGCCTCCTGAGATATATGCCCCAGCGCCTCCTGAGATATATGCCCCAGGGCCTCCTGAGATATATGCCCCAGCGCCTCCTGAGATATATGCCCCAGCACCTCCTCAGATATATGCCCCAGCACCTCCTCAGATATATGCCCCAGCGCCTCCTCATATATATGCCCCAGCGCCTCCAGAGATATATGCCCCAGCACCTCCTCAGATATATGCCCCAGCGCCTCCTGAGATATATGCCCCAGCGCCTCCTCAGATATATGCCCCAGCGCCTCCTGAGATATATGCCCCAGCGCCTCCTGAGATATATGCCCCAGCGCCTCCTCAGATATATGCCCCAGCGCCTCCTCATATATATGCCCCAGCGCCTCCTGAGATATATGCCCCAGCGCCTCCTCAGATATATGCCCCAGCGCCTCCTGAGATATATGCCCCAGCGCCTCCTGAGATATATCCCCAGCGCCTCCTTATATATATGCCCCAGCGCCTCCTCAGATATATGCCCCAGCGCCTCCTGAGATATATGCCCCAGCGCCTCCTGAGATATATGCCCCAGCGCCTCCTGAGATATATGCCCCAGCACCTCCTCAGATATATGCCCCAGCGCCTCCTTATATATATGCCCCAGCGCCTCCTCAGATATATGCCCCAGCGCCTCCTGAGATATATGCCCCAGCGCCTCCTCAGATATATGCCCCAGCGCCTCCTCAGATATATGCCCCAGCGCCTCCTCAGATATATGCCCCAGCGCCTCCTGAGATATATGCCCCAGCACCTCCTCAGATATATGCCCCAGCGCCTCCTCAGATATATGCCCCAGCGCCTCCTGAGATATATGCCCCAGCACCTCCTCAGATATATGCCCCAGCGCCTCCTGAGATATATGCCCCAGCACCTCCTCAGATATATGCCCCAGCGCCTCCTGAGATATATGCCCCAGTGCCTCCTCATATATATGCCCCAGCGCCTCCTTAGATCTATGCCCCAGCACCTCCTGAGATATATGCCCCAGCGCCTCCTGAGATATATGCCCCAGCGCCTCCTGAGATATATGCCCCAGCGCCTCCTGAGATATATGCCCCAGCGCCTCCTGAGATATATGCCCCAGCGCCTCCTGAGATATATGCCCCAGCACCTCCTCAGATATATGCCCCAGCACCTCCTCAGATATATGCCCCAGCGCCTCCTCATATATATGCCCCAGCGCCTCCTGAGATATATGCCCCAGCACCTCCTCAGATATATGCCCCAGCACCTCCTCAGATATATGCCCCAGCGCCTCCTGAGATATATGCCCCAGCGCCTCCTCAGATATATGCCCCAGCGCCTCCTGAGATATATGCCCCAGCGCCTCCTGAGATATATGCCCCAGCGCCTCCTCAGATATATGCCCCAGCGCCTCCTCATATATATGCCCCAGCGCCTCCTGAGATATATGCCCCAGCGCCTCCTCAGATATATGCCCCAGCGCCTCCTCATATATATGCCCCAGCGCCTCCTCATATATATGCCCCAGCGCCTCCTCAGATATATGCCCCAGCGCCTCCTCAGATATATGCCCCAGCACCTCCTGAGATATATGCCCCAGCGCCTCCTGAGATATATGCCCCAGCACCTCCTGAGATATATGCCCCAGCACCTCCTGAGATATATGCCCCAGCGCCTCCAGAGATATATGCCCAAGCACCTCCTCAGATATATGCCCCAGCACCTCCTGAGATATATGCCCCAGCGCCTCCTCAGATATATGCCCCAGCACCTACTGAGATATATGCCCCAGCACCTCCTGAGATATATGCCCCAGCGCCTCCAGAGATATATGCCCCAGCACCTCCTCAGATATATGCCCCAGCACCTCCTGAGATATATGCCCCAGCACCTCCTCAGATATATGCCCCAGCACCTCCTGAGATATATGCCCCAGCGCCTCCTCATATATATGCCCCAGCGCCTCCTGAGATATATGCCCCAGCGCCTCCAGAGATATATGCCCCAGCGCCTCCAGAGATATATGCCCCAGCACCTCCTGAGATATATGCCCCAGCACCTCCTGAGATATATGCCCCAGCGCCTCCTGAGATATATGCCCCAGCACCTCCTCAGATATATGCCCCAGCACCTCCTGAGATATATGCCCCAGCGCCTCCTCATATATATGCCCCAGCGCCTCCTGAGATATATGCCCCAGCGCCTCCTCATATATATGCCCCAGCGCCTCCTCATATATATGTCCCAGCACCTCCTGAGATATATGCCCCAGCGCCTCCTGAGATATATGCCCCAGCACCAACTCAGATATATGCCCCAGTGCCTCCTGAGATATATGCCCCAGCACCTCAGATATATGCCCCAGCGCCTCCTGAGATCTATGCCCCAGCACCTCCTGAGATATATGCCCCAGCGCCTCCTGAGATATATGCCCCAGCACCTCCTCAGATATATGCCCCAGCGCCTCCTCAGATATATGCCCCAGCGCCTCCTGAGATATATGCCCCAGTGCCTCCTCATATATATGCCCCAGTGCCTCCTCATATATATGCCCCAGCGCCTCCTGAGATATATGCCCCAGCACCTCCTGAGATATATGCCCCAGCGCCTCCTGAGATATATGCCCCAGCACCTCCTGAGATATATGCCCCAGCGCCTCCTGAGATATATGCCCCAGCACCTCCTGAGATATATGCCCCAGCGCCTCCAGAGATATATGCCCCAGCGCCTCCTGAGATATATGCCCCAGCGCCTCCTGAGATATATGCCCCAGCACCTCAGATATATGCCCCAGCGCCTCCTGAGATATATGCCCCAGCTCCTCCTGAGATATATGCCCCAGCGCCTCCTGAGATATATGCCCCAGCACCTCCTCAGATATATGCCCCAGCGCCTCCTCAGATATATGCCCCAGCGCCTCCTGAGATATATGCCCCAGCACCTCAGATATATGCCCCAGCGCCTCCTGAGATATATGCCCCAGCACCTCCTGAGATATATGCCCCAGCACCTCCTCAGATATATGCCCCAGCACCTCCTGAGATATATGCCCCAGCACCTCCTGAGATATATGCCCCAGCGCCTCCTCATATATATGCCCCAGCGCCTCCTGAGATATATGCCCTAGCGCCTCCTGAGATATATGCCCCAGCACCTCCTGAGATATATGCCCCAGCGCCTCCTCATATATATGCCCCAGCACTTCCTGAGATATATGCCCCAGCACCTCCTGAGATATATGCCCCAGCAACTCCTGAGATATATGCCCCAGCGCCTCCTGAGATAAATGCCCCAGCACCTCCTCATATATATGCCCCAGCACCTCCTGAGATATATGCCCCAGCGCCTCCAGAGATATGTGCCCCAGCACCTCCTCATATATATGCCCCAGTGCCTCCTCATATATATGCCCCAGCGCCTCCTGAGATATATGCCCCAGCACCTCCTGAGATATATGCCCCAGCGCCTCCTGAGATATATGCCCCAGCACCTCCTGAGATATATGCCCCAGCGCCTCCTGAGATATATGCCCCAGCACCTCCAGAGATATATGCCCCAGCGCCTCCTGAGATATATACCCCAGCGCCTCCTGAGATATATGCCCCAGCACCTCAGATATATGCCCCAGCGCCTCCTGAGATATATGCCCCAGCTCCTCCTGAGATATATGCCCCAGCGCCTCCTGAGATATATGCCCCAGCACCTCCTCAGATATATGCCCCAGCGCCTCCTCAGATATATGCCCCAGCGCCTCCTGAGATATATGCCCCAGCACCTCAGATATATGCCCCAGCGCCTCCTGAGATATATGCCCCAGCACCTCCTGAGATATATGCCCCAGCACCTCCTCAGATATATGCCCCAGCACCTCCTGAGATATATGCCCCAGCACCTCCTGAGATATATGCCCCAGCGCCTCCTCATATATATGCCCCAGCGCCTCCTGAGATATATGCCCTAGCGCCTCCTGAGATATATGCCCCAGCACCTCCTGAGATATATGCCCCAGCGCCTCCTCATATATATGCCCCAGCACTTCCTGAGATATATGCCCCAGCACCTCCTGAGATATATGCCCCAGCAACTCCTGAGATATATGCCCCAGCGCCTCCTGAGATAAATGCCCCAGCACCTCCTCAGATATATGCCCCAGCACCTCCTGAGATATATGCCCCAGCGCCTCCTGAGATATATGCCCCAGCACCTCCTCAGATATATGCCCCAGCACCTCCTCAGATATATGCCCCAGCACCTCCTCATATATATGCCCCAGCACCTCCTGAGATATATGCCCCAGCGCCTCCTGAGATATATGCCACAGCGCCTCCTGAGATATATGCCCCAGCACCTCCTCAGATATATGCCCCAGCGCCTCCTGAGATATATGCCCCAGCACCTCCTGAGATATATGCCCCAGCCCCTCCTCAGATATATGCCCCAGCGCCTCCTGAGATATATGCCCCAGCACCTCCTGAGATATATGCCCCAGTGCCTCCTCATATATATGCCCCAGCACCTCCTGAGATATATGCCCCAGCACCTCCTGAGATATATGCCCCAGTGCCTCCTCATATATATGCCCCAGCACCTCCTGAGATATATGCCCCAGCGCCTCCAGAGATATGTGCCCCAGCACCTCCTGAGATATATGCCCCAGTGCCTCCTCATATATATGCCCCAGCACCTCCTGAGATATATGCCCCAGCACCTCCTGAGTTATATGCCCCAGCAACTCCTGAGATATATGCCCCAGCGCCTCCTGAGATATATGCCCCAGCGCCTCCTGAGATATATGCCCCAGCACCTCCTCATATATATGCCCCAGCACCTCCTGAGATATATGCCCCAGCACCTCCTGAGATATATGCCCCAGCACCTCCTGAGATATATGCCCCAGCGCCTCCAGAGATATATGCCCCAGCGCCTCCAGAGATATATGCCCCAGCACTTCCTGAGATATATGCCCCAGCGCCTCCAGAGATACAGTGGGGCAAAAAAGTATTTAGTCAGTCAGCAATAGTGCAAGTTCCACCACTTAAAAAGATGAGAGGCGTCTGTAATTTACATCATAGGTAGACCTCAACTATGGGAGACAAACTGAGAAAAAAAAATCCAGAAAATCACATTGTCTGTTTTTTTAACATTTTATTTGCATATTATGGTGGAAAATAAGTATTTGGTCAGAAACAACATTTCATCTCAATACTTTGTAATATATCCTTTGTTGGCAATGACAGAGGTCAAACGTTTTCTGTAAGTCTTCACAAGGTTGCCACACACTGTTGTTGGTATGTTGGCCCATTCCTCCATGCAGATCTCCTCTAGAGCAGTGATGTTTTTGGCTTTTCGCTTGGCAACACGGACTTTCAACTCCCTCCAAAGGTTTTCTATAGGGTTGAGATCTGGAGACTGGCTAGGCCACTCCAGGACCTTGAAATGCTTCTTACGAAGCCACTCCTTCGTTGCCCTGGCGGTGTGCTTTGTATCATTGTCATGTTGAAAGACCCAGCCACGTTTCATCTTCAATGCCCTTGCTGATGGAAGGAGGTTTGCACTCAAAATCTCACGATACATGGCCCCATTCATTCTTTCATGTACCCGGATCAGTCGTCCTAGCCCCTTTGCAGAGAAACAGCCCCAAAGCATGATGTTTCCACCACCATGCTTTACAGTAGGTATGGTGTTTGATGGATGCAACTCAGTATTCTTTTTCCTCCAAACACGACAAGTTGTGTTTCTACCAAACAGTTCCAGTTTGGTTTCATCAGACCATAGGACATTCTCCCAAAACTCCTCTGGATCATCCAAATGCTCTCTAGCAAACTTCAGACGGGCCCGGACATGTACTGGCTTAAGCAGTGGGACACGTCTGGCACTGCAGGATCTGAGTCCATGGTGGCGTAGTATGTTACTTATGGTAGGCCTTGTTACATTGGTCCCAGCTCTCTGCAGTTCATTCACTAGGTCCCCCCGCGTGGTTCTGGGATTTTTGCTCACCGTTCTTGTGATCATTCTGACCCCACGAGGTGGGATTTTGCGTGGAGCCCCAGATCGAGGGAGATTATCAGTGGTCTTGTATGTCTTCCATTTTCTAATTATTGCTCCCACTGTTGATTTCTTCACTCCAAGCTGGTTGGCTATTGCAGATTCAGTCTTCCCAGCCTGGTGCAGGGCTACAATTTTGTTTCTGGTGTCCTTTGACAGCTCTTTGGTCTTCACCATAGTGGAGTTTGGAGTCAGACTGTTTGAGGGTGTGCACAGGTGTCTTTTTATACTGATAAAAAGTTTAAACAGGTGCCATTACTACAGGTAATGAGTGGAGGAAAGAGGAGACTCTTAAAGAAGAAGTTACAGGTCTGTGAGAGCCAGAAATCTTGATTGTTTGTTTCTGACCAAATACTTATTTTCCACCATGATATGCAAATAAAATGTTAAAAAAACAGACAATGTGATTTTCTGGATTTTTTTTTCTCAGTTTGTCTCCCATAGTTGAGGTCTACCTATGATGTAAATTACAGACGCCTCTCATCTTTTTAAGTGGTGGAACTTGCACTATTGCTGACTGACTAAATACTTTTTTGCCCCACTGTATATGCCCCAGCACCTCCTGAGATATATGCCCCAGCACCTCCAGAGATATATGCCCCAGCGCCTCCAGAGATATATGCCCCAGCACCTCCTGAGATATATGCCCCAGCGCCTCCAGAGATATATGCCCCAGCGCCTCCAGAGATATATGCCCCAGCACTTCCTGAGATATATGCCCCAGCACCTCCTGAGATATATGCCCCAGCACCTCCTCAGATATATGCCCCAGCACCTCCTGAGATATATGCCCCAGCACCTCCTGAGATATATGCCCCAGCGCCTCCTCATATATATGCCCCAGCGCCTCCTGAGATATATGCCCCAGCGCCTCCTGAGATATATGCCCCAGCACCTCCTGAGATATATGCCCCAGCGCCTCCTCATATATATGCCCCAGCGCCTCCTGAGATATATGCCCCAGCACCTCCTCAGATATATGCCCCAGCGCCTCCTGAGATATATGCCCCAGCGCCTCCTGAGATATATGCCCCTGCGCCTCCTGAGATATATGCCCCAGTGCCTCCTCATATATATGCCCCAGCACCTCCTGAGATATATGCCCCAGCGCCTCCAGAGATATATGCCCCAGCACCTCCTGAGATATATGCCCCAGTGCCTCCTCATATATATGCCCCAGCACCTCCTGAGATATATGCCCCAGCCCCTCCTCAGATATATGCCCCAGCACCTCCTCATATATATGCCCCAGCACCTCCTGGGATATATGCCCCAGCCCCTCCTCAGATATATGCCCCAGCGCCTCCTGAGATATATGCCCCAGCGCCTCCTGAGATATATGCCCCAGCTCCTCCTGAGATATATGCCCCAGTGCCTCCTCATATATATGCCCCAGCACCTCCTGAGATATATGCCCCAGCGCCTCCTGAGATATATGCCCCAGCACCTCCTGAGATATATGCCCCAGTGCCTCCTCATATATATGCCCCAGCACCTCCTGAGATATATGCCCAGCACCTCCTCAGATATATGCCCCAGCGCCTCCTGAGATATATGCCCCAGCACCTCCTGAGATATATGCCCCAGTGCCTCCTCATATATATGCCCCAGCACCTCCTGAGATATATGCCCCAGCACCTCCTCAGATATATGCCCCAGCACCTCCTGAGATATATGCCCCAGCACCTCCTGAGATATATGCCCCAGCGCCTCCTGAGATATATGCCCCAGCACCTCCTGAGATATATGCCCCAGCACCTCCTGAGATATATGCCCTAGCGCCTCCTGAGATATATGCCCCAGCGCCTCCTGAGATATATGCCCCAGCGCCTCCTGAGATATATGCCCCAGCACCTCCTGAGATATATGCCCCAGCGCCTCCTGAGATATATGCCCCAGCGCCTCCTGAGATATATGCCCCAGCACCTCCTGAGATATATGCCCCAGTGCCTCCTCATATATATGCCCCAGCACCTCCTGAGATATATGCCCCAGCGCCTCCAGAGATATATGCCCCAGCACCTCCTGAGATATATGCCCCAGTGCCTCCTCATATATATGCCCCAGCACCTCCTGAGATATATGCCCCAGCACCTCCTGAGATATATGCCCCAGCAACTCCTGAGATATATGCCCCAGCGCCTCCTGAGATATATGCCCCAGCACCTCCTCATATATATGCCCCAGCACCTCCTGAGATATATGCCCCAGCACCTCCTGAGATATATGCCCCAGCACCTCCTGAGATATATGCCCCAGCACCTCCAGAGATATATGCCCCAGCGCCTCCAGAGATATATGCCCCAGCACTTCCTGAGATATATGCCCCAGCGCCTCCAGAGATATATGCCCCAGCACCTCCTGAGATATATGCCCCAGTGCCTCCTCATATATATGCCCCAGCACCTCCTGAGATATATGCCCCAGCGCCTCCAGAGATATATGCCCCAGCGCCTCCAGAGATATATGCCCCAGCACCTCCTGAGATATATGCCCCAGTGCCTCCTCATATATATGCCCCAGCACCTCCTGAGATATATGCCCCAGCACCTCCTGAGATATATGCCCCAGTACCTCCTGAGATATATGCCCCAGCGCCTCCTGAGATATATGCCCCAGCGCCTCCTGAGATATATGCCCCAGCACCTCCTGAGATATATGCCCCAGTGCCTCCTCATATATATGCCCCAGCACCTCCTGAGATATATGCCCCAGCGCCTCCAGAGATATATGCCCCAGCACCTCCTGAGATATATGCCCCAGTGCCTCCTGAGATATATGCCCCAGCACCTCCTGAGATATATGCCCCAGCGCCTCCAGAGATATATGCCCCAGCGCCTCCAGAGATATATGCCCCAGCGCCTCCTGAGATATATGCCCCAGTGCCTCCTCATATATATGCCCCAGCACCTCCTGAGATATATGCCCCAGCACCTCCTGAGATATATGCCCCAGCACCTCCTGAGATATATGCCCCAGCGCCTCCTGAGATATATGCCCAGCGCCTCCTGAGATATATGCCCCAGCACCTCCTGAGATATATGCCCCAGTGCCTCCTCATATATATGCCCCAGCACCTCCTGAGATATATGCCCCAGCGCCTCCAGAGATATATGCCCCAGCACCTCCTGAGATATATGCCCCAGTGCCTCCTCATATATATGCCCCAGCACCTCCTGAGATATATGCCCCAGCGCCTCCAGAGATATATGCCCCAGCGCCTCCTGAGATATATGCCCCAGCACCTCCTCATATATATGCCCCAGCACTTCCTGAGATATATGCCCCAGCGCCTCCTGAGATATATGCCCCAGCACCTCCTCATATATATGCCCCAGCACTTCCTGAGATATATGCCCCAGCCCCTCCTGAGATATATGCCCCAGCACCTCCTCAGATATATGCCCCAGCACTTCCTGAGATATATGCCCCAGCACCTCCTGAAATATATGCCCAGCGCCTCCTCAGATATATGCCCCAGCGCCTCCTGAGATATATGCCCCAGCGCCTCCTGAGATATATGCCCCAGCACCTCCTCATATATATGCCCCAGCACCTCCTGAGATATATGCCCCAGCACCTCCTGAGATATATGCCCCAGCACCTCCTGAGATATATGCCCCAGCGCCTCCAGAGATATATGCCCCAGCGCCTCCTGAGATATATGCCCCAGCGCCTCCTGAGATATATGCCCCAGCACTTCCTGAGATATATGCCCCAGCGCCTCCAGAGATATATGCCCCAGCACCTCCTGAGATATATGCCCCAGCGCCTCCAGAGATATATGCCCCAGCGCCTCCAGAGATATATGCCCCAGCACTTCCTGAGATATATGCCCCAGCACCTCCTGAGATATATGCCCCAGCACCTCCTGAGATATATGCCCCAGCACCTCCTGAGATATATGCCCCAGCGCCTCCTCATATATATGCCCCAGCGCCTCCTGAGATATATGCCCCAGCGCCTCCTGAGATATATGCCCCAGCACCTCTTGAGATATATGCCCCAGCGCCTCCTCATATGTATGCCCCAGCGCCTCCTGAGATATATGCCCCAGCACCTCCTCAGATATATGCCCCAGCGCCTCCTGAGATATATGCCCCAGCGCCTCCTGAGATATATGCCCCAGCGCCTCCTGAGATATATGCCCCAGTGCCTCCTCATATATATGCCCCAGCACCTCCTGAGATATATGCCCCAGCGCCTCCAGAGATATATGCCCCAGCACCTCCTGAGATATATGCCCCAGTGCCTCCTCATATATATGCCCCAGCACCTCCTGAGATATATGCCCCAGCGCCTCCAGAGATATATGCCCCAGCACCTCCTGAGATATATGCCCCAGTGCCTCCTCATATATATGCCCCAGCACCTCCTGAGATATATGCCCCAGCCCCTCCTCAGATATATGCCCCAGCACCTCCTCATATATATGCCCCAGCACCTCCTGAGATATATGCCCCAGCCCCTCCTCAGATATATGCCCCAGCGCCTCCTGAGATATATGCCCCAGCGCCTCCTGAGATATATGCCCCAGCACCTCCTGAGATATATGCCCCAGTGCCTCCTCATATATATGCCCCAGCACCTCCTGAGATATATGCCCCAGCGCCTCCTGAGATATATGCCCCAGCACCTCCTGAGATATATGCCCCAGTGCCTCCTCATATATATGCCCCAGCACCTCCTGAGATATATGCCCAGCACCTCCTCAGATATGTGCCCCAGCGCCTCCTGAGATATATGCCCCAGCACCTCCTGAGATATATGCCCCAGTGCCTCCTCATATATATGCCCCAGCACCTCCTTAGATATATGCCCCAGCACCTCCTCAGATATATGCCCCAGCACCTCCTGAGATATATGCCCCAGCACCTCCTGAGATATATGCCCCAGCGCCTCCTGAGATATATGCCCCAGCACCTCCTGAGATATATGCCCTAGCGCCTCCTGAGATATATGCCCCAGCGCCTCCTGAGATATATGCCCCAGCGCCTCCTGAGATATATGCCCCAGCACCTCCTGAGATATATGCCCCAGCGCCTCCTGAGATATATGCCCCAGCGCCTCCTGAGATATATGCCCCAGCACCTCCTGAGATATATGCCCCAGCGCCTCCAGAGATATATGCCCCAGCACCTCCTGAGATATATGCCCCAGTGCCTCCTCATATATATGCCCCAGCACCTCCTGAGATATATGCCCCAGCACCTCCTGAGATATATGCCCCAGCAACTCCTGAGATATATGCCCCAGCGCCTCCTGAGATATATGCCCCAGCGCCTCCTGAGATATATGCCCCAGCACCTCCAGAGATATATGCCCCAGCACTTCCTGAGATATATGCCCCAGCGCCTCCAGAGATATATGCCCCAGCACCTCCTGAGATATATGCCCCAGTGCCTCCTCATATATATGCCCCAGCACCTCCTGAGATATATGCCCCAGCACCTCCTGAGATATATGCCCCAGCACCTCCTGAGATATATGCCCCAGCGCCTCCAGAGATATATGCCCCAGCGCCTCCAGAGATATATGCCCCAGCACTTCCTGAGATATATGCCCCAGCGCCTCCAGAGATATATGCCCCAGCACCTCCTGAGATATATGCCCCAGTGCCTCCTGAGATATATGCCCCAGTGCCTCCTCATATATATGCCCCAGTACCTCCTGAGATATATGCCCCAGCGCCTCCAGAGATATATGCCCCAGCGCCTCCAGAGATATATGCCCCAGCACCTCCTGAGATATATGCCCCAGTGCCTCCTCATATACATGCCCCAGCACCTCCTGAGATATATGCCCCAGCACCTCCTGAGATATATGCCCCAGCACCTCCTGAGATATATGCCCCAGCACCTCCTGAGATATATGCCCCAGCGCCTCCTGAGATATATGCCCCAGCGCCTCCTGAGATATATGCCCCAGCACCTCCTGAGATATATGCCCCAGTGCCTCCTCATATATATGCCCCAGCACCTCCTGAGATATATGCCCCAGCGCCTCCAGAGATATATGCCCCAGCACCTCCTGAGATATATGCCCCAGTGCCTCCTGAGATATATGCCCCAGCACCTCCTGAGATATATGCCCCAGTGCCTCCAGAGATATATGCCCCAGCGCCTCCAGAGATATATGCCCCAGCGCCTCCTGAGATATATGCCCCAGTGCCTCCTCATATATATGCCCCAGCACCTCCTGAGATATATGCCCCAGCACCTCCTGAGATATATGCCCCAGCACCTCCTGAGATATATGCCCCAGCGCCTCCTGAGATATATGCCCCAGCGCCTCCTGAGATATATGCCCCAGCACCTCCTGAGATATATGCCCCAGTGCCTCCTCATATATATGCCCCAGCACCTCCTGAGATATATGCCCCAGCGCCTCCTGAGATATATGCCCCAGCACCTCCTGAGATATATGCCCCAGTGCCTCCTCATATATATGCCCCAGCACCTCCTGAGATATATGCCCCAGCGCCTCCAGAGATATATGCCCCAGCGCCTCCTGAGATATATGCCCCAGCACCTCCTCATATATATGCCCCAGCACTTCCTGAGATATATGCCCCAGCGCCTCCTGAGATATATGCCCCAGCACCTCCTCATATATATGCCCCAGCACTTCCTGAGATATATGCCCCAGCCCCTCCTGAGATATATGCCCCAGCACCTCCTCAGATATATGCCCCAGCACTTCCTGAGATATATGCCCCAGCCACTCCTGAGATATATGCCCCAGCACCTCCTCAGATATATGCCCCAGCACTTCCTGAGATATATGCCCCAGCACCTCCTCAGATATATGCCCCAGCACCTCCTGAGATATATGCCCCAGCACCTCCTCAGATATATGCCCCAGTGCCTCCTCATATATATGCCCCAGCACCTCCTGAGATATATGCCCCAGCGCCTCCTCATATATATGCCCCAGCGCCTCCTGAGATATATGCCCCAGCGCCTCCTGAGATATATGCCCCAGCACCTCCTCAGATATATGCCCCAGCGCCTCCTCATATATATATGCCCCAGCGCCTCCTGAGATATATGCCCCAGCACCTCCTGAGATATATGCCCCAGTGCCTCCTGAGATATATGCCCCAGTGCCTCCTCATATATATGCCCCAGCACCTCCTGAGATATATGCCCCAGTGCCTCCTCATATATATGCCCCAGCGCCTCCTCATATATATATGCCCCAGCACCTCCTCAGATATATGCCCCAGCACCTCCTGAGATATATGCCCCAGTGCCTCCTCATATATATGCCCCAGCGCCTCCTCATATATATGCCCCAGCACCTCCTCAGATATATGCCCCAGCACCTCCTCAGATATATGCCCCAGCACCTCCTCATATATATGCCCCAGCACCTCCTGAGATATATGCCCCAGCGCCTCCTGAGATATATGCCCCAGCACCTCCTCAGATATATGCCCCAGCACCTCCTGAGATATATGCCCCAGCACCTCCTGAGATATATGCCCCAGCGCCTCCTGAGATATATGCCCCAGCACCTCCTCAGATATATGCCCCAGCACCTCCTGAGATATATGCCCCAGCACCTCCTGAGATATATGCCCCAGCGCCTCCTGAGATATATGCCCCAGCACCTCCTGAGATATATGCCCCAGCGCCTCCTGAGATATATGCCCCAGCACCTCTTCAGATATATGCCCCAGTGCCTCCTGAGATATATGCCCCAGCACCTCCTGAGATATATGCCCCAGCGCCTCCTGAGATATATGCTCCAGCGCCTCTTCAGATATATGCCCCAGCGCCTCCTGAGATATATTCCCCAGCACCTCCTGAGATATATGCCCCAGCGCCTCCTGAGATATATGCCCCAGCACCTCCTCAGATATATGCCCCAGCACCTCCTCATATATATGCCCCAGCACCTCCTGAGATATATGCCCCAGCGCCTCCTGAGATATATGCCCCAGCACCTCCTCAGATATATGCCCCAGCACCTCCTCATATATATGCCCCAGCACCTGCTGAGATATATGCCCCAGCGCCTCCAGAGATATATGCCCCAGCACCTCCTGAGATATATGCCCCAGTGCCTCCTGAGATATATGCCCCAGCACCTCCTGAGATATATGCCCCAGCGCCTCCAGAGATATATGCCCCAGCGCCTCCAGAGATATATGCCCCAGCGCCTCCTGAGATATATGCCCCAGTGCCTCCTCATATATATGCCCCAGCACCTCCTGAGATATATGCCCCAGCACCTCCTGAGATATATGCCCCAGCACCTCCTGAGATATATGCCCCAGCGCCTCCTGAGATATATGCCCCAGCGCCTCCTGAGATATATGCCCCAGCACCTCCTCAGATATATGCCCCAGCACCTCCTGAGATATATGCCCCAGCGCCTCCTGAGATATATGCCCCAGCACCTCCTGAGATATATGCCCCAGCGCCTCCTGAGATATATGCCCCAGCACCTCTTCAGAT
Organism: Ranitomeya imitator; assembly: GCF_032444005.1. NCBI lineage: Eukaryota > Metazoa > Chordata > Amphibia > Anura > Dendrobatidae > Ranitomeya > Ranitomeya imitator. The sequence continues at coordinate 843,006,355 of NC_091284.1, read as the reverse complement.
ATATGCCCCAGTGCCTCCTGAGATATATGCCCCAGCACCTCCTGAGATATATGCCCCAGCGCCTCCTGAGATATATGCTCCAGCGCCTCTTCAGATATATGCCCCAGCGCCTCCTGAGATATATTCCCCAGCACCTCCTGAGATATATGCCCCAGCGCCTCCTGAGATATATGCCCCAGCACCTCCTCAGATATATGCCCCAGCACCTCCTCATATATATGCCCCAGCACCTCCTGAGATATATGCCCCAGCGCCTCCTGAGATATATGCCCCAGCACCTCCTCAGATATATGCCCCAGCACCTCCTCATATATATGCCCCAGCACCTGCTGAGATATATGCCCCAGCGCCTCCAGAGATATATGCCCCAGCACCTCCTGAGATATATGCCCCAGTGCCTCCTGAGATATATGCCCCAGCACCTCCTGAGATATATGCCCCAGCGCCTCCAGAGATATATGCCCCAGCGCCTCCAGAGATATATGCCCCAGCGCCTCCTGAGATATATGCCCCAGTGCCTCCTCATATATATGCCCCAGCACCTCCTGAGATATATGCCCCAGCACCTCCTGAGATATATGCCCCAGCACCTCCTGAGATATATGCCCCAGCGCCTCCTGAGATATATGCCCCAGCGCCTCCTGAGATATATGCCCCAGCACCTCCTGAGATATATGCCCCAGTGCCTCCTCATATATATGCCCCAGCACCTCCTGAGATATATGCCCCAGCGCCTCCAGAGATATATGCCCCAGCACCTCCTGAGATATATGCCCCAGTGCCTCCTCATATATATGCCCCAGCACCTCCTGAGATATATGCCCCAGCGCCTCCAGAGATATATGCCCCAGCGCCTCCTGAGATATATGCCCCAGCACCTCCTCATATATATGCCCCAGCACTTCCTGAGATATATGCCCCAGCGCCTCCTGAGATATATGCCCCAGCACCTCCTCATATATATGCCCCAGCACTTCCTGAGATATATGCCCCAGCCCCTCCTGAGATATATGCCCCAGCACCTCCTCAGATATATGCCCCAGCACTTCCTGAGATATATGCCCCAGCACCTCCTGAGATATATGCCCAGCGCCTCCTCAGATATATGCCCCAGCACCTCCTGAGATATATGCCCCAGCACCTCCTCAGATATATGCCCCAGTGCCTCCTCATATATATGCCCCAGCACCTCCTGAGATATATGCCCCAGCGCCTCCTCATATATATGCCCCAGCGCCTCCTGAGATATATGCCCCAGCGCCTCCTGAGATATATGCCCCAGCACCTCCTCAGATATATGCCCCAGCGCCTCCTCATATATATATGCCCCAGCGCCTCCTGAGATATATGCCCCAGCACCTCCTGAGATATATGCCCCAGTGCCTCCTGAGATATATGCCCCAGTGCCTCCTCATATATATGCCCCAGCACCTCCTGAGATATATGCCCCAGTGCCTCCTCATATATATGCCCCAGCGCCTCCTCATATATATATGCCCCAGCACCTCCTGAGATATATGCCCCAGCGCCTCCTGAGATATATGCCCCAGCACCTCCTGAGATATATGCCCCAGCGCCTCCTGAGATATATGCCCCAGCGCCTCCTGAGATATATGCCCCAGCGCCTCCTGAGATATATGCCCCAGCGCCTCCTGAGATATATGCACCAGCGCCTCCTGAGATATATGCCCCAGTGCCTCCTGAGATATATTCCCCAGCACCTCCTGAGATATATGCCCCAGCGCCTCCTGAGATATATGCCCCAGCACCTCCTGAGATATATGTCCCAGCACCTCCTGAGATATATGCCCCAGCGCCTCCTGAGATATATGCCCCAGCACCTCCTCAGATATATGCCCCAGCACCTCCTCAGATATATGCCCCAGCACCTCCTCATATATATGCCCCAGCACCTCCTGAGATATATGCCCCAGCGCCTCCTGAGATATATGCCCCAGCACCTCCTCAGATATATGCCCCAGCACCTCCTGAGATATATGCCCCAGCACCTCCTGAGATATATGCCCCAGCGCCTCCTGAGATATATGCCCCAGCACCTCCTCAGATATATGCCCCAGCACCTCCTGAGATATATGCCCCAGCACCTCCTAAGATATATGCCCCAGCGCCTCCTGAGATATATGCCCCAGCACCTCCTGAGATATATGCCCCAGCGCCTCCTGAGATATATGCCCCAGCACCTCTTCAGATATATGCCCCAGTGCCTCCTGAGATATATGCCCCAGCACCTCCTGAGATATATGCCCCAGCGCCTCCTGAGATATATGCTCCAGCGCCTCTTCAGATATATGCCCCAGCGCCTCCTGAGATATATGCCCCAGCGCCTCCTGAGATATATGCCCCAGCACCTCCTCAGATATATGCCCCAGCACCTCCTCATATATATGCCCCAGCACCTCCTGAGATATATGCCCCAGCGGCTCCTGAGATATATGCCCCAGCACCTCCTCAGATATATGCCCCAGCACCTCCTCATATATATGCCCCAGCACCTGCTGAGATATATGCCCCAGCGCCTCCTGAGATATATGCCCCAGCACCTCCTCAGATATATGCCCCAGCCCCTCCTTAGATATATGCCCCAGCCCCTCCTCAGATATATGTCCCAGCGCCTCCTGAGATATATGCCCCAGCGCCTCCTGAGATATATGCCCCAGCGTCTCCTGAGATATATGCCCCAGCGCCTCCTGAGATACAGTTAGGTCCATATATATTTGGACAGAGGCAACATTTTTCTAATTTTGGCTATAGACATTACCACAATGAATTTTAAACAAAACAATTCAGATGCAGTTGAAGTTCAGACTTTCAGCTTTCATTTGAGGGTATCCACATTAAAATTGGATGAAGGGTTTAGGAGTTTCAGCTCCTTAACATGTGTCACCCTGTTTTTAAAGGGACCAAAAGTAATTGGACAATTGACTCCAAGGCTATTTCATGGACAGGTGTGGGCAATCCCTTCATTATGTCATTCTCAGTTAAGCAGATAAAAGTCCTGGAGTTGATTTGAGGTGTGGTGCTGCATTTGGAAGGTTTTGCTGTGAAGTAAACATGCGGTAAAGCAGCTCTCCATGCAGGTGAAACAAGCCATCCTTAAGCTGCAAAAACAGAAAAAACCCATCTGAGAAATTGCTACAATATTAGGAGTGGCAAAATCTACAGTTTGGTCCATCCTGAGAAAGAAAGAAAGCACTGGTGAACTCATCAATGCAAAAAAACCTGGGCGCCCACGGAAGACAACAGTGGTGGATGATCGCAGAATAATCTCCATGGTGAAGAGAAACCCCTTCACAACAGCCGACCAAGTGACCAACACTCTCCAGGAGGTCGGCGTATCAATATCCAAATCTACCATAAAGAGAAGACTGCATGAAAGTAACTACAGAGGGTTCACTGCACGGTGCAGCCACTCATAAGCATCAAGAAGAAAAAGGCTAAAAACATCTAAAAAAGCCGCACAGTTCTGGAAGAACATTCTATGGACAGACGAAACCAAGATCAACCTCTACCAGAATGATGGAAAGAGAAAAGTATGGCGAAGGCGCGGTCCAGCTCATGATCCAAAGCATACCACATCCTCTGTAACACCCGGCGGAGGCAGTGTGATGGCGCGGGCATGCATAAACCCGGCGGAGGCAGTGTGATGGCGCGGGCATGCATAAACCCGGCGGAGGCAGTGTGATGGCGCGGGCATGCATAAACCCGGCGGAGGCAGTGTGATGGCGCGGGCATGCATAAACCCGGCGGAGGCACTGTGATGGCTTGGGCATGCATAAACCCGGCGGAGGCAGTGTGATGGTGCGGGCATGCATAAACCCGGCGGAGGCAGTGTGATGGCGCGGGCATGCATAAACCCGGCGGAGGCACTGTGATGGCTTGGGCATGCATAAACCCGGCGGAGGCAGTGTGATGGTGCGGGCATGCATAAACCCGGCGGAGGCAGTGTGATGGCGCGGGCATGCATAAACCCGGCGGAGGCAGTGTGATGGCGCGGGCATGCATAAACCCGGCGGAGGCAGTGTGATGGCGCGGGCATGCATGGCTGCCAGTGGCACTGGGTCACTAGTGTTTATTGATGATGTGACACAGGACAGAAGCAGCGGAATGAATTCTGAGGTATTCAGAGCCGCCATACTGTGTGCTCAGATCCAGCCAAATGCAGCCAAACTGATTGGTCGCCGTTTCATACTACAGATGGACAATGACCCAAAACATAAAGCCAAAGCAACCCAGGAGTTTATTAAAGCAAAGAAGTGGAATATTCTTGAATGGCCAAGTCAGTCCCCTGATCTCAACCCAATTGAGCAGCATTTCACTTGTTAAAGACTAAACTTCAGGCAGAAAGGCCACAAACAAACAGCAACTGAAAACCACCGCAGTGAAGGCCGAGCATCAAAAAGGAGGAAACACAGCGTCTGGTGATGTCCATGAGTTCAAGACTTCAGGCAGTCATTGCCAACAAAGGGTTTTCAACCAAGTACTAAAAATGAACATTTTATTTAAAATTATTGATTCTGTCCAATTACTTTTGGTCCCTTTAAAAACAGGGTGGCACATGTTAAGGAGCTGAAACTCCTAAACCCTTCATCCAATTTTAATATGGAAACACTCAAATGAAAGCTGAAAGTCTGAACTTCAACTGCATCTGAATTGTTTTGTTTAAAATTCATTGTGGTAATGTCTATAACCAAAATTAGAAAAATGTTGTCTCTGTCCAAATATATATGGACCTAACTGTATATGCCCCAGCACCTCCTGAGATATATGCCCCAGTGCCTCCTCATATATATGCCCCAGCACCTCCTGAGATATATGCCCCAGCACCTCCTGAGATATATGCGCCAGCACCTCCTCAGATATATGCCCCAGCTCCTCCTGAGATATATGCCCCAGGGCCTCCTCAGATGTATGCCCCAGCGCCTCCTGAGATATATGCTCCAGTGCCTCCTCAGATATATGCCCCAGCACCTCCTGAGATATGCCCCAGCGCCTCCTGAGATATATGCCCCAGTGCCTCCTCAGATATATGCCCCAGCACCTCCTGAGATATATGCCCCAGCACCTCCTGAGATATATGCCCCAGGGCCTCCTCAGATGTATGCCCCAGCACCTCCTGAGATATATGCCCCAGCACCTCCTCAGATATATGCCCCAGCTCCTCCTGAGATATATGCCCCAGCACCTCCTGAGATATATGCCCCAGTGCCTCCTCATATTTATGCCCCAGCACCTCCTGAGATATATGCCCCAGCGCCTCCTGAGATATATGCCCCAGCACCTCCTCAGATATATGCCCCAGCGCCTCCTCAGATATCTGCCCCAGCGCCTCCTGAGATATATGCCCCAGCACCTCCTCAGATATATGCCCCAGCGCCTCCTCATATATATGCCCCAGCACCTCCTGAGATATATGCCCCAGCGCCTCCTGAGATATATGCCCCAGCACCTCCTCAGATATATGCCCCAGCACCTCCTCAGATATATGCCCCAGGGACTCCTCAGATGTATGCCCCAGCACCTCCTGAGATATATGCCCCAGCGCCTCCTCAGATATATGCCCCAGCGCCTCCTGAGATATATGCCCCAGCACCTCCTCAGATATATGCCCCAGCGCCTCCTCAGATATATGCCCCAGCGCCTCCTGAGATATATGCCCCAGCGCCTCCTGAGATATATGCCCCAGGGCCTCCTCAGATGTATGCCCCAGCACCTCCTGAGATATATGCTCCAGCACCTCCTGAGATATATGCCCCAGCACCTCCTGAGATATATGCCCCAGCACCTCCTGAGATATATGCCCCAGCACCTCCTGAGATATATGCCCCAGCGCCTCCTCAGATATATGCCCCAGCGCCTCCTCAGATATATGCCCCAGCACCTCCTCAGATATATTCCCCAGTACCTCCTCATATATATGCCCCAGCGCCTCCTGAGATATATGCCCCAGCGCCTCCTCAGATATATGCCCCAGCGCCTCCTCAGATATATTCCCCAGCACCTCCTCATATATATGCCCCAGCGCCTCCTGAGATATATGCCCCAGCGCCTCCTGAGATATATGCCCCAGCGCCTCCTCAGATATATGCCCCAGCGCCTCCTGAGATATATGCCCCAGCGCCTCCTGAGATATATGCTCTGTCTGCAACAAGCTCTCCTACATCCATGATCTCTTTGTTACTACCAAACTTTCCTTCCTTGCCATCACCGAAACCTGGCTCACCTCTTCTGACTCAGTCTCCCCTGCTGCACTCTCTTACGGTGGCTTCCACCTTTCACACACACCCCGCCCCAGCAGCAAACATGGCGGAGGAGTTGGTTTTCTCCTGTCAGATAACTGCTCCTTCACCCCAATCCCACTGCCACCCTCTGTTACCCTCCCTTCCTTTGAGGTGCACTCTGTGCGCATCTACTCCCCCACCAACCTCCAACTGGCTGTCATTTACCGCCCCCCAGGGCCAGCCACCATCTTCTTTGACCACTTCACCACCTGGCTACTTCACTTCCTTTCTGCGGACATCCCCACTATCATCATGGGCGACTTCAACATCCCCATTGACACTTCCCTCTCAGCTGCCACTAAACTTCTAACTCTCACTTCCTCCTTCGGCCTCACTCAATGGTCTTCTGCAGCCACTCACAAAGACGGTCACACACTGGACCTCATCTTCACCCGCCGCTGCTCCCTATCTAACCTCTCTAACTCACCTCTTCCACTCTCTGACCACAACTTTCTCACATTCTCATCTCTCTCCACTCCATGTCTACAATCCCCACCCCACAAACTTTCACACCCTCGCAGAAATATTAAACATCTTGATCTACATTCATTCTCTGAATCCCTCCTCCCCCTCACAAGCATAAGTTCCATACACAATGCGGATGACGCTGCTGCTCTATATAACACCACAATAGCTGTAGCTTTGGAATCTGCTGCCCCACTTACACATACCAAAGCTCGCAAAATCAACAGACAGCCCTGGCACACCAGCCTGACCAAAGAACTGAGGCGAGCTTCCAGGGCTGCTGAGCGCAGATGGAAAAGATCCCACTCTAACGAGCACTTCATCGCATTCAAACAGTCCCTCACTACTTTCAAGACCACACTCGCCACAGCTAAACAAACCTACTTCTCATCTCTCATATCCTCCCTGTCTCACAACCCTAAACAGTTATTCAACACCTTCAATTCTCTCCTCCGTCCCCCAGCACCTCCTTCCTCCCCACTTATCTCTGCTGAAGACTTTGCCTCATTTTTCAAGCAGAAGATTGATAGCATTAGAGACAGTTTTGGTCAACAACCCCCAGAGCCCTTCCTCCCGATTTCCCAGCCCTCCACCTCCAAAACCAACTTCTCCACCATTACAGAAGATCAACTCTCCACTCTACTCTCAAGATCACATCTCACCACCTGTGCACTTGACCCACTCCCATCCCACCTCATCCCAAACCTCACCACAATCTTCATCCCAACCCTAACCCATCTCTTCAACCTATCACTAATAACTGGTGTTTTCCCCTCAAGCTTTAAACATGCCTCCATCACACCTATCCTCAAAAAGCCCTCTCTTGACCCATCCTCTGTATCTAGCTATCGCCCTATATCACTTCTCCCCTATGCCTCAAAACTACTGGAACAACACGTCTACCTTGAACTGTCCTCCCATCTCTCTTCTTGCTCCCTCTTTGACCGCCTACAATCTGGCTTCCGGTCACACCATTCCACCGAAACTGCCCTAACTAAAGTCACCAATGACCTCTTAACTGCCAAGAGCAAGCGACACTACTCTGTCCTCCTCCTCCTCGACCTGTCGGCTGCCTTTGACACAGTGGACCATTCCCTATTATTACAAACCCTCTCATCCCTTGGCATCGCAGACTTGGCCCTATCCTGGATCTCATCATACCTAACAGACCGGACATTCAGCGTCTCCCACTCACACACCACCTCCTCACCTCGCCCCCTATCTGTCGGAGTCCCGCAAGGTTCAGTCCTTGGGCCCTTGCTCTTCTCCATTTACACCTTTGGCCTGGGACAGCTCATAGAATCTCATGGCTTTCAGTATCACCTCTATGCTGACGACACACAGACCTACATCTCCGGACCAGATATCACCACCCTTCTAACCAGAATCCCTCAATGTCTGTCCACTATTTCATCCTTCTTCTCCGCTAGATTTCTGAAACTTAACATGGACAAAACAGAATTCATCATCTTTCCCCCATCTCACGCGACCCCCCCAACGAACCTATCCATTTCAGTAAATGGCTGCCCACTCTCCCCAGTCCCACAAGCTCGCTGCCTCGGGGTAATCCTTGACGCTGATCTCTCCTTCAAACCACATATCCAAGCCCTTTCCACTTCCTGCCGACTTCAACTCAAAAATATTTCACGAATCCGTTCATTCCTCAACCATGAATCTGCAAAAACCCTAGTCCATGCCCTCATCATCTCTCGCCTTGACTACTGCAACCTCCTGCTCTGTGGCCTCCCCTCTAACACTCTCGCACCCCTCTAATCTATTCTAAACTCTGCTGCCCGACTAATCCACCTGTCCCCCCGCTATTCCCCGGCCTCTCCCCTCTGTCAATCCCTTCACTGGCTCCCCATTGCCCAGAGACTCCACTACAAAACCCTAACCATGACGTACAAAGCCATCCACAACCTGTCTCCTCCATACATCTGTGACCTCGTCTCCCGGTACTTACCTACCCGCAACCTCCGATCCTCACAAGATCTCCTACTCTACTCCCCTCTTATCTCCTCTTCCCACAATCGTATACAAGATTTCTCTCGCGTATCACCCCTACTCTGGAACCCTCTACCACAACACATCAGACTCTCGCCTACCATCGAAACCTTCAAAAAGAACCTGAAGACCCACCTCTTCAGACAAGCCTACAACCTGCAGTTACCACCGATCGACCAAACCGCTGCATGACCATCTCTACCCTCACCTACTGTATTCTCACCCATCCCTTGTAGATTGTGAGCCTTCGCGGGCAGGGTCCTCATTCCTCCTGTACCAGTTATGACTTGTATTGTTTAAGATTATTGTACTTGTTTTCATTATGTATACCCCTCCTCACATGCAAAGCGCCATGGAACAAATGGCGCTATAACAATAAATAATAATAATAATAATAATAATATATGCCCCAGCACCTCCTGAGATATATGCCCCAGCACCTTCTCAGATATATGCCCCAGCGCCTCCTGAGATATATGCCCCAGCGCCTCCTGAGATATTTGCCCCAGCACCTCCTCAGATATATGCCCCAGCGCCTCCTCATATATATGCCCCAGCGCCTCCTGAGATATATGCCCCAGCGCCTCCTGAGATATATGCCCCAGCACCTCCTCAGATATATGCCCCAGCTCCTCCTGAGATATATGCCCCAGGGCCTCCTCAGATGTATGCCCCAGCACCTCCTGAGATATATGCCCCAGCACCTCCTCAGATATATGCCCCAGCGCCTCCTGAGATATATGCCCCAGCGCCTCCTGAGATATATGCCCCAGTGCCTCCTCATATATATGCCCCAGCACCTCCTGAGATATATGCCCCAGCGCCTCCTCAGATATATGCCCCAGCGCCTCCTCAGATATATTCCCCAGCACCTCCTCATATATATGCACCTCCTCAGATGTATCGCGCCAGCGCCTCCTCAGATGTAAATATGCCCCAGCGCCTCCTGAGATATATGACCCAGCACCTCCTGAGATATATGCCCCAGGGCCTCCACAGATATATGCCCCAGCGCCTCCTGAGATGTATGCCAGAGCACCTCCTCAGATATATGCCCCAGCGCCTCCTCAGATATATGCCCCAGCGCCTCCTCAGATATATGCCCCAGCGCCTCCTCAGATATATGCCCCAGCGCCTCCTCAGATATATGCCCCAGCACCTCCTGAAATATATGCCCCAGCACCTCCTCAGATATATGACCCAGCACCTCCTGAGATATATGCCCCAGGGCCTCCACAGATATATGCCCCAGCACCTCCTGAGATATATGCCCCAGCAACTCCTCAGATATATGACCCAGCACCTCCTGAGATATATGCCCCAGCGCCTCCTGAGATATATGCCCCAGCGCCTCCTGAGATATATGCCCCAGCGCCTCCTGAGATATATGCCCCAGCACCTCAGATATATTCCCCAGTACCTCCTCATATATATATGCCCCAGCGCCTCCTGAGATATATGCCCCAGCGCCTCCTCAGATATATGCCCCAGCGCCTCCTCAGATATATTCCCCAGCACCTCCTCATATATATGCCCCAGCGCCTCCTGAGATATATGCCCCAGCGCCTCCTGAGATATATGCCCCAGCGCCTCCTCAGATATATGCCCCAGCACCTCCTGAGATATATGCCCCAGCGCCTCCTGAGATATATGCCCCAGCGCCTCCTGAGATATATGCCCCAGCGCCTCCTCAGATATATTCCCCAGCACCTCCTCATATATATGCCCCAGCGCCTCCTGAGATATATGCCCCAGCACCTCCTGAGATATATGCCCCAGCGCCTCCTGAGATATATATGCACCTCCTCAGATTTATCGCCCCAGCGCCTCCTCAGATATATTCCCCAGTGTCATGATTCCAATGGCAGGGAATCACAAAAGGACAAGCACCAACGAGCTCTAGGGTGATGGAACCTGAGCTGACCGCGACCCTAAACCTGAACACACAAATAACAATAGCCGGGGAACGTGCCTACGTTGATCCTAGACGTCTCGCACCAGCCGAAGATCTAACTTCCCCTATTAGAAGAAACACAGACCTCTCTTGCCTCCAGAGAAATACCCCACAGAAATAGCAGCCCCCCACATATAATGACGGTGAAATGAGAGGAAGGCACATACACAGTATGAAAACAGATTCAGCAAAATGAGGCCCGCTAAAACTAGATAGCAGAGGATACAAAAGTAAACTGCGCGGTCAGCAAAAAACCCTTCAAAAAACCATCCTGCAATTACTTGAACTCATGTTCCAACTCATGGAACATGAGGAGCAATTACAGCCCACTAGAGCAACCAGCAGCAAAGAAACAATTATATGCAAGCTGGACAAGACAAAAATAAAGCAAAACGTGGAACAAGAAAATCAAAAACTTAGCTTGTCCTGAAGATTACTGAAGCCAGAAGCTGAGGTAACAAAACACTCTGATAACCTTGATAGCCGGCGGGGAAATGACAAGAAAGCCCGGTTAAATAGGAAACTCCCAAATCCTAATAGAACAGGTGGACACCAGAGACAGCAGAACACAAATCACCCAGTACCATCAGTAACCACCAGAGGGAGCCCAAAAACAGAACTCACAACACCCCAGCACCTCCTCATATATATGCACCTCCTCAGATTTATCGCCCCAGCGCCTCCTCAGATGTAAATATGCCCCAGCGCCTCCTGAGATATTTGACCCAGCACCTCCTGAGATATATGCCCCAGGGCCTCCACAGATATATGCCCCAGCGTCTCCTGAGATATATGCCAGAGCACCTCCTGAGATATATGCCCCAGCACCTCCTGAGATATATGCCCCAGCACCTCCTCAGATATATGCCCCAGCGCCTCCTCAGATGTAGATATGCCCCAGCGCCTCCTCAGATATATGCCCCAGCGCCTCCTGAGATATATGCCCCAGCACCTCCTGAGATATATGCCCCAGCACCTCCTCAGATATATGACCCAGCACCTCCTGAGATATATGCCCCAGGGCCTCCACAGATATATGCCCCAGCGCCTCCTGAGATATATGCCCCAGCGCCTCCTCAGATATATGCCCCAGCGCCTCCTCAGATATATGCCCCAGCGCCTCCTCAGATGTAGTTATGCCCCAGCGCCTCCTGAGATATATGCCCCAGCGCCTCCTGAGATATATGCCCCAGCGCCTCCTCAGATATATTCCCCAGCAACTCCTCATATATATGCCCCAGCACCTCCTCAGATGTATGCCCCAGCGCCTCTTCAGATGTAGATATGCCCCAGAGCCTTCTCAGATATATGCCCCAGCTCCTCCTCAGATATATGCCCCAGCGCCTTCTTAGATATATGCCCCAGTGCCTCCTCAGATATATGCCCCATCGCCTCCTCAGATATATGCCCCAGCGCCTCCTCAGATATATGCCCCAGCACCTCCTCAGATATATGCCCCAGCGCCTCCTGAGATATATGCCCCAGCACCTCCTCAGATATATGCCCCAGCGCCTTCTCAGATATATGCCCCAGTGCCTCCTCAGATATATGCCCCAGCGCCTCCTCAGATATATGCCCCAGCGCCTCCTCAGATATATGCCCCAGCGCCTTCTTAGATATATGCCCCAACGCATCCTCAGATATATGCCCCATCGCCTCTTCAGATGTAGATATGCCCCAGCGCCTTCTCAGATATATGCCCCAGCACCTCCTCAGATATATGCCCCAGTGCCTCCTCAGATGTATGCCCCAGCGCCTCCTGAGATATATGCCCCAGCACCTCCTCAGATATATGCCCCAGCGCCTCCTGAGATATATGACCCTGCGCCTCCCCAGATATATGCCCCAGCACCTCCTGAGATATATGCCCCAGCGCCTCCTCAGATATATGCCCCAGCACCTCCTCAGATATATGCCCCAGCGCCTCCTCAGATGTATGCCCCAGCGCCTCCTCAGATATATGCCCCAGCACCTCCTCAGATATATGCCCCAGCGCCTCCTGAGATATATGACCCTGCGCCTCCCCAGATATATGCCCCAGCGCCTCCTGAGATATATGACCCTGCGCCTCCCCAGATATATGCCCCAGCGCCTCCTCAGATATATGCCCCAGCGCCTCCTCAGATATATGCCCCAGCGCCTCCTCAGATATTTGCCCCAGCGCCTCCTCAGATATATGCCCCAGCGCCTTCTTAGATATATGCCCCAGCACCTCCTCAGATATATGCCCCAGCGCCTCTTCAGATGTAGATATGCCCGAGCGCCTCCTCAGATATAGATATGCCCCAGCGCCTTCTCAGATATATGCCCCAGCGCATTCTCAGATATATGCCCTAGCACCTCCTCAGATGTATGCCCCAGCGCCTCCTGAGATATATGACCCAGCGCCTCCCCAGATATATGCCCCAGCGCCTCCTCAGATATATGCCCCAGCGCCTCCTCAGATATATGCCCCAGCGCCTCCTCAGATATATGCCCCAGCGCCTCCTCAGATATATGCCCCAGCGCCTCCTCAGATATATGCCCCAGCGCCTTCTTAGATATATGCCCCAACGCATCCTCAGATATATGCCCCAGCGGCTCCTCAGATATATGCCCCAGCGCCTCCTCAGATATATGCCCCAGCGCCTCCTCAGATATATGCCCCAGCGCCTCCTCAGATGTAGATATGCCCCACTACCTCCTCAGACACATGCCCCAGCGCTTCCTCAGATATATGTTGTGAGTTCTGTTTTTGGGCTCCCTCTGGTGGTTACTGATGGTACTGGGTGATTTGTGTTCTGGTGTCTCTGGTGTCCACCTGTTCTATTAGGATTTGGGAGTTTCCTATTTAACCGGGCTTTCTTGTCATTTCCCCGCCGGCTATCAAGGTTATCAGAGTGTTTTGTTACCTCAGCTTCTGGCTTCAGTAATCTTCAGGACAAGCTAAGTTTTTGATTTTCTTGTTCCACGTTTTGATTTATTTTTGTCTTGTCCAGCTTGCATATAATTGTTTCTTTGCTGCTGGTTGCTCTAGCGGGCTGTAATTGCTCCTCATGTTCCATGAGTTGGAACATGAGTTCAAGTAATTACAGGATGGTTTTTTGAAGGGTTTTTTGCTGACCGCGCAGTTTACTTTTGTATCCTCTGCTATCTAGTTTTAGCGGGCCTCATTTTGCTGAATCTGATTTCATACTGTGTATGTGCCTTCCTCTCATTTCACCGTCATTATATGTGGGGGGCTGCTATTTCTGTGGGGTATTTCTCTGGAGGCAAGAGAGGTCTGTGTTTCTTCTAATAGGGGAAGTTAGATCTTCGGCTGGTGCGAGACGTCTAGGATCAACGTAGGCACGTTCCCCGGCTATTGTTATTTGTGTGTTCAGGTTTAGGGTCGCGGTCAGCTCAGGTTCCATCACCCTAGAGCTCGTTGGTGCTTGTCCTTTTGTGATTCCCAGCCATTGGAATCATGACAGATATATGCCCCAGCGCCTCCTGAGATATATGCCCCAGCGCCTCCTCAGATATATGCCCCAGGGTCTCCTCAGATATATTCCCCAGCTCCTCCTGAGATATATGCCCCAGGGTCTCCTCAGATATATTCCCCAGCACCTCCTGAGATATATGCCCCAGCGCCTCCTGAGATATATGCAACAGCGCCTCCTCAATATGCCGCAGCGCCTCCTCAGATATATGCCCCAGCGCCTTCTCAGATGTAGGAGATTCCCCTTAGTCCTGACGCTATTCCCTGGTCATCATTTGTCACCGCGTTCGGCTTATTCCAGTTTCGAGTTATGCCATTCGGGATGAAGAATGCCCCGGCGACCTTCCAAAGTCTGGCTGACCGGCTTCTAGATGGTCTCCAGGACTATGCGTGTGCCTACCTGGATGGCATCGCCATCTACAGCGCGACATGGGAAGAGCATCTAAATCACCTAGAGACAGTATTGGACAGGATCCACCAGGCCGGAATCACCCTGAACCCAAACAAGTGTTACGTGGGCAAAGCAGAGGTTCAGTATTTAGGGCATTGGGTGGGAAGTGGGAAACAGAGACCAGAACCAGCCAAGATTGAGGCCATAGCCAAATGGCCCACAGCACGCACTAAAACCCAGGTCATGGCGTATCTAGGGACAGCGGGGTATTACAGGAAATTCGTTCCCAATTACAGCAGCGTGGCCAAGTCTGTTATGGTCTGGTGATTATGGAGCGACATGAGACTAGCTATGAGCAGGTGGTATCTATTCTGACCGCAGACCCTAAGCTCAACACACAACTATAAGCAGCCGTGGATTGCTCCTAATGCTCCCTAGGCAACTCGTCACAGCCTAAGAGCTAACTACCCCTAAAGATAGAAGCAGGAAAACTATCTTGCCTCAGAGAAAATCCCCAAAGGAAAGACAGCCCCCCACATGTAATGACTGTGAGAGGAGAAGAAAATTACATACGTAGTATGAAACAAGATTGAGCACAGGAGGCCACTTCTAGCTAAAAACGAAAGTACAGAAAAGAGCTCTGTGCGGTCAGTAGAAAAAACTAGTAAAAGTCCACCACAGAGAAATGCAAAAATCTCCACACCTAACTAAAGGTGTGGAGGGCAAACTCTGCTGCCCAGAGCTTCCAGTTTAGCTAAATAGATCCATACTGATAAACTGGACAAAAGAGCAAAAAACAAGACAGTACAAAACAACAAGTCCACAATAAGTGAACTGCAAGGACATGGAAGGACTTAGCTTTGCAGAACTTGGTCAGAGTGTCAGGACAATCCAAAGAGCAATGACTCCAGGCAGAGACAATTGACTACTGGCATTGAATGAGGGCTAAGGCCAGACTAATATAGCCGAGCCCAAAAGACAATCAAAGGAAACAGCTGAGAAGCTAAATCCAAGAAGCAGTCATACCACTAAAGACCACAGGAGGAGCCCAAGAGCAGAACTCACAAAAATACTACTTACAACCAAGAACGGAATTCACAACAGTACCCCCCCACCAGAGCCCCCAGGCCGATCAGTACGAGCCAAATGAAAAGCCCGAACCAACTCGGCAGCATGAACATCGGAGGCAACAACCCAAGAATTATCCTCCTGGCCATAACCCTTCCACTTGACAAGATACTGAAGCTTCCGCCTTGAAAAACGAGAATCCAAAATTTTCTCAACCACATATTCCAACTCCCCTCCAACCCCAACACCGGGGCAGGAGGATCAACAGATGGAACAACGGGCTTCACATATCTCCGCAACAAAGATCTATGGAAAAGATTGTGGATGGAAAAAGAAGCTGGAAGGGCCAAACGAAAAGACACAGGATTGATAATCTCAGAAATCTTATACGGACCAATAAACCGAGGCTTAAACTTAGGGGAAGAAACCTTCATAGGGACATGACGAGAGGATAACCAGACCAAATCCCCCACACGAAGCCGAGGACCAACACACCGACGGCGGTTAGCAAAACGCTGAGCCCTTTCCTGGGACAACACCAAATTGTCCACCACATGAGTCCAAATCCGCTGCAACCTGTCCACCACAGAATCCACACCAGGACAATCAGAAGGCTCAACCTGCCCTGAAGAAAAACGAGGATGGAAACCAAAATTACAAAAGAAAGGCGAAACCAAAGTAGCCAAACTGGCCCGATTATTAAGGGCAAACTCGGCCAACGGCAAAAAAGTCACCCAATCATCCTGATCAGCAGACACAAAGCATCTCAAATAGGTTTCCAAGGTTTGATTAGCTCGCTCAGTTTGGCCATTTGTCTGAGGATGGAACGTCAAAGAAAAAGACAAATCAATACCCATCCTATCCCAAAAGGCCCGCCAAAATCTAGAGACAAACTGGGAACCTCTGTCAGACACAATATTCTCCGGAATGCCATGCAAACGAACCACATGCTGAAAAAACAATGGAACCAAATCTGAAGAGGAAGGCAACTTAGGCAAAGGTACCAGATGGACCATTTTAGAGAACCGGTCACAAACCACCCAGATAACAGACATCCTCTGGGACACCGGAAGATCTGAAATAAAATGCATGGAAATATGCGTCCAAGGCCTCTCCGGAATGGGCAAAGGTGAAAGCAACCCACTAGCACGGGAACAGCAAGGCTTAGTCCGGGCACAGGTCCCACAGGATTGCACAAAAGCACGCACATCCCGCGACTAGGAAGGCCACCAAAAAGACCTAGCAACCAAATCTCTGGTACCAAAAATTCCAAGATGACCAGCCAACACAGAACAATGGACCTCAGAAATTACCTTACTTGTCCATCTATCAGGAACAAACAGCTTCCCCACAGGACAGCGGTCAGGCTTATCAGCCTGAAACTCCTGAAGCGCCCGCCGTAAATCAGGGGAGATGGCAGATAAAATCACCCCTTCCCTAAGGATGCCAACCGGCTCAAGGACTCCAGGAGAATCAGGCGAAAAACTCCTAGAGAGGGCATCAGCCTTAACATTCTTAGATCCCGGAAGATACGAGACCACAAAATCAAAACGGGAGAAAAACAGGGACCACCGAGCCTGTCTAGGGTTCAGCCGCTTGGCCGACTCAAGGTAAATCAGATTCTTATGATCGGTCAAGACCACAATGCGGTGCTTGGCTCCCTCAAGCCAATGACGCCACTCCTCAAATGCCCACTTCATAGCCAACAACTCCCGATTGCCGACATCATAATTGCGTTCCGCAGGCGAAAACTTCTGAGAAAAGAAGGCACATGGCTTCATCAAGGAACCATCAGAATTCCTCTGTGACAAAACGGCCCCTGCCCCAATCTCAGACGCGTCAACCTCAACCTGAAAAGGAAGAGAAACATCCAGCTGACGCAACACAGGGGCAGAAGTAAATCGGCGTTTAAGCTCCTGAAAGGCCTCAACAGCCGCAGAGGACCAATTCGTCACATCAGCGCCCTTCCTCGTCAAATCGGTCAGGGGTTTAACCACACTGGAAAAGTTGGCCATGAAACGGCGATAAAAATTAGCAAAGCCCAAAATTTTTTGAAGGCTCTTCACAGATGTGGGTTGAATCCAGTCATGAATGGCTTGGACCTTAACAGGATCCATTTCTATAGACG
Source organism: Ranitomeya imitator (assembly GCF_032444005.1). Taxonomy (NCBI): domain Eukaryota; kingdom Metazoa; phylum Chordata; class Amphibia; order Anura; family Dendrobatidae; genus Ranitomeya; species Ranitomeya imitator. The sequence goes on along the minus strand of NC_091284.1, from coordinate 842,988,586 downwards.
AAGGGGAAAAAATAAACCCCAAAAAAGAAACCTTCTGAACTCCAAATAGGCACTTAGACCCCTTCACAAATAGAGCATTATCACGAAGGATCTGGAACACCATCCTGACCTGCTTCACATGAGACTCCCAATCATTGGAAAAAATCAAAATATCATCCAAATACACAATCAAGAATTTGTCAAGATAATTGCGGAAAATATCATGCATAAAGGACTGAAACACAGAAGGAGCATTAGAAAGCCCGAAAGGCATCACAAGATATTCAAAATGGCCTTCGGGCGTATTGAATGCAGTTTTCCATTCCTCACCCTTTCTAATACGAACAAGATTATATGCCCCTCGAAGGTCAATCTTGGTAAACCAACTAGCCCCCTTAATCCTAGCAAATAAATCAGAGAGCAAAGGTAAAGGGTATTGGAATTTAACCGTGATCTTATTAAGAAGGCGATAATCAATACAGGGTCTCAAGGAGCCATCCTTCTTGGCAACAAAAAAGAAACCCGCTCCCAATGGTGACGAAGACGGCCGAATATGCCCCTTCTCCAAAGACTCCTTAACATAACTCCGCATGGCGGCATGCTCTGGCACAGACAGATTGAAAAGTCGGCCCTTAGGGAACTTACAACCAGGAATCAAGTCAATAGCACAATCACAGTCCCTATGTGGAGGAAGGGAACTGGACTTGGGCTCATCAAATACATCCTGGAAATCCGACAAAAATTCAGGAACATCAGAAGAGGGGGAAGAGGAAATTGACATTAAAGGAACGTCACTATGTACCCCTTGACAGCCCCAACTAGTCACAGACATTGATTTCCAATCCAGCACTGGATTGTGTACTTGTAACCATGGAAAACCCAGTACAACATCATCATGCAAATTATGCAACACCAGAAAACGGCAATCTTCCTGATGTGCAGGAGCCATGCACATAGTCAGCTGAGTCCAATACTGAGGTTTATTCTTGGCCAAGGGTGTAGCATCAATACCCCTCAAGGGTATGGGACTCTGCAAAGGCTGCAAAGAAAAACCACAGCGCCTAGCGAATTCTAAGTCCATTAAGTTCAGAGCAGCGCCCGAATCCACAAATGCCATGACAGAAAAAGATGACAATGAGCAAATCAGGGTCACAGACAGGAGAAACTTAGGCTGTATAGTACTAATGGCAACAGACCTAGCGACTCTCTTAGTACGCTTAGGGCAATCAGAAATAGTATGAGCAGAATCACCACAGTAAAAACACAGCCTATTCTGACGTCTGTATCCCCTCTGTTCCGCTCTAGTCAAAATCCTATCACATTGCATGGACTTAGGACTCTGCTCAGAGGACACTGCCATATGGTGCACCACCCTGCGTTCACGCAGGTGACGATCAATCTGGATGGCTAGAGACATAGATTCGCTCAAACCAATAGGTGCAGGAAAGCCCACCATAACATCTTTAAGGGCTTCAGAAAGACCCTTTCTGAAAATGGCTGCCAGAGCGTCCTCATTCCATCTAGTGAGCACAAACCATTTTCTAAATTTCTGGCAGTATAATTCTGCTGCTTCCTGACCCTGACACAGGGCCAACAGTGTTTTCTCAGCATGCTCTACAGAGTTAGGTTCGTCATACAATAATCCGAGCTAATTGAAAAAATGCATCTACATTAAGCAATGCCGGATTCCCTGACTCAAGAGAGAATGCCCAGTCCTGAGGATCACCACGCAGTAGAGAAATAACTATCTTTACTTGCTGAATGGGATCACCAGAGGAACGGGGTTTCAGAGCAAAAAACAATTTGCAATTATTTTTAAAGTTCAGAAACTTAGATCTATCCCCGTAAAACAAATCCGGAGTAGGAATTCTAGGCTCTAAGGCCGGAGTCTGAACAACAAAATCTTGGATATTCTGTACTCTTGCAGCAAGCTGATCCACACGAGAAAATAACCCTTGAACATCCATGCCTGCATCCAAATTCAGAATCACCCAGAAATCAAGAGGAAAAAAAAAAGACAAAACAAACCCAAGGAAAAAAAATGACTCAAAACTCCTTTTCTTTTCCTTCTTTTGAGAGGCATTCAGTTCAATTTTGGCCAGTTGTACTGTTATGATCTGGTGATTATGGAGCGACATGAGACTAGCTCTGAGCAGGTGGTATCTATACTGACCGCAGACCCTAAGCTCAACACACAACTAGAAGCAGCCATGGAATGCTCCTAACGCTCCCTAGGCAACTCGTCACAGCCTGAGAGCTAACTACCCCTAAAGGTAGAAGCAGGAAAACTATCTTGCCTCAGAGAAAATCCCCAAAGGAAAGACAGCCCCCCCACATGTAATGACTGTGAGAGGAGAAGAAAATGACATACGTAGTATGAAACAAGATTGAGCACAGGAGGCCACATCTAGCTAAAAAGGAAAGTACAGAAAAGAGCTCTGTGCGGTCAGTAGAAAAAACTAGAAAAAGTCCACCGCAGAGAAATGCAAAAATCTCCACACCTAACTAAAGGTGTGGAGGGCAAACTCTGCTGCCCAGAGCTTCCAGTTTAGCTAAATAGATCCATACTGATAAACTGGTCAAAAGAGCAAAAATCAAGACAGTACAAAACAACAAGTCCACAATAAGTGAACTGCAAGGACATGGAAGGACTTAGCTTTGCAGAACTTGGTCAGAGTGTCAGGACAATCCAAAGAGCAATGACTCCAGGCAGGAACAATTGACAACTGGCATTGAATGAGGGCTAAGGCCAGACTAATATAGCCGAGCCCAAAAGACAATCAAAGGAAACAGCTGAGAAGCTAAATCCAAGAAGCAGTCATAGCACTAAAGACCACAGGAGGAGCCCAAGAGCAGAACTCACAAAAATACTACTTACAACCAAGAACGGAATTCACAACACAAGCCACTCACTGATCTGACCCGTAAGAACCAACCCCGCCTGGTAACCTGGACCCCATAGTGTGAGGAAGACTTCCGCCAACTAAAGGACGCCCTCACCAATACCCCTATATTGGCCGCACCTGATCCAACTAATCGTTTCCTTGTTCACACAGACGCTTCTATGTTTGGATTGGGGCAGTACTAAGCCAAGTCGGGCCGGACGGCCAAGAACACCCGGTAGCTTAGCTGAGTCGGAAACTACTGCCCCGTGAAGTGAGCTAAGCGGCCATCGAGAAGGAGTGCCTGGCGGTAGTATGGGCACTCAAAAAATTGCAAAGATAATTGTATGGATGACAGTTTTCCCTCCTAACGGACCATAATACCCTAGTGTGGCTTAATCGTGTCTCCGGAGACAACGCCAGATTACTGCGGTGGAGTTTAGCCCTACAACCTCTGGACTTCACCATCCACTACAGACCCGGCAAACAAAACGGTAATGCCGATGGACTAAGTCGACAAACGGAACTTGTACCAACCCCATAAACTTCGGTCATCCCCAAACCGATCCGTTAAGGATCAGACTGTATATGCCTATCGCGTCGCTGAAAAGGGGAGCCGTGTTACGGAACCACTCAGCACCCAGAATATGTTGTGCAGTTATATGTATGTGCAGCGCCCCAGAGACCTGGTCGTTGCAGTATGTCGCTCTGCCACTAAGGGGAGCAGCGGTACGTCTGATGGCACTAAGGAGTTCTCCTGACCAGGTATCACCAGCACACATTACACTTCACACTCCGGCCACTAGGGGGAGAAAAAGGCTTTATTTATTGGGCCACTCCTCACACTGGTAAAACTAGGGGTTGGAGAGGAAGTTAGTCAGAAGCTGACTGGGTTGGATTCAGGCAACATCCCGTGGCAGGGGGTGTTGCAGGGAGAAGACACAGGGGGGTCCCTGTCAGGCGTGGGAACCTGGCAGGTGCCTAGCGAACAGAGCAGAATGTTAGGAACGTTAGGAACGTCAGGAAGGATATAATGGAACTAGAGAGAGTACAAAGGAGGGCAACAAAATGAATAAGGGGGATGGGAGAACTACAATACCCAGATAGATTAGCGAAATTAGGATTATTTAGTCTAGAAAAAAGACGACTGAGGAGCGATCTAATAACCATGTATAAGTATATAAGGGGACAATACAAATATCTCGCTGAGGATCTGTTTATACCAAGGAAGGTGACGGGCACAAGGGGGCATTCTTTGCGTCTGGAGGAGAGAAGGTTTTTCCACCAACATAGAAGAGGATTCTTTACTGTTAGGGCAGTGAGAATCTGGAATTGCTTGCCTGAGGAGGTGGTGATGGCGAACTCAGTCGAGGGGTTCAAGAGAGGCCTGGATGTCTTCCTGGAGCAGAACAATATTGTATCATACAATTATTAGGTTCTGTAGAAGGACGTAGATCTGGGGATTTATTATGATGGAATATAGGCTGAACTGGATGGACAAATGTCTTTTTTCGGCCTTACTATGTTACTATGTTACGGAGCCGCGCCTGCACACCCTGCGGCGGTATCCTAAGAAGGAGACAAGAAAGGAAGGATATTGTGGAACAGTGTAAACGAGATCAAGCAAAAAGGAGAGCCAGTAGGAGTCGTGCTGTGAGACCGAGGCAACATCTTACTGAGGCGTGTAGCTGGTGGCCGGAACACCGCGGGAGTAACTGACTTCAGGCCTTACTTCAAACTCCGCAGGACAGTTAATTATAGGTTGGCTGTCTACCTTAAATTTCCTAAGAAGACATAGGGGGCAACATTGGGAGAGGGGCGTCTCTAGGGTCCCGGAAGACCTCCAGGCCTTCCCGTCATACGGGTGCGTCCTAGCCAAAACATATCTGGGGGACGAGAAACTAGTAACATCTGGAACTAAAGAGAGAGAGAGCTGTAGAGAACGAACAAACGAGAACAGCAGTTGTGAGGACTATTCCGAATGCTCAGCAGGGTAGGACTACAACACACAGGCGCTAGTGGTAGGCAACGATTTCCATCTGCGAGGGAAACTCTGGATGTGCCCATCGGACCGGCCGGTCTCTGATAGCCCTGTTAAACGTGCTCTGGATTGAGGATCCTGAAGTCTTCAGTAAAGAGACTGCAACCTTGTGTCCTCGTTATTGCCTGCACCTCACACCATCACCATCCACCTTACTGGGAAGCCCTGGGGACATACTTCACCTGTGGGAAGGTATACCATCCAGCTGCCATTCCATCACCCCAGCGGACTCCACAGCAGCGTCGGTCACCCTGACCGAACACCACAGGTGGCGTCACGAACCCCTGACATACTGCACCACCTTTATTGGACGCCCCTTAGCAGGGTCGCGGACCGGGTCTAGCCACCGTGACAGCCTCAGAACCGAACCAGAGAGGCCCAGTACCGAAACGCGTGGCCCTGTGTCTGGGGGCGCTCCATATATATAATAGGTTCCATGTGAGACGCGTGTCCCTAATGCATCAGCCCACCGGCTGCGCCCCTGGGCAGAGGGGACACGATATTCCCCTTTTGTCCGCCCCCCACCTTTGTAATTCCCACAGTAAATATCGGCAGGCTCCAGCCACCTGCGGCTATTGTAATGTATGTCTGGCCTGCCGCTTTTCTATTGGCCTGCCCTCTGTATCTGTGTGATATATTCTGTGTCCTGTGAGTAAAGTGTTGTCAGACTGGAAATACGTGGAGAAGCAGTGATCTTTTATATTCGCCCATGTAATCAAGGAATTCCAGCCTGCGTCCTTCATTCAGACTCCAGCCAAAGCAGAGTGCACCTCCGGAAACATGGGGTGGTACTGAAAAAGGTACCCCAGATTGGTAGACCCCGTTACAACAGGTATGTGTGCCAACAAGGTGTGTGGGTTAGGAACCAGGGGAGCAAGCAGTTCTGTGGCGGCATTGACTGCTCTTAGGTCATGGACCATTCTATAATTCACCGGCTCCCCAGGCCTAACCTTCTTCTTTACTGGATACAGGGGAGGGTTGCAAACGGACTGTGTAGGCACAACAGCCCCTGATTCCAGCAATTTTTGTACCTGTGCGTCTATTGCAGCCTCCTGAGCAGCACTCAGAGGGTAATGACACAATAGGGGCGGTGCTGCCCCTGGTTTCAATTTGACTATTATGGGAGAACTTTGAGTTTTCCCACATCAGTTTTGCCTTTTGCCCAGAGATCAGTGGGGAGTTGATCCGGGGCAGGTGCAGTGGGCGGATCACTTTCTGCAGTACTTGCAGCTGCATTCAGGGCCATGATCTTGCAGAGGGTACTGGGTTTAAGTTGGGTCATTGTCACTGTTCCGTCATCATGGTAAGTAATAACCGCCTGTAGTTTCCGTAAAACGTCAGCTCCTAGCAAGTTACTTTGTCCCCTGGGGGCTACCATTAACTGAGTCAGAAAGGTCTTCCCACAAATGGAGAGGGGAGTGGGTTCTGTCAGTCCCAAGGTCTGGGTCAGCGCATTGAAAGGTGTGGCCATGACAAAGTCAGTGGTTTCACGGAAGGGTAATGGACAGTCCGAAAGCGTGATAACTGAGTTGTCAGCTCCTGTGTCAACCTGAAAGTCTGCTGTAGTTCCTCCTGGCAGGCTCACCTGTACTGTACAGTCGGGGTGGGAGGTAGAGTGACTAGAGGACACAGTTACAGGCTGCCAGTTACCTATTCGTTGGTCTGGGGGGTAGCAGGGGTGGGAACCTTATCTAGGTATGGGTTTGTGCAACAATCTTTCCTAAAATGTCCTGGTTTCTTACATCTGTAACACAATCTAGGGCCCTTAGTTGGTTCTCCACATCCCCCACCTCTCTGTGAGGGTCGACTCCTCTGAAAGTGAACCTTAGTCTTCTGCGAGTCTAAACTGACTCCATGTGCAATCTTAGCAAGATCGCCTGGGGGGCAGGATCTCCAATCTGGTCTACTTGCCATCACCTTCTCTCTCAGATACTTATCAATCCCTTGCATATATGCATGACTTAACAAACGTGTCGCAGTTCTATCATCTTCACCATAACCCATATCAGACCATCGTTGTTGCAACCTATAGAAATAATCAATGGGGAGCTCCTGCGGGTCCTGTACAGTCTTCCAAATGCACCGATACTTCCTCCTGTCTAATCTTACAGGCTTTTTCTAGTGCCTCAACAAAGTCAGACCCTGACCTGGCATTGTTAGGTTCTCCGCTTTGGGGACCATTTCCCCCTGGGTACATTTTAAATGTCTCAGCTGTCAGTCGGGTGGAAGGTGCTTCCCCCAGGGCTGAACGCACTAACTGTTGCATGTCCTGTCTGGTTGCCTGGTAAGTGTGCTGTATCACCCCACACTGTCTGGCAAAAGACATAGGTCGTTGGTTCATGTCTGGCAGCTGTGCAGTCAAAGACATCTGTTCTGTGGGACACCATGGCTGATACCTACTAGCAACATGGTAAGTTGGAGGTCCACTGTCAGCTGCGCCGTCCTCCACTTTGGATCGTGTACCACTTGAGACTACTGTCTGTTTCATGGGAAACAGTTTCGGAATACTTGGACACAACGTGTGGGAACTGCTTGGCCGGGAACTGCCGCAACTTACACAGTAATCAGCGGTTGGTGGGTTCTGTTGACCACAATGTGGGCAGATCCATTGTTCTGGTCCTGTCTGGTTTTCTGTGGAGACATAACTGGGGGGCACTGGTGGGGGTGGAGCACATATAGGTAAGCTGGGAACAATAGCGGCTTTACAGTTCCCATCTAGACATCGGTATACAAGATTATTACCTCGGGTGAATTTTTCCACTCCCTGCTCTTCATAGTGTCGGGAAGCATCAGCCCACCTTCTAGCTTGTCTATCTTTAAGCCACCCTGTGTGGGTTTTCATGAAGTCATGCCATTTACCTGAATCTAATTCCCCTGAGGGGTGGAAGCCTCCTGCCTTCAAGAGCACATTAACCTGCTTCTGGGATTCCTTCCCTTCTTTCCTCTGGACTAATTCTCTAGCAATATGGAACCCTGTACTCTCTTGGTTCCCCATTCTATTGCTAGTATACGTGCAGGCTGAAAACTATCAGACGAACCTTTCCTCCTCACCTAGAGTAGGCTATGTCCTCCTGTGTTAGTCCTATACGTGCAGGCTGAAAACTATCAGACGAACCTTTCCTCCTCACCTAGAGTCGGCTATGTCCTCCTGCGTTAGTTTTCAGCCTGCACGGATAGGACTATCAGACGGACCTTTCCTCCTCACCTAGAGTCGGCTATGTCCTCCTGTGTTAGTCCTAAACTATAGGTTTACTGTGCTCACAGGTTACTGTATTAGCTTCCTTCCAAGATTGATAACACAGGTATATGAACAGACAAACAACAAACACTCCACAAGCGCACCACACAAAGATAATGGGGTCAATCATTTTAGTCTAACAGTGGAGTCATCAGTAACCACACAATGAGGGTCAATATCTGGGTTCAAGGGTACCTGAGCCAGGCAAACCCGTAATTTTACCTGATCCTGGTCGACTAGAAGAAGGGGAGAACCCGTCCACAAGTGGAATGACGTAGGCAGAATATAATCAGGATTCTCACCCCAGCGCTGTGTGATGCCACTAGTCCCGGGAAGTCCCCTGGTCCATTACTGGAGTCGGCCGGGTCTCAGATGAAGCACTCAGGTCCCTGTTCGGGCGCCAGAATTGTTGTCGCAGGTCTCGACCTACTCTCTGAGTCCACCTTAGAGATGATGTCATGGCGCCGGATAGACAAGACACAGTACCCCAGGTATGTATCTGAGGTATCTCTAGTTTATTGAGCTTACACACACTTTTTATCCATACTTATGTCGGAAGCAGATTCACCATATATGGGCTAAGCGTCGGAGAGTTTACCATTTGTCTCCCTGTGGTTTTGCAATCATATTTTTGCACAGAACTTTATTCGTTATCTACCAAGGACATTTCATCCCTCATGCCCTGCTACAATCAGCAATAACAGCTGCATGAAGAATAGTGAATAACAACTTGTTTCTCTCAACTTTAGTAACACTTACACAAAATGGAGGCAAGCAAGATAAAATGGATCCTGCTATAACACCTCTTCCTTCTCGTCCTTCTTCTCATTCTTCTCTATTTATTCCTCCCATGGCAAACGTCTGTGAGACGACAGACCTGAACTTAGAGATGTTGTTAGCCCTTCCGCATCCTCCTCTGCTTCCTAATCTTCCACCAGGAACACCACCACCTCCTCCTGCAGCATGTAGATGACAGTAATAGTGATGCTGAAGACGGCAATGTCAGCGCTAACTGTCTTAGTAGCCATTTCAAAAACGTGCAGAAGGGTGCAGAGGTCCTTCATCTGTGTCACCTCCTTGGGTCGCAGTTTTCGCCTGCCACTTACTCAAGTTGGGATTTGGTAGGTCACCTAGTTACACCCCTCCTGGCTTTCCGAGGGCTACGGCACAGTGGTGACACCACCTTGCCTGTTACAGTCTACATCTACTGTAGTGGAAGTCCTGTCCGTCCCCATTCTACTATTTCTACTCTGGTGAAATTGATGCCACTTTGGTGTCTGCCAGTAATTTTTGGAAAGGTGAACACTCCTGGTTGGGACTCCTTCATGTGTGCAGGCCTCAGAGACGTCAGGCCTCCACTTCCTTGGATTCAACTATCCGTGTTACTATCCTGAGATTTTTCTGACAATAGTAGTCTATAAAACTATTTATGCCACCTGAGTGTGGCTCAGGATGGAAGCAGGATGAGCTGTTGCATGTGGTATCAGGGCGCCCAGCACAGGAGGTCTACACCGATCCCTCACCCACCTCGTTTTACTGTGACGCTCATTGGAAAGCTGTAAATGCTGTCCCGGACCCCGATACCTCATGCCTGGCTGATTGCTGCACTGCCATGCTACAGTTTGTACTGTGGGTGAATTGAGGCCACTTTCCTGGTGTCTATCCTTCATTTGTTGTGTTTTGGCAGCTTTTGGGCCTTTATAAGGTGTTGTGCATGCGCTTGATTTTGCCTCCCATTGACTCCAACGGCGTTTGGGTATGTTCAGTGAATATGTGACAAATAAATAGGTGAATACTGCAAAATTGGTGATCATAATCCGGACCGAACACTGAAATATTCGCTCATCTCTAAACCCAACCGCAGTCACATTAGACAATCAGCCAATGTTTGCTGCTGCTGCATCCAGTGACTGCAGGACACCGCACAGATCAATGATATGGTGTGCTGAGGCCACCTGGTGGGCACACAATGTAATGACAAGGTGGTGTTCAGACTGATGTGACAATGAAGTAATAGAATATACTAGACGCATCGGGTATTCTAGAATATATGTAGTTTATTTATGAAGATTTCAGAATAATGCAATGAATACACAGGATTCTGCCTGTCTCTGCCGGCCGCGACCAATCAGTGACACGGGATTTCCGGGACAGACAAACAGACGGAAGTGGACGTTAGACGATTATATAGATAGATCAGGGTAAATATGAGCTGTGGTTTGAATCCTCAGTGCTTACATCTCAGTGAATGCTGCTATTATACATATAGTTTGGATTTATTTGTGTTTTTATCCTATCCTCAATATTTTATAGTTCCAAATCCACTTGTCTGTGTGTGCAATTATCTAAATTGTCTCTAGCGCCACCTATAGGAAGTAGCAATCCAAAAGACAATGTCAACCCTTTAACGAGCCGGGTCACATGACTCAGGATGAAAGCCAAAACCAGAAACTCAATTTGCAGACACTCTGTTTCGGGGGTACTGCCCCTCGTCAGTGAAAAGTGTGAGTAATTATCTGCACACACTTATTGCTGTCATTGGCATTTGTGCACCTCGCGTCTCCACAACATACCGCACACATTCACCTTTCTCGCCCCTCACTGCCACACTTTCACCTCCTCACTCCTGTAGCCTCAGCGGGCTGGGCTCGGTTGCCATGGGAACGAATCCCCCAAGTTTCATCCTCCCCTCCCGCCTTCTGATGCATCAGAGGTTGAGGGGATCGATGGCGCAGGATGCTGGAACCGCAGCTTCCAGCTCTTGTCTGACCTGCTGAACAGCTGTGATGCCCTTACTGAAGGATCGCACTACGACTATAGACATCTACGCCCCCAGGAAGAAGTGATTGTGAAACGCGCGTCGGGGGCCCTTTGCCTACCCCAGAAGACACACCAATATACATGTTTACGTCTTAGGACTTTATCATATATATATATATATATATATATATATATATATATACATACATATGTACTGTATGCTCTAGCTGTCCAGCTGCCGCTACAATATACACAGCGGATTTAACTTTCCTATTTGCTGCACTTGCACTTTATTATCTATTATCTCATATATCCACATTTATATACTTTTCTGCACCTTAGAATGACCAATATGGACTTGATTAAACATTTCTTTTTGCACATTGTGCATTTGACGTTTCACCTTCTCTGCATTTGACATTGGGATACAAGATAGTAGTGGTTCATGGAGATGTAACCACAAATCGCAACTTATATTTACCCTGATATATTCCTTCAGTGTTATAAATCTGTCTGAATACTGCCTTGTCATTACACTGTTCGCCCACCAGGTGGCCTCAGCACACCATGTCATTGATCTGTGCTGTGTCCTGTGGTTGGGTTTCATGCTGCGCCTGGACCATCCCCCACCTTATAACAAATGTTACTGTTCTGTAAGAAATAATTGTTCAATAACGATTGCTATATTTTACTATTTGGGCTTCCCTACTTTTCCGCTTCGTTTGGTTATTATACTTTTTGGAAGTACTCACTCCATTACCCTTTTGGTCATATACAGGCAATTGAAAGGGAAATAAGTATCGTGGGCCAATGTCGATCGTCTAGAAGCTAGTGCAGCGCCCCAGGGTCCTGGTCGTCGCAGTGGTATAGCTTTCCTCTCGGGGAGAGTGATGCTTCGTTTGGAGGCAAGAAAGGATAACTGCATCCAGGTATCACAAACATGAAACACATTCACACTCCAGGCCACCAGGGGGAGCTTCTGCTCCTATTTATTAGGTCACTCCCCACATATATATAACTGGTAGTCTGTAGGGAAAGTTAGCTAGTTGCTGGCTGAGCTCAGCTCAGTTGGTTCCAGACAGTAGTGTGAGGAGGACAGAGGGTCCACGGAGCTGTGCATGCCCTCAGAGCTGCAGCTCCCAGAGACATTCAGAAGGCAGAACTGTATTGCAGCGAGGATGAAGTAAATCAGAGCAAAGGAGAGGATACCAGAAGGGGTCCAGCCCCGCTCAAGCTGTCCCCTTCTGAGGCGCAAAATCCCGGTAACCACGGCCCTTGGGGGGCGATCCACTAATGTCTCATCGGACTACGACGATGGACAGAGCACAGCAATAGACAGTGATTATAAATCTCACCTATTGATCACAGGTTTGACCATTTCTGGTGGGTTCATGTCTTCCTGAAAGTCTGTCTCTATGATATGCCTTCCTTTATCCTCCAGCAAAGGATAAATCCCATATCCAGCTTTTAAAAAGTGATGAAATATGCAAACTGTCTCTTCAGAGAAGCAGAAGACTAGAACTCTATTGGAAGAAATATCGGCTCTTTAACAAGCCTTGCTACATGACTTAGGTCAAGCCAAATAATTATACTAAGTCATATTGCAAGGCTCGTTAAAGAGTCGATATTGACTTTTAGGATTACTGCTTCCAATAGGTGGTGCTAGAGTTCTATTCCTCTTCTTCTCCTCTGGAGACAATTTTCATATTTAATTTCCCAGAGGATCATGCATGGCTTATAAGTCTCCTTCCTCTGACATGCCAGGTCTGGCATGTCACTCTCCACAAGAAGAAACATTACCCCTTAGATCCCCAAAAGTGATGAGCAAATGTGTCTCATGCAGAGAATTGTCCAATTGAGATATTCACACATTTGGAATGAGAGGATCGTCTCGCAGAAAAGAATTCACAGATAAACTGTTCCTGAAAACACCTGAGTGAATCAATTAATGATCAACCTGGAAATGATCATCCAAAATGTCCATGTCATTTTGGCCCTTTTTCTGTCATCAGTATGCCCATCGGAGCTTGATCAATCTTTGAGGTTATATGATTCAAGAATATCTGGCTCTTCCACATCCTCAGGAAATGTTTTGCATATGAAGGGATGCAAGATGCCCCCATAGCGGTTCCCTTGACGTGTAGATAGAGAGTTTCCTAAAAAATTAATCAGCCACCTTTTACCCCTTTAAAATTAAATATTAAATGATTTAAAAAAATGAACATATTTGTTATCTCATTTCCATAAAAGTCAAATCTATTACGATACGTTACATAAACCATAAGCTAGACATTGAAAAAAAAAGTAATTTTTTGCACTTTACATAAAAAAGCGCTGAAAATTGATTAAAACATCGTATATAAACCCTAAATTGGTATCAATAAAAGTATCAGCTTCATGAGCCAAAAAGCAAACAACCTGTTACCTTACTGGAAAAATATAAAATGTACGGTCTTTCCTTGCCTGCTGGTTTTCCTTTTTTTTCTCAGTCTGTTAACTCTCTGATGTGATGGTGATTTATTCTGCTCCGTGGACATGTATGATGACACCCATCTACACCTTTTCATGATAATCTGGTCTTGGTTTATTCCCTTTTAACCCCTGTTCATTTCTGACTCCCAAAAGTACCACTGGAAATTCTAAATTTTCTGGCCCAAAAACTCATTTACATTTTAGAAGTCACACCCCAGAAAGTTAATAAGCTCCTTCCCTCTCTGCGATCCACACATAAGCTCCTTCCCTCTCTGCATCCCGCACGTGAGCTCCTTCCCTCTCTGCGATCCACACATGAGCTCCTTCCTTCTCTTCATCCTGCACGTGAGCTCCTTCCCTCTCTTCATCCTGCACGTGAGCTCCTTCCCTCTCTGCGATCCACACATGAGCTCCTTCCTTCTCTTCATCCTGCACGTGAGCTCCTTCCCTCTCTGCATCCCGCACGTGAGCTCCTTCCCTCTCTGCGATCCACACATGAGCTCCTTCCTTCTCTTCATCCTGCACGTGAGCTCCTTCCCTCTCTGCATCCCGCACGTGAGCTCCTTCCCTCTCTGCGATCCACACATGAGCTCCTTCCTTCTCTTCATCCTGCACGTGAGCTCCTTCCCTCTCTTCATCCTGCACGTGAGCTCCTTCCTTCTCTTCATCCTGCACGTGAGCTCCTTCCCTCTCTGCGATCCACACATGAGCTCCTTCCCTCTCTCCATCCTGCACGTGAGCTCCTTCCTTCTCTTCATCCCGCACGTGAGCTCCTTCCCTCTCTGAATCCAGCACGTGAGCTCCTTCCCTCTCTCCATCCTGCACGTGAGCTCCTTCCCTCTCTGCATCCCGCACGTGAGCTCCTTCCCTCTCTGTCCCGCACGTGAGCTCCTTCCCTCTCTGCATCCCGCACATGAGCTCCTTCCCTCTCTGAATCCAGCACGTGAGCTCCTTCCCTCTCTCCATCCTGCACGTGAGCTCCTTCCCTCTCTGCGTCCTGCACGTGAGCTCCTTCCCTCTCTGCATCCCGCACATAAGCTCCTACCCTCTCTGCATCCCGCACATAAGCTCCTTCCCTCTCTGCATCCTGCACGTGAGCTCCTTCCCTCTCTGCATCCTGTCCCTCTCTGCATCCTGCACGTGAGCTCCTTCCCTCTCTGCATCCTGTCCCTCTCTGCATCCCGCACATGAGCTCCTTCCCTCTCTGAATCCAGCACGTGAGCTCCTTCCCTCTCTCCATCCTGCACGTGAGCTCCTTCCCTCTCTGCGTCCTGCACGTGAGCTCCTTCCCTCTCTGCGTCCTGCACGTGAGCTCCTTCCCTCTCTGCATCCCGCACATAAGCTCCTACCCTCTCTGCATCCCGCACATAAGCTCCTTCCCTCTCTGCATCCTGCACGTGAGCTCCTTCCCTCTCTGCATCCTGTCCCTCTCTGCATCCTGCACGTGAGCTCCTTCCCTCTCTGCGTCCCGCACGTGAGCTCCTTCCCTCTCTGCATCCCGCACGTGAGCTCCTTCCCTCTCTGCATCCTGCACGTGAGCTCCTTCCCTCTCTCCATCCTGCACGTGAGCTCCTTCCCTCTCTGCGTCCTGCACGTGAGCTCCTTCCCTCTCTGCATCCTGCACGTGAGCTCCTTCCCTCTCTGCATCCTGCACGTGAGCTCCTTCCCTCTCTGCATCCTGCACGTGAGCTCTTTCCCTCTCTGAATCCAGCACGTGAGCTCCTTCCCTCTCTGCATCCCGCACGTGAGCTCCTTCCCTCTCTGCATCCCGCACGTGAACTCCTTCCCTCTCTGCATCCCGCACGTGAGCTCCTTCCCTCTCTGCATCCCGCACGTGAGCTCCTTCCCTCTCTGCGTCCCGCACGTGAGCTCCTTCCCTCTCTGCGTCCCGCACGTGAGCTCCTTCCCTCTCTGCGTCCCGCACATGAGCTCCTTCCCTCTCTGCGTCCTGCACGTGAGCTCCTTCCCTCTCTGCATCCTGCACGTGAGCTCCTTCCCTCTCTGCATCCTGCACGTGAGCTCCTTCCCTCTCTGAATCCAGCACGTGAGCTTTTTCCCTCTCTGCGTCCTGCACGTGAGCTCCTTCCCTCTCTGCGTCCCGCACGTGAGCTCCTTCCCTCTCTGCGTCCCGCACGTGAGCTCCTTCCCTCTCTGCGTCCCGCACGTGAGCTCCTTCCCTCTCTGCGTCCCGCACGTGAGCTCCTTCCCTCTCTGCGTCCCGCACGCGAGCTCCTTCCCTCTCTGCGTCCCGCACGTGAGCTCCTTCCCTCTCTGCGTCCCGCACGTGAGCTCCTTCCCTCTCTGCGTCCCGCACGTGAGCTCCTTCCCTCTCTGCGTCCCGCACGTGAGCTCCTTCCCTCTCTGCGTCCCGCACGTGAGCTCCTTCCCTCTCTGCGTCCCGCACGTGAGCTCCTTCCCTCTCTGCATCCTGCACGTGAGCTCCTTCCCTCTCTGCGTCCCGCACGTGAGCTCCTTCCCTCTCTGCGTCCCGCACGTGAGCTCCTTCCCTCTCTGCGTCCCGCACGTGAGCTCCTTCCCTCTCTGCGTCCCGCACGTGAGCTCCTTCCCTCTCTGCGTCCCGCACATTTGCTCCTTCACTCTCTGAAGCACAGTTATGGGGGATCTGAGGATGGCGTACTGTTATGGGGGATCTGATGATGATACACTGTTATGGGGGAATCTGTGGATGATGCACTGTTATGGGGAATATGTGGGTGACACACTGTTATGAGAGATCTGTGGGTGACGTACTGTTATGGGGATCTGAGGATGATGCACTGTTATGGGGGAATTTGTGGATGACGCTGTTATGGGGGATCTATGGACGATGCACTGTTATGGGGATCTGTGGATGATGCACTGTTATGGGGGTTCTGTGCATGATGCACTGTTATGGGGATCTGAGGATAACGCTGTTATGGGGGATCTGTGGACGATGCACTGTTATAGGGGATCTGTGGATGATGCACTGTTATATGGGATCTGTGGATGACGCTGTTATGGGGGATCTATGGATGACGCACTGTTATGGGGATCTGAGGATAACGCTGTTATGGGAATCATGTAAGATGAGGGGACATAATTTATGGTGACACATGGTCGCTGGAGGAACAGATTTTCACACCACACATAAATCTGTTAAAGTCTTTATTTAATTGCTAGAATTTCTGATGATCCGACTGGACAATCGTCTTTAGATCACTCTTTGGGTCACGCTTAGATCGCAGTCACATGATCGGTCATATTTTATCTCTCTTGTCCAGTCATCTCCACGATTATTATTATTTTGGGAAATTAGATATTTGCATTCATTGATTATTGTCACCTCATTGCCGCCCACCTGAAGTCCTCACATGGATCCCTCTGGCTGATCAATGACTGTACATGGTATGATGAGAATAATCAGTGTTAGGGAGAGTTGATGATAAATTAGGAGCAAGGGTCGGCTAGGGCGGAGGACAGGGTAGCAGTCTGTAGAGGTGTAATGCTTGTTGGAGAGGATTGGGAATCTTGGATGATAAGATCATTGTCATGGTATAGGACATGGTTCATGTCCTGCTCTCTCAGGGTTAATATTGCTGGCCTCTCTTTGGATCTGGGAGGGGTATTTATACACACTCCAGACTAGGATTCCCTGTCAGTTATACTTTCGTTTAGTCTGTGTGTCTGACCCCTTGAGTGTGTGCTCGGTGTGCATTGGCTTGTTTTGCTCTCCGTGCTTTACTCTGCATGCTTTGCTCTGTTGGCTTTCTGACCTTTGGCCTCTTTCTGACTACCCTCTGTCTCATCCCTCGATTACCTCATTATCTCCTAATTTTGATCTCGGCACGTTTAATTACTCTCCAGTGTATATTGTCTCCCCTGCATCCCAGTCATCTGGCGTCACCCTCGACCACCTCCTACCCTGTCATATGGTTCAGGTCCTGTTTGCTACTCAGTGAGTTCTCCGCTGCTCTGCTCCTTTGCTGCGGCATGCAGCTCTCCCCACAGCAGTATACCCAGGAGTCCTGACAATTGTGACATCATGACTAGGGTCCTCACGGGCAGGGTCCTCTCTCCTACTGTACCAGTAGTCGTGACTTGTTTTGTTTAAGATTATTGTACTTGTTTTTATTATGTATACCCCTCCTCACATGTAAAGCGCCATGGAATAAATGACACTATAATAGTAAATAATAATAATAGGGTGTGGGGATCTGTGGTGGAGAGCAGGACTCTACAATGACAAGGTGAGGTGTAGGAAGAGAAGCTGCTGCTGGTGGTGGGAGGTGTTGACAGCAGGCTGCGGTCTTGGAGATGGTGCCAACGTGATTTCAGTTTCCAGGGATTGTTGATTTCCTTGTGGGAATAGTGTGTAGAGAGCGGTAAGCAGACTGTGGTTTGTGAGGGCAGGGGGTTAGCTGAAGAGCATTGAGTCTCTTCAGGTGGTGAAAAGGATGAGTTATGTGGTCTTCATGATGAAGGATCTGCTACGAAGTGAGAAGTTGGGGTTTGGGTCACAGATTGGGTGGCATGGTATTAGCTGTTCACTATTTTGGTGGTAAAGTATTGTGATTCTTTTTAGAATAGGGTAATGCTTCCCCCATGAGGGTGTGACCTGTAAACTGTGAGGGTCCTTAAGGATCTGGTTCTTTACACGTGGGGTATGACAAGATGCCAACCACCCTAAGACTCAATCACTCCTTATGAATGTGCAAATGTGTAGCTATGTCTACCCACAGCTCTGGCTGTCCACACGGGTTAGACCTAGTGTTGTCCACAAAGCCTCCAGAGATGCATACAAAGTTTCCAAACATACCCAGGAAGCCACTTGAGATAAGAAGTCTCCTGAGATACCTAGAAAGCCTCCTGAGATACTATAGCCAGTTGTTCTCGGTCATTGCCATGGTTTCCGGGGTTTGCTCCACCCAGAAATTATTATGTTTAGCAATAAATTAATAACACCAATTTCCTTTTGGCATTTTGTGTTCTTCTCCATCAGTGAGGTTCTCGGCGTAGACGTCGAGTCAGCAGACACTGCTCAGTGCATTCCTTGAAAGGGTTTGTGACCAATGATCAGCAAAGAGATTTCCTTCTCTGGGCCGTTTTACCATTAAAGACCAGATCTTTACAGAGCCGAGGATCATTGGATCGTCCAGATCGCAAGACACAGAGAAGGTTCGTCTTACAGGCCTCTTGGCATACCTCACTGACATGTCCCTTGTGATGGAGAAACCAGAAAGTCTGGAAGAGTAGATCATCCTGGAAGAACCTCTGCACCAGCTGGTCCCAGTCAGAAGGATAAGAGGATTTCATGTTGTAGGTGTTGAGTGCGCTGTACAGGAGCGTCCACTGCGGAGTCACGCTCGGCTTCCTGTTGGCCTCAGTCAGGTTCAGTATATAGGTCTCGTGGTCTAATACCACGTGTGAGCTGTGAGGGTACTCACCATCCACCAGGTATACTCGAAATCCTGGAGAAGAAGATAACACATGAGATCCACCACAAAGACAAGAGAGAGAGATAAGACACAAAAAGACAAGAACAATAGAAAAGTATCCATGACCTTCACCTGCAACCTCACCACCAAAATTCCCCTATTGGGTTTGCACTGGTGAAGATGTTGATCAGCGAATCTGCTAAAATCTGGTTTGGCGGGTCCACACAAATGTGGATGGAAAGTGTGATTCGTTGTCGATCAAATTTGCTATAAATCAGATCAAATGTGTCTTATTATTCTCAGAGGTTTCTCCAAACCCCAAAGCACGATCAATGGGGTTAAAGGTAAATTCCCCCCCCCCACTTCCCCGGCCCCCAACTGTCCTGCTGTGCCGCCCCCCTCCGGTCTGGTCTTCAGTCAGCCCAGGTATCTGGCTTTTCGCTAATTATGCTCCGAAATGTCATGACGTTACCCCGCAACATTGGGGTAACGTCATGACGGTGTGGAGGAGCAAAAGATGTCAAGACGTGGCAGCAGTGTGGAGAGGGGCTGTGTGGCTGGACAGGTGGGAGCTGGGGGCAAGGGGGGTATAATAAAAAATGAATAACATATAACCCCATCCCAGCTGTGGAGAATCTCCCAAAATCCAGCGAATCGCCTGAAATTCAAATTCATGTGAATCCACAAATTTTGGGAAATTCTAAGGCTGTGTGCACAAGTTCCAGATTCGGTGTATTTTTTCCTTGCAGTTTTTCTCGATAATCCTGATGGCAGCAAAGTGAATGAGAAACCTGAAGTTTCATTCACACGTGGAGCATGTTTGACTTAATAATCTTATGCCTCAATTCTCTGTGCGTTTTACAGTTGTGTTTCTCCTGCCAAGAGATGCAGAAGTTGTGCTCCACGTGTGCACATAGCCTTAGACTTTGACCTGTTTAGAATGGATCCACTCATCTCAGGTCGATGTTGCCCATGGACCATAACGTCAAGAACACAACCTGCTAGAGCAGCAGTAGGTGTGAGAGCCGGCCGGACCACAGGACTCATCTCCAGTCCAGGGCTGTGTGTCTTTACTGCAAACCCTGACATTGTCTGGTCCATCACCAGGGATTCAAGCTTCAGGAGGCTAATTTGCATATTCCAGGTGCCTTCTGGGAGAAGCGAAGTCTCCCTAAGCTAGAAGATCGTTGGGTACAGCCGGGACCAGCTGCTTCGAAAGCATCACCAAACCAGGGATTCAAGCTTCAGGAGGCTAATTTGCATATTCCAGGTGCCTTCTGGGAGAAGCGAAGTCTCCCTAAGCTAGAAGATCGTTGGGTACAGCCGGGACCAGCTGCTTCGAATTTTTGCCTGTAGGACATTATTGCAAGAGAGCTTGGCTGAGTAGATTACACAAGAAGGAAAACACACAGCAAGTCAGCAGGATCTAGGAGCAACATGGCAGATGTGACAACCTACATGGTGAGCTGCAGCATGTGCTACATGTTCACAGATCGACCAGAAGAAGAATCCAATTTCACCTGTCAGAAGTGTAGACTAGTGGCCCTTTTAGAAGAAAAGGTGCGGGGTCTGGAAGAAAGAATAGCAACTTTGAAACTCATCAAAGAGAATGAAGACTTTCTAGACAGAACAGAAGCATCTCTACTGGTCACAGAAGGTGCAAAAAGTGTCAGAGAACCTCCAAAAGCAGATGAGTGGAAGCATGTGACCAAAAGAAGCAAGAAGACCATGGAGAAATCACCAACCACACAACTGAAGAACCGATATCAAATCTTTGTAGAGGATGAAGATGGCACACCTAAGAATGAAGCAATACCAGCAAGCAAAAAAGAAAAGGGCACACAGCAACAAGTGACAGCAAAAAGTACAGCCAA
The DNA here is from genome assembly GCF_032444005.1 of Ranitomeya imitator. NCBI lineage: Eukaryota > Metazoa > Chordata > Amphibia > Anura > Dendrobatidae > Ranitomeya > Ranitomeya imitator. The sequence goes on along the minus strand of NC_091284.1, from coordinate 842,967,923 downwards.
GAAGCAACGAAGAGTGGTGGTGGTGGGAGACTCACTACTGAGAGGCACCGAAGCAGCCATCTGCAGACCGGACATAACTGCAAGAGAAGTATGCTGCCTTCCAGGTGCGATGATCAAGGATGTGACCGATAGGATACCAAAGCTCTTCAGCTCCAAGGACGTCCACCCATTTCTTCTGATACATGTTGGCACCAATGACACGGCAAGGAAGGACCTACCGACAATCTGCAAGGACTTTGAAGAGTTGGGGAAGAAAGTAAAGGAACTGGATGCACAGGTAGTTTTTTCTTCTATCCTTCCAGTAGACGGGCATGGCACCAGGAGATGGAACAGGATCCTTGATGCAAACAACTGGCTAAGACGATGGTGCAGACAACAAGGATTTGGATTCCTGGACCACGGTGTGAATTACTGGTATGATGGACTCCTCGCCAGAGATGGACTACACCTCAACAAACCTGGGAAACACACATTCGCCAGAAGACTCGCTACACTCATCAGGAGGGCGTTAAACTAGAAGAAGAGGGGACGGGAAGAAAAACATTAGACTCGAACAAAGACGACCCAGGAAAACATACTCAGAAGGGAGGTAAGAACATTTCTAAAACAATCCACAGTGAGGAGATTGGAACAAAACAAAATCCTCTAAACTGCATGCTCGCAAACGCCAGAAGCCTGACAAACAAGATGGAAGAACTAGAAGCAGAAATATCTACAGGTAACTTTGACATAGTGGGAATAACCGAGACATGGTTAGATGAAAGCTATGACTGGGCAGTTAACTTACAGGGTTACAGTCTGTTTAGAAAGGATCGTAAAAATCGGAGAGGAGGAGGGGTTTGTCTCTATGTAAAGTCTTGTCTAAAGTCCACTTTAAGGGAGGATATTAGCGAAGGGAATGAGGATGTCGAGTCCATTTGGGTTGAAATTCATGGAGGGAAAAATGGTAACAAAATTCTCATTGGGGTCTGTTACAAACCCCCAAATATAACAGAAAGCATGGAAAGTCTACTTCTAAAGCAGATAGATGAAGCTGCAACCCATAATGAGGTCCTGGTTATGGGGGACTTTAACTACCCGGATATTAACTGGGAAACAGAAACCTGTGAAACCCATAAAGGCAACAGGTTTCTGCTAATAACCAAGAAAAATTATCTTTCACAATTGGTGCAGAATCCAACCAGAGGAGCAGCACTTTTAGACCTAATACTATCTAATAGACCTGACAGAATAACAAATCTGCAGGTGGTTGGGCATTTAGGAAATAGCGACCACAATATTGTGCAGTTTCACCTGTCTTTCACTAGGGGGACTTGTCAGGGAGTCACAAAAACATTGAACTTTAGGAAGGCAAAGTTTGAACAGCTTAGAGATGCCCTTAATCTGGTAGACTGGGACAATATCCTCAGAAATGAGAATACAGATAATAAATGGGAAATGTTTAAGAACATCCTAAATAGGCAGTGTAAGCGGTTTATACCTTGTGGGAATAAAAGGACTAGAAATAGGAAAAACCCAATGTGGCTAAACAAAGAAGTAAGACAGGCAATTAACAGTAAAAAGAAAGCATTTGCACTACTAAAGCAGGATGGCACCATTCAAGCTCTAAAAAACTATAGGGAGAAAAATACTTTATCTAAAAAACTAATTAAAGCTGCCAAAAAGGAAACAGAGAAGCACATTGCTAAGGAGAGTAAAACTAATCCCAAACTGTTCTTCAACTATATCAATAGTAAAAGAATAAAAACTGAAAATGTAGGCCCCTTAAAAAATAGTGAGGAAAGAATGGTTGTAGATGACGAGGAAAAAGCTAACATATTAAACACCTTCTTCTCCACGGTATTCACGGTGGAAAATGAAATGCTAGGTGAAATCCCAAGAAACAATGAAAACCCTATATTAAGGGTCACCAATCTAACCCAAGAAGAGGTGCGAAACCGGCTAAATAAGATTAAAATAGATAAATCTCCGGGTCCGGATGGCATACACCCACGAGTACTAAGAGAACTAAGTAATGTAATAGATAAACCATTATTTCTTATTTTTAGTGACTCTATAGCGACAGGGTCTGTTCCGCAGGACTGGCGCATAGCAAATGTGGTGCCAATATTCAAAAAGGGCTCTAAAAGTGAACCTGGAAATTATAGGCCAGTAAGTCTAACCTCTATTGTTGGTAAAATATTTGAAAGGTTTCTGAGGGATGTTATTCTGGATTATCTCAATGAGAATAACTGTTTAACTCCATATCAGCATGGGTTTATGAGAAATCGCTCCTGTCAAACCAATCTAATCAGTTTTTATGAAGAGGTAAGCTATAGACTGGACCACGGTGAGTCATTGGACGTGGTATATCTCGATTTTTCCAAAGCGTTTGATACCGTGCCGCACAAGAGGTTGGTACACAAAATGAGAATGCTTGGTCTGGGGGAAAATGTGTGTAAATGGGTTAGTAACTGGCTTAGTGATAGAAAGCAGAGGGTGGTGATAAATGGTATAGTCTCTAACTGGGTCGCTGTGACCAGTGGGGTACCGCAGGGGTCAGTATTGGGACCTGTTCTCTTCAACATATTCATTAATGATCTGGTAGAAGGTTTACACAGTAAAATATCGATATTTGCAGATGATACAAAACTATGTAAAGCAGTTAATACAAGAGAAGATAGTATTCTGCTACAGATGGATCTGGATAAGTTGGAAACTTGGGCTGAAAGGTGGCAGATGAGGTTTAACAATGATAAATGTAAGGTTATACACATGGGAAGAGGGAATCAATATCACCATTACACACTGAACGGGAAACCACTGGGTAAATCTGACAGGGAGAAGGACTTGGGGATCCTAGTTAATGATAAACTTACCTGGAGCAGCCAGTGCCAGGCAGCAGCTGCCAAGGCAAACAGGATCATGGGGTGCATTAAAAGAGGTCTGGATACACATGATGAGAGCATTATACTGCCTCTGTACAAATCCCTAGTTAGACCGCACATGGAGTACTGTGTCCAGTTTTGGGCACCGGTGCTCAGGAAGGATATAATGGAACTAGAGAGAGTACAAAGGAGGGCAACAAAATTAATAAAGGGGATGGGAGAACTACAATACCCAGATAGATTAGCGAAATTAGGATTATTTAGTCTAGAAAAAAGACGACTGAGGGGCGATCTAATAACCATGTATAAGTATATAAGGGGACAATACAAATATCTCGCTGAGGATCTGTTTATACCAAGGAAGGTGACGGGCACAAGGGGGCATTCTTTGCGTCTGGAGGAGAGAAGGTTTTTCCACCAACATAGAAGAGGATTCTTTACTGTTAGGGCAGTGAGAATCTGGAATTGCTTGCCTGAGGAGGTGGTGATGGCGAACTCAGTCGAGGGGTTCAAGAGAGGCCTGGATGTCTTCCTGGAGCAGAACAATATTGTATCATACAATTATTAGGTTCTGTAGAAGGACGTAGATCTGGGTATTTATTATGATGGAATATAGGCTGAACTGGATGGACATATGTCTTTTTTCGGCCTTACTAACTATGTTACTATGTTACTATGTTACCACTTACAAAAATGTGACCTATAGCAATTATACCCCGAGACCTGTCCACCCATGACACCTCTGGTGACCCAATAATGTGTCGTGTTATTTATTGGTGCGGACCCACAGGGGGCATAACACCTAAACACTTTCTAAGAAATACAGGGGTGGAGGTTACCTGGGTTCAGGTTGATGAAGGTGGTGACGCTTGGTGCAATGAAGGCCACGGACAGCGGCCGGGACAAGGTCTCCTCATCGTAGAAGATCTCAAACTCATCCAGGTGAGTGTGTCCAAAGAACTGTGCAGCAATGGAGGCCTCGTACCTGTGGAAGGAGAAAGGGGAAAACTACTAAACAAATCTTCTGAAGGCAGAAATACTGCAGAAATGTCATGATCAGAGGAAGCCACAGGACCACGTGAGATAAGACACGAGGAAAGTGACAGTAAGACAATGTACAGCAAAGGATGTAAGCAGGGGCGGTACAGGGAGCCGTAAGCCCATCACACTTGTCCATACCGTTACCTGCCCCGGTATGGACCAGTGACATCTGCCGCAGGAGCACGTGGAGATCATCTCGCCACAATCCCAGGTATCAGATCGGAGGATGGCCGGGCTCACCTGTTCACAATCCGGTAATAATTCCAGCTCCAGCTCTTCAGGCAGATTCCAGGGGGGATGTGACCGATGATGTGAACCTAGGAGTAACGATTAGAAGGATAAGACCTCGCCACACCGACCCACAGAGCTGACACTGTACACTGATCTTGGAACCTTCACTTTCCTCCATTTTGAGCACATGTCGACTTTCCAGCCCCCTGACTAAGCCAATACAAAAAGGTTTATCAGTTTGCACATCATTATATTACAACCACAGGTCCAATAATGTCTGACCAGTGACCACTGTAAAATGTGCAGAAAACCAGAACGTGATGATCAGGAAACCTCTTCTCTCCATATTTCATCACACGGACCAGAGAACAGATCAAAAGTTGAATGTTGGACATTTTTCCATTTCATTAGAAAAAAATGTTGTCATGTTGAAGGTGATTGTTTCAGCTCCTTCTGCTTGGTGTTGATGCCGAGAGGTTCACAGACATGGCAGTGGCTTCAGTCTGATCAGAATGATGACTAAGACCCTCATGTTCAGCCCTGTAGACCTCTGCAGTAATAGGTGAATGTATAAGGTTTGGATGTGCGGCCGGGGGCTTTTTCTACAGCTATGGAACACATCTGAGAACAATTGTGATTCGGCAATGGTGGACATCGCCCCGTGTCCCCTCGTCTTATTCTTACACCAGCCTGTAAATGTTGGTAAAGTGCAGAGACAATTGCTGAAGTTTTAGGAGAGGAACATTGTCCCCTTCTTGTATGATGTCAGATTCTCGATGCTCCACAATTTTAGGTCTTTCAGATTTTTGTTTCATAATATTTTCTATTGGTGAAAGGTCCAGACTGCAGGAGGCGGGTTCATCCCCTGGGACTCATCTTCTGCTAAGGAAGGATGAAAGCCTCGTATGGAGGTAGTATGTGTTTTACCATTGTCCTTCTGAAATATACAAGGTCTTCTCTCACATAGATGTCTGGATGGAGCAGATGTTCTATAACCTTTGTAAAATGGTCAGCATTGATGGCGCTTCTCATGTGTGAGCTGCCCCTGCTATAGGCACTAATGCCCCCATATAGAGATGTTAACTGTGAGCTGATAACAAGCTGGATGGTCCCTCTCCTCAATAACAAGCTGGATGGTCCCTTTCCTCGAAAACAAGCTGGATGGTCCCTCTATCTGATGACAAGCTGGATGGTCCCTCTCCCCATAACAAGCTGGATGGTCCCTTTCCCCAATGACAAGCTGGATGCTCTGTCTCCATGTTGACAAGCAAAATGGTTCCTCTCTTCCTTTAGAAGATGGATGGTCCCTCTCCTCACTGACAAGCTGGATGGTTCCTCTCTTCCAATATAAGATGGATGGTCCCTCTACTCGATAACAAGCTGGGTGGTCCCTCTCTTCTATTAGAAGATGGATGGTCCCTCTACTCGATAACAAGCTGGATGGTCCCTCTCTTCTATTAGAAGATGGATGGTCCCTCTATTCAATAACAAGCTGGATGACCCCTCTCTGCCATTTGAATCCTCGATAACAAGCTGGATGGTCCCTCTCTTCCATTAGAAGGTGGATGGTCCCTCTCCTCGATAACAATCTGGATGGCCCCTTTTCTCCAGAGTTCATAGAACATGGCATCATAATAAATGAGCTTAGGCCCAGAGAAGATGGCTGCATTTCTGTATTGTGACATTTGGCTTCTTATTTACATGACAGAGCTGTCACTTACTGTAAAGAAACGGGGTCAGTGGGTGCTCTCGTCCGCTGGCCCGGCTGTCTTTAGCAAGACTGCATGGACCAGGGCTCATACCAATGAACGCCCGCTCTATATCCCGGTGGGCAATACACTACACAGACAACACAGGTTTAAGGTAAAACAGTGCGGCAATACTTTATTGAACCACAACACACAATAGCAAACAGAACGATCTCAGCAATTACCCCAACATAGTGCACATGTCAGGGTCTTACTCTTCCGTTGTCTCGCCGGGATAATGGTAGATGTTATATTAGAGCTCCCAGGGTCGCTATTCCACCTGTGATACACACAGAGAGAAGAGGTAATGACAAGCGTAGGGAGATGACCAAGAACTGTCCATAGAGTCCATACAAGGTCCAAAGCCAGTTGACACGAGAGTCACCACCTGGCTTATCTGACCATCTCCATGGAACCAGGCGACCAGTGGGTCCCAAACCTGGCTTTCTCCAAACATATCCATGGTTCAGAGATGGTCACTGGATCAGATCTGTGTCCTTCCAACCGGAGCTGAAAACTCCTAGGTTGTTTCCTATAGAATCATAGATCAGTGTCCCTCATGATGGTGCCATGATGAATTGGCTGCAGTCCTTTCTTCTGTCTGTAGTGTGGTTTGCAGAATGTCTGGCTGGTAGCTCTGTGTTACTTCAGTCTCCCAGGATGTGATCTCTGAGTGTTTTTATACCCAAGGCATGTAAGCTATTTTTAGAATTACCCAGGGTCCTTCAGTCCAACATCAAGATAAACACTGGTGATGGGATTAAGTAGCACTATTAGCATATCAGCACACATCAATAAACAAAGCTTAACACACCCAATGTAGAGTCACTATTACAGACTGAGGGTATGTGCACACGTCAGGATTTCTTGCAGAAATTTTCCTGACAAAAACCGGACATTTCTGCCAGAAATCCGCATGCGTTTTTACCGCGATTTTGACGCGTTTTTGTCACGTTTTTGTGCGTTTTTTACCAAATGCATAGAATTGCGGGAAAAACGCAGAAAATCCGCAAAAGTAATGAACATGCTCATTTTTTTACCGCGATGCGTTTTTTTCGCAGAAAAAAACGCATCCATGTGCACAAAACATGCAGAATGCATTCTAAATGATAGAATGCATAATGTATGCGTTTTTAAAGCGTTTTTAGCGCGTTTTATGGCCTTAGGGTATGTGCACACGTCAGGATTTCTTGCAGAAATTTTCCTGACAAAAACCGGACATTTCTGCCAGAAATCCGCATGCGTTTTTACCGCGATTTTGACGCGTTTTTGTGCGTTTTTTCCCAAATGCATAGAATTGCGGGAAAAACGCAGAAAATCCGCAAAAATAATGAACATGCTCATTTTTTTACCGCGATGCGTTTTTTTCGCAGAAAAAAACGCATCCATGTGCACAAAACATGCAGAATGCATTCTAAATGATAGAATGCATAATGTATGCGTTTTTAAAGCGTTTTTAGCGCGTTTTATGGCCTTAGGGTATGTGCACACGTCAGGATTTCTTGCAGAAATTTCCTGAAGAAAACCAGAAATTTTATGCAAGAAATCCGCATTTTTTTTTTTGCGTTTTTTCCCCGTTTTTTTCGCGTTTTTTTTAGCATTTTGCAAGCGAAATTAGCTTGCAGAATGCTAAAGTTTTCCAAGCGATCTGTAGCATCGCTTGGAAAACTGACTGACAGGTTGGTCACACTTGTCAAACATAGTGTTTGACAAGTGTGACCAACTTTTTACTATAGATGCAGCCTATGCCGCATCTATAGTAAAAGATAGAATGTTTAAAAATAATAAAAAAAATAAAAAAAATTGTTATACTCACCTGCAAACAGCCGATCTCCTCAGCGGCGTCCATTCCTATAGATGGTGTGTGTGTGCAGGACCTTCCATGACGTCGCGGTCACGTGAGCGGTCACGCGACCAATCACAAGACGGCGACGTCATCGCAGGTCCTTCACACACACCATCTATAGGAACGGAAGCGGCAGCATGCTCCGATGAGAGGCGGGAGGACTCCGGGACCATCAGAGGGTGAGTATATCACTATTTTTTATTTTAATTCTTTTTTTTTACCAATTATATGGTGCCCAGTCCGTGGAGGAAAGTCTCCTCTCCTCCACCCTGGGTACCAACCACACATAATCTGCTTACTTCCCGCATGGTGTGCACAGCCCCATGCGGAAAGTAAGCAGATCAAAGCATTCCTAGATGTGCGGAATCCCCGCAATTTCGCAAATTTAATGAACATGTTGCTTTTTTTTCTGCAATGCGATTTTTTCGCGGAAAAAAAAGCAACATTTGCACAAGAAATGCGGAATACACTTTAAATAATAGGAGGCATATGTAAGCGTTTTTTTCACGTTTTTATCACGTTTTCATAGCGAAAAAACGGGAAAAAAACGCAAAAAATACTGAACGTGTGCACATGGCCTAACACAGTATGTTAGATAGTATATCAGTTGGTAAGTCTGTCTCCTTGACCCAACAGACAAACAGTTAAATTCACAAGGCAATATACAGATAAAACGCCAGTTCTTTTGGTTTGCAAAAACATGGTTGTCTGGGAAATTAAGATGCAATCTGCTTTCTTCACACTTACATTTGTGGATTACACGGTGATATGTGATCACATTGATTTCTGGATTGTGCCTGAACCCATGCAGGAATTCATGCCTGTATTTAGTACGGTGAGATCTGAGGGACCAGCGATCATAAGCTTCCAATAAAGCGTCAGCCTCATCCCTCGTGCACACGGATTTCTCCAGAATCTCTGATAATATGTGCTTTAGATGGAGGATATTCAAAGTCTTTGTACTTTTATGGTGAGGAATATTTTTCTGAAGTTGTTCCATAGATTTTCTATGCAGCTGTTCCCAGATTGGTGACCTCTGATCATGTTTGCTTCAGAGAGACTCTGCCTCTCTCATATGCTCATCTTATCTTGACATGTGGCTTAGTTGAACATTTACCCTCCAGCTATTTGCCATTGGTCCCACTTACTTTTCCAGCCTTTTGTTATCTAGGTCACGATCTTTCTGAGATTTGCCATCAATCTTTAAATGAGCGAATTCAAATGAAAAGGAGAAATGTTTGATCTGTTCTGTGGGATGAAGCTTCACTGAAGAGCAACCACTGATTCCCGACTCTTTCTGTTGTCTTCTGATCTGGGGGATGGGGCGTATATGGGAACCATATGCCATTGTTCTGATGGTCCTCTAGTGTGGGCACTGTATAGCAACTAGTGATGAGCCAATCTGCCCAATTTCCAATGTAATAGCTCACCGTTGGCCAGGAGATTCAACTACTGTATCTGTAGTTTCACTATGTAGGGGGCACAACGTGGCACTGTTATTTCAATACTTTGTTGTGGCCATATTATGTGAGATTTCATCAGTTGCATGGGCACAGGATTACAGAACTATCTAGGAGAACTATCTGGCACTATTTGGTGTCACCTATCATTTCTGTACTGCCCTCACCTTCTCGTGGTTGTTCTCCGCCTCTTGCAGGACCCCAACCAGCCACTGCAGCTGCCCTGCGGGGTCTGTGTAGTTGACCATAAGCCAGAAGTTCTCGGTGGCACAGAAGTTCATGTTAAGTGACACCAGACGTAAGCCAGGTGCGATCCTCGTCGTGTAAAATCCAGAGGTCCTGTAAGAGTGGGAGGCAAAGGTGTGGGAATAAGTACGGACAATATGTATGGGGGATGATGAGTGAAGGTGGATGGTCTCACCTGAGCGTCTCCAGCGAAGACGTCGGCAGCCATCCTTCCCATTCCTGTGCCATGGCGTCATAGAGCCAGTGAGACGACAGGTTTCCATAAACAGAGGGTGGTGGGAAGCTGTTGACTGGGGCACTTTCATGGTTGCCCACAGCTGGGTACACGGGTACTGGCCCCAGATATTTCCTAATGAGGCCAGTAATGGTCCGCAGAGCATTCAGCTGCTGTGCCCGGGTCTGCTCCCACACATTGTGAGCCGGGATGTCACCTGTCCAGTACACCCGGTCGAACGGGCCATTGCTGGCAACATGTTGGAGAAGAGACTCAATGGTGTGCAGAGGAAGGTCGCAAGTGCTGTACTCCCCCCAGTAACCGGCGGGGTTGTGACCATCTGATGATGACTGGTTGCGACAGCACAGTGGCTCCTTGCAAGTAGCGGTGGCCCCAGGAGAATAGCTGTGGTCCCAATGTATGTCAGTGAGAAACAGCACTCTGGAGACAGGGGACCCTGGTGGAGGTGGCACAGGAGGGTGCAGCGGAGGTTTGGGCACAGGTGGAAGGGTAATATTCCAGTCTGACCCAATGTCCCAGTGTCCACACTCTTCGCCCAGAAGAAGCCCACAGACCTCTGAGGGGCGCAGCACTGACATCACCCAGGCAGTAATAACGTCCTGCTTAAACAGCTGCACCGCCTGCTGGCAAATATCGGGCTCCGCGAGATGCAGAGTCTTACACACCTTCACGGCCACCTCAGCCACTAGATCCATGTTACTCTCCACCTGCAAACATACAAGAGCGGTAATCACAATGATGGAGCATAAGCCCAAGACAGGTGCATTCTGCTGACCCAGACATGCAGAGGAGGGGGAACAAAGAGTCTCCATGGAAGAGGACAGGGGGGTCTGGAGGAGGAAGAGGCCAGGGAGGTCCGGAGGATGAGGAAGAGGTCAGAGGGGTCCAGAGGATGAGGACAGAGGAGTCCAGATGAGGAAGAGGCCAGAGGGGTTCGGAGGATGAGGAGGAAGAGGTCAGAGGAGTCCGGAGGATGAGGAGGAAGAGGTCAGAGGGGTCAGAAGAAAGAGGCCAGAGGGGTCCGGAGGATGAGGAAGGAGAGGACAGAGGGGTCCAGAGGATGAGGACAGAGGAGTCCGGAGGAAGATGGAGGGGTCCAGCAGAGGAGGATGACAGTGGGGTCCGGAGGATGAGGACGGAGAGGACAGAGTGGTCCAGAGGATAAGGAGGAAGAGGCCAGGCGGGGTCGGGAGGAGGAGAAAGAGGCCAGACGGGTTCCGGAGGATGAGGAGGAAGGGGCCAGGGGGGCGTTTCTGTGTGCGAGTGACAGCTCAGTTGCAGAGCTTTGGTTACGTTTCTGTGTGCGAGTGACACCACTCAGTTTTAGAGCATCTGTTTCGTTTCTGTGTGTTAGTGACACAGCTCAGTAGCAGAGAATATGTTATTTTCTGTGTGCGAGTGACACAGCTCAGCTGCAGAGCATCTGCTTCGTTTCTGTATGCAAGTTCAGTTCATGTGCTTGTCCTGTGCCGTTTTAACAGGACAAAGCACTTAGCAATCGTTGCACTGTTCCTTCCTGTGGAGTAACAGAGTTTGGATCTCAGCGTCCTGTTCACACTGAGTGATGTTTTTCCCAGTGTGTACAGGCAATTGCTCGCCGTGTGTTCCGTCATTGTACACTAGCAGCAGTTTTCCATCTCTGCACGGTGGACCCTGGGTTGCGATTGCGCTTCATTGTTTATTTTATTTAGCACAATCCACTAACCCTAATAAGGTGGATCCGGAGGATGAGGAGGAAGAGGCCAGACTGGTCTGGATAATGAAGAGGAGGAGGACAAATGGGTCCAGAGGAGTAGAAAGAGGTCATGTGGATCCGGGGGATGAGGAGGAAGAGGCCAGACTGGTCTGGATAATGAAGAGGAGGAGGACAAATGGGTCCAGAGGAGTAGAAAGAGGTCATGTGGATCCGGGGGATGAGGAGGAAGAGGCCAGACTGGTCCGGAGAATGAAGAGGAGGAGGAGAACAGATGGGTCCAGAGGAGTAGAAAGAGGCCAGATTGATCCAGGGAATGAGGAGGAAGAGGCCAGACGGGTCCGGAGGATGAGGAGGAAAAGGCCAGACGGGTTCAGAGGATGAGGAGAGGACAGAGGGGTCCGGAGGATGAGGATGAAAAGGCCAGATGGGTCCGGAGGATGAGGAGAGGACAGAGGGGTCCGGAGGATGAGGAGGAAAAGGCCAGATGGGTCCGGAGGAGGAGGACAGAGGGGTCCAGAGGAGGAGAACTTAGGGGTCTGGAAGAGGAGGAGGCAGATATATGGGTCAGGAGGAGGATAGCGGCTTTCTCATATTGAGCACACAAAGGCTCAGAGTTCACATCTCCACCTCGTATACAATCGCCATTGTATCAGGCAGCTCCCACACTTGGACACTAATGGCCGCTGTCCTGCTCCTTAGATACAATAGGGTAAACACATAGTGAATGTAGCAATACCCATATATCAAAAAGTAAAAATATCAGCCAATTTGTATAAGAGATGACATATAGTTGTGAGGGAGATGAATGAATATCTGAAAAATTAGAAGAAACCGAACAAAGAGAACCTCGGACTATGGTCTAGTAGGAAAGAATAAGGACCAAATGATGTTTCAGATAAAAAAAAAACACCCCTGACGAAGGACTCAGTTCTGAAACGCGCGTCGGGGTGTCTGCAGTTCTTGGACTGGTGGACCATATAGGTCTAAGTCCTTGTTATTGTTTCCCTGAGCTGCTGCTTCTGCACATTTTGCACCTTCTGCCCTGTGTGGCTATTTGCTTTGGTCTTATACACTCACTTATACTCATTGTTCCCCTTCTTTTTATCTACTGTTGCAAGGTCATTTTCTGGCAGGACCCTCCGCCTTTCTCACACAAACGGATTAACTGTTTAACGTCTCCCAATTTTTTAGTGTATATATATATATATTACCCTGGCGATTCTTCCTCTTTGTGCAGACAGCCGGGATCACGCCATCATTTATGATTTACTTTCCATCTTTGTGATTATCTGTCCATGTATTTATTACCATTATTATTACTTCTGCTCCGCTGGTTTCTCTCTCCCTATTATTAGCAGGTATTTTTATCTGACCCATCATTTGGTCCTTATACTTCCCTATCAGGCTACTTCCACACATCAGGCAGAGTAGTATTAGCGCCGGATTGTGCCTGATGGCCGCACGTTTCATCCGTTTTTTGACAGATTCGCGCAAAATTTGAACATTTTTTCTGTCCGGCAAAAAACGCCCAGCGACAGTTTCAGCGATAACCGGATGAAACGTGGGATGAATTCACTGGATCCGGCTACCGATTCCGTTTTTTTTTCCGCTCTGAGCATGCCCAGTTCCTGCATTTTCCATTCTGGAGTCTCTCCCTCTCTAATCCCCAGAACAGGAAGTCAGAATTGTACGCCCAATAAACCAAAACGGAGCCAGCAAAAAAACGGATCCGGAGCATTAGTATGTGTGAAAGTAGCCTTAGATCATGCTCCTTAGATACAATGTATCCTTCCCCTGCCCCGGCTGCATTAGATACAATGTATCCTTCCCCTGCACCGGCTGCATTAGATACAATGTATCCTTCCCCTGCCCCGGCTGCATTAGATACAATGTATCCTTCCCCTGCCCCGGCTGCATTAGATACAATGTATCCTTCCCCTGCACCGGCTGCATTAGATACAATGTATCCTTCCCCTGCCCCGGCTGCATTAGATACAATGTATCCTTCCCCTGCACCGGCTGCATTAGATACAATGTATCCTTCCCCTGCCCCGGCTGCATTAGATACAATGTATCCTTCCCCTGCCCCGGCTGCATTAGATACAATGTATCCTTCCCCTGCACCGGCTGCATTAGATACAATGTATCCTTCCCCTGCCCCGGCTGCATTAGATACAATGTATCCTTCCCCTGCACCGGCTGCATTAGATACAATGTATCCTTCCCCTGCCCCGGCTGCATTAGATACAATGTATCCTTCCCCTGCCCCGGCTGCATTAGATACAATGTATCCTTCCCCTGCACCGGCTGCATTAGATACAATGTATCCTTCCCCTGCCCCGGCTGCATTAGATACAATGTATCCTTCCCCTGCACCGGCTGCATTAGATACAATGTATCCTTCCCCTGCCCCGGCTGCATTAGATACGATGTATCCTTCCCTGCACCGGCTGCATTAGATACAATGTATCCTTCCCCTGCCCCGGCTGCATTAGATACAATGTATCCTTCCCTGCACCGGCTGCATTAGATACGATGTATCCTTCCCTGCACCGGCTGCATTAGATACAATGTATCCTCCCCCTGCACCAGCTGCATTAGATACAATGTATCCTTCCCCTGCCCCGGCTGCATTAGATACAATGTATCCTTCCCCTGCCCCGGCTGCATTAGATACAATGTATCCTTCCCCTGCACCGGCTGCATTAGATACAATGTATCCTTCCCCTGCACCAGCTGCATTAGATACAATGTATCCTTCCCCTGCCCCGGCTGCATTAGATACAATGTATCCTTCCCCTGCACCGGCTGCATTAGATACAATGTATCCTTCCCCTGCACCAGCTGCATTAGATACAATGTATCCTTCCCTGCACCGGCTGCATTAGATACGATGTATCCTTCCCTGCACCGGCTGCATTAGATACAATGTATCCTTCCCCTGCACCGGCTGCATTAGATACAATGTATCCTCCCCCTGCACCAGCTGCATTAGATACAATGTATCCTTCCCTGCCCCGGCTGCATTAGATACAATGTATCCTTCCCTGCACCGGCTGCATTAGATACAATGTATCCTTCCCCTGCCCCGGCTGCATTAGATACAATGTATCCTTCCCCTGCCCCGGCTGCATTAGATACAATGTATCCTTCCCCTGCACCGGCTGCATTAGATACAATGTATCCTTCCCCTGCCCCGGCTGCATTAGATACAATGTATCCTTCCCCTGCACCGGCTGCATTAGATACAATGTATCCTTCCCCTGCCCCGGCTGCATTAGATACAATGTATCCTTCCCCTGCCCCGGCTGCATTAGATACAATGTATCCTTCCCCTGCACCGGCTGCATTAGATACAATGTATCCTTCCCCTGCCCCGGCTGCATTAGATACAATGTATCCTTCCCCTGCACCGGCTGCATTAGATACAATGTATCCTTCCCCTGCCCCGGCTGCATTAGATACAATGTATCCTTCCCCTGCCCCGGCTGCATTAGATACAATGTATCCTTCCCCTGCACCGGCTGCATTAGATACAATGTATCCTTCCCCTGCCCCGGCTGCATTAGATACAATGTATCCTTCCCCTGCACCGGCTGCATTAGATACAATGTATCCTTCCCCTGCCCCGGCTGCATTAGATACGATGTATCCTTCCCTGCACCGGCTGCATTAGATACAATGTATCCTTCCCCTGCCCCGGCTGCATTAGATACAATGTATCCTTCCCTGCACCGGCTGCATTAGATACGATGTATCCTTCCCTGCACCGGCTGCATTAGATACAATGTATCCTCCCCCTGCACCAGCTGCATTAGATACAATGTATCCTTCCCCTGCCCCGGCTGCATTAGATACAATGTATCCTTCCCCTGCCCCGGCTGCATTAGATACAATGTATCCTTCCCCTGCACCGGCTGCATTAGATACAATGTATCCTTCCCCTGCACCAGCTGCATTAGATACAATGTATCCTTCCCCTGCCCCGGCTGCATTAGATACAATGTATCCTTCCCCTGCACCGGCTGCATTAGATACAATGTATCCTTCCCCTGCACCAGCTGCATTAGATACAATGTATCCTTCCCTGCACCGGCTGCATTAGATACGATGTATCCTTCCCTGCACCGGCTGCATTAGATACAATGTATCCTTCCCCTGCACCGGCTGCATTAGATACAATGTATCCTCCCCCTGCACCAGCTGCATTAGATACAATGTATCCTTCCCTGCCCCGGCTGCATTAGATACAATGTATCCTTCCCCTGCACCAGCTGCATTAGATACAATGTATCCTTCCCCTGCACCAGCTGCATTAGATACAATGTATCCTTCCCCTGCCCCGGCTGCATTAGATACAATGTAAACTTCCCCTGCACCAGCTGCATTAGATACAATGTATCCTTCCCCTGCCCCGGCTGCATTAGATACAATGTATCCTTCCCCTGCCCCGGCTGCATTAGATACAATGTATCCTTCCCCTGCCCCGGCTGCATTAGATACAATGTATCCTTCCCTGCACCGGCTGCATTAGATACAATGTATCCTTCCCCTGCACCAGCTGCATTAGATACAATGTATCCTTCCCCTGCCCCGGCTGCATTAGATACAATGTATCCTTCCCCTGCCCCGGCTGCATTAGATACAATGTATCCTTCCCATGCACCGGCTGCATTAGATACAATGTATCCTTCCCCTGCACCGGCTGCATTAGATACAATGTATCCTTCCCATGCACCGGCTGCATTAGATACAATGTATCCTTCCCCTGCACCAGCTGCATTAGATACAATGTATCCTTCCCCTGCACCGGCTGCATTAGATACAATGTATCCTTCCCCTGCACCAGCTGCATTAGATACAATGTATCCTTCCCCTGCACCGGCTGCATTAGATACAATGTATCCTTCCCCTGCACCAGCTGCATTAGATACAATGTAT
The DNA here is from genome assembly GCF_032444005.1 of Ranitomeya imitator. NCBI lineage: Eukaryota > Metazoa > Chordata > Amphibia > Anura > Dendrobatidae > Ranitomeya > Ranitomeya imitator. The sequence goes on along the minus strand of NC_091284.1, from coordinate 842,951,612 downwards.
CCTTCCATGCACCGGCTGCATTAGATACAATGTATCCTTCCCCTGCACCGGCTGCATTAGATACAATGTATCCTTCCCCTGCACCGGCTGCATTAGATACAATGTATCCTTCCCCTGCACCGGCTGCATTAGATACAATGTATCCTTCCCCTGCACCGGCTGCATTAGATACAATGTATCCTTCCCCTGCACCGGCTGCATTAGATACAATGTATCCTTCCATGCACCGGCTGCATTAGATACAATGTATCCTTCCCCTGCACCGGCTGCATTAGATACAATGTATCCTTCCCCTGCACCGGCTGCATTAGATACAATGTATCCTTCCCCTGCACCGGCTGCATTATATACAATGTATCCTCCCCCTGCACCGGCTGCATTAGATACAATGTATCCTTCCCCTGCACCAGCTGCATTAGATACAATGTATCCTTCCCCTGCACCAGCTGCATTAGATACAATGTATCCTTCCCCTGCACCAGCTGCATTAGATACAATGTATCCTTCCCCTGCACCGGCTGCATTAGATACAATGTATCCTTCCCCTGCACCAGCTGCATTAGATACAATGTATCCTTCCCCTGCACCAGCTGCATTAGATACAATGTATCCTTCCCTGCCCCGGCTGCATTAGACACAATGTATCCTTCCCCTGCCCCGGCTGCATTAGATACAATGTATCCTTCCCCTGCACCAGCTGCATTAGATACAATGTATCCTTCCCCTGCACCAGCTGCATTAGATACAATGTATCCTTCCCCTGCACCGGCTGCATTAGATACAATGTATCCTTCCCTGCACCGGCTGCATTAGATACAATGTATCCTTCCCCTGCACCGGCTGCATTAGACACAATGTATCCTTCCCCTGCACCGGCTGCATTAGATACAATGTATCCTTCCCTGCACCAGCTGCATTAGATACAATGTATCCTTCCCCTGCACCGGCTGCATTAGATACAATGTATCCTTCCCCTGCACCGGCTGCATTAGATACAATGTATCCTTCCCCTGCACCAGCTGCATTAGATACAATGTATCCTTCCCCTGCACCAGCTGCATTAGATACAATGTATCCTTCCCCTGCACCGGCTGCATTAGATACAATGTATCCTTCCCCTGCACCGGCTGCATTAGATACAATGTATCCTTCCCTGCACCAGCTGCATTAGATACAATGTATCCTTCCCCTGCACCAGCTGCATTAGATACAATGTATCCTTCCCCTGCACCGGCTGCATTAGATACAATGTATCCTTCCCCTGCACCGGCTGCATTAGATACAATGTATCCTTCCCCTGCACCGGCTGCATTAGATACAATGTATCCTTCCCCTGCACCGGCTGCATTAGATACAATGTATCCTTCCCCTGCACCAGCTGCATTAGACACAATGTATCCTTCCCCTGCACCGGCTGCATTAGATACAATGTATCCATCCCTGCACCAGCTGCATTAGATACAATGTATCCTTCCCCTGCACCAGCTGCATTAGATACAATGTATCCTTCCCCTGCACCAGCTGCATTAGATACAATGTATCCTTCCCCTGCACCAGCTGCATTAGATACAATGTATCCTTCCCCTGCACCGGCTGCATTAGATACAATGTATCCTTCCCCTGCACCGGCTGCATTAGATACAATGTATCCTTCCCCTGCACCAGCTGCATTAGATACAATGTATCCTTCCCCTGCACCAGCTGCATTAGATACAATGTATCCTTCCCTGCACCAGCTGCATTAGATACAATGTATCCTTCCCCTGCACCAGCTGCATTAGATACAATGTATCCTTCCCCTGCACCAGCTGCATTAGATACAATGTATCCTTCCCCTGCACCAGCTGCATTAGATACAATGTATCCTTCCCCTGCACCAGCTGCATTAGATACAATGTATCCTTCCCCTGCACCAGCTGCATTAGATACAATGTATCCTTCCCCTGCACCGGCTGCATTAGATACAATGTATCCTTCCCCTGCACCGGCTGCATTAGATACAATGTATCCTTCCCCTGCACCGGCTGCATTAGATACAATGTATCCTTCCCCTGTACCGGCTGCATTAGATACAATGTATCCTTCCCCTGCACCAGCTGCATTAGATACAATGTATCCTTCCCCTGCACCAGCTGCATTAGATACAATGTATCCTTCCCCTGCACCAGCTGCATTAGACACAATGTATCCTTCCCCTGCACCGGCTGCATTAGACACAATGTATCCTTCCCCTGCACCGGCTGCATTAGACACAATGTATCCTTCCCCTGCACCGGCTGCATTAGATACAATGTATCCTTCCCCTGCACCAGCTGCATTAGACACAATGTATCCTTCCCCTGCACCGGCTGCATTAGACACAATGTATCCTTCCCCTGCACCAGCTGCATTAGACACAATGTATCCTTCCCCTGCACCAGCTGCATTAGACACAATGTATCCTTCCCCTGCACCGGCTGCATTAGACACAATGTATCCTTCCCCTGCACCGGCTGCATTAGACACAATGTATCCTTCCCCTGCACCGGCTGCATTAGACACAATGTATCCTTCCCCTGCACCAGCTGCATTAGATACAATGTATCCTTCCCCTGCACCAGCTGCATTAGATACAATGTATCCTTCCCCTGCACCAGCTGCATTAGACACAATGTATCCTTCCCCTGCACCAGCTGCATTAGATAAAATGTATCCTTCCCCTGCACCGGCTGCATTAGATACAATGTATCCTTCCCCTGCACCGGCTGCATTAGATACAATGTATCCTTCCCCTGCACCGGCTGCATTAGATACAATGTATCCTTCCCTGCACCGGCTGCATTAGATACAATGTATCCTTCCCCTGCACCAGCTGCATTAGACACAATGTATCCTTCCCCTGCACCAGCTGCATTAGACACAATGTATCCTTCCCCTGCACCGGCTGCATTAGATACAATGTATCCTTCCCCTGCACCGGCTGCATTAGATACAATGTATCCTTCCCCTGCACCGGCTGCATTAGACACAATGTATCCTTCCCTGCACCGGCTGCATTAGATACAATGTATCCTTCCCCTGCACCAGCTGCATTAGATACAATGTATCCTTCCCTGCACCGGCTGCATTAGATACAATGTATCCTTCCCCTGCACCAGCTGCATTAGATACAATGTATCCTTCCCCTGCACCAGCTGCATTAGATACAATGTATCCTTCCCCTGCACCAGCTGCATTAGATACAATGTATCCTTCCCTGAACCGGCTGCATTAGATACAATGTATCCTTCCCCTGCACCAGCTGCATTAGACACAATGTATCCTTCCCCTGCACCGGCTGCATTAGATACAATGTATCCTCCCCCTGCACCGGCTGCATTAGATACAATGTATCCTTCCCCTGCACCGGCTGCATTAGATACAATGTATCCTTCCCCTGCACCGGCTGCATTAGATACAATGTATCCTTCCCCTGCACCAGCTGCATTAGATACAATGTATCCTTCCCCTGCACCGGCTGCATTAGATACAATGTATCCTTCCCCTGCACCGGCTGCATTAGATACAATGTATCCTTCCCCTGCACCGGCTGCATTAGATACAATGTATCCTTCCCCTGCACCGGCTGCATTAGATACAATGTATCCTTCCCCTGCACCAGCTGCATTAGATACAATGTATCCTTCCCCTGCACCAGCTGCATTAGATACAATGTATCCTTCCCCTGCACCGGCTGCATTAGATACAATGTATCCTTCCCCTGCACCAGCTGCATTAGACACAATGTATCCTTCCCCTGCACCGGCTGCATTAGATACAATGTATCCTTCCCCTGCACCAGCTGCATTAGATACAATGTATCCTTCCCCTGCACCGGCTGCATTAGATACAATGTATCCTTCCCTGCCCCGGCTGCATTAGATACAATGTATCCTTCCCCTGCACCAGCTGCATTAGATACAATGTATCCTTCCCCTGCACCGGCTGCATTAGATACAATGTATCCTTCCCCTGCACCGGCTGCATTAGATACAATGTATCCTTCCCCTGCACCAGCTGCATTAGATACAATGTATCCTTCCCCTGCACCGGCTGCATTAGATACAATGTATCCTTCCCCTGCACCAGCTGCATTAGATACAATGTATCCTTCCCCTGCACCAGCTGCATTAGATACAATGTATCCTTCCCCTGCACCGGCTGCATTAGATACAATGTATCCTTCCCCTGCACCAGCTGCATTAGATACAATGTATCCTTCCCTGCCCCGGCTGCATTAGACACAATGTATCCTTCCCTGCCCCGGCTGCATTAGATACAATGTATCCTTCCCTGCACCGGCTGCATTAGATACAATGTATCCTTCCCCTGCACCAGCTGCATTAGATACAATGTATCCTTCCCCTGCACCGGCTGCATTAGATACAATGTATCCTTCCCTGCCCCGGCTGCATTAGATACAATGTATCCTTCCCTGCCCCGGCTGCATTAGATACAATGTATCCTTCCCCTGCACCAGCTGCATTAGATACAATGTATCCTTCCCCTGCACCAGCTGCATTAGATACAATGTATCCTTCCCCTGCACCAGCTGCATTAGATACAATGTATCCTTCCCCTGCACCGGCTGCATTAGATACAATGTATCCTTCCCCTGCACCGGCTGCATTAGATACAATGTATCCTTCCCCTGCACCAGCTGCATTAGATACAATGTATCCTTCCCTGCCCCGGCTGCATTAGATACAATGTATCCTTCCCCTGCACCAGCTGCATTAGATACAATGTATCCTTCCCTGCCCCGGCTGCATTAGATACAATGTATCCTTCCCCTGCACCGGCTGCATTAGATACAATGTATCCTTCCCCTGCACCGGCTGCATTAGATACAATGTATCCTTCCCCTGCACCGGCTGCATTAGATACAATGTATCCTTCCCCTGCACCGGCTGCATTAGATACAATGTATCCTTCCCTGCACCAGCTGCATTAGATACAATGTATCCTTCCCCTGCACCAGCTGCATTAGATACAATGTATCCTTCCCCTGCACCGGCTGCATTAGATACAATGTATCCTTCCCTGCCCCGGCTGCATTAGATACAATGTATCCTTCCCTGCCCCGGCTGCATTAGATACAATGTATCCTTCCCCTGCACCGGCTGCATTAGATACAATGTATCCTTCCCCTGCACCGGCTGCATTAGATACAATGTATCCTTCCCCTGCACCGGCTGCATTAGATACAATGTATCCTTCCCCTGCACCAGCTGCATTAGATACAATGTATCCTTTCCCTGCACCGGCTGCATTAGATACAATGTATCCTTCCCCTGCACCGGCTGCATTAGATACAATGTATCCTTCCCCTGCACCGGCTGCATTAGATACAATGTATCCTTCCCCTGCACCAGCTGCATTAGATACAATGTATCCTTACCTGCACAGGCTGCATTAGATACAATGTATCCTTCCCTGCACCGGCTGCATTAGATACAATGTATCCTTCCCTGCACAGGCTGCATTAGATACAATGTATCCTTCCCCTGCACAGGCTGCATTAGATACAATGTATCCTTCCCCTGCACCAGCTGCATTAGATACAATGTATCCTTCCTCTGCACCGGCTGCATTAGATACAATGTATCCTTCCATGCACCGGCTGCATTAGATACAATGTATCCTTCCCTGCACCGGCTGCATTAGATACAATGTATCCTTCCCTGCCCCGGCTGCATTAGATACAATGTATCCTTCCCTGCACAGGCTGCATTAGATACAATGTATCCTTCCCCTGCACCAGCTGCATTAGATACAATGTATCCTTCCCCTGCACCGGCTGCATTAGATACAATGTATCCTTCCCCTGCCCCGGCTGCATTAGATACAATGTATCCTTCCCCTGCACCAGCTGCATTAGATACAATGTATCCTTCCCTGCCCCGGCTGCATTAGATACAATGTATCCTTCCCTGCACAGGCTGCATTAGATACAATGTATCCTTCCCCTGCACCAGCTGCATTAGATACAATGTATCCTTCCCCTGCACCGGCTGCATTAGATACAATGTATCCTTCCCTGCCCCGGCTGCATTAGATACAATGTATCCTTCCCCTGCACCGGCTGCATTAGATACAATGTATCTTTCCCCTGCACCAGCTGCATTAGATACAATGTATCCTTCCCCTGCACCGGCTGCATTAGATACAATGTATCCTTCCCTGCCCCGGCTGCATTAGATACAATGTATCCTTCCCCTGCACCAGCTGCATTAGATACAATGTATCCTTCCCCTGCACCAGCTGCATTAGATAAAATGTATCCTTCCCCTGCACCAGCTGCATTAGATACAATGTATCCTTCCCCTGCACCAGCTGCATTAGATACAATGTATCCTTCCCCTGCACCAGCTGCATTAGATAAAATGTATCCTTCCCCTGCACCGGCTGCATTAGATACAATGTATCCTTCCCCTGCACCGGCTGCATTAGATACAATGTATCCTTCCCTGCACAGGCTGCATTAGATACAATGTATCCTTCCCTGCACCAGCTGCATTAGATACAATGTATCCTTCCCTGCCCCGGCTGCATTAGATACAATGTATCCTTCCCTGCACAGGCTGCATTAGATACAATGTATCCTTCCCTGCCCCGGCTGCATTAGATACAATGTATCCTTCCCTGCACAGGCTGCATTAGATACAATGTATCCTTCCCTGCACCGGCTGCATTAGATACAATGTATCCTTCCCTGCCCCGGCTGCATTAGATACAATGTATCCTTCCCTGCACAGGCTGCATTAGATACAATGTATCCTTCCCCTGCACCAGCTGCATTAGATACAATGTATCCTTCCCTGCCCCGGCTGCATTAGATACAATGTATCCTTCCCCTGCACCAGCTGCATTAGATACAATGTATCCTTCCCCTGTACCGGCTGCATTAGATACAATGTATCCTTCCCCTGCCCCGGCTGCATTAGATACAATGTATCCTTCCCCTGCACCAGCTGCATTAGATACAATGTATCCTTCCCTGCCCCGGCTGCATTAGATACAATGTATCCTTCCCTGCACAGGCTGCATTAGATACAATGTATCCTTCCCCTGCACCAGCTGCATTAGATACAATGTATCCTTCCCCTGCACCGGCTGCATTAGATACAATGTATCCTTCCCTGCCCCGGCTGCATTAGATACAATGTATCCTTCCCCTGCACCGGCTGCATTAGATACAATGTATCCTTCCCCTGCACCAGCTGCATTAGATACAATGTATCCTTCCCCTGCACCGGCTGCATTAGATACAATGTATCCTTCCCCTGCACCGGCTGCATTAGATACAATGTATCCTTCCCCTGCACCGGCTGCATTAGATACAATGTATCCTTCCCTGCACCGGCTGCATTAGACACAATGTATCCTTCCCCTGCACCGGCTGCATTAGATACAATGTATCCTTCCATGCACCGGCTGCATTAGATACAATGTATCCTTCCCTGCACCGGCTGCATTAGACACAATGTATCCTTCCCCTGCACCGGCTGCATTAGATACAATGTATCCTTCCCCTGCACCAGCTGCATTAGATACAATGTATCCTTCCCCTGCACCGGCTGCATTAGATACAATGTATCCTTCCCCTGCACCGGCTGCATTAGATACAATGTATCCTTCCCCTGCACCGGCTGCATTAGATACAATGTATCCTTCCATGCACCGGCTGCATTAGATACAATGTATCCTTCCCCTGCACCGGCTGCATTAGATACAATGTATCCTTCCATGCACCGGCTGCATTAGATACAATGTATCCTTCCCCTGCACCGGCTGCATTAGATACAATGTATCCGTTCTCTGCATTAGATACAATGTATCCTTCCCCTGCCCCGGCTGCATTAGATACAATGTATCCTCCCCTGAACCGGCTGCATTAGATACAATGTATCCTCCCCCTGCCCCGGCTGCATTAGATACAATGTATCCTTCCCTGCACCGGCTGCATTAGATACAATGTATCCTCCCCTGCATTAGATACAATGTATCCTTCCCTGCCCGGCTGCATTAGATACAATGTATCCTTCCCTGCACCGGCTGCATTAGATACAATGTATCCTTCCCCTGCACCGGCTGCATTAGATACAATGTATCCTTCCCCTGCACCAGCTGCATTAGATACAATGTATCCTTCCCCTGCACCGGCTGCATTAGATACAATGTATCCTTCCCCTGCACCGGCTGCATTAGATACAATGTATCCTTCCCCTGCACCGGCTGCATTAGATACAATGTATCCTTCCATGCACCGGCTGCATTAGATACAATGTATCCTTCCCTGCACCGGCTGCATTAGACACAATGTATCCTTCCCCTGCACCAGCTGCATTAGATACAATGTATCCTTCCCCTGCACCGGCTGCATTAGATACAATGTATCCTTCCCCTGCACCGGCTGCATTAGATACAATGTATCCTTCCCCTGCACCGGCTGCATTAGATACAATGTATCCTTCCATGCACCGGCTGCATTAGATACAATGTATCCTTCCCCTGCACCGGCTGCATTAGATACAATGTATCCTTCCATGCACCGGCTGCATTAGATACAATGTATCCTTCCCCTGCACCGGCTGCATTAGATACAATGTATCCTTTCTCTGCATTAGATACAATGTATCCTTCCCCTGCCCCGGCTGCATTAGATACAATGTATCCTCCCCTGAACCGGCTGCATTAGATACAATGTATCCTCCCCCTGCCCCGGCTGCATTAGATACAATGTATCCTTCCCTGCACCGGCTGCATTAGATACAATGTATCCTCCCCTGCATTAGATACAATGTATCCTTCCCTGCCCGGCTGCATTAGATACAATGTATCCTTCCCTGCACCGGCTGCATTCGATACAATGTATCCTCCCCTGCATTAGATACAATGTATCCTTCCCCTGCACCGGCTGCATTAGATACAATGTATCCTTCCCCTGCATTAGATACAATGTATCCTTCACTGCATTAGACACAATGTATCCTTCCCCTGCATTAGATACAATGTATCCTTCCCCCTGCATTAGATACAATGTATCCTTCCCCCTGCATTAGATACAATGTATCCTTCACTGCATTAGATACAATGTATCCTTCCCCCTGCATTAGATACAATGTATCCTTTCTCTGCATTAGATACAATGTATCCGTTCTCTGCATTAGATACAATGTATCCTTCCCCTGCATTAGATACCATGTATCCTTCCCCTGCATTAGATACAATGTATCCGTTCTCTGCATTAGATACAATGTATCATTCCCCTGCATTAGATACAATGTATCCTTCCCTGCATTAGATACAACGTGTCCGTTCTCTGCATTAGATACAATGTATCCTTCCCCTGCATTAGATACCATGTATCCTTCCCCTGCATTAGATACAATGTATCCTTCCCTGCATTAGATACAATGTATCATTCCCCTGCATTAGATACAATGTATCCTTCCCTGCATTAGATACAACGTGTCCGTTCTCTGCATTAGATACAATGTATTCTTTCTCTGCATTAGATACAATGTATCCTTCCCTGCATTAGATACAATGTATCCTTCCCTGCATTAGATACAATGTATCCGTTCTCTGCATTAGATACAATGTATCCTTCCCCTGCATTAGATACAATGTATCCTTCCCTGCATTAGATACAATGTATCCGTTCTCTGCATTAGATACAATGTATCCTTTCTCTGCATTAGATACAATGTATCCTTCCCTGCAGTAGATACAATGTATCCTTCCCCCTGCATTAGATACAATGTATCCTTCCCCTGCATTAGATACAGTGTATCCTTCCCTGCATTAGATACAATGTATCCGTTCTCTGCATTAGATACAATGTATCCGTTCACTGCATTAGATACTATGTATCCTTTCTCTGCATTAGATACAATGTATCCTTCCCTGCAGTAGATACAATGTATCCTTCCCCTGCATTAGATACAATGTATCCTTCCCTGCATTAGATACAATGTATCCGTTCTCTGCATTAGATACAATGTATCCTTCCCCTGCATTAGATACAATGTATCCTTTCCCTGCAGTAGATACAATGTATCCTTCCCCCTGCATTAGATACAATGTATCCTTCCCCTGCATTAGATACAATGTATCCTTCCCTGCATTAGATACAATGTATCCTTCCCTGCAGTAGATACAATGTATCCTTCCCCTGCATTAGATACAATGTATCCTTCCCCTGCATTAGATACAATGTATCCTTCCCCTGCATTAGATACAATGTATCCGTTCTCTGCATTAGATACAAAGTATCCTTCCCCTGCATTAGATACAATGTATCCGTTCTCTGCATTAGATACAATGTATCCTTCCCTGCATTAGATACAATGTATCCGTTCTCTGCATTAGATACAATGTATCCTTCCCCTGCATTAGATACAATGTATCCGTTCTCTGCATTAGATACAATGTATCCTTCCCTGCATTAGATACAATGTATCCTTCCCTGCATTAGATACAATGTATCCTTCCCCTGCATTAGATACAATGTATCCGTTCTCTGCATTAGATACAATGTATCCTTCCCCTGCATTAGATACAATGTATCCGTTCTCTGCATTAGATACAAAGTATCCTTCCCCTGCATTAGATACAATGTATCCGTTCTCTGCATTAGATACAATGTATCCTTCCCTGCATTAGATACAATGTATCCGTTCTCTGCATTAGATACAATGTATCCTTCCCCTGCATTAGATACAATGTATCCGTTCTCTGCATTAGATACAATGTATCCTTCCCTGCATTAGATACAATGTATCCTTCCCTGCATTAGATACAATGTATCCTTCCCCTGCATTAGATACAATGTATCCTTCCCTGCATTAGATACAATGTATCCTTCCCTGCAGTAGATACAATGTATCCTTCCCCTGCATTAGATACAATGTATCATTTCCCTGCATTAGATACAATGTATCCTTCCCCTGCATTAGATACAATGTATCCTTCCCCCTGCCCCGGCTGCATTAGATACAATGTATCCTTCCCCTGCACCAGCTGCATTAGATACAATGTATCCTTCCCCTGCACCGGCTGCATTAGATACAATGTATCCTTCCCCTGCACCGGCTGCATTAGATACAATGTATCCTTCCCCTGCACCGGCTGCATTAGATACAATGTATCCTTCCCCTGCAGCGGCTGCATTAGATACAATGTATCCTTCCCCTGCACCAGCTGCATTAGATACAATGTATCCTTCCCCTGCACCAGCTGCATTAGATACAATGTATCCTTCCCTGCCCCGGCTGCATTAGATACAATGTATCCTTCCCTGCACCGGCTGCATTAGATACAATGTATCCTTCCCCTGCACCAGCTGCATTAGATACAATGTATCCTTCCCCTGCACCAGCTGCATTAGATACAATGTATCCTTCCCTGCCCCGGCTGCATTAGATACAATGTATCCTTCCCCTGCACCGGCTGCATTAGATACAATGTATCCTTCCCCTGCACCGGCTGCATTAGATACAATGTATCCTTCCCCTGCCCCGGCTGCATTAGATACAATGTATCCTTCCCCTGCACCGGCTGCATTAGATACAATGTATCCTTCCCCTGCACCGGCTGCATTAGATACAATGTATCCTTCCCCTGCACCGGCTGCATTAGATACAATGTATCCTTCCCTGCACCGGCTGCATTAGATACAATGTATCCTTCCCCTGCACCGGCTGCATTAGATACAATGTATCCTTCCCCTGCACCGGCTGCATTAGATACAATGTATCCTTCCCCTGCCCCGGCTGCATTAGATACAATGTATCCTTCCCCTGCACCGGCTGCATTAGATACAATGTATCCTTCCCCTGCACCGGCTGCATTAGATACAATGTATCCTTCCCTGCACCGGCTGCATTAGATACAATGTATCCTTCCCCTGCACCGGCTGCATTAGATACAATGTATCCTTCCCTGCACCGGCTGCATTAGATACAATGTATCCTTCCCTGCACCAGCTGCATTAGATACAATGTATCCTTCCCTGCACCAGCTGCATTAGACGCAATGTATCCTTCCCTGCACCAGCTGCATTAGATGCAATGTATCCTTCCCCTGCCCCGGCTGCATTAGATACAATGTATCCTTCCCCTGCACCGGCTGCATTAGATACAATGTATCCATCCCCTGCCCTGGCTGCATTAGATACAATGTATCCTTCCCCTGCCCCGGCTGCATTAGATACAATGTATCCTTCCCATGCCCCGGCTGCATTAGATACAATGTATCCTTCCCCTGCACCGGCTGCATTAGATACAATGTATCCTTCCCCTGCACCGGCTGCATTAGATACAATGTATCCTTCCCCTGCCCCGGCTGCATTAGATACAATGTATCCTTCCCTGCACCAGCTGCATTAGATACAATGTATCCTTCCCCTGCCCCGGCTGCATTAGATACAATGTATCCTTCCCTGCACCGGCTGCATTAGATACAATGTATCCTTCCCTGCCCCGGCTGCATTAGCTACAATGTATCATTGCCTGCACCGGCTGCATTAGATACAATGTATCCTTCCCTGCACCGGCTGCATTAGATACAATGTATCCTTCCCTTGCACCGGCTGCATTAGATACAATGTATCCTTCCCTTGCACCGGCTGCATTAGATACAATGTATCCTTCCATGCACCGGCTGCATTAGATACAATGTATCCTTCCCCTGCACCGGCTGCATTAGATACAATGTATCCTTCCCCTGCACCGGCTGCATTAGATACAATGTATCCTTCCATGCACCGGCTGCATTAGATACAAGGTATCCTTCCCCTGCACCGGCTGCATTAGATACAATGTATCCTTCCATGCACCGGCTGCATTAGATACAATGTATCCTTCCCATGCACCGGCTGCATTAGATACAATGTATCCTTCCCTTGCACCGGCTGCATTAGATACAATGTATCCTTCCATGCACCGGCTGCATTAGATACAATGTATCCTTCCCCTGCACCGGCTGCATTAGATACAATGTATCCTTCCCTGCCCCGGCTGCATTAGATACAATGTATCCTTCCCCTGCCCCGGCTGCATTAGACACAATGTATCCTTCCCCTGCACCGGCTGCATTAGATGCAATGTATCCTTCCCCTGCACCGGCTGCATTAGATACAATGTATCCTTCCCCTGCACCGGCTGCATTAGAAACAATGTATCCTTCCCCTGCACCGGCTGCATTAGATACAATGTATCCTTCCCCTGCACCGGCTGCATTAGATACAATGTATCCTTCCCTGCACCGGCTGCATTAGATACAATGTATCCTTCCCTGCCCCGGCTGCATTAGATACAATGTATCCTTCCCTGCACCAGCTGCATTAGATACAATGTATCCTTCCCTGCACCAGCTGCATTAGATACAATGTATCCTTCCATGCACCGGCTGCATTAGATACAATGTATCCTCCCCCTGCCCCGGCTGCATTAGATACAATGTATCCTTCCCTGCACCGGCTGCATTAGATACAATGTATCCTCCCCCTGCCCCGGCTGCATTAGACACAATGTATCCTTCCCCTGCACCGGCTGCATTAGATACAATGTATCCTCCCCCTGCCCCGGCTGCATTAGATACAATGTATCCTCCCCCTGCCCCGGCTGCATTAGATACAATGTATCCTTCCCCTGCACCGGCTGCATTAGACACAATGTATCCTTCCCCTGCACCGGCTGCATTAGACACAATGTATCCTTCCCCTGCACCGGCTGCATTAGATACAATGTATCCTTCCATGCACCGGCTGCATTAGATACAATGTATCCTTCCATGCACCGGCTGCATTAGATACAATGTATCCTCCCCCTGCCCCGGCTGCATTAGATACAATGTATCCTTCCCTGCACCGGCTGCATTAGATACAATGTATCCTTCCCCTGCACCGGCTGCATTAGATACAATGTATCCTCCCCCTGCCCCGGCTGCATTAGATACAATGTATCCTTCCCTGCACCGGCTGCATTAGATACAATGTATCCTTCCCCTGCACCGGCTGCATTAGATACAATGTATCCTTCCCCTGCACCGGCTGCATTAGATACAATGTATCCTTCCATGCACCGGCTGCATTAGATACAATGTATCCTTCCATGCACCGGCTGCATTAGATACAATGTATCCTCCCCCTGCCCCGGCTGCATTAGATACAATGTATCCTTCCCCTGCACCGGCTGCATTAGATACAATGTATCCTTCCATGCACCGGCTGCATTAGATACAATGTATCCTTCCCCTGCACCGGCTGCATTAGATACAATGTATCCTTCCATGCACCGGCTGCATTAGATACAATGTATCCTTCCCATGCACCGGCTGCATTAGATACAATGTATCCTTCCCTGAACCGGCTGCATTAGATACAATGTATCCTTCCCCTGCCCCGGCTGCATTAGACACAATGTATCCTTCCCCTGCACCAGCTGCATTAGATACAATGTATCCTCCCCTGCCCCGGCTGCATTAGACACAATGTATCCTTCCCCTGCCCCGGCTGCATTAGATACAATGTATCCTCCCCTGCATTAGATACAATGTATCCTTCCCTGCCCCGGCTGCATTAGATACAATGTATCCTTCCCCTGCCCCGGCTGCATTAGACACAATGTATCCTTCCCCTGCACCAGCTGCATTAGATACAATGTATCCTCCCCTGCCCCGGCTGCATTAGACACAATGTATCCTTCCCCTGCCCCGGCTGCATTAGATACAATGTATCCTTCCCTGCCCCGGCTGCATTAGACACAATGTATCCTTCCCCTGCACCGGCTGCATTAGATACAATGTATCCTCCCCCTGCCCCGGCTGCATTAGATACAATGTATCCTTCCCTGCACCGGCTGCATTAGATACAATGTATCCTTCCCCTGCACCGGCTGCATTAGATACAATGTATCCTTCCCCTGCACCGGCTGCATTAGATACAATGTATCCTTCCATGCACCGGCTGCATTAGATACAATATATCCTTCCATGCACCGGCTGCATTAGATACAATGTATCCTCCCCCTGCCCCGGCTGCATTAGATACAATGTATCCTTCCCCTGCACCAGCTGCATTAGATACAATGTATCCTTCCCCTGCACCGGCTGCATTAGATACAATGTATCCTTCCCCTGCACCGGCTGCATTAGATACAATGTATCCTTCCCCTGCACCGGCTGCATTAGATACAATGTATCCTTCCATGCACCGGCTGCATTAGATACAATGTATCCTTCCCATGCACCGGCTGCATTAGATACAATGTATCCTTCCCTGAACCGGCTGCATTAGATACAATGTATCCTCCCCCTGCCCCGGCTGCATTAGATACAATGTATCCTTCCCTGCCCCGGCTGCATTAGATACAATGTATCCTTCCCTGCACCGGCTGCATTAGATACAATGTATCCTTCCCTGAACCGGCTGCATTAGATACAATGTATCCTCCCCCTGCCCCGGCTGCATTAGATACAATGTATCCTTCCCTGCCCCGGCTGCATTAGATACAATGTATCCTTCCCCTGCACCGGCTGCATTAGATACAATGTATCCTTCACTGCATTAGACACAATGTATCCTTTCTCTGCATTAGATACAATGTATCCTTTCTCTGCATTAGATACAATGTATCCTTCCCCTGCATTAGATACAATGTATCCTTCCCCCTGCATTAGATACAATGTATCCTTCCCCTGCACCGGCTGCATTAGATACAATGTATCCTTCCATGCACCGGCTGCATTAGATACAAGGTATCCTTCCCATGCACCGGCTGCATTAGATACAATGTATCCTTCCCTGAACCGGCTGCATTAGATACAATGTATCCTCCCCCTGCCCCGGCTGCATTAGACACAATGTATCCTTCCCCTGCACCGGCTGCATTAGATACAATGTATCCTTCCCTGAACCGGCTGCATTAGATACAATGTATCCTCCCCCTGCCCCGGCTGCATTAGACACAATGTATCCTTCCCCTGCACCGGCTGCATTAGATACAATGTATCCTCCCCCTGCCCCGGCTGCATTAGATACAATGTATCCTCCCCTGAACCGGCTGCATTAGATACAATGTATCCTCCCCCTGCCCCGGCTGCATTAGATACAATGTATCCTCCCCTGCATTAGATACAATGTATCCTTCCCTGCCCCGGCTGCATTAGATACAATGTATCCTTCCCTGAACCGGCTGCATTAGATACAATGTATCCTCCCCTGCATTAGATACAATGTATCCTTCCCCTGCCCCGGCTGCATTAGATACAATGTATCCTCCCCCTGCCCCGGCTGCATTAGATACAATGTATCCTCCCCTGAACCGGCTGCATTAGATACAATGTATCCTCCCCCTGCCCCGGCTGCATTAGATACAATGTATCCTTCCCCTGCACCAGCTGCATTAGATACAATGTATCCTTCCCCTGCCCCGGCTGCATTAGATACAATGTATCCTTCCCTGCACCGGCTGCATTAGATACAATGTATCCTTCCCTGCACCGGCTGCATTAGACGCAATGTATCCTTCCCTGCACCAGCTGCATTAGATACAATGTATCCTTCCCCTGCCCCGGCTGCATTAGATACAATGTATCCTTCCCCTGCACCGGCTGCATTAGATACAATGTATCCTTCCCCTGCCCCGGCTGCATTAGATACAATGTATCCTTCCCCTGCCCCGGCTGCATTAGATACAATGTATCCTTCCCCTGCCCCGGCTGCATTAGATACAATGTATCCTTCACTGCAGTAGATACAATGTATCCTTCCCCCTGCATTAGATACAATGTATCCTTCCCCCTGCATTAGATACAGTGTATCCTTCCCTGCATTAGATACAATGTATCCGTTCTCTGCATTAGATACAATGTATCCGTTCTCTGCATTAGATACAATGTATCCTTCCCTGCAGTAGATACAATGTATCCTTCCCCTGCATTAGATACAATGTATCCGTTCTCTGCATTAGATACAATGTATCCTTCCCCTGCATTAGATACAATGTATCCTTCCCCTGCATTAGATACAATGTATCCGTTCTCTGCATTAGATACAATGTATCCTTCCCTGCATTAGATACAATGTATCCTTCCCTGCATTAGATACAATGTATCCTTCCCCTGCATTAGATACAATGTATCCTTCCCCTGCATTAGATACAATGTATCCTTCCCCTACATTAGATACAATGTATCCGTTCTCTGCATTAGATAAAATGTATCCTT